>NC_139458.1:152527500-154927500 GCF_057233095.1 Heloderma suspectum | reverse complement strand
CTGTAACCTAGCCTATAACTAAACTTAAGCATGTGTAACCGACATTACTGCATTTTTCCCATGGTTTCTCTTGCCTCCACTTATCTCCCCTTCCTCTATTATTTCCCCTATGGTGAATTTTGGATTGTGAGCTGCTCAAGGCAGGGACCTGTGCTCTTGTACTCTGTAAGGTGCCATGAGCACTAATGGTGTTGTATAAATAACTGTATTTGGCACCATATTTTCAGACCTGCTGCTGCAAATATCAGATGCAAAAAAAATTATTGGTACCTAACTGGATTCTCAGGGATATAACAAGAATGAACTTGGTGCACAAGTCAACCTTGTGGGTCACAATTTGCCCAGCACTGCTCCAGAAGGAAATACATATTCTGTATCCCAGAAGGTCCAGTGTTAAAATCCTGGAACGTGGCAAATTATTATCTATGCTTTGAATATGCTATGAACAAGAAGATAAGTCAGAATTATCAGATGGAATACACAGACATCTGTCTGTCATGGAAAACTGCAGAGGATAAAGCCATTTCCTCTTCTCTTTATGTCTGCTGAATGCTGAAAACAAGCCATTGGATAACTTACATATTCATTAGGTTAACTGTAGGTATCCAGTTTTTTTCTTAAAAGCAGCAGATTTATTAAAACATGCTGAATAATATTGGATGTTTTCAATTAATATTTTTATTTAAATGTTTGTTATTTTATAGTAAACAAGTACTACAAAAATCATTTCAATGTTATCACTTCAAAAGCATTTCCAATTCATTACTATTAAATTACCCACCCGAGCAGAATGAAGCGGCTGATGGAGCTCAGCATTTGCATCCTATACATTATTAAAAGCAGCTTTCAATTTTTTGTTTGAAACCCAATTATCAGGATCCAATTTACCCCCTCTAAGGAAGATGTCTGCAGTCTTTTTGAAAGTAATAACTGCAATATATTATGCTAATTAAGCTCTAACGAACATTGCTTTTGTTTCAAAAGGATGAATGAGAAGGCTAGTTGCTGCAATTAAGCTTAGCAATTGCCCTCCTATGTGTATCATGTATATTTGTCATAAAATGCTAGCAGAATTAGGTATAGAAGATACTTCATCAGTAATTTTTAATTGACATTTGCAACCACATTTTCATTTAGAATCATGATAATACACCCAATGCCCAAGCAGCATTTCTCTGGGCCCACTACAAACCTGTAACTCAGGCCCCTTTCACCATCTTACCCTGCAAGGCCTTGTCTGTTTTGAAAATCTGGAATATTAACTGTTTTCTTCAGCTTCATTAGATTGCTGTGTACGCAGTATAATTCTAAGCATGTTTACTCAGAAGTAAGTCCAGATGAGCTCAATGAGGCTTACTCCCAGTGCATAGGATTGCACTGTTAAGCTCCTTATATTTCCGGCTTCCTGATTTTTACTTATAGCCAGACCTTTGTGAGCTTGTTATCTGGCCACCTCACACTCACCTCTCATTCTCCTACTTGAGGCCTCAGCTAAGACCTAATCTTTACAACAAGGCTTCTAGGCCTAATACAATCCAACCAGCCCAGTTTCTCACATTTACCAGCTCCTTTCCAGACAGCTCTTAATGCAGTTACAGCAGTACAGTCAAAGTGTGAGTCAAGCTCATTCTTATTTTTAATAAGAATGAGCTTATTCTTATTTTTAACCTCTACTGAGTACAGGAACAGGCACAGGCTAGTCTAGAACAATCACAAAGCTAGACACAAAAAGGGAAAAGAGGCTATGGAAGGACAAGACTCTCCAGTGGTGGTGACCTGCAAGGTGTGTGCAATGTTTGTTTTCTTGCCTGAGAACAACATGGCCTACACCTGCAACAAGTGCAAGTTGATCACGCTGCTGGAAGAAAAAGTAAGTGGACTGGAGCGGCGACTGTCGACACTCCGGGGAATAAGAGAACACGAAGAGTTCTTGGACAGAATGAGGGAACTACAGCAGCAAAGTGAAGACCAGAAGCTTGAAGAGCAACAGCAAGATGAGGCAGTGGGAAATGCTGAGGTGAAGAAAAATGGAGTAGAGGATACTCCTTGGAAAAGGGTGACAATTAGGAGAAGAAGAACTAGACGCCACTCTGCACCAGTGGAAGCAGTGGAGCTGTGGAACCAATTCCAGGTACTTGCGGATGAGACTGGAGGACAGCCTGCAGAGGAAGAATCACAGCGGAACCTACATGAGAGTGAGCAAGAGGCTGAAGGTCAGTAAAACAGAGGCGATGAAACCCAGGCCTACGACAACAAGAAGAGAAGAGTGGTAGTAGTGGGAGACTCCTTACTGCGTGGGATTGAGACCCAAGTATGTCGCGAAGACCCGTGGACTCGCCAGGTATGTTGTCTCCCGGGAGGACGGATTAGAGACGTGACTGAAAGGTTGCCTGCACTCATAAAGCCCACTGACAGGTATCCCTTTCTTCTCATCCATGTGGGAACAAATGATACCGCCAAGCAGAGCTACGAAGAAACCACGTCAGACTTTGAAGCTCTGGGAAGGAAACTCAAGAACTTGGGGGCCCAGAGAGTTTTCTCATCCATCCTTCCAGTAGTTAGAAGAGGGATAGAAAGGGAACGAAAAATACTCTGGGTGAATGACTGGCTACGAAGGTGGTGCCGACGAGAGAGATTTGGATTCTGGGACCACAGGCTATATTTCCTGGAAGATGGGCTGTTGGCAAGGGACAGGTTGCACCTCACAAAGGATGGGAAGAATGTGTTTGGCCACAGCATGAAGAACCTCATCGGGAGGGCTTTAAACTGAATCCTACGGGGAAGGGAGATGTAATGTTGGGGGTAACAATGGACATAGGCGCATGCACTGCAACAGCTCTGATAGTGCCCAATAATAGTCTTCAGACACATGTAGGAAGAAAGCCAGACTATGAAGCACATGGTCTTCGATGTCTATATACTAATGCCCAGAGTATGAGAAACAAACAGAACGAACTTGAACTCTTAATACAGGAGGGAAATTATGACTTGATAGATATAACTGAGACTTGGTGGGATGACTCTCATGACTGGAATACAGCAATTGAAGGATATAACTTGTTCAAAAAGAACAGGAGGAACAGAAAGGGAGGCGGGGTTGCACTGTATGTGAAAAATACATATCTCTGCACAGAAATACAGGAGGAGGAGGAGCTTGGTAGCCCCATCGAGAGCATCTGGATCAAAATAAATGGAGCAAAGAATAAAAGGAACCTGGTGGTCGGAGTCTACTACCAGCCACCCAATCAAGGAGAAGACAAGGATGAAACTTTTGAAAAGCAAATAGCCAGTGTTTTAAGGAAGCATGATGTAGTAGTAATGGGGGACTTCAATTTCCCCAATATTTGTTGGGAGACAAATTCTGCAAAACATGGCCCCTCCAGGAAATTCCTGACTTGTGTGGTGGATAACTTCCTCCTACAGAAAGTAGAGGAAGGAACTAGAGGATCGGCTATCCTTGACTTGATCCTAACCAACAGAGATGACTTAGTGGATCAAGTAGCAGTTACAGGAACTCTGGGGGAAAGCGACCATGTTGCACTTGACTTCTTGGTTCTAAGGGAAGCAAAAGCCGAGTGTAGTCAAACGCGTACCCTGGATTTTAGGAAAGCTGATTTTAATAAACTTAGAACAATGATCAGTAAGGTCCCATGGCAAGCAACGCTAACGAGAAAAGGAGTCCAAGATGGGTGGGAGCTTTTAAAAAAGGAAATTCTCAAGGCACAATCACAAACAATTCCAACAAGAAGAAAAGGTGGAAGACAACAGAAGAAGCCAACGTGGCTTCACAAAAAGCTTAGGGATGACCTGAAAACAAAAAAGGACACATATAGGAAGTGGAAAGTAGGCCAAGTAACAAAGGAAGAGTACAGGCAGGTAGCACAGAATTGCAGGGATGGCATCAGGAAGGCTAAAGCTGAGCACGAGCTGAGGTTAGTGAGGGATGCTAAAAACAACAAAAAGGCTTTCTTCAGCTACGTGCATAGTAAAAGACAGAGAAAAGAAATGGTTGTTCAGCTATTAAATAAGGATGGCAAAACGATAACAGATGACAAAGAAAAGGCAGAAGTCTCAATTCCTACTTTGTCTCAGTCTTCTCCCAAAAGAGGGTCTATGACCCCCCTGGCAAAGGCGAAGTGCAGGCTGAAGGGGCAGGATTGCAGCTTGATATCGATAGGCATACGGTCAAGGAACACCTCATTACTTTGAATGAGTTCAAATCTCCAGGGCCAGATGAACTGCATCCTAGAGTAATAAAGGAACTGGCAGAAGAACTCTCAGAACCGCTGTCTATTCTCTTGGAGAAATCATGGTGGACGGGGGAAGTGCCAGATGACTGGAGGAGAGCTAATGTTGTCCCTATCTTCAAAAAGGGTAAAAAGGAGGAACCTGGGAACTACAGACCAGTCAGTCTGACATCAATCCCTGGGAAAATTCTGGAGCAGATGATAAAGCAATCCATCTGGAAGCACCTTGAAAACAATGCCGTGATTACTCGAAGCCAGCATGGATTTGTCAAAAACAAGTCCTGCCAGATTAATCTGATCTCATTTTTTGATCAAGTAACCTCCCTCGTGGACTGTGGGAATGCTGTAGACATCATATACCTCGACTTCAGCAAAGCTTTCAACAAATTGCCCCATGATCTCCTGATGAGCAAACTAGCTCAAAGTGGGCTAGATGAAACAACGATCCGGTGGATCCACAGTTGGCTACAGAATTGGACTCAAAGAGTGCTTATCAATGGGACCTTCTCAAACTGGGGAGAGGTAACGAGCGGGGTACCACAGGGCTCAGTCCTGGGCCCAGTACTCTTCAACATTTTTATTAATGACTTGGAGGAGGAGGTGCAGGGAATGCTGATCAAATTTGCAGATGACACAAAATTGGGTGGGATAGCTAATACTTTGGAAGACAGAAACAATATTCAAAGAGATCTGGATAGACTGGAGCGCTGGGCAGAAAACAACAGAATGACATTTAATAGGGATAAATGCCAAGTTCTGCACCTAGGAAAAAGAAACCAAATGCACAGTTACAAAATGGGGGATACGTGGCTCAACAACACTACAAGCGAGAAGGATCTTGGAATTGTTGTCGATCACAAGCTGAATATGAGCCAACAATGTGATGGGGCTGCAAAAAGGGCAAATGCTCTTTTGGGCTGCATTAATAGAAGCATAGCTTCCAAATTCCGGGAAGTACTAGTTCCCCTCTACTCAGCACTGGTTAGGCCTCATCTGGAGTACTGTGTCCAGTTCTGGGCACCACACTTTAAGAAGGATGCAGACAAACTGGAGAGGGTTCAGAGGAGGGCAACGAAGATGATCAGAGGACTGGAAACAAAGCCCTATGAGGAGAGACTGAAAGAACTGGGCATGTTTAGCCTTGAGAAGAGAAGACTGAGGGGAGATATGATAGCACTCTTCAAGTCCTTGAAAGGTTGTCACAGAGAAGAAGGCCAGGATCTCTTCTTGATCATCCCAGAGTGCAGGACACGGAATAATGGGCTCAAGTTACAGGAAGCCAGATTCCGGCTGAACATCAGGAAAAACTTCCTGAGTGTTAGAGCAATACGATAATGGAACCAATTCCCTAGGGAGGTGGTGGGCTCTCCCACACTGGAGGCATTCAAGATGAGGCTGGACAACCATCTGTCAGGGATGCTCTGACTTGGATTCCTGCATTGAGCAGGGGGTTGGACTCGATAGCCTTGTAGGCCCCTTCCAACCCTACTATTCTATGATTCTGTGATTCTATGATTATCACCACTGTTATGACTGTGTGGCCCATTAATAACTCCTGGACCCAGCACCACAGTAACTCCTTAATAAAGCAGCCATGTTGCTTCTTTGCCTGCTGTCTTTGTTCTGCACTGATTTACACAGAGCCAGCAGAAGCCCCCTAGAATAGCCTGGCTAGCCTGGTGTCCTCCAGATGTTTTGGATGACAACTCCAGCACTCCTGACTACTGGCCATGCTAGTTAGGGCTGATGAGAGTTCAAGTCCAAAACTTCCAGAGGGCACCAGGTGGTGAAGGCTGCCCTAGAGGCTTGACATGAAATATGAACAACAGTTTTCCTCACAGAAATGGGTTTGCAGCCCAGGTCCCCACTCAGACCCAGGGAAAATGCCCCCCACCCTCCATGTCAGGCTTAAATACAGGCGTGCAATGTGGAAACTGGACATTTAAAAACATTTACTCAAGGATAGCTGCCACCTCACAATAACATTAGGGGCCGACCAAGGGCAAGATGGATGGATGATATTCTGGAGGTGACGGACTCGACCTTGGGGGAGCTGGGGGTGGTGACGGCCGACAGGAAGCTCTGGCGTGGGCTGGTCCATGAAGTCAAGAAGAGTCGGAAGCGACTGACTGAATAAACAACAACAAATATCTACTGACAGCCCAACTACCCACACAAACATTCAGTCATAATGACTGGAAATTCCAGCATTTTTAATTCTCTTTGGTTTTTATTTCACACTAATTTGTATGGGGTAATTCTTGAAGCCATTTCAATGGTATCATTTAGCGGAAGGACAAGAAACAATTATAGTCCTAAAAATGTCATGGTGTTTACACATAAGCGACAAAATTTAACAATAATAAAAAAAATGGTTGTGTTATCTAAAACTATTTATTGATACAGAATTTTTAATACGTTATTACTTATGTTCAAATACTTATGTTTGCAGCCCAATCTTAACCATGACAGTTCTTTCCATTTTAACTTCACTATGGTCTACAGAAGGAATCATGGGGGAGCGCCCAGGAAGAGGCAAGTTCCCACAACACTCCTTTGCTGGTCCTGGAATTTTTACTTATTTATTTAGTACCCTGCCTTTCCACCAAGCAAGAGTGCTCAAGGCAGCTAACAATAATTTCTATGAGCCATGAGGATGGGTAGAGAACCAGCAGGGGCTGTGAACATCTCTTCTATGCGAAGAGTAAAGATTTTACCCACAGAGGCCCTGGACTAGGCAATTTCACTGGATTCCCAATCCTAAATAAAACAAGAAGTTCCTAGAATTAAGGGAGAAATGCCTTAAACTTGAAACACTTAAAAGTCACCATAAGTACATACCAAAAACCAAGGATAACTACAGTGTGTTATTTTCTCTACACACACACACACACACACACACACTCATACACAATCATATGATATATAAGAACCATCTCTGGCTCTATTTTTGGGACTGTTCATGATCCATATTGTAAGAAGTGCTTTTGCTTCGTATTGCCATCCATTCATTTTTGTGTGATGGCTAGAGAAAAAAGCTGTGTGCCATCCCAAGGCCAAATCTAAATTCCTCTGGTGTGCCTGCTCCAAATGGGCATGCTGCCAAGTCCTATCATCTGGCAATTAGGCCTCATTTTCCTTTCCAAGTCACTAACAGAGATGTTAAATAGGATTTGGTCTCAGCAGTGAGCTCTAGGGAGTTTGCCTTGTTACTGCTTTCCATGAAGACTTGCTGACATTCACCTGAAGGTCTGCAAGAGCGAGCAGTGATTCTTGACGAAACAAAAACTGACGTGCAACATGTTTTCAGAAGCATACTGAGAGGTGAGTGCTTGATTTATGAACAAGCTTTTAATGGAGCGTGCTAAACAAAAAGCCCTTTGCACACTCTCCTGCCCATAACTCCACATACCTCCCCCCCCCCCGTCCATACTTTCTTTCTCGTGAGATGTGATAAAACAGATTTTAAAGCCTCTGCTCTGGAAAATATGGCTCTGAATGCTACATTCCATGCACTTTTTAACAACCCCCAGTTGCCTGGGCCTTAGGGCCTAGATTTCTCTGAGGTGGTAACCACGTGTCTGAGCTGCACCATTTTGGCTCACATGACTGAATGCTCCTCCATACACAGATTCCTACTACACAGAAAAATAGATATCAGTGAGATTATTTCAAGCCTAGCCTTATCAAAGATATCTAGATTTCTTTGCACAGGAATTTTTTTGTATTGAGGTGCTCCCTCCATGACACAATGTTATATAAAGGAGCTCAAATAACACATGAGGGAGTTTGTGCAGTCCCACAAGCCAGCCACGCACTCTGCCGTCGCTGGAGGTCATACATCCACCATCTGCATGTTCAGCACATATCAGAAGGGGCTCTTTCTTGTTTGTTTGTTTGTTTGAATGGTTGTGTAACCAGTCTAATAAACTCTAATTGATTGATTGATTATTTATTTATTAAATTTATCATCCATCCTTCATACACAGCATCTCAAGGACACAACATGAAATGTACACAACATTTGAAACATTAAATGTGCACAGTATTTAAAACATAAGAAATCCAATAGAGCTACTCCATGCAAGGAGGATTCAGGCACAATCAGGATCCCCCCTCACGTACAAGTGATCTATTCATGTACACTTGTACATGGATCTTCTTCTAATGCACACTGAACATGGAGATGGTACAGGCAGAAGCTAGCACCATGACTTACACATACATGTGTTATTTGAACACATGGAAGCATATGATGCATTTGGCAGCATACGACGAGGTTTTAAACAGGTCCTGGATGTTTCTTACTATTGACTATTTAAAATGATTTTAGATATATTTGTGTCTGCGCGTGCTGTTTGTTTATGTTTGTACGTAAATGGTTTTATAATGTATTTTAATTGTTCTTAATCTTTGTAAACTTCCCAGAGAGCTTCGGCTATTGGGCA
Source organism: Heloderma suspectum (assembly GCF_057233095.1). Taxonomy (NCBI): domain Eukaryota; kingdom Metazoa; phylum Chordata; class Lepidosauria; order Squamata; family Helodermatidae; genus Heloderma; species Heloderma suspectum. The sequence continues at coordinate 154,918,805 of NC_139458.1, read as the reverse complement.
GTATAGAAATGTAATAAATTAAATGAAAATGGGGTGGGGGTCTGAAAATGTTCACCCCCTGATCTCAGTGAATACTAGGCCAAGGATTTTTTTGTTGCTCACTGGGCATTTTCTATATCACTTTAGCTCTCTGAATGTCCAAACTTCAGTGAATCTGGACATGTGAATGCTGGCTATCTTAGAAAAAATGTTGAACATGCTAAAACAAATATATAAATTCCCCACTTTTCCCCACATACAGTGATGTATGTCTGATTAATAAATGTAATAAATGATTACAACCACATTTAGGTGACTGTCAATATTCACCATCAATGTAATGAGCTTTCGGACAATGGTGAAATGTGCCTTGGAGTGGGAGCAGTCACATATGCCTGTCAACACTCACCAAATTTCAGACATCGTAACATAACAGTACACCCCTTTGTCCAATTTTGAACTGATCACAGTTAGATGTGTAACTGTTTTCAGGGCATTCACATCCATGCGGTTGTATTATATATCATCGTCTCCAACATTTCACTAATGAAAATAGGGATGCTTGAGTGCCTGGGGCTAGTGGCGAAGTCCAGTAGCATGGCCTGGTGGTCAGTGGTTGAGCCAACACAATTCAGAATCAAGAAGAAAACAGGAGCTAAAATAGTGCATGCAAGTGGATGATTTCAGATGGCAAAAGAAGGTGAGACAAGTCACATGCTACAAGGCAAGTCAAATACAAATAATACAGAGACACGCACTTTGTTTCATTTATAGTAAGGGTGCGGAACTACTGGCCCATAGGCCTGATCTGTCCTGCTGGACTACCCAATCCAGCCTGCGGAGCCTTGTGGGGTACCGCCAGGGGGTGTGGCTTGGCCTCTAAGCCCCACCCCCTGGAAGAACCCCCCCCAGGGGGATCCCTGCTGTGACTTTTAACCTGAGCTAACGTAGGGAATTCCCTGCACACCACTTTCCCTCCCAATGGTATAAATTTTATATCACTGAGATTGCAATCCTATATACCAAGGGTGAGCAACTTCCAGAGGTCCAGGGGCCATTTTTGCCCCCTGGACTACCAGCGCAGGTCGCAGCCTGCAGGATGCTGTGGGATGCCCAACCCCCATCACTGGTTTGCCACCAAAATTCAGCAGCAAACCTGCCCAGTGCTACAATGGTTAAATTTAGCTTGTTTGCAAGCTAAATTTAACCCTTTTGATCCTTTGTAGTGGCTAGAAAGTGTCCAAAGGGCCAAATGTAGTTTGCAAACAGGCTACATTTGGCCATTTCGGCACTAGATAACTGCTATGGACACCATTTTTTTCCATTTTTTAAACTTTTGGAGGAGCAACGGAGCTGCAATGGGGGCGGGGCCACAAGCCACATTTTGCCCAGACCTGCTATATACACCTACATGGGAGTAAGTCCCACCAAATGTCAAGTAAGACTTGAATGGGATTGCACTGTGAAAGGGCATTGGCCCCATTTTACAGATAAAGGGGTGCGTCCCAGTGCTCTTCCCTCACATCTGAGCAACTGCCTCCTCCCCTTTCTTCAGATACTTATAAATTAAGGTTGCCATATAAGCAGTGCCTTTCACTTGCCACTACATTACTAGAGCCTCCTCCCCCTTGTCCACACAATCCTGTGTGGACAAGCTGCATCAGATGTCCTTCTCCAAATGCTAAAAAGGGGCTCTGCCCTTGGAGAGGTTGATGTGGCTTCGTAAGTCTGCTGTGCAAGGGTACACAAAAGATCTGGAGCTGGTACACCTGCATCATTGGAACTCTGATATCAGAAAGCACAAAAAGAAGGTGTTCCAGGCATGTTCCCTGGGTGTGCCAGGAGAGGCTGCCGATCCACAAGATCCAAAGCCCTCCTGTACCTGTAACATGACCCCAGAACGGGGGAAGAACATGCCAGCTCTGGAGCTGGCATAGTTCATTTCCTTCCTGCTGGAATCAACTGTTTAAGAAAAGAAAACAATGCTATTCCTCCTTCCTCTCTGCCCTGCTGGCACAAGTCCAGCAGGGCTTTGGATAAGGCAGTTCCTCTGCCTTCAGATATTCCAGCCAGCCAACCCCTAGTAAGATTGCTCTTAAAGAATTAAGAAGCAAAGGCTGACACAGTGATGGTGTATCTCTCAGAAAGACGAAAGCCCCAGGATCTCTCTCTTCCACACAATATCCACGCATTTCCCCCCACACACACTTTCCTTCCAGAAACTCTTCCCAAAAAGAGATGTATTATTGTTTATCTCCACACATCTCTCTTTGCCACCACATACACACATACCTTTGTTATAAACAAGCTGTCCAGGAGTCTATTTAACACTAGTGCTGAATCCTGGAACATGGAGAGAAAAGCTGCACTCAAATTACAGGTGATGGGACAGAGAGGCTCCTGCTCCCTCACCTTTTGTGCTGCCCCTCAAGTCAGAGGTGGAGCATGGGGTTTCATTAAATCAAGTACTGGAGAAAATTACCATTTTGCATGTGTTGAATGCCATATCTCCACCACCAAATGTAGTCTCCCATCTAAATTTAGAATTTAGCAGGAGTTCGCCAAGCCCTCCTTTCCCTCCAGAAATAAATCAACTTGTTCTCCTCCCTCACTTGATTCCCTTTGTACCAGTAGCCCAACTCACAAAATAAAGGTGTCTTCAACAGGAAGAAAGACAAATGTTGTCAGCAAAGTAGAGAGCAGCACTGTTGCTCTCTACTTTAAACAAGGCCTGTTAATTATCTAAAACTAACCTGCAAATGAAGATATAAGAATCTAGGTCTCAGAGGCCAGATCTTCCTAGGTGGTCCCCCATCTTAATTTGGAAAGAAGAATGAAAGATGTCTCCACTTTCGTTCCAAACCCTGAGAACTTCTAAAACGATGCTGCAGCAGAACCTACATGCATCCGTTTCCTTTACAATGTGCCCCAAAATATTAGATTTGAGCCATGGAAAGAGAGATCGAGTACCAGGAACCACAATTACTTCACTACACCCTTTTTTTGTATTGTGCTCAAGTCATTTCCCAATCTGGCAAAAGATGTGCACAACTGCCATCGACTGCCTTCTATAACACATAGATGAAAGGGATATAATTAATTCCAATAATCATAAGTTGGTTAGTAATTTGTTATAAATGGGAAAGCTTATATTTAAAACAAAAACAAACCACCAACAACCTGGAAATAAGCAATAACATGAAATTTGAAGGACTGGTTAAAATAAATATGTAAATCCTTAAATATTTAGTCATACCAGCAACAAAGAATGGCAACCAAAAGCTTCTCAGTGTCGTTCTTAGGAGGGTTCATCAATGAATAAAGAACACATCCAAAAGTTACTTTTTGTTAAAAGGAAGTCATTAAAATTTTCCCCCATGGCTGGCTAATGTAGGACCTTTAATGTAAGACCTTTAACCCACCCTTCTCTCCTAGAAAGAGATTTGATTACTTCAATACATGTTACATTTCTAGAATAGGAAATTGCTATCATCTACTTGTAATGTCAGTTGATTACTAATACTTATTAACATTTAAAACAAGGTAGATCTGATCACTTCAAAGCCTGCAAGAAAGGTTGTTTTTAAAATGGTCTGCCAACAGAAATGTTCAATTGGGCTAAAGAAGTTCTTCTGGGGAAATGAGGATGGTGAAACAGATAAATGGAGGATGAGATTTAGCATCCAAACACTTTAGGGCTTTCTTTTGTTCTTGTTCTATTCTTTACGATCAAATGTGATTGAATTTTACAATGCCAGCCTGCTCTCTTTTGTGTATGCTTGGCTTTCAACCTACCAACATAGGAACAAAGGTATCAGAAAAGGAAAGTGTCGATTTTGCAGTCTAGAACTGGTAATGAAGAAAGACCTATAAAAATGGTAATGTAGCAAACGATTCCTTGTGTACACCAGCTTAAAGTTATTTGTGTTTTTATTGCTTTTCATTTTAAACATAAATTATTTCTGAGGGTTTTAGCCAATGTTAATCCTACATAGAGTAGACCCAGTGAAATGAATGGGACTTAACTTAGTCTAACGTTGAATGCAACCCAGATAGCTTCACTATTCACTTCTACTTCGCACTGGAATGTTATTGTTGTTTTTAAATGTGCAATAGCCATCAACAACTATAATGAATTAACTGCAATCAAAGTACAAGTTAAGTGCTTAGCATACCAATGTGTGAAGAGTATGCTTTATTCTCTTTGTCCTTTAATGAACTGAATTACAGGAACTCTTCTGACCTCCTCCATTATAGCTTCTAAATGAAGTTTATGGAACTATAAACACAAAAAAGCTTCAGCCAGCTAACAAATAGCTGAAGTAAACAGGTTAATGAAAGCTCTTTTATTCCCCAGAACCTTTGATGAATCTTGGTGGTGACATTTGAGCCTTTTCAGAATTTCTTGATTTCTCCTCACTTGCCTTACTGTGTCTCTTCACTCTCTTGAAAACTGCATAATGCCATCACGTGTTCTGCTCTGGTGATCATCATCAAAGTAGAAAGGTTTTGTTTTGGCAATAAGTTATCAGACATTCGAATGAATGATACACACCCCAGCAGCTCCCACAAACCTAAGGTAACGGCAGAAGGGCCCCAAGGACCATTCCAAGACATTTTGCTGACTGAAGTGAAGAACAAGATGGTGCCCCTTCCCATTAAATGTACAAAAAAATGACTGGACTGGCAAAAGAATCTGTTTTCAACACTGATGGGACAGCATCCTCCACTGCACCTGAAGGACGCAGGCTAATTTAGGGGACGCATAGCAGGCCACATGGCACACAGGTCTCTCCTCCAACACCTTGCTGCCCCATCCCAGAATCTGCCATCTGAGGTGATTCCTTCACGGTGCCTAATGATAACGCCAGCCCTGAGGACCCCCCAAGGTAAATTTCTGAAGACATCGTTAGTGGATAGTGGCTCCAACTACACAGAGAGACCAGTTTAATTATGAAAGCTTTGTTTTATTGTAGCTTTATTCTCATTTGTTTTAGTCATGCCCACTCTATACCACCCTGGTATCCATGAGGGTGAAGGTTAGCTTAAACATATTTCTAGTATATAAACAAATAAACAAACACTGGGCACTACAAACAGCTGGCCTTCCATGTACTTAGAGATGACGCCACATACTATATTCTTAAGAGGGCTTGGCTACCTTTCTGCTGCCTGTGCAATGAATTGCTATGTTTCAGACAAACAGGGGCAGATTTTCCCACCATGGAGATGCAATGAAGGCAATAAAGCACCTGATGAATATTGTCTGTCGCACCACTGTTAAAGGTAAAGGACCCCTGCCTGAATAAATGTGGTAACCGTATTTATGAATATACATATATAACCAAGATGCTTTGCACTTCCTTTTGGAGGGAAAAGCAGAGTACTAATACATATTAAAAGAGCCAGTGTGGTGCAGTGGTTAGAGAGTTGGACTGGGACTCAGGAGATCCGGGTTCTAGTCTCCACTCAGCCATGAAGCTCACTGAGTGTCAGGATTGGGCCCAGGCTCCCTGTTGAGTCTGAACATTCCAATTCAGATTCGGAGGTGGGTCTAGTAGAACAGTTGGGTCAGAGGGCAGGGAAGGACATTCCCCAAGCAGATAAGGCATCTGCTTTCTTTTATACAAGAGACCACTACAGTTAACATTTCTCACAAAATCTCAGCCTTTACTATGGCTCCACACTACACTCAGCACCAATATGTGACAGGTGCCAAGAGCAATTGTCATCAATTGTGCAGGATTTCACCTGTAAGCAGGAACCGTGAGAAGGTTGTAAGATACAGAGAGCTATATTTTTGACAGGAGCAAGAGAGACATCCATCCTTATTAAGTGGGTAATAACTGCTGTGCAACCTAGTCATGATGCCCCACCTGCCTCGAATGAGTCTTGTTAATAAATATGCAGCTGCAAAAGTTTCTTGAGAAAATAATGATTATATAACTGTAATGCCATGTGGTTGGCTTTAGCACATACAATCAAGATATCGACACTGCCCCCCTCCCCAGGTATTCTCAGAGGAGAGAGGCCAGCTTTATAAAATGTACAGAGAGAATAACACAGATGTATTTCAATACGGTGTAGGGTCAGCCCTGCCTTATGTTATTATGTGTTCACCTTGCAAGCTTATTTATTGTCTCATACATTGATCTGCAAGTCTTCCTTTCTATCATTTGACTCTGTCCTTCTATCATACAGGGAAGATATATAGCACATTGTAAATTCTGAGCCCATAAAAGGAGTTACCATAGCAACTGAGCATTCTTGTTTTATATAAACAAGAAGCAGAGACAAAGGTTAGTAACATGGATAGCACATCAAGCCTACTCCAGAGGTGTTTCTTTGCTCTTAAGTTGCTTTTGGATAATTAATCAGAATCCTGTAATGCATCTAAATTGATATATTACATGCAATTCATTTATTGTTCAAGCTCAAATTGATTGAGATTTAATTTGATTTAATTTGATATCTAGCTTCCCAGTGCAACTGGTTGGAAGATGCTGACATAAATAAAATATATTAGGCTGCTACCGTGAGTACGGGAACGAGTTTAGAACCCCCAAGATTTGCAGTGTTTATCTGAAAAGTCTAAAGCAATGTCCAACCAGGCAAAAATCAGGTTTTGCATAAGACATCTCAACCACTCTCACTCTGAACCCTCCCACGCTGTAAATAAAGGCACAAGGACACTAATCGTGAAGGAAAAAAATTAGTCTTCACAATTCCAAATTTGACCCATAGAGATCATAGAGTGCTTTTCCACAACCATTGTTTAGCCCTCCCCAACCTGTTGCCCTCCAGATATTTTGGACTACATATCCCAGCATTCTTGACCATAGGCCATGCTGGCTGGGGCTGATAGGAGCTGACATCCAAAAGATCTGGAAGGCACCAGGTTAGGGAAGGCTGTTTTAGAATACTGCCATGATTATCAGAATAAGATGTTACAACGACCTCAAACCAAGTTCTTAGGGCCAGATGTGAAAGGCCACAAATTCTGTTCAGGTGAACTTGTGATCTGCTGACACAAAATTCTAATATGCCTCAGAGGTTTTAATGGCAAAGCACTCTCTGAGAAATTGACAACCATCAGAACATAGGACATATGCTATTGTAGTCTGCTTGCTCTGATGCTGCTGCTCCTCCTCCAACTCTCTGTCCCCCATTAATACTAACACCAGCTTAACTCTCTGTTACTAACCTAGGTTGCTCCCAGATGAGGCTTTTATTGCACCATTGCCCTGACCCATTCATGTAATGGGGGGGGGGCCCTCCAGACAACGTCTTCCTCTCTTAACCCTCCCATGTTTTCCAACCTCTGCTTCTATCATTTTTCTTACTGCAGAAAACCTGGGGCAAAAAGGACAGAATAGCTGTACAGTGCCTTCTATAGTGGTAGAGCTAGGCACTCTCCATCTGGACGCTCCCCTAAATTACCTAGTCTTGGCACAAGACTAGTAGACTAGTATGGTAGTTCTGCAAGCAGCTACTCTAACACTGTATATGACGGGTGTGCTCTCTGTTTCTCTTCTAGCCTTGAGGAGCAATTTGATCCGTAAGGGAGTGTGGGTGTGTGGGTGTGTGTGTGTATGAGAGAGAGAGAGAGAGAGAGAGAGAGAGAGTTGCATATGTAGTTTCTGTCATACTCCACTGTGTTTAAACCAGCAGCACTATCACTGCTGCAAGGAAACTTTGCTACCTGTGGGCAACCTTAGATTAAGCAGGTCTCTACCCAGAGATGGTGCCTCTCTTTTTGAAAGCTCTGTGCCACTGAGAGCGTTGCTGTGTCTCCCCTTTTCCTACTCCCCTCTGTCTGCCTTTTTAAATTCCAAGTTATGTCAAAACTAATATATTGGTTACTGTAGCAAACAAAGTGGAGAAAAGGCAACCCAAGAGAAGTTCTTCTGAATTGGGCATCATGATGAAATTGGATTCTGATCCTATCTCTGCCTTCAACCTGCTTTCTTACCCATGATAAATTATTCTGCCTCTCAACATTGTAGCCTTCCTCAAGCAAGAAAGGTACCATAGCCTTCTCCACTGGGCCTTATTTTTCATATGCTTTTCTAGTGATGAACACCGTCTGCCACACAGACCACATATACAAATATCGTTGCTATGGAATGAGGAAGCAACCCTGCATGATTCCCACATTTTTTTTTCATTACCAAGCGCTGAATTGTCTGCAGTGCTTGTAGCCCAGAAATACAAGCTCTTGTTTCACAATATTGAAAACACGTTTTCTAAAAAACATATTTGAGGATGGTGTCGAAGCAAAATGTCAATGACTAAACTTCAAAATGTGATACAGAAAAAATTTAGGTATGTAAAAATACCAAGGATTTTCCAGGTTTAAAAAAAAAATAGGCGAAACAGGAATACCATCTATGCAGGAAAAGTAACTTGAACTATTTCTTCATTTGTTTCCTAACTGGTTTTTCTTATCTTTTTTATGGCTGCTCCTTACCTCAGAGTCTATCATTTGCTACCAAGAAAAGCTCCAAGGAGCTTTCTCCTGACCTTGTAACCTCTCCTCTTCCTTCTGTTGCCAAATTCACTGTGTGTGTAGAACTGTAGGTCTACCAAATCACACTCTTGTAGAGTAACATTGTTTTTGGCTAGGTGTTTATTCAGTTCTAAAGCACTGTCTCTTAAACTGTTAAGATTTAGAGAGTGTTTCATAAACTCTGTCAGCTCCTGGTCCATGTTTTCCTTCTGTCTTTCCTTATTAATCTTATTTCAAATTATATTTTGTTGGCAGCAATGTGAAGTTTGCAAGTGAGTGCAGTACATAAGGTTACCAACTAATCAACAAAACTGGCCATGCTAGCCAGGTCTTGTACTGCTAATAGCAGTTAGATGTGGGAAAATAACAGGAGAAACTTTCACAGGATGGAGGTAAAGAATATCACCTGCTAATGCCCACACATCAAAAGGTACAGGGTCTGACTGAAAAGTTGGCAATCGTATGCTGTAGCCAGCTACCCAACTTGTAGCTCAGCTTTGTACATTCAAACAGTTAAACTCTTCAGTCTGCTCTCCTGGTTAAACTCTTCAGTCTGCTCTCCTGTTAAGAACAAGGAAAACTAGGCACTGCTTAGCAATCGTTGCTTATTTTTAAAATACAGAGATGGGTCAGAGCCTATTGTAGCATCTTAATTGCAGTTACAACTGGTATTATTACTATTGAATATATGCCCCAATTATAGAATCAACATTCCATAATATTTAACAAATTTTAAAACCTATGTTTTGCTGTGACCGTGTGCTCCCTGGTAAACAGGGCAGGGGCAGCAGGTGGGGGGAAGAGTATCCTTGCATGGGAATCAAATACTTGACTCCCATGCAATTAAGCTTTTATTTATTTTATTTATCTTTTATTTAACAGCTTAATTGTATAGGAATCAGGTATTTGAATTTTGAGTATTTACAGATTAGGATTTTTTAAAAAAAAAATCTACAAATGTTCAAAGACCGTCACACAAAAAAATGTAAGGTGCCTCTCTAAGAATGTGATGCCATCCAGATAATCTAATAACCTGCTATGTGAGTTTTTCCACAGTGGGAGGAAACCCTGCAAACAATAGCTCCAGCTCTTATCCTTTTTTTCTGCATTTGGGGTCAGAAATGGATTTGCAATCCAGGTCAGTTTGTCTAGTGGCATGGCCTTTAGGCATTTTGTGGCCTAAGGCCATAAGGCTAAGTCATCCCCTTGTCCTTTGGTGACCATCCCCTCCACACATAGTCTCTTCCAACAATGCCAGAAGAGGTGGCATGCATCTCTCAGATGGCAGTAGTTAAAATATGTATCCTGCCACATGAGTCAGTTGATCCATCAGGGTGGATTGCAATGTTAAAACATCCAGTAATTCTAAAATCCCCAAACAATAAATGAATAATATCTCCAAAATGAATTTGACAGAAAAACATATCCACTGTAATAAAACCATGTTATCAACATAAAACAGCATAAAGAAACAAACCAGTTCTCAGGTAAAATATATAACCAGCCTAAAAAAAATTTCTAGCACCCTCCCAAAAGTTTGCTGGAATAGGGTCCTCACAAAGCACATGACAGAGCAGGATTTTGCTGAGGAGGGAGTTCCTGGGAGTACACAGGCCCTCTCCTTAGTAGCCACCACCTCACCTCATTTGGTGGGGTCCCCCACCAAATGAGGTGAGGCAGGTGGCTACTAAGGAGAGAGACTTTTTGTGATGGCAACCCAGTTATGGAATGCCCTCCCATCTGCCACCTACAGTGTGGTCTATTCTGTGCCAGGTGAAGGCCTTTTTATTTTCTCAGGCTTTAGTTCTTCAGTTTTGTTTTCAAATGTGTGTTGCTGTGTTTTTAGAGCTTTCCTGGCTGCTAATTTTTACTCTGGTGTTGTTCTATTTTAAACATTTAAAGTTTGTATGTTATGTTTTATCCTGTTGTATTTTAAGGTTTTGATTTTTTTTAACCATCCAGAGAGCTTTGGCTATTGGGTGGTATAGCAATGCAACAGATAAATAAATAAAAGAGCATTTTCCATAGGGTGGCATGAGTTCAGATCTCTACTATCACCACACATTTCTGCATATTTGGGGATCCATCCTCTTCTCATGCACTAGGTATAAGAGAGTCCCAGCCCCAAAGTCAATAGCCATTTACATTATTATACATTCTTATCACTTATAGTAGATAGGATAAATAAACCTTAATCTCGCATTCCCCAACCCGGCATCCTCCAGATCCATTGGACTACAATTCCCAGCATCCCCAGCCAGGGATGCTGGGAGTTGCAGTCTAACAGATCTGGAGGCAGCCAGGCTAGGGAAGGCTGGACTATTCCCATCACTCTTGGCCCAGAACCTTGGGAAGAAGTTTTTTTAAAAGCACTGTGAAAAAAGGGAGAAAAGCAGAACAACACTACAAACAGTAATTAATGGGTGCAAGTGACATGCTATATTAATTGGAATGTGATTAATTTTTATTCGTTGCTGTACTAAAAGTTTTATCACATACTAGTAAAAGAACCTGAACTTTCATTGTGTAAAACTAAAGAAATCTTAGCAGCAAGGTGCCTCATTACAGCTTAGAAGCGGGTGTGGACCCCTTGGTGTGGTTTTGTTCAGACCAGAACACCCATGGCTTGGCACTGTTTGGCTGTGCCACTTCACTTGCTTGCCTTAAAGCGCTGCAGACAAAGTGCTCTACCTACACTGGGGGCAGGAGGAGGACAAAATCTGTAGCACCATCCTGAGCTGTTATGAGCTGAACACAACAGCAACTTCAGCTAAATGGCAATGATTTAGCTCAACTCCTACTGACTAAATTGGTGTGAAGTACTTTACTGCAGTACAGGTAGCCTGTAGACAGGGCAGTGTGTTTTAAAACGGCTCTGTCTAAGTTCAGAATTTGGTACTGGAGGCAGGATTACCATCTCGAGAATCCTAGCTTTCATTACAGAATTTAAAAAAAACCAACAAGTTTATGGTTACAAATCTAGGCATGAAACTGTGTGCTGATGCCTCAAAAAATCTCAGGAGTTGGAGAGGGATGATGACACTAAGCATGATTTTCAGTGGGCAGGGTCAACTGCTTCAGTGCCCTATTTAAATCCCTGCCCTTCCCCATAACCAGGAAACATCCCAAGTCTGTTTTGTGGCATGACAATACCACAGATCATGAAATTAGTCCACTCTAGAGGCTATTACAGACAATCCTAAACATTTGCTCTAGTAAAGATCCATAAAATCAGGCCATAAGCTGCATAAGTCGCATTTCTTTAACCTAAAGAAATCTATATTTTGGTTCTGATGCAGAGGGAGAGACGTTATGCCTCTTGATAGCAATGGAACATGTTAGTTGCAACTAAATTAAGTCTCACTGATATCAACAGAATTTTGGCACATGAGTAGGCTGACCATATTTCCTTGAGACAAAAATGGGATATTGGGATGACAAAAATGGGACGGGATTATGTAATATTCCATATTCATGAAAAACCACAATATAACAAAACTGCAGCTCCCTTTGTGGTCTCTCAGGCTAAGAGACCTAAAAAACAACCTAAACTCACTGCAAAAGAACATGGCTGGTACAGAACGCGGCGGCTCGCCTGATTAAAGGCAGCTGCCAGCGAGATCACATCACTCCAGTGCTGAAGGAGTTGCACTGGTTACCAGTTGTTTTCCGGGCCAAATTCAAGGTGTTGGTTTTGACCTTTAAAACCCTATATGGTTCCGGCCCAGCCTATCTTAAGGAGCGCCTTCAGCAGCACCAGACAGGCCGCTTAACAAGATCACCCTGGGTGGCTTTCTCTCTGTCCCATCAGCCAGGACAGGTAGACTGGTGGGGATGAGGGAGAGGGCCTTTTCTGTGGTGGCCCCCACTCTGTGGAACTCCCTCCCTAGGGAACTCCGTCATGCCCCCTCTTTAATGAGCTTCCGTTGTGCATTAAAAACGTGGTTGTTCAGGCAGACATTTGGGGTGGGTTAGGGTATTTTAGAAAATGTTTTTATTGTAGAATTTTATTGTTTTAAACTGTTTTATTGTATGTTGTACAACCCAGAGTGGCTGGGTGACCAGCCAGATGGGCGATTAATAAATTTAATAATAAATAAATAAAATAATAAATAAATAAAATGGAAAGGGGCACAAATGAATAACACTAATTTATAGCATATACACAAAAAAACACTCATAAATAGACATATATAAAATACTTATAAAATATCACATGACCTGTAAACAAATCTGTATGGCATACCACACTGAACACTCTAATGCAGGACTGCAGTGGCCAGACTGCAAAAAATCATAGACATACACCAAAAAGAAAAGGAATGAACACCCTGACTGCTATCACAAGCCGGTATATGCTAATGTCCCATCGGAGAGTTCCGCTGTAATAAAAAAATAGCTAACAGCCCGTTGAACCGAAATATGAGTATGAAAAGTCCGAATGAAACTGAATGTAGGGCAGAAAGAATCTCTATGGGCAGAATGATGGTAGAAATAACAGTGAGACTCACCCTCCTGGCTCCCACACGCTGAATGAGGCTTAGCAACCGCCTCTTGAATTCCCCGCCACTGCAGACAAGCAAGGGGGCGGTGTCTGATTGTCGCTAGCTCAAGAAGCCTGGCCCTGGCTTGATAACGTAAATGGAACTTCCTCTTTCGTCACACTAGTAGTTTTACTGCACGCATTGATTAGCATAGAACCTTATGATAAACGCGTTCAGTTTTTTTACAGAAAATTAAAAACGGGACTGAGATTTATATTAAAACAATGGAACGGTCAGGAAATATGAAAAAAACGGTACTGTCCGGTTTAAAACGGTACGTATGGTCAGCCTACACATCAGGGAAATACATCCCATGCAAGAAGAAGAAATATGAACTGGCTGTACCAGTATTAGGAGGAGAGAGAAAAAGGAGTAATCTAGAAGAAAAAAAATCTTATCCTTGAAAACATTTTTACAGAAGGGCCCTCTACAACTTTCATGTTGCTTCTTTGTATTCCATTTCCTTTTGAATTATAGGACAAGGAGAACCATTATCCAGAATGTATTTTATAATACAGTGGATGCTATTCTGGAATGTTAAAAAAAAAGTTGGAAATAGTGTTTTGGAATTTAAGGGTAATGCTGTCCAGGAGGCCTTACCAGTTGTCCCTTTCTGATGGGGGCACAACTTCTTGGGTTCTTTTTCTCCCTTGGCTTTAGCAGCCTAGCAGGTATTAAGTATACCTGAGGCATAGAAGAGTCAGGATCAGGTGTTTATAAAAACACATAAATAATTACTGAAAAAATGAATAATTTACAAATATATGCCATGTTCATCCCCAATCACCTTCACAGTCGTTTTTACTTTTTCCACTTGACCCCTCACCTATCTCAGAGCTCTCTTTTCCTCTTCCCACTCCCTTGGAAACTTCTCCCCCGTCCCTTGGGAACATGGGCAATGGTACATTGGATTGTAGGGAGGCGACTCATTTCCATGGGTTAACAGGAAGAAAAATCACATTTTGATAACTTAATTACTTAACTGGAGAACAAATACTTGGAAAACAAGACTGGGTTGTTGTAACTGTGAGAAAATTGGGGCTCATCTGTAGGGTTTTGCTGTTCATTGTGATAGTTTAACTTTGCTTTTTTAATCTATGTGATAACATTAGAAGGAGTAACTTTTAAAAATGTCGCTACTTAGCATAAGCTTTTCATTAAGCTCTAAGAGACCATGAAAATTTGTTTGACATTAAGTTCACATTTCATTCTCCTGGGAAAAACAATCTTCTCTTCTTTTTCCCACCATCTCCTTCCCCAAGGGTGCTTCCCTGGACCCACCAGTGCTTGAGTGTTTGACCCGTTGATGCCATCAATATCATTTCATTCTTGTAACATTTATGCAGGTTTTATCTAACTGTGTTCCTTTTCTTATGGGAGTCTCTTCTGGATTCAGCAGAGGCTTCCATGAGCAGAAGTGGGAGAAGGTGATATTTGTTGATGCCCACCGCCTCTTGTGTTCCTCCCCTGTCCCCAATCTGTTCCAAAGGGCTGCAGGAACCTTTTGAAAGTGTGGGAGGTGGCGCAGGAGGCTTCAGAAGAAAGGGGAAACGTGCAACAATCACCTCACTTCCCCCTTCCATTCACAAAAGCCTCCATCAGAGCAAAGAAACTTCTGTGAGCTGACAGACATAATTGAAATACACATAATTCCTTTTAATTTCAAAGGAACCACAGTAATCCTGTACTTGGTTACATCAGTTCAGAGGGGATTTGGTAATGGTCGCACTATGCTGGCAGAACATAAGATATGCTGTCGGCACAAAAGATACACCAGCACAACACCCCACTGGCATCTCTGCCCCACCAGCAGAATGGCTAAAACAGGGCAGAGTCACAGGCAGGATAGGGGCAGCACAGGTGACCTCCAAACCATGCCCATGCTTGTCAATGGACCAATTTTTCACCTGTTGACTTCATACGGGGGGGGGGGGATTAAAAGTAGCTTACCCCACATTGATAAGCAGCCCCTCACATTGCCATGACAGAACATAGGATATGGTGTAACTCAGCAACCAATCACAGCACACCACTACCAGTATATAAACCCCACATAGGAAGAGCACAGCTCCGATGTCAGAACACATGGCATCGGGCTATATCGCTCTGGTCTCCTGTTGCACACACTTAAGGACTCCCAACGGGGACGTTTCTATGGAGAAACTATGGCACTTAGAACAAAAAGCCCTTTGCACAAAACAGCCTGTCTCCAGAACACACATGGAACTTGAGCATAACACTATCCCTTCTTTGCTGAAAACTTTTAACAGGCACCTTGCCTGTAGACTCTAGACCCAAACACACAACAGTAACCCCCACTCACTCCTACAAATAGGGGTGCCAGGACAGAGCGCTACATGCCAATAAACAAGGGAAGGGGGCAACCATGGTCCAAAATATAACTGCTGTAGTCTCCTATGTCTCCCTGCCCTCTTCTTTGTTTGATGTGAATACTGAGTCTTGTCTACTCTGTATTTCTTGACCTCTCTTCCCCACCCACTCCACTCCAACAGCAGGGATCAGTGTCTCCCACACACAGGGGAGGCACTCAACCTCACATGCAGGTAAGCTCTCTGTTGGCAAAAGCCAGGCACTCCACCGCTAACCACCTTCAGGGGGAAGGAGAAAGGGGGGAGGGAGGAAGCCTCTCTTATTGGTTGAGCAGCCCCTGCCAGTCAGATGATATTCACTCCAACCCCCCCCCCCACCAGGAAGTATGTTCTGTGAAGCGATTTTTACTGGTCTGGAGAATCTGCTCACGGAGCCCTGCATGGACCAAATCTCAGCAAAGCGGATTCCTTTTTAAAAACTGCTCCATTTGCTTCTCCTTCCGTTGTCATGGAGACACGGTCCTGGAGAGCCACTGCTGGTTAGTGCTGACAATACTGGACTAGATGGACCAGCAGCCTGATTCAATAGGAAGGCAGCTTCCTATTTTCCTAGGATCACAGCCCAGCTGCATGCAGCTGAGCAAGCTCTCCAGTACCTACAGAGTTACACAGCAGCCCCCAAGAGTGGGAGGCTGCGACATGACCGCTGGCAAAGCACTGAGGTGGCACCACTCCCTCTTCTCCCTCACAAATATCTCCTGCACATCAGATCCAGGGACTAAGTGTTCTAGCTGCCAGCGATTGTTCATTATTCTCTGTCTCCCTTTGCTTCCCACAGGCTGTTCCTCCAACAGGTACAGGATCCAATTCCACCTCATTCTGTATAGATCATGAGGGATGCCCACCACATGACCAGCAGCAGTGAATAGGAGAGCCCTCACTGTTCCTCAGTGGCATTGTTAACCTACTTCTCCAGGCAAGCTCCTGTATCCTGGCAAGCTCCATGAGAGTTATGTCACAGGTGAAGGCATGACACTGTTAAGGGCTCCTTGGAGGTCTCTCTCAGTCTAATCTAGTAGGCAAGTCCAGACACAGACAAAGGGATTCCTTTTAAAGCTTTATTCTTTTTTTATAACTTAACAACTTTACCGTTAGCAACTAGATCTGAGCAGCAGAGTACCTATGCTCTAAGTTGGAACAGTTGGTCCCCGTTTGAAAGGGAATTACTGGCAGACCCCTGAACTTAAGGACTAGGGAGAGTCCCTCCCCTTTTCCCTTGGATCCTCTGGGCGCAGCCGTTGTTTGCACGCCAACCGGGCACTTCGCCTCCTTTCTGCGCCCTCTATTTGACGCCGCTCTCTGCGTCGGCGTCGCGCATCTACCAAGTCTGCTTCCCGCGCTCTGTCACTTTCTGGACTGCTGTCTAAGCTAGGAATGCTGGTGGGAGGAATCTCCGTCAACTGTTGGTCCTGGGAAAGAGGAGCGCTCTCCCAGGAGCGACTGCTCTTCCTCAGAA
The DNA here is from genome assembly GCF_057233095.1 of Heloderma suspectum. NCBI lineage: Eukaryota > Metazoa > Chordata > Lepidosauria > Squamata > Helodermatidae > Heloderma > Heloderma suspectum. The sequence continues at coordinate 154,901,927 of NC_139458.1, read as the reverse complement.
TCAGAACTACTCTGGGATTCTATGGGCTCACTGTCCACCCTGACAGACACCTTGCACCTGATACCTTCCATTCTGATGAGCCACTGCCTAAGGCACAGTAATCTTATTGGGGTGATGGGTTGGCAACCCCACCTGTGGAGGATCTCAATTACAGGATCTCCTTACAGGATCTCCATTACAGATCCTCCACCCTGTGTGCTAGACTATGACTTTGCCATGTACATTATTTCTTTGCTGCTAGGGAGTGGTAGATAGGGATCCATTTTCTCAACACACCCTAGTATGGTCTGGCCTCTACAGGGAGTGACAGACAGGTGCTTAATGGGTTGAGGGCAGCGGACCCTCAACTATCTGCTCACTCAGGTTCCCTGGACTGCGAAGGGAATGGCTCTTGGGATGGGTGCTACTGACAGGATGAGATGGGGGTGGGGGATCAGTCTGCCAATGAACACACGGCAACAAGGAAGGGGCAATGAGACTGGCCTATCGTGCAAAATAACAGGGGGTGGATAGGACACATAGGTTTCCAGCGGGATGGGGAGGGCCAAAAGGGCTGGCTGACTCATGCAGGATACAGGCTATTACCTAATAGAGTACTGCTGCTGACTGGCTCAGCTGTGCCTAAGGGGGGGGGGGCTCCTCCCTTTCCTAGTGTGGGGTTGCATCCTGGATTTGAATCTGGGACATCCTGCATGTAAAATGTAAGCTGTTCCATCAGGGTATGGCTCTTCTTACAGCCACATCTGCGCCTGGCATCTTATCACTGGGCGTTGGTGGACATGTCTACCATTTCTATCCCATTTTCTGATTTTCTGTTGTGTTTTCCCCTGCCCACCCAGGCTAAGTGGATATAGGATGCAGCAGCCATTCTGCTGCATCCTATACCACTTCTCCCCCATGCTGCCTGTGAATTATGGGACTTGTAGTTCTTCACATGGGAAGGGCACCCAGGTGGGAAGACTGGTATATCAGATTGCTCAACCCATCTTCTACAAAGAGCAACCTAAACAAAAAAAGAATTAAATTGCATAGAGTATTCCTTCCCAATCATCTTGTCTTGGCTATGTGGATGGTTGTATGACATGACTTATTTATAAATCCATTACATTCCTAGTGCACCTAAGTGCCGTACTACTGAAACACGCCCCCACACTCTCTCTCTCTCTCTCTCTGTAACCATAGTAGCAGCTTCCAGTTTTTTTCTTGTCTCTCATCATTTTGGAAAAGCAAAACAGTGTCCACAGAGCCTTTTCCATTTGCAGATAATCCAACTAAATTCAACCAACAGAGGATGAACACACACACACACACACACACACACACACCCCTGCTAATTGGAAATTGCCTTTAAATAATGCAATAACACACCACTTTTGCTCTCCTCTGCGAAAAAGGCACCCATTCATGCATCTTTTATATCATTAATATCAAATCCAAGAAATAGCAGCTGAACAGCACTGATGTCTAAAATTGGATCACCTCTTGTGAGATTTGACAGAAAAAGTATTTGAAGTAGCCTAGTTCACCATAACCTCTGCAGCTTATAATTATACATAATTATACATACTTTATTGGGCAACTGTAACCTCTTGCTGTTAACAAACCTTTCTTTGAGAAGAACTTGTATTTTGTTTGACAGTTCATAAATGGGGAACCCTGGTAGCAAATTTGCTTGATTCGCTTCCCCTCTCCCCCTCAATCAGGCCAAAATAAATTGTGCTCAATCGATAGATTGACACGTTGTTAAGAAATAACTGTGTTATTTGGAGCCACCTTAGTAGTCAACAACAGCCTTGTGCTCCATCCCCAATATCCTCAGGCAGATGTAATTAGTAGCTTATATACCTCACCTGGTGCTAGCTTGACAGGAAGCTGTGTTAATGACATGAAAGCGAGAGTGCATTCCAACACCATCTGATAAATTTCATATCTCTGTCTGACAGGCACAGGCCTGAGATTACTGCTTTGAGAACATGGTTTTCCTCACCTCAAAGTAACACAGCAACTGATAATCAAAAAGGAAAAACAACTTTGATGGAAATCAGCATGGGTCTTATAAGGAGATTTCAGCCTGCTTGTCAGTGTATGTGCAAAGTGCCCTGAGACAACAACCCCACCCCTGCCCCCCAAAGGTGGGATATTTAGCCACTATAAACACACTGGAAATTAGGCTAGACCTGCATTTCATTCCCATCAAATGCCCAACATATTAGACCTAATTTAAAATTTGTATTTTAAAATGCATTCCAAGCTAACGAAGCAAGACACAGATCTTGATATTTTACCCTTTTCATATACACTTTTCCAGTTGTAATTCCTTTCTTGATGCATTTCTAACACCTTCCTTGATATTTCATTGTCCCTTCACTAGATACATCATTAACACACAACCTAAGCACTACTTAGGCTTTTTCTGGGCTACATTCTCATGGTAGTTTATGCAGTAGTATGATTTTGTGCTCGCATCTAACATTTATAATATATTAGAATTGTAACTGTCTGGACTCCTTACGCCTAGTTATCCTATGAATCACACTAGCTATTAATTGACGTATGATGACGCCTTCCCAGGTACAAGGGAGGGATTCGTCAGAGGGGAGAAGCATGGTTTACACCAGAATGTTAAAAGGTGGACAAAAAGACAAATAAATAATAAAAGTTCCATTCAAGCAGAAGAAGTGAAGACTGTAGGAAGATAGAGCAGGTGGATGATAAAGGGAAATTTAGGAAATGAGCTACACCTAAGGAAGAACCAGCAAGCATGAATTAAGACTATGGAACCTAAGCAGCAACCTACAGTTAAGTAGCTGTACTTAATTGATGAAGGTTTAATACTTATAGTGAGAAAAGACTAACTAGAGCCCAGATTTCAATGGCAATCAGAACTCTTCTGTCTTCCCATACTAAGGTACTTTTAGTAACCTGTACTTGTACTTTATGTAGTTCTTATAGACAGAACAGAAAATTGGGCTGAGTAATATAGGTCTATCCCCAAATATTGACCAGCTATAAAAATTCTACTCACTGAAAAACTCTTCAAGAAAACTCACCTACTACATCCTCCTGACTCAGGAGGAAGCCTGCCAAAATGTAATTTGTAAACTATTTTATCATTTCTACCCAAATTACTTAATACATTTTTTTAAGTTACACTGCTTCTATACTGTGCAGCTTGGTTAAATTGCTGAAGACAGCCTGCTTTTACATATACCTTTCTTTTGGCTTTATAGCCCTTCTCTCTTCTACAACCTCCAGCAGACCTCAGGGGGAGAATGTAAGCAGAGAGGTTGCAATTCTAATAATTTAATAATTAATTCACCACATGTACCATTTTTATTTCTACTCCCCCCCCCCAGCTGCCATCTTTGCAAATAGTTCTGTGGGGTTTGCTTCCCCTCCCCTTGTCACTCCAGTATCAACTGCGGCCTCTCCCCCCGCCCCACCCACACACAGTGAATGCATAGATCTGAAGTATTATAAGAGCCTATTGAGGGCAATGTTCATTTTAACAGGGTTTGGCACAATTATGCTTTATTAACACAGATCCGTTATTTTACAGCTTCATTTGCTGCTGTCGATTTTATGAGCTGAAAGAAGGAGAAAGCATGAAGGGCTAATAATTCCAGCATAATTCAACAGATGGAGAACAAGTACTTCACGCTCAGCCTCTCCCTCTCTCTCTCTCTCCCTCTCTCTCCTGGAAAACACTCAATATGTAGAATTCTTGTAAAACATTTCCAGAAAATGGTAATAGACATTCCTGTCAGAATTTATTGAAATCTGGGTTGAAACTCCAGTAAGGAAAAAGGTCTCTTTGGCACTCCAGATACGTATGGAGCCCTAGGCCTCATACGCATACAAAGGTCAAGTTCCGGGTGGTGGTGGGGTGTAATCTGGACTATTTTCTGTACCATCAGAAGCACAATGTCAGAGTTACATTGTACACTGTTCACTGTACAAAGCACTTCGTGCTTCCCCAGTAGCAGACTGGGGCTACAGAAATTCTTCTATAGAGGAAGTATGTACATTAAACCAGAGGTGGGCAGAAGGCAGATCTCCAGATGTTTTGGACTTCAACTCTCATAGGTCCCTGCTAGCATGGCCAATGATCAGGAATGCTGGCAGTTGAAGTTAAATACCAAGCCATTCTAGCAGACAGTGAAGCATTTTCTTACCCAGCTACTAGTCACCCAGTTCCATGCACATTTCTGGTAAGCTCCTGTCACACCTTGACAGATTAGAACCTGGATCTATAACACCAAGACCCTAATCTGTCTTAGTTTGTACCCAGCTCCACATTTTTAAAGCCAAGTCTTTCTAGAACTTTGAACATAATTCATGGTGAGAACATTCTGTTCTGAATAGCTACAGTAGCTAGCAGGAGCTATGGGACAACTCTTGACACAGTGGCTAGTGGAGCTCTTAGGCATTCTTAGTTGGACCCATTGGAGCTGCAGTTCTGTCCAGCACATACTCACATACTCACTCATGTAAGAACCGTCCTGGCAGTAGCAAGCAACATCTTCCAAATGAATCACATTTAGGGCAACCTAAAGTTGCCAGACCACTTTTGCTTACCCTCCCATCACCCTGAAGTACTGAATACAGGCAACAATTCATGAAGTGGAACATTATCATGGTCTGCACATAACCACTTTGTAAGCTGGCCATCCATATCATCCTGCCAAGTGTTAGAAAGAATTTTCCTCCCATTACCACACTTAATCATAAATCTAGAGAAATAGGAGAGTAATATAATTCTCCTCACCACTTGGCAGGGCAGTACAGAAGACTGGATTACAAGTTGTAAAATGCTCTCTGTGTCACTTGCTACTTGGCAAATGTTGGTATGTATGTTTTCACTGATAGTCTTGAAGCTATTGGAGGAAGAAGGGTCTAGTGAAAAAGCACATGCGGGTGAAGGGAAGAGGAAGTGACCTCACCCCACACATCCCTCTACCTCCTCCAATCCCCCAACTGTTTCAAGATAATATGGAAGAAAAAGGAAGGTGGAGTGGTATCTGGACTTGCCATCAGGCCACATACACCAAAGTACAAAATACACCCACATTGTGTCAGATATTAAGAGCATAGCATATAGCTTTTTCCTTCAAAATATAACCAGCAGCTGAGAAAGAATTGTGTAAGGCTTTGAAGGGGTAAACCATGCTTGAATTATGCATGTGGCTTTCCATTTTGTACTCAGATGTCAGTACCCAAATACGAAGTGAACTGGCTCATGGTTTGGTACTGAATAAATGAACGGATTCCCTCCCCATCCATCTTCTTGCCCATTCTGCTTCAATGTAACTTCCTTTTCAGGCAAACAATTGTAGCTATTGGAGGAAAAGTCAAGCATGTGCAGGCAAAGGGAAGAGGAAATGACCTCATCCCACACATCTGTGTCCATTTGCCATTACATAGCTTCAAACTGTGGTTTGTAATCCTGATTAGGAGGGCATATGCAAACCATCATTTGCTCTTGGATATAACAGCAGACAATTCTTTGATCAACCAAGGAAGTTAAGCATCTTAGTTTGAGCCAAGCCACTGTCTTCTGAAAAATGCCCCTTAGCAAGTGGGGCATGGCAGATTTATGCTGCAATCCTAGGAGGGAGCCCCAATTAACCCAGTGGGGTTTACTTCTATTAAGACATGCATAGGATTGCACTGTTGGGAGCTCATAGGTATTGGCTTGCCTTTGGCCCAAGATTTCTCTCAATATATCTACCTTATGAAGGGCCCTCCAAGTGACTCTTATTAAGTTTTAACCTCTGATATGTTTAATACTCAATCATGCTGTGTTGTTTAGTCAACTTTAGCCAGCCCCTGAGGTTTTCGACATGAATTCCTTTCCACTAAAAAGGTACCAAATACATTTTCCCTCATCTATGTAAAAGCTTAAGAAAAACAATGTTATAGCTAGAACAGTCCTCCACAAGATGCTAATCATCAGTAGTTAAAGTCTCTGCTGCAGAGTAATATTTGGCAAGCTAGTAGTGCTTCAGGGTCAATGTAGGGATTCCATTATTTCCTACACAAAATCATTAACACTGACGCCACAGATCTGCTACTTGTAATGCTGGGTAAACATCCAAGAAAGATTAATAATATTTTCATTGAACTCCATATTTAAAAAGGCAGAAGGAAGTAGCATTTTGTCCCTGAGCTGATAATATGGGCCACGTGTGAAAACAATAAAATAATAAAAAGCGACATGAATAAGCTTTCAGTTGGGGAAAAAACTGTTTTTAAAAAGCTTCACCCCAGAAAAAGGGTTGTTACTTCAAAGAAGGCATATAATCTGACAATATTTTCTTCCACAATAGCAGATAAGGTTACTTAATGATTTAAACGATACAGGGTTTAAATTTTTATTAGTCCCCATGCAGCAATGAGTAAGTTCCAAGTGAAAATTGCCTGCCTTATTTTGGAAGCATGTCTCAGTACTGATTCTAGTTGTGTTACAGCAGTAGTAGAAATAGAAATAATTAGTTTCCAGAAATCACATCTTAAACTATTACTGGGTTTAGGGATGTAATTAACAGATGAACTGTGAAATATAACTTACAATGGCCCATGGCCCATGATATAATGCCTTATCCTGCCACAGAATCAGCTCATATAATTCAGCCTCATGTAGTCTATTACAAGTATTCTTCTTTCCATAGGATTTGTATAGTTCCATAAATAAAAAGTGTCACAATGAGTTAAGCTGTCAGTCCATCTAATAGCGGCTAACATCAGAATCAGATTCTACAGGGCCTTTTCACTCACTTTTAAGGTGTACACCTAAGCTAAGTGTACACCTAACATGAATGCAACAAACGTGAATCATACAGATACACTTGTGAAGAAGTGAGCATTGTCTGACTCAGCGGCAGACTCAGATTTGCTTTCATATGAAATGTAAAAATTAGCTTTGGAATAGTAAATCTCTATCTTATTTACACTCATATTCTAATAATCATGGGGTACCAGGAAAGCCTGGCGTGCTATGGTCCATGTGGTCACGAAGAGTCGGACACGACTGAACGACTGAACAACAACAACCATTAACACCAGGCAGAGCCAGCCCAGGATATTGTGCTGTCTGAGGCAAAGGACAAGAAGGTATTCCCTCTCATTCCATGTACAAATGACTGGTATGAAAATCTTTCTTCAACTCTAGCAATGGGACAGCATCCTACACCAACCTGTAGGCGGCAGGCTAGCTTAGGGGGACACAGGCAAGCGACATGACCCACAGCTCTCTCCTGCAACGCCATGCTGCCGCCTCCCAGCATCTGCTGCCTGTGGCAACCACCTCACTCTGCCTAATGGTATTGACAATCATTCTAACCCATGGATTAACTATCTGGGTTAGAGTGAATCAAGTCTGTGAACAAAGGGTACACACTTAACTCTCCAATTAAAATCAATGGGAGTTGGAATGCTTAACATTGACTAAAATGATACCTTTCTTACAGTGCTCAGAATAATGGTTAGTTTGACTATTCACCTGTTTTCAGTTTGGAACTGAAATAAAACTTCCAAATATTTTTTCCCCCAACCTTCTTGATGCCTACTGTTTTTCCAGTCTCTTTGCTGCTGTTCATTACCATTGTTTCATTGCCTTTATGCTGCTCGTGCTTCTTTGGTACATTTTTTTTCTATTTAGGACCTTTTTCTCCTTCCTAGAGAGATCCCAGTCAACGAGGGATCTTATGGTGAATATTATGATGTCATTTGGCTACATGACCATACAAATGAAGGTAAAAAAAGAAATTGAGAGTGAGAGCATTGCTTCCAGCACCCAGCACCAGCATGATCCCAGGAAGGAAAGGGGTGAATGCATCAGCACAGAAACAAAAGAGGAAGAAGCCTTCACACTGAGAGCCAATGTGGTACAATGGTTAAGAGTGCTGGACTGGGACTCAGGATATCCGAATTCTAGTCCACACTTGGCCATGAAGTGTCACTGGGTGACTCTGGGCCAGTCACTGACTCTCAGTCCAACCTACATCATAGGGTTGTTTTGAGGATAAAACGGAGAGGAGGAGGACTACGGTGCCTTGGGTTCCTTCCAAGAGGAAAAAAAGCAGGTTATAAATGTAATAATAATGATGATGTTGATTATAATTATGATGATGATGACAGCAAGGTATTAAGGCCCAGTGCATTTCACATCATAAGACTCCTTCTGCGATAACTGATTCAGTCTCTTCAAGGAATAGTTAGAAAGACAGGTTGCCTACCTGTAACTTTTGTTCTTTGAGTGGTCATCTGTGCAGTCACACATATTGGTTCTGCACAGGAGGATGTATCCAGAAAATTTCTCTTAGTGGGTCCTAAGAAATTCTGATGGGGCAGACTGTTTCTGGAAATGCACACATAGTCTATTCATTTCAATTGATCTACTCTAAGTAGGACTAACATTGGCCTTAGTGCATGCTGCTACAACACGCTGGAGATGTGCATGCTGCTACAACATACTAGAAAAGCACATGCTTCTACAACAGATGTGTGGATTTTCCTTGTGTGTGTACACATGCTTTGCTGCTCAGAGTTACATTCCATGACATTTAGAAACCTACACAGAGTGGCAGAATATCCTCAGAACTTTGAGAGCACTAATACAAGCAAGAGTTATATTCAAGCTTCACACAAGAGGCATTATAAACTCCACCAAAGTTGTATTTGGGCTGAAAGTACCCAATGAATTCCCCTTGTTACATAGCACCTAGATACAGCTTTCAGTAAATGTAGAAATAAAAATGTGTTTCTGTGTGCCCCAAACTGAGACCAAAAACTGAGTGGCTGGGCAGGTGCCCAAGATATAAAGAGTTGTTTGACTAGCTGTGCCCCAAACTGAATGAGAGAGCCCAAACGCAATCTACTTAGCAAATCAACAAATGATCTTAATGAAGATCAAGTTACAGCAGTCTTAATAAGACCTGCCATGCCACCACCTTCTCCATACTCGAATCCTGTCTCGCAGCAGTGCTGGCCTAAAAGCAGAAGTTCCAAAGATGATGATCACAGAGACCAACCCTCCAGTTCCCCTCTCTCCCATGTGCTGAAAAGCCTTGTGGCTAGGGAATCAGTTTTTATACTTTGCTCCTCCTCCATGACCATCCCTGTAGGAGGGCAATTCTCCTGTCTTCCTACAGGAGAAGAGTGAGATGCTGACTAAGGCTAAGTGACAGGCAGCTCAGCCAGTCAGCATCTGGCTTTGGCACCCATCCACCCACCCCCGTCAGGCTGCATCACACCATGCCTCATTCCTCTCAGGAGTTTGCCCAGCCCAGCCCAGCCCAGCCCAGCCCAGCCCGTCCCACCTACCCCTGGCTTTCTTGATGTCGTGCAGCACTGCCGCTTTCTATCACGACCCTCTGACAGCAACAGGTTCTAATGTGACTGTTCAGTTTGCTGAGCACTCACGCTGCACTGCTGTTGGCTTCACCACTTCAGGGTACCGCTGCCAATGAGTTCAGAGAACTGAGCAGTTGTGTTGGAGCCTGCCACTGCCAGAGGGACTTAGTAGAATGCAGCAGCACTACACCCTCATTCTTGCCACCACCTAATGGGGCCAGGATTTGTGATCCTGGGGCCAGCCCCCACTGCTCCCCCCACCCACTCTACATGGCCACTCTACATCTGTGCCTGCGCAGAGCAACGTTTGGAACATTCTTGTGCTAAGAAAACAAGTTTGGGCAGAACCTTGCCCCCACATGCCTCAGAATGTATGTTCAAAGGGACATAGTTGCCATCTTTCTGTTCAGTTCCTAACAGACTGCTACAACATCTATACAGGAAAAAACAGAATGAGAGCAGGTCAAAAATGACACGTGCAGTGGGGAAAGAGGGTGGGTTGTGTGATTGCACAGATGACCACTCAAAGAAAAGTTACAAGTAAGTAACCTGTCTTTCTTATTTGTGGTCTTTGTGCTGACTTACTGTATAGTATTAGGCAACCATGGAGCACAGCACAACCCATACAAAAATGGTATCCACCAGAACTCTTTTTTATCTCCCCACTCCATCCTTTGCTTGATAAAGAGTTTTGGAGAACTTACAGTGTTGCTCAATATTTTGTGACATTTTGGTTGGACCTCATAAAGGTATTCCCTGACTGTGGATTTTGGGAATCTACCTCATAGAGTTCACATCCGTGACCGCAGTCCTCACTCTTTTTGCACCCTTTCAACACAACCTCCCCTGGTCACCGAAACGTGGGCAGCAGGCTCTTTTTTCAACGCTGTTAAAATATTTGAGGAAAGTATCCCCCACACGTGCCTTACCTAGAATTCCTTCCATCTACTATATTTTTTCCTCGTCTAGTCTGTCTGTTGCAGCAGTTATAAAAACTAGAGTATCCAGTCACCTTGGTAAACAAATAAGAATCACCAGAAAGCTCAACAGTTCCCCTTCAGATCTATACTAGCAGACTAATATCTGAGGCTGTCTGGCCCTGCCCAGTCCTTGCAGGGAAAAGTGAGGATTTCACCCTTTTGCTGACAAGAGTGAGGCAATCCCAAAAGAACATACACAGGGGAGGCAGCCCCAGCTGTCAAATTAGCAGAGGCAGCACCTGCCATTTCCTAATCAGTACCACAACAGAAGAGCACATTAGGATTCCCTCAGTGTATCAGAGGTGTATTTATCCTTTACAGAGCAAGGACCAGTTACAAATGGAAACTTCTTTGAAGGTTACCTGGCTCATGAATCACCACAGAAAGTAGATTAAAAGCAGGTGTTTCAACCCAATAATATACAAGTAATTGACGGTATGATATATGTGCTGAACTTTCCTGTGCAGCACGTGACAATGCTTTCGAGATGTCTGGAAATGAGATTAAGGCTCCAAACAGCTAATAGAAACAAAGCTATCAACATTTGCTGAGGGAGGACGCAGTGAGTTGGCAATAGAATAGGTCAGGGATCTCCAGACCTTTTGGGCCCATGGACATGTTTTGCATTTTTAAAAAGTGCCCCGGGCACCACCACAAATTAGCTGCTGCCTGGGTGGGGGGTGGGGGGTGGAAGCCCACCTAATCTGAGTTGGGGTGTGTGTCTGTGTGTGCATGCGCACGCACTGTGTGTATGCTACACAGTCTGGCTTCTCTCTCTCTCCCTCTCTCCGGCTACTCTTCAGTCTCTCTCTCCCTCTGGGCGTGTTTCCACGCCTGTGTGTGGAGGTAATTAGGGATACATGACGACATCGTGGCCATCCAGCAGCCACCCTGGAGTTTATCACAGAAAAACCGGTTCTTCTGAGACTGGTTATGGTCTGACTTTTCTTCTTTACTGCAGTTCAGTTATGGTCCTGTTGGGGTGTGTTCCATCACCTGCACTTGCGTCGGTATCATAGTCCTGCTCATGAGAGCATGTAGCCCTGCCCATGGGGGGGGGTGTCACTCACCTGCCCGTGACCTCACTGACCCAACCCTTTCTCTCCCTGTTTTCTGGAGGTTTCACCACCATTTTGGGGCAGGATGCCGAGGGACCAACTTTTAAAAGAACTTTAAAAATAAATGCTAGATCACTAGTGCGTATAAGCGTGCTATCACGGGCAAGCAAGTACTCCCACTACAGCCTGAAAATCTGGTTTATCTCAGGTCACTTCCCCAGAACTACACATGGGGAGGATCCATGGCTAATATTCCTTTGTGTCCTTTCGACCCAGGAAACAATGCCACAAGCTTCACAGTCCAGATTTCATATTACACGCTAAGGCGCTCATTATAACACTATTGCGCAGTTCTTCCATCAATATGCATACCCTCTATGTCAGTATCTCGCTATGACTCTATCACTCAATCGCGCAATAGCACTAACACGCATTTGCACTATCACACCATAGTGCTATTGCGCCATAGCTCATTAGTTCAGAGGTTCCTGCTAACTCCTGTTGTAGTCAATGACTGCCCCCTCTCTGAAGCTCCACCCCCTCAAAGCAAGGAGAACAAGTAGGTGAGCAGCCGCCGACTGAGCTGTGGCCTCCAGGAGCGCTCCTCAAGCTAGCAGCTCGGTTGGGAGTCAGGCAAGTGCTTAAACTATAGCCAAATTATGTTTAATCTATGGTAGTGGGGGTCATGCCAAACATCTCTACTTGTTTTGTTCATCTCTCAGTTGAACGCACACAGTTAATTTCGCTATTTTTATTTATTTATTTATTTATTTATTTATTTATTTAGGGCCCGAGGTGGCTGTTTTAGCGATTCTTCATGTTTTAGATAACTGACATTTCAGTACTGGAAGTTTATTATGGTTTGCTAGAAAGCAGGACTTTTTGCTTCCATCAGCAAGTTCTAAAGCAACTAATAGTGATGGTTTGTACTTTTGGGGTTGTACAGTCAAAACATTGCATCCTTTTCTGCATGGAGGACATCATCCAAAAACCAATGTGCGTCATCAAGGCCACCCTTGCTTGATGAGAGTAGTAGTTTTAAATAGAGAGCAGGACTCATAACAACATCTGAAGTGATTTTGCAGACTTTTCAAAAGCAAACTGACACTTCATTTTCTCAATAAATATTGTATTTGCACTGAATTCTAAGGAAACCCATTTATTCATTAAAAAAAATTATGTTTAACTTCAGGATGCATACCCCAATTGACCTAATGAAATATTTATTTTAATATCTGCTTGGGTTAAAAATTATACCACTTGGTTTATCTGTGCCATAGCTCACAGAGAAAGATCTTATTAGTACACCAGAAGCATGACAGTCACCCTATAGTCTTACTTGAAAAGTTATGTGTGCATTTCTTCCTACCTACGAAAAGCCAGAATAATTTCTTCTACATCATGAGAGAAAGAAGGGTTTTGACATGTGATGCCTATGAGCTAAGCCAAGGGAAAAACGTGTATCCAGAGTTTTTGATGCTACCTCTGAAATACTGTAATATCAAAAACCAAAGTTTGCTAAAATGGAAGTTAGAGGAAATATTTCATAAAGTTGTAAGTAATCCCTGCCTGTGCCTGTACAGAGTGCATTGTGGTAATTGAGTCCTGAGGTTACTACCACTGTGGCCAAGCCATCCCTGTCCAGGAGGGGCCATAGATGACAAACCAGCCAAAGCTGGTAAAAGGCGCTCCGAGCTGCCACCGCCACTTGGGCCTCCAGCAACAGTGGTGGATCTAGGAGTACCCCCCAAACTATGAACTTTATCTTTCAGAGGGAGTGCAACCCCATCCAGACTGCAGCAGTGTGTCAAAAACCCCAAACACTTCCCTGTTGTAAGGGATTCACCTCACGTCTTTAACAAATGTAAGGGGTTCACTAAACGTTCCTTCCAACATTATCCCAGTGGTGTAATAGTGTGTCATGTGGCCTTCCTGTGATGTTTTGGCTACATCAACATCCGATAGCACAGAGGAGGAGTTGGCAGTCTAGCTCCTTCCCAACCAGCATCTCTCCTTCTAGGAATGAGGGAACACTGCCCCACGTTATGAGCTCTTCCCACACTATTTCTGACTTCTGACATTCCTGGAGTGTAGAGATAATAATGAGACATCCTGCAGGGGCTTCCTGACTGCTAAGTTAACATCATAAGGGATCCAAGGTGTTTTGCACGGACACATGGAAAGTCCCCACACCAGTACCAGCAGACCCCAGGAAGATGCAGTGCTAGTGTGAAAACTTTTCATGCTATAGTGGCGACTAATGTGGTAAACCTCTTACACATGAGTTATGGCAGCCATGTTGGGCTCTATCCTGTGGAAGTATGTTTTGGCAATAACTTATGGAGCAGCCCTTACTGCAGGCAAGCTGTTGATGAGGTTTATATAAATCTCCTTCAACACAGGACAATGTATGTTTAGGGATCCATCCCATGCTATTCTTCACATTCTTAAATACTTCTAGGGTAGCAATGAGACAGTGGCTGCAGTGAAGACATGAACATCTGTAACGGGTGTGAATGACATGAGTGAGAGCGGCATGTGAGCAGGAGAATGAGACTACTGATGGGCAAAGAAATTTCAGGAAGCCTTGCCAAGCACATCTCTTAGAAATGGTTGAGCAGCCTTGTTCCTGACCCTCATATAAATTGGGTCCATTCAGGGTGTAATTTAAATGCTCTAAGACTCTTGAGGAGTGGTGTTCAAAAGAAGGGTCTGATTATTCCCTCTGCTGCCTACTACCCTATTCCTAAAGGAGAACAACTCACTTTGAGGACCAGGCCCACAGCAGAGGCCTCTGTTTGCAGACTCTTTCTAAGGTGAGGACTCTTACCAGTGTAGTGACACTGACAGCATCATTTCAGATGGGGGGCGGGTATGATCACTGGTAGAAAAAGTTGCTGGCAGTGTCTTTCCATTACAAAGCGTTCAGACCCGGAGGAATGAGGAGACACCTAGTAAGCCACCCCTATCTTCCAAGGAGCCCTCTGCCACCCTATTCCTGGCCCCCAAGGTGAGTTATTTGGTCCTTGGAGGATGGAAACAGGTAGCAGGTGGTGGAAGCTGGGGAATGTGAGGAGAACTGAGGTGTGAGCAGAATAGCAGCAGCCTCTGCCTGCCTTGACTCCATTTGCATGCATGCAACATCCAACACATTTCAAAGGCATGTGCATTACAAAGGCATGCATCATCTCGGCTTCTCCAGGTAGGAAGGTTTATGCTTACTATTTGATCTCTACACTTAAAATTTCACGTGGTTATTCCTGAAGAAATACCAACCTACTATAGACATGGGACAATACAAGCATTCTCAGCAGATGCAGCTTTGCTTTCCCTTGCAGAACAAGTTGTACCTGCCAAAAGTGCTTCTTCTATGCAGATATTAAAGTTTAGGGAGCCCTCTTGTCATATGCATCTTATCTATCTACTTAATGTGAGTTAAGCAGCAACAATCAGGATTGCAGTTCATGGTTATGATGAGTAATTCAGATGACTTCTTTCCCACAAACATGAGCTGACCATGAACAGAACAGTTATGTAAACAGGCCCATACACATCAATTTCACTAAGCCATACTAACTCCAATGGGTTTGGATGGGATTTTACATGGTCTTCGCTGGCCGATTTATACAATATCACTGAGTAACAGCAACAGTCACACTTCCATGAGGTTTGGCAGCTCTTTGCTTAGTTTGTTGGTCTATCCAATTTCAGTGAAGTTTTTTTTTTCTTATTTAAGAATTCTAGCCTGTTAAGTGTCAAATAACTGAATACAAACAAAGTTGTCAAAGAAGCCAATTAACAGGGAGGCTTTTTTAAAGCCACCCTCTGGAAGAAAATCCCAAATACATACAAAAGACCTGGCAATCTTGAAAATGCTGCCATTGTGAAGAAAGCAGGGAGTCAAAATGAACCTGAGTTGAAAGAGAGATTAATCCTTCATTCCCTGCCCCCCCCCCCCGCCCGGATAACAGAACCTTAAACACTTCAAGTTAAACTCTGATTCACTGTAAGGCAGCCTCCCCCAACCTCGTGCCCTCCAGATGTTTTGAACTTCAACTCCCACCAGCCCCAGCCAGCATGGCCAATGGTCAGGAATGTGGGGGAGGTCATGGTCCAAAACATCTGGAAGGTGCCAGGTTGAAGAAGGCTGCTGTAAGGGTTAAACTTAAACCAATAAAATAAAGATGTGGTGGTATGCTCACCACATACCAAATCAGAACAAATCATGAGAACATAAAACTAATACCAGTGAAGATTTGTATACATTTTGGCTTTGGCCAGGCTTTCGTACTGTGCTACGAAGCAGTGGGCAGAATGGGAGCCTACTGTTTTAAGGCTGCAATCTTGTATAGTAGGGACTGTGAAGAAAAGAGTCTGGTGGAGAAAGACAGCGTTTCTGTGCCCGGCTCTGTGGCTTGCTCCCACTGTAGCAATGATCAGCAGTCTCTGTAGATGTTATACAGTTGTTGATTTGAAATATTTTTATTTTAACTTCTGTCAAGAGTGCCACAGTTGTTTATTAAAAAGTGAGCTCCCTTATTAGACGTCTGCATCTGTAGTCAGGCTTAGGGCCGGAGTTAGGGGTGGGCATGGTTGGGCACCTGCTGAGGACCCACACCCCAGCAGGGGCTCACTGACAAGGGCCCCCAGACTTGTTCCTCCTCTTCATCATTACACCCTGCTCGTTCACCTGCCTCTCGCTCTGGCCCAGACAGTGATGGTGGTGAGGAGGAGAAGCAGCAGATGCCACTGCCTACCTGCTCACTGGCTCTTTGCCTGCCAAGCAAGCGGTAGCAGTTATGAGAAAGAGGATGAGGAGCAAGAGCAGCTGGTGACCATGGCGGTGGGAAGGTAGGCTCACTGACAGAGGAGACCCACTGAGTGTGCCTTGCCCAAGGGCCCTCAAAAACCTGGAGCCAGCACTGGTCAAGCCTCCAAAGACCCAGCGTATAGCAGCTTTCCAATGTTCAAGGTAGGGCAACTCCAAGAAGTTAGAGAGAAGGAATTAGGCAGCGTGGACATGTGTAATATATGCATGAGCATAGGCGTGGATTTAAAAATGTATATGCTTTCCATTTCATCTTTTACTCGCAAATAATATCCAAGTATCGACATTTTAATTTCCTTTTACCCTTTCCCTATTTCATTGTCCACTGATTTTCTGAATGTATCGTAGAGTGTACCCGAGTGCTGCGTGATGGAGTGAGCTCCCATCTTCAGTCCCAGCTTCTGCCAACCTAGCAGTTCGAAAGCAAGAAATTGCAAGTAGATAAATAGGTACCGCCTCGGCGGGAAAGGTAACAGCGTTCCATGCGCCTCGGTGTTCAGTCATGCCAGCCACATGACCATGGAGGCGTCTTCGGACAGCGCTGGCTCTTCGGCTTAGAAACGGGGATGAGCACCACACCCTAGAGTCGGACACGACTGGTTGGGGACACCTTTACCTTTACCTTACACATTGATTAGTCAATATCATAATATTAGTCATCATATTACTACAAATGCCGGTGATGATCTCCGGAGCCAAGCTCAGATACAAACCTTGGGGGCTAAATCCTGCCTCAAATAAGTTGCAAGCTTTGGAACTCCCATATTTTTCTCCAAATTGGATAATTCCTTATGTAATTAGAGGAAATTACGCCTGTGTTCACACGTTATGCTAGACTCTAGCATGATGTGCATGAGTGGGAATGAGCTGGAGTGTGCCTTGCGCTTCCTCCCTTCTCCTCCTCCCATGTGGCTAGGAGGAGGAGTTTGGAAGCGTGACATGCAAATGTAGCCAGTGTCCACTCCCCATTTTAAGGAAGCACCCTGTAAGTAAGTTTCTGCATAGGCATGCATAGGATTGTTCTGTTAACTTCTAGAGACCTGTGGAGGAAATGTGTGTGTATGTGTGCATGTATATATGTCATTACATGAAAAAATACCACAAGAGAGATCAAATCTGACAAACCCACTGAAACAAACCATGAGAGAGATCAAATCTGACAATCCGAGACAGCAGTCTGAATGAATTATTTCAGGCTTCCATATAGCAAGAGGCTTACCGAAAACATAGGCATGAAGATTGAAATTCTGGGCCCATTAATATAATGCGAATCTTGGCACCAATTATAACAGAATCAGCATTTTGCTCCCAGACCCTGTCTATCTTGCTATTTATATCTCATTCGTCATTCTGGAAGTACCATATTAAAATTTCTGACAGCAGTGGCTCATAATCTAAGAACAACAGAAAGATTTAATGA
The DNA here is from genome assembly GCF_057233095.1 of Heloderma suspectum. Classification (NCBI taxonomy): domain Eukaryota; kingdom Metazoa; phylum Chordata; class Lepidosauria; order Squamata; family Helodermatidae; genus Heloderma; species Heloderma suspectum. The sequence goes on along the minus strand of NC_139458.1, from coordinate 154,884,287 downwards.
CCTTCTAGGATATTCAGTCAAAGGTCTCCAAAGATGCTTTATGATGTAAAGGGATTTATTTATACTTTAATTCAATTTTAAATATTTAAATCCATCCTATTGTAGGAAAAGGTTTTTTTTTTAATATAAATGACCCTGGCAAACTGCTTGCTATGTAGAAGGCAGAAAATTAATTACAAAGGCTTACCCAGCTAATAAAAGGCTTTGTGTGCAATATAAGCATGGTAATTTCTGATAAACTGAAACATGAATCTGATTGGAATTATTCTGGCAATGTGGATCATACCTCTTTTGATAAACCCTTATTGACTGGAGCTTTACAGGTTAATAAAATGACTGAATTACAGTAAGGGCTGAAAAAGCATCTTGCAGTTATGCCCTTGCAAAGGAGAGTGTGAGATTCTGGGAATTACTTGCTTCATTCCCCTGCTGATTGTAGCCACTAAGAGCCAAAATAGACAAGCAGAGTCTTATGTGATCCATCTATTGCTGGGTGGGTGTTACTATTTCATACAGCAGGTGGGAGATCGACTGAACACTTCCCCGCCTAAAACATCTCTCTGCTTTTGGACCCAATTCAAGGTGCAGGTAGGGATGTCAGAGAAATCCATAGTGGATTCAAATGAATTTGGATTTCTATGAATCTGACCTGCAGATTCCAGACTAGCTTTTTCCAAGTTGTGTGGACTGGTTTTCTGAGTTGCATGGACAGGTAGGAGCACCTCTTCCCATGTCAATCTGTTGGTGTTTTCAGATCTTTTGCTGAAGCTCTCCTTCAGATGCCTCCTTTATGAGAGGTACGATATTCAGTAGCAAGGCAGAGGGCTTTTTCAATGGTCATGCCCAAGCTAGAGAACAACCTCCCTAGAAAACCTCGCCTGGTGTCAGCTTCCCAACTTTTTCAGCACCAGGCAAATAAGTCTTTGTTTGCCCAGGCTTTTTTATCTGTTGTAAATTCAATTTTATGGATTTTATTCATTGTTTTATTATTACATTCTGTGCTACAATTATTTACTTTATTGTACACCACCCTGAATGAAGGGCAGTATACAGATGTCCTAAATAAAGAAATCTCTCTCAAATGTTGTTACCAAAACACAAACAAAAAGACACCTAGCATGGCAAGGAAAGGGGTAACTCAGAACCTTCTTCATACATGCTCATTTTGTAAGCCCCAGGAATGTATGAAGCACTCAGGCATTTGATTCCACTTCCATTTGCAGTATGAAATTGTACAGCAACATATCCATCAGATGGAGTGGGTGATTTAAACCAGGGGAAAGGTGTGTGTGAGTTAACCCATCTACTCTAGGGTTAACCCATCTACTCTAGCTTTCCCCATTACCAGGGACAGTCCCCTTTTGCTTTCTCTCCTAAATCACTGTACCTATTTTTGCCTTTGGGGGATAACCTGTTATAATGTTGTCCTATAAGCTGCTAGAGTTGTTACTTTTCAGGATTCACTGGGTCCCAAGTTCCCTAGAATTTTAGTCTTAGACTGGGGATCCATCAGATCTCTAGAGCACATACAAGTAAAAAAAAAAAAGGCATGTGCGTGAGTGCCCAGACATTATGCCATGCTCAACTTACCATTTCATGTCATGCAAGTTCCAAGGTCTATAATGAACTGTCAAACAACTATTTTAGGATCATTCAGTTTTTCAAGCACAGCTTTAATAAGAACACACACACACCTTTCTGGCTATTATACCAGTTGAAGACAAGAGATTCCAGAGTAATTAAATGCAGCTTACAGAACAGATAGAGCAGAGCCCTTTAGAAATGTGAAATAGTTGGGGCGGGTGGAAAAGGTTGGGCAGTGATCTTGGTATGAGAATTAGGGTGTTACAAGCATGTTCCTTTATTTATTTGTGAAATGTTGCTTAATCCCCTCCTCTCTGACTGCTCTTCACTGTATCCCACCCACATATCTCCTGCATCACATTTACTTGCACCCTAAGAAGAAGAGTGAGCAAAAATGCAGCTGGTGAGATCACTGGGTCAGCCTTTTCTTCTTGAGAGAGTATCATAGATGCCAGTGTCTATGAGAAGATATGAAAGGAAACATTTTTGGTTATTTGGGAGGGCACTATGGTAATTTATGGACATCATGAAAATTACATTGTTATTTAGCAGCCTTATTAATAAATCATAAGAGAAAGCAAATGTGCTTATGACATCTAACTGTTAAAAAAGAAAGAAAATACAACATGAAATGGAAGATTTCCCAAGGGTTTTTAGAACAGCAGTATTCAGCATTTCCAGATTTGGGGCTCATCTTTAGTCCCAATTGGCAAAATGAGACCCATTTTAATTTTTGGTTTTATATATTACTGTTAGCTGATCCATATGGGTATGTGTTTTATTATTATACACTGCCTTCGGAGGGTTTCCGCTGTGAAAGGCGCCCCAAAAATATTGTAAATAAAATAACAAATAAATAAATGTTCTTCCTTTCCCACTCCCAACTTATCAGTCTTCCTTCTCTCTTTTTGCTTCTCCTTCTAAACTAGAGGTGGGGGGCATGTGGCCCTCCAGATGTTGTTGGACTGAAACTCCCAACAGCCCTAGCCATCTTATGTAATAGTGGGGGGTAATGGGAGTTGTAGTCCAACAACATCTGGATGGCCACAACAAGTTGCCCACCCTGTTGTAAGATATAGGCATGGTGCAACCCACCTTAGATAAGGTCACAACAGCCATTTGTGGGTTATGATCCACCAGTTGATACTAGTTCTTTGGAAGGTCATGCCGGCTGTATGCCCCCAGGCACAAGGTTACTTGTATTGCATGCCCACTACCCTGCTATGAAAAGCTGCTGCTGTCCTTAAAAGTGTGCTTATGATAAATGCTGGAGCATTTGGACACAATTCAGAAGGAGTTGAGCATGAAATCAATGGGAATCACATAACTTCAGACCTTCCTTGTGTTCCACATTCTCCAGATTGTGCTCATGAGCAACTGCTGCAGTGCCTGCTCATATAAATGCAGCAATTTAATCACACCAGCGTTGTTACAACTATTAAAAAATGGTTGTGTAAAGGAGGCCAAAAAGTAGGGTTCTTGACAGGCCAAAGTGTAAACAAAACCTCCAAGGATTTATGCTTAGCTTGCTGATAACTCCTTGGCTAATTGCCATAGCTGCAAACGGTGGTTATCTCTAGTCCCTTCTGCCACTGTCAGTGTACATTTATCTTCCAGGCCCCAGCAAAGAGACATGATTTTGCTGGCAGGAGAGACAGTTATATCAGCTTGTTATCATTCTCAGTCTTCCCCCCCTTTCCAGGGCAGCCTAAGGATAACTGGGAAGATTTAAAGTATCCCAATAAATTAAAGAGGACAAGTAGACAGAAGTGCTTATCATGGGTTGGACATTCTTTAGGTACTGGTGGAAGCAAGTGCTTGTACTGTGTCTAAGGTAAATAGCTGTGTCTTTCTTTCTCCTGTTATGATCTGGGAGATTCTCAAATGCATTTTAATCAATAGCTTATGGTCTTCAGGTACAACTTGACGTCATTTCAAGCACTTGCATCTATTAGCACAATGCCACTGATTCAGCTCTATCTAATCTCCAATTACACAAATTAAAGGCCCCCATGTTTCTTGTTCAAACAGCATGTCAAGTTGTTATTATACCGTTTGTTCTGTGCAAACAGATTTTGAGATGTACATTCTCAGTGTACCGCGACAACTTCATATTTGTCAGATGATCTTGTGAAACCACAACCATTTACTCTTAGCAGCTTGCTGGGTTTTGCCAATCATGGGCCAATCTGCACTTAGGGCTTTTTTCGCTTCCAATTAGGGATGTACGAAAGTCACTTACCTTTTCGCAGCTTGGCTTCGTGGTGGGGGGGAGGCGCTTCACTTTCCCCCCCGAAGTTCAGGCGGGGGGGGAGGCGTCCCGCCTCGCCCGGCCGAAATTCAGGCTGGGGGGGAGGCGCCCGGCCTCGCCCAGCCGAAATTCAGGCCGGGGAGAAGCGCCCCGTCTCCCCGGCCGCGAAACAAAAAGTAAAAAAAAAAAAGACCCCATGAACGCGCTTTCCCCCCCCCCCAAAGTCACCCGTGATAGGCTACGTGACGATTTACATAGCCTATCACGGCTGACTTTGGAAATCTAGCCGTGATAGGCTATGTAAATCGTTACGTAGCCTATCACGGGTGTGTGTTTTTTTTTTACTTTAGGTTTTTTTTTTTTTGCAATGGCGGCGGTGGCAGCCAGTCGGGAGACCGCCACCGCCCCCGCCCGTGATGAACCGCCGCCGAACCACCGCCAGGACCCGCCGCCGAGAGGGACATTCGCTGAAGGTAAGTCCCGTCCCGGGGGGTGCGGGGGGCTGGCGGAGAATTTCCCAACCAACTTCGGGGGGCCAAATGCGTCAGCGCTCAGCCTCCCGAAGATTCGGGGAGAAATTCTCCGCCGTCCCTACTTCCAATAAGGTTTCATCGCTCGTCTTTCACACTACGCAGGACCCGCCTCGAATTGGGACTGGGATTTCCCACTTCCGTGCTCCCGCTTTCAATACCCTAATATCCCAGTATTACCCATTCATGTGCTCTGCTCACCCTGTAAGTGATCTTTTTTTTGTTTTAATTAAGGTGTTATCTTCAAATCTTCAGATCTTCAAATCTTCGAAGAATAGTGATTTCCCCGCACACAAGCATAATTTTTTTCACTGGGCCATCTTCAAAGACACAAGCAGCCCTCACCCCAACCTCAGCGTCTCCTGCCTCTGCATTTCTCAATCGGAGGGAGAAGAGGGTAAAATGCCTCCCTGCAATGAAGGGAGACACCTCTGATCCCCCACCCCACCAAGCTCCGAATCAACGTCCTCTTTTGTTCCAAAGCACCCTATGGGGCTCAGTGGGGCTTACTCAAGGCTTGCGGACTTACAGGGCAATCATATGTCTACTCAGTAGTAAGTTCCATTGAGTTCAATGTGGCTTACTCCCGAGTAAGTGGGTGCCCAGGATTGGGGCCATGGGAAAACATTACAGCACCAGTGAAGCTACTGGGAGAATGGGGGGGAAGGGTGGGGGAAGGCAGCATGTATAAAGGCATTCAGTTGTGATCCTTAATTTTAAAAAAAAAGCCAAAGCAGGGGATAGAAGGAGGTAAAAGTTAGTGTCATTTGAAGGGAGAGAACAACCCCCTGCTCATTGCAGGAAGCCTGATTCCCAAGCGGTCGCCCATCCAAAATTCTGTCCAGAACGTTGGCTTTCAAGATCAGACAAGAACATGCGCCTCCAGCCGTTTCCTTGCTGGTGATAAAGCTTTGAGTGCTGAGGAACCTATGCAATGTCATCTCACATTCTTTGAAGCTGCGCAGCTTTGAAGCTTTGAAGATGCTAGCAGCCCCCCCCCCAAACCTGAGTGCTGGGTGCCATCGCCACTGCACCTTTTCTTCGCGCTGGCTGCAAAGGGCTGGCGTGGGGAAAAGAGCATCGGCAGACACCACCCAGGCTCTCGCCCTGGCCTCCAGCAGGTGTGGGGGGGAGAAAGGGATAGGTTCCTCCTTCTTCCCTCCACCCCCACCTGCTACAGCGGCAAGGGACAAGCTGTCACTGGCCTTCAAGCCCCAACAGGATGCTCATGCCATACACACACACACACACACACACACAGGGTTAGAGGAAGAGAGGGACGGTGGGCGAGGAATCAGCAGAAACAGGAAGTTTCTGCTCCTCCAATGAGAGCCACCATCTTTAAGAGCAGGAAAACAGCACAGCTCTCGAGTGTGAACGGAGCTCGCGCATTCGATCAAGAACCGCAACGGGGAAAATGGGTGAGTGTGGATAATCATGTTTCAATGCAAGTGCGTTTAAGCTGACAGGACCCCGACTTCGGTGCGATGGTGGGCACAATGTAGATCGGCCCCATGTTTGAAAGTCACGGGCATTTCACCTTTTACTTTGAAAAATTTGACCTTGAGATTTACGTTGTAAAAAGTCAATTTCTCTTCATAGGTTTCCAAAGAGATATATGGAAAATCCAAGTTCAACTATTCATTTATTTATTTTATACCCTAGAAAGCAGTTTTGAGCTAAAAATCAAACCTGGAGTATAGTACTCTCATTGGTTTAAAAAAAGAGAACAAAAGGCCATCTAGTCTGAAACGTCACCGCCCCATCAGTGAGCTACCTCTAGACCAGCCTACACAATCCAGATCACAGTCTGTTCTGAGGCAAAGACCAGCTGCAACACAAAACAGTGCCTGCAGAGCAAACAGCTGCAGATAACTCAAGCAAGTGATAACACCAGCAAGGCCCGCCATGTGCTGCTGTGGGGAGATAAATAAAAGTTGACAGCATATCTCTCCTGTTCTTGTATCACGGCTCCAGGAGTTAATTTTGACAATAAGAGCTCTTTGCCTTTTAGATCACAGATTGGGTTCAAGAGCCACGGTGAGGGGTGGGGGTAATATACAAAACAAGCTAGTGAAAGTTAGAGTCAATCTCAAGTCTCGCGGTTTCCTTGCTAATGGAACATAACCAAACTACATGGAAGAATGAATACAAGGTCTAGTGTAAGATTTATTACTTCTGGCATAAAGTTCAAAGACAAGGATAAATTATGTGAGTCTCACATCGTGCCAAAGTTTTCATAGATATGTTCTAGATTCTACAATTACTGCATTAAGGCTGCAATCCTGTACCCACCCAGCTGAGAATAAGCCCCATAGAACTCAATGGTACTTCCTTTTGAGTAGACATGTATAGTATTGCATTATATTAGGTGCAATCCTAAACACACTTACTAGGAAGTAAGCTTCACTTAATGCAGTGGGACTGACTTTTGAGTAAACCTGCATAGGATTGTATTGTTAATTGTTCTTTTTAGCCTGTGCGCCTAAGCACAGTAAATTTGGCTTCACAGAACTCCAATTCTTTGCAGCAGCTGAATATCTGATCCTTTGGTTTTTCAATAATGATCCACTTCAGTCAGGGTTCAGGCCACGTTTTGCATAGAAACAGCCTGTATGATGCCTATGTCAGGAGAGAGACAGGGAAGTGTGACCCTGTTGATACTCCTGGATCTCTCGGCAGCTTTCAATACCATCGACCACGGTATCATTCTGAGATGACTGTCTGAGCTGGGAGTGGGAGGCACTGCATTGCAGTGGTTCCACTCCTACTTGGATGGCCAGCTCCAGAAGGTGGTGCTTGGGGAATATCACTTGGCCCCATGGATTCTCCAGCATGGGGTTCCTCAGGGGTCAGTTTTGTTCCCCATGCTAGTCAACATCTACATGAAACCACTGAGTGAGGTCATCTGGAGTTTTGGAGCACGTTGCCATCAGTATGCTGATGACACGCAGCTCTACGTCTCCTTTTCATCTTCATCAGATGAAGCCATGGATGTACTAAATCAGTGCCTGGCTGTGACAATGGATTGGATGAGGGCTAATAAAATGAAACTCAGTCCAGACAAGACTGAGATGCATGGAGTGCCTTCTAGCAGTTTCAGCTGGTGGCCCAACTTCAACCCCTATCTGGACAGGGATAACCTTGTTTCACTAATGTATGCTCTGGTAACCTCCAAGTTAGATTACTGCAATGCATTCTATGTGGGGCTGCCCTTGAAAACTGTTCAGAAGCTACAGCTTGTGCAAAATGTGGCAGCCAGATTAATAACTGGGACCAGAAGGTCAGAACATATAACACCAATTCTGGCCCACTTGCATTGGCTGCCTGTATGTTTTCGAGCCCACTTCAAGGTGCTGGTTTTAACCTATAAAGCCTTATATGGCTCAGGACCACAATATCTGATGGAATGCCTCTCCAGACCTGAAACTACCCAGATGCTAAGATCAACAGCTGAGGATTTCCTAAAAGAGCCATCTCCAAAGGAGGCTCAGAAGTGGCAACAAGGGAGAGGGCCTTCTCAGTGGTGCCCCCCGGTTATGGAGTGCCCTCCCACTGAGGCCCACCTGGCACCGATACTATCATTTTTTTGGCGCCAGGTTAAGATTGTCCTGTACTCCCAGGCATTTAATGGCATAGGATGGGGCATCTATGTCAGCTGTCAACTGGTCTAGAATGTATTGAAATTGGTTTTGGCTGTTTAAATTGCTTTTAAATTTTTATATTGAAATTCTATGCTGTATTTTATTATCTTGTGAATTGTTGTGAACCGCTCAGAGAACTTTGGCTATTGGGAGGTATAGAAATGAAATACATAAAGTTAGTGCCATACAGAAGCAAACTAACTTCTAGCACAGAAGGCTTAACTGAATGCTTTCTCACTTTTATGTCCTCTCTAGTGTCATCACTAATGAATGTAATTTGTCGCAGAATGATTTTTTTTTTAAATCTACCATACACTCCCTAATGAACCACTACCCAGGGAAAGGACAGAGATGGGGGGTGGGGTTGAGGGGAAGAGACATTGCCAATTTTAAATAAGCCAGTGGGTTGTTCCAAAAATGCAAACTGCTCTCACAGATGCTCATAAGTGCACTGTCTCTTATACATATAAACATGCACATGCATGAATATTTTCTCCTGGAAAGCTGAGTGAAGGGCAAAAATATGCAAAAATAGGATGGGAAGCATCTGTCCAACCTCAAAAGCAATGTCTTTCTTGGAATCAAGCTGTTTGGGAAAACTAAGTTAAATAAGGTCTGGAATATAATGGACCCTGAATATAGTGTTCATCAAGAACAGGGTCTAGTTTGGCGGTCGCTGTCTAACTTCTACTACCATACTTGATCCTTCCAGAAAGCCTCATTGAATCATGCCAGCCTATGCAACTTAGGCAGTCTCCCCTGGTAGTCATACCTTACAGAAATGGAGCTGGGGACAGAACAACAGCAGGATAGGGTTGAATTAAAAGGGGTCATGGGATAGTTGCCGGTAGTGCTGTTACTTGCCAGCAATTTTAACTGGTTCTGCTCCTGTGCCATTCAGAAATTTACCAGGTGATGTTTTTCCTAGCATGGAGAAACTGTTAAAAGGCACAGAATCAGGGTTAATTAAAAGAGTCTCGGGTATAAATGAAGGCTTAACGTTCTTCACCCTCTGGAACAACAGGGATGTACCTTACAGAACAAGTTTATATGTAGCTAGGGACAATGCTCAGGGTACAGATCTTCCTGTGATCCTATACACCAGGGGTAGGCAATCTGGTGCCCTCCAGATGTTTTGAACTATAACTCCGTGGCCAATGGTCTGGGATTATGGGAGTTGCAATCCAAAATATCTGGAGGGCACCAGGTTGCGTACCCCTGATTCACACACTTACCTAGGAGTAAGTCAAATTGAACTCAGTGGGGCTTACTTCTGAGTAGAGACATTTTTCTCCCTCTCTCAAAATACTAGAATCTGGGGTCATCCTATGAAGCTGATTGGTGGGAGATTCAGGACAGATAAAAGGACTTCTTCACACAGAGCATAGTTAAGCTATGGAATTCGCTACCACAGGATGTAGTGATGGCCACCAATTTGGATGGCTTTAAAAGGGGGTTGGATAAAGTCCTGGAGGAAAAGGCTATCAATGGTTACTAGTCCTGATGGCTATGTGCTACCTCCAGTACCAGAGGCAGTGAGCCTATGTACACCAGTTGCTGGGGAATATAGGTGGGAGGGTGCTGTTGCACTCAGACCCTGCTTGTAAGTTCCTGGTCAACAGGTTGTTGGCCACTGTGTGAACAGAATGATGGACTAGATGGACCATTGGTTTAATCCAGCATGGCTCTTCTTATGTTCTTAAATGCATAGGATTGCACTGTAAAGATGAAATCCTATACGTACATGGAAGTAGGCCTCACTATTTCAGAAGGACATGCAAGGAACTGATGAGACTATCAAAATGCAAGTGATATCTTGCAAGAATACAAACAGAATGGATGCATGGGGCCCAAGCCTGTATTGTAGATAATTTTGATTCCTGCCCCCTTCCTGCTTCTAGCTCTTACTATATTTTTAAAATCATCCCCTGTTCTTTCCCACACTAACCAGTTCTAGGCTGAATCAAATGCAGAAGCACTGAAATACTGCAAGGTAGACTGAGTTCCGCTGGTAGAAAGCCCATGGTAGTGAAAAGCATTACTTCAATCCTATTAATGATTAATTATAGTGCAATTGTTATTACGAGAGATAGGGCCTCTGTGCGGTCAATGGAAAATTTCCTGGCAATTGTAATACAAAATAAAGTAGCAAAAGTTTCGGTCCTTAACAGACAGCACTCTGATGACAGGCATGATAACCAGAGCCCAGCTTTCCCCTCATAACCGATACTATCATAAAACACTTAAACACAGAACAGGGATCATTTTTTCCTGCATGGTATCTTACTTTAGAGCTTCTGCGATAATGGCTGTCATGAAAGAATGCAGATTCTTTTAACTGGGACATGGAAGGTAGAAAATAGAGAAAACCAATGTTGTACTTGTGAAAAGCAGAATACTAGTAGTGTGGGGAAGATAGAAATATATAGGTACATTATAATACTACAAGTAGCGTAAAAAAAAAGAAAAAAGAACAGCAACTAAGCAGTACTGCATACAGTATGCTCTGTATATATGTGCGTGTGTGCATATATATTAAAACATCAGTGCTGTGAACCCTGCAGGAATGGAAACTGATGGAAATTTCTCTCTAACCCTGACCACTACTTCCACCCATCTTGCTGAACACTTCAGCATACACTTGACAAGACTTCTTCACAAAGATCTCCATCAGCTGCTGAGTGAAAATAATCCTTCCCATGGCACAGACACACAAATCACCGTATTTTCTTCTGGGCTCATCCTGAAATAACTATTATTGCCCAGTTTCATCCTCAAAACACCCTTACAGATCAGAATTCTTCTTTCTACTATGTCAGGCTATTCATCCATCTAGCCCAGTCTTGCCTACTCTGACTGGCAGCAACCCTCCAGCACCTGCTACCTGATCCTATTTTGATTGGAGGAGCCGGAGATTGAACCCGGGGCCTTCTGAAAAGCATGTGCTCCACCCCTTTGCTGAGAACCCTCCCCAGCTATGGTTCCTCCCTCTATGCAGCTAAGCATGCATACAAAGGAGAGTAAATTAACCCTTTTAACAATCCTGATTGTGAGTATGAAAAACCAGTTAAATTGAAGTAAGGAATAATGGATTTTCATCTGGTATATGAAATTCTAACCTCACTCACAAATTATTTGACAACAAATTATTCATATGGAATAGCTGAGCGTTTGAAGTTTGTTTGGTTAGGTTGAAATTAGCACCCCTGAGCCGTCAGCATTACAGTTCTCCCAAAGCCCTTCCCCATGCACGCAGCCCATGCAGTAGGCATAATGTTCAAAACCTCCCTCTTCCCTGCAGCATCTACAAATCAATGCTGCATAACCCTAGCATCACTGGCATGGAGATACTGCTGTTATGGGGTGCACAACTGAACGACTGAACAACAACAAATGCTGCAAAAAGCTTTTAAACATATTTCAAATCAGGCTTTTGGTCAATCAAGCTCAGTGTTGTCTCCACTGACTGCAAGCACCTCTTCAAGGTTTCAGACAGACATTTTCTTAGCCCTGCCTGATGATGCCAGAGATTGAACCTGGAAATGTTTGCATGCAGAGCATGTGATATACTGCTGATCTACAGCTCCTCTCCTAAAGTTCTGTCACAGGGAAGGACTTCTTGGTGGTTGCCAGGTAGACTGTGTTTCAGTTACAGATGTATGAGAATTTCATTTTCACTTGCAAAACATGCAAGCATGTCCCACTCTCAGCTATGAACGTGAGCGTGAGCATCTGTCTGCCGAAAATATTTGGAAATTGTCGAACGTGTGCTCATGTTCATCTCATTCCAAATCCATTCCCAGTTCGATTTGGGCAAATTTCCTCAGTAGACTGAATCAGCCCTGCTTTAGTCTATGGAAGAAAGTTGCACAAACTTGGGAAATTTGCGCAAACCTCCCATTCAATTGCTGCTCAATTTGTGCAAGTTTCCCATTCACGCAGAGAGAGCAGTGACTGCAAATGGGAATTGAGCACGAAACAAGTGGCGAGACAATGTTCAGAGAATCCTAGCGATCTCGAACATCATTTGTTCGCCCATCCCTAATTCCAGTCTCCCTTCAGCCTGAATTTCCTATGGTAAGATCTTATTAATACTGATCTGTCCTTCAGCTTGAATCATGCTTTGCACTACAGCCAAATGACTCTGCTTTTTCATTAAAAACAAAACACAGAGATAGCAGTGATGATGTATATGGCACATTTCCCATATAAGTGTTCACAGCGCTTAAAGAACATTACCCTGGTGATCCTTACAACAACCCTGATAGGTAGGCCAGTATTATATAGCCCCATATTATAAATGAGAGGTCGCAGCTGAGGGATGGGGAATTGTCTAAGGCTCCCAGAGAGCTCAGGTTTGAACCAGATTCTTCCAGCACGCAGATCCTGCTCTTAACCACTATGCAAGTTTCAGGTAAGTAAACACAATGGCTATAAACTGGGCAGCTATAGGAGGAGGAGGAATAGTGATTGCTAATTATCCCTGAGTTCCTGCAGTATCAGAAACAGGCTTGTGGCCTCTCTAACTTAAAACAGACTGACCTCAATACAGGTTTCCTTCCTAGCCAAAATATTTGTCCACTTCTATTGGGTCTGGTGCACTTTTGAGAATGGCAAGGATCTCGAGGCTACATTGAAACGAATGGTTTCTGCTCCTATGGTTGCAGAGGTTTCGTAAAAAGGGAACGTATCACAGTCACATGCTCAAATGTAGCCACAGTGGTGTCTAGCCCTTAGCCTCAGCTAGGACCTCTCAGCCTATGCTGTTGAGAGAATCACCCACACAGAGCCGTCAAGGGAAATAATAATATTTATTATTTATGGAGTTCCGACATCTAAGTTCTGTACAAAAACAATACAACAGAGAGGCCCTACCTACATGGTACTTATGCTCTGGCTAGGCAGCCATATGCATATTTAACTGGAGGGGGTAGGGGGAGAACACTGAGGAGGCAGATTGACTAAGTTTCACACACTGATTCAAATCAGTGAAAACCTATATAACAGTATAATCTGGTTGCCAAAATGTTAGATAGGACTGATGCCTGTATGTAGAGCTAGCTACATTTAGTCATATCTATATCTTTTGTGTCTAATAGAGAAACTAGAGTTGGGTGAGTCCTGTTCATTTTGGATTAACTCAGAAATTATCCAAGTTCTTCCCCTTCCCCTCCCCCACATATTAAGAAGAACTCAGATAGTTTTCCAAGCCAATCTGAGGCTCAGAAAAATGACTGTCTGATTAAGGAAGTCCAAAGGTCTCCCATGGAAGGGAAGGACTTTGCCCCTCACCCCCAGTGTTACCAGGGGCAGCCCTTCAAAACAGCCCCCTAAGCGCTATTTCTTTGCTGCTTTGCAAACGGGGCTGTTTTGAAGGGCTGCCTTGGGGGGAAAAAAACTGCTGGTGTGAGGCAAAAGCCCAGTTCCCACAGGGGAGAGTCTGGGACATAGAATTCTCCCCCTTGCCCCCTTCCCCAGTTTTCCCAGGACCAGCCTTTCAAAGCAGGGCTTAAACGTCTTCAGCTTGGATTTCATTCGAGCCAGAGAAGAATTCGGTGGCTTCTATTGTTTGACTCTTCTTTGAGACAGGCATCACCAATCCCCCAAAGTTCTTTTCCAAGCCTGAGCATAACAAACTTCGTTGGTGTGTATAATAGAAACAACACATGTTACATGTGGAGATCCACATGAAAAGTCACCACAATAGTACTTTACTGGTAATGTGTCAGGAAATTATTATTATTATTATTATTATTATTATTATTAATAATAATAATAATAATATTTATTTATACCCCGCCCTTTCCCCAGTACTGGGACACAAGGCGGCTTACAAAAATGAAAACATATACAATTAAAACGTATGAAAATATACAAAAGTTAAAATATAAATTAAACAACAATTAAAATTATATTAAAACATTAAAACAGCATTTTAGCAGCTTAGCCCCAGGTTCCAACTATGTCCCAAAGGCCTGCTGGAACAAGAATGTTTTAGCCTGCCTCCAGAAACACATCAAGGAGGAAGCCATCTTAGCCTCCCTGGGAAGGGTGTTCCACAGCTGTGGGGCAGCCACTGAGAAGGCCTTCTCCTGGGTTTCCACCAAATGTGCCAGTGACAGTGGTGGGACTGAGAGTAGGGCCTTCCCAGAGGATCTGAGGTCATGGGCAGGTTCATAAGGGAGGATACGGTCTTTCAGATAACCTGGACTGGAGCCGTATAGGGCTTTATTGGTCATAGCCAGCACTTTGAATTATGCCCAGAAACAGACTGGAAGCCAGTGAAGCTGTTTTAACAGCTATGTTAAGGAAACTATGGGTCCATGATATATTAACCTATTTTGAATAGTCACTTCTGAAATTTTATTTATTTATTATTTACAATATTTGTATACCCCTCCATATCTAGAACAGATTTCTGAGCAGTGAACACAAGAGATAAAACAGTACAAGGATAAAAAGATTAAAACACTAAATTAAAATTATGCTCTTTTAAAAACAGAATACCAATAGAAACCGTGACTGGTCAATTAAGGAATGCCTCCTAGAACAGTGCTGCTTACAGGAGGTGCTGGAAACAGCACAGTGTTGATGCCTTCCTGACCTCCAGGAGCAGGGAATTCCAAAGAAAGGAGGCCACCACACTGAAGGCTCTTCTCCTGGTGGACTCCAATTGGGCCATAGGTCCATGTGGAACCACCAGGAGCAAGCCCTCCGATGACTTCAGTGACCGGGCAGGTTGGTAATGGAGAAGGCACTCCCTCAGGTAACCTGGTCCTCAACTATTTAGGGCTTTGTACACTACTACCAAAACCTTAGACCTGGCCTGGTAGCGAATAGGCAGCCCGTGCAGTTCCCTCAGCAAAGGAGTTACATGTTGAAAAGGGGCAGCTCCAGACAAGAGCTAAGCTGCTGCATTCTGCATTCTGAAAATTAGAGACAAAGCATTGGCTCTAAGTGCCAAACAAAGGACCGGAGCCACAGATACAACGAGAGCACTCTAAAGGTAGATAAACCAATGAGGACATAGATTTCAGAAGATAATCCTCATGAGTTTCAAGCTTCATCCATCTTTAAAGACTTTAATTCTTCTCAGTTAATACATTAATTGTATTGGCATCAGCCTGCCTGCCTTGAAAAGATTTGAGGGCCACTTCTGCCTGCTCTTTTGAGCAAGTTACTCGCCTCAAAATACAGAAGAATTCCCTGCAGAGGGAAAGAAAAACCCTATAGGATTAGGCCTCAAAGAACACAAGCAATTCCAGTTAGTGGAAGAGAAACGTGTATTGATTTTCTCAGAGCCATCATTGATGATTCTGCTTTCAAGCCAGGAAAACAGCTCCATTTAGGCCATCAAGGCAAGCCAGTCCTATGTTCAAACATTAAGCTTATGGCAGCCTGGCCAAAAAAGAATGTTTATGTTGAAATGGTACAGATGAAATTTTACACAAGGGGATTTATGCTGTCAAAGCAAAAATGTGATTGTTACGGCCTGTGCAACGAGATTAGTAAAATATCAATTAAGGCCAAAACTGCACTTTTACTCTGAGCTGCTTGGATTAGATTGTGACTAACGAAGGGATAAGAACCAGTGTTTGTTTATCCTAATCACATTTCAAAAGTCGGCTTGTTCTATTATCCTCTCTCACACAGCAATTGTCCCCAGTGACAGTATTCATACCCCACTGGTCTCAGAAGGCTTCCCTCACCTCCACCACAGAGCTCTTTTCCCACACTTGAATCCTCACCCCAGCCTCTTTCTCCAGCTCTGCTTTTACAGCAATTAGGAAAACCCCACTCAAAATCATCAGTTACGATGATGCATCGCGAAGCTGGAAGGACAAAATTGGATTGTAATTTACACCCACACAAATATATATTTGCCTGTCTTTGCATTCAGTTGGGCAAACTGGTGGGAATCTTTTATAATTAGGAGTTCGAAGGATGCAATTATGGAATCTGTGTGGTCTGGTAATGGTGGGCTATTCTCCTACTGAGTTGCTTAAGAGATTTTGCAAGACACAAACCAAAAACAACAGCAAAAAAGAACACCTGAAACTTTCTAGACCACTTATATAAATTCAGTGTACAGAGAAAGTGGTCGAAATATTAGAGCTTAGCTTCAGATCATTTATTTGGTTCAAATTTTTGTAATGTATCATTACCTAATTCATTTGAAAAATGTAGTATCACCATTCTCTGAAATGACTTCATATTACCCTGCAAGAACAAGATTATTCCCATTTTACGAATGGAGAATTGAAGCTGAGAGAGAGTGTGATGTGCCTATGACCACTCACTTAAAGCCCTAATCAGTGTTATTTAAACTAGTTAAACCAACATGTGAGCAGTGACAGGGCCATGCCAAGTAGTTAGATAACTCCACCCACAGGCGGCTGTGCATACAGTGTGAACATCAGCGAGGGGGAGGCCTTCTTGTGTGTGGAAACTTCCACTTGAGCCTGAAACCCGATAGCATAGTTATATAGGCTACTGTTATAAGATCACATTTTATAACTATGGGATGATGTCCATCAAATGCTTGCCCATTGTTCCTGGAATCATAGAATAGCAGGGTTGGAAGGGGCCTATAAGACCATTGAGTCCAACCCCGAGTCCAGTCAATGAAAAAGGTTACTATTGAGTAATAAAGGAGCTGAGCCACATACAAATGAACCTCTGAAGCCTCTCTTCCAGCTTTATTTACTCATCACAAATAGCTACTGTACCATCACCACCAAATCAGTAACTCAGCAAGAAACTCCAGAACTCAGAGAGGACAGCCCAGAAGCCAGCAATATGGTTGAATGTAAGGAGCTACTGAGAAGGCTTTTGAGAACGTGGAAAGCTTCTGTGAGTGCAGACATATGCAAGGAGAAAGGGACCATTTGGAGCAGTGGTGCAGAACCTCGGGCTCGGGGGCCAAATCTGGTCCTCCAGAGTTCCCCATAAGACCATGCCCCCTTCCCTGGCCCCACCACCTTTCCCCCAACCACTGATAATTTGGTAGCTTTCTGGCTTTTGTGCATTCCCCCCCCCCCATTCTAAAAGGTTGAAATGCTTCTCCCAAGGCTTAAGTTACTGGCAGTAGTAGTTTACAGCTAAAATGTGCTGGTATGTTTGGCATTTGGGGTCCATCATTTTGCCTTTGCCCCACCCACCACTGAAATGTGGTCCCGAGAGCTTCTCTGAAATGGAATGCAGCCCTCAGGCTGAAAGAAGTTCTGCACCCCTGATTTAGAGGTTAGGTAAGGAAGGCAAGTGAGAGGAAGGAAACTTGTTAAATGATGAGTAACTTGCTTTTCTGGGCTGTTTGTAGCACAGCAATAAATGTTCCTCCCATTAACTTCTCCTCTTCCTTTTTCACATCAAATCAAATCAAATTCCTAATCAATCCGTGCCCTCCAAACAGACGGCTCCTAGAGCTACCAATCAAAAGGCATTGTGCAACTATTCCTCCTTTAATGTGAGAAGAAGCAGTGGGAAAACATGGGAGGGCTACAAACTGAAGACAAGACCACCTGGGCTGCTTGTAAAACCCCACAAATGAGGCAGTGCAATTGCACAATAAAAGTCTTATTTGGAAACACACCATGTGACTTTCTTACTACGCAATAAGAGATATCCATTGTCCTCTGCACAGATGAGATATCTGAAGCAATTATACCTTAAAATAACCTGGTGCTCTCCAGATGTGTTGGACTCCCATCACCCCCACCCCGCATGATTGTTGGCCACAGCATCTGAGGCTGATGGGAGTTGTAGTCCAACACATCTAGAGGGCACCCAGTTAGGGAATACTGTTCTGAAAGGTAACAGCATCCTACAATGAAGAGTGTCATTATGGAGGGTGTAGAGCACCGTTTCAGACCACACGTGATTGTTCCTCAGGAACATCTATTATTATTATTATTATTATTATTATTATTTATACAAAAAGCAACCACAACAAATGTCCTTTTAAACTAAACTGATGTCCCCCACCTTCAATTTAGGTTAATCCTAAACCCACTTGTTAGGAATTAAGTCCTATTGAACTCTGGGTGAGTTACTTGTTTACTAATTATGCATAGGATCACATAGTACATCCTGAATGTATCCAAAAGCTGGCCTCTTGAAACTTGCTGAGTCCTTGCCCCATATTTTGCCAAGCAAGTAGCTTCCTTATTAAAGTTATATATCCATTGGATAAAACCATGCGAACAGACCTTCTATGGACAAAAGGAAAGCACGTTTCCTTGCATATCTGTACTAGATTTCAATCTGGCCATCTGTACTTACTTAACCAATGTTTCCCTTCACCAAGTAGCCTTGTACATGTCTCAAATGTATGTAAAAACTTCAGGGGGAGCAGGGAATGCAGCCAAGCTACAATTTACTTCCACAGAGAGAGCCTTGAGTAATATAGATTGCAGTGCATTTTTAATTACAGCGAATAGCTTCTACTCATCTTTCCCAGCACAGCCATCAAGCTAGGAGGAACTCGGCATATCCTAGCAGCTTTATATTCATAAGTTTAATTATATTTTGCAACAACTGGCCCTAGTTCCCCTAAACATCCAGCAGGAAATATGCTTTATATTATAATATTAAAGTGAAGCTCCTTCTTATTTACATCTGATGAATAATGCCTTTCAATCAAAAACTACACACATCCTCCTTTTTTTTGCTGTATGCCAAGACAGATAAACTTAAAATAGCTTTGAAAACATGGATATTATTATTACCCAATCTCAAAGATTTAATTTAGAATTCATATGGCTTTTTAACTGAATGCCAACGCTTTTCTTCATTGCTGAATCTTGGCATGACTTTGCGATTGCAAACTCAGTATTTCAGTGGCTAAGGCAGTGGCAGACACATGTCTGATGGTTCCAGGATATTTACAGTTGTAACCAATAATGAGAGAGAGAGAGAGAGAGAGAGAGAGAGAGGAACACTGATTTTAATTAAACATCTAATTGCTTTCCAAGACAACATGAAGAAGCCGTGATTGCATGAAATTGTGCCTGGCCCTTTTAAACAACAGAGTTGCCAGCAGCGCTATTGTCTGTCATCTGTTCACTGGGTGGTTATAAATAAGTGCTAAATCATCAATGCTGTTAACGTCATCTAGAGTTTTGCAGTCCAACTCCAATGTAAACAAGTTCTTTTTGTGTTCATCAGGCCTGTGGACTAAGCTCTTATAAAAAGAGAAACTGCACACCAGACAGAATCACACACATACAGACACACACACTCAAAATGGACTAGGTTTTCATTTGTATTCATCTTACCCGTCCTTGCCCTAGGCAGCTGCTTTTCACAGGCACAACTTTTGTCTATCAACTCCAATTGTTCTGCTCAGTTATCCCCCTCCTGATGGACTGCTTTAATGTGGATTGATCTTGCCAGACTCAGCCACTTCTATCACCACTTCCATTCAGACTCAGATCTCTGTTGTAAGTGACCCCAAAGTCCTTTACAAAATAAAGTTTAGTCTGTCAGAGATTCCAAAATATTTACTAGACTCCCAGCCACAGCAATACTTGAACTGGGACCTCTGTCATTCTTAGACAGAGAGTTTGGTCTTAGAATTTCAACTTCTAGCCTCTGGCTTGTGGAAATGGCAATGTGAACAATTCTTAGTGAACAATAAATACCTTTCCCAGATGGGTGAGACCGGGGCGACCATCCTGCTCTGTCCTTGATGACTCAGGATTTCACTAGGTGAACTGAGGCCAACCATACGCCCCTTTGCACTTTTTTACTTGGATCCCCATCTAGCATCAGCCTTGTTACACCTTTATTTCAACAGTTATTGTTCACAGTATAGTAAAACACTGCATTACAGTATGGTATGGTAAAACACCACATTACAGCCATATGAGATCAAATGAACGTTGCCAAGGAAATTGTGTATTTATTGATTACATTACTTTATTAGATTTTACAACTCAAGTTAGATTGAGGGTGAAAGTGGAGAATGCAAAAGCTGGTTTGAAACTCAACATTACAAAAACTCAGATCATGGCATCTGGCCCCATCACTTCCTGGCATATAGAAGGGGAAGAAATGGAAGCAGTGACAGATTTTACTTTCTTGGGCTCCAAGATCACCGCAGACAGTGACTGTAGCCATGAAATTAAAAGACGCTTGCTCCTTGGGAGGAAAGCTATGGCAAACCTAGACAGCATAGTAAGAAGCAGAGACATCACCTTGCCGACAAAGGTCCGTCTAATCAAAGCTATGGTTTTCCCAGTAGTAATGTTTGGCTGTGAGAGCTGGACTATAAGGAAGGCTGAGCGCCGAAGAATCGATGCTTTCGAACTGTGGTGCTGGAGAAGACTCTTACGCGTCCCCTGGACTGCAAGGAGGTCAAATCAGTCCATCCTAAAGGAAATCAACCCTGAGTGCTCATTGGAAGGACAGATACTGAAGCTGAAGCTCAAATATTTTGGCCACCTAATGTGAAGAGAAAAGTCACTGGAAAAGACCCTGATGCTGGGAAAGATTGAAGGCAAAAGGAGAAGGGGACGGCAGAGGATGAGATGGCTAGATAGCATCACCGATGCAATGAATATAGACTTGAGCACACTCTGGGAGACAGCGCAGAACAGGAAGGCCTGGCATGCTATGGTCTATGGGGTCACGAAGAGTCGGACACGACTGAATGACTGAACAACAACAACAATACAATTAATTTGCACAGTCAGTATAGATGTGATAGCAGATGGTATCTTCTTTTGTACTTAATACATTCATTCTGGGACTGGGGAAGAGAACTTTCCAAGTGACAACACATGCTAACATTCTCATGTGGTTCCAGCACAAAGTAAGGCTCAATGCACAAGAGACAGACAACACACAGAGAACCTTAAATACTTCCGCATAGCAGTTACTTCCGTACTGCAAATATATGGTACGCCACCACAGAGAGCCATATTCTCCATGATGTGACACCACAAGGGTTTTTTTTTTTCTTTAGCTATATGGAGCCTCAAGAAGATGCCCCATGAATCCTATCATGGGGAGCCACTTAAAGATGTCTTCACATAGTAGCCATTATGCATGCATTGGCCCAAAGAAACAGCACATCATCATGTTCAATATGGAAGAACATTTCTTTAAAAAGTATGTCTTCTTTTCAGCATACACATGGATATCTCATCTCTCAAATGTATGCACAAATTACTAAAGAGACTATAGCAGTCAGAAGACAAATAATTCTGTGGTACATTGAGATTAGTCTTGGAAACTATTTAGATTATATGCTGTGTTCATGTTTTGAACACGTTAGGTATACGGATGTGTTCTTTGCATTCCTGTCATCTTTAATTCTCATCTTGTTCATGTGTGTGTGTTAGCTCCTCTACACACTGTATCTCAGCCTGTGTGTAGATCCCACATGTATACATACCATACTCACCACCATCTTTTCAATCTACCTCACTCATCTCATGAAGTAAGCTCTTGACTACAAAAGCTCCTGCCACAATAAAATGTGTTTTGGCTGTTGAAAGGACACCTAAAAACACTTAACACACATATTAGACCCAGCACTTAAAAACAATCATTAAAAGATCTCACCAGATTGAAGTATCTTCTTTCTCCCCTTATTTTTCTACATCTCCCAGAAGAATTCATTTTTTATGAACTATTATTATTGCCATTCCATATACAATAGCAAAATGAGCACACCATTAGCATTATTATGAGAAGGCTAAAAGAGTCAAAAATAGCTCAGGTTCACCAAATGTAAGAGTATTGGCCATGTCAAGAAACAGCTTCTTAGTGAAACTCGCTATAGCACACGATCCTCTAGCCCTTTACATTAATGCCATACTTAAGTGTTCTAGTACAAGTTGTCTCTGCTCTGAAATGTGAATACCTTAAATCCATAATAGGTGCATATCATTCTGCACACAGTTCAAACTCTGGCCATTAGTAACTAGCTGTGTCTGCTCGCTAATAACTGGGGCCATCTCCAGAGGCCAGCCTTCCAAGAACTCCAGATCAGCCTCTCTGAAGCAAATGGGACTATTTTGCCACAAGATGTTTATATTCTTGTGAAGGCTGCGACCCTCCATTTGTTTCAACCATTCTCCCAAACCAAGAATATATACAAATGCAAGCATATGTTGCTGTTCTGCACAGAACTGTATCATCTTTAGAATGCCCGTGGGGGAGACCTCTCATTGGGAAGGACCGCTACATTCAAAACTTCCCGCATATCCAAAGTCATCAGAGGGAAGACTAGCCTAGAAGCCACATGTTAGCTCTTTGGATGTGGAAGGGGCACTTTCAAGTAAGTGACTCTCCACATGCATTCTAGAGCTGGCACAGTCCCATGAACACTGTCCCATGCACCTCATAAGCAAACAATGGGTTTGTTAAAGACAGCTAGCATTAATGTTCTGGGTCTTATGAATCTGAAAGAATTATGTAGAACACGCAGAAGCAAAACTCATCATTATAACAACATTGCAAACCAATGGGGAGATGCTACTATCCCTTTCCCACACATACCACATCCATCAAATGATATAAATACTGAAGACTCTTGGCTCTAGCAGCATGTATTTAGCTATATTCATAATGCAAATGTCCAACTTTGCTTATACTTTCCAGCACAGTGCAAGGTAATTGCTACTTCATGGAGGATATCAATTGCTACTATTTATATATTTATTATATTTTTAATCTGCCCAATAACCAATGCTCTCTGGGTGGATGGCTATATATTGCCTCCAGTATCAGAGGCATTATGTCTCTGAATACCAACTGCTGGGGAACATGAGGAGGATGCTGATGTACTCATGTGCTGCCAGTGGGCTCCCATAGGCATATAGTTTGCTACTGTGACCAGGGGTAGGCAACCTGGTACCCTCCAGATTTTAGACTACAGCTCCCATAATCCCTGGCCACTGGTCCTCCTGGCTGGGGCCGATGGGAATTATAGTCCATAACATCTGGAGGCCACTGGGTTTCCTACCTCTGAGATAGACCTTTGGACTGATCCAGCATGACTCTTCTTAGTAGGAGGAAGAAAGGGAAAAAGAAGAGAAAGGGGGCTATGCTGTAAAATAGAAGGGAAGCTGAGCTGAGATTTGATGGCAGCAGGAAGGAAAAGAGAGGGGTTGTTGAATAGTGAGCTCCTGTTTACCATTGCTATTACTATTGTATCAGCATTGAACTCTCCACTTTGCATAACTAGAGAGCACTTTACAAAGAGCCTCACAAATTTTCATTATATTTAAACTTCATTAAAATTATCAGAAAGTGTGTGTAATTTTTGTCACTTCTATTTACATCCCAGTAATTCACAGTATTTTTAAATTTAAAAATATTTATAGACTACTTACTATCTAAGATCTCAAACTGGTTTACAAACATTTTAAAAAACCTGTCACAATAAATACAAATTAAACAGCAAGAACACTTACAATCCAAGGCAGTAAGATCCAGAGTTTAGTGACCGGGAAGAGGAAAAGCCCAAATGAGGGGAAAATGTTTTTAATAAATGCTGGAAGCACAGAATTGTCCACGCCTCCCACACAACAGTGGGAATAGCATTCCAGAACACAGATGCCACCATGGAAAAAGCCTGTTTCCGTCTACTACAAGACGACAATCTACAAGTCAGGGTACAACCAACAGGGCATACTCTGAAGAACTTAGTGATCTAACATCTATACAGTCTTTTAAGTAACCTGATCTCAGGTTGTTTAGGGCTTTATACATCAATCATGAAACCTTGAACATGGCTTAGTAGGTAGTAGGTAGCCAGTGCAGTTCTTTCAGCACAGCTTGTCGCCCACTCAATACCCTGGCTCTCGCATTCTGCACCAGCTGCAGCTTCTGAACCAGTCTCAAGGATAGTGTCATGTCTACCCCTGATGCCACAGTCTCAGAGGAAGGGTCTGATTCAGAGATAAAAGGAGAAGATTTAAGGCCTAGTCAAGATATGGTTTGGCAGGGGGCTGGGAATACATTTCTGCCCGATTTCACAGTAGATGCCAGGCAGGGGGAGGAACCTGCTCCTTCTGAAGTGCTGCCAGATCTAGGCATGGGAAAAGCACTTGACGGGCTCCAGGCTGAGGAACATTCCCTGATAAGTGGGCAGAAGACAGATTCAGCCAACAAAGGGGCATGCCCAAGGTTATCTCCTAGGGAATGGCATCGATTGAAGAGGCTAGAGGAAAAGCAAACAAGTCAATGAAGTGCGCATCTCCAGGCTAAGTTTCCCAGTAGAGCCAGATTGACAAGTGAAGATCTCTAGTCGCTCTACCCCTGCATAAAAGCTAGAGCAGAGGCAATACCAACTTGTGAGTACAACGTTGCTGGTCTGGGACATTCCTTTGTGTTGACCCCTGGACTATAGCATGCCTTGAAACCTGTGTTTGGGATCCTGCTTTGGATTATAATGCTGGACTTTAAGATCCTGCCTCCAGCTTCTGTTTAGATTACCTGAATTTATTGAACTAAGGCACACTAAAGATTTTGATCCATGGACTCTGGTGAAGTGCTTATGCTTATGTTCTGCTGTAATAAGTGAGGGTGCTGATTCTTTAACATGTGTCTATTTGCTGAAGTGTGAAGGGAGCTGTCCTGACAGGTAGCATTAGAGTGCATTAAAGTAATCTGAACATGAGATTACCAATGCATGAATCACCGTGAACAAGCTATCCCAATCCAGGAAAGGCATAGTTGTTACACCAGCTGAAGTTGGTAATAGCCTATAGCCACAGCTTTTCACAGAGGCTACCTGAGCTTCTAATGACAATTATGGATCTAGAAGCACCTCAAGCTATATATCTGTTCCTTTAGGGGCTGTGCGACCCCGTTCAGAACAGGTAAATTCTCAAATTCCCAGACCATGGAACCACTCACTCCCAGAGTCACCATCTTGTTTGTTTGTTTGATTGATTGATTGATTGATTGATTTACACCAATTAAAGCCCAGCTTTCCACAAAAAAAATGGCACTCAAGGCGGCTATGAATCAGGTGTTTCCTGATTCATATGTCACAGATAAATAGAACTAGATGTCATCAGTATACTGTTGTCACCTTGCTCCAAATCTCCTCAACCTCCCAATGGCTTCATGTAGGATGTTAAATAGCACTGGAGACAAAACAGTACCCTGCAGCACCCCACCACAATAGTTGCCAAGGCACTGAGGTATAGTCACCTAATGCTACTCTCTGAAATCAGCACCACAAGTAGGAGCAGAATCACTGTAAAACAGTGCTGCCAATCCCCAACTCATGCAGATGGCCCAGGGGAATACTGTGGTTAACAGTATCAAAAGCCACCAAGAGATCCAGTAAGAGTAACAGTCCCTGTCCCTTTCCTGAGGAAGGTCATCCATCAGGGCAACCAATGCCGAATCAACAAGGATAGGGAAGAAAAAGCAAAGGACTGCATGGCTAATCATTTAACAAGGACAACCACCTGTGTTCAGCACTTCTGCATCAACTCTGCTGTAAGGTTGTCACAGGATGGTAAACATCCCATAGAAAAAGCAAGAGCAACATACAGATTTGACCAGTGACCAGAACTTCAGTTAACTAATCAGAGGTCCAATGAACCAAAATAATCTGAACAGCTTCCTTGCATACAAATTGCAGTTACAAATAAGTAGGAGCAAGAAATGAAGGCAAGAGCAGTGCATGAATCTTCTCTGCCAGAGGCTGCAGAAACTCTGGAAATGAAACAGCTGTAGAGAGCTAGGCACAGTGAGGGCTCTTGTAAATTTAAAGGTTTTCAATGCAAAGAGCAATTGTTTCACAGTTTGCACAGCACAGCAACTAGCCTCAAGGCTGCTTTCCTAATTGATGTTCTTTCACCTGCACTAAACAAATCTGCCTAGAACAATATAAATTTAAATGGCTGTACTGCCTAATGTTGACAAAAGCTTCGTCCTTAAACAGTGAAAAGAAAGGACTAAAACAAGGATGAGCATGACATGTGGATACCCACAGCACAAGTACAGTGGTTAAGAGAAAGAGCTCTCAGATGGTGAGGCCCTAGTTTAGCTCAAACCTCACCTAAGCCACTGTGCTTCAGCCCCCTCCCCACAAAACCTAATATCTAATGTGGGGATAATATTACCTGCCCATCTGACTGTTGTAAATAAGGATTACTGTGATAACGGATGTGAAGCACTTAGGAAAACTAAGCCAAACCTTTCTTGATGTGGAGTCTGGATGCAGTTTAACAGCACTCTGGTTCAAAAGGTTTGCAAGCTGATTTTGTTTTTGGCTGGGGTGGGGAGAGAGCCTCAGAATTAGCAAGCTTTGCATAAAAGACATAATCAAGTACACAAGAATAAAAAGGATATGAAGATTAGACATCACTTAAGAAGAATGTTATTATAACTTCATTGGCACTCTGCAGACAATTATTAATTGGAGTTCAGTTCTCAAGGGAGTAAGACTGCATTCACATGAACATAAGAGAATTTCATTAAATATTTCTAGCGAGATTATTCAGGAAGGCATGTTTTAAGAACAGGAGTACATACTGCTGTATTTTTGCCAGGAGGATCATGTTCAGAGTTCTTGGATCTGATTTTTATTGATCAAAAAGTCACACTCAAGCCCAAGGCTAGCACCAAAACAGGATGGCTCATAACCTAGGCACCTGGCCATTTTGGTCATACCAAACCTGCACATATAACTCCACTTTTACCTTTCCCTGCTACTCTTCCGGCACGCATGAGACTAGGAGGTTAGGTTGTGGCACCAGCTCAGTAGGAGAGGTGCCATCTGCCTGGAGGCAGCACGGCATCCAAGGCAACACACTCCTCCAGTGAGATCAAATGGCACGATCTTTCAATTTATGCTAGGTGATCAAAGACGATAGAAGCAGGGCCAAGAGTGCTATGCTCCTAATCTTCCTGGCTTCTCAGCATGAACTGGAAAATCTTAGATCTTTCCAGTTCTCTGTGACGTGTAGGGCAGCTGAAACTGTTGGCGGCAGCACGAGAGAGTCATGTTGTACATTCCCTGCTACACAGCATAAACGGACTGCGCTCTTCCAAAGTTTTACACAGCATGCAGAGGACTCTGAAAGGGCTTGGGAGCCTTGTGCAGTGGAAGCATCCTGGGCCCTTTTCATAAAGGGGGTGCGGCTTTTGCAGTGGCACCATCCTCGGTCTGGACAGAGGCACTATAGCAAGGGGCAGATCCTACCCCTGTTGTAGGGGTCCCCAACATGGCACCCACAGGGCATCATGGTGCCTGTGGGGACCTCCAACAGCGGCCACAAAGCTTTCCACTCCCTGCCCCCTTCAAAAAAATATTTTAATAAAAATCTTGAAAAACACTGGGGTGCCAAATTCTCTTTCCTACCTGCCACTGATCAGCTGTCCAGTGGGCAGGAAGAGAAGGAAAGAGTTGCTTCCTGGCCCGACCCAAGCTTCTTCCATCCACACCGACCTTTCCCTTTTGCTCTCGTGCTCTCTCTCTACTCCCTGCCTCTAGCCTTGCTATTTTTCTCCACCCAACCTCTTTCCTCACTATTTCTCTCCCTTCCTCATCCCAAGCCTTCTTCTTTCTCTCCCTTCCTAGCCCCTAGCCTAGCTCTTTCTCCCCACTCACCCCTTTATCTTGCTGTTTCTCTCCACTCCCAGCCTCTAACCTCGCTACTTGTCTCCTCCTTTTTAATTCAGTTTCTTCCACTCCTAGCCTCTAGGCTCACTCTTTCTCTCCCCTCTCCCCCCTTGCCTTGCAATTTCCCCCTGCCAGCCTCTAGCCTCTCTCTCTCCCCCGCACCCGCCACACCTATTTTGACTAGCGGGGCTCCCACGGCAGCCATTATGTGACTAGTCACATCCTCCGTGAGAGCCATTTTGCAGTGGTGTCCACAGCAGTTTCTCAGATTCCCAAATGTGCTGACGGGTCCAAAAAGACCCCTGCCCTGTAATATTCACAGGAGTAACAGCAGTTGATACACCTATGGACAAACTCCAATCCATATCACTTTCATATGTGTTCATCCATAAGATTATTCTCTCCCATTTCCACATTAGTCTGCAATTTCTAAAATACTGGCATGAAAAATTGCATTGAAATACATATTTAAACTATGAATGTGCTTTTCTCTCAACATATGCATTTTAAATGTATTTTGATTTTTCACACCAGAACATTCAGGAAGTGTGACTCCAATGGATAACTACATTCTGATCCCCACATTATTCTGGAAGATGCAGATAAGGTTGGTTCATACTAGAATTCACGAAGATCAAATTCCTCAGGCGTCCCTATTTACACTTTTAAAAGATGAAACTATACATCTGCACTTGGAACTCCTAAGTGCCAAGCTAGACATTACATGCAGGTGTGTGTCACTTTTTCAAAAAATTATTAAATGGAAAGAAACTTTTGGAGGCTGAACATTTGATCAGAGGAATAGAAGGTAGGCAAGGGATATTTAGCCCTTTTCTACCAGTTATTCCCCCCCCCCCATGGAATTCCCCAAAGTGCTCTTTCCTTCATTGTGGAAAAATAGCTGGGGGCAATTTTAAGTAGAAAAATGGGTGGGGGGAAAAGTTGAACACCCACTCCCTACCTGCCATTCTGCCACTGTAGATAGCAGACCCCTGAGACTGCTTTTCATTTAGGGAGAGGGAGAAATGGAAGAACATTAGAGGCACAAATGTCTACATGTAATTTTCAGGTTTGACCCTCAGAGTGAAATGTACCAGAGTCAAGGAGTGATGTGAATGAGAGGGACATGAGACAAGCACACAAGTGTGTGTGTGTGTGTGTGTGTGTGTGTATGTACACAAAGGCTTCACAAAACAGTGAAATATGACTGCAATGGAAGACTGAAAATAATCTTACAAATGTTGACAAAATTACAAAATCTTATGGACACATGGTGAAAGGAAGCTATGGACTCACTATTAGTGAAGGCACAGGCACTAACCAGTAGGTGTCTATGAACCTAGAGACACTGACAAAATGAACAGCAACCTCAATAGCAGCAATGAATATATTGCTGGGAAGGGGCAAATATCCTCATGACTGGAGTGCTACCTTGAAAGAAAACATATGGACTCCACATACGGAAAAAAAAACAAAACTCTTTATCTTGATTGTCCTAAAAAAAAAAAAGATGTGGAGATCCTAAAAAAAATAATGCAATGAAGCTTATGGATCCATCAGTCCCCATCTATTAGATGCTTTATTTATCAAGAGTCAGTGGTCTTATTTTACAATATGTCAAAATAACTTTTCTGTGTTCTTTCTTTTTGCCTGCATATAGACATGTTTGAGGTTGTACACCAGAACCATTTTCAGTTACTTCACATTATTAGCTTCCAGTAATGCTTATCCAAACAGTATTTCAAGCTAACATACAATTTGGATTAGGCCTGCATTCCTGTTCTGACATTAATCTTAGTTATTTTTAAGTTCCAGCTGAATCTACTGGCTTTGGAACAATCTAGCTTGAAGGACATGCTGGACAGAATACTGTGCGAAGACGCCAATTTGCTCAAGCCTCAAATGTTTCTGAGGAACAGTGGATGGAGGACTCCTCTCCTCCAATTCAACAGACCACCTAAAACAAATAAATAACTTCCAGAATGTAAATAGCAAAGGAAGCCACTCGCATTATGTGCCTTGTGCCAGTCCTCCCACAACAGCCCCTCCTGCTACGGTTCACTTACTCTCTCCAACTCCTTCTCGCCACTAGCAGTTAAAACTAACTCCCCCCCGCCAAAAAAAAAACCCTGTGTAGAGCATTAACATTTTAAAAATTGTGAAAGTGCAGAAAAAAATATACAAAAAGATGGAAGACCTTAAAAAAAACCCACTTCATTACACTGAAGAAAACTCTTCACTTATTTAACAGTAGACAAGCTCTTGCTGAGCTGGACTTATTCTTTCTGCTGCTGACTGCAGTGAAAAGTCTCACTTTTTTAAAAGGAAAAAAAAAAGTTCTATTTACACTTATCACAAACCTAGCAACAACAACAAAACGGATAGCCAGAATTAAGAATTAAATGTACTCCAGGTGAAAGAAGACATTTTGAAGTATGAAACAGTGAAATTTTTGTTAGTTGTTAAATGAAAGTAATGAATAGCTTGTTCTAGTTCCTGGACCAATGAGGAACACCAGCACTCAAGCAGGGTACAGATGTCAATCCCCTTCAAGCTCTGGGGTAGGGATGGTGGAGAAATTTACCATGGACTCCAATGAGGCCAGATTCTTTAGAATCCAGCCCCGCGGAGTCTGTGGTGGAACGGACTACCCCCCCGCCACCCCGCGGAATCCCCCCCCAGACGGACCCTACCTGGTCGTCGGCCATCCGGCCCATCCTCAGCTGCCTCAGCTGTCCGCTGCCCCATCTGCGGATGCAAATGGCGGCCGGCGTAGCGGCCGCCATTTGCGTCCCTGCCTTAGGCCGTGATAGGCTATGTAAGTATTTACGTAGCCTATCAAGGCAAAGAGCAGGGACGCAAATGGCGTAGTGAGCGCCATTTGATAGGCTAAGTAAATACTTATGTAGCCTATCACAGCCTAAGGCAGGGACGCAAATGGCATAGCAGGCGCCATTTGCATCCCTGTTCTTTGCCATGATAGGCTACATAAATACTTATGTAGCCTATCACGACCTAAGGCAGGGACGCAAATGGCAGCCGCTATGTCGGCCACCATTTGCGACCGCAGCCCAGCAGTGGCCGGAAGTCCGGCTGCAGCCATGGAGGATTCTGGGGGGGAGGGACGGATCGCCTCCCCCCCCAGCAGACACCCCCCGGCAAATTGGTGAGTGGGGTTTGTACACCCCTACTCTGGGGTCAGCAATGTGGTGCCCAGCAAGGTCCCCTGCCCCTCCCGAATTTTTTCATTTTTAACCTTGGGCAACTGCAAAATGTAGCACCTGGCTTTGCAGCCCCCTGCCATCTTCATTTCCTTTTCCCAGAATTCCAGTCCCCACATAGGCTCAGATTCATTCTTAGGGAGTGAAGACTGGGCTACAGGCCAGGCACTTTGCTTTGCAGCATGCCAGACCGGGCTGCCCACTAAAACCACCTACCAACAGAAGAAAGAAGGGAGGCAAAGGGACCCTTCTGCTGCAGCAGCCTGGGGAGGCATTTGGGAGAGGTCTGTGGGTGTACCTGGTGGTGGCCAGGAGGGCTATAGAGTGGCTTTGGAAGGCTGGAGAGGGGATCAGAACTGTTGGGGGAGAGGAGAAGGGAGGGATGATGGTGTGCTTCCGGGATGGACGGATGGGCAGGCAGGGGGTATATGTCTGTGAATGGATGGGTGTGTATGGAGTGCATATGTGTAAGAGAAAAGAGTTTAGGGGTGATTCAGAGGGAGGGATGGTATTGTGTGTTTGTGTACTTGCAGTGTGTGTGTGTGTGTGATTCTTGTGTGTGATTTGATCTTTGTATTAATTTGGGGAAATCAATTTGGTGGAATTAATTAATTAACTAACTTTAAAGGTAATTTGGGGAAGTTAATTCTCTTGCTTTTCTACAAAATAGGTTTCAAAGGAGTGGTTTTGTGTGTTGGGGCTCAGACTCCACCTCTGTACTCAGGTTCTTGGCAAGTTTTTTTTGTCTTTTAGCCTCACCAAGTTTGCCTTCTGAGAAATGGGTATTTTATGACTGGCCATCCCCACAATGGCAGCCATTTTGAGACTGCATGAAACTCACTCAGCATTCCAAATAAGAAGTGAGAGGCGTTATTCTATCTGATAACACTGCAAATCAACAGAACGCATGTACCGGGGGAATCCATGACATACACACCTAAAAAATGGACCAAAATGAGAACTTGCAGAAGGATTGTGTCATTTGTGTCTTGGGGTCACCAAGTGTCAACCCTATTAGCCTTACCAATCTCTTTAAAAGCATCAAGGTAGCAGATAGGGATGCCTCCTTCACCTATGGAGGCCTGCAGGAATTCAATTTTGCCCCTCAGGAAAGTTTGGGTGAAGACTTTTGAAGGAAAGAGAGACGGCAGCTCCCTCTTATCTTGCTACTTCTCAGCTGTTCAAAGGACAGGCAGGATCTACAGATTGTTGATACCTGGCAGCTCTAAGGTATGTCGACTGCTTGGCTGCTGTGAAATCTGACACGAAACAGGGAGCAATCTCTTGGGACAGTATCTCCTGCCATCAGAGTGTTTCTTTTGTGAGGAAGAACAATAGGAATCAATCAGCACTAAACTGTAAAAACGATGTAAAGGATGTCCTTGAAACAGTGATTTTCAGCCATTGTTACCATGCAGTGTTAACCGTCTATGTGTTCCTTCCTGACCGTGGCAAATTAGCGCGCTCAGCTTCCATTCCTGCTATTGCACAGCTGCTTCTGCTCTTGCCTCCTTCTAGGCAACAATGGTTGGAGGGACTTTGTAAGTAACAAAGAGAGGGAAGGCTGTGAGGGGGCTAGCTGTCCAGATCAGGCAGGCCTCACTCCCACACAACAGCCAAAGACTGGTGGAATGACAGAAGAAAGACCTTCTTGGTTAGCCTAGCAGCTCGGGTGGAAAGAGCTCTAGGTACTCTTGGATGTGTTCACATATGTTACATGTAGACATAGTCACTTCCCAGCAGGGCTTATCTCTCAGAGCTTTAGTAGGAAAGAAGAAATGGACAGACAAAGGTACAGGATAAGACTCCAGAGCCATTTCAGATTAACAGGAAAAGGGCAGCAACCTAGTACAATGCAGGCCACAGTGGGAGGTGTTTAGCCAACCATTGCGGCAAGGAGGGGCAGCTGTCTCTTGAACATGAGATATTTTCTAGGAGATCCTTCGTTTGGGAAGAGAACGTAACATCTCTTCAGCCTGGCTCAATTTTGTACAGCTGCACTGGCAGTAATACAGCAGTAACTAGCTATAGCATATAAACCCTCTGCCAATATTTCTTACACAAATAGACTATGGCTCTTTAAAAATGCATTCTGACCTTGAGTATAATCAAACATATGCTCTCCAAAGAGTACTATGGCTGATAAGCTTCAATATTTATTTTTATAACCCGACACATGTCTGTCTGTCTATATATCAGTCTCTGGCTACATATCTTCTGGCATCCTTAGCTTTAAGTCTGACTCACATTTACCTAGCAAAACAGCTGTCATTATGATAGGGAGGGTGCAGAGGGTGTTGGCAAATGGGTTTGAATATTTCAAGAGACACACCATCATCATCACAAGATCCTTAATAATCAGGGTTTGCACTCATGACCTGGTTCGCATGAAATGATAACTGATGGTGGGTTGTCAGCCTAATTTGTTCCAGAGTGGTTTGTCATGATATATGGACCCAGCATGGTGGCTTCAGCATGGTTTGTTAACCATGTACAATCCACCCTGAGAACCCATTGCTTGTTGTTGGGATGTTGATGATCGCTTGCTTTCAGAGTGACCTGTCATGATGTGCGAACCTGGCATGATGGCTAGTGCCAAACAGAGTGGCTTGGCAAGAGCAGCAGAAAACCTGACCGCTCTACTTGCTGCTTCACAATCTCACTAGCCATACGTCAGGGTGGCAACATCTGCATGCCCAATTCCAGTTAGCATTTGCAATAGCTGCTTGCTCTGCAGGAACAGGAGAATTACGCATGTCGAGCAGTGATTGACTGTGAAATTTACAATATTTTTTTTTAAAAAAACTACAGACCAAAAATACACATCCCCTGCCCCCCAGTAGGCTAAAGCATGAAAATGCAGAATGGGAGAATTGTACAAAATGAGCAACGATTGACTGTGAATTTTTTATTTATTTTTTTAAGAAACCACAGGCCAAAAATATGCATTTTCCCAAAAATAGGCTAAAGTGAGAAAATGAAGTTGGGGGGGATTTACACATTTTGGGGGGAGATTTGCTCAAATTCACATTATCGTAAATGTGCATTAGTTAGCATACATTAGTGCTAATATGTACATTAGTTAATGTGATTTTGCGATGATGCAAATTTGCACTTTTTTAACTCTCCAAGAGTTAAAAAAAGAAAAGAAAAAGACCTAAAGATATATAGAGCGTGCAGTATGTGGCCATACCTAAACTCTTCGAAGGTTTTTCCTTAACTGTCCATATGTCTTAATTAAAGGATCATAATTAAATACAATTCTTGATATGATACACAGCTTAAAGCCATGTTTCTGCTGCAGATTCTCTTATTTGTATCAAGTTAGCTTCCTTTTCCACAACTTATTTTCATCCAGTTACCTGCCTCTTCTAGTGGTCCCGTGTAGACGTTCTAAACCTGCAAGAGGGAGAGTTCCGTATTCCCTTTTACTTGAAATGAATTTCCATATCAGAGTTAAAGAAATTTGAGAAAGATGGCATTGGTGTAACAATGATCATTGTGCAGATATCATCATAACACATATGTAGTATCTGACTCCAGAGAATTTTCTGTCATGTCGATAATGCTAATATCAGCACTGTGATTTTAAATATAGTTTATGTGAAATCTCATCCCATTGATTTCAACTAAGCTTCAGCGAGGCTAAAGATACACACATCCATGGCAGGTAGCCTCAACACCTTGTAAAGAGAGGAAAAAACAGCTTTGGGAGATGAGAACTTGGAATGAAGAAGCACTCGAGGGAGGAAAGAGTGCTTAACCCTGTTCCTGCATGCAGCCCTAAAGGGCATCCTTGCTCCATTCCATATTTCTACCTTCCAAATCAACTTTCATTTAAAAAGGTGCTATGCATCTGAAAGCATAAAAAAAATACCAAAAATAGTGTCTTAGGCTGCAATCCTATAACCAACTTACTTGAGAGTAAGCCCCACTGAATGAGGCTTACTTCTTAGTAGACATGTGTAGGACTGCACCCTTAGTGCAGCGTCCTTAGCAAATTTACTAAAGTTCTTCCTTTGTGTTTTTAAACATAGTTTGTTCTCTATTGTGAGCAATTGCTAGTTGCTTTTTATGACTTCATATTTTTATTTTTTTGAAGATTGGCTTCCACAAGATGCGGAGGTTAGCCTACCTAAGCAGTTAGCTTAATGAAATGTCCACTGAGAATGTGTCATTAAATAGCGGAATTCCCTCACGTCTCTCTGCTTTCAGGGTCTGGAATGACAACTCTAGCCAGTTATATGAGTATGGCCTGTGCAGCTCAGGTCTCTCACAGCAAGGGGTCAATAAAACTAAGTAACAAAAGAAACACCAGTGACAGAGGAATGGGAAAGTGGCAGGAACAAGTATAAGAGAAAGCAAATGGCATGACCCAAATCAACTCTGCTCAGCATGGGGGGGGGGGAATTCCAAATGAAAACAACACAAATGAAATTTGGTCAGGGTTCAAAACAGGGAAGAAGAAGGGAAAAGATGTTAGGTTGGGATTAGATAATGCGAACTCATTTATATATATGGGCATATATATTCATTTAAACAAGCACTAGGGTTTAAAATCAGTTCTTGGCTTGCATGGATGCAGAACTGGTGTGGGGGAAAGAGAAACCAACAAAGCAGTAAAAATGCCAGCTGTGCCAATTTACAGCCAGCCAGGAGGCAAACATAGGATTATGCCAGAGTAAGAGGTTTGTGAGTTACAGTCAGACTACAGTCTTACCCCACTGACCTAATTGTTATAGCATCGAGGATATTTTGCACATTCAGCATCATGCAGGCTTAGATCCACACCTGAACGCATTGAAGTTTATACATATGGCATTAATTTGCAGCTCTTTTCTAGCCCCATTTTGACCTACTTATTAAGTAGGAATGGCCAAGATCCTTATCACAGCAAAGCACAATTTACAGTAATTGAGAAGAACAGAAAGTGATCAGCTACTACAGAGCCATAACAGAGTCATGAATCTGGATATAGGCCTTGTAAAAATTGTTGCAACATTGCCAACCTGTTCGGGCCAAAAATCCATCATTGAAGCCCTTAACATACAGTGTTTTTCCTGAAATCGTATTTCAAAAACGTTATTCTGACCAGGGACAGAAAATAGAGTGTTCAAATAGAGTTGAGAACAGAATAGGTTCAACATTGGGCCAATTAACATTTATGGTGTGTGCACACACAACCATGACTGCCTTTAAAGCACTTGTGGCCATATTCCACTTACATAGAAAAGCTGTTTGTGAGAGTGGGCATCTCCATGTCAGGCTACTGATGTGGTGCTGTGATTTGTGTTATTGTGGTGGGCTCCCAACAGATCTGATTACAGATATCATGGTGACTGAATGTGTAGCCCTCAGATGTAGTTACTAGTTTCCATAAATGCTAACTCCGTGTGACTGCAACTTACTCACAGAGGTATCCATTAAGTCAGGGGTCCCCAACCCCCGGGCCACGGACTGGTACTGGTCCGTGGTCTGTTAGGAACTGGGCCGTACAGCAGGAGGTGAGAGGTGGGCAAGCGAGCAAAGCTTCATCTGTATTTACAGCCGCTCCCCATCGCTCGCATTACCGCCTGAGCTCCGCCTCCTGTCAGATCAGTGGCGGCATTAGATTCTCATAGGAGCACGAACACTACTGTAAACTGCTCATGCAAGGGATATAGGTTGCGCGCTCCTTATGAGGAGTCAGAATCCGACACTTATTTTAGTCTGTGCATGGCTCGCCCATTCTTTTATTTACCACTTCTGTCCGTGCCTCTTTCCTGCACTGCGCACCTGTCTCAGTCACAGTTTGGGTAAGCCCACAAGCTAACCCTAGCCAAAATGAGTAAAAAACAAACGTTGCTGGAGAGCTTCTTTGAAAAGGAGGAAAGACCCAATGATGAGACAGCAGAAGACTCCAGGACTGCCAACAAAGAGAAAGCTGCATTAAAAGAAAATACCAAGAGTCCTACTTAAATTACGGGTTCATTGCAACAGGTGATTCACATTCTCCAAGCCCGCTTTGTATAATATGTGGTGACCGGCTATCCAACGAAGCCATGAAACGTTCAAAACTGCTTTGCCATATGGAGACCAAGCACCCTGCATTAAAAGACAAGCCTTTGGAGCTTTTCAAAAGAAAAAAACGTGAACATGAAGAACAGAAGCAATTATTGAAGGCCACCACTTCATCAAATGTGTCTGCACTGAGAGCATCATTCTTAGTGGCTAACCACATTGCTAAAGCTAAGAAGCCCTTTACTATTGGTGAAGAGTTGATCCTGCCTGCTGCTAAGGACATTTGCCATGAACTTTTAGGAGAGGCTGCCGTTCGAAAGGTGGCACGTGTTCCTCTTTCAGCTAGCACCATAACTAGACGAATTGATGAAATAGCAGAGGATATTGAGGCACAATTGTTAGAGAGGATTAATGAGTCACCGTGGTACGCAATCCAGGTTGACGAGTCTACCGATGTTGATAAGAAGGCAACAATGATTGTTTTTGTGCGATATATTTTTCAGGAGGATGTGCATGAGGATATGTTATGTGCATTTTTGTTGCCAACCAACACCACAGCTGCAGAACTATTCAAGTCTTTGAATGATTACACATCAGGAAAACTGAATTTGTCGTTTTGTGTTGGTATATGCATGGACGGAGCGGCTGCCATGACTGGACGGCTTTCTGGTTTCACTACTCGAGTCAAGGAGGTCACTTCTGAATGTGAGTCTACACACTATGTCATCCATACAGAAATGCTGGCTAGCCAAAAAATGTCACCTGAACTTAACGTTTTGCAGGATGTGATTAAAATTATCAACCACATTAAAGCACATGCCCTTAACTCACGTCTGTTCGCGCAGCTCTGTGAGGAGATGGATGCAGAGCACACACGTCTTCTCTTATACACAGAAGTGAGATGTAGGGATGGACGAAAGTCCCTTACCTGGTCCCACAGCTTGCTTCGCGATGGGGGGGAGGTGCTCCGTCCCTCCCCCGAAATTCTGGGTGAGGGGGGAGGCGCCCCATCCCTCCCCGCCGAAATTCTGGCCGGGGGGGAGGTGCCCCGTCCCTCCGGCTGAAATTCTGGCCGGGGGGGAGGCGCCCCGTCCCTCCGGCCGTGAATCCTCCTGGCCAGCCGGGACGCAATGGCAGCGGCCGTAGCCGCTGCCGTTTGCGTCCCTGCAGTCAGCCGTGATAGGCTACGTAAATGTTTATGTAGCCTATCACGGCTGACCTTGGGGGGGGGGAAAAAGCGTGTACACAAATGGCGGCGCCCATGGACGCCACCATTTGCATTCCTTATTTGGGCACGTGTAGTCTACGTAGACATTTACGTATACTACGGCGAAAATAATTTTTATTTTTGCCGTAGTCTATGTAAATGTTTATGTAGACTACACGTACCCAAATAAGGAACGCAAATGGCGGCGCCCATGGGTGCCGCCATTTGTGTACGCGCTTTTTTTTTTTTTTTCCAAAGTCAGCCGTGATAGGCTACATAAACATTTACGTAGCCTATCACGGTGTTTTTTGAAAATCTAGCCGTGATAGGCTACGTAAATCTTTATGTAGCCTATCACGTTTGTTGTTGTTGTTGTTTTACTTGGAAATGGTGGCAGCAGCAGCCAGTCGGAAGACCGGCTGCCGCCGCCGCGCCGCCACCGGGAGCCGCCGCTGGGAGCCGCCGCCGCCAGGGACATTCGCGCAAGGTAAGTCCCATCCCGGGGGGGCGGACCGTTTCTCCGCCAATTTCGGGGGGCCGAATGCGTTGGCATTCGGCCTCTCAGAGATTCGTGGAGAAATTCTCCGACATCCCTAGTGAGATGGCTTTCTAAAGGTAGATTACTGGCCAGAGTTTTTGAGTTACGACAGCCGCTCCAGAGATTTCTTTTAGAAAAACAGTCACCACTGGCAGCACATTTCAGTGACACAGAATGGGTTGCAAAACTTGCTTACTTGTGTGACATATTCAACCTGCTCAACGAACTCAATCTGTTACTTCAGGGGAGAACAACAACTGTGTTCAAGTCAGCAGATAAAGTGGCTGCATTCAAAGCCAAACTGGAAGTATTGGGGCGACGAGTGAACATTGGGACTTTTGACATGTTTCAAACATTAGCAGAGATTTTGAAAGAGACTGAGCCAGGGCCTTCTTTCTCCCAGCTGGTGCATGATCACATATCTCATCTTTCAAAGGAGTTTGAGCATTACTTCCCAACCACAAAAGACCCCCGAACTGGGAAGGAATGGATCCGCGACCCATTTGTGAATAAGCCAGGTGAATCGACTTTGTCCATGCTAGAAGAGGATCAACTGCTTGAGATCGCAAATGACGGTGGCCTTAAAAGTATGTTTGAGACAACTTCAAATCGTCATACGTTCTGGATTAAAGTCAAGGCGGAATATTGTGAGATTGCCACAAAAGTACTGAAAAGCCTACTTCCATTTCCAACATCCTACCTTTGTGAAGCAGGATTTTCTGCAGTGACAGCAACAAAAATGAGATTACGGAGTAGACTGGACATAAGCAACACACTTCGGGTGTCACTATCTCCCATCACCCCCAGATGGGACCGTTTAGTTGCAGGAAAGCAAGCTCAGGGCTCCCACGGATTCTGCATTATGGTGAGTTGTATAATTATTTAATTATATATTACAATGTAATAATAATAGAAATAAAGTGCACAATAAATGTAATGCGCTTGTATCATCCCGAAACCATCCCCCCCGGTCCGTGAAAAAATTGTCTTCCATGAAACTGGTCCCTGGTGCCAAAAAGGTTGGGGAACGCTGCATTAAGTTATTTCAGAAACGGAAACATTCAGAAATCAGGACATTTTGATCTCTCTGGACACTGTTGCTGACATGAAGTTGCCATCCTCCAAAGAAATTTCAAAGAGAAATTGCAGCATGAAATAGTTCATTTAGACCTAATAATGGATTTTAATTCTATTTGTGTGGGCTTCAATAGAGACAATACTTTCCTGTCTCACCATAGGTGTTGATTTACATAGAAATGCTGAAGTTATTGCTCTTGTGAATGGTCACTGTACTTACTTTGCATAATTCAAACTTTAATTGAATTGTCACAGAATGTACTTTCTGAATTTCATTGCCTTTTAAGCCCGTTGTTTACCTGTGCGTACATAACTCTCAATTGCGGATAACACTTCATGCATCGGATGAAGTGGACTGTACTATATGAAATCTTAAGCCACAATCAATTTGTTATCCTTTATGGTGCTACAATACTCTTGGTTATTTCTGTACCATTGAAAGGAATTTGTCAGACAGTTGCTATCAGTAGCTCTTTATAACAGTCTTTCTCCACAAATTCCTTCTGAAGCACATTTAACATTCCAGAGCAGTTAATTCTACGCACGTGTTAGCTCACAATGGAACATGAAACACTGTCTCCTAACTGGATGTTTGAAGTTGTTATCACTAGGTTTCTTTTGCAAATACAGTTATAAAAGTCTTGACTGGTTACCGACAGCCCTAGCACAAGCTCTCTCGCCTCATGAGGCAGGAGAGAACATATGCTGCCACCACATACATTCCTGCTGTATCATGCCCCCTTCCCCTTTCCCAATGCATTGTGTGCCCCACCTTTACCTTTGCCACCACAGCATTGACTTTATGGAATGCTGTGTGGCCAGAAGAAGTGGCAGTGGGGTTCTCACGAGAGCTTGCAGAGGTTTCGCAAGAGCTCACCCGGGTATTGCGAGACCTGAACAAACTCTCACAAGAGCCTCACAGCCACTTCTTCTGGCCACACAGCTCTCCATAGAGCCAACACAGTGGTGGCAAAAGGAAGTGGGGCCATGACAAGGGAAACAGAGGGTGGTCAGCTGCTCCAGAGAGCCCTGCTGGCCATATTGTCGATGCAGGAAATGCCAGAGCAGGAGAATGGCTGAGGGGGGATCTCCAGAGCACTCACTGGAGGCAGCAGGGCAGTGATGGTGG
Organism: Heloderma suspectum; assembly: GCF_057233095.1. NCBI lineage: Eukaryota > Metazoa > Chordata > Lepidosauria > Squamata > Helodermatidae > Heloderma > Heloderma suspectum. Next base: position 154,843,509 of record NC_139458.1, on the reverse strand, counting down.
GCCCTCCTGGTGGGGGCGGAGCAGCACAATTCACCGCTCCTCCCACTCCACCGCCTGATGCAGATGCCTCACCCTGCTTCATGGGAGGGCATGCCCTGGTTACCTAACATTTGACTCTGGCTTTGTGTTACATTGTGTGTCTTCAAATACCTGTCCAAAGCAGTAAGAGTGTTGGGCAGGTATCTGAAATACACTTTAAACATACCCAAAATGCCACTTTAGGGCATGTCTACATAGGAATTTTGGAAACATAGGAAAAATCCTTGGAAGAGATAACGGCTATTTTCCCTTGCTTCAAATACTAGGTAAATCAGTCATGCAAACTGCACAGGCAGTGCTGAGATCTAGCTGATTCCCCTTTGTGTGGGGAAGAGTGCCAAGAACAGAAGGGGAACTACTACAAAACCAGCTCACTTCTGTTATACCCAAAAGAAACTGCTTTATACTGAGTCAACATTGGTCCAAATAGTTGCTTGGCAGCAGCTCTCCAGGTTTTCAGACAGGAGTCATTCCCAGTCTTACCTGGAGATGCCAGGTATTCAGGGCCTTGTGTATGCAAAGCATGTGTGCTTCCTCGAAGCCCTTACTTCCTGCAACGCTATAGCAGCTAGCGTATCCCAAGAAGGAGCTCCCCTATGTTTGAGTACCAATGCTCTGGTCAGAAGGAGGTACTGCATTTTGTTGGCTCAGTTGTAATAAAGCTTCAGACTCTTTCCTGGCTCCTCAAACCATTAGCATGAAGACCAAGCCACTCGCAGACTGGGCAGTTTGTCAGCTCAGCAGTGTATCCCTAAGCTTACCTGCCTCCCTGTCCAGTGCCTACTGTTCTTCACCTCCCAGAGTCTGCCTATCTGGTGACAACCAGCCTTCTGTCTACCTAACCCGCCCATGGTTAAGCTTCAGACAAGTGATGGGTAACTTGTGGCCCTCCAGATGTTTTGACCTACAACTCCCATCAACCGTAGTCGGCATAGCCAATGGTGAGGGCTCATGGTAGTTGTAGTCCATGGCATCTGCAGATCATGGGAGCTGTAGTCCATAGCAAGTTGTCCACCTCCACTTCAGACTGTAACGGTGCATCCTTACTAGTCAATGTATTGATTTTAGTACACCTTAAAAGTTTGGGATACAAGGGGAGGGCTTTTAAAGGCTTTTTTTCAATAGCACAATCCTAACCACACTTACACTAAGTAAAGGTACTTTGGACTGCAGTCTTAGAGGCATTTTAATTTAAGTCGTTGGGGCTGTGGTGGCTTAGTGGTTAAGACGCTGAACTGCAGACTGGAAGGTCAGCAGGACAGCAGTTCGAGACCCAAGTGCTGCATGACGGAGTGAGCTCCCATCTTCAGTCCCAGCTTCTGCCAACCTAGCAGTTCGAAAGCAAGAAATTGCAAGTAGATAAATAGGTACCACTTCAGCGGGAAAGGTAACAGCGTTCCGTGCACCTCGGTGTCCAGTCATGCTGGCCACATGACCACGGAAGCGTCTTCGGACAGCGCTGGCTCTTCGGCTTAGAAATGGAGATGAGCACCACACCCTAGAGTTGGACACGACTGGTTGGGGACACCTTTACCTTTTTTTTTTTAGCCATTGTTACATGCAAGCTTAGATGCATCCATTGTAGAAGTCTCCCATACTTGGTAGTGAGCCACATTTAATCATTTCGTTTTCTTATAACTAAATTCAAAACAGACTGCCCAAGTAATAAAAAAAGAAAGACTTGACTGTTCGGAATTTTAACATGTGGCTGACATCCCAAATATGCAGGAATGGTCATGTTCACCACTGTTGGTCTAGTCTATTTGGCAGGAAAGCTGCTGTTCCATGTTCCACGTGCCACAGAACATTCACAGTGTTACCACTTCACATTGCTGCCCATCTCTGTTATATGAATAATTCCCAATGGGAAAATAATGCCCAAATCCTCAAATAATAAATAATTCTGAATTCTCAATCATAGACTTATTAAGGAATAGACTCTCAGTTGTGAACTTTATGAACTAGCTATGGAAAGCCATCGCCCAATGGAGAATGACAGATCGGGGTGAGCAATACATACTGCCATCTACTGAACCCTTATTTTGCAGACCCCTTCCTGTCAAATTCTGGATCCATTAGGAGCATTTCACACAACCTTTCAGTGCAATAATCACCATATGGTGACTTTTCAACATTCATGTTGTGAAGTGATCTGGTAAAAGCACCTCCACATGAAAAAAATCACAGCTAGCATGATTATGAAATCCAGCAAAACCCAGACATGGACACAGAAGCTGGGTGGCCAGAGATGCTTACTGAGAAGGCACTAGTCCCAGGTCTCACCACTGAACCTGTACCCAACACCCAGGAACCCCCAATCCTGAGTCCCCTGAGCTTGAACCTCCAAGCCTAGACCCCTCCACCCCCTAGGCCACAGCCTTTGAGTTGGGCCCATCAAGAGGCCAGCATCCTCACCCCCAGGGCCTCTCACTCCACAGAGCCAGCTTGCCAACACAGGCAACACCCCTGATGTACAGAGTGAGGCAATGCGAGTGCTAAGCCAGAGACTTTATCCATTTAAGGCTCTGGTTAGACTTTGTTCTTCTCATTGAAGTGGTAAATTTGTACCTAGGCTGTACCAGCTCAGACTGCAGGTCATGCTTACAAGACTGAATGCTGACACTTTTCCATACAAGTGCTGATTGCTGACACTTTTCCATACAATCCCCCCCGCCCCCCATCGCCATATAAAAACCTGTATGTCCATAAGCAGGTTTCTAGCCTAGCCTTTCTGCTAACAGGCTAGTGCAGGAATTTTTTTGGTTCATATGATCTCTTTGTTGTTGTTGTTGTTCAGTTGTTCAGTCGTGTCCGACTCTTCGTGACCCCATGGACCATAGCACGCCAGGCCTTCCTGTCCTGCGCTCTCTCCCGGAGCGTGCTCAAGTTCATATTCATTGCATCCGTGATGCTATCTAGCCATCTCATCCTCTGCCGTCCCCTTCTCCTTTTGCCTTCAGTCTTTCCCAGCATCAGGGTCTTTTCCAGGGAGTTTTCTCTTCGCATTAGGTGGCCAAAATATTGGAGCTTCAGCTTCAGTATCTGTCCTTCCAATGAGCAGTCAGGGTTGATTTCCTTTAGGATGGACTGATTTGACCTCCTTGCAGTCCAGGGGACTCGTAAGAGTCTTCTCCAGCACCACAGTTCGAAAGCATCAATTCTTCGGCGCTCAGCCTTCCTTATAGTCCAGCTCTCACAGCCATACATTACTACTGGGAAAACCATAGCTTTGATTAGACGGACCTTTGTCGGCAAGGTGATGTCTCTGCTTCTTACTATGCTGTCTAGGTTTGACATAGCTTTCCTCCCAAGGAGCAAGCGTCTTTTAATTTCATGGCTACAGTCACCGTCTGCGGTGATCTTGGAGCCCAAGAAAGTAAAATCTGTCACTGCTTCCATTTCTTCCCCTTCTATATGCCAGGAAGTGATAGGGCCAGATGCCATGATCTTAGTTTTTTTAATGTTGAGTTTCAAACCAGCTTTTGCACTCTCCTCTTTCACCCTCAACAAGAGGCTCTTGAGATCCTCTTCGCTTTCTGCCATTAGGGTGGTATCGTCTGCATATCGGAGGTTGTTGATAATTCTCCCGGCAATCTTAATTCCGATCTCTGATTCATCCAACCCGGCATTTCTCATGATGTACTCTGCATATAAGTTAAATAAGCAGGGTGACAATATGCAGCCTTGTCGTACTCCTTTCCCAATTTTGAACCAATCGGTTGTTCCACCTCTGGTTCTTACTGTTGCTTCTTGACCCTCGTACAGGTTTCTCAAGAGACAGGTAAGGTGGTCTGGTACTCCCATCACTTTAAGAATTTGCCACAGTTTGTTGTGATCCACACAATCAAAGGCTTTAGCGTAGTCAATGAAGCAGAAATAGACGTTTTTCTGGAATTCTCTTGCTTTCTCCATGATCCAGCGAATGTTGGCGATTTGATCTCTAGTTCCTCTGCCTCTTCGAAACCCAGCTTGTACTTCCGGTAGTTCTCGGTTCGCATACTGCTGAAGCCTAGCTTGTAGGATTTTGAGCATCACCTTGCTGGCATGTGAAATGAGCGCAATTGTGCGGTAGTTTGAACACTCTTTGGCGTTGCCCTTCTTTGGAATTGGAATGTAAACTGACCTTTTCCAGTCTTGTGGCCACTGTTGAGTGTTCCAGATTTGTTGGCATATTGAATGCAGCACTTTAACAGCATCATCTTTTAGGATTTTAAATAGCTCGGCTGGAATACTGTCATCTCCGCTAGCTTTGTTGTTACTAATGCTTCCTAAGGCCCACTTGACTTCACTCTCTAGGATGTCTGGCTCAAGTTCAGTGATATCATGGCTATCAGGGACATTCAAATCTTTCCTGTATAGTTCTTCTGTGTATTCTTGCCACCTCTTCTTAATCTCATCTGCTTCTGTTAGGTCCCTGCCTTCTTTGTCCTTTATCATGCCCGTCTTTGCACAAAACGTTCCCTTGAGATCTCCAATTTTCTTGAAGAGATCTCTAGTCTTTCCCATTCTGTTGTTTTCCTCAATTTCTTTGCATTGTTCATTTAAGAAGGCCTTCTTGTCTCTCCTTGCTATTCTCTGGAACTCTGCATTCAGTTGGGTATATCTTCCCCTTTCTCCCTTGCTTTTCGCTTCCCTTCTTTCGTGAGCTACTTGTAAAGCCTCATCAGACAGCCACTTTGCTTTCTTGCATTTCTTTTTCTTTGGGATGGATTTCATTGCTGCCTCCTGAACAATGTTATGGACCTCCATCCATAGTTCCTCAGGCACTCTGTCTATCAGGTCTAATCCCTGAAATCTATTCCTCACCTCCACTGTATATTCATCAGGGATATGATTTAGGTCATACCTGAACGGTTTAGTGGTTTTCCCGACGTTCTTCAATTTAAGCCGAAATTTTGCAAGAAGCAGCTCATGATCTGAGCCACAGTCAGCTCCAGGTCTTGTTTTTACTGACTGTATGGAGCTTCTCCATCTTTGGCTGCAAAGGACATAATCAATCTGATTTCGATATTGACCATCTGGTGACGTCCATGTGTAGAGTCGCCTCTTGTGCTGTTGGAAAAGAGTGTTTGCTATGATCAGCATGTTCTCTTGGCAAAACTCTATTAGCTTTTGTCCTGCTTCATTTTGTACACCAAGGCCATGCCTGCCTGTTATCCCGGTGATTTCTTGACTTCCTACTTTAGCATTCCAATCCCCTATGATGAAGAGGATATCTTTTTTTGGTGTCAGTTCGAGAAGGTGTTGTAGGTCTTCATAGAACCGATCAACCTCAGCTTCTTCGGCCTCAGTGGTTGGGGCATAGACTTGAATTACTGTGATGTTGAATGGTTTGCCTTGGATTCGTACTGAGATCATTCTATCATTTTTAAGATTGTACCCCAGTACTGCTTTTCCCACCCTTTTGTTGACTATGAGTGCTACTCCATTTCTTCTAAGGGATTCTTGCCCACAATAGTAGATATGATGGTCACCTGAATTAAATTCGCCCATGCCTGTCCATTTTAGTTCGCTGATTCCCAAGATGTCGATGTTCAATCTTGCCATCTCATGTTTGACCACCTCCAGCTTACCTTGATTCATTGATCTGACATTCCAGGTTCCTAAACAATATTGTTCTTTACAGCATCGGATTTTCTTTTCACCGCCAGACACATCCACAGCTGAGTGTCCTTTCGGGTTTGGCCCAGCCGTTTCACTCTTTCTGGTGCTACTTGGAAATACCCTCTGCTCTTCCCCAGTAGCATATTGGACACCTTCCGACCTGAGGGGCTCATCTTCCAGCGTCATATCTTTTAGCCTTGTGATACGTTCCATGGGGTTTTCTTGGCAAGAATACTGGAGTGGGTTGCCATTTCCTTCTCCAGTGGACCACATTTTGTCAGAACTCTCTGCCATGACCTGTCCGTCTTGGGTGGCCCTGCACAGCATAGCTTATGGCTTCACTGAGTTACACAAGCCCCTTCGCCACAACAAGGCAGTGATCCATGAAGGGGTCATATGATCTCTACCTGCAGTCTAAACTGGTACATCCCAGACACATGTTTACTACTGCAGTGAGAACTATGTTTCCATTCAGTTCATGTGCAATGCAACCAGGTCCACTTCATTCCCAATTGTAGAATTAATCCCAGTTGAAGGAGTGGCAATTGTGGCAATGGGACTTAGCAGCAGGGCACTGGGGGGAGGTTGCCCATTACATCCCAGTCCTTTTTCAAATTGGCCCTTGTTGAAACTAGTTGCTGTCCATTTGCTTATGCAAATGTACCTGCTGGGTAACGAGACCAGTAAAAATTGCTTAGGGAAGAGAATTATTTAAGATTGAAATTATGCTGAGAATTAACTTAGAAATAATACAGTAACTGTGCTTCATAAATACGGCCCAGTTTGAATAGAATTTTAACAGAATGTGGATATTCAGAAACAATTGCTCTTTCCCCAACAGCGCAATAAATAGACAATAAATAAATAAATAGTCATATCAAGCACGCACATAGTAAATGCGAGGCTGGCTTCTCCCACAAAAGCTGATGTCAGAAATTCACAACCCTTCTTCAAGCCAGAAAATACTTTGATAAGATTATTATACCAGCCGGCATTAAGGATAAAGCAAAAGGAAGTCATACGATAACTGCATAATGAAAGTGTCACTATTAACACAGGGTCATAACCCTGATATAGCCAATCTTTTGTGTGCTCTTCTGCCTGGAGGACTTGGATTTGCCAACAGCTGTTCCAAAAGCCACACACGGGTTAAAGAGGCCAAAGACACTGCAATAAAAGAGAGTTAACCATTTTGATTTAATCTGAAACTGCAGGCACTGTACTTTCAGCTATACACAGTGTTCTGGACACCTCCTGTATAGCTGCTAAAAGAAAATATGAAAGGGTAATTATGATGAACATGTATGTAGAAATATGTGCTCTGTTTAGGTAAGAATTAGGAATCTCCTCTGGACTGCAGACATGTTTAAGGACTCCAGGCCTTTGCTGACCTTTCTTGTACCAGAATTTTATTCTTATAATCCTAACAAGATGTGGTGATGGTCATTACCTTAGATGGCTTTTTTTTTAGGATTAAATAAGCTCATGGACGATAGCTGTTGATAGAGCTATTAGCCATTATGACAAAATGGAACTTCAATGTACAATGACAGTATACTTCCATGTGTCAGATGCCAGGGGTAAGCAGGGGATGGTCACACTCTAGATATGAGATTATATAGATATGAATATCTTACAGGCCAATATTGAAAACAGAATTTTGGACATTGGTATGATCTGATCAAACAAAGCAATTTGTGTGTTCTTATACAATATTTATTCAGAAGTAACCCCATTGATTTCAATAGGACTTAGTCCCAAGTAAGTATGCACAGGACTGCAACATTACTTTTCTTTGCTTTTCCCCTTTTTCTTAATGCTAAATCACAGTTTAATATTTTTATCATGAAATTTTATTCCAAAATAAAGTTAACAAAATAAAGTTAACTAAAAGAAGAACATATATAATAATAAACCAAGATCACTAAGGGAGCAATCCTATGGCCACTAGACACTGTCTAGGGGGCCATAGGATATGCTGTTTTCTGGGAACCGACCTCAGAGCCCGTGCTCCAAGGTTGGTTCCCAGAAAACTGACCTCCCCTGACATCTGCGCTGCTTTGGAGGCAGCGCAGAGCCATCCTCCACGCTTGGAAGAGGAGCGCAGAGCGACTGAAAAGGGGCGTTCTGGGGCGGCGTTCCAGGGCAGGGAGAGCGGAGCTGTGTGTACGACACATCCAATGTGTCGTACAGCAGCCTCCTCTCCCGGTCGGCCCCCCAGCGGCTAGATAGCCAAAAACGACTGTCTAACAGAAAATAGCAGGGCAGGAGAGGCATGGAGGGAACGATCCCCCCGTGCCTCTCCTGCCTTGCTTTGGATAGGTGGTCGCCTCTGGGTTCGGAGGCGGCCGCCTATCTTGATAGGACTGAACCCTTAAGAAACAAAGGAAATCACTAATTATAATTCTTTTTCTATAACCGATGTGATTAAGGAACATCTACAGTAAAACAGCATTAGTAGGAGCTCAATACCTAATGAAAGAGTAAAAGTACAGTTTATACAGCAGATAAAAGAAGCATGTATACAAGATCAATCCAAATCCTAGAAGTAGGTGGCCTAAATAAGAAGAGTGCAGAGGAACCCGAAAGCATTGCACTATTCTGCCATACTAACACTGTCCTAGTCAAAAGGGATCATCTGAATCCTAACTGTTTTTTACACATCATGCTTTCATTTTCTGCATTTGAAGAAGCCACTCCACACGCCCAAAAATCAGGCCGTTCTGAGCTTCATATGGTGTTGTAACTATACTCCCTACAGTCTTCCTAGCCAATAAAGGCATCATTTTTTTTACATCCTGTAGGGGTTCCCTCCTCCCCAAGACCCTGACAATGTATTATTTTCAACATAAACTGTTTAACAAAGCCCAAACATTCCATATAATAAAGAGATGCAGCTTTTCTGGACCATCTTTTGGCTCCTCCTTAGAAAAGAACATTATAGCCTCCCACCAAGAGTACGTAATTGTTCCCACTTAAATAGCAACATGTGCTTCAAGATCTTGAAGATAAATTACTGAAAAGGAAATAGCTTTTTTATTGTGGATGGGAAAGTATCCAACCACCAAATAATGTGAAAAGCCATGCTGGCCAAGTAAAAGAAAAAAAAAAATAAAACAAACAGATTATTTTATAAACCAATTCTTTAGAGTCCCAGTTTGGACAATGTGCAGTACTATATAAAATGGTGACCTGGTTTGCACATCATGGTGGCAATTCCTGGGTGGTTTAACCTAGGAATTGCAAGGACAAGTAGCGCATGCTTACCATGTGCTGTTTCTGCTTTAGTTAACAACCCAGAAATGCTCAATTTCTGGGTTGTTTTGTGATGTATGAACCTGGAACTCTGGGTTGTTTTGGGGTTAAAAACCCTCTGAGCAGAGCCGAGCCAGCTCCTTGGTATACACCTGAGCTGAGGGCAATGAAGCAAGAGGGGAGATGGCTAGAACACAGGTGGAGGAAAACTCGTGCTGAGTCTGACTGAACACAGGTAAGAGCCCACTATCAAGCCTACTCTGTGGCGGTGAGAGTGGCAAAGAGACAGTTCTTTTCCACCAGCATTGCATCTTCTCAGTGTCGTCCAGCAGAGATTTTCCAAGTGGTTCGTGGCCTGTTACATTCTGGGCCAGGAAGAGAGACAGTGGAACCCTCGGTGGCACGCTGTGACGAGTCTGCACGGCACTTTGAAGATAAAGTTGCTCAGATTTGTCATGAATTGGACACCACCATTAATGCAGTTCCATTGGTAGAGGCGTTCAGAGCACCGTCTGGTCCAGTTTTGTTGGATGAGTTTCAGTTACTGAGGCCTGAGGATGCGGACAAGGTGCTTGGCCAAGTCCGATCGACCACTTGTGTGCTTGACCCTTGCCCTTCATGGCTTATTAAACCAAACAAGGAGGGGATGTCTGGCTGGGTCCAGGAGGTTGTAAATTCCTCCTTGAGAGAGGGAGTGGTGCCTGCCGCTTTAAAAGAGGCAGTAATTAGACCACTCCTGAAAAAGCCTAACCTGGACCCAGAGGATGTTAATAATTATAGGCCAGTGGCCAACATCCCCTTCCTGGGCAAGGTGCTTGAGTGGGTGGTTGTAGGACAGCTCCAGGCACTGTTGAATGAAACAGACTATCTAGATCCATTTCAATCGGGCTTCAGGCCTGGTTTTGGAATGGAAACTGCCTTGGTCACCCTGTGGGATGACCTCTGCCAGGAGAGGGACAGGGGGAGTGCGACCCTGTTGATTCTTCTGGACCTCTCAGTGGCTTTCGATACCATCGACCATGGTATCCTTCTGGATAGGTTGTCTGGGTTAGGAGTTGGAGGAACTGCACTACAGTGGTTCCACTCCTACTTGGATGGCCGATTCCAGAAGGTGGTGCTGGGGGATTATTGCTCTGTGCCTTGGCAATTGTGCCATGGGGTTCCACAGGGCTCTATTTTATCCCCTATGCTGTTTAACATCTACATGAAACCGCTGGGGGAGGTTATCCGGAGGTGTGGGCTGAGGTGCCATCAATATGCAGATGACACCCAGCTCTACCTCTCTTTCTCATCAAAACCAGGTGAGGCAGTGGCTGTTCTGAATCAGTGCCTGGGCATGGTAATGGACTGGATGAGGGCCAATAAACTGAAATTCAATCCAGACAAGATGGAGGTACTGTTAGTGGGCGGTTTGTCTGCCCAGTGGCAAGGGCTCCTTGGAGGCCTCTCTCAGTCTAATCCAGTAGCCAAGTCCAGACACAGACAAAGGGATTCTTTTCAAAGCTTTATTCCTCTTTTACAACTTAACAACTCTACTGTTAGCAACTAGATATGAGCAGCAGAGTACCTATGCCCTAAGTGGGAACAGTTGGTCCCCGTTTGAAGGAGAATCACTGGCAGACCCTGAACTTATGGGCTAGGGAGAGTCCCTCCCCTTTTCCCTTGGATCCTCTGGGCGCAACCATTGTTTGCGCGCCAACCGGGCACTCCTCCTCCTTTCCGCGCCCTCCATTTGGCGCCACTCCCTGCGTTGGTGTCATGCGTCCAGCAAGTCTGCTTCCCACGCTCTCTCACTCCCAGGTCTATGCTAGGAATGCCGGTGGGAGGAATCTCTGTCAGCTGTTGGCCCTGGGAAGGATGAGTGCGCGCTCCTCTCCCAGGAGCGGCTGCTCTTCCTCAGAATCAGAACTACTCTGGGATTCTGTGGGCTCAGTGTCCACCCTGACATCCAGCTAGGTGATATTCAACCTGTTCTGGAGGGGGTTGCACTCCCCTTAAAGGATCACGTTTGTAGTTTGGGGGGTGCTCTTGGATCCAGAACTGTCACTTGAGGCACAGGTGAACTCGGTGGCACGGAGCACTTTTTATCAGCTTAGGCTGGTATACCAACTACGCCCTTATCTGGACAGAGATAGCCTAGCTACAGTTATCCATGCTCTGATAACTTCTCATCTGGATTACTGCAATGCGTGGGGCTGCCTTTGAAAACGGTCCGGAAACTTCAGCTGGTCCAAAATAGGGCAGCAAGATTGTTAACAGGGACTGGCCAGTGAACTCATATTATGCTTGTACTTTTTCAGCTGCACTGGCTGCCAGTCCATTTCCGGGCCTGATTCAAAGTGCTAGTATTAACATTTAAAGCCCTTAACGGCTTGGGGCCAGGTTATCTGAAAGATCGCCTCCTCCCATATGTGCCTGCCCGGACCTTAAGATCATCGTCAGTGGCCCTTCTCCGTGAGCCCCTGCCAAAGGAAGTGAGGCGGGTGGCTACTAGGAGGAGGGCTTTTTCTGCTGTGGCACCCCAGCTCTGGAATGAGCTCCCTAGTGAAGTTCGCCTGGCACCAACATTGTATTCCTTTCGGCGCCAGGTGAAGACCTTTTTATTTTCCCAGGCATTTTTGCATTTTAGCTTTCTAAACTTTTAGCTTTGCTGTTTTAAAAATTTGTATTTTAAACTCCTGCACTGCTGCTAGGTTCTATTGTGGTTGTATTGTTATATTGTGGTTTTAATGTTCTATATATTTTAAATTGTTTTATTGTGTGTTGTTTGGTTTTAATTTTTGTGAACCGCCCAGAGAGCTTCGGCTATTGGGGAGTATAGAAATAAATAAATAAATAAATAAGTGTTAACCCAACAATTTCCCATGCTGTTGGGTTAAATCTTGGTTGTTTGATAAAAACGCCAGAGTTTGTGGTTTCTCACATCATAAAACAACCCAGGAACTGTACCAGTGCTGCAAATATGGGGACAGCAATGTCCAGGGTTATTAATTGACAATGGAAACAATGAGCAAGCAGCTCACGTACTTCGCTTGACCCTGAAATATCTGTGTGAAACAACCAGAAACAGTGATCTTGGTGGAGATTGCTAGGGGATGGGAGAGACTTTTGCCTCTCCCAACCCCCAGTGCCCCTGCTTCTGGGATTTCTGTTAGACTGTATTATATACATGGAACCACCAGCCAGAGCTGGACTGTGAGCAGGCAGAGTTGGGCTATGGGTGCCATGGCTGTGCACAGAGGAATCCTTGATTAAGGAACCACCAGCAAGAGCCACATATGTGCTTTAATTTTCCATCTGCTCAGCATTCCTGCCTCTATGGTAGTGGTAACCATGGTTTGCCAATTCAGACATCACACCTAACCATAGTTAGCACAAACCATGGTTTGCAAACACTCCACACCACTTCTTAAAAATTCTGGTTTACCAGCCAAGTCATGACTTGTCAATTTGAATGCCAAGCTTCACACACCATAGTTTGGCATACTATCTATGTGAGCCAGTATAGATGTGGCCAGCAGACACACAACTATTTGAAGCAAAAAAGAAAAACCCCCACAACATTCCCATCAGACTCAGTGGGAAAGAACAACAACATTGGTCGTTGCAGCAGGCAAACTGTGTAAAATTATAATCTCATGCTTCACACAACAGTGCTTGCAGACAATTGCTTCAACATGTACACACAAGCCCACAATGAATCGGACAGAGTTCAAGACCTTAAAGACCTTCAGTTCCTCCCAGCTTTCAAAAGAGCCATGATTAATTTTCCCATTTTTCTCCCTGGAGTCATCCATAAAAGCTGCAATCCCCGTTTGTAACTATTAACCAACCCTAATCAAGTACTCTAGCTGAGCTCTAATGTTGCCATTTGGTTTGTGATGCTTAAATGTAATTACAGACAGCAAGAGGTTGTGACATGACAAATATTTTTAATAACATTACCAGAATTGTTAGTTCTGCTTTCACTGTGAAAGCAAACAGTACAAATTCCAGCTGGAAAGTTAACATTCATTCTTGGAGGGTTCTTTTAAAATATACACTTGGTGAAGAACACTCATCGATACAAAACCAGCAAGCATGTATATCCAGAAAGACCTTAACATAGCCAATATTTCTTCAGTTCAGGACTAGCAATACATTATGAAACTTCATATAATGTAAATGCAGGGTGTAATGTAAACCTATAAACCACTTATGCTCCCTCACTAGAGTAAAACCAAACCCCCAAGCACACTTACCTGGAAGGTCCCACTAGGACCAACGGGACTTGATTCCAAGTGAATGTGTTACAGTTCAGAGTGCAGTTGGGCTTTAGCAGTCTATGGCTAGGGTTCCCCCCACCCCCCTTTTACTATTTTTCTCATGCTTTTGCATTATTCCATAATAGAAATATGCACGTTCTTTGTTCAGGCTGAGATATCAGAATTGAAGATGGTTGTTGCTTTAAATAGTTTATTGTTTAGTATTTTTAAGTATACATTAGTCCAAATGAAATAAGCAAACGTCTGTGGTAGAGCACACTTGTTTGCCATGTTCCAACTTCAATAGCTGTCCAGTCTAATTAAAAGAACAGGAGAGCTGGGAAAGGCCTCTTTCCGTCACCTCTTAGAGAACAACTGCAAAACAGTAAACAATGTAACCGTGTTTGTCTGATAGAACTATTAGGACTAACTAACATGTCATGAAATATTGAACAAGATTTTGTGTTCCCCAGAACTCTACTTGAGCCTGGATGTTAAGCAAAAGAGGAGAAGGATGGGGAGGCAGCGAGGGAGCAGCAAAGATGTTCTTGGGCATTGTGGAAAAGCCCAGGCTTGATATTTTGTAGGGAATAGCCTGGGAACCAGTGAAGCTGTAGCGTTGCTGAAACTAAGTAGATGTTGCCCGGGTCATGAACCTGGATGGGTGATGACTAGATTCTCCATGTAATAGAGGAATACACACACACAATCAATACCCCTTATTCTTCAAGTCTGCATTTCATAAGATGGAGCGCAAGAGGTTTTTATGCAAATCCAGATGGGCTGTTTATTACATTTACATCCAATTTTTTTCCCATCATGACCCAAATGGTCTCCCACACAGGCACTGACCCTACTTAGCTTCAGATTAGACTGAGCTGAGTACAAAACAGGTCTAACAGTGCAGTCCTGTGTGTGTGTGTGGGGGATTGCCAGCAGATATTTTTTTGTTTACATTTGTTCCTGTCAGGGGTGTTTCTGAGTGCAGGGAGTGGGATAGCAGTTCAGATTCTGAAGGAGAACCGCCAGACATGGGGGAGGTGTTTTCCCAGGCTAGTCCAGATATGAGTAGGCTGACTTCCCAGGTTACAAACATCCAGCTGGCTGAGGATGAGGGTCCCTCTTCACACATCTCTGTGAGAGGCAGCTAACAGGAGGAGGCTGGGTCAGGGGAGAGTGACCTAATAAACGCCAGATGCAGGTGCAGAGCAAAGAGAGAGAAGGCAAGGGCAGATCTTAGATGGACTACCTGATTGGCTTTGCGTGAAAAGCTGTGCTTAGAGGCCTCATGAGAAGAGAGGGACCTCCCCCCCCTTAAGATCCCCCCTTAAGGCTAGTCAGATCGCCTCCCTCTTCAAACGGCGGGCAACTCTCATAACTTCCTTTTGAATCCCCTGAAGGCATTCCTTTGTAGACTGAGAGTCACTGAGAATTTGCATTTGTATGACCCTGTGAAGTAATGGATTAAAAGCGGTAGACGAAGCTGCTCATCTGTGTATGTTTGGGCATTGAAGTGAAGTGGGGGCTAAAGGAATCCTGACAGCTTGCCTGCCGTCCTTCTTTTTCTCTCTCCTCTCTTCATCAGTCTCTTCCAGTGACTGTGCTCTTGGATGGTGCCATGGAACAGGCTTTGAACACATTGATGCAGGAGAACCAGGCTCTTCGTGATCAGGTCAATCACCTGATGAGTGCTGTTCAAGCCTTACAAGCGGCCGCTCAACCCCCTCCACCCCCGATCCCTCCCTGTCGGAAATGCCCAGTAGCACTGCTGGAGAAGTTTGCTGGAGACAAAGGATCGTTTCAAATTTTCCGTGCCAAATCAGAACTGTATATGCACCTCTGGCCGGAGGTTTTCCAGTTGGACCAGATTCGTGTGGGGTTTATCATTAACTTGCTTTCAGGCATGGCAGCTAAATGGGCCTCAGCATTTCTCCTCTCTAATGACCCCCTGCTGGCGGACTACCAGGGTTTCATGGATGCCATGGGGGGGGGGGTTGGTGACCCCCTTCGTGCAGAGATGGCAACCCAGGATATCCGCCGCCTCAAACAAGGCAAGGACTCTGTTTCCGGTTATGCGACCAGTTTTCGCTTGCTGATGCAGGATTTACAGTGGAATGATGCAGCTCTAGTGGCCCAATTTTTGGACAGCTTGAATGACAAGATCTTAGATGAGCTAGCACGAGTGCCACACCCTCCGACGCTGGCTGAGCTCATCCAGTTGTGCCTGCAGATTGACAGTCAGCTGGAATTGCACTGCCAAGCCAAGAAGAGCTCTGTTAGCCAGGATTTCCCTCCTCCCACTCCCCCGCGGCCGGTGCCCCTCCCCCCCACAGCCCTGCCGCAGGTGCGGGGGAGACCCCTATGCAACTTGGAGCAACCCAATCCATACAGTCACCAGAAGAACTGGAACAGCAGTGTGCTGAACGTTGGTGCTTCAGGTGTGGAAAGGTCACTTTGCCAGATTCTGCTGGTCCCGACCAAAAGCCCCACCTCCCTCTCCAGCCCCACAAGCCTTATTAGGCTACCCCCCAAGTCTGTTGGGGGTCTCCAGTGAGGAGGGACCATCCGCAACTGGGGTATGCCTCCCACACATCTCTCCCCCATCTCATCTGCTGCTTCCTGTGCACCTCCATTCTTCCCAGTGTGTGAGGGGGTGAACATGTCATGGTGCTGGTGGACTCTGGGGCTACTACCAGTTTTATGGACAAAATGTTTGCTCAGCAACACAACATTTCTGCTCTGCTCCTGCCCACCCCATTGAAAGTGGAGACTATCAACGGGTGCCCTCTCTCTTCTGGAGCAGTCACTCAGATTACAACTCCAGTCACCCTACGTTCCCAGGGGCACGTTGAGCAAATTCAATGTCACTGGCCAAGGTGCCCCAATACCCAATTGTGCTAGGCTTATCCTGGCTCTCTAAACACAATCTTCAGATTTCTTGGAAGCTTCATCAAGTGCAGTTTTCATCCCCCTACTGTCAACAGCATTGTTTCCCGGGAGCTAAAACATCCCTGACTCAGGCTTTAACCCTTCCCTCTCCCTCACCTTCCCCAAGCAGTTTTTCTGCTCCGATGAACTTACCAGACAAATATGAGGCTTTCCAGGATGTTTTCGACAAGAAGAAAGCCGACCGACTTCCCCCCCACCCCTATGATTGCGCCATTGACCTGATCCCAGGAGCTCCCATCCCAGCCAGCCGACTGTACTCTGTGTAGCCAGAATGCTGAGCTCTACGGGAGTTTTTGGACACTAACTTGCAGCACGGTTTCATTCGCCCCTCCACCTCCCCTGCCAGCGCCCCAACTATGTTCGTGAAGAAATCAGGGGAGCTCTGTCCCATCCATGACTACAGGAACCTCAGTGCCATTACTATTTGATAAATACCTCTTCCCCCTAATCCCTGAGATGCTGGAGCACCTGGGGCAAGCCAAGATTTTCACTAAATTGGACCTGCATGGCGCCTATAATGCAATTCGCATCCGGGAGGGGGATGAATGGAAGACCAGTTTCTCATGCCGTTACAGATCATATGAATACTTAGTCATGCCATTCAGCCTAGCGTCTGCTCCCTCTACGTTTTCACGTTTTATGAATGACATCTTCCAGGATTATTTGGACACTTTTCTTATCATTTATCTGGATGATTTACTCATATTTTCTTCAGACCCCCACTCACATCAACAACATGTGAAAGCTATCCTACAGTGCCTCTGGGAGCACCGTCTCTTTGTTAAGCTGGAGAAACATGCTTTTGATTTGACATCCTTGGACTACCTGGGTTATATTATTTCAACGGATGGATCCTGCAAAGGTCCAAGCAGTCCTCTCCTGGCAGGCTCCATCCACTAAAAAGGACTTACAGTGTTTCCTGGGCTTTGGCAGCTTCTACAGAAAGTTCCTGCCCGGCTATGCAAAACTGACAACTCCTCTCACAGACCTCCTCAAAGGCAAGAAATCTCCCTTTCACTGGTCTGCCTCTGCCCAACAGTCTTTTAAAGAGCTGAAGAGGCTATTTAGGTCTGAGCCAATCCTTTTACAATCCGACCCATGGAAGCCTTTTGTAGTGCAAATGGATGCCTCCGATTTTGCAGTGGGGGTCATGCTCTTCCAGCCAGCAAGGGGTGAGCTGCAGCCTTGTGCTTACCACCCCAGGAAATTAAGTGTGTCCGAGTGGAATTATACCATCTGAGAGAAAGAACTGTTAGCCATAAAGTCAGCCTTAGAGACATGGCGTCATCTTTTGGAGGGGGCACAGCACCCAGTTCAAGTGAGAACTGACCACTGTAACCTGGAACATCTCTGAACAGCCCAAGCCTTAAATCAGCGTCAAATTAGGTGGTCTTTATTTTTTTCGCTATTTAACCTCCAGATCCGCCACGTAAGAGCCACCGACAACCAACAGGAGGGTGCACTCTCCCATCAACTGTAATTGTAGCCGGGGGATGAGGAGAGCCCCTCCACCGCGCTGATCCTCCCCCCCCCCCAAAGTCTGGCTGCTGCTGTTGAACCTCACTCTTGGATAGAGCTCTTTTTCACTGAGCAAGCTTGGGATCCCTTTGTGCATGATAAGGTGGCAGAATTGGGACAAGTAGTTGGTGCCCCCCAGTCTACCCCGTTCTCATTGCAAAGTGGGCTGCTTTACCACTCACGCAGGGTCTATGTGCCTTCCAAATGCCTCTGAGAAAAAGTCCTCCATCAGTGCCACAATTCCTCCACTGTGGGAGGAATTTTGGCTACTCTAAGTCTTTATATGGTGTTATGTGGGACTTTTGGTGGCCCTGAGAGTGTCAGGATGTCAAAACCTATGTTGCCTCCTGTGATATCTGTCAACAAGCGAAGGACCCCACAGACAAACCCACTGGCTTATTCCATCCCCTGCCTACACCCTCTGGCCCCTGGAAAGTGCTCTCCCTTGATTTCATCGACTTGCCCTGCTCACAAGGTAAGACCACCATTCTGGTGGTTGTGGACTTATTTTCAAAGATAGCCCACTTGATCTCATGCTCAGGGCTGCCCACTGCCATGGCAGAACTCTTTTTGACGCGTGTTTTCCGGCTGCATGGCTGGCCTGAGGGGCTTGTTTCGGATCGGGGGTCCCAATTCACAGCTCGTTTCTGGTGGGAGTTGCTTGCACTGCTCAATGTGACACTCCAGCTTTCCACCGCTCACCACCCCCAGATGGATGGGCAGACCAAACACACCAATGCCACGCTGGAGCAGTACTTATGCTGTTATGGAAACTACCAACAAGACAACTGGGTCTCCCTGCTGCCTCTGGCTGAATTTGCTTATAACAATGCATGCCATGTCTCCATGTGCCACACTCCTTTCTTTGCCAATTTTGGGTACCATTCCAAGGCCTTCCCCTCCTCGCTCAGCCCTGCCTCGATGCCTGCCGCCCATGAATTTTTAGAGGAATTGCACTCTGTGCACCACGTCTTCCGGGACAATGTCAAGCAAGCAAAAGTGGCGTATAAAGTAGGGATGGCGGAGAATTTCTCCTCGAAACTTCGGGGGGGAGAGCGCCAACGTGTTCGGCCCCCCGAACAAGTTTCGGGGAGAAATTCTCCGCACCCCCCCACCCCCCGCACCCCCCCCCCGGGACGGGACTTACCTTTGGCGAATGTCCTTCCCGGCGGCAGGTCCGGCCGGCGGTTCGGCGGGTGTTCATCTTGGGCGGGGGCGGCAGCCGATCTTTCGACCGGCTGCTGCCGCCGCCATTACAATAAAAGAAAAAAAAAACGCCCCCGTGATAGGCTACGTGACGATTAACGTAGCCTATCACAGCTAGATTTGCAAAGTTAGCCGTGATAGGCTACGTCAATCGTCACATAGCCTATCACGGGTGACTTTAAAAAAAAAAAAAAAGCGCGTACAGATAATGGCGGCCCCCATAGGGAGCCGCCATTCCCGTTCCTTATTTGGTTGCTGTAGTCTACGTAAAGATTTACGTAGACTACGGCGAAAATAAGGGCAACGCTATTATTCTCCAGGCCTGATCCTGGAGAATTGGATTATTTATTTATTTATTACATTTATATCCCACCCTTTTTCCTCCTTAAGGAACCCAGGGTGGCATACATAATCCTCCTCCTCTCCATTTTATCCTCACAACAACAACCCTGTGAGGTAGGTTGGGCTGAGAGTCTGTGACTGGTCCAAAGTCATGCAGTGAGCTTCCATGGCCGAGTGGGGATTAAAACCTGGAATTCCCAACTCCCAGTCCAATACTCTAGCCACTACACCACACTGGGTTAGGGGGCTCTGCCCTCCCATGGAGCACCCATTTTAAGACCCACCATTGGTGGAAGCACTGCCAACAGTAGATTTAGGCCCAAAGAGCTTTCCACAGATATAACTGAGCCTCTGGAGCAATTACCCCACCCCACCCCCACACTCACCAGCAGAGCTCCTTTTCACTGGCAGAGGGACACCTCCACTCCATCCTGACCACAGTCAGCCTTCAGATTGGCCAGTTAGGAAAGCTCTGTAAGTTTTCACCAAAGGCTACTAGAAAAAAGGGATAATCTCTCTTTGAAAATATGAAGCTAGAAGCAATTCAGATCTCTCTGTAGTGCTAATCAAGTCCTTGTAAGGCAGAGAGTGCAGAAGTAAATACATATGTGGTAGGGATGTCAGAGAATTCCGCCACGGATCCCAGGGAGGCTGAATTCCAGTGAACTCAGCCCCCCAGAATCTGTGGCGGAACGAAGCATCCCCCCCCCGCAACCCCACAAAATGGGCCCGGAACGAAGCCTACCTTGTGTCGGCCATCCAGTGCTCCATAGGGATGGGGGAGAATTTCTCCCCGAAACTTCGGGGGGCTGAGCGCCAACGCATTCGGTCCTCCGAAGGTTGTTCGGGGAGAACTTCTCCGCCCCCCCCCCCCGGGATGGGACTTACCTTTCACGAATGTCCCTCCCAGCGGCGGGTCCCGGCGGCGGTTCGGCAGGTCTTCGTCAGGGGCGGGGGCGGCAGCCGGTCTTTTGACCGGCTGCCGCCGCCGCTATTACAAGCAAAGTAAAAAAAAAACCATGCCCCTCTGATAGGCTACGTAACGATTAACGTAGCCTATCACGGCTAGATTTGCAAAGTCAGCCGTGATAGGCTACGTTAATTGTCACGTAGCCTATCACGGGTCACTTTAAAAAAAAACAAAGCGTGTATGGCTAATGGCGGCCCCCATAGGGAGCCGCCACTCACATTCCTTATTTGGTCCCTGTAGTCTACGTAAATCTTTACGTAGACTACAGGGACCAAATATGGAACGCGAATGGCGGCTCCCTATGGGGGCCACCATTTGCGTACGCATTTTTTTTTTTTTAAGTCACCCATGATAGGCTACATGACGATTAACGTAGCCTATCACGGCTGACTTTGCAGATCTAGCCATGATAGGCTACGTAAATCGTCACGTAGCCTATCACAGGGGCGTTTTTTTTTTTTAACTTTTTATTTCGCGGCCGGGCGAGGCGAGGAGCCTCCTCCCCGGCCTGAATTTCGGCCGGGCGAGGCAGGAAGCCTCCCCCCGGGCCTGAATTTTGGCCGGGCGAGGAGGGAAGCCTCTCCCCCCGGCCTGAGCTTCAGGGGGAGCAGTGAAGCGCCTCCCCCCCACCGCGAAGCAAGCTGCGAGACCAGGTAAGTGACTTTCGTGCACCCCTAGGTCTCCGTGAATGGCGGCCATGTCTGCGGCCACCATTCGCATTCCGTCTAATGGCCATGATAGGCTATGTAAGTATTTACATAGCCTATCACGGCTAACGCAGGGACGCCATTTGCTTCCCTGCGGAGGCCGTGACAGGCTACATAAATATATGTATTTATATGTATATGTATATATATATATATAAATATGTATTTATATATATATATATACGGCAAAAGACAGGGGCGCAAATGGCGGCAGCTGTGGCAGCCGCCATTTGCATACCTGTGCAACCCAGCGGCCAGAAGTCCGGAACGGAGCGCCTCCCCCCCACTGCAAATGACCCCACGTGGAACAAGGTAAGGGATTCGTACATCCCTAATATGTCCTTATATTAACAAAGCTTGAAATTAATTTTGGGTGGTTCACTAGAATAGAAGTCAAATTGGATAGCACTATGTAGTGGTTGGAGGGCATGTAATCACCACAGGCAAAAGTCCTATAATGAGAAAAAGGAACTAGTAGTGTATTTTTCAGGTCTTAGAGTTTCACTTAATAGTTCCAGAGTTAGAGGGGCCTCGCTTTAATTTTAGGCAGCATGTCATTAATGTAGGGTGGCCATTTATGAATCACTAAAAAAGAGGACATGCATCACCAAAGAAGAGGACAAAAGAGGATGCTGATTTCCATAAAATTTGCATGTCCTAATTTATATGTATAGTTGCAAATTTAGAAATATATAATAATTTAAATAGAAATGCAGTATATCTCACCATAGTGTGGAAGGCTGTGACCAGTGTGCCTTGCTCAGTCTGCTATCCAGGTGTGCTGTGGATGGGCAACGTCAAGGCCCAGCTCTCCCTTCTGATGGTTCTTTATCTTTAAACTGGACTTGGGCTTGGACAGGACTCAGCCCTTCAAACAGAGGATGCCTTCTAAACAGAGGACTGTCCTCTGGCAGCCCTTCAAAGAGAGGACTGTTCTTGGTAAAAGAGAACACACTGCCACCCTACAGTAACATGATTTGTACAGCATTTTCATTTATATGGCTGATGCCAAGCCACAGCTGGTAGAGCATGTTTGCATTTATTTGAGGATATTCTCATTTTGAAATGGTGAACCCTAGTTGTAAACAAAGCAAAACACACATCCAGCAACCATGTTACTTTTCGGCCTCTTTTTGTTGCATATTGTTTTCAAATCTGCAAAAGCTGGGAAAGTGCACTTCACTTTATTGTGTGAGCCCAAGGTGGTTCATGTGGCCCCTATTTTAATACAACATGAAAGGGAAAAACAGAAAGGTGTGTGCTTAAGAGGCTTTACTATCAAAGCTAGCAGCAAGGCATGGTCCTCGCCCTTCCCTCCCCCCCCCCCCCACGGCCCACCACACACTGTTTAAACTGTGGTCTTCAGTAAGGATCTAGGTGCCTTTCAGATGTAAATATTTTACAAGAGAATACCATATGGGAGACGCAGCTGTTTATTTTTGTTAGCCAAAAGAAAATGAACCTCTTCACGTTGCACAGAGGTTTTATGGACGCCTGATCTACAACTCTCTGCCAATATTTAAATTACCTTAGCTCAGATTAACCTCTTAAGAAGTGCTCAAACTAAAGGTGGCCTCTAAATATTAAGCAGAATTTAAAGATAGCACAAAAGGAAAGCAAGATTTCATGACACCAGTGTTACAGAGCATGCCCTGTGTTTGGAGGAAAACAATGACTCTGAGCTAATTGCCAAGGGAGGAACATTTCAGTTGCCTAATAAGCCATGATTGCGTTTGAATATTTACATAAGAAAGTCAGTGCCTTCTAGGAGTTAATCATCAATATCTGTGTTAAAAGCACAGAGGAGCAAATAAATCACAACAATTTGCTCTTCCAACAAATCCATTTTCTGTACAACCCAGAACTACACAGCCTACTGATATTTCAGATGCTTTGGGGGTTTTATGCTTGGCATCATTTACTTAGATAGGGGCAAACCATCCTGGATTTGATTTGGGACTGGGCTCAGTAAACCAACCTATTTTCCTAAAAAATGAGGGGTTGGATCCAGTCTTACTCACACTTAGAATAAACCCATTGAAATCAATAGGACTTTAGTTACTCACAACTAACTGAATCCCATTTATTTGTACAGGTCTACTCTAAGTATGAGTGTAGGTACTTCCAGACAAAGCTTTTATAGCACCATTGCCTTGTCTCATTCACAGAATTTTATGGGGGGTCCAGACAATGTCATCTTCCGCTTGTATTCCTTCCGAATTTTCCTACCACCGTTTCCATCTTTTTCCTTACCACAGAAAATCTGTTAAGGAAAAATAAGAGACAGAATTGCTGTACAATGTCTTCTGTTTGGTAGTGCTCACTGTCTGGAAGCAGGATCTAACCCTAAGAAAACAGAGCATTTTTGAGCCCCTCTGAATTTGGAAACCTTGTCCTTTGACCTTCCCCATGATGGTCTCCTGATGACTTCCTGAAAGCCCCCAAACACTGTTCCTGCTGCCCCTTCCTATTTATCTGGTCTTCTGGAGGCACAGGCAGCAATAGCAGAAGCTACATCTCCCAGGGTCCAAGAGGAGGGGGGAAGGAAGGAAGGACTCGCAGGCCTCCAGATGTCCCTGTCCTCTGCCATTGCCATTGTTGTTGCAGCCACACAGGTAAATGGGAATGTGATCAGCGGTGAAGAAAGGAGAGGTTTTTCTCTGCCTTGGATTGTGACCCAAGGCACAGAAGACCCCTCCAGCCATAATGCTTACCCCATAAGTCAGGTGAGCATCATAAACCACGGATGTTCATTTTCAAGTTAGGGAATTAGGAACCTTGATAGTTGTCTCTGCCATTTGCACTCTGCTTGATTCTGCTTGAACTCATATATGGCTGGCTGCTGCAGTGCACTGGAGTGATTCCCATGGACTAACGCACATGGAAATAATTACATTGGAATGAAAAAACCATGTGGATTTTTCAGGCAAGATCTGTGAAAAGGAGCTGACAGGAATCTAGTATCTTCCTCAGGATGAGCAGATATCTAGGGATGTACGAAACTCGCTTACCTTTTTGTGGAATTTTTCGCGGTGGGGGGGAGGCGCTCCCTCCCTCCCCCCGGAATCCTCGACAACGGGGGAGGTGATCCGGTCCTCCCCCCCGGAATCCTGCCCGGCCGGCTCTGCGGCGGCTCCGCGGAACAGCCGGCCAGGGCCATCTGCAGCCGGATTTCCGGCTGCGGACAGGCTGCTGCGGATGCAAATGACGGCCGCCATAGCGGCCATTTGCGTCCAGCCAGGCTGCCATGATAGGCTACGTAAGTAGTTACGTAGCCTATCACGGCAACCTAAAAAACAAAAAACAAAAAAAACAGCGTACACAAATGGTGGCGGCTACGGCGGCTGCCATTTGCGTTACCTATTTTTCGCCGTTTTAGCCTACGTAAATATTTACTTAGGCTATTACGGCGAAAAAAAGGGGAACGAAAATAGCGTAGTGGGCGCTATTTGCGTTCCTTTTTTTCCCGCTGTAATAGCTTACGTAAATATTTACGTAGGCTAAAACGGCAAAAAAAAAAGGAATACAAATAGCACCCACTACGCTATTTGTGTTCCCCTTTATTTTCGCTGTAATAGCCTACGTAAATATTTACGTAGGCTAAAACGGCGAAAAATAGGGAACGCAAATGGCGGCCGCATAGCCGCCGCCATTTGCGTACACCGGTGGTTTTTGTTTTTTGTTTTGCTTGGCTTGCTGTGATAGACAACGTAAATACTTACGTAACCTATCACGGCAAAGACCAGGATGCAAATGGTGGCCGTGGCGGCCGGTCAAAAGACCAGCCGCCGCCGCCGTCCGGAACATCCGCCCCAGGTAAGCTTCGTCCCGGGGGGAATCCGCGGGGGGGGCGGGGGGAGCAGGCCGTTCCGCCATGGATTTTGGGGGGCTGAATGCCAGTGCATTCGGCCTCACTGAAATCTGTGGCGGAATTCTCTGCCATCCCTACAGATATCCCCATTCTATTATTGTCCTGTGAGCTGGCTTTGTTGCACATTCTGCCCCATCTGCCTTCCTATTTAACTTAGAGAATCACGAAATCTCTAAAATTAGTTCTGGAACTGGTATATGCCTGGTTTGCTGCAGTTTACAGTTCACATGCAGCATTTAATCAATGCACATATGTGCTTGTGCACATTGGTAATCAATGCCAGCGAGGGAAAAGATGTAAACTGAAAACTGTGGCAAATTGCATATGTGCACAGCAGTCTGAACAAACTCCAGAAAATAAAATAAACAGAGAAGAATGGTAGATCACTAATGCAGCAATGCCACTCTGCAAGCAAGCTCAGGAGATTCAGAACCCCCAAATAAGGGGACAAATTCAGATGGGGAGAATGTCTTAAGCATCCCTATATCCTTCCTGCAGCATCTTTGTAAATTTTCCATGTCGATGCCCTTGAATCATCCAGAACACTCAGATGGATTAAAAACATTAAACCAGAGCTTGTCCTTACTTTGAAGTACATCTGATTCATTCAGTAGAATCCAAGATAGTCCTACTATGAAGCAAGAAGAAATGATTTCAGGCACCAGATTCCAGAGGGATCAGCATTTCCCTACCTCCAGTCACAAATCTGTGTGCGTTATTTAAACATGGAAGTCTATTCTCATGCGGGATAGGCCTGTCACTGACTTCTTGCTTCAGATGGGGGAACATCTAAAGCCAGAACTAAATGGAACTTGCTTCCACATAAATGGCTTAGGACTGGGGTACGAAACACTTCTTGACATGGGCTAACTCACTGCAAGTATTAATATCCATGGGAACTTTTTAGATGGCTAATAATAGAACTGAAGCCAACAAAGGCAATTATTCACAACTTTCACTGTCAGATAAGTCTATATACAAAGGTTAAGGAATGGCTTCAGTCTTGACAGAACTTGGTTCCTTCCACACTGTTCTCTTTATGCCAAGAAAAAAGATTACATTCCTGTTTAGTTAGGTAAGGGGTAGGCAGTCTGGTCCCCTCCAGATATTTTGGACTACAACTCCCATAATTCCTGGCCACAGGCCATGCTGGGAATTAAAGGGAATTGCATAATGGGAATTGTGGTACAAAACATCTGGAGCCCTAGCCCTGGGTTATATGGTGGGGACAAGATATTATGCAAGCCCTAAACACTTCCCCTTGTTGCTATTAAACCACTCAGTTCTGATCTTGGGCCTTCTTCATAGTGTGAATTAGGTCCCCATTTTTCAGAGGGAGAACTGAGGCCTAGGATGGCTAATTTAACTCACAGGCTCTCACTGAAGACTAGCCTGATAGGAACCCAGATATTCAGATTCGAATCTAACGCTATTCACTGGACCATGTTTTGGCTTTCATAACTCCGGGTCTTACCAAGTTTCCTTCCACTGTACTGAAATCATAATAATTTTGATAGACTTTTAACATATGTGGGAGTGAAAGGCTCTTGTCCAAAAATATAAAACTCAATGCTGCCTTACATTTTCACTATGTTCTTACTTTCAGGTTTGTCAACAGCCTCATACAAAGGAAAAAATAACTAGAACCCCCACATAGGACTCTCTTCATCCCCGTGGTTAGTGTACGTGCTGGCACTTTGAAGTCCAAATGGTGGCTGACCTTGCTTTGGGTACTCAAGCCTCATACGGGGGTGCCAACTGGAAAGGTGTTCAGGCTTTGTTGTCTTCCCTGTTTGGAATACCTCTCTGGAAGTTGCTTCCCCCCGTTGTTTGCCTTGGCTTCTGGTGTGGGAGGACTCCACCAGTTGTGGCAGTCGGGGCTCGGCCGGGCTTCTGCTGCAGCTTCTTCTGCTGTCTCGCCTTTGGGGCCTGCTGCTCTCTTCCCTGGCTGCTGAGGAAGCACAGGTGGGTCAAAGCTTCTCCCTCCCTCTTCCAATTTACTTTCACCTTGCCCTCCTCTCATTCTGCTTCCCCCCATTCTGAAGGCCAAAAGAGACATTACTTTAAAACAACATCTAACACCAACATCTTACTTCCAATTTTTACTCTAGAGTAGGTGCAGGAGGTTCCAGATCAGGACCCTAGTGTGGGGGGTAAAGGGGGGGGGTTAAGATCCAGATCAACCCCCCTGTGCCTACAATGGAGTAAAAAAGCTGGATCAGCATCTGCTAAGATTAGGATTTAAAACAGGGGTGGCAACACAAACCCTGTATCTGCCCCACCCGTCCTTTTTGCAGCCCTTGCCACCGCCAACTGGCTGTTGCCGTGCCACCAAATTGCTGCCAAAGCAGTGAAGAAGAAAACCCTGCATTTGGCATTAAAACGAAGTGCACACTCCCTGCGTGCCTTGTTTTAAAGCAAAAATCCGGGATTTTTCTTGCTGCAATTCAGCACTGGCAAGTTCAGGAGGCAGGGTATGTGCGTGTGTCTGTGTATGTGTCACGCGTGCATGTGCGCATATTGTGTATGGTGCCTGGTGGTTCCAGGGGTGGAAACTGGCCCCCAGACCCTCCAAAGCTGCCCAACCCTGATCCAAAATAATGTCTGTTATGGCCCTTACTCCGCTTTATTCCTCCAAACAGCTTACTACTAGGGAGAATGGATCAGCTGGGAGTGTTACTCAGTGGATGGATGACTGTAAAAGGGGAAACTGTCTTAAACCAGGTTGCTGATCTCTGCTGCAAAGAGCCTGGTTCACATGATCAAATAACCCATGGTTTGTTAACCATGGGTTGTTTGTGAGTGCATGGGAGTGAGTGAGCATGCTGGTTCCTGCCTGCTCACCCGCTTCTGCTTTCAATTAACAATCCAGGAATGCCCCATTTTGTGATGTGTGAACCTGGAAACTCTGGGTTGTTTTGGGGTTAAACAAACCAGAGTTAATCCATGAAGTAGTGAGTGGACGGGAGGCAGCATGCTCGCTTGCTCACTCCTGTGCATCTCGCCAATTCCTGGGTTAAACAACTCAGGAATTGGACATGACATGCAAACTAAGTCAGTCTCGTGGGTAAGTGGTTCTGAAGCTTTCTTTGGTTTTGTGGATTGTCTAGCACTTTTCTGATTGCTTCAGCTACAAACTATCCATCACTGGGTTGGGTTTGAGTGACACCATGCTATACTTGATGTTTCCTTATCCTAATCCTTTTAGCCAAAACACAGTTTAAAAATCGAAAGCAGCCAACTGATAATGCCCCCAGAGTAAATTGAAAAGCTCCCATAAATAAATGTGAGTTTTGGAGTTGAATACAACACGAAGGGACAATTCATCATAAGCCATAAAACAAGCACAGTATCCTCCCAGTAGGGTGATACAAAATTATTATTAAGGCTGGGGGCGGGGGGGGCGTGCGTGCGTGTAAAAGATGGAACAAAAGATAGAATACATTCCTCTTCAGGAAAGGCTGAACAAATGTAGTTGATTGTGCTACAGGGATAGGGAATGTAAAACCTGCGGGCCTATTTCTCTTGCTAAGGTTTTTCTGTTGGCCTGCTGAGCAGTTTCACCCACAGGAGACAAGGGGATTGTTTTCTGTGGGGAAAATGCTGGTGGGCAGGATGCCCATGGGCCAAACCAAATCCAATCCTTAATTAATAAAGATGGATTAATTAAGAAAATCCATGATTTTCAGAGCTCAGAGCCAACTCTACCGTATACTGCTTCTCCCTGGTATAGTTAATTTGATTTGATGAGTCATTTAGGCCATATCCACGCTTTTGATACTTTGCCTTAGGATGAAAAAAGGAAGTGAACATCCTAAGTACCAGCCTCATAGTTTTGTCAGCTTCGTATTTTTAGCCATTAAACCTGCACAGGACAGATTATATACAGCAAATTCAAATTTCTAGGAAACAAGTACCAGACATTTTTGAGCCCTGCTGCAGCTTTCCTAAAATATTACTTATTTTATTAGAGAAGTTGGCTGTGTTTTTCTTATATTTCATTCAGTTTGGGTCAAGTTTACCAATAATTTCCAGATACAGGTCTGGGGTCCTTGATACAGGTTTATGAGGGAGTACAGCTCATCTATAACAGCCAGAAAGTCTCATGAAGACCACCAAATTGTGGAGGTTTGCACAGAATATTGGGGGGGGGGGGAGAGACCGGGAGACATAATTTTTACATTGAATTTATGTATTTATTTTATTTTATTCAAAATTATTTTTAGGTTTCCTTTAAGGGCAGAGCCCTCTCAAGCTATGTACAAGATAAAATACAATACAAGACTATGCAAAACAAATAAAGTATAATATAGTTTTGCATTATATTAATTACTCTGTGATTTATTGTGACAACCCTTTTCTTCTGGTTCAATATTTGAGTTATATATTATCTATATTTTTGTATGTATTACATTTCTGTAGCACTTCCCAACAGAGCTCCCAAAGCAGTTTACCATTCATTTTATTCTTAATAAAATTCTATGGGGACATAGGACGCTTTCTTTTATTGTGACAGACCAGTGGTCCATCTTGCCCAGACTGTGACTGGCAGTGGTTCTCTAAGCCTTGCTTCCTACAATCCTTTTAATTTAAATGTGCTGAGGACTGAACCTGAGACCTTTTTCATGCAAGACATGTGCTTGATCATGTGCTACTCTAAAAAGCCAGAATTAAGACATCCAACATAACAAATATTTCAATTCAGCAGAACAGCAGGAGTGAATCAGATATCAGAAATATTTACTCTCAGTTTACCTTCTGAAGGCCAAATACCCTCTGGCAGAGAGCTGTTTTCACTAACCTCTTAAAACTAGTAAGTGAGCTGGTTAGGCAAGCATCCCTGAACAAGGTGTTCCATAAGTGGGGTGCCACCATTGAGAAGGCCCTAGATCTTACTTCCTCCTGCCATATCACTGATAAAGTGGGCACTCCCAGCAGGGCCTTCTCAAAGGATGGCAACACAGATGGAGAGAAATACTGGAGATGATTCTTCAGATAGCCAGGTTCCAACCCATATACATATGAAGAACATATGAATGTAAGGAGATATCTTATACACAAAAGCAGTCCGGGGTATTGTCTATTTAAATTAGCACTGGCTTTCTAGGGTCAGAGGAAGAGGTCTTCCAGACTGGCTATCTGAGCTCTTTTAACTGGAGATGCCAGCGATTGAATATGGTCTCTTCTATATAGAAAGCATGTGCCCTACCAATTATCTTTTGTCCCTCTCTGCCTCTTGTGGAATGAAATATTTATTATATATCAGATGTTTAAATTCTGGTTTAATGATGTTGTTTGTTGAACTGTATTACTGTCACAACTCAATGACAAAAGTGTAGGGTTTTAAAGCACATTGAATTGTGCTTGGAAAGCAAAGGCCCAGATACATGAGCGATTTATTCCGGCCCTACTGCATCTCAGAGATGTAAAGGTCGCATGATACAGCTGCCACTTCGCAGCAACAGCATGGTTTCCTGCCTGAAAATACACATTTTTGTATAGGCATTTCACATCGGATTTTCTTCTTGCTGAGCCTTCAATGCGGTTCGTGCAGAGTGTGCCCCGATTCCCTGAAATAAATTTGGCTCAGTATGGTGGGCATGCCTAGCAGTGTGTTTGGGTCTTATATCACCACTGTCGGATGTCCCTTTGCTTTTGTTCCCCCCACACACACCTCACTCATTCACAGCTGCACAGATGTTCATGCTTTCTTTTTCCCCAAATGAGCCCGTGCTTTGAGATGACTGTTGTTCCTTTCAAATCTCTACTTCTGCCCTGAAATTAGCCAGCTAAACATGTCTACTCAGAAGTAATTCTCATTGAGTTGCACTGCACTTACCCAGCACAGAGCTGAGAGGGGTGGGGAAGGCTATTGTTCTGAATCTGCACCTATCCGGAGGTGCAGAGCTTTGCTAAAGGGTTAATGAGTTTAAAAGGTGCTTTGTTTTCCCCAAATGAGCCTGCACTTTGGGATGACTTCTGTTCTTTTGAAATCTCCACTGCTGCACTGGGAACAGCCCAGTAAACATGTCAACTCAGAAATAATTCCCATTGACTTCCACTGAGGTTCTACCCCTTCGCAGCTACAGAAGTGTTGAGGTGGGGGCAGGGGGAATTTTTTTTTTTAAGGGCTGGGGGAGCTGCTGAATTGTCCTCCTCCTCCTTCCAGGGAAGGGCCTCTGTGAAGCCTGGGGCGCCGCCACCGCAGGAGAGAATGGCGCTGTGGATCCTCCATTGCGCCGCCCACTCACAGCCCCCATCATGGCACAACTACTGCTGAGCCTGCTGCTCGGGAGCATGCTGGAGAGAGGAAGGTGCATGCAGGTGTGTGCACACACACACTCCTCTCCCTTGATCTGGGCATTGATTTTCACTGCACTTTTGACAGGGGCCGAGGAAGCGGGGCGGGGGAGCTTGTTGATGCCACGAGGCTCCACCTGTTTGCCACACAAAGGCAGTTCTTTTGAGGGGGATACCCCACCATAAGTGGCTGCATCTGCCATTGAAGGAGCAAATCCTATTTCCTGAAAACCAGTTTAAAACAGAATCATGCTGGAAAGCGTCTCCATTTAGATGGCACCCAACTGTTAACTAGCAAAGCTTTTTTAGAACAGATATAATATGTTCCTTCCCACCACCACTAATCTAGCTACTGCATTATGGGCCAGCTGTAGGTTCCAGGCTGCCTTCAGAGGCATATCTGCAGTGTGCACTGCAGTAATCTAATCTGGAAGAGGCATACCTATAGAGTGCATTTCAGTAATCTAATCTAGAAGTTACTGGGGCATATAAACATAGAGTTGGAAGGGACCTTGGAGATCATCTAGTCCAGGGGAGGGCAACTTGTGTCCCTCCAGATGTTTTGGCCCACAGCTTCCATCAGTCCGAGCTAGTATAGCCAATGGTGACGGATGATGGGAGTTGTGGGCCGAAACATCTGGAAGGCCACCAGTTGCCCACCCCTGATATAGTCTAGTCCCCTGTTCAGTGCAGGCTCAGCAATGCAGGATGCAGCTACAGCATCCCTGACAAATGGCTATCCAGCCTCTGCATAACGATTCAGAAGCCACCACCTCCTGAGGCAGTCTATTCCATTTCCAATGTCAGGAGCGCCCTAGCGGCCTCTTTCAGTACACTCCAATAGCCAACTCAAGACACAGACGAAAGGATTCTTTTTAAGGATTTAATCCTTTTACAACTTAATGACTCTTTCAGATGCTCATCACCAGCGACTAAGCAATGAACAGCGGAGTAGCCTATGCTCTGGGTAGGCAGTTGGTCCTCATTTGAAGGAGAATCATGGGAAGACCCTGAACTTATGGGCTAGGGAGAGATCCTCCCTCTTTCTCTTGGGTCCACGGAAGGCGGCCGTTGCTTGCATGCCAAACGGGCGCTACGCCTCCTTGCCACGCCCTCCATCGCTCGTCACTCCCTGTGTCTGCGTTGAGTGTCTAGCAAGCCCCCCTCCCGCACTCTCTCACTGCCCGGGTCACTATCTATCTCAGGAATGCCAGCAGGAGGAATCTCTGCCAGCTGCTGTGCCTGTGAGGGATGAGCTGGCTCCTCTCCCATGGATTGCTGATCCTCCTCAGAATCAGAACTGCTCTGGGGTTCTATCAGCTCAGTTTCCACCCTGACATCCAAACACCCCTCACTGATAGGATATTTCTCTTATTTTTTAGCTGAAATCTGCTTCCCTGCAATAACCCTGCAACTAGTCCTGTCCTCTGTAGCAATGGAGAACAACTCTGTCCATCTTCTGCATCACAGCCTTTCAGATATTTGAAAACTGCTATTAGGTCTTCTCTTAATCTTCTCTTCTACAGGCTAAACATACCCAGCTCTTTCAACCTCACAGGACAGAGTTGATCCTCACAGGACTTGGTTTCCAGATCCTGGTCCCTCTTCTCTGGACACACTCCACTTTGTCAATGTCCTTCTTAAAATGTGATGCCCAGAACTGGACATAGTACTCCAAATGCAGCCTGACTAATGCAGGATACAGCATAATACCACAGTGGCAAGGTCTCTGTCACTGAACAGAGCTGGCATACCAAGCATTGCTGGAAAAAAGGCACTCTGGGCCTTGGCTACCACCCAAGAATGAAGAAGCATAGATACAGCCATGAAAGTCTTCAATGAAGTTATACTTTCAGAGCAAGTATACCTTCATCCAGTAGCCATCCGCCTAACCCCTAAATAAGAGATCTTCCCACCATTGATACTTCCATTTTATCCAGAATCAGTGTTCAATTTATTGGCCCATATCCAGCCCATTACTGACTCCTGACATTTGGAAAGGCACTCCACCACCTCACTATTATGTGATGGAAGGAAGGGAAACAAATGTGTAACAATCACATATTGATGACACTGAACTCCAAATCTTGGGGGGATCTTCATGACAACGGAATGAGAAGTGCGTTGGAGTATTACCCAGATTATCATGGAATCAGCTTTGGTCCGTCAGGGACACACGAAGCAAGATAAGCCAGGTGTAGCATACCTTTAAAATCTGGTTTTCAGCACTCGAAAAGAACATACTTCTGGGTGGGATGAGGGGAGTAGAACTGAACATCATCGAACTGGCAGGGGCTGCTCAACCAACGAGAGAGGTTTGTTTCCTGCCCCTGTCCAGGCTCCCCCCTGCTACTACATTATTATGAATGGACAGCAACTAATTTTCCCCATGTGTGCAGATTTCCCTGAAGAAACCAAAATCCCAAGTTCTCCAGTGCAGCATCCGAAGGCTCCCGAGGGCTCCCCCCACACCCCAGTTTTGCCGCATCCCAGCAATCTGCTGTGGAGTTGTTGCTTGTTAGCCACCCCATTTTTCCCATGTGTGCACTTTTGCCTATTGCTTCCAAAACGCCCCCCCTGCCCCTTCTCCTTCTCCCTGCTCACAATGAGAAGCTCTGGTAAACCTGAGAGATCATTACTGGAGAAGGGACTTTACATAACAGAGAAACTACAGAACATCAAAGAAGCACAGTATCTCAATAACAATTTAAGAGAGCATTGGAGAAGTGAAAGAGCACTTTAGGGTGAGTTACTAAAGTTAGCCGTTAACCCTTTCACTGCAGGGGAGCAAGATTTATTTCTTACTTGGCACACTGTGGTAAAACCACCAGGGAGCCACTTTCAGTAAAAAAAGTCAGAGTAAAAGGAGTTTCAGAAAATGTGGCTTTTCAAGAGGGACGTGCTTGGTTGGCAGCGGATTGGTGATGACATCATCCGTCACAAAGGAACTCAAACTGCTCTAACTTCACACTAAATCGCTTGTGAAGAAAGCCTCCCTGTAATGACATCTCCAGGTGGCTTCATGTAGATGCTGAAAAACATAGGAGACAGAACAGAACTGTGTAGCACCCCACAGGAAAGTACAAGTGAGGTAGAGCAGCAGTCTCCCAGCACCACCTTCTGGAACCTGCCTGACAAGTAGGAACAGAACTACTGCAAAGCAATCCTTCCAACTCGCAACCTCGTCACTGACAGGTCCAGGAGAAGCAACAGGGATGCACTCCATCATATCTACATGCTAGGAAAAGTCATCTCACCTAAAACCAAGGCTGAATCCAGACTGAAATGGATCTTGATGATCAGCCACATTCAAGAGACCCTGAAGCTAACTAGCCTCACAGCCTGCTCTATTTGTAAATTACCTAAAATTACTTGGATTCAAAGGGCCCATGGAGGGCTATTCCAGGCGTGGTCACATGATGGCTATCCTTTAAGAAGGTATTGAGCACCAATCTAATGTTTGTGGCTCATCTCTCTCAGCATGGTTGAATAAGCAAAGAAGTGCTTCTGGTATTTTTTTCTGTTCTATTTCATTCACCAATAAATGTACTTTTCAAGCTGTATGACAGAAAAATATCAGGCACAAGGACTGAAGCTCATTGCGGCCTTTGAAGTCAATTCACCTTCACCACCCTTGCAAAAGGCTGTGAGACTCATGTAAGACTAGCTTTTCAAAGAGCTCAGCAGTGGGAAGCTCCTCTCTTAACACTTAGGCAGATGCCTGAACACAGAGCTAAGCTCTTTTGAAGATCTCATCTACATAGGGATTGCAAAGCTCCCCCCCCAAAAAAAATAATTAAACTCCGTATTGGTTTGATATGCTGAGGCTTCTGATGGCATAAAGCCTAAGGAATGGTAAATCCCCCTCCTCCCTTTAATTTGTCTGCAATGGAAGGAAAACACTTGAGACTCATTAGTCTGGTGGGCATGGATGGAACCTCTCATTTTTCCCAGTGTTGTGGAAAAACTGAAATTCATACATTGGTTGCTACATCTGTTATTAACTCAGCTAAGTCAATACCAGTAACCTTGTTAACTAGAAACATCTTTGGGCCCGTATACCCAAATATCCCTGGTGTAACAGAATCCCACTGGTGTCATTTGGTTGAGAAAACAGTCATTTATTACCACTGGTATACCAATAGGTAAACCAGATGGCTAGTAAAACCTGAAACCTCCCTGCCCCCACTCCCCAGCATCTAGCCTAGAACACATTACTGGTTTTGGTATGGATGAAGGAACTATAGCTACTGCTTTTGCACTTGTCTTATTCTCCTATCTATAGTCTTTAAAAGTCAATGATGTTGTAACTGTCTTCTTGCATCCCCAAACTGGCTCCTGGAGTGATTCCTGGAATGCATGGAGATCAAAAAATCTCATCTGCATATGTCATTCTTACTCTCCGAGAGTCCCATGAACTCTTACAGAGTTGGTGCTTAGTGAACTACAAGCAAGTTGTAAGGGTGACCACTCGTAACAACCACTTGTGCAGTTAACTATGGCTGAATCCAGTTCTCTATATAAGGCCCTCATTCCAGCTGTAGTCAGAGTATATTTAGATGTATTTATACATTGGCTGAATTTGCACATTACAACAGCCCAGAGGTTTTTTAAAACGCTGCATTGTTGTAAATGAGCAAGAGTGTGTCACTCTGGCTCGTCTCTCCTCCAACAACCCAGAGTTCCTGGTTCATATAAAATGCTAAACAACCCACAGGAGGAGCGTCCCTGTGTTGCTTAGCCCCTCTGAGTGATCAGGTGGTGGGAGCCAGTACGCTTGCTTGTTCTCACTCAATTCACGACAACCAGGGCTTAAAAAAAAAACAAAACTGGGTTGTTGTGATGTGCAATAGTCTTTTCTTCTTGCGTGATGAAACCTCTTCCTACACCTTCACTGGTAATTGTCTCATGGTTAGCTCTGTTCAGCACTGATTGTCTGATAGCCACTGCAGACTCACAATGATCCCAGAATGGTTAACCTAATGGATTGTGTTGTGTTTTGTTTTACTATTTTTAAAGGTGCTACATGAACATTCATGCATTACTCCATTCAATATAGATCATTCTAGATCTATAGACTGAGAACTCCTAGTCCCAATGGTCTTCACCTGGAGACAATTCATAAGCATTATACCATGCGTACCTCTGGTTTTTTTCTCCTAAGGAACTTTCATCTCCAGGCATTTTTTTTATTTTATTTTATTTATTATTTAATTTATTAATCGCCCATCTGGCTGGTCACCCAGCCACTCTGGGCGATGTACAACATACAATAAAACAATAAAATTCTACAATAAAAACATTTTCTAAAATACCCTAACCCACCCCAAATGCCTGCCTGAACAGCCACGTTTTTAATGCACGATGGAAACTCATTAAAGAGGGGGCATGACAGAGTTCCCTAGGGAGGGAGTTCCACAGAGTGGGGGCCACTACAGAAAAGCCCCTCTCCCTCGTCCCCACTAGTCTAGCTGTCCTGGCTGATGGGACAGAGAGAAGGCCATCCGAGGCTGATCTTGTTAAGCGGCCTGTCTGGTGCTGCTGGAGGCGTTCCTTAAGATAGGCTGGGCCGGAACCATATAGGGTTTTAAAGGTCAAAACCAACACCCTAAATTTGGCCCGGAAAACAACTGGTAACCAGTGCAACTCCTTCAGCACTGGAGTGATGTGATCTCGCCGGCAGCTGCCTTTAATCAGGCGAGCCGCCGCATTCTGTACCAGCTGCAGCTTCCGAACCGTCTTCAAGGGTAACCCCACGCAGAGCGCATTACAGTAGTCTAAACGAGAGGAGACCAGGGCATGTACTACCAATGGGAGCAGATGGTCAGGAAGGAAGGGGCGCAGCCGCCGTATCAGATGGAGTTGATACAGCGCTGTCTGGCTCACAGCTGACACCTGAGCCTCCATGGACAGCTGGGAGTCCAAAATGACCCCCAGGCTGCAGACCTGGTCTTTCAAGGGTAGCCGTACCCCATTCAACACCAGGTCAACATCCCCTAGCCTCCTCTTGTCTTCCACCAAAAGTACCTCGGTCTTGTCAGGGTTCAGCTTCAGCTTATTCCGACCCCAACCAGCCACTCACCATCTCCAGACATTTGGACAGGGATTCTACAGCCAACCTTGGTGAAGATTTGAATGAGAGGTAGAGCTGTGTCTCATCCGCATATTGATGACACCGCACCCCAAACCTCCTGATGATAGCCCCCAGCGGCTTCACATAGATGTTAAATAGCATCGGGGAGAGGATGGAACCCTGTGGCACCCCACAAGTGAGTGGCCACGGGTCCGAAACCTCCTCTCCCAGTGCTACCCTCTGGTACCTGCCAGAGAGGAAGGACCAGAACCACCGCAATACGGTGTCTCCAATGCCCAACCCCTCCAGGCGGTCCAGGAGGATACCGTGGTCAACAGTATCAAAAGCCGCTGAGAGGTCGAGGAGAACAAGGAAGGAGCATTCACCCCTATCCAGAGCCCTCCTCATATCATCTACCAAGGCGACCAAGGCCATTTCTGTCCCATGCCCAAGCCTGAAGCCCGACTGAAATGGGTCTAGATAATCAGTTTCTTCCAAGTGTGCCTTCAACTGCACCGCCACCACCCGCTCAATCACCTTGCCCAAAAATGGCAGATTTGAGACTGGGCGAAAGTTGTTCAGAACTTGAGGATCCAAGGAGGGCTTCTTTAAGAGCGGTCTTATCACTGCCTCCTTGAGGGCTGATGGCATCACTCCCTCCTCAAGGGAGGCGTTCACCACCGCCCTGATCCCCTCACCCAGTCTCTCTCTGCAGCCCATAATGAGCCAAGATGGGCAAGGATCAAGTAAGCAGGTGGTCGGCCTTACAGATGAAAGCACCTTGTCCACTTCATCAGGAGGAAGAAGCTGGAACCGATCCCACAAAACCGGTTTGCCACAGGCTGCCTCTTGCTCACTAACTGTATCCATAGCGTGCAGAGTAACACACCTAACCTGATCAATTTTATCTGCAAAGTGCTTTGCCAAGGCCTCACAGGAGGCCTTAGAATGCTCCAGTGGTTCCGGAGCTACAGGACCGACCAGGCTCCAGACCACTTGGAACAGCCTCCTGGGACAGCACTCTGCAGACGCAATGGAGGCAGCATAATATTCCTTTTTTGCTGCCTTCACCGCCACATGATAGGCTGAAGATACAGCTCTAGCCCGTGTCTGATCGTCTTTGGAGCGAGACTTCCGCCACCGGCGCTCTAGCCGTTTCACCTCCTGTTTCAGAGCTCGTAACCGCGGATTGAACCATGGTGCAGTCCGAGCCCTGTTCAGGGGGAGAGGGCATTTCGGAGCCACCTGATCTAATGCCCCAGTGATTGCGGTATTCCAGCCACCCACCAGGGTCTCGACCGAGTGGCCGTTGGTGTGCCCCAGAGAATCCCCAAGCGTGTTCAGGAATCCATTTGGATCCATAAGACGCCTGGGGCGGACCATTTTAATGGGTCCTCCACCCCTGCGGAGGGGTTGTGGAACCGAGAAGTCCAACGTCACCAGATAGTGATCTGACCATGACAAGGGGGTGGTGGATATACCCCCGACTTCCAGATCACTCCCTGCTTCTCCAGAAACAAACACAAGGTCTAGTGCATGACTGGCTACATGGGTGGGCCCAGTTAGAATATGGTGCAGCTCCCAGGAGGCCATGGTCTCCATGAAGTCCCGAGGTGCTCCTGTGAGGATGGCCTCCGAATGTACGTTGAAGTCCCCCAACACCAATAAGTTAGGGGACTGTACACGCACAGTCCAAACTGCCACTCCTGGTATCCATTTATTAGCACAGCTACTGATGAGAGCAGAAGCCAAAACATTTAGCTTAAATATATTTTTTGAATACCCAGTTGTTAGTCTTTCTATCTTTCACACACACATACACACACAGACATATTATATAATATGCTGTAAACTGCTCCAGGTGTTGGAACTACAGTTGTTAGCCAATCAGTGCTGTACACAGCCAGCTGCCAGTCAGTCAGTGCTGTGCAAGCTGGCTCTGCTGCAAAACTCACCCCACCCCCCAGCTGCTATTCCCTGTGGCAGGGAGAGGAAAACAGGTGCCTGTTCTATGCCTCTTTATTCCCATCCATAGCTAATAGCAGCTTTGGGGCTAACAAAAATCACAGTTTAAGCATGTGTTACACCCTGATCCTAAAAGGGCCACGGTGGCTTAGTGGTTAAGACGCTGAACTGCAGACTGGAAGGTCGGCAGGACAGCAGTTCAAGACCCGAGTGCCGCGTGACGGAGTGAGCTCCCGTCTTCAGTCCCAGCTTCTGCCAACCTAGCAGTTCGAAAGCAAGAAATTGCAAGTAGATAAATAGGTATCGCCTCGGCGGGAAAGGTAACAGCATTCCGTGCACCTCGGTGTTCAGTCATGCCAGCCACATGACCACGGAAGCATCTTCGGACAGCGCTGGCTCTTCGGCTTAGAAACGGGGATGAGCACCACACCCTAGAGTCGGACACGACTGGTTGGGGACACCTTTACCTTTTTTACACCCTGATCCTAGGGATGCTTGTTCTGAACGAAGTCCCATTTATTTCAATGGGCTTTAGTCACAAATCTGCATAAGACTGGCTGTAAGGAATTTGCTGTTGCAGTTTTTAAATCTACACAACCCTTGTTGAAATAGTTAACAATTTCCCAGCATTGAACGAGATTAATCCTATTACTATTACATTAAAGCCATTTTTTAATTTAAAAAGAAAGGGAAGAACATGGCTTGAATAAATCTTTCAATATGCAGCACCCCCACATGGTGTGAGTGAATGCATTTGCCTCTCATCTTATGTGTGCCACTATTTCTGAAAGGAGCGTAATAGACCTCACATCTCTCTGGCAAAGAAGCTCAATCCTTCCTGAAGATTTAAGTCAAGTAGATTTGTTCTGCAATAGACCTGGAGCCACTCTACATGGCCGATTTATTGTGGAGGGAGAGCGCATCAGGGTCATTTGTGACAGATGATGCTGTCACCAATTTGCAGCCACCCTGCAGCTTCCCTCTGGAAAAGGTGCATTTTTGGAAAGTTGTTTTATCGCATTGTTTTTCTTAAACATGGCTCCGGAGTGGTTCTGCTGCATCTCTCGCGTTAAATCCCGCCATGCATTGAAAAACTGGTTGTTCAGGCAGGCATTTGGGGTGGGTTAGAGTATTTTAGAATATAATGTTTTAATGTGTAATTTTAATGTGTACTTTTATTGTTTATATTGTGTACATCACCCAGATGGGTGATTAAGACAATTAATTAATTAATTAATTAATTCCTGGGCGTGCCTAATGCTGTGACCTAGTCAAGGGGTGGAGCTGCCCCTTCCCCCTTCCCATTTACCCCGCATTCCCTCTTTTTGGACACAGGCTCCTTCCCACTTCCCATTCACACGTATTTATCCATTGAGGATCGGTAGCGCCTTTTCCCCACTGAGCCTTGCTGTTTCCGGTACTAGCTAGCCTCTTTTTCCTATTTGCAAGAGCAGTTTTATTCACAATACTAGATAATGTAGTGCACAATAAATAATACACAGAGGGGAAGGGGAGGAGGTGGCCAGGGGTGGGAGCCTGAAGATGCAGTATTTCGCTGTATCGATACTGTGATACAGCGAAAACGAAAGAATGCTCCAAGCGGGAGGAGAGGAGGCAGAAGCAGAGGCAGAAGCAGCAGCAGCTGCCCCGCCAAGCACTAGTGGAGGGAGGCAACTCCAGCCAGCCCTTTCCCTCTGTGCAGGGCTTTAATATCATTAATTCTCTCAACAGGGAAGGAACTCAGGTGTGATTCTCCCAATGACAAAGCAAATGAGGCGTGATGCTTTCAATGGCAAAGTAATGCAGGTGCGGACCAAGGCTGTGGGGAGCAGAGGATTCAATAATGGTAGATGCGATAGGAGAGGTGTGTGGTAAACCATGGGGACCAAATTAATCTCTTGCACTAAACTTCCCTTTTTGAGCAGGGGAGAGTGGACAGGAACACGGGACAAGCCTCTCTTATTCACTGAGCAGCATCTACTTGGTTGATGACGTTCAGTTCTACTTGCAGGATCCACCCACACAATCCCAAAGCAAGGTAGTTTCAACTGCCCTCATGTGACTTGTGAAAGCGGGGTTTTAGCTGGTGTATAGGCCGCTTTTCTTGCATTGTGTGCACCTAACAAAGCAAAGCTGATTTCATGAAAAATCAGATAAAACAGAAAGCG
Organism: Heloderma suspectum; assembly: GCF_057233095.1. Taxonomy (NCBI): domain Eukaryota; kingdom Metazoa; phylum Chordata; class Lepidosauria; order Squamata; family Helodermatidae; genus Heloderma; species Heloderma suspectum. The sequence goes on along the minus strand of NC_139458.1, from coordinate 154,802,298 downwards.
CTTCTCATTCTTTTGCTATGAACATTGACTCCTGATCCGTTCCATGTTTAAAGAGCTACTGTCAGGGGTATTTCTGAGTGCAGGGAGTGGGATAACAGTTCAGATTCTGAAGGAGAACCATTAGACATGGGGGAGGCGTTTTCCCAAGCTAGTCCAGATATGAGTAGACTGGCTTCTCGGGTTACAAATGTACAGATGGCTGAGCTTGAAGGTACCTCCTCACCACCACCACCACCCCTGTGAGAGGCAGTGAACAGCAGTTTGACCTAATAGTTGCCAGGCACAGACGCAGAGCAAAGAGAGAGAAGGCAGAGGAGGAACTTAGACGGTCTACCTGACTGGCCTTGCATGAGAAGCTGCGCTTAGAGGCCTCACGAGAAGAGAGGGACCTCCCCCCCTTAAGTTAGGCTAGTGAGACTGCCTCCCTCTTCAAATGGCGGGCAACTCTTGTAAAGTCCATTTGGGTCCCCTGAAGGCATTCCTTGTAGATGGAGAGTTTCTCTGAGAATTTGTATCTGTATGACCCTGTGAAGTAATGGATTAAAAGCTGTAGAGTGAAGCCTCTTGTCTGTGTATGTTTGGGCATTGAAGCGAAGTGGGGGCTAAGGGAATCTTGACAGCTACAAAGCATTGTCCAAGAGAGAGGGGGGTGGTAAACACATGGCTCTTAGTAACATAACATAATAGCTTCGCCATTGTAGTCCATGCACTGGTAACCTTACATTTAGATTAGTCTAAAGCACTGTGGGGCTACCCTTGTGCTTGGTCCAGAAGCTGCAGCTGGTGCAGAATGTGGCTGCCAGGATGCTGAGTGTAGTGCCTGCCCATGCAGGTGTTGAAATAACTGCACTGGCTACCAATTAGCCACTGAACCAAGTAAAAGTTCTTGCTGAACAGCTTCAGAAAAGCAGGGTGGGGGGATCTTCACAACAACAGAATGAGAGGTGCATCGAAGTATTACCTGGATTTTCGTGGAATCGGCTTTGGTCCATCAGGATAGGCTGAGTGTAGCGTACCTTTAAAATCCAGTTTTCAGGGGTCACACGGCACTTGAAAGTAATATACTTCCTGGTGGGGCGGCGGGAGTAGAACTGAACGTTATCAAACTGGCAGGGGCTGCTCAACCAATGACAGAGGCTTCTTTCTCACCCCTCTCCAGGCTCCCCCCCCCCCCGCTACTACATTATTATGAACGGAGAGCAACTAATTTTCCCCATGTGCTCAGATTTCCTTGAAGAAATCAAAATCCCCAGTTCTCCAGTGCAGCATCTGAAGGTTCCCCCTGAGAGCTTCCCCCCACTCCAATTTTGCCATATTCCAGCAATCTGCCGTGGAGTTATTGCTTGTTTCCCGCCCCTATACAGGCTCTCCCCTGCTACTACATTAATTATTTATTTGCAATATTTATATACTCCTCCACATCAAAGATTTCAGAGCAGATAAAAGAATAAAATCCCATAATTAAAACAATTAAAACATTTTAAAATATCAGATTCTGAACTTAAACCACAGCCGGTCACTCAGGGAAGGTCTCTTGAAATAACAATGTCTTCAGGAGGTGCTGAAAGCAACACAATGTTGGTGCCTGCCTGACCTCCAAAGGCAGGGAGTTCCACAGGAAGGGAGCCACCATGCTAAAGGCTCTTTTCCTGGTGGACTCCAACTGGGCCATAGGTCCATATGGAACCACCAGGTGCAAGCCCTCCAATGACCTCAGTGGCAGATAAAGAAGGTTAGTAAAGAAGAAGGTGCTCTCTCAGGTATCCTGGTCCCAAGTTGTTTAGGGCTTTGTACACTAGGCCTAATACCTTAAACCTGGCCTGGTAGCAAATAGGCAGCCCGTACAGTTCCCTCAGCAAAGGAGTTGCATGCTGAAAAGGGGCTCCCAACAACAGCCGAGCTGCTGCATTCTGCACTAGCTCCAGCTTCCAGACCAGCCTCAAGGGCAGCCCCACATACAGCACATTATGAATGGATAGCAACTAATTCACAATTCTAAAGGCTCCCTGCTGCTACTACATTATATCCTCCCCTTTTCCCCATGTGCACACTTTTGCCTTGAGAAGCCAAAATTCCCAATTCCTGAGAGCAGCATCTGAAGGCTCCCCCTGAGAGCAACCCAGCCCCCCAATTTCACCCCATTCCAGCACTCTGCTGCAGAGTTATTGCTTCCAACCTCACCTTTCTCCCTTTCCCTGCTCATAATGAAAAGCTCCCATAAACCCAAAGGATTGTTACTGAGATAAAGCGGGGAAGGGACTTTGCATAACAACAGAGAAACGACTTTATATCAGAGAAACTACAGAACATCAAAGAAGCACAGCACTGCAATAGCAATTTAAAAGCGCACTGGAGAAACGATAGAGCACTTTAGGGAGAGTTACTAAAGTTAGCCTTTAACCCTTTAACACTTTAGTGCTTTAGCAAAATACCCTGGCTCTGAATGCATAGAGATATGTTGAATATTCACTGCAGGGGAGCGAGATTTATTTCTTACTTCTGAGTAACAATGCACAGAAGGGGGGATATGTTAAAGATTAAAAGCAGGCTACCTAAGGTAGATGAGTGTCCCCACTACTGCAGTAATGTGAGGGGTCGCTGCTGCACTCCTGGGGATTTTCTCAATGGAAAAACTACTTTGATTAGGGAAACAAGGGGGAATGGGGAATCCCACCCCCTTGATCATGTCACTGCCAGGTCAGAGAGGCACACCCAGGATTTAATGCTGGGGGGACATAGCACACTATGGTAAAACCACCAAGGAGCCGCTTTCAGTAAAGAGTCAGAGTAAAAGGAATTTCAGAAAATGTGGCTTTTAAGAGGGAAGTGGCTGGTTGGCAACGGATTGATGACAACATCAACTGTCACAAAGGAACTCAGACTGCTGTAACTTCAAATCGCTTGTAAAGACAACCCTTAGGTTATCCAGGAGATTGTCTTCCCCAATACAGAGCAGTGTGCCAATTAAAGACCCATTTCTTTACCCAGGCCTTCCCTGAGTGAGTGTGCCACACAGTTCATTTGTAATTATGTTGTTGTATTGTTTTTAATGTGTTTACTAATGTTTTATATAAATGTTGTGGCAATTATTATGTAATTTATAATTGATAATGTATTGGAGGGAGCAATCCCATGGCCGCTAGCCAGTGGCTAGACAGCCATAGGTAGGGATGTACGAAAGTCACTTACCTTTCCGCGGATTATGTTCATGGGGGGGAGCATTCCGTCCCTCCCCCCGGAATCCTCGACGGGGGGGAGGTGATCCGTTCCTGCCCCCCGGAATCCTCGATGGCTGGCTGTGCTCCGCAGCAGCTCCGCAGAGCAGCCGGCCAGGCCCAGGCCAGAGCCGTCTGCAGCCAGATTTTGCATTCCTTATTTTTCGCCGTCTTAGTCTACGTAAATATTTACGTAGACTATTACGGCGAAAATAAAGGGGAACGCAAATAGCGTAGCGGGCGCTATTTGCGTCCCTTTTTGATTCGCCGTTTTAGCCTATGTAAATATTTACGTAGGCTAAAACGGTGAATCAGAAAGGGACACAAATAGCGCCCGCTATGCTATTGGCATTCCCCTTTATTTTCGCCGTAATAGTCTACGTAAATATTTACGTAGACTAAGACGGCAAAAAATAAGGAACGCAAATGGCGGCGGCCGTAGCCGCCGCCATTTGTGTACGGGTTTTTTTTTAACCCAGCCGTGATAGGCTACGTAAATCTTTACGTAGCCTATCACGTCTCTGTAAAAAACAAACAAACCTCCAGACTGCAAACGGTGGCGGCGGCAGCCAGTCGGAAGACCAGCCGCCACAGCAGCCGCCGCCGCCCGGAACATCCGCCCCAGGTAAGTCTTGTCCCGGGGGGGATCCGTGGGGGGCAGGGGGTTGGCAGGCCGTTCCGCCACAGATTTCGGGGGGCCGAATGCACTGGCATTTGGCCTCACCAAGATCCGTGGTGGAATTCTCTGACATCCCTAGCCATAGGATATGTGGGTTTCTGGGAACCGACCTTCCCTTCTTCTGCGCTATCTCACAGGCAGTGTGGAACAGCCTTGCGCTCCACACTCGGAAGAGGAACACAGAGCGGCCAAAACAGGGTGTTCTGGGAGGCATTCCGGGGCGGGGAAGGTGGAAATGCCAGTACGATACATCCTATGCATTGTCTGGCAGCCTCCTCCCCCACTCTGCCTTCTCGCAGCTAGACAGCTGAAATCGGCTGTCTAGCCAGAAATGCAGGGCAGAAGAAGCGTGGAGGGAATGATCCCTTTTTGTGGATTGTGCCCTTAATGTATTTAAATTCTCTTGTAAACTGCTTAGAGTTATTTTTAAATATGGTGTGTGGTATATAAATCTAACAAACAAACAAATAAGTAAGAAACCATTTTCTGGAGCTCCCCTTTTTTTTCTTTTCCTTCATATAAAACAAGAATCTATCCCAGCACTTACATGACTTTCCTCACGTACATCGCACGATCTGCTATTACTAAAAATGCTGGTACCTGCTATTAATTTAAACTAATAGAAAGCAATACACATCGCTGTGATCTCACTTGGCAGTCCCACCAGCAGAAAAGCAATGCTCCACAATTTCCATTTCAAGCAGGTTCTCACTCAAACGTCAGTAGTCACAGTTCCGCTGAGAACTGTGCAAAAAGTTTCACGAAAGGCAAGAGGGAAGGATTCCTTGGGACTACTTCTAAATTGAGAGGTTACTCACGTTCAGCCAGCATGCTCCAAGCAGCACCCAGCTTTCTGACTTGGTGACCCCAAGCCATGTTTACGCTTATAATAAAATCATTCAAGCAGAGTTGAAGGATAAAAGACTATATTTAGGAGGGCTTCTCCCCCACACATACATTTTGCCTCATTTATTAGTGGGTATATGGAAACAAAGGAAGCTGAACTTCAAAGTTTCAAACTGTGGTTGCTCTTTTAAGCTGAACCCTTGTTGTTGCTCTTTTAAGTTGAACCATTAAAAATACCACAGTGATTTTTTTAAAGACAAACCAAGGACAATTAGAGAGGTCGCCTTTCTGGTCAAAAGCTATGTATGCCATCTCAGTTCTCCAATTCCTCCTTGCTTCCCATCCTATCTCTTGGTCCCAACTGCCCATTTTGCTTGCATGTCTCCATTTACTAGTAATCAAAAACATAAGCATGTCAGACGGAAGATCCAGCATTTTTTCTTCTACAGTGGCCAGCCAGATACCTTCAGCAAGCCCACCAGCAGAGCATAAAGGTTCTTCCCAGCAAACTGGTATTTAGAGATATACTGCCACTGAACATGGAGGTTTTATATACACATGTACTGCTTCCTGAATCCTCTGGTAGAGGACTGAGCTGATTTTAATAGCCTATTTTGCTTTCACTAGAATCCCCATAGTCCACTGATGGGTTTTCAGTTTACAAAGCGGAAGTGCAGATGTAGAATCTCTTAACAAATCTAGAGCCGTGTAGAACACCCTTTCCCAACCAGGCGCTCTCCAGTTCTTCTGAACTACAACTCCCAGCATTGCTGGCCATGCTGGCTGGGACTGATGGGGGCTGAAGTGGTTGGGAAAGGCTGCTGTAGAATGAGCATGCATAGAAGCGGGAGTGCCTGCTAGCTCCTCCTGTTTCCCTACACACATTCAGCATAACGTCAGCACAGAACCTACACACATGCAAACTGTACACATGTAGGCTCTGCACCCTGCGACTGGGAACCCTGAAAAAAGCAGATATTATGTTCAACATGTGTTGGGGAGGAAGCAGGGTCCAGGAGACACAATCTCATTCCCCACTCTGCCATAGCATCAGCACAGTCCTAATGTATCATAAGCAGGCACTCAAGAACATAAGAAGGTAAACCTAGGGCTTCTTCACACTGAGCTTTTATCCTGCTATTGAGATTGCTCATTCATGGAAGTTTGTGGGCCCTTTAGATGGCATGTCAACTTCCAGGGCATCTCCCGAGCTAAATGACCTTTATTTCATTTTTAAATAGATCGGAGATAATGAGCTAACAAATTACCCCGCTTGTGCTCCACTTGAGTTCCCTCCGTGGAAAAGGAAAAGCCGCAAGAAGAGGAGGTAGATCAATTAAACACATGGAAGGCGGAGAAGGAGGGGGAAAGAGGAGTAAAAGCATGTGTAAAAGGAAGCATGTGTAAAGGGAGTCCATTGTGATCCTGCATTTAAAATCAGCAGGATTTTAGGCTGATGGAGAGATGCTCCTAGTCCAACATTCTTTGCAATAAGCAGGGCACTCCTGCCTGCTTTTGTATTTCATTTATTCTTTACATTAAATTTATATCTTGCCTTTTCTCCAGAGAGCTCCTGGTGATGTACATGATCCTCTTCCCTCCATTTTATTCTCACAACAAGCCTTTGAGGTAGCTTATGCTCAATTCTTTCAATGAAATCAATGGGACGTATTTTGGCTGGACTGTGCTCAATATTGCCCCAGCTCCTACAAATATAAACAACTCAAATCAAAATACTGCCACACACCAGGGGTGCAGTGGTGGTGGGTTGCACCGGGACAAAGACCCCGGACTTTTTTTGGAGCTGGGTCTCAGCCGTGTCCCTCCCACTCAGCCTACCACTGTGGGGCAAGTGGCTGGAAGAGCCTGAGATGCTGTTGTGAGTGGGGCGGGTGCTGCTGCTGCTACTCTCCCCAAAGCTCCAGGCATGGGGCAGGGAGAATGGTGATTCCCCCCTCCCCTGGCCTGAGAGGCCACCTGGGCAAGGCAGCCTCGCCTGGCAAAGGGTTAATTTACCCTCTCTTGCAGCCCCCTTTCGCTCCGAGAGGGAGAGATGGAAGAGCTGCCACCATGCAGTTTCAGGGAAAGGCGGGAGCATGTGGGCCAGGCTAAGTTGCTTGCTGGAGACGCTGATCGTGATCATCAATCCCGTGCCCCCAGCAAGACCAGCCAGAGCAGCGGTGGAAACCCAGCATGCAGACACCACAATGTGCTGGAGAACATGCTAGCTGTCAGACTCAGATAGGTCAGCTCAGTCAGTTTGTTGGGGCCTGGGGTGGGGGGTGGCAGCGGCAGACAAAAAAGGCAGCAGGGTGGGGCGTGGGGGGGCAGAGGGAAGAAGGAGGAAGTCTATATGAGTGAAAAATAAATGAAATTTTAAAAATTAAATTAAAAGGATAAGAAATACCTGGGAATAAACCCCATTGAAATCTATATGCTTACTTCCGAGAAGACACATACGTGGATATTGGGAGCCCCGACGCAGTAGCCGCCTCACCTGCCTCTGCACAGCTCTGGGCAGGGGCCGCAGAACTTCTCTCACCCAGCCTTTCCCAACCTTGTGCCCTCCAGATGTGTTGGACTGCAAATCCTATCATCCCCCCTTCCAGCCAGCATAGCCAATATGCTGCCTGGAGCCAATGGGAGTTGTCGTCCAGCAAATCTGGAGGGCGCCAGGTTGGGGAAGGGCAGCTGCAGCCTGCCGCATTTCTTCTTGGCTATAAGTGCACATTACTAGCAACCCTAATGGTCTTTAAATGAATTTGTTAAGAAAAGCAGCTTTTCTCTTGTTCTCCCTCTCCACACATACACACACACTCATTTCCTCCATATATTTGCTTTGCACTTCCTTGAGAGTAAGCCCCATGGCCATGAGGCTTTATTCTATCCATATGATAGGGTTACTATTTTATCTGAGGTAGAAAAAAATATATCCTCACTGTTGTCCATATATGATGTATTACTTATTTAATTGATTGATTGGATGTATAGTCTACTTCATCCCAAAGGCTCAGGGCTGGTAACAATATGCTAATCAGTCTACTTTATCTTTCCCTGTTGCCAGTCACCAAAAGACAGTTTGAATAAAACATGTCTTCAGCTGCTTCCAGAAGATGCACAGACTTTGGTGTTTACAATATATGTGGTACTTTACAGAGAATCATAAGCAAAAAAAGTCAGATCTCTGCCCCTAGAAGCTTACAATCTATATTTAAAATTAATTTGTAATCTAACGGTACATAGCTGTTTGAAACTTAAGTTTTGATTACACAAGCTATTATTATCATCATTATTATGTTCTCCTTTTTCCTCACACCATTTAGATATAGTGTGCCTTTAGGAAGTAAGGGTGTGGAGATGTGAATGGCCTAGACCCTTGTCCTTCTCTTGAACATATGCTCCCATTGTTTTGTTGTTGTTCAGTCGTTCAGTCGTGTCCGACTCTTCGTGACCCCATGGACCATAGCACACCAGGCCTTCCTGTCCTGCGCTCTCTCCCGGAGTGTGCTCAAGTTCATATTCATTGCATCGGTGATGCTATCTAGCCATCTCATCCTCTGCCGTCCCCTTCTCCTTTTGCCTTCAGTCTTTCCCAGCATCAGGGTCTTTTCCAGAGACTTTTCTCTTCGCATTAGGTGGCCAAAATATTTCAGCTTCAGCTTCAGTATCTGTCCTTCCAATGAGCACTCAGGGTTGATTTCCTTTAGGATGGACTGATTTGACCTCCTTGCAGTCCAGGGGACTCGTAAGAGTCTTCTCCAGCACCACAGTTCGAAAGCATCAATTCTTCGGCGCTCAGCCTTCCTTATAGTCCAGCTCTCACAGCCATACATTACTACTGGGAAAACCATAGCTTTGATTAGACGGACCTTTGTCGGTAAGGTGATGTCTCTGCTTCTTACTATGCTGTCTAGGTTTGCCATAGCTTTCCTCCCAAGGAGCATCTTTTAATTAAAAGCGTCTTTTAATTTCATGGCTACAGTCACTGTCTGCGGTGATCTTGGAGCCCAAGAAAGTAAAATCTGTCACTGCTTCCATTTCTTCCCCTTCTATATGCCAGGAAGTGATAGGGCCAGATGCCATGATCTTAGTTTTTTTAATGTTGAGTTTCAAACCAGCTTTTGCACTCTCCTCTTTCACCCTCAACAAGAGGCTCTTTAGATCCTCTTCGCTTTCTGCCATTAGGGTGGTATCGTCTGCATATCGGAGGTTGTTGATAATTCTCCCAGCAATCTTAATTCCGACCTCTGATTCATCCAACCCGGCATTTCTCATGATGTACTCTGCATATAAGTTAAATAAGCAGGGTGACAATATGCAGCCTTGTCGTACTCCTTTCCCAATTTTGAACCACTCGGTTGTTCCATGTCTGGTTCTTACTGTTGCTTCTTGACCCTCGTACAGGTTTGTACCTCTTATTAAAAACACACATATAAAGCTGATTTACATACCCTTAACTGAGGTTTGTTTATGGTGGGGAGCCTCATTACTACATCACCCTTAAAACTCCTGATGTTTAAACTTGTTCTTGGTAGTTCTCCAAACTATACCCCAGTACCAGCAGCCAGAGCCAGCTAGAGCACCATCCTATCCCACCCCCAAAATCCCAGGGCAGGAAAGAAGAACAGGGCCACACCAGCTCCCTCAGTAAGTGTGTTTAGGATTGGTGCCTTTTTGTGCTTTACAATGGGGCGGGGCTAGATAAATATTATGGAAAGTTTCTTTCACTTCTTGATGAACATGAAAAAGAGGGAGGCAGATGGGTGGTGCAAATGAGAAGCAAGATGATGTCTTGTTCAGCTACTGAATTATTAATATTCATTGTAAGAGTTGGTTTGTGCCAGTTTTTAGGATTTATCATACAGTCCTATGCGTGTTTACTCAGACGTCAGTCCCACTATGTTCAATTGCCAACTGGGCTTTCTTCCAGGTAAGTGTGCATAGGACTGCAGCCTTAGCTACCTTCCGAAGATCTCTGTAAATTTAATTCGAAATAAACACACATTGGATTGCACTGTTAATTCTTGAACATTAATTTCTACACTAAGCGGAATTGCCAAATGCAACCTGCTCTGTCAGCTACCATTTTTGGTACAAGGTTGGCATGTACCTGGGCAAACAAACCCCGGGTGGAGGGAAGGGAAACAGAAAAAAATCCGTTGCTGGGAGGGGAGAAAGAAGGTGTGTGTGTGTGTGTGTGTGTGTATGTGTGTTTCAATCCAGCTGGATGTGTGGACGTTTCTGTTGCAGGATGGGAGAGAAATAATGAAGGAGCTTAGGAAAGGCTAATGGGTAATGTTGGGGTGCTAAGAGTGTGCAAGGAGGCTGTTTAAATGAGAAGGGATCTGTCCATGAGGGCTGAGGTGAGAGGGTGAAGCTTCCATAGAGTATCACATTTTGAAAACCTAAAATGTTTGTGTGTGAGTGAGTGAGTGAGTGAGTGAGTGAAAAAGGTTAACATTCCTGCATTTTTTCTCAGACATCCAATTGAAATACCCCTGCCTTACTCTCAGCTGCAGTGTTTTCAGATCCCAGTTGAAGGCGGCATATCTTACAAGATTGTACAATCTTAGAAGGGGGCGTGGCTGTGGCTGTCACGAAGGCACCCTGCACTTCTGAATTTGCCGCTACACTACTGCCACACACAGATATCGACTTGATGTGTTCCAGGTAAGGACAAGCATGCTGGCCTAAAGCTCACCCAAATTTTTTTGTCCCTTTGACAGGGTAACCATAAGAAATGGCCCAAAGCTTTTCCGGGAACAGTGGAGCTTCAATCATGGGCTCGTGTTCCAGGCAATCTCTAGTGGTGATGTAGCCAGCAGTCTACCAAAGGGAGTTATGACTGACCCAGAGTGACTCATATGCTGACTTATCTTTGTGGAGCTGCTTTTAAGTAACGGGTCACAGCCAGGACACTGCTGCCTATAAAATAAACCACTACTACTTGGCTTGTAGATAATAAGAACCAGTTGTATTTTCCTTCTACCCTTGATGTTTTGCCTTCTTCTTCCTGTTGCGGAAACCAGCTCTCACTGCTCAGTTTGTGACCTCTGTTTCCGATATCATCATTAGTGTTTCATCCTCTCATCCAGACTGAAGCCTCAACTAGACCATAAGCATAAAAGTAATGATTGACACACACCCCCCCCCGCCTTTCTCTCATAATTATACCCCACTGACATGCTGGCTCTTCCTAGCTGTGGCCATCTCTGATGTCACTGAAGATGGGGTAAAATGATAATAAAGCCATAATGTGGCTGCTAGAATGGAGAATCGATACAAGTTTAATGACAGGAGTGAGCAGCAAAAGCAGAAACAGATGCACTGAGGCAGCGGAAGCAACAAAGGTGCATGAACAATACGTGGAGGCAGCAGCAGTAAACAGACTGGGCATACTTGTGCTGTAGACAGGAGGAGGAGGCAAAAAAGAAGGCAAGCTCTGCTGAATGAAAAGGGGGGGAGAGATAGTAACACTTCAAAATCTCACCTATAAGATAGATGGCTTGACCAAGGTAAGCCGTTTCCTAAGCATATGAAACAATATCTCAAGATGACACTGGGAGTGCAGGGACTTATGATATGATCAATTACCTTCCAAATAAGGCCCTCCCAAACACATTGCTGGTGTATTCCCATTGTAACTGTGAGCAATTATGCAAGTATGATAAAGAAAGAAAGAAAGAAAGAAAGAAAGAAAGAAAGAAAGAAAGAAAGAAAGAACTGGTGGCCCTCCAGATGCAGATCCATATCTCCACTTTCATCAAAAGATGCATTCAGCCAGTTCCATATGCTTCGGATGAACACAGGGGTGCAGATGGAGACATGTACCTGCACTGCAATGCATACTTACGCAGGTGGACCTTTCTTGCTGGACTGGAGCTCTGTGCTCTAAAATAAAGGAGGAATTCTAAAGAAATTCAAATGTGAATCCAAGATAATTTAAATCATAGATATAAATTATATTGCCTCACAATCTGGGTTTATGTAAGAATACGGACCTTTAAAAAAAGACTACAGGCAAAATCCTAAATATGTATAGGATTGTGCCCTAATTATATTACTAGACCTACTGATTCTGCACATGGACTATTCCTTCTCTTTGTCTTGGGTATATTACAACTAGGATAATATAGGCTAAATAGTTAGCTTATGTCTAAATAGCTGTATGGAAGATCCTGCCAGTGCTCTGATTGGTAGAAAAGATAACTTCAGGCATAGCAAATATCTTAATACCATAGAACCACCTATAACAACTTACTTGCAGAGGACACAAAGTAAAAAAGAATTACATATGAGGAAGGGATCAGGAAACCCAGCAATTAGTAATCGTTGGAAGATTACAAGGAATGAAGAATCCACCGCCAATGTGCTAGTGCACTGTGTATTTTTATCTTAAGACATCTGCAAGACAGGATGATTGGGTTGAACTGAATAGTTTCCAGCGTACAATACATTGTGGGCTGTTCAAGCTTCAGCTGGAACAATGTTATGCTAAAGAAAAAGTGTTTCCAAATGCTACTCTCTAATATTTTCATGTAATACTTGAAGATATTCTTCCTTGATAGATAAATAGGATGGTACACTGAAAGAAAAAAAGTCCCTCCTAAAATTTCTTTAAAATGTTTGCTTCTTTACAGAATATTGATTCTGCATCATTAGATGTCACCCAGGTGTAATACAGATTATAAATATCAGGGCTAAATTCTTAATCCATTATTTTCAGCTTGAAGGCAGGGGGGTTGGCAGGAGGGGGGTTCTAAAGTCCTTATTTACCCATTTTGCATCAATTGTTCTGGCAGCAGCAACTATCAAGTTCCCCACTGCTGCAAGCCATGTTTCTCCACAACACATGCAAGCCACAACACTCTGTAATGAAGACAAAAAGAGATGCCCTCCCTCTGATTTGCTTTTATGACAATGATGTGTACCTAAAAGCCTGGTTTGGTTGTAATTCTAAACATTATGATAAACAGACTTAACATTATGTGTGCAAGCCTGTTCTTCTCACCTCTTTCCTCATCCAGCATGGTCATGAGAAGACTGGAAGCATCTATTTCAGTTTTCAACCAACTGAAGTTTGTCTTTTTGTCCAAACTGGGACCTAGTTAGTTTTAAGTATGGTTACTTTATCTAAATAAGCCAAGATTAGAAACCAAGGTTTGCAGTTGGCTTGTTCAGACAAACCATAGTTAATAATGTTGATGATGATGATAAATCAATTTATAGACTGCTTACCATATCTAAAAGTATCTCACAGCAATTTACAGTACAAAAGTAAAATACAAAAAAGTTTGTCCCAGTTTGGAGAAAATAACAAACTGCCATTAGCTGAAAACAGAAGTGGATGCTTCTGATCTCCTCCAAGGCTTGTTCACATAGCCCTAAACTATCTCCGTGAGTTTTGGCTACGTGATGCTATCTGAAGCCAAATCAGAGTGAACGCAGTGTTTCCTTCCTTCATTCTAGTGTGGATTTTTAAAAATGAAGGGAAATGGCACTTCTTTGCAGGCTGACACAGGGTGGAAAGTTCCCGGGGGGCAGCAGGGTAGGAGGGGGATTTTGGCTCAGCCTTAATAAATGTACAGGGATAAAATAAAAGTAAGTTCATCCCATTCCAGATCTTGTGTGTGTGTTCTCACTTTTCTACATTATCTTTTCCTGCAACAATTGTACAGCTATTACTGAATTGGTTGCTGGATCCAGACAACTGTCCTCAAAGTACAGCTCTATTGTAGGGAAAACCACATTTTACCAGAACCCAAACTGCAATATTTTGCCATTTGGAAAATTTTCTCTAGCTGGAGCACCACCTATGACACTAAATGCTGCAGAGAGTGTGGCTGCATGATGTCAAGCTTATACTGGATATTGTGAACTTTTTAAACATTGTAATTTAAAAAATATTTTTAGAAGCTAGGTGTATTTTACCATCAAAACACAGGGGTAATCATGTAGCCCTTCAAAAGCTGAAAAGGAGGGGGAAAAGTGCTAGATGTTAAAATACTTCACGATTTTGTGACACACACACACCCCGCCACCTTTTTTCCTTTCTTCTTTAGCTCACTGAATTGTATATGCTTTCTCTGCCTAACACTGCGGCACATATCTCCCCAATGGCAAACACAAGTATAATTATAAGCCACCACCTGCAGTAAGGCCCTGATCTATTCTGTGGGATGGGAAATCATGCTGCTAGCGCTGGAATGGGGCTCAAAAGAAACTAACAATAAGATGCATTTTTGAAAAAATCTGGAAAGACCCTCATGTTCTTGAAGATGCTCAGCATTGCCAGAAAACCATTCATTTAGCTTTTGAATCCCAGGTCTGCCACTTGACTTGGTATGTAACCTGCTTGGATAGAAGCTGATTTAGGAAGCAAACCTATGTACACTTACCTGAGAGTAAGCTTCACTCAGCATAATGAAGCTTACTTCTAAATAAACATGCATAGGATTATGCTCTTAGCCTGCAATCCTATATGAACGTACCTCGGAGCAAGTCCCATTAAATTAAATGGAACTTACTTCTGAGTAGACATGAATAGGGTTGTGCTGCCAGCCACATTTATGAATAGATGGCTGTCTACAAACTAGTTAACCTACAGCATTTGGATAAAATTTTGTCCCATACAAATCAATATGATATCAACTTCAGTTCAAGTGCTCAGTTGTGTTTGATTTGTGGATTGCAGCCACAATGTCTTCATTTTTCTTTATACTGAATCCCTGTTTGCTCATCTGTCTTTGGCTTTTAGCAAACTCTAAAAGCTGCATCTTGGCACTGTATTTATTTTAACTTCATTTTTGCCAATAGAATTCATAGCAACAATCAAATAGAATCAAATACAGTTGAACTCCTAAGTTATGACTATCTAAAAATCAGTTATCTGAAGCCACACTGTGTCTCACAGGCAAAAGTAACACTCCAAACTATCCAGAAACTTTATTACCTAAGTGACTAATAAGCTAATGGATCATTGTTGCTCTAAAACTCAAAAAAACAGTTTCAAAACTGATACTCTGATTCAAATACTGATCTGTAAAGATTTCAATAGGGGAAATACTAATATTTTGAACCAGTTTCTAAAGAGCTTTTAAAAATGTTAAATTGACTTCAATCATCCAGTGTAGGTTTTTGGAATACTAGGCATGTAGACAGTAAGCAAGGGTGGGGACATTTGAGATCATACCCCTCAAAACATCCCACATCTGTTTCCCCTTCTTAAAAAAACCCTTCATTGGCCATGTAAAGTTCTCTCTGCTAGTATCTCTCAGAGTCCTCAATCTGTCAACACTAGAGCTGTTACAACTCTGTAACATTTTGGATTCCACCCCAAACAATGCACAATTAAGAGGAAAGCAGATTTTGACCACAGCTAAATCCCAGATTAGCATCACCGATGCAATGAATATGAACTTGAGCACGCTCCGGGAGAGAGCGCAGGACAGGAAGGCCTGGCGTGCTATGGTCCATGGGGTCACGAAGAGTCGGACACGACTGAACAACAACAACAACAAAATCCCAGATCCGTTTTTTTAATAAACGAATAAGGCTTCTTTTAGTGAATAAAATCACTGGGTCCATTTAGGGTGCAATCCTATTGGGATCCCCGTTAGCCTCTGAACTCGGAGGCTGATGGGAATCCTATACAAAGCAGGAGCAGGACAGAGACAATCCTGGCCTCCACACTGCTCCCCTTCTGCATTTTTGCTAGATGGGTGATTTCGCCCGTCTAGCTGGGGCTCTGTGGAGCGGGAGGGAAGGAGGCTGGGGCACCCAGAGGATACATCGTAAGCTCACTGTCCTGGTCTCCTCCCCTCCCCATCCACAAAACCATCCCCTTTCCTTTCCCTCTGAGTTTGCCTTGTGACCTCTGAGAGGCAGCCAGCACGTTCTCTCCATGCTGGCCGCAAAGGGGAGGGGATCTCAGACTCCTGGGTCTGAGGCCAGAGCGGTATCTCCAAATTTGGATCCAGAAATCCAAAGTATCCTATGGCCTGCAAGACTCTGTCTGGGGGCCATAGGATTGTTCTTCCCATACACTATTGGGAAAGGCTCTCCAAGGTCTTTCCCAGCCCCTGCTCAGATCTTTTTAACTAGAGATACCAGGGACTGAAACTGGGATCTTGTGCTTGCAAAGCATTTGCTCTACTGCTGAGCTTGGGCCCTCCTTGAAAATAACTCCAACATTACAGGGAGAGTTCTGCAGCTTCATGCAAGAGTATGGGATTTGAACTAATTACATCATTGGCCCAGCCTCAGAGGAAGTATCAGAACTACGCCACATTGACAGCACTGAAGTTACTCTTTACACATGAGAGCCCTTTCCAGTAATCTCAGATATATGGATTCATTCCCAGAACATGTGAGGTGGGAGAGAGGAATATATTGCATGTGCACTATATGTTAACATTTGTAACAACAGAACAGTTTCCCAGTACCTATAAGGCAAGGATCTTGCTGCCATTCTGATACTAATATTTGATGGGAATACAGAAAATAATCTACTTATCCTAAAATTTAGGACCTAAATGTTAGCCCTGTATGATAGAGGTACTGCATGTACCTTAGGTCTTGCCTGTTCACTGTTACTCTGTTCCCCCAACTTCTGAAGATCTAAGCGCCTTTTCCCCATCTTCTGAAGTTCTAAGGTAGGGTTGGGCAGAAAATAGATCGCCAGATGCTTTTGACGTCAACTCCCAGCATTCTTGACCACTGGCCATGCTGGCAGAGGTGTCTGACAGCTGAAGTCCAAAACATCTGGCAATCTACCTTCTGCCCACTCCTGCTCTAAGGGACCACCACCCACCAGTGTAGTTGGATGGTCTTCCTCAGACTGGTTCTGGTACAAGTGTAATACCAGAAACCATCCCAGGAATAAACATCCCTTAAGGGCCCCTTAGGTTATCACTATCAAAAGTGGAGGGCTGTGGCGACAGCTTAGGAGTAAAGGTTTCCTTTTTATCATATTGTGGCACTCCAACCCAGATGAGAAACTGCTATCTTCTCTAATGTGTAGTTCTTTGATACTGTCCCTGAGTAGTTTACTAGTTACGGCTTCCTGTTCTACATTTCACATCCTGATGAATGCTTTGTCTCTACACAGTCCTCTAGAGGTACAGCAAGAGGTATAAAGGTAATTCAAATCTGGCAGCTGCAGAAAATTATACCACTGGTTCAAGAATAAATAGGGGACAATATATCAATGTATCAAGCACTGCTATACAAGAACTGAAAGTCTAGTCATGCCTGGTAGCTTTTAACATAAATTTGCAGTAGTGAACGTTAAAAGCTTAGGTCTGATTTAAATGTGACAGCTGCCACATGGGGACCACTGAAAAGCAGTTGCTGGTATATAGGTCTTCTATGCTGCAGGTGTCATATTTGAAAGGTTGTTTTCCCAGTGGGTTTCAAATTCCTTATCCTGAGATAATGGGCTACTTCCAGATGAGGCTTTTATCCTGCAATCGCCCTGCTCAAACATGGAATTTTACAGGGGGGTCCAGACATAGTCATCTTCCATTCATAACCCTCTTATGCATTCCTACCACTTCTTCTTACCAGAAAAAAAACGCTTTAAGAAGAACAAGACAGAATAGCTGCACAATGCCTTTTGACTGGGAGCACTGGGAACCGTCTGTCCAGAAGTGCTAAATGAATATAGGCCATGCTCTAATTTGGCAGTTTGAAGCAGGGTGTTGGATATCTAGATCTGCATATAGTTTAGTTTTTCAGCTTTGTTTGCAGTGCCAATACACTCTACTGCCTGAAGCAGAGCTCAGATAGTGGCCCCATCCATGCTAGGGTCAACACTTCTAAAAGTCTGGCCACACCATTCAGACTAATCCCTTTCTTCACCTGCCAACCCTCTTCATGGTGCTGCCTGAAGCTGGTTGCTTCCCTTTGCTGTATGCCATGGCTGGCCCGGTTGGTTTAGGGACAGAAATGACCTTGGTAACCCTGGCTGACAATCTGAAACATAAGGGCAGGCTCTGTACGACCTTATTCATCCTCCTGGATCTTGCATCAGCTTTCAAAACCATGGAATATGCTATTGTTCTGGACTGCCTTTGTGAGCTGGGAGATGGATGCAGCAGTTTGTGGCAATCCCACTCCTACCCGCAAGGTTCTGTTCCAGAAGGTGGGACTGTGCTTCCTCAAAGTTTTGTTTCCCCTACTTTTAAACCTACATGAGACCTTCATGAAGTCATCCAGAACTCTGGACTATGGTGGTAGACAGAGGGCTCATACTCAGTGGCAGAACACATGCTTTGCATGCAGAAGGGCCCAAGTTCAATCCCTGGCATCTCCAGGTAGGCCTGGGAAACCTGGAGAGCCGCTTCCAATCAATGTCGACAATACTACGCTAGATGAACCAATGGTCTGACACAGTAAAAGACAGCTTCCGATGATCCTCTGCGGTTTCACTTCACTGATGATAGTTCTGTTTCTCCTCTTCATCAGATCCAGGTATGGCAGTGACCTCCCTGCATCTGTGTCTGATATCACTGGTGGACTGAATTAGAGTAAATAAACTTAAGCTTGATTCAGCTAAGACAGAGATTATAATGGTGGAGGACTCGGGGGACTAGCTAGCTGGGGAAACATCTATTCTGAACATAGTCCCACTCTTCCTTAATGGCCATGTAGTGTCTTTGGCTCAAAATGGAGAGAGACTGTTGCTCAGGGAGAGATACCATGCTTTGCATGCAGAAAGTCCCAGGTTGAACCCCTGGCAACTCAAGTTAAAAAAAGGATTAGGTACCAAGTGATTCAAAAGACCTCTGCCTGAGAGCCTGAACAGCCACTGTCAGTCAAAGTAGACAATGCTGGGTTAGATGGACAAATAGTCTGACCTGAACAGAACAGCTTATGTTCTGAATTGTTTTACTAACTTAAGCTGTGTGCCCACTGCTAGCTGACAGAGATCTGGCTGCTGTCACTCATGACTTGGTGACTTCTAGACTGAATTAGTGTGTGTGCTTTAGGTGGAGCTGCCACAGAAGATGTGCTCTTAAACCCTTTTCTTGTTCCTCTTGGCTTTTGAGTGATTTTAACTGTATTAGCTCTGTTCTCTGTTTTTAAGTTTTTTTCCTCTCCTGCTCTTAATTTTGCTGTTCATGATGTTTTAAAGTTTATGAATTCTAAGTGCCTTTCAGGATCCTTTCTGAGCTGAAAGGCAACTAAGAAATAATGTTAGAAAGAAAGAACTGAAAACATCAACTAGTTTGAAATGCAGCTGCCCATTTGTTGTTAGGAGTAGATCATTTAGCATCTCTTTAAATAATTTAATTGGTTATTAGTTTGTTTCCTTGCCAGTTTCAAGGTACTCTTTTTGACTTTTAAAGAGCTAAAGGGCCTGAGTCCTGGGTATCACAGAGAGCATCTAACCACTTATATTCTCCCTGGGCTTTGCAATCTCAATGAAGTCCTGCTCCTGGTGCCACACTTTCAGACATTAGATAGTTGTCAGCTAGGAGCAAGGCTTTTTCTGTGGTGGTTCCTGAATTGCAGAATTACTTCCTTCCATGAGGATAGAATGGAAGTTTCTCTTGCCTCTTCTAGACACAGAGGACAAGTTAAAAACCTGACTATTTCACTAAGGTTTTGGAAGCTAACAGTTTGGGTCTCATTACTGCTGCTGTTTGTTTCTTTTATTAGCTTTTAGATGCTGTTTTTTTAGTTTTAATGCCAATTTTAAAATATTATCTATTACTGTTGTTCCTAGCAGCAGTTTTTATGTGAAAGTATTCCTGCTGAGAGGCACTATATAAATACTGTAAATAAATAATTCCTATATTGATATGTCTGCTTTAAAAACATTGCACATTTGCCACTGATGCTATGGTTTGCGTTGGGCATCAGTTAAGCCTTATCACCATATCAATCAAACAGAGTACTCCCTGGAACGTGTTCAACACTGATGTGGCTGCAACACTGCAAGGGAAGATTGATAAGACAGCATGCATATGGACTGGTACATGGACTAAAAACCTATCTATTTCTCATATTTATATTTCATCCTCCTTCCAATGAACTCAGGGTAGCGTATATGTGGATTGCCCCCATTTCATCATCATACCCCTTTGAGGAAGGTTAGGCTGATCGACAATTACCAGTCCAAGGTTGCCTCAGAGTGTCAAGGCTGAGCAGATTCAGACCCAGAGCTCCCCAATCAAAGCCCAACATACTAATTACTGTGCTACGTTGGCCACGTTCATACAAAATGCTAAGCCAGAGTTGCTGGTGAATGCTGCTCTATTGCTCCCATTTGGCTCCTCCTGCAAGTGGAGTAGCTAAAGCAACCAAAAGCTTAGCAGGTCAGAAAAGTTTGCTTTATGTCCGAAGCCAGACTCCTAGCTTGAGGAGTGATAAACCAGGAGTCCAGGTTTAGATATAATGCTAAGTTTTTCCACCCTAGTAAATTTCTGGTTACTTTAGCTGTAGGAGGAGCCAAGTGAGAGCAATTGGGCTGTGGGCCTCAACACACTGCTTGTTACCAATAAGCCACAATTCTCAGCAGTTCTGGCTTAGCATTTTGTGCCAACGTGGCCACTGTGTGATGTGCATCACGTGGAGCTGAGATGGGCAGAAGGTATAGATTGCGATCTACTGGTAGATCTCTGGGTAATCTGTAATATTGGGCAGGGTTTCTCATGCCTAATTGTTTAACAATGGCAATAACAAAAAGGCTTCCCCACCCCTAGGCTGCCAAAACAAAGAGACCTTGGAGGGAAACTGGATCTTCACGATAACAGAATGCAAAGCACACTGGAGTATTACCCGAATGGAATCGGCTTTGGTTTGTCAGGAACACACGAGGCAAGATAAGCTGAGTGTAGCATACCTTTAAAATCCGGTTTTCGGGGGTCACACAGCACTTGAAAGGAACATACTTCCCAGTGGGGTGCAAGGAGTAGAACTGAATGTCATCAAACTGGCAAGAGCTGCTCAACCAATGAGAGAGGCTTCCTTCCCGCCCCTCTCCAGGCTCCCCACTGCTACTACATTATTATGAAAGGAAAGCAACTAATTTCCCCATGTGTGCAGATTTCCCTGAAGAAGCCAAAATCCCCAGTTCTCCAGTGCAGCATTTGAAGGTTCCTCTGAGATCTCCCCCCAATTCCAATTTTGCCGCATTCCAGCAATCTGCCATGGAGTTATTGCTCCCACCCCATTTTTCCCAAGTGTGCACTTTTGCCTATTGCTTCCAGCTTCCAGCACCACCACCACCCTGTTCTCCCTTTCTCCTCGCTGCTTGCAATGAGAAGCTCCCGTAAACCAGAAAGATCATTACTGCGATAAAGAGATAAAGCGGAGAAGGGACTTTACATAACAAGGGAGAAATGACTTTACATCAGAGAAACTACAGGACATCAAAGAAGCACAACATTACAATAGCGATTTAAGAGAGCAATGGAGAAGCGAAAGAGCGCTTTAGGGTGAGTTACTAAAGTTAGCCTTTAACCTTTTCACTGCAGGGGAGTGGGATTTATTTCTCACTTCTGAGTAAACATGCACAGAAGGGAGGGATACGTTAAAGATTAAAAGCAGGCTAGCTAAGGTGAATGAGTGTCCCCACCACTGCGGTAATGTGAAGGGTCGCTGCTGTGCTCCTGGGGATTTTCTCAATGGGAAAAACTACCTCCATTGTGGAAACAAGAGGGAATGGGGCATCACACCCCCTTGACCACATCACTGTCAGGTCACAGAGGCATGCCCAGGATTTAATGCAGGGGGGACATGGCATACTGTGGCAAAACCACCAGGGAGCTATTTTCAGTAAAAAAGAAAAAGAAAAAAGAAGTCCAAGTAAAAGGGGTTTCAAAAAATGCAGCTTTTCAAGAGGGAAGCACCTGGTTGGCAGTGGATTGGTGACGACGTCATCTGTCACGAAGGAACTCAAACTGCTCCAACTTCGCCCCCAGGATGCATTTAGTGGTATCTTGTTCCTTAATTCTAAGGGTAAGCCCATCCCCAAGCCACTATTTGTACCTGGCTCTAGTTGACAAGGCAATGGCAAACCACCCTGCCATGAAAACACCAGCAGAAGCGGCGTCCCTCTAGGAGTCAGCAATGACTCGGTGCTTGCACAGGAGGAAGCTTTCCTTTTTTCCCCCTAGTTGATAAAATTCAAAGTAGACCCCTCCTGACAAAACCAGGAAATAATTTGTTTGGCATGTGATCAGATAATGCTGAGTTCAGACTTAAAAAAAAAGAAGAAAAAAAAAGACTCATCATGACATGGGGTGTGGGCGTAATCAAATTATTGGACAAAACAGTGCTTCAGCAACAGCCCCTGTATTATCATCAAGCCT
This sequence comes from Heloderma suspectum, assembly GCF_057233095.1. Classification (NCBI taxonomy): domain Eukaryota; kingdom Metazoa; phylum Chordata; class Lepidosauria; order Squamata; family Helodermatidae; genus Heloderma; species Heloderma suspectum. The sequence continues at coordinate 154,780,237 of NC_139458.1, read as the reverse complement.
CTTATGGGAACTGAGTCAAATCCAGACTTAGTCAGATTACACTGCTGTTTGGGAAATCCAGTGGTAAGGGATCATTTTCCTTCCCATAAAACTGCTGAATACTGTCACAGTCATACAGTTTTGAAAATTCTTCCTTACAACACACTAGAATGAAATTGCATGCTGGCTCACTCTGACATTATAGGCAGAATCCTTTTCATTCCTATTCCTAGCTATAGGTCACTTTCTACAAGATGTTTGTCACATGAGCATATGTCATTTTTACATGTACTTTTGTGCATGTTTTCAGGCACAGAACTTGTAGAAATTGTTACACCTTAACACTTGTGTCTCTTCTTTATAGATTTCTGAGGTAATCTTTTGAAACTGATGAAAGACCAGTGATAAATGAAGGTTGTTATGATGGAGGAAGACACTTAAAGATAGATAGACAGACAGACAGACAGATGAATTAATGTATACACACATCTTTTTAATGTGTACTGTAATGTCAGCTGTTAGATCTATGCTCTTTATACATCAGAAAGGTAAAGCCACATTGGGCTTTAAAGTGATCTTAGCTATTAGGAAAGGCATATTTTATTTGTTCAGATACTATTCTTCTGACAGACAATATAGTTCCATGTATCAGTCATGTGAGAGATTTTGCTGCAGATTAATGTATTCAGATGCATACAACCCAGCTGTCCTTACTGATCAAGACAATCCTATTTTCTGGCACATATTCCTGGTAATAACTAACCCTATTTTGTCCCTGTTTTTGTTTTTGGGTATGCCTTGTTAATACGAGTTGCTATAGGTCTCATTCTTCAGCTTCCTTCCCAAGCTCTATCTTTGGTTGGGGAATAGACAAATCTTGACTCTAGTGCACATGGAAATAAATGCTTGTGCATGAACACATGGTGTCCATTTCAGATACAGCAGCAAATGAAATATATTTTGAACTGCTGGTAACATTATAGAAGAATTATGGTTTGTTCTAATTTTTCATTAACCAAAGGAAAAACATCCTCTTGGCTTTTAAATTTGCAGAGGACAGGCTGTTGCAGTGGAAATGAATGCAGCACACAGTAGACAGAAGTAGAACATTCAGTGAAGCAAAACAATGGTGGGGGAGGGATTCAGGCAGCCTTCCACCTTATGAAAACAGAGGTGTCACAAGCATGTCCCTATTTTCATCTGTGAAATGTCAAAGGATATGCAGATGTTCTTCTTTCACCCAGTTATTTATATATGTGCCCTCTCATGTTCTCTTTCTCTGCCAGATGTTACTCTCCACTGTCATCAGCCAGATCAGGGCCTATCCTCAGATCTCCACTCCAGCCAGCCAGCTCTTGGTTGCCACAATTCCCCCAGCTGTTAGCTTTCACATCAAAACCCATGTTGCCCCTAGCAACCTGATAAACCTCCAGTCCTCCTTGGCTCCTTCTCTACATGCTCTAAGTGTAAAATTGGTTCATTGAACCATTTATAGCCACACTCAAAGCCTAGTGAATGAACTGTGCAAATGCCAAGCAAAGTTTCAATACCAGTTACTATCTCCTACCACTGAGGCTGGAGAGAGGATGGGATATTTTCTGGAGGGGTAGCCATGTTAGTCTATTGCAGCAAACACAACAACAGTCTTGTGTTAGTTCTGCCCTATGTAGAATGCAGTAGGGCATTGCTGGCAAATGATGGCATATATCATACCGGAAGAAAAGCAAGTGAATGAACCCCTAATGTTGTAGGTGACATTATTAGGTCCTGCAATAGTGTTTCCAGAGTAGATATGGGGACAGTGCTGGCATCTGGGTTTGGTATCCTTGTTATGTGGCCTGTTGTTGCTAGTGAGTAGCTGTTTTAGGTCGGGGGTGAGGGGTGGCTGTCTGTAAGCAAGTATAGGCCTGCCACCCAAGGCCTGTGAGAGAGAACTGCCATTGTCCACTATGGGCTGTAGATCATTCATGATACACTTGAGTGGTTTTAGTAAGGGCATCCACAACATTAGGGGTTCATACACCTGCTCATCTTCCAAGTAATATATGCTATCATTTGTCAATACGTTTTGCAAGATAACAGGCTTTGTAGTATTTTATGCCATTATCTCAAATTTCCACTTGTCCTAATTGTTGTAATATATACATAAAATAAAAAGAATGAGCAAATTAAGAGTAAAAAGAATCACCATCTGTGGAGATCAGTATAAGCCTCTCCTAACTCAGCTCTGAAAGATCTGGCCACTATTAACTACTGTGGAAATGATAGGATTCTGTTGCCAAATCACCGTTACTCCACAAGTGCAAATGCAAACAGGCAGCATCCTTTACACTACAGAGATCCAAATACCGCCCAGGACATGATCAAAGGCTTTTAGGAATTTCCAAATGCATAGCCATGTCAGTCTGTTGCAGAAAAAACAACAAAAAGTCTTATGGCCCCTTAAATATTGACACATTTATTATGGCTTAAGACTTATGCCGGATCAGACTATCTAGTCCAGTATTGTCTATGCTGACTGGGCAACTCTCCAGGGTGTCTGGCAGAGAAGTATTTCCCTCCTACCTGAACATTTTTCAACTGGAGATGCCAAGGATTGAAATGGGGATCTTCTGCATGAAAAGAATGCGCTCTACCACATGGTCCCTCCCTATCTATTGTATGGTTGGAGGAATAGGCATAAGGCACAACAGAGCCCTATCCTCCTCTCCCTTGCCTATCATAAGATGGATCTTTCCATAATCTTTAACATCACTTTTTCACTGATGCAATCTAACTGAACCAGCTCAGTTTTATTGCACGAAACTTGTGTAACGGAATGGAAAAATCAGACCCCATAATCTTAATCAGTAATCAACCAACACTGAAATAAATAAACCAAGTAACCTAACTATACCAGCAACTGAACAAATTATGTATGTTTTCAATTTGGTACCATTAGAAGAAAAACTCGTGAAACTTGCGGTGACTCCCATCTTTAAAGCATTAATTGTTCTAAATACTACTGACACGTCTCTGATGGTAATTAGAAAAGAGGGTATGGGGCTAGATGGAAAGAATGCTCTCCTTTCAGCTGTATGTCATTAGAAAAATGTATTGTTTTTTTCAACAGGCCTTGGAATCAATATTCAAGGTTTGGGGTTTTTTCCCGACATTAGGGGCTCTCTTCTATAATGTATGGTTCTGCAACATGGAAGCAATTTTGCAAAAAGACCTGGGAAACAGCTGCATTGGTTTCTGTAACATTTTAATGCAAAGGACCTGTGACAAATTGTGGTAGGTAAATAAGTGGGTTTGAGAGAGGGAGGAAATCACTTCTCTCTGCCCCCTTCCTCCACCTTGCTCTTGGAAAAGGTAAGGCTGCCTTTCCCAACCTGGTGCCCTCCAGATGTATTGAACTACAACTCCCAACATCCCCCAGCCAGCCATGCTAGCAAATAATCCGTATCATTGCTCAGGGGAGGCTAGGGCCTGCTGCTCCTTCGCCTAGCTTTTGTCACTGCTTGCATACTTGGAGAGGGCGGCAACAAACAGGGGCAGGGTCGGGGCTTTGCGGTGGGCTCCCTGCTAGGTTGTGGGCCTCTGGAGGTGCCTGATGATGCCGACCCCTGACGCCAGCCCTGGGATTGAGCTTTAAGCAGCTGTTAAACGCAGGCAATAGAAGAGGCTGGACAGTAATTTAGTGATTCACAAAGTTCAGCATTTTCCTTTCTCTGTTTAGTTTGGAAGTTAGTAGAATTATGATATATATTTCATCTTTTACAAGTATTGAACAAGAACTAAACAAGGACAGACTTTGGGATGGTGTTTGGCTGAACTAGAAGAAAGAGATCAGCCTGCCTACATTGTATTCCCAGGGAACAAGCATTACAGCAAACAGCACAGAATAGACATTCTTGCACTGTAATTTTCATAATTTACACAAAAAATAAGCAACCCATTGTTGGGAGTGTTTATGTACAGAGTAGTGGTGAGAAAAGTACGAACAAAGAATAAAGGATGACAAAGCAGCACAAAACACTTGCCTGGGAAAAAGCAAGTAACAAAAGCCATTACTTTTCAACCAATCTTCTTCATTGCTCTTTTATTATATTAACTGAAGCATTCAGCTTATACCATCTCAGTGCTGCTGAGTATCATATAGTGTACAGACTAATTTAACATGAAGATATGAGAGAGAGGTGGGAAAATGTGATCTGATTGCTTAGAGGTGGTGTGTGTGTGTGTGTGTGTGTGAGAGAGAGAGAGAGAGAGAGAGAGAGAGAGAGAGAGAGAGAGAGATTCCACATTACAAGATGCGGCAGAAAGTGGATGCCCAAATTACCTATGCTTTCACTCTTTGCACAAGTGGTGTAACTGTCAAAGGGGGTCCACCACCACAATGAGATGTAAGAATTCCAAATACATGTTAAACTCACCACATGTTCTGTCTCTTCACACAAAGCATAAGAAGTGGGACACAAATCATTCATACATCTACCTTTCACCACTTCTTGTAATATATGAAGCCACTCACAGCATTCTCTCTCTCTCTCTCACTCTCTCTCTCTCTCTCTCTCACACACACACACACACACACACACCTTTCTGTCCAACTAACTAAATCTCTATTAATTAGAGATTAATAAAAAAAGGTAAAGGTGTCCCCAACCAGTCGTGTCCAACTCTAGGGTGCGGTGCTCATCCCCGTTTCTAAGCCGAAGAGCCAGCGCTGTCCGAAGACGCTTCCGTGGTCATGTGGCCAGCATGACTGAACACCAAGGTGCACGGAACGCTGTTACCTTTCCCGCCAAAGCGGTACCTATTTATCTACTTGCAATTTCTTGCTTTCGAACTGCTAGGTTGGCAGAAGGTGGGACTGAAGACGGGAGCTCACTCCGTCACCCAGCACTCGGGTCTTGAACTGCTGACCTGCCGACCTTCCAGTCTGCAGTTCAGTGTCTTAACCACTAAGCCACCGCGGCCCATAGAGATTAATAGTGGCTCTTAAAAAAAAACTAAGCAGCAAAAACAACAACACCACCCTCGCACCAAAGAGAACTGACCATATTCAATAGCCATGGAATGTTGAATGTCAATTGGAAAAGAAAACTGCAGAACTGAAGTGTGGTGTCCCGTCTGGTAGGCTGGAACCCTGAACAGGAACACTCCTGTTGGTTGGTAAGGATACACTGCGGTATTCTGCTGCAGGTTCCACTGGTTATGAACAATCGTTTAGCCAGGGCATTACATGTTCAACCACCTGCTGCCACCAGACCCAGCACTGCTGGTTTTGTATGTCTCTTGGAGAGAAAGAGAAGGAGAGCACAGCTTGGTGTTGCATGCAAAACCCTTAATCCATGGAGAGAGCAGCTGAATCTCTTCTTGGTTCTGAAAGATTATAAAAGAACTTGCCACATGAACGGAGGGAGCTCCCTATTTGCCTGGCCAGATTCTTAAGTCTTTCCTAGCTGGAAATGTCACTTCAACCCTGATTCCATCAGGCTCAGCAAGACAGAGGAGAAGCAGGGCCACTCCATTGGTTCAGCTGAGGGACCAGCAACATTTGGCTCTTCCTCCCCTTCAAATGTTTCCATTCCAGCTGGTCATTATAACAACTTTGTGACTAAGAACTAGTGCTGAGTTTGCTTTTTTCCTCCTCCCTTCCCATCCATTTTCCTTTTGTATCATGTCCTTTAGATTCTAAATGTGAGGGGACTGTCTTATTACTGATCTTTCTAAGCTGCTCTTGGAGCCTTTTTGGTGGGGAAAAAAGCTTTAAATAATAGAATATAAAATAAATAAGCCATCATGTCCCAATTTGCTCAATGTACATGTTGTAGAGCTGGAAGTACATTTTAGGTTAATTTTCATGTTATGTATAGACAGAGCTTAAGGTGGGTCCATGGCTCATCAGAGATCTGGAAGCTGATTTCTACAGTCAGGGCCAGAAATATTGGAACAAGGATAACTGTTTTGGCAGTTGGCTTCTGTACACCACCACACTGAAGTTGAAAGGAAACACACCCAGATGGGAGCGAAGTCAGGACTTTCAGCTGTAATTCAAGGGGTTCCACAAATGTGGGGCACTATCTGTCAAGGGCTCCTTGGAGGCCTCTCTCAGTCTAATCCAGTAGCCAAGTCCAGACACAGACAAAGGGATTCTTTTCAAAGCTTTATTCCTCTTTTACAACTTAACAACTCTACTGTTAGCAACTAGATATGAGCAGCAGAGTACCTATGCCCTAAGTTGGAACAGTTGGTCCCCGTTTGAAAGGGAATCACTGGCAGACCCTGAACTTAAGGGCTAGGGAGAGTCCCTCCCCTTTTCCCTTGGATCTTCTGGGCGCAACCGTTGTTTGCGCGCCAACTGGGCATTACGCCTCCTTTCCTCGCCCTCCATTTGGCGCCACTCTCTGCGTCGGCGACATGCATCCATCAAGTCTGCTTCCCGCGCTCTGTCACTCCCAGGATTGCTATCTAAGCTAGGAATGCTGGTGGGAGGAATCTCCGTCAGCTGTTGGCCCTGGGAAAGAGGAGTGCATTCCTCTCCCAGGAGCAACTCCTCTTCCTCAGAATCAGAACTACTCTGGGATTCTATGGGCTCAGTGTCCACCCTGACACTACCCATTCAGGAAGTACAGCCAGTGGCATACACACACCCCCATCGTTGGTGGCTCATAAGTAATGGAGCAAATGGCTGACAAGCAGCTGCATGGACAGGTGTGGCCTATTTCTTGGATGCCCCATGACCAATCAAGCAGATAAAAGGCCTGGAGGTGGTTCTGAGTGTTATATTTGCATTTGGTAGCTGTTCACTGGAACTCCCCAACATGAGGTCCAAAGAGGTGTCCATGCGAGTGAAGGAGCCCATCATTAGGCTGAGGAAACAAAATAAACCCAGCAGAGAGATCGCAAAAACAGTGGGAGTGTCCAACACAACAGTTTGGAACATCCTGAAAAAGAAGGAATTAACTGGCAAGCTCAGCAACGGCAAAAGGCCTGGAAGACCATGGAAGACAACTAAAGAGGATGACCGCAGAATTCTGTTCAGGGTGAAGAGGAACCCTTTCACAACATCTAGCCAGGTCAAGAATGCTCTTGAGGAGGTAGGCATTTTGTCAACATCTACAGTCAAGAGACGGTTTTATGAATGTAAATACAGAGGCTTCACAAGGTGCAAACCACTGGTAATGCTCAAGAACAGACAGGCCAGATTAGCCTTTGCCAGCAAACACCTAAAAAAGCCTGCCCAGTTCTGGAATAAGATTCTTTGTTCTGGATTCCTGAATAAGTTCTGGATTCCTGCATTGAGCAGGGGCTTGGACTCAATGGCCTTGTAGACCCCTTCCAACCCTACTATTCTATGATTCTATGGACTGATGAAACCAAGATGAACTTGTACCAGAATGATGGGAAGAGAAAAGTATGGAGAAGGAAAGGAACAGCTCATGATCCAAAGCATTCCACATCATCTGTCAAACATGGTGGAGGCAGTGTTATGGCATGGGCACGTATGGCTGCCAACGGAACTGGGTCACTGATGTTTATTGATGACCTGACTGCTGATAAAAGCAGCAGGATGAATTCTGAAGTGCATAGGGCTATACTTTCTGCTCAGATTCAGCCGAATGCTGCCAGACTGATAGGACGCCGCTTCATATGGCAGATGGATCATGACCCAAAACATACAGCAAAAGCTACCCAAGAGTTTCTCCAGGCAAAGAAGTGGGATGTTCTTCAATGGCCAAGTCAGTCACCTGATCTCAACCCAATAGAGCATGCTTTTCACTTCCTGAAGACAAGACTGAAGGCAGAAAGACCCACAAACAAGCAGCAGCTGAAGGGAGCTGCAGTAAAGGCCTGGCAAAGCAACTCTAGGGAGGAGACTCAGCATTTGGTCGTGTCCATGGGTTCCAGACTTCAGGCAGTCATTGACTGCAAAGGATTTTCATCCCGGTATTAAAGGCAGTCCTTAAGTTTGAAATGATGTTGGTTTGTTCCATTACTTATGAGCCACCAACAATTGGGGGGGGTATCTCGCTGGCTGTACTTCCTGAATGGTTAGTGCCCCACTTTTGTCAAACCCCTTGAATTACAGCTGGAAGTCCTGACCTCTCTCCCATCTGGGTGTGTTTCCTTTCAGCTTCAATGTGGTGGTGTACAGAGGCCAACTGCCAAAACAGTTATCCTTGTTCCAATATTTCTGGCCCTGACTGTATATGAGGAGGATGCATATGACTTCAAGGATATGCAAAATACCTTTTATGCACCAATAAAAATCCACAACTGGGATTAGGAAGAACGGCTTGAAAATTCCAAAGGACCGCTCTTACTTTGCAAAGTACTTTGCAATATAACTTGCTTTGGCCTGGTAAACTTCAAACCTGAAGTAGCTAAACTGCCAGATCAAAGCAGAATTCCTTACAAATGAAATGCCAGCTCCTTTGCAAATCAAGATAAACTTTGTTACATCTGAGCTGAGTCTTGCAAACAGAAGTTTAGCTCAAACTTGTAAACAAAAAAGACAAATCCACCGTTCACCCTTAAAAATATGCAGCACGAGCATTTTAGTGTTTTTGCTTTCAGCATAATTTATGGATATTATCAGAATGAATAAAAATATTAATCCAATCTAGTTTTCCCTTGGTGTTATTTCATCATAGATTGAGTAGTGAAAATTGAAGTGGAAATTGATGGAGAGGGGCTGCAGCTGAGCAGTAGAGCCCCTGCTTTGCATGCAGAAGGTCCCAGGTTCAATCCCGAGCTTCTCCAGGTGGGACTAGGAAAGGAACCCTCCTGAAACCCTGGACAGTCACTGCCAGTCAGTGTTGACGATACTGGGCTAGAAGGACCAATGGTCTGACTCAGTATAAGGCAGCCTACCTATGTTCCTACGACTGAAATGTTAGATGCTAGCAAAGAAGGACTCAAGTCTTGCCATCCCACTTAGAAAGCCCTGTGCAAATAAAGCAAAACATACTTTAGGCAAATGTACTTTGCTCCCTATTTCATGTCTGTGAATTGATATTTACCCAGCTGTGGTGTTCAGTAGGGCTAACTAACTTATATACAAATCTACTCACACAGTCTGTCCTATAATCACAAATGAGGAGGTTGGCTCCATCTCTGTGTATTATCAGAAATCCAAAAATGTGTCCCCCAACATCCTGAACAACAACAACTACCACTAACTGATTTTGTTCTAAGTGATTACAGTGTTCATGGTTCATAGTTTTATATCTTGATAAAAATCTATTCACACTTGTCTTTAATTTGTACCTTTATTGTATTTTTCAGTATGGTTTTAATACAAGACAAGCAAAGCCAATCAGGAAAAACAGGAAGGAAGGTTAGGTGGGCTGAGGCTCAGGAAGCCAAGAGGGATCCATGTTGGGTACCATACAAAGCATCAGAACATCATTGACCATCACAGAGGTTACAGAGTGTAGTGTCCGACTGTCTGCATGTGTGTCTATGATGTGCTGTCTTCATGCTGTCACATGCTTAGAAACAGATAAGGCTGTTGGATGGATGGTCAGTTGATGGATGGAAGATGGAGATTTGTCTTTCCATTGCTGGAGGACAAATTTTTTCAAAGCCAACCTTCTATGACATGGGTGTTTAACTTCTTTCAGCTGGAAGGCCAAATTCAGTTTTGGAGAAGCTCTCAGGGGCCACATTCCAGTGGTGGGGAGGCCAAAAGGCGTAAGACCAAAATACTAATAATACCGGCATATCTTAGCTTAAAGGGTTTACTGCCAGTAACTAAGCTTTAGGAGAGGCATTTCAACATTTTAAAATGGAACAAAAAACTGCACAAAAGACAGGAAAACACTAGGTGGGTAACAGTTGGGGAAATTAGTTGGGGACAGGGGAAGGGCCATCTGGGGAACCATGGAAGGCAGGATTTGGCCCCCACGTGGTTCAACACCTCTGCTCTATGACCATCCAAGAAGTCCCAAACTGCCAGAATGTACTTCAATACTACATTCATGCCAGAAAGTCTCAGGACCAGATTAGGGACCAAATTAAGCTGGATACAAACTTACAACTATTCACACTTCACCCATATCCCATATTCAGGCTCATATGAGAATGTTCTTAATTCTTTTAGAGTGCAATCCTATGCATGTTTTGACAGAAAAAAGGGCCTACAACTGCCAGCATGCCCTAGTCAGCATGCTGGGAGTTGTAGGCCTTTTTTCTGTCTAAATTTGCATAGGATTGCATCCTTGGTCTTGTCTTCTGAACAAAGCCTTACAGATCCCCCCCCCCCCGCCACCTGACGCATAAGCAAAATCCACTAGACTCCTCTGTTCTTACATACCATAGCATCAAAAGTACTTAAAATAGTGTCATGAAAAGCTAAGCCAGAAAAGGAGACTACTTGACTTTGGAGGAAGTCCACTGCACTTCAGCGAGAAGCCCTGAACAGCTGGTTCCAAAAGGCTATTTACAAGGGAAAATTGTTACTTCTAGCAAAGAAGAAGCAAATATACCCCTGGAGCTGAAGATTATATCACTTTGACTGGGTATTGGTTTTCCATGCATATCACCCTAGCAAAGTGAAACTGTGGCAAAAGCAGATTGACTTCACTTGATGGGGGGTGGGGTGGGGTGGGGTGGGGTGGGGGAGAAAAACAATCAAGTTTGACTGTGAAGCCAGAAAACATAAACAAAGGAAAGTTAAATATACTGGAACCAATTTCAATCTATATTTAAAACCTGGTGATGCATCCCGGGTTTGGGTACTGCTGCATAGGTGTGTACCAGGCAAGATATGGCTTTGTTTTCAAAGAAAGGAGGAAAAGGGAATAGGGAAGTTGTCACTTTCATTAAAGGCAACCTAGATTTCAATATTACTATTGCAGACATTATGGCTAGCATAACATTGCTAATGACCTAGAAGCCAGAACGAAGCCCAAAAGTCCTCTAACTCTCCCATTGTGTTGATAAAATATCCTTTATATCTTTTCTTTTCCCTCCCCAAAAGCTTGTGTGACAAGTTAGGCCTTTAACTGGAACCTAAAACATGCCATAGTTGGTGCCTCCCACATACCAAGGGAGAGGGCATTCCACAAACTGGGTACCACCACAAAGTCTGCTTCTGTCTGGGCTGCCACCAGATGGCAGTCTGCAGGTTATAGTATAACTATAACCTGCACGGTCTACTTTGCGATTGAGCAGTCTGTCAAGGGCTCCTTGAAGGCCTCTCTCAGACAGTAGCCAAGTCCAGACACAGACAAAGGGATTCTTTTCAAAGCTTTATTCCTCTTTTACAACTTAACAACTCTATCGTTAGCAACTAGATATGAGCAGCAGAGTACCTATGCCCTAAGTTGGAACAGTTGGTCCCTGTTTGAAAGGGAATCACCAGCAGACCCTGAACTTAAGGGCTAGGGAGAGTCCCTCCCCTTTTTCCTTGGATCTTCTGAGGCCAACCGGGCACTACATCTCCTTTCCGCGCCCTCCATTTGGCGCCGCTCTCTGCGTTGGCGACGTGTGTCCATCAAGTCTGCTTCCCACGCTCTCTCACTCCCAGGACTGCTATCTAAGCTAGGAATGCCGGTGGGAGGAATCTCCGTCAGCTGTTGGCCCTGGGAAAGAGGAGCTCGCTCCTCTCCCAGGAGCGACTCCTCTTCCTCAGAATCAGAACTACTCTGGGATTCTATGGGCTCAGTGTCCACCCTGACACAGTCTATATCAGGGAAGGTGATCTGTTGGGTATATATGCACCCCACTATATTAATGAAAGAAGCTCAATGACAGACACCTTGAATGTTGTCACAGAATCTTATCATAAAGATACAATTTGCTTCCAGGGCGTGTTCAGTTAACAAGGCTGGATGGGAACCTTTCTTCAAGGGCAAGAGGAGAAATTCCATTCAGAGGTGTTTATCATAATGGCAGAGTGTGTGAGGTGCATGACTGATGTGCATTAAATTCATGGTTTCCTGAGACAGCATGTACTTCCAAACAGGGTAAAAACTGACCAATGATTTATATAGCTTACGTGACATCTACTAACTACAGCCACATTATAGACTGATTTGTAATTATTCAAGTACATTGCTCTTCTGTCATTAGCCGGCAGCATTTAAACCAATTTTTGGTACTCTTATTGATTTAATTTCTACGAAAAAGACTGGGTACACAGTCATAGTACAGGACAGACATGAGTAGTTGTGAGGTCCAGACGAGAGTCCACGAAGACAGAAAAAAAAAAATCTTGACTGTTTTCTCTATTTAGGATGCAAATTATTAGGATGTCTGCATTTTATTCCTGAAAAACCTAAACTCTCATTTAGTAGATTTCCCAGTACCATCCCAGAGAAATCCAGCTGTACTGCACCATGATTCTTACATTAAAAGTTCTGCTGTGGCATTGTGAAGAACAAGTGTCCAAGGTTTTATCGTCAGAAGTGGAGGAAGTCTAAACACATTATTATGCTCTCTGACAAGCTTGAGTAATTTCAAGATAATTCACTATTAAACTACAGATGCTCTATACATTGTGAAACACCTGAAAACAGCTACATCATGGGTAGACAACGTGGTGCCCACAGGCACGCATCTGCCCCCAGACATCTTCTTTGGTGCCCACGGAGACACCCTACTACTCCCAATTTTTATTAAAAATATTTTTTTTAAGTATTTTCTTACTGGTAGCTGGGATTACTTCCAACTGAAGTGGAAGCCTCCAGCTGCTGCCATCTTAATTTCCCATGAATGCCTCTGGGCAGGGTTTTTGACCTTTGTGACTAGCCATGTCCACCCACGGCAGCCATTTTATGGTTGTGCCCAGGATAGCTTCTTAAATCTCCAAATATGCTCATGGTCCCAAAAGTTGCCTACCCCTGAGCTAAGTTGTCTGCAAAGATGCAAAAAAAAAAGTGAAAAGCAACTAATTCATAACCCCTCCCAAAATCCCCACTCCAAATCTACCATAGCACATAACTTACAATGAATCTGCTGATGAATGTCAAAGCTCTTGGTATGGCAGGTCTCTGACAGCTCCAGGTGTGCCATATGTGTATGTGTGCTGTGCACACATACACCACCAGATGTTAAGTGTGAACTTAGGTTTATGGGCACATATTCATAGGAGAGTAAGTCCTGCCAACATGATCCAACATCCCCCGGGTCTTGTGTGTGTGTGTGTGTGTGTGTGTGCGCGCGCACGTGCGTACATATCATTTGAGGAGAGTCAAAGACATATATGGAAAGGACACACAAAGCATATTACAATGCACATCAGAACTCCTTTCAGATTAATGCCTTGCCAACTTAATGACTGAAATAATAAATTCTGGGTTCTTCCAAACTCATGGCTCCTAGCACTAATAAAAAGGCATTGTGCAGCTATTCTGTCTTTCTTGCATTAATCATTTTTTTGTAGCAAGAAGAAAAGATGGAAGAAGCAGAGGAAAAACATGGGGGAGTTACAAATGGAAGACAATAACATCTGGACCCCCTGTAAAATTCCACATTTGAGGCAGGATGACTGCACAAAAAGAGCCTGAAGTGAATGTTATTTTTGGAGTGGCTAGTCGGGAAGGGCTGCGTGTGGCTAGTTACTTCAGAATAGCATAGCTCTGGAAAACCTAGTATACATATGCTTCCTAACCTATGCTTCCTTGCCTCTCCAGCCCAGAATCCACACCTCTCCAAACCTCCCTGGCTCATCTACTTCCTTCCTGATAATAGTTCACAGCACCTTCTGTCTACAGACCCTAAGTGAGTTCCTCCCCATAGTCCTACTTTCTTCTTGGTTCTTCATTCCTTGAACTCTCTCTTTCTACACCATTCACCATCTTCTCAGGTTCCTGCTTTTTGAACTCGCTGCTTACTTTTTTCCACTTCCTTTAGTCATAATTCCGCTTCACCAACTCCCTGCCCCCAACATGCCTCTTAAATTCCTCACAAAGCATAGGGCCCTTGATATTTCCCACTGAGAATTTTCTTCTGAGCCCTTTCTGTGATATCAGCCTTTTCTTGTCTCGGTTCCCTGTCTCCTCAGCCCTTCTCCCTAAGCCACATTCTTCACCTATTCTGTAATTGCCCTTGCGAATGCTTAATATGGGGGGGGGGGGGTGAACATACCTACTCAGTTTGCAATCCACCCCTAGGCTCTGCTCTCCAGGCAACACAGAATACGCTAAGGTTCCTTCACAACAGAGTTCTTTGTTACTACAACGTATGAGAAAACACTAACTTCTGAGGCACTGCATGACACGCTGCCTCAGTTCCAAGGCCTGCACGAAGACATGAGGGTGGGGGGTGGGGATTCAGGCCTCCAGGAGGAAAAAGATACTAAAACATGTGGCTTCTCTTAAAGCTATACACATACACATAATCACATACCTTCTTTCAGATTCCCCTTTCTTAGTCCATTCCCTGCAGCCCCTTCTTCCAGTTTCCTTGCCTCTGAGCTCCCTGCCCCTTAACATCCCAGAAATTCTTTCCAGTCTTCAGCCTTCCGGATTGAGGTTTTATTTCAAGAGAAGTTCACAGCTTTGCCATCCCTCACAGAATCTGGATGCAAAACTATTTAGCTCGATTAACATGTCTGGCCCCGGCTACTCCAAGAGGCGCCCAATGTGGCCCTCAGGGCAAAACGGTTGAGCACCCTTGGTCTACACTGACCAGCAGTGGCTCTCCGGAGTTTTAGGTAGGAGTCTTTCCTAGCACTGCCTGCAGATGCCGAGGAGCCGGGGACTGAACCTGGAACTCTTTGGCCCTTCTCTTCACTATATAACTAGTGAGTGCTCTATGTGTAAAACTCAAATCTGAAACCTAGTCCAAAGCTGCCCCTTTGTTCTAAAATCCTGTTCCCTAACCATAGAAATGTGGAGATTTCTCACTCATGACGGAAATATGATTCTGCACATGTACAGGAGTACTCGGCTCTCCACGCAATCTGCAAGTCAATACCCAATTCAGGATCTACGATGAGCATAAAATCAAGTTACACCTTGCCTTAGGCCTAAATTACATATCATATTTAGCCTGTGGTGATGAATATCTGAACTGTACCTAGAAAAAGAGCATGACTTTTGCTGTTGCAACGTAATACCTGGCTTACACATTTGCCTTGCTAGTGACGACCATTTCCTCCTCTTGTTAAACTAAATGGCAACATTCCCATTCATCCCTGCTGGGAACAGAATCGGAACCAGTCTGTATATTTTGGACGTTTTTAAAAGGCAAAAGGCATCCAGCTTGAATGACATACAAGGTCTTATTTCCCATATAATGTGCGTTCAAATCAGTCTTGTGCTAGGATTAATGTCCTTTTCTTAGTACAATTGCTCTGTGGGGACACAATGTCACCTCAGGAACCTTGCATAGTACATTGGTAGAAACTGAAAACAATAACAGCTATATCAAAAATAATAGTTTCCATTCTCACATAGTGTGGAGTTGTGTGCTATTCCTGAAACACACAGATATGGATTATTATTATTTTTTAATGAAAAACACATGTCAAATCTCAGCATGCATGCCTTGTTTATGCCTTCCTGAAAAATAACTACTGAAAGGACCAATTTCCAGAAACTGCCTGGTGGGACATTATCAGGCCACAGTATGCCAAAGGCATCTTTAAACATTTGTTCACAGTGCAATTACCTTTCTTCCAATTGGCTGCTAGCCACTTGAAAGGCATATTTCAGAAAGTGACCAGAATCTCTTTAAGAGTGATGGCTTCTATGTCAGGGCTACTGTACTTTAAATTGGTCCTACTTTGTGCCTGCTCCAGTCACTGGCTGGACAAGCAGTCCAGAAGCTCCTGCCAAACTTGGGTGTTTTTTTTAATGTGGATTACCTCTGTCTTTGATTTTGGTTGTGCTAATCAAATCCTGGCACACATTAGTTTAAGCATCTTTGAAGAGGGGATGAAGCTGAAGTGTAAAGTTTCACAAAGTCATTTGAGGTGTGTGATAGCTGTAGAAAACTACCACTTTTAGTACATACTCTCTATGCATATAATTATTACATATCATGTAATTATGTGTGCTTAGACAGTGCAAATGTCTAGACTTACTAAGATGCTTGAATCCAACTCCAGAACCACATTAAAAGGACATGAAGACCAGAGCCCCCAGGATCAGATGGGTGTATGAGTTCCATCCTTCCTAAGTTCCATCTATCAGCCTTCAGACTCCATCAACAAGCTCTTCAGTAGTATTTCCAAGCATCCCTCCCTCCCAAAATTCTGTCTTGGCAAATAGTAAATGTTGCCCCATAATCTGCCACCACAGATAGATCTATATGTCAGGGGGCCCTAGCCAGCCTCTTTCAGTCTACTCCAGTAGCCAACTCCAGACACAGACAAAGGATTATTTTCAAGGCTTTATTCCTTTTACAACTTAATAACTCTATCACCAGCGACTAAGCTATGAACAGCAGAGTGACCTATGCCTTGGGTTGGACACAGTTGGTCCCCGTTTGAACGAGAATCACTTGCAGACCCTGAACTTATGGGCTAGGGAGAGTCCCTCCCCTTTTCCCTTGGGTCCTCTGGACGCGACAATTGCTTGCGCGCCAAACGGGCGCTACGCCTCCTTTTCGCGGCCTCCATAGCTCGTCGCTCTTTGCGTCTGCGTCGAGCATCCAGCCAGCCCTCCTACCGTGCTCTTTCACTCCCAGGACCTCTATCTATGTCTGGAATGCTGGCAGGAAGAATCTCTGCCAGCTGCAGGGCCTGGGAGGGATGAGCGTGCTCCTCTCCCACGGACGGCTGCTCCTCCTCAGAATCAGAACTGCTCTGAGGTTCTATGGGCTCAGTGTCCACCCTGACACTATATTTTATCCTCCTCAGCTTTTCCAGGGCTTATACAGTGGTGAGAATAAGCTTGTGAATCCTAATGATAATTATGGAAATTCCATAGTTTTAGCATAATAGCCTTCTTGAATCAAAACCAGTCCTTTTCTAAATATCCAATAGGATTTATATTAACCGCTTTCACATCTTGTGAAATAAAGTGATGTATAAATTAGGCAAACAATGAGTACTTAAGAATAAGAGTATGTGCAAAAGTAAATGAAACCTTAGTTGCATCAGCTCAGTTAAAGGGAATCATTAGAATCAGGTGTTTAAGTAGTTAGGTAGATCTTCATGGGTGAGTTTGGGAGGCCCCACCCTATATAAAGATCAGAAGCTTTTGTGAGTTTGGTCTTCACCATACAGTTGTGTGGAAACATGTCATGCCATGATCAAAAGACATCTCTGAAGACCTCAGGAAAGCAGTTATTGCTGCTCAGCAGTCTAGAAAGCATTACAAAACCATTTTTAGGGATTTGGGGCTCCACCAATCCACTATCAGACAAATAGTCTACAAATGGAGAAGGTTCAGGACCACAGTTACTCTACCCAGGAGCAGTTGTCTTACCAAAATCTCTCCAAGAACAAATGGGTGCATCATCCAGGAATTCAAAAAGAACCAGTCCAAGGATCCTCAGGCCACTCTTGTCTTGGCTAATGTGAGAGTTCACAACTCAATGATCAGAAAAAGACTGAACAAGAATCGTGTTCATGGGAGGATAGCCAAGAGGAAACTACTAATCACTGCTGCCCATCTGAAGTTTGCTAAAGATCATATAGGTAATCCTCAAGACTTCTGGAACAATGTTCTCTGGACAGACAAGTCAAAGGTAGGACTTTTTGGCCTCAATTAGAAATGTTATGTATGGCGAAAAATGAACACTGAGTTCATACAGAAGAACCCCATCCCAACCGTCAGGCATGGTGGTGGGAATGTGATGGTTTGGGCCCACTTTGCTGCCTCAGGACCTGGATGACTTGCCATCATTGACACAACAATGAATTCTGCAGTGTATCAGAAGATTCTAGTGGAGAATGTCAGGCCATCTGTCCATTTGCTGAAGCTGAACTGAAAATGGGTCATGCACCAAGGCAATGATCCTAAACATACAAGCAGATCTACAAAAGAATGGCTGTGGAAGAAGAAATTCCATGTTTTAGAATGGCCTAGTCAAAGTCCAGACCTTAACCATATCAAAATGTTGTGGCAGGACCCTACAAGCGAGCTGTTCATGCAAAGAAGCTCTCAAATGTCACTGAGTTGAAGCAGTTCTGTAAGGAGGAATGGCCCAAAATTCCTCAAAATCTATGTGAGAGACTAACCAACAGTTACAGAAAATGCTTAGCTGAAGTCATTGCTGCTCAAGGGGGTGCCACCAGGTACTGAATCTAAAGGTTCACATACATTATCACAAATTGACATTGAATGTTGAATCAGTTGTGGGTAAATTAATGTTGAAAAAGCATTGTGTTTGTTTACTCAGGTTATATATTGTTCTTTATCTAGGATTATGGGGTTAGATTAAGATCTAATAACATTTTAGGTTGGAAATATGTGACAATCCTAAGGGGTTCACAAACCTTTTCTTGCCACTGTATTCAAAGATATGTTACAAGGAAGCAGAAACAATGGGAAAGTGAGCAACTTGACTTTGCACATCTTATGTTTTCTATGTAATGTACAAGGTAATAGCACACAGGCATTTAAATACATGCATTTCTCCTTCATGCACTACAGCACCAATAGAGGATGCACAAGTCCCTTGCTGCTTCTGATATCACTTCCTTGTAACATGTGAGAATGCTCTCATTTCTGGCCAAACATGTCTTGCTCCTGAACTCTTAGCAGTATAGAAAATACTCTGCTCAAGTTGGCAGGGGAAGTACTATTCTAGGTTTTCCATCTGCAGGACAGACTTATCCTTTTTGAGTGCTTCATTGCCATGAATTTTCAGAGAGCTTACAGCTCATTTGTGTGCATTTTCAGAGGTTCTCTCTGCCGGTGTATTTTGACAGAATTTACAGAATGGACTGATACCATTTACTTGTACTGTTGAATTCAAAGAATTTTTTCCATCTTTGGCAGCTGATTTTTCAGCGAACAAGTTTGTAGAGTTTTCTGCTCAGGCTGATACTGTTTCCAATGCAGTTAACACCTGATAGCATAGAGTGATCTGCACTTGCACTGACAGTCATCATGGCCCTGTTCTATCACTATTGGCAAAAGACTTGTCAGACTTCACACAGATACTGTTCAGTGGAGTGCAACAACTTGAGCCATGAAGGTACCATGTACTTACTTTGTAACTATCATGGATCTGCGTATGGACACACAGCAGGGCTTTTTACTCTCTCCCCCAAGCCACAGCCCTTCTCCTCACTCTCATCACAAGCGGTTTTTTATAATCAATTTGCTCCTCTGGTACATGATTTCATATCCAGTGCTTTGATGCACAGGAGAGGCAAAAATTTAAAATCATCCAGAGCTTGGGTGATCACAGAATAATTAATGGTATTATCTCCTGGAGAATCCCAGCATAGTCCTGTTCAAACCACTGTGGAAGTTAAAAGTCCACACATATTAGAAATTCTCCAGATATCATGCATTCAGCATGGATGAACTGGAATTCAACCTATGCAATCTAGATCAGCGACATTAATAGTTTCAGCCTTTCTAAACAGCATAAGCAAATCAGATTAACACACTCAAAATCAGAAGTCGTGACATTTTGCTGTGTTGTTCTCATGTACAATTTCAATTTAAAATTATTTTTTGATATTCACTCCAACTGTGACCTCTAGTTTCTTCTTTAATTTCAGTTCAAGTTTTGTAACCCAACTGCTTTATAGTGGTCCTGTTCATACATAACAGTAAGTTACCATTCTGGACCATGCTGCTCGATCTTTGCTCTTTTCTCCTCCTGCCAACGGGAGCAGCTAAACAAACCAGGAAGCCACCCTCCGTCTATGGTTTGTTTAGCATTACATCTGAACCAGGATCTCTGGCTTGTTCCTCTCCTAACAAGCCAAAGTAATAAGCTGGGGTTTGTTCATGGCTTACCGCTCCGGCTTGTCAGGACAGCAACAAGCCAAAAATCCCACTTTCGACGTAACGTGAAACAAACCATGGATGAAGGGTCCCTAATTTGTTTAGCTGCTCCCACTGGCAGGAGGAGCCAAGTGGGAGTGCACAGCACGCTTGCTCATTCCTGGTACACCAGAATTCTGGCTTATTGTTAAGTGCTAACCAGCCTACTAGGTCCACAGTCCAGGAGTTTCAGTGTGTTTCCAGAACTGGGTGTGTATGGTGACTTCTTCATTCCTTCCAATGAGCAGAAAAACCCTCCATTTATGCAACAGAGAATCCTTGTACATGCACAGGGCATTTCTACTCATAGATGAGAACAGAAAGCCCCTGCACATTCAGGGCTTTACATGAGATATTCTCTTTTCCTGATCCCCCATTAAAAAGATAATGAGTCATCAAAAGCAAGTATACATCCAGGTAACTGAAATTCTCATTTAAAATGAGAAAGTTGTAGAAAATGGAAAGGGGATGCTCTCCAAGGACTTCCTCAATAGTTCTTAAAATTTAAGCAACAGAGGGCTGGGAGATGTTCTCTCTGCTATATGGATAATTGATTCAAGCTAGCAGAGGTATTAAGGTGAGCTCTAAAATCCCAACATCTTTGGGAGTAATATAGATTCAATGTCCTTTGCTGTATGTCATTCTAAGAGAGAACTTCTACCTGGTATTCCTCAAAGTTCAATTACCTCTGAATAGCCACCTTTATATTGCATTGCCTTCAGCACCAGCCACCAAAATCCCTTTGAGATACATTCATTTGGACCACATTTTATTACAGTTTTGGTACTTACCCACTTGTTTTCCCCATCATTCTCCCACAATATAGCTTGGCCTGATTGTTGGTAGAGCAGTGATACTGAGCTTTCCAGCTTCTACATGGCATATGGTTTTTTATGATAGCGAGGGCTCAGCCCCAGCATCTATTTTCAATGCCAGGGGCTCAACAATGGAACATATCAAGAAAGCACAGATAAAAGAACCCCTGAGCAGAGTGGAGACTGCATTTTCCTCACCACTTAGTGCCTAGACAGAGTCCTCATACACACACATCACTAATTGGGGGAAGAACTTCCAAGGGCTGTATCTCACTAGTAGAGCATATGCTGTATATGCAGAAAGAAAGTCCCATGTTCAATCCTTGGAATCTCTAGGTAGGGCTGGAAAAAAATTTGTGTGAAACTCTAGAGAGATGCTGCCAGTCAGTGTCAACAATACTGGGCTAGATGGATCAATGGTCTGGCTCAGTATAAGGCAGCTTCCTATGGACAGTATCCAATGCTGTCACAGCACTAGTGCTAATGACATTGCGCTAGCATAAACCAATGCTATCACAACAATGTTAGCACTTGCTAGGCAAAGGAGAAAAGCACGGATTTGCCACTGAATTTCAGCAGTGCCATTTGTGATATTGCCCAATGTTTCCAGATAGACCTAAGCCCTTGCAGGTCTTTTTCTAGAAATTAAGTACTGGTGAAAAGGAAAGGTTCCTCCTGTGCAAGCACCGAGTCATTGCTGACTCCTAGAGGGACACCGCTTTCCCTGGCGTTTTCCTGGCAGACTATAGCGGGGTGGTTTGCCATTGCCTTCCCCAGTCGTGACTACCTTTCCCCCAGCAAGCTGGGTACTCATTTTACCGACCTCGGAAGGATGGAAGGCTGAGTCAACCTGAGCCGGCTACCCGGGACCCAGCTTCTGCTGGGATCGAACTCAGGTTGTGGGGAGAGTTTCAGTTGCAATACTGCTACCTACCACTCTGCGCCACATGAGGCTCTAAGTACTGGTGACAAAAGCATAATTAGTTGAAGAATTAAACATCCTTTCACATATGGCACTAAAACTTCCTCTGAGCCTCCCTCATGCTTTGTGTGTACAGGTTGCTAAATGCAGGACAGAAAGCTGAAGAGAGCCATTTTCACATGATACATACCTCCTTGCCAGTGTGGATGGTACATTTGCACTGCAGATCTGGGAAAGTGCAACAAGAATGCTTAATGGCACGTGGGAAAATGTTACCCTGAGTCAGGGATGGTCAGTGTCTGAATTTGCAGGAGCCATTTTCCTCTTCTGGAAGAGTGTTTGGCCACAGAAAATGACCTCCTTCTTGATGCCATCTAACATTAAGGGCTTCACTATTATGGAGGGCATACACTAAAAGATAGCTGGGCCATATTATACAAAATCTAAAGAAAGATGTTAACATTAGACTTTGGACTATCCCTATCACTTACAATGTGGAAGTGTTGTTCTCCCATCCCCACTGCACTTATGAGTGAAACTGTAGGCAAACATTTTTAGCACATCTTGATTAACAAGGTGTTGTTGTCTCATGAGGATAAAAGTGGGAGGAGCGAGGGAATAATATATCCTGTCATTAAACTCCTTGGAGGAAGGGTAAGATATAAAGGTAATATATAGTACCTATTGTCTCATAAAGTGGTACTGTTGCTAGAGTGTAATAAATTTGTATTTAATATTGGAGGCTCAGTTACCAAGCAGACTCATCAAGTTGGAAGGAATCAGAATTCATTTGGTCCAGTCCCCTACTGGCTGCTCACACATTTCAACATATGTAATCTAGACAATGGGAATGCATTACTGTCAATCCTAAAAAAGAACCATAGGTATAAAGATCTGGGTGCATGATGGCTAGAGGTAAAGCCTACATGAGATGCTCCTCAGACTGTCATAAGCCATTATGTGCACCTACTGCTGTGTGTGCTACTGCTGGGCTTTAGGTGCACTTTGGTTTCAACCCTATTCTGCTCCCTTAAACTCAAGCCTAAATTCAATCCCACCCAGACTAGCTGGGTTGCTTCAATTAAATGAGTCCTCAGTTTACAGCAATAGGTTCTTCCATGAAATAGTAAAACAGAAAAGTATGAACATTCCTCCACCTGGGATTTGACACTTAGCTAACTTACTGATAGGTGCAAAACAAACATATAGCATTTAATGAGGTGCCTGGGAATAAAATCAAGGAATGGATCATACGAAGTTCCCTGGTACTGTGAGAGCTTTAGTCCATCTAGCTCAATATTGTCTACTCTGACTGCAAGTGGCTCCCAAAGATCTTTGGGGAAATGTCTATCCTAGGCCTGCTCTCTGAGATTGTTTTTGAGTGGAGGCTCCAGGGACTGAACTGGAGCATACAAAGTGTATGTTCTATCTCCCTAAGGATGATGAAAGGCATAGCCATTCTTCAATCTGCACTCCTCTAGGCCTGATCCAGAGATTTTACCAAGGTGAGATGAAATGAGTGGCAACTGTGGACAGGGCCTTCTTGGTTGTGGCATCCTATCTGCCAGGGACGTTCACCTGGCACCCACGCTGATATAATTTTGGAATCAGGCAAAGGCCATTTAACATCTAATGAGATTGGTTTAATATTACTTTATCTTATATTCTGTTTGTCTGATTATTGTAGTTTTACTGTATTTTGTGACTGCATTGTTTTTATTGTTTTTGCGTGAATCACCCTGGAAAAGTTTATATTGAAGGGTAGTATATAAAATCAAATCAATCAGCTTTTCTACAGACCAGATGCACCTGATCATGAACATTAGCAATAAGGAGCTGGCTTTTACGATGCCTGTGACAAACCAGTATGTCTGTACTTCCAACCCTGCAAAGTAGGACAGGTGTCTATATTCTTCAGAGGTAGTTGCCACCACCACTCATGTGTCTTTTTAATATCCCTTAGCCTGCCCAGATGAGAATACAGGTGTATATCTTTTATATGCAAAGAAAAATAGGCCCCTTGTCCAGTACTTCCTTTAAACTCCTTAAAACCCAAGTTAGCATGTTTGCCAAGCATCACAATGCATGGAAGAGGCCAACTCCAGGCTAGGCAAAGAATGTAATCATCTCCATTTTCCAGTTTAGTATATTTATTAAAGAACCAAGCAGAGAGAAGTTCAGAACTGGTCAGTTGCTTTAAAAATAAAATGAAGCATACACATGAGCTAACTAAAACCTATCAGGAGCCTAAGAAAAACTCACCAAAGCAGCTTACAGGTGGGGGAATGATGAGGCCCACCAATCATCCCTGCCTGCTCCTAAAGTGCCCCTTTCTTTTCAAAACCTCTTGATGACTGTTCATTAACAACCAGCTGGATAGAATGAGAATCTCTTGCATGCAGAAGGTCCTAGCTCCTGGCATCTCAAGGTAGGACTGGGAAAGATTTCTGCCTAACTGAGAGCCACTGCCAATCAATGGTGGGGGACATGTGGCCCACCAGTTGTTTCTGGACTGCAACTCCCATCAGCCCTAGCCAGCACAGCCAATGGTGAGAGGCGATGGGAGTTGCAGTCCAACAACATCCAGAGGGTCAAAAATTCCCCATCTCTGGTGTAGGCAGTACTGAGCTAGATGGACCAATTGTCTGACTCGATATAAGGTAGCTTCCTATGTTCCTATCAGAGAACACATAATAAAGACTTCTCACTAGCAAACCAGCCTTCTATAGTGTTTTATCCAAATCTCAGCTCAAGAAAACTGGTGTGACATATAAGTGAATGCTTCAATTGATGACAACGTAATAGTGCTAACCAATGATGATTATGCAGGTCTCAAGTGAGTCTGATGTTTTTTCTGGTTAAGGAAGAAAAAGTGTACAGGGTCTGGACAGATACCACGCAGCCACCAATCTCACTGTGTTTTTTACATGCTTGGAAGCCAAGATCAGGCCAAGGGCTAAGTATGTTGTGCTTGTAAGAATACAAGTGGTTTTGTATGTGGTTTTCACCTGGAAAATGCGGATTTCCAATGAGGCATTGTGCTGCAATGTTTTGGTTTGCTGCAGGTTTCCTGTGGTTGCAAGCTGTTTGTCCATTCCCTGAACTGACTTCGCATTTTGTGGTGGGCGTGTGATAGGCGTGCCTAGTGCTTGTGTCACTCTGATGCCCCTTCACTCCTCTTCATTCCTTTGCTACTGCGCAGGCATGGAGAGGCGTGCCCATTTATTCAACCACACTTTCGCACACCTTCGCAGCTTCGTATCTTCGCAATGGCTGCTTTGGAGTCAGTGCCCAAGGGCCGTGGGGTCTTGGGGGAGCAGAAAGTCCAGGACCAACCTTTCATGGGCACACGCCTTGGCATGTGCGAACCATCATGAGAATCTCAGGCTGGAGAACTGCCAAACAGTTGGCATGGTAACGAAGGAAAAGACCACTCACATTTCACCTAACGCGGAATGGACAGACACAAAAGAACTGCTAAAATACAAAACAGCCACTAAAACCTGAAATGTCACACCCCAACTTTCACGTGCCTGCACAGCTGTGCATTTAAATATAATGGTAAAAAAAAGGGGGCACAGCGGATTTTCCCATTGGAGAAGTCTGCAGTAAATCGTGTGTGTACCGCAGCAGAAGCTAATTTGCAGCTGCAATGCTGCACAGTTACGACGGAGTGAAGGCTGAAAGTGGTGCCATGTACATGGCCCCAGGGATGTTCACATGACAAAACAGGGCAGGCTGAATGAGTAGATGGAAAAAGTGGAATTGTGAATTTTTGCAGCATTCCTCTAATCATGCAAGAGAGCATACATATATGCTTGCGCATAGCCTCTGAAGAACATGCAGTGGCTGGGGAATGTCCTGCTCTCTTCTCCACACATTTCCTCTACCATGTTTGATTACATGAACAGGAATTATATGATGTCTGAGTGAGGCCAGAGGAATAGCATGCACAAAAATTCAGGATCATCAACCAGTCTTGACAGAGATTCTGAGCACTGCTTTTCAATCCTTTAAAGAAAGAGGGGTGATGGCAGGGTTTGCATAAGGAGATCTTCGTCGCACGTCTGAGAACTGCTGATTTATTCCTAGCAAGTAATCTTGGCTAATGTCTCCAGAGGTTGACAAGCTAGTTAGACAAGCATTATTTTTACTGATATGGAATAAAGTCATTTTACAGTCTTAGCAAGGCATGCTTTTGTTAAAAACGACAGGTACATCTTTAGCTCTCATCATAGTTGCTGCTCAAAGTTGATAAATGCAATGTTTATAACAGGAGCTAAATGTTCAGAAACAAGGAAACAAAAAAGAAGATCCCCAGCATTTCATGTTGTAGGAATACAAATATCACTTCACAATTCTATGAGAGGTTCTTCCATGTCTGGTGTTAACGTTCCCATCAACTATGAGTTGCCGCTCATAGTTCCTGGAAATGAATATGAAAGTTATGCCAACTATGCACGGGTAAAATATGCAAAGTAACTGCAACCCTCTAGCAGAAATGTTCAATGTGGCCTTTAGTACTAAGTAGGTCACCTAATCCTCAGTTAGGCCATTACCTCTATCATCATCTGACTACTGAATTAAATGCTAATGGGAACCAGAATTGAGATAGCCAGAGGAAAATTACTTTCAATGTTGCTACCACAGCCTTATTTGGTAAGGAAGTTCAGTTGTGTTGCTCTCATGTATCACATCATGTTCATTCCTGCCCCTAAGCTTGCATAGAATGAAGCAGGCAGCCTGAACCTAAGCACACTTACATGGAAGCAAATACTAAAAGCAGAAATCTCAAACAGGTAAACTAGTGAGATTAATACTTGCTTTTAACTCGGATATAAAAAGCTTGGTATTTACTTTGCGTGCTACTTCTTTTAAAAACTGATGGGAGCATGGTCATACACTAGCAAGTATTTTAGATTTGCATCAGAAAGGAGCAGTGTATTCTGCAAGGCAAATGTTTTCTGGTGAGTATGCCTTTAAGAGACACAGTGGCACAGCAGGAAAAAAGTGGGGGAGAATGAAGTGCTTTGATGTGGAAACAAAAACCATGTTCATCTGTCAACAACTGTTGTTGCTCCAGATGAAAAATTAAAAGACAAATAAAAGTAAACCATTGAGATCGCTATGGGGAAACATCAGCTAAAGAGGAAATTAACTTTCACAAAGATCAGAACAAAATGCTTTACCCCAGGCAGCCACAAAAAAACTCTCTTGGAAGGTAGTTAGCAGTCAATGGGAACCCAAGGGTTTCGCATCACTTTGAAAGATAAGAAGCTAAAGCTTTCCAGTGATGGAGGTGCACATGTTTGGAGCAAAAGAAAGAAAAACTCCCAAACCTCGGGGGCATTCCTGACAGCAGAATGTCCCTTGAGGAATGACCCCTCAGGATATCTTAATCCAGGGGTGGGCAGACCTCAAGCTTGCAGAATCTACCTTGTTTTTTTACTTGAACACCAGGGCTGAATCTACACATAGCAGTTTTACCGTTATCATACTACAGTGATAACTGTTGGTGCACATGACACCAATGGGCACCAATAGTTATCACTGCAGTATGATAACAGTATAATTGCTATGTGTAGATTCAGCCCAAGATCCACCAACTAGTCAGGTACAAAACTGGGGGGGAAGGGGAGATCATATGCTTAGAATTAAGAAACCAGGTGCCTTTTTTGTTTTTAGTAGCAGAACCGATTTCAGCTCTCACACAAAAATCAGCTCCTAGTTTTCTTCACAATGCCAAAGAGTGTTCAAACTACCGTACAATTTCGCTCATTTCACATGCCAGCAAGGTTATGCTCAAAATCCTACAAGCTAGGCTTCAACAGTATGTGAACCGAGAACTACCGGAAGTACAAGTTGGGTTTCGAAGAGGCAGAGGAACTAGAGATCAAATCGCCAACATTCGCTGGATCATGGAGAAAGCAAGAGAATTCCAGAAAAATGTCTATTTCTGCTTCATTGACTACGCTAAAGCCTTTGATTGTGTGGATCACAACAAACTCTGGCAAATTCTTAAACAGATGGGAGTACCAGACCACCTTACCTGTCTCCTGAGTAACCTGTATGAGGGTCAAGAAGCAACAGTAAGAACTACACATGGAACAACCGATTGGTTCCAAATTGGGAAAGGAGTACAAGGCTGCATATTATCGCCCTGCTTATTTAACTTATATGCAGAGTACATCATGAGAAACGCCGGGTTGGATGAATCACAGGTCGGAATTAAGATTGCCGGGAGAATGATCAACAACCTCAGATACGCAGACGATACCACCCTAATGGCAGAAAGCAAAGAGGACCTCAAGAGCCTCTTGTTGAGGGTGAAAGTGGAGAGTGCAAAAGCTGGTTTGAAACTCAACATTACAAAAACTCAGATCATGGCATCTGGCCCCATCACTTCCTGGCATATAGAAGGGGAAGAAATGGAAGCAGTGACAGATTTTACTTTCTTGGGCTCCAAGTTCACCGCAGACGGTGACCGTAGCCATGAAATTAAAAGTCGCTTGCTCCTTGGGAGGAAAGCTATGGCAAACCTAGACAGCATAGCAAGAAGCAGAGACATCACCTTGCCGACAAAGGTTCGTATAATCAAAGCTATGGTTTTCCCAGTAGTAACGTATGGCTGTGAGAGCTGGACTATAAGGAAGGCTGAGCGCCGAAGAACTGATGCTTTCAAACTGTGGTGCTGGAGAAGACTCTTATGAGTCCCCTGGAATGCAAGGAGGTCAAATCAGTCCATCCTAAAGGAAATCAACCCTGACTGTTCATTGGAAGGACAGATACTGAAGCTGAAGCTCAAATATTTTGGCCACCTAATGCGAAGAGAAAACTCCCTGGGAAAGACCCTGATGCTGGGAAAGACTGAAGGCAAAAGGAGAAGGGGACGGCAGAGGATGAGATGGCTAGATAGCATCATTAGTGCAATGAATATGAACTTGAGCACGCTCCGGGAGAGAGCGCAGGACAGGAAGGCCTGGCGTGCTATGGTCCATGGGGTCACGAAGAGTTGGAAACGACTGAACAACTGAACAACAACAACAATTTAGAGTGGAGGAGGAAGCCTTTTTGTGGTTGCTATTGTTAAACAATTAGGAGACATAAACCCTTGTTGCTCTGCTGCAAATCACCCAGAGGACTGACCTACCTTCTGTCTACCCTGCCTTAATCTAAAAGAGATACTAACATAATGCAGCTTGATGATGATACCCCATTGCTCCGTCATGTCACATTAATGCTGCAGTATTTCAGTGGGCCAGGTATACTGCAAAAGGGTAGAGTCTGTACTCCCCACAGATAGAATCGCACTGGCCTGACATCAAGTATGGTGGAATAAGGAGGTTTAGGGCACAATCCTATGCATGTTTAGAAAGAAAAAAGTCCTACAACTCTTAAGCATTCCCCAGCCAGCATTCTTAACTGTCTCTGTGGAGGTCCAAAACTGAGCAGTCTGCCAGCCACCTAATTTACCAAGTGGGTTTGATGGTCTTTATGCAGAGTTATCAGGGTGGAGTACCAGCATAAAAAGTAACAAAACATTCATTCTAAACATTTGCAAGATAATATCAAAGAGCCGTAAGAGGATGCATTACCTTGCTGAAAGCAAGTCCCTCAGATGAGTGTTACGAAAGGGCAGCATTTGAATGTTTTAAATAAATAAAATAATAAAAGAAAGGAAACTGAAATTTCTCAACTTCATTTAGAACTGAAATAATAGCAGAGGGCATAAAGTAAGGCACCGTTATTTGTTGACAAAACTCCTCCTAATGCTACTGAATAGAAAATGTAAAAACTTTGGAAACTGTAGCATATTGCAAGCCCGTCCTGCAACAATCCATCATTTAATTATTTAATGATTTTAAAAATTGATCAGTCACCTTGTCAGGGTACAATCACTTCAAAGGTGGTATACAATGAAATCTGTAAAAGACCATTTAATATACAGTTGACAATGCAATCCTATGCATGTCTATTCAGAGGTATGTCCTATCAAGTTCAATGGGACTTACTCCCAGGTAAGTGTGTATGGGTAGATTGCAGCCTAAAACATCATGAACATAGAAAGCAGAACAGCAAGAAAATATAATTGTCTTTAAAGGTAATTCTCACCCCACCCCGAAGACTTTATAATATAGCATCAGTGAAGTTAGAGTCAAATAACGTAAACATTACACCTATGTGCAATTTTACTGACTTCATACAGAATTGGGACTTTCTGACTGCAGATCCAGAATAGTTAAAACTCAGCATAATAAGTCAGCCACCTGTTATTCAGCTGTTGCAACTCTGAACTTGACAATGCAACGGTAGATGCACAGAAATATAAAACAAATAAAATCAAGTTAACAAGGCTCATCTTCCACTTCCAATACAATTTATTTATTTATTTATTTATTTATTTCATTTCTATACCGCCCAATAGCCGAAGCTCTCTAAAGATAAAAGATAAAATTACATTATCTTTACATTCCAATACTCATTAATTGTTCCAACGTAGGTCTCTAGCTGTTATTATCAGTTTCTGGAGGGGTACCTGGGTTAGTTGGTTGCAACAAAAAGAACAAAAAGCCTTGTGGCATTTTGAAGTCTAAGAACTTTATTCTGGCATAAGCTTTCATGGACATTGTCCACTTCATCATCTGATGAACTGGACATTGGCCACAAAAGCTTATGCGAGAATAAATACGTTAGTCTTTAAGGTTCCATAAGGCTCTTTGTTATTACGTATGTGTTCTTTTGTTACAGGCTGTGTCAATATATAGGTGCACATGCCACATTTTTTCAAAACATGGAAGTGAAGAAATAGCAGCAATGATACCCTTTTTTCTTTCCTTATATTAGTGGTTTCAGTAGAGGATGGAAAGGGGAGGTTCTAGATTGCCCTATGCATGGGTGATTAATTTCTTAGATTATGATTACCTGGGGCATTGTCAACACTGGTAGTAATGACAGAACAAATGATTGAATACCATTTTGTTTTGCAAATTGCAAAGCAGCAAAAGTAGCATCACAGCAAGTGCTTGCTTCCAGTGGGACACTGGTTTTTTTAATCATAAAGGCCTTATAGAGTTCTAGCAGAAAAGCACACTTGAAAAAATCCCACATCTGACAGGTAGAATACCATCACTCATAACTTCCTGTGATACTGAATTACAGTATCACCAGAAATGGACATCTCACAGTAAATCAATGGACTGTGTAAATGGGACCTTAGCCTTATTTCCATCCACACAGAGGACAAGAGCCTAGTGGAATCAACAGAACAAGGGCTGACGATTTTGACACCTTATCTGAAACATATAGTATATTGTACAATAACAGTATATTGTAAAGTACAACTCCAGATGCATAGCTGTGTTACAGCAAATACACACACACAGTTGCACTTTGAGGTCTAACAGATTTATTGTGACACACACAGAGTTTCATGGAATAGAGGCCAGGTCATCAAATAAAGGTGAATCTTACTTAATTGGGGTGGATAACTCTGGGCTCTCCAGATATTTGTCCCATAACTCCCATCAGCCCTAGCCAGCATAGCCAATGGTGAGGGATGATGGGAGTTCTAGGCCAAAACATCTGGAGGGCCACAAGCTGCTCATCGCCTTACTAAATAATCTAGCTGCACCAGTAGCCACAAAAATAAAGCAATGATAAAATGTAACTGAGCCGATCTCCTGCCATAGCTTGGCATTTTCGCACATACATACACATGATGCAAGCAACATTCTACCAAAGTCAAACTCCCAGTAATCTTAATTGGTCAGGATTACATCAACCAGTAGATTAAATAGGTCAGTACCTAAGGCTTTGTTTTCTTTACTATCTCCCCCCCTCGTTGTCATCCCCCCACACGCACTCAAATGATGCCAGCCCTACTCCAGGCTCTGCAATATGAGGACCAGGCCTGCAGATGTCATTTCTGTTCTCAAACATTTCCCCTCTGAACTTTGCACTTCTGTCAAATGCACAAATAAAAGGCCAGTTTGTCTCAGGTAAACTGCTATCTGACATGACAGCCTATCTGTCAGCTCCATAATGGAGGACCCCATGTATCTATCTTGTTTCACCATACATTTCAGCAAGATTAGGACAGCTGTACCATGCACAGACATGTATACAACCCTGAAAACTCTCTGGAATGGTTTGAATTGGAGACAAGAGCCTGGATGTATTTTGGAGAACGAAGGGGCTGCCGGTGGTGGTAGTGGGAACATGTCTGTAACACAGTGCAATCAGTGGCTATAATTAAATAAGCCTTCACTCAATTATAAAAGCCACTTTCTAAAACAAGTAAATATAAATGACAGAAAGTTTGTAAATTTCATCATCTATTGTTTCCCCCAGAAGAGTATCATTTTAGAACGTTAGCTAGCTGGGAGGCTGACCGCAGGTATGGCTTTGTGGTAATGGCTTCTTTTTTTCCATTATAAGCTTGCTGTACCCAGTTATATTTTTAGAATATTTGTTCATGTTGAATGGCATCCAGATATTTTAGGAATTATATTTTTTACAGCATATTAAAAAAAGAGGGGGGAAGTTGAGTCTTGAAAGCTGGATTCACTCACTTCTTCCAAATTGGTTCTGTGACTCATTCTGCTGTAATGTCAAAAGGATCCACAGTCACAGCTTGCTCAAAATTTGGTAGGAGGGAGTGTTATAGGTGGGATAGTGCAAGGGCATCCCACATTGCCCAACTGTGCCTTAGAATGCAGCATTGTGTGCCCTGGGCAGCAATGTTAAAATGTATTTTTCTGATTATTTTTGTGAAACCTTATACCAGCTTGGCATTTGACGCACATCTGGATTAAGTATCAAAAGTCATTCTGTGCTCATTTTCGTGCATAACACAATTGACTTACTACAGACTTCACACAATCTGACATTCCTGCAGACAGCATGCACGGAGCTGTCATCTAAATTGGTCCTGCATGTTGAAAGTCTGCCATCAGTTTTGAAGAGCAAGGACCATCGCTCAGTATTAGAGTACATCCTTTGTATGCAGTAAGTCCCCGGTTCAGTTTTCAGCATTCTCACTGAAAAGAAGTGAACATATTAATACTTTTATGGCACTGCCACAAAAGCTCAGCAGCTATCAGGCAGCTCAGTCCCCAGAGGCCCTTGAACCTGCATAACTGGGATACCTGTAAAAAAAAAAGGGCATCTTAACTTGTACAACATATTTCACTCCCAATGTGGAGTAGTACTAATGGATACACAAGGTGCAAAGCAATGTAGGTTTAAAACCTCGGGGTTGTATCCAGTGGAATAGACACTGCTGGTGGAACCAATTACCCATCCCCTGTAGACCCCCCAAATCTGCTCTGCACAGCTGGGGACCCTGCAGAGCAGATTTGGGGGTCACGCGGGGAAGGGCTGCATGAGGGAGAAGGGGAAAGAAATTACTGTTCTGCGAGTGGAAACCCATTCGCAGAACACTGGATGTAAGCCTTTGTTTAAATCGGACTGTTATCTCATAATATTCATAGCTGTGTGCGCACATGTAGATAATTTAAGCATGTATTGATTTCTCCCATGTATGCATGAATAATGCATACTGACAAAGTCATTTCCTTTAAATTATTTTCTTTTAATTTAAGGGGAGGAACCATTTTAAACAGTACATGGAAGGCTGAAAGACATTGTGTTCTGTGCATGATGACCCAGAAAACTATACTGCAGCTTCTAGGTCTGTTTCATTACATGTCTATGTCAAAAGGGATGAAACAAAAAGTGAAAGGCTGGATTTTATTTTGCTTCAATCAGTGAAGGCCAGACATGCCAGCAGTTGCATTCTGACTGCATCTGGAAATCAAGTCTTAAAAAGGAAAATCATTTCAACTTAGAGACCAGACAGCATACAGATGTCACAGACATTCACACAAACGCACGCATGCATGCGTGCATGCACGCACACTTAGAAATACTTTTGCATTAGAGCTAAAAGAATTCAAAAAATAAAATACGTCTCAGAATCTAAACCTGGACACTGAAAGTCAGAGACACAGAATCAGATTTACCCAGGGGAAGGGAGGAGAAGATAGATGTATCCACCTGGAGATTATGCCTGTCCCTTTAAAACTTCCAAAGAAAAGATGAAGCTGACATACCTCCCCTGTTTTCTTGACACTTTCACCCACTTTCACCCCTTGTCAATGATAGAAAGTAGGACTAAATTTTGCTTCACAGATAGCAGGAAGGCAGGTAAGCAAAAAGGCCAGGAGACACAGCAGCTGCATACCATCTTGCTGCTTTGGTATGCATGCACTTCTCTAAGGCAGCCTTCCCCAATGTGGCATCCTTCAGTTGTGTTGGTCTACAGCTCCCATCATCCCAGGGATAATTGGAGTTATAGTCCAACACAACTGGACGATTGGGGAAGACTGCTCCACAGAGACTTGCATTGTGTGTGTGTGGGGGGGGGAGATCTCAGGAGCCTTGTGATTGGGTTACCTGTCCACCAAAAGCGGATTCGGAAGACAAGGTAGCACAACAAACTAGTTCATGCAGGGAAAGGGAGTTGGACTAGCTAGCAGGTCCTGATAATTCATTGCTAGGTCTTTGAATAATAAAGAAGAACAGTTTGGGAAACAAGCCTTTGGGGCCCCAGCTGACTCCTTGAGACATTAGAGATGGCCTTAATCAGCATCCAATCCATTCCCATTCTCTACGAGGCAGGGAGAAACTCTCACCCTAAAAACAAGCATAATAACTGGACTACTTGCAGTGAAAGTAATTCTAGCAGCACCCGGAGTTAGTGCTATGTTAAGTCACAGTGTGGATTGATATAAGAGGCTGCAAACCAATGTGAATTACATTTAATTGCTCGCTGCCCCCACCACCCACCATCTCCAGAACACAGTCACCTTGTAGAGCTGATCTGTTATTTTGTCCTGCTATGTAATTGACTATTTAAAAGTAAGGGGTGTGGTGAGGGTCAGATTGGAGGCCTGGGGTGTAGGAGACTTTAACATTTGGCCGGGGGGGGGGGTAGCAGGCTTTAACATTTCCATCACCCTGCTGTGGTCCCAATCCAAATTGTGTTTCGGGGGGGGGGGGCACAGGTGCTATTTGCATTGAAGAAAAGCTCTTATTTGCTTCATTGGAAGCTTTTTAAAAAATGCAAATGGCAGCCAAGGCCCCCAAATCCAGATCATTCACATTTCTGCCCCAAGTACTTTACACTGTTGAAATTCTGTTTTGTGTGCCCTTTTCTCAAATATATGCATTTTGTGCACACTTCTCACTACCAAGCTCATTGTTTGTGAGCATAGGGCAGGAGGGTGCTGTTGCACTCATGTCCTAGAGAACACATTTTGCATGAAATTTACTAATATTAATGTACTGGAAGAATAACAAAGTGATGTTGGAAATAGTCTCTGACACAGTGCCTAATATTTGGCTGCAATATTATTCAGGCTGTGCCAGGTGGTGAAGGCTCACGCCTAAGACGGCATGTTACCGGAAAGTATCTGGAAGCATAATGGTGAATATATAACATTTTCTGCAAACTCAGAGTTACAAACCCACCCACTCCTGCTCCTTCAAGCCTGCGCTATCAGTATCCAGTTCAAACCAGGTCGTAAAATCAAATTCCCAAATATAACTTGGGGAAAAAATAGATTAGCTGCCATTGGCTCGCCTTCTCTCTGAAGTGTAAAAAAAGGCTTCAGGCTGTAGTGTATGATCTACTGTAAAGGGGACATCCATCTTTCACTTCCCAGAAAGAAAGTAATGACGTGGGAGGCTGAATTACTTGCACTGTGGCATGGTAGTCTACAGGTGATACCTTTAGAAGTCATTATCTCAGCTTTTAACACAGCTGCCTGTTAGAAGCACGGAGAATTTCATTTTTATCATATGCTCTCCAATCATGCCAGCTTGTTAAAACACAGCTGGACCACACTCCACACCAACTAGCAGAGAACCCCATTTATAACTTGGAGAGATCACAAATGGATTTTTTTTCACACAGCAAAGCATGATTGAGCTTTGAAGAGATGGTAACAGATTCAGATCTATTTGTATATAGTCAGACCATTAGAAAGCCATTGTTTTACAGATAAAAGTGAGAAAATATCCACATGAAAGTATCACAAGTTAACATAATTAAAATTTATATAACCCCAAATAAATCTCCCCCCCCCCCCCGCAACTCACCAAAATCCATTGCTGCAGATAGAAAACATGAAGTCTTCACAATGGCCATATCTTACTTTTAAAACAGCCAGGTGGCAACAGGTTTAATTGAGCTTTACTAAAGGCCAGTTTCTCTCTCTCTGAATTTCTGCAACTTCTTTAAGCAAAGTAGGACAAGTGGGGTTTCAGGGAAATTCATATATAATAGTGCTCTATATAGTTATATGATATAGTTGCTCTACTCATCTGAAGGGGCACATCAAACAGCCTCTGCCTCAAAAGCTTTTTAGTGAGTTCCATCCACAAACTCCTATATATGATTCAGAAAAGCCTAGTTTCACTAGAGATGAGACAAACCCCCTCCATGAATGATGGTTCATTTCATCCTCAAAGGCTATCTTAAGAGGGCACAGAGGTTCACTCAAGGCAGCAGCAGTTTAATCTCCTTTTATATGTCACTATTTGTATTGCTGCTGTAGCCAGTTCAACTCTACATAAATCAGAAAGATCTAAAAGGGGAGCGCTGACAAGGAGCAATACAAACTTCCATTTTGAACTGTCTGCAGGGGACTTAAATTCTCAGAGGTCCAAACGTGGTCCTTATAAAGAATTTGCAGGATGGGTTTCTCATTATACAGGTCCAGTGCTACCAGACATCCACCCATCTTTTATAAAAACGTGCAATACCCAACACTGTTTTTCACTTTCTAAATTCTACATGTTGTGCCCAGCTTCCTGTTTGTGAGAACAGCCCCACCCCACCTTGGTCTTTTGATAATTAGGCTGCAAGCCCTCATTTTTTAATAAGTACCAAATAACTGACAAAGGCATTGTGAACCAACCAGGGTTAAACACATCAATACAATGTCATCTTTGACCAGAAGAGTTGAAATATTTTTATCACCTATTTTAGGGGGGGAAATATTGTGAACCAAACAGATCTCATTCCTGCTGATGTCATGGCACAAAATAAGACCCCCTTAACAATATACCTCTAGTGCAGCCTTCCCCAGCCTGATGTTTTGGACTTCAACTCCCATCCAGTGTTGTAATGGAGCCAGGGCTCCCAAGGTTGAAGCACCAGGACTTTTTTATTAGTAGGAATGATGATGTCATCTGCCACCCCCTCCTCAGACTTCTTTGCTCCCTCTGAGCTTAGCTGCAATCCCCACAGTAACTAGTGGGAAAATGGGTTTTCCCAGCAACACTATATTGTTGTGAGCTATCCCTGTTGTAATTCAGAGTATTTTGGGGTGGCTTGATTTTGAATAGTCTATTTAGGATCCATTAGCTTTACTAAGATCCTGCACCTGGTAGAGATGAAAACTGTTAGAATGGGTTGGTTGATATGGATCAACACACCTGCCTGCATTCTTTGCCTCTCCTTGGGGATGTGGCTATGGAGACTGTCATGATGAGTGCCTGCAATTCAAAATTTACCACAATACCACTGCTGCCATCAGCCCCAGCTAGCATGGCCAGTAGTCATGAATGCTACTGGGTCACTGTTTCCAGTCAGTTCAACAACACTTGCTGTCCATTGTCAGAGAGAAAGGGCAGGCAAGTGAGCCAGTGGCAGCTGCTCCCATCAGTATGTAGTCAGAAAGAGCAGGTGGAAAAGGAGTAGCAGCAGCAACAGGGCCAGGGTTTTTAGTAGTCAGCAGCGGGCCCTCTGCTGAGATGTGGGCCTCAGGAGATGCCCAACTATGCCTATCCCTGATGCAGGATTGGACAATGTTCTTCTATTCTGGTCTCACCTTCTTCCAATCAGTCCCCATCAGAGGCAGGAAATTCTGCTCCATATCTGTGTCTAGTGTGATTGGATCATTCAAAGACTGGTTCCTTCTCGGCTATCTTTTAAGCAGGAGATTAAGACATTTTTATTCCATGACAATTATAGTGTATTTTAATCTGAATAACTCTGGCCTTTGCTCTGGCTTTTAATGCTCTCTGTTATTAAGATTGAGATTTTATCACTGTAAACCTCCTTGGGGGTCCTTGTTAGGTTAGGATCAAAAGTTGGTTAAAAACATTTTGTATAAATAAAAGTTTTAAAAATAATAAAAATAAATAAATCACTCCTGTTGCAGAGATGCAGCAGAATTCGTTACTCTCAGAGGAGGCTGCCTATTGTAGTTGGGAAGAGTCAGAATCAGTGGTAGGTTTTGCATTGCTTCACATGCGAAAGGGCCCAGGTTCAGTCCCCAGCATCTCCAAGAAGGGCTGGGAAAGACCCTTGCCTGGAGCCCTGGAAAGCTGTGCCAATCATTGCAGACAATACTGAGCTAGATGGACCAATGGTCTGATTTGGTAGAAAGCAGCTTCTTACAATGCTATTTGTGCATAAAGTCACTGCCCTGGGCTAGCCTTCATCCAGTTAGGAGGCATGCCCAGATAATTTACTCATGCAAGTGGTTACTCTGATGATGGGTAATTACAGCCTCTAAAAACAAACCTTTTTCAGCTGTATGAGTGGAATATGTCTCCAGTTTTAATTCTGGCTGAAGGGTGGGGTGGGGGTGATTGTTTTTCAGCTATCATTCATTTGGGAAACACCTGAGCTACAGGATGAATGTATTCTACCAATAACACCAGCTTTATCTTTTTTTTCAATGGTAACATTTATTTAAAACTATTTTTATGCTGCCTTTAAGGGTACAACCTTCTCATTTAAAGATATAAAATCAATCATTCATGTTTCATCTTTATTTCCAGCATCAGCTTTTTAAAGTATCTAATTCTAGCTGTGCTACTCTGAAAAAACCATTATTTACAAAGCAGACTCTCACTATTAAAAGTTCAAAAGAAAAAAATGGGAGAACTAGGCAGACTACATACAAACAGGGTTCTGCAATAGGTGGCTGAACTATTCCATGCCCAGGCTTCCTTCTGAGTAGAAATGAGTCAAAACGAAGTGGCCTGTTTGCTGAAGATTCAAATGCTGTCAGTCCAGGCCCTCGAAATCCACAAGATCATTACTTTACACCCGTTAGGCTTCACTTGCTTCTTTGGATAGCATTTATCTGAATGCTTCAAACGGAGTCTGTTAGCATCATTCTCTGAGGTCCCTGCTCCACGTTTCAGAGATGAAGCAGGCAGTTTAAACTGCCATGAAGGTATCAGCAGATAGTTCCAAAGAAGCTGGCTGTTTTATGATGTATCCATTGGACAGGAGGCAATATGTGTAAATTAGGACATACATGGCACAGCCCCTTCAGTTCTCTTGGTTTGCAATTACTGTAGCACAAGGGCGGGGGCACCTGTTAAAGTCAACAATCAACGTAATGAAAATATAAAATTGGCATATGCTCCAACTTTCCCTATTTACCAATGTACAGTCTCCATCCTTGGAAAATCATAGTCCCTACCTTGTTCCCTTTTTTTACCCTGCGGAGATGCTTTGTTAATTTTTTTTTGTTATGGTCAGTTTCTAGCATCGGGGCTGTCTCAAAGCATTTTGACGCCTGTGGCTAAGGACAAGATGGCGCCCCAACTCATTCCACATACAATATACAACCAGTTGAATCTTATTTCAACACTGGAGATGGGATAGCATTGTTCACTGTACCTGAGGGCAGCAGGGCAGCTTAGAAGTCTCAGAAGGAATTGGGGGCAGGGGCTGTGGCCCCCCTGCCCCCAGCAACTAACTCCTGAAAAGGCCACCTCTCTCTGCCAAATGGTAGGGCCAGCCCTGGCTAGCATTGTCATTCTTCATGATTTAGCTCCCTTCTCAAGATGTCTTGAGACATTTAACAGTGTGATCCAATGTGTCTACTGAAAGTAAGCCTAATTGAGTTCAATGGGGCTTATTTCCTGGTAAGCATGTGGACTGTAATCCTATGACCATTTAGCTGGAAGTAAGTCCCACTGAACACAACGTAACTTACTTTTAAATAGATATGCATAGGATTGCATTGTCAGTGGGTGGGTGGATGTATCTTGTCTAGTGCATATGCAGATAAAACTTCATGCCCAAACACTAAAGCACCGTACAGAGCACAGCCTGACATTGCACACCCTGCAGCTGTTGAGGATTACTTTGAATCGTTGATAAACATACTTATCCTAAAAATGTTTTCCAGTATATTCTTCACTGAAATGCCATCACCCCCTTGGATTTTAAATTAGTGGATGCCAATTGCAGAGCAAGTGAATACAGTTGCACAGTAGAGATCCTTCAACAATAAGTAGTGTGTGTGTGTGTGTGGGGGGGGGGGTGATGCAAAGTGATCCTTCCAGTGAAAATGGGGATTTTAAAAATTTATTGCAAGTATTTTTATATCACCCTTAATTCCTATTCCCATGATGCTCCCAAGCAGGTTCCTGTTTTCATTTGTGAATCAGTGGAACAGAGGGGCCATAGCTTGGTGGTAGAGCACCTGCTTTGCATGCAGAAGATCAATCCCCAGCATCTCAAGGTAGAGCTGGGAAAGAATCACACCTGAAAGCCTGGAGAGCCCCTGCAAGTCAGTGTCAACAATACTGGACTAGATAGACCAATAGGCTGACTCAGTATAAGGCAGCTTCCTATGTTCCTATACATTTGACAAATAAATTTGATTTGATCAGCATGATTTGCTACTCACCAACTGAATGCTGCTCCTTGGCCTTTTACTGGAAAGCATTGGGTGGTAGAAAGATATTACAACTGCTTCAGGATTCAGTTCAACATAGTGTTTAAGGGCATGATCCTATCCAGATAGTTGCCAACCTCCAAAATCAGAATCTGCCAACTATCCTAAGCTGGGCAGCTGGAACATGGAGGGGAGCCTCTCTTCTATGCTCCGACCATCTGCATTTTTGCCTAGATGGGCATCTTGGCAAAAATGCCCATCTAGGCACAGCTTCGGGGTTAAAAGCCATGGAAGCCTAAAGCAGCTTCCATGGTCTCCTCCCCTCCCTGCCCCTGGGACTGCCCCCTTTTCCCCATATCCGCACTCAGTTTCTGAGCATGGAGATGTAGCTGGTGCACAGAGGATCATGCCGGCTACGAGGGGGCAGGGAGCATAGCTTCTGGGATCCAAGGTTGGAGCCCTGGCTCCGACCTCAGTTCCCAGTAACCAAACAATACAATGGCCCTCTAGACAGTGTCTAGTGGCCAAAGGATTGTTCCCTAAGGTATACAAAGCGTTGCATGATGGGCAAGGCTTTTTGCCATCTTTTCACCTGCTTGATGGTTCACTGTTAAGACTTTGTAGTCTTGAACTAGTAAAGTTGATGACCATTTCCCTTGCTACAGCACCATATGCTCAGTTTAGGAAAAAATAAAACACCCACAAGAATGTACTATTCACTTAGCTACTTTCCGCTGGGTTCTGCCACAGTATCCCAACATGTTCATAGGTTCCTGCTCATCCAGCAGCCTATAAATAATTCCAGACCACCTTTTAGCTCTTGTCTAAGCAACAGTAAGTGGCTCTTGAGTGTTAGTGGCTCTTGAGTCCAGCAGTTGCACCACAGATGAAACCTAGCTATGGATGCTCTGTGCAGTTATTCATACAGTCACACAGTTGTTCCTGAACATCATGAATCTGCAAACTTCAGTCCTTGAAACAGAACATAAATAAGCTTCTTCAAAATTAGGAACAGATATAACTGCCTTCACAACATGCTATAGTCCTTGCTTACTGTGAGGACATGGAAATCATGACACCTATCTTCTGCTTGAGACAGGCCAGGAGGATTCATATGAATATACTCAGAGATACTCTCCCAGCATCAAGAATCCAGCAACACTAAGTTCTGTACCTTCTAGATTTAACAAATTCAAAATTAATCCTGACAGTTCATTATTTCAGATAAATTAATCATTAGCGTAGCAAGCAGGCTTGGCTATTTAAGGCATGCTTTCAAGGTTTGGCTCCATAATCTAAGTTCAGGGAATGGGAAATAGATGAACGCATGGATTGGCCACGTAACTTCTTCCTTGATTTTATCAGCTTTTAAAATTCCACACAGCTCAAATGTCCAGTCCCACTGAAACAGCCAGTGCAACAATGTCCTTTTTTCATTTTCCACCTGGATCATCTTTGGGATGATTCTGTGACAAGACTGTGATCTGCTAATTTTACTAAGTGCTGAATTGGCATCTCTGGGGACTATGTCTTTCCTTACGTTTTCACCCTGTAATATGATTTGTTCACAGCTAATGAAATATGCTTTCACATTAGCTAGGCTCAGTAAGGAGTGTTCAATAGGCAGTCTCCTGTCCCAGCCTTTTCTGGATGACATATGGCCAAGCAACACGCCCCCCCGCCCCATGTTACTGTCGACTGCTTTGACAGAGAACTTCCTCCTTTTCTTTAACATGTCAGAGCAGGAGTTGATGATCCCCA
Organism: Heloderma suspectum; assembly: GCF_057233095.1. Classification (NCBI taxonomy): domain Eukaryota; kingdom Metazoa; phylum Chordata; class Lepidosauria; order Squamata; family Helodermatidae; genus Heloderma; species Heloderma suspectum. The sequence continues at coordinate 154,738,149 of NC_139458.1, read as the reverse complement.
CAGACCTCCATTTTTCTCTCTCCCCTCATCCCAGTTCTTGGTTGCCCCAGTGGTTTATCATGTCCAATTAGCCATCTGCCACGCTGGTATCATCATACAAAAGAAGTGTTCTCCCTTCCACCATAACCCATCCACAGGCCTTTGTCCAAGCTGACAAATAAGAATCAGACACCATTGTTCTCTGCTGATGCTGCTGTCCGCATATAGGCTGCCAGTTCTGATTAAAACAGCAGGAGTGCCATTGGACACTCCAGGTCTCAGGATCTGTGCCAGTAACTCCATACAATATCACTAATGCTGTACTAAGCGGTGTGCATTCTGTTTTCAGCCACTAAACCGTATCAAGTCAAATTCTGGTGTGTGTGTTTGCACACTGAATGATGCACAAGGATCTCTTTATTATTTAGTTAGAAATTCAGATAATATAACTGGAATATTTAAGCACTAGCAATAAGCTACTGAGATGTTTACCTACAGGACAGAAATATTTCTCATACTCAAAAATACCTTCTTCCGTTTTCTTTTAAAAAAAATATTATAAAAGAACAAGGCATATTCTGACAGGTTATGTGCTGGTGTAGCTCAGTTTAAGGTCCTGCTACACCGGCACAAAGCCACAGGTCCATTATACATCAGATGCACCAGTACAATCTGTGCTGTTATACAAAGGCACCAGGGTGTACATAGGCAACAACCTGTGCAATCTGAACTGCAGCTGGTTGTGATTGCAGTGTCCATATTTTACTGTGCTTCAGTTAATGTTGCCACTGGTTTATCTGGCACCACACCGTTCTTGAGTGAAGACACACAAGCTATACAGCGAGCCTCCATAACTTCTGATGCACCAAAGCAAAGACAGTCCTGGCTTGCCAGGTGCTTAGCAACGTTCCTGTCATTGGATCCCAGGTAGTTTCCTGGCTAGGGCTGGGCCCCTGGGGAGGCCACTAGTCAATTGGGAGCTCAAGGAGGTTCTGGTAGAAAGAAGTTTTGGAGGCTCTGGCAAGGCAAGGGTCACATTTGGTTGGCAGTTATATCAAGTAAACAGGAGCACAGCAAGGCAGAGACCAATAGCACCTCGGACAGCGCTCTGCAGGAGTTGCTAGGGTGCGGTGGTTCCTCATGGAAGTAACTAGCAGTAACTGAGAAGGCTGGTCAGCTCTGTCTCTCAGAAGCTCCACCTCCCACTGGGTACAGATGGCAACCTTAAAGGGCCCATACTCATTTCTGTAGCCTTGAGCTTCCATGCAGGGAAGAGACCTGAGAGGCTTTGGGAGAGCATTTTTGGAGGCTGAGGTTCATGGGAGGGGTGAGTTCAGGGGACACATCAGGGGTCTTCGCTGTAGTGGGGTGATCCATATCTTGTTGGACTCAGAGTCCTCTTTGGGATGATGCTCAGCCTCCAGACTTGGGGCTATGGCAGGTAAAACAAAAGGAGCAGGATAACTGAGTCTCTGGTTGAACAACCATGGGCAACCTGCAACTTGATACTTCACCTGTTATATGGTGATACTTCCTTTTTACTTACTCCTGCTCACTGGATATGCTGGAGCCAACAGTGCAGACTCAGAGTCTTTAAAAATAAAATAAAACTTGAAAGAGTCAGCTAAATAACAGCATGTCCATGTGAAAGGCAACATCAGCACTGGGAGTTCTAATGCTAGCAATGGAGTTTACCATGAGGTGCTAGCATTACTCACTCTTCCAGGCACATATGAACAGAACATTCTCAGAAAGCCCCATTGGGCATGTTAGTGCTCTACCTGAAAGGCATAGAATGCTACCACATTATTCAGGGTTCCATGCTAACTCCATTCCACCTTCCATACCGACCCTGAAACTCCCCCAGTCTGCTAAGGGTACCGCCAACAGGGTTGGTGCAGATATCACATGGTATGCAGGAATCTGATAAAACTAAAAGAGCACATCCATCACCTAAGAAAAGCCTGTGAGGACACAAACCTCAATATGGACATACGCTGATCACAGAATCCAAAAGTTCAAGGGAACTAGAAGCAAAACAGGATAACTCCTCACCCAAAGGCAGGACCATCTACCCACTTTTATGATCCCTGAGAGTTTCACTCACTGTGGGGTCACTATCTCACCCCCCTCTCAGTGGCAAGAGCACCAAGGGGGCTAAAAAAAGCAAGGTGGCTTGAGAAAGGGAGAAAGATTATGGTGATGATCAGCAGTCCCCAACCTTTTTGGTGCCAGGGACCGGTCCAATTTTTCCATGAACCGGGGGGGGGGGGTTCCTCTGGCGGACTTCCAGACGCTGGGACACAAATGGCATCCGCTATACGGATGCCATTTGTGTCCCTATTCTTTGCAGTAATCGGCTATGTAAAGACTTACGTAGCCTTTTACTTGTAGAACAGGGACGCAAATGGTGTCCGCATAGCGGACACCATTTGCATCCCAGTGGCCAGAAGTCCACCAGCGGCCGGAGCCGGCGAGGATTCTGGGGGGGGACAAATCGCCTCCCCCCCCGCGGACTCAAGGTGAGGGGGTTTCGCACACCCCTGCAGCCCAGTTGCTGACAGGCCATGGACCAATCCCGGTCCGCAGCCCGAGGGTTGGATGATGATATGATGATAAAGGGGAACAGCCTGGCAGAGAACTTGCTACCCTGGATCATCCACCCCAAAGCCAGCTTCTGACAAGTAGAAGCTGGAGATACTAAAGGTCAGTACAATCTCTTCCCACCTTCCCAGCAGAAGAATAGGTTTGTCAGAGGAAGACCTGGAGACAGGAGATCTGCCACCCGCACCCCACATGGCTTAACCTTTTTTTTCTGACAGGGCTTCAGTGACTTAACATACTTGCACATTATATTTTTCCTTTCAGTGCACCCTGAATCTTACTAAGTGAAAACTGTCTTGGTCCAATGATCTAGCTAAGGCTGCCAACTATTTTTCCTGGCAGAAATCCAGCAGATGACACCATTTGTTTTTTCTAATCACTGCATCTCTAATTTCTTCTCCTGTTATGGTTCACCTGCTAATTTCTTCTATTATTGCGGCACGGCAGCAGTGGTGGGCAAGCTGGGTGATTGCCCGGGGCACCAAGCTGAGCTGAGGGGGGCACCAAGATGAGCTCAGTGGCAGTGTTTTTTTAATGTACTACTGTAGTGAACTTGGGTGGCAAAAAGCAAGCGTTCTGTAATCTTTCTTTCAAGGTGTACAGGTTGTTTGGATACTAAGTACAAAAATTATCTTCCTTCAATTCGTTTTAAAGTAAGTTTCTTTTTCAATTTCCACTTTGATGTCATTTGTGCTAATAAGTATCAGTGGAACACAGCTTTACTTTGAGGTAACATTACCAAGCATTTAGCACTTCATATACTGTAAACAATATAAGCCCTATATAATTAATAATAAAATCAAACCATAAGCTGTAAGAGGTCAACTGAGTACCTATTTTATTTATAATTTTTCTTTATTTTAAAAGATAAAAATAATGGCTATTCTAAAATGAAGTGTGCAGCTAGATAGGAACTGTTACAGAACAAAAAATATTATCGGTAGAACCTGTGATAGTTCTGCTGTGCTACATAGAGCACTGTCATTGCTCATAATGTGGCTTTTTGAACTTTGGCTTGTGCAAACTGAAGCACAGTGGCTGAGAGGTCAAGGTCTTGAGCAATACCAGTCTCAATGGCTCCAAAGGCACTCCTCGCCCAGGGCGCTATTTATCCTAGGGCTGGTCTATTTATCCTAGGGCTGGTCAGGGAACCCTGCCAGCAAACCAAAGCTGCTAGCTCCTACCAGATATCACTCATTCACATGCCCCTTATTCCAAAACATCAAAGTCTAGCATAATTTGTATTTATTGAAAATTATTGTTAGGGTGCCTTTAAGGGCAGAGCCATCTCAAGGCAGTGTATATTCAATACAATACTAGAAAAATACTATAAAAACAGATAACACCAATAAAATGGGTAACAGATAAGATAACATACCAGACAGCTCTATTTGAGATGACAATATGCTCAAAAGCAGCCCTTATGTTTTGTAATATTGACCTCAGAAGTCCTATCCTAAACCTAGGGTCCCCAATCTTTTGCTGGTCTTGTTCCTGTGCCTTAAACAGCCTGAGATGTAACATTAAACATGTGAACGTTTTCCTGGCATGGGGAGATAAACTGATGGGGACTTCATTACATGCTTAATTTCTACATGTTTAGGTTGCTGTTTAACACACTGCAGTAGGGCCAGCTAGGAAGCTGACAATCTTATTCCCCCATCTCACTGATATTCATGGTACAGGAACATTCATTGCCTCTCCAAGGCAAAGCCTACTTCTCTCCCCTCCATCCATACGCCCACCCAAGACCATTTTCACAATATAAATGACCACAGGACTCCAACTCACCAATTGCTGCTATTAAAATGAAGATAATTTCCTCTCATTATCCTCAGCCAAGCATGATGTGATCTTAGAGTAAAAAAGCACAGTATGCCTAATTACAGCAGTTTTGTTCCACTAGAAAAATATAAGAGAAAGTTGCTTCTGATCACAAAGGCCACAGAAAGAGATTTTCACTTTTCACTTGAGAGGCAACTTCTTATCTCCAAGCACTAGGCACAGAGATGCAAGAAATAGATTTCTCCATGGCAGATGTTGCCACATTTGGGCTTTTTATATTTTGTAAGCTGCTTTGAGTGCCCCTTTTTTGGAGGGAAAAGTGGGGTATAAATTCATTGAATAAATATAGTACTTTGGCATGCTAAAAAACAAAGTTCCATCCTCGAGTCATTATGTTTTTGTCTGATCTGTCTATGTGGACTCTCCCTTTCCTATATTTAGGTGTCCTTTTGCAACATTCAATTCTTCTAGCTCTGTTTTCAAGACCTCACCAGCAAAGCACTGAATCCAATGTAGTTTTGTACTGGTTTTGTGTTCCATGCTATAAAATGAGAATTGTCTATTCACCATAATATTAAATGCAGAATCTCCATCCAAATAAAATATGATCACAAATGCTTCTCATTTGGCCCTCTGCCATGCTGATGTTTCAAGTTATAAATTACAGGGAAATCTCGGTTATTAAAATCTAGCACTTTGCTAGTTATTTTCATTTCATATATTTGTAAATACCAACGGTTACTGTACAAATGTATGTCACTTCAGAAAAACTGCAACTGTGTATCTATACTGAAACTTCTTTGGAACTGTAAGTCTCAGCAGCTGAAGCAACAAAATACTTCATTCTGGCTGTTAGGTGCCTGTAAGAGGACCAATCACATCTGTCCCAAAGAAGAATTTCCTTCCCCTTGAAAGGTGTGTAATTATTTCTTTTACTTCTCTGAAAAGCAGAAACATTGCTCTTTTGTCCAATTTGACTTATACTGACACATATGCAGTCTGTTCAATGAATCCAGGTATACATTAGAGTCATACTTACTATATTCAAATGAAAGAAAGTTCTCTTTTGTTCATGAAAAGACAAGCTCACTGAATTTTCCTCAAAGCAGGCTTTTTTCCTAATAATACATCTGCTCTCATTATGGGTTTGAGACAATATGTGGACATGTTTGATCAAAGTCTGTAGTAATGCCTTCTATTCTTCTACCATGTATCTAGATGCTAGTCAGTAGAATCACCATCAACATTTCACCTGGAGTGGAATTTAAATTTAAATATAAGATTTCAGCTTCCTCTTCCTGGAAAACAACCGAGAGATTTGAAAGGAATTCAAAATAATTACACTAAGAACAGCAGAAATTTCTCAAAGAGACACATCCCTTAGATTATCAACGGGTTTCAACTAAAACAAAATTCAAAGTGAATTTAGGGAGCAATCCTATAGCTACTAGACACTGTCTAGAAGGTCACAGGATTTTTCAGTTTCTGGGAATTGTGGTTGGAGCCAGGGCTCCAAACACGGTTCCCAGAAACCGCGCTCCCCCCCCCCCAATAGCTGGTGCAGTTCTCTCCATGCTGGCTACATTTCTGCACTCAGAAATGGAGCGCAGAGATGGGAGAAAGGGGGCGGTTCCAGGGGCGGGGATGGGAGGAAGCTTTATACAGCTTCCTATGCACCATGTGGCCTCTTTCCCTCCCCCTCTCTGAAGTGGTGGCTAGACAGCCAAAATGGGCCACCTAGCCAAAAATGCAGGGTGGCTGGAGCACAGAGGCTCTGATGGCCCTGCACTGGATACTCGGCAACCTCTGACTGGAGGCTGCCGACTATCTCAATAGAATTGGGCCCTTAGAGAATCACCTGACAGGAATTTGGAGGAAGTCAAAAGAGTTTTTAAAAAATCACTTGTGATGTGTTGTTTTCAGATGACTTAAATGTCGTGAGTGAACATGTATGGAGTGGACAACCTACATGTGTTCTGTTGATTGTCTGCAGGGACAATATGCTTGTACAACTCTAAGTGTAGAGAAAGCCCTACATGCAATCTGGAACCTTGCTTTTTCAGGGTTTCAGATCACACAGCAAGTACAGTACATGCATACAGTTGTATGCATGTAGTCTCACCAGCAGAAAATCACTGAACTCATGCAGATGGAGAGGGTTCTGCCACTGATAACCCATTGCCCTTTGTATGCATTTTCACTGACCACAAATATGTCATCTGAAGCATGCTTGCTAGTGAAGGTTTTTTGTAGGGGGTGGATAGGTTACACGTCCTTTGCTTTTGGTAAATAGTTATCTATACTTAACCTCAGTGACTGCATATGACTACCTTCCTACGTAATGCTGGCAAACAAGAAAGCATAGTAGTGACCCTACGGCCTTTAATTCACCTTGAATCTAAGTTGCTAAGCTATATAGCCAAATAAACCAACAAACAAACCATCAAAAAGTTCCAGATTCATTTATCAATATGTAGTGTTTGTGCCTGCCTAGTAATTCGGCAGGAAAAAACTGCCACAATGTTCAGGTCAACACAAGGATTCCTTGCCAAAATATTACAATCTATTGCAAATCTCAGCTTCGTTGATTAATGAGCATCATGAAAGTTGACCTGATCAATTATGAAGTCCGAAAGCAAGGAAGTAAAGGCATCATGAAAAACATTGTCCACCACAAGAGACAAGCAGATTGAATCTATGTCTATATCCTATTAAGAGCTGTATAGTTCTTCAGCCTCAAGGAACTCTTCTTTGCAGACATAATTTCAAGAGCCTCTATTGATCCAACAGCTTGTCTACTGCCAATCATTCATTTCCAACATATTTGGTAATACAACTGCCAGTCAATTGTGCAGAAATGAATAATAACCAAAGAAAGACACACTGGTGAATGGTGAAAAGAAAAGAAACTCACGGAGATAATAATTCATTGCCTTAAAAAGTAAAAGAACAACCATTTTCAACTCACCAACTGAAAATACCAGCAATAGATCATGTATCTTCCTATCAAATACTGTACATCCAATGTTAAATTTCAACAGCATAACAATCATTGGAGAAATGAAGCAGCTGCCCACTCTGTATATACTGAACTAATCACTGCTCTTTCCTGGCATTTGTGAATTTGCATTGTATTGTTCTGTCACTTCTCTTTTATAAATATTTAAGTTAGATAAAAGATACTTTTGTCTGCTTTCACTAAGGTACAGTAAAGATATTCTTGAAATATCCAGATTCCTCTCCCTATGGATCTTTTGTTGAGGTAGAAAGTATTGCTAGAAAGCCCCCCACTTTTAATATAAACATAACTTCCTTTTGTTACAATCAACAAAGTAATTTAGATTATATCTTGCAAATGGGAAACTACATATACACCCCAACTTATCCAAGTAGCCTGGGGAACACCCAAAACATCTGAATGCTTTTAGGCTCATATAAAAAGGAGTAGAATGTACGTTCTCTTATTTACCCAGATTCCAAGTCTGCCATGTCCCAAAAGCTTAGGTGTGTAAACAATAAAATTAAACATTCATATAAAATAATATTTTGGGGTGGTCAGCAACTGGTAAAACATGAGCCACATGCTAGGGATTAATCCAATTTTTTCAAAATGTCTCAATTAGGGATGGGCAGATCTGTCATGCTCGATCTCAACCAGGTTTCTGTTTCTCTACCGCCAAGCTGGATCCAGGCCAGTTCCATATGGACTTTTCCTCACAAAGAAATGTGTATATATTTTTGTGCCCATTTTTCAAATTTAGGAATTTTTGTACACATGCTAAAGTGTACTTTGTGTGCACTTTATAAATGTACAGTTTTCTCTGCACACTTTTAAAATGTGTGCATGTTAACAAACACATTTTTTTGTTTCACAGAATGTATCACAAGCTCACAAATTTATGAATTTCTGACCACAAATTGTGTTAGGTCTGCATTTGGTTCTGGGAGGAATGAACTGGGTAAATCCATTCTAAAAACTCAACAACATAATTTCTTACCCATACCTATTCTTAATGCAATGTGGAGTTTTCATATGGAGAATACAACATGTATCCCAGATTATCCCGATACAGCCATATGGAAAGAAGGTATTCAGCCCAACTTGACAGAACCTAAACAGGCTGAACAAGGCATGTACAGTCAGGGCCAGAAATATTGGAACAAGGATAACTGTTTTGGCAGTTGGCCTCTGTACACCACCACACTGAAGCTGAAAGGAAACACACCCAGATGGGATGGGAGCGAAGTCAGGACTTTCAGCTGTAATTCAAAGGGTTTGACAAAAGTGGGTCACTAACCATTCAGGAAGTACAGCCAGTGGCATACACACACACCCATCATTGGTGGCTCATAAGTAATGGCATGAATGGCTGACAAGCAGCCACACGGCCAGGTGTGACCTGTTTCCTGGGTACCCCATGACTAATCAAGCAAATAAAAGGCCTGGAGGTGGTTCTGAGTGTCACATTTGCATTTGGTAGCTGTTCATTGGAACTCCCAACATGAGGTTCAAAGAGGTGTCCATGCGAGTGAAGGAGGCCATCATTAGGCTGAGGAAACAAAATAAACCCATCAGAGAGATCGCAAAAACAGTGGGAGTGTCCAACACAACAGTTTGGAACATCCTGAAAGAGAAGGAATTAACTGGCAAGCTCAGCAACGGCAAAAGGCCTGGCAGACCACGGAAGACAACTAAAGTGGATGACCACAAAATTCTGCTCATGGTGAAGAGGAACCCTTTCACAACATCTAGCCAGGTCAAGAATGCTCTTGAGGAGGTAGACATGTCATTGTCAACATCTACAGTCAAGAGAGGGCTTTATGAATGTAAATACAGAGGCTTCACAACAAGGTGCAAACCACTGGTAACGCTCAAGAACAGACAGGCCAGATTAGCCTTTGCCAGCAAACACCTAAAAAAGCCTGCCCAGTTCTGGAATAAGATTCTTTGGACTGATGAAACCAAGATTAACTTGTACCCGAATGATGGGAAGAAAAGTATGGAGAAGGAAAGGAACAGCTCATGATCCAAAGCATACCGCATCATCTGTCAAACACGGTGGAGGCAGTGTTATGGCATGGGCATGTATGGCTGCCAATGGAACAGTGTAACTGGTGTTTATTGATGACCTGACTGCTGATCAAAGTAGCAGGATGAATTCTGAAGTGTATAGGGCTGTACTTTCTGCTCAGATTCAGCCAAATGATGCCAGACTGATAGGATGCCACTTCATATGGCAGATGGATCATGACCCAAAACATACAGCAAAAGCTACCCAAGAGTTTCTACTGGCAAAGAAGGGGGAGGTTCTTCAATGGCCAAGTCAGTCACCTGATCTCAACCCAATAGAGCATGCTTTTCACTTCCTGAAGACAAGACTGAAGGCAGAAAGACACAGAAACAAGCAGCAGCTGAAGGCAGCTGCAGTAAAGGCCTGGCAAAGCATCTCGAGAGAGGAAACTCAGCATTTGGTCATGTCCATATGTTCCAGACTTCAGGCAGTCATTGACTGCAAAGGATTTTCATCCAGGTATTGAAGGCAATCCTTAAGTTTGAAATGATGTTGGTTTGTTCCATTGCTTATGAGCCACCAATGATGTGGTGAGGTCACAAGAGACCTCACCACGCAGCTAGGTTGGAGTAAATTGCTGGTGGAAACACAGCTCATGGTATCCCTTAGGACCACTTTAGTGGAACAGGAGTCAGGGGCATGATGTGTCTCCAGTGCTTTTTCAGGAAGGGGGGATGTCCAGAAGATAGTGACAGGAGACTAATGCTTCACCCTTGGCCTCTGGCCTTTGATATTATTTGCATTTTTTAAAACTGCATGTTAAATACAAGGATGCGTTTAATGTTACATGTAGTTTGGCCCGGAAGTGTATTAAAGCCATAAAAAGGAGTTAATATGGACTAAATACAGGACCATATTACTGACAGGACTCAGTCCTGGAAATAATAGTAATTAGTGACATTGCCAAATTCCATAATTACCTGAGTCAGTACATGACACTCTACCTCATAATGCTTAGCTCTATTACAAATTGAGCACCATTTTCCCCAGAATTTCTTCTCCAGGTCTCAATGCTAAAATTTAATTCTGTGTATGCACAGGCCAAGTTGAAAGACCAGGCGCCCAAAGTTAGCTGCTTTGTAGACACATGCACAGAAGCTCTTTAATGTTAATTCTTTGCTCCAAATAAAACTCCAGTTGATTGTTGTGAAACTATACAACCTACAAAGGTAGCTGTATTTCACCTTGATTGCCATGAAATATGTGGTGAGACTACTTAACTAAACAGCCTTTTGCTTGGCAAGTATCTTCTCTAATTTAATCAATCAGTTCTCCTCATTGTTTCTTGCAAATACGTAATGTGGTTGCTCTCCTGCATGCAGATTGCTCTGGTTCCTGGGTGTACTTGGGGTGAGCAGTGGGGCAGGTAGTTGAACTTTCAAGTGGTTCTTCATCATGGCTGGTGCTATGGGGTGTGTGCCAGGCAGCAGAAACCAAGCTACAATTTCCAGAGGGCAATATGATAATGCTCCTGCATATGAGACTACCAGCACATGCACCAACATTACAAGCCACATATGGCCCCCAAAACAATTTTATCAGGACAATTTTTTAAAATATATTTTATTTATTTTATCTTTATAAACACTACCAAAATTACCTACAACCTACTCAATACTTCAGTTCTCATCCATACAATATTTTAGTTAGGACACCATAATAACAGAAAGAGAAGAAAGAAAGGAAAAAAGAAATGAGAGGAAGCAAGGAAGTCAAGAAAAAAGAAACAAGTTATTTCCCCTGCCCTCCCTCTCTCCCCCTCTCCACCACTTAAGAATTAAATTTAAACTCCAACATCTCCCAACCTCCAATGGTATTCTATTTTAAAAAACTATATCTATTATACAATCTTACAATTTAGTAAAACAATCTTTTATATCAACGCAATAGTTCTACACTTCATTCCCAAATGCCTGAATATTAGTAATAATAATAATAGTAATCAAAAAGAGAGAATATAGTATTGTACAATAAAACTTAAGATGAATCTTCAACAGTTAATAATATTATACTAAATATTTTGTCTATTTTAAAATATAAAATAGAAGAAGAAACATAAAGAGAAAGAGAAAAAAATAAAAAGAGAATACATAAAGATAAAGAAATCTGTATAAAATCATTTATTCTGAGTTAGCCTAGATCATGAAAGCTACACACAAGCAGTTAACAGTACTTGTTTAGAAATTCCATTTCATGGAATTGCGACAGAGTTCTCATGCATTTTAACATTCAACCAAGCCTCCGCCATTTCATGATTCGTAAACTTCTTCATCTGGTCTTCAGACACAATACAAAGTGTAGCAGGATATTTTAAGTAATATTGTAATTTCATTTGTTTTGCCAGATTCTTTGCTTTGATAAATTGCCTTCTTTTATTCGCCACCTCTTTGATATAATCTGGGAACAGCATAATTTTATCCTGTTTCCAGGAAAGGCTTCCAGTTTGTTTTGCCAAATTCAGGATATAACACTTTGTGGAGACTTTTGCAAATTGAACTATAATTGTATAATCATTCCCTTCAGGATTTGGCACACAAAATGCCTACTCAATATCAAGAGAATAATCAGAGGATATAGAAAGTATCTCATGCAAAAGTTTATCCAAAAAAGTAGACAATTTCATATAATTACACAAGCTTTTAGGACCCAACCAATTTTTAATCAATGTATGGTACAATGTTTGCCCAGGGTTTCACTTGTAAAGAAAATAAAAATGTTTTCAAGTTGTAAAAACTAAACATATTCCATGCTGTCATGTTACAGGTCTCCTTCTATCTGTTACATGGATGTAATACGTGCATGTACTCTTCTTATGCTAGAGTGCAAGAGCTCCATCAATTGCTGCTAGATGGCCCCATGCTTACTACAGAGTCTGTAGGCAACTAGTGGTGTAGAAATGAAACGAGGAGTGAGGTGAGCAAACCCTGTTCAAAGCCTTCAGCAAGTAGGGCAAGCTGTGCTGTGCTTGCCTTGATCTTGAAACCCTTTTTCCCTGCCCCAAGGCCCAGAAATGTATCTTGGAGCATGGGAAGGTGGCAGCAAAGGCAATGGCGGGCACTACAAAGGCCCAATGGAGTGTCTTTCCTATAGGGACTGGGGTTCCTTAGCAGGAAAGTATTATCTGTTAGGCCCTGGGAATACCTGCCATTACAGCCTTCTGTTGCCCCAAGGTAAATTTCTGGACCTTGGAGCTGAGGAAGGAAGAAGCAGAGGTGGCAATGGACACTTTGTGAGCAACCTTGAGCATTTACAAGTATTCGATTGGAACACTTAAAATTAAGACTTGGGTTGACTGTGCATCCCTAGGGGCAACACACACTTTCAGCCCCTGCACCTCTGTAGAATAAGGTGGCCCTTAGGTAAACTATGACTAAGAGACCTCAGGGAAGGACTCAAAATCTAAGTATTGTGCTATAGATCCATCATCTCCAGTCCTTTCTATTCAGTGGAAACTTTCATTTGTTACAATTTCTGGATTAAAACAGGGCATTTATTTACTTATGAATGTTCTCTGTACTAGACTTTCTTCCTTGAATATATTGTTGACTGCTCTGCTCTCCACACACACACTGCGACTTTCTGGCATCCATTAATACTGACAACAGTAACTCTAAGCACTTTCACAAGCATACACAAAGCAAAGAGACAAATAGAACAAGAAACCTTCCTAGATAAATGGATTTTTCCAATAAGAGTTATTTGATTTTGCCAAGCTCAGGCCCACAGCCAAAAGCCAAGATCTCTCTCTCTCTTTCTTGATCAGCATTATTAGTATTAATTTAAAAGCCTGAGTTAACTTATCACTGCAAACAAATACTGCTTTTTCATGTCTATGAATTAATAACAAATTCTTGTATGAAACGGAATTGGTGCTTTACACTCAACACCATATATGATATTGCAATAGAAGCCCCTCAGACTAGTTACTTCTTTGAATGGATCTGGATGCCAAGAAAACTTCCAAGAAATCCACAGGACACCTAAACAGAATCATAACCAAGATTATTCTGATATCAAATTTCTGGCGGGGCAGTCAGAAAAGGAAACATCTCATCAGAGGATAATTTTAGCAGCATTTTTTTTTTTTTGGCAAAAGACGTGTTGCTGAGCAGTTAAACTTTAATAAAAACCCCAGATATAACCTTTCAATGAAAATGCAACAGTCAATGGATCTTATAAGAAGTAAATGCATGGGGGTATGGTGGGACTGGAGAAAATGGTTTCAAGGGTATCCTTTAACCATTCACAGCCCAAGGGCACTTGCAAACTAGAAGGCCATGAGAAATCTACAAGTGCTTTGCTTGTAGCCATGTTAAGGTATCAACAGGCAAATATCCATCAGCACCGTGTGGCTCATGAGATACACACACAGTCGGACCTTATTATACTTATCCTCCAAGATCAAAGCATATTGACATAAATGGGGTGCAGCCTTCCATGGAGGGCAGCCAAGGGGCCTGTCATGGATCTGCAGGAATAAACTTCTTGAAAAGTTTGTGTGATGATGTGATTGTTCTGCTGTGGCTGAAGGAACACTCCACGTGACTGATGATTAGAGCTGAACTGAAGCAGGAGGAAAAAGCAGCTGGAAAAGCAAAGCAGCCATAGCCGTAGGAGCAAAAACCAGCCCCAGTGTGGAAGGGTTAAGCCTCCCTCTAAACTACAGATTCTAAAGAGAGCATTTAATCTTTAATTAAGACTCCACCAAGTTGCCTGTGATGCTCCCCCCACCAGAGTTCTGCTAATGGAACTGGGACACATTGGCAGGGGAATTTTCTTGTACTTCCATCAGAGCTAAGAACTTAATTTAAGAGCAAACATATGGGTTTCTCCTGTGTACATGCATGTTTACACTCACCCCTCCTTCTGCATTCTCTCGTATGTACATGCAGCTGCTTAAATTCAAACCCTTACTGTATTTTAGCCTCCTTTGAAATTAGAAAGCAAACACCAATTCCCCTGTCACTGAATTATATCTTGAGATGTCCTCTATGATGACCTTCTGAAGAACTTGCCTGGAAAGTTAGTTCATAGCAAGTTACGCCATACCTTCCAAGCAAAAACCCACACTAGTTAAGTCATCAGACTTGCATGCACACACGCGCGCGCGCGCGCACACACACACACACACACACACGGAGTGCCACCAAGGATCTGCTTGATTAACCAAGGGTGCAAGTGGTACCAGGAGGAAGTTAAGATTTCATCAAAGAAATACATAGAACAGTAAGATGTGCAAGAAAAAGAGGAATCTTGATGTATTTACAAACATCTCATTAATCAGTGGCTGAAAGCAGAACAGACTTGGTACCTGCAAGAGTAGAAAGGGAGGGGATCAAAAGGGATCTCCATTCCACAATAATTAATTATGGTTGTCGAATACTCTCCTCCCCACCCACAATTCTTATTCGCCTTTCGGATCCAGCAAGGTAACGGTAATATTGTACACAGCACTTTGAAGATGGCTAATATCTAAGCCTCTGGCTCCATCACCAGACTCAATCTATACATCAGTTTAAGAGGCGTGCTTAGGAAGCCAGCATCTCACAGTCTACAAAATACACACACCATCATTTAGTTGCTCACTTCCTCGGCTTTTATGCCTAAAAGTGTGGCGGTTATAGTGCTGTTTTAGAGAGCCTGAACTAGAACAGAGGGTTTGGGGGTGGGGGTAATGGATGGGTGGATTGCGAGCAACCAAGCCTGTTCTTGCATTCTGAAAAGTGATCGAAGATCGCTCCGTGCCTGTGTGAAAGGCAGAATCGGATTTTTATGGTGATCCACTAGCCATCGAGCCCAGGAATACACACACACACACACACACACACACACGGAAACCAGCAGAAGAGAGCGAAAAAAGCATCAATCTGTTTTGCCTTGTACAACTGATTGACAGCCAACAGTCCCCCCCCCCCCAATTCCATTCCATATCCGTGGAAACAAACCAAAGCCCAACACACAAAAACCATCGTTTCACATGGAGACAGAGGCTTCTCCTTAGAAAGTGTCTGCCTATCTGTCGTGCCAGAGGAGGGGAGAAAATACTAAATCATCTTCTTTTGCCAGCAATAACCAGGGAAAACAATGCAGGGTGGGAGAAGAGACAGGGAATCGGAGGAGGGAGAATCAAGCACAGGGGTCCCCAATTAGTGACACACACCTCCCCTTGCCTCCCCAAAACAAAGGGAATCTAACACCACACGCACCGCAGCGTCAACTATCCCCCAGATACACAGCACATCACCAAATCTCGCCTCCAGGTCTCGCCAGGGCGCTGGCAGCCCAGCCTGTCTTCCTTACCCGCCCCCTCCCTTCCTCGTCGTCGCCCCTCTCCTTTTACCTGTTCGGAAAAAGGCATCCACCTCGGAATCAGGAACTGCCCCTTCCTCCGCTGCCCCCTCGGCCGGGTTCATGGCTAGGCTTGGGGAGAAGGAGGATCAACAGCAGGAACAGCAGCGATCCCGGCGGCTGGGTAATATCCAGTGAGTTGGGGAGGAGGAGGTGGAAAAAGAGAGGAGAGGGGCTAGAGAGAAGGAGACACACACGCCACAAGGAGGGAGGGAGGGACGGAGGGCGTGTGGGGAGGGGGGGAGGAGGAGGGAGCGAGGGATGGAGGAGCTTCAGCAGCCCGCCTAGGCGCTCCCCATCCCTGCCAGGGTGTCTGCCGGGATCTGCTGCTGCCGCCAGCCCTGTGGGGTAGGGGTCTCCTCCTCCTCTTCCCCAAAGGCGTACACACACACCCAGCAACCAGCAGCAGCAGCAGCGGCGGCGGCTCACGCTGTGCCCACCCCCTCCTCTCCTTTCTCGCTCTCTATTGTTCAGACCTGCTTTCTGGTCGTTCACTCTCACCCCTCCCCAGCTTTCGCCGGCGATCCTCCTTCTCTTATTTGTTTCACACGTGATTCCTTCTCCCCCACCGGGGGAAAAAAACACCCAACATCCCCCACACACTCCACACCCACCCGAGCTGGGTGCGACGGGGAGGGGGGATGATATACGGAGATGACAGCTCAATTTTCCCGACGCCCAGTCGCCACTGGCTCTTGTGGACGCGTGTCCCCACCACCAGTACCGACCCCACCCCCCTTTTAATTCTCATTGTTGCAAACAGCTTTGGCAGGACTTCCTGAAAGGAGCAGGAAAAGCTGGGAGGTGAAGAACCGCGTCAGGGGGAAACAGGCTCGGTGCGTGCGGAAGAGAGGAAGCGCCCTGTACGAAGATCAAGGGGGCTTCCTCTCTCTTCAGATCCCTCGATCGCTCAGGCCACCTTCCCTGTCAACGCAGTTCTGCCTCCCCGATACAGCCTTCCCGCCCCCCGCCGCCGCCGCCTTTCTCTCACAGGGCTTCTTTCTCCAGCCCTGTTGCCCTTAGATGATTCACCTCCGCTTGCCCTCCCGTTATAGAAACAGCAATTAAAATCGTTTCCTCAGCCGGAAGAGTTAAAAACAAACAAGAGGGGTAGTGGGGCTACGAAACGTTCAGGGATATAAGAAAATCCTCTGAGGAAGTGGCTAGAGCTCGGAAGAGGGTAGGGACAAGCAGCTCCTGTTGAATTTCAGAAAGATGGGGGGAGGGAGAATGGCTCTGCAGACGTCACTTTGGTAATTGTTGCAGACTGTAGTATCAGTTGGTTTCCAAACAGTAATTAGGGGGCTTGACAGTTTCCAGAATAGGACTGGAAGTTCCATTTTTGAAGATGTCCCAAAACGTTTGTGTAAGAGAGGGAGAAAGTGGAAAGAGAGAGGAAGAGAAAATACAGGTTTCTAACAAGTGATGTCCCCCCCCTCCCTTCCCCACCCCACAAGGAAGGCTACTTCCAAGGTAATGCTTTGCAGCTTACAAACCACAGAAAGAGCTGCCTGTGCCATCATCACTCTGCCATGGCTTATGTCCATTTCTATTGGTTTTGTTTAAAACATTTTTATACTGCCCTTCATCAGATTGGGATTTCAGGGTGTAGCAGTACAATAAACATTTATTATATGTGTAATAATATCATTCATAACAACATAAAGAGAGGTAGCAAATAAAACTACAGAAACAACACAGAATCATTATATGCATTCATAATACTGGGCTAAAGAATAATCAGGCATCTAAAGGCTTGTAAACTAGGCACCAGGTGCACCTCCTTTACATGTCAAAGTTCATATTAGTGTAATACTTGTCTTAGGCCAACCAAAGATAGCAAAAAATGTGCAAGATCTCTTCATTAGGAAGGATGTTACCAAAAAAAGGTAAGGGGGATGGAGGGAGAAAAACCCTGACTTGATGGTGAAGTCTGGTTTACACGTAACAACCCTAATGATTGTCATTGAATCATGGGTTGTCATTATGTGTGAACCCTGCACTATGGTTTAAAATGGGTTATTAATCACAAACAACTTCACAACCCAACAACAAACGATGGGTTCTCTTCCTGGGTTGTTCGTTGTTAATTACGTGTAAACCAGAGGTCAGTGTCTGCACGTTCAGAATCACAAGATGAAGTGAGGGCGGAGGGATCTACAAACTATCATTTTAGGCTCTGCAGGTCATGTGATGGTTACCAGGTTAGACCTACGTCTCTCATTTTGGAAATATAAAATCCAGCTGCCACTCAGATATGTTTCCATCCTGTGCCCCTTTTACTAGTGGATGAAACACATCTTTTTGTAACATCTTGCCTGATGAACTGGAGATCTGGAGATCTTGAAAGCTTGTGCATTTTTTCTGATTGGCCTAAGAAAGGTTGGCCTTCTTATGGTCAATGTGGCTACCTTTGGAGATTTTTTGCTCCATAAAGTGGGCATTCCAAAGCCAGGGCACAACAACTGGGGTTCAACAGCAGAAAAGGCCTCTTCTTGGTAGCCATCCACCTCATTTCCTTTGGCAGGGGCTCCCAGAGAAGGACCACTGAAGATGATCTTAGGGTCTGTGCAGGTATATATGGGAGGAGATGATCCTTCAGGTAACCTGGCCCAAGCTGTTTAGGGCTTTGAATGTTAATACCAGCACTTTGAATCAGGCCTGGACATGGACTGACAGCCAGTGCAGATGGAAAAGTACTGACATAATATGATCACATTGGCCAGTCCCAGTTAACAATCTCCAAAAGATCACAATAAACATTTATTTATTATATCTCTATACTACCCAATACCCAAAACAGTATCATTCATAACAACATAAACAGAGGTAGTAAAATAAAACTGCAGAAACAACACAGAATCATTATGTGCATTCAAAATACCAGGTTAAATAAGAATAATCAGGCATCTAAAATCTTATAAACAAGGCACAAGGAGCACCTCCTTCAAGTGCCAAAATTCATATTAGTGTAATTCTTGTTGTAAGCCAACCAAAGATCACAAAAATGTACAAGACTTCTTCATTAGGAAGGATGTTACCAAAAAAAGGTGTGTGTGTGTGTGTGTGTGTGTGTGTGTGTGTAGAGATGGAAAGAAAAAAACAGCCCTGAATATGGGTTGACATTGAATCATGGTGGTTGTTGCGGAATGAGCTTCCCAGAGAGGCTTGCTTGGAACCTACATTGTGCTCTTTCTGGCGCCAGCTGAAGACCTTTTTATTTTCCTAGGCATTTTAGTCTTTTAGTTCTGTTTTAAACCTGTTATTGTATTTTAAATCTCTGCATTGCTGCTAGATTTTATTTTGGTTTTTACTTTTATTTTATACTGTTGTTTTAATCTTTTTTTATATATATAATGTATTCTGTGCTGTATTTTGTGGTTTTAATTGTTGTGAACTGCCCAGAGAGCTTCGGCTATTGGGCGATATTAAAAAAAAAAATCAATTCATGAGGCCTGATGCTGTGGGCAAGACACTTGCAGCAATGCAGACAACCATGTGCCCCCTTGACTTTTGTGGCTTATTAAGTCTAGCTGGGGAGGTCTGACTGGATGGTGCCAAGGACTGGTGAATGCATCTTTATGTAAGGGAGTAGTGCCAGACACCTTTAAAGAGGTGTTTGTGTGATAACTGAAAAAGCTCCCTTAACCCAGAGGTCTATGATAACTGATGCTCCGTTTCAAATACCCCCTTTTTGGGCAAGGTGCTCAGCTGCAGAAGCTCTTGGAGGATATGGAGTATCTGGACCCATTTCAATGTGGGTTCAGGCCTGGTTTTGGGACAGAATCAGCCTTGATCGGCCCGATGGATTAATTTTGTCAGGAGAGGGGGAGTGTGACCCTGTTGCTTCTCTTAATCTCCAAGCAGCTTTTGATACGATTGACCATGATATTCTCCTGGACCAGCTCCATGAGGTTGGATTAAGGGACACTATATTGCAGAGGTTCCATTCCTACCTATGGGGTCAGTTCCAGAGGGTGGCATTGGGGGATTGTGTCTGGGCCCCTTGCAATCATGCTGTGTGGTGCCACAGAGCACAATCCTGTCATCAATGCTTTTTAACATCTATATGAAGCCACTAGATGCAGTCATTAAGTGATTTGGGACAAGGTGTCATCAGTATGCAGATGACACTCAGCTCTATTTCTCTGTGACATGAGTCAGTTGTGGCTGTGCATGACCTGGACCAGTGCTTGGATGCAGCGGTAGGCTGGATGAGGGCCAACCAACTGAAAAGGAAACCTGGTAAGATGGAGGCTCTGCCGGTGGGCAGTTCCTGAATCTGGGAGTTGGGTAATCTACCTGTCCTGGATAGGGTTGGATTCCCTCTACAGGGACAGGTATGTAGTATGGGGGTGCTCTTGGATTCACCTCTGTCACTTGAGGCCCAAGCGGCCTTGGTGACAAAGTGCGCGTATTACCACATTAGGCTAGTCTGACCATTCCTGGACAGGGATAGCCTGGCCACAGTTTGGAAGCTGCAGCTAGTGCAGAATGCAGCAGCTAGGTTGCTCAATGGAGCTTTTTACTGCACATGTATGACTCCTGAGCGGAAAGCTCTGCGCTGGCTTTCAATTAGCTATTGAGCCATGTTCAAGGTGTTATTGCTAGTTTATAAAGCCATAAACAGCTCAGAACCAGGTTATCTGAGAGCCTGCCTTCTTCTGCATAGGCTGTCCTAGTCTTTACGTTCTGAGGGGATGGGCTTATTGACCATACTGAAACTCATTTGGCTGTGGTGAGGAAGAGAGGCTTCTCAATTGTGATGCCCACCATTTAGAATGATCTCCCCATTGAGATCAGGTAGGCTCCTAGTATGGAGTGTTTCCACCAATAACTGAAGACACCCTTCTTTGCCCAGCCATTTCCCTCACCACTAGTATTGTCAGCTACCCCTAGTTATTTTAACTGAGATTTTATTGTTTTTATCATAGTTTTATTGTTTTAATAATTAGTTTTATTGTATTTTATCATGATTTTATATTGTAAACCGCTTTGGGATTTATTTATTCTACAAAAGAAAGGTGGTATCAACATTTCTTGAAATAAAAATAAATAAGGATACAATCCTATGCATGTTTAGACAGAAAAAAGTCCTACAACTCCCAGCATTCCCCAGCCAGCTAGGGAATGCTGGGAGTTGTAGGACTTTTTTCTGTCTAAACATGCATAGGATTGTGCCCTAAGTAAACTTTGCATATGCTAATTTATATGTATATATGCAAATTTAGACATGATTATTATAATTTAAACAGAACTACAGTCCATCTCACCATAGGGCAATCATTCTGATAGTTCTTTATCTGTGAACTAGGCTTGGAGAGGGCAGTCCTTCAAATAGAGGGCTGTCCTCTGTAAAAAAAAGGACACATGGCAGCACTTGATACTGTTACAGCAAAACAGACTCTAATTATTCTGCACATGTTTTATATTAATATTTCTCCAGCCAAGTCCCTAACGTGCAGCACTGTAAAAAAATTCTGCCAAATTTCTAAAGCATCTGAGTACCCTCATGTTTTCAGGTATCTGTGTGCAGTTGGTGTGTCCACCAGAGTTTATGACACGGAGTTCAAAGGTATGTCCCTCCCACTCAAAAAAATCACAGGGGAAAGGTTTAGAGATTGAATTATAGTTCTTCATAAGATGGTGTAATGCAGAGGTAGGCGATGTGATGCCCAAAGGCACTAATGCACCCCCAGCGCCTTTCTTGGCACCCGCCAAGGTACCCTACCCCTCCTACTTAAAAAAACACATATCACATTTTCTTACTGGCAGCTGGGACTGCTGTGGAATAGGCTTCTGTTGGTGCTGAAACTATGGGTTCAAAGGAGTTGTTTAGTGTGTTGAAGCTCAGACTCCAGCTCTGCCTTGTACTCGGTCTTTTGGGCAGGATACTTATCCTTTGCCATGCCTCTCATGTAAGCCAGTTTGTGGTGGTGCCCAGGACAGTTTCTCAAATTGCCAAGTGTGCCCACAGTCCAAAAGGGTTGCCCACCTCATAGGATTGTGCCCTTAAGATATTTTTTTAGATATGGTAAGCAGTATATAAATAGATTAAATAAATAATAAAGAAAACAATGCTTTCTTTCTGCTATTCTGGTGGGGCTTGATCCCCCCCTTTTTATTCTGCTGATTGGTTTACGATTGCTGTTGCTGATTTGTTTGTTTGTTTATTTATTTATTGTGCTTCGGTACTGTGGTGCTATTATTCACATTTATGATTTTATTGTGAACAGCTCTGCATTCATGTGAGGAAAGAATAATCATTAAACAAACAAACATTCCACAATAACTATCAGCTTTGGCTGATTTTGTTGATTTGGAACTGGAGCCACAGAGGCTGTGTAGCACTGACATTTATTCTGGTTGCAGCAAGGGCTCCTAGCACTACCAGTCAAAGGCACTGTGTACCTATTTTGTCTTTTTCTCTTTAAAAGATTATTTGGGGAAATAAAAAAGGCAGTAGAGGCACTGGGAAAACATGGGAGGGTTAGAAGTAGACGAGGACATCACCTTGACCCCATCCTCCATAAAATTCTATGAGTGAAGCAGAATGACTGCATGATAAAAGTCTTGTCCAGAAGCACCCCAGGAATATCTAAGGCTAGTGGTGGGCTCCAACTGTGGCAAAGTCTATCTGTGAGCACAAGCTCTCACCTGAAAGTTCATCAACCTCCCTCCTCCATCAGTATTTATCATAATTCTACCACAATAAGGATGCTTTCAGAATTATGGATTGAATAATAATATACATATACCTTCTTAAACATTTCCAACCTCATTTACAAAGCACCTTCGCTCAGTAGTAGAGAACATGCTTTGCATGCAGAAGGTCCCAGATTCAATCCCTGGCATCTCCAGTTAGAAAAGGTTCAGGTAGCAGGCGATGGGAAAGATCTCTGCTGAGACCCTGAAGGGTTCCTACCAGTGAGAGTAGCCAGTACTAGGCTAGATGGACAGATAATCTGACCTGGTATAAGGCTGTTTCATATCTCCTGAGCTTAAGCATGTGTATATAGATGTATATGTCACTGAATCAAGTAGGACACCCTCACAAATATGGCTAGAATTGAGGCCTTAACATCCTGAGCTTCAAAATACACAACAAACTGCTGTTTCTATCTTTCTTTCTGATTTTATATCTGCCACATATAGTACATACATAATAGTTCTGATTTTGGTTCTAGGAGCTGCATGTACTTGAATATATATTTCTTGCTATCCTTTTATCTTTTTTACTCTGCCTCCTGTCTGGTAGCTATACAGCCTTTTTGTCATACTAGCTTTCTTACACGGTTACACATGCTAATGTGGAACAGGCCTCCTGCATGTAAATGAATTCTCAGTCTCTTCCAAATCCCATCTGAAGGCCCATCTTCCTAAAAATTCTCTAAAGAACAGTTAGCTTTCTTTTCTTTCCAAGTGTTTCTATACTCAGTTTATCTTCCTAAAACCCTCTGTGAACTGGCTGGTTTGCAAAGTGTGATTTAAATAATCATAGGCGGAAAATCAACATTATCTTGTGATAATGATTGGAATCAACATACCATTTGATGCAGCATGGTGCTTTCTAGTGATAAAACATTTGTTAGTATTTCTATTGGCAGGGATGCTTCATCCATGGCAAGCTTGGTTTGTCCTTGTGCAGGACTAGAATAGATTTCACAACAAGCAGACATCTCTGCTCACCACAATGAACACTGCATTGCCACCTACAGATAGGGAAAACTGAGTAAAGGCATTGCAGACTGCAGAGGCCATCCAGGAAGGGAAATGGGCAGTGTCCCCCATTATATTTCAAATTACATATGATTATTCCTGAGGAGCATCTGTATCTCCAGTTATTATGGAGTTTAAAGAAGTAGCAGTATCAAATTATCTTAAAGTTAAGTCATCGCTCATTGTTTGTAGGTTAACATTTTTGGTACAAAAATTAGATTTTCATGGGAACCACAATTTCCCTTCTGAAAGACCCCCAGAAGTTTACATTCTTGTTGCCAGTTACATTGTTTGCTGCCAGCTTCAGTGCCATGTTAGAGGAGGGTCTTCCATCTAGCTTTCATTTTCTCCCAGTGTAATCCCAGCCAATCAAGGATCAAATAGTCAGTGTGATGACATCACAAGGCCGAATAGCCAATAAGATTTGGCATTGTGACAACATCACTGGAGGAAATATAGCCAATTCAGAGTGAGGGGAATGCTTCCCGTATTGCATTGCCATTACTCTATATAGGCAGTCAAGGAAAAGGAGCACAGCTGCTATTGCAGCCACTACTGTCTCCTCCTCCTTAGTAAGATGGGCAAAATTTCACAACTATGTTTACACCTTTACCCCACAAATCACTACAATGGGTGGGTAGGTGGGGGCTCTTTCCACTGTTTGCAAATAAAGTCTGGGAGTCTGTTTTGGTCCCGTCCCCCCCCGCTCTCCATATATAATATATATCCATGTAATTTGGAATATATTCAAGAGTAGGCCCTTGAACTGTGCTGTGAATTTTGGCCATCCTACTGAATTCTCTTTGCTCTTATTTAAACCTGAAATAGCACCCCTGGAAGACTAGATAATGTCATTTATTGGACCAATATCTAGATAAGCTTCACAAAGCTCTTTAAATTAAAAAAAAGTGTGAATCAAGATCGAAGGTAAAAGATACATTTGGCTATGCTGCATATGAGAATTTCACACAGGTGCTTTAATTGAGAGTTTTGGTTCTTTCTCACCCTGGATTCTGAACATATTATTTAGAAGACAATGGGACTTACTTCTAAGTTGTATAATTAACCATATAACTTATTTCCATGTAAGTATGCTTAGAATCACACCACAGGACTGGATCCACCATTTCCCATTACAGAAAGACAGTATTGTTCTTACAGGAAAGGGACCACATCCTTCCTGCAGGACAGCCACAGACAGCATGTGGAACTGGATCAGAAGTGTGGGAAGCCTGTCACTGCTGGCTAGAAGGCTTCAGCTGCTTTCACCATAACAGATAATGACAAAGCACTCCTCATTCCTGACTAACTAACGATGGGCAAGCTCCCCTCAGCTAGACTCACATTGTCTTAGTTCAGAAAAAGTTCATCAATTTTCTGAGAGTTCTCCCTTAGCTTGCAATGTTGATTCATGTGAACTGATGGTGGACTGATGCAAGCACATTATCTCAGTGACTCTCTGAACTGTAGTTTGGTACCACAGTGAAACATGGAAGGATCCAAATTACATGGCTTGCTGTCCTTCTCTCCCTCATGCCCCCAAAATAAGATGAGTTGGGTGGCAGGATCAGACAGAATGGAGGATCAACCACTGCAACTCTATGGCTTGGGAGACATTCACTTACCCACTACCACCCACCACCATCCATATATCCACCTAAGATTAGCTTTTCTTAGAATGCAGGCACAACTGATTTGTTCAGAGCATGACATTGTTTTGTAAATGACATGCTTATTTTGAAGTTCATGTAGCTTTACAGCAATCAATGATAGTGTCATCAAGAGAAAGGAAGTTCTGAGGATATACCTATAAAACATCTGCCTTGGGTGCCTGGTCTATAGAAAGTTATCACCGATGTGTATTATCACATTTAATGTTCTGAGCTACAGAAGGTCTTCTGGGGGAAACTGCACACAATTTGTAATATATCCAAACATTACAAGCCAGGGAAAAACTGGATACCTGAAACTGAAGGGCCAATTTTGATGCAAAAAATCATAAAGATGGCTTTTTCTTCCACTTTCTTTCCAAATTTGCATTGCACTGTGAAATGATTGTGGCATTCCAAGTGTAATAAGAACCACAAACACCTGAAACTAACAGCACTCACTGGAAATCAATCTCTTTTAAACTTGGATATTCCACAGTACTGATACAATTCACTGTTTCTTTTTTGTCAATGCCCCTGAGTAGCATTGGTCCTTCAATATTCTATGTTGCCTCTGTTGTGATGAGGGCTTAGCATGGCCGGGCACTGGTGAGGCCTGGGTTACAGGGTTCCACTACAGTTTGGGTCTTTACCAAGGTTTTGGGCAAGTTAAGTTTTCCAGGGAAGTAAGAACAGGAATAGGACACTACTACGGAGAGCTCCAAGTGATGCCAGGGGTGGAAGTTTGTCTGTATGTTGTTCCAACAACCAGCAGATTGTGACTAAGCCTTAAGTAGAAGTTTGGCTTCCTTTAGGCTGGTTAGCCCCACCTCCACACCAAGGCCTTTTCTCTCAAAGGGCCTGGTCTGTTTTAGCAGCCTCAGGCTGATGATATGGGGGTTGCTGTGGCATGCTGGTGTCTTCCTGGCCAGAGTTCTTACAGTCCAAGGACAGTAATGTGATCTCTTCTGCACATGGGGGGAGGGGAAGTCCCTGGGGTCTTCCTGGAGAACTGGATCCTGAGGAGGTGGAAACCTTGTGGTGCCTTTCTATAACCAAGTCATTTCCCCTAACAGTTAACTCAGGAGCCTCTTCTTCTGTGGATGAGGGGTAGGCATCCTCTGAATGAGGGTTTGGGGTCCTGGTCTATGACACTGAGTTTCACTTGGGGCACAGAACTGGCCAGGCTGAGAGGAACATGCAAGAGTTTTATGCACCATTTTTAAGTTGTCCAGCTTCCCTCTTTGCACCTTGCCATTTCAATGTTCACTTTATCTGCCTGTCCTGGCTTACCTAGGGCTCACTTCAATCCAGAGGAATCTTTAAACAACTGGCAGCCATATCCAAAATATACATAAAGTGGAAAGTAGTGCATGATCCTTTGCTCATGCAACTACTTTTTATTGAGATGAAAGCAAAAACTAACCAGAGGCCAGTCAGACAGCACCAAAAATATCCTTACTGAATGACAGTACAAAAAGGTGCTTGATTAGTCAGTATCTCAGGACTGCCAATCAACTCAGTATTTTTAGTATCTTCTTACTACTGGCAGTTTTTCTCTTATTGGACATGTATGCATTCACAATGAACTTGAGCACACTCTGGGAGAGAGCGGAGGACAGGAAGGCCTGGCGTGCTATGGTCCATGGGGTCACGAACAGTCGGACACAACTTAACGACTGAACAACAACAACAATGCATTCACAGGATAATTAGTTTTCTATTTTCACATATAGAAATTACTACTCTGAAATTGCAGTGAGTACTACCAATGAAACAACATTACCACCAAGTGTGTGGGGGTGCTCTTGATGATACAAGCCATCTCTCATGGTGCTATCACTAGTGCTAAGTGGTGGTCATGTAAACAATGACACCAGGAGCGTTCTAACAAGAGTTAACAACTGCTGTCAAAATATGATTGCATCTAGAAGGTATCCACAAAACAAATTACCAGTTGGGTCAGGCTATTACAAACTACCTCATACAAACATGACAACGCATGACAACTTGGGGAAAGATTTTCATCCCTATTAATACCAGCACAGCAAATGGCTTTATTCCACATTTACATTAGTGTTAAAGTAAATACCTGAATGTAGCCATCCTTCTAAAGCACAAATATGGTACAGCAGTCATCTTTTCAGTATTATATTGTTCATACTGACAGGTTTATGTTTTTCTTGTTCATAAACTAGCAATTATCAAAAGACATTTTGTAGCAAGCATTTATTTTTATATAACTATATGAGAAATGTTTGCATTTATGCTGCAGAGCAGAAGACAAAGCCATCACATTTATAAGAAACTGTATGTACAGTATAAGCCAAAAAATACATAACCTTCATGAGTCAATGCTTTCAACCATTCTAGAGCAAGAGTTTCCAGTATCTGTTATTTTGGGTACCAATCAAACAGTTAAAATGCAGCACTTAAGATGGCTCTTGATGCCAGCTTTTAACACAGTGTATCATTTAAAAAAAAAACATAAATACATATGAAACAGTAAAAAACAATAGGCCTTGCATGACTACCTTAATGCAATGAAATTCAATCAAATCCTCAGTCTCCTTACTTCTGGAATAATTCTATTGTCTTCAGCTGAACACCTTCAAGACATGCAGATTTCATTCCACATGAAACCCTGGTTTGTACATAATGCTAACCCATAGTTTATTTAACCCATGGATTGTTGAATTCTGGGTTGTCGTGATGTTTGAACCCAGAAATGCTAACAAACTATGGTTTGTTAACCATGAACAACCCAGAAAGAGAATTCATAGTTTGTTGTTTGGTTGTTTAAACCATGGGTTATCATTACATGTGAACCCAGAACCGTGAGTTGTTCCACCAGGCTACAGAGGCAGCTGGCAAGAGCAGTAAAAAACAAACAAACCCAGCCATTCTACAAGCCAGAACTACAACTCTACAAACCATTTGGGATACAATGCCACTGCCAGCCCCCCACTGCTGCCATATCTGTCTTCCTCCATTCCCCACCCAATGTCACGACTGTCTTCTCCCCTCCTCCATCAGGTCTGTCTTCTTTTCTCTATGGGGAATCTCCAGCAACACCCCTCCCACAATGCCTGGCTCTGAGGAAGGACCTCTCAGAACCAGGCATTAGGACCTAGCCAGCTCTCTGAAGAGCCACACACCACTGTTCTAGTCAATATGGCTCTTCATAGAGCTTGCCCACCTGCTGCTTGCTATGAGAGGATCTGTATAGCTGGCGGTGGCAGCAATGGGGTAGGGAGAGAGATGGGAGATGTAGCTCCAGTAATAATGGAATGGGTGGGCCAGCAGCACAAGGCAGGTCCTCCTGGTGGAGGGGGGAAGTACACAATCTACTGCTCTTCGCACTCCATCACCTGAGGTGGGGGATCCATCCCATCTCATAAGAGGACTGGTCCTGATACAGGGAGAGAGTGGGCAAAGTAGGAGGGAAACAAACAACCCAGGGATTGAGAAAACAAACCAGTTTGTTCACTAATCTTCCAGACAAATGGGTTAACATTATATGCAACCCAGATCAGTGTTACTGCCTTTAGGACTGCCTAACTAGTAGTCACACAGTAGGAATACTGACCTTTTTCATAACAATATATAGTCCTGCTGAACTTTCAATACCTTTGAATGTAAATGGTTGTGAAGGCCTCAGTATAAGAGGCATATCATTGCTAAGACTACCATACATGTCAGTTTTATATATTACATAATTTATTGAATAGGCTACATTTGCAAAGTAGTGTATGACATCTTTATGTAAAACATGAAGGGATTTGGCAATTCTGAGAAGTGTCAAGTTGTTGGAGACTAAGGCTTATCTAGACGTATGACCCATTCAGCACAGAAGAACCTATTTCCAGGTAAATAATCATAGGTTTGTGCTGTAAGGGCAGCAATCTTAAGCACACTTACTTGGAAGTAAATCCCATTTAATTCAATGCAATGTATTTTAGTAAACACACATAGGATTTCTCTTCCAGGGTTCTGCCAAGATGGACTCTTGAGTGAAGAACTGAATAGCAACAAAACCCTAATGGAAGGAGAGTGATAGATAGGTATGTTAGCGGTGACAGGTAAACATGTACACATAACCAGCAAAGCATAACATAAGAAGCCTTTGAGAGCACTACTACCAATGCTGCAAAATCTTTAAGCTGTGAGCTTCAGCTAGTTTTGTGAAACTAGGGAGATCACCTTCCTTAGCATATTGCTTTACTGAAAGATCCTTGGAAAGACGAGATACAGGGCCTCACCTCTGGAAGGCATTTTGGCAAACCTTTAGGCAGTTTCATGATATCCCTAGAGGAGATGCAAATTGCTTTTAAGGATCAAGAAGGAAGCACTCTGGGTGGTGAGGGATTCCCCTCAAGTATGAGAATATTGCCTTAGCTTCCATATGCACTATTTGTGTAGTGTATATAATGTGTATAATTTAAAACAGAGACTGATTCAACAGAAATTGATGATTGATATATTGAACACCACAGAGGCTTGTCAAGAAGAAGGTGGCTAGCTCAGCTAGATGCTGGTGATGTAATGAGGACAATGCCTCACTGAGGCATTTGGTGTAGGCATGTCCTTTAGTGGCTTCTTTTTGGTTGGCAGTTATTTTTCGTATAAATTTTGTTCTTGAAAAATCTGTGATAATCGCAGATCTACATGTGCTTCTAAATTACATCCTTGTGATGTGGGGATTAACAGATGGACAGCAAAAGTGGATACTGAGTGCCCTTACAGTTGCAAAGAGACTTATACTTCAAGCTTGGAAGGAAAAACAGCCACCACGTATTACTCAGTGGACTGAGAATTTCAGTGCTCTTGCAGTATCTTCTACAACCATCAAAATTGTATGGATATCTTATTTAGATATATGCATTTAGGGTGGGTTAGGGTATTTAAAAAAAAATGGTAAAATTTTATTGTTTTAAATTGTTTTATGGTGGGTTGTACATCGCCCAGAGTGGCTGGGTGACCAGTCAGATGGGCGATTAATAAATTTAATAAATAAATACATAAATAAATAAATGGACTCTTTATATTAATGTATATATTTGAAATGGAAGTGTTAAGTCCTTTCCCCCCCACTTTGTATTTCCCCTTTTTTCTTCCTATATCAAGGGAGATGGTAATGAATACAGTGTATTGATATATTTTATTATATGAATTTCCCCTCTTTTTTGCTTTTGTTATTATTGTTGTCTTGCAAATAAAAAGATTTTTTAAAAAGAAGTATGAGAAATTAATAATGCAATCTACTTTTGGAATAACTGGTAAATTATAAGCCTGGTAAAACTGATGGTTTAAGTTCTGCCAACCATGCCTGCCATTTAGGTAAATATGATCTTTTAAATGTAACAAATGTTTTGTTGAAAGGAACTTGAACTTTAATATTTATTAAGAATATGCTAGCCACTATTTCTATTATACTTCTAGTAATTATAAACTTTATGTATTTAGGGAAGTTTGTGATCTGCTTCACCACGACAAAAGTATGTTATGCTCTAAAATTGTTTGAGCAATAAAGATTATATATATTTACTGGTGCCAATTTTGTGTTGTCTGGCTTGTGAAGTGCTTCAGGAACCACTGCCCACAAATTGTTAGAATTCCTTTAGTCCAGAGTAAACAGTAGATATCGATAAATCTGGAAACTGGTTGGGAGCTGTCCATATAGTTATAAATTCTCTCCAGAACAGGTGCATCACAGACCTGGGAAATTAGCTAGGCGGAGGGAACAGGTGTGAGTTCCCATCTCAACACTGCACACTGAAACAAAACAAGTCATCCAAGTGGATGTTCATATCATAGCACCTCTCCTACATTTGCCCCATTTTTCATATCCTCTTGACTTGTTTCAGTAAGTGTTCTCACCAGTATTCATTCTATTTTGTCTGATGATGAACAGAAGTTTGCTTTTCATGCATGGTAACTATACTGATTCCTACAAACATGTGGGCTGTTCCTGATCCTGTTTGTGGATATGCTTATGCCCAGCACATAAAGCAATCTTTATTTACAGAATTTCACATTCTGCCTTTCAAAACTCTCTCAGTATCCGTGCAAAGTTCTTCAATATGTGTGAAGATACTTGATTCCTCTTGGGGTACTCTGATGTAATGCTGCTTTTGTACTAAGACACCCCAACCCCACCCGAATTTAAAGGCAGTAAATCACAGTGTGTAGAATACACATGCATACAGACTTATTTACAGGAAATATCTATTCATATATGGCTGCCAACAGCTGTTTTTTGTTTTGTTTTTTGCTGTGCATGAACATCTTAATCCATTGCATAATCAATATATGGTACAGTACTTTTACCTGTATGTCTTTTGACACTCTTCTACAGATGAGTGCTAAAGGCCTTAGAACTCATGCTTCTGGTATTACTGGGATATAGTTTCTTGCAGTACCCGATTTGTGCTACACTTTGCACCATATGGAACTACAACATTAATGCAATGCCCTGGAGTTCTGTAGCACTGGTTCAACACCAAAAATCATCATCTTCCATTGATGCAACCTTCCTTTTACCCAATCCTATCCAAAAATAATTTGCATTGAACAATAGTCATTGGGATTCGGCAATAAGTAACTTTATGTTCTTATTCTAGTCACAAGACTGGTTAGTATATCTGCTCCAGCTTTTTCACACAGCAGCACACATGGTTGGCTGCCAGCCTCACACACATTTGGCAAGAGAAGTTGGCATACTATTCAAAATATGCAAACTACACAGGCTAGGACAATCCAACAGGGGTTAGTCACATCACATTATTTGTAAAACAGGGCCTTGGTAGGATATAGGTGGCTTTTTATTTTACATGTATTGGTCATGAGTGTCTTATATATAGCCTCTGTAAGATGCTGCTGTTATTATTAACCTGGAAAATATCAATTTAGATCCCAACAGAAAGGAACAGAAAGTCCCAAGATACAGTATAACTTTTTTCATCCTCGTTAGGTTTGGATGAAGTTAGTAGATTGACAATCTTTATTATCCAGCAGCTGTTGTTCAGTGACCTAAGGGAAATAAGCCCGAGTTCAGCTCCAAGTAGACAACTGTCCAAATTACAGAACAGCATAATCACACTTAAACCTTTTTGACAAGTCCCATCAGAAAGGCCAGGAGTCTATAAAGCATGGTTTGCTTTAAGTCGATACTCTTAGGACAAGGAGCTCAGATTCTCATTTTGGCCTCACAACAGCCTTGTGTGGTATGTTAAGCTAAGAAATAATGATCTCTATAAGACCACCCACAAGCTTCACTCCTGAGCAGGGATCTGAACCAGGGATCACTAAATCCAAAACCAATGTGCTAGCCACTGCATTGCTTTAGCTAGGCTGTGCAAATCATACAAAAACAATGTACTACTGATATCTATACATATTGAATTGAACCAGTCACTCTATAACGGTAATAAATCAAGTGCTCGTTAGAATTCAGAAACCTAATGTTTATCTCTTTCCTTCTCTAGCACTGCAAATTCATCATCTTCACCAATATCTTTCTCCCTCGATGTCTGCATTATATGGGGTTAGTTGGCAAATGGCTCAAGGAGCCATTCAAAAGTTCATAATATTTTGTTCTGTTTTAATTCATCTATAATTAAAAAGAGGATGTGTTTCTGTCTGTTAGCACCATTTTATTTATTTGATTTGTATGCTGGCTTTCTACCAAGAAAGCTATAGCACCAAAATTGTGAAACCTAGATATTTGAACCTCTGTATGCATATTAAGGGGACCCTGGGTGAGTGCACCTCAGGATTATTTGGAGTTCTAAATGAATCAATAAATTTTAATTAATTTTAAAGTGTCCCTGAGTTTGAAGCCTGCAGTACCATGTCCTATGACCAGGTGGCAGACTTTCCTAACCAACAGACAGCTTTTGCAGGCAGTCGATATTTTGAAGCCAGTGGGGAGTAGTCCACGGGGCAGAGCTATACATCTGCCCTCTCCCCTGCTGTGGGGCACCCCCCTCAGGGGAATAGAGTGGGCAGACCCTTCCCTCAGGGTGCCTTAGGGTGCACCATGGGCAGTGCCTAGGAATGCCAATGGCCATTGTTTCACTCAGATGGGGCAGGCACAATGAGTCGAATTCTGACACTGCGTAACAGCTTAAAAGATTTGGGTCCGCTCATTAATCTAGAATAAAACACTGCCCCATTGACTGTGCTGGCTGGGGATGACAGGAGTTTTAGTCCAACGCATCTGGAGGGCACCAGTTTGGGAAAGGTTTTTTTTAACCACTCTTCTATTAAGAAAACTAATGGTAGATACCTATCATTCCAATGAATATTTGTGGAAACATTCCGTTCATCCTATGTAATCCATTTTTTAGAAATATTCTGGGCTAAGATAGGAGTGTGTGCACAATTGCCAACACTGATTAGATGAATCATTCCACTCCTTAAGTTCTCTTTTCTTTATCAGATTTCCAACTGTGTGAACAAAAGGGTGCATAAAACCTTAAATAATAAATGTTAAAAATTATTGTGAAGGTCTCCTGATACCAAAGTGGTTTCTGGAGCAGGGAGAATGTACTAAATGCAGAGGCATATAAGACTACTCTGGAGTTCTTCGGAATATGTTTCATACTAAAGAGATCCAATATTTCATGAGATCCTTGGTAGGAACCAGCAGAAATTGTAGCAACTTGGTACAAGTCTTAATTATTTTCAGATATTCTTTCTAACATGGATAAAGTCACCAGAGATGAGCCCAGCAGCAGCTTGCATTATGGCCAATTTTATTTTGAGTATATTCAATAAACATACGGCAACTGTGTAGCACAGGAATGGGAAACGTCTTTCAGCCCAAGGGCCAAATTCAATTTTGGAGAAGCTCTCGGGGCCTGTAATCCAGCAGTGAGAAGGGCTGAAACCAAATGGCAGGGCCAAAAATACAAAAAATACCAGCATATGTTAGTGTAAAACTCTTACTGCCAGTAACTAAACCTCAGGAGAGGCATTTCAATCTTTTAGAACTGCACAAAAGCTGGGAAACCATCAAACAATAAGTGGTTGGGGGAAATGGGGTGGATCCAGAGGAAGGGGGCATGGACTTTGGGGGAATACTGCAAGGCTGGATTGGGACCCCAGAAGGGCTGGTTTTGGCCCCTGGGCCTGAGGTTCCCCACCCCTGGTGTAGCAAGATGGTGTCTGAGTTGCAAGGATTGTTCTTTGCCTTAACTATATGCTCCAGCTCTTGGCTATCATCACAGTGATTGTTTACTGAATAATAAAGGACACATATTGAGAAGTCAAGGCACAATTTAAGCAATGTAAAAGTTCCTTTTGATTCAATAATGAAATTGCATCTGGAATAGGACAGGCAGAGGTGCAATGGCAGAAAAGCAACAAATGAGTCAAATTAACCACCACTGCTGCCAAGATGTGCTATCTGTACCAATTCATATTCACTGGAAATATCACTTTTGATGCCTCGCATATTGATCATCCTCACACAATGGGCATACCATGTATATGAGGAGTATTGAACCTCTTTTAGCCCAAGGGCCAAATTCCATTTCAGAGAAGCTCTCAGGGACCACATTCCAGTGGTGGGCAAGGCTGAAGGCAAAAGCAGTGTGGGCAAAAACAAAAGGGTGGGGCCAAAATACAAAAAGAACACCCAGCATATTTTACCTTAAAGCTCTTACTGCCAGTGACTAAGCCTTACGAGAGGCATTTAAATATTTCACAATAGGAAAAAAAAACTACACAAAAGTCGGGAAACCCCCAAGTGGTTGGGGGAAAGGCACGTGGTTATCTGGGGAACCTGGGGGGGGGCAGATCGAGACCTCAGCCCTGAGGTTCTGCACACCCCTGATGTACATCATATATATGGCTTTCTGTCCAGCAAACCTTTGTAATTCTGAATAGTCTTACCTAGATGGGTACCCCAGTAAAATTAAGTAGGACTATCTCTAACATTGTGCAATTTAAAAAATGAACAGCTCACAGGTCCTTTACATATGGTGATATTAACTCATGGACTTCAGAGACCCTACAATAATGGAAGTAGGGTAATCACGCAACTCAAAAGATGGAGGTTCTGATTCACACACACAACTGGACTGTGAATAGTGAACCATTATTTCAAAGATGAGAGCATGGGCGCAATCCAGCAAATGTTAGCCTCAACGAGGTCCCAATTCAATCAGTTAGTTATGACAAACAAAAATCTCATTGATTTCAACAGTCAAGACCAAAAGTGCAAGGCCCATGTTTAAGTCCCACTCCATTACTTTCAGTTCCAAGTAAATGTGCATGGGTAGGAGCTTTAGACTGTAACCCTATATATATGCCTTGGGAGTAGGCCCCATTTTACTCAGCGGTGCTTACTCCTGAATAAACATGCATTGGAACAGACTACATGTCATCGAATTGAAATTTTGCTGGATTGTACCCAACATTTATTAGCATGTATGGCAGCAATTCAAAAAAGTTCTTCTTAACGACTAAATTAAACAGTGAATACCGTTTTATTACCACATGCATTCACTTGACTGTGCTTGTAGGACATTAATTTCATGCATGACTGGACATAAATACAAACCTGGTTTCCAATTCACCCTTACAAAATGCATGCCAACTTTTTAAAAAAGTTTTAGTCTTGAGTAATAAGACTAACGAAAAAAATCAGTTTGCAGAAATACAGCAGGAATTCAACCAATTGTGTGCTTAATTAGTTTTTATAAAAATAAACAATGATCAGAACCTTCAAGGAAAATAACATATATTTTAAGGTGGAATTTGGAAAGCAGCCTAAAGAAATCTTAGAGATAATTAGCTAAAAACATGTAGTAAAAGATACTGCCTTTCTGACTAGATGTTGTTGTTGCTACATGTTGTTATTTCAAAAACCCAGCATGTTGTTTCAAAAACCCAGCATGTCTTTGGATCTGCTAAAGTACAGGTGATACATTACTAAAGTTTTGTCATTATCCTCCAAAAATCCTATGTTTGATGTTTGTATGGGTGGCTACATTAGGAATGAATTGAAAACCTATAAAATTCATTACTATGTCTTTTCACTGAACAAGAACTGTGTAGCAATGTTTTGTCCTACTGCTTGAAAATCCACAGCAGACTCATCAGACTCTGCCGAGACAATGGGAGAGATGCGGGGGCAGGATAAATTCCTGACAACCTGGCATGCACATCCAACCCAATCTAGGTATGTCAGAGAAATCTGCAACAGATTCAAATGAGTTCAGGTTTCTATTGATCTGACCTGCGGATTCTGCAGCGGATTAGCTTTTTCCAAGTCACACGGATTCTGTGAGACCGGTTTTTCACTTTGGGGGGGAATTTGCACTAATCTGTATTAGTGCTAATGTATTAACTAATGCGCATTAGCACAAAGTGCACATAGTTCTAGTGCACGCTTGCACTAATGCGCATTAGTGTTAATGTGAATTAGAACACGTAGAAAGACATTCTGGTAAAAAAAAATCCAATACTGTCAATGTGTGAACAAAGACACCTGACAATCTGCGAAACATAGATGGAACGGATTTAACGAAATTCCTAACCCAGTGCAAGCAAAGTACTCTTACCCAGAGCCGATGTGCTTTCAGAAATCAACATATTCAGGTGACTGTAATGTTTATACTGGGACTGGCACACTGATACGCCAGTGGACGAGAAGTCTACAAGCTAGATTACAATAGCAATGATCAATGCTACCCCAAACATATTACCAGAGTGAGCACAGGAGAAAGAATAACCACTACATAAAATTTGCAGTGGTAGATTAAAACCTCCATGATCAAAGGTTCCACTTCTATGAGATATAGCCTGTTTTGCTGCCACACTGGCAGCTACCAACAATAAAGAAGCTAAAATCTGAAAGCACTCCAAAGGATTGCAGCCCCCAAAAGGAAGTCTCATGCTACTGAAAATAATTACTAGTTAAGTCTGGTCTCAGGGCAAAAAATACCACTAGTGTCAAGTTTCTGTTGTTTCATTGAGCTCCTCTTCCAACCACCTCCTTAGCTGTCACATGCACAAGTTCCTTTTTGGGACAGGCATGGAGAGGCAACACCAATTAAACACAATTAAAAGTAATGGATTTTAAAATGACTGGGCTTTAGCAGACTAATCTGGACACTGCATGTTAGGGACTACTCACCTTACCAGAGAACATGGCATCCTTGATAAGGGGAGAAACCAGAGGGAGGAACTAGGTATTCCCACGACAACAGAAGGAGAAGTGAATGGAGGAGTACTAGATTTTTTAAAAAGGAATCAGCTTTGCTGTGCTTTGATCCATGCAAGGCTCCACGAGCGAGTGCTCAACACCAGTAAAAATTGCTTCACAGAACATTCCAGTGGGGGTGGGGGGTGGAGTGAATGTCATCTGACTGGCAGGGGCTGCTTAACCAATAAGAGAGGCTTCCCCCCTCCCCTTTCCCCTGAAGCTCTAGATGCACCTGCATTTCAGGAGCAAGCCTCATTGAGCACAATGGGAGCTACTTCCAAGTAGTCACATATATGCTTGTGCTGGGAAAGATTGGGGAGGGGCGGAGAACACAGGCATGGAAAACCAGCCCCCTTTCTAACCCAATGCTTTACAGGATCTCTATAACGAAGATGTGAAGTAGTTATTTCCTAAGGCAATAAATCAAACAATGGAGAATCGGAGCCTCGAGATCACACTTTAGAGCACTTAGGGAATTTGTGCTTGAAACTGTGCCATTTTAATTGAGGGGGATCTCTCTAAATACTGATGTGGGCATTCAGGGGACAAGCCTCACTGAGCACAACGGGAGTTAATTCAGAGTAGACACTAATTGGTTTGTGGTGGGAAACACAAGGACAGGAAACACCCCTTCAATGGGGTCACAGTGAAAGGCACACCCTTGGGAAGGGTTAGTATACCCAAGGTAAATGTGGCGGTTGGGTACACAAACAACTATACCTCTGAGAACCCAGCTTGAGGAAAAGAACCAGACTTTAAATAGTCTCAGCAAATCCATTTTTTCCGTGATAAGCTCTGGGGTGGCTGAGGGATGGCCACGACGTCATGTATCCCTAGCAACCTCCAACTACACCCAACTCGGAGTAAATCGCTCGTGGAGAAACCCCCCAGGATAAATTCTGGATTGTGAGAAGGCTATGGCTGAAAGACCAACTCATCCTCCCATAGGATGAGACATAGCCCTGAACCAGTCTCAGTTTACAAGCCCAGGAAAATTCAGTGTGAAGTATCAGAACTTTGGGTCACAGTTTAATTTATAGGATGGTGTGGAATGTAAACGAGTAAAATGTCCCAAATCTAATTAAGGTTTTTTTCTGCCCATTATAAATCATAACAGTGGTCCCCAAAATAGGACTGGAGAGATAAAATAATACTCTGAAATAGATTATGATAAAGCGGAAATAAGGCCAAATTTTGCAATACTTCTGTGTCCCCAAAAGCCCCCTCCAGTGATACTGACATAGTGGGGTGGGGGGTGCCTTGAAAGGGTGTGTACTCGTGGGGGAGAGAAGCATTCACATTGGCAAAGCAACTGGGCCAAAACTTCCTGTCCTGCCATGCTGCAATGAAACCACAGCAGCAAGCAAGACGGAGCGTCTGTGTTGCCATGGCAACGGGGGCCAGCACTCCACACCTTGCCTCACAACATGTTACACTGTGGTAGTTTTATTGCAGTGCGGACAAACAGGGAGAATAGCCTCTGTTGCCCTAGCAACAAGGATTCATTCCCTCACAGCAATATGGGTTCACTTGCCCTCATTGACATCACCACATAACCAAATCTGCCTGGCTATGTAGCACAGTGATGTCATTGCATTCCCGACTACATGGTTCTTGATTAGCTGAGATCACTTGTGGAAGAAGAAAGCACAAGTAAAAAATAAAATAAAAAAAATAACTGGCACTGACACAGCAACGGTTGGGCAGGTGGGTGGAAAGCTGTGAATCACTGGGAATTTCATGCCCTGGAAAGCCCCTTCCCACATTAAATATTTGAGGGTGAAAATCCAGCCATAGTACTAGAAAAGTGTAGAGCAGTTTAAGGGAAAGACTTTCTACAAGCAAAGGACAGGGGGCATGGAGAAATGCATTTCATTATCCATGCATTTGGATAAATGAAGATGAAGGCCTTATTCTGATTCCAGCTTTTGGTGCAATAACTGAAGTAAGTCCCATACAAACATTCATAGGATTAGGCTGAAAGGGAAATTTCTTCTCTGTGCTACCCCTTTTCTCCAGGGTTATTTTTTGTTGTTAGAACTAATTAAATAACACTGAGGAAGATATAGTCAGTTTCCATTTCAGTGGACCGCACTAGCAGTGGGAGATATCAACAAAAGGATAGGATAAGCCACCTCAAGCTTTGAAAGGGCAATAGGTGTGGAAAAGAATATATTAGCATCCTTCTTTGATAGAAAGGGTAAAATGGCTTGGAAAGAGGGATTTAATACATTCACCACTACACTGCTGACTCCAATCTCACTTTTTATTGCCAATTTTCACTGAAAGTCAGCACAGTGTTTTAAAAGAAAAAGACTAGAAATGTATTGGCCTAAAAATCTGGATTTTTGTAAGAGTTAATGTTGCTAGGCTGACAATTTATTTTTAAAATTCAAACTTTTGATGCAAGAAAATGCAAGTTAAGCCTGCCACAATCTGTGTAAATAATTATAGTGCATTACAGTCATACATGGATTTTTCCCATGGGGCTACTGACTGGAGAACCTTAAACCTGCAGCTTTTCTCACCCCTACATTGCAATTCCCTCTTCTAAACAACTATTCTTTTTAAATTAATAATATATTTTAAAATCTCACCTTTCTGTACCAACAACAGTGGGATCTCCTCCCTCCCCAAGACAGGATATAAAAGTATAGAGCCCTATTTTCCTTCACATAACCTCACTTTTCCCACCAGCAAGCCTGGTGGACTGGGGTTCAACCTATTAATGGGATGGATGAGGGGGAAGAATGCTAGGCCCCTAAATAGCACACAGTGCCTCCAGCCCACCAGTCCCCATATTTCCTGATAGGCAGATCAGTAAACCACTATATGAAATGGGGGGAAACAACAACTAGGATTCATTTAATAAGGAGGGGGGAAATTAAAAAAAAAAAAGAGCAACCAAGAGGAACAATTCAAATAATAGGCCATTTAAAGTAAGTCTACCAATTCAACAAAAATAGGAGATGGAGCCCAATAAATCAGTTATTCACACAGATGAACAAACAAAGAGCCTCTCAGACCTGCCTTTTGCTATGCAGTCTTCGGCTGGGATGTAGCTCTAGCCCTCAGTCTCTGTCACTCCCTGACTTTTGAACTGTTGCTGGATAAATTCTCTGTGAAAGCAAATGGCTGCTGTGCTCTTCTCCACTGTCTTCTCTGGGTGGTTCTTTTTAGCCCCCCTCTCTGTAGTCTCCTCAGTCACTTTCCTCTCACAAAGCTTCATTTCCCTCCCCAGAATCTCTTTACAAAAATTCGCCTCAGAATCTCCAGAGAGAGGCCTTCTTGTTCCCTACAGCAACTCAGGGCCAAAGGGGAAAAGGGTTGTGATTCAGCCTCCCTGCATCCCGCAGGGGGCTACACATTACAGGGTTACATGTACATCTGGACTATTTCCAAACAGGAGGCTCCTACCAAAATCAAAAGGCAGCATTGATCTATTCCATCGCTTCCTCCTTAATGGAATTTTTGTGGTAAGAAAAAAGACGGAAGTGGTGAAGAAACACAGGAGTTTTACAACAGGAAGGCAACATTGTCTGGAGTCTGGACCCCCTGAAAAATTCCATGTTTGAGGCAGGGCGATTGCCTCACCTGGAAGCACCTTTGGTCACCCTAGGTACTTTAGTTCAGCCAAAGCTTTGTATATAAAATAACCTCACCCCTCCCCAACATCCCTTGTCTTCTATATACACTCTCAGATGAGAGATATCACCAAATTCCATTCTACCCAGGCTGAAATGCCAGTTGCAGTTTGGAGGAGAAGCCTTTTAAGAAACAGAGATGTGAAGGCTTGAGGGGAAAAAACTGGGGGGGGGGGGGCGGGGAAAGAGGAACAGAAAAATATGAGGGAACAATTTTTAATATACAGTCAGGGCCAGAAATATTGGAACAAGGATAACTGTTTTGGCAGTTGGCCTCTGTACACCACCACATTGAAGTTGAAAGGAAACACACCCAGATGGGAGCGAAGTCAGGACTTTCAGCTGTAATTCAAGGGGTTTGACAAAA
This sequence comes from Heloderma suspectum, assembly GCF_057233095.1. Lineage (NCBI taxonomy): Eukaryota > Metazoa > Chordata > Lepidosauria > Squamata > Helodermatidae > Heloderma > Heloderma suspectum. The sequence continues at coordinate 154,696,765 of NC_139458.1, read as the reverse complement.
GTGGGGCACTAACCATTCGGGAAGTACAGCCAGTGGCATACACACACTCCCATCGCTGGTGGCTCAGAAGTAATGGAACAAACCAACATCATTTCAAACTTAAGGATCGGCTTTAATACCTGGATGAAAATCCGTTGCAGTCAATGACTGCCTGAAGTCTGGAACATATGGACATGACCAAATGCTGAGTTTCCTCTCTCGAGATGCTTTGCCAGGCCTTTACTGCAGCTGCCTTAGCTGCTGCTTGTTTCTGTGTCTTTCTGCCTTCAGTCTTGTCTTCAGGAAGTGAAAAGCATGCTCTATTGGGTTGAGATCAGGTGACTGACTTGGCCAATGAAGAACATCCCACTTCTTTGCCTTGAGAAACTCTGGGATAGCTTTTGTTGTATGTTTTGGGTCATTATCCATCCGCCATATGAAGCGGCGTCCTATCAGTTTGGCAGCATTCAGCTTAATCTGAGCAGAAAGTACAGCCCTATACACTTTAGAATTCATCCTGCTGCTTTGATCAGCAGTCAGGTCATCAATTAACACCAGTGACACTGTTCCATTGGCAGCCATACATGCCCATGCCATAACACTGCCTCCACCATGTTTGACAGATGATGTGGAATGCTTTGGATCATGAGCTGTTCCTTTCCTTCTCCATACTTTTCTCTTCCCATCATTCTGGTACAAGTTCATCTTGGTTTCATCAGTCCAAAGACTCTTATTCCAGAACTGGGCAGTCTTTTTTAGGTGTTTGCTAGCAAAGGCTAATCTGGCCTGTCTGTTCTTGAGCATTACCAGTGGTTTGCACCTTGTTGTGAAGCCTCTGTATTTACATTCATAAAGCCGTCTCTTGACTGTAGATGTTGACAATGACATGCCTACCTCCGCAAGAGCGTTCTTGACCTGGCTAGATGTTGTGAAATGGTTCCTCTTCACCTTGAGCAGAATTCTGCGGTCATCTACTTTAGTTGTCTTCCATGGTCTGCCAGGCCTTTTGCTGTTGCTGAGCTTGCCAGTTAATTCCTTCACTTTCAGGATGTTCCAAACTGTTGTACTGGCCACTCCCACTGTTTTTGCTATCTCTCTGATGGGTTTATTTTGTTTCCTCAGCCTAATGATGGCCTCCTTCACTCACATGGACACCTCTTTGGATCTCATGTTAGGAGTTCCAGTGAACAGCTACCAAATGCAAATGTAACAACTCAGAACCACCTCCAGGCCTTTTATCTGCTTGATTAGTCATGGGGCACCCAGGAAACAGGCCACACCTGGCCATGTGGCTGCTTGTCAGCCATTCATTCCATTACTTACGCGCCATCAATGATGGGGGTGTGTGTATGCCACTGGCTGTACTTCCTGAATGGTTAGTGCCCCACTTTTGTCAAACCCCTTGAATTACAGCTGAAAGTCCTGACTTCACTCCCATCTGGGTGTGTTTCCTTTCAACTTCAATGTGGTGGTATACAGAAGCCAACTGCCAAAACAGTTATTCTTGTTCCAATATTTCTGGCCCTGACTGTATATATAAACTTTTTAAAAGTTTTCGATTCCCCCCACCCCTGTTTTTCACCTCCCCCCAGGCCTTCACATCTCTATCAGGAACAGAATCATAACCCGCTCCATTGCAGCAAGTTCCAGGCATATTTTGAAAAAAATCAGAGCCTTCCAAGGGAGAGGATTGGTGTTTCCACAGGACCCCTCATTGTGTCAGATGCTGTGTCAAAGAACATCCACCTGGCCATGCAGTTCCCTCAAATCACATTTCTGAAAGCAGTGAAGTGAAAATATTGACTCCTCTTTGTGTCAAAGACTTGGAACATGTGAGACAGTGACTTAGTGCAGTCCAGAAATGTTCCCAGGCCATGTTACACCCTTAATTCTCATCTTTCAAGGCCTTTGACACACCCTTCACCACCCTTCTTGCTGGGAAAGGGCTGTAGCTCAATGGTAGAGCACATGCTTTGCATGCATAAGGTCACTGGTTCAATACCACCATCTCCACATAGCACTGGAAAACCTGGGCCCAATTTAAATAGATTTACTGCTGTGCGACTGCTCCTCATGCACTGACGCAACACATGACATTCACCCTTTTCTGCAGCAACCACAGGTTTTCCTATCATAAAAGCCACATTTTCAGAAAGACATTTTGTGATGGATTTTCTGTTTAACACTGCTTCCACGCAGTTCTGTTCGAGTGTGCCCTGTATCCCCAAAGTACATATGAGTTAGTGGCTGTAGCTAGGGGTATGTCTATGCCCCAACACTGCGGTGTTTTGGTGTTGCATCACTGTAAGCGGGCTGTCGGTTTATAAAGTTATTTTTTCTTGCCTTAGTCCTGTGCTCCTCCACATCTACGGATGTTCTGTATCTACCCCTTTGTAGCTTATGTCCGCCATTATATCATTTCCTGAGAGTTCCTATGACTCCATCTAAGGTGCCCCCCCAATGTCAAGGAGATTGAGGATGAAGCATTTTTCCAGAAATGCTACAGCCTTTGCTCGCTGAATCTCCAGCCACCATTATGTGAAACTATGAAGATGCGGTGTGTGTGCGGGGGGAGAAATAAAAATAGGTCCGCCTCCAGTGAAGGGTGAGCCCTTTGGAGGAGATGGGTGGATACAGAACCATCTCCCTTCTCTCAAGCCAGAGGAGAGCTCAGGGCTGCGTTCCCTCAGACCGCTTGCTTCTCTGGGCTGTGGCCACAACAAGGAGAGGAAAGCAGACACAAGAGTGGCAGCACAATCTGCTACTATTATTACTAGTATTGCTGCTGCTACTCAGTCATTCACTGCTAGGACACAGCAGCTCTTCAGCTTTCACCGCAGGACTGCTTCAGCATCACTGGGGGGAGATGCACGGGAGAGAGGGGTGCGGAATTTAAAATTGCTTTTGGGATGACTTTTTAAAAACGTCAGCGTGGATAGCCTCTGGAAGACACGTCTACTTGGAAGTAAATAGTCTTCAGTAGCACTTACTCCCCCTCCTGCTGCCTTCCCAATTCTCTCCTTTGCTAGATACTTGTTGATAACATGACGTTCAGTCATGGGACTCTGCCCACATATGCACAAAATGCAATTTCTCCTGCTGACTTTTGCTCAGGAACAGCAGTCTTTCCCCAGGTATATGCTGCATTAGCTGGCAACATGTACCATGGGGGGAGCAAATCTGAAATGATGAAAATCTGGTTTTAAATTGAATCACCTCAGAAAATGCCCGTGTAGATGGGGCCCTGTTTGAAACCCTGGAAAGCTATTGCCAGTGTAGTAGATAATACTTAGATAGACAGTCACGGACCCATTGTCTGACTAATTCTGTATAAGGTCGCTTCCTCTGTTCCTAGGCCACACGGTTGCTTTTCAGATGCACAGAGTGTATTATGGAATCCATGCCAGATCCCACAATGCACTCTAGAGTTTTGTTGCAGCATAAACCCAGATTCCAAAATCCACTCCAAAGACTTGATGGAAAACTTTAGGAGGAGAGGAATGAGGGAGTTACACCCAACCCTTTTATCAAATGAAATGGCTGCTTTTAATCTTTATTTTATTTTAAAGTTTTATTTAGAAACAGAAGAATGGTTATTTTGTTTTATTTGTAAAGCAGCAAATAACCACTTCTAAAAGTAGTAGACTATGGTTATTGTGACTTTTCCAAAACAACGTGAATATATATATATATATATAGGCTACAAAAGAAGGGTGCACGCTTTGTTAATTTACAGAACTTCTAGTCAGAGAAAATGGAAAGCGAGCTTTCAAACAGATAGAAGGCAATGTTGCACAATACCAGAAACTTTGTTCTCTTTCCACTCTGTCCAGTGAAGTGCTGTAAAACTCTAAAGTTTGTAGTCATGAATGCTAGGACTCAACTAGTTCAACCAAGAAATGTTGAACACTTAGCCCCAGTCTGGAAAGTTATTTTTTAACGATACCACTATTGTACCACAAATGCCAGGTAAGTAATGGTGTCTCTTTAAACATTAATACAAGTACTTGGAACTGCACCGCTACAAGTCTAAGCATTGCTTTCTATACTAACCCAGAGGGATCCCCAACTCACTGTCCACTTTCCTAACCCCTATTATATACTATGTCCTTCCAACTTGAACAGGTGAACCAGCTCTGGCTCTTCCTCTGAGATTTGGCCACAGTCATTCTTGCTATGGTAACCTTCCATTTGAGATTACTGCAATGCACTCTGCTTGAAGAGGAGTGGAGCTGCAGATACTGCAGGAAGTTAACAGATGCAGGGTTTCCTATCATCGCATCTCCAAGCAAGGGGAAAGCTGGATCAGTTTAATTCCTGCCTGCAATATATTTGTTAAAGAAACAGACTTTTTCAGGAAAAAAGGTAGCAATTTTAATTTCATCAGCTTTATCAGGATTGCCACTTAAGTCATTAGATTCACGGAGTTCATTGCTTAAGCAAATCAGGAGCACATTCCAATCAGAATGAATTTATAGAAATAGAGATTCTAACAGAGTATACCTAAGAAGGCCTTTGGCTGCAATGATCTGGCTACAAGCCTGAAGCAGAAGCAGAAATCTAGCTGATCAAGCCCGGGAACTGCTAAACTGGATAACTGCTCTTCAACTGGTGTCTGTAAACTGAACAGAATAAAAATGAGGATGCATTATAACTTGATTGCTTAGTTTGTTAATCTGAATGGGGCTTCCAACAAGTGCCATAAGAAGACTGGGGTCAAATTCACCTTTTGGTGCAAAAGAAGGTTTTTATCTTGATATATGCATGCTCTATATTATTCCTTCTTTAATAGTGTTTATATATAATTTGAATTATACTGCCTACATATTGCCATGTGCTCTATTCTCTAAAAAGATATTTTTTCAGCTAGGTTGGGTTGCAAGCCTATAACCTACAGAAAGTTCATTTACTTCTAAATTCCTTGATGCATTAGGAGTCAAAGCAGGTGTGACTCCCCCCTCCCATTTCCTCTTCAGTCCTGTCATCTGAACCATGCCTTTACCTGCTGTAACTCCAGGTCTGCTGTAAAACAGGGGGTGGAGGGAAGGGCGTATGAATGACTATCTGACCTAGGAAGGGAGCAGACAGCAGAAAACATGGTGGTTTTGTGGAATTTAAAGTTATAAGAATGTTCTTCAAGTTTGAACCCAGCAATCTTATGAATAGAACAAGGGCATGAGTTAAAACTACCTTGGCACTCAGAGATTGGAAAATGACAGAGGCTGGGGAGTTGCTGCTAATTTATGTATCTTTATATGTAACTTTTAAAAACGAGTATGGCCCATATGGATACTAGGGCTAAAACTACTGGATACTACACATTATTTCTGTGATGCCAGTCATGCAATTTCCAGTGAAACACCTGCCTTAGCAATTCTTATCAAGATGTAGAGATGTTCATCAGTTAGATGAGTGTGAATGTGTGCTACTGAAAATGCTGGATTCTAAAGGTAAATGCTGCATTTAAAAGACTTTGTTCTCAGTGCATATTTTACTGGGATTCAACATGATTATTGGTGTGTTATTTAATGATTTGCTAGCTTCCAACTAATAAGAATAATTATCTACTCAAAATAATGAAACTGGCTTAATTATTAGATTTGGCCACATATTTGGGGATCTGGTCTTATTTAAGCTGCAGTCCTATACACATACATGAGAGTAAATTCCATTGAGCTTAATGGGGCTTACTTCTGAGTAGAAGTGTAAAGGACTGCGCCCTTAGAGTCTTCTCATCTGGTTACCTTAAGTTCCTATCAGCTCATTGCCCAGTGGTCCCAGTGGGTGGACTGTAGCTCACTGGTGGATTACATTCTTCCCATGCCAAAGGTTCCAGGTTCAATTCTTGGCATCTCTAGTTAAATGTTGCAGGTGATAGGAAAGACCTCTGCATGAGATCCTAGAGAGCCACTGCCAGTCAAAGCAGACAAACCGGACTAAGTGGACAAACACTGTGGCATGGTTTAAGGTAGGTTCTTTTGTTCCTTTGTCATAGGCCCTCAGGCTCATTTTGGAATTTCTTCTTCTTTAGTTTCTAGTCTTCACAGCTGCCAGAATATTCTTAAACATGACCCTTTACAACCCATTTAAAGAATATTCTAAAAACCATGAAGACCAGAAACTTTTTTTTTCAAAAGCTGAAGTGCTAAGATTCCAAATTGAGACAGACCTTGAAGACCTGTGACCATTAGCCAGTGAGTTGACATGAAAACAGAGTGAACAGATGGAAAAGAAAACAAGGGCTCCTACAGCTTTAAGTAAGGCAAAAGACGGTATCAGCACTTGCAGTTTTTCTCACCTCTACTTATCAAGCTGCACCTGCCAAAAGTCTCTCTTTTGTACATAGTCACTCTATATGAAGGAGTGTTAAGAATGCAGCATAGAGGTCAAAGAAAAGAAACCATCCGAAGGACAGGACTGCATACAGGAATTTGGTATGTAAGGTAATTCCCCTGCCACAAATGTCAGAAATAAAGATAATCAAGTGTACTTACCCATCCTCTGATATTTTCTTCAGATTTAGTCTCTAAAGATTTTTGACATTAAAAAAAATGTCAAAAACCATTAAAAAAAAGGTTCCTTGGACCACATCCACTTTGCAATCATTTCCAGAAAAACCAACAACCCAAAACATCGTTATGAAATTCTTTAAATAGAAGCTGGGGAGTGGAGGGAAAAGAATCTTCTATGCAGCCAATCCAGCAGTGTTGCCAAGACTGTACTCTGTACACAGCACGTTCAGCTTTGTACTGAATAATACACTCCACTAATAGTTAACATAAATCATTAGGGTAACTTTACTACATAAAAGACCAAACCATTTAATCTGGATTGTTCTTTTATATATTCCCCGCTTTGCAAGGTTGCCATGCAACTGACTGGTAGCTAAGCAGCAATAAGTAAGTGATGGTGCTATTGCTCCCTCTAGTGTAAATATGCACTGATATTTATTAAATTGATAAAATCAGAGGCAGTAACTCCTCATCCCATCCAGTAGAAGGAAAATGCCATGCATTCCCCAATGTCAAGGAGAAGAATCACTAATTATATAAGTATTGCACATTATTGGCTTTGCCTGATATATTCTTTCTTGTGTTTGGTGTGGCTCCCTTTTTACTTCTCTTTTTGGTTTACTTACCAGCAGGAAGCCTGTGTCATTTACTAACAGTATAAAGAAACAACAGTATCAGGCAAGGCTATACTGGGTCACTCCAATTCATACTACAGTTCATTATTATGCCCAGTAGCGGATGCTCAAGAAAACTGCCTACACCAGCCCTGGACAACTCAGTTCCCCATTGTTCATTTCCAGCATCATGTAATCTATGGCTGGGACACACAGAACCTGAGCATGTTTCTATCAGTATATTCACTGACAGGGATATACTTTCAATTCATTGTTAGGTGCCTTCTCAGTAATCTCCTCCTTTGGTGTCGAGCGAATAGGAATGTACATAGACTTCCTCACCTTTTCTAGGCAAAGGTAGTGGGTGGAATTTTAATTGTACAATCTGTAAAACAGCTCATTGTACATGTGCACTTAACAACCAGTCCTGTGGACCATCTGCTTCTCTGACCATGCTGTGCTGCTTTTCTTCAGTGCTCTTGAATGACATATTTAAGCTTCTCTAACCAGCTGCCATACATCTTCTACGGAAATATCTTCTAGAGCTAGTACAGGCTGTGAGTCAGGTTCTGTCCAGTTCAAATTTCTTCTTAGCTATGAACATGTTGTATGTTGTGTATAGATCTACATTTAATATGATATATTTATGTTAAAATAATAGTTGAGCTGTTACTGATACAGCCTGTGTATGAATTCAAGTCAGTGAAAACTGGATTGATGGGAATCTAGGAAACCAGAATCTACTAGGAATCTGAAGTTGTTGAATCTGCAAAGAATTGTTGCAAGCTTGCTTCAGGTGAACAGATGTTATATGTTTTAACTATGTGATTTTCTGATATCATGGGATATATGTCTTTAAGAAATGGCTAATGTTTGTCCATCTTCATCCTTCAAGACAGGTCAAAAACTGTCTATGTTTCTGTCTTAAACCCTAAGCCTCTGTCAGCCTGCTTGCTTTCTTTTATGGGGGTTGGAAACCTTTTGGGGGTTAATCCTTTTGAGAACCCTTTTGGGGTGAATAGCAAGTGAGTATGTTTTGCTTTAGACAAAAGACCTGTAGAGACATGTCCTAGGATTGGCCACCTTGGGAAACAATACTCCTCAAAGCAAGCTAGGGGAAATCATCCTTAAGGAGTTTACTGAATTAATTGCTAGCCAGGTTAGTCACTATATGGGTTCTTTTGGGTGGCCAAAGGATCACATGGCTACATCATAAGGAGAGGAGAAATGAAGGAAGTTCATTTGCTCTTTTCAGCTCATGGTGTTGGCATTGAAAGCCATGCTATAGGAAAAAGAAGTGATAAATGCTCTTTGGGACACCGAGATTGAAGCAATTTCCACAGAGGATAGTAGCCATGTTAGTATTAAAGACTAACACAGTTATGATGACATACGCTTTTGTGGACTACAGTCCACTTCATCACATGCATGAAATGCTATGTTGCATTTATGCAGAGTAGGTCATTAGCACATAGAGTCAGCCAGACCACTATGGAATTAAGAAGGCCAAAATAGGCATTACTTGAAATTTTATTTGTTTGTTTGTTTGTTTGATTAGCTGCCCAATTTCTGTCTAGCAGCTGCACCCTTTTAAAAATTTTACTCTAAAGTAGGCACAAGGACCCTTATCTGGATTGGGATCCTAGTGTGCAGATAGAGAGGCTTCTAGGATACGGATCTGCCACCATGCCTCTATTCTAGAGTAAAAAAATGAAAGAAGACATAGCTACAAGGCATAGATCTAAAGGTTCTGGCCCTAAGTTAGGAACAGTAATGAGGTGCTGGAGAACAAAGGCTTTCTCCAGGGTCAGTTAGCACCAAAATCTTGTATTGAGCTAGGTGGCAGGAGTTGTGGAAATGCAGGGACTTTGGAAGGCAAACGATGGAGGAGGTCAGTAGAGGATAGTAAGTAGGTGATTTTTCCTCAGTTAATTATCTTTTGGCTCAGGATGATTTTGTAAAGAAAGATTGCTTTTCCTAATACTGAAGGAATACTGGATGATGAGGCACTGATAACTAGGAATGCAGGGGAAATTAGACATGAAAAGAAGGTAAATGGAAAGACTTAAAGGAGTTCATCTAGGAACAATGGTTTTTAAAGAAGTTTAGAAGGTTCTAGCAGAAAGAGAACAATGGGAAATGATTTTGCACAGAAGTTTTAACTTTTGTTTTCAATAGAAGTGGTCAGAATGATGTTTAACAAATTGAGGATTCGGTGGTTATGGAGTCAGAGAATGAGGGGGGAAAGGCAAAGGAAGATGTAAAGATATTTAAAGGAGGTTAAAGAGGTTTTTTTGAGTTGGTTGCCTAAGGAAGGTTCAGCAGTTTTGGAATTGTTTGGTGATATGGAAGATTATGTTAAATTGATAAGATATAGTTTCTGAAGTGTTTCAGTAGTTAGAAGAGATCTTGTGGAATAAAAATCGGGTACATGGGAAGTAGAACCAGATGGCTGAAAGTGGGAAAGGGACTATTATAAATGAAGGAGCAGACTGTAGTGCAACCAACCTGTATGCGATGAGGGGGTACTCTCAGACATATATTTATGTACCCATGTAAGGCATGTAACACTATTGGTTCACATTTTCTACATCCATGTTCCTTCTATTAGATTTATTTTACCACTGGAAGCTGAGTAAGCAATGTGAGAGAGAGAGAGAGAGAGAGAGGTGGACATGAGTTACATATTGATCTATCTTTAATAGTGGCCTGATCCATATAGTCCTCCCCTCATCCCTTATTCCCCCTCCTCCTCCTCCTCCTCCAGAGGGAGGAAAACAAAAGAAGTATTTTGGGAGAGAGATTGCTGCTTTAGAGAGAGCGGGGGGCTTCTCCACACCAGGCTTTTTATCCCACAATTTACCAGGGCTTCTGCTTCCAGAGTCTTTGTGGGATTAATATCAGACTGACACAGGCTTTTGTCTGGGACTTCCTTTGTCTGCAAGTTCTACATGTTTCATTATACAGCCACTAGATGGTGCTGTGATAGAGTGGAGATATAGCTGAACTACGCAATTTCACATGGCCATTAAAGAAGCTTGACATTTATTACTGCATTATCACCACTCTTTTTAAAACCAGGATAAAGGTCAGAAAGTGCGGAAGACACCTTGGAGGTTGACAACGTCATGTAAAGGGCCCACAAACTTCCATGAGTGACCAATTATGAGCATGCAGTAAAAGCCTGGTGTAGAAATGCTCAGAGGGGGCAAGGAGAGAGGAAGCTCTGGAGTTGGCTGTCAGAGTCCACCTATATTCAACCTTTGTAAACAAATTCGAATATTTCAAAATGCCACAAGCCTCCAGTGATCTCTTTCCAGAGGAAATCAAACCTAGGTATACATTGTGCCCCTGAAACTTCTCACCAACATGGGTAGTGTGATGAACATAACAATATATTACAGTAAGAGCTGACATGATCTTAGACTGTCATAAACTGCAGTCAAACCAGCTTGCTAGGAACCCAGTCTCTATGAATTTGGAGTTGCGCTAGGCCTCTCCTCCATGTGTAGAGCTAACACTGGAGGAGGGAGCAGGATCATGTTGCCAACCCCAGTACTGCATGCCACTGACCTCACTTCCAAACCACGATGTGGAGAGCTGTATGTGTGTAGGTGGCCCTTTTCAGACCTCTAGTTGTCGGTGTGGAACTCCGGGAGCAGGCCCAGTGGGCATGGTCCTGCCCCTTCCATGTATTTGCTGTACATATGGAGGAAATAAATTAAAGAGGCTTGTGTCTGCTAGAAATTCTTGCAAGTTTGTGTCAAAGGAACAAATGTTACACATTTTGTTATCTACGAATCAAATGGCTGTGTAACTTGGAAATACAGATGTGTGTGGTTTTTGTGATATCCTAGGATATATGTCCTTAATAAATGGCTAACATTTTCTTGTCTTCTATGTTAAGGACTCATGAAATTACATGACAATTACAAGTATCTATTTCTAATGTCTGAAATTGCTGACTGTATGCTTATCTTCTTGTCTGTCCTTTTGTCCGGGAAAAATTCTGGGAGTCTATATAAACCAAACCAGCCACATCCCAATTTTAGTTGATTGTTTCCTAAGCCCTACATCAGCAATATGGGAATGAATTACCTTACAAGGCTGCTGTAAGCATTTAAGGGTGCAATTCTATGGATTAACAGTCAGTCATAGATTAACATTTGTGCTAAAGGGCCATTTCACATATTATGCCGAAGAAAGACTGGCTTATCATCAAATGTGTACCAGGTATGATACACAAGATGGTGAAGATGATTTATTAGGATTTATATCTCACTCTTCCTCCAAGGAACTCAAGAGTAGTATACAAGGTTCTCTCTCCCACATTTTGTCCTCACAACAATCCTGTGATTTAGGCTAGGCTGAGAGACAAGTGACTGGCCCAAGGTCTCTTATGGTTCATGGTTAACTGGGGATTTTAACCTGGGTTTCCCTGCTCCCAGTCCAGCACCCTAACCATCACACTACCCTAGCCCTGTTTGTTACATTCACACATTGCATTTTAAGTATACACCTAAAAATGTAATGTAAAAACAATAGGCAATTTTAGATTAGATTTAATAGTCTGACTGACCACCCCCTTTAAATGGCCATATGTATTTCCATATGTTGAAGCAAACCAGCCCTGTTGCATTTGAGGGCCCTTCTGTTCATTCTTCTGAGTGGGGCCCTCGACTTCTGCCCCCAAATCCTGCCTTGATAGCACCACTGTGTTAAAAAAAAAAAAAGCCTTAGAATTTAGGTATTTTTCTTTCAGGAGGCTCAATATGTCTGATTGTATTTGGATTTCAGTAAAGCTACTTTCCCACATGGTATTGAAAATCCAATTACTTCAGCAGATTTGGGCTCCAACCCCCTTGAGAACTGCAGCCTGTTCTTCAATATAGAGGCATTTCCCGCATGTTCCATACCACCTTCTCCATTCTGTATTGTGCTGCACACAGAAGCATCTGGCCCATTGTGCTGAGCTCCATAAATATGCATTAGTTTTAAATATTTGAATATAAATGGTGCACCCTGAGCTTTTGATAAAGCCAAAGGACATACAAGATCAGGACCTTTCTCTGCTTTTCTGAATTGAACGTTATTCTGACTGAGAATATCAAAACACCAGGAATACATATTCAAAATATATTATAGTCTGAATACTGGCAGCCTTCTTATCACAGTATAACAGTTCTTTTCAGAATTACAGTGCACTTGTGTTTGGGGTCCCCTGCCCCCAAATCTTCATGGGCAAATAGGTTGTGAAGATTAGGTCCCTGAAACAACAGAATCACCACTTGAATCTAATTAAAGCCATTTGTCAGGAACATCTTTTAAAATTCAACAAGAACTTGTAGAAACCAGTCTTGAACTGAAACTAAAATTATCTTGCCCTGGGTATAATTAGTGTAAGAGGGATTAATAAGCACATACAATTACACATTTGCTTTCTTTCCCAGGTTTTGCATTTTTGAAAGAAAAGGAAGTCACTAGGGTGGAGGAAATGCAATAAACAAAAGAGATAAGTATATCTTGCTACAGTTACACTTAAGAGATGCATTGCTTGCTGAAGGCAAATTACTACTAACTTGGTTGGGAGCTCTGGCAGCAATGTTTTTTTTTGTTAACCAGCTGTTCCTAGAAGCAGATCTTTTAAATTTATTATTGCCTGTTAACTTTAGAGAGAAATGAGAGAACAGGGACTCTCCAAATACAGTTTGCACATTTATATGTATCTAAACTTAAGACTGCCAGCCAGCTTATGATTTCAAAATCATTGGCTACTGGGTTTAGGTTCAGGAATCGTAAGTATATATGCCATGGATGGAATCTGGTGGATCAATGGTGGAGGGCCGGCATATGAATTTATACAATCACAGGTTTATTATAATATAAGAGAGTCCCAAGGTATGGTCCTGAGAGCACATGAGGCAACTACCTGCTGAAGCCAAGCAGATTTGAGTGGTAGTCCTTCATCAGCGCCTGGATGAAGGACTACCTGGGAATATGGCTTGAGACCCATGAGGGCAGAAAGATGAGACATAAATTAATGTTAATAAAAATACATGAATAAATGGTTCAATACATAGAATAATGTGTTTTTCTTGAAGCCCTCAAACAGCAACATCCACAAATTATTGAAATAAATTAGAACAAACATTATTGTGCTGGATTTGAAGTTCACTGGCTTCCCAGACTTTGACAGTGGTTACCTGCCAGAGTGATTTTCCTAGGCAGGCAATAAAACTGATAGTTGTAAGCCATTTTTTCTAAACCAGGCAAAAATTATTTCACCTGATCATGTAGGTGGGTAAAAATATTTTGCCTCAACTAATTGGACACCTGTAAAATTCACAACTGCATTTGAATAAAAGCACAATCCTTTGCATTGTATATTCAGTGCTAATTAATTAAATGGGACTTATTCCAAAGAAAGTGAATATAGAATTACAGCCTAAGGCTCTAAATTTCATGATTACAGATAACTTGAAAATGAAACACCTGTGCACGTCCTCAGTGATGTTTTTGAAATACAAGCACTATCACCTGTAGAGAAAATGCACCAATAGGAAGTGGCACCATTAGGAAGTAGCCCTGTGGTAGTTCTCTCAGCCACCATAACCTGTAAGGATAGAGAAGGGCGTGTAGCTCAGGAGAGACAGATGCCCGCGCAAAGTGACTACCTGGAATGGTTTATAAAGGAGGAAAGAGGTTTGAGTGGAGAGCGGTTTTCTGTAAGGCTTATAGGGCTATTAGAGATGGAGTGATTTACACATGTATATACATCACTTAATGTCACATCACTGAATGACTTAACTCTGTGATTTGCCACTGAATGTGCAAAATGCCGCCACTGAAAAGTATTACAACTGTGGTGTTGGGTCCATTTCACATATGCAAGTTATTATCATCCAGTATAGCAGTCAGTGAATTATATTCATGTATGTGTGAACTTGCCCTTAGACAAATAGCATGAGTGTAGGTGTACCTTTTCATGATCCCTCTGTATCTTTGCATGGCAAGAAAAATGTATTTGGATCCAGTTTCTTTTGACAGGGTGCTGCAGTCATAAACAGTAACAACTTCAGAATTCCATCTCTCATTTGCAATGTTAAAGGGAAAGTTATGCTCTTCAAACAAGAGGCATGTACTCAAGCACACCCATTAAAAATATCTGTGTGTTTCTTCAGCAGCAATATTCTCAACCCCACTTTAGAAATACAATGGCTCCCAAATCTAATCTACAGCTACTTGACTTTAATTCAGATCAAAGGGATGCAAGCATCCTTCTATGTTTCATTTATTTATTTAAAAATATACCTTTCCTGTTTAAAAAAAAGAACTCGAGATGGCTTATAACATTAAAATGGACAAACAATATATAAAACAAATAGATTACCAGTACAGAAAATAATCATGGAAAACAGCAGTTAACGTAACAAGCCCAGAAACCAATTAAGGGATAGTGGGGATTCCCTACTCCAAGTTGGAAACAGATCTGACCACCCTCCCCTGTGCCCACACAGCCAGCGTGGAAAGAACTGCACCAGCTGCTCTCCGAGGTTGGAAAAGCAACCTCGGAGAAGGGGGAAAGGGGGCATTTTGGTGGGTGGGTAGGGGAGGAGACCAGAGGCCAAGATATGAGTTATCCTGAGGCCTCTCCAGCCTCCTGCCCTCCCCCTCTGAAGCACTATCATTAGATTGGCAAAAAAGCCAATCTAGCAAAAAATGCAGGGCGAAAGGATGGGGAGGCAAAGACCACCTCTACCACTCCTCACACCCTGGATTGGATGACTGGAAGTCTCTGATTCCAGGAGCTTACGATCATCAAGGGCGCAATTGATAGGACTGCACCCTAAATAACCAAAACAGCAGTTTATAAAGCAGCTATAAAAAAGGGGGAACAGCAATGATCAGAATAGACAAAACATAAGGGAATAGAAAATACTTAGCCAAAAGTCTTCTTAAACAACCAAGTTGTAACTACATGTCTTAAAATAAAAATATACAGTGACAGTGCTTGACAGCTCTCCCATAGAAGGGCATTCTACAAATGGTTATATTTGGCTTTCTACAAAGGGTTATATTCTTCCCTTTTTTCCACCCCCAGAAAATCCTCTTTGTCTTTGAATAAATCTGCAAAGCTGTAGCAATCACAGAAATTAGATAAAGGAAAGGACCTTGTATGTCCTTTTAATGCCCTTGGATTGGACTGAATCTAGTACTTCCAGCCTTGATTTTTGCACTGAAATTTGGGATGGTAAATTGACTCACTATAAGGTCCCTGGATACCATTACACATCCATATAAATGATGAACGTTTCCACCTGAGATAGAACAAATGCACCACCAAAAAAAGTAAGTTTAAAAAAAAGTAAGTTAAAATATAATAGCTGCATTTCTGCAGGTTGGTACATCAATCACCGCCACTACTTTTTCCTTATCAACTATGGGAATGGCTTGTGTTCACAGTTCCGTTATGGGAGTATGTAGTGGATGGGAGCAGCTGTTTCCTTGTACTGGTTCATTTCAATATGCTACTGGCATATCAGTTTTTGGCTAACTTCTTATCCTTTATCATGCTCCTGCCCAGAGGTTGTCTATTGCTCTCTGTAGGGACAAATATTATAGGGGGGGGGAAGCTGAGTTGGGAGGGGAGTCGTCCAAGTTGTGGTGGGAAGGAGAATGAAGAGAGGAAAATTTAGTGGAAGTATGGGGGAGGCATTGTTCCACTTCCCTTCCATGTCTGGATGTTTGGGTCTGCAGAGAAAGATGGTCTTTAAGGTGTTACTGTTCAATTCAAGGTTGGTAGTTAAATAAAACATCAATTATTTAATTGTTGTTGAGGTTACTGATCTTGTGTGAATTAGCAAGATCTGGATGCACCTCTGATGGCAGGGAGGGAATCTATTTTCCCAGATGGGAGTGATACAGAACTTGTTAGTTGTTCTTCTCTTCCTTAACACCACCTCCACCCAGTAATACCTGACGTTTCCGTTCCTTTGCCATGATTTCACATGGTTTAAACTAGCAAGGCAAAAGTAAAATAATATAATTGGCTTTGTTTTTTGTTTTTAACCAATAACAGCGGCTGTGTGTGAATTGGGAATCCCCTCATGTTCACCACAGGCCAATCTAAATGGAAACACTTTGTGAAGACATTTGGGCAAAATCCGCATTTTCACAGAAATGAATTAGCTCTCTCCATGGCACACGCAGTGCTGAATTCCCCTGCTTTTGCAAAGCAAATAGGAACTGTAGCTGTGGTAGTTGGGGTGGGGTGGGGTGGGGTGGGTGAGTAGAAATTTATGTCATCATTTGCATAGGTGTGGGGCAGCCAATGACCACAGGTTTTCTCCCCCTCCCTTCTTCCCTCGCATGTTCAACGAAGTGCAATGGAGGACTTGCTTACGAATCAAAGGCATTCACCATTTCTTAGCTGTGCTCCTTCGCAGCTGTGCAGTTTCAAAACAGCAGGGCTGGCTCCACTCCCATGCTCAATGACTATTTAAAGTGAGAGGCAGCAACTGAGCCCATGTTCGCAGCAGCACAGTTTCAAAGCAGCAGGGCTGCTCCTACTTGGCAAAGTGGAACTGCAGGCAATGAGTTACTTCTGGGTAGACATGTTTACCCCTCTGCTCTCCCCATGCCCCCGCCCCACATAACTTTCCCTTCCTCCAATCATTGCTGGTTACACCAGTCTGCACTGAAGCCAGCTGAAGTCACACAGACTCCCACACTGCACTGAAGCCACTGTGATGGGGAAATCTGACACGAAATGGGATTTGAAAAAAAACTGGATTTAGGGCAAGAAACACTGGGCTTGCTGCGGGGAGCGGGATATGTCATCTGACATGATTGACTTGGGGGTGGAGTAGAACCACAGTAAAAGCCCCATGTAGATGGGCCCGACCTTGACAAATAGTTTCTGAAGAGACAGGGCACAATACTGCCTTCACTGTGGTATCATGGTTGTCTAAGTCATGAGCATGTGTTCTTAACTTGTTATTTTTACAGCACATAAATAGTACCCAAAGTTGTAAGATACAACCCGCTCGTAAGTTTCCTTCTCTGATGTTTCTTTTTTATGTTTAGTGGATATCCCCCCCCCCCCCCGCCCCGCTGTGGAAAATAGTAGGAAAGTGATGAGAGGAGTTACCTTTATATTTAAAAAGACTTCTGCTAACACTAAGTATTTAGCTAAAGTAAATGTATTTGGTCACAGAACACTTCCCCATGATGTTGAAGGCAGACAGGGAAACCTGGATATTATGAATAAGAAGCTTTGCTTCAAGCATGGGTCCAGCCCAAACTTTCTGTCATTGTAGCTTCTGTATTAGCAGTTTTGTTGGTGTTGCAGTTTTGTTTTTTATAGAGCAGTCCATATAATCATAAAGAGAGGCTGGCATCTAACTGCAGCCTCCTGAGAACCTCCCAAGGACAGCTAAAAGAAAGCTAAAAACCATTCTTTCCCCACTTCCCACAGAGTATTGTCTTCCATTAATGTTACTTTATTATTTCACCGTTATTTGCCACTATCTCTAGTCCCAATCTTATGCACACCATTTTGTTTTACTTGTTCTTTTCAATCTGCCTTCTCAACTGGGCAGCCTATTGCTTCCCTTTTTCCAGTCTTCTCTCCAGCTGCTGAAAATGGTGTTCCTCCACAGCCTCACCCACATCTAGTCCTTTGATCCTTTTCTTTGCCTTTCCTAGTAAACCACCTGACCCTTTCACACCTTCTCACTCACTCATTTCCTCCTGTGTGCTCAGTCTTCCTTTCATCTTTCCCTTCCTTTGTTCACAAGCTCCCTGGTTCCCTTCAAGTCAAGATGTACAGTGTTTTTTCCTCTGCCTAAGAAAAACCCAGGAGCCAGAAAATGTCATATTTAATCTTATTGTCCATTTCCAGCAGGTACTGTATTAACATCATTTTTCTCCAGAACATACTGACACAGCAGTATTTTTGGCTCCAGAAAGAAGTAAGAAAATAATGTAAATCATTAAACAGAAAAATAGCTATATTGAGACTACCTACAATGAAACCATTTCAAATGGGTTCCTTTTAAAATAGTTTTAGATAGTACTCTGAAGTCTATTTGCCATTGAACACAAATTAATTCTATGTTATACGCAGCTCCATTTTTCTATCAGGTTACTTTCCTTTAAAAAGTGGATGGGGCAGCACAATAGTTCATGCAACTCCACAGTGCTGAAAATATGTCATGTGATGAACTGACATTGTGTTACCTTCTGTGATATGATTTAGCACAAGAAATAATGATGAATGATTGCATCCAAAGGACTTTGTGCCCTTAAAACAGCTTGCCTAACAATTTTCTCTCCTCCCCCTCTCTTTCTCTATGTAGGTACAGAGAACATTAACAGTACATTCTCACTAGAGCTTTTATAATCTCATCACAGCAGGGATCATTCACATTCTCAGGGGGGAAATGTTAGATTGCTTGCCATACAGTAAAAGTAGATACCTGCAGGTCACAGCATAGCCTGAGAAAAGACATTCTCCACCATTGCATACTGGAGACTATAACGCCTGTGATACTTGGAGTGATACAGATCACGTTATGGAGCTGTTAGACACCACTGGCCCACAGTGGAGAAACTTGTGGTTCAAAAGCAGGAATAACGAAGTCAAGCCTGATGAAAATGGTTGCATAAGGGGCAAGGAGTCAAAACTGAACCCAGACCAAAACTAGAACTGTTTGGTGGATAGGGAGAGAGGGGAAGGAAAATTCTCCTCCAGCTTAGATCAAAATCTGAGCCAGAGAAGACGATGGTTGCAATACTCTCCTTTACAGGTCTCACTGACATCTCTAGTTTTCTCAACACTTAGCTTGCCCTTTTCCTGCATCAATAGGCTGTCTCCTATTTTAGGAATGCCATTTCATGTTTCAGAAGAGAAGGCCCAATTTCAAAGGGTGGGGTGGGAAGATTGTTCACACAGCAGGACTGCCCTTGGAAACAGATGCTCTTATAATACACTTCTTAAAAAAGAAGAAAATTAATCTCAAGAGCAGTCCTGGTGTGTGAACAGTCTCCCCCATCCCTTGAAATCAGACCTTTTCTACTGAAACGTGAAATGGAATTCCTAACAGTGGGAGATGGGAACAGTCTATTGATGCAAGAAAGGTGCTTTTAAAAGCAGTGCATTATAACAGCATTTGTTGTAGTTACGTTTGTATACCTTGTAACAATCTAGATTTGCCAAATGACTAAAAAGAAAGCCTGCTTGTTCTGCAGCAATGAGCATATAAAGGTTTTCAAAACATGGAAATAAGCATAATTATAAAGTGCTCGATTTGACCATATCAGCCTGCTCACACTTTAAGAACAGCAACAGTGGCCCTTCTCACTTGCCCATCTTTGAAAGCAGTCAGATGGGCAAGTACATGAGAAAGGGCCTTTCCTGTAGTAGCCCCACACCTCTAGAATGGGTTGCCATTGGGGGTCCATCAGGCCCCAACACTGCAAGACTTTAGGAAGGGCCTGAAAACCTACTTGTTTACTCTGGCCTTTCCCTGATTGTCTCTGTGTGTGCATGCTGTTGCTGTTTTTTTCGATTGTTGTTTTTATGAAATTGCATCTATTTTGTTGTTGTGAGCTGCCTTTGGAGGGTTCCTGCCCTGATAGGGGGCCTACATATATTTTAAATAAATAAATTACTGTCAAACGTCTGCAGATCAAAATGCTGTTAAAGGCATAGGAGTAAGGGCAGGGGGGATTGCCAACCTATAATAATTGAAGATAGATGCTCCAGAAGTATAGTGAAATGTGGCCTAACAAAAAGGTAGGGACAAATACCCCCTTGCTTATTTGCCTCTGCTTAATTAGCTTGTGTTGATCTGTAGTTTAACCAAGTTGCCTTATGGTAGAAACAGCAAGCATACTGGAGTTCCTTAAAAGCTCAGTATATGATGGTTCTTACCACATGGGTACAGGATAGGATTCCAAGGACTTCGATCCTCACCTGAAGTCTCTGATCCTCACCCTGAGTCTCTGGGTGGGAGGGGAGGAGCAGAAAAATCTGGGCAAGAGCTGTCTGGTGGCTAAGGGTTCGCCCCCCACAAGCAGCAGGAGGAAGTGGATGTGACAGAAGTGGCTGCTGCCATGCCTGCAAGGGGAATGGAGGGAGGGCTGTGCAAGGTGAGAAGTGGCAGTGGCAGCTCTTCTCTGCTCTCCTCCTTCTCCTGCTTAGTCCCTTCACACAGCATCCACAGGCGCCTCTCACTAGCCCAATCTCAGCAGTGGCAAGGGAGGCCGGGGATTGTTGGGTTGGCCTGGCGATGGCAGGTATTGCGGTGAGGCAAGAGGGAAGGGGAAAAGCCAGCAACCACGGCAGGGCAGCAGTGTGGTGGTGAGGTTAAAGCAGGGCCTGGCTTGGCCTGGCCTTAGTCATTCAGGTTAAAGCTGAAAGGGAAGAACATGAAGGGAAAGAGGTTCTTTTAACCTAGCTGCTCTTAGACTTTTCTAGGCTGCTTGTTCCTGCTCGGTCTTCAGACTCTGCTTTCACTTCAGGCTCTGGCTGTCTCTGCTCTTACAGGCTCTCTCGCTTTCTTTGTATACTCTCCTCCCTCAAAACCAAAAGTACTGCTTCAAAGCTGAAGCGATGAACCTTAAGAGGAGAAATGAAACTGACACTTAACCAGAGAAATGAAACTACTCCTCTCAGGGTAACCCCCACCCAACAGAAAACTCCAGGCCTCTAAGCCTGACTTTTTTCCCCCCTTGCCTCTGTAGGCCTCAAACCTTCACAATATGCATGATGGTATCTCAGAGCAGTGGGTTCAAAACTTTGTTTTGGGAAGCCCTGGAGATCCTCAAAAGATTAGCATTGCTGATCTTCCACCTGCAGTGGTGAGGGCATGTTGCAGGGGGCATGTGCAGTCCATGTGCAGCAACACTGAGACCCAACAGTTTGGCCAGTGCCCTTCATGAGCTTTGGTTTTAGATTCTATGGCAAAAATGGCTGGCTGAAATTATGATTTTATTGTTCTGTACTGCTTTTGTTTGTTGTTATTTTTGCTAGAACTAATTTTGTAGTTGTGATTGTGCTGTCAACAGAAAGGACGCCAAAAAAAAGGCGCTGCTTGCTATGAACTCAGCATCACGCAGGTACCACTGTGTAGATGTCAGAGGAAGAATAGTATTTCACATGACTGGGTGTGTTTTGACAGTGGTGGAAACAATGAAAAAATCTCACAACTTTAAGATGTAGTAAATAGCTATATTACTGTCTGGAGTTCTTTGAACAAATAATGATCAGCACAAAAAGCTTCACTGGGTTATGGATAATTTTGAGAGGGATTCCCACTAGTCAAGCCTTACTAACAACAGCAGAATCCTAACCATATCTACTCAGAAGTAAATCCCATTGAGTTCTATGGGGGTTTAGGCTCCCCTCTTCCTACAATGGCCTTCTGGTGACTGGCTTGAGGGCACTTAAATGCTTCTTGCCAGATGAGAATAGCTAGATTAAATGTTCCCTACCCAGGCTTTGTGAACAGATGAGAAGGAATGATCCCCTTTGCTTCAGCTGGAGATACCTGGAGATACCCCCTTTTAGCTAAGATTTCTGTCTTAATTTCGAACCAGAGAAATATTTTCTCATTCGTTAGACTTTGTGTTTATTTCAATTACATGCTCTGAGCAACTGTTGTTGTTGTTCAGTCGTTAAGTCGTGTCCGACTCCCTGTCTACAATGTGAGGATAATACTGACCTTTCTTGGAGGTTTGTTTAAAGGATTACTGTGATAATGTAAGTGAAGTGTACTGTGCGGGCACACAGTTTTGGCAGTGGTCAGGAAATTCCTTTCAATTGGAGAGATCTGCTGAGGCAATGAGCTTGACAGGGGTGGCGCCAAAGGGTGGACCAACCAAAGTGACAACTCTCTCCTTCCTTCTCACTCCAGTCTACCTGAGGCCCCTAAAAGCAGGCCTCTGAAGAACATACTCAGGTGGTGGCAGCCAAGACAGAGAAGGAATGCAAGGCTGGCAGCGTGGCTGGCCCCTCCCCCACACCCCCAAAGCTGAATCTCTGGGTCTTGCCACTAGGAAGACCCAGAGTGCAATAGTGAAAAAATTCCCAAGGTAAGTTTAGACTTATACATCACTTGACCTGCCTGAAAGGGGTCTCAGTCAATGATACCATAATGACAGAGCTTGGTCTGGTAAACTTCATTCAACCAGATGGTAAACATAGTATACTCTCCTATGGGAAGGGGACATTGATGGCAAAGTGGAACATACAGCTGGCCTTCTGTCTGCTACCAGTCCATCACCAGGACTTCAACCTATTGGGTTTTTAAGTAGACAACCATTGGTATATAGACCTATAGTAACCTTCAGTATCTTCTTGGAGTGGGCAGCCAAAGTCAAGGTATGTCACACACTGGCTCAAGAGAAAATGGAAGGAATGGCCACACACCTGAGCTAGACTCAAGAACTGGCATGAAGCGTACAGCTAGACTCAAGAACTTGTGCTTCATGCCTGACACCAGACAAGCTAGCTGCACTTTGGCACAAAAACAACCTACTGCTGCAGTGCCAAGAAATGCGCATTCAGGGAAATGCAGGGGTTCTTGGGGCCATCTTAAATTTCTGCACTCACCTAGCAAGATCCACAGCCAGCATCCCATCCCCATGCCATAATCTCAGGATCACAAAAGGCATGAAGGAAGATTTTAGGGTATGGCTAACCTACTTAACTAAATACAATGGTATATCATCTTGGCAGGATCAAATCCTAGCTGGATCAGGTTTACAAATCCAATCTGATGCATCAAGCAACTTGGGGTATTGTGCAAAAAGATGGCCTTCTCACTGGCAGGCCATAGGCATCACACATGACCTCACCACTCAGACAGAGTCATGTGGCTAGGAAGGACATTTGTATTGGGATGTTGTCTTCCAACATGGGGTTTTCAGGACCACACAATCCAAGTGAAGATAATAATACTGCAGAAGTTCTCTCTCACTTCCAGGAGGAGAGATGTCTGGTCTTGGGCACTGTCAGCCCAGACCCTTTCCCAGATAGCCTGTAGGTACTTGGGAGAGAGCAATAATGCAGGGAATATTGAACATGTTCTCAAAATCGACACTGCACTCCTACACAACAGCAGTCTGTTGAATTTAGTTCCTTCACTATTAACAAAGGGAACTCGGGCATCTGGCCCCCATCCAAACTGATGGTCTTACAGTATCTTGCAGTTCTCTGGAGCCAGGGCCTTGCTTCCAAGACATCCATTGGGCAGCCATTGCCCCCCTTCAGTAAAGTGGGCCTGACCCTTGTGCCTCCTTTTGAGCTAGAAGGGCAGCAGAAAGCTGGTGCTGGGAGAGACTGGCAACTCCCATTGGAAGGAGATCCATAATGTTACTCACTGGCTCAGCTGTGCCATATCACTAAATTATGTTGGTCACGGTTAAGGCCACCTTAACCGTGGGGCCTTAACCACTTTTGGGGACCTTAAGGGTAAGCAAGCTGGTTGCCACATACCAGACAGATGCCACAAGGCAAATCATGGACGTTCAAAGCGTGACACCACTGGCAAAGGGAGTACGCCTTAACATTAAGACTTCAAAATCTGATCAAAAGGGGAAGGGACACCTGGTTCACCTGAAGGAGACCTTGACTACAGGCCATGCCCCCCACAAGGGCAGCATAGGAATGTTAGCAGTACGATTGGTGAGCATATTATGAGTTGTTATCAGCTCCTTAGTCTTCCCTCCTCATGAGTTCAGCTCACATTCCTTCAGATTCGGGGCAGCCACAACTGTGACCGAGTGGGGCATGCTGGAGGCTAAGAGCCAGGCAACTGACTGCTGGAAATCATCCACCCCCAGACCATACATTCATCCACTAAGGGTCTCTCATCATTAATCCCATCTGTTTATAGTTTCAGGGCAAAAATGCCATGCCAGTGTGGATTTACGGGCACAGCATCATATACTAGGCTTTAAAGAATGGACTGGTATCAGACTAAGCTCCTAGGGAGACACATTTGGAAGTGGGCCAAAGACCCGGCCAGAGTGGATGTGGCCAGAGTGAAGATGAAGAAAGACATATGGTGCTTTGTGCAGGCCCAGAGTGGGCAAGTCATTAGGCACCCCAGCATTGCATTAGACGTCAAGAACCACACAGGCCTAACGGTGTCCACCCATTTGACAAAAGCAACAATGTCTGGTTAGAAGACAACCGAGGCAGTATTGTGAATTGGCTGCAGCTAGAATAGGTGTGGTAGCGAGGCGGTAAGGGACACCCCTGGCCCACATCTTGTGATGGGCATTGGGATGGATCCATTTCTGAGAGGGGGTGGAATCCCTGTAAGGGATCTCAGGGAAGTGGCACCAAGACCAGACCAGCATGGGGGCTGCAAGCTGGCCACATCCTGAGTGGTGGAAGGAGTTCATATTAGCAGTTGTGCCGTGGTGAGTTCCTGGCCCTGCCCTCCACCACCAGTGCTCCTGGCATGTGGCCAGGAAGGGGGAATCAGACAGCACGTGGGCTGGCCAATGACAGGATCCACGCCCTATGCCATCACCAAGCCTATTCAAGCAAAAGTCAATAAAGTTGTGGCCAATTTATTATCCCAGCTAAGTCTGTGTCTCTTAATTTGTTCCCTTCCCTTTGCTACCCAGACCCAATTAAGTGCAGCACGGCACAAACTCCCAGTATGTTTTGCTCCAGTTGGCCATGGCTGCATTTGTTTCCCAGAATAGCAAGGTGAGCATTTATTTTTATGGCTTGAGAACAAATTGGTGGGTACTTGGAACTTATATTCTAATTTTAATGAGAAATTATATTTGAGTTGTATTTAGACATTTATTGTTTTGCATTGATTAATAAAGGAAAAGCTCCTCCTGGTATATTCCTGTGCAAACCATCACCACAAAATCCCTCGCTAAGAGTTTTGTCCTTCTACCTGCTAACTATGTCTATCAAAATAGGAGAGTGGATTCATATTATGGTTCTCCCCACTTTGTTTCTTAATCAGGGTCTGCCCAGGACATTTTGGTACCTGAGACAATGGAGAAGATGGTGCCCCCTGTTCCGCATAAAGAAGCTGACTAGAATGGCAGTTGAATTTCCCTTCAACAATGGAGACACAACAGCATCCTCCCCTGCACCTGATGACAGCAGACTAGCTTAGGGAGTGCAGGGCAGGCTGTGTTGTACACGCAGCTTTGCCTTCCAGCGGAAGGGAAAATCTGTGGGCTTCAGAGGAACAGTCGGTGGGGCTACCATGTTTAATATGTTTTAGCTGTTTAAACTATTTATTGTTTTATACTGTTTAAAATGATTTTATCTGTATGCCTCCGTGAGATCTTAATGGCATCGAGCGGGATTTAAATGTTTTAAATATCACCTCTGCCCCTCAGACACACATCCCAGCATCCACTGCCTGAGGCAGCTGCCTCACCCTGCCTAATGATAGGACTAGATATGTAAAGGCTGCAATCCTATGTAAGCTTACTTGGAAATACGTCTCAGTGAATTTGATGGGGTTTACGGCTGAGTATATTCATAGAGGATCACCCTGTGATTTCATGTAAGTATGGTGCATGCAATTCATTGTCAGCACATACCCAAGGCTACCTATGACTCCTTCAGTGTACGGTTGAAGATCATATTGAATGTATACAGGTTTTACTTGCTTCCTTTCATCTACAAACACTGGATAGAAAAAAAGAAAAGAGTACTGTACTAGTAGTTTATTTGGGGACCTAAAGCCTTGGGGCCAGGTTAATTGAAGAACTGTCTCCTCCCATATTTAGGTACCTCATATTTAGGATGAGTGGCTACAAGAGAGAGGGGCTTTTCTGTGGTGGCACCCTATCTATGGAATACCCTCCACAGGGAGGTTTGCCTGGTTCCTACATTATGGTCTTTCCAGCACCAGGTGAGGACATTTTATTTTCCCAGACATTTTGGGAACTGTTTTTAGTGTTTTTAGACCTTTCTACTGTTTTACCCCTCTTAGTGGTTTTATTTTTGTTTTCGTCATGTTCTGCTGCCATTTTATCCTATTTTTTCACTTGTTTTTATCATTGTTTGATTTGATTTGGATTTGATTTATACCCTGCCTTTCTACCAAAAAATGTCACTCTAGGTGGCAGTTTTATTGTTACTTAGTATTTTAAGTATTGTTACTTTATTTTGTACAATGCCCAGAGAACTTGGGTTAATGGTTAAGAATTGTAATATATAAATAATGGCCTTCTTTAATGTCCTGAGCTAAAGAAGCTGCAGGGGTTCACCCAGCTTAATCTCTCTGTAGATTCACAAATCAGTAGCTCTAACATTACCACCAACCACTTTTAGGTCAGCTGTGCAGGTTTTTGTCACCTACAAGGTTTTCTTTAGCTCAGGCTCAGTATTATGTCAGTGGAAACTTTAAATTCCATTACATGGCAATAAGGAACAGCCAGTGGTTTTACTTCTGAAAGGTGACAACTCTACTTCAAGCCTTTTTCAGACATAACAAAATTAGCCAAAGTTACCCACTTCGTTAATAGTCAGTAACAAACCCAAATTTTTATGAAGCACAAGCACATGACAGACTGCATAGAGGGCTAGCATGTTCCACACAGTATCAAGCACTGTGAGTCTGACAGGCAAAACTCATTAAGCCACCAAACTTTTCGGTAAAAGGTTTCTTGGCCTTTTATCACAACTCTATCTTCACCCACATTTAGTACAGCAGTCTGTATTATGTGGTCCGGCTACAAATTTGAGGAGGCTCTGGGAAAAGTGCCTCTGTGAGCCCTCCTCCATCAATGGCTACTGAAGGGCACACATGGAGGCAGTGGTGGTATCAGCAGTGCTGGGTGGCGGAGTCTGGCTGCCACTTTAATCTCCCATAATGCCCCAGAGTGATGCTATGTCAGTTTGGGGCATTATGGGAAATTTAAATGGCGCTAGGCCTGGCCTGGAAAATAATGTAAAAGGGGCCCAGGCAAATATCAGTGGTGGGCCCTGCCTATTGCCTAAAGTGTTCAGTGATGATATTGTCGTCGGTAATGGAACCAAGTGGGAAAACTCAGGATCTAGAAGGCAAACAGTTAAGAAAGAGAACAGGAAGTCTTGGGGAAGGAAGTTTCAGGAAGGAGCCTCTCTAGTACCCCCTTTACTGCAAGTTGCTAAAGGTGATCACATGAGTATGCCCTTAGGACTGAATAAAAAGACCTTACCTCTAACCTAACATTTGCAAGCACTTTAGGTTAATGAAACATGTTCCAATGCCTTAAAGATTACAATCTGTGACAACCTTGTGTTGCTACACATGGAGGTAAGCATCCTCAGCAGTGTTGCAGCACTCACCATAAAACCAATGCTTCTTGCTGTCTTCTGTGGTTTGAATTCTTCTTCCTTATCATCTTTGTTTTGTCCCTGCCATACCCAAGCAGTTCAGGCTTCTTCCACCTGAGAGTAAACATGTCAGATGTGAACTAGGACTGAAACCTAGACTGTGTACAATAGATTTCCATAGCAGGATAAAACAAGAGGACAAATTCATATGGCCAGACAACTGTATGCCTTAGGCTTAGATTGTAAGCCTTAGGCTCACCCATTTCATGGCTATCTTAGAGATATTAAGAGCCCTGAAATTCGTATAAAATACCTGTCCTCCACATGGTATTTGAGGCTCCCCTGCTTCCCTCCCTGCTGAAATCCTGCTCTTAACTCCCCACTGAGAACCCCACCACTGTTCGAAATCTCCTGCCACTTATTGGCAGCAGCTGACAGAATCAGTGCTTTTGTGAGGTAGAGTGTCAGTTGCTAGGATACCTAGAGCTGCAGTTAAACAAAGGGCCCAGCCCTGAGTTAATGCAAGGGCCCATCTTGGGTGGGAGCAACGTGAAGAATCCGCTAGAGCTTGGTGTGACTGTCCCAAAACAACAGCTGGGCGATCTCCACAAAGAGGCTGAGACGTCTCAGCCTCCGGTAATTGAGGAAAAAGAATGGGCACAAAATTCTTAACCCACTTTGCTTAACCCTGGCAACTTTAGGATGCAAGGCCTAGGTCAAAGACAGGGGACAAATTTGTCATTAAGCGAGACTATCATGAAGTGTTATAACTGTTGTCAAATGTGTAGATTGAAATCATAGAGATAGGTTAGTGGGATGGGGTGGAGCAGTCACCAAAATACACTGGAGTCAATGGTACTTACTAGGTATTCTGTGAAACTGATTCTGCGAGAAGCAGAACTTTATGGAAATCCCTATACCGTGCCTTGCCCTGTCTCTTCGCTTCCTTGAGCTCCCTTTTGTTTTTAGATATTTCAGGGTGGGGGCAGAACTGGATGACTATTACAAGTGTTTATCCAAAGACCCTATTTCTGTTCAACTGACTCCAGTTTTTCCTATCACAAGCAAATCTATATCATATGATTAAAACTACAAGATAATGTGTCTTATAGAAAAGAAGAAGCTGCTTGCTTTTGCATTTTGTACTTAAGCAGAACAAATATTTTTCTTTAAATTCACCTACCAGCACCTTTCCTTGTTCCAAGTACTACGGTCCAAACAAGGACCTGACCTTTCCATTCAGCGACTAGGGAGCCCTGGATTCATTCACGATGAGACTAGTTCTGCATTTTCTGGGTTACAGCTGAATGTGCCTCAGGACACAAAACCCAAACTGTTTCACAGCATAGCCATCAGCTGCAATAGAAAAGTAGCCAACTTATCAATGTAACATTTTCATAACTCATACTTTTTAAAACATCTAAACACACCTTTCCATGTAACCCATACACCCCTTTCTATACAACTGTCCCACCACCAGCAGAAACCTCAAGCTGCAAAGATTCTTCCACCTACTTTCTCACACAGTCCTTTCATTCTAGAACCTTCAATTGCAATCTTTGTAGCAATACCAACTGTCTGGATGAACAGACAACTTGCACCTCAGTCACAGTTTGCCATAGACAATCTCAAGATCTGAAGAAAATTAATATCCCTTTACATACTAATCAGTCCTTGCTTCATATAATGTGAGTAAAGTGTGGTAAAAGGAGATCATTTAAGATTTAAGATTCGAAAGGTCATGCTGGGTTTCAAATCTGAATGAGTGACTGTGGGAGCACAGATTAATTAATTTAAGATTAAACTCACAGGGGGCTGGAATTGAAGAGAATCCTTACATAAACATGTATAGGAAAATCTTTTCATCTTACTGAACTGGTCACCTTGAAAGGCAGCTAACATCATAATCCCATACATGCTACTCAGAAGTAAGTCCCAATAGGATTTACTCCCAGGTAAGTGTTATGGATTGTAGCCTAAAGCATGTTGTGATTAACTGATTATAAGTGAGCTTCCACCTAAAGGGAGTAGTCCATATAGTGCATAGACACATATCACAGCCTATGGCTGCCAAGTAATTGAATACTTTTATACTTCCATAGGAACAAAACTTTATCATAGCAAAAAGGCCTTTGTTCTGACATTCAAGGAAAAACTTGCACTCTCCTAGCCCATGTTTTCTGTGGAAGGCTAACCTGTCATTTTGAAAACTGCTGTTTTGTTACCATACATAACACACACACACACACACACACACACACACACACCCCGTTTCCAGGAAACCAGGGCTGTTTTGTAAGCTCATTGGGGTTCCTCGATAGCTCTGTACAGAGACATTCAGAGAAAGCTTGTGGGGAAGGGAATTGGGTTATACTGCTGTTCCCAATCTTCAAGTGAAACCCTAAACAGAGCCTACGCATGTACAAGTTGTACAAAGATAACCCCTCTCACAGACGCAGTCAGGGAGGCTGCCTTTTTCAGGGTTCCTGATGGTGCAAAAGGCAGCAGCTTGCATGATTTCTCCTACAAAGCACAGCAACAATGGAGTATTGGACATGTTGTGGGGTGCATTCTTTTTGTGTGCAATGATAATGAATGGGCCCAAAGGCCTGGACAACATCCTGCATGAACTCATAATACACTCTAGAAACCTGCTCAATGTGCAGAGATTCCATGGCAGGCATGTAGGTGTTCATCACCAGACAAATTCAGTGTGGAAAGGATTCCCTGGTGGTTAACGTTTGAAAACTGCAAATATCTATCTGTCTGCCATTATATGAAGTTACAGAATGGAAAGTGAATTTATAAAATGGATAAGAAAAATATCTTAAATTATTCAGTAGAAGTCTGTGAGCTTTTGTTGCATAGTACTGCTACCTTTGGTTTTCAACATTTTTACAACACCATCTCAAGCAGCAATCTTAATATCACCACAAAAGTTAATAGGTTAAAGCAGAACTTTCACATAAAGGGCTGCCTGCATTTCTTCACTAGGTAATTGTGATGTGCTTTTTCATACTTAACAGACAAGGCTGCAAAATTTCTATTTTTCTAACAGGCACAGTAATTATGCCGCAGACAGACAAACAAGTATGCATCCCTCCAGAGCTTCCAGATTTGCTGAAGCAGTTTACAAAAGCTGCTATTCGGACCCAGCCTCCAGATCTGATACAATGGGCGTCCGAGTAAGTTTAATATTTTCCTGTAAAACACTTTTACTTAAATCCAACATTATCCTTACATTCAGATTGTTTGGACATAGGTTTACTTGTGGAATTCTGAGTTTGTGGTATCTTTTTCAAAGTGGACATTGTATTTTACATCCAGTATTAATGTAGTTTCACTGGAGAGAGGCAAGTACTATTTTATAAGGAGTTGTTCAGTGCTTTCCACAAAGAACTTTGGGTGGGGTGAAGTTCAGGGAGAGAGAAAAAGCATCCTAGACTGGTAAATATCAAATCCAGAGAACTTATATCCCTACAAAACAACTGGAATATTTGTTGTTGTTCAGTCGTTCAGTCGTGTCCAACTCTTCGTGACCCATGGACCATAGCACGCCAGGCCTTCCTGTCCTCCGCTCTCTCCCGGAGTCTGCTCAAGTTCATATTCATTGCATCGGTGATGCTATCTAGCCATCTCATCCTCTGCCGTCCCCTTCTCCTTTTGCCTTCAGTCTTTCCCAGCATCAGAACTGGAATATAGACTTAGAGTAATGCTCAGCTTTCCCTTTCCTGCATGTAGTATCTATATATAAGTGCTTTTTGCTAAGAACAGAGCCTAATGGTTGTGCATACAATGCTGACAAAGCTGCATACAAAGCTTTAGTTGCATACAAAGCTTAAGTATGCAAACAAAAACTTTATAACTGTCATGGCCAAATAATAAAAACACTTCTATCAAGTATGCACTCACAACCTCCATGCATTCAGCAGGTATGAATGGAGCTCTATATGTGCATACAATTAGATGTGTGAAGGCTGTTCTGTGAGACTGGGAACTCTGTGCTATTGTAGTTGCCGACAGCACATATAAAGCCTATGAGTAAACAGTTGTAGGCACGTTGACTTCTAGTCACACCTTCTGCTGAATGCATGGAGATTGGACTCAGGGCCAGTGGATGTGATCTGCTTCCCCTGGTCCCCCTCCAAGTTTAGTGAGCACAGTTTGAAGGTATGGTAGTGTGGACAGGGCTAACGCCTTTATTTTACAATGTTCCAGGTTTGGGTTGGTAGAGTGCTAAAAGCATAGTTAGTTGTTGTCCATGATGTAGTAGATAGCACAAAATGCAGTGGTACCATGATCAACAACTCTCCCAAAATTCTACTTTTATTTAACTTAGGTGTTGTTAATTCATCTGTATTTTTATTTCTTGCTTTTTGTTTTGAGTGTGAACTCCTTTGTTTCATTTTTTGAGAAAAGCAGGACAGAAGCTTTAAAAATAAATAGCAACACAATTATATTTGCCTTGCTGTTAGTTATAAATGTATTTAGTTGGAAGCCAAAGAAACACAGTTTAAGCATGCTGAGACTTGAAGTCTTTGTGAAAGAACCCCCCACCCTGAGTGGCAGACCATGTATACTCCAGGCTTTCCTTTCTGATATTATTTCATCAGAATCCAAAATGCCATGGGCAACAGGTCCTTTCCAGTGGTAGCCTCCACACCTCCTGAAAAGCTCTCTCCCTTATTAAAGTTTCTCTATCAGAGGACTCAACTTAGTCAATTAGACCCTAAAGGCAGCCTCTAGCTTTTACTGACTCTAATGGTTGGAAGAGCGTTAGCTCAATAAGAGAGTGTGGATTGATAATCGAGTCTCTGACCATTTTATTGTTCAGCAGGAGGGCCTGGAAACATGATAGTACAAGGGCTGGCCCTACCATTAGGCAGAGTGAGGCAGCTGCCTTGAGCAGCATATGCTGGAGGAGGAGGTGAGAAGTTACCACATAGCCTGCCCTGTGCACCCCATAAGCTAGCCTGCTGCCCTCAGGTGAGATGGAGGACACTATCCCACTGGCAGTGAACGTTGAAGTAAGATTCAACATTCAGTCTTGTTGGCGTCTGTGCCTTCACCTCAGGCAGCAAAATGTCTTGGGCCAGTCCTACAAAGTGCCAATCCAACTTTTCCATGGTGCCTGTAAGTTCCAACTCTCCACTACAGTGCAAAAGCAGCTTTGTGGGGACAGATTTGATCAGAAACAATGACACAAGGAAGGACTAAATCTTTTCTTCCACAGTGCCATAAGTCCAATTCCACACACTCCCCGCACATTGCTGCTTCTGAATTTAAACAACAACAATGCATTATATCCGTTTAGCCTTAAGAGCAGGGGTGGGTAACTTCAAAGAGTGTGGAGGTCAATTTCCGCAACCCGGACTCCCTTGTAGGCCACATTCTTGCCACCGTGCTACTGAAATTCAGCAGTGGCAAAAAAAAGATCGGCAGTTTGTCACCAAAATTCAGTGACAACAGAGGCTGAAAAGTGACAAATTTAGCTTGTTTTCAAGCTAAATTTGCCCTTTTCAGCCTCTGTTGTGGTTTGCCCCCAAAATCTGGTGGTAAACTACAGGGGGTTTTGCCCCCATCACACCTCTTAATTTTGGCAGCATGGCAGAGACCATATTAGAGGCCAGGGGACCTGAATGTGGCCCATGGGCCGCATGTTGCCCACTCCTGCTTTAGAGAAAAATAAATGCTAGAAAACCAGAATGTTTCAGAAAAAATGTAAGGCTTTTTTGTTTATGGCCTTTTCCCATCTTCAATTATGTTTTATATTATGGTATTTTATTTCCAGTAATGTAATTGTTTTTCAAGATGTGGTTTTATTTCCTTGATTTACTTGAGCTATAATTGCCTTTATATTATCATGCATATTTCTATTGCACAAATACCCTACCTTTCCTCCATGGCAGAAGCGACCTTTCATAAAGTTTCCAGGCAGTCTCTTTTTATTTATTCATTAATTTAATGTATGTCTGTATGTATTCATTCAATTTATGAGATGCCCTATAGCCAAAACTCTCAGGGTGACATTCATAATAAAAGAATATACAATAAAACCATTGATAAAACACATTCAGGGCATGGTCCTATGCATGTTTAGACAGAAAAAGTTCTACAACTCCTAGCATTCCCCAGCCAGCCTGGCTGGGGAAAGCGAGGAGTTGTAGAACTTTTTCTGTCTAAACATGCATAGGATTGCACCCTAAGAGAATTTTTTAAAGTTTTAAAGCACTAAGCCCTAATATTGTCCTATCATAACTGGAGCTGCATCACGTTCTTTCAGACCATGATCTTTTGGTCTGTCTGTCTGTCTGTCTGTCTAGCTTAAACAGGATTCTCTCTCTCTATAAATAGATAGATAAATAGATAGATAGACAGACAGACAGACAGACACAGACACAGACACACACACACACACATATATATATATATACATACACACACACATAAAAATAAACAGTATTCAGACTAATTAGCCAATCAGATGTATAGTTTACAGCTGTTAAGATGGAAACACCTGTTTTGTCTCTCTGTATAGCTATTTTTCTGCCATGGCCCGGGGAGAGCTTCCTCCCATAAGAGAGCGAGCAGATCGAGTGCCTTTATCAACCTGGGCAGAGCTTACTCCAGAGCTCTTGAAGGTCTTACACCAGAGAGTAAGAAACATCTTTCCATTTTGGGGCAAGTACATAAGAGGCTTGTGTGTTTGTAATGCATATATACTCTGCTGTTTCGTACAATTCTTGGATGTGGTTCACATAATTGCCTTTAGTGTTACGTCTGCTAATTTATTCGCAAGATAAGATGCATACAGAGAGAATACAATTATACAAGCTGGTGACTGGGGAAATATTACAAGACTGCTGACAACTTAAAAGATTCTTATGGTTCTTCAATATTCCTTTAATTGTAATTCCTTTGAGCCTAGTTGCACAACCTTCCAGACATACATAGGCAATAATTTTTTGAAATTTCCATTTGTTAAAAAGTGAATACAGATAAAAACTCATAAAGTGGTAACTTGCTTCCACAGTGTACATACAATTTACATAAGGAGCTAGTTATCCCTGATGAATATACAGTGGAGGTGAGGAATAGATTTCAGGGATTAGACCTGATAGACAGAGTGCCTGAGGAACTATGGACGGAGGTCCGTAACATTGTTCAGGAGGCAGCAACTCAATCCATCCCAAAGAAAAAGAAATGCAAGAAAGCAAAGTGGCTGTCTGATGAGGCTTTACAAGTAGCTGAGGAAAGAAGGGAAGCGAAAAGCAAGGGAGAAAGGGGAAGATATACCCAACTGAATGCAGAGTTCCAGAGAATAGCAAGGAGAGACAAGAAGGCCTTCTTAAATGAACAATGCAAAGAAATCGAGGAAAACAACAGAATGGGAAAGACTAGAGATCTCTTCAAGAAAATTGGAGATCTCAAGGGAACGTTTTGTGCAAAGATGGGCATGATAAAGGACAAAGAAGGCAGGGACCTAACAGAAGCAGATGAGATTAAGAAGAGGTGGCAAGAATACACAGAAGAACTATACAGGAAAGATCTGAATGTCCCTGATAGCCATGATAGTGCGGTCACTGAACTTGAGCCGGACATCCTAGAGAGTGAAGTCAAGTCGGCCTTAGGAAGCATTAGTAACAACAAAGCTAGCGGAGATGACAGTATTCCAGCAGAGCTATTTAAAATCCTAAAAGATGATGCTGTTAAAGTGCTGCATTCAATATGCCAACAAATCTGGAACACTCAACAGTGGCCACAAGACTGGAAAAGGTCAGTTTACATTCCAATTCCAAAGAAGGGCAACGCCAAAGAGTGTTCAAACTACCGCACAATTGCGCTCATTTCACATGCCAGCAAGGTGATGCTCAAAATCCTACAAGCTAGGCTTCAGCAGTATGCGAACCGAGAACTACCGGAAGTACAAGCTGGGTTTAGAAGAGGCAGAGGAACTAGAGATCAAATCGCCAACATTCGCTGGATCATGGAGAAAGCAAGAGAATTCCAGAAAACGTCTATTTCTGCTTCATTGACTACGCTAAAGCCTTTGATTGTGTGGATCACAACAAACTGTGGCAAATTCTTAAAGTGATGGGAGTACCAGACCACCTTACCTGTCTCCTGAGAAACCTGTACGAGGGTCAAGAAGCAACAGTAAGAACCAGACATGGAACAACCGATTGGTTCAAAATTGGGAAAGGAGTACGACAAGGCTGCATATTGTCACCCTGCTTATTTAACTTATATGCAGAGTACATCATGAGAAATGCCGGGTTGGATGAATCAGAGGTCGGAATTAAGATTGCCGGGAGAATTATCAACAACCTCCGATACGCAGAGGATACCACCCTAATGGCAGAAAGCGAAGAGGATCTAAAGAGCCTCTTGTTGAGGGTGAAAGAGGAGAGTGCAAAAGCTGGTTTGAAACTCAACATTAAAAAAACGAAGATCATGGCATCTGGCCCCATCACTTCCTGGCATATAGAAGGGGAAGAAATGGAAGCAGTGACAGATTTTACTTTCTTGGGCTCCAAGATCACCGCAGACGGTGACTGTAGCCATGAAATTAAAAGACGCTTGCTCCTTGGGAGGAAAGCTATGGCCAACCTAGACAGCATAGTAAGAAGCAGAGACATCACCTTGCCGACAAAGGTCCGTCTAATCAAAGCTATGGTTTTCCCAGTAGTAATGTATGGCTGTGAGAGCTGGACTATAAGGAAGGCTGAGCGCCGAAGAATTGATGCTTTCGAACTATGGTGCTGGAGAAGACTCTTACGAGTCCCCTGGACTGCAAGGAGGTCAAATCTATCCATCCTAAAGGAAATCAACCCTGAGTGCTCATTGGAAGGACAGATAATGAAGCTGAAGCTCCAATATTTTGGCCACCTAATGCGAAGAGAAAACTCCCTGGAAAAGACCCTGATGCTGGGAAAGACTGAAGGCAAAAGGAGAAGGGGACGGCAGAGGATGAGATGGCTAGATAGCATCACGGATGCAATGAATATGAACTTGAGCACGCTCCGGGAGAGAGCGCAGGACAGGAGGGCCTGGCGTGCTATGGTCCATGGGGTCACGAAGAGTCGGACACGACTGAACGACTGAACAACAACAACAATGTGGGGAGACAGCATGGTAAAGTTCTCCTCACCACCTGGGTAGATACAGCAGAAGACCAGCTCCCTATCTAATTGTATTCACAGTATGCTAAATTATCTGAGTAGTATTTGGTCACCTGTGGTCAATGATAGTCCTATATTAATTTGTACCAATTATCAGAGAAACTGGGTTTTAGAATTAGAAAATGGCCAGCCTGTGACACGTAACCTGTTCGGTTCAGTCATAACTAATGCCAGCTGCAATGGTGCATGGCAAAGTTAGAAGTACTTTACTCCAGCTAAGAAAAATACTTGTCTACCATGACTGCCTGTTTCTCATACCTACATGGGTTAAAGCAGGGGTGCAGAACCTCACACCCAGAGGCCAAATTTGGCCTGCCTAAGATCTTAGTCCAGGTGTCCCTTCATTCAAGAAAATTCCATAGCTGTACCAGGGCATTTTTCTTCTATTCCCTCAGTGCAATAAGGGGGTGCTCTTTTCACAAGGCAGAAGTGAAAACGCCTTTCCCCAGGACCGTCTGGGCTTTCCGTTGTTTGTAATAGAACAGTGCCACCTAGTGGCTACCGAAAACCCCTTAAAAATTACATCTTATTTCTGGTGGGGGGGTGTTGCATGATTACCCTGGGGCGGGGGACAGGAGACGTCCTGGAGGTTGATGATGTCATGTAATGGATCCACAAATTTCCATAAGTGGCCAATGACGAGTGCACAATAAATGTCTTGTGTAGAAATGGCCCCAGAGGGCCATGCCCCTTTCCCCAACTGCTGATCATCTAGTGGTTTCCCAGCTTTTGTGTGTTTCCCCCACCATTCTAAAATGTTGAAATGCCTCTGCTAGAGCTTAGTTATTGGTTGTAAGAGCTTTAAGCTAAAATACGTTGACAGCAGTCGCATGACCTTGGGCTTCTTCACACGGAGCTTTTATCCTGCTATTGAGATGGGTTACTCACAGAAGTTTGCAGGCCCTTTAGATGATATTGCTAACCTCCAGTGTGTCTCCTGCACTAAATGACCTTTATTCCATTTTTTAAAAGATCAGAGATAATGAGCTATCAAATTACCGCACTTGAGTTCTGCTTCAGTTCCCTTGTGAAAAAGGAAAACTCGCAATAAGAGGAGGTAGACCACTGCGCCATCTAGTGGTTGTATAATGGAACATGGGAGACTCAGATAGGGAGGAAATGGTGGGGGGAGGAAGGGTGTGTAAAGGGCGTCCGTCATGATCATGCATTTAAAACCAAAGCATAAAGCACCATTTTAAATGCAGGATATTAGGCTGGTGTAGAGATGCTCCTTGTATGATCTGGGGACTACCTTCTTGAGTTCCAATTCTACTCCTGGTTTGTGCTGTTTGTCACCACATAATTAAGGCTCAGTCTCAGTACTAGGCAGTCCTAGGAAATATATCAATATATTGATGAATTCATATATACAAGTGAGCATTCATTCCTGTCCGCAGCACAGAATTGGGAAGGGGTTAATGGCAGCTTGACTACTTCCTTTTGGGGAGTAATTCTACAAGAAATCATTGTTGCAAGGCAGTAGCACCCTTAATGCAAACCTGGCACATCCTCTAAAACTGTTAGTGTTGCATACTGTGGCATTTCTGCCCCATTCTTTGCTTTGACACAGCCCAGAAATCAATCTGACAGAGACCAAATCATGGAACTGAAATAAAATTAAGCAAAATAAAATTAAGCAAATTGGGATGCCATAGAGTAAACAAAATGCTTGCTGTCTCTGAAACTTTAAAGTTAACAATGGAATTCTTGATGAAGGTGACCAGATCTGCCTATCTATAAAATCCACAGCAATTTTTTAATCTATAATAAATATTATTATTTCTTTTCAGGTGAGTGGGAGGCTGATAGTCCATGTAGATGAACTAGCTCAGATGTGGAAGGTGCTCAATCTCCCTACAGATTTGTTTGAGAGTATTATGAATGTTGGGCATTTTACTGAAGAAATTGAATGGCTCAAGTTTTTAGCTCTGGCCTGTAGCTCTCTTGGAGTTGTAAGTTTATTGTTTTTTGAATTTCCAGTATGTTTAGATTTCTTAAATAACTAGGCTTAAATTTAGTGTGTCTGTGTCATTTGAAGTGCAGTGGTGGACAATGTGTAGTTTTGCTCATGACCAGGAATAAGCCCTGATGCAGACATGCTCTGCACAACCTATGGTTCACCAAGCCAAACATGGCTGCTTGTCATGTAATGGAGTATACCAGGATAGCCTCCCCACCCGTTTTGGGTTTTGTTTTTTTTTTGCAGTGTCAGACTAGAAGCAAAAACCAGGTTTATTGAGCTGTTCTATGAAGGTATTACCTGGGTTTACTAAGGAAGAGTGTCTTCATTTCCCACTTGTGCCTAATCTGTCCTCACTCAGGCCTGGTGTACATATATGGCAGAATGACTTAGGAATGAGGTGGTAGAGCTCTGAGGTGGTGGACAGATACCACTTCAGACAGGAGGTGGGAGGATCACTTTTTAAAATATTCTGCTGTATAAACAAAACCCCTCCCAACAAATAACAAACTAATATACATCAAGGATCTGCAGGGAAGTTTGTTCATAGTGGAATCATTCAGAAATTGGCTTTTTCAACCAGCTGTCTGAATTGGGCACAATCTAATCTTCAACCCCAGGATTTTAGAGCTTTAATTTGCTGCTTTTGTAGACTACCCCTCAGATTAAAAATGTAGGTACTACACACACACACACACACACACACACACACAAATGTAGGGACTACACACACACAACCTGGTGAAGGGGGGTGAGCTCAAGATTCAGCATTGTCCTCAGCAGTGGAGGCTGGTAGTTCCAATGTCAGTGGGGGGTTAATCTGCTCTGAGTTTCACTCAAAACCACTGAGAACTCTAAAGGAGCTATTCAAGGTGCTTCTCCACCCCACTGACATCAGAGCCACCAGCCTCCACAGGTCCTCAGTCCATTATAGCTACTTCTAAGCCCTCCTAACTGAAGGTAATTCACTACTCTGCCTAACACAGGGTAGCTTCACAAGATCCCAGGTGGGCTGTATTTTGCAAGGGTCACAAGTACTGCAGACCTGCCCTAATACCTAGAGAAAAGGTAACAATAATGCATACTTTTGTGATTAGATTTATTAAATACCACCAACCTAATAGAATAACATATGATTATTTAGGCCTCACTCATCATGAATCCATGATTACATATATAAGGGCAGTTCAGTGAGACATGAAAAATACATTAGTAGTAATGCAATATTTAACTAAACATTCCCAAATCAAACCTTATGGAAAGTTTCCTAATGGCTTTATTTTAACATTTCTAGCCCAGTCCTAGTACTGTTTAATCTGAAATAAGCTCCACTTATTTTTGTGCAACTTAATTCCATGTTAGTGTTATGGAACACTATTCTGTTAATAAAAGCTGCTTCTCAGTAGATCAGTCAATATAAGTCTATAAACGGCTACTAGTAATAAAGGGGGATTCAGTGCCATTTATAATGAGCAATCTAGGGATTTTCCCCACCGCACCTTGAACTAATGTGCCTGTTGTCATAAGGACTGGACCTTGTTGTAGACTATTCTCTGAATTCTCAACACACCGAAACCATATAATTTTAGATGTACTCTGGGGTGAAGAGGGGTGGAAAGTCTGGTTTGAAAGTAGGTCACACCTTGGACAACCCATATTGACCAGAATTCCCTCTGCTAAGATCATCAAATTTAACCTGGAGTTGATGGATTTTCAAAAACTCATTAAAACAGCATCACTTCTGCAGCTGAACTTTATAACAGATGTTTTCCTCACACCTTCAGTGTGTTACATATGCCCTCTTCCTGGACTTCAGTCTTAGATGTTATTATAGATTACTTGTAAGCATAAGGTGAGACAGCAGGAGTTGTCGGTGACTGTAATGATGAGGTGTATAGACCATGGAAACCTATGGGCCAGAGTAGAATTGCCAAGTCCCTGCCTAAAAACAGCAATTTCCATTTATATTCAGCTCTGCTTACAGCAGCTGCTGCATCCTATTGCTCCATGGACTTCTTTTCTACTTCCTCCTTTGTCTGCTGTGGGCAGCGGGGATCTAGTTTGGGCTACGCAAGAGGATGGTGCAGGAGGTACTGCAACTGCAGTCTTGCTCAAAGCATCTAAAGGCAACTGTCTCCAGGCAGGACTTGACAAAACTCCCTGGACTAGAATTGACAGGGTTTTACGTTTCCTATTCATAGGATTGTAATTTGTTGCTTGTTTATTTATTTGATTCATACCCTGCCTTTCCAACAAGGAAATGGCGCTCAAGGTGGCTCTTTGCCAACGATGACAAAGAAAAACTGTAAGGAAACCTTTGTGAACTTAAAAAGTGCTATATTAATTATAATTTAGGACTAGCATTTGGCTTATCTAATGTAACATCAGACTTTTAGATTTTTTAGTCATATGTTAGCTACTAAAACATGAGATTAGTAAAGAATTTGAACTGGATCACATCTATCCAAATTTGCTAAGAAGGTGCAGAAGTGTTATTATGTAGCTGAGTTATTTGTGAACTAAAACCATGATTACTACTGTAGTTTTTCATGTAATAAAGAGAGGACCATCTTCTTGGCCGAGCATAACACCCAGCTAATCACATTCCAGATAACCATATTCATACAACATGCTAGAGGCCTCAGAAACCCCTGTGTTGGGCCTGTCCTGAAGGCAGTTTTGACACATGGTGGCATATCTACTCCTATAAAGGTTTAGTGAAAACGTGTGTTGAAATCATTGGTTATATGACCACAATTTATATTAATAAACACTAATTAAAATATTTCTCAAAGCAAGTTACCTTGATCCATTGTATTTTCTTTCTCCCCCCTGCTGCTGAGAATTTATCTGCTTCTCCAGTTTTTTTCCCCTCACCTGAAGTCATAATCTTATATTTGTAACATTACAGTTAGCTGCTGTGGAGATAATTCTGATTTCACAGAAGATTTTGATTTCAGGTGAGCGCAAAAGAAAGAGCAGATGGAACTAACAGATCTTGTTTTTTCTTCATGTAAATAGAATGGATATCAGAAGGTGAATTTTTTATGGGGGTGGGGGGATCTTTTCAGTCAGAATATTCTTCAATTTACCTATTTGTTTGATTTATTCTTATCATACTGATTGTGTTTTCAGATTTTTAGATTTTAAAAATGTACTATATTGCCTGCATAGGCCAAGAATAAATCACAGTATTGAGATGGAATAGCAATTTCCCAGAACAGAGTGTGTAGAGCCTGTGTGTATGTGTGTGTGCTTGCACACACACATACACACACAGTTACTAATCCAACAGAGATTAAAGTGTGCTTAAACCCGCTGAAATCATCATCCGTACCACAGTAACTCTGCACTGTGGTCACAGTGGTATATGCATTTTAGAAATTAGTAAAGGTATCTAACATTAACTTCCACCCTTGCATCATTAATGAAAAAGATGTTTATAAAGGAGCATTTAGCTTACATATTTAAGTGTCTCCTGAGAACAGTATTTTGTACAAGTTTCTCCCCTCCCTTATCCTCACAACAACTGTGCGAGGTAGGCTAGGCCAAGAGATAGTAACGGGCTTTAAGCTTCATGGCTGTGCGGGAATCTGAACCGGCGTCTCACCCACCCTTGTCTGACACTTCAAACTCTACACCAGCCTTCCCTGACCTATTGCCCTCCAAATCCTTTGGGCGATAACTCCCAGCATTCCTGACTATTAGCCATGCTGGCTGGGGCTGATGGGAGTTCAAGTCCAAAACATCTGGAGGGCACCAGATTGGGGAAGGCTGCACTACACCACACTGGCTGTCTGCATTAAATCTGTAGCCTACCACATAGAAATTCTTGCAAGGAAGATATAATAGTTCAGTTGAGTCATGAAAATGGGTCCTTGCTATTCTGTTTTGAGGCTTTTTAGCCAGGCTCTGAACTATCTGATAGTATTTCTAGAAATACATAGTTTCTAGTTGATCTATGTTATTAATGCCAAACTTGATACCCATTCTTTTTTTAAAAAATAGACTATTGCAAAAACTCTGAAGATAATATGTGAGGTTTTATCCAGTGAACACGACACTGGACCAGCCCGCATCCCCTTCAGTACTTTCCAATTTCTCTACACTTACATTGCTGAAGTAGATGGGGAGATTTCAGCATCTCATGTCAGCCGAATGCTGAATTACATTGAACAGGAGATGTAAGTAATATATCTTATAGGTAAAGTAAAGGTCAAGTTGTGTGATGTTTATGCCAGGAGTAGGCAACCTGGTGCCCTCCAGATGTTTTGGACTACAAATACCATAACCCCCAGCCAGCATGGTTAATGGTCAGGGATAATGGAGCTGTAATCCAAAACATCTTGAGGGCACCTGTCTGCTAACCTATTGTAGGGTGTTGGTGTGCAGTAGCTTTTACAGATATAGGGAAATATATATAGCTAAATTTAGGACCAACTCATTCACAGGACTGTACATAAATTATTAAATGCATGTTAAACAAAATAACAACGAGCAGATTCGCATATTAAGGAGGGCTGGAAAAATCCTAGTTTCCACCGAACCATGTATCTAA
This sequence comes from Heloderma suspectum, assembly GCF_057233095.1. NCBI lineage: Eukaryota > Metazoa > Chordata > Lepidosauria > Squamata > Helodermatidae > Heloderma > Heloderma suspectum. The sequence goes on along the minus strand of NC_139458.1, from coordinate 154,653,643 downwards.
AAACTTTATTCTGATGCTTAGGAATGTAAACTATTTTTCCACACTGATTGTCATTTGGGGCGTGTGTGTGTTTTTTCTCAAAAATCCTGTTCCATTTATTTCAACAGGAAAGACTTAAGAATAGGCTGATTATAGCTGAAGTGCAGACGTAGCTTCTCAACTTTATCCCATTTTTTCCACTGAGATTTTTCCTAACACTTCTGTGGAATTCTCAATTCCTTTCTCCCTACCTCATTTTAATTTAAAGCTATTGTCCTGACCATGATAGCAAAAATTCATCAACTGAGCATTTGCTTTTACATAGTAAGTTTTCTATGCTCTTTGGCTCTGTATAGAAAAAGGCTCATAAAGTAAGCCCTCAGTTCAGGATATATATGCTTGGTGCCACCTTGTGGCATTCATTTACTTGCAGTCTAATCTTCAGATAGTACTACACTGCCCATGCCCAATGCAGCTCTTTTAAAATCAATTAGGTCTCTGTCTTGATTTTCTGAAGATGCTGGACCCAACCATGACATTTAGAAAGGGAGATGTTGCTACAGTTACGTGTGTGAGAGAAAAGTTTAGAATGTTTGTTTCATATACAACAAGTATTGCTGATTGAGCAAACCTGTATTTTTATTTTCCTTACACAGCATCGGACCAGACGGCTTGATCAAGGTGAATGATTTTACCCAGAATCCTCGGGTCAGGCTGGAGTAAGCACTCAAAACATCATACACTACTGTGTTAGTAGGAGGAAGAAGAAACAGAGGATAGAATAAGAGTTACAAATAGGCCAGCCTCTCAGTCTCTTTTTTTCCCTTTGTGTCTGTTAATAAACAGTTTGGCAAAGCAACCAATAAGAAAGATGGAAACATAGATTGAGAAGGTGCCACTGAACTAGAGTAATGTCTGCTGTTAAATTTCTAGTGCTGATATACACACGTCCATTCAAATAAATATAATAGACTACCAAGTATAAACCTATTATATTAAATATATTTGAGGTCCACCCTTCTCCCCTCTTTTTGCATTTCAAATTATCTGGCACTGCCATGTATAATTGGTTAGTATTTCAGAAACGTTAATCTTCAGGAGAAAATATCAGGATTGTTTGCATGGCTTCCCTAGTTATCATTTCCAAGGCTTCCTTACTTATAGAAAGGAGTAAACTGTGGAGCAGGCTTCAGCTTTGCTTTTCATTATGATTAGTGATTGTTCAGTTGTGTATTTATCCAGATATAGTGCACTCCTCTTATATCAAATGTACTGGTTCTGGGATTCACTTTGTCCATTATAGTAGATAAATGATATCAGCAGATATGAATGTCACATGTTAAATACGGCATCACAAAGGTAATATAGGGCAGTTCCAGTTGAGGGATTTATTGCGCAATTGCCTTGCTTCAAACACAAACTTTTATGGTAGGGTCCAGCCATTATCATCTCCAGTTTGTAACCCATGCTTTCCTAGCACTTCTTCCATTTTTTGATCATAAAAAATATGTTAAGGAGACAAAGCCAGAATAGCTGCATGGATGCCTTTTGATTGGTAGGGCTAACAGCTGTCCATCTGAAAGCACCCATTGGCAGAGTGGCTCTAGAAATGTACTGTAATCTTCGTACTCTTTTGCAGTACAATAGAATGTTCATTCTCCAGTTCTATATGGAGAAGATCTATAAAAAAAAATTAACATTTTTTAAATCTTGGAGTGATAAGTGACAACTCTGGGGAACACTGAAGACCTGGAAATATATAGCTGCTCCTTTGAGTACAAAACAGATATGCATTGCATAGGGAAGTCTAGTATATCCAGTTGCTGATTTTAATTGTAGGCTTTAAAAGTGAGATGCATTGTACTGATCAGAGACCTTAAGTGGAATGCAGAGGCTTCAGCCATGGAGCCTTCTTGGGTTCCTCCAAGGGTCAGGGCTTGGTCTCCCCCACCCCCCTGGAGGACTTCCCCCGTGGAGGATTCCATCCAATTATCTCCAATCTGACATTGGAGATAACAGCAGGGAGGCAGGTGGCAGGGGACTCAGCCAGCACTGTGAGGAGTGCCCACTCTTCCTGGCACAAGCTGAGTGGCTCCATGCAGTAGTGGGAGCCGGGAGATCTGGGTTCTAGTCCCCACTTGGCCATGGAAGCTCACTGGGTGACTTTGGGCCAGTCACAGACTCTCAGCCCAACCTACCTCACAGGGTTGTTGTTGTGAGGATAAAATGGAGAGGAGGAGGATAATGTAAGCCGCCTTGAGTTCCTTGAAAGAGGAAAAAAGGCGGGATATAAATGCAATAAATAAATAAAATAAAATAAATAAAAGTGTCCCAAGCCAGGGACATGGTCAGCAACAAGAGCTACTGCTTTTCTTGATACTAGCTGAGTGGCTTTGCATGGTGATCTCACAGGGACAACACATGTTGTGCAAAGCCAGGGACTTGGCTGGAGTGGCTGCTCCCCCCAGCACTGCCTGAGTCCCTTACTCCATACTGGGAGAGGCAAGGAACTCCATGCTTCTCTCAGGAGGGAGAAAGACAAAATGCCTGCGATGGGGTAGGGTGGGGCAATAACATACTTGGGTATGGCCATGACCACTGATATCATCCAGCCTGTGGATGGCATGGGGGGGCATTCAACCCTCACTCTTCTGCATCCCTGCCTTTCCCAGTATGAAACACACCTCCCTAGAACCACAGCTGCTGCCAGGAGATTCCCAATCTACTCCAATCCAGTGAAGAACATCCCTATGCAGAAAGAACTTTCCATACACTTAGCCGAACCTTCTTCAACCTGGTGCCCTCTATATATGTTGGGACTGCAACTCCCCAAATCCCCAGCCAGCATATGGAGGGAACAAGGTTGGGGAAGGCTGATTTAATCAATGCAGGTCATCCATACAACACTGAACTGGCATAAATGCAAGTGCACATTCCTATCCAGAAACACAGGCTCTCTCACACACCTTTCAACCTTAGAGTGAGCTAACTCATTAACTATATTCTCCCAATAATGGAAGGCTGTTTACCTTTTAATTAGTGCTGATGTTCACTAATAAGGGCTCCAGACATTTTCTTTTTTTTAAGCATGTGTATTATGAAACCTTTCCCAATGGACCTAGAGCGGTGGTCAGCTACAAAAGAGGGCAGGGCTTCTGCACCTTTCAGAATTGTGTGGAAGAGGGAATTTCAGCAGGTGTGGCTTGTCACAACTATAGTTCTGCACAGCTGGTGCAAGAGCCCTGTCCTCTTTTTCATCTGGCCACCCTACCTCTCTTATTCACTTTGGGGTGGGCAGGGGAACAATGTTAAAATAGCAGCTGCTCCAGGATTTTTTAAACACGTTTTTCCTCTGTGGTAAGGTAGTGCCTTCTCAGACCTCACCCCAGTGTCTCACTCTCTGAGGAAGGATACCTCCTTCCTCAGAGAGTGAGACATTTGGGTGAGTTCTGAGATGGTCTTCCACCTTGACTTAGCCATAGAAGGACCATCACCTTGCTGTATCAGAAAAGCTTTTTAAAAACAGTTTTTCCCACCATAGCAAAGTGACAATGCCGCTGATCCTACAGCTGAGTCTGGCACCATCTCAGAAATTACAGGGCCATTAGCTTACATCTGTACCAGGTAAACTGGTTGAAGGCATTATTAGATAAAATTAGTAAGCATATAGAAGGACAAGCCCTGCTGAAAAATAATCAACACAGCTTCCGCAAAGGTAAGTCCTGTCTCACTAACCTTTTAGAGTTCTTTGAGAGTGTCAATAAACATGTAGACAGGGGTAATCCGGTAGACATGGTTTACTTGGACTTCCAAAAGGCTTTTGACAAAGTCCCTCACCAAAGACTCCTGAGCAAACTTAACAGCCATGGAATAAGAGGACAGGTCCTCTTACGGATCAGTAACTGGTTAAAGAACAGAAGGCAGAGAGTAGGAATAAATGGTAAATTCTCCCAATGGAGGGAAGTAAATAGCGAGGTCCCACAGGTATCTGTATTAGAAACAATGCTTTTCAACCTCTTCATAAATGATCCGGAGTTAGGAGTGAGCAGTGAAGTGGTCAAGTTTGCCGATGACACCAAATTATTTAGGGTGGTTAAAACAAAAAGGGACTTTGGAGAGCTCCAAAAGGATCTCTCCGAACTGAGAGAATGGACATCAAAATGGCAAATATAGTTAAATGTAAGCAAGTATAAAGTGATGCACACTGGGGCAAAAAATCCCAGCTTCAAGTATAGCCTGATGGGATCTGAGCTAGCGGTGACCAACCAGGAAAGCGATCTTGGGATTGTGGTGGACAGCTCAATGAAGATGTCAGCCCAGTGTGCAGCCACTGTAAAAAAGGCAAACTCCATGTTAGGCGTAATTAGAAAAGGAATTGAGAATAAAACTGCCAATATCATACTGCCCTATACAAATCTATGGTGTGACATTCATTCATTCATTTATTTATTTATTCATTCATTCATTTCATTTCTATACCGCCCAATAGCCGAAGCTCTCTGGAATTGGAATACCGTGTACAGTTCTGGTCACCACACCTAAAAAAAAAAAAGATATTGTAGAGCTGGAAAAAGTGCAGAAAAGGGTAACCAAAATTATCAAGGGGCTGGAGCATCTCTCCTGTGAGAGAAGGTTACAACAGCTGGGGATTGTTTAGCTCGGAAAAAAGGAGGGTAAGGGGAAACATGATAGAGGTCTACAAAATAATGCATGGTGTGGAGAATGTGGATAGGGAGACATTTTTCCTCACATTTTCCTCTCGCATTTTTCCTCTACTAGAACCCAAGGTCATCCTATGAAGCTGATTGGTGGGAAATTCAGGACAGATAAAAGAAAGTACTTCTTCACAAAGCACATAGTTAAACTATGGAACTCGCTACCACAGGATGTAGTGATGGCCACCAATTTGGATGGCTTTAAAGGGGGCTGGACAATTCCTGGAGGAAAAGGCTATCAGTGTATACTGGATGGCTATGTTCTACCTCCAGTACCAGAGGCAATGAGCCTAGGTACACCAGTTGCTGGGGAACATGGGTGAGAGGGTGCTGTTATGCTCATGCCCTGCTTGTGGGTTCCTGGTCGACAGCTGGTTGGCCACTGTATGAACAGAAGGCTGGACTAGATGGACGCCTGGTCTGATCCAGCCTGGCTCTTCTCATGTTCTTATCTCATCCCACAATGCCTTGCTCTTTGAGGAAATATATCTTTTCTCAAAGATTGAGGCTCTGAGGGTGAGATTTGACATGATGTGAGATTTAGCTGTAGGACTGCCTCCACTGGTAAAAACTGCTCGTACGACTGCCTGGAGAGCAGCAGTGCTGCTGTCTGCTGCAGCTGGGGGTCTGAGGAGTAAGCAGGAGGCAGTAGGAGGATCTGCCTCCCTGTCTTCAGGGGCCCTCAGCTTAAATAAACCTTTTTGTTTATAAAAACAAAAAGGTTTATTTTTGGAGTTGATTGCATGATTTGCCAAGCCTGAAGGATCTGTCCCACCTATGTCCCTAGCTTGCTGGTTCATGCTACAGGCTTAGAAGGTGAGGTAAGCGAATTACAGAATGAACTCTGGTTGCCTGTAACCAAGGGGGAGGAAAATAAACAATGCAAGTTATGCGTTTCTTCCTAACCCAGACATAGGGTGGTGGTGTTTTTTAAGGAGCAAATAGCAGCTACAAGTATGTACGTTACTGATGTGCTTCAGCCTGGTCCACCTAACAGGATAGGAGTAATGGCACTTGTGCAGAACCTGTGGGGCAGAGAGTGGCAACAAGGTGTTGGAGGAAAGAACTGTATGTGTACCACACAGCCTGCCCTGCACACCTTAAGTTATTCAGCTGCCCTCAGGTGCAATAGAGACAGCCAGCATTGAAGTAAGTTTCAACTGCCAGTCTGGTCCACTTCTGTACATGGAATCAAGGGTGCGGGGGGAGAGATCTTGTCCTTCTCCTCAGGCAGCAAAGCATCTTGGACTGCTCCTCCCTTGGAGGCACAAAGCCGTGTGGCCTCAGTTCATGAACCCCAACCCTGAAGAAGTTTGTCGTCTGACAAGAGAGTGAAGCTTTGGTATGCGGTAGCAGGAGCTGAGGGCAGATGCTGAAGTGGAAGAAGCTCTCCCACCCAGTAGCTGCATTCTACTGTTGACTTGGGTGCCTGCATTGAGCAGGGGGTTGGACGATGGTCTGGTAGGCCCCTTCCAACCCTACTATTCTATGATTCTACCTTGCTGCCTGCCTTCTGGACAACTTAAGGCTGCTTTCATGATCATTGGTGACATTCAAGGGCCCAGGAGCCCGTTCATTATTTCCCTCTTCCTCCAAGTTGCTCAGTGTTGTAACAAATGAATAATAATAATAATAATACCAATACCACCTTAGGAAGCTGCCTTATACTAAACCAGACAATTGATCCATCTAGCCCAGTATCGTCGACACTGACTAGCAGCAGCTCTCCAAGGTTTCAGGCAGGATTCTTTCCTAGTCTTACCTGGAATTACCAGGGATTGAACCTGGAACCTCCTGCATGCAAAGCAGGGGCTCTGTCACTGAGCTATTTGTTGTTGTTGTTTATTCAGTCTTTTTACTTTTGCACACTGGTACCATTATGTCCGAATATTAATAAAATACCATTATTTTAAATTACATTGGAAGAATCATCCAAACCTGAAGATAGTCCACCAAGAAACAGAAATGCATCTGCTAAAACAGAAACTGGCTGTTGCACTAGAGAAACTGGTTCATTTTGTAAAACACCAAAAAGACCCCCGTGATATATTAAAAGGCGAGCAGTGCAATCCTATACATGTCCACTCTACATGTCCATTCCCAGGTACATGTATATGCAGTTGCTGCCTAACTAATTCATTCCAGCACGAACCTATGTAGCTAAAAGTTGGGTCTTACCTTCGAAAACTCACGCTGTAATAAAAGTGTGTTGGCCTGTAAAGTACCACGTACGCTTTTATTTTGGCCACAAGAGCCAACGAATTCGGCGTCCGGGATGGTTGGCTTTGGCAGCCCCATCTTGGGTCGACCAATAAGACGCAGCCTTCTCGCTCCCACCCAATCCGTGGTGGCAGTATCACGACCCTACACGCGTGCACTCGGAAATAAGTTCCATGGAGTTTACAGGTAAGCGAATACAGCCGCCCAAGGGCTCAATCCTATGCGCGCTTAGACGGATAAAAGTCCTGCAAGTCCCAGCATTCCCCAGCCACTGGGGAACGCTGGGAGTTGTAGGACTTTTTCCCATCGAAGCGTGCATAGGATTGCGCCCTTCGTTGCGGCGACACTCCTAACCCTTCCCCTGGGGGGCGATCCGCGAACGAATCGTCTAAGCCACGCCTTCCTCGCGCTCCGCTGCCCCTATTGGTTCAATTTCGCAACGGCTTTCGCCAATAAGAGGCCCCCGTACTCTCATTTCCCGCCCCTCTATTCCTTTCCCGCTCAGGCTACCGCCGCCTGATAACGAAAGGCGGGAGCGGGCGGGGCCTGCGTTAGGCCTGAGTAGCCGTTGGACCCATCAGTCGAGATTGAGGAAGAGACGGGGGGGGGGGGTGTTGTGTCCCCCTCTCTGCTCTTGTCTGGGTGACGATGGCGAGACAGGGCTCCTTACGGCACCATAAGGTAAAACCAGTAACTGGGGGAGCGTAAGAGAGTGGGAGAATAAAGCAACCATATATATATATATATATATATATATACACACACACACTCCTAATGTTTCTTATATGTGCCTTGCAAAACCCCTGTATCTACTTTTTCCTTCCCCTATTAAGGTTAGCGAGTGAAGATGACTATTTGCAAGACTCCCCCCCCCCCCTCGCCCCCAGCAGAGCAAATAGGGGCGATGGGGAAAGTTTTGAAAAAGGAGGATGAGAGAGCATGGCCAAAATTAGCTGGTGGTTGTTTTTTCCTGGGCAGGGCGCGAGCGGTGGTCTCCAGCCTTGTAAAAGCAGAGGATCTAGGCTTGTGTTGAGCCCGATGGAAAATCTGGAATCTCTCTCTCTGTCTCTGAAATACTAGCCGGAGTACCTGGCTTTAGAGTGCGTGGATATGATGTGTTGTCGTTTCTGAGAGATCACTTACCCTAAGGTCGGGTTTAACCATGCAAGCGTAGCCGCTCCTCGTTATAGTGCTGATGCAATAACTTTTATTGTTAATATTTATACCGTGCTATGGTTGTATATGCGAAGAGAAAACTCCCTGGAAAAGACCCTGATGCTGGGAAAGACTGAAGGCAAAAGGAGAAGGGGACGGCAGAGGATGAGATGGCTAGATAGCATCACTGATGCAATGAATATGGACTTGAGCACGCTCCGGGAGAGAGCGCAGGACAGGAAGGCCTGGCGTGCTATGGTCCATGAGGTCATGAAGAGTCAGACACGACTGAACGACTGAACAACAACAACAATGGTTGTATATGCACCTAAACGGCTCAAGTGAATGGATTCCTTAGATATAAGGGAGGAATGCTAGAGGCATAGATAGGCTTAGACTTGGCAGTTGTTAGATAAGACCTGTTGATTAACGGGACTTGAGCTAGGCAAAGTATGGCAAAGTCTGGAGCCAACCCATTTCTGGGAATTCATCCAAATTGATCATAGTAAGGTGTAGCTACCACAGATGCACTAATACTACACCTGCCACCTACAGAGCACTGCAGCATGGGGGTCTGCAAAAGTGATGTCTCCTGCTTTCTTTCCTCCAACATGTGCACTGCAAACCCCTTAGGTTTGTCATCTCTCCCAACAAGTTTTGTGTTCGTACCCATTGAATCAGTCCTGTTGGATCCTTGATGCTGCTTTTCCTTTCTTTCTGTAATTTGTTTCCTGTTTCCCAGCCTCAATTTTCAGTTCCCAAATCCCCATTTCAAACATATTCCTCATTCATTTTGCATTGATACATATGTTCCCATTGTACCATACACATAAAGACCATTTGATAGACATCAAATATGTCCTGTGTCACCTGGTTCCTATTGTTTTATCACCTCACATCCATATTGTATGTTCATCCTTTCTCTGTTGTAACTTGTCCAAACCCCTGTTACAAAAGAGAAGTAGGCCTCCAATCCAGTCCCTACCTAATACTTCCTAGGCCCAGCCCTTGAAAGAGGCAGGGTATAGAAACTTGTACAAACCCAAAATATATAAATCCTTCAGATACTATTTTTGTTTTTATGCGCTCATTATGGTTTTGGTGGGACCAGTAAGTGTACCACATCAGGTGCTTTGTTGTTTGGTTCAGTCCTTTTTCTGATCCAGTAATCTGATTTTCAGGATCAACAGATTTTGAGGTTCTGTTCTAGTTCAGGAAAAAATAAAGGTCCATTCCAGTTTTTGGTTTAGGGTTAGTTTGTCTTCCTGAGTTGATGTTCACTAGCATAGTTACTTCTTAAAAATTAACACATCTGTTAATTGTGTTAACATGACATGAGATCTCCATAATCTAAGGCAATATACTTTAATTTTATTATTTATTAGTTTTATTATTTACTGCATTTTTAGCCCACCCTTCTTCCAGTAGCTCAGGGCACTGTTTCCCCCCTCATTACCTTTGCAGCAGCCCTGTGAGATGGGTGAAGGTGAGAGACAGTGATTGGCCCAAGGTCACCCCATGAGTTTCATAGCTCAGTGGGAATTTGAATCTGGGTCTCCCCAGTCCTAGTCTTGTTGTTGTTGTTCAGTCGTGTTCGACTCTTCGTGACCCCATGGACCATAGCACGCCAGGCCTTCCTGTCCTGCGCTCTCTCCCGGAGCGTGCTCAAGTTCATATTCATTGCATCGGTGATGCTATCTAGCCATCGCATCCTCTGCTGTCCCCTTCTCCTTTTGCCTTCAGTCTTTCCCAGCATCAGGGTCTTTTCCAGGGAGTTTTCTCTTCGCATTAGGTGGCCAAAATATTTGAGCTTCAGCTTCAGGATCGGTCCTTCCAATGAGCACTGAGGGTTGATTTCCTTTGGGATGGACTGATTTGACCTCCTTGCAGTCCAGGGGACTCGTAAGAGTCTTCTCCAGCACCACAGTTCGAAAGCATCAATTCTTCGGCGCTCAGCCTTCCTTATAGTCCAGCTCTCACAGCCATACATTACTACTGGGAAAAGTAGTCCTAGTATAGTTATCTACTAAGCCATGATGGATGCCAAATCATCCTCTCTTGTTTGCTGTCTCCTTCATCCCTTGTTGATGACCATTTGCACTGGGCATTTGGCTGACCACTGTTGGTGGGTGCTGCTCTAGATCGACCTTTGGCTTGGCCCTGTGTGGTAATTCTTAGGTACAGGAAGAGCTGAATTTAGGTCTGGGTGGATGAAAATCAGATTAAAATAAAAATAAAATGAGGTCTTAATTTTTTAAAAAGAAATACAGTGAACATCTTTTTTTAAAACTGAATTTATTACGAACTTTTTAAACTTGCATTTATAATATCTTAAAACTGAATCATGACTATCTCTATCACACTTTGAGTTAAAGACTGATTTTCTGTATAAAAGAAAACCAGGAGGAAAATACCTTTCTGAGGTTAAGCATAATAAATTACGCAGTGTAAATTACTGGATCCAAGAACTAAAAAATCATTGCAGGCACTAGAATCCAGTTGATGCCATCTTATGTCTCATTAGGATTGTCCATGAAGGTTATATGGGTGCTCATGTACTCCTTTTTTGCCCTCCAACTATCTGAGCTTTGCAGTGTGTTCAGTTCTTGAGTTAGGAATCTTCTTTACCAACCAAACAGCATGGGCTTTTATTTTCCCTTTCATGGAGAAACACTGCATTGCCCAGTAACTACAAGCCCTTGCTTCTGGAAAGTTCTGGACCCCTATTTACATCTGATCCATGCAACATGCATGTCCATATGTTACATGGACAGAAATTCCACTTAGTTCAGTGCAGTTTTCTTCCAAGGTCATGTATATAGGATTGCAGTGTTAGCCTTCAAATAAATGATCTTGCTCAGTGTGATCTTGCTTAGCGTAAATGCAAACAGAAATCTGTCTGGTCCCATCTCGAATATAGTGCAGCAGCTTATTTGGGTTGCATGACCAGAGTTTTGAGATTCCGTTTCTGAGCTGCATAAAGGCTGTATTAGTATTTAGTTTAGAACCAATATGCTTTAATTTTTGTAGCAGCTAGTTAGTATTCATGATTGTTCAGAAAATATATGAATTTCAAAATGGACGCCTTGATATAAATTGGTCTCTTGATTATTTAAAACCTAGTTTAACACACTGATTTTAGATCAATACATACTGATTTAGGGTGTTTCTTATGTATTGCTCTAGGTCAGGAGTGCAGAATCTCAGGCCAGGGGAGGGGTGCAAATCTGGCCTTCTGGAGTGCTTCAGAAGGCTTTACCCCCTTACCACAAACCACCAATCTTTTGATGGTTTCCTGGCTTTTGTGCAGTTTTTTCCACATTCTAAAAAGGTGTGTGTGTGTGTTTTGACCCTGCCCCTTTTGCTTTCAGAGCCCACCACCACTGGAATGTGGCCCCTAAGAACTTCTCCGAAGTGAAATTCAGTCTTTGGGCTGAAAGAGGTTCTGTACCCCTGATCTAGATATACAGACATGTTATATTGCTGCAAGTTATTGTGTTTATGGGTTATTTTGCAGTACTATTAAAGTAGATTATTTTCTTTTTTAGTCCTGCCCATATATTTTTAATAGTTTAAACTAAGATATCATTTGCATTGTGGCATTCCTGTACAAAACATAATTATTTTGAATAGACTTTAATACTTTCTTCATAAACCAGAGATGAGTGTTCTCTGTTACAATTCTGCTGGAAAAAGAATATAAAATATTAAGTGGTTACTTGTGCAATCAACAGGTACTGTCTTCAGGAAGGTTGACAGGATCAGCTAAACTAACAAGTGGGAAGAAACAGTAAGAATATCTTCATGAATACCTTTTACATTAATGCTTATTGTCAACATTGCCCTAAGTCAAGGGTGAGGAACCTGTTGCCCTCCAGATTATGTTGGACTACAACCCCTATCATTCCTGATCATTGGCCATGCTAGTTTGGGCTGATGGGAGTTGGAGTCCAACAATCTCTGAAGAGCCACAAGTTCCCCATGCCTGCTCTAAATGTTGTACTACTTGCTGGCAAAATGTTTTGTAAATAAAATGTTGCAGAAAAAGTGGGGTTCTTCTAGGTTATTTAACCTTTTAAGACTAGTTAGCAAACAAAATGTCATCATAATATTTTGCTAGTTAGGACCAAATTGTGTTTTTAAAAAATGACAATATAATCTTCAACTCTTTATCAAGTGTAACTTGCAGTGGCTTCAAATGATTGTTCTGCTGGAATTGTTTCTGCAACTGTTTATTAGAATTTTTCATTTCCAAGATATCTAAGTACAAATTGTTTCCAAGTTTTCCTCTGTATGTTTGATGAAGTGATTGTCAACACACCATCTCTATATTCCAGAAATGCTCTGAGAAAAGGGGCACGTTCAGATGCTGATTCTGGATACTCTCTCTATTCCACAGACTCTGAAGATCAGGTAATGAAAGAATGCAATGCAAAAGTCTAGGCTGAGCTTCTTATTTACAATATATTGAATATTATTTGTGGAATGTCCAATATCTGAGGCTGTGGGTGTATAACAATACATTTAAATACATCAGATAGTAAGATTAAAATTAGTGCAAGAGGAATAGGTACAGATATAAAGTATTAAACGTATAGCTCTGCTGAAATGCCAGCCCAAGTAGTCTTGCAGTGCGCAGAAGATTCTGTAAAGTCTGAGTACCTTTTAGAAGAAAGGAGTTGAGCATTGTGGGGCAGCCACTAAGTGGTTCTATGTGCTTGTGTGCACTGTGTACCACTGGAGTTTGTGGTATTTGTAGCAGCACAAGGGGCAGAACTATATGTGCAAATGTGTGTTATAGAACATATCAGATGAACCTAATAGGATGCATGAAGGTGATTGATATGGGTTATTTGATGTTGCAGGGGGGTTAAAGAGATATACATTTTGCTCTGCAGTTTACTTTATTACATTTATGTATCACTTCACACAACAGAAAGGCACTGAAGCAATTTACAAAAGAATAATAAAAACAAAACCAAGAAAACACCACATACAATAATGCTCATTAAAACCATACAAAGTTACAAAAGTAAAAGCTCACCTAAAGGGTAAAACCATTCCCCATCCAGCAGAAGAATGAATAACAAAAATAGCCACCAAAGAAAGCTTTAAAATAACCACCATTAAACTACCCAAATGCCAGGGAAAAGTGAAACATCTTCACCTGGCGACTAAAAGGTGACAAAATTGCACCAGCAACCTTCCCTAGGGAGAGCATTCCATAAATAGTGCATTAAGTTTAAGTCAAACATTGGCAATGCTGGCTGGGGGTGGTGGGAATTGTAATACAAAGGGTGCCAGTTTGAGGAAGGCTGGTTTACATAATGTGACATTTTTCATTATTTATGGTCTTTTTACCATATAAGTGGCATTGGGAAACATGGATTATGCTGAATTTGAAAAAAAAATATATATAGGAGTTAACTGGGTTTGTGTGAAGAGGAATAATTTGTCCTGCAGAACAACATGTAGACTTTGTGGCTGCCTGTTCTGGGCTGATTTGAAAAGTGCCCCATACACTCCAATCTGGACTATGTGAGAGTCTCCTAGGTGATTTGCTGTGTGTGTATGTGTAATACACAGGCACACACTTGCAATATGCAGCTGGTAGTAAATATATTTTTGCACTATCTTTTTGCACTGTAGGGCAAGATAGAGGTCAAACCCAGCATCTTTAATACATGCTCTTTAGCAAATGTACCTGTATGATGCATGCGTTTGCGAGCATATGTTTCTCACACTACATCGTTTTAGATGTAGACTTTAATAATTTAAAGTGTTGAGTGGTCCGTGGTGCAGTCTGTTTTCTACCTTCAGTGGCTGCCCAGCAATGGTAAGAGTGGGACTGCAGAACTTGGCCTTGGATGGAAAAAGGAGGTACAGAGTATGTCTTCGGTATACTGAACACTTGAAACACCATATTTCTGTATGATCCCTAATAGCTTTATATACAGGTTAGATATAAGAAGGGATAATAAGTTGCAGATATGTGGAATCAAGGGAGGGCTTTGGGGAAATGATGAGCATCCAACCACTGCAACCTTCTGCGGAATGAGTGGCACTGTGGAGTAGTTCTGCAAACACCCACAAGTTCTACAGCAGCCTTCCTCAACCTGGTGCCCTCCAAATGTTTTGTACTTCAACTCCCAACATTCCTGACCTTTAGCCGTGCTGGCTGGAGCTGCTGGCAGATGAAGTACAAAACTTTTGGAGGGCACCAGATTGGGTAAGGCTGTTCTACAGGTCAGTGAATACATCTCAACTCGTCCTACTGATTTCAAGGCAAACATTTTTGAACACCACAACCACTTAAATGTGCAATCCTGACAAAGGATGGAAGAAAGCCTGACAATGATGTATATTCAGTCAGTGTTTCGAAACATGTGCACACAAAGGAGGTGCCGCACCTTGCATTTTCCAGTTTTATGTATGTGCTAGGCTTTTTGCAGGTGTAAGATTTATATGATGGTTGAAAGCAGTTACATACATTTTGCTTAGTAACACATAAGTAATAACGTGTATGTACCACTCTTCCAGATGTACATTGTATAGTATGCATTCTTTAGAATTTGGGGTGCTTAGGGTACAATCCTAGGTATGGCTGACTGGGGAAAGCTGGGAGTTGGGGAACTTTTTTCTGTCTCAACATGCATAGGATTGTACCTTTAAAATCCTCTGTTCTTAGTTTGTACATAGCCATGATAATTTTGTCTGAAATAAAGATACTTATTTGTATTTTCATATTTAGTGGAGAATCCATTATGGCATAATGGATTCTATGCTAAATATTAAAATGCAAATAAGTGTTTTTATCTAAGACACAAACCAGAATGGGGATTGGTTAAGGCTTCCAATAATCCTGGGACTGATAATGTTGTTTTTCCCAACTCCCTGCTCACCCTCTTCCTCTTCAGGAAGTCCTTCAGTTCCATAATTCTAAAGCACAGAAAAAATTGTTAGTATTGCCACAGGTTATATATGGCTTGGAACATTCAATAGGTTTTAAAATGAGCTATTTTCTGTGACTGGAAACAACGGTATGCAATCTTATTTATATCCTTTCCACAGGTTACAACTATTCATCATGGCCTTGATCGCTGTGCAGCTTTACTAAAAGACATTTTGCAAAATGAATCTGAAGGTAGCATCCTTTTGATTACTTCAGTAATCTATAGATTACTATACTATAGATATAGATACCTTTCTATAGATACTATACCACGTAGCAACAAAATAAGCCATCTATAGTATAGTATAGATGGCTTAATCTGTTCCTAAGTAATATTGTTGAAGGCACATTTATTCAACTCAGCAGTCTTCCAGTCTGTACTTGAGCTGGCGTGTGCGTCTGTGCTTTTTAAATTGTATTTTCAAGTGTTTTGTAATCTTGTAAACCACCTTGTGAGGGCAGTGCACCCTGAAAGGTAGGTTTAAAATTGTATGAATAAATAAATAATGTTTCAAATGATGCTAGGAATGGAGTCTATCTGTCGAAAGGCGGAGAAAGCAGCTATTGTCAGAACGACTTCCAGATCATTACTTAATAAAGTAAATGTTCCAAAGAAGAGGGGCCTAAAGAAAAAACTTATTTCTGCAGATGTGCATAAAGAAATAGGTAAGCAGTTTTTCTTTGGCTTAAAACAAATATTTCCCCATAACTTTTAATTTTATTCTCCCTTTAATGTTTAGCTTGTCAATTATAAATTATTTCCAATGAAATTATAAGACACAATTTCCACTCTAAGTTTTTAAAGCTGTGGTTTTATTTACAAATCTGAGTACACTGTAAATGTTCAGTAAATTTCAGTTATACTAGTAGATCAGATTTGCTTCATTAAGGCGTATCTTCAGCCATAGACTTTAAATGTATTCTGTTTTCAGCAGTGGGACTAAACCACAGTATTTACTATTCATTCTTGGTCCAAATGAAGGCCATTTCCATCCTCATATGTCAGTATAAGTCATTATACTGAGCAATGTACTGTTAGGAAATGGTCAATATTTAAGAATATAGACCATTACCTTTATATTCTATGAATAATTGTCATAACCAAGGCTACAAATGTACAGTTGCACTTCAAGGATAACCTTGCAAGAGCTGGATTCCAAAACCCAAAAGGATTAGCACTGGATTATATTACGTCTTTTTTGTTGTTTATTCGTTCAGTCGCTTCCGACTCTTCATGACTTCATGGACCAGCCCACGCCAGAGTTTCCTGTCAGCCGTCGCCACCCCCAGCTCCCCCAAGGTCGAGTCCGTCACCTCCAGAATATCATCCATCCATCTTGCCCTTGGTCGGCTCCTCTTCCTTTTGCCTTCCACTTTCCCTAGCATCAGCATCTTCTCCAGGGTATCCTGTCTTCTCATTATGTGGCCAAAGTACTTCAGTTTTGCCTTTAATATCATCCTCTCAAGTGAGCAGTCTGGCTTGATTTCCTGGAGTATGGACTGGTTTGATCTTCTTGCAGTCCAAGGCACTCTCGGAATTTTCCTCCAGCACCACAGTTCAAAAGCATATATCTTCCTTCACTCAGCCTTCCTTATGGTCCAGCTCTCGCAGCCATAGGTTACTAGGGGAATACCATTGCTTTAACTTTGCAGATCTTTGTTGTCAGTGTGATGTCTCTGCTCTGAACTATTTTATCAAGATTTGTCATTGCTGTCCTCCCAAGAAGTAAACGTCTTCTGATTTCCTGGCTGCAGTCAGCATCTGCAGTAATCTTTGCGCCTAGAAAGACAAAGTCTGTCACTGCCTCCATGTTTGCTCCCTCTATTTGTCAGTTATTAATCAAGCTGGTTGCCGTAATCTTGGGTTTTTTGAGGTTGAACTGCAACCCAGCTTTTGCACTTTCTTCTTTCACCTTTGTCATGAGGTTCCTCAGCTCCTCCTCGCTTTCAGCCATCAAAGTGGTATCATCTGCATATCGGAGATTGTTAATGTTTCTTCCAGCGATTTTCACTCCAGCCTTGGCTTCATCAAGCCCAGCACGTCGCATGATGTGTTCTGCGTACAGGTTGAATAGGTAGGGTGAGAGTATACAACCCTGCCGTACTCCTTTCCCAATCTTAAACCAGTCCATTGATCCGTGGTCTGTTCTTACCATTGCTACTTGGTCATTATACAGATTCCTCAGGAGGTAGACAAGATGACCTGGTATCCCCATACCACCAAGAACTTACCACAGTTTGTTATGATCCACACAGTCAAGGGCTTTAGAATAGTCAATAAAACAGAAATAGATGTTTTTCTGAAACTCCCTGGCTTTCTCCATTATCCAGCGGATATTGGCAATTTGGTCTCTGGTTCCTCTGCCTTTTCTAAACCCAGCTTGTACATCAGGCAGTTCTCGTTCCATGAATTGCTGGAGTCTACCTTGCAAGATCTGGAGCATTACCTTACTGGCATGTGAAATCAGTGCCACTGTTCGATAGTTTGAACATTCTTTGGTGCTTCCCTTTTTTTGGTATGGGGGTATAAGTTGATTTTTCCCAATCTGTTGGCCATTCTTGTGTTTTCCAAATTTGCTGGCATATGGCATGCATCACCTTGACAGCATCATCTTGCAAGATTTTAAACAGTTCAGCTGGGATACCGTCATCTCCTGCTGCCTTGTTATTAGCAATGCTTCTTAAGGCCCATTCAACCTCACTCTTCAGGATATCTGGCCCTAGCTCACTGACCACACCGTCAAATCTATCCCCGTTATTATTATCCTTCCTATACAGATCTTCCGTATATTCTTGCTGCCTTTTCTTGATCTCTTCTGCTTCTGTTAGGTCCTTGCCATCTTTGTTTTTGATCATACCCATTTTTGCCTGGAATTTACCTCCTGTGTTTCTAATTTTCTGGAAGAGGTCTCTTGTCCTTCCTATTCTATTATCTTCTTCCGCTTCTGCACATTGCTTGTTTAAGAATAATTCCTTATCTCTTCTGGCTAACCCCTGGAATTTTGCATTTAATTGGGCATATCTCCCCCTATCACTGTTGCCTTTTGCTTTCCTTCTTTCTTGGGCTGCTTCCAGTGTCTCAGCAGACAGCCATCTTGCCTTCTTGGTTTTCTTTTTCTTTGGGACGTTTTTTGTTGCCGTCTCCTGAACAAAGTTGCGAACTTCTATCGATAGTTCTTCCGGGACCCTATCTACTAAATCTAGCCCCTTAAATCCATTCTTCACCTCCACTGCATATGCATGAGAAATATTAGTGAGCTCATATCTAACTTCTCTGTGGGTCTTCCCTATTCTCTTTAGTCTGATTCTAAATTGTGCAATAAGAAGTTCATGATCTGAACTACAATCAACTCCAGGTCTTGTTTTTACCAACTGCATAGATGTCCGCCACCTTTGGCTATGAAGGATGTAGTCAATCTGATTTTGGTGTCGACCGTGTGGTGAAGTCCATGTATAAAGTCTTCTCTTAGGTTGTTGGAAGAGAGTGTTTGTTATGCACAGTGAGTTGTCTTGGCAAAATTCTATCAGCCTATGTCCCGCTTCATTTTGTTCTCCCAGACCATGCTTGCCTGTAATTCCAGGTGTCGTTTGACTACCCACCTTAGCATTCCAGTCTCCTGTCATGAAAATAACATCTTTTTTTGGCGTACTATCCAGTAGGTGCTGCAGATCCTTATACAACTGATCTACTTCTGCTTTTTCAGCATCTGTGGTTGGAGCGTACATTTGGATCACTGTGATGTTAAATGGCTTACCCTGAATTCGAACTGAGATCATTCTATCGTTTTTTGGATTGTATCCAAGCACTGCTTTAGCCACTTTATTATTAATTATGAAGGCTACTCCATTTCTTCTGTGGACCACAGTAGTAATGTACTCCATTACTACTGTGGTCCACAGTAGTAGATCTGGTAGTCATCTGATGTGAAGTGGCCCATTCCAGTCCATTTCAGTTCACTGACACCCAAAATGTCTATATTTAATCTTGACATCTCCCCAATAACCACATCCAATTTGCCCTGGCTCATAGATCTTACATTCCAGGTTCCTATGGTGTGTTGATCTTTAGAACATCGGATTTGTCGTTCACCACCAGCACCATCGGCTACTAGCCATCCTTTCGGCTTTGAGCTAGCTGCGTCATCACATCTGGGGCTAGTTGAACTTATCCTCTGTTGCTCCCCAGTAGCATTTTGACCATCTTCCGACCTGGGAGTCCCATCTTCCGATGGTATACCGACATATCTCTGGTTGTACTGATCCATTTAGGTTTCATGGCAAGAATACTGGGGTGGGTTGCCGTTTCCTTCCCCAGGGATCGTACTTAGTCTGACCTCTATGCCATGACCTTCCCATCTTGAGTGTCCCTTCACGGTTTAGCTCATGACCTAAAAAATCATTATTTTGTTTTCCATAGTGCCCATGTCAAATAGGAAGCCATCTTCAATTAATGCAACTGCTTTTGGAAAGGACCCAACCCCTATAAGCACCAAACAACCTCCTTCTGTTCAACCGATCCATGTACCTTGCAGTCAGCAGTCTCCTGTAATGCATCATAAACTGTGTGAGCATGTACAAACCCAAATGTCCCTCCTAAATATCCAGCCTCCACAAACATCAAGTGGTGTTCCTGAAGTACCACTTTCCACCATTCCTGAAAACGGTGAGTAGGGTTGTCACGTTTTGGTCTGACAGTAGTTTTGTTGTTGTTTTAACCTTGGCATTAACAATTTTGCTTTTTTGCGCTTCTTTGATAGCAGCAGATCAGCCTCTTACAGTGTTCAACTACCGCTTACCTACCTCTACCCCAGCTCTGTCCCCACAGCTTACAGCTAATCCTGCAGTCATTCAACCTGTAAGTACCCTGCTTGATCCGTAAGTAAGCAGTCAAATTTGTTTTGCCATGTTTTATTCTCTACATGTTGATAGTTAAATCTATTTTTCCTTCCTTAAAAACTTCCTTAATCATCATTGAGTCTAATGGAATTTAATGAGTGTTGATCTAGAATAGATGTTGATTAGTAGTCATTTTACCTTTTCATCTCTTATTTGGGGCTGTCAGAGGTGAACAGGAATGAGTTGCAGTTCTTCTTGAGCTTGGCAACATGTCTGAAGCCCTACATGTCTGTTGCACAAATCCAATGTCTTCAAAACCTTCTCATTCCAGGTGGGAGGCAACAGGACTCTATTTTAAGCTTAAGGTTGTGCTGAGACTGAGCCTCGTGTGGTGCAGAGTGGTAGGCTGCAGTATTGCAACCAAAACTCTCCCACAACCTGAGTTCGATCCCAGAGGAAGCTGGGTCTCGGGTAGCCGGCTCAGGTCGACTCAGCCTTCCATCCTTCCGAGGTCAGTAAAATGAGCACCCAGCTTGCTGGGGGAAAGGTAGTCACGACTGGGGAAGGCAATGGCAAACCACCCCGCTATAGTCTGCCATGAAAATGCCAGCGCAAGCGGCGTCCCTCTAGGGGTCAGTAATGACCCAGTGCTTGCACAGGAGGAACCTTTCCTTTTCTTGTGCTGCGACTAGGCTGAATTCCAGCAGATTAGACTGCTTTCCTATTCCTGAATCTGTTTCCCTGCACTCCTCACACACATTTAATTATGCACCCCTTTATTTTTAGTCATCTGTTCCCGAATCAGTCTCATTTTTTCCGATACATCTAAATGCTTCAGACTAATGCTGGAGTGTGTGAGAGGCTCAGCAATGTATGAGTGGAATTTGCTTGTTACTTGTTCTTTTAGATCAGACAACTTGTGACTGTCCAGATGGTTTGGCCTGCAACTCCCATCATGCCTCATCATTAGCTATGCTAACATCTAGAGGGCCACAAGTTGCACACCCCTGTCCTCCCTTGCCTGTTTGGGCCAGCACAATTACAATAAATTCTGCTAACTGAAAGGATAAAAAGAAAGCAAAACTGGTTTTAAAAAAAAACGACTTAAAAAAAACACCTACGTATTCATGTCACCTTTTGGTCTTCTCCATGCAACTCTTGTCTGCTTTCTTCCTGGAGGCAGGAGACAAGAATTCCTTGTATTTTCTTTTGTGCTGTAACACAGTATTCACAATAATCGAGACAAAGAGTTAATCTACAAGTGCAGTAGAAAGTCTAGCTTTCTTCAAAGTGGTACTGTTTTGAAGAATGCAAACACTGCAGCACCATTAATTCAGTGATACTTGCTGTAGACCCTGTTCGGATATAATGGTGGCTTTTGGCAGCAATTCATGGGTTAATTAATTAACCCACGAATTTCACAGATGTGTGCTATATGCAAGTCGCTTCTGGTTTTCAGCAAGAACCTACGAATGCAGCATTCATAGGTTGTTTCTGTGGCATCCAAAGCAGACACTCGGGGTTGTTCGTGTGTTAAGCAACCCCAAGTTAACCCCCAAATAAACCCACAAGTTGCTGCTGAACCCCACCATTTCATTGAAACGGGCATAGAGTACTATCAATTTCAACTAATTAGCAATGTAGACAATCTCTTACAATCTCTTAAATTCTCTTTGTGTGTTGGGCATCTGTCAAATGGTCCAGGACCAGGCTATTAAGCAACTGTTGCGCCTATCTAAAGTATGTTTAAGAAGAGGGAGGGAATTGTTCACCTGCATCATAGGGGCATAAGATATGCAAGTGCAATATTTGGGTTTGGGGTATGTGATAAGCCCGATAAAGGACGATTTGAGTTGACATCCTGCCCGTGCTTGCTTGCTGAAATCAAGCACAGCTAAGGCAGATAAGGGTGGGCCTGGGAAAGCAGAGAAGACTAAAGAGCAGGAAAGAAAGCAGCTTTATAAACCCCAGGGAACTTGGAGGAAAGGGGAGAGAAGGAAGAGAGCTGATAGAACGAAGGAAGGCAGCAAGGAAGCCTCAAAGGAACTATTGGACTCCTGGTAATCATTAGCTGTGTTGTAAGTGGGAGGAATTGTCAGTCCTCAGTCTTACCCTGTGATGAGCTGGGGCTCCTAGCTCTAAGAATTCCGAGCTAGAGTGGTTCCAGGTGTAAGAGGGGGCTGAGAGCACTCCCAAGGGTTTGTAATCTTGAGGGGGATCTTCATTGGGTGTAATGGGCATGTATACATTCACTGATACTTTTTTTTTCTAATTTACTTGCAAGTAAATGTGCAAGATTAAGATCTCAGTGTAGAAGAAATTATTTGTGTTTGCTTGCTATAGGGTGTTTCCATGGACAGCTGCAGCCAGTGTGCATCACAAATGGGGCCTGTTCTTTTGCCAGCAGGTTCCATTGCTTCCAATTCCACTGCACAAGCACAGCCTGTTGCTTCATGTTCTGCTCTTCCCCATATAACCAGCTCTGCTACAAATGATCCTACACCATCTACAGTTCTTGCTCCACCTGCTAGCAGAGAGGCTGTGTCAGACCAAGGAAACCATGAACCACGGCTTAAAGAGGCAGACCTAATAAGGTGTATTCAGGCACACCTGGCTCTGTTGCAGGCACATGAAAAGGAGATTGGGAAGGCTAATGAAAAACACCAGGATGTTGACTCAATACAGCCCAAACCCTTGAATTCCAGAGAAGAAGAAACTGCTGAAGAATATAGTGCGGGTACTCTTAGCGAAGAGGAAGACTTGGATGAAGTTGACATGGCACCAGTGAGAGATACAAGTTGTCAGACTAGTTTTGACAAGGAAGTTTTAAAGCCTAAAAATACAAGCTGGCAAATAACAGCTCAAAAAGTGAAGACACTGAAGTATCTTTTGGGAGAGCTCAAGGCCCTGCTAGTTGACCATGGTAATATGGGCTTTCTATTACACTTTGATGAATTGATATTTCTGTGAAGTTGACTGAACTGATTATCGGTGTGACAAAGCCAAGGTTGAGCCTAGTTTGTCTCTGCTTCTGCTAAGTGAATGTATCCCTAAAGGCTTAACATTATTTTATGTGTTAACAGTGGGCAATAATGCACTGTGACCCTTGCTCTGCACAAAGCTTTATTGAAAAGAGTGGGAGATATTCCCAATACTCACATTCTGAATGTGACTGAGTGGTGCTTTTTATTATTTTTTAAATGCATCATGAAACACAAATTTGGTAATGTAGAATGAGCTTTTCAAATCAGATCTTTCCCTGTTGTGTACTTCCTTGATAAAGGAATCATCTGCAGATCAATCCATCATGAAAGCTTCTGGAAGAATTTGTGATACGTATTTGTAATGTTGGGTTTAATTGTGAGACATCTTTAAACACCTGGTGAGGATGGCAAGAGGAGTGATGAGCAAATTTAGTTACCTTCCTGTCTTGCCACACCCTGCTCAAATGAGGCTGCAATCCTATGCGTGTTTAGACAGAAAATAGCCCTATAACTCCCAGAATTCCCCAGCCAACCAGGACTTCTGGGAGCTGTAGGACTTTTTTCTGTTGGAGCATGCATAGTCGGAGCGTGCCCTGAATGGATTATAAAATCTGCCCTGAGAATTCCCATATCGATATAAGTCTTATTACAGGGGGAAGCACCCATAACTGAACACTCGGCTATTTCCCCCTTGCCCTTGTGGAGTCTGCAAATACAATCCATACTGGGCAACATGGAAGTAAAGCCCATTGGTTTCAACAACTTTTAGTTATAAGAAAATATGTTTAGGGTCATGTTGCCTGTCTTACATTTTGCACATTAGGCTATACTGCCTTTAGTGAGCATTTTCACTATTCCCAAAGTTCTGTTTTTTTCTCTTAGTCCAGGGGTGGGCAACATCTTGGGGTTAGGTGGTCGCATTGCCCCCCACAGAACCCACCAAGGGCCACACCCCTCCCTATCACCATTGAATTTGCTGCTGCAGCAGCTGAATCTATAGCAGCAGCAAAACTACCACCACCACGATTTTGCTACAAAACAAGGTGCAAGGGGAGTGATCACCTTGTTTACAGGGAGTCTTCCTGGACTGTGATTCTGCTTCGAAACAAGGTGCACACTTCCTCCATGCCTTGATTCGTAGCAAAATCGTGGGGGAGGGGGCACCACAGTGGTAAATTCAGCAGCAGAGGCAGGGCCTGTCAAGGGCTCCTTGGAGGCCTCTCTCAGTCTAATCCAGTAGCCAAGTCCAGACACAGACAAAGGGATTCCTTTCAAAGCTTTATTCTTCTTTTACAACTTCACAACTCTACCGTTTGCAACTAGATCTGAGCAGCACAGTACCTATGCCCTAAGTTGGAACAGTTGGTCCCCGTTTGAAAGGGTATTACTGGCAGACCCCTGAACTTAAGGACTAGGGAGAGTCCCTCCCCTTTTCCCTTGGAGCCTCTGAGCGCAGCCGTTGTTTGCGCGCCATCCGGGCACTACGCCTCCTTTCTGCGCCCTCCATTTGGCGCCGCTCTCTGCGTCGGCGTCGCGCATCCACCAAGTCTGCTATCCACCCTTTGTCACTCCCTGGACTGCTATCTAAGCTAGGAATGCCGGTGGGAGGAATCTCCGTCAGCTGTTGGCCCTGGGAAAGAGGAGCGCGCTCCTCTCCCAGGAGCGACTGCTCTTCTTCAGAATCAGAACTACTCTGGGATTCTATGGGCTCAGTGTCCACCCTAACAGGGCCCCCACAGAAGAGGCTGCTGTATCGCTCTTGCCCACAGGCCGCATGTTGCCCGTCCATGTTTTAGTCCCACATTAGGGCTGCAAGAGTCATAAATGAAACATGTTACCTTTGTTAGGGTCCTAACCTTAAAGGACATACTGAAGAAAGGGCTCAGTCCTGTATTGCAGCATATGGAAGTACCTGATTTAGAGGTGTTTCGCAGTTTGGAGCACTAGATTGTACACTCGGTATCCTTTCTAGGAAGATCAGTTACTCTTGCGCAATTATATGTTCTGAAGTGTGTGTGTGACTACTTGTCAGATTTATTTTCCCCTTGTAGATGATGCAGAAATTCTGAGGCTGCTAGGTGAGGTGGAAGACGCTGTATCACTCTTGCCTGCAGCACTTGGAAATACAAATGTGCATGCTGAAATAGCACTTGCTCTTCAGCCTCTCAGAAGTGAAAATGCCCAGCTGCGCAGGTCAGTAATGTGTATGTGAGAAGCAACCTCCTTAAGGCTACAGTGTTGGTTCTCTAGATTGCAGCTTCAAATGGTTATGAAAGGATGAGCAAATGGTTAAAGTAAAGGCACTTGCATCCGGATTCTGTACTTTTTCAAGGACTGGATACACAGACATCTATATCTTTCTGCCTTATCAGTCTGTAAAGCAGAAATACCATGACTTTAGGTGTCTAAACTTTTTTTTCCTGAAAAACTTCATCAAGTATGCAACTAACATGAATAAGAAGCATATGGGAGTTCCCAGACGGGCAGAATATCCTGCACTTCTGGTATTGAGTCTCTTCTGTTTTGGCAGAAGAAAGATCTATGCAGAGTCCATACCTTCCTGTGCACAGCCCTATTTCTACTCCAGTGCACTGCTGCATAACCTTTGTCCTCCCACTTAGTCTTCACTTTCAGGCAGAGTTCCTTGGAGGGGTAGTGGGGTCTGCAGAGGGAATTACTGGGCGGCAGGATGCCACATACAAGCAGCCTGATTAGTGCTGAGATGCGAGTCCACACAGAAGAATCAAATACGCTGATAGTTCCACTAGCCAAGTTATTAAAGGTTGGGATGCCAGTGGTAATAACTATGATCAGTTTAAATATACACAATAACGTCAGTGTTGTTTGATGACAGGTGGCTTGACTATTTCTGCTGACTTTCATCAGATCAACAGTGGTAACACCAAGCCAATTGGAAGTTGCCATCTCAGTTGCAACTGGAATTCAATTGCATAATGTGAATCATTGTGAAAGCAATCTGGGATGAGGTTTCTTGTATCTCAGCATGGTCCTAGTAGATATGGGCCAGTTGTCTCAAGCAGTGCTCACTATCTACCAGAGAATAAAGCGTTGTCTCTGGATGGACAGTTAAACCTAAAATCTTTGAGTCAAACTGGGGAAAGTGATTTTCACCTTTTTGTCATCAAATAAATCCAATTTTGCTATCAAAAATAGTTTTCTTAAACACATTCTCTCCCGCCCCCAATTCACACATAGGCGATTAAGAATATTGAATCAGCAGCTTAAGGATCAAGAGAAAGCTGAAAATGAATGTCATCTGGATAGCAACTTTGAATGTAAGTAGCAAGGTATAAAGATTTGAATATATTTTAAAAGCACTTTCAACAAAGCCTTAGGAGTGCACATTGCCTTCTAACAGTTCTGGAAGCAGTGCTTTTTTCTGTCGAGGTACTTACAAAGTATATCTTTAATACACAAAGTAACTTGTACTCTTGTTCATTCAGTCACAACAGCACCATGGGATGCATAGCTGTTGATCTTATGAATGGAGAACCAAGTCTTGTAGGACACATATCCAGAAAGTCTATGGTTTAGTATGGATTTGAGCCCAAACCTAGTACTCCATGATTTTATTTCTTTATTACACTTGCATTAAGGATACATATGTAGCTATTTTCCACCCTGCCCCTACCCCCAGGTGTGATTAGGCTGAAAAATAGTGATTGGCTCCCAAAATCACTCAGCTTCATGGCTGAGTGGGGATTTGAACTGGGGTCTCCCCAGTTCCTAGTCCAATACTCTAACTGCTACACTTCACTGACTGTTATGGTTGTGGCCTGCAGTGGTACTGATGATACACTGTGAGGCCAGTTCTTGAGCTGACTTCATGAACATGACTGTTTCTTTTGTGTAGAGATGCAAAGGGTTCTTTTAATATGGATTCAGCAAAGGTTAGGTGACCATGTAGTTAGATACAGATTAGGCAGTAGTATGTGCTAACAATTTGTATACATTGCCCAAGGAGTGGGTATGCTGCTTAGTTCAAAAAACCTCGCTAGTGTAATGTAGTATCTGAATATCTGCCAGGTCCATTAGAAAAAGGAAATGCTGGTACACCTTCTCTTGCCCTCTCATGCTGTTTTACATCAAGTAATGCCATTGCAGCATCCTAATTCAAGAGGTTAGAATGAAGTATTTGCTCACAGTTTGAATATTCACACGTATAGAACTGCTTCACACTACTGAATGTCTGTATACAATCATGTGCAGAATGGAAAGTGAACCAAGCGGTACGTACAGCCGCCTGCATCTTCATAATCGCGGCTGCTGCTCCCTAGACAAGCCCCAACCATTGAGGTTACTTGATTTTGGCCTAGAAGGAAATGAGCAGCTGCATTGAAGCTACTTCAGAACAACTCATGTGTGTTCCAGTAAGGAGGCATTACAACCTTCTGCTCTGACTAAAACTTCTAGACTGTCTTCAAGGGAAGAGCAGTCCCAAGTAAAATGTATTGCAGTAATCAATCCTAAACATTACAAGGGTATGCTGTGTTTTTTTTCTTTCTTGGCGGTTAAATATTTGTCCATGGAGCTGAGCTTTAAAAAAAACCTGTGTTTTCCTCCCATAGTTGTCTCCCTCCAGTCTTTGAATACGACACTGCAGAGTCAATTGAACAAATCTATGGAAAGCATTGAGTTGCTGCAGAATAAAAATGAAGAGTTCATTAAAATCTTAGGAAACCAAAAAGAAGAAAATAAAAGACTGACCAGAATAATCCACGAGAAAGAGAAAGAGCTCCTTGAAAAAAGACAGCAGTATGATACTGATTCAACCAAGCTCAAAATTGGTGTGTGTGTTGACAGCCTTTTTGGACTACAGTGTTTGTTCATTTCACATGTTGACTTAGATGCTGTATTTCAGACAGTCTCAAGTAAGGTGACAAATACACTGTATTGGTTTTGTAGGATCTGTTTCAGCTGCTGCGACCCGAGGAGATGAACAAGGGGCTTGTAGCTGTAAGGTCAGCTACTTGCTCTTAATCCCTGCCCATCATGGCTAATTAAAGCCAGCTGTGGGGAAGTTGGCCTGGGGTGGGGGTCCAGAGTGTGATGAATGCATCATTGTGTGAGGGGGTAGTGCTGACTGCCCTTAAAGAGGTGGTCGTGCAGCCACTCCGAAAGAAGCCTGCTTTAGGCTCAGAAGTATTGGACAACTATTGCCCGGTTGCCAATACCTTCTCTTTGGGGAAGATACTCAAGAGAGTGGTGGTGGCCCAGCTCCAGCCTCTCTTGGAGAAAAGTGACTTCCTTGACTCATTTTATTCTGGATGTAAGCCTGGTTTTGGAACTGAATTGGCTTTGGTCAGCCTGATGGATGACCTTGATTGGGAGAGGGACAAAGGGAGTGCAGCTCTGTCACGCTTCTCGATCTCTCAGTGGCTTTTAATACCATTGACCATAGTATCCTACTGGACCGTCTCTGTGAGTTGGGGGCAGGGGGCACTATTTTACAGGGGTTCCACTCCTACTTGCAGGGCTGGTTACAGTGAATAGCACTGGGTGATTTTTTTTTTGGCCCCTTGACAATTGTGCTAGAGAATACCACAAGGTACCATCTTGTTCCCAGTACTATTCAGCATCTCTATGGTGACCGTGAGCTGTTGGGAGTAGTTATTCAGATATTTGAAGAGCTCTATTTCTGTTACGTCTGAATGGGGAATGGCCATGCAGGTCCTAGACTGGTGTCCAGAAGCACTGGTGGACTGGATGGGAGCCAATAAACAGACTGAATCCTGGTTGGACAGAGGTCCTGTGTGTGGGAAGCTCCTGGGTCCAGGAATTAGACAGGTTTCCTGTTCTGGACAGGGTTGCACTCTGAAGGAGAAGGTACATAGCCTCGGGGTGCTTGTAGATCCATCACTGTCACTGGTGGCCAAAGTGGCTGCAGTGATAAGGAGTGCCTTTTACCAGCTTTGGCTGGTATACCAACTGTGTCCATTCCTGAACAGGAATAGCTTAGCCACGGTAACCTATGCTTTCTATCTAAAATGCTTTCTAGCCCACCTTTACGGTAACCTCATGTCTCAACTACTGTAACATACATCATGTGAGGCTACCCTTATGCATGGTCCAGAAGCTACAGTTAGTGTAGAATTCAGCGTCAAGGTTGTTGTGAGGTGTACCTAATTACTACCATGTACCAGCATTGTTGGAAGGACTGCACTGGCTGCCAATTTGCTACCAGTCCAGGTTCAAGGTTCTGATATTAACCTTGTTGTTGTTTATTCGTTCAGTCGCTTCCAACTCTTCATGACTTCATGGACCAGCCCATGCCAGAGCTTCCTGTCGGCCATCGCCACCCCCAGCTCCCCCAAGGTTGAGTCCGTCACCTCCAGAATATCATCCATCCATCTTGCCCTTGGTCGGCCCCTCTTCCTTTTGCCTTCCACTTTCCCTAGCATCAGCATCTTCTCCAGGCTATCCTGTCTTCTCATTATGTGGCCAAAGCACTTCAGTTTTGCCTTTAATATTCCCTCAAGTGAGCAGTCTGGCTTGATTTCCTGGAGTATGGACTGGTTTGATCTTCTTGCAGTCCAAGGCACTCTCGGAATTTTCCTCCAGCACCACAGTTCAAAAGCATACATCTTCCTTCGCTCAGCCTTCCTTATGGTCCAGCTCTCGCAGCCATAGGTTACTACAGGGAATACCATTGCTTTAACTATGCGGACCTTTGTTGTCAGTGTGATGTCTCTGCTCTGAACTATTTTATCAAGATTTGTCATTGCTGTCCTCCCAAGAAGTAAACGTCTTCTGATTTCCTGGCTGCAGTCAGCGTCTGCAGTAATCTTTGCACCTAGAAAGACAAAGTCTGTCACTGCCTCCACGTTTTCTCCCCCTATTTGCCAGTGATCAGTCAAGCTGGTTGCCATAATCTTGGTTTTTTTGAGGTTGAACTGCAACCCAGCTTTTGCACTTTCTTCTCTCACCTTTGTCATGAGGTTCCTCAGCTCCTCCTCACTTTCAGCCATCAAAGTGGTATCATCTGCATATCGGAGATTGTTAATGTTTCTTCCAGCGATTTTCACTCCAGCCTTGGCTTCATCAAGCCCAGCACGTCGCATGATGTGTTCTGCGTACAGGTTGAATAGGTAGGGTGAAAGTATACAACCCTGCCGTACTCCTTTCCCAGTCCTAAACCAGTCCGTTGATCCGTGGTCTGCTCTTATGGTTGCTACCTGGTCGTTATACAGATTCCTCAGGAGGCAGACAGGATGACTTGGTATCCCCATCCCACCAAGAACTTGCCACAATTTGTTATGATGCACACAGTCAAAGGCTTTAGAATAGTCAATAAAACAGAAATAGATGTTTTTCTGAAACTCCCTGGCTTTCTCCATTATCCAGCGGTGTCTAGTTCCTCTGCTTTTTCTAAACCCAGCTTGTACATCTGGCAATTCTCGTTCCCTGAATTGCTGGAGTCTACCTTGCAAGATCTGGAGCATTACCTTACTGGCATGTGAAATCCATGCCACTGTTGGATAGTTTGAACCTTCTTTGGTGCTTCCCTTTTTTGGTATGGGGATATAGGTTGATTTTTTCCAATCTGCTGGCCATTCTTGTGTTTTCCAAATTTGCTGGCATATGGCATGCATCACCTTGACAGCATCATCTTGCAAGATTTTAAACAGTTCAGCTGGGATACCGTCGTCTCCTGCCACCTTGTTATTAGCAATGCTTCTTAAGGCCCATTCAACCTAGGGATGTCAGAGAATTCTGCCACGGATCTCGGTGAGGCCGAATGCCAGTGCACTCGGCCCCCTGAAATCCATGGCGGAATGGCCTGCTGCCCCCCCGCGGATCCCCCCCGGGACGAGACTTACCTGGGGCAGATGTTCCAGACGGCAGCGGCTTCTGCAGCAGTGGCGGCTTGTCTTCCAACCAGCTGCCGCCGCTGCCATTTCCAGTCTCATCTTTTTTTTTTTTACATAGACATGATAGGCTATCTAAAG
Organism: Heloderma suspectum; assembly: GCF_057233095.1. NCBI lineage: Eukaryota > Metazoa > Chordata > Lepidosauria > Squamata > Helodermatidae > Heloderma > Heloderma suspectum. The sequence continues at coordinate 154,622,832 of NC_139458.1, read as the reverse complement.
ACTTGCGTAGCCTATCACGTCTGGGTTAAAAAAAAACAACCGTGTACGCAAAAGGCAGCGGCTACGGCGGCCGCCATTTGCGGTCCTTTTTGATTCGCTGTTTTAGCCTATGTAAATTTACGTAGGCTAAAACGGCGAATCAAAAAGGAACACAAATAGTGCCCACTACACTATTTGCGTTCCCCCTTATTTTCGCTGTAATAGTCTTATGTAAATATTTACGTAGACTAAGACGGCCAAAAATAAGGAATGCAAATAGCAGCTGCCGTAGCCGCCGCCATTTGAGTACGCGATTTTTTTTTAACCCAGATGTGATAGGCTATGTAAGTCTTTATGTAGCCTATCACAGTTGAAAACAGGGACGCAAATGGCGTCGGCTACAGCAGCCGCCATTTGCTTCCCTGCTACCCAGCGGCCAGATGTCCGGCTGCTGGCGGAGCCAGCCATTGCCTCCGCAGAATCCCTGCAGAGCGGAGCCGGCAAGGCAGGATTCCGGGGGGAGGGACGGAGCGCCTCCCCCCCGTCTATTCTGGGGGGAGGGACGGAGCACCTCCCCCCCCCACCGCGAAGCAGATCCGCGAAACTTTCGTACATCCCTAATCAACCTCACTCTTCAGGATGTCTGGCTCTAACTCACTGACCATATCAGATCAATCCCTGATGTTATCCTTCCTATACAGATCTTCCGTATATTCTTGCCACCTTTTCTTGATCTCTTCTGCTTCTGTTAAGTCCTTGCCATCTTTGTTTTCGATCATACCCATTTTTGCCTGGAATTTACCTCTGATGTTTCTAATTTTCTGGAAGAGATCTCTTGTCCTTCCTATTCTATTCTTCCACTTCCGCGCATTGCTTGTTTAAGAATAATTCCTTATTGCTTCTGGCTAACCTCTGGAATTTTGCATTTAATTGGGCATATCTCCCCCTTTCACTGTTGCCTTTTGCTTTCCTTCTTTCTTGGGCTGCTTCCAGTGTCTCAGCAGACAGCCATCTTGCCTTCTTGGTTTTCTTTTTCTTTGGGATGTTTTTTGTTGCTGCCTCCTGAACAATGTTGCAAACCTCGCTCCATAGTTCTTCTGGGACCCTATCTACTAAATCTAGTCCCTTAAATCTATTCTTCACCTCCACTGCATATTCATTAGGAATATTAGTGAGCTCATATCTAACTGCTCTGTGGGTCTTCCCTATTCTCTTTAGTCTGATTCTAAATTGTGCAGTAAGAAGTTCGTGATCTGAACTACAGTCAGCTCCAGGTCTTGTTTTTACCAACTGCATGGATGTCCACCCCCTTTGGCTACGAAGGATGTAGTCAGTCTGATTTGGTGTCGACCATCTGGTGAAGTCCATGTATAAAGCTGTCCTTTAGGTTGTTGGAAGAGAGTGTTTGATATGCACAGTGAGTTGTCTTGGCAAAATTCTATCAGCCTATGTCCTGCTTCATTTTGTTCTCCCAGACCATGCTTGCCTGTAATTCCAGGCGTCGTTTGACTACCCACCTTAGCATTCCAGTCTCCTGTAATGAAAATAACATCTGTTTTTCGCGTAATATCCAGTAGGTGCTGCAGATCCTCATAGAACTGATCTACTTCTGCTTCTTCAGCATCTGTGGTTGGGGCGTACATTTGGATCACTGTGATGTTAAATGGCTTATCCTGAATTCGAACTGAGATCATTCTAACGTTTTTTGGATTGTATCCAAGCACTGTTTTAGCCACTTTATTATTAATTATGAAGGCTACTCCATTTCATCTGTGGACCACAGTACTAATGTACTCCATTACTACTGTGGCCCACAGTAGTAGATCTGGTGGTCATCTGATGTGAAGTGGCCCATTCCAGTCCATTTCAGTTCACTGACACCCAAAATGTCTATATTTAATCTTGACATCTCCCTAATAACCACATCCAATTTGCCCTGGCTCATAGATCTTACATTCCAGGTTCCTATGGTGTGTTGATCTTTAGAACATCGGAGTCATCGTTCACCACCAGCACCATCGGCTGCTAGCCATCCTTTCGGCTTTGAGCTAGCTGCGTCATCACATCTGGGGCTAGTTGAACTTATCCTCTGTTCCTCCCCAATAGCATTTTGACCATCTTCCAACCTGGGAGTCCCATCTTCCAATGGTATACCGACATATCTCTGGTTGTACTGATCCATTTAGTTTTCATGGCAAGAATACTGGGGTGGGTTGCCGTTACCTTCCCCAGGGATCGTATTTAGTCTGACCTCTCTGCCATGACCTTCCCTTCTTGAGTGTCACTTCATGGTTCGGCTCATGGCATCGTTGAGGTGCTCAAGCTCCAGCACCATGACAAGGTAACGATCTCCTGGGATATCTGAGAGAACACCTTCACAGCAATCAGGTAGATCTCTATGAGAGATCCCCAGAAGCCCTTTTACTTGTGCCACATCCTGCTGATGTCCATCTTGTTGACGCCTATCTTTATGATTTTTAATTCATGCTTGCTGGTTTTATTATATAGCTGTTTTAGTATTAATTTTTATTTGTATCGTAGTTTATCATTCTAAACCAGCTGTATATGTTGTACTGGGCAGGTGATATAAAATATTTTTTAAAAATACTAAAAATTAAGATTTACACTGTATTCATATATGTTTCAGAAGTGGATGAGATGTTGGCCAGTAAGAAGAATTTGCAGTATAAGTTAGAAGCTGCTGAGAAAGAAAACCAGATTTTGGTTATAACGTTGCGTCAGCGAGATGCAGAAGTGAATAGACTGCATGAATTGACTCGGTAATGTTGCCTTTGCTTTCCCTCTCCTTGCTGTTTCAATTTTAGTCTACTGCAATTAGCAAAATTTTAGGCCCAACATGGACATTTAGAACTGAAAATTGCAGGGCATGTTCATTCAATAGCTATGATAAACATACTGAAAGTCCCAAAACTTCAGCTGGGGGAGGGAGGAGCCACCAAACTGGAAAATGTGGATTTCTCTCTCAGCTAAAAGCTACGTATCTCTGAAACTAACAAGATCCATATGACACTTATGAGCCAAATTGAATGTTCTTGCACTCAAAATGGTCAAAGATGTAACAAAACCATTTTGGGGTAGGATTTTAAAACCTGGTATTTTCTTGGACTTGCCATATGATTATCACACCTATCAAAGCAGCATAGAATAAAAAGCTGAAAATTGTAGGCTAAGTGTCCAGGTCAAATGCTAATTTCACTGGACTCTTTGTCTTTGGAGTAAGGAGCACATTAATATAGCAGAAACCAGTTTGTACCATTTGGGGTAGACAAGATTATCTTGCTTGGTCTTATCACTTTGTTGATGTAATTTTATATTTTATTTATATGAAAATTGGCTGAAATTAGTATGCTATATCAGTACTTGAAATGTTACTAGCTTGCAGGCTGATATCAAGGTAAGGAATCATTTTGGGCTTAGTTTAGGTTTGTCAACTACAGAAAGCCTTCTCATAATTATTTTGTAGACTTGGGCAGAGTCCAAGGGATGTGCGACAGGTCAGAAAAGATGGGTAACTTGTTTGTTTTGCTTCTATAATTAATGACTTCAGAAGAGCTCTCTCCTATTTATTACAAGAACCCAATTCATTTAAGACATTCATGAATGATACTTTAAATATGAAAAGTTGCATAAAAAGAGACAATAGGGACAAACAGAAATAAAGGAACTTGGCTAAGTTATCTCCAGCTGTTTAATCAGACCTGAAAGCAATTTCCCCTTACTTCAGCTGTTTCTAAAGTACTGTTTAATGGGGGGAAGCAAAGGTAGCCTTGCTGTCCCATAAGAAAAGTTCCAAAATCCATATTAGAGCAATATCTTCATTAGGCCAACCAAAATATCACAAAATAATGTGCAAGCTCTTCATCAGGTTAGATGATAAACAAAATGCGGGGGGGGGGGGGACGCTGGCTGATGTTAGGGACAAAGGAAGCTGCCTTACACTGAGTCAGACCATTGGTCTATCTAACCCAGTATTGTCGACACTGACTGGCAGCAGCTCTTCAGGGTTTCATGCAGGATTCTTTCCTAGCCCTAACTGGAGATCCCCAGGTTTGAACCTGAAACCTTTTGCATGCAAAGCGGCGGCTCTACAACTGAGCTGTGGCCCCTCCCCATGTTAAAGCCATTTAGTCAGTCTTAAAATGGAATGTGGGAGGAGGTCGCAGGCATTCACATTAAGCTCTGCTAGGTGCTATGTTTCAGGTTACTGGGATGAAGGAACTTCCAGTGATTAAATGCATGATTTGGTTGTATCCAACTGTGTCTGTCCACTAGTGGAATAGATACTGCTGGGGGGACTACCTGGATGAGCTGTAGGGGGTAAGTGGAAAGTAAAGTCCCATTGTGCAAATGGAAGTCCATGCACTTGATATTGGATTGAAACAATTGTTGGATAGATCACCGCTTGAAGTGGCTACTACTTGCTCTAGAAATAGTTGTGGTGTGAAATGCCTTTACTGAAAGTTAACGGATAGCTTTATCAGATTTAGTGGTATGTGAAATCTTGCGGCTGTAGTGGCTAGCCACCAGGTGGTGGTAGTCATTCATGTATTGAATTGAAACCTGTTTTGCTTGGGGGGAAACCGGCATATACAGCCTCCAGCATATATGAAAGCGATTACACTTTGGATTTTAGCTTGCTTTCTTATTTCCTGTACCATTGATTCAGCCAATCCACTGGAGTCATTACGACACATGGAAGGAGGGCTTCAACACTGTAGCCCCACCTAGATGTGCAAAAGGATCCAGCATGTATGTTTCTTGCTTGGGTCAAATTTTAACTTTTTGAATGGGTTCCGTGGGTGTAGCCCCCAACTTTTGGATCAACCAGCTGTTCAGGAGGGGGAGCAGAGCGGCTAGATTCAGCACACACATGCCAGGCCTCCCCCCTATTCCTTAAGCAGCTGATCAGTATGACTTTAACATCTTTGAAAGAGCATTGTGGATGAAGCCATAAGTGTGTCATGGATGACATTTTGGATTCTGGTTTTAATGTTTTTGGCCTCATCTTGAGTATCCTGGGAGAATGGTGCTCAATACATTTAATCACTGTATTTCAAAAAGTCATTCATGATGACAGGCAGAGTCATGATACATTTAATCACTGTTCCATTTCAGTAGGACAAGGGTGGGCAATTTGTGGCCCTCCAGATGTTTTAGCAAAAGCTTTCACTCTCTTCTCCTCACACACCAAGGAAGGAGAGGGGAGCACAAAAACCCATGGCTCACTGCTGCTCATTCAGAGTAATCTAAACCATGGTTTAAGTCAAGGGCGAGTAACTTGTGGCCCTCCAGATGTTTTAGCCTACAATTCCCACCAGCCCTAGTCAGAATTGCCAGTGTTGAGGGATGCTGGGAGTTGTAGGCAAAAATATCTGGAGGGCCACAAGTTACCACCCCTGCAGTTGAGGCTGCCTCTTCCCAGTGGTAGGTGTAAGAGTGGGGGGCAGGGGCATATTTGTTCCTTGCTAGTACATTGTCCAAGTGTAAGATCAGTTCTTATAAGTGTGAATGGCAGTTGTTTACTTAACTTTGCTTTCTCCCAATATTCAGGGACAATAGGGGATACTGTGGAAAGCATACTGTCTTTCCTTACCAATTTTTGCAGAAGGGCAGGTCTTTCCCATCTCCCAGCTCAATTCTTGGTAGTAGGCAATTTGCCTTTGTCACATGTAACTTGGTGGAAGCCACTGACAATAGTGTCCACCCTTGTATTTACATTGTCCCGCTCTGGGTTCCAATTCTTGAGCTTCCTTCACTCATAGTTCTGAGCCATTGCAAGATCCATTGCCTTGTGGTTCTAACCCATATGACTATTGGGTCTGTTAATACCACAGTCATGTGAGTAGGTGGATCGCATGAATCTTTCTCTTTCATTCAGCATCCTCCCTTCATTGTGGCATTTACTTACTTTCTGTCTCTGAAGCCATGACGGATAGAACAACATGAAATGGGCTCTGATGTGGCTTGGGGTTTGTGTGAGAGAAATGTCTTTAATCATGCTGGAAGTGTGACACTGCATGTTGGGAACAAGGTGTTCTACATATGCATAGAATATATATTTTCTTCCTTTTAATTTAGAAGAAGCAGGTTAAATGTGTTTACCTTTTTATAAGACCATCTGATAATGTTCTACTTCCATATTATGGTAGTTTGGAAAGTAATCTTAGGAACATGTCTCTTGTCTTGGTCTGTCTTAGGTTTTAGGGCACAATCCTATACATGTTTAGATTTTTTTAAAAGGCCTACAACTCCCATGGCTGGCTTGGGAATGCTGGGAATTGTAGACTTCTTTCTGTCTAAACATGCATAGAATTGCACCCTTAACCACTCTTAATTCTCCTGAAGCTCAGTTTAGATATGACTAAAATGTATTTACACTCTGTGGTATCGGAGCACTTAGTTAAATCAAATGAGGCATGGAGATGCCTCAAGAGCAAGGTAGGCTGTATAATGAAAGAGGTTGACAGCACAATCCCTTACATGTCTACTCAGAAGTAAGTCCAAATAAGTGGGCTGCAAGCAAAGGATTGCAACCTGAACCTAACAACTTGGGACAAATATTATTTGATGTCCTAATTAAAATTAAACTGCTGAACTGTTGTTAACAGGGCTTTGCAGGGCAGTATGTCCAAACTTCTCTCCGACCTCACTGTGGACACCACTAAACCAAAACAGGAAAGGCGTCTGTCAAAAGCCCTCCTGGAAATTCATGAGAAACAGCTGCAGCCTGATGCATACCCTCTAAGTGATTCCATAATGAGCTACCTCAAAAAACTAGAAACTGATCCTGCTCTGATAAATGCAGAGCCTCCCTTATCAAAGTGTGAGATACAACAACCAAGTCAAGTACATGAGGTTAAGGCAGCTGAACAGTCTCCTCAAAAGAGTCCGGTTGTTGCAGAGGAAATAGTGGCTCCAAGAAACATTTTTACCTTTCTAAAGTCTGATGTTGAAGCAGCCAGCAACTCAAGTACTTTAGTAGAAGGACATGAGCCAGATGAGACGATTTACGTTCCACTGAATAGCAGTCCATCTCAGGAACCAATAAGAGCCGCTGAAAGGAGGACAGACACACACCATGAAGTTCCCCAAAAGTTGGCTGATTCTAAGCAACCAAATAGGTTTGGGGTGCTGGGCAATGCAAAAGCGTTTGTTAAATTGCATGGTAGCTATAGTCCAAAAAAGAATGTTGAAAATACATCTGAAATCATGGGAAGGACAGTAAAGCTGGAAGGTGAGAAACACCAAATGCAGCCAAAAGAAATAACAAGTGGAGCTGCTAAAGTGATTTCGGACAATCCAGACAGACTTCAGCCTGATAAATTCCTCTATGCTCCTATTTCACATCAGAAAGGAAACATGCAGAAAAACAGCACTGGAATTTCTGCTCCAGACTCTAGTTTTTCAACTTTTGACTGGATGTCAGGAAAATCTGAATGGACTATATCTTCCTTTTCAACATTCACATCCAGAGATGAAGAAGACTTCAAAAATGGTCTAGCAGCCTTGGATGCTAACATAGCTAGACTGCAAAAAACTTTGCAGAATAGTTTGAAAAAAACAATGAATCCATAAATGCATTTCTTCAGAATTTGCATGGAAGATATGCTTTCCTTGAAATCCTGATTCTTTATAACATCATTGTACTGTATCTTTATGTGCCTGTCTTTTGAATAGTTGAGGTAAAATTGAACTTATTTTCTTACTGATAAATTAAAAAGCTATTTGAATACACAAAAATCAAGCGTAAATCTGAGATATACCTGTACATTTTATGTTTAGAATTTAAAGAAATCAAACTATTCTAATAAAGATAGCATATTTGTTAATACTTCTTTGTAGGCTTTTCCTTACTGATAATCACAAGAGGCCTATTTTTCCAAAACACACACACACATTGAGGCAATATGCTCAGTGTAAGACTCAGTCCTACTACCTAACCTTTTGCCCATACAGACTGCTTCTAAATCCAATCTTGTGTGTTCACTCCACTTCACTGATGCCATCACTGCAGAACTCCAGTTGTAAGACGTTTTCTTCAACTGTGCTGTCTCAGTGACCCTCCATCCAATTATAGTTAGTTGTGACTCAGGCCCAGTCCATATGTGCCATAGAATCAAGTGACAAAGCTTTTGTTGCACTGTACCACTTGGGGTTGGTATGCCCAAATGCTTCCCCCTCTGTCAAAAACAAGCCACTTGGATGTACCCATCTAGCATGTCAGGGAAAAGGATTCAGACTAGGCCTTATTGCAGCTAGCCTTACTGTGGCCATGTTCCTTTTGTAAACCCACATATTCCCTCTGGATTCCTGCTTTCTTGGATGTAGAGAATTCTGTTATTGGTGAAGGAAAGCATCCTTGGAGTGCCACTGCCAAAACACGGAAGGTCTGTATTAATGAGGCAGGAAGGAGTCAGGCTGTAGTAAGCAAAGTTGTGCCTAGAATGGAGTTGACAGGAGTCTGATCTTTTTTTTCCCATGGAGCTTATGCCTGGCATAAGATACAGAGGAAATGGAGTATACCTAATTGTTCCACTTTGCCCAAAATACGAAGAAATTAGAACTCATTATATGCATAGACATGTCATGTACTCAGATACCATCCCCAAACCCCAGACAAAACCCTGTCCAGTCCGTTCACTAAGGCAGCCTTGTAAATAATGCCCCCCCACCTGCAAATTATTAGCTTATACAAAGTTTTTACTCACCTGGGAAAGGAGGGGTAGAGAACTGCATTTCATTGCTAGGTGCAGGGAAGGGGGCTTTTCTAGCATCCCACTTGATTTCTATGCTGGCGCACTTCAAGGATATTTCTCTTGGGCATAGGGGGGACTAGCAAGGAGAAGGGGGGGTAGAGATGCTTGTGAAACTGGGCAAAGAGAGATTGCACCACTTGGGTGCTCAAGTCAAGCGCTCAATTTATCTAAGCTTTTCAAGTGTTTGAGCATTTGAGGTGCCTAAGTGGTGTTTTGGGGCCAAGGAATGAGGTGCTCACCCATTTCTAGGAAGAGTGAGCGCTAAAGCAAACCTGGCTTCTGAGTTTTGATGTAAGGTCTGCTCTTTTTTAAAAAATAGGATAGTCTGGTGATGTGCCAATCAACAGCACCCCCAAACCTAAATATCTTTCATCACTTTATAACCTTTGCATAAGAACTGGGCAAGGTAATAGGCAAGTCAGTTCTGTGCTTTCCCAAAATAAGTGTAAGCTATGTCTAGCTTATAGCATTGAATTGGTTTTGCTCAGGATTCCCTGAAAGCAGCCTATATGGCGGGCAGATGCCCGAGGTGATGTTAGGGGACTTCTCCATGGATTAAATACTCCATGGATTAATGCTATGAGATGCCAGATAGTGTAGTTCTGTCCCTCATGCTATTTAACATCTACATGTAACCACTTTTGGTGAGATTTAGGCTGAAGGACCAGCAATCTGTTAATGACAGCCAGCTCTATTTCTCTTTTTCATCTAAGCCAGGTGTTGTCTTTTATAACCAAAAATAATTCTATGAATTGGTTGTGGGCTAATAAGCACAGGATAATGTTGATCGTTTAATTGACTGTGGATGGTGTGTTCAACCCGTGGCCCTCCCCTTCAACTTCAGGATCCCAGCATAGAGTGCTAGTAGATCCAGCCTTGTCCCTCAATGTCCAAGACTCAGCAGTGTCCAGAAGCACTTTTGGTTAACCCTGGCCCCAGTTGGATAACCCAGCGCTTAGCACTCAATGGTAGCTTCCAGTTCTGTGCACAATTCTGAGTGCTGGTGTCGATCTGTACCATGATGTCTGGACTCCTGCCTTCTCATGTATGAGAAGCTGCCTGTTTAGTCTGGAGGAGACTGACTGGAGATATGATAGCACTTTTCAAGTACCTAAAGGCTTGTCACATACAAGAGGGCTGCAACCTGTTCTCTATCATCCAGGACTGCAGGACTCAAAACAGCAGGCTTAAGTTACAGGAAGGCAGATTTTGGTTGAACATTAGGAAAAACTTCCTAATCATCAGAGCAGTCAGAGAAAGGAACCAACTGTGTAGGGGGGTGGTGGGCTCTCTGTTGCTGGATGGACTCAACCAGAGACTGGATAGCCATCTGTAAGATGGATTCCTGCACAATGCAAGGGGTTGGACTCGATGGCTTAAATGGCCCCTTCCAACTTTAGGATACTTTTTGTCAGGTCTTCCTCCGGATGTCACAACTTTCAGAGATTCTCAAATTAAGCTGCTAAAATAAAAGAGCAAGCCAGGCTGTCTGCTGGCAGCTTGGCAGCCACATTTTCTAGGTGTTCAACAACAGAGGTTCCTGTACTTTCTAAGACCTGGGAAGAGAAAATGCTGGCAGGTGCCACTTTCCCTCTCCATCATTACAGCCTGATGCTGGGAAGCCCCACAGTTGTTGGAATTGTCCCCTGTGTATAGGCATTAGAGGTCCTCACTAATACTCTGGACTTGGAAACTCTGCCCAGAAAGGGGGCAGGGGGGAATGAGGTGGGAAACTGATTTGAACTAGCCCTTTTTGAAGGTTAGAAGAAGTGGTGAACTCTGGGGGGGCAGGCTGGCCTTGAATTTCACATATCATTTAATGTGGGTGCCAGCTGGCTTTGCTTTTCCCTCTTCCTTTCCCTCCACCTCCACAAACAGAGCACCTTTTCAAACATTATTGGGGAGGAGTGTGTGTGTGTGTGTGTGTGTGTGTAAGTAGAGGTTTATAAGTGCTTGACCTCCCTCCATTATAAATGCCTGAAAGAGCCACTCTAGCTACAGAGAAGTTTTCATGTTATTTATAAACCACTGATCAAAGATAGCTCATCATGTGAAAAGCACCTTCCATACCCAGAAGGAATTGTTTACACAGGGGCTCTTTCAGGCCTTATGATGGACACACAGGTATACACAGAGCTGCACCCTCCTCACAGACACAACACATTCAAAGGACATCTGAAAAGCAATTACGCCACCCCCCTCTCATGAGAGCTATATCTCCTAGGTAGGCTACAGTAGGCCTTTAGCCTATCTTATAATGCTGTTTAAAAATCTGGGATTGTGAAGCCACTGGCCAGCTGAGCTACCCCAATGTGTCAGAGAGGTAGCCTGGTTTATTAAGACCCTAACAGCAACAGTAGACTATCAACTTTTACTAGAACTTATTAATGTTTACAAAGCAACATGCAAGCTTTCTGAGTTTCACAAGCATCCAGTATTCAAAACTGAGTAGGGAAAAGATGGTTTAAGACATACCTCCCAGTTCTGAAACATTTAGCTTAAGGAGTTCTGTGTAACTCAAATTTGCATCACATTGGTAGTATTGAACCTAATGAAAGTAGTATTTTATTCCATACAGAGCTTGAGTTTCAGTCCCATTCTTTACTGCTCCCAGTGCTTCCCAATTTTGCATTATCTCCAGGTGTGATTACCATTGTTCACCTATCCAAGTAATTGGGACAGTATCATCTCTAATGTGGAAGTTCTCTTCAGACTGCTATAACTCAGAAGTTGCACATGTTTTACATTAGAACTTCTATCCATTCCATAGAATGGGAAGTTGACATCCATTCCCAGCTAGTTGTGTATAAATTATAGTAGCACTTTCTGCTCTGCCTCTTTTCCATGTTTTTTACAAGACCAGTGTAGTTCATCATAAGAGCCTTTTCATGCCACACATTATTGCATTCACCTGATCAACCAGGCATTATTCTGCTAAGTAGTACATTTGTGTTTGGTTAGCTCTGTGAAACCCTTTTTAAGTGCCATTCCTATGATGCACACTTACCTGGGAGTAAGCCTTAGGAAATACAGTTGGACTAACTTTCAAGCAAACCTGTATAGGACTGCAGAATAAGAGTTGTACATTCAATTTATTCCATCGTTTCTCAGGTGAAGTTATGCTAGAAGTTGGCTGTGTTTTGGTGCAGGGAAGGAAGAACAAGCAGAACCACAATTTTCAAAATTTCTTAGAAACAAGTGCCGGTGGGGGTGGAAGGAACTTAGGGTACAATCCTATGCGTGTTTAGACAGAAAAAAATCCTGCAACTACATGCTGGCTGGGGCACGCTAGGAGACGTAGAACTTTTGTCTGCCTTAACATGCATAGGATTGCACCCTAAAGGACCATTACATTGCTGTTACCAGCACTTCACACCCATTTTGCTGCAAGTAGGGTCCTGCCAGTGCCTTTCATGAAGACAAGTCATTGGTTAGAGTGATGTGTTTTATTTGTGTGCTCCATAATTAGCAGGGCAAGGAGGACAGTGTAAACGTTGCCTTCCAATTCCACCCATAAAATTCACATCAGCTTTTTTAACTTATTCAATACTTGTATAATTTTCTTTTAGTATTTTCAGCAGCAGGTAACAAAACAGGATCCCAGTTAGCTGATAAGAAAGCACAGAACACATTAAAAGGTTACATTTTGATAAGTACTTCATTTAACACAGGGAAGTGGGGAGATACAATGGTCCCATTCTAGCTAGATGTTTTCAGTGTGGCTTAGTTCTGATTTAACGGTGGACTGCATTGCAACAGGGCCACCAAGTATGCAAGACAGGACTCTATAGTGTATATTAAAACAGCCATCCGCAACCTGGTGCCCCCCAGACCTCATAATCCATAGCCAACTGCAGATAATGAGGACTGTAGTCCAACACATCTGGAGGGCACCAGGCTAGGGAAGGCTGCATTATGAAAAGCATTAAGAAATCCAAATGCAATTAGACAGCCCTTATTTTCTGGATTTTTGAAGGCCTGGCTCATGCATGTGTCTACCTCCCAAAGCATCATGTGCAATGTTCAAATCTAGATTTACTAGACAGTTCAGTCACCCAGCACTTTATGCTTATGCTATGTGAATTTCAATGTCTCATTTTTTTTTCCAGCCTTCAGGTATGTCCCATTTTCTCACCAGTTTGCCATTTTTAAAAAGGCCAAACTGAAATTTGTATGGATTTTTGTATGGATTTGCCCCAATATATCCATTTTAATGCACTATTCCCTAATACATGGCAATTTTTGCAAGCAGGTTTATACCTGTTCCACTAATCTGTGCATTTCTGTGCACGCTCCCCCGCCCCAATGTACTCGTTTTTGTGTCCTTTTATTTTTGTTCAGAGGCTGCACTGAAAAATCAAGAGAATTACAAATACCAAAGGACAATTGCATTCCATTCTATATATTGGTTTGGGAAGTGTGAATTTGGTAAGTTTATAGCAATATGCAAATTGAAGAAAGTTCTCTCCCATCCAGTGGAGGCTGGTGGCTCCAATATCAATGGGTCGGTGAATCTGCTCCGGGTTTCAGTCAGAACTTTCAAGGAGCTATCCAAGGTGCTCTGCACCTTGGATAGCTCCTTTAGAGTTCTGAGTGGTTCTGACTGAAAACCCTGAGCAGATTCACTGACATCAGATCCACCAGGCTCCACTGCTCCCATCCCTACTTATGTTTACCTGTGCAAGTCCAACGAAAATTGCAACTCCTCCAAATATAGCAATGTGTTCTTCAATCCAGTTCTTCAGTTTTCGAACACATCCCTGAGAATTAAAAACCTGGTATTTTAATGGCTGCAAGGGGCATTAACCTCAGAGTCCACAATCAAAGCCAAATACAGAGTGTTGTGAATCACAATCACAGTGCAGAATCTATTTTAACATTAAAAAAAAGAACTTTCAAATTGCAATTAATTTAGGGTTCCTACTTTTCAACTTCCAGACAGGACTCTGGTTCTTTTAACAGCTCTGTTGACAATAATGCTTAAATTTTGAAAGAAAAGTAGGAATCCTTTAATGAAAGCCATAAGCCCAGCTCCTCAATTCTCCAGTTTTAGCCAAATCATGTTCCCCTCACCCGGTAGCTTTCTAAAAGCAGAAGCTAAGGGGCTGACACAAAAAGTAAGGCAGCAGATCCTCTCTACCCCCACATAATTTAGGCTTCATTTGACTGACAGACTGAAATTCACTGGGTGCTGCTTTTTTTGGCATGGAAAAATGCAGAAATGGGAAAGTCTCCAATAGTTCAATGCCAAGAACAAGCAAAGAAGTCACAAAAGCAACAAGAACACACAGCTACAAATAAATGCCCATTCCCCAGCAAGAATTAGGGTTTCTAATCTCCATTATTGTAGAGCGCAGTGCCAAAGCCATCTTGGAAGGTCTCAACATTCTGGAGGATGAAGAGAGACTTTTTTTCCCCCAAGCACCTGACTAGGGCTAGGCCCTACTCCATACAGTCTAAGACAATGGGGACCTTTGTCTTTAAAGTTCTTATCTAGCAGGCCTAGCATCACACCACATTTCTGACCTGGTCCTTCTCCTTCCAAGAGCACTTCTGGAGGCTGCTACCAAGTCAGTCCTATGTCTAGGGACCTACATCAGTTTGCAATTTTCTAGTACCCTTATGAGATCCAAGCATTACTGCAACATATATGCTATCCTTGCATGTGAAGGAAGAGTTAGCAAGGAATTCACTTAAAAACCAAGGGATGGCCCATGGGAAGAGATCATATCAGTGGTTATTTTCTCTATGGGAGCAATATTTTCCTAAATGGGCAATCTACCTCCACAGTGGGAGATAAGCATGTAGGCGTACAGGTGGTCAGCAGCAGCATTTGGAATCTGGGCAGAGTCAAATTGCTGGGAGCTTAGCATGAGTTGGCAGAACCTCCCACATGCTGTGGCTTCAACACTCTGTGCTTGTATTGATATTACAAAAATTCCAGAAGTCTCCAGCATGCACACCCTAATTACAAGAACAGGCCTGTAAAGATGCACACTCCTGATCTTCCTAGTACTCACAGAAATAAGGCACATTCCCCTACCCCTTTCATAACAGCACATGCTGTGCTAACAAATCATCGTTTGTTAACCACAAATAACGTAGATTTCACAACCCAGAAACAAAACATGGGTTCTCTTTGTGGGTTCTTCATAGTTAACAAACCACTGTTTGTTAGCACAGCTGAGTTTAAACAACAACCTACAATTCAACAACAACCCACAATTCAATCACAACCCATCTTCAACCTGCATTCTGGCTTTTCATGTTGTGTAAAACCAACCATAATGTTTGGACATGGCAAAACACAAAGCTGAAGGTGAAGGTTCCCAAGACTTCTGATCCTTCTCCACCCTACAGCTGCACTACACAGGCATATACAATATAGAGCTCAGGAAATATACTCTTTATGAGAAGATGAAATTTACCTGCTTGTTAATGCCTACTGTATCTTTGCTTAGATCTGTGACACAGCTTTCCACAGGTACCTTACAGCAGCTCCTTGGGACAGATGAAGAGAGAGATCCAAATGTTGTGTTTATCCAGTCAGTATAGTTCTCCGCACCACAGCATTGGAACTACAGGACAGGGAAAAAAGCATTTTGGTTGGTAAAAAGTGTAACAGATAATGAGGTACCTGAAAAAAACCCTAGTAGGTGAAGCTGCACCTCCTTAACAAAACTGTCTGGAAAAAGCAATCTCCCTCACAGCCTATCCATACTCATAGTCACTTCTGTTAACATGTCCACAACTGGTAAGCTGAAGGAGATATGACAAAACCATCACAGACCATGGAATGCATACATTTCTTTTGTTCCACTATCAAGTCTACTCAGAACAAGTTGTACAAGTTTAAGCACTGTTTTTGCACAAGAGACTCCAACAAGCCCGGTCTATCATGCCATCTTCAGTTCTCTCACTCAGGGCACAATCCTATGCATGCTTAGCCTGAAAAAAGCCAAACAACCCCCAGTATGCTGGGAGTTGTAAGACTTTTTTCTGTCTACACATGCGTAAGATTGCACCCATACCTTGCATTTCCTTGATCAAGCAGGATCCTTGCCCTTCCTTTCAGCCCAGTGGGTTTTCTAGCCTGTGAATACATATCAATAACCTGGCAAAGCCTATAGTTAACCTTTTAAGTGGCACAATAGGAAGACTGAAACGGTCTTTGTTCTTGATGTTTGAACCTCTTGATTCATATTCTGGTAACCAGAATGTTGTGTTTCACCAATAGTTCTCTATACTTAAAGTTTAATTGTTCCTAGAGAAAAGGTTATTTACCTGTGTTTGTAGGCTATCCAGACCTTTGATGATCTGCAGTCCTGCACTATACTTGTCCAAGGTCTTCAAGACATCTTTCAACAAAGTTTGATGTAACTGTGTTAATATAAACACACAGGGTTGTACAAGAGGCATTCCTGTATACTGCTTTGCTTTTTCAATGGCAGAAGAAAATTGATTCATGGATTGGGGCAGAGCCAAAGAGTGATGAGAGCACCATTTCAAGGTACAGAAGGGCAGGTTTTCTGCCAGAAACTGTATATTAAATCTTAATTATTACTCTATTGGTGGTATGGAAAATTTAGACAGAGGCTTTCCAGTCAGCTGCAGAGCTCATTGAGTGGGTCATAGGGAAGTCACTCCCCATCAGCCTAGCATGCCTCCAAGAACCACTGCAATTATAGGTTAGGTGTGAACTGCATTTTGTACATCAAGAAGGATCCATATAGATCAGACTACCTCAACCTGGTGCCTTCCAGACATTTTGGACTTCAGCTCTGATCAGTCTGAGTCAATGTGGCCAATCATCAGGAATTCTGGAAGTTGCAGCCCAAAACATCTGGAGGGCACCAAATTGGGGAAGGCTAAGAGATCATTTTAAGGACTACACTACACCCACCTTTTCTGAGCACCTTGGTAGGAAGGCAAAGGGGAATTTCAAACATCCAAGGAGACTCCAGTATATTCAAAATATGGACCATAAGAAGTTTCTAGTATACATGCTAGATTGTAAGATCCTTAAGGTGCAATCCTTATGCATTTTTAGAGAGGAAAAAAGTCCAACTCCCAGCATTCCTAAGCCAGCATGGCTGGCTGGGGAATGCCGGGAGTTGTAGGACTTTTTTTCCTGTCTAAACATGCATAGGGTTGTACCCTTAAATGCCGGTCAGCTGCTAACATATCTTTTGCACATAAGTTATCCCAAACACGCAACATAAAGCTTCTCCTCACTTTGAGCGAGAAACAGGAATGGAAAGCCATCTACACTCTGGGTTAAGGAAACAGCCCTTCTCAGACTAGTTCTTCATGAGAAAATTGGTACCATCTGTGATAGAGTCAAACACTGTGCAGGAGTGTGTCCCTCTTTTCTCTAGTTTCAGTTTGGCTGAAAACCCCATCGAGACATGGCTGGCAGTAACATTCCTTGCAAGGCTTCTGGTTTTACTCATTTGCTTTCTGAGGTCTAGCTACCTAGCTAATTGGAAAAGGCAGCCAAAGCGTATATTTTCATACTGCCTCCCCTCAGATTCTATTCTGTACTTACGAGCACATCACAGGTGGTTTTGGGCTAACAATTATAGCTAAAGGAGAAACTCAGTTCAGTGCCAAAGTTTTAATCCAAACATGGAATATTGTTTAAACATGTAAATACTTTCAGAGGTTACTTCAGGACCACCTTTTCCAGTAAGAGGAATAACCAGAAGGTCTCCTATTGGTTGAAACCAACAAGCACAGAAAGAATGAGAAACACTTCCACCACCAGAACTAGTTCTACTTCTAACCACTGAGCTTCCAAATATGTAGCATGTGCCCCACACACAGAGGAAAAAATGCTTAAGGCTTAGGAAGATCTCCTAGGTAACAGTACAACACCAATTCTGTCTAACAGGCCTGTTCCAGCTATATGAATTAGGTAGACCAAGAATGCAATCCTATACTTACTTGGGCACCCTCTGCCAACCTGGAGCCCTCCAGATGTTTTGGGCCACAAGACCCAGTATTCCTGGCTATTAACTATGCTGGCTGGGGCTGATGATAAACTGAAGTCCAAAACACCTGGAGGGCACCAGGTTGGAGAAGGCTGTACTTGAGCAAATATGTAGTTTGAATGTTTTTACTGTTTTTATTGTTCTTGTTTTTATTGTTTTAAAGTTTTGTTTTAAATTATTTATGGCTTTTTAGCTGATAAGGTGGTATATAAATGTTAAGAATAAATGCTCTATATAAGTCAATGGAACTTAAAATAAACATGCACAAAGTTGTCAGCAGAATATTGGGCAGAATTAAGTGGTCCTCTCAGGCAGGTGATTCTGAGTGTCCTGTTGCTGTTAACTAGCATCTAATAAACTAGATTAACTCTCTGTGACCTTAGGATAGCTCAAATAGCCAGTGGCATCACAATCCCACATTCCTTTCATAGCATTATAAGATAAGCTAAAGGCCTATTATTGTTGCATTTTCACTTTCAGGTGCACTTGTGGGATATTCTACCTCAGGAGACAAAACCACTTTGCCAGCCCTAGGGAGTGTGCACTTTGAAGCGGGGGTGGGTGTCGTTCTGCCTCAAATGCCTTGGGCTAGTCCTGCTTCAGGTAGTACAACACTAGCCCCAGCCATCTGCAGCAATCTCCTCATCTCCACATAAAGGGTGTGGAGTTGGCTTTGCTGCCCACATGTAACTGTGTCCCTGTAGGAGATTGCCCCAGAGAATCATTTGAGGGTCTGTCATTCAAACATTCAACTTGGTCGGCGGGGATATATGCACAGGATCAGTGGACAGCAAAACCCAAGTCAGTGAAATGGCATGTATACATGCTTGGCAGACACATGTGAATGAGAAGCACGTTACACTGTACATGCACTGTCCAATAGGTGCTCATGCTTCCTCTTGCCAGAGGGTCTGTTACAGTCACACTAATTGGCAGGAATAGTTACTAAAAACTAAAGTTTATAAGTCCATAAAAGGGTCTGCTCCGCTGCAGCATCTTCCTGGAACAAACACAATGTTTGGAAAGACCCCCCAACCATAGACCACATAGCTGAGGGCACAGTGAAGCAAGAACTTGTGTTCAAGGAGATGGCACTGGACTTCATGCTTCAATGTCATTGCAGCCACAAGCTACATCATGGCTGTTTGCAGCAGGCTTTTAATCCACTTCCCTTCCTTTTAAATTTTTTTATAGAGGTGGAAAGGAAATAAAAGATACCTTTTTCCTAGGGGAAATGGTAAAGACAGGAACGCTATGCATGAGCTTGGAGAAAGGGTGGGCAACTTGTAGACCAAACATCTGGAGGGCCACAGCTCCCATCAGCTGTAGCAAGCTTAGCAAATGGTGAGAGATTATGGGTGTTGTACGCCAAAGCATTTGGAGAGCACAAGTTGCCCACCCATGCCTTGGAGGAATCAAAGAAGGACGCATCCCACCAATAGCAATTGTCTGTTCTTCCTTGAGAATGCAGGCTTTAGAAAACAGAAGGCTCCTACCAGACCAAGTCTTACCTTCTCTCTGTAAGCATAGGCAGCAGAAGCAAGTATGATTTCAATGATCAAGAGTATCAGCAATATGCCTGTGAACTAATAATAGAGAGAGAGAATGCTGTTCACTTTAAAGGCCAGTGTCTTTGGAACAGGAGGATCAGGACTGCACCTTCCTAGGCATTTAAAAACATGTAGAAAACAGCACTTCCATTTTCTCACTTAATTTGTCCATCTCAGGCTCCCTTCAATTTTTAATCTGTCTAAAATGCCAAGTTGATTCTAAGATGCCTACAGAGCCAAAATCAACACAAATCCATTACTGCTGGCACCAATACTCCACGATAGATCAGAGGTGATGAAGTCATGATTAGGAATGGTCAGAATCAAGCGGCTGATCATGCCCAAGTTGAACCACTAGCACCATACATGGTAAAATAACCTGCTGTGGTTAGAAAGTGGGCACCCACCGTTCATACGCTCTCTTCCAAGACAACATATTTTGGGGCATATGTTCAGCATTAAAATCAACAGGCACACACTCAGATGGAGTAATTTTCCTCAAATTGTCAAGGGGCCAGGATTTGAGATGGAGCACAGCTACGTAACTGGGACATGATTTGTAACTTATTACAAAGTATACTCTGAAATTAATTTAGTACACATGGGAACATTATGTCCTTCAAAGGTAGAGGGGTGTGTGTGCACGTGCACACGTGTTCTCTTAAAGGCAGCCATTACACTAGTTACATAGTAAAACTGGTATTCCACAATTGTTATTCTGGGCTGGTGGGCAACAGACCTCTCTAACGTTGCTACCTTAATTCTTGCCGAGATGTTGCACTTACTTGATTAACAGTTCTACGTTTATTCTTTCCATTATGCCATGTTCTCATGACTGCTGTCTAGCATAGCTCTTCCAGTGGCTATTACAAGGAATTAAAGGAGGAGCATGTGACCAACCCAAGAGAGCACCTCCCTATTGGGTTGCCAGGTTACACAACTCAGACCAGAAGTACTGCAACTGTGAATAGTATTCAGCCATGGCAGCTTCTGACCTAGCCATCCCTTGGGCCTTCAGAAAGGTGGTGGCCAAGTTGTAGTTAAATCTAAGATGACCATTCTTGGATATGTTTGAAGTTATTAAAAAACAACAACAGAGCTTAAGTGAAGGCACGTTCTAGGTCCTACTCATAATCTGGATAGCACTTACCCATTTTATCATTTTACGGTTGCATTTTAGCAGAGCAACTGCCCCAAAGGTAGATACAAGAATGATAAGTGTGCCAACAACTGTTATGATCACAGGAACTCCTGAAGCAGCTTCATTCAACACTATGAAAGTATCATGGAGTTTCACTTGAATAGACACTCCTATGCACATTAACACAACTCCCGAAATCTAGAATTTTAGATGTTAAATAAACAGTCACTAACAGAAGTTTTGAGAGATTATTCTTGATGAAGGCAAGCATATGTTAGTCAAACATTTTAAAATAAAAATTCTTCAGTAAATGCCATGCATATGTGCGCACACAGGCTTCTTTAAAAAAAACTCCACTGCTCCTGGTTTATAGTACAGTGAAGTACTATAGAATAAGTACCAAGAATAAGATCCTTTAGCTAAGACATTAAGGGTGCAATTCCATGCATATTTAGACAGAAAAAAGTCCTAGAATTACCAACGTTCCCTCACTAACACAGCTGGGAGTTGTAGGACTTTTTTCAGTCTAAACATGCATGGAATTACACCCTAGTAGAGTGTACTATAAAACTGGATTAAATAAGTGATTTTACTTTTGTTTGATCATGAATTAGGGCTGCACTCTCATTCTACTAACTGGAAAGCAACAGTGGGAATGAGAAGAAGAAAATACGATAAAGTCTCACTTATCTAATAAGTAATTAAGATCTATTTGTATTACATATGCTTTTGAGTGCACCTCTATTTGATGGAGAACACCAGTACAAACTTTTTAAAAAAATATTTCTCATACACAGCATTCTTAGAAAATGAAAAAAAGGTTCTTTACTGTTACTGTAAGAAGCTACATGCTATTTGAGACAGAGTCTGAAAAATTCCTAGAGAGAGATTATACCTCTTAAGAAAATAGCACACTTCATAAAGGGCACAGCAATTAAATTGTCTTCTTTTTTGCATGTGCCTAAGACTGTGTGTTTAAAGAAAAACTTGTACTCCATCTAGCAAGATTTTCATAATGAAGACATCATGCTACCCATACTTACCATAAACAAGATAGTATCTATATATTAGGATGCTAGAAGCCTCCTAATATATAGATATATATCCTAATATATATATCCTATATCCTAATATATAGATATATATATCCTAATATATCTATATATTAGGATGCTAGAAGCCATGCAACGTCATAGTGCATTCTAGGATTAGTCAAAGTGGTCTAAGCAGGAGAGCTCTCAGCATGCTACAAGGGAAGGCAAGCGTTCTTGCAGTTAATTACAGCAGCCTTCTCCAGCCTAGCAACCTCCAGATGTTTTGGTCTACAAGCTTCATAATCCCTGCTAGCTGAGGCGGATGGGAGCTGTGGTCCAAACATCTATAGGGCACCAGGTTGGGGAAAGATGAATTACAGACTCTCTAGAGGGCTCCTACATCTTTGGGAACTTACAATGCAATCCTAGGTATGTCTACTCAGAAATAAGCTCCATTGAGCTCAGTAGAACTTACGCTTAGGTAAGTGTATATAGGATTGCTGCCTTAATGACAGGCAGATATTCAACATCTTTACTTTTTTCAGTATATGGATATAGAGATAAAAATTCAGAAGATTGTTCTACAAAAAATAAAAATAGCCCTATCTGAAAGTAACAGCCAGCATGGTCTAGGATAAGTTTCATTCCCAACACTAAATAAAATTGTCTATTAGCCTCCCGGTCTCCCTAAACATACACATGGAGTCGTGTGTATTACCGCTCATTTCCTACCTTCCTTTCAAAGAAATTTCTTTGTTAAGAAAGCATAGACAGAGTTGTAGCTAGAAATCAGAGATAAAGCATGTGGTAACTTAGAGAAAATGAGTTCTTCATAACCACACAAGTGTTAAGTTTGTTCATCACATTTATTTCATATACCCAAATCACCTCAACATTAAAAACCCTTGGAAGTAGAATCTAAAGGACTACACAACAAGTGTGATATACCCAAGGGAACTAAGGTTTGAGCAACACACCAGCAGCCCGGAAACATTACAAGGTTAACTGCTTTTTGGAACCAAATAGACCATCAAAAATAATACAGCATTGGTTGGGGGCCGCTATTTATAAGTTCAAGAGCTCCAATGGCATATGAAAGCCCTTGGATGCACCCCAGAGCTCTTTGGATCAATGGGACATACTTCTAAGTAGACATGTATAGGATTGCACTGTTAGAGTGTTTAAAGGTTAAGTACTACCTGAAGACTTCTATTATCTCCACAGTATTACTACAGTGGCTTTGCAGAGCATAGTACTGGGCATATTAAACTTTCAACAACTGGTACTTACAAATGCATACACACTTGGGAAACAGAGATAATAACAATACATTCAAGTTCATAAAAAGAAAATACTCCCTAAAATCCAGATTGGTAAGTACAAAATAAGTTTGTCTATTATTATAATGTAAAATACTACCAATGTTGCCTTAAAACCAAAAACAACTGCAAAACAAATCCTACTACATAATAGGTTAATATATAACTTTTACTCAATGCAATCTTGTTAACACAATGTCAGATCTAAATATACTTGAACAGAAAGCTTGTTTTTAAGCATCTTACCCAATAAAGTAAGATAGCGAGCCATAAACAAACTTTAACAAATCTCTCCCAACTATCAGCCTCTTTTCTCTTCATTTTGCTTACTTCTATCTTATACCTCCAGAGACCATTGGTGAGGATAGATATATTGGCTCTAATAATTGGTTTCCAATTGTCACCAATTTCAAGCTAATGCTCCTTTTTTATGGCAAATGTCAATTACCTTATGGAGGAACAGATTTGTTATAAATATCCCAAACCGCTGAAGCAAATTTAATCCACTGGAGTAAGGTAACACATTGCTCCTGAAACAACTTGCTTTGAATGTATATATTGAATTACCCATCAGTAGTGATAGACTTTACTCCTTATGCCTTATAATTTGCTGCTTCAAGTAATTGTGAATAAATTAAGTAAAGCACTTGTGCAAAAAATAGAGGAAGTCATGTTGATCCACTAGAGAAATCCAATTACAAAATAATTACCAAGTTGTTTAGAGTTCTGGAGATGCTTATTATTTTGTGATATTTTGGTTGATCTTAACAAAAGTATTGCCTGACTGTGGATTTTGTGATCTGAATGGGGCTACACTGCAAAACAAAACTGAGACACTTCCATAAATCCGTAGGCTCCCAGTTGTGGGGTGGGGTGGGGTGGGGACATAGCTGTTATTCTGGGTATTACCATGGAAGCTATTACAAAATTTGAAATTCTGAAAGACTCAGCTTGTTTTTAAATAGAAGCAAGTGTCTAGTCCTCATGGTTGTGGGGGGGAAGCTTTGCCTGGTAACAGGCAGATTGCATTTAGTTGTGGCAGAGAGACGATGCAGCCAAAGTTCAACCATTCACTAGTAGTCAAGTTTTTCAAACCCAAGACCCACCTTTAACCCAAACATGCTTTTGGCAGAGCAGACCCTCCTATTAGGAAGAATGAGACAGGAGTGTGGAGCAGTGTTGGTGGACAGAAGCATGCACAGCTTACAGCCTGTCCTGCATGCCTTCAGTTAGCTTGTATCCCTCTGGTGTGGTGGATGATGCTGTCCTATCACAAATGTGGAAGAATGATTCAACTACCAGTCTGGTCAGCTTCTGCATGCAGAAGGGGGTTGTCGCTATCTTGTTCTTCACCTGAGGCAGCAAAATGGCTCGCTGCCCTGGTGGTTGAGGACCTATTTCTTAATTTTTTGCCATTTATTCTATCATAGTATATGGTTTTAATGTTCTATATATTTTAAATTGTTTTATTGTGTGTTGTTTGGTTTTAATTTTTGTGAACCGCCCAGAGAGCTTGGCTATTGGGCGCTATAGAAATGAAATAAATAATAATAATAATAATAATAATAATAATAATAATAGTAGTGTTGCTGTTGTGACCCAACTTAGATCAAGCTGCAACCCAGTAGTGGATCCTGACCCACCAGTTGAAGGCCAATTAGCTAAATAATGTGACACGCCTCCACATGTGCTTACATGGGGGAAGTGCAGTCAATTACACTCAAAACCCCAGTTCAAGTTGCTAGAAATTATTGGCCCCAATAAACATAACCGATATGCTTGGGAAAGGTTGGTGTGCTACCCTCATGAAAGATTGACTTCTCCTACAACCAAACCTTGAGAACCTCTTCGGAGGCTCTGCTTCAGGTGCCACCAACAAGTGAAGCAAGGTGGGTGGCTATAAGGGAGAGGACTTTCCTGGTGGTGGCACACCAGTTGTGAAATGCTCTTCCCAAAGAAGCTTGCCTGGTGCCTTCTCTGTGGTCATTTCAGCACCAGGTGATGACTTAAAAATAAAAAAACAGGCCTTTTAAAGAATCCATTGTTTTATTATTTTGAACTATTGTTTATGTATTGTATATTCTTTTTAATTATCTGCTTTTATACTTCTCTCTTCTGGGAAAAAGATGATGCTGAAAATTCTGCTTTTATGGTATTATGTTTTATCATTTTATGTTGTGTAATAACCAGAGAACAGTATCAAGCAGTCTAATAGAAATATAGTAAATAAATATATGTGCACCTATTGGATTATACCTGTGACATAATTGAAAGATAATGGAAGTCACTCCATGAATCCTTACTGAATGCCTCACTAGAGTAGCCAAAGAATCAGGGGTTGGGGGAATGGCTTAGTTGGTTCCTGTGCTTTTAACAGCAGCCTGATGTGCAGAAATCCACAGGTGAAGCTTTACATAGCAGGGAGATAAACACTATCATCTGCAACTGTCTGCTTATCAAGCTTCTGTTAAAAGTGTTGGAGCAGAGGTTAGTAAAAATAAAGAAGGCTGGTAATTCTATTTTCTATTCCTAGAAAATGCATCCTCCCTTTTGTGCGTGTTTTTGTTCTTTTTACCTTTGGAGGCTATGTGCTCATGCTCTCCAGCATTCCTGCAATGACACAGATGAATGGAAAACAAATGGAAGAATGACACTGCTTTGTATGCTTACTCTAAAGTAAGCCCCATTGAGTTCAATGAGAATTACTCACAGTTAAAAGGGCAAAGGGTTGGAGCCTAAATTGTGTTTATATACCTCAGCATTTTGTCTGCTGACAGTCATCATCAAACCAACATACTCTATCGAAGTTGGAATTCCCAGCATGCTGAATTCTGCACTCCCTATAAATTTATCCACATGTTATGCGATCATGGAATATATACAGCTAGCGCTGTAGGTGGCCAAGTAAACCCCTCTCAGTGGCAATGTCATGGCAAGAATTTGGGCAGGCCCAGGGCCCCACCTGGAAGATGGGGAAGGCCCTCAAATGCAGCAGGGCTGGCTTAGAAAGTAAGTCAAGTAATATGCATTTCCATCTAAACAGCCTCCCCTATAAGTCTATTGTCTAGAGTGGGGTAGGCATAAAACCATTAAATCCAGTATCTACAATTACATAAGTGCACCACTGCACCCTCTGCCTGTGTACAAATTCCCCTATAAATCCTAGGGTATGTATATGAATTAGATTGGCTTTTGGAAGAAAGGAGGCAAAAATTAAGCTGCACATGTATAACAAAGACAGATTCTGGCACATGTACAGTGAAATTAAAAATGCTTTTCAAATGTCACCCCAACCACAGCTACTCAGACTTAGCACAGTAGTTTCATCTGACCTGTGCCCTGCAGCAAAGGCTGCAGTCCTGTACACCTTTACCTGGGAGTAAATCCCATTAAACTCAGTGGGGCTTTCTTATGAGTAGACATCTATAGGGTTGCACTGTGAGAGCCCCAGCTGCCCACGCTTAATTATACTACTGCACACAGTCCTGATTATAGGTTATTCACTCTGATGGAGACAATCCAATTCAGTAGTCTATATCTCAAGAAAATACACACCTAAAAATCTGATGTGTGGGTATCTTACTCCTAATTTTACCTTTATACACTGCAGTTGATGCAACAAAAGACCATTAAAGCCATAGCTCCCACATTTTTCTCGTTGATTTGCCTTAAATATAATATGGTTAGTGAAAGATAATGCTTTAGGGTTGGATCCAGGATCTGCCTTACATAAGAGGAAGGGACCTTCCCTAAGAAGAAGGTCTCTGCTCATTGGAGGTCCCTCTGCCTAATTTTTCAGGATGCCTTCACACCACAGCTCACCCACAAGGTCTTCTGACTGTGTAGTAATTTTAGAGGGCTAGAAGGAGGGGGCAGTGAAGTTTACTTCCGCCAGTACAGTTGATGTAATGTAAATCTGGATCCAACCCTTAGTGGTTGTTATCTGAAATTGAGGTACTTCTGAGAATAATCATCCCAACCATATTTTAAATATTGTTTGATTGGGTTGAATTCCAACTTGACCAGAGTGGTCGTTCTTTGCTCTGTGCTCTGCTAAAAATGATTTCCATTTAGCAGCTCTCCTTCCCGAGCGTTATAACAGCTTGTATTGGAGCAGCATCAAAGCTGGGTGTTAAGGACAGCAACACATATGCACCTGCGTGGAAAAATGACTGGAACGAATGTGTATTAACATCAGGAGTCTGTTCTGGTGTTTCTCCCCCTAAGTATGGACTAACTCCCAGCATTTTACTACTACATCCCAGGCCACAGCTCAGCTTTTTATGTATATGAACAAAGCGATACTAGCCACACTCAATACCTGGCAGCCCTGCACTTGGCAGGGGCAAACCTATAGGGAGATGATGACAACGATGATGATTCTTGATGTCTGCAGAGCTCCAGTCAGTTCAAAAGTGCTGAAGTTCAGAGCTTTGAGGCTGGCTAATGCTAGAAAGTTATAGGTGGCCCCAGCAAGCAAATAAGGGCCCCTGAAAGCATTGAGGTTCCAAAAGAGATTCTTGCGTGGAAACTGGAACCTCTGGCTCCTTGCAAATCTTGATGGAGGTGTAACAGAGTGGTTCTCTCCAAGTCTCTCTGTTGTGTTGTGCACTGCTTGTGCTGCCAAGGCAAGGGGAGGCCAAAAAGCAAAGGTGTAGACAAAAAGTATGTTTTCTTCAACCAAAGAAAAGGGTTCCAGCACATTTCAGACCACTTGCAGGTCGGTCTTCAGAGAAATTTAGTATAATGCAACAAGTGTTGTTTGCTCTTCAGTCGCCTGCCTCCTATGCTATGTCCATAGGTGCCTGAAGAGCAAACACTTGTTGCATTATACTACATTTCCCTGAGGGAATCTGCATGTGGTCTGAAACATGTCATAACCTTTTACTTTGGTTGAGTAAAACATTATTTTTGTCTACCCCTTTGCTTTGGCTTTTTGGCATTCCTTGTGGGGTTTCCCTTTTTGTTGTCTTTAAGGAAGGGGAAAGACTGAAGGGGATGAACTGTGCAGTGGTGGTGCTGTTCTGGGTAGCTATGTGAGACAGAGCCTTTTCAGTGGTGGCTCCTCAGTTGTTGTCTCACCTGGCTCCCTCACTGATGGGGTGACAGGCTATGACCCTTCTGTTTCAGATGGCTTTGGGGGCAACAGATAATTAGCTGCCCCTGACCTATCTAGGTATGTTGTGTTCCTTAACTGCTACTGTTTAATTATTTAGGGCGCAATCCTAACTAGACAGGCGGCTGCCTCCAACCTTGGAGGCGACTGCCTATCCAAAGCAAGGCAGGAGAGGCACGGGGCGATGGTTCCCTCCACACCTCTCCTGCCTTGCTATTTTTTGCTAGACAGCTGTTTTCAGCTGTCTAGCCATGGCGGAGGGGGCAACCTGGAGAGGAAGCTGCCATACAACACATTGGATGTGCCAAACGCACAGCTCTGCTATCCCAGCCCCAGAATGCCCCCAGCCGCTCCCCTTTTCAGTCACTCTGCATTCCTCTTCTGAGTGTGGATGATGGGGCTTCACCACACTGCCTCAGAGGCAGCGTGGACAAGGGAGGCGGTCGGTTTCCGGAAATGAGCATATCCTATGGCCCTCTAGACAGTGTCTAGTGGCCATAGGATTGCTCCCTTAAGTATTTAAATTGCTTTGTTTTTATATTGTTGAACTACGTGTGGATCCTGAAGGATGCTTATATAAGGAGAGGCATAAATATTTTAATTAATTGCATTTAACATTAGTGAGTCTTAACAGAAAAGGGGCCTAAACAATTTAAATTGGGGAACATGGGCGGGAGGGTGCTGTTGCACTCATGTCCTGCTTGTGGGTTTCCTGTGGGCAGCCTGTTGGCCACGGTGTGAACAGAATGCTGGACTAGATGGACCCTTGGTCTGATCCATCAGGGCTCTGCTTATGTTCTTAAATCTAAGCAATGTGTGAACGGATTCCCGGGAGATCTGAGGACTCCACATTTGTTGTTTTTACTATATTAAATGTAGAAAAAGTATTTTGTCTGGACTAATATACTGTATTCTTTGACCCTGCATGTATATACTGTCTTCATTTCCAGTTAAGCATATTGCGTGCAAATCCAAGAATGTCACCATTCCATTGTCCAGATTTCCAACTCCAGCTGTTTAGATAAGTGACTTCATTTGAGATTAAAACGTTTCCATAATAAACAAAAGGTTGTACATGTGGTGCCATTGCAGAGCCTTTCTGCTGCCTGTAAGCTGGAGAAAGTGGCTCTCTTCTGAAATACTAGAATGGCATTTGTGGTGCCAATGAGATATCCATTCCAGGAATATACATCACAAAAAACTATTGCGTTCTGCAAAAACAAAGACATACAATTTTAGGGCATGAGGCAATGAAAATTAAGCACCTTAGCCCAATCCTATGCATGTTCAGAACTAAATCCCATTGAATTCAATGCGGTCTACTCCCTATTAGAATAAGTGTGCATATCGTAAGTCCCAATGATTTCAGTAGGCAACTAAGCTGTACTTTAAAAGGATAGCACACAGACAACATACACATAAAATTTAATATAATGGCAGCTACAGAAAGTCAGTATCACCTAAACTATTATTCCTCTTTCATGTTCTTCCAATCAATTTGCTGAATTAATATATGCAGAGGTGGCAGAAACTCTAATGATTTCATGCATAAAGGAAAAAAGGCAAGATTAACCAAGTGCAAGCTGTATAAGGCAGTGGTAGGCAACCTTTTGGGGCCTGTGGGCACATTTGGCAATTTGAGAAACTGTCATAAGCACCACTACAAAATGGCTGCCATGGGAGGCTTTGCTAGTCACAAAGGATGAGTAACCTGCCGAAACAATTGTGTACAAGGCAGAGGTGCAGCCTGAGCCATGACACACTGAACAATTTCTTTAAACCCACAATTTTCAGCGCCTTTTTCTTTTTCCATCTTTTCCCATAAAAAGCAGTGCCCCACTGTCTTCATTTTCTAAGAATATCTTTGAGCTCCACCTTGTAGCCACGAGGCATTGATAGGAAATGAAGCTGGCAGGATCTGGAGGACCTTATGTTCAGGTGTCCCAGCTGCCAGTAAGAAAATGTGTTAATTAAAAAAAGTTGGAGGGATAGGGCACCTTGGCAGACATCAAGAAAGGTGTCTGGGGGGAATTGATGCCTGCAGATACCATGTTGCCTACCCCTGATATAAGGGGTTAAAACAAGGTGGTCTTGGTATACCTAATATACAAACAAACATTAAAGGCATTCCACCTGATACTCATCACGCAGAGTGAAACAAACTACCCATGGATTTAGACTGAATTAGCAGCCCCACAAGTTATGTCATGGCAAAGCATTCCATTTCTCTAAAATGTAGTAAAGAAAAATACAGAGCAAATAAATAATCCTTTCCTGAATGCACCTTGGAAATATAGAAGAAATGAAAAAAAGGCATTATATATTACATCTCCCATTATTAAACCACCCATCCTATTATAGTCATCAGCATAAACATGCATGGTTTAGGATAGGTGGGGGAAGGCCTATATAGGTTAAGAAATGTTTAGAATAACAAACAGCCATTATCTGAAAGTCAATGGAAAGAAAAAGTGCAGGATATATCAGCTAATTTGATGCAGATATATCAAATATTATATTTCATATCCAATAAAGTAACAAAGGGACAAGCAACTAGAATCCTTACAATTCTTGAAGATATTGTGCAAAGAATCACTTGTAACCTAAAAAATAGTTTCAAAGTATCTATCAAGCTTTGACCAAACAATCTGTAAGTTCTATGGAAGCGTTAAAATTATATAGGAAAAAGATATAGGGATACAAATAAATGTGTGCGGGGGAGAGAATTG
This sequence comes from Heloderma suspectum, assembly GCF_057233095.1. NCBI lineage: Eukaryota > Metazoa > Chordata > Lepidosauria > Squamata > Helodermatidae > Heloderma > Heloderma suspectum. The sequence continues at coordinate 154,592,194 of NC_139458.1, read as the reverse complement.
ACAAACGTGGCAAAAGAGACCATTACAATTGGTTTCTGCCCACATAAGGCAGTGTTCACTCAAAATAGTACATAGATGGTGCATTACACTACTTAGGCACAATCCTATGGCCACTATAGGATAGGTCGCTTCCCAGGAACTGACTTCGGAGCCCGCATTCCGAGGTCAGTTCCCGGAGAACTGACCCCCACCTCCTCCCGCACCGCCTTGTAGGCAGCATGGATCAGCCCCATGCTCGTAAGAGCAGCACAGAGTGAGAGAAACGGGGCGTTCCGGGGGTGGGGCGGGGAAGTTGGACACTCCTATGATGTGTACGAAATCGGCTGTCTAGCTGCGAAAGCAGGGCTGGGGGAGAGAGGAGGAGATCTGCTCCTCACCACTCCTCCTGCCCTGCACTGGATAGGTGGTCGCCCCTGGGGTCAGAGGCGACCGTTGATCTTGATAGGATTGCTCCCTAAGACTGCAAACTGGTACATCCTTACCTGGGAGTAAGTCCTGTTGACCTCAATGGGTCTTACTTCTCAGTAGACATGCATAGGATTGCACTACTAGACTATCACATATCTTTAAGATACATATCCACCTACTTGCTGGAGAGGCTGTGGACATAAAAGCCCCTGTTATCATATACGGTGGACAACACCATTGATGGAGGCATTTTGAGTTAGAGCTTTTCAAGAAATCATATCTGTCATGGAGCAACCCCTTTTAAGAGATCCGAAAGTAGCATTGCTTAATATGCTTCAAGGAGAAAATGAAAATACATTGTATAAAGATTTGATTTTGTTTATGTTGCTAGCAGCAAGATCAGTACTGAAAAACACTGGAAGGATAAGAGAGAGATACATCCTGCGACCTGGTACCTAAAGGTGTGGCATGTAGCTTTGGCAGAGAAATTAGCACATCAAATGCACCTCCTTAAAGGACAAGCAAAACCTGATGCTTTATTTACAGCTTGGCATTTATTTTACAAATCACAGGGACGCTGCAAGAGCGCCACCACTGTCTTATGTCCATTTATGGAAGGACTAAATGATGTCAAGGAAAATATATAAAAGACTATAATTAGACTAAGTGTAAAATGGATGTAATTGCTCATGGGGAACATCTTTGAAATTATGCAACTGCTACCCTGGAAAGAAAACAAAAAGAGATAATTGTTATATTTTGTTTACTACTATGATGACCACCACCACCACCCCACCTCCTCCTCCTCCTCCTCCTCCTCCTTTAAGGCAGAATATTCCCCAGTAGACAGGTTAGGCAGCCTTCCAAGATTGCACCTCCGGTTTCAACGAATGTCAACTAGGAAGTCTCACCTCTCTGCCTTTCTCTTCAAAACGGCCAGCTTCTGCCTGTCTGACACACTTACAATTATCCCATCCAGCTCAGCCGATCGGGCATTATCTTTTCCCAAAATCTGATGGGTATTTCATTTGAAAACCCAGGGAGATTCCTCACCTGCCAGACAATCATCTCCTAACTATTAGCTCTCATGGATAAATATCAAACACTCATTGCAGACCAGTCCAGCTCAAGATATTTTTGCTGCCTGAGGCGAAGGACAAGATGGCGCCCCCTCCCTAGTCCATATACAGAAACTGAATGGGCTAGCAGTTGAATCCTACTTCACTGTCGATGGGATAGCATCCTCCACCACACCTGAGGCAGCAGGCTGGTTTAGCGAGCCTAGGACAGGTTGTGTACTGATACACTGCTCTGTCCACCAACAGAGGAAAACAGCTGGGGACTTGAGGAAAAACAGCCCGGAGGCTATCACTGTTGCCCCCCAGCATCTTGTACCTGAAGCGATGTCCTCATTTTGCCTAACGGTAGGACTACCCTGTCATGGACTATAAACCAGCAACTGATCTAACAAGTGAATTGTCAGACAGCAGATGTTACAAGTTACCTTTTATTTGTGTTGAGCTTTGGCTGGATCATCTTTTTACTGTGGCAGGAGCATTCATAAGTGGAAACCTACTACATCAGCAGCTGCATGGAGTGGAAAGATTTGGACTTCTGCACAGCGGAAGAGGAAGAGGGTTACATAGCCTTGCAGAGGCAGCACCACAGCTAAAATAATTCTCCAAAGTCTCCAGCCCAACCAAGAGCCTCTAATGTGCTTTTTGGCCATTGAGAGGAGTTCTGTGGGCACCTTAGACAGTGACAATACATACATGCAGGGCATTTGGGGCTGTCCAATTCCAAGTTGAAGCCTCCAGGAGAGACAAGAGGTATCCACAGATTGGTCAAGTGGCATCCTGAGCTGGGGTGGCACACGCAGCTGTGCAGCAACAAAGCTACTTAGGGCAGAATCCAATGGAGATAGTTGTCAGCCTCCAAACTTAGAGGCTGATGACTATCCAGTGCAGGCTGGCCAGAGCACAGAGGCGATCCTCACCTCCATGCTCCAGCCACCCTGCATTTCTGGCTAAACAGGCAATTTTGCCTATCTAGCCAGGGAGCTTTGGAGCAAGAAGGGGAGAGGCCATGGTGTGCATAGGAAGCTGCAGAACACAGCTTCCATGGTCTCCTCCCCTCTCTGCCTGCGGGACTTCCCCTTTGTCCCTGTGCTCCGTTTCCAAGCATGGAGATGTAGCTGGCTATGAGGGGACGGGGGTGGGGACCATGGCTTCTGGGCAATGAGGTCGGAGGCCTGGTTCGAACCTCAGAGCCCAGAAACCAAAAAATCCCTCCTTGAAGCTGCTAACTTTTTCAAGTCAAAATGACATGAATAACAATTTGATGATTAGAAGTTTTCCAATACTTGTACATCCAGCTGCACTCCCTGGCTCAAAATTCTTTGTACTATATAAAGATAAACATTCTGGTATATTCCCAGTTATATACTGTTTATGAACAATTGCTCTTTTGTGGGATTTGGTGTCTTTTAAAAAGTGTCGAAGTGATGCAATCCAGTTTACTTGGCAACACTTTTGTAGGTTGATTTGTTTAAAACTAAGAAGAGGCGAAATTGACAAAAGCAGTCAGAATGAAGTACAGATTTGGACTGTGGAGTGAAACAGAGTTCAACTCACTACCTCTGGTCACACTGAAGCCTCTTCATAACATTTAAAAGACTGGTGGAAATCTTGTATGCACTGGAATAAAGAATTCAATGGAAAGGAGATCCCAGCTGTGTGAAACACACATTCCTTTTACAAAGAGCCCTCTCTTCCTTAAAGGCACAACTGAAACCATGCAATCTGCCTTTCTTTTTCTTTTTTGGTCAGTTCACTGTGTTCTTAAGCTTAACACAGTTAAAAACAACAACACCCAATCACAGAGGATTATGGACTTTTCTTATTTGTGCCAGAATTTGCTAGACTTTCAATGCATTTGGACCAGTTTGTTTTTTTCTGACACATTGGGTTGGTTCAGACATAACATCAACCATGCTTTGGCGCTACATCATCTTTAAGGACACTTGGGCTCATGGTCCCCCCTTTGTGCTCTGTGATTCCCTCTTTCCCTGGTTTGCCATTTAATTTGAATCACAAACCACTGGCTTGTATTATGGCTTGTAACGTGCAAGTAATAGTTTGCTCTTTGTTTGGATGAAATGGTAAACCATGGAGAGAGAAGATCATGTTGCTCAAGTTCCAGGGGACTTGGGAGTTCCAGACTGAGCCCAAGGATTCTTAAAGACTTGTCATGTAGTGCCAAACCAAAGCTTGGAGTGATATCTGAAAATCAACCCAGTGTTTGAACTGCTGCTTTTCACTTACAATATTTTAAGTATCTTATAACTGTAGTTATTTTTCTATCTGGTCGATGATTATTATGATTATTCCTGTCCCAGGATCTTTCAATCAAAATTTCAAGACTGGAAGAAACAACAAAGGAAGACCAGGAAAAGGGGAGGAAAATGTGGACCTATTTTTAGTTTACAAATGTCAAAGTAGCCTGACATACCTTCAAACAGTAATGGAATGCAGGTTTTTCTGCTTTAGGGCGAGTTCTCCTTCATCTCCCCTCAGCCACTGCCTTGGCTTCTATATTGACACACATTCAGCCTCCAGACCCAATACTGTCTCCATCCCACATGATTTGCTTTTGTTTTTCCCCTAAATAACTTGCCATTTTTTTCTGCTCAAGCAATTCTGTGGAGCCTGTGCAGTGTGTGACAACATGTGCAAATGTATGATTTCTGCATGTACCAATGTGCTTTCTGTTTACATGAATATTTTTCACAAATTCTTTAGTGGGGAATGCTAGCAGGTCACATGGAGACTGCTCAACTAGCTCATTTAGCTTGATCACTAACCCTGCCATTAACCCCTTGTACATATTACACAAATCGATTGCACCTATTTTCCTTCTTCAAATGTTAGAGATTGGGCTGTTGCCGACAGTCTCTCTTATAGATGTTAATACCAATCATCCTGATCCAGTAAAGAAGATATGTACATGGAGGTAGACTTCTGCACAAATAGCCATTTCTGAGGGGCATTCCCTTTCCAGATATGGTATGTGCAAACAAACACCCTCAATGGAAATACTCACACATGCACTAGAATAGTTTTTATTAAAAGTAGCAATGATTTTGATGCTTCATTGTGTGGATATACAGAAGTTAATGACACTAGTGGTATTGTAAGTTATAACTGCTGTTAAAAATGGCTGTGCATAAGAAATCTTTATCTACTTTGTTCTTGGTAGTTTGATCTGGCAACTGCAGCTAAAGGGCTCTGCAGAAGCATCTTTGTCTCCCCCTCTTCCATTCCCACCGCCTCTTATCCATTACTAGATTTTACTGTAACTCATTTTAGGCAGCTCTGTTCCTAATCTTTTGATAATCATCTCTGAACTGCAGTATTTACAGTTCAGCTTCAATCATCTGCTTCCCTAAACACATCCCCTTGGTAACTTTATCCTGCTTTTTGTTTCCTACAGAAGCTGCTTGACAACTCTCTCAGGGGTTTGTAGTCCATAAGCTTGGAAAGTTGCAAGTATAAATGTTAGGCCAAGAATGTGCCTTAACAAGGCTTAAGCTCATCCAGGCACTGCTTCCTAAACATGCCTTTATAGCAGCTGCCTGAAAGATGTTTACAGTTTTAAAAACAATAAATGACCAGTTAAGAGCAACATCATATATTAGGCTCCTCAGCCAATCTCCCACATCCTGTGTACTTCTGTAATGAATAAACAACAGGGTCTTGTGGCATCTTAAGGACTAACAGATTCATGGTGACATAGGTTTTTGTGGACTAGACTAGAACCCGCTTCATCAAATGCACGAAGCTAATCTTTAAGGTTCCACGAGACTCTTTTGTGTTTGCTGCAGCGACTAACACAGCTACACCTCTGGAAGTAAGTAATGAATTAAACCTGCTAGGATGCAGGTTTATGTGCACGTACACCTCCATCCAAAATACGTGTCGAAGTAGTTTGGATCAAAGATCCAACCTCGACTGTCATAGACCTACTCCCAGTCCTCTTTATCTTTCGGGTTCAGAGTTGCTCTCCTGTTCAGCTATTAAGCTTCAGTTCCTGCATAAGCAGGAAGCACGTACCTTTCTTCTGCACTCCCTTGCTCATCCACCCATCCCTAAACTGAACAATCTGAGGAGGGAAGGGTGTTAGCTGTGTCGCCTCACCTTCCATCCAGTCCTCCCTGTTTGACTCTCCCTTCCACTCCACCACTAGGGAAAGAGGTGCCTTCATAATCACAGCTGTCGACACAGTGCCTCCTACAGGTGTCAATGCACAGTGACGAAGGTAGTGATGTGAACAAGGGGGTAAAGTATGGATTTGTGCACACTGTATTTGTATTAAGGTTCTAATCCAAATAAAATAGGTTAAACTCTGCATTTCATATGCATAACTGCTGAAACCCATTCCCACTTCGTAGTGTGTGTGTGTGTTTGGGTTTCTTTACAATGAAGCAAACTTATGTTCTGAGCTAGTGGGATTTTGAAAACAGAAATAAGTCTGATCGCAGAAAGTGAGATTACCTCACTAGATATAATCCAGCTCATCAGATTATTTGGATTCTTTCTGGTGCAAAAATCCTGCATTCGGCTTTCCCCCCCTCCTTCCAAATTCCCTGATCAAAGTGGGTGGAGAGAGGAGTGTATCACTGGGCACTGACACTTTCAGCAGAAATCTCTCTCCAGTTGTGTCTGTGTATGTGGCACACCTGGTTATTCAGATTCTGCTCATTTTCAGTACATGCACTGCACTGTATATGGTACCTAGGGAAAAAGGTCCCCTTCTATCAAAAAGACTTCCTTATGAAACAGTATGTAGCTGGGTCTACATATAGTCTCTCCTCTAAAGTTGCCCTTGGAACGTAAGTGAATTTTGTCACTAGGCGAAAGAGCTAAGGACAAATATTCAAAGCCTGGCCTTATATACACAGACAAAAGTTATAGCATGCACCAGTGGAATATGACTAGTGGTTTGTCTTCTGTTTACACATCCAACTGCTTTTACTGAGTGTTCGTGCAAACATGGCGTTAACTCAAGTCTGGAGGAGGGGGTTATCTCCTGTGGTTAGGTATTGCACCTAGCAGGGGTGAAAGGAAGCTCTGTTTCTATCCTATATACCAGGGGTGGCAGGAAGTAGATTTCCAGATGTTGAGGACTTCAGCTCCCAGCATTCATGACCACTGGCAATGCTGGCAGGGACTTCTGGGAGTTGAAGGCTAAAACGTCCAGAGATCTATCTTCTGCCCACCGCTGTTGTATACAGCATGGAAGTCATATATCCCTTCCTGCCTGTCCTAAAAGTGCTCTTGGGTCGTCATCCAGACTAGAGAGATGCTTGGACAGCACCCAAATCTTGACTCCCCAGCTGCACTGAAGCAAGGGTGGGCAGAAGGTAAATTGCCATCTACTGGTAGATCTCTGGGTGATTTCCAGTAGATTGGCAAGGGTTTCTGGCTCTCATTTGTATAAAAATTGTATGACACTAGCAACAACTACAAAGCATTTCCCCTCTAAATTAAGTTGCTGAAAAAGAATGCGAGGTAGAAAACCAGCAATAGATATGTGTGTGAATGGACTTGTGAACTTGGCTCTGGTACTGATCACATATTCCGGAGCTGAGCATGTGCTCAGAGGCACCCTGTTCCTTAATGCTTTTAGCATATGTCTGCCTGCCTTAGCCACTATTTTGCACCTTGGTGGATATCAGGGTTCTAGTAAAAAAACAAAGTCAATCCAGCAAGCCTGAAGTCTGCTCACCCCTGCATTAAAGTATTTGGGCTCTTCCCATATTCCAAATTAATGACAATGGAACACTTCAGTAAGGGCTACTATATATTGTGTGGTGGCAAAACTTGTTTTTTTCCCCCTCTAAAATCTCATGTATATGTGATAAGGACAAGGCCAGCCCAATACATTTTGCTGCCTGAGGTGAAGAACAAGATGGCGCCCCTTCCAATTGGTGCAGAGTTTTCTCCTCCAACACTTGCTGCCTCCTCCTCCCAGCATTTGCCACCTGAGGCAGCTGCTTCACTCTACCTAATGGTAGGGCTGGCCTTGGATAGGGAGTCATGGATGTTCCTGTATTTCTTGGGTGCTCTGCTTCTTTTATTTATTGGGTTTTTTAAAACAAATTTGTAACCATTCTGACCTAAACTCAATTCTTCCCCCAGTATTTATCATACTGGGCCAAGCCCATTCAGAAAGGTCCATCTAGATCAGCACTCACCAAAATGGTCAGCCAACTGCCCAGTGCAGATACCTCACCAACAAGGCCGGAAGGAGACAGCAAACAAGAGCAGATGTTTATGTCTCTCAATATCTGGTAAATATCTGCATAGATTAGCAGATAAGAGGTTTGGACTTGGACCAGGGAGATAAAGGTTCAAATCCCCACTGACATGAAACTCAGTGGGTGACCTTGTGCCAATCACTGTCTCTCAAATCTATCTCACCGGGCTGATTCCGGGAGTGGAGAAGAAGAACCTTGGCCTGACTTAGCCTTTGGAGGAAAGGAAGGATCAAGAAAAATAAAAGGAAGACAAATATCTTTGCTCGATTATTTTGTTAAAAAAACTTGTCTCTCTCTCCGGCTTTCTGTCCTCCATTGACAACAGACCCAAATAAAGCAAAACACACTTTGGGGTGCGCGCGCGTTTTTTGGGGGGGGAGTGGGTCACGTGTGACGCCACGACCTTTGGGTTTCCATTCAAAACAGCGTGCGAATGGGGCGCTCCACGCTGGTCGCCGCGCGTCACTCGCGTTCCTTTGATGCCCGAGGCACCCCCGCCCGCTCGAAGGAGCCCGGCGACCGCACTGGTCTCTCCGCACCCAGCCAGCCCTCCCCATCCCATCCCATCCCATCCCCGCCGCGCCTTCCCTGTCTCTCCCCCCGCCCCTCCTCCCACCGGCCGCAGGTCACCGGCGTTTGTTGTCAAAACTGCAAGCAGTCCGCGGAGGAGGCGGCTGCCTGTCTCGGAGTCTTCCGCCTCACCCCCGCCCCCCCCCGTGCCTTTCAGCCCCATACACGCGCGCGCCCGCCCGCCCGCGCGCACCCCCCCCCCCCGGCTTCCCGCCTGTCCCCAACCTCCTGCAAACATTGCCTAATAAGGCTCCCCAGGCTTTACGCGGCCCACATTTTCGAAAGGGGGAGTTTGGGGAGTTAAAAAGGGTCCGTTTTTGGATGGTGTCGCCGAGAAACTTCGCAAGCGGAGAGAGATTGAGATCCGGCGGGAGTTTCTAACTTGCTTGGCAGCGCAAGAGTGATCGCGGTGAGTCTCTGTCCCTCGCCTCTGACGGCGGGGTCTGTTTTCTCTGCTTTGGGGTGATGATCACTTTGTACTTTTAAATGCAGGCGAAGATAGATGAATTTTTTAAATAAAAGCGCGTGGGGGGGGGTTCTTGGAGGCAAGCTGAAGAGTACATTTATGGATTTATTGATGCATTCATTCATTTATATTGCCAGTGCATTTATATTGCAATATATTAGTCCACGAAGGCTGCAATCCCATGCACGCCTACCTGGGAGTAAGTCCTCTTGAGCAGACCGGGACTTTCTACTCCTAAGTAAACCTCTGTGGGAGATTGCAGTGCAACGGCTGCAGCCCTACGCATGCTGGCTAGAGTGCAGGTCCCGTTGGCCTCGGTGGGAGGAGGTTACCTCCTCCTGAGTAAATGAGCTTAGGGGATCGCGCTTGCGACGAGCTGCGCGATCATCGGATGCTGAACAGTTCGAAGAGCGGAGGGAAGAGTCCCCAGCAATTCCCCATTCAGAAGCTCGCCCGTAATTGAAAAATGCCAGCCGTCTGGTGGATGAATGCGAAGGCGGGCGGGGGGACACACGGGTGCTTTAGATGGCTTTGGCCAGGCGTGCAGGAGCAGCGCGCACAAAGCCTCTTCTTGCGTTGGCTTCGGTTTGTAACGAGGCTTGGGTGGCGGTGAAGGCGCCCGGGTGTGAAATGCGCCGGTTACCTTGGAGCGGCGGCGGCGGCGGCTTTCTATTAATTAATAATGGCGTGTGGGGAATCAGAGCGTCGGGAGGGCAATGTTTGAAGCCGATCACTGAGGTGACGAGGCAGGACTGAGGCGCGAGGGATTATTGTTGGCAGCGTGCAGGGGCGAGAGGTTACCCTCTGGGTGAGCCTCGGCGCCTCCCGGGCTTTGTTGTCATAGATCTCCAGAACGAAGGTCAGCCGCGCTCGTCCTCGCCCTTTTCTTCTCGCAATGTGCAACTTAGGTTGCGGTTGCCATTCTCCCCCACATCCCCCACCTCCGATCAGCCCGTTCCAGTTTCAGTGTGTGGGAACGATGTGAGCAATTGCTACTCCTGTCTCGGTGCGTAGTCAAATGATAGCACGTCAGGGGTAAAATCCCACACAAGGCCTACGTAGAGTAGACCCATTGAAATGAATGAGGCTTATGTTAGTCATGACTAACTTGAGCCCCATTCATTTTAATGGGTCTACTCTACGTAGGACTTACGTTGGAATTTACCCAGCAGGGCAGAACACCCAGATGAGCTGGAGGGCCAGATTCCAAGGCCACAGCACGTTTTTTGTGTACAGAAATGTCAGTTTTTCTGAATCGCTTTGATCAGTGGTGCAGTTTGGGTTGGACCTTTGGGCCAAAGCCTTGGCCCAGGGAGCTCCTAAATGACCACCCAGAGAGCAGCAGGTGATGAGGGCAGCAGGAGTAACCTCCACTTTATTCCTGTCCTCGTGGTGGTGCTCTGATTTAAGTGAGTTTGAGATGCAATACTGCACATGTTCGAAGTGTTTCTGATAAAGCAGAGTTGGCATACAGTTGTTCTAGCATATCAGGAATGTAGAAGCAGTTTTAAAGCATGGAATGGTGGAAGAGAAATGTTTTGTTGTGTGCTTTGCACATGAAATAATACACATGGCCATCTAAAAGTGTGGTGGTGGATAAGATCATTATGTCCAGGGTTCAAAATGACCTAGCTGCACCACTGACTTTGATGAACACCAGTTCCACAAACTCTTCTTCCTGATGCCTCATGACCCATGCAGCAAATGCCCTCGTTCCTGGAGTATACCCAGGCAGGGAAGCACTGTAAGAGCTCTGAAAGATGATCCACTGTCTGGTGTTTGTTAGCCCCACCCACAGGCAGCCCCAAACATTTTTCTGCCTGAGGCAAAGGCCAAGATGGCACAAACACCCCGCCCCCCAATTCCATGTGCTGGACTGGCAGGTGAGTCTTACTTTAGCACTGGTGATGGACAGGTATCCTCCATCTCATCTGAGGCAGCAGACTCACTTAGGGCCCCAAGCTAGGCCATATAGCAGGGGTGGGAAACCTCAGGCCTGGGGACCAAATCCAGCCCTCCAGGGTTCTCCAGATAGTCCCACCCCTTCCCTCGGCTCCACCCCTTTTTCTGGCCCAACTCCCTTTCCCCCAACTACTGATCTTTCAGTGTTTCCTGGCTTTTGTGTGGTGTTTTTCCCATTCTAAGAGCTTGAAATGCCTCTCCTAAGACTTGGTTGTTGGCAGTAAGGGCTTTAAGCTACAATATGCTGAAATTTTGGGGTTTGGGCCCCATCCCTTTTGCCTTTGATCCTGCCTTTTTTGCCCTTGGCCTCACCCACCAAGTGAAATGTGGCCCCTGAGAGCTTCTCTGAAAATGAATGTGGTCCTCAGAGTGAAAGAAGTTCCCCACCCCTGCCAAATGGAATATATCTCCTCCAACAGGTGGGAACAGCCAGGGTGGACGCAGGAGAAACAGTCAGGGGGCTGCGGCTGCTTCCCTTCCAGGATCTGCCACCTGAATGCCTCACTGTGCCTAACAGTAGAGGTGGCCTCAGTCCCACCTTCCCAAAGCAAAGAACACTGACTTTCTGCACACTTGACTCCAGCACCGGAGGAGATTTAAACAGCAACCTGGGGCCATTTCAACAGTGGGTGTACTTATGTGCCTGCCATTTGTGGCTTTTAAAAGACTGGAGTGTTGTCGGGGTGTTCTGCACTGTACTGGAACCCACCAAGACCCCAAGCTTTATGACTGACATCCCTGTTTTTCATAATAGGGAGTAAGGAATCAATGTCCTCTTGGTCCAGGAGCCCTGGCTGGCTGAGCAATGTGGAAGGGAGCAGCAGTGCCCAGCTAAAATCTGCCGAGATGTGAAATGTTACCAGAGGTCAAGAGCGACATGTGCACCTGTGTCTGTGTGTGTCCGTGCGCATATGCTGAATGTGTTGAGAGGGGAATCTCTTACTCAGACCCAATTCAAACAGTATGATTTTTGGTTAACGTGCAAGCATGCACTCATGTGGCAAAACGTAATGTGTGAACCAGCTGTATACAGATACAGCCAACAGTGATTCTTCCCATGACTGCATTGGTTGGAGAAAGTGCTGCCACATTTACAAAAATAACCGTTGGCTATATCCTTTACTGGTTTCCACGTTACATTTCTTCAGATGCCTGAGGATGGTTGTACATAGAGGGGGAAATGGCTGCACATGACCCATTTCACTAATGGTGTGAAGTGGGGTGGTAGGTCTGTGTGCATTTCCCCTGCCCCTCCCTCCCTTTTCATTCATTGCAAGTTACTCTTGAGTAACTTGCAAGGCAGGGCTGGCACTACCATTGGGCTTTAGGGAGTGTGAACTTACATGTTGGGTGCACTATTGAGGTAAAGTGGGAGAGAACTTTTAGGCACATATTTTTCACAGGTAGGTGTATCATATTATGTACATGGTTGATTCTTTACTGATTTTCATATTTCTCTGCCTGTTCCAATTTAACTGTTTTCATGCATGACATGGTTTCTAGAATTGTTCTCATGGAAGAATATCTGAAAATGTTATGTTGTAATATGTTGTTCACACTGGTTGTTCAGGGATGATACCATGGGAATGATTTAAAAGGAATCTGGGATCCAACTCACAGAATAACCTTGGGGGGGGGGGGCGGGAAATCATAGATAACACACAGTGTAACAAAACATTGTCACATTTATGTGTCTGTGATTAATCATTATATTACAAATGCTAAACAGAATCAGAATTGGCCCTTTGGTCTTCATAAAAGCATTCACTATTCTGTATGATGCTTATCGTTGTTGGTATCATTTATTCTATTTACTCATCCTCCTTTCTCATTGGTCATATGCAGCATATGACTGTTGAGAAACCTGTACATCCTGGGATTTGTAGTCTGTGTGGAATGCTGGAATGTGTAGTCTTAGCCAACATGGACTGAAACAAGCTCTGCACCTTGCTTCCTTACTCACAAGGAGGCTGTAGAGAAAGCAATGACCTAAAGTTCCTGACTCTTGACTGTTCAGGTGCAGTTGTGGGCAACTTGTGTCACTCCAGATGTTTTGGCCTACAACTCCTGTCATCCCTCACCATTGGCTATGCTGGCTAGGGATGATAGGAATTGTAGGCCAAAACATCTGGAGGGACACAAGCTGCCAACCCCTTCTTTAAGCCTTGCTCCATGTCCCCAGTTGACCCCAGAGATATTAGACTTTACACTTTGTAAATAGTGTTGCCATCTGATCAGGAAAAAAGCAGCCTGGCCTCTCCTGTGCCATTAACACAGAGTTTGCTTTCTAGTACAGAAATCATCGGCTAAAACAACAAAAAGTCTTCTAGTGCCTTAGGGTGCAATCCTATGCATGTTTAGACAGAGAAAAGGCCTACAACTCCCAGCATTCCCCAGCCAGCTGCTGGCTGGGAAATGCTGGGAGTTGTAGGCCTTTTCTCTGTCTAAACATGCATAGGATTGTGCCCTTAAAGACTTAACAGGTGAAGTGCAGTGTAGGCTTTTGGGGACTAGAGTCCACTTCAGCAGATAAAGCTTTTCATGGCATGGAGATGAGTATTATCATCTGCTAATGTCACCAGATAAAGCTGCTGTTAAAGGCCTGGGAGTGGGTGTTGGTAAAAGGTGGAGGGGAATTGGCAACCCTATTTGAAAAAGCACCAGCACCTCCTTAAAGCTGTACAATGCTTCCATGAGACATGCAGGGATGCATTCCAGTGGAAAATATTTCATATGAATACAGGTGTTACTTCCGAGCATTGGGTTCTGTAATCATGGCAGCACATTTTTCAGCATCTTTTGGTAGCGTCATGTGGATGCAAAGCTGATCATGTGATCCAGCCCTGAAGGGTATATTTTCTGAAAAATCCAGAACTTATAAGTGGGAGGTTTTCATTTCCATATCCTCTTGCTATCTAATAATCCAGTCACCTCACTAGTTTCCTGCTTCTTTACCTTAATAATATTTTTATTGAATTTTACATATATAACAAAATTTTATTTATTTATTTATTATTGCATTTATATCCTGCCTTTATTCCTCTTGCAAGGAACCCAAGGCGGCTTACACAATCCTCCTCCATTTTATCCTCTCAACAACAACCCTGTGAGGTAGGTTGGGCTGATAGTCTGTGACTGGCCCAAAGTCACCCAGTGAGCTTCCATGGCCAAGTGGGGACTGGAACCCAGATCTCCCGGCTCCCAGTCCGTCACTTTTGCCACTACACTACGCTGGCTCTGCTTCTGACATCTATAAAGACATTTCTTCATCTTTGACTTTGTTTTCTTTGGTTTTAGGGGTGTAAGGAATTTGCCCCTTTATTTTAATAGAGTTTTCCATTATTCCACTGCACAGTAGTAGATATCCAAGGAAATGCCATGGAGTTTCAGAACAAATTCTGCACATATGCAGGTTTCCCCACCTACCCAAGCTGCTGTTCTCCCTCCCCACTTGCTTCTGCAACAGTTTGCAAAGCGTGTGTTTTACCACTGAGCTAGAGAGGTAGCTAGAGAGGTTGTACCCTTTTAATGCAAATATAGCCTCAGAATGGGGTTATAAAGCAAACATCTGAAAACCATTGGGCAAAAATATAACTCCGAATGTGATGTTTATAAAACTAGCTTCCCTTAATTTAAATTTGGAATAACTTGTAACTTTTTATTGCTATAGGTTTTTTTTTTAAAAAAAATCCTATACTACCAATAGAGAGCTGAGTCTAATAATTACAGGGGTCTTTAGAAATAGTAGATTGAACACATTTTGCAGGATTAGCTGTAATGCAGTTTAAAAAGATAAATTATTTTGACTATAGATCTTCTCTTTGACAGATAAACTTTTTCATGTATACAAATACAAATCTGAGTACTCTTCTCAGAAACTGAAGGAATTCTTTTTGCATACAGGTGCAACCTCTTAACTCTCACTCAAAGAACCTGGTTTCCAGATTTAGAGTTAGTGGGAATGATGGATATTCAGTGTCTCAGGGATCACACATTTTCTATTACAGAAAGGTTCACTGGTGGAGGGGCAGGGAGGGGCATGGGATGACTTCTTTTTGCCTCAGAGCTTTATTAATCAAGTCTTTCTAGTTTTGTTGGCATCTAAAATGCGTAATCTACCTTTTGTTCCCTGAATTTGAAGCACAATGGTTTCGGAGGGCCTCCTGAATCTTTCAAATGTCTAATTTAATTAAAGTGGCTAAAGGGATTACAGCTGAAGTCCTAAACACACTTACTAAGGAGTTGGCCCCATACAGTGGGACTTACTACTAGGTAAATGTTCATAGGATTGTGTTGCACCATATACATCTGATTTTTTCCACCTCTGTTGAAGCATGGTTTAGGGTAGGGTCAAGCACATATAAAGATATCTGAATAAAGCTTCCGTCTGAGTACAACTGGCAACGATACTAAAGCATCTTATATAAGTAGTCAGGATTTCAGACCAGGCACAGAGTTGATATCAGTGAGAGCTCTTTTTAGTACTTTGTGACCTAAAAAACAATACATGAATAGTCCAGAAAGTTCCAAGGGGACAAATTTTCATGAGTTATTTGTAAAGCTAAACGAACAAACAAAAATTGACTTCCTAGGAATTCCTGAAGAGATGTGGATTAGAAGCTGAATAATGGCTGCATTCTGCAGTTTCCTTCTTCTTGTCCTATTCAGAACATCAAACTGAAACATTTGTTTCTTGTCCTATTCAGAACATCAAACTGAAACATTAATCAGCCTCTAAGGGCACAAACCTATGCATGTTTAGACCAAAAAGTCCTAGAACTCCCAGTATTCCCCAGCCAGCATAGCTGGCTGGATAATGCTGGGAATTGAAGGACCTTTCTCCTGTCTAAACATGCTTAGGATTGCACCCTAAGATCACAGATAATGAGCTATCAAATTACCCCGTTGTGTTCTGCTTGAGTTCCCTCCATGAAAAGAGAAAAGCAGCAAGAAGAGGAGTGAGATAATGGAAGACTCAGATATGAAGGGGGGGGGAGGAAGCCCGTGTAAAGGGAGGGGTAGAAGGGGGGGGAAGGAAGCCTGTGTAAAGGGAGTGGTAGAAGGGGGGGGAGGAAGCCCGTGTAAAGGGAGTCAGTTGTGATCTTGCATTTAAAACAGAAGCAGAAATCCCCATTTTAAATGCAAGATTTTAGGCTGATGTAGAGATGCCCTGTGGCTCTCCACAATGTCTTTGCTTTTTCTCTGTTGAAAACGATGAATCTGTGTGTTAATACTGGCTGCACATTTGGTTCCTTACTATCTCATGATAGGCAAAGGCTACTTTCTGAGTTGTAATCTAAGTGTTTCTTTCTTTCTCTTAATTTCTGTACTGTGCAATAGCCAGAGCTTTCTTTAGGTGTGAGCAAGAATCAGCCAGGTGAGTTTTCTGTCAAATTCTGTATGTATGTGTGGTGTGTGTACACTGTATCTATATAAACACTATGTTGTTACAAAGTATTCTTCCCTGACTTCTGTCTTTCCTTCAGTTTGCTTTCAGGAATCAGTTTACTGTTATATCAGCAGTGTGAATATTGCTAATTTTCCCTGGAGAATGACTCCTCTGTCTGCACAGTTGTAGTGACTTGTTTGCCATGAACTGCACTTGCTCCTGCATCCAGTGGTCTTGTCCTCTGTCCCTCTTCTGCAGTCAGATTACTAGCTTTACTCACCAAATATTTATTCAGTGTGACAGTTGCATTCTTCAGACAGTAGAGTTGTTTTTTGGCATTTAGGATTTAGCTGGTTTTGAGTGAAGTGTAGTTCGTATTAACTAGCGATGTGCTTGTTGGCAACAGTGAGGAGTGAGAAAGGGTGAAGTGGCCCATGGAGCAGGATGAGAAATGGTCTGTTCCTTCTTTCTCTTTTGACTGTGAGGTGGCTCTTTACCTGCCCCTGCCACAATATGAGACAGTGACTGGGTCTTGACCTGGAACCTGGTCCTGCCCATTTAGTCATATTCACATGGTGAATGGCTGGGTTGGTGGATGGAGGTTTTCTTCTCTCGTTTCATCATTCCAAGCTAGTGGCAACACATACATATATCAGAGGAGGGGCTTTAAAAATCTTCTTTTTGTCATCTGAAAAAGCCCTAAAACTCATAGCGAAAGCAGCCATTGTGACAGTATTCCATATTTGTGGAGTAAAATTCTTGACATTTTCAATGATGCATTTATGACTTATGCCTGGCTTCTTTTACCAAAACAAAGAAAGAATGGTAAAAAATGGGCATATATTTCTGGGGGGGGGGGAGAGGGGAGAACCTGTATAATTTGGGGTAACACCACAAATGATAATTAAGCAGTGTATTTTGTAGTCTAAGGGTGCTATTTCAATCCACTAGGCATTCGTTACGTTTGGGTATGTGCAAACTGTAGCCAGTAATTTGGGGTGGGTACGTAGAAGCATAAAACAGCACAGCACTAAATACACTTGGATAAGAATTTTTGAAATAACCTTTTAATATATTAAACACAAATTAATACAGTGAACATTTATATAACATTAAACATGCCCCAAGTGCTTTTCAAGTGCATTTGCATTCATGGGCTAACCCTAACTCTAAGCTAGGAGAAGGTTTACTTCTTAATGTGAATTTGCGAGAATTCTGCCTATATGTTTTCTCTTTTATTTCCTTAAGGAGAGATGCTTTTTAATGAACAAACATGGAAGCTGAACATGAAGGGAAGGAATTAACATGAAAAATTGGGGATTAATGTGAAAAAATTGGGAATTAACATGAAAAAATTGATTGCACACTTCATTTTAATCGCAGTGTATAATTCTAGCATGTTCAGTTGTTTAGGAAACATTCAGTGGACGCGTATGGTGCAGGGGGTGGGTGGAATCACCGCTGTTGCTAGGTTGGGGCAGGGTCTGCTGCTCCCCTCCCACGTGTGGTCAGTGAACGCGCACCGGCTTGCTCTTGCAAACGTCCATCTCACAGCCGACAAATGGTTGCTTCTGGCAATTAAACTCCCCCTAGTTCTTCAACTGTGGGACATTTTGGCTGTGAAACGGAGAACTCAATATGTGTTTGTTTAAGAAATACGTATCACACCCTCCAGCTATGATTCCAGAATAGTTCACAAAACAAGAACCCTGATTTTAAAAAAAACCCATTACAGCAGCTAAATTCAATTTAAACTTTAACATCCTGGGAGAATAAAAACATATTCACCTGCCTAACACAGAAAAGATAATAATGCGGGTGCCTGCCAGAGAGGGAACCCTACGAGCGCAGCACCACCTTTGAGCAGGGCCTTCTCTCCAGTTGCCACACGCCGTAGTTCAGATGGGGGGGGCATCCAGAGGGGAGCCTCCGATGGTGATCTTAGTGCACTGGGGGGCTGATATGGGAGGAGACATATTAGAAAAAGAAAATATGGTAATCACTTTTCAATATAATCCTATGATGTTTAGACAGAAAAAAGTCCTACGATTCCCATCATTCCCGAGCCAGCTTTCTTCTGTCTAAAACATGCATAGGATTGCGCCCTTAGAGAATTTTTATGTAGGATGGATATGACTCCTTGAAAACTTGGGAACAGAGGCACAAGTGACCTTACTGGGATGGCATTAGCACACTGTGTGCTGGAGCTAGCAAGCCACCGTCACTGCTGAGTGCTGATTTGCTGATGATCCATTCCTGTTATTTTTTAACTACACATTGCTTTGTAAGTCCTTTTTGTTTCTAGCCAGTTCTAGCTTTTTCAGTTATGTCAGTGTGAGGGATGAAGGGATGTTGCCTAGAAGGTTGCTATGGAAACCATGGAGTAAAGTCTTGGGCTACTATTTTAATGCCTAAATCAAACCTGTGCATACCTTGGTTGGATTTTGTTTCGTTTTTTAAAGTGGAATATATATTTGCTGAAACTAGATTAGTAGGAAGCAAAACCTGTTGTTGATTACATTCCATTGTGAAATGCTTACTGTATTTTTCCAGGACTTTGAGAACAGTGGGGAAGTGAAATTGAAATAGTAATCACTTACATTTCTAACTACTTTAAAGTTATTAAAAGTTGATTTTCACCTTTCAGTATTGACCCTCTATAATAAGTAGAACCGGAAAAACTAGATATGGAACAATATATATTGAGTTCCTACAAGTTAAATATGGTCAATAATTATTTTAAATTGATTTATATTGCATATGAAAATATGCAAGTAAGGGAGCAATTCTATGGCTGCTAGTCAGTGGCTAGATGGCAATAGGATATGTCGGTTTCTGGGATATGACCTCGGAACCCACGCTCCGAGGTCAGTTCCTAGAGAACCGACCTTCCCTCCCTCTTGTGTTGCCTTGCAGGTAGCTTGGAATGGCCATGTGCTCAGTGCTCAGAAGAGGAGTGTGGAGGGGCGAAAATGGGGTGTTCCTGGGGGCATTCTGGGGAGGGGAAGGCGGAAATGTCAGTATGACACATCCTGTGTGTCATCTGGCAGCTGCCCCCCCTCTTCCTGCAGCTGCCCCCCCTCTTCCTGCGGCTAGACAGCCAAAATCAGCTGTCCAATCAACATTCCAATATTTTATTTTTATAATTTACTTGCTCACTTTAGGAAGCTGATAGAATTTTGTATGGATTTTATCGTAACTAATGGACATTTCCTAGTATTCTGGATTAGAAAAAAAGAAAGAAATCTGTGAAAAGAGAGTTCACATTCAATAATTAGATCATATGCAGCAAAATCAGATTTGGCAGCATTTAAATATAAGCGTAGATGTCATTTAGTGTAAAGCCCACAGTTTCATATAAGCTGACTTAGCTCCAACTAAATGTGTTTAGGCATGCAGGGCATGCAAACCTCCTGGACAAATTTTGCTAGTTTTGTCAACATGCATTGGCATTCTCTGGGTTTTGTTTGAAATTGCCCCTCACCTGAAAAGCAACCTCACTTTGAATGATGGCTTAGAATTTCACTGGCCTCCAAGAAATGAGAGTTTCCCTGAGAAATCGTTCTGCTGTTTTCTGTAGTTCTTTTCCCGGCAAGAAATGTTCATTAGTTATCTTATCTGTTGCTTTTTATTTTTTTATTTTTCAGCATTAGGGCTCAAAGGAAAGCTTATTTTGCATGTGAGACATGATGTGAAAACAGGTATCCTTGGAGTCATAGACCCTTATTTCTTCAGTTTATCAGGCCAGATGTACTGTTTTGCCTCTGTGAACTCAGCTGTTTTAACAGTAGATGAAGAGCAAGTTGATAATTGATGGCAAAATGACAAGTTAAGTTTTTCACAATAAAAAAATCATTTGCAGAGTTTGTCATGTTTAATTGTTTATTCATTTATTTATTTACAACATTTTTATGCCAACCACTCACAAAAATTCTTGGGGCAGCTTACAATAATAGTACAAAAATTAAACCCATTGATTTCAGTGAAATCAATGAGTTTAATTGCAATACATAGGATTGCAATTTTAAAAGTAATGGCCTTTCCAAAGACAAGTGCAGGGAAGACCAGGAAAGGGGGAATTCATGTACATTCCTAAACACATCCTACTAGTGCACTCCCAGAAACACCTTAAGAGACAAAACATCACCACCTGCCCTATCTCTATTCATTGCTTGCTGATTCTTGCTAATTACTGACTGCCCTGGGTAATTTATTCTTGCTTGAACCTAGCTGATGTCCTTACCTTGTAGGGAAAAAAATCAAATGCTTTCAGCTGCTTTATATTTATGCAAGCATTCTGTACCTTACCAAAGTTTCTGAACATTCTCTGCTATTTCCACATATGATCATTTATTTTGAGATAATGGGGGTCAGAACCTCTTTCAAAGATGGTTCAGAGCATGGGATTTGTTGGCAGGTTAAGGTTCAGGATCTAGCCCAAGCTGTTATCTGGTGGCTTTATCAGTGATTTCAAAACTATGTTGTGTTGGATTTCTTATGGGAATGTGTGACAACATGAGCAAACAAAGTGATTGTCCTTTTGGTGCCCAGCACCATTAGAATGAGGGTGTGGGGTAAGGATACATTTGTTTTGGAGAGGGTGGGGGAATGGCTCAACTGAGGGCCAGTGATGCCATATACAACAATTCTTAGGAACATGTTCATATCATCCTTTTGCAAATGCCCATGCTTCTTTGGGAAGTCAACATCACACTAAGGGTGCAATGCTATGCAGGATTAGACAGAGAAAAGTCCTACAAATTCAAGCATGGCTGGCTGGGGAATGCTGGGAGTTGTAGGACTTTTCTCTGTCTAAACCTGCATAGGATTGCACCATTAGATAAACTTTGTATTGGAATATGTTTCACATCAGAAATGTTTATGTAGCACCACAAATGTATGTGTCACTATACAGCAGGGGCAGACAATGTTTTTGGGCCCATGGGCATGTTCGGCAATTTGAGAAACTGTTGTGGGCACCACCACAAAATGGCTGCCAAGGGAGGTGTAGCTAGTCACAAAGTTCAAGTAACCTGCCCAAATAAGTGTGTATAAGGCAGAGGTATACACAGAGGTGAGTGACAACACACTAAACAACTCATTTGAACCCACATTTTTCAGCGCCAACAGAAACTTATTTCACAGAATGCAAACTCTTTTTCTCTTCCCTTGCCCTCTACCAGCCATCTCATTTTCCCATCTCTTTCTCTCTCTAACTCTGGATCACCACCCATAGATGCGCACTCTCTCTCTCTCTCTCTCTCTCTCTCATATGTCTTCGTTTCCTAAGACTGTCTCTGAGCCCTATCATGTAGACCAGAGGCATTAATGGGAAATGAAGATAGCAGCATCTGGGGGCCCTCACTTTGCACTGAAAGGATCCCAGTTACCAGTAAGAGAATGTGTTGTTGTCAGTGGTGCTCATCATGACAATTCCTATAGCCATGCCCCCAAAGAGTAAAAAATCACAGGCAGCAGCTATGTGGATCAGTATCAACAAACCACTTCTAGAAATTTTCATCTACTAGGAGCAGGTCTTTTGTAAAGCTGATGAGTCTTAATTGCCCACTCAAGACCAAGTCACACCAAAATATTTACATTACAACAAGGAACAATATATTGTTGCTCAGAAAATTCATTCCCCCCCACACACACCCAGCTACTGTGAGAACTGAAGCTAAGCTCAAAAGCAAGAGAGAATTATGAGGGATGGGGCTGGCAGATGATGTCAGCGTCCCTGCTAATAAAATAGTGTCTGAGAGCCCTGGCTTCACTATACCACTGGTTGTTGTTTTAAAGTGGGAGGGGTAGGGTGCCAGGAAAGTTGTTTAGGGGTGCTTGGATAACTTTGGGCAACCCATTGCCTACCACTGCTGTACAATATGAGAGGAGAGAGATCTCTACTGAAAGCTTGTCATTAGAAATAATGTAACAAAGGATGCAGCAAATAGACATGGCTTCGTATATATTTTTCACCAGACAGACTTTATTGTCATGCACATGTATGTGCAAATCTTCTCTTTAAATGGTGAATGAAACCCAAATACTGTAAGAAAAATGAGGGTCTTATATCTCATTTAAAATCAAAGTAGACTCTTGAGATCGATCTTGATCACTCATTATTATACTCTCTGGTCTCTGTCTTGAAGATGCCTGCAGTCTTCAGACACGATGACAGTTTGATTAATGTGCTGGGGTGTGTGCCATTGCCTCAGTGTTGTTGTGGTGATATAAGATTGAGGTCTTTTTGGCAGGCAGTTTGGCTGTGGGACGTAGCTGTGGTGGTCGGGTGAAGGGTTAATAAAATGGCTTTATTTGAAGCTAGTCACAGCAAATCAGTACTACTCATTTCAGTTGCCACGCTAAACACCAATAGCTTTGTGGTAATTTTAACTTCTATAGACATCCAGTATATATTGGAAAACTGCAATGGCATGATTTTATATCACAAATGAAAGCTCTCTTAATCCTCAGAAACCAAGATGTAATACCTCATCATCTTTCAGCAGGCCTACTGGATATTTACTTTCTCACTGGCTTCTGTCGACCATGTGCTTGTGGAGTGGAGTGAATCCAACTCTGCCAGGGCTTTTCTCTTTAAACCACAGATCAGAAATGATTATGGGGTTGTTGTTTTAAGCCTCAAGTTGCCAGATTTATGATGAAAATGTGAAAAATCTCAGCTTTCACTTAAATATATAGGAAAGGTTTCAAACTTTGTTTTATTTAAGAAAGAAGTATAAGAAACTTGAGTGCTTGTGGCCTGAAGAAGGGGATAAGCAGCTTTGAAGTGAGGGTGAAGATTTAGCACATGGCACAGGGATGCAATAAACCTGCATGTGATGCAGATTTCACTTATCTAGCATTCATATGACTGTGGTGATGTTTGCTAAGCCAGACCTCACAGTAGGCTTGTTGCTCTTATTCAGTTCTCTTTTAAAAAAAATATTCCAGTTTTAGTCACACTTTGAGTAGACCCACTGGAAATCAATGGAACTTAAGTAACCCATTATTTCTGGATTTGAAACACTTTGAGTCACCCCTCAAATGAGATATGGGGGAGTCTAGTAACATTAAGAAAGCCTGACTAGTTCCTGTTTTTCTGTCTTTTTCCTGGCAAGGATGGTGTGCCTTTAGGAGCTGTATGACAGACAGAAATTCAACAAGTGCTGTTTTCCCAGGATCAAGATGCAGTGATGGGAAAAGATTTTCCCGTTGAACTTGTTATGCAGCTACTAAAACCAGAGGAGTCCTGGTTGGAGTAACCAATCAAAGCCAATTTAACAAAATAAAAAAGTAAGTTGGGACTGTTACCAATTCAGTAGGAATTGGATGACACATGGAACTGCCATGTGAACTCTACGTGGCAGCTATATGTTGACCATCCCTACTCTAAAAAGTTAATGTACAAATTGCACAACCAACATTTCAGAGCACATGTATAAGCAAAATTGTGATCTTTTTTTGCCATTAGAAAGGAAACCTCTTCCAGGATATAGATTTATTAAAGTACCAGTTATTGAATCTTCTTCCTGGCAAACGTAGTAATCCTTCTGCATTCCAAGAAGTTGATATAATACAGTTTAGTCAGTGTACTTAATCGAAATGGGCATATCTTGCTACAGCTGCCTCAGCAAAGTCTATGGCTTTCTAGAGAGAATTAAGGCTAACGATTTCTGTTATGGTTAATTTTCCAACCTAGATACACTTTATTCTTGTAATTGGAAAGGATGGATAGATGAGTCAAAGATATAATTCCTGTTGTAGATAAGCCCTGAAAAGACACAAGAAAAAATGTGCCTTTTAACATGCAGTTTTATGTATTTGTGGAGGTACAGAAAAGAAGTCAGATTACTAAAACAAAGCAATGAGCAAGCCTCATAAGTAAGATTGCATAGTAGAGAATACATAATTCCAGCTGGCATTAATGGATACAGTAGTCAGCGTAACTGGGTGTGGGCAGCATAAGCTCTCTCTTGGAGCATAAGTGAGGTAGAACTGCCTTTTCCACAAAAACCAGAAGCCTGCATCTGAAGAATTGACTCATTAGTTGAAATCCGTATATGAAATTAAGCCGTTCTATATAGCCCACTTTGGTTTGACAAGTCACAATGCTTCAGTCTAGTCTATTTCATCCTCCTGCTTTAGCAACTCTTCCTTTTATCTTGACTGGCCTACTTAGCACACGTATCTCCTCACATCACCTCTGTAGAATATAGTCCTCCTGACCTTAAGCATTGTGAAGTTTCTTCAGAGTTCTCTCTATGATTAATTCCTTCTTGCCTCAGTTACCTTACTCCTCTCTCCTTTTCCTGAACCCACCTATCCTTCCTTCAGGTTTGTTTTTCTCAGTGCATTCCCTATTATGCACCCTTTCTTCTGCCGCTTTGCCTTTGCCTTCCCCATATGTCAGGATCATTTCGCAGTCCTCAGCCTGGCCCCCTTTGAGGTTTTAATGCCAACCAAACTGACAACTTTTCCTTTATTTACAGAAACTGGACTATAAGCTGTTTAACTCGCTGAGTAAGTGAACATTTCATGCTACCACATCAGCTCAGACAATCGGTGTCAGAAAGTTCACTGCCACAAACATAATATAACATAGATTTTAAAATGAGTTAAGAACTTTTGATTGAACAGTAAAACAAGCACTTTAGTCAGAAGTTTCTGAAAAGTATAATACATGGATAAAAGGTACATGAAGATTAGTTTCCAGTCATTTGGAAATAGAAGTTCAGAGACCAGCTGAACTGAACTTCAGCTGTTCAGTTCAGCTGTTGAAAAAGTGCAACTTAAATTCAAAATAATGCCAATTTTGATTGTGAAGTAGTAAACAGGGCCCTAAATATCTTGAGCTAAGACAAGGAGCTGGGTTATTTTGTGTCAGAACTCGGACTGATGGTGGGAAAGTGTCTTTTGAAGGCAAATTGAAGAAGAGAGAATTCGAACAGAATCTTAGATTAGTTAAGGTTCATTGAATGGCTTTGTGGAAAATTCAAGAAGAGCATTAAATAGAGAAGTGCTGATAAAGGTGCAGGGCATCACCGATCTGTTTCCATAGTGATGTTGTTCAAACAGGCTTAGAAGAGCATTGAATATATCCTCTATAGAAAATACCAATCTTAGAAAGGCAAGTGGGAAGCACCATCATTATTTGTTTGTTAGGTCTCCTCTACTGGGTGGATGTAGGTGATGTGACGTAGGTGGTAGGCAGGCAGTTGACCTAAATAGCTACACTTCTCATAAAACCAAGCCAAGTCAGTTTGAATATTTCCCTCTATCCCTTATTTCAAGAATGATTTTAAATCTTCTGTAGCATTAAAGTTCCACAAGATGTAGCGATGGCCACCAATTTGGAAGGCTTTAAAAGGGTGGGTTAGACAAATCCTGGAGGAGAGGGCTATTGATGGCTACTAGTCCTGATGGCTATATGCTAGCTCCAGTATCAGAGGCAGCATGCCTATGTATGCCAGTTGCTGGGGAACATGGGCAAGAGGGTGATGTTGTACTCATGTCCTGCTTGTGGGTTTCCCATTGACAGCTTGTTAGTCACTGTGTGAACAGAATACTGGACTAGCTGGACCTTTTGTCTGATCCAGCATGGCCCTTCTTCTGCTTGTATGTTCTTAAGTTATGGAATATAAAGGAGGAGGTGGGCCCATTGCATTTTTCTTGCATTTCTCTGACTTTTCTCTTTGATGTTGAGTTCTTTTAGGATCACTGCAAACATCTACATGTTAATCCCTCCTTTCTTCCAAGATGCTCAGGGCAGCAGGCATGGTTCTCCATCCAATTTTATCATTAAAATAACCGTATGAGGTAGGTTAAGCTGAGAAATGGCAGGTCACCATAGTAAGCTTCATAGCTGTGTGAGGGTTTGAAACCAGATCTCTCGTATACTTTGACACTCTAACCACTACACTACACTGGATGAGTTTGGATGATCACAGCGAGAGAAGCAACCATCGTGGCTGCTCCCCCCACCCTTGCGCATGCCGTGTGCATGACCGCCATTTGCATTATTCCCTGCACTGCAGCGTGTGTGGGCATGTTATCCGAACCTGGTGCGTGGCATGGCAGGGGCAGGGATTGTACCCACCTTACAACCCACAACATGCAGTCAGGGTTGTAGGGTGGGTATAAAGTCTGCCCCGCTGCATGCTGAGTTCAGATGACATGCCAAACCGTGTGCAGGGAATAATGCAAATGGTGGTTGTGCCTGTGGCAATGCGCAGGGGCAGGCGGAGCAGTCACAATGGTTGCTTACCTCTCTGTGATTGTCCGAACTCAGCCACTGGCTGTCTTCTCCAATTCTGAAGATGAACAGATATGATAGAAAACTATGGCCCAGATTCAGAGGATCACCTAAGCCGGGGTGGGCAACTTGTGGCCCTCCAGATGTTTTGGCCTATAATTCCCAGCATCCCTCATCATTGGCTATTCTGGCTAGGGCTGGTGGTGTTGTAAGCCAAAACATCTGGAGGGCCATAACTTGCCCACTTCTGTCCTAAACCATGGTCTGGATTATTGTGAATGAGCAGTGTTGAGCCATGGGCTCCCCTTCCCTCCTTTCTTCATGCATGACAGGAAGAGAGTGAAAGCTTCTTCACTTTTGCCTAAACCATAGTTTTACATATGAACTCTTATGTATGATTTATTCTAACTCTAGATAGTTAAAAAAAAAAACAGTGCAGAAACCACAGTAATTTCTTTTAATTGAGGCCCAGGCTTGCCACAGTTTGCTTGTGATCCATCTAAACCATGGTTTAAACTTTAGATGATCATCATCTGAAGGCTGGGCCTGTGTCTGTTTTAATTAACGTCTTGGAAGTTTGCATGAAGCTGTTCCTAGTTATAAACAGTTCATTTCTCATGCCTGTTGAAAGCATGGAGGGATCCTAGGAGAATGAAGTACTCTTATTTAAGGATGGGAAAAAAAATCAAATTCCTAAGTACCATAATCCGGTTTCTTTTTATATTGGCTATGCTCAGGGATGAAGAAATACTTTTAATTCTTAAATGTTGGCACTTGATTTTTAGACCTTTTATTACTTTTACTCAGTTTTTTCCATCACAGTGTGTAATGGCCTGTCTCAGAAGTAAAATTGAAAGCACCTGGTTTTCATCTACTTTTGTAACTTTAATCCCCCCCCCCAAATACAAAACAAAACAGGATGACATAATGGTTTATATTATCGACAAAGAATATGAATGAATGTGGAGGAGAACAGGGCTTGTGTACCCTGATGGTCTTTTGGAAGGTGCAGTTTCTCATGCTAGAGGAAGAAAGCAGGGACTGATCAAGGGCATAATCCTCTGCATGTTTAGAGAGGACACAGTCCTACAACTTCCAGCATTCCCCAGCCAGCATGGCTGGCTGGGGCATGCTGGGAATTGTAGGGCTTGTTTTTCTGTCTGAATGTGCTTAGGCCTGTGCCCCAAGTTCTTATTTTAGAAAACTGTTAAAGGTTCAGAAACTCTCTTCTCTGTTAAATTTGGTCCCATGCATGAAAAGGAGATTGTCATAAATCACTTGTCATCCTTTCTGATTAAAAATTGATAACAAGATTTTAAAAGAACATGTTTTTTTTTTAAATGAAAGGCATGACGTGCAAAAAAATTGCTTACAGAAGCCCTGTCCTCCTTTGCATTTATTCCTATTCTTCACTTGAATATTTTCAGAGAACATGCACTCACGGTTGTGAATGGGGCATTTTCAAGTGATTTTCAGAAATTCTTGTATGTTCCTACGCATCCCACTTATCCTCACAATAGTCCTGTGAGGTAGACTGAGAGACAGTAATTGACCTACTGTGACCACTTAGCTTCATGGCTGAGCATGGAGTTGAATGTGGACCTCCCCACTCCAAACCCATCACCCTGTCTGACCCCATGCTGGAGCTATACACATTGTATATTGAAGCCCCCGGGACAAAGGTACTCGTCTGATAGGGCTGAAACAATGCAACAGAATTTTCAATTTTTTAAAAAATTGAAAATCAATTTTTATTTTAAAAATTTGCCCTTGAGTGTTAAAATTTAAATCTTATTGATGCTTTACAAAATCTAATTAAACTTTAAGAGTGCAATCCTAAGTGTGGTTGGGGGGCTGCAAAATGGCAGGTCATCCACTACTTCCAAAGACCTGCCAGCTGGCATTGGCTAGGGTGGGAGGTGTGGAGGATTGGTTTTCCTTTTTCCTGTCCTGCACAGTGTTCGAATCTATTAAAATTTCCTCCTCATTGGTTCCAGTGGGATGAGCATTAGTTATGGCAGCTCCAGTCTAGTGTAGAGGGGGACCCCTAACCTGGGGCCTCACTGGCAAATGAAGGGCTTTGGATCCTGTGGGTTGAAGGCCATCTCCATCCTGCCGTTGCCAATGCCAGAATGCCCCATATCAGGATCCTGGGCCAGCTGGAAATATCACCGGTGGCGGTGCTACATCTCCGCCTGTGGAGCTTTCCGCAGGTGTAATTGGGGCCTCTGGGCAGACATGGCCTCCTCTCTGCTGGCAAAGGGGCACCTCTGACCCATGCCTGTGGATCCAAGGGGTGGGATTGCTCTGCCCGGCAGTCATTTAATTGTTACTTTGCAAAATGGATTTCTTTAAATCTTGATTTATCTCACCACACTTCTAAAACCCTCAGACCAGGAGACTGAGATTTAAAAATCCTAAATCAGTGTAAGAAACTTTGACAATATTCGTTTCTTCAAACTTTCTTCATCTTTATTGTCTGAGGTGTTGTTCCAAATGCTACAAGCAGTGGTTGAAAACCGAGCAAACTCCTCTTATTGAATGGAAAGGATGAATAAAACAAAAATGACACCGTTACCAGCAGTAAAAGTGCAAAATGTGTTAACGCCCTTGTTCTGGAGAGCTCTGGAACTGTATCTATGCAGCTGCTATGCTTACTCCCCAGGCTGGACAATGTAGACTCCGTTTCCGTCCCTGTAATCGATAGGAAGCCGGCAAGTGCAATGAAGCGGGAATCACATCTGGTCTTGTGCCAATAATTGTCTTGCCTTTTAATTTTCTAAGCAGCAGAGCAAAGACCCTCCCAAGGTGAATAGGTCAAGAAGCAGGGCTCTCGTAGTATCCATCACAGTTCCTTTCTTGTTGACGGTTTTCATTAATTTACAGGAGAAGTTTCCCGCTCCCTTCCTTTCTCCCTACAGCCCCCACCAGTATTTTCTGCACTCTGGCCTTAGAGAGGCATAGCCAGGGTTTTTTTCTTGTGATGTAGAAGGGCAAGCTTGGGAAGTATGGGAGTTCTTTAAAGCAGAGTTTCCTTCAGTGAGAGAGCGAATGAGAGGGATTTAAAAAAATATTTTTCCTGTTTATTGTTATCAAACGCATCTTACATAATTATTAACTTCCAAAAGCAATAATATAATCTGGTTTTACAAACCACAATTCCAAAGTACAACAGTTACTCTTAAGATCACATTGTCAAAATGTCTATTGGTGCTAAGCCAGAAGATCTATACCTGTTCCAGAACTGAATAAATAAAACTGAATTCTGTTGGAATGTCTCCATTGTGGTCTAGCTCATTGAATTGTTTTCTGTTTCCACAGTGGCCTGCAACAGCGGCCTTTCCATATTTCCAGGAAGCCCACAAGCAGGGTATGAAAGGGGCAATAGCCTTCTAGCTCTGCTGCTTGCCAGGGACTGGCATGATTGCTTCTGAACATAATGATCATGGCCAATAGCTTCTGATAGATCTGACTTCCCTGAAATGGTCTTCTAAAGCCATCTAAGACGGTGGTTATTACTGGTGACTTCCATCAGTTTTAATATATTTATTTCAGATATTTATTAGCAGGCTTTCAAAATGTGACAGCCAAGGCAGCATATAATATATAGTAAAATCAATTTTTAGTTGGGAGGGAGTTCCATAAATGTGGGGCCACCACAGAAAAGGCCCTGTTTTTCATGCACACCAGCCTAACCTCCCTGGTAGGCATATGAGCAGGCCCTCTGTAGCTGATCTTAGCATTCTGGTAGGTTTGTTTGGGCATATGCAGTCCTTTAAGTAACTTGGCCCAAACTGTTAAGGGGATAAAAAGTGAATACCAGCATTTTTGACATATATATTGGTTGAAGAAATACTTCCCATTTTCTGTCATTCTGAACATACTGCCAATCCGTTTCTTTGGGTGCCCCTGAATTCTAATATTATAGGGATGGAAGAACAAGTTTATCTAAAACATTTACACTGTGGCTTTCAGTGCAAAATTACCAAGGAGTTCTCAGCCTCTATCCACTTCCTTGCATAATTGCACATTGGTCAGTGTAGGAGCTGGCTGGGTAAGGAAGAAATGGCAGAAGGAGTGGAAGATCTGGGTGAATATATTCTATTAGATGTTCTGGTTTGTGGGAACACAGGTGTTGTATGTTTAGAAGGGGACATGTTTTCATTGTTAGGGAAATATGCCCTAGCTGTTTTTCAGAATCACACAGAGCCAAATTAGACATTTGGTGGGAACCTAAGTCTGGGAATGTGAGTCTCTGCCAAACGTTTAAAAGGCCTCAGTGGGAGAATGTAGTCTTGAGAGAAGCAGCAACATGTGGGGAGGGGGCTAGATTGTTTAGTCAACACTGGCCCTGCCATTATTTGTCATATGGACTAGATGCACTGAAACATCTCATCCAGTCCTATAAACGAGAGCTGTGTGGATCAGAGAACATAGCTTCTCTGAGAACATAGAACATCAGAGAACATAGCTTCAGAGAACATAGGCTTCATTACTGTGAGCTGTGGTCATCTGTCTGCCACATGTTTACCGGCATGGGATCTCTCATTCAGATATTAACGAGTTCAGTGGGAAAGATGCTGTGGACAAATCTGCCACATAAAGTGTGAATCCAGTCTGGTTGTGGACTGCAGTAAACAGATTTTGAATAAAATATGAATCAGCCCTAAGCGAGGTATGCACATGTACATTTCTCAGAAATGCAGCCTATGGTAGGTGGCCAGCTCAAACTGACTATGGTGGTTAGTGTCTACCAGCAGCCTCCAATGCATAAAGAAGTGATTTACCTGATACCCTTTGATGCAAATGTAATTGATAGTTTTGGCAACTGCCTATATCTCAAGCGATTTCAGGTGCTCCTATGGGCTTTCTAGTGAATGAGATTATACATAAGAACATAAGAAGAGCCATGCTGGATCAGACCAGTCCAGCATTCTGTTCATACAGTAGCCAACCAGCTGTTGACCAGGAACCCACAAGCTTCTTACGTTCTTATGTATAATCTCATGAGCAGAACAGCACCCTCCCACCCATGTTCCTCAGCAACTGGTGTCCATAGGCTCACTGCCTCTGGTACTGGAAGTAGCACATAGCCATCAAGACTAGTAGCCATTGATAGCCTTTTCCTCCAGGAATTTGTTCAACCCCCTTTTAAAGCCATCCAGATTGGTGTCCATCACTACATCCTGTGGTAGCGAGTTCCATAGTTTAACTATGTGCTTTGTGAAGAAGTGCTTCCTTTTATCTGTCCTGAATCTCCCACCAATCAGCTTCATAGGATGACCCTGGGTTCTAGTATTTTGAGAGAGGGAGAAAAATGTCCACATGCTCCATACCATGCATAATTTTGTAGACCTCTATCATGTCTCCCCGTACCCTCCTTTTTTCCAAGCTAAACAATCCCCAGCTGTTGTGACCTTCTCTTGTAGGGGACATGCTCCAGCCCCTTGATCATTTTAGTTGCCCTTTTCTGCACTTTTTCCAGCTCTACAATATCTTTTTTTTTAGGTGTGGTGACCTATACCATATAGTCCTTTAAATATCAAAGAAGAAACTTTAGTTTTGAGGATTTAGAGCAAAGAATTTTGCACTTGGAAAAACATCTGTGTATATATACACACAATGCCCCATGCTGCATTTGAGTACTTCTCCAGGTGGATGCTCAGCAGGGTAACACCTGTTAGCATCAGGAAATGAAGTGGTATGTTGCTTTGCTGAAAAAAACAAGAACAACCTCAGTATAACTGTGTAAACATAACCAGTTAAGAAGAACATAGACATTTGACTGGCTTAGAGCAACTCAGGTACTTTAACAAATCTTCTGGCACTGTAAAAACTAACACATTTATTTATTATGGTATAAGCCTCCGTGGACTTCATCAGATGCGGGTCTCTTAGAAGCACATGGCAAATTTGAAAGTCTAGGGAATGAATGTGGCTTAAGATGATTCTAAATATTTGTCAATGAAGAGTTTGCACAGGTACTGGATGGATCATAGCCCATGGCAGTGGTCCAGGGAAGTCCGTGATACAGAGTGGTGGGAGAGAGTGAAAGAGGCTAGTTGCATAGAGCTTTGATGAAATGTTTCTACTTGAGTTAGTCATACATCTCCCAGTGGTCCACTTTATGCTTTTGAACTCCTGGACGCTGTGTCTAATGAATTCTTTTGTATACTTAAGTTTTGTCTTCTTGCCCAGACTTGGCACTGGCACCACAGGCAGACGGCAGGAGGAGAGGATGAATATATTTTTCATTTGAAGTGAAACCACACCAGAAGATGTTATGTTTAGTCTTTCAGCCTCACTAGAGCAGTGGAGGACTTTTCCTTGATTAGCAAAACACCAGAGATACAAACCACTGTGGAAGGGTTGTGAGGTCAAACAAACATTCTCATCCCAGCATTTTTCATTCACGTGGAAGGCAGAGGCTGCCACCACTGCTGAATTAGCCATTCAATGAGCTAGGGGCTAAAAGTGGTCATTCTTTTTAACTAGCCTTCCTGGTTCTTCCCATAGATTCCTCTGTGGGAAGCTGACCAAAGGCCTGGACTGGCAAAGGTTTTGTAGTGGGATACTAATGCTCAGGTAAATCGCAGGAGAACTTGGAAAAAAGGTGAAAATGTTATTCTGGGACACAAATAGCATTCCAGGGCCTGTGAGTGAAGATACATCTATCTCCTGGGTGGAGCTCTAGGGAAACCGTCACCCATTCCACTTAACTTTACAGCTCTTCCTTCACATAAGCATTTAGCAGGTGAACTGCCAGCAAAAAGCACTGGTTTTTGGGTGGTGTTTTGGACCAGTTACTTATGGTGTGGTATGAGTGTTTGGTTTTTTTT
This sequence comes from Heloderma suspectum, assembly GCF_057233095.1. Lineage (NCBI taxonomy): Eukaryota > Metazoa > Chordata > Lepidosauria > Squamata > Helodermatidae > Heloderma > Heloderma suspectum. The sequence goes on along the minus strand of NC_139458.1, from coordinate 154,558,987 downwards.
AAAGAAAGAGTTTACTATCTTGTTTTCATTTCATTTGGCCTATTTTATTTACCCAAGCCATTTGATTGCCTTAAATGGTGAGCCCCTAAGGGTTAGAACATTTAGGAAAAAATGGTGTAAGCTGCTCTGAGACCACAAGGTAGAGAGTGATATAAATCAAATAAATAAATAATAAATACTACTGGGTAAATGTTATAAGGGGAACATTCATGTATATGAAGACTGAGGTGCTACTGTAATTTTATATATTAACAAATGAATGATAGAGCCCTAGAACTGTTGCAGAAACTTACAGACAGATATTCAGCATTTTACATCAGGATGTGAAATTCAGACCCCACCACATTCCTCATCTCCCCAGCCCATGACTTTTCCCAATACTCTACCTTTCCTGGTAACATCATAACTCCTCCTATCCTAGGTTCAGTGAGGGTTTTTTAAATCCCATATTATCCTGTCTTCCATGGGTCTTTGTCACCTTCTTACCTATCAGCAACACAGAGGTCCTTCTGACTGTTGGCCATCTTAACGGAACTTTCGTTCTCTCAAAAACGCCTGCGTTGATTTGACAACATCAGCATAAGCGACCTTCTAACACCTCTGATGTAACAGCAATGCTTGCAAATCTAAGACAGATGCCACTTACTCTTACTCACTAGTAAATGTAACATAGGTCCACAGCTTAGAGCAGATCAAGTAATGGCATTGAGAGATGGGAAACGGAAAGGATGAGGACAAGGGAGGAGAAAGCAGAAGTGAGGTCAACAGAAGTGAAGTTAGATGCAGCATTTTGTACTTTCAGACTTACAGCTAGTTATGTTTAAATAGTTGTGTCTTACCTATATATGGTCATATCTTACATCGAGACAGTAGTAGTTTTGACTACCAACTCTAACCCCCGCCCCTGAATATTTAAATCTCAGGAGCCAAGCAGATTTTCACCAAACATTAGATTTTATTCCTCCCCGCTCACCGCCTCAAAATCAGTGAATATGAACCTGAGACAAGATTTGGGGTTTAAATAAAAGAGGGAAGGATGCAGTTTTCTCAAGTTCAGATACTTCTGAGTGGAAACAGGAACATTTTAAAGCTTTTTCCCCCAAAGAATGGAAGGCTGAGAAAGAGCTGACACTTATCAAGTTTGACTCCCTGCTAAGAAATTAAACTTATAATTAAATTTAAATTAAATTAATTAAATTTAAATTAAATTAAACCTTGCTTTCAGGTGCATACATTATAATGTGTCAATACTTGCTCATGTGAGTGATCTGCTCCCATGAGTAATACAAATGATACATATATTTATATCCTGCCTTCCTAGCCATCAGACAACTTAAAAATAAAATAAAACAAAGCAGTAAGCAAAGTATAAACCAAATAAGGCATTAAAAATATAAGTGCAGCCCCAAATGAAATCCATAGCAATATGATCAATAGTCAAAAAACATCTAGCAATACAATTATCACTTATTCCCAAAGCTGTCTGAACATCTTCACCGCTCAGCAAAAACCAAACAGTGAGTGAACCAAATGGGCTTCCCTTGGAAAGTAGCCTTGATGCTACTGCTGAGAAGGTCCCGTCCTGTGTAACCACCTGCCTGACTTCAGATGGCAAAGGGAAACAGTGCAGATCCTCTGATGCTGACATGAGCGTGCGCACAGTGTGGATCAGTTTGTTGCATATCTAACCTTACATTACTTGCATAAAGTAGTAAGGGTTAGAACAAGTATTTATGATAATTTTTATATATGAGCCAGCTCTTAATCAAGGATTATCCAGATAGTAGAAGGTGAATTGGATGGGTCTAGAAAACATCCTGTGTTACAAACTACAGTCAGGGCCAGAAATATTGGAACAAGGATAACTGTTTTGGCAGTTGGCCTCTGTACACCACCACATTGAAGTTGAAAGGAAACACACCCAGATGGGAACAAAGTCAGGACTTTCAGCTGTAATTCAAGGGGTTTGACAAAAGTGGAGCGCTACCCATTCAGGAAGTACAGCCAGTGGCATACACACACACCCATCGTTGGTGGATCATAAGTAATGGAACAAACCAACATCATTTCAAACTTAAGGATCGCCTTTAATACCTGGACAAAAATCCTTTGCAGTCAATGACTGCCTGAAGTCTGGAACCATGGACATGCTGAGTGTCCTCCTTCGAGATGCTTTGCCAGGCCTTTACTGCAGCTGCCTTCAGCTGCTGGTTTGTGGGTCTTTCTGCCTTCAGTCTTGTCTTCAGTAAGTGAACAGCATGCTCTATTGGGCTGAGATCAGGTGACTGACTTGGCCACTGAAGAACATCTCAGTTCTTTGCCTTGAGAAACTCTTGGGTAGCTTTTTCCTGTATGTTTGGGGTCATTATCCATCTGCAATATGAAGTGGCGTCCTATCAGTTTGGCAGCATTTGGCTGAATCTGAGCAGAAAGTATAGCCCTATACACTTCAGAATTCATCCTGCTGCTTTTATCAGCAGTCAGGTCATCAATTAACACCAGTGACCCGGTTCCATTGGCAGCCATACATGCCCATGCCATAACACTGCCTCCACCATGTTTGACAGATGATGTGGTATGCTTTTGTTCCTTTCCTTCTCCATACTTTTCTCTTCCCATCATTCTGGTACAAGTTCATCTTGGTTTCATCAGTCCAAAGACTCTTATTCCAGAACTGGGCAGGCTTTTTTAAGTGTTTGCTGGCAAAGGCTAATCTGGCCTTTCGGTTCTTGAGCGTTACCAGTGGTTTGCACCTTGTTGTGTTATGAATTTACATTCATAAAGCCATATCTTGGCTGTAGATGTTGACAATGACATGCCTACCTCCGCAAGAGCATTCTTGACCTGGCTAGATGTTGTGAAAGGGTTCCTCTTCACCATGAGCAGCATTCTGCGGTCATCCACTTTAGTTGTCTTTCGTGGTCCTCCAGGCCTTTTGCTGTTGCTGAGCTTGCCAGTTAATTCCTTCTTTTTCAGGATGTTCCAAACTGTTGTGCTGGCCACTCGCACTGTTTTTGCTGTCTCTCTGATGGGTTTATTTTGTTTCCTCAGCCTAATGATGGGCTCCTTCACTTGCATGGACACCTCTTTGAACCTCATGTTGGGAGTTCCAGTGAACAGCTACCAAATGCAAATGTGACACTCAGAACCACCTCCAGGCCTTTTATCTGCTTGATTGGTCATGGGGTACCCAGGAAATGGGCCACACCTGGCCATGCAGCTGCTTGTCAGCCATTCATTCCATTACTTATGAGCCACCAGCGATGGCTCAAAGATGTCCTTCCTGAATGGTTGGTGCCCCACTTTTGTCAAATCCTTTGAATTACAGCTGAAAGTCCTGACTTCGCTCCCATCTGAGTGTGTTTCCTTTCAACTTCAGTGTGGTGGTGTACAGAGACCAACTCCTAAAACTGTTATCCTTGTTCCAATATTTCTGGCCCTGACTGTATAACTAATGGCCATAATCTGATATAGAATTAGGCACCAACCTATTGATTTGTGCACCTAAACTCTGTGTTAATTTGTGGTCATATCATCAAGGTGACCAGCTAATCTGACTGCAAGAACATTCAGGGTGCAATCCTATGCATGTTTAGACAGAGAAAAATCCTACAACTCCCAGCATGGCTGGCTGGGGAATACTGTGAATTGTAGGACTTCTATCTGTCTAAACATGCATAGGATTGCGAACTAAGTAACTCATTGTCATCAATAAAACACATTTGTATTAAATGGAAGAGACTGATTCTTTCTTTCTTTCTTTCTTTCTTTCTTTCTTTCTTTCTTTCTTTCTACTAAGCTATGTAAAAAGTTTAAGCTAGTTATCCATTTCATGCTCTTTGAAATTATAGTCATTCAAGAAATTGCTTGTCAAGAGTCCTGTTTCATGATGCTACAACCCCCTAAATTACCATCTTCAAGAGTTGCTGCGGCCAAAGAGTTTTCATTTCTTCATACCAACCAGCTAGCTCCAAACCTCTGTAGTTCTAATTACAGATAAGTAAGGCTTTGAGGTTATTTTTTTAATAATCCTAAATTGCTCTGTATTTAGAAGATTCCAGTATTATATACTTTATTTTATTTTTTGCAAAAGGACTGAATGCTTGTAATGTAAATATGTGTTAGGCTGGAATTAAGTTAAGTGCATTAAAACCACTTGTGTGATTTGGACCAGCTCCAGTGTTGTTTTTTCCTACTCACATCTCAGAACGTGAGGAAAAATGGACAGATACATCATTTTCCTAATGCCAAAATGGTCATACACAAGTTTGACTTTATAGTTCTTTTCAACCCTCTTCCAAGTGTTCAGGCACAGTTACAATTTTCTTTCTCTTATATTATTCTCATAACAAGTCCCTTTCTTTTAGGTAGCCTGGGCAGATAGACCAAATTGTAGCTTTTGGGGGGCGGAGGGAACTAGCTATAATAAAATTGCTTAGCTCCAGTCTAAGCTGAGCAGGAGACCATCTGGCATCCAACTTTTGTATTTCCTCCCACTATGTCATTGATCTCCCCCCGCCTCAACATGGACACACACACACACACACACACACACACACAGGGGCTGTTTGCACGACACAGGCCACTGCTAGAAAACGCTACTCGTGTTGTGTGAGCATTTGTTTCCACTAGTGCAACATAAATATTGTTAGTGGCCAGACTCCTTCAGATCCTTCCTTACATATTTTATTTTATCTCATGATTTTCTTTAAAAAAGAAGAAGCCAAGGTAGCTTATAAAACAAAGCTGAAATACTGTGGCTGGGATCCAAAGAAGTTGCCAGTGTGCATGTGCAAAGCACTTCTGTGTGGACACTTTGACATCTTATGTTGCCATTTTCCCTTCTGGTTGGAATCCCTCATGCCTCATGGAATAAACGGAGGCTGGTGGCCCCTATTTCAGTGGGGTAGTGAATCCACTCCGGGTTTCAGTAAGAACTCTAAAGGAACTATCCAAGATGCTGAACCCATTTTGGGGACATGGTTCAGCACCGTGGATAGCTCCTTTAGAGTTCTGGGGGGTTCTGACTCAAACCCAAAGCGGATTCACTGCCCCACTGAAATAGGAGCCACCAGCCTCCACTGCATGGAACTCTTCTATGGAGGGTTTCCCAACCTTAGGGGGCAGTTCTTTGGGGGCTGTAGGAGATTGCCACTGGGAGAAAGGAGGCTGAATCCCGATGTGCACACAGTAGGTTGCATGTGGCCCTTTGGATCTTGGCCATTATTTAAATATACAATGAAGCCTGATAAACTATAGCAAAATAATCCCATCCAACAATTATCCATAATACTAAATTTGTATGAATGCTTACCTAAAACGAAAAGCTGTCACCCATCTTCTGAAAAGATAACGTTAAGCTCTGTCAGGCCTCCTTTAGAAGGGAGTTCCACAGTTGTGAAGACGTGATGAAAAGTTTCCATTTTCAGCCCTAGCTGATAGGTTTTTACAAACTGATAGATAGCACCCGAAGCAGAGCTTCTCCCAATGGATCTCAAGGGTTGGGGGAGGCAGGATCATTTCAAAGAGCCCGTTTTAACATAAGATTCATATGGTGGAAAATGGCCATGAGATCTTTTTCAGGCAGAAGGAAAAACGTTTCAACACTATTTGTTCTATGCAGCTGCAGAACTACCATTTTTATAATCCCAGGTATTGTAAAATGTGTTCCCAATTACCTTGTGCATATTTTAGAAGAACTACATTTCCATCAAAGGGTTTTACATACTGTTTGATCTCACTGTGTCTAAAGATCCATATCAGAATGAAGATAATTTTTTGACTGTGCACATATTGTTCCGTTCTAAAATATAAGCTTCCTTTTGTCTGGATTGTGGCTTTCAAAGGAGGGTGGTTGGTCATTTTCACGTAGTGACCTCTGACATCTCCACTGATGTGAACTGAGGATCCAGGCCTGAAACAACATGACTGTGGCATGGACTGTGTGGGGTCCCTGAATGCTTTGTGTACCTTGGTGTTCTGCAAGTTTTATAGCTCTGGAGTACAAGAGAAAATATTGGCTCAGCAGGTGGACCACTAAGCTTTCCTCAAAGTGGTTTGTCAGCTCCATAAGCAGTACTGCTCATTATCAGTGGGTGTGAGGTATATGTTAAGAACTTGGATACCAGGCAGATACAGATATACAGGTTGTATTACAGATTAGTTGTGTAATAGATGTGCAAAGATTTTTCGGAAGACAAGTTGGTTTGGAAAGGACTCTCTGGAGATGGAACCTTTGAAACCCCTTGCAATTCTGCAAGCAGACAAAACCTATGTGCTTAAAACAGCAAGTTCCATGTGCCACTGCCTAAAATAGCCTTCCCCAGCCTGGTGCCCTCCAGATGTTTTGGACTACATTTCCCAGCATTCCTGACAATTGGCCATGCTGACTGAGGCTGATGGGAGTTGAAGTACAAAACATCTGGAGGGCACCGTGTTGGGGAAGGCTGCCCTAGATGAATATTGCCAAGGTGGAGTCAGTCTGATGTCCTTGTTAAAGTTAAGATTGTTAAACACGGGTAATCATGAGGATGAACATACCACACCGAATTTTTAAAGAATTGTATAAAAATGTTTGGCACTAGGAAATTACAATTTTTCTTTTCAAAATGTTCTAGGTGAGAAGTAGGCTCATTCTGAACTCCCCTACAATCTTTTTGTGTGTGTTCTGGTTAGTATAGATCAATTCACACATGTGTTAATTACTTGATGTTTGCAGAAAGGCATAGCTTGGATGTATGAAATGGCCACATGACACATCAACACAGTGTTGTTTTTCAGGAGAGATAGTATGCTCATGGCAGAAAAGTAGCGGTTGTAAAAAAAAAAAAATGAGAATCCTATGGCAACTTGAAGACAAACAAATCTTATGGAGGAATAAACTTTCATAGGCAAGAGCCAATTTTATTAGATATATGAAGTGGATAGTGGTGGATAGTAAATGAAAAGTCTGAAAGTGTTGTTGATTGTAGAAGCTGGTATCACTTGCCTCTGGGGTGTCTCCATGAGCAATTTACTGTGAGGTTGCTGCGTTCAGAGGTTGTTTGGGAACATGACATCGTGGTCGTCTCGAAGCTGCCCTGGAGTTTTGCGCCGAAAAGTGGGTTCTTCTGAGACTATTTTTAGCCCGATTGTTTTCCTTAATTCAGCTTGTCTGTGCTTCTGTTGTGGTGTGCACCACCGTCCGCATTTACTCTAGCATGATAATTCTGCCCAGGAGTGTGTCTTTCACCTGGCTGTGACCTCACTGACCCCAGTCAAGGGGTGTTTCCCCAATGTTTTCTCTGCCTGTGTTTCCCCAATGTTTCCGCCATTTCAGGGCTGGCCATCAGAGTTCTGCGCTACCTCATGCCATGTACTTCACCTTGTCTACCACTAAACTCTGGTGGCCATCCCCGCAAAGTATAGGTGTGGTCCAGGAAGCCTATAACTTTTTTTTTAAAAGCAACACATCAAAGCGAAATAGTGCTTTTGTCTGGCAATACCCACTATCTCACTATCGCGCATTTGCCAGCCAGCCCTATAGCCCCCATCACTATTTCACTATCACACAATTGCGCGATAGTGAGATAGCTATAGGACTTGCTGGCAAATGTGCGATAGTGAGATAGGGGAGGGAAAGGAATAAAAACAAAATTGGCAGAATCGAGCATAGGTTGGGGAAGCAGGTGTCTCCTCAGAAGTAACTCCCATTGTGTTCAATGAGCCTTGTTCCCTAAATATCGATGCTGTGTTTCTTTACTGTTTGCTTTGTTGCTGTAAGGAAGTAATTAATGTGAAGCTTTGAAGCTTTGCATTCCGGGAGCTTCAGGGGAAGGAGACAGGGGGCTAGATCCTGGAGAGGGGGGAGCCTCTCTTTTTGGTTGAGCAGCCCCTGCCAGTTTGGTGACGTTCATTCCAACCCCCACCTGGAAGTATGTTCCTGTGAAGTGACTTAGAATGGTGTGGTGCACTCGTTCCTGGAGCCCTATGTGGAACAAAACCAGTTCCTTGAAAAATCCGGGTAAGCCACCACTCACTTCTCCTTCTGTTGTCATGGGGACACCTCGTCTGTGATAATCGCCTTGCTCTTCCATTCATCCATTGCAATTAGGAACATAGGAAACTACCTTACACTGAATCAGCCCATTGTCCATCTAGCTCAGTATTGTCTACACTGGCAGATGCTCACCAGGATTTCAGGTTGTGATCCTTCCCAGCCCTGCCAAATGTCAGGAACTGAACCTTCTCCACTGCTGAGCTACTGTCTCTTCCCAATTATATTTATTGGCTCTGCCAATACTTCTGACAGGAACTATTATTGTGGTTTGTATACCAATGTTTTTGTGGATATTTTGTAATAATACATATGAAGACTTTGTCCTGATTTGCATGTAGTGGCTAACTATGGGCTAAACAACCCATAGCTAGCCATATTCACACTGGAATGAGCTAGCGTACTCCCTCCTGCATGCCCACCACTTCCGCTTTCTTTCCGGATCACCAAACAACCCAGGAGTGCCACGTCCCTGGGTTGTTGCCATGACATGTGAACCCAGCATTCTGGGTTGTTTTGACAGAAACAAGCCAGGGTTTGAACCCATGGTTTGTTGTTGGCTTAAAACTCTGGGCTCTTTCTCCCTCAACAACCCAGAGTGCCAGGTTCACAAGTCACAACAGCAACCCAGGCAAAGGTCATTCCTAGGTTGTTTGGCTATCAGGAAAGAAAGTGGAAGTGGCAAGTGTGCAGGAAGCAGTGTGTTCGCTCGCTCTGGCGTGGCCATGGCTAACTGCAGGTTGTTTAGCCCATAGTCAGCTGTTAATGTGTGAACCAGCTCGCTATGCCGCAATCCTCATTTAGTTTGTGTATCTGCTTGGCCAGTATGGGACCCAAGCATTGTGGCTAATTGTGTTAGTCATTAATTCCCCCCTCTCATATGCGAGTGCTGCATTTCGATACCATCGACCATAGTATCCTTCTGGATAGTTTGTCTGGGTTGGGAGTTGGAGGCACTGCACTGCAGTGGTTCCTCTCCTACTTGGAGGGCTGATTCCAGAAGGTGGTGCTGAGGGATTATTGCTCTGTGCCATGGCAATTGTGCCATGGGGTTCCACAGGGCTCTATTTTATCCCCCATGCTGTTTTAACATCTACATGAAACCACTGGGGGAGGTTATCCGGAGGTGTGGGCTGAGGTGCTATCAATATGCAGATGACACCCAGCTCTACCTCTCTTTCTCATCAAAACCAGGTGAGGCAGTGGCTGTTCTGAATCAGTGCCTGGGCACGGTAATGGACTGGATGAGGGCCAATAAACTGAAACTCAATCCAGACAAGAAGGAGGTACTGTTACTGGGTGGTTCTTTTGCCTGGCTAGGTGATATTCAACCTGTTCTGGAGGGGGTTGCACTCCCCCTGCCTAAAGGATCACATTCGTAGTGTGGGGGTGCTCTTGGATCCAGAACTGTCACTTGAGGCACAGGTGAACTCGGTGGCACGGAGCACTTTTTATCAGCTTAGGCTGGTATACCAACTATGCCCTTATCTGGACAGAGATCGCCTAGCTACAGTTATCCATGCTCTGATAACTTCTTGTCTGGATTACTGCAATGCGTTATACGTGGGGTCGCCTTTGAAAACGGTCCGGAAACTTCAGCTGGTCCAAAATAGGGCAGCAAGATTGTTAACAGGGACTGGCCTGCAAGCTCATATTACGCCAGTACTTTTCCAGCTGCACTGGCTGCCATTCCATTTCCGGGCCCGATTCAAAGTGCTGGTGTTAACATTCAAAGCCCTTAATGGCTTGGGGCCAGGTTATCTGAAGGATCGCCTCCACGTGCCTGCCCGGGCCTTAAGATCATCGTCAGCGGCCCTTCTCCATGAGCCCCTACTAAAGGAAGTGAGGCAGGTGGCTACTAGGAGGAGGGCTTTTTCTGCTGTGGCACCCCAGCTCTGGAATGAGCTCCCTAGTGAGGTTCGCCTGGCACCTACATTGTATTCCTTTCGGCGCCAGGTGAAGACCTTTTTATTTTCCCAGGCATTTTAGCATTTTAGCTTTCTAAATTTTTATCTTTGCTGTTTTAAATCTGTATTTTAAACTCCTGCACTGCTTCTAGGTTTTATTGTGGTTGTATTGTTATATTGTGGTTTTAATGTTCTATATATTTTAAATTGTTTTATTGTGTGCTGTTTGGTTTTAATTTTTGTGAACCGCCCAGAGAACTTCGGCTATTGGGCGGTATAGAAATGAAATAAATAAATAAATAGTATTGAAACCTTTCAAAACAACAATGCATAAGCAATCTAGCACCCAGTGTTAAATTGTTGTTTTGGGAAAATCTATTTTATGCTAAATTGTCCCAAGCTTCCCTTCTGGGGCAAACAGCAGTTTCAGGGGAGGGATTTGCATGGTGGAAATGGAATGGGGAAAAGCATTAACTGCCTCTCCCCCTGCAGTCCAGATTCAGACAGGAGGTTCCCGCAGGTGAGATTTTAAAAAACGTGTACAGAGATGGATATTCCTCATCTTTTCCTCTTTATTGCATTTTTTTCTAGAAAGAAAAAAGGTGGAAGAAGTGGTGGGAAAGCATAGGAGGTTTACAAATAGAAGGTGACGTTGTCTGAACCCCCTGTAAATTAAGACCTTGTCTATAACTGTTGTTGTCGAACACTTGTCTGATTATTTCCCATCTAACATGGAGCCTGTGCAAAACAATAAAGGCTGTATGGCTTTAATTCAGTTTTGTTGGTTAAGCCCTTTAGCGTCCGGCATGTGGAGGTGTAAAGGGAACAGGCATGGCTCAAAACTCAAAAATTAATTTCCACTTTCCAACTCATAGGATGATGTCATTGTCGGCACATTGTAGGACCCTAATAGTGTTGGAGAGGGTAGGGTTCCAAGGAGCAGAAAATCTGTGAACACACTGCATAGTTCTAAGAACTTTATGTATTTATTTCCAGTATCCAAAATCATTAGTGCTCTACTGAGTTCCTTTGTAAATGGAGAGCTTGGAGATCATGGGAAGTCAGCCATAATACCAATAACTGCAAGATGTAGTGAGCTGTGTACCCATTTTTACTGGATTCCTCTTAGCTGTGCTGTTACATTTTGAACCCTGTTTTCAAAGTTTGTGGGAAGTGGTTCCCCATAGTGCTTTGGTGATTTCAAATATGCCAACCTAACCAGGGGTTGGCGTTACTGTGGTTGAAATGGTTGTGGCCGCTTCACACACATGGCTTGTCATGTGGATGTGCTTGTCATGGGGTTATGTTACAAGCAGCCACCTATATAGGCCTCATGAGGCGTTATGAACGAGTACTTACTTCCACTGTCTCCAGTGTGAGTCTGGATTAAGAGTATTCTTATATCTTAAAGATTCATTTCTAGAAAACATAACACACATAACCTGAACATAAGGAGATGAGTCAGATTGTTGGTCCATCTGGCCCAGTGTTGTATACTTTGACTAGCAGTAGCTCTCCAGGGTCTCAGGCAATGGCTTCCCCAGCCCTGCTGCCTGTCTTCCTTTCAACTGGAAATGCCAGGGGCTGAACCAGGAACTGTGTGCATGCAAGGCATATGGCCTACATTGGGCCAGCACCAAGGGTCGGCGTGGTCGAGCACCTGCCGAGGGCCCATGCCCCAGCAGGGGGCCTGCTGACAAGAGCTCCCTGGACCTGCTCCTCCTCTTCACCACTTGCTCAGTTGCCTCTTGATCTGGCCCAGACAATGGTGGTGGTGTGACGGGGGAATAGTAGATGCCACTGCCTATTTGGTCCTTGACTGTGCCCAGCAAGCAAGCAGGTGGTAGCAATGATGAGGAGCAGAAGAAGTAGAGCAGCAGCTGCTGGTGACAATGCTGGTAAGCAGGTAGACCCACTGAGAGAGGGGCCTCCACTGGGGGTCTTTCCCAAGGACCCTCCAAAACCTGGAGCCAGCACTGGGTCTACCCCAGAGTTGTGACTTCTCCCCTCATCTCCCAAGGCAGTGTCAGTTGCTGAGGAACAAATAATGAAGGTGGACTGTTACCCTCCTTACCCCTTGCTTGCAAGCTTTCCAGAAGCATCTGGCTGGCCACTGGCTGTGGGAAAGAGAATGCTGGATAAGACTAGGCTGACCATATTTCCTTGAGACAAAAACAGGACGGGGCTATGCAGTATTCTGTATTCATGAAAAAGTAAGACGATAACAAAAGTTTTATTAGAGAAAGAATCTCTATGGGCGGAATGATGGTAGAAATAACAGTGAGACTCACCCTCCTGGCTCCCACACGCTGAATGGGGCTTAGCGGCCACCTCTTGAATTCCCCGCCACTGCAGACAAGCAAGGGGGCGGTGCCTGATCGTCGCTAGCTCAAGAAGCCTGGCCCTGGCTGGATAACGTAAATGGAACTTCCTCTTTCGTCACACTAGTAGTTTTACTGCACGTGTTGATTAGCATAGAGCCTTATGATAAACACGTTCAGTTTTTTACAAAAAATTAAAAATGGGACAAAATTGACATTTATTTTAAAATGACAGGACGGTCGGGAAATATGAAAAAAATGGTACTGTCCCGTTTAAAATGGTACGTATGGTCAGCCTAGATAAGACGGGCCTTTGGTTCCCATCCAGCAGGGCTCTTCCTATGTGCTTACCTTACAGAAGAGGTGGACAATGAGTGGCTCGTGCCCTGATTTCATGTGGCCCCCTGCATGGGATCCATTCAGACCTGTGACAAGGGTGAGATGTCGTTTGTCTGGCAGCCCACTGGGTGGGAAGGAAGGAAGAGAGAGAGAGAGAGAGAGAGAGAAGTGGGTGGCAGAAAGAGAGATAAAAGGAGGTGGCAGAAAGAGAAAAGGGGTGATTCAGCTTCCTTTGGCTCTGCCCCTGTTGGTCCCACTCTCCACCAACATGCAGCCCCTGACAGATTACCCACAAGGGAATGCGGCCCACAACAGGGTTGTTTTAAAGATTACTGAAATAATGTGTGTGAAACTCTTTGGACATTAAAAGATCACTACAGAAATATTTGTTATTGATGATATTCAAGACTAACCAGTGAGTCCATGGCTGAAGTGGAACTGAATTCAGGCCAAATACCAACCCGCTGTTCACTCTACCATGTCAGACCTGTTCTATTTTAATAGGCATTGGGGCTCTTAAAGTTAAGCTTCCAAACATGTCGTGGGTCAAACTGGAGAAAGGAACAGTCGCTTGTTGCCTTAATGGTACCTGCTGAAGGTATATGCAGTGGTCCGGGGGTCTTCTATGTGTATTTGACATGGGGTTGCTTTCGGCCATGGAAACCCACCCAAAGACAAGGAATGATCTGTCTTGAATAAGACAGGGGGTGGGAAACATGTGCCCCCCTAGTTGGTAACTCCCAATGGTAACTCCCATCATCTGTTACCATTGGCTATGCTGGCTAGGGCTGATGGAAATCGCAGTCCAATAACATCTGGAATCCCACATGTTCCCCACTCCTGATTTAGGCTTTGGAAATGGCTCCATGTTCCAAACAGGGAAAACGTGTGATCTGGCTGGTTTGCTCTGTTGCAACATGCATAATTTTACGTCTTTTAACATTAGCAGTAATTTACTTAGTACTTGTGAATCCTGCTGGATTAAAGTTAGATTCAGTTTTTTTTTGGTGGGGGATGAGGGTGTGGATAGAGAGGAGAAAGACGAGCAGTTCTGGTGTGTTTGAATGTCACTTTATTTTAGCAATAACCTGACAGGCAGCTAAAAAACAGCCATGACGAAGTTAATTGTGGGACTCTATTTTCTCCAAGAAAAAAAAGGGAGAGGCTGACCTGAGAAATTGTGCTCTTTTAAACAAATGTGGGAACTGAGACATTTTCATTCAGACCATTTTATTGTAAAAAAAGAAAAGAAGCCAACCCCCAAACCAATAGCTTAGAATCATAGAATAGTAGGGTTGGAAGGGGCCTACAAGGCCATCAAGTCCACCCTGCTCAATGCAGGAATCTAAGTCAGAGCATCCCAGACTGGCTGTCCAGCCTCGTCTTGAATGCCTCCAGTGTGGGAGAGCCCACCACCTCCCTAGGTCATTGGTTCCATTGTCGTATTGCTCTAACAGGAAGTTTTTCCAGATGTTCAGCCGGAATCTGGCTTCCTGTAACTTGAGCCCATTATTCCGTGTCCTGCACTCTGGGATGATCGAGAAGAGATCCTGGCCTTCCTCTCTGTGACAACCTTTCAAGTACTTGAAGAGCGCTATCATATTTCTCCTCAGTCTTCTCTTCTCAAGGCTAAACATGCCCAGTTCTTTCAGTCTCTCTTCATAGGGCTTTGCTTCCAGTCCCCTGATCATCTTTGTTGCCCTCCAATGAACCCTCTCCAGTTTGTCTGCATCCTCCTTAAAGTGCGGTGCCCAGAACTGGACACAGTACTCCCGATGAGGCCTAACCAGTGCTGAGTAATACTAGTACTTCCCAGGATTTGGAAGCTATGCTTCTATGAATGCAGCCCAAAAGAGCATTTGCCTTTTTTGCAGCCCCATCACATTGTTGGCTCATATTCAGCTTGTGATCAACAACAATTCCAAGATCTTTCTCGCTTGTAGTGTTGTTGAGTCATGTATCCCCCATCTTGTAACTGCATTTGGTTTCTTTTTCCTAGGTGCAGAACTTGGCATTTATCCCTATTAAATGTCATTCTGTTGTTTTCTGCCCAGCGCTCCAGTCTATCAAGATCACGTTGAATTTTGTTTCTGTCTTCCAAAGTATTAGCTGTCCCGCCCAATTTTGAAGGAGACATTTGAATGTGCTGCCATCTTTGCTTTCTCAGTGTACTGTCAGAAATAAATTAAGGCAATTAGTCTACTCCTTATGACTTTTATATTGTCTGACACAAATGTATCATTAGCATTTCTGTCTGGCTAGATTTAGGCCAATATTCTATTGACTGAGCATGCTGTATAGCCCCTGCCTCATGTTTTTAGCATGCATACCTGTTATACCAAAAGAGAACCTCACAGCTTTATTTTTCCCATTCATGCCTGTGAAAGCTAGGACAGAGCACTGGCTCTCTACTTTTTAAATGTAGCCAGGATGAAAAACAGCACTAAGGAAAAATGGATGACCCCAAAGAGGCATATTAATAGGAACATAGTCTGCCTGGGTAGGACTTAGCAGCTGTAAATCTCCCTCTCCTTTAAATTTTCTACTGAGGCATAATGCCTTTATAAAATTGAGATATGCTGCTGCAGTCTGTATTTGAAGTTCCTTGTTTTTGTTATAGTGAATTGTAGTTTAAGCTATGAAATACGTTAAAAAATACAAGCAATTTCTGTTTTGTTACATTAAAAAAAACACCTTTTGGAGTGCTTGGCATTCTTGGCAAACATGTGGCCAAAATTATGCTCTTGTCTGTTCTAGGAAACTTGTTTTTTATTTAGCGCATAGTTTAAAAATGACCTGCGTTGGGTGCAGAGGAAGAGGTAACTTGAACAAGATGCAAGTAGATTCTCCTTGCATGCAAGGTTAACAGATGTGTTTCTCCTGGAGATATTTGGAGGATTTCTCGGCTTGTCTCATTTGATCTGTGGTAAGAAAAGCAGTTTTGTCTAGTGAATGACATGTTCCATCTGAAGTATATCATGCAGAGCTCCGCTGCATCCTGTCTGGTTTTTGATCCTTCTCAAATGTGTGTTGCTCAATTTGTTGCAGACTGCATATCCTAAGAAAGATCCATTAAGACAGTCCCTTTAACCCTTACACCTCAAAAGATTTCATTTTACAGAACCTAACAGTAAGGATTACCTGTTCTCAGAGAAACCCCTCCCCGGTGTTCCTGCATAAGTAACTGGACATGTGTTCTAATTGCAATAGGGAGCCTGCTTTGAGTTTCAGCTGCTGCATTCAAGGCTTTCTAAGCAGTGGCCCACACCTTTGGAACTCCTTCCCCAGGGAGTTATGTATGGATGCATCACTGCTGGGTTTTAAAAAACATCCTGAAGACACATTTATTCCAGTCTGTGTTTGATGCTCAAAAATCATTAGCTGCTGCTACTGGTATATGTGTGCACGCATGTGTAATTGTAAGTTGTACGTTTCATATTTTTGTAATATTGTAAGCTGCCTTGTGAGGGCAGTGTGCTCTTAAAGGCAGGTTAAAAATCTTTTAAATAAACATAAATCTATAAATGTGACTAAGAGAGCAATCCTATGGCCCCTAGACAGAGTCTGGGGGACCATAGGATACTTCGGATTCCTGGATCCGGGGTCGGAGGCACCACTCCGACTTCAGACCCAGGAGTTTGGACGCCCCGCCCTGCCCCCTTGCAGCTGGCATGGAGAGGACTGCGCCTGCATCTCCAAGGTTACAAAGGCAACCTCGAAGAGGATAGAAAGGGGGCGATCCCATGGGCAGGGAGGTGAGGAGACTGGGGATGCTGGTTTACGGTGTATCCAGAGGCCTCCCTTGCCTCTTTCCCTCCCCCTCCTTCACGCCTCAGCTAGACGGGTGAAAATGCCCATCTAGCTAAAATGCAGAGTAGGAGGAGCATGGAGGCGAAGCTTGCCTCCACCACTCCTCCCGCTCTGCATTGGATGGCTATAAGCCTCCAAGTTCAGAGGCTTATGGCCATCCCCATAAGATGGTGCTCTAAAGCCCTATTTGTGTGTTATCCTCCACATTGTTGTAATCACGTAGAGGGAGAGAGTTGGGACGTGTCACACTTTCGACAATCACAATTACGTGAAAGATAATGCCCACAGAGGGCTCAGCTGTTCAGATTCCAACTGATGCAGAGAATGGTCAGAATTATGTCTCCCTAGTGGAAGCTGACTGGAAGAAGCCAGGCCAGAGCAGTAAATCATGTAGATATGTGGACAACATCCTCTGGTTTGGGGTATGATTATATAAATATCATAAATCAGTAACAAAACACATCTCTTGGCTTAGAGGTACTCAGCTTTGATGTTTAAAATCAACAATTACGTAATGCAAAAAAAAGAAAAGAGTATTATGGTAGAACTAGGTATTTCCCTAGTGTTTGTATTTCGCTCAGTAGAAGATCATATTAACAACACATTGGTGGCTAAGTCAAATGGACACACTCTGATTTCTCAGGAGTACCAAAGATCCTTCGAACACGACGTTTGTTTTGAAATAATTTGGTTTCCCTTGCTGTCAGAGGAGCACACAACGCAGCAACCAAGGGCTGAGACTGGATTTATCATCCTCCACCCTCCCCATACACACTGCAAACCATGAGTCCCTAACACAGTGCCCGTAGGCACCTCCAATGGTGCCCACAAAGGCCTGCACTCACTGCCCCCTGAGAAAAAGTTTTTGTAATTAAAAAATGAAAAACGTTAGGGTGCCAGATTTGCCTTTCTGTTCCTGAAGCTGCTGCTTATCAGCTGTTCAGCAGGGAAGAAAAGAAAGCAAGGCAAAGGGGTAGAGGGGAGAAAAAGAGCAAAGCTAGAGGCTAGGACAGGGGAGAAACAGCAAGGTAAAGAGGTTGGGGGAGAAAGAAATAGGCTAGAGGCTGGGAGTGGAGAGAAACAGCAAGATAAAGAGGTGAGTGGGAGAGAAAGAGCCAGACTAGGGGCTAGGAAGGGAGGGAAAGAAGAAGGCGAGGGATGGGGAAGGGAGAGAAATAGCGAGGAAAGGGGGTGGGGGAAGAGAGATAGTGAGGCTAGAGGCTGGGAGTGGTGAGAGAGAGAACAAAGGGAAAAAATCTGT
Source organism: Heloderma suspectum (assembly GCF_057233095.1). Lineage (NCBI taxonomy): Eukaryota > Metazoa > Chordata > Lepidosauria > Squamata > Helodermatidae > Heloderma > Heloderma suspectum. Next base: position 154,541,314 of record NC_139458.1, on the reverse strand, counting down.
GTGGACGGAAGAAGACTGGGAGGGCCAGGAAGCAACATTTCCCCTTTCTCCCCCCTCCCCGGCACTACTACTTCTTGACTAGCCAGCCCTCCAGCAGCATTATGTGACTAGCCACTTCCTCCATGGGAGCCATTTTGTGGTGGTGCCCACAACAGTTTATCAAATTCCCAAATGTGCCCATGGGTCCAAAAAAGTTGGGGGGCCCTGCCCTAAACTATTGAAAAAGGTCCAGAGAAAGCCTTCTCCCCATAATATTATACAGCACTACTGCTAGTAAGTGAGATTATTTATATAATAAAACAGTGCTCAGAAAAAGAAAATTGGCTCCATGGTTTGAAGTTGGAGAGGGGAGAGTTAGCAAAGCTTTTGGTCAAAACTTGATTCAGTGAAAGGGGGAAAAAGTGTCTAATTTCCACAGATGTGGAAAGTATCATTATGGCTGGTTCCTCACAGAATCTCATAACACTGAGTTACTAATCCCTGTCAAGGTTCTGATCCAAAGGCTATTTAAGGCCAGTGGAGGGCGTTCCCGTTGGCTTTGTCTTCATCTGGCTGTAATTCTGGCATGGAAGCAAACGACTGCTTGGCAAGGTAATAAGGTAACTGTGTCTAATATGGGCAATATGGGGCAATGCCTGCTAGGTCATTATATGCTTGAAGCCTGGAGAAAGCTTGGTGTTAGTGCTGGCGAAGGGGCTTAGACAATGAATACCCCCAGGATGCCCTGAATACCTGCCCTGAATTTTTCCCTGTGCAGGGTGCACTGTGCTTCCCTATATTTATATTTGTTACCGCTCACTGGTGTTGTTGCATCATATTGGTAAACCATAAGGAGATTTTACTGCAAGTTGGGCTCCCATCATAAGTTTGTGGCAATTCATACTAGAATCAATCACAAGGTATAGAACAGAGGTGGGGAATCTAAATGGGTCGGGGACAGATGGTGTGGGAAAAAACTTTGGGTAGGTAGGAAGTAGGAAATAACTTATGGTAAGAATGAGGATCATCTCCTGCTTTCCTCTGGCATAATATATGGCCTCTTCAAAGCTACCCAGAACTAGCCCCTCAAAAGATGAATGGTGTGAACATCCCCTTCCCCAATGATAACTCTGCATTCCTGTCTGTATTCTTATTCCAACCTGTTGACCTAAGTGATTAAAATTAGGAATGCATATCCTTCTATAACTAATTTAATTTAAACAGGTTTGTCAAGCAATTCTACGAGGTATTAAGGCTCTTTAAAAAAACACTCTTTAAAAAAACTCCGTAGGTCTTCTTGTGTGTACACCCTTCTTCTAAATGCTATTACACTCAGCATTGTCAAAGCTTCTTTCTAATACAAATTCTTGTCTCTCAACTATGGTGCAAGGAGTAGATGGGCAAGCCTTTCTCATTCAGACCTAAAATAACTATCTCTGATTGTTCATACCTTCACAGGAGTTGGCTGTCTCCCTGAAGTATAAATAGTCAATGATTACTTGGACAATCAATGGATTAGGCAATTGTCCTGGGAAAAATAAATCTTGTTTAATCTAAAAGTTGAACTTATCAGGTGATATAACAAGCCATGCACCCCTGGTAAGCATGTACCTTGGGTTTTCTTATATTTTTTTCAATTAAAATATAAAATAATTACAAGAAAAGTTATGCAATATGAAAGACTTGTTCTGGAGTATTTGCTTTTACTGTATATCAGTAAGACATCAAGCTGGAGGCGTAGATTTGATGGCAAAGGTGCAATACCTGAGTTCAAACTGGGTACTACAATTCAAGAAGCATGCTGACGAATGGGAGAGAATAGAGTGAAGAACTGGGAGAAAAATAAAAGCTCTAGAGGGCAAGTTTGGAGGAACTGCTGGAAGAACTGGATTTGTTTAGTCTAGGGACAAAAAAGATTGAAGGGATATGTTGAAAGTTATCTACATTTAAAAGGATGTTAGAAATAAGAGGGAAATCATTGCTTATTCTTTCCAGTGTGGAAATGGCATCAAGGCATGGACTTAAACTACAGGAGGATAGATTTAAGTCACATATTAAAAATGTTCTGTTCATAAGCAGCTTGGCCAACGTAAAGACTTGTGTAGGATAGTTGTAGAATTTTCTTCCTTGAAATCATCAGGGAAGAGCTGGAAGCTACCTAGCAGGGATGCCGTTGGATCCTTCACATATTACAGCAAAGGTAGATCCCTGTGTGCCCACAGTAGTTTGACTACATCTTTTCTGTAATGTTGGGGGTGGGGGGATTTGTCTGTCTGAAACATATGACACATTCTGTCAGGAGCTGAAGTCAGCTGAGACTAGGAATATCGGAATAATCCGCAATGGAATCCATGAGTTTGGATTTCTACGAATCAGACCTGTGAATTCCACAGCAGACCAGCTTTTCCTGAGTTGTACAGATTCCATGGATTTGCGGACCGTTTTTTTTTTTTAACTTTCCAGAATTTCTTGCAAATTTAGTAGTAGAAAAATATGTAAAACAAAAAACCAGCTGAAAATGCACATTTCCCCCATAGGCTACACAAATGCACAAATTTCATAAATTGGAAAAAATCCAATTCTGTCAATGTGTGGATGACAGAATGAAAGGTACCTGACAGTCTGTGAAACGCAGATGGAACGGATTTTACAAAATCCCTACATCCCTAGTTGAGACTCCCAAGTATATTTTACTGTGTCCCAAGTATGTTTTACTAAGTGTTTTCATGCGCATTACTATTCTTCGGATATTACAAACAAAATATGGCCAACCCACTGTGAAACATGGTGTGGAGAGGGACAGTATAACTATGAATGTAATATCTGAAGTGTCCCTTAGGTATATGATAGCTTTCCACAACCTGGTGCCCTCCAGATGTTTTAGCTTGTCGCTCCATCATTCCCAACTTATCTGGGGGGTACTAGGTTGGGGAAGGCTGGTATTTAATATTCTGCTTTAGACAGGGAGTTGAACCAGATGATTGCTGTAGCTTCCTTCTGTCAGATGACTCTATAATGTCAAAGCTTTGGGAAGGGGGTGGAGGGAGCCACAAAACAGGATGGTGAGCCACATGTGGCCCAGAGGCCAGAGGTTGCCCACCCCTGCTCTATATATGGTGCCTTCCACCAGCACCGTTACAGATGAAAAGAGAGTTAAGATTGGTTTAAATGTTAACTTCATCTCTGCTGCAGTCCACAGGGAATATGAAACTAAAGAAAGCTAGTGCTGGGTTGTAGGACAAGGCAGAAGAGATGGAGTTTGGTTTTCTGCATGTTGTAACAGAGCTGATCTATCAACAGGGGATCTCCCCAAAGGAGAACAGCATGCAGTCCACTGAAAGATGCAGAAACAACTTTATTTATTTATTTATTTTGAAAATTTAAAAATCCTAGCGTGTTTTGGGCCCTCAAACAGGGGAATTTGCATACATGTTTTAGGCAGCGAAGCCTTTCAAAGAGGGAAGTACCCCCCCCCCCAACATTGCAATTCCCATTGAAGGAGTTTGATTTTCTGCATGGTGTAGTAGACATGGCCTTGGAGATGAGGAAGAAAACCCAGGCAGTATTTTGGGAGGTTTGGAACTCTTCCTTACAAACATTACATGCCATGTTGGACTAATCAATAGAAGTGCTTTTGGCAAGTACAAAACAAAACAGAAAAGGAAAGAAAGAAAGGTATACTGCCAAGGGTTTGGGATTCATTATAGCTGGATCTCTAATCATGGAATATTATATAGAGTTGGCAGATTTCGTGTGTTCCAGGACTCCTGTGCCTTTTAACTGTCCACCATAAAAGCACTGTGATGAAAGAAGCTGCTTCTGCCAAAATTCTTTCCTCTGTTTAACTATTAAAGGCACAGAAGCCCTCCCTGTTATACGATCTGGTAATTCAAAACACGACCGATGACACACGTGCACAGTTCCACAGAATGCCTTAGAATCTTAGTGTTACCTCTTGTGTTTTGGCTTTGTAGTAACCATTTTATTATAATCTGATCTCTAGCATTTTTCCATTTGTGATTACTATGGAGATGCAAATTGGGAAGCTCCTTTGAACATCTGTGGAATTACCTGAAATCTTTGTGAAATCCTCTTCCATTTACATAGTCTTAGTTTTATTCTATATTTATGTATTTTGGATAATGATTAACCTGTTGGGTGCCTTCTGTTATAATCCAGAGAGCCTGGTAGGCATTATAACATTTTCACACATCAAAATATTCCCGTTCTCAGCCTACTTGCTCTAGCATTTCGCATTATTTTTGTATAGCTCCTTTGGGAAATAGGTATTGAACCCCATAGATCCTCAACCCCTAGTGACTGCTACATGTCAGTTTCAGGTGCCGTTTCAAATCATGCTCATTTCTCCTTGAATCACCAGTACATATTAAAGCTCTTGTTGCCAGTAGCTAAGCATGTCAACATTTTAGAATGGGGAAAGAGCTACACAAAAGTCAGGAAACCACCAAATAATGGGTGGTTGGGAGAAATGTGCTGGGGCCATGGGAAGAGAGAATGGTTGTTTGGGGAACCCCGGAAGGCCAGACTGGGAACACAGGAGGGCTGGATTTGGCCCTGGGCCTCACGTTCTGCACCCCTGATCCAGACGTACACACCACTTGGTTCAGCATTATTACACTGCGTGAGTCTTCACAGCTTTCCTTTTAGCCTAGCTGTTTATAGTGTCGAGAATGCAGGCCTCTACCTGGGCCAGGGAAGGCCTCAGCCAGGGGTAAAGAAGAATCCCAGGCGCTGTTAGCTTTCTGCCTTTCCTTGGGCTTTCTATGCATCTCCTAGCGCAGCCATAAGGAATTTTCCTTGGCCTGCTGCTTGCAGTCACATATGCTTTGTTTCCTTGTCTGATTCCCCTTGAGTCTTCCAGGCCTCTCAGAAATATGCCCCCGTTGCCAGGTCAGCTAGGCCTGTTGGCTGGGTGAGCCCAAGTGCTGCTCCCACAGACCCAGCAGGCACCTGCCACTCCTGAATGGCTCATTGAGAGAATAGGGCATTGCAAATTTGCCCCTCTCCTGTGGCTGTTATTTCCTGTACACATGTGTCATTCTGTTTCTTCCCATCCCTCCTTGCCACCCGCCACATCACCCGCTTGCCTTGCAAATATGTTTGGTATATATTGAAAATATAAATTACCACTACTGCTAAAAATGGTAAATATGCAGAAAAGAATGCTTCCAACAATGCTTGAGAGGCATAACATTATTCTGATAGTGGATATTGGGTCTGCCAAATACAGAATTCTGGTCGGGGAGTGAGGTGTACTCAATCTTGTCTTCAGACATCACTTTTAAATTAGCTCCACAATCCCAGACATTCAGACTGAGGCACAAGTAACTTTTTGCAACTGAGTGAGGAAAACCACAGTCATGATTAGTTTGTAAAATGTTAAATTCCATCAGTTTCAAGGACTTAAAAAGAAACTCTGTTCAGCAGCTGTCCAGAGAAGCTGCAAGTTACAGTACATAGCCTTAATATTCCAAATCTATTGCTTGTGCTCTTTTATCATGCTTATCTATCTGTATTCCTCACTTTATCAGAACAAAGTTCATCATATGTGTTGTCTGTCACATCCAGAATCCAAAATTCAAAAAAACAGAAGAAGCCCTGTTAATGTTGTTTCTGAACAGTCTGCCCTCCTGCATCTAACCTATGACTTTACTGGAAACATCTGGACATAGCTCTTGTTTAAGGGCTGTACGAAGTCCTGCTCTACTAGAATATTGACCCTCTGCTGAAAAGAATGTGTTGCACCCACTGAACGAAAGATATAAAACAGATTCAAAACATTTGGAGGGTCAGCCATATTACATGTGTAAACTTTTTAAAGTTAAAAAAAACTTATACTACATAAATGGAATTCTTCATGAGGCATACATATTCACAACAAAAGAGAAAACAGTGTTTTACTTAACAAAACAAGTTAATTGAAGCAGAGTTGAATTAGGATGGATTGAAATGAGGGCTTAGGCAGAAATTATGTGGTGGTGGATGCAAACTCCCTGGAGCCTAGCAGCATCAGTCAAGGGATGGAGTCACATGATAAAATGGCAGAGCATCTAGGGGCATACCCGAGTTCTAGAGCCTACAGAAAATACTCTGCTCTTCTAAGGCTGTAGTCTTCAACTTTTTCAGACCTAGGACCCACCCTTAACCCAAGATATATGGCTATTCCACATGTAATAGATATGTAATTATTAAAAGTTTCCTGTCACTGACCTATGTATCGATGCATGATGGAACACCAGTGTAGATCATTCTTGAGCAATCTAGACTCCAATTGTGTCATAAGCACATAGTAAGATCTAAAGGTAGTGTTATGTTAGAATGAAGTTAGACCAGGGGTAGGTAACATGATGAAGCACAGAGTAAGATCTAAAGGTAGTGTTATGTTAGAATGAATTAAGTTAGACCAAGGGTAGGTAACATGATGCCTGTGGGCACCAGCATGCCCCTGGCCACCTTTCTTGGTGTCTGCCAAGGTATCCTACCCCTTCCATTTTTAAAAAAGTTAACACATTTTCTTATGGGCATTGCTGAATGCTGTGAAATAGGCTTTGTTGACGCTGAAAACAGTTGGTTCAAAGGAGTTGTTTAATGTGTTGGGGCTCAGGCTCCACCTCTGCCTTGTACTCAGTCTTTTGGGCAGATTATTTGTCCTTTGCCATGCCTTCTATGGGAACCATTTTGTTCTGGTGCCCAGGACAGTTTACCAAATTGTTAATTATGCCCATGGCCCAAAAAGACTCCCTGCCCAAGTTAGATCATGCCTGGTGCAGACAGATCTCAAGGTGTAGTAAGTCCTGCTGGTGTAAGGTGAGGTGGGAAGGAACAATGAATACTCTCCCTTTGAAAAGATGAAAGCTAGCAGGTTTGCAGATCTGTCTCTATGTGTTTCATGTTCCCTTTTTCTCCTAATTAGTGATCTTGTATTGTGAGATGCTCTTCCTTTTTGTTGCTTGTATTTTCAAAATAAAATTTCATGTCAAATATATGTAATATTTCTCTTATTGTGAACCACTCTGAAAACTTTGTTATTGGGTGGCCTACAAATACTGTAAGTAAGTAAGTAAGTAAATACATAAGGTTTTTAAAATATATTTTCGAAGGAAGAGTAGCCATTGTTCCTTCATCCCAGTATGCTTTGCTACATCCTGAGGTCTTTTTATATCAGGCATGGTCTAAGCCTAAGGGTAGACAACCTGGTGTCCTCCAAATCTTTTGGATTGTAGTCCCCATCATCATTGACCATTGGCCATGCTGTCTGGGGTTGATGGGAGTTGTAGCCCAAAACATCTACAGCTTGGTAGCTGGAGGCTACCAAGTTGCTTATCTCTGGTTTAAGCAATTAATAGCACAGTTCTGGTCATGTCTATTCGGATGTAAGTCCCACAAGTTCAACTTACCTGGGAGTATGCCCCAGTATACTCAATGTGAGACAACTTCAGTGTAAGACTTATTCAGTGCGAAAGTAAGCCTGTATAGGATTGTGGTGTAAATCTGCTTAACACCTCCTCCATTCCATTTTAAGACTATGTCCCGCGGTACTTTTTCTCCCCTCTATTATCCTTCCTCACCTAGCTTGAATAAGAGTTCTGGTGAATGGAAAGCTTTCTCACTATTTTGTGACCTTTTGTCCTAATACAAATATTGTATCACTTTTGTTGGATCTGCTAGTCTTTTGCTGGCTTTTTTCTTTTCCTAGTAGCACAACATGGCTGCCTGCATTTTTTTTTTTTGACAGCTTCGACATGGTAAATGCAAGTCTTAGGCCTACAACAGATAAAGATGGTATCTTTTATTTGACGTATTCTATGTTTTTTATATTGTGTTTCGTATTCTCAAGCCTTTGAACACATCAGATGCCCTAGAAAGATCCTTTCTGCCAGGGCTAACTTGTCCTGTACTTTCTGGAAGACATTAGAAAAATGATGTAACTTTCATAGAGGATGTCATACAGTGCTAGCAGCCTTATCTGCCATTCCCAGTTTGAAATCTGCTCCTGTGGAGTTTGGATGCAGGCTGCTGTATCTGTGGAAGTGTTCTTTGTTTTTGTTGTTTCTGTTCTCCACCATTCTAAGTTCAGTGATATTATTTCAGAGGAACTGTGGAATATAAACCCAGGAAAGCATGCATATTTAAAAAATGATTTAGCAACGGAAACTGAATAATGGAGCAAAAACAACAAAGAGTCTTATGGCACCTTATAGACTAACAGATTTATTCTGACATCAGCTTTCATGGATTATAGTCCACTTCATCAGATGCAAAGCTGATGCCAGAATAAATTTATTACTCTTTAAGGTGCCACAAGATTCTTTGTTGTTTTCACTGCAATAGACTAATATGGCTGCCCTCTGGAAACTGAATGATGGAGGTAACAATCATCAGCAGAACCTACTGATGCTTATATTTTCTCTGCCTTATGTGGGATGCATTGTTGGTTAAAACTGAAACTGGCCAGTAAAAACACTACACTTCTCTCCAGACTTGTTCCCAACAGTCTTGCAATCTTTTGGACAACTTAACTGTTTTACATGTTTCCAATTCTTTCTATAGCAATATTGCACAAAGGAATATGTAACTGAGTAATTTGTGAACAGCTCTTTCTTTGTTTCGATTCATCAGGGGTTGCCCAGCTGGGGGGTTCAAAGTCCTGTGGAGAAGTGATAAGAGTCAAGGATAAAGGGACACAGGAGAAGGAGGCCATAAAAAATGGCTGCAAATTATCCACGGCTGGATTTCTATCTTGCTCTGTATATTTTTCTTTAACATCCATCCCATTACCAAACTGAGTCAGTGCCTCCTTGCCTGTGATGATGGTGATGATGATGATATATGGCACTGAAATAACTAGGTTTTTCTATACTAGGTCAGAGATAAGGTGAGTTTACACAACACGGCAACCCACCCTGGTGAATAAGCAAAGCAGTGTGGGTTGTCTGTGGAACAACCCACAGTGAGCCCGAAAGACTATCGATCATAGCGTGGGTTGTTCTCCCGCTCCTTCCCCCTCAGTCTTCCAGCTGGCTCTGGCAGGTATCCCAGGAGACTTGGTGGCAGAACCCATCTTGTTTGCTGCTAAGTCCCCCTCCCTGGTCGCGTTCCCCAGCTTTTAAAAAACATTTGTGCAAATGGGGCTGAAATTTTATTATTTTTTTTAGCTTTTGGAATATGTGAAAATGTCTTCCTGATTGTTTTTAAATATTTCCCCCCAGTTTTTTCATAGTTGAGAAAGTGCACATTTATCGCCATCAAACTATGTATCGCCTTGCCTTGTCTATTGCTCTGTATGTTTCAGCTGTCAAAGGGAACAAAGTGTACTAGGACACATACAAGGTAATTGACAAGATGGGACCGCATGTAGGCTAATTTGACAGCCATTGACAGTTGACAGATCTGGGGGGAAAGGGGACCAGATTGGCCCCTTAGCAAAGTGACCTTCAAGTTTTAAGGGTGATCTAGGGTCCATCCCATTTTTACAGCTCCCCTGTTACTGCGAATGGGAACTGCTAAAATAGGGTGGACCCTAGATAACCCTTCACTTGCTGGAGACTTGGGTAGGTGTGCAACGCAAGCCGGGACAACGCAAGGGGGTTCCATGCTTAGGAACTTGAGGATCATTTGCTAAGGGGGCCATCTGGTCCCCTTCTCCTGAGCTGTCCATGGGTAATTTGCACACAATTACCCATTGACAGCTCAGGAAGAGGGGACCAGATTGGCTCCTTAGCAAGGTGATCCCCAGGGTTTTAAGTGTTGAATTGATGCTTGGGGATCCTCCTTTCTATTGCACACTTTCCCAAATCTCCAGGAAGTGGTTTTAAGGGTGATCTAGGACCAACCTATTTTTCATGGCTTCCCTGTTAGTGAGAATGGGAGTTAGGAAAAGGGGGTGGACCCTAGATCAACACTTAAAACAGCTTGCTGGAGACTTGGGGAGGAGTTCAATGGAAGGGGGAACCCCCAAGGGCCGGTTCCACACTTCAAAACTTGAGGATGACTTTGCTAAGGGGCCAATCTGATCCCTATCCCCACCCAGACCTGTCAACTGTCAATGGCTGTCAAACTAGCCTATATGCAGTTCCATCTTGTCAGTTAACTTGTATGTGTCATAGTACACTTTGGTTCCTTTGACAGCTGAAACATACAAGGCAATAGACAAGACAAGGCTATATATAGTTTGACAGCTGTAAGTGCACACTTTCGTAAATGTGAAAACCTGGGGGGAAAATAATAATTTTTAAAATTCCAAATTTTTATGCACATTCCCAGGGCCGAAAAACATTTCGTCCCCATTTGTGCAAATGCTGGGGCCTGAGGGGAAAAATGGATTGGTGAATAAATGATTTCCCCCCCTAAAGTTCCCTTTGGGCATCGTTGCAGGGGCAGACACTGGCAAGGGAGGCTTGAGGCAGGCATGATCACCAAGAGCAGCAGGGTTTTTTGTTGCTCTTACCAAGTAGCTTGCTCACTACTTCCTGCAATCCACAATGAGTTGGCTGTCCTGGGTTTGGATGACACACCAACCCATCGTAGGTAGAACAACCGCTAGAACAAGCCATGGGTTGTCAGGGTGGCTTCTTGCCCACAAACAAGCCACCCTGTGGGAAGCGGTCCAGGTTCGGACCACTTCCCATAGGTTGTTACCCATGATGGGTTGTCATGTCAGGCGAACCCAGTCACTGTTAGCCTAGTTTACCCATTCCAGGCTGACTTTTCTGTTGTCATTGTTTAATGCCTAGAGGCCAAACCATATGTGACATGATATGGGAACAGGATCTCCCATGGTCTTTTAATGTTAATAGCACCTGTGGGGGGGGGGGGAAGAGGAGGAGGGATTCGAGTCAGGAACATGGTGCTGTGGGGGGAGAGGGGTTTAGCCCTTTCCTGTGTCTTACCTATTTTGGCAAGATGGTGGTCAAGTGGTAGTCAGGAAGGGGCTACTACCCCAGGTTTTTATGAAACCAGCCACATCTGCCACAGAAACAGCCACAGAGTTAGAGTTAGTGAATAAAGTACCTCTAAAGTAGTGCCAGAGCAGCCACAGGTTGCTTTCCTTGGTAAAATAACTTATCACAGTGGTGTCCAGATTTGTGATTCTATAGGGTCTGGTAAGAATTTAAATAGGCTTTCAATAGGTCACTGGGCTCAACTCTATTCCCCAAAGGCTTACACAAGCGTTCCCCAAATTGGTGCCCTCGAGATGTTTTTGACTTCAACTCCCATCAGCCTCAGCCAGCATGAGGCTGAGTAAGGACATCAGGAATGTTGGGAGCTGTAGTCCAAAACATCTGAAGTGTGCCAAGTTGAGGAAGGCTGGCCTCCATGTCTCCATTTCCCCTCAAGCCTGCCTTATTAATAGCTCATGGCTTGGGAATTTGGGGTTGCATGAAAGTGGGTACACTACATGTGGGGAAAGTTTAGCACAAACCTATCTGCCCACTGTTACCAGTCACCAGGATCACACCGATAGCTGCCATCTCTCTGTGTGCACTAGCCTTTGTCCATGGCTTTGACCACAAGTACATGCAATTGTGTCCACAAACGTGGCCTTGTGTATTGGCTGTCTGACCCAGCAACATCATAACTACAGCCTTCGCCAACCTGGTGCCTCCAGATGTGTAGGGCTGGGGATGCTAGGAGTTGTAGTCCAACACATGTGGAGGGCACTGGGTTGAGGAAGGCTGAGCTACTTCAGCTCTTGCCTGAGAGAGAGAGGGGAGAAGGATACTTTGGAGATGGGTAGCCACTGCTCAATATGCTCTCTAATATGGAAGCTCTTTAGGAGGTTTGTCTTTTGAAAGGAGCTGCAGCACAGTAGTTATACACAGAGGTAGTAGAAGCCTCACCTTTATGGAGAGAGATGTCGACTGCCTTGGGCAATTCTTCTTGGTTGCCGGTGTTATGACCCTGTCCCCTAACCTGGTTAGTTCAGTATTGCTGTCAGCTGTGCATGATACCGCTGCTTTAGGCCTAATTCCAGTGAGTTAAGTGTAAGGAGGAATCCTCATTCAGTCATTTTCTCAAGTGCTGCCAATCTTCTCTTAGAATGTGTTAATGGGAACTGCCAAATTTACAAGTTACAAGTGGTTGCTATTCCTGCAGAGACAAAAGGAGACATCTAGGTGCACATAGGAACATATATCCCCTACCTAAGGAACTAGAAGCACAGCATGTGGTCAGATCTAGTCCTTGGTTTCTATATCAGTGAAATGGAGTTTGAAATGCTTTTGTACTGTCTGCTTTCAATTGGTGTTGAGAGGTTTAATCCAGTATTGTGTGTCAGGGGCTTTAAGGCCCTGGAATGGATGGAAAGTGCTATTTAAGAGCTTAGTGATTCTATTATTAAAGCAGTTGATGGAGCTTACAGTCCTTGACTGCAAAGTCTGAAACCAGGGCTATGCTCACTGACAAATTTCAGCTTATACGAGAAAGACTTATTCCCCTGCTGTGCTGTTATCACCTGTATTGACTTGGTCTGAATCTATGTACTTTGCAAGGACTATTGGCAATGAAAAGCATTTCTTCGCATTAGACGTGGGATACGTCAAGATTCTTTACCAAGGGGTGGGGGGAAGAAAAAAAAAGCATCGCCTTTTTGTTAAGTACAGTGGAGTTATTACAGTATCCTGACAAAGATATTCTCTCCAAGATGAACTGGGTAATGGCACATGGAGGTAAGTGAAGGAAAATGTATTAGGTGAATTACAGAACTGCTATATGTTTACAACTCAAGTAGAAGTGTGTGAGTTGGTGGCAGGGTTGGGGATAGTTCTCTAAAAGCAAGGATTCAGTCTATGTGGCATCGCAAATGGCAAAATATTGATTTTTAAGGATCTGGATTATATTCTAGGTGGACATCTTTAGAATAAAGGCATTTGGAAAATGCTGTGTTTCTTTTGGTTTGTAGTCCTCTACAATTATGAAAAATGGCAGTTATGTGAGAGGCTTGCAGAATCGAAAGCACTTACGAGGCAGTGTAAAACTAACACAAAACCGTCTGTGTTGACTAACAAATAACTCCCATATACCATGCCTGGGCTAAACACAGTGCAATAGGAAGTGAGATGTTCTCAGTATACATTTTTCAATTCCTTCAGGGCAAAACTAGATGTGAGAGCACATATCTGTGTTTAGACATGGATCTACCCCAATTCGTGGAAGGGAAAGAGGAAAATGGAGGTGTTTTTGTTTTTAACAGCAGGTCTGCATAGCTATGGAAGGCAGAACTCTCTCCCTGCCTAGTTTCCTCTCGCTGCAGTCTGTCCACACATCTGGCACATTTCAGCTTTTATATAGGAAGGGTGAATGGCTGGAAGAAAACAGGCAGAGGGTCTGCAGAGAGGTAAAGAGCAAGGGCCCCTTCATGGATCACTGCCTTGTTGTGGCGAAGGGGCTTGCGTAACTCAGTGAAGCCATAAGCTATGCCGTGCAGGGCCACCCAAGACAGACAGGTCATGGCAGAGAGTTCTGACAAAATGTGGTCCACTGGAGAAGGAAATGGCAACCCACTCCAGTATTCTTGCCAAGAAAACCCCATGGAATGTATCACAAGGCTAAAAGATATGACGCCGGAAGATGAGCCCCTCAGGTCGGAAGGTGTCCAATATGCTACTGGGGAAGAGCAGAGGGTATTTCCAAATAGCTCCAGAAAGAGTGAAGTGGCTGGGCCAAACCCGAAAGGACACTCAGCTGTGGATGTGTCTGGCGGTGAAAAGAAAATCCGATGCTGTAAAGAACAATATTGTTTAGGAACCTGGAATGTCAGATCAATGAATCAAGGTAAGCTGGAGGTGGTCAAACATGAGATGGCAAGATTGAACATCGACATCTTGGGAATCAGCGAACTAAAATGGACAGGCATGGGCGAATTTAATTCAGGTGACCATCATATCTACTATTGTGGGCAAGAATCCCTTAGAAGAAATGGAGTAGCACTCATAGTCAACAAAAGGGTGGTAAAAGCAGTACTGGGGTACAATCTTAAAAATGATAGAATGATCTCAGTACGAATCCAAGGCAAACCATTCAACATCACAGTAATTCAAGTCTATGCCCCAACCACTGAGGCCAAAGAAGCTGAGGTTGATCGGTTCTGTGAAGACCTACAACACCTTCTAGAACTAACACCAAAAAACGATGTCCTCTTCATCATAGGGGATTGGAATGCTAAAGTAGGAAGGCAAGAAATCACCGGGATAACAGGCAGGCATGGCCTTGGTGTACAAAATGAAGCAGGACAAAAGCTAATAGAGTTTTGCCAAGAGAACATGCTGATCATAGCAAACACTCTTTTCCAACAGCACAAGAGGCGACTCTACACATGGACGTCACCAGATGGTCAATATCGAAATCAGATTGATTATGTCCTTTGCAGCCAAAGATGGAGAAGCTCCATACAGTCAGTAAAAACAAGACCTGGAGCTGACTGTGGCTCAGATCATGAGCTGCTTCTTGCAAAATTTCGGCTTAAATTGAAGAACGTCGGGAAAACCACTAAACCGTTCAGGTATGACCTAAATCATATCCCTGATGAATATACAGTGGAGGTGAGGAATAGATTTCAGGGATTAGACCTGATACACAGAGTGCCTGAGGAACTATGGACGGAGGTCCGTAACATTGTTCAGGAGGCAGCAACAAAATCCATCCCAAAGAAAAAGAAATGCAAGAAAGCCAAGTGGCTGTCTGATGAGGCTTTACAAGTAGCTCACGAAAGAAGGGAAGCGAAAAGCAAAGGAGAAAGGGGAAGATATACCCAACTGAATGCAGAGTTCGAGAGAATAGCAAGGAGAGACAAGAAGGCCTTCTTAAATGAACAATGCAAGGAAATCGAGGAAAGCAACAGAATGGGAAAGACTAGAGATCTCTTCAAGAAAATTGGAGATCTCAAGGGAACGTTTTGTGCAAAGACGGGCATGATAAAGGACAAAGAAGGCAGGGACCTAACAGAAGCAGATGAGATTAAGAAGAGGTGGCAAGAATACACAGAAGAACTATACAGGAAAGATCTGAATGTCCCTGATAGCCATGATAGTGCGGTCACTGAACTAGAGCCGGACATCCTCGAGAGTGAAGTCAAGTGGGCCTTAGGAAGCATTAGTAACAACAAAGCTAGCGGAGATGACAGTATTCCAGCCGAGCTATTTAAAATCCTAAAAGATGATGCTGTTAAAGTGCTGCATTCAATATGCCAACAAATCTGGAACACTCAACAGTGGCCACAAGACTGGAAAAGGTCAGTTTACATTCCAATTCCAAAGAAGGGCAACGCCAAAGAGTGTTCAAACTACCGCACAATTGCGCTCATTTCACATGCCAGCAAGGTGATGCTCAAAATCCTACAAGCTAGGCTTCAGCAGTATGCGAACCGAGAACTACCGGAAGTACAAGCTGGGTTTCGAAGAGGCAGAGGAACTAGAGATCAAATCGCCAACATTCGCTGGATCATGGAGAAAGCAAGAGAATTCCAGAAAAACGTCTATTTCTGCTTCATTGACTACGCTAAAGCCTTTGATTGTGTGGATCACAACAAACTCTGGCAAATTCTTAAAGTGATGGGAGTACCAGACCACCTTATCTGTCTCCTGAGAAACCTGTACGAGGGTCAAGAAGCAACAGTAAGAACCAGACATGGAACAACCGATTGGTTCAAAATTGGGAAAGGAGTACGACAAGGCTGCATATTGTCACCCTGCTTATTTAACTTATATGCAGAGTACATCATGAGAAATGCCGGGTTGGATGAATCAGAGGTCGGAATTAAGATTGCCGGGAGAATTATCAACAACCTCCGATATGCAGACGATACCACCCTAATGGCAGAAAGCGAAGAGGATCTCAAGAGCCTCTTGTTGAGGGTGAAAGAGGAGAGTGCAAAAGCTGGTTTGAAACTCAACATTAAAAAAACTAAGATCATGTCATCTGGCCCTATCACTTCCTGGCATATAGAAGGGGAAGAAATGGAAGCAGTGACAGATTTTATTGTCTTGGGCTCCAAGATCACTGCAGACGGTGACTGTAGCCATGACATTAAAAGACGCTTGCTCCTTGGGAGGAAAGCTATGGCCAGCCTAGACAGCATAGTAAGAAGCAGAGACATCACCTTGCCGACAAAGGTCCATCTAATCAAAGCTATGGTTTTCCCAGTAGTAATGTATGGCTGTGAGAGCTGGACTATAAGGAAGGCTGAGCGCCGAAGAATTGATGCTTTCAAATGTGGTGCTGGAGAAGACTCTTACGAGTCCCCTGGACTGCAAGGAGGTCAAATCAGTCCATCCTAAAGAAAATCAACCCTGACTGCTCATTGGAAGGACAGATACTGAAGCTGAAGCTCCAATATTTTGGCCACCTAATGCGAAGAGAAAACTCCCTGGAAAAGACCCTGATGCTGGGAAAGACTGAAGGCAAAAGGAGAAGGGGACGGCAGAGGATGAGATGGCTAGATAGCATCACGGATGCAATGAATATGAACTTGAGCACTCTCCGGGAGAGAGCGCAGGACAGGAAGGCCTGGCGTGCTATGGTCCATGGGGTCACGAAGAGTTGGACACGACTGAACGACTGAACAACAACAACAACAACAAAGAGCAAGGGTGTCATTTTGTTAAGTCCTGCACTCCTTACTCACATTCTTCTTTGGTACAGCAGGTGGGTGGGCATGCTGTGAAACCATTTGCCCCCTTCTGTTGGGTCATTTCTTTGCCACACAGTTCAGGCCTGGGCAGACTTCAGGCTTGCAGGATCTACTTTGTTTTCCACTAGAATCCTGAGGTCCACCAACCAAAGCTAGGTGCAAAATAGTGACTCAAGGAGGTGGACATAGAGTTGAGGAACAAGGATTCCTTGAGCACCTAACCTAGGGTTTTTTTTTAGTAGCAGAACTGGAGCTTGCACACAAATCCTTTCACACACAAATCTACTTCTGTTCCTCCTCACCCCAAGCTCTCTTGATTTTAGCACCCTAATTTAGGAGGGGAAAATGTTGCTGTTGTCACTATTGTGAAACAACTGGGAGCTAGAAACACTTGCTGATCTACTGTAAGTCACCTAGGGTGCAATCCTATGCATGTAGGACTTTTTTCTGCCTAAATAACTCCCAGCATTCCCCAGCCAGAATGGGGAATGCTGGGAGTTGTAGAACCTTCTTCTGTCTAAACATGCATAGGATTGTGCCGTAGAGATCTACCAGTAGATCTTGATCTACCTTCTTCTTGCCCTGTTCTAGGAACTATGCAGCTCTGCAAATGTCTAAAGGTCCAATTAGTCTGGTGTAGAATACATAACATAGTGCTAAGTTCAGATGTCTTTACCTTAGCCATGGTCTGCTGTTAAGTCACTGTCTCCAAAGGCACTTTCAGATATGGGATTTCACTAGTAATCCCAGGGCTTTTACATATAACCAACATACCGATCTGCCAGTATGCTAGATAGCCAAGGCCTATCTGCACAACAGACTTCAACTGGTGTCACAGTAATTTCTTCTAGTTAGAAAACCTTGTATGTTGTGATTCTGTCTAGGGAGGGGAACTGGGAATCTCAAAACAGAATGCTCAGCAGCTCACTGGACTACAATTCCCAGGAGCCTTTGGGAGAAGCTATGAATAATTTAGTATAAAACTCATGCAAACTTGTAGTATAGATCTCCACAAGCCAGGTCAACCCTCTTTATTGCTGTTAGTCCAGATAATCAGCACTACCACCCCTGGTAATGATTAGCCCCAAATTGCTGTAGTAACAGGCACTGTCGTAAGATACTGCCTATTTACTACATGGTTTTCAACTACTGTTGCTGAAGAAGCTTAACAAGCCAATGCTCTGTGTATTTATTCAAAGGTGAGATCTACTGAGTTCTTCAGGACTTATTCAGAAGTAAGCGTGACTAGAGTTGCCACCTAGAAAACACTTGCCTGAGAGTAAATCATATTGATTTCACTGGACCTTACTTCTGAGTAAATATGCATAGGATATCTACCTCAATTTGGAAGTGCCCTAAACCTCACTTCTCCAGTCTGTTAAATGGGAATGATCACTATCTACCTTTTACAAGGTAACTGTTGTAAATAAAGAAGCCGAATACTGGGGTATAGGGAGGCATGCACTGAAGACATGTTGCCTCTTTCCTGCCCTATCCCAAATGGGACTGAACTTTGTAGAGAAACAGAGGGAACCAATGCAAAATTTCCCAGGTTCCTGTCTGCAACCCAGGAATTTGCTTGGGAATGAACGGAGGCAATCTGGGAGTGGGGCAGAGAGTGGAGGATAGTCAAGATACGAGGGGAATTGAGAGGACTGACTCCACCCCCAAACCACCCCCAAACCACCCCCACTGTGAATTTTATGTTATGAGATGGGGACATCCAGCATCAGTATGATTTAAATTGTCCTGTAACAGCTGCAGATTTGTTTCTTTTTTCTGTTATGATGTAGAATCGTAACAGATTTTAATGATCCAGCTGGAGTATGTACCACCGCAAATGCCTATGAATCTCCTCTCCCTCCTCTTTGGATGTTCACATTTGGCTTGCCATATGGGCCTCCTGCTTGTTCCACTCTGCTTTTATAAAATAGCTGTTAGTATAGAACAACTGCCTTAAGACTGCCTAGTGTGCATCACATTTATTTGCTCTTTTAATTTTATTTTAAAGTTAACAGCTGTATTTCTTCTTTTGGTCAAGGCTTGATTTACTACTTCCTAATCTGTTTCAGATTAAGCATGTAAGGATGTCCTGGTTCTTGAAATGTAATGGTATTTATTTAAAACACATTCAGTTTTTTTATGAAGAGGCTTTTCAAGTTCTCTCTTAAGCAGAATTGGGTCTTTTTATAACTAAATTTATTTAGGCTTAATCCAGGGATTGGCAATGCCCAGTGTGCCTGTGACTGGCAAACTTTTCCCTATCTTTTTATATTGTACTTGTAGTTTTAAGCATTCACATTTTATATTGTTTTACGTTGTACTTTGTGGCTTTAATTTTTGTGAACCACCCAGAGAGCTTTGGCTATTGGGAGGTATAGAAATGAAATAAATAATGAATACCTCTATTAAAGTCAATGCAGCAAAATCATTCCATTGTCTTTAACAGAGGTGGGGAAAGAATGCCCTGCTGAGAAACAGCTTGTGAGAGGGAAGCCCACCTATACTAAGGGCCCTTGGTGCAACAGGCTCCTTGGTGATGAGTGGACTTCCCTGCCCCTGAGTTGTTTTTTGGGCAGGGGACTCTTTTCCCCATGTCTACTAAAGTCAATGCAGCAATCTTTTTCACATGTCAAATGTGCCTGTGGGTCCAAAAAGGTTGCCAGAATAAACCTTAGTTAGTGTAATACATACACTGAGAGCTAGTGTGGTGTTGTGGTGAGAATGTTGGACTGGGAGTCAGGAGATCCGGGTTCTAGTCCCCATTCAGCCATGGAACTCACTGGGTGACTTTGGGCCAGTTGCAGACTCTCAGCCCAACCTATCTCACAGGGTTGTTGTTGTGAGGATAAAATGAAGAGGAGGAGGATTGTGTATACCACCTTGGGTTCCTTAGGAGGAAGAAAGGTGGGATATAACTGTAATAAATAATAACAATGTAATTTGCACTCACAAAACCATCAATATAGTAGGCATTTCAAGCTTTGCAGAAAAAGATTAATACCACCATCCTATGCATGTCTACTCAGAAGAAAGCCCCTTTGAGATCAATGGAATTTACTCCCAGGTAAGCTTATAGGATTGCAACCTAACTGCCATCTAGAATTTATCATCTTGGTCTTTCAAAGTAAATGCTTAAATGAAATGTCACTTATTACTTATAGGAATAATAATTACAGGCATATGTCAATTACAGGCATATGTCACTGTACATCAGGGGTAGGGAACGTATGGCTCTCCAGATGTTGCTGAATTGCAACTCCCATCAGCCCTAACTAGCATAATAAATAGTGAGAGATGAAGGGAATTGCAGTATAACATCCGGAGGGCCACATGTTCCCCATCCCTGCAGTATGTTGTATACCACCTTGATATCCTTTTGGTGATGGGCAGGCTAAAAATATTTTAATAAACAAATAAAATATTTGCCCCCAAAAGTGTTCTTTAGGAAGCAGTGTAGTGATGGGCAATGCAGCCATACCCAGCCACAATTTCAAATGAGACAAACTGGAAATGAATTCTGTTGCTCTTCAGTCCTGTTGGGTGCCACCATATTTCTTTATAGTAGTAAGGCGTGTATTTGTTTTTAAGCGTGTATTTGCAGTTAATGTCAAAAATAGTATCTAGGGTTGAAGAGTGGAGATGAAAAGGGTGGTGGCACCTGATGGACTTGGAACAAGATTGTTTTTAAAATCAGTTGTATCTAACTAAAGTCCGGCATTTGACAGGTATGTACAGCTGCATTCCTAGACTGTACTCCCACTCTCTGTAAAGTTGCTTCCCCCAATTTGGTGCCCTCCAGATGTGTTGGGCTACAACTCCCATCATCCTTAGCTGGAATGGCAATCTGGCGGGCACCAGGTTGGGGAAGGCTGCTGTAGAGCAATCGCTTTCTGTCTTTTTATCATGCTCTGAGCAACCAACTGGTTTGGAGACTGGTGGGAGGCAAGATGTCAGGTGTGTTGCTCTCCCCACTACACACCAAACAAGGACCTCTTCTGGAGAAGGGATGACCCCAGCTCTTCTCCCCGCTAGAGTTTTCTGTGGACTCTGATGCATGTAGGGTCTTCAGTTCTCCAGCCTGGCATGGAGAAATTAAGCAGATTAAGCTTTTCCTGAGAGTGATGGGGAAAAGCTTCACCTCTTCAATTTCTACATGTTAGATCGTTGCTAGGGGAACAGAAGGAATGCTGAACAATAAGGGTAGCAGATGGGTACCTGTAACCATGTGTACAGGAATAAGCCCTCCCTGAATTAATACCTTGGCCACAGCTGCTCCTGACAGGGCCAAACTAGATGTGAGAGTAAATGCCTCTTTGCATTTCATGTGCATGTTTTTAAAATGCAAATAACAGCCAGTGGATAGGGGGCTGATAATTATCAGGATCAGAGCAGGCTGGGAGGGGGCATTTAACTGTTTCCTTCTGTGTTGCGATCCTGATAAAAGTTGCTCCTCTAAAGCTGCAGTTTGCACTGGGAGGAAAACTCCAGTTATTACTGGAGGGAACACTGTATTACTTTAGAAAACTGCTGATGTCCACACCTGGCAGCTATTGAAAAAGATACTGCTTGCTGGTAGTAAGAGTCAGGGTAGGGGTTTGTAATCTTTTTGGGCCCTTGGGCACATTTGTAATTTTGAAAAAGTGCCCTAGGCCCTTCTCCCTCTGTGCAGGTGTGTGCATGCCTGTGTTTGTGTGCTTTCTCTTCTTCTCTCCCCCCTGCTGCGCTTTCTGTGGCTGCTTTCCTTCATCTGTGTATCTGGTTGCTTTCTCTGGCAGCTTCTCTCTTTTTGGCTGCTGCTTTTCTCTCTCCCCCTGACCCCATGCTGCCTTCCCCAGCTGCCCATGCTGTCATCCAGCTTTTCCTTCCAAGTTTGCCAGTCGATGGGGGACCATTTTTCTCTCTCCCCCTCCTTTTTTTGGTGGCTAACATGCAGCACAGCAAAACCTCCACTTGCAGCCACCTGCAGTCTTCTTTTCCTTTGGCTGTTCCTGGGCCCATGTGGGACCCAGGGGCATTGTGGGGAAATGAAGGTGATGGTTGAGGTTGGAGGCCAGAGCTTTGCTTAGAAGCAATTCCAACCTCCCTGGGGGATTTTTTAAAATTGTTTTTTTTAATCGGGAAGAGTTGGGTGCTTCAGCAGGTTCCGAGGGAGTTGTATGTGGGTGCACTGGTGCTCCAGAGTTAGGGGAAGAAAGGAGAAACAGTTCTGTGTTTGGCCTGCTTATCGGGGCACTGATGTAAATAAATTGTGGAAAGAAGAGTCAACTTTTGTTCCTGGCTTTGTCTGTAGATAAGTTTGTCTAGTCTAGTGCACTGCATGTTCTGAGCCAGAAAAACATCAGAACTGTGTTCCATACAAATGTAAATGTTCCTCAGAAAACCTTGTGCCAGTTAAAACTGTATATATTTAATGTCTGTGATTTGTTGATAAAGCAAGGAAGATAGGTGTGTATGTGTGTGAACTGTGTAATAAAATGCATGATAAATGCAGGCAGACACTTTTCCTCTGACAAGGCTCCTATTCATTTTATGCTTTCCTTAGCTGTGTGACAAGCAGAAATTCAGCTGCTGAGGCTTCAGACAATATATAGATGCAGTGTTGGGAAATGCTATATTGATTTACCGCTAGCTATATATCTGTTAAAGGTGCAGGAGTCCTGCTTTGTGGGGAGGGAGCAACTTAATGAAAGAAGGACACAAATTTTGGATGATCCAGAATTCCCCCAGGTCTGGCCCTGAAATTGCATGGAAACCCTACTCCTTTGGGTTTGAGCTATCAACAAACACTGATGGAGATATGGCTTTCAAGCCCCTTCCTGCAACTTCCTTGACAGCTATATACTTTTTGTATTAAAAATGAAAACAGATGTATGGAGTGTCCACAAGTCTGTCAGGCTGACTCTGGCAAGATGTGGAGTGGTCATGCACCTTCCTTAAACTGGGATGTAACTCCAAAGGAAGCTATAAATTCTTTTGCTATAACCCCATAAAATGTTCACTCCCTCTGAAGTGGTTGATGGGGTTGCAACCTGGGTCTCTAAATCCCTGTATGAATCTGGAGATAAGTCAACTGAGGCTTTTCCCGTCTGTCCTCTTTCCTTTGCACGCTGTAGTGAGCAGAATTCTGGCTGTGCTGCAAAGCAGGTGAAACACACTGAAGCAGAGGCGCAACTAAGGCTATAGTCTTTGGGGCTAAAGTCCAGGGAGTGACCAACCAGAGAGCAGCAAGTAATGGGGGAAGTGGCAAGCAGGTCAGCATTTGGGCTGGCAAACTCCATTTCATTCCTTTAGCCACAATGTTGTTATGATTTAAATGAAGTCAAAATGTGGACCTGCACATGCTCAAGTATTTCTTTTATCAAGGTTGGCAAAGAGTTTTTTGTTTTGCACTAATGAATGTAGAATCACTAATAAAGTATGGAATTGCCAGGAGAGGGAGAGAAGGGATGTTACTTCTGTGCTTTACAACTGCCTAAAGGGCAGGTGGGTGGGGGTGGGGGAGCTAAAGTCCAGGCTCTAAACTTATCTAGCTGCAGCACTGCATTGAAGGACTGAGAAAAATAGGTGACCAGTGTTGTAATGTTCCCTGATTGAGCAGCAGATTGACAGGGTAAATTTCAACTTGGCAACTCTAGTAGTAAATGTTACTGAGGGTGTAATCCTCGACCCATGTACCTGGGAGTAAGTCTGATTGAACTCGGCAGGGCTTACTTCTTCTGAGTAGACATGTATAGGATTGGACTGCTAATAGGACCTTCTAAATTGTGATTGGGAAGGAGAAAAAAAAGTGGCTTGCTTGATGCTGCACAGGAGTAAAATACGTATGTGTTTCTAGATGAGCCTTCCCTTGTTACTAATCCCAGCAGAGCTGTGCAAGTAGGACTTAGACAGGCAGTGCAGCAGGTGGCAGTAATTTGACCTTACATAAAGTAGCACAACTGTTAATTGTTTGGCTGATTTGCATAAGGAAGCGTGCTAAGAAGGGATTGTGGCAGAAAGAAGATTTACCTATTTTGTGGTCTGTGTCAGGAGCAGCATGAATGTTCACAGTGTGGTGTTAGGGCTGCCTTGTGTTTCTTGGGTAAATACTTAAAAGTACAGTTTGTTATTCCTTGTTCACTAATGGTGTGGGCTGCTTTTCATTTGAGATTTTGAGGACTGTAGCAGAAGATACACTGTTCTCAATAGAGTGGCATTGTTTAAGGAAAATGGCAGCATTTCTGATTGCTTGTAGATGTTCTGCTGTGGCCTTCTGTATGGAACCATAAAAATGGCAGTAGATAAATATACCTGAAAATCCTCACTTCTGTGAGCTTCTGCCACTGGTATATGCGTATGACTGGTGTTGTGCATCATGACTTCCTAGGTATATACTACTTCCATCTTCCTCTCACACATGTTCCTACATGCCTACTTGTTGTATTTGACCAGGGATTGGGAACATGTGGCCCTCCAGATACTGTTGGACTGCATTTCCCATCAGCCTTGACCATGTAATTTGCTTTAGGAAATTTCCATCAATAGCTGGACTATTGCATGTTGAATAGGGAAAGGAAAAAGAGGGCAGCCCCAAATGAAGACACAAAGAAGAGGGAGGCCTCAAAATGTGAATTGGAAAATGCAAGGAACTTTAAAATTGCCCACTGTGTTTCAGTAGAAACTTAAGGACACAAGAATTCAACTTGTTGAGTTATTCTAGTAAGGCAACATTTTCCAGTTCCATTTTGGGAACTGGGATTGGGAAACAAGTTGATTTTCTTGTTTCCCTACTGTTTTGCAAGAATTCCCTACTTCTTGCAGAACAGGGCTAGAGGATGCTTACGGTAAGTCTGTGGTATAGTGCTAAATTTTGAAATGGCAAACCCATGAAGTAAAGAATAGATTTAAAAGTAAGCTTTAAAGCCCTCACTGAGACTTCTGCAGGAAGACTTCTATATTTGAGTTTATCAACTTAAACTGATTTCAAATGTACTACTAAAAGTGGTTTGAGCCTGTCTCCTGCTACTGGTGTGCCTGCGAAAGACATAAATGTACTTTCAACAGCACTTGTAGCAGGTTGTTTTAAGTGATTTGATGGCCATGCAGGAAGGTAGATTTGCAGTTGCATTTAGTTTAATGTAATGGAGTTTTATGCTGCCCTTCAAATAAGATTTGTTAGATCTTTTATTACTCAACAGGGTAGGTGGACTTTAGGCTTGTGGGATTTACTTTGTTTTTCACTAGAACCCTGAGGCCCACTGACCAGGGTCAGTTGCAAAACAGTGGCTCAGGAAGGCAGACATAGAACAAGGTGCCTCTGAGCATATGCTCACTCCAAGAACTTGTTTTCAGTAGCAGAATTGGAACATGCACTCACATGTTTTTCCACACAGATCCTTTCACACACAAATCTACTCCAGTTTTCCCACAAGTTTTCTTGGTCTCAGCCTAATGTAGGAGGGAAAAATGCCATTTTTATTATTGCTATTGTTAAAGGATTGGAAATTGGAGACCCCTCTTAGGGTTAAAAGTTCTTAAGTGGTTTTTGCATGGTGCCAAAAGTATGACAGTGTAGGTGCTAGGTGAGCCTTATGGGGAGAGCATTCCACAGATAGCTGTTAACTAGAAAGTGCTCTCACCAGTTTCCATGCCTCATTCAGCAAGAGCAACCTCCAATATTGACTTCAGCTCTTTCTGTGGCTCTAGTGTTGCCTGTGAATATGTGTGTTCTACCTCAAGAGTGTTTTTAATCCTCTGGTTATCCATTTTATTTTTTACCATAGACTTGTGCACATTTAGGAAAGGCTTTTCACATTTTAATCTCTTTTCCCTGTACCAAAGTCTCTTTTTTTGGTCATTATGAAGAGGTGCAGCAGGGTTGCCTTACTCAATGCATTCTCTCTGGTGTGTCCCATGACACTGACAAGGTTAGGAGAAATCTTTGTCAATTTCACCCAAAGGTTGTCTTTTTGAGTCTTCAAAAGCTTGATGGGATTTCTTCTTACCTTGTCAGTTTCACTGGAGACCAGAGAAGAGAGTAAAAGAAATGGCGGTGGGTTGGTGGGCAGGTAATGCTGAAGGATGGCGGGGTCACACATCATCAGACGTTGCTAACCACATAATGGTTATCCATCCCAGTCTAATTCCAGGGCAGTATTGACCACCATCTTGGACAGGCAAATCAGGAAGTGTAATTAGTAAACTGTGGTAATTAAAGTGGGGGACATTTCCTAAGCAATCATTAAGGTGCTTGGGAATGCACCTGTTTTTGCCTTAAATGGGTTTAATCATTCCTTCTTGGCCAGGTCCACTGGGGATTGTAGTTCCGTGGGTGAAGGGGCTAGAACAGGGATGGGCAACCTGTGGCCCTCCGGGTGCTTTGGCCTACAACTCCAGTCCACCTAGGCAGCCTAGCCAATGGTGAGGGATCATGGGAGTTGTAGGCCAAAACATTGGAGGACCACAAATTGCCCACCTCTAGACCAGAGATTGTCAGTATTTAACAGACAATTCCTGGCTCCCTCATCTAAGTACCATTTCTACGGTCCTGCTCATTAGAGCAGAAGGGGAAGGGGGTATATGACGGGGAAGGGGGGAAAACTGCCAAGAGCTACGGCTGTCTCGTTTCCTGATTCAGCAGCAGATTTAAAGGTAAAAAATAACCCAAGTTGCAATGGACAATCCTAATTCAGGATGAGAGGCTCTTGTAAGAGAAGAGAGAGGATGGAAGTTCATTTTAGAGAATAATTCTCATGACTTTTAATCTTGCAATGCTGTAGTTCCACATGCTCTCCAGCTGAGCAAGCCACCCTGGCTTCCTATTTAAGGCAACCTTCCCCAAACTGGTACCCTCCAGATGTTTTGGACTACAGCTCCCATCATCCTTGACCATTGGCCATGCTGACTGGGCCTGATGGAGTTGTATAGCCCAAAACATCTGGAAGGCACCAGGATGGGGAAGGCTCATCTAAGCTTAAGAAGGGCAGCCTGGGCTAAAGTGACTAATTCTGGTAGAACTCTGTGAAGTGTGGTGTTGCAATGCTGCTGGAATGAACTCAGATAAATCCTTTTTTCAACTTGCAATTGCTGGCTGCATCTGGGCTCCCTCTCTTAGTTCTTTTTCTGACCCGGGCAAAGGAAACGTAATGTAATTGAACAGCTCGACAGGAAGTTGGTGGGTACATATTTACCTCTGACAAGAAATTTATGGTGAGAGCAGCTAGTTAGGCGTAATCTTTTATTTTCCTGCCTTTATTTTTGCATGTAGAGGGGTGGAAAG
Source organism: Heloderma suspectum (assembly GCF_057233095.1). Taxonomy (NCBI): domain Eukaryota; kingdom Metazoa; phylum Chordata; class Lepidosauria; order Squamata; family Helodermatidae; genus Heloderma; species Heloderma suspectum. Next base: position 154,514,426 of record NC_139458.1, on the reverse strand, counting down.
AGAAGGTAGGGTATAAAGGTGGTGGGGTTGGGTGGGAGGGAGAGTTTCCTAACAGAAAATGCTTGAAATGCATTCAGTCTGTCTTGGTATTAGAGAGATTATGGTTCATACTGTGAGAATTTGTAAGGATTTGTGTGCTTTTTAGAAAGGATTAAGTGGGAGAAATCAATACTGTAAGCACTAAGTGTATTGTAATGTGGTGTATGTGGGTCTTTTTCATTTTCATTTTTTTGGATATGGATGTTCTGCTGTGTTCTGCTTTGCAGTTACAGTCTTTGTCTGAAGATAGTGTAACCTAAATAATTTGTTGGGGGTGGGTGGATAGGTGGTGGGCATAATATGCTTTCTAAACAATGCCTGTTTGAACAGGATAAAGTGAATACAAAATTGCATACAGCTTTCAAAAACAAAATTGCAATGGTCCAAATGCATTCTGTCTCCCCACTCGCAACCAAGCAAGGTGCAAAATTTTATTCCCGCTGAAGCTGGTTTAGCCAAGTGGCAGCATGTCCACAGTGCTGGCTTTTTCCCTATCTACTTTAAAACAAACTGTCAAAACCTAAACATAGAAAATAAAATAAAGATAAGCAGACCTAATTTAAACACCTGCTTGGTGAGTAATTGGAGGACTGAGAAGAAATTGAGTTTGCGATCCTATATGCACTTACCTGGATGTAAAAACCCACTGAAGGAGCATTTCTTTGGACATGAAACCATTGGTAGTCTTTCATTCCTCTTTGCATCCATCTTTGTGACAGAGATGCTGTCCTGGACTGCTTTGCACAGGCAATTATTATGGATATCAGACTTGGCAGAGCTGTAGGGAGCCATACAAGCCAGCTCCCCTACACTGATTCCCCTGCTCCCTGACTTTTGCATTATGGATTATGACAGAAGAATCCTCAGTTTGCATCCTTGAAGAAACACTTTCTATGTAGTGTTACTGATTCTGGGCTGTTTTGTCCATTGAGAGTCTTGGAGCACTGGTGCTTCTATCACGGTGCATGTAGGCTCATGGATGAAAAATTCATCCCCTTCAAGAATGGGCAGCAGGTTGGGGTTTTTTTAGTTAGCAGCTGATGGATGGAAGGTAGCAGTCTTTTACCTAGAATACAGAGCTGTCGTGGAGAACTTGAAATGGAAACCAGGTACCTTTCCTGCCGCTAAGCTAGGCTCTGTCCCAGTCCAGCATTCCAGCCTTAAGCGTGCTTGTCCTCACCTTCGTGTCACCTCTGTAATAGCTTAGCATTAATAGCCTGTGGTCATTGCGGAACCTTGACACTCCTCATGACAAGGCATGCAGTAGCACAGAGAAAAGCCTCAAGGCGACGGTGGTGGTGTGTGCGCCTTTACACCGGCAGAGAGGGAGGCGTTCTCTGCACAACTGCAGAGTCCCTCTCCAGGTTTTGTGACTGGGCAGGGCACAGAGGGCTAGGCAACATTTAGTGCTTGTGCAGCAACTTTTGGGAGCAGTTCTCTGTGTGGGAAAAGTCAAAAAGGATTGTCTACTTTTCCTAGGGACAATCCCATGAACTGGATCCAACAGTGATCTCAGACTTACTTTACCAGAGCAGCAAGAAGGGAAATTAATTTCTCAAATGAAGGTACTTTCCTCTCCCTAACTGCTGTTAACCACTGTTTTCCTCCTTTTAACCAGCACTTTATTCCTTTCCCTAATCAATTGATGTTTGCCTAGAATTTCCTGTTAACTACAGGATTGCACAAAGTTAATAATTCACATTTGTATTGATGACTATAACTGTAGAAAATGTCAGCTGATGGTGACAGCCAGTTGACTCTTGATTTGCTGTTTCTTGTACATTTCTGGGACTACTCCATGTTAAAGCATAGTCCGTGACAGTGACTGCCCCAGCCTTACTATTAACTGATTTGTATCTCAACCTCATAACACATTCCTTGATTGTCCTTTCTAATGACATTGAAAAAACTGTATGAAGCATTTTCTAGGGATTTTTGAAAGCTCCCTCCACTCCCAGGCATTTGCTCCTGGGAGATCTTGGTTTATGAATTGCCGTATAGCTAATTAACAGGTTTGTCTGATGCAAACATAACACTGCCATACTCTTAAGTATGGTTATAAATCAGTATCGTAGAACAACAAGAGTGGGCTTGCAAGCAAGCTTTTGGGCTGCTGCTGTGTTGCACCTGTGGTATGCAATTTCCCTTGTCAGCCTTAACCATGGTTTCGCATTACATGTGTACATGGTTAACAACAGTAGTGGGTTTAGAGTAGGGAAGGGGAGCCCTAGGCCCAGGGACCAAATCTAGACTTTCTTTGGGCTAAATATGCATAGGATTGCATCCTGAGTCATCTTACATTTTGCTACTGACTGTTGTGTATTGCTGTGTGCTGTGGTGCCTGCTGGTGAATTATGTTGTCTTATAGCAGGATGTTGAGCCTCTTTCAGCCTGAGGGCCAAATTCCATTTTGTAGAAGCTCTCGGGGGTCACATTACAGTGATGGGTGGGTATGAAAGCAAAAGGGGTGGGGCTGAAGGCAAAATGGACAGGGCCAAAATTAAAAAGGACACTTTTTGGCTTAAAGCTCTTCCTCCCAGTAATGAAGCCTTCGGAGCAGGGGTGCAGTGGTGGGGGGTCGCACCAGGACAAAAACCTGGGACTTTTTTTGGCGCTGGGTCTCAGCCAGGTCCCTCCCACTCCCAGCCTACCACTGTGGGGCAGGCGGCTGGAAGAGCCTGAGATACTGTTGTGAGTGGGCGCTGCTGCTGCTGGCAACGGCAGTAAATTCTTCTAGTAGCCATAGACTCTTCTGTCTGCACAAACCAGGAAGACTGTAGTTTGGGGAAGAGCTTCAAATGCAGGATTTAAAGATCACAGAAGCCAAAGTTGGAAATGGCTGCTGGGAGCTGCTAAAGGACCAATAAGAAAAGGCAGGAAGCAAACAAGGCTGAGAGCAAGAAGGATGATAAGCAAGTTGGAGTAGGGTTAAAGGGGTTGGAGGGGTCAGTTGTATTACTCAAATGAGGGCCTAGACTCTGGTGCCACAACAAGGTAAAAGATGTCCTGTCTCCTTTCCACAATCAGATACATGTACAAGAGTAGTTAATGTTGTCTATGGGAGTACTATAGCATTGACTGGGTTATTTTAGAAAAGCAGTCGCTGGCAAACATGCCTGAAATAAAAAAAAGAGAAAGAGAAATAATTTGTATTTTTCTAAACGTAGCTGCATAGATAATTCTAAAAATCTTTCCTTGAATTTTGCCATCACATTTTCTGAAGTCAGTATATACAGGGTGAATAGAAGCATATACCCATAACTCTAGGTTTGCTTCATTTCCCTTCCCAATTGTGCTTGCTGTTGCAAAAATGTTTACAGTACATTTAATTCTTGTCTGCACAGTCCAGGAAAGCTATATAAATGGAGACAGTCCACTTTAAAAACCACACTTTTTGTCTAGACTATTATATTTATTTATTACTGTTGCAAGTAGCTCTTTCAGTACTGTAGTTGATTAAAGAACAGTGTGGTTCATTTGCAGCTTGCTGAATTCTTAGTTTTTGTTTTTTTTTAACTAAGTTTGTAGTCAAGTATTTCATAGTTTCTTTTGTTTAGTCATTTCCCCAGCTTTTCTCACACAAAGGGGGAAAAATCCTTTATTTTCTCTTATCTCACTATTCTTGGACTGTTCTTGCAGCCCATGAAGTCTCCAGAGTAACAACACGTTTGTCCTGTATGTTTTATATGTTGTTAGCACAATCCAGCCAAAGTTAAGCAGTTTTAATTTCCACGGCTTCTGGTGGGAGAGATTTAAGCAGCTGGAGATAGGCAGTAATTACTTTAGAGAGTTGAAAGTGGAATGAAACGGACATCATTGCCCATGGTGTAGACTAGGGATGTCAGAGAAATCTATAATGAAACAAAATGAGTTCGGATTTTCAAGTATCTGATCCACGGATTCTGCAGTGGACCGGCTTTTCTCCTTTCGGGTGGGTTCTGCGGACTTGCAGACAGCTTTTCTGACTTTTGCAAATGTACAAATTTTGTTGCAGAAAAATATGCAAAATTTTTAAAAAACTGGCCAAAATGCCCATTTCTCCTACAGCCTAAAGCATGAAAGTGCAAATTCCCCCCAAATGTTCACATTTTTGTACATGTGAATTTGCTCAAATGCACATTTGCGAATTTGGGCAAATTTGGAAATGAAAACAACTCTGTTGATGGGTGGATGATGGAATGAAAGATGCCTGACAAACTGCAAAACAAAGATGGAACAGATTTTACGCAATCCATACATACATCCTGAGTCTAGACACAAACTTTTCTCGTCCTGCTACCATCTCTGGTGAATGAGATTCTTCACATTTTCATAGTGCTTCAAAATCCTGCAGATGCAAGGGTGGGCACTGGCACATCACCCAAAAAGAGGACACAGGTTTGCACAGAATTTCCTTTATGCTCTTTATATGTATAGATGCACATTTAGAAATGATTACTATAATTTAGGTAGAAATACATTTCACCATAGAGAGGAAGACTGTGGATGGGTAACTTCAAGGCCTCTGCTCTCACTTCTTATGGTTCTTTGACTTTAAACCAGACTTGGACCGGGTAGCCCTGCAAATAAAGGATGCCTTCAAAGAGCAGACGATCTTCGGTATGGTGGGGCACATGACTGCTCTAGCGGAACCTCTTTGGCCAGAGGCCATAGTGGGACGAAAGAAGTATGTGTATACCATGGGTAATGATGCCAAAATCAAACCACCTTCAACTTTCTGAAAGGCAGTTCCCTGTCTTTGGCTTTAGTCCTATTTGGTTTTCCCAATGAAATAAATGGGACATCATAGAATAGAATAGTAGAATCATGGAATAGTAGGGTTGGAAGGGGCCTACAAGGCCATAGGCGTGCACCAAGGACATAGTGCAAGCCTATGCATATCTACTGAGATGTAAGTCCCAATAAGGCCAATTAGGCTTCTCAAGTAAGTGTTTGTAGGATTGCAACCTTAAATGTTTAATTGTCTGGATCATGGTAGTGATTTTGTTATCTTAATGGTGCTCTTATAGAAATAGTAACTGATATTTCTACTTCCTTGTTTTTCATCTGCTTTTGAAGCTTTTAACATGGGGGATGTGAAACTGGTATCCACTAGGATCTCCAAAGCCACTTTGACCTTGGACCACTCTTCTCTAAGGCCTCCTGCTCAAACAGAAGCACCAGCATTTATTTTACCTCCAAGGAATATCCGGGTGCCACTTGGAGGCACAGCCAGATTCGAAGGAAAGGTAAGCAGAGTCTACTGGTTGGGTGCTTGAGGGGAAGATTAGTGAACAAGAAGCTATTTTATGATGTGCTCTTCTCTCTAGAATCTGGAAACATTTAAAAGGTTATTACTTATATTTACAATGAAGCAATATATTTCCATTGTGACATAGACTACTCATTGTAAAACACCACATTTAACTGCTATATAGCGTGAAGCGCATCACTTAGTATATAGTTGTAATACTATGTACTAAGTGTATTACAATACTCTGTAATGCCCACTACCAGTGTTAAAGAGGAGGCGCCCTTCCCCCAAATGGTCAGTTAGAATAGACATGCAGAAACCTAGTTATCTAGCTATTTCAGATAACAAAAACTTCCCCAAAGCTGACCAGAGCATTCCATAAATGTATTTATGTCTGTAATTACTTTTCTATTACAATGCCCAAAGCTGTATATAAGATTAAAATATATATTAAAAAATCCAAATAAATAAATCACCTAGTTTTTAAAGCACCGCAAGACTTTGTTTTTCCAGTCTGAATTTCTCCTTTCCAAATAGCTTTCTCCACCTTATGAGGTGCATATGTTACTATAAAGCAGGGGTGGGCAAGTTGTGACCCTTCAGATGTTGTTAAACTGCAACTCCCTTGATCCTTCACCATTGGCTATGCTGGCTAGGGCTGATGGGAGTTATAGTCCAACAACATTAGGAGGGACAGAAGTTGCACACTCCTGCTTTAAAGAATAACCTCTCTTGGTATAAAAAAATCCTTCTATCCTATTTTTTTTTAATAAACCCTTGGGCATTTCCTGAGATTACTTATTTATGTCATTTACTTTGAGGGTATGTCTTACATATGATTCTGGTACTGCCAGGCCTGGCTTTCTGATAATCTGGCAAATCAACACAGTCACAAATTATAGCGAAACTCTTCACTGCAGTAGATCAGGTTACACAGATCAGCATTCTAGAGTTTGTGGCAGAATTTACAGTGTTTCTAATCCCCAATAAATCAAATAGTCTAGGCAGAGGCTATTGGCACATTGCTTTGTTCAAAAGACAGTCCCAAGGCTACAATTTATACAGAGTCAGAGTCCCAGCAATATTGCAAGTCAGTTTCTTAACGATACAAGATTCAAGGCAGACAAGAGTTCAAGATTCATGATAAGTCCAGACAAGAAAGTATTCTAAACAATTACGAAGTTCTCAGCAGAGTGTTCAAACTACCGTACAATTGCACTCATTTCACTTGCCAGCAAGGTTATGCTCAAAATCCTACAAGCTAGGTTTCAGCAGTATGCGAACCAAGAACTACCAGAAGTACAAGCTGGGTTTCGAAGAAACAGAGGAACTAGAGATCAAATCGCCAACATTCGCTGGATCATGGAGAAAGCAAGAGAATTCCAGAAAAATGTCTATTTCTGCTTCATTGACTATGCTAAAGCCTTTGATTGTGTGGATCACAACAAACTGTGGCAAATTCTTAAAGAGATGGGAGTACCAGACCACCTTACCTGTCTCCTGAGTAACCTGTATGAGGGTCAAGAAGCAACAGTAAGAACTACACATGGAACAACCGATTGGTTCCAAATTGGGAAAGGAGTATGACAAGGCTGTATATTGTCACCCTGCTTATTTAACTTATATGCAGAGTACATCGTGAGAAATGCCAGGTTGGATGAGTCACAGGTCGGAATTAAGATTGCCGGGAGAATTATCAACAACCTCAGATACGCAGATGATACCATCCTAATGGCAGAAAGTGAAGAGGATGTAAAGAGCCTCTTGTTGAGGGTGAAAGTGGAGAGTGCAAAAGCTGGTTTGAAACTCAACATTGAAAAAACTCAGATCATGGCATCTGGCCCCATCACTTCCTGGCATATAGAAGGGGAAGAAATGGAAGCAGTGACAGATTTTACTTTCTTGGGCTCCAAGATCACTGCAGACGGTGACTGTAGCCATGAAATTAAAAGACGCTTGCTCCTTGGGAGGAAAGCTATGGCAAACCTAGACAGCATAGTAAGAAGCAGAGACATCACCTTGGTGACAAAGGTCTGTCTAATCAAAGCTATGATTTTCCCAGTAGTAAGGTATGGCTGTGAGAGCTGGACTATAAGGAAGGCTGAGCACCGAAGAATTGATGCTTTCGAACTGTGGTGCTGGAGAAGACTCTTACGAGTCCCCTGGACTGCAAGGAGGTCAAATCAGTCAGTCCTAAAGGAAATCAACCCTGACTGCTCATTGGAAGGACAGATACTGAAGCTGAAGCTCAAATATTCTGGTCACCTAATGCGAAGAGAAAACTCTCTGGAAAAGACCCTGATGCTGGGAAAGACTGAAGGCAAAAGGAGAAGGGGACGGCAGAGGATGAGACGGCTAGATAGCATCACTGATGCAATGAATATGGACTTGAGCACGCTCCGGGAGACAGTGCAGGATTGGAAGGCCTGGCGTGCTATGGTCCATGAGGTCACGAAGAGTTGGACACGACTGAACAACTGAACAACAACAGCAGCAAAGGCTTGTAAGCTAAATTTTCCCTTTTGATAATCTCTCCTTACAGGACATCTGGCACATTAAATGATCACTACATCTGAGGGAGTGCTCCACCCTTTTCAGTTGGCACTGTAACCTGGGTGACACTCCCAAGCCCCCCTCCCATGCAGAATAGTCCTCCTGCATGGTTCTCACATTCCCAGGCTTTATTCAGAGGCCTCCCTCAAGGCTGCATCTTGCAGCTATGACTGATAGGGAGTATCATACTCTGTCACCCTGGCAGAGCTAAGCTCCCAGTCCCAAAGCTTCCCATGAGTGAACTGGGTTCCCAGTCCTTATGCTCTAAGTATGAATCAGATTCTGGCTCCAAAGGCATAAGGCCTATGCCAGCGCTGGGGTTAAGCCCAACAAGTACAGTGCAGAATCTAACCAGTTCAGATCCACCATTAACATTTCTGTCATGTGTCTTTAGACAAGGGGTGGGGAACAGTATGGTGTAGCGGCAAGAGTGTTGGACTGGGAGCTGGGAGATCCGGGTTCTAGTCCCCACTCGGCCATGGAAGCTCACTGGGTGACTTTGGGCCAGTCACACACTCTCAGCCCAACCTACCTCACAGGGTTGTTGTTGTGAGGATAAAATGGAGAGGATAATGTAAGCCGCCTTGGGTTCCTTGCAAGAGGAATAAAGGCGGGATATAAATGCAATAATAAATAAATAAATAATAAAATAAAACACTTTTTTTTCTGTTGAGGGCTGCTTTCCCTTGGGGAAAATCTGTTGGGTACCATATGCTGATGGTGAGCGGGGGTGGGGGCAGAACCAAAAGTGGGCAAGGCCAACTTTCTCTTTCTGCCACCCTCTTCTCTCTTTCTTGGGATAGATTGCTCTTGCCAGAGGCCTGAAGTGATAGCTTGTAGAAGGCTATTGAAGGCCACCATAGGCTGTCTACCCCTGCTTTAGACCATTCTCTTTTATAACTTTAGTATTGGCCTTCCATAAGGTAGTGTTACTGAAATTCCATTCTCTTTAACCCTTACCATGTTTCTGTTAGTGTTAGAAGTAGATTTTAGTAGAAATTCTGGATGACTAGTGTAGCATGCAAAACATTGTCCTATTCAATAAACCATTTTTAGAACTTAGGAAGCAGAGGGATACTAGGGGAGCTGAGGGGTTTCTGAAACTCTAGGTGCTTCCAGACAGATTGTTTCTTGCACTTACAATTGGAAGGCATAATGCAACAATTCCATCTTTTTTTCCTTAATGGATTTTCTATGATAGGAAAAAAGACAGAAGAAGCAGTGAGTGAAGAAACATGGGACGGTTATGAGTGAATGACATTGTCATCTGGGCCCTCCATAGAATGCTGTGAATGAGGCAGGATGATGGTGCCATAAAAGCCTTGTCTGGCAGCGCTCTACATAGCTGTAAACCTTGTCCACTGATATAAGTCCCTTCAGAAATTGCACGTGCTTCTCATCATGTGGTGATTCAGAATCAGAATGTTTGCTTTAGACAGTTGTCACTCTACTTCCTTATCTAAAATAGACCAGGTCATTACATTCTGTATGAAGTGCTTGAAGAAGCCATGTTAAATCAGAGAGGTCCTTTATAACTGGCTGCAGACAATTTGAATAGTGTATATTTGTCAGATAGGAACTGTAGCTGCAGGTATTTGATTGATCTGGGCTGTGCCTTGGCAGGTTCTACTGTTAATAAATATGCCCTGTTTTTAGTGTGCCACAGATGTTTCTACTCTATAGGCAAATAGAATATCTTAAGAATGATATTTCTGCTTAGAGGATTATATTGCATAAAGTTTTGAATTAAAATATATTTTAATCCAATTTCCGGGGTTGGGGGATGAAATCCAATGTTGTGCTTTTCAGTCTCACTGATTAATTCTCTAGTTCTCAAACTGTGCATTTGGCATAAGGTATTAGTACACGTGAATTAATCTCACTGACATCAGTGGTATTTCCTTCCACAACAGTGTTCCACATTAAGTTCATAGTTTTTCATTTCATTCGTTTATTACATTTCTATACTGCCCAAAGGCCAAAGCTCTCTGGACGGCTTACAAAAAATAAGAATCCTAAAATACAGCATAATCAAACATAATATAAAGCATACAGAATTTAAAACCATTTGAAATGGCTAAACCAAGAGCAATAAGATGCCAGGACCCGATAAAAACAACTCACATTAAGTACGTACGAAGAGCCATGCTGGATCAGACCAAGGGTCCATCTAGTCCAGCATTCTGTTCGCCCAGTAGCCAACCAGCTGTCGATCAGGAAACCACAAGCAGGACATGAGTGCAACAGCACCTTCCCGCCCATGTTCCCCAGCAACTGGAGTACATAGCTGTGTTGCCTCTGATACTGGAGGGAGCACATAACCATCAGGACTAGTAGCCATTGATTAAAAAGCTGTGTGGAAAAAACCAAAGTAAACCTCATGGACAATGCAAAACCACCACATCACTGAGGAAGCTTCAAGTCCAGGCGTTTGTTGCTATGCTGCAGTTCTGTTTCTGTAGAATTTTTAACACAGAGGAGAGGGTTAAAATGTGATTTCTCTCATCTGCTGACTGAGGTGGCAGAATACATTTCTAGTTTCTCTGTATACTATCCTCTTATTTTGCTGTATATTAAAAAAAAAAAATCCTTCAGGTTTGCGTTACATGTCTTAAGTGGAATTTTGATCCAGGATTCCCACACTTGACTGTACTGTCTTCTAACTTGATTGATAACACTTGCTGAGGCACAGCTGTTACGTTATCTGTTGAACTAAGTTTTTCTGTCATAGGGAAAACAATAAGCTGCAGATGTTTTGATGGGTTGTTACTGATACTTGGCTTAATCGCACAATATAAATATTAAACTATACTTTGTTAAATATCTTTTAAAATGGCTAGACAGGAGATTTTCTTCAAAGAACTCTTCCATGCTGGAATTTATCTTATCAGAAAGAACAAACATTTTGAGACTCAAAGGCAGGATATAAGGTTGATGTTGTAAAGATCTTATATTTTTAAAAGAACCTGGTAAAAATCCCACAGAGTCAGGTCTGTATTATTCTTTCCTGCATACAAAACAAACTGTGTAAAATAATTCTCATAAAAAGAGAACTTGAAAGATAAGGAAAATGAGGAAGTTTAAGAAAGTGACCTCATAAGTCCAGGGAATTGAAATAGAGGTGATGATAAAAAAAATCTGTATGTTTTAAACTGGCTTATACCAAGATGTATGGTACAGCTTTTTAGGGTCTGTGTCCTAGAAAATGAGAGCATGAGTCTTCAAACATGAAATGAAACATTTTTCCAGTGAAGAAAAATGCTGTGAATTTGCAACAACAAAAGGAAGCATTTTCATATAGTGTATGATGTAGTCTGTCCCTATTCTCTGGTCCATCAGATGTGCAAGGAACTGTTTGCATAACTGGCGAGTGAGGTGGGAGCAGTGATTGGTAAATATTCTGAGGTCTATTCAAAGTATTATACATAACTGTAAAGATGAGCACAAGACACCTATCGATCTGTCCATGTTTTCTAGATTTTTCTGGGTCTAACGTCTGAAGAGATCCATGCGTTAATATTTTCCAGGGGGGAAATCTACAGGGAAATGGAATGAAAAGCTCTACCTGGTTAGATCTGGATTTTCTTGCAATCACTTTGGTCCAGCGGGGGCACACGAGGCAGGAAAAGCTGAGTATACAGCAAGGGTCCCCAACCCCCGGGCCACGGACTGGTACCGGTCTGTGGCCTGTTAGGAACCGGGCCGCAGTAGGGGTGTGCAAAACCCCCTTACCTTGGGTCTGTGGGGGGGGAGGCGATCCGTCCCTCCCCCCCCCCCGGAATCCTTGCTGGCCCTGGCTGGCTCCGCTCTGCAGCGAGTTCGCAGAGCTGCCGGCTGCTCCGGCCGCTGACGGACTTCCGGCCGCTGGGACGCAAATGGCGTCTGCATAGCAGACACCATTTGTGTCCCTGTTCTTCAAGTAATAGGTTGCGTAAATCTTTACGTAGCCTATTACTGCAAAGAACAGTGATGCAAATGGCAAATGCCATTTGCGTCCCAGCGGTTGGAACTCCATCCACGAAACTGCCCCCCTCCCAGTCTGTGGAAAAATTGTCTTCCACGAGACTGGTCCCTGGTGCAAAAAAGGTTGGGGACCGCTGATACACAGCACCTAAAAACCCGCTTTCACGAATCACATGAAAGCTCTTCTCATTCCAGCTGGGAGGAGTGGAACTGAATGTCATCAACCCCATCAACCCTTCTCAGCAAATGAGAGAGGCTTGCTCCCTGCCCCGTCCACATTCGTGTGTGTGTGTGTGTGTGTGTGTGTGTGTGAGGGAGGAGGAGGAGGAAGCTTTCCTGAGGAAACAACAGTTTGGGGCTGGAGAACCAGAGGGGGGCTAGCAGAGGGAGGCAACTCCAGCCTTTCCCTCCATGCAGGACATCTGTGCCTGGGCTAGCTATTCACAATATGTCGTGCACAAGAGAATACACAGATGGGAAGGTGAGGGAGTGGCCAGTAGTGGACGCCTTCAGTAGTGGCATTTCGGAGTCGTGTTACCACGATCTGCTGAAAAGTAAATAATGGAGCAGAAGGAGAAGGGGTGACTTGCGCTGGGAACTCCCCCTTGCCACTTTAGTTCCATGTGGCTCTGTCCTATGCCTGTGTCTACTTAGAAGTAAATTTCATGCTGTTCAAGGGAGACAGTATGCCTAGGTTTTGGAGCCGTGAAGTGTCATCTTGTGCCTTTTTACTCAGGAGTAAGTTCCATTGTATTCAGTGGGACCTGCTCCCTGGGATGAGCACAGAGGATCACAGCCTTGCTCTGTCTGCATTTCCTTTCCATGATGGCTGGAACTTTATATATCACAACCCCCCACCCCTTATTTTCAGTATAGCCTGGGATTGCTGGGTGTGTGTGTGATGTTGCTCATTTTCATACCAGGATCATATTTGAGCTTAACTGACTGAAGGCTGATTAGAGGATGAGAAGAAGTGTGCTTTTATGAATGGGAAATAGGGGCTAGTTGACAAAAGCTACTTCTGCACAATTGTGAAGGCTAGAAACAGCACTGTGGTGCTTTTATGAATTGGAAAGGCAGGCTAGTTACTCTGACTGGTGAAAGCAACTACTTCGCTATCCTGACTACTAAAAAATGTGCAACTGCATTATTCTGAATGGGAAACACAGTCTGCAGATTGTGCGCCTACTATCAATGGGGGAAAAGAGTGAAGGCAGGGAAGGGGTGCCCCCACCCCTTGACCATGTCACAGCCATGTCACAGCGGCATTCCCAAGATTTAATGTGGTGGGGGGAGATAGGGCACACTGCAGTGGAACTGCTTTAAGTAAAAAATATGGACTAAAAGGGCTTTCTAAAAATGGGCTTTTCAGGAGGGAAGCTGCTGGTTGGTTGCAGATTGGTGACAGTGTCATCTGTCGCAAATCACCCTGATATGCTCTCCCTACACATTAAATCGGCTATGTAGATTGGCTCCTGGTAACATAGTTCCCAGGCGTGGATAAGCAGTAGCAGCTTCCCCATCTGCAAAACCCTGAAACCATTGAGGTAAAAACTCAAACTATTGTGAATTGGCTCTTCTTTCTTCCTGTTTCAAATCAAAGTGTTTTAGTGCTGTCATGCAAAATATAGTGGGACAACAAGACTTCCTTGATGTTAATTCCTTCACAAGGCTTTTTTTGTGGGGAGGGGGGATTCCATCTATATAGAATATCTCTGTAATTTTGGTACAACATTACGTGCAGGTTTATCCTATCTTCTGATGCTAGGAATTGGCCAGTTTGGAGCCTTAGCAGATCAGACACCAGGGTGGCCACTTATGCAGTACCACAAATGAGGAAATACATTGTCAAAAAGAGGGCAAAAGATGACACTGATTTGCGTAACGTCTGCATATGCTAATTTATATGTGTAGATGTAAATTTAGAAAAAATACTATGATTTAAATAGAACTACAGTCCATCTCACCATAATGCATTAGACCATGTGCCTTTCTGTTCAGTCTGCTGTGGATGGGCAACAGTTCTTGTGGTTCTTTATCTTTAAATCGAAATTGGTCAGGACAACGCTTCAAATAGAAAATACCTTCAAACAGAGACAGTCCTCTGATAGCCCCTTAAACTGAGGACCATCCTCTGTAAAAGAGGACACATGACCACTCTACCAGAAACACTATCTGGCTTTGTGCAGCATATCATGTGAAATTCTAACACGTGGAAAAGGAAGGCATATTTTTCTGGGCCGCTTGGGCATCAGCACACACTGAAGAAGAGGATGCAATATTTTCACCTGTGGCTAGTCTGTCTCATTGATAGCACATTCCTATTACTGCTGACTTTAGTTGACAAAACAGTGGTAGGTTACCACATGGAATTCCAGTAATATCATTAATTAAATCCTGTTTCCTGGTGGCAGTATCATTACTGTCTTTATAAGAAGCAACGTTACATACATAAATGTGAAGATATATACATGGTGTTACCAGCTAGCTGGTATTTTATTGGCGTTTTGACTTAGCTTTGACAAGGACCTTTTAGGTGACCTCTTCTGGTCATCTTCTCAGAGAATTAAAGAAAAACATACTTTTTGCATCTAGGGTTGGGGTGAGGGATTGCCCATAGGAATGACCACTCCAGGGGTCATTTAGCTTTCTTTAAATAATACTGTATTGAACCTGGTATGTTAAAGGGAAGTAGTGAAAGCTTAGAAAATTCAGAAAATAGTCTATGAGTGAGGGGTAGCACCAAATTACGACTCTGTTTCAAGTAAAGCATGTTGGAGAAGTCTTTAAATCGGCAGAAGAAAATTCCTGAAATAACTTGTAGAGTTAATTTTTTTATCATTTTAGGTTTAAAATGGAAGAATGAAAAGGCACCATTCTTTACAGGGGGATGCTGTGCTTGGAAATGTTCCATTTAATAATTTATCTGTGTTCTGGTCTTTCCGGCATGGGTGATAGCCTTGACTCTATAAATCAGTGTGCTGTTGAGAACCTGATGCTAGCCAGAACAAAGCCATCCTTACACACAGGCATTCTTTTGATGTCTAAGAGGAAATGGGAAACCTTAACCTGCTATGAACTATACGTAATATTAGGGCTGCATGTCATCTCTGTAATACCTTGTCTGTATGAAGTAAGATGGTGACAGATACAGGGTTGCCCCCCCCCCCCGCCCCCATATATTCATTTCGGTGCAATTTAATATTCCAGTTTGATTAGTGTGATTTATTTATTTATTTTTCGCTTTAAGTACATTGCAGTTTGTGCTTTCCATGTTGCTAAAGAAGTAGCCTGTCTGCGTGGACTGTAGAAATGCAAGAAATTGAGGTTACAAGAAGCCACTTGAGGGCAGGCCCTTAATCCAGTGAATGCATCCCCTGATATGGCAGTCCTCCTCTTACTGTCTTTTGTTCTAAGCAACAGTCCCTATGCTGAGTCTTTAATTCAGGGGTGCAGAATCTCCCATTCATGGAGGTTCTGCATCAGGTCCATGGAGCTGACCTGGGTTTCTCCAGGGGGCTGGACTTGCGAGACTTTTATACAGCTACCTGACACATGGTGGGGATGGTGTATTAATTTTAATCACGTGGTTATTTACTCCATTCAAATGTCAGTAGGGACATTGTGATTAAACTGTTCATTCCAAAAGAGGACAAATCAATAAACTCCTGTGTTTTACTGCAAACTGGAATCAATTTCCTCCTAAACAGAATGTTCTGGACCCTTTTTAACGAGTTCTCAATCATGGGACATAATGACAATTGACTAAGGGAGCAATCCTATGGCCGTTAGTCAGCGGCTAGATGGCCATAGGATACGTCAGCTGCCGGGAAACAGCCTTCACCCCCTCCCATGCTGCCTTGTAGGCAGTGCGGAACGGCCCCGCGCGCTGTGTTCGGAAGAGGAGCGCGGAGCAGAAAAAATAGGGCATTTCTGGGGGCCTGCCGGGGTGGGGAAGTTGGAAATCTGGCACGACACATCCAATGTGTCATCCGGCTGCTGCTTCCCACGCTCCGACTTCCCGTGGCTAGACAGCCGAAATTGGCTGTCTAGCTGCAAATGCAGGTGGCTGAAGTATGGAGGGACGATCTCCTCTGTGCTTCTCTTGCCCTGCATTGGATAGGCCTCCGAGTTCGGAGGTGGCCGCCTACCTCGATAGGATTGCTCCCTAAACGGTCATTTTTAGTGGAAGACTACCAAAAGACAGAAAACCTTAAAAAACAAAAAACAAAAAACCCTAACAGCGAGAGTATATAACCATACATGACAGTTTATATTGTATGTTATTGTGTTGTATTTTATGGTTTTAATGGTTGTGCTTTGGCTACTGGGTGGGATAGAAATGTAACAAATAAAATATCTTTATTAGAGTCAGCTAAACATTGCCAAGTTGTGACTTAGTTCTCTGCTTCACAGAACCCTTTCTCTGGAAATATGTTGAACAAAAGGGGCAAGGGGGGTGGGTAGAGAAAGATGGTAAAGGGCACGGTGGAAGCCCCATCTCCAGTATGTGACTTACTTTAAGTGTGATTTAGGAAGCTCTTTGCAGATTGATTAAGGGTGCAATGCATGGCTGGCTGGGGCTGCTCTTTACTTTATTTTTTGGGGTACATTTTCCAGCACAATGGAAGCCTACCATTGTTTTTCAGGAATCGTTCTTCCTGCACTAGAGGCTGTTCCTGAAATGAATACTTGCCCATATCATGGTTCTGGCAGGTTCCTGAACTGACTGACAGGCACTTAAAGCAGGATGATTTGCTGTGCTGTTGATCCTTGTAAAAAGCTTGTGTTGTGGGACCTATTTGTGAGCATTGTTTGTTTGACAATTTTCATAGGATATATGCGTGGAAACTTGGAGGCCCTTTGACAGCTTCTCAAGTTTCACTTGAACTGGTTTTATATTATTTCATAACTTTATGTCCTAGGGTAGTTCAGACATGCTATTTTTGTCTTTAACCTCTCAGCATCACAATTTTATTTCATAAATCTGAAATATGTCCTAAGGTAGCTCACACATGCTATTTTGGTCTTCAGCCTCAAAGCCTTTATACCCTCGAATAATTCAGAGGCAAAAATAGGGAAACATTTGTAACACCCCTCTTCCGGTACCATGGATAGTTTTCTGAGTGCTCCCGTATTCCCTCTAATAGCAAAACCTGGGTGGTTGAGTGCCTATCAGTTTTGGAAGCAAAATGGGGCCACCCAAAATGAAGTAGTCGTTTCTACATATTTGCAGAACTCCCTAGGTATGAAGAAGTACATAAGTTTGTACATTAAGAGAGAGAAAACTTTTTACCTGTAGAAATAGTCTCACAAGAGCCTCTGAGTAGGAATGCTGATACCAGTTGAGCCTATAAAAAGAGAGAAAAGGGTCTAAAGCAGCCAGATGTCAGGCAGCCTATGTGAATCTGTCCATTAAGTCTATGTTAGGATATCAGTTTAACCCTGCAAAAGTAACATGGAGAAAAGCAAGCAAGTGAGTGAGAGAGAGAATTGGCCAGGTCAAGCCACTGATATTTTATAGTAAATATAGGGGTGGAGGGGGGAGCAGGTAGGAAATTAGGGTTTGGTGAATGTGTGCTGTGCGTCTACCTTTCAATAGACAGGCTTAGTATTGAGAACTTCATGTTGTCTGTCTCTCTTTCACTGTTCTCTGCCCAAATATAGGTATAAAATGATTGTGTTTGAGGTTGGCACCCTTCTGGAATGTATCAAAGGGACCTGGTTGGGGGAAGAGGTGGGACGGAGTGCCCACAAGGGTATTTCCCAGCTCTGCCCACCTCCAAAGAGGTGGAGTGGCAGCAGTCTATAAGTATTCTATTGCACCAACCAGATGCTTCATCCAGCAGTCTTCTAATTTTGAGAGCATGCTGCTGCAGTTGCGGGCAGGGACAGTGTAGGGATTCTGTTGTTGTAGCGTCCACCCCATGCTCAGCATTTTCCCTTCCTGGGGTGGCTGGGGTGATCTCGAAGCTGGTGTGGCTCAGGATTTCATGTCTGCCATGGAAACCAGGGACCGTCCCAACTAATATCTGGCCCTACTTATGTGGCCCACTCCTGATCTGGTATTCTGCTGTGGTGGAGTTGGTGCTCTGAAGATGGGTTTGATTCTGTTGTCACGGACAGATCACTGTCTTAGTTTTGGACTGCCTGTATGGCACAGGGGTGGAGGACTTGTTAAATGGTCCACCCCAAGTGCCTGATGGATCCAAATGGTTTCCTGAACCCACTTGGGGAATTTCCTGCCTCATGTGTCACTGATACAGTCTCAGCCCTGGCTGATCTGTGGAATACAAAAATTACCAAGGCTGTTGACACTATTATTACTCAGTGCCCTCTCCCTCCTGGTAGAGCCAGGTCAGCTACCTGGTTTAACAGGGAGTTGAGGGGAATGAAATGGGAGGGACTGTGGCTCGAATGCTGTTGGTGAAGAACTCGTGCAAATCTGACAGAACATGGGTGAACAACTATTTAAAGACCTACGCTGTGGCAGTGAGGGAAGTGAAGAAAGCTCACATCTCTGCATTTCCTGGTGATGCTTTTCCATAATGTGCAAGAGGGAGCCAGAGGAGTTGCTGTATTACTGTGAACAATGTGCGGTGTCCTTTGTGGATAAAGTTGCTCAGCTTTGCCTTGACTTGCATTCCACTGTTGGAGCAGATCAGTCACCGCTTGCCCAGTTCTTTTGGATTCTTTTCAGCATGTAGATTTTAAGGATGTGGGCAGGGTATCTGGAACAGTGAGGGTTACCACCTGTGTACTCAACCCTTGTCCTTCTTGGCAATGTGGGATTGATGCCATGGCTAAGGGAAGTTATTAATACCACTTTGCAGGAAAGGGTTGTTCCATTTTTGTTTAAAAGAGGCAGTAATAAGACCTTCTGTTAAAAAAAACAAACAAAAAAAAACCCCTTCACTTGACCCAGGAGATGAGAAGGTGGTGGCATTGGAACTCCAGATGCATCCGGATGAACTTGATTATCTGGACCCATTTCAATCAGGTTTTCAGCTGAGATATGGGACTATTACTGCTTTGATCGCCTTGGTGAATGACCTATGGTAGAGTGCAATCCTGTTAATTTTCTTGGACCTCTCAGCAAGTTTTGATGCCATCAACCATGGTATCCTTCTGGACTACCAGACAGAGCTGGGCTTTGGGGGAGCTTCTGTTGCAGTGGTTCCAGTTCTTTCTGTAGGGCTGTGTCCAGAAGATGATGATAGGGGATTACTCTTTCAGTCCATGGCTGTTGGCCTATGGTGTCCCACAGAGTTCTGTCTTACTCTTCATGTTGTTTAATATCTACACAAAACCACTAGGAGGAGTCATTTGGAGCTTTAGAGTAAGGTGATACCCAACTCTATTGCTCTTTGTCACCTAACACGAAGGAAGCAGTTAGAAGCCCTTGAACGCTGCCTGGGTCCAATAATGGGCTGAATAAGGGTGGACAAGCTGAGATTAAACTCAGACAAGACAGTGGCAGTGTTGGTCAGTAGAAAGTCTGACTCGGGGATTGGAATGAGATTGGATTGGAAAGAGTGCTCCTTGCTCCTATGCTATTCCTGGAACTTCAGGTGGCAGTGGTAGCAAGGAGTGCATTTACACGTGTGCCAGCCGTGTGCCTTCCTGAGTCGGTTTAACTTGACAACAGTTATTATATCACATTTAGACTATTGCAATGTGCTCTGTGTGGGGCTACCCCTGAAGAGCATCTGGAAGCTTCAATTGGTACAAAATGTGGCAGTTAGGCTGCTAACTGGTGCACGGTATTGGGACCGTATTACACCTGTGCTGAAAGACCTGTACTGGCTGCTCATTGCTTTCTAGGAACAATTCAAGATATTGGTTTTAACCTTTAAAGCCCTAAATGGCTTAGTACCTGGCTATCTAATGGACAGCCTGTCCTGTTATGAACCTGCCCGGTTATTAAGAGCTGCAGGAGAGGCCGTCTTGAGGACACCACTTGAGGACACCACGGGCAGAGGCCCGTTTGTCAGGCACGTCTGAAAGGGCCTTCTCCTATGTTGCTCCCAAACTGTGGGATGCACTCCCTCAAGAGCTGCAATTAGCTGCCACTCTCTTGGCTTGTAAAAAGGCCATGAAGACACACCTTTTTAATTTAGCCTTTTACATGGTGTAGTTTTAACATTTTAAGGTTTTTAATGTTATTTTTATTAAGGTTTTATTGTTTACATTGCTGTTCACCGCCTTCATGGCTATTTAGCAAATTAGGCAGTATATAAATGTTACCAAGAACCACGGTTGTTTTTGTTGTTGTTCTTCACTGTGCTGTAGCCTGTTCTGCACTGCTTTAAAATCCAATACAATGTCTGTTCTTTTGGTTAAGGAGAGATGCTAGGAATATCTGTATCTCAGAGCTAGTGTTGATGTCTGTCAGTGCTGCCTTACTCTGAATGGGATTTGTATTCCATTAAGCCTTTGCTTCTACAACTGGAACAACTAGTCAACACTCATGACATGGCCTATCGGTATAATGCACATCAATTTCTACAACTGCCTTTTCATGGGTAGGCGTGTGTGTGTGTGTGTGTGTAGGGGGGGGGGGAATCCAGCGTTTTCAGAAGCTGTTTGAAAACATCAAGGACTTTCCATGGATATCTAACCAGCTGGGAAAGCAATGTGGAAAATTCTATAGAAATATAGGGAAATCCCTGCTTTACATCCCATGTGCGTTGGTGTAGTGAATATGAGAGTATCCAAGGTTGCATAAATAAATGACTTAATGTCAAGGGCTCTGTAATGCTTAAATGAGGAAATGAAACATTTTTTAAAAATCCAGGTGAAGTCATTATGCTGCTTGCATAAAACTCCTGTTATGTATTTCTTGATATAAGTTAACTTGCTTGTATAAGAGGGGGAAATAGCAAGACAAATATTGCTTGCAGAAGAACGATTTATCATAATTGTATTAAAGTAATCTCTTGCCTCCATTCAGTCCAGGGCAGTGATTCTGCATCTAGTAAAAAGGCAATAACTGAATATATATATATTTTCAGACTTTGCATCCATGTGTTTGCTATGACGCAATGCCTTTTTTCCAACAGCAGCAGGATAACTATACAAACTTAATTGTATGAGGGATGGGAAAAGCCCATTTGCCCCATTGAAAAAGTTTTCTGCACCAGTGTAGGAAATTGAAAGTTTGTGTCCTTCCAAAGAAAATTAACAGTTTTGAATTGGCAGTGCATTATCTGTACTCATTTCAG
The DNA here is from genome assembly GCF_057233095.1 of Heloderma suspectum. Taxonomy (NCBI): domain Eukaryota; kingdom Metazoa; phylum Chordata; class Lepidosauria; order Squamata; family Helodermatidae; genus Heloderma; species Heloderma suspectum. Next base: position 154,493,414 of record NC_139458.1, on the reverse strand, counting down.
TCGGGGTTCAGGCTGAGTTTTGGCACGGAAACAGCTTTGGTCACCCTGTGTTAGGCGAGAGATAGGGGAGTGTGGCCCTGTTGATACTCCTGGATCTCTCGGTGGCTTTTGATACTATTGGCCATGATATCTTTCTGGGGTGACTGTCAGAGCTTGGAGTTGGAGGTACTACATTGCAGTGGTTCTGCTCCTACTTGGATGGCCGGCTCAAGAAGGTTGGGGAATATTTCTCGGCCCTGTGGATTCTCCAACATGGGGTTCCTCAGGGGTTGGATTTATCACCCATAGTATTCAACATCTTCATGAAACCACTGAACGGGGTCATCTAGAGTTTTGGAGTGCATTGGCATCAGTATGCTGATGACATGCAGCTCTAATTCTCCTTTTCATCTTCACCAGGTGAGGCTGTGGATGTGCTAAATCAGTGCCTGGCTGTGACAGTGGACTGGATGAGGGCTAATAAACTGAAGCTCAGTTCAGACAAGATTGAGATGCTGCTAGTGGGTGGTTCTTCTGACCGGATGGAGGGTGCTCAACCTGTTCTGGATGGGGTTGCACTCCCTCTGAAGGAGTAGGTTCGTAGGCTGGAGATTCTCCTGGAGCCATCTCTGTCACTTGAGGCTCAGGTGGCTTCAGTAGCACAGAGTACCTTCTATCAGCTTGAGCTGGTGGCCCACATACACCTTTATCTGGACAGGGATAAACAGGCTTCAGTAATCTATGCTCTGGTGATTTCCAGGTTAGATTACTGCAATGCAGTCTACATGGGGCTGCCCATGAAGACTGTTCAGAAGCTACAGCTTGGGCAAAATGCGGCAGCCAGATTAATAACTGGGATCAGAAGGTCTGAGCATGTAACACCAATTGTTATATGCTCACTTTCCCACTTGTATTGGCTGCCAGTATATTTCCAAGCCCGATTTCAAGGTGCTGTTTTTAACCTATAAAACCTTACATGGTTTGGGACTGCAATACCTGATGGAGCACCTCTCCCAGCATGAACCTCCCCAGACCACTATGATCAAGATCTGACATCTTCCTTGGAATGCCTTCTCTGAGGGAGGCTCAAAAGGTGACGACAAGGGAGAGAGCCTTTTCAGTGGTGGCTCCCCGATTGTGGAATGATCTTCCCACTGAAGCCTACCTTGGGCCAACACTGTCATCTTTTCAGTGCCAGGTTAAGACTGCTCTCTACTCCCAGGCATTTAATGGCATATGATGGGGCATTAATGACAGTTGTCTTGAACAGGTCTAGTATCTTACTGAGATAATTTTTAGCTGTTTAAATTATTTTAAGTTCTGTACGTTGAGAATTTTATACTATGTTTTATTATAATTTTGTATCTGTGGTTTGTAGTAGTTGTGAATTGTTGTGAACCACCCAGAGAGCTTCGCTATTGGGTGGTATAGAAATTAATGGTGATGATGATAGTAATTAATGCATCAGCAGTGTTTTAAAGGGTTACATGAGCTTTAATAACCAACAATAAAACTATACTTCTGGGCTGGGGTGGCATGACTTGTCTGTCATCAGCAACAATGTTGAATAACAAGGCTTGTTTTGTTTTTGTTTTTATCATGCTTGTATTTTATTTTCCTAGCAATCAGGTCAGGGTGACATATGTGGGGGAGATTATCCTCTTTTACCCTCACAACAGCCCTGTGAGGTAGGTTAAGTTGAGGGATGGTGATTTGCCAAATACTATCCAGTACGCTTCTTTGCCTGAGCAGAAATTGATTCCCAGATCTTCCTGGTCTAGGATCTTCCTGGCTCACCTTTCTCATTGCTGCATTGGTTACACAAGCTAGAGGAGAACCATAGTTTCCCAGTTGCTCCACAATTCATGGTTTCAGTGCTAGCAAAAACTCATCCATATTTATTTATACACACACATATGCACATGTACCCCCCCCCCCAACTGGAATGGAAATTTGTGCACTTGAAGCCAAAGGGTTGCAAGTGTGTGGTAGTATTTCCTGAAAACCTAACTGTACAATGCCTTGAATGTTTTAGTTGACGTAAGCCATATAGCTGTATCTTGCATATGCCTTAATCTGGCACTGACACATTGGTAATGTGTTAGTGCAGATTAAACCTGTGCTTCTAGTAATTTTCAGACTTGAAGGGCTAAAGCCCAATCTGTACCTTGTGTATAGGGTGTTTCCACACAGGGGGCTCCTAGCACTACCAGTCAAAAGGCTTTGTGCAACTATTCCATCTTTCTCTCCTTAACATTCATTAATTCCATTTCTGTACTGCTCAGCAGCCAAAGCTCTCTGGGTGGTTCACCCCCCTCCCCTATTTTTGGATGGCAAGAAAAAGGACAGAAAAAGTGGCGGGAAAACATGGGGGGGTTCCAAATGGAAATTGTTACGAATAGAAGTCAATGTCATCTAGACCCTCTGTAAAATGTTTGAGGCCTAGTGCTTGACCAACAAAAGCGTTGACTGAAAGCACCCACAGTACATAAGAACATAAGAAGAGCCCTGTTGGATCAGACCAAGTGTCCATCTAGTCCAGCATTCTGTTCACACAGTGGCCAACCAGCTGTTGACCAGGAACCCACAAGCAGGGCATGAGAGCAACAGCACCCTCCCACCCATGTTCCCCAGCAACTGGTGTACATAGGCTCACTGCCTCTGGTACTGGAGGTAGCACATGGCCATCAGGACTAGTAGCTGTTCATAGCCTTCTCCTCCATGAGTTTGTCTAATGCCCTTTTAAAGCCATCCAAATTGGTGACCATCACTATGTCTTGTGGTAGCAAATTCCATAGTTTAAACAATGCGCTGTGTGAAGAAGTACTTCCTTTTATCTGTCCTGAATCTCCCACCAATCAGCTTCATAGGATGTCCCAGGTTCTAGTATTTTGAGAAAGGGGAAAAAAAGTCTCCCTATTCACATTCTCCACACGATGCATAATTATGTAGACCTCTATCATGTCTTCCCTTAACCTCCTTTTTTCCCAAGCTAAACAATCCCTGCTGTTGTAACCCTGTCTCACAGGGGAGATGCTCCAGCCCCTTGATCATTTTAGTTGCCCTGTTTCTGCACTTTTTTCAGCTCTACGATATCTTTTTTTTGAGGTGTGGTGACCAGAACTGTACACAGTATTCCAAGTGTGGTCACACCACAGATTTGTATAGGGCAGTATGATATTGGTAGTTTTATTCTCAGTTCCTTTTCTAATTATGCCCAACATGAAGTTTGCCTTTTTTACAGCAGCCGCACACTGGGTTGATCTTCATTGAGCTGTCCACTACAACCCCAAGGTCTCTTTCTTGATGGGATCTGAGCTAGTGGTGACCAATCAGGTTATACTTGAAGTTGAGTTTTTTTTGCCCCAACGTGCATCACTTTACACTTGCTTACACTGAACAGCGTTTGCCATTTAGATGCCCATTCTCCCAGTTTGGAGCGATCTTTTTGGAGCTCTTCACAATCTCTTTTTGTTTTAACCACCCTAAATAATTTGGTGTCATCAGCAAGCTTGTCCACCTCACTGCTTACTCCTAATCCCAGATCGTTTATGAACAGGTTGAAAAGCATTGGTCCTAACAGAGATCTCTGTGGGACCTTGCTATTTACTTCCCTCCATTGGCAGAATTTACCATTTATTCCTACTCTCTGCCTTCTGTTCTTTAACCAGTTACTGATCCATAAGAGGACCTGTCCTCTTATTCCATGACTGCTGAGTTTGCTCAGGAGTTGTTGTGAGGGATTTTGTCAAAAGCCTTTTGGAAGTCCAGGTAAACATTGTCTACCAGATCACCCCTGTCTACATGTTTATTGACACTCTCAAAGAACTTTAAAAGGTTAGCGAGACAGGAATTACCTTTGCAGAAGCTATGTTGATTCTTTTTCAGCAGGGCTTGTCCTTCCTTCTATATGCTTACTAATTTTATCTTTAATAATGCCTTCAACCAGTTTACCCGGAACAGATGTTAAGCTAACTGGCCTGTAATTTCCCGGATCCCCCCAGATCCCTTTTTGAAAATTGGGGTTAAATTGGTCATATTCCAGTCCTCTGGTATAGAGGCTGATCTTAGGGATATGTTGGATATTTTGGTTAGAAGATCAGCATTTTCATATTTGAGTTCTTTGAGAATTCTAGGATGTATACCATCTGGGCCCGGTGATATATTGGCTTTCAATTTATCAATAAGGTTGAGAACTTCATTTTTTGTCACCACTATTTGCCTCAGTTCCTCAGACTCCCCTCCTGAAAACATCAGTTCAGGCACAGGTATCCGTCCTATATCTTCCGCGGTGGAGATGGATGAAAATAATTCATTCTGCTTCTCTGCAATCTCCTTGTCCTCCTTCAGTACTTCTTTCACTGCATTATCATCCAGTGGTCCAACTGCCATCCTAGTGGGTTTTCTGCTTCTGATATATTGAAAGAATTCTTTATTGTTGGCCTTGATGATGTTAGTGATATGCTCTTCAAACTGCTTTTTTGCATCTCTTATTGTCTGCTTGCATCGCCTTTGTGCAAGCTTGTGCTCCCTTTTGTTTTCCTCATTTGGGCAAGACTTCCATTTTCTGAAGGAAGCTCTCTTTAATAGCTCCCTTTACACTGCTCGTTAACCATGCCAGCGACCTCTTGGACTTGGTGCTACCTTTCCTAACCTGTGGTATATGTTTTAGCTGGGCTTCTATTGTAGTTTTGAGTAATCTCAAGTAGAAGCTTCATTAGCTCAATCTGAACATGTTGGTATACTTATTTATAGTCATAGTCAATTTATTTGTATATCACATTTTCCACAATACATTCTGCCCAAAGCAATTCACAAAACAAATAACAATAGCCATAATTATAATGCATTAACTCAATTACAGATCACTTAAAACATATAAAAATTTAAATAACCACAAGACATACCAGTAGGTCACTTATCAATATCCAGTATCAATAATAACATATACTCACATTAAACAAATATTTATAATCCAATTGCTGCTAAAAAGCACTTGGGGCAACATTCCGTTAATGAGACATTACATTTGGCTCTTACTTGCATCTGATCTTGATGTTGACATGTGAGTTTTGGTGCCCAAACCATTAGATACATTTTCACCTGAGGTAAAACCCAGACAAGCATTTCAGCCAATTCATGTTACCGCAGTTTTTATGCCTCCAATGGAAATCTGCCATAGCTGTGAAGATAAGCAAAAGGACCAGGGAAGGAAGGAAGTTACTTGAAGGACCGCCTTCACCCATACCAGCCTGCCTGCACTTTAAGATCAGAAAGAGAGGACCCTCCTCATTTGCCCATCCGTGAGAGCAGTCAGGTGGGTGATCACATGTGAGAGGGCCTTCTCTGCAGTGGCCCCACACCTTTGGAACAAGCTGCCATCAGAGGTCCTCCATGCTCCGCCATTGCAGGCTTTTAAGAGGGTCTTGAAAACATATTTTACCATGGCCTTCTCTTGATATGACTGCCATTGCTTCTGTTACTGCTGTTATAATTGTTGCTGGTTTTATTGTTTTTTATTGTTTTTATGTTTTTATCGCTTTTAATACTTTTAACTGTTTTTATGTATTTCATTGCTGTAAGCCGCCTTGGGAGGGCTTCTGCCCTGAAAGGCAGCCAAGAAATGAATGAATGAATGAAACAAACAAACGGAAGAAGCAAGCTGCCTAGAAAATCAAGTGTGAAGAAAGAAGCATCTAAGGCAAGGATTTGTATGGCAGGATCAGGTTCTGGGTCTAGGAAAGAAGAAAAGCAGGAGGCAAGAGAACAGAGGATGGAGGGGTAATGGAAGTCTGAGGAATGTATCAGTTGAGGCGAGGTGACCAATGGAAGGTGGAATGAAGTAAACTGAGGCCAATACAGAGAATGATGGAACAAAACCAATTGGGAACAAGAAAAGGAATCTAGGACTAACACTTGCTTGGAGATTCGGGGTGCTCTCAGATGGAGGCCATCTCCATTGTAGAGCTGTTCTGTTTTTTTCCTTAATATATTTTTTTGTGGTAAGAAAAATGAGGAAAGAAGTGGTGGAAAACACAGGAGGATTACAGGTAGAATGTGTCATCATCTGGATTCCCCATAAAAGTCCATGAATCAGGCAGGGTGATGGCGCAATACAAGCATCTGGAAGCACCCTCAGGATATATAGAGCCTAACTTCATGGCTGTTTTTTCCTGCACATCCTTACCATTTGAGAATTATCTATCCCTACTTGTTCAATAATATAGGAGAACCTGAATGATGTCTGTTTCAACTGTCTCCCATCTAGCTACGATGCTATGCATACATATGAATTTTTATTTATTTAGCTGAACATTGTGACTATCTCCCCTATCATTTGAAGGGAAAACATGCACAAAACCAACGTTCTGTAAACTCCAGTTTTGCTGAACAGAAATAATTCAAAGCATGTGCATTTACAATAGAATTTTGAAAGAGCTGTTTTTGCTCTATTCAGATTAATGTGCCGTGATGACTAAGGGTAGCATCGACTTCTGTGCAAGAACCCTACTGGTCTCTTGTAAAGAAACTTGGAAAACAATAAGATAATTGTTAACAATATTATCTGCAGCTGCTGTCTACTTTTCTGCTAACAGACCATGTCTTTTATAGATAGGTCATAAATGCTTCCCTGTTGGAAATACCCTAAATGCTGGATTAGTTGGAGCTTCTCCATCCTTGTAGAATTTTTTGTATTTATTGGAAAAACCACAGCTTCCACAATGGTGGTTCATTGCTTTGACTGCAGGGTCTTCCCAAATGTGCCTATTTTTCTTTAATTTCCTATTGTTGCCCACATCCTTCTGCATTATGTCAGGTCACTCAACTACTTCCATGTTTAATGATGTGGAGTTTTTGTTACTTTATATGGAGTGGGGAGTGAAAATTGGAAGTAGTGAGATCATATGAATGCACTCTACATTCAGTTGATTGAGACAGGACCATAACAAAATGAATGAGCCTGGTAAAATGTAACAGGCAGGGACAAGTAATTTAGATTAAAGAGTGATGTAGGTTCAAGAATAGAAGGGCTTATCACATTCAGTAATGTCATTTGAACGTATCCTAGAGTTTCTCTTGAAAGGAGCCACTCTCTCTGGTGTACAGAGGCACCATGGGAAGAGGAATAGTGTTAGCATAAGACTTTTCTTGGTACTGCATTCCTTAAGCCTCCTTCAGGACAATTAAATTACAGTAAGTTCACAATTAATGAAATGACTTGCCCGGCCTCTCTGTCCCGTTGTTATGCAAGATCAAGCAGGCAGGCGAGTATGAGAGACAGAGCTTTCGTGTTGGTGGCACCAAGATTGCTTCGTGTTTGTAGTTGATGGTTGAAAACTTAAAAAAAAATCCAATTAACTTTTAATATATTACCTGTTTTTAAAGAATTTTTAGTGTTTGCCACTCTTAAATCTTAAGTATTACTATTTTTAATTCTAATGCTTCCTGGGGCTGAGCTGAAATGTCCTCCTGTTTTGCTGCCCCATTTGCAGGTAGGGAAATGAGGGAACTGGCAACCACATATGTATCCCCCAAAGCTCCCCACAGTTATGCTCCATGATGATGTAGTGCTTAGGGGCGTTTGGGGGGCAAATGGCTGTCATCAGTGTGGGCTGCTACTTTTCTTCCAGAAGTCCATTTCATCACTCAAGGGGAATTTTTGTTAGAAGTTAATTTTCTATCTGACATTGTTTCATATATATGAGACACTCTTTTCATGTATTGATCATTAGATAGCTGCGACACTACAGGGCAGTAGAGAGTTCCATCTCCTGGATAAAGAGGGAAGCATGAAGACACTTATGTCAGTTAGGTAGAATGAGGTGGTGTGAGGAGATTACAGCATGCAGCAAGTCTTAGTTGGAAAGGAAGATAGAGAATAGTTTTATGCTTTCTTATGTTAGTGTATTTTTAAATAAAGCGTTAGTAAGTTTAACTAGAGATACTGGCTTCTTGTTCTCCGATTTCTTAAGCCTCTAATATTTCTGGGTCCACTGTGCAGAAGCTAAGCTATCAGCTTTCAGGGGAAAATGGTGGCTGCCAGGAAGAGGTCTGGTGGCAGTGGTAAGCCCTCCCTCCATTTGGTTGGGGATTTCAGACCCCTTTTCAGCTCCTAGTATGCTACTTTTGAATGTGGATGTTCCATGAATTTGACTAGCCTATGGTTTGATCACTTAACATTGGATAAGTCAATACAGCAACACTGCTTCTGTCTGCAATGAACACAGAGATCACAGATATTAGAAAATAATGGGATGTAATCCTAAGCACACTTAAATGAAAGTTCCACTGAAATTACTGGGGCTTGTCTCCAGGTAAATATGTATATTTGCCAAATTATCAGTGTCGATTAATAATGCCAAAAACATTCTGGTTTTGAGAGAGTTTGTTAAAGATGTTCGTGTGTGTGCGTGTGACACTTTTATGCATGTCTATATACACACACACACACACACACACACTGCTTGCTGGTTTGGATAATTTGGGTGGAGTGGAAGAGAACTAAATAGTGGAACGCTGCAAATGCGAAGACTTATGTCTTTTCAAAATAGAATATTGAGGCACCTCCCCAAGCAGTGATTTATTAGTACTGCTTGTGTATGGAATAAGAACCATAAGCAGTGCCAGGTGTAGAGTTTCAAAAATGTGACAGCTTGTGCTGCAGTAGAAACATGCATTTGATTCTCTCTCTTTGAAATGCATGGATGGCTTTGAAAGAGCTGGATTTAATTCTTCTTTTGAGTTGAATGAGGCTGTTAATCTAAGTCATCTAAGATTCTAGGCCAGAGGTTGCTCTCCACTGGGGGCTGTGTTGGAACCTATGAGCCAGCTGGTTGTGGCACGTTAGCATATTTTTTTTGCTAACAAACATTCTATCCTTATAGCCTTTCATTTTGTGCAAATTCTGGTATCATACTGGAACCCAAATTTGATTGAAAACTCTAATTGATAGTTAAGGGCCACTGAGAAAAATGATTGCTGACAGAAGTATGTACAGTATACTTAATTTAATTCCGTGCTTTCTTATGACAGAGAGCTGCTTATACCAGACAAAAGCCTCTGAATTACTCGTCTGGGTACTGCATATTAAACTTTCCCTATTGGATTGAACAAACAACGAATTTATTTATTTATTTATTTAATTTCTTAATCGTCCATCTGGCCGGTCACCCAGCCACTCTGGGCGATGTACAACAGTGCAATTTAAAACAGTAAAATTACACATTAAACATTATTTAAAAATACCCTAACCTACCCCAAATGCCTGCCTGAATAACCAAGTTTTCAGTGCATGGCAGAAGCTCATTAAAGAGAGGGCATGGCAGAGTTCCCTAGGGAGGGAGTTCCACAGAGTGGGGGCAACCACAGAGAAGGCCCTCTCCCTCGTCCTCACCAGCCTAGCTGTCCTAGTTTGGAATAATGCATGTGATTTCAGAAGACTATACTGTACAATGAGTCGGTATAACTATTGAGTGAAAGCAACTATTACTTTGTTCTTTAAAAAATCCTAGGTCTTACTAGTCCCACATGGTAAGGATTCAGACTCATGAACTGCATTAGGAAATCCCAAGAACTGTAGTCACGGGCAGGGGGAGGTATGGCGTTGGGGGATTAACAGGCCAGCTGAGGAGAAGAGGGGCTAGACACCTTACAGCTGTCCCCTCTTCTGGTTCTTCCCCCAACCTGATGGTTCCTGGCGGCCTTACCAGTCTGCCCTCGGGTCTGGTGGTGCTGCTGCTGAATGCCAGGTCGGCTCAAAGTAAAATCTCCCTCATCCATGATTTGATTGTGGATGAGGGGGCTGACCTGGTATGTGTTACTGAGACCTGGGTGGGGGAACTGGGAGGGGTCACTCTCATCCAGCTGTGCCCTCCTGGGTACTCGGTGCAGCACCAACACCGACTTAAGGGTTGGGGAGGGGGGGTTGCCGTGGTCTATAGGAATTCAATCTCCCTCTCCAGGCTCCCTGCACATTCGAGTGTAGATCTTGAGTGTTTGTACCTTGTGTTGGGTACCCGGGACAGATTAGGGATTCTGCTGGTGTACCGCCCACCCCGTTGCCCATCAGACTCCCTGCCTGAGCTGACGGAGGTGGTCTCGGACTTGGTGTTGAGGACCCCTAGGATGATGGTCCTGGGGGATCTCAACTTCCATGCCGAGGCCGCTGTATCCAGGGCGGCTCAGGACTTCATGGCCGCCATGACAACCATGGGGCTGTCCCAACATGTCATCAGCCCAACGCATATAAAAGGACACATGCTTGATCTGGTTTTCTCGACTGGGCAGGAGGATGGTGATCTGAAAGTGGAGGAATTAACATCTGTCCCTTTGTCATGGTCAGGTCACTTCCTGCTGAGGTTTAGACTCCTGGCGGCCTTTCCCCTCTGCAAGGGTGGGGGACCTATTAAAATGGTCCGCCCCCAGAGATTAATGGATTCCGATGGATTCCAGAGGGCTCTGGGGGATTTTCCTGCTGGTATGGCTGGTGCTCCTGTCGAAGCCCAGGTCGCTCTGTGGAATGCAGAGATGACTCGGGCGGTTGACACGATCGTGCCCAAGCGCCCTCTCCCTCTGAGCAGAGCCCGGCCAGCTCCTTGGTATACACCTGAGCTGAGGGCAATGAAGCAAGAGGGGAGACGGCTAGAACGCAGGTGGAGGAAAACTCATGCTGAGTCTGACCGAACACAGGTAAGAGCCCACTATCGAGCCTACTCTGTGGTGGTGAGGGTGGCAAAGAGACAGTTCTTTTCCACCAGCATTGCATCTTAGTGTCGTCCAGCGGAGCTTTTCCGAGTGGTTCGTGGCCTGTTACATTCTGGGCCAGGGAGAGAGTCGGTGGAACCCTCGGTAGCACGCTGTGACAAGTTTGCACAGCACTTTGAGGATAAAGTCGATCAGATTCGTCATGAATTGGACACCACCATTAATGCAGTTCCATTGGTAGAGGCGTTCAGAGCACCGTCTGGTCCAGTTTTATTGGATGAGTTTCAGTTACTGAGGCCTGAGGATGTGGACAAGGTGCTTGGCTAAGTCCGATCGACCACTTGTGTGCTTGACCCTTGCCCTTCATGGCTTATTAAATCAAACAAGGAGGGGTTGTCCGGCTGGGTCCAGGAGGTTGTAAATTCCACCTTGAGAGAGGGAGTGGTGCCTGCCACTTTAAAAGAGGCAGTAATTAGACCACTCCTGAAAAAGCCTAACCTGGCCCCAGAGGATGTTAACAATTATAGGCCAGTGGCCAACATCCCCTTCCTGGGCAAGGTGCTTGAGCGGGTGGTTGTAGGACAGCTCCAGGCACTGTTGAATGAAACGGATTATCTAGATCCATTTCAATCGGGCTTCAGGCCTGGTTTTGGAACGGAAACTGCCTTGGTCGCCCTGTGGGATGACCTCTGCTGGGAGAGGGACAGGGGGAGTACGACCCTGTTGATTCTCCTGGACCTCTCAGCGGTTTTCGATACCATCGACCATGGTATCCTTCTGGATAGGTTGTCTGGGTTAGGAGTTGGAGGCACTGCACTACAGTGGATGGCCGATTCCAGAAGGTGGTGCTGGGGGATTATTGCTCTGTGCCATGGCAATTGTGCCATGGGGTTCCATGTGCCATGGGGTTCCACAGGGCTCTTATTTTATCCCCCATGCTGTTTACCATCTACATGAAACCGCTGGGGGAGGTTATCCGGAGGTGTGGGCTGAGGTGCCATCAATATGCAGATGACACCCAGCTCTACCTCTCTTTCTCATCAAAACCAGGTGAGGCAGTGGCTGTTCTGAATCAGTGCCTGGGCATGGTAATGGACTGGATGAGGGCTAATAAACAAACTCAATCCAGACAAGACGGAGGTACTGTTAGTGGGTGGTTCGTCTGCCTGGCTAGGTGATATTCAACCTGTTCTGGAGGGGATTGCACTCCCCCGAAAGGATCAGGTTCGTAGTTTGGGGGTGCTCTTTGATCCAGAACTGTCACTTGAGGCACAGGTGAACTCAGTGGCACGGAGCACTTTTTATCAGCTTAGGCTGGTATACCAACTACGCCCTTATCTGGACAGAGATAGCCTAGCTACAGTTATCCATGCTCTGATAACTTCTCGTCTGGATTACTGCAATGCGTTATACGTGGGGCCGCCTTTGAAAACGGTCTGGAAACTTCAGCTGGTCCAAAATAGGGCAGCAAGATTGTTAACAGGGACTGGCCTGCGAGCTCATATTATGCCAGTACTTTTCCAGCTGCACTGGCTGCCAGTCCATTTCTGGGCCCGATTCAAAGTGCTGGTGTTAACATTCAAAGCCCTTAATGGCTTGGGGCCAGGTTACCTGAAGGATCGCCTCCTCCCATATGTGCCTGCCCGGACCTTAAGATCATCGTCAGCGGCCCTTCTCCGTGAGCCCCTGCCAAAGGAAGTGAGGCGGGTAGCTACTAGGAGGAGGGCTTTTTAAGCCCTCCTGCTGTGGCACCCCGGCTCTGGAATGAGCTCCCTAGTGAGGTTCGCCTGGCGCCTACATTGTATTCCTTTCGGTGCCAGGTGAAGACCTTTTTATTTTCCCAGGCATTTTAGCATTTTAGCTTTCTAAATTTTTATCTTTGCTGTTTTAAATCTTTATTTTAAACTCCTGCACTGCTTCTAGGTTTTATTGTGGTTGTATTGTTATATTCTGTTAGGTCCCTGCCTTGTTTGTCCTTTATCATGCCCGTCTTTGCACAAAACGTTCCCTTGAGATCTCCGATTTTCTTGAAGAGATCTCTAGTCTTTCCCATTCTGTTGTTTTCCTCCATTTCTTTGCATTGTTCATTTAAGAAGGCCTTCTTGTCTCTCCTTGCTATTCTTTGGAACTCTGCATTCCGTTGGATATATCTTCCCCTTTCTCCTTTGCTTTTCGCTTCCCTTCTTTCCTCAGCTACTTGTAAAGCCTCATCAGACAGCCACTTGGCTTTCTTGCATTTCTTTTTCTTTGGGATGGATTGAGTTGCTGCCTCCTAAACAATGTTACGGACCTCCGTCCATAGTTCCTCAGGCACTCTGTCTATCAGGTCTAATCCCTGAAATCTATTCCTCACCTCCACTGGATATTCATAAGGGATATGATTTAGGTCATACCTGAATGGTTTCAGTAGTTTTCCCTACGTTCTTCAATTTAAGCCGAAATTTTGCAAGAAGCAGCTCATGATCTGAGCCACAGTCAGCTCCAGGTCTTGTTTTTACTGACTGTATAGAGCTTCTCCATCTTTGGCTGCAAAGGACATAATCAATCTGATTTCGATATTGACCATCTGGTGATGTCCATGTGTAGAGTCGCCTCTTGTGCTGTTGGAAAAGAGTGTTTGCTATGATCAGCGTGTTCTCTTGGCAAAACTCTATTAGCTTTTGTCCTGCTTCATTTTGTACACCAAGGCCATGCCTGCCTGTTATCCTGGTGATACGTTCCATGGGGTTTTCTTGGCAAGAGTACTGGAGTGGGTTGCCATTTCCTTCTCCAGTGGACCACATTTTGTCAGAACTCTCTGCCATGACCTGTCCGTCTTGGGTGGCCCTGCACGGCATAGCTTATGGCTTCACTAATGGCAGAAAGCGAAGAGGATCTAAAGAGCCTCTTGTTGAGGGTGAAAGAGGAGAGTGCAAAAGCTGGTTTGAAACTCAACATAAAAAAAACTAAGATCATGGCATCTGGCCCCATCACTTCCTGGCATATAGAAGGGGAAGAAATGGAAGCAGTGACAGATTTTACTTTCTTGGGCTCCAAGATCACCGCAGACAGTGACTGTAGCCATGATATTAAAAGACGCTTGCTCCTTGGGAGGAAAGCTATGGCAAATCTAGACAGCATAGTAAGAAGCAGAGACATCACCTTGCCGACAAAGGTCCATCTAATCAAAGCTATGGTTTTCCCAGTAGTAATGTATGGCTGTGAGAGCTGGACTATAAGGAAGGCTGAGCGCCGAAGAATTGATGCTTTCGAACTGTGGTGCTGGAGAAGACTCTTATGAGTCCCCTGAACTGCAAGGAGGTCAAATCATTCAATCCTAAAGGAAATCAACCCTGAGTGCTCATTGGAAGGACAGATACTGAAGCTGAAGCTGAAATATTTTGGCCACCTAATGCGAAGAGAAAACTGGAAAAGACCCTGATGCTGGGAAAGACTGAAGGCAAAAGGAGAAGGGGACGGCAGAGGATGAGATGGCTAGATAGCATCACCAATGCAATGAATATGAACTTGAGCACGCTCCGGGAGAGAGCGGAGGACAGGAAGGCCTGGCGTGCTATGGTCCATGGGGTCACAAAGAGTCGGACATGACTGAATGACTGAACAACAACAACAATTGTTATATTGTGGTTTTAATGTTCTATATATTTTAAATAGTTTTATTGTGTGTTGTTTGGTTTTAATTTTTGTGAACCTCCCAGAGAGCTTCGGCTATTGGGCGGTATAGAAATGAAATAAATAATAATAATAATAACCGTGAACTAGAACACCATTCTCCTACTGTATGCCCTCTATTTTGGACCACAACTCCCATCATCCTTAACCATTGGTCATGTGGACTGGGGCTGGTGGGAGTTTTAGTCCAAAGCATCTGGAGGGCATCAAGTTGGGGAAGGCTGACTAGAGGCTATTCGTATGCCATCTGGATCATTGGCTTTGAAAGATTAGCTTCATATCCAGGGGGGATTGACATCTGGATTAAAGTTGTAATTCTTTGGTATTACCTTGAGATTATAAAGTTAGCATTCCAAACTAGACAGTGTTTTGAGAGACCTGGACCAATGTGTCTATTGGCCAGCAGAATGGATACTGCTAGTGGAGCAAGTTTCCCCCTCCCCTCCATGCACCTCCCAAATCTGATCCAGAGGATTAGGAAACTTTCTGGAGCTGATTTGGAGGGGTTGCTGGGAGAGGAGAGAAAGTGGAAGGCCCATTGCACGAGCAGAAGTCTGTTTGTGTGATATTGGATGGAACCCAGAGATTCTTCTTGTGCATTTCAGGACATATTTTAGTAGAGTCTTTTTTCTTTTGTAATCTTAGTCTTGATTAGAGCTTTGGGAGTGATAATAAAAGGGTTCATGGTGTTCACAAAACAACAGTGAAGTAGCTATAACTTGACTTAGCAGAAGAAGCTCACCTTCTCCTGATGACATTGCATGTTGTACTTACTGCCTTATGGTACAGTATGTCCTGTTACTCTTCATGGTTTTCTGAGCCGTAGCTCTGTAGCTTTCCTGCAGAAGTTCAAGGTCTGTGAAGTTTAAATAGGTCTTGGGAGAGTTTGACATAGATTATACATTTTTGGCTTTCTTCTGGTTTCAGGGTTAGATCAGAAACAATTAGTCTTGGATGTAGATTGAAAATGTGTCCAGATTCTTCCCTTATCTGAACAGCTTATACACAAAGGCCATAATGCTGTCATTTATTAGACATAAAATGACAGATGCAACAGCAGCAGAGAAAGCCCTTGTAACTTTTGTTTACTGGGAACTCTTTATTCTGTGGCTCTAATAATCGGGATACACTCCTAAATGCATTCAGCACTGATTCATACATTATATGGTAGACAGGTGTTAAACATATCCACTGTGGGCTTCTTCACACGGAGCTTTTATCCCGCTATTGAGATTGGTTACTCATGGAAGTTTGCGGGTCCTTTAGATGACATCATCAACCTCCAGAGTTGATCCATCCGCTAAATGGCCTTTATCCCAGTTTTTAAAAGACCGGAGATAATGAACTATCAAATTACAGCGCCTGAGTTCTGCTTGAGTTCCCGTGTGAAAAGAGGAAAACGCACAATAAGAGGAGCTAGACCACAGCACCATCTAGCAGTTATATA
The DNA here is from genome assembly GCF_057233095.1 of Heloderma suspectum. Taxonomy (NCBI): domain Eukaryota; kingdom Metazoa; phylum Chordata; class Lepidosauria; order Squamata; family Helodermatidae; genus Heloderma; species Heloderma suspectum. The sequence goes on along the minus strand of NC_139458.1, from coordinate 154,477,612 downwards.
ATGAAACATATGGAAGACTCAGAAAAGGGGGAAAGGGGGGGGAAGGAGGCTTCTGTAAAGGGAGTCCGTTGTGATCCTGCATTTAAAACAGAAGCAGAAAGTCCCGTTTTAAATACGGGATTTTAGCCTGGCATAGAGATGCTCTCTGTGTCTCCTGCTGGACACCATAATGTTCAAAGAGTATATGGATGTCTGTAAACACATGGCGAAATTCAGGGGACATACACTGGGAAGTAGTAATTGCTTATAACTCAGTTCCTGGCATATGTCAATTGTATGTTAGTACATACAGGTCTCTCTTTCAAGCATTATGGAAGTTCACCAGTAAAGATGTGTTAAAACAAGCAACATGTACCGTGAATTAGTCCTTACTTAAATGCAATTAGTAAGTTGCATTTAGATCTTTGCTTTCCTTTAGGTGATCGTATTTGCTTAAGAGTCTTGAGTGAAAAGTAATTCCCCCACCATTGCTCTGTAGTGCCCATGTAAATGTAGACAGAACTATAAATAAGGGTTACCGCCTTATGTTGCAGAGCATTAGGTAAGCGGATAAATCCTCAACCAGCCATTGTGGATGTGTTATTAAAGGCAGATGTTTCTGCAAAGCCTGGGAGGGTTACTAGAAGAAAAATTAATTTTATATTTATATAAAAACCTGCTGCAGTTCTGGAATGGGTCCATCGGCATCAAACTGAGGTAACTGGCAGTTTGTTTTAGAATCACCTGATGCTTTTATGGAAGGACACATCTTTTTCAGTGCAGGGGTTGGTTCCATATGAGTTGTATTCCAGACTCCAGCTTGAAACATAAATCCTCACAATGGAATAATTCTCCAGTTGTCTCTTCTCCTTATTCTACTTTTTCAAGCACCATATGAATGGATGAAGACGCAAAGGGATGGAATAATTAAGGCCTTGAAGATGACCCCCTCCCCGCTCCCTCATCAATCGGTCTCTATTTCTACTTTCCTTAGGAAGAATTTTCTCATCCTTTTGGATAAATATGCCACTCTTGCTTGCCTCCCTCAAATTGGAGGCTTGATGTTTGCAAAATAAAAACACATGGAAAAAATTGAAATGTAGCTTATGTATGAGGGAGAGCCAAAGTATGGTCAGAGTTGATGTAACAGTGAGTGAAGAATTGGATAAGAATTTTGTAGTATGGTCCAATTGGAGCTAAGGGAATTAAGATAAAAGCTAGTGTGATGCATTCAGTTTCAAGGAAAAACTAATATCCCTAACGTATTATGGAATAGCATCCAAAAAGGGATCCAAAAAACACATTGGTTTGTGGCCTGTGTCATTTAAAGCTGGACTGAATGATGGAAGATGCTACTGTAGGGAGTATGACAGCATAGGTGTATTTGTTAAAACAATTCCTTCTCCTGCAAGCACCTCCAACATTTTTATCCCTCCTCTTTACTGCTTTTGACATGCTATAATCTGGACAATATGCTTGGATCTGCATTACTGTGACCCATTCGGATTGATATCAATAGCAGTGCCAGCCTGCACTTAACTCCCACTTAAGAAAACCTACAGATTTCTCTTGCACCAGATGATGATAATAAATTGTATGATAGCTTCAATGAAACTGAGGCAACAAAGCTTCTTATTACCGAATTACCAGCGGAGAGGACTGGAGAATATTCTGCGCAGTAATTCCTAAATGCTGGCCTTACATTTCAGTGGATCCCCAGAGCTTTGTAGGTCAGCTCCATCATTTCCATGATTTGGGGATGGCTGTCCCCACAAAGATTCCAGCATTGCCTCTTGCTATGGGAGGATGATCTCCTGATCTGAGAAGGAAATCAGGAAGACTGCTGCAGGGCAGTGGCGTGCTATAAATGTCCAAGAGAAGTGCCTTTTTTACGGAGTTACTTTAGCATTCTGCTGAACTTTCTCAGTCAAGATCACAGAGCATATGATAAATGTGTACCATCCCTGTTTACATTTGCCAGTTTTCTACCCAAAGTCAGTTTTGCAAAAAGAACCTCTGTTTTTTCCTTCTCCCAGTTGGCTTTGGTTTTTTTTCAGTCTTACAAAAAATTAAATTCAAAATACATACAAAATAACACTGTAGTCCAATATATCTGTTGATTGGGGGTCTGAATGACCAATGTGAATTCTTGTACAACTTTGTTCTACACAAACTAACTGCCAAAGGATGCCACCTAGTGAGAAGATTTTTTTAAAATCCCATTTATGCTGCAGCCCAAAATGTCAACTGAGTTAACACTTTCAACGTGGCAGGGTATATGTGATAGGCTTATATCATTTCCCAGATTGACTCCTCTTTTTTGGCAATTGCTTAATAAGATGCAATGGTCTTTTGCCAACTGGTCATTGAATAACTTTGTGGGGTCTCAGTGGTAGCAGTTGCTCATCTTCACGTTTATTAAGGGATATCTGCAGTTTATAAATTGAATAGCATAATGGAGAAACCAAGAGAGCTCCAAAAACAAATATTCGCTTGGCTTCCAGCCCCATTAAGTAATCAACTAAATTTAAAGTCTGCAGCTGTTGTAAGAATGTTAGAATTTAGTGAAAGAGGGACATGGGAAGCTGCCTTATACCGAGTCAGACCACTGGCCCATCTAGCCCAGTGTTGTCTGTACTTAACTGGAAGTGGTTGTCCAGGGTTTCAGACAAAAGTTTTCTCAGCCCTACCTGGAGATGCCAGGGCCTGAACTTGGAATCTTTTGCACGCAAAGCATGTGCTCCACTAATGAGCTACTAAAAAAGATTTGGCTACGTACATCAGTTCTGTAGCTATAATTCCATGTTACGTGCACTGTAAGAATATAGTTTTCAGTGAACCGGGGACACTGGGATACCTGTAAGAGAGAGTGCCTTGCAATATGCGAGTTTGATAATGACCAGTGGTAGCCTTGCACAGTGCCTCAAATAGATATATGGCTCCCCTGGTTTATTCTGTTTAGTGTGTGAGCTTGAGTGTGTGTGTGTGTGTGTGTATTACAGTGAATGTTTGAAATTTTGAATGTTGACATTCATGTGTAAATTTTGATAAATATGAAGAATATATGAAACTCAGAAACTCGGATGTTGGCAATTACATTTTGGTCACCAGCAACGTTTACTACTATGTATCCAAAAAGAGCTATTTTTTGATATTCTTGACATTCATGTGTGTCAGCTTTCATGTGTGAATGTCACTATTCATCAAATTTTGCACACACACTATAACATATGTACACTTAGGAGGCAAAAAATACAACCAGGTGCATTTTGCCAGTGGTGGTATTTGTTTATGTTGATGTACGAGCAGTGCTTTTTCTAAAAGCCAGTGGATGCGTCTGATGAAGAAGGTTCTGGCCTGTGAATTTCATACCACGCTAAACTTGTTAGTCTAGTTTAAACTGCCACAGCTCTGCCATTTCATCTTGGAATGCTCTAATAGGTTTGCCTTATGAATTTACTTCTCAGAATTTCTCTTTTTTGGCTTTTAAAACTCAACAACAGAAAACCTTTGCCTGGGTGGGTGCCTGTTGGAACAGCATTGCTAGTTTAACAGCTTGATGCACCCAATAATTTCTCTTCTTTTTGTTCAGGTTTTTGCCATTTGGCTCCCAACTATTTGTATGTGTTTAACAGATATTGCTTCAGAAAATACTTTCCGCTGGCTTGCAGTGTTCTACATTTCTTCCAGATAAAATCACTTTCTTTCTTTGCTTCTTTTCTCCCCATTCTCTCTCCCTGCCTCCAATCTTTCTAGGTCAGAGGCAACCCAGAACCTCAGATCATGTGGTACAGAAATGGGCATCTTGTGACAGAGGGAGAGCGCTGTGTAGCAGACCGCAGCATTCGAGGGCTTTTCAGCTTGATGATCAAAGGTGTGCAGGAGGAAGAGGGTGGCCCCTACACATGTGAGGCCAGAAATGCTGGTGGAGTTCGCCAGGTGACAGCAGAATTAACCGTGGAAGGCAAGTATGTTGGCAGCTTGGTGCATGTTCCATGCAGCATGCGTTGCACCTGGTGGCAAAGGGAGGGAGAAGGAGACTGAAAGATTGTCTATCAGAAGAGAAGAAATGATACCGCTTAAGAGGGGATAAAAGAAAGCTGCCTACTCCTATATCTTCTCCTTCTACTATGCTAAGGCTAAGCTCACGTCCACTTTGATAGTATCAACTCTCTCCAGGTCATGCCTCTAGGGCAGGGGTGGGCAACTTGTGGTCCTCCAGACACTTTGGCCTACAGCTCCCAGCATCTGTCATCATTGGCTATGCTGGCTAGGGCTGATGGGAGCGGTAGGCCAAAACATCTGGAAGGCCACAAGTTGTCCACCCCTGCTCTAGGGGCAACGCTTGTAGAATAATGGTGATCCATTTGAAGGATATGTTCAGCTGCATTACCTCATATGGCAAATGGACTTTTGAGGCCGAGAGGTGGTGACGTGCCTTTGTCCTCCTAGTGAACCCCTGGTGCAGGCAAGATTTGAACTAGGGATATTCTGGTTCACAGCTCAGGCTTGGCCACTGGGCTTATTGATTTGTGTTTTCATGGGAGAACATGATTATTTTCAGGAATGTATATTAAACTTTTGTTATAACTTTCCTGGTCATTTCATGCTATCTGTCCTCTTCTATAGAGAACGTTTGCATTTACCATCTAGTAATACTTATTTGTAAGTAAACCTGCCCATGTCCAGTAGGTGGTGCTAAACATACAGTGAATAATATACAACAGGCATGTTGATGCTTCCTTGTATCAGATGCAGATACGTGCTGCAAATCTAAATGAGGCTGCATCCTTTACCTTGGAAGTAAATGTAAATGTTTGACTAAACATCAGTGAGGGAATTTTACAAATACCAAAGGCCATGGTAAAAGTTGTTAAATGCTCTGTTTGCATGAGTGGCGAAATACTAGCAAAAAGTAGGAGGTAAAGTTGTACTTCAAGAACAACTCATGATGGCTATAGGGCTCAGTTTTGGGCTCTTGCTTAAGGTGGTTAAAAAGCACCCCACCTCACATGGCTCACCTGCACTAGTGGGCCCAAGGTTCTGTGATATCTTCTCCTCTGTAGCAATACATAAACAGCATTAAAAGAGCAAGGCGCGGAACTTGGGTGCTTTCAGTCGAAAGGAGAATGGGCCAATGGGGAAGCAATGTTTGTCTTCTCATCATTATTTTACCTTGAAATAGAAATGGATGGAAGAGCAGGTTTTAAAATATATATTGTTTAAGTCCACAGCTAGTGTCCCTAAATCCAAGAGACCGTACGGATTTGCTGGCTCCAGGTTTTTGAGGGCCGTTCAGCAAGACACCCTCAATGGGCTCCTCCCTCAGTGAGTCGACCTTCTCACTACCATTGTCACAGATGCTATTACTCTTCCTCCTCTTTCTCATAATTGCTATTACTTGCTTGCTGGTCATGGAGAGAGCCAGTGAGACCTCACCACCACCATTGCCTGGACCAGAGTGAGAGGCAGATGAGAGGCACCAGAGCTAGAGGCAGGTTGCAATGGTAAAAAGGAGGAGCCCATCCAGGGGGCTCTGGCAGGTGCCTGACCATATCTACTCTTGATTCCCCAGCCTTAACAGTCCCGATAAGTGTTTTTATAACTGTGTGTGTCTCTGTTTTCTGGTTATAGGACCTGTTTTGAAGAAGTACAGTCTGCCTTCCAGTGCCAAAAGTTCTGGGTAAGAATTCTAGTGGCATTCACGTTCTTAAAGCAGAAATCTATTGATAGCTTTGTAGCATGCACAGCTTTTGAAATAACTAAAAAGGACACCCACTCCCTCTTGCTATTATTAATGTTAATTTTGTCATGCTCAAAAGCATTCCTTGCAATCAGGAAGTATGGAAAATTCCAGTACATTAGCTAGCCTTTTAAAGCTTCACAGCTACCCCATCGCCCTTTGTTTTCCCTTTTCAGATGATTAGTCTTGGGGCTAAACTAGACAATAAGTGAAATTTGTGAAGGCATTTCACGTATCTGTTTGTATGTGTTTTTTAAAGCCTTTACTAGCCCTGGGAAGGAAGCATCTGTTAGCACCAGTGGAAGTTTCCTTCCCAGGGCTAATTGGCTTCAAAGCTGATTTTCACCCTCACTTCTGATATGCCAGGGTCCTGTCCTGGTTCCGATCAGGAAGGCTCTTCACTGCTATTTATTTTTTAAAAACATGATACAAACATGAAATACATTTTATGTGTTGTCTTGTTGGGCCCTTAAACTCATCCCTATTTCACTGGGAACTACTGAACTGGGCAAGACCAGCTGCCTTTTTACTAAAGTTAAAAGTGGAAGCAAGTTGAGTGAGGCCCAAATCTATTGTTTTCCAACTCTTGTGATTTCTGAGGCCTTTGATACTTCTAGCTGCCTACTGAAATCTTCATCATGACCTTATTTTATTCAGAATTATCAAATCTTCCCATATTATAGCCTTCATATCACTCTGAATTCTCCTTGGGCTGAGGTTGTATGTGGTTTCTCTTAGTGTTCCGATATGTTGCAGAAGCAGAAAGAGATGGGCACAGCTTGTTTGCTTATGGGTAAGCTATTCTGTGAAATGCACATGGCCCAAGAATGTCTTTGGTTTGCCTGAAACCCACAGCTTCAACCTGATCACATTCATTATGACCTGCTAGTGTGTGGCTGTGATGTTTGCCATTGACGTAGCCATTGCGCAACATAAGTTGCATGGGTTTGGGTTGTGCTAAAGTACTGTCTCCTGTTTCAAGGCTGTTTATGATTGAAAGTGACTGACTCTGTTGACTTGGGATTGATGATTTGTCACAAAAGTAGCTTGTTCTGTGGGTTTGTCAAGTATGAGCAGAGCTGGGCCAACACTGCCCATCCCCAACCCCCATGTTTAATGCTTTTAATTTAACTCTGCATATTTGATATAGCAGCATATGGCTGGGAGCCCACTTTCAGCTTTTGTTTTAGAATGGCTAGTTTTAGAATATTTATGATCAAATTCGAAGAATTTCAAAAGCTATGGACCACCATCCTTAAACCCTGAAGAAAAGTTCAAAACATGTTGGTATAAAACAAACCTCCATCACCAACTGGCTGTTCTCAAATCACTTGATCCTTTGGCTCATCTTGTGATCTTTTTTTTTTAAAAGAGATTTCTCTTGGTTCATAAGATTTGGAGTGAGTACTAGTAGGTCAGTTGGTTGCCTCAGTTTGCAGGCAAGGGGAGATTTTTCACATTTCCTAATGTGCCAGGAATTTATTCCAAAAGCCAGCAGAGCCAAAGAGTGACAGATCTATCACATGTGCCCTAGTTACAGAAGGCATTCAACATATCCCCCAACGATAACCTGCCACCTCCTTCCTTTGGGGTGTCTCTGTTAAATTTATACAGAAAGTGTGCACGTTAGCTATGCTCCCATAGAACTAGGGATGCTGGAGAAATTCGAGATGGACTAAAATGAGCTTGGATTTCAAAGAATCTGACCTGCGGAATCCACTGTGGAGCACCCCCCTCAGGCAGCACGGAGTCCATGGTCTTCCGGATGATTTTTTTTTACTTTCCCGAAATTTACTTCTATAAATTTGTAGGAAAATATACAAGTTTCTGCTGAGGAAACGTTGAATGGAATGGGGACAACACGCTAAAATTATGTAAATACGTAAATACTTACATAAATACTTAGGTAATTATTTCCGTATTTTTCTGCACGGTGAAAAAAAATATCCGCATCTCTCTGTGGGCAGACAACAGAACAAAAGGCACCTGACAATCTGCGAAGCACAAATGGAGTGAATTTTACACAGTCTGTACATCCCTACATAGAACCTTCCCAGCATAATTCTTGGAGTGGCCCAGCTCTGTTCTAGGTTAATTTGTTTATATTATGGTTGCCTGTTTTACTTCATGGAGATCTCTGTTGAGTTTACCTGTAAGAATGATCACCAACAGAAGAACGGATAAAGTTCCTTTGTTGTTTTATCAACACTTAGAACAAAAATCTGAAGCAGCTCCTGTAACCCTTTGCAATTTTGTATCCAAACAATTTTTTAAAAAATACTGATTAACGTATATTTTATACCAGCAGCTTCCTCAGAAATTTGCAAAATATATTCTGGATTTTCTTCAAAGTTATGTTGTACTTGGGCATCTTCATAAAGCACATGATGAGTGGCCCAGAGACATCTAAACCGTTCCAGAAGTCCAGATAAATTAGACTGCTGTTTGCATAGGTTCTATTTGCTTGAATGGGGATGGGGAAATGTCCTGTGGGAGCCAGAGTCAAGGGTGGGGGCCCCCTCCCCTTTGGCTCCAGCAGTATCCTTTCCCATTATTACTATAGCTCCATCAGTTTCTGGGGGGCTGGGGAAAAAGATCCGAAAATGGGGGTAACTTTTCCAAGCCCTTGGATTGGCTGGGAAATGATCTGATTTTTTTCTGGAAGAACTTGGGTAATTTCCAAGTTAATCCAAGGGGAGCTTTGGGAAGCTTGGGGAACTCTAACACATGTCCAGCATTACACATTTCTGCCAGAGGGTCACTGTGGAAAGGTCAGGCCTTTTAATCACGATTTGATAACAGTGATTTTGCTGCAATGTGGAATAATTCAGGAAAATCAAACCCAGTAGAACATTTATATTGTTTGTTGCAGTTAGGCTGTTTAATGTTATGTATGAGCCACCAGAGCTGGCAAAGAGCATGCTTTTGTGTGTTGTTCATATGTTGGACGAAGGCATGTAGAAAAATGGTGTTTAACTTTAGGAGAACCTTATAGCAGTAATCTTTGTTATGCAAGTATTGATCCAACACTCTCATGGCCCACTCACTAGCATCGTTTCAATTTCAGACTGTTACATAGAGCTAAGTTGTACTTTTCATACGATATGGGTAACAGGATAGCAAATACTTGTATGTTGTGCCAGGTGTGCAAAATTTGACAAAAGTTCCTTTCAAATACTCTGAAGGGGATGGCTGGGGAAAGATCAGGCCTCTGCTTCCTAGGACACATGCACCCTTCAGACTTGCTGGGAGGTGTGTGCATTATGTACCTTTACTGTAGTACAAGATAGAAGTGGAAATTGGTTCACAAAGGGACACCATATTTTCTCCTGCCTTCTTTGTTTTAATCACTTGAACACTGTTCTAAAACTCATTAAGAAGCATGATTCAAGAAGTGATGCTGTACTTATTTTAAAAGTAGACAGATGGGTTATTAAGTTCTGATAATATTATTTCCTTTTCAGTGGTAGACTTAATGTTCCACCTGTCGATCAACGGCCAAGCATCTGGGGTGAATGTCCACCCAAGTTTGCGACAAAACCCAACCGGGTCATTGTGCGAGAGGGCCAGACGGGTAGATTCTCCTGTAAGGTAACAGGGAGACCTCCGCCTCAAGCCACTTGGTTCAAGGTATGGTTCCCTGAGAGGCTATCTGACTTGGTCTCCTCTAAAACAAATGGAACTGAAGCCTTTTTTATGGCTGTCTCTGTACTTTGCAGTATCTTTAGCCATGGATCATTTTCCCTTCTGATGCACCAAACATTGAGGTTTTCCACCTCGCCAGGAGAAAGTAGATTCCTCGGTCTTTCTCCCCACACACCTCTGTTATATTATGGTAAGACAGAGTTCATTCCAGGGGTCCCCAATCTTTTTGGGTTGGTGGGAACATTTGGAATTTTGAGAGTGTCATGTGCACTCTCACCAAATGGCTGCCGTGGGGGCACCTTGCCTATTCATGAAATGGCTGCCATGCGGAGCATGGCTGGTCACGGAACGCATTTCCCAGAAACCAAGTTAGCAAGACTAAAAGAAAAGTAACTTGCCCAAGAACCTAAGTACAAGTAGAGGGGGGTCTGAGCTCCAAAACACAAAACACTTTTTTGAACGCAAATAAATATTATGCTGGTGGGCAGCACTTTGCTTTGCAGCAAGCTAGACTCCCAGTTTTACCCCCCCAAAAGTTTTAATTTTAAAATAAAAATCAGGAGGGGCAGGAAGTTTGGCAGGTCCCAGGAGAGGTGTCCATGGGCACATTGGTTTTCCCCATAAAATTATCCAAATATACACACTGAAAGATATGCAAGACTTAGTGGAAGAATGCCTACTGAGTAACCTTACATACAAAGATGAGGAGAGGCATTGTGGGGGAAATGTTGCAAGAATGTTTAATTTTAGATGTATAAACCTTTGCATACTGAATGCTCAGAACTGGCAACTATAGTTTTAAATTCAGACAGGCACACGGACAGACACACTTGCACAATACATTCTAATTGGCTTAGCTGTAGGTGGAGCGTATTGACCAAAGCCACAGAGGTGGTGGTAGGGCCAGAGCTAGGCCAAAAGCTAGCATTGATAGGGGTTCCAGAAAACTGGTAGAATCCAGTTGTGCCCAAAATTGTTGGAGGTGAGTATTTGCTCAACAGCTTGAAGGGAAGGTTGGGGATTTGGTGACGGATGGATTGTGAACCTATCTCCAGATTGTAAATATTTCTAGAAAGTAGCCAGGTTAGTGTATTGCAGACAAAACAATAGAGTCTTGTGGCACCTTAAAAACTAACACATGTATTCTTTCATAAGTTTTTGTGGGTTATAGTCCATTTCCTTAGATGTGTGGACAACTTATCCCAGAATAAATGTGTTAGCCTTTAAGGTTCCACAAGACATTCTGTTGTTTTTATGTCCAGATTAGCATGTTTGAGCAGAAGTCAAATAACGTCTGGTTCTATAAGGCCCCCAGGCACCCTCTCATCTCTAAGCATTACAGATAGAACTCTACCCAGCATGGGACTCAGCTCCTCCTGACTGGCTCTCAACAACATGGCTCCACATCACCAGTGGTCTTTCACATAGTTCCAAGTGAGATGAAAAGCAGTCCATAGAAGCAGGATGAGACATGGCCTGTGATACCTCATATTCGGACTCTGTACTTAATGCCAAATTCTGAGCATCATTTTGCTTAGTTCACATCAATGGGAGTGATCCATCAGTGTCATGGTACTAGTGCTGTTGTTGTTGTTGTTGTCCGAGTGTCGATAGTTCCTTGGCAAATCTGCCACACTAGCAAGGACTGTTGATGTTGCGCTAACATTGGTTTACGCTAGCACAATGTCTGTAGTGCTAGCGCTGTGAAACCGTTGGATCTTTCCCTATCGTGTCTGAAGAATTTGCCTTTTCTTGTCATGACATTTGTAAACAATTTTACAAGGGCTTCAGAGTTCTGAGGCTGGGGATGAATGGGAGGGCAGAGCACAAGATGGAGGATTTGAATACTCACCTAGGTGGTAGCTTCCAGAACGTGATGCTTAACCATGTGCTGTAATTTGATTCAAACTCTTAAATCTGTTAAAAATGTATTTTGACTCTGGCCCTGCGTTTAAGCCAATGGGGCTTGAAATATTCATATTCTGAATAAGTCTTCTCCCTGGTGTAAATTAGATACCTTGGAATGTCTGAGGTCTGATCTCTTGGGATATCTCTTGGTAGTATAGAAATACGGCACAGAGAGTGCTGGGGTGAATTATAAAAGCAGAGAAAATAGGAAAGGATGAAGTGTTAATTTGCCAGAAATTGACAGGTATTTCTCTCCCCCCCCCCCCCCGCCCACCGATGAATGCATCTATAAACCTTTGGTATTTTTTCATGATGCGTGCAGGGTGAAATTCAGGTGCAAAAAGATGATCGTTTCAACATGTTTGAGAAAGCAGGCATCCAGTTTTTGGAAATCCAAAATGCTCAGCTGGCTGATGCTGGAACTTATACTTGCTCTGTGATGAATAGTGCTGGGAAGGCTTCTGTGTCTGCAGAGCTCATGGTTCAAGGTATGGTTAAAACAGACTAAAAGGGAAAGAATGCAAGCATGCCAACTAAAGCTTTTCCAAGAGCTGAGCCAATTCCTCCTCTCTTCTTTCCTCCCCATCTTCCCAGCCTGGTTTGCTTTCTTCAGAATGACATTTAAGTGGCGGTCCAAGCATGCAGTTCAGCATTCAGATTTTTTTTTTTTAAATCTTGCATTTTAATCTAGTGGATATAGGCCACAGGGAGATCCAGGCTGTTTTCGCTTCCTTTTAGACATGCTGAAAATCCTGAATGCACTTAATTTCAGCAAGTGAAAATTATGCTCATCATTATTATCTGTTTATCCTGCCCATTCTCAGGAGTCCAGGGAGACATACACAGGGCAGTATCTAACACTTCTGTTCACCTTATGCCATTGATGTTGCGCTGGCATAAGGGACCTCTAGCACAATGCCAATAGCATTACCTGGTGTAATGGGATTCCATGGAAAATCTGTTACGCCAGCATACGTTATTGGTGTTGTGCAAGAGGCTGCTTACACTAGCACCATGTTAACTGCGTAAGTGGACCGGCATCATTGGATACCGCCCATGGTTTTCCCCATTTTATCCTCACAGCAACCATGTGAGGTAGTGTAGGCTGAAAGATGGCGACTGGCTCAGGGTTACCCTGTGACTAAGGGGATCTGAATCCAGAACTCCTAGGCCCTATCTAACACCCGGCAGGGCAAACCCATAGCTCCTAGACAGCATCTGAGCGGTTATAGAATTGTTATAGAATTGTCGGAAGTCCCCCGTCCGAGGTCAGAGACAGCACTCCGAACTCGGAATGGGGAGGCAGAGATCCAGCTCCCTTCCCTGCCTCCTCGCAGCCAGCATGGTACGAACCTTCCCTCCCCCTCCGAAGTACCTCAGCTAGACAGGCAGAAACAGCCCATCTAGCAAAAAATACAGGGCAGGAGGACAGGGAGTTGAAGATCGCCTCTGCTGATCCTCCCGCTCTGCATAGGATGATCATAAGCCCCAGAATTTGGGGGCTTATGATGAACGAGGGTGCAATCGATAGGATCGTGCCCTTAATGGTTACACCACCACAATCCTGACGGTTTCATTTGTGGCTGTGGAAAAACACAGCTGGCGGATGGTGCTTTGCATGTTGTCATTCTGCCTGCTGCTTTGTCTTCTGGCTGTGCAAGAATTTGGATCTGGGAATCCCCGGTCCAAGTCCAACACTCTGTTCACTTCACGACACCGGCAGTGTTGTGTACGTGTTCGGCTACTTGGCTGTCTTTCTCTTTCAGTTCTAAATGCTGGTTGGCTTTCCACTTTAGGGGCTGTTTGTTTCTCGTATAGGTCTGAGGCTTTGAGTACAAAGGAGCATAGTATCTTTAGTATACTTGTCTTTATCAACTCATTTTACAACTCCGAACTCTCTTTTGTAGTTCTTTTCATTACCTCGCAAAATCAGATAATATAGTAAACTGTTACAAATTCAGGATTATTATTATTTAAACAAAACCATGTAGACCTCTTGTATAGATACGCTCTTTCCAAGCCTCCCCCTCTATTTTTCCACAGCAAGGGGAGCAAATGGCCTCTTAGGTTTATAGGATCATATAATGCTGCTTTGGCCGTAGAGACATCTGAGTGTTTTGAAAGCATTCTTCTCAGTCTTATCTGATCATCTTTCAGCTAAGATACAGCCCTCCTCTGACCCTCAAAAGTATTTTTAAAAACCCAGACACGCTAACATTGTTTGCTAGGCTAGGATGCATTTAAAGGCACTGTGGACAGAGCAGATCTTTTGCTCTTATGCAAGGCTCTGTTCATTCTATTTGAATCTTGGACGTTTGAGGAGAGATTTTTTTCTATTACACAATTACCTTGTCAATATAGGATGACAGGGTGCAAAGGAGGACAGGATTCCTGCACCTTTAGTAGTTGTATAGAAGAAGTTGTGACTTTATATGGTTGAGTCTTCTACACAATCAGTGATCTTGAAGGAACTCTTCTCCCTCTTTGCATCTGGCCACCTTCATCCTAAAATCACTGTTCCCAATCCACAGTGAACTCTGTAGAGCAATTGCAACTATGGTTTAGTCAGGGCTTGCTTTGTGTTGTGTCTGTGCACCAGCCTGTTTTTTTTAACACTAGGGCTGAATCCTACACATAAGGGGTAAGAGTAGATTGAAAGTGCCCCTGAGCAGGTGCAAAGTGCATTTCTTTAAACACTGTAACTCCAGAGAGTCTCCACGTATCAGGGATGGGCGGGTGGAGGGCTTTCCAATCCCACGGTGGTGTGTTTGGATGGCATCATTTTTTTCCTAGAAATTAAGCAAATCCTCACATTGATTTCTTACAAAGCAGTAAGCTGGAAGACTTGGTCCAGCTACCCTTCTAATTTCCCACAGTGCCCCAGAGCAGGGATGGCCCAAGATATTTTGCTGTCTGAGGCAAAGGACAAGGTGGCACCTTCCATTCCACATACAGAAGCCACTGGGTTCATCTGGCAGTTGAACCTTACTTTGGGGACAAGGGGCAGGCTGAGCAGTATACACTGCTCTGTTCTCCAGCACCTTGCTACCATTCCCTGTCCCTCAGCATCTCTCGCCTGAGGTGGGCGCTTCACTATGCCCAAAATGAGGCTAGGTCAAGGGCATAGTGGGAAAAGGTGGCTAGATCTAGCCACCTGGTGCTACTTGGAGAGTCAGACCAGGAAAAAACATTAAGGGGGCCCCTGCCAGCCCTGATCAGAACAGCAGGGCAAGATGATTCCCTCCTTAGTTTTACAGATCAGAGGCAGCATGACTTTTCTTCTTAAGCCAGTAAAGTAAATGACATTTCATTTAAAAAAAAACATGGAATAAAGCAAAGCAAATACCAAACATAAAGGTTAGGGGATGTCTGAGATAGGGATGAAAACACCAGAATATTCATATTGTGACCATAAAAGGCCTCAACTCATGACCTCACGTGAGCCGGTGAGTTTGTGCTTTTCAAAACCAAGAAGGCAATCCATGGCCACAGAGGATAAAACTTTAGGATGGAAATCAGCAGCCAAGTGAAGTGCAGTGTACAGCTCCAAAGCACAGCACAAGAATGGAATATAAACCTACGCTGGCACATCTGAAATGTCGTTCTTCCTTTCAGTAGTTATGTGCCACCAAGTTAGACTGTGCAAATGTACACTGTACTGGGGTGGGGTAATACAGGGTTCTGTGTTCACCTTTTATTTCTCTGCAATTGTGCTAGGTTTTAATTGGTGATCTCTTGCTCTGCCAATCATTACCTCCATTTATGCAATTTGAATGTGCCTGTTGCTCAAAAACCTATTTTATATATGCTGAGGAACCACTTCTTGAAGCTATGTAATACAATTGAAAAAGAAACATAAGATTTAATTAGGGATGACGCTTCCCATTCAATCACTTCTCCACCCAACCAGAATTCAGATAGAAATCTTGGGCTCTGGTTGGAGAAGAGCTGTTTCCAAAAGGGGATACATTTGGTTCTGGATTCAGTCTGGAAATAGAATGAGAGATTATGTTTAGCTGAGTCAGAGGATGTCTCCAGCCTTTGCCAAGTCTTTCCACACAACTGTGGAAGCCTCTAGGCCTGGGGAGAATGTAGATTTGGATCTATTGGAAGATCTCTGGATGGTTTTCAGTAAATAGCAAGGATGTCTGGCTCCCAATTATTTAACAATAGCAGAGCAACCCATACCAGCACCCCAAATTATGCTGCTGAAATGAAGAAAGGTTGGAGATAACCATGAGTGGATTTTTGTGTGGATGGACTGTGAGTTCAATTCAGTTCTGTTATTCAAAACAGATTCCATGGCTCAGAATTCTTTAATTTGAAGTGTATATCTTTGCACCACGCTCTGTTTGGTGGATCCTTGGGTTCCTAGTAAAAAAAAAAAGTAGATCCCACAAGACAGAGTTCCACACATACCTACTGTATATCCCCTAGTCTATTACAAAGCATTGCAATTACCTTATTCCAGGATCTACCACGTCTTTCCCAGAGCAGAAGGCACCTGTTCCACCCATTTCTGGTTTGAATGTGCATCTTTGAATAGTAGCGTTGATAGGGCTCCACTACAAAACATTGCATGGTGGAGCACTTCTGTTCATGGGGCTCTGCAACAAAACATTGCAGGGTGGAGTGTTTCTGTTCACGGTTCCAGTCACACCATTCCATTCCCCCTCTACTTACCCCAGCCCTGCCCCAGTTTTTCTTTTTTTATTCTCCAGCATCCAGTATTCTGTGCCCATGTTCACATTTCATTATGTTCTTTTGCAGTGTGCTTATTTGGGGGTGGATAAGACATGCTTGTCCCAGTCCCAGCAACATTTAAATCTTTGAATTCTCCACTGAGAATTCTACAGGCAGCTCTCTCACTTCTGTCCCTGGAGACATTTCAAAATCGCTTCTCAGTGTAAATGGGAAATGACCTATCCAGACAATGAGGTGGTTCTCTCTACCCTAAGTCTGTTGCTCCCTTCACCTTTTCTAGCCACTCCATTACATTCCCCTTCCACCCAGTTGTCAGATGTTTTTCCTACTCAGTCAGTCAACATTCCATGTCACTGAGTCCTTATGGTGCTGTTCTTGGATGATCCCCCCCACACACACACATTAGGGTTTTCTTAAATTTAGGGGCTGAGTTATCTGCAAATCTGGGGCTTATCCTTAGTCTTTTGATATTTCCTCCTTGTGCATGGGTGGTGCCATGTTGGCTCCAGTTCCATGAGCCCTTAGAAGACTTGAATCGGAAACAGAAGAACTGATGATAAAGAACATCAGTCTGTCCTTGATGGCTCTTGAACATGTTCCAGGGTCTCCAGACTACTTTAGTATTAAGAGAATCTATTACTTTTGATAATATTGCTGCTCTACAGAGCATAACTGAAATGGATAACCCTATTTGAAGTTTAATCTGCTCTGGAAAGCTACTACCAGTCACAGCTTCCCAGTGTGTGCATGTGGGGAGAATAGACACAAACACAACTTTAATTGGAAATGCAGAAACACAACTTTCAGGGTTGTTTTTTTCTTACAGCCAAATAGGTTAAATGCTTTCTGCAAAACATCAGTGAGAATGCAGTGTGGGTGGTTCCAGTATCATTACTGACTTTACCATGGAAATATTTAAGTACTTCGGCTCTTTACTGGGACAGAAATGTGAAACAAACAAACAAAGAACCAAACAGAAGGAGCACATTAAAATGAGAAATATCTCAGGAGGAAAATGGACTGTTGACCAAAAATATCTTTTAAAAATGTATTTTATTTGCTCACACGTTTGTATCCTGCCTTTTTGGAAATAAAATTTCTCTCAAGGTGGCCTACAGATAATTACCATGAAAGCAATAAAAATCAGCAGTGCAATCATTACAAGTCAGCATACACACAAATTAATAATAAAAGGCTTTCCAGAATAATAATAAAAATGTTTTTGGGGCACACTTAAAAGCACAATGAGAAGGGGCTTGATAGATTCCCAGGGTGGGAGCTCCTCAATCTTGGTACCGCTACAGAAAAGACCCTGTCTCTGGTACTTGCCAAACAGGTCTGTTTTAAAGGGAGGTCAGAGAGCAGATCCCAGAATGATGTACTTAAAACCTGGGTGGGTTCATAAGAGCAAATGAACAAATGAACCCTTTAGGCAGCCATGTCCCAAACTATTTAGGGCTTTAAAGATCAATACCAGCACCTTAAATTTAGTCCAGAAATGAGTGTTTTCTAACGTGGCATTTTACTCTTCAGGGCCCTTTTTGCTCCTAGCTCCAGAAATAACTCAGTTGTGGTCATCTTACTCTTTAGGCTGGGCAGGCAAATGCTTTGTGGCTGGAAATGAATTATGTACTGCTGACTCAGAATTGTGAATACAATTTAGGGCCAAAACGAATTCTCAGCTGTTGCAATTCTTGTATCTTAAAACAAATCTCAATGTGTATGCTCCGCTTAAAATGCCAATATTTGTTTTTGTAATACCTTTAATCTTTCATCGTTTCAGGTTCTGTTAAGAGAGATGTGTATGCTCATCCCCTTTGGTATGTTTTTCCATTTTCCTCCCCTTCGTTTTGAGTTTTCCCTTTAAACCACCCTCAGTACTTTTTGACTTGGAACTTCAGCATGCCTTCTGCTTGTCAATAAGTCTTTTCTATTGTTGTGCCTGTATCACCTGAAAAAAATTACTAATTACATAGGGTTTCCCATGGTGGACTGTCTGATTTCTTGGGTGGGTGGGTGTCATATGTAATAAGTCTGGAGTTACAATGGGTGGGACAGGTTGGGTGAAATGTGCTCTGTCCTGGCCTCCTTGCATTTGCCTTAGCATGTGTTTGATCTTAACTGTATAGACATGGATTGTGTGGGGTGTCCATGGGTTTATCCCCTGGATGCAACTCCCTAGGCAAGGGGAGCCAGGGCAGAAGAAAATGGGGGAGATGACCATTTTCCTCCCCTAAACATGAGAGGACAGGGCAGTTGGGAGATTGACCAGCCATAGCTGTCACTACAGTGACGGGTACTGAGGCATGTGATGGTGGCCAAGAGGGCTTGGGTGACTGCCACATTGCCAAGGTTGGCGGGGGGACACACCTCAGGCCTGGGGGCCAAATCCAGTCCTCCTGGGGTCCCAGACCAGCCCTTTGTGGTTCTTCAGATGGCCACACCCTTTCTCCCCAAACCACTGATCATGTGGAGGTTTCCTGGCTTTTGTGCAATTTCCCCGGCTTTTGTGCAATTTCCCCCCGTTCTAAAAGGTTGAAGTGCCTCTCATAAGTTGCTGGTAGTAAGAGCTTACAGCTAAAATGTGCTGGTACTTTTAGCATTGGGGCCCCTCCCCTTTTGCCTTTGGCCGTGTCCACATTGGAAAGTGGCCGCTGAGAGCTTCCCCAAAACTGAATACAGCCCTTGAGCTGAAAAAGGTTCCCCACACATGGCCAAGGTGATGTGGCAGTGACTGACACCTCCCAGGACCCTGGATGTCTTGTGAGAGACCTCTGGGAACAGCTTGCAGTACTTACTTTAAAAGTAAGTGGCTGGATTGATCTGGCTCTGCCTTTACTGGCAGCAGAGTGCAGGATGGAGGAGGAGATTTCGGGTGCTGTTAAACCCACCCCCCTTCATATCTGAGGTCCTAGGGAGACAGGTCTGAGTGGAAGCACCCTGCGACCATGACACTGGGGATGTGACTTATTCATGTCTGAGTGGTCAAAGGGCATTGTATGCTGTTATAGTGTGTTTCTGTTTGCTTCCCAATCCTGCAAACCCTCACTCATTGGGGTCATGAAGGAACTGAATGTTTCAAGGGAACCATTTTTTTTAAAGGTTATTTCCTGCATTGGCAGGGGTTTAGACTAGATGATCTTTGAGGCACCTTCCACCTCTGTAATTCTGTAAATCACACACCTTAGAATTTTTACAACCCCATGAATCATCTGGTCACATTCACTGAAAGTTTATAAATTAGAAGTATTATAGTTACTATTGACTGCAAGATGCTGTACCAATATTACTCCTGCAGGTATATCATCTCAACTTTTAAATTACTGAAGAACAATACTAGATGACTAGTGCAGTCAATCACCGGCCTGATCAAGGCTTTATTTCATTTACTTATTAATGGATTCTGCATTGCCGTTCATCAAAGATTCCAGAACTAAAGCCAATGACCAGAAGTTGTGGGAAACGTGAAGCTTAATCAGACCATTGGTGCACCTAGTCCAGAGTTGTTACCTCTAACTGTCAGCAGCTCTCCAAAGTTTGAGGCAGGGTCCTTTCTCTAGCTCTGCTCCCTGGAATCTTCTGCATTCCCAGGATTGACCCTGGGAATGCAGGTGCAATCTGTATGCCAGCTTTCTCACTAAGCCAGAAGTGTTGAACCTCAGGCCACTGGGCCAAATCTGGCCAACCTGGGCTTTCAACCTGGTCCTCTGGGGTATGCTAGATTGTGCCATCCCTTTCCCTGTGTCCACCAATTGTTTGGTGGTTTTCCAGCGCTTGTGCAGGTTTTTTCCATTCTGGAAGACTGAATGGCCTCTCCTTACTCCTTAATGTCAGTAACATCTTTTAGCTATAATATGCTGGCATGTCTGGTATTTTTGGCCCTGTTGTCTTCAGCCTCACCTACCACTGGAATACAGTGCCCGAGAGCTTCTTGGAAATTAAACTTGGCCCTCGAGGTGAAGGAGGTTCAACACCCCTGTACTAAGCTATGGCTTTTCTTCATTCCTTATCATGTCTGTGTCGATCCTGGGGTGGATGGCCTGTTGTCATTCATATTATAAGTGCAGGATTGAATGTTTGAATGTTTCCTCCACAGCTCACCAAACCTCCTGCACATACAGAAGTAGCCTGTCAGGGAGAAGGTCGGCACACTTCATACAGAATCTCAGAAAATTGGTGCAAAATCTTTTTTGTGGGGTGGGGAACACAGAAAACACAACAGTCTGCTTAAAATCGGCTTGCTAATATTTATCAAGAGCTTTGAAGAAAGATGTGCAAATGCGTTGCTACGAATTGTTGTTCCATTAGTTTAAGAAAAGTGTTTCTCTTTTAGCACATCAACAAAATCCAGTGCTTCTACAAAATCCATCATCACAACCAAGGAGATTGAAACCTCGGAGTTCAGAAAGACCACCAGCAATGGGATTGCTAAAGAGCTCAAATCCACAACAACCGAAGTTTTGCTTGAACCCAAAGAAAGACCAGCTGTGAAGAAAGAGAGCCCTCTTCCTTCATCCAAAGAAGCCAAACCGAATAGAACTGAACAGTTGAAGGAACCCAATGTAGAGCCACTTAATGAAGAAGGGAGAGGTTATCGGGTCCTGCAAAAAACATCAAGCACCATAACACTGCAGTCTGTCAAAGTGCAACCTGGGCCAAAGGCAGAATTGAAAGCAACTTCCTCTGGACCAGAAGATGATGGGAAAAGGCCAAAGCAACAATTGGCAGCAGGCTCGCAGGCTGCCCCCTCCACTAGGCTCGGTGGTCTGAGGACTAAGGAATTGGAAGACCGTGCTGGATTAAAGAAAAGCACAACAGAAATAAAGAGGGAGCCCCAAGGGATTCCTCCCCAATTTGAGTGTCGTCCACAAAGCCAAGAAGCACTAGAAGGCGAAGAGGTTATATTCAGATGTAAAGGTAAATAGATCTTTACTTTTGTTCAAGATTTTTAAGCAGAGTCTGGGATGGCCACCTATTGAGGATACTGCAGTAATGGATTTCCTGCATCAGCAGGGGGTTAGATTATATGGCCTTTGAGGTAACTTCCCACTCTCTGATGAAATCTGAAAGAACCATTGCTTAGGCCTCTTCTATACTTGCAGTACTGATAAAGTACTGAGGTAGTTGAATGAACTCTACCAACTTCCTGCGAAGAGAAAACTAGCATAGGAGACAGCAGGTAGAGCTAGAACCACTTTTCCTGCTGTGTTGTTTTTACATAGAGGACCCTTCAGATGTCCACTCTACCACCTAATCTGCTGTATGTGTTGATCAGCCCAAAGAGTTCAAGCTGATGTGGATGAAGGGCAAACTGAAATTTCAAATGCTTTGGACTGTCAATTTAATGTTTTTATGTCATTAATTCTCTTAAGATACAATCTTATACACAGTTATTTGGGAGTAAGTCCCATTGAATGCAATGGGACTTACTTCTGAGTAGACATGCATAGGATTGCACTGTTAAAGAATTAAAATGAAATACAATACAGTTGGTTTTGAGTATATATCACGAGGGTTTGGTCTAATAAAATGAAATTAAAATGAAGGATATAAAAATAAATACTATGATACAAATTATTCCTTAATTTATTTCTGTGAATGAAGAATGGCACATAGGTTGTCTTTTTACAAAACTGTCCTGACCACTGTACTTGGTTCTACTTAAAATATGAATAAGATCTATGTTTTAAGCCTATTGAATAAAGATCAGTTAGATGTACTGAATAATTTCCACCCTAATTCTTTCTTGATGTCTTCAGAATGTTCAGATTAGTCTTTCTCTAAACGTGTCATGTCATGTCCTTGGTACTGAGAACATGACAACCTGCCTAATGAAACCCACCATATACCAGCTGACCGATGACCTTTTTAATTTGTTTAATAATGGATGACCTATGTATCTTCTCAGTACCTTAGAAGATTGCAGCCTTCTATTTAAAGGGCAAAACTGGGGATAGCTGGTAGGAAAGAAGTATTATTGGGACAGTTTGAAACTATGAACATAAAAATATTTCCTTTATTAATACTCCACCTGTGATGAACTAGTTTCTGGGAAACCGAAGGCAAATGTTGAATGGTTCAAGGAAGGAGCCGAAGTGGAAGCGGGAGATGGAGTCCAGATATATGAAGAGGATGGGATCCATTGTTTCTGTCTAAAAAAAACCCAGTTGGAAAACAGTGGGTCTTACTGTTGCACAGCTTCCAATGCTCGAGGTCAGACTTCAACCAGGTGGATATTAACTGTAAAAAGTAAGTCTTTTTTAGCTGCTTAGTTTTCTCAGATGATTGCTTGGGCACTTTGGCTGATAAAGAACATGAGTGATTATTTCCTGATCTGGGAGAAGGAAAAGATGGGCTCCCAATGACACCACCGAATACTTGTTTCCCATAGCCTCTTGGGAATTAGCTATAGGAAGCCACTGATTTGACGAGACCACTCAACAGTTTGATCCCTGCATATTTCAGAAACAGAATGCATCTTCATAGTGACGCTATGCAGGCACAGTATTCATGCTACAATAATACAGACACAAGTGTTATTACTGTGTTTTTTAGCTGTTCTTCATTAAAAACTGGTAGGAGATTGCAGCTCTTAAAAAATTACTTAAAAATTTTTACCCTGCTTATAGGCTCGAAAAGGAGCCTATAAGGATTCCTTGTATATACACCAAGGACTATTTTTTCAATGAGCAATGTAAGATCTGCCTGAGCAGGTAAAAGAATTTGCCTATGCGGATGATACGGTGGACTGGAACAGATTTTCAGAAGAAAAGAGGCTGGTGAGGGAAGGGTTAAGCATCCTCTCTCCCATCCCTTCACTGTTGCAAACCCCCCCCCCCACTTTTCTATCAAAGATGGCTTGGCTTGATATTTTGTTAATAATGCTCCAGTGGTGTTAATAAAGCACCCACTATTACGTTGCATTGTGGAAATTATTTTTTACATTCCGGTACATGTTGGGTTTTCTTAGTTGCCTATTAATAGTGTAATTTGCTTTGATTTGTAGGGCCTAAAGTGAAGGACATCCCGCCACGCTTTTCCAGTGTACTGAAATCCTGCAGTGTGAGTGAAGGGCAGGATTTTGTGCTTCAGTGCTCAGTTGAGTGTACACCTGTGCCTCAGATCACTTGGCTCCTTAATGGTAAGGTGACTTGCTTGGTCAGAAAACAGACACACGAAGAAACACCTGTGCTCCATGTGTTCTATTACTTTGCCAACTTAGGCCATACTCACAACATTACCAAAGATGTTTAATGGGCAGATTACCAGCCTCCGTGTATGATCTGGGGCAGGCAGTCAGGAAAGCAGCTTGTGTCGGCCCTTACTTTGACCTGAGCATAGGAAGCTTCCTTACACAGAGTCACACCATTGGCCCTTCTAGCTTAGTATTGTCTACACTGATTGGCAGCAGCTTTCTAGGGTCTGAGACAAGTAGAGCTGCTGCAAATCAGTGAATGGAACTAAATGGACCAATGGTCTGGCTCAGAATACAGCAGCTTCCTATGTTCCTGTCAGTGTAAGGTACATATGAACTGTCTATGAGACTCTTAGAAGAGCAAATCATTCTGGCCATAGCTTCCCCACCTCTTTCTCACTACCCTCACACACATGCACCCCCTCCCGCCCGGTCACACACATTATATGGAGTGTGATCTGTAAGATCTGACAAGGCAGTCTGAAGGGAAAAAAGAAAGCACTTTCGTTGCCATTTTGAAGGTTGTCCAGCAGGGGCCGTTTGTGACAAGGCTGCATTTCCTGCTGTTGGCTTTCAAGAGTGGACTTTATTGCAAGAGAATGCAGGCTTCAGGAAATAAGATTTAAATTTTGAACCAGTATGTTGTAGTTTACCTGATTAATTATCAACAATGGTGAATGGGACCTTATTTTTCTTTCCCCCAAATTCCTCTAACTGCAAAATTGTAAACGTAGACACTCATGGGGCTAGGGTGCTATTGAAACTGGTGAGACTTGAAGGCCCCTTCAAGCATTATATACCTGAAGGGGCTCTACCGGTAGAAGAGGAAGTGCTAGCCTTGCCCCTTCGATGGCCATGTGTTTAGGATGGCCATCTGCAAAAGGTAAAACAGATGGCATCTATGCTAAGTGAACTTCTCATAGTCCAGAGGGCGGTTTTCTTTTACTGGCCAGAACGTAGACATCTTCACATTATGTTGGGTCCAGACTTAATCATATGTAAGAGTAGATCCATTGAAATCAATGTGACTTAAGTTAGTGAGGACCATTGATTTCACTGGGTCTAATCTAAGTATGCCAAAGTCTGGCTCTATCCCAATGTCTGTAACTTCCTTCACACATCTGATGTAAGGGCGTTTTTCTTAATTTGTAAAAATCTTAATTCTTCTCACTGTAGTCCACGACGCAGCAATTCTAGAGAAAGAAATAACTGTGCACATCAAGCTG
The DNA here is from genome assembly GCF_057233095.1 of Heloderma suspectum. Classification (NCBI taxonomy): domain Eukaryota; kingdom Metazoa; phylum Chordata; class Lepidosauria; order Squamata; family Helodermatidae; genus Heloderma; species Heloderma suspectum. The sequence continues at coordinate 154,453,212 of NC_139458.1, read as the reverse complement.
ATGAATGCAACTGTGTTTATCTTGTATGAATATGATTGTATTTCAATCTGAATGTTCATTTTCTGGCCAGAGAATTCCAGACCCCTTCTTTGTGTGCAATGAGGAAGAGGCTTCCCAAAACGAAACATTGCTGAGTCCAGTTGCTATCTCTTAAGTACTCCTATTCTTAAGGGTTGCCACCAGCTGCCCAGAACTGCCCTTGCATTACCCCCGCCCCTAGCGGCTGCATTCAGACATAACTCCAAACCCTCTTCTTAGAAACGATGGTTTGTAAGGGGCTGCCAAACTAGGATATCAAACATGGTTTGAAGCTGGTTTGCAAACCACAGTTTGTGGCAACTATGACTAATTGTTATGACTGAATCCACAAGCTATTGACAAACCATAGTTAGGGTGATTGTTCTGCTTCAACCGGCTGACACATAATGGAGAAAGGAATGAACTTACTGGCTTGGTTCACAGATCACAATAACCCAGAATTTTTAAAGATGGGTTCCAACCATGTGATTCATTCTGGCTTATCAGGGGACAGACAAGCCAGAATTTCTGGTTCACACATCATGGCAAACAATCCAGAGACAGAGTGTCCCTGGGTTGTTAGCTGCTCCCGCTTGCAATGGGAATGCTCAGGTAGCATTCACCATCACCCAGAATTAAAAAAAAAAAAACACTTTCAAACCATTTAGGGCTCTGGAACTTAAAAATTAAAAACTTAACTCCAGTTGTAAGCCAGCAGGCAGTGATGGTTTTGAGTAATAGAAGTGTAAGAAACATGTAAATGTGAAATGAAACAGGCACACTGTATATTATCTGTGAGGTATAAACATGTTACTTCCATTCCCAAGTCCCAAAGCCCACAAGTAACTCTCATCTCTCTTGCTTCTGATAATGATACATAGCTGTTTATACATCATTTGGAAACAGACCTGGATTAGGTTATAAACTGTAGCTGAATGCTCAGATTTTTTTGCTGCTTTTCAATATATACCCTTTAGGTCATGACTGCTTAAGGATCAAGCTGCCTAACTGCGATATCCACATGAATGCAAACAATCTGCTCCACTCTGTCAGGGAAGGATACATTGCAGGAAAGGATAGCTGCTTGTAACCAAATAAAGGAGAAAGTTGCATTCCTGATCTGTGATTGTTAACTCCAGGCATGCTTAATGGTGCTCATGGCAAAATGATGTGTGATACAGGACAGTACTCTCAGTAAGATGGTACTGATCACCTGGATGGCTGTAGCTTCGTGTTTGGAATTTACAAGTTAAAATGGCCCCATATTGGGCCAGACTTGGATCCAGTGGTTCTCAAAACTAGAATAAAGTTGAGTTGCTTTTAAAGTTGGGCCCATAGTGCACAGATGACACTTGCTAGTACTCTCAGCTTATGCCAGAAAGTGCCTGTGAAAAGTTCCAACACAGGACCAGAACTTTGACACAGGAAGTTTAAAAGTGCCGTATATAAGGCATGGCTAACAAGTTTTCCCGGGCTGAAATCTGTAAACAAAGTCAGGATTCAGGGAATGGGTGGAGGATAATGGGCTTTAGGACCAACCTATGTACGGTCAACACTATGGGACAGACTCAAGGAAAACATGCAAGGTTAGCAGTGCAGTCCTAAGTATGATTACTCAGAAGTAAGTTCCATTTAGTTCAATGGGACTTGCTTCCTAGTAGGAATCCTTAGGATTGCAGCCTAAGATGGGGCCCCAAAGAGACTGAGCAAGCCAAATGTTTGGTTTTTTTTTTAACTTTCAGAAGGCTATTTTAGGGCTGGGGCCTTGATGATCTGGCTTGTGAATTCTGATGCGTTGCGACATAAATTATATTGGTTGTGATTTAAATTATATTGATATTGTTTGTGTATTGATTTTCACATTATGTGTTATGTCTTGTGGCATATACATTTTAAAATGATAAAAACGAAGGGCAGCCTTCAGGCCAAGACATGCAGAATGGGGACCAGTTTGATATCAAGGTCAAAGGCTGATGGAGGGAAAGAATGGTCATCCAATGCTCTAATTGGACAAGAAGTTCCTATAAGGCAGAGTACTTAGTGAACCTAAACAAAAAAGACAGCTGCACCAGTGTTTATAGTTCCTGATGCATTTTGAGTATCAAGGGCAACTGATTTCTTCAAGCTTCCAAATAATGCTTAGAACCCCTGGCTTCTAACTTACTGGTTAGAACACCAGGAATGATAAACATTGGTGCAGCTGCCTTTTTGTTTTGTTTTGGCTTTTACAGCTGTTTTTTTTTAATTCTCTGTTGTTGTTTTTACTTGATAAACCTCCAGAAAGGATTCCAGGACCTAGATCAGATATGAGTAGAATGAAAATAAATTATTTTTATTTTATTTTTATCTATTATATATATAATAGAAAAACAACAGAGTATTAAAGATATATTTTAAGCTAAACATTTCAGCTTCTGTCCTCATCAGTAGCTGTGCTGTTAAATGGGTATCAGGACTGGCAGTTTAGCTTAAAATACGTTTTCAATACTCTGTTGTTAGTCTTTCTATCTTCCTTATACATTTTACCTTAAGACTGACTGCATCCACAGTGGATCCAGAGCTTCATTGTTGCTTTGCTGTTGTGCCGCTTTGCACCCCACCCTATATATTTGCCTAGTGTGAATTTTGAAGAATTCACTGTGGGCATCTGTGCGAGTACTTTACAAAGATGTGTGTGTGTATGTGTGTCTCTTCACAGTTGAGCAGAATAAGGATATAGTTAAAGGATCGATCCTTGAGAGAAACTTCTTTTTGCATTGTAATCTTGTGGGCAGTAGTGCATATATGTCTATGATTAGCATTTAATCCTTGACTGTAATAGAAGAGGAAGGCAATTAAGGCAGCAATCCTATACCCAGTTACTCAAGAGTATGCCTTATAAAACTCAGTGGGGTTACTTCTGAGTAAACATGCGTAGGATTGCACTACAAATGAGCTATAAAGCCAAGCAACTGATGGTTTAAAGTGTATGGGCTGGCAACTGAGATGTTCAGCAATTCCTTTCTTCTTCTTCTTCTTCTTCTTCTTCTTCTTCTTCTTCTTCTTCTTCTGTAGATCGGCCAATTCAATATGCGCATTCTGTCTTTGAAGATGGAATTGCAAAGTTGACTGTTCAAGATGCCTTACCAGAAGATGATGGGGCGTACACTTGTCTGGTAGAAAATAGTGCTGGAAGGGCATCCTGCAGTGCTCAAGTTACTGTCAAAGGTGAGTGTTTCTGAAGGTAAATGCCCAAATGATCCACAACTAGAAGAAATAGGAGATGGATTGAACTTAAAGCATTAGGTTTGCCTTGCTTACTGTTGTCTGGTGAGAGTTTGCGTACCATGCCTTTTTCAATGGAAGTGCACAATCTATGGACGGATATGGGATTACTTTTGATCTGGTCTGGTGATGAGGTACAATCCTATTGTATCTTGGGAGAATGGCAAATAGATCTGGAGAGCCAGTGTGGTGTAGTGGTTAGCTTGTTGGACTGGGACCCAGTTCTAGTCCCCACTTGGCCATGAAGCTCGCTTGGTGATTTTGGGCCAGTCACTAACTCTCACCCTAACCTACCTCACAGGGTTGTTGCAAAGATAAAATGGAAAGGAGGAGGACTATATAAGCCACCTTGGGTTCTTTGCAAGAGGAAAAAGTCAGCATATAAATGTAATAATAAAACAATAATATCTTGATACTTCTTGGTCAGCTTATCCATTAGGTAGCATATTTGGGATTGGTAAGGATTTTTTTCTTTATGTGTCCTATTGATTGAAAAGCCCTTACCTATGTTTTTTACCTTGCTATGTATCATGATGTCCTTCAGTCAGCTTGATAAACTTTCACTAATTACATATTAGTGAGTTATGGGGAACCTCTGCCATTGTCCTTTATTATAATTGCTTTCTTGCATACCATCTTTTTAATTTCATTGTTGACTTCCTTCTATGTACTTCTTTAGGGTTGAGATTACGATGTAGGAGTGAGTAATCAGGGATGATAATTTGAGCAATAACGACACAGATCAAGATGACGAGGTGAAACAAGCCTATTTTCCACCCTACTTTTTTGATCCCTACACTCTTTGTGGGCTGATGTTAGAAGATTTAATTTTAATATATCGTCTGTTTTTGGAGCTCCCAGGCACTCTCCCATCCAGACACAGACCAGGTAGACACCAGCTTAGCTTTAACAATACAACAGCATCACATGCCGTCAAACCATTCTGGTTTGTCTTCCATTCATTTGTTGCTGTTTTGAATGAATCAGCACTGCTTATGTGTCACCAGTACGGAAACAAAATAAGGCAGATGATCAAGAGTTCAAGATAGAGTTGCATGCCTTTGTTTAAGTCACATGCACATTTTAGTTGATCCATCCAAATTTACCTGGTGCAGTTTTGAGTAGGGACTTTTCCCTGTTTTTTGCCCTGCTTTGTATGGCCACCAGGTTATAAGGATGCATAGATATTTTAGAGCGGTAGATGTAAATATTTTATATGTCTCTAGAGCCATACGTTTAACATTTTAACAGATGTTGGGTATCCTGTTAAAACCTCATTACTTAGCATTTGGATTTTATTTTTGCTGTCTCTGATTGAGATAAACATGGATTTTTGTGTTGCAAATAGTCCTGAATTTTAAATTGCAGTTTCCAGATCTGTCTGTCTGCATATTTTTTCCCCATCTCTTAATCTCCCTAAAGAGTAGTTGTCGAGTCTACTTTATTATGCACTCTATGCTACTGTTAAAGCCTTTGCAAAAGCTTTGTCTGCCAGAGGCATACTACTGAAGGGCAAAAAAAAATCACAAATAGAAGAGAGTACAGCTCCTGTGCTTGGGATAATATGATGGAAGCATCCCTCAGCTATATGACACATTTCTGTCCCACAAATATTATTTTTAGATATATTCACCTAAGTTCAAAAGTGGAGTATGTTGATCTGGTGTCTGAAAATAATAACACATGTTGTAGAAGTGCAGTCACAAGGGAACTAAGATTGACCTGGTTCACATGTCATGGTAGCAAATCAGGGGTTATTTAAGTAAACCCATAGTTTGTTCTTGGGTTAACTGCTGGGTTGTTTAGCCCCTAAACAACCCATCAGTCTGGGTTCGTACATCACACTGCCAACTTGTTGCTGGGGAACATGGCAGGAGGGTGCTATTGCATTCATGTCCTGCTTGTGGGTTTCCTGTGGGCAGCTGGTTGGCCGCTGTGTAAATGGAATGCTGGACTAGCTTGACCCTTGGTCTGATTCAGCATGGCTCTTCGTATATTCATAACCTCCGATTGTGCTGATTGGAGTTGTTTACAGAAAATGGAAGAGGCTTGCATTTGACACACATCCCCGTATATCATGGGTTAATCCATGATATGACACTGTGATCTGCAAACAGCCCCATTGGCTGAGATTGTCTGAGGGTCCACTTGTCAGCAAATATGGGTTTGTGGCTAGGTAATTTAGAATAATAGAATCATAGAATAGTAGGGTTGGAAGGGGCCTACAAGGCCATCGAGTCTAACTCCCTGCTCAATGCAGGAATCCAAGTCAGAGCATCCCTAACAGATGGCTGTCCAGCCTTGTCTTGAACGCCCCCAGTGTGGGAGAGCCCACTACCTCCCTAGGTAATTGGTTCCATTGTCATATTGCTCTAACAGTAGGGATGGCAGAGAATTCCGCCACGGATTCCAGTGGGGCCGGATTCTTTAGAATCCGGCCCCCCGGAATTCGTGGCGGAATGGCCTCCTGCCCCCCCGCCCCCCCCCCATGGAATCCCTCTGGGACAGAACTTACCTGGGGCGGATGCGGCGGCGGCGGCGGCTGGTCTCTTGGCTGGCCGCAGCCGGGCTGCTGCGGCCTCCATTGGCATCTTGCAGCTGTGATAGGCTACATAAGTATTTACGTAGCCTATCATGGCTAACCCCCCCCAAAAAAAACCAGCGTACGCAAATGGCGGCAGCTACGGCGGCCGCCATTTGCGTTCCCTATTTTTCGCCGTTCTAGCCTATGTAAATATTTACGTAGGCTATTACGGCAAAAAAAAGGGGAACGCAAATAGCGTAGTGGGCGCTATTTGCATTCCCCTTTTTTTCGCTGTAATAGCCTATGTAAATATTTACGTAGGCTAGAACGGCGAAAAATAGGGAACGCAAGTGGCAGCCGCCATAGCCGCCGCCATTTGCGCACGCTGGTTTTTTGGGGCGGGGAGTTAGCCGTGATAGCCTACATAAATACTTATGTAGCCTATCACGGCAGCTTGGCTGGACACAAATGGCGGCCGCTATGGCGGCCGCCATTTGCATCCGCAGCAGCCCATCCACGGCCAGAACTCCGGCTGCGGCCGGCCCTGGCAGGATTCCAGGGGGGGAGGACCAGATCGCCTCCCCCCCCATCGAGGATTCCGGGGGGAGGGACAGAGCACCTCCCCCCCACCGCGAATCACATCCGCATACAGGTAAAACACTTTCGTACATCCCTATCTAACAGTCAGGAAGTTTTTCCTGAGGTTCAGATGGAATCTGGCTTCCTGTAACTTGAGCCCATTATTCCGTGTCCAGCACTCTGGGATGATCAAGAAGAGATCCTGGCCTTCCTCTCTGTGACAACCTTTCAAGTACTTGAAGAACGATGTCATCTCTCCCCTCAGTCTTCTCAAGGCTAAACATGCCCAGTTCTTTCAGTCTCTCCTCACAGGGCTTTGTTTCCGGTCCCCTGATCATCTTTGTTGCCCTCCTCTGAACCCTCTCCAGTTTGTCTGCATCCTTCTTAAAGTGTGGTGCCCAGAACTGGACACAGTACTCCCGATGAGGCCTAACCAGTGCTGAGTAGTACTAGTACTTCCCAGGATTTGGAAGCTATGCTTCTATTAATGCAGCCCAAAATAGCATTTGCCTTTTTTGTGAAATAGCATTTGTGAAATAGCCCTGTGGCTTTTATTGAACACTTGCCTATCCAGTTACCTAATGACACAGGAGAAGCTTTAGCAGTTGAAATTTGATAAATCAGAATCTTTGTATCTGAATTCATTTCCTCCTTCCCACCCGCACACACTGTTTTATATCAGTGTGAAGGATATTTGTGTCTAGCCAAATGTCTCCTTTGATCATCTTGGATGTACATCATTTTAATTAAAGATGGCTATACTTGATATTACTACCGGAAGTACAAGCTGGGTTTCAAACAGGCAGAGGAACTAGAGATCAAATTGCCAACATTCACTGGATCATGGAGAAAGCAAGAGAATTCCAGAAAAACGTTTATTTCTGCTTCATTGACTGTGCTAAAGCCTTTGATTGTGTGGATCACAACAAACTGTGGCAAATTCTTAAAGAGATGGGAGTACCAAACCACCTTACCTGTCTCCTGAGAAACCTGTACGAGGGCCAAGAAGCAACAGTAAGAACCAGACAGGGAACAACCGATTGGTTCAAAATTGGGAAAGGAGTACGACAAGGCTGCATATTGTCGCCCTGCTTATTTAACTTATATGCAGAGTACATCGTGAGAAACGCCGGGTTGGATGAATCACAGGTCGGAATTAAGATTGCCGGGAGAATTATCAACAACCTCAGATATGCAGATGATACCACCCTAATGGCAGAAAGTGAAGAAGATCTCAAGAGCCTCTTGCTGAGGGTGAAAGTGGAGAGTGCAAAAGCTGGTTTGAAACTCAGCATTAAAAAAACAAAGATCATGGCATCTGGCCCCATCACTTCCTGGCATATAGAAGGGGAAGAAATGGAAGCAGTGACAGATTTTACTTTCTTGGGCTCCAAGATCACCACAGAAGGTGACTGTAGCCATGAAATTAAAAGATGCTTGCTCCTTGGGAGGAAAGCTATGGCACACCTAGACAGCATAGTAAGAAGCAGAGACATCACCTTGGCGACAAAGGTCCGTCTAATCAAAGCTATGGTTTTCCCAGTAGTAACGTATGGCTGTGAGATCTGGAGTATAAGGAAGGCTGAGCACTAAAGAATCGATGCTTTCGAACTGTGGTGCTGGAGAAGACTTTTACGAGTCCCCTGGACTGCAAGGAGGTCAAATCAGTCCATCCTAAGGGAAATCAACCCTGAGTGCTCATTGGAAGGACAGATGCTGAAGCTGAAGCTCAAATATTTTGGCCACCTAATGCAAAGAGAAAAGTCACTGGAAAAGATTGCTGGGAAAGATTGAAGGCAAAAGGAGAAGGGGACGGCAGAGGATGAGATGGCTAGATAACATCACCGATGAAATGAATATGAACTTGAGCACACTCCGGGAGAGAGCGGAGGACAGGAAGGCCTGGCATGCTATGGTCCATGGGGTCACGAAGAGTCAGACACGACTTAACGACTGAACAACAACAACATACTTGATATTATCCCACTGATGATCTCAGCCATCCCAGAAATCCATGTGTTTTTATTGTTGCTTCAAAAATATCCTTGACAAAAATTTTGATATTTTATTTTTTAATTTTGAACAGCTTTTGCTTAAGCTAGTATTTGGTGTGCAATCTTTCTAGAGATACTGGGTTGGATCCAGACTTCATTCCCACTGAAAGTCTCATTGACTTTTGTCAGTTCCCCCTCCCCCTGCAGCCCCCAGCACCACTTTCCACAATGTTCCCAGAGGGTTGGGAGACCCTCCAGAACAGCATGGGATGTGGCATTAGGGGCAACAGGGGGAGTGGGCCATCAACAAAAGCCTCCCCACACACACACCAGTGGGCTCCCTCTGCAGGATCAAAAGCCTTTCATGGATGGAAGCCACCTTTCTGACTGTGAAGACAAAGTCTGGATCCAGCCCAATGTCATAAGGAGAAAGGAGAGCTTTCAATTGCTTTTAATGAGGCTTCCCTTTTCTTAATTCCAGCCAGAAAATAATGTGGGAGACTGAGGCCAGGACTACATGGCACACTGGCAATGGAAATATAGGGAACGCAGGCATTTGCAAGGGGAAAGTAGCAAAGGGGGAGGGGAGGGGAGGCGAGGTTTAATGTTCCTCTTCCTGCCACTTTTCCCCCTCAATTACTTTTGCAAGGCTGTTTTCCTCCTAGTCAGGCTCTGAGAGTAGGAAAAAAAAACCCTCTGGGAGACAGGGGAATAATTACCTGGATTGGGTGGTGGGGAAGGAGATGGTTGAAGCTCCTTCCCTGACCACCACCGCTCCTTCCCTACAAATCCTGCTCCCACATTCACATTATTTGACAAACATACCATTGAGTTTTCTTTTTATATTTACAATCACCATGGACTTAGGATACCTCTTAATTTTCTCAAAGCTGCTACTTACGACTATTTTGTATCCCATTTTTTGTCATGGGACACAGGGCAATGTATATATGCTTCCTAGACAGTTTTCCGACTGAAGGCAAAAGGAGAAGGGGACGGCAGAGGATGAGATGGCTAGATAGCATCACCAATGCAATGAATATGAACTTGAGCATGCTCCGGGAGAGAGTGCAGGACAGGAAGGCCTGGCGTGCTATGGTCCATGGGGTCACGAAGAGTCGGACACGACTGAACGACTGAACAACAACAACAACAACAAGACAGTTTTCCATCCAGTCAGTGACCAGACACAGTCCCCCTTAACTTCAGCAAGGGCAGCATCGTGTGCCCTCCAACCATGCCCTGGGACTTCTACATGTAAAACATTTTCCTTTCTTGTTCCCTGATCATGACTAGTCCCACACAGATAGTCCAGCCTGTCTTCTACTTTTTGGGCTCAGTGTTGATGCAAATATATTATGAAGAAGCCATGGCAGCAGCATCTCCTGAGATCATTTGGGGAAGTTTACCTGTTGCTAAGTGTCTTTAAAGTGGCCCATACACTTTTTCTCCAGAAATCCTTCAGAGCTTTCCCCATTTTATTTTATTTTTTATAAAAGAGAGAACTACTGAACTAAACCAAGGGTTTTGATTGACGTTAACTGTCTTGTAAAAGGCCTGTATAAGCAGCTTGTAAACCAAATGGAAAATGACATAAAAAAGGAAAGTCTGCCCTTACAAATTCCACTGGATTATGGGATCAAATTCTAAAACCGAAAACATAGTATCAGCACAAAAGGAGACGTTCTGACAACTAGATATAAAAATAGCTTGCATGTAAAGAGTTCCCCTCACCCATTTCACTACTTCCAGGAGTGTACATGACCATATTAGTGTGTGCATGTGTGTGTGTAGGTGTTGCACATACCTAGGTTAGCAGTTGTATTCCCCATTACAACTGACTCACAGTTTTGGGTTGGAGTAACCAAATATGCTATAACTTAGGGTCCCAGCCAATATGGAGCCTCACATTGAAAGAACATACTGGATGGCTGCTCCACACACTGGCTGGGTTCACACAAAACAGCAACCGACATTCATGGTTGGGTATGGGTTGAACCGTCAGTTGCCATTGAACTATTGTTTGTTGTTGTAACATGGGTTGCTGTGTTGTGTGAACCCAGTTGCGTTAACAAACCATGGTTTGTTAACCATGAACAACTCACAATGCACAACCCAACAACAAACCATGGTTCTTTTCTGTGACTTGTTTGTGGGTAACAAACCATGGTTTGTTAGCACAACTGGGTTTAAACAACCCACATTTCAACAACAACCCAGGGTTCATCAACAATGTTGTCATGTTGTATGAACTCAGTCAATCATCCAGTTTGCACATCACATTAAGCTACCATGGGTTAATTGACCTGTGGGACTCTGAGACTTGTGTCGGCCGCCATTTTGAATATGCTTGTACAAACTTGGATGTCATGGATTATTTGAGGATTAAATAACTCATAATCCTCAAATAACCCATGATGCCCAGGTTTGCACAACACGACAAGCTGTGGTGCATTATGGCAGTGGCGTGCATATTTAAAATGGTGCCTGGTGCACATCTCAGAGCCCTGCAGGTAAATTAACTCATGGTGGCTTACCATGATGTGAGAACCAGGTCAGTGTGTTCCTTTATGTTTCCTGCTGCTCACAATGGGAGTGAATAAATCTCAAGATATAACAAGCCAGTAGGGCTGTGTGTCTGTAGGGTATTTCATACCTAGTCTGCATGTGAGCAGCAGATCAGCATAGATCAGTTGATGCGTGGGGAAGGAAGAAATGTTCCTTGTATGTGTGGATTTGTTTGTGCATCTCTGTGTTCCAGCATTATATTATACAAGCTCTGTGTCCTACTCACCTGAAAGCAGTTGGCCCTGGATGAGGAGCCATGTGGCAAACAGCATATGGTGACATTTGCAATGATGCTATAGCATTCTTCTGCATTTCCCTACTGAGGGAAAGATAGTGCTACCCTGTAGGGAGTCCGTTGTGATCCTGGATTTAAAATGGAAGCAGAAAGCCCTGTTTTAAATGTGGAATTTTAGGCTGGTGTAAAGATGCTCATAGAGTCATTGTTAGTCTTAAATCTTTTGTGTCTGTTTGGAGACAAAAGGATATGCATGTGTGTATTTCACACCCATTGTGGTCTGTTCGTCTTCGTCATCCACCAATACACAAGCACCATCCAGAAGCAGAAAATTCTGTTGCATGTACTTGAAGAAGTAATATATTTGTGGAGAACTCTATTAAACTGTCAGTTTATGGCAGCACATGGCAATTTTCCTGGCGTTAATTGCATTAGTCACTTCAGTTTATTGCTCAACAATTAAAGAGGAATATTTATGTCACAACAGACACTAATGTATGATAGCAGAGCATGTGGTTGTGGACGTTACACATGCAAGAATCCAGGTGATCTGTGCAGTTATCTCATGGAAAATGGCAAGTCGCAGTTACGTAAACTGTGTGGACATGTTCCTGGAGCTGCATTTTTTTCTCTCCCTTTCTCTGCATGTGATGATTGACACACATCTATGTGCCAAAAGGCCTCTTTGAATGCTGACAATGTGCCACTGGAAAGCAGCTGTCTGTGTATTTCCCAGTGGTGTGTTATTGGTGCCTAACGTTGGGGCAATAAATCCCAACTTCAGGTATAACCTGATGGGATCTGAGCTAGTGGTGACTGACCAAGAAAGAGATCTTGGGGTTGTGGTGGACAGCTAGAAGAAAACATCAGTCCGGTGTGCGGCTGCTGTAAAAAAGGCAAACTCCATGTTAGGCTTAATTAGGATGGGAATCAAGAATAAAACTGCCAATATCATACTGCCTTTATACAAATTTATAGTGCGACCACACTTGGAATACCATGTACAGTTCTGGTCACTGCACCTAAAAAAAGACATTGTAGAGCTGGAAAAAGTGCAGAGAAGGGCAACTAAAATGATCAAGGGGCTGCAGCATCCATATGAGGGAAGGTTACAGTAGCTGGGATTGTTCAGCTTGGAAAAAAGGCGAGTAAGGGGAGACATGAAAGAAGTGTACAAAATTATGCATGATGTGGAGAATGTGGATAGGGAGACATTTTTCTCCCTTTCTCATAATACTACAACCCAGGGTCATCCTATAAAAGGAAGTACTTCTTCACACAGCGCATACTTAAACCATGGAATTTGCTACCACAAGACATAGTGATGGTCACCAATTTGGATGGCTTTAAAAGGGCATTAGACAAACTCATGGAGGAGAAGGCTATGAACAGCTACTAGTCCTGATGGCCATGTGCTACCTCCAGTACCAGAGGCAGTGAGCCTAGGTACACCAGTTACTGGGGAACATGGGTGGGAGGGTGCTGTTACGCTCACGTCCTGCCTGTGGTTTCCTGGTCGACATCTGGTTGGCCACTGTGTGAACAGAATGCTGGACTAGATGGACCCTTAGTCTGATCCAGCAGGGCTGCTCTTATGTTCTTATGTTCTTAACACTTATTGATGCATTTGAATGTGCATGTTTAGGCATTATATGAGCAGAAGTCACATAAAGAAACGCTATTGCTTAGGTATGGTGGATACATGCAAGAATCCACCTGCGGTTACAGGCAGTGAAATTTCCATTCTATGTATGGCGGGGAGGGGAATGCGTACAAATATACATCAAAACAGCAGTTGCCACTATTACTTGCTGCTGTTTGTCTTCTCCCTCCTTTGAGGTAACACCCAAATTCTACCCACCTTGATAAAGATAGTTATGCATACCAGTGATTCCAGTGTTGACTTAGTTATCAGTCTTGCCTCAGCCTGTCCTCCTATCCTCAGATGGGCTCTTTTGCCTTTTTTAAAACAAACAAACCCGAATGTATATTTATTCACTTAGTATACATTTGCCCCCTTTAAAAAAAAAGTGCAAAACTGTCTCAGGGATTGTGGTTGGGAAGATGGTGCATGATGTTCAGGGATCAACCAATTGATGTTGTGTTCAGCTGATTTGTGCTGGGCCCTGGAAGAACTGGTTTTCTCCAGCCCTCATATTGCCTTCCCTTTGTACACTGTGCCTACTGGGGCACAAATAACAGGTTGTAGGGGCTGGACAAAGTCATGTCCCAGCCTCATGGTGGTGGGCTACCTGTTAGCAATCCCTAATCTAGGAAATGATGAGATATGGAACAGGGATCTTTTGTGTGATGGAGGCTTTTAGACTGTATTCACAGTTTTAAGTAGCCGCTCCTTCTGTTCCCATGCTTCAACCCTAGTTATGGATATATTGTGTTTGTGCCAACAGGCACTGCCATCTCCTATCCACTCCTTTTAGGCCACGGTGGGCTTCACCATCTCCCTTCGTTTGATTCATGTAGAGCTCAATATGGCAACTCTCAGTTTCAGTAGGCTTCCTCTGAATCTGTCCTCCAGGTACCTTTTAGTGATATCTGTGCTTCTAGATACAGTGGAACACCGCAGCTCCAACTGTAGTGAGATGGGTTGATAATGATGTTTAGAGGTGCCCTCCTTTAACAGCTTGGACTTAAAACTACGCAGCTCAGTTTTGGATCATAGAACTTAGAATAGTAGGGTTGGAAGGGGCCTATAAGACCCTCGGGTCCTTCTTTCATCATCAAGATCAAGAACAACAACAACAACATACTCATTGCATTCACTCGTTGCATTCACTGTGGGCCTTAACATTAAAAAAACAGTACAACAATAAAGGTCAGGGAGCATTACAAAGATATTGAATTGGATCCAGACTTGGTCATGCTTAGAGTAAACTCACTGAAAATCAGCCGAACTTAAGTTAGTTATGATTAATTTGTTCCACTGATTTCAGTGGGTCTGCTCTAAGCTGGACTAAGTCTGGTTCCAACCCATTAATTACACATTTTTTTCTAACAGAACCCATTTTCACAACCAGGCAAGACTAAAACCAATATAAAAAATATTTAAAAACACAGATGTATGATTATAACAATTCTATTATATCACCTCCTGGAATCACTTGAATCAGAAACCTCTTTGCTATTACTAAGAGCATAGGCAACTTAGACTTTTTTCATGTGCGATCATATGTGTAACATTTAAAAACCTGCTCCATGTTTTTCTAACATGTAGTTCTAAACTATGGTTAATTAGAGACTTCTTGGTTTAATTGTGGTTTGCGCAACAGAGCTATGTGTCATTGTGTGAATAGGCTGTAACACAAATACAGTATTTGGAAAAGGATTGAGAACAGAACTGTTGTCAGGGTGGAAACTGAGCCCATAGAGCCCCAGAGCAGTTCTGATTCTGAGGAAGAGCAACAACCCGTGGGAGAGGAGCTCACTCATTCCTCACAGGCACAGCGGCAGGGAGAGATTCCTCCTGCCTGCATTCCTGAGAGAGATAATGACCCTGGCAGCGAGAGAGCGGGGGATGGGGTCTTGCTGGACGCTCGCACAGACGCAGGGAGCAGCACCAGATGGAGGGCGCTGAGAGGAGGAGCTCTGCCCGCTTGGCACTAAAACAACGGTCACATCCCGAGGACCTACGGGTAAGAGGGAGGACCTCTCCATAACCCATAAGTTCAGAGGTTTCCCGCTCTTCTCCTTCAAACAGGGACAACTGCCTTACCTGGAGCTTAGGCTACTCTGCTAACTACCCCAGTGCAGTTCCTTGCTTAGTCGCTGGTGATTAGCATCTGAAAGAGTTATTAAGTTGTAAAGAAGTAAAGCCTTGGAAAGAATCCTCTTCGTCTGTGTCTTGAGTTGGCTATTGGAGGGGACTGTAAGAGGCAGCTAGGGTGCTCCTGACAGCTGTCACCCAGGGGCATTGTTAAGAGAGGCCCACCTGGGCATGGGCCGCAGCTCTTTTTTTTTAGCTGTGCCCCGGATCTTTTGAGCTGTCCTAATTGCCATTTTTTTTAACGTTTCCCCATTGACTTGCATTGGAAAACAAAAACAGCCATAAGCTTTTTAGTTGTATGATAAATACATGGAATTTGGAAACCTGGCAGCCCCCATGGAGCTGATGGATCCTGCCAAATTCCAGGCAGTTAGGTGTAGTGACTTTTGTGCTAGTCACAGGTAAAATTTGCTATTTTCAAGAAAATGTGTCAAAATGAAGAGCTATATTTTTTTGTGCTTCTACATAAGTGCATGGAATTTGGGGGCCTGGCAGGCCCTGTGGAGCTGACTGAACCTACCAAATTTCAGACAGGTCCAGTCCATGAAATTTGGAGGCTTGGTAGCCCCTGTGGAACTAATTGAATTTGCCAAATTTCAGGCAGTTAGGTCCAGTGGCTTTTGTGCTAGTCACAGGTAAAATATGCTATTTTCAAGAAAATCTGTCAAAGCAAAGAGCTATATTTTTTTGTGTGCTTCCACATATGTGCATGGAATTTGGGGACTTGGAAGCCCCTATAGAGATGACTGAGCCTGCCAAAGTTCAGACAGTTAGGTCTAGTGGCTTTTGTGCTAGCCACAGGTAAAATTTGCTTTTTCCAAGAAAATCTGTCAAAGTGAAGAGCTATACTTTTTTTGTGCTTCCACATAAATTCAGGGAATTTGGGGACCTAGCAGGCCCTATGGAGCTGACTGAATCTACCAAATATCAGACACTTAGGTCCAGTGGCTTTTGCACTAGCCATGTGTAAAGTTTCCTTTTCTCAAAGTCTAAAACAAAAAGTAAAAACTGTCAAGTCACCCAGGGGATTAGGGATCCTAATCAGAAGTTATTGAAGGTGACCACTAGGAGGTCACTGTCCCTAATCTCTGGTGTAGGGTTTTTTTGAGGTGCAAAAAACTTATCTCCCTTCCCTTCCCTTCCCTTCCCTTCCCTTCCCTTCCCTTCCCTTCCCTTCCCTTCCCTTCCCTTCCCTTCCCTTCCCTTCCCTTCCCTTCCCTTCCCTTTCCTTACCTGCCCACTGTTGTGAGCTTGCCTGCAATGAAATTTTGAAGAGGGAGAAGGAAGGGAAGAAAGAGCTCCATGTGAAATACTGGTATTTCACACAGCATCTGATTTTACTGCCCTGAACTGGAACCTTTGGATTCTGCAGAAGTTTAGTAGCTTCAGTACAGCAAAGGATCCAATCAGCTGCCACAAACTTCTTTCTCCCCCTCCACTTTAATTTCTCCTAAATAGCTGTAGGACTCAAATAATCCCAAAGGGAGGGTTAGGACTATGTGGCGTCATGATCGAGAAACTGCTGGGGCTTTTAAATAGGTTCTACAGTTTAAAAAAAAGCTCGAAAAAGCCCTCAGCCACCTCATCCCATAAAGTTCATTTAAGAATGTGCAATCCTTACAAGCCTTCCACAGCCTCCTAAATTCCTCTGAAGTACTACCTCTCTGAAAGGAGCCACTTGGCTTAGGGAATTCTCTCTACCCTCCACCCCGTGCACATTTCCAATCACCATTCTTCTTTTCTTCTTCCTCTTCTATCCTCTTATTTCTTTCTTTCTCTTTATTCCACCCAGACCATACATTGGGGAATTCTTAAAGAGAATTCTCTTCGGCGGGCAAGAAAAGTTCTGAACCGTATTTGACTTTATACACACAGACAAGAGGGTTGGTTTTTCTCCTTCTCACTCAAGCCTTTGAGAAGAGTGGGTTCACATGGTTGCAGAGAAACAAAACTGGGGCTGTTTTGTTTGTTAGTTGCCATTATCCAGCTATAGGAAGGGCTGTGGCTCAGTGTTAGAGCACATGCTGGGCATGCAGAAGGTCCCAGGTTCAATCCCCGGCATCTCCAGGTAGGGCTAGGAAAGAATCTGGCCTGAAACCCTGGAGAGCTGCTGCTGCCAGTTAGTGTCGACAATACTGCGCTAGATGGATCCAGGGTCTGACTCCGTACAAGGCAGCTTCCTGTGTTCCTCTGAACAGAAAGCTTTAATAAAAATAGGAGTTTGTGGTTTGTTTTTTAAGTGGAGGAGAGATAAATAATGCTAATTTATGCAATCCTATGTATGCCTACTGAGAAGTCCCATTATGTTTAATGAGGCTTACCCTCAGGAAAGTGTGCATAGGATTCCAGCGCAAGTTACTTTTGCAGGGGGATTTGCACCTTGATGTTCTGCATGTTTACTCAGAAATAAGTCCTGAGTTGTGAGCATGGTACTGCAGGCTTAATACAGTGCCTACCCAATTCCGTCTAATGAATTGACTACCCTTTCAGCTCAGTCCTATGCATGTTTTGTCATTTGGGGGTTTGGGGGTTTTGTTTTTGCATGAACTCTAGCTTCAGTGGTGAGGGAAAGGCACTTAGTGCATGCTCAGAGTTTCTCCATAACTGAGCCCTAGTTTTGAAAACAGACTCATTGGCTGAATCCTGGTGAAGTCTTGGCACAAATGAAGTTATGGGAGGAAGATACAATGAGAGCTTGTGCATAGAGAGGAGTTGCACAAAACAAGACTTCTGTTTTTATGAAGAGTTGCTGGAGGATGGTAGGATGAGGAGGGATAGTTGCATGGAGGGGAATAGAATTGGTAGGGGGAGAATGCAAGTGCTCAGTGGTGAAAGAAGAACATTCTGCACATGCTCAGAGGCACTCTCTGTTTAAGAACATATGAAGAGCCGTGCTGCATCAGACCAAGGTCTATCTAGTCATAGAATCATAGAATCATAGAATAGTAGGGTTGGAAGGGGCCTACAAGGCCATCGAGTCCAACCCCCTGCTCAATGCAGGAATCCAAGTCAGAGCATCCCTGACAAATGGCTGTCGAGCCTCGTCTTGAAGGCCTCCAGTGTGGGAGAGCCCACCACCTCCCCAGGTAATTGGTTCCATTGTCGTATTGCTCTGACACTCAGGAAGTTTTTCCTGATGTTCAGCCGGAATCTGGCTTCCTGTAACTTGAGCCCATTATTCCGTGTCCTGCACTCTGGGATGATCAAGAAGAGATCCTGGCCTTCTTCTCTGTGACAACCTTTCAAGTCCTTGAAGAGCGCTGTCATATCTCCCCTCAGTCTTCTCTTCTCAAGGCTAAACATGCCCAGTTCTTTCAGTCTCTCTTCATAGGGCTTTGTTTCCAGTCCCCTGATCATCTTTGTTGCCCTCCTCTGAACCCTCTCCAGTTTGTCTGCATCCTTCTTAAAGTGTGGTGCCCAGAACTGGACACAGTACTCCAGATGAGGCCTAACCAGTGCTGAGTAGAGGGGAACTAGTACTTCCCGGGATTTGGAAACGATGCTTCTATGAATGCAGCCCAAAATAGCATTTGCCTTTTTTGCAGCCACATCACATTGTTGGCTCATATTCAGCTTGTGATTGACAACAATTCCAAGATCCTTCTTGCTTGTAGTGTACTTCTTGCTCAAGTACAACATGGTCGCTTTCCCCCAGAGTTCCTGTAACTGCTACTTTATCCACTAAGTCATCTCTGTTGGTTAGGATCAAGTCAAGGATAGCCGATCCTCTAGTTCCTTCCTCTACTTTCTGTAGGAGGAAGTTATCCGCCACACAAGTCAGGAATTTCCTGGAGGGGCCATGTTTTGCAGAATTTGTCTCCCAACAAATATCGGGGAAATTGAAGTCCCCCATTACTACTACATCATGCTTCCTTAAAACATTGGCTATTTGCTTTTCAAAAGTTTTATCCTTGTCTTCCTTCTCCTTGATTGGGTGGCCGGTAGTAGACTCCGACCACCAGGTTCCTTTTATTCTTTGCTCCATTTATTTCATCCCAGATGCTCTCGATGGGGCTACCAAGCTCCTCCTCCTGTATTTCTGTGCAGAGATATGTATTTTTCACATACAGTGCAACCCCACCTCCCTTTCTGTTCCTCCTGTTCTTTTTGAACAAGTTATATCCTTCAATTGCTGTATTCCAGTCATGAGAGTCATCCCACCAAGTCTCAGTTATACCTATCAGGTCATAATTTCCCTCTTGTATTAAGAGTTCAAGTTTGTTCTGTTTGTTTCCCATACTCTGGGCATTAGTATATAGACATCGAAGACCATGTGCTTCATAGTCTGGCTTTCTTCCTACATGTGTCTGAAGACTATTATTGGGCGCTATCAGAGCTGTTCTCTCCATTACACTTCATGTGCCTATGTCCATTGTTACCCCCAACATTACATCTCCCTTCCCCGTAGGATTCAGTTTAAAGCCCTCCTGATGAAGTTCTTCATGCTGTGGCCAAACACATTCTTCCCAGCCTTTGTGAGGTGCAACCCATCCCTAGCCAACAGCCCATCTTCCAGGAAGTATAGCCTGTGGTCCCAGAATCCAAATCTCTCTCGTCAGCACCACCTTCGTAGCCAGTCATTCACCCAGAGTATTTTTCATTCCCTTTCTATCCCTCTTCTAACTACTGGAAGGATGGATGAGAAAACTATCTGGGCCCCAAAGTTCTTGAGTTTCCTTCCCAAAGCTTCAAAGTCTGACGTGATCTCTTCGTAGCTCTGCTTGGCGGTATCATTTGTTCCCACATGGATGAGAAGAAAGGGATACCTGTCAGTGGGCTTTATGAGTGCAGGCAACCTTTCAGTCACGTCTCTAATCCGTCCTCCCGGGAGACAACATACCTGGTGAGTCCACGGGTCTTCGCGACATACTTGGGTCTCGATCCCACACAGCAAGGAGTTTCCCACTACTACCACTCTTCTCTTCTTCTTCTTGTAGGCCTGGGTTTCATCGCCTCTGTTTGTCTGACCTTTAGCCTCTTGCTCACTCTCATGCAGGTTCCCCTGTGATTCTTCCTCTGCAGGCTGTCCTCCAGTCTCATCCGCAAGTACCTGGAATCGGTTCCACAGCTCCACTGCTTCCACTGGTGCAGAGTGGCGTCTAGTTCTTCTTCTCCTAACTGTCACCCTTTTCCAAGGAGTATCCCCTATTCCATTTTTCCTCACCTCAGCATTTCCCACTGCCTCATCTTGCTGTTGCTCTTCAAGCTTCTGGTCTGCCCTTTGCTGCTGTAGTTCCACCATTCTGTCCAAGAACTCTTCGTGTTCTCTTATTCCCCGGAGGGTCGACAGTCGCCGCTCCAGTCCACTTACTTTTTCCTCCAGCAGCGTGATCAACTTGCACTTGTTGCAGGTGTAGGCCATGTTGTTCTCAGGCAAGAAAACAAACATTGCACACACCTTGCAGGTCACCACCACTGGAGAGTCTTGTCCTTCCATAGCCTCTTTTCCCTTTTTGTGTCTAGCTTTGTGATTGTTCTAGACTAGCCTGTGCCTGCTCCTCTACTCAGTAGAGGTTAAAAGCAGAGTCCCACTGGTGTGAAAGTGTGTGTTACAAGACAAATAAATGGAAAAAAGTTAGTTAAAATAAAAAATAAAAATAATTAAAAAAAATGTTAGGGGCCTCCCCCTTGACCTCCCCTGCCGAACTCCCTGGCCAACTCCTGTTTGCTCCCCCTGTCCGCTCGCTCTGTTCGCTCGCTCTCTGGGAGCTTGCCTGCTTCTGTAGTCCCTGGACCAGCTGGAGCAGCTTGCTCTGCTCTGCTCTGCTCAGCTGGGAGGCGGGAAACAGCATTCTGTTCACACAGTGGCCAACCAGATGCCCACAGGAAACCCACAAGCAGGACATGAGTGCAATAGCACCTTCCCACCCATGTTCCCCTCCTGCCAACAATGATGAAATGTAAATAAATTCTAGTAATTCTAAATTAGAATGCATGTATATCCTTCAGAAACTTTGCAGAGTTTTTGCCCAGGGGACACCCCTAATGACCTGTGCATTTTCTTACAAATTTACCCAGAAGCTATTGAGGAAGGGGTGAATGGAAGGGAAAGCAAATCACTCCCTCCCCCAAACAGGAGAACTCCCCTTCCACATGAACTGCTGCACCTATCCTTCTGAAACGTTGCTGGTTTCTTACTTAGGGACACCAGTAGGCTGTCTGTAATTTTCAGAACAATGGTCCACAAGGAACATAGGGAGGTAAGTATGTCTTCTTTTGGAGACCTCAAAATGTCAAGGCCACCCTTGCACAAAAAACCTTGTGGCTATCATTCTGAAATTTGGCAGACATGATCTCCTCTGATGGGGCAATGAATCCTGAAATTTTTATCCAATTCTTCCAAGGAATAAAAAATGTTATTGGAAGTTCCCTTTAAAAGAAAATCAAAACCCTGCACCTATTTTTCTGACATTGGGCAGGTGTAATCCCTTTCTAGAAGGCTACTATGCCTGAAATTATCCAGTTCTGACCAAGAGAAAAAAGTTAGTTTTTTTTCTTATTTCCCATGGTAGTCAACAGGAAGCATAAAGACTCATTTTTCCAAACCTTGATTCAGGTTTGGTGCTGAGCTGAAGTGGCCTGACTACAACTTGGCCCAAGCAGCAGTGGGATGTTTTCCAAAATGCTGAATTGGGGTCTGAGTTCAAGTGGGGTGGGGGGTCAGTGCACATTTTTGTGTATGTATGTATGTAATCTATACAGACACACAAGCACACTGCATGCATGCACCACACACACGTGTGTGTGTGTGTGTGTATGCACAAATTTGTGTTATGGGCCTGTGCCCCGGATCTTTTAAGACCCTAGCAACGCCCCTGCTGTTACCACTTGTGTTCTATCCATTCAAACTACCCACCTGAAACTAGCTTTTTTCTAGGGATGTCAGAGAATTTCGCCATGAATCTCGGGGAGGCTGAATGCCAGCGCATTCGGCCCCCCGAAATTGGTGGCGAAATGGTCTGCCCCCCCGCCCCCCCCCCCGGGATGGGACTTACCTTGGGCGAATCCTCCTGGCGGCAGCAGCTCCAGCGGCGGTTCGGCGGCTGCCGCCACCATATCCAGTAAAAAAAACAACAACAACCAAAAAAACGTGATAGGCTACGTAAAGATTTACGTAGCCTATCACGGCTAGATTTTAAAAAAATACCGTGATAGGCTACGTAAATGTTTACGTAGCCTATCACAGCTGAGTAAAAAACAACAACGCGCGTACACAAATGGCGGCGCCCATGGGCGCCGCCATTTGTGTTCCTTATTTTGGCACGTCTAGTCTACGTAAACATTTACGTAGACTATGGCGAAAATAAGGGGAGTGCAAATAGCGTAGACGCTAAGCTATTTGCGTTCCCCTTATTTTCGCCGTAGTCTACGTAAATGTTTACATAGACTAGACGTGCCAAAATAAGGAACGCAAATGGCGGCGCCCATGGGCGCCGCCATTTGCGTACGCGCGGTTTTTTTTTGTTTTCGTTTTTACTCAGCTGTGATAGGCTACGTAAACATTTACATAGCCTATCACGGCTGACTGCAGGGACGCAAACGGCGGCGGCTATGGCCGCCACCATTTGCGGCCCGGCCGGCCAGGATTCGGGGGTGGAGGGATGGAGCACTTCCCCCCCAGCCAGAATTTCGGGGGGGAGGGATGGAGCGCCTCCCCCCCGCCAGAATTTCGGGGGGAGGGATGGAGCGCCTCCCCCCCACCGCGAATAAAATTTCGTTCAAGGTAAGTGACTTTCGTACATCCCTACTTTGTTGTAATTAATATTTACATTGGCTTTCCTTCTCTAGTGTGTTTAGTACACAGAAAAGTCAGTTTAATGGAAAATGGTCAGCTTATTGCCTGCATTTACATATAAGACTAAACCATGATTTATGTTAACCATGGTTTGTTGTCTTTAGCTGTGAATTGTCTTGGAGATGAGCAAACAAACCGTAAATTGTTTTCCCTATTTTTGGGTTTTTTCACTGCCACCCATTTTGTCAGCCTTCAGAGCAGTTTCATTTTCAGGTTGCTCTTACCAGGCAGCTCTGTTTCAGGGCAGACAGCAGTGCAAACAAACCAGGAATAAGCCACAGTTCTGGATTCAAACGTCACAATAAGCCATGGTTTAAACAAGGCAGACTTCGTCAGCCAACAACAAACCATGGGCTTTATTTGTGGTTTATAGCTGGTTTGTTTGCCGGGATGGATTTAGACAGACAAGCCAGATTTCAATAAAATATACTATGGCTTATGATCATGTGCAAACCAGGCCAAAATGTTCTTGCCTTTAACAAAGGTAGTCGTATTATAGACTGGACAGGGCTGGGTTTTTTTGTCTCTTTAGAAACTTAGGGGAGGACAATATGTCCAGTTTTCCCCATTAGAGTTGCAGTGGGAGAAAAATGGGACCTGTTAAATATTGGCATATTTTCATTTTAATGTTATGTATTTATTATATGATTTATAAACCACTCAGCATCAAAGGTTTTTTGGAGCGGTGTACAAGAAGTTAAAATACCAAATACAAAAGGTTACAATGAAAACAAATACATCAACAAAACAGATGGTTGTTTTAGAATAAAGCAATGCCAGTGTTGGATAACATATTTTATATTACCATTAAACACTATCACAGAGTCATAGAGCTGTTCTACATGAGGCTGTTAATCCATTGTATCTACTTTTGGTTTTGTTGAAGAATTGAGGTTTGAGCTCTACACAAAGAGCTTTTCCTTTTCTGCTACATAATCTTTAGGTGGTACTGTGCTATAATGGAATAACACACACGTAGGAAAAAATTCTCCTTTGCTTCTACAAATAATACTCCATTTTCCCTGCTCTAAAACAACCCGTGTAAGTGCTCTTAGTGAAACTGGAGGGTCGTGATGTTGTCTGAACCTGTAAATAACTGTAAGTGAGGAATGATGACTGCACAATAAATGCCTCATGTAGAAAAGTTCTTAGAAGCACAGGTCTAGAGAAAAACTGTTTTAAGTCTGAAGGCGGTGCGATTGACATGACAATCAATCAAACCCTTGATTTAATCCCGCAGGGTGGAAGGTTGAACTATACAACTATGGAGTTGATGTTGGGTTGTACTTGTACAGTAGGTCATCTTGTATATCTTTATGAATTGGGGAAAACCTTCTTTGCCTAAAATGTTGTATCACTTAACACAAGAACAACACATTAAGAGAAATCTAGATGGCTTTTAGATATACTTTACTTTGTCTTCAGAAATTGCCTTCAGATGCATTATTTGTACCTACAAAATTGAAAGCTGAAGGGAGGATGTTAAGAAAAGAAATACTTTTTAATAAGATTTGCACATTTTACAGTTTTTAAAAACAATCTATATATGGTTGTGGACTTGGTTTAAAAATATACTTTGCAGTGAGAAAAAGAAACCAGATGACCTTGCATATCGTATTCCTGTTCGGTGAACTTTTTTTTTCTTTTTCTTGAGCTGAAAGTGTTAAAGCACTGTTAAAAAGTGGAGGCTGGATGCAAACCAGAATGGAGGTGAACTCTGCGAAGTGTATAATCTCATTTGGAAGTTGCTGTATGACTTGGGCATGTGTAAATGTGTACAAGTTTTTGTCTGTTAGCTTAGCAAACCAGCACTTTGTGAGTTAAGTCTTTTTCTACAGTTCAGTTGATTTATTAGACTCGGAGCCAACACAATATTTTAATCACCATAAATGGTCAACGTTGCTGAGCATGTGTGTCTGCAAAGGATTCAGGCATTATTTGGCTGCCTTGCTGTACGTCTCTGGCAAACTGATTCCTCTGGTATATTTAATTATTTTCCAGAAAATAAACACTACAAATGATGACTACCATTGTCCTCTCTTTGGAATCAGTTAATTTTGATGGGAATTTACTGATGAGTCAATAGAGCTTCTATTTAGTTACTTTTAAACCAGCCTATTCTTGGGGGCTTGGAGGGGGGAAGGGAGTCAATAGCTTCAGTGGTACTAATTAATTTAAATCTAAGCACACTTAACACATGCAAATAGGTGCTCTTCCATCTCCTTAAAAGAGTACAACCAAGAATTAAATTTATTTTAAGGTTTGGGTCAAGAGCTAAAGTATTATGAGGAGACTGCATCACTGCCCCCTCCCCCTCCTTTGCATTACCTTTCGTCAATAATTGGCTGTAGCAGTTTCAGCAAACCTTGAGTACAGTCAAGAAAAAGCCTGAAAGTGTTCTGGTTTCTCAGAGTTTCAAGATGTTCTAGAGTCTTGAGAACAAAAGGACTTGAGGGTGACAGCGACATTCACAGGAGGTTTGAGGACTAGGAATAGAAATGATGCCTTTCTGGGGCACAACAGTGGCCTATGGCAGTTCCTCAGATCTAAGAAAAACCACTGAATGAGGCTATTCAGACACATCATTCCAGAAGTAGCCATGTTATCTTTTGCACTATCGTTAGATTAAAGGGCATGAGAAAGGGTGCCTGTGTGTGTATGTGTCTTTCCCCCATCCCCCCTTCCACAGTTTGGATTTTGTACCATTTTAGGGTATTTAACATGGCTGTAAGAGAGATGAATGAGGAGTCAGATTTAACGATTGTCCATGCAGATGTGCTGAGAAATAATAGGTTGGCAATATCTCTCCCTCCACCCCCCAGGTCACAGAAACCTGGCAGGGAAAATGGCAAAAAGTGAGGTAAACACAGATGTTCGTCTTTGAAATCTTACTAGCTATTGACGGAGATACTGTGATATCATAGAAGGTGGAGGTGGGAGAACAGCATCCATAGACATTGGCTGGAGATGCTGTAGTGCCATGGAATGCTTATGAACATTCGAACTGCTAAAGGGTTAAACTGTCAGTGCAGTTTAACTCCTTAGGGCCAAGGGTCGGCTGGTGGTGGTAGTGGACATCTGCTAGGAAAGTTTGAGTGGCTTGTTTGAATATGAATGGAGCTATGCTATTTGTGCATATGACTAACAGCCACAAACAAGCTATTGCATGAATGCATACACACAACACAATACAACCCTTGTCTGGTATTTTTTGCAGATCTCTTTCGTATGTGGTTTGTTTTTATTTTGGTATTAAACCGCTGTGGAACTGCGGTATTGCTTTGGATAGAATGTTGGATTGCATGTGGAAGACTCTGGGTCAATTCAAGTGTGAGTGTGAATGGAGCCTCTGTCTGCAGCTTGGTGGTTAACTTTGGACAAACGGTGATCCCTTAGTCTAAACAACTTTGGAGGGCTTTTATGGGAATATGTTAGATGATATTTATAAAGCACTTTGTACATTAACAACAAGAACAACAAGCATACGGATAATAATTATACTATACAATAATTGCATGTAAATGCTAAAATATGCTAGTTGTAACAATACTTAGGCTGCTGCCAGACAACTCTCCTTGGGTAATGGCAGTGGAAAGACCACCCCTCAAACAGAAGCAACTTCATCAATAGGTGCTTTCCATTGCAGGAGTTTGGGTTTTTAATTGCAGCACTCTTCTGTGCTGATCTTGCTAGACCATGTAGACTACCTGTAGTCAGAACAGGGACCTTCCCATTCCCCTATTAGAATGTGTGATTTCTGGGTAATTGGCACTTTGAGTCAGAGTACCGATCACACACAAATTATGAGCTCTTGAAGTGCCCTTAAAGTGAAGGGAGCATCAGCAAGGGTGGGCTATGTGAGGTCCACCAGAAGTTTTGGCCGGCAGCTTCCATCATTCGTCACCATTGGCTACGCTGGCTAGGGCTCATGGGAATGTAGGCCAAAAGATCTGGAGAGCCACAAGTTGCCCATCCCTGCTCCAAAGTGAAGAATCCACAGTGTAACTGTTGGGCAAAGTAACCAGTGTCTTATTTCCACTGGATATCTGAGACGGGAATAAGACTATGTGTTAATTTTAATGCATTGCTACCTGCACCAGACATATTGATCCCCAAAATGGCAGACCTGTGAAATCATGCAGTTGGCAGATGAATCAAGCTTCCATTCAACAGGGCACTTTCTTGGTGATATTTCTTACATTTCTGGTTTTGTACCCACCCCCCCCCCGACTGAGGGGGTTGATGAGAAACAGTTGTGTGGAGATGCCTTTAGGTCAGGGGTGAGGATTCTCAGGCCTGGGAGCCAAATCCGGTCCTCCAGGGTTTCTCAGATGGTCACGCCCTCTTTGTACAGTTTTCCCCCACCACTGCTTTAGGTTGATGGACTTAAATACAGAAGTAAATAAATATTAAACACAGTCTACTTTTTCTCTACATGAAGAGCCTGACTTCTAAATGCAGAAAGTGTTCTTAGGAGGAAGCACTTGAACCTTAATCTCTGTGGAGTTGGCCTATGGAGCATAGTGTGCGGCTCACAATTGGGATGCCCATAATAAAATAGTGGGCCTCTTCATTCATGAGCAAGCTACTACATTAAGTAAAAAAAGACATGCTGTGGGAAAATTATTTGTGAACTTTTGCCTGTAATAAAAATGCTTTGTATGATGTGGGATTTAAAAGCTTCCTTTTTCTATTTCTAATCTCTCAAGCTAAGCATGACTGTTTTTAGACTGGTAATTGGAGGCACAGCTTTTCATTCCCCCATTGGAATCTGCATCCTGTGTCGTTGCTGCTTCCCAGGGATCTGAAGGCAAAATATTAAAACTAGAAGGAAGAGATGCTTGTTGAGGGGTGTGTGTGTGTGTGTGTGTGTGTGTGAGAGAGAGAGAGAGAGAGGGAGGGAGGGAGGGAGGGAGGGGGGAGAGAGAGACTTATAAAATTGGTAAATGCACTGTGGCACATCATAAAACTGCATGGTGTGGAATTTATTCAAAACAAACAGAAGCTTTTTCTATTAGTTTGTCAGCTTTGGTACATGAGTTTGCCAAGTTTTGTGTATGTTAGAGGTTTAGGAGTGGTTTATGCCACAATCCTATATTTGTCTCCTCAGAAGCAAGTTCTATTAAGTTCAATGGGACTTACTCCCAGGAAATGGGATATAGGATTGGAGCGTCAGTGGCTCATGTTCAGTGACGAATAAGCTGCGAACTAGTTGTTTGGTGTTCTGCTATAGGACCTGTGTTAATGATCTAGAGATGTGAGTTATATGTTCTTACTGGTCCTTAGTATAACCATGTTCAGATATGGATAAGTGGATGGTTTAATCCTCAAAGCATTTTTTTCCTGGCATATGCTCTACTGAATTAAAAGAGGAAGTTATAGGCATGTCCATTAATGAGAAGAGTTTTACACATAGAGCAGTTGGGAAACTAGAAGTAGGAACATTCTCATGTTAATGCATCTGGGATGGACTAGGATATAATGACAAATGGTTAATGGAAACTTTTTTATAAATGCCAGAGGGGCATCTGTGTTAGTAGCAGGAAAAACAGAGGGTGTCTCTCCATAAGGCTTTTATCATGCACTCGTAATTGGTCACTCAGGGAAGTTTTTGGGGCCTTCACATGATGCTGTCAACCTCCAGGGCCTCTTCTATGCTTTATTACCTTTATCTCAGCTTTTTTAAGATCGGGGAAAGTGTGGCATTTTCTCTAGAAGCACGATGAAGAGCTTTAATGGCTGCAAGAACTTCTAAAACTATGCTACACCACAGCACTATCTAGTGGCTGTATGATGAAACGTAAAGTATTTGCAGAGAAAGACACCTCCCCTTGAAAAAAAAGCCCATGTCAGCCCATGTAAAGGAGCCAATCTTAATCCTGCAAAGAATCTGGAAGCAGAAGCCCCAGTAAAGCTGCAGGATAAAACCCTGGTGTAGAGAAGCCCAAAGAGATAGATGACATCTTAAAAAATAATACGTTTCTCATGGCATAATATTTCATAGGCCATAGCCCACTTGATCAGATGTATGAAGTGGTTGCCTACATGGGTAGCTATATTGTCTCTGAATACAGAGACAAATGTACAGGTAAAACGATGTGGGTTTTTTTTTAACCAAGTGATCCTTAAAGGTCAAGCAATGTGAAAGTTGTCTTTTCTCTC
Organism: Heloderma suspectum; assembly: GCF_057233095.1. Taxonomy (NCBI): domain Eukaryota; kingdom Metazoa; phylum Chordata; class Lepidosauria; order Squamata; family Helodermatidae; genus Heloderma; species Heloderma suspectum. The sequence continues at coordinate 154,424,292 of NC_139458.1, read as the reverse complement.
ACTTATAACTCCATGAGTGTAATAGGACTGAGCAGGCTAAAAAACAAGTGTGTTACCTTTCAATCAGTTTGAAGCTGTTGGTCAGAAACTTGTCTAAGCGAGTCCCATTGATTTCATGCATGTTTCTGATAGAGCCCATAGTGTGTATGATGATGACTTATCTGTTTATATGCCCTTAGCAGAATTAAAACGAGGCTTATTTCTCATCCTTCTTTATTTGTTGTTTAAGTAGAGAGTGTGTGGCATTCATCATTTTTATTCCTGATCACCAGCTAAAAGATTATAACAAAATTTGTTCTAATAATGCAGTACAGCTCTTCTGTTTGGGAATGTAAGATTCACCCCACCCCACCCCAAATACCAGTAGAGTTGGCGAAATGTTAAGCAATTGCACTGTTCAAGCAAAACATACTTGAAGTGTGCAATCAGGTATGTTTTTCATAAATATTTTTTGTGCTTGTTTGTGCATTTTTTTTTTTGCAAGATTATATTATGGAGGCTGTAGATTTGGGTTATTTCCTTAACTTCCCTCCTTCCTGTTATTCCAAAATAAAAGGAGCTAGCAACAAATTTCCCTTCCACCCAAAGGCAACCTCACTTCCTGATTTCTGTGATCATGGTGGTGCTTTTTCCCGAGCTGCAGCAGTCATCGTTTCCTGGCAGCATCTCTCTTTGTTGGGGAGGGGGGTGTTCACATGTTATGATTCATTATTCAAATAGGATATCACACAGAACATATCACATGGGGCAGTTTTGTAATGCAAGAACAGGTCTCTGGTTCATTCCCAAAGATCCCATCCCCTAATTTAATAATGTCATTTATCCACATTCCCCCGCTGCCCCTGCCACATTCTTAGAAGATATTTGCTGTTATTTATTTTCTTCTTCACTCTATCCTTTCCTATGCAAATATTGCAAGGCATGCTGAGCAGGAACCTTGCTCAATCTCATTTAAATCATTTTCCTAGATGCTATCTAAGAAACTGCAGACCGAACAAACTTTTGCTAAGAGATTAATTTGAGCCAGTTGTCATAGATGTTCAAAGGCCAACCAACTAACAGAATAACCAGTCTTGCCAGTCATGTGGGTTTTGTAGAAAAGTTTGAACTGGAAATTTTTCCAGAAAATATTCCCATACTCTAAACTGGGATATGATTTAGCATGCTTATTTGACCTCTGTATTTAGTACATAAAACTAACATAGTAAGTTATTTTGTTTTTAAGTGGTATATAAGTATCTTAGAACATTTTTCCAAGAGTCAAAAGTTGTTGAACTGAAATATTTGAAAAAGGAAAAAATTCAGTACATTTAAACATTTTTATTTGAACAAATTCATGGTGTTACCTGGAAATAATATTGTTGGAATTCTTGTAAATAATTTTTAAGACATGAAAGCTCAATAGCATATACTTCTATTACATTGTTTAAATTTTAAGAAAAAAAGGCACGGGAAACTGTTAAAACATTACATAAATCATGCTAAAGTGTGTCTGTCTGTCTGTCATCTATATCTCCTACACACACACACAGAGAGAGAGAGAGAGAGAGAGAGAGACCCTGTTCATAATTTGACTAGTATTGTATCCATTCATTGTGTTACTAATTAAGTTTAGTGAACAATATATTTTTTTAGCAGTGAGAAATTTCTCATGGAAAAATATATTGCTGTAACGTTTTCCATTTCAGAAACTGTTCTACCCCACATAAATGCTTTTTGCTTCTGACTGGATCAACAATAACGTAGAATATTTGCCCCCTGAAATGGTTTCTGTCCCATTAGTTTTCATTCAGATGGAAGAGCAGTTGAATCCTTTATAAAAAGATTGTCTAATGAGAAACTGTTGTGTTGTTTATTCAAGCAGAAAAGAAGAGCAGAAACAAATTAGAAAGTGTACATCCTCCCCCAGCCCACAAAACGTTTCCTCCAGTCTTCCTTAAAGGTCTAACTGATCTCAAGGTGATGGATGGAAGTCAAGTGATTATGACAGTAGAAGTTTCAGGTAAGTATCTGTGTTAACCAATTGATTGTGTTCACCTCTTTTGAGGTTTAACAAGGCTATTCTGCCTCTGTAACCAAATTCTTCTTCTGGTTCCCATTTTCTAGTCTCTTCTCTATATTCTAGTTTTTCTTTTGTAATTGTCCAACATTTGGGATGGCTCGTACCGGCCAGGAAATGCCATGTATGTCTCTAAGAAATTTACTTACTTTAAATGTATTTTGCTTTTACTCATCCTAAGACTTTAAGGATAGGCAGACACTAGCCTTTTTAGACAATAGGTTTTTGGAGTTGGGATTTTAATTGTAGTTTATACTGGGGCATTATTTGCCACATATGGTATATCTTAAGGCCAATGACATAACCCACTCAGAGCCCAGGGGAAGTGCCAGATAGAAATCTACATAAACCCTTCCTCCATATATGTAGAAGCCAGCAGAGTTTCAATAAAGACCAGTGGATGGTATTTCCAGCCACTGTGAAATGAAGAACCATTTAACATGGTTATAAACAAATCTGTGTCTGGAATCTTTACCCACATCATGGTTAAGAAACTGGAATTAGGGATGTTTTCATATGAATGTATGCGAGACCACAAGAAGGTGAGAAATGGTTTGTGAAAACTCAGTTTCTGTACTGAATACAAGCAGGACTAAAATGGGCTAAAATCCAAGAAATTCATAGTGATAACAGTATAGAAAGGAGAAGTCACAGTTCTCTCTATGTTTGGATACACCATGGTGCACGTTTTGGTAGAAACATTTTCAGAAGATGGGGAAGGGGATGACCAGTAAGTTTGTGTAGAGCTCAGTTGATTCTGGAGACTTTTTGATGATTGGACACAAGGGATAGTATCCAATGGTACTCCTACACAGAGTAGACCACTGAAGTAAAAGGGCCTAGTTTACATAAGACTACCATTGGATACTGCCCAAAATGTTCTCTTGATGGGGAAGCTTAAAAGAACAGATGATCAGACAAAAGAACAGCAAGTGACCAAAGCTGTGTATGTATAGTTTGCCAATATGCAGACATTCCCTCAGTATAATTTATACATGAAACTAGCTAATGGTAGGTTTTTTTAAAAAAAAACCTATGGCGAAAGGAAGTCAAAGTGAGTTGCTTGTTCCTTCTTATCATGTAGCTGCAGTTGCCTAGTAGAATAGCTCACACAGCTTCCGCTGCTGTTATGGTTTATCTCAAAGCCTTGTGTTTTGTTGTGGCTCAGCTAACCCGCCTCCTGAAATAATTTGGCTGCACAATGGGAAAGAAATCCAGGAAACGGAGGATTTTCACTTTGAGAAGAAGGGTAATGAATATAGCCTGTATATCCAGGAGGTATTCCCTGAGGACACGGGAAAGTACACCTGTGAGGCCTGGAATGACTTAGGAGAAATTCAGACTGAAGCAACACTGACTGTACAAGGTAAAAAATAAAAATAAAAAACATTTTCTGCATTATTTAGCATACGTGGTATACACAGGAAAGCCTTCAGTTGTACCCAGTGAACTCCTGATTCAAACAGAAAGCAGAGCATTCAAACTCATCCCCACCCCCAGGCTGGTTCATGTTCTCAAGGGTATTTGGAGATTTGGAGATTCTTGCACACCCAGCAAGAATCTGCTCTGATCTCTATATCAGGAAAAGCATAGTGGAGTATTAAATCAGAATATATAGATGCATAAAAAGCTTATAGAGTGCTTTTTGCACAAATGCAAGAAACCTAGGCATGTGATTATCTTATAGACTGCAAGGAGGTCAAATCAGTCAATCCTAAAGGAAATCAACCCTGAGTGCTCATTGGAAGGACAGATGCTGAAGCTGAAATATTTTGGCCACCTAATGCAAAGAGAAAACTCTCTGGAAAAGACCCTGATGCTGGGAAAGACTGAAGCCAAAAGGAGAAGGGGACGGCAGAGGATGAGATGGCTAGATAGCATCACCGATGCAATGAATATGAACTTGAGCACGCTCCGGGAGAGAGCGCAGGACAGGAAGGCCTGGCGTGCTATGGTCCATGGGGTCACGAAGAGTCGGACACGACTGAATGACTGAACAACAACAACTGACCTAAGAAGCAGCTCAGAAACTTTGTGGAGTGTTGATAATCAATACAACCCTTTAAAATCAAGTTACAATCTGTATGTATCTGTATCAAATTGTTATTTTTCTCGCTTAAAGTAACAATATGATACAGATGTGTGATGCTAAATGAAGTCATGTGTACTTAATGGTAAACTTGAAATATAGAATGTTTGTAGATAGAAATTCTGTGCATTACTAAAATAGGACTAGCGTAGGTACATTTAACTCTTAAGTTATGTTCACAGTGGCCTAATTTGGATATTGTCATCTGTTTAGATAATTCCAGGCTGTTAAAGAGTGGCTTTTGGACAATCTAAACAAATGAAGAGAGAGGAAGCGCATGTATATTGCACTTTGTTTTTCCAGGCTTATTTAGAATGTCAAAATAATGTGCCTGCCCAGACCTTAAGATCATCATCAGCGGCCCTTCTCCGTGAGCCCCTGCCAAAGGAAGTGAGGCGGGTGGCTACTAGGAGGAGGGCTTTTTCTGTTGTGGCACCCCGGCTCTGGAATGAGCTCCCTAGTGGGGTTCGCCTGGCACCTACATTGTACTCCTTTCGGCGCCAGGTGAAGACCTTTTTATTTTCCCAGGCATTTTAGCTTTCTAAATTTTTATCTTTGCTGTTTTAAATCTGTATTTTAAACTCCTGTACTGCTGCTAGGTTTTATTGTGGTTGTATTGTTATATTGTGGTTTTAATGTTCTATATATTTTAAATTGTTTTATTGTGTGTTGTTTGGTTTTAGTTTTTGTGAACCGCCCAGAGAGCTTCGGCTATTGGGCGGTATAGAAATGAAATAAATAAATAAATAAATAAATAAAATAAAAGTTGAACTCATTAGGGATGGGCAAACTTCCCAAAGCTCCCCTTGGATTAACTCGGAAATTACCCTGATTCCCTTAGTAGAATTTGCAAGAACTTGCTTTTTCCAAGCTCATAAAAATGACCCTGTCTTCAGTAATGACTCCATTCTTATGGGGTGAAAAATTTAGGGTGATGGGGTCCAACCCCCATATATCATCCACAGGAGGACGTGGTTCTTTGCCCTCCCATGTCATGCCATGGACTTCTTAAAATTAGCCCTATGCCACGTAATGGAGCAGCCTAGATGCATTTCCTTGCATATAGTCAATTTTATGACGCTTGTGGGGGGCCTTGGCACCTGAAGTTATGTCAACTTTAACTGCCAAAGCTCCACAGTCTCTGGCTGAATAAAATGCTCTACGCGGGCTGTGCAAAGCATTTGTTAGCCAGGGAAGCTGGCGATATCAATCTGAGTGAGGGCTTTAAAAGCTTGCCTTGCTTTTAAGGTAGGCCTTTACAAGCCTGGCTTAGAACTACAGTGACATCCTTATCTACTCCTGCAGAAAGATGCATAGGCTCTTGGGGACAACACATCTCTCTCTCTCATGGGAGGAAATGTAAGGGCTCACCTTCAAACTTCTAAGCAATCCTTGGAAAAGGGACTGTGCCCTTGGGCTTCTTCCCCTGCCCTATCCCCCACCCCTGTTTATTTAAAATATCTAATCCCTACCTTCTAATTTATCTAATTAGATAAAATATGTAATTGAAAAAAAAATATTTTATTTTTTAAAGCATCATGTGTTTGGTTTCAATATGATTGACAGTATTTCATCAGGGCATAGTTTAAAGATAAGACGTGTAAAAAATTGCTTCTTGGAGCAGCACTTTCAGAAGGAGCGTTTAATATCAACGTAAGTGAGAGTGAGGAACTAATCCAAAAGAGAAGTGTAGCTGAGCCACTAAGGAGTGCAGTGAGTGATTAACTGAGAATATTTGTGGACAGAAAGATGCAAAAAAATAAAACCAAAACTCTACTGCAGTTATCAGAGGAGAAAGAGGAGTCAAAAGGAGCAATCGATAAGGTAATTGCATGGATGCTGCTTGTTGAAAATATAACTTCTGGTAAGGCTGAACATAGAAGCAGATATTTTTTTAAAAATCAAAAGAATGTTCCTTTGGGTAAATTAGTCAGGGATTGGTTTGCTTTGTGTTGATTCATCACATCCATATGTCAGAGAATTCAGCTTTAGGTTGGGAACCCTTTTTCTGTCAAGAAAAATTCTCTCTGATGTAATCTGTCAGACACCGCAGTGAGCGGGTTGAGAGCCAAAGTGGGCAGGGCCACCCCTTGTTTCTCTTTCTGCCACCCCTTTTCTCAGTCTCTCTCTCTCTCCCTCTCTCTTTTTCTTTCTTCCTTTTAAATTTTAACTGTTCTTTATTTCATTTCTATTACAATACATGTACATTATCTATCTGTACAACTTTGTTGAACAAATGCATAATAAATTGTACAACAATGTACAAGTTATCCACACTATTAACAATGATAAGATGTACATATTTTATCCTAAAAAACAAATATATAAACTAAACTTTTGCTGTGACGTTATGTTTGAAAACATGCATTACAATTTATTAATACATATACCTTCTTATTTGTTATTTCAGTCATGGATAGTACCTTCTTGTGTTCAGTGATAACCACAGAATTTGTAGTAAGAGGGAACGCTCCATTGTTTTTCTCCATGTGTACAATAAAATTGTACCATTCTTCCGTAAAACTGTCCTTTTTGTCCTTTTGCTAATTTAATATTTGTCAATTTTTCTAATAACACATTCTGCCATACTCTGTTGTACCGTTCTTTAAGCGAGATTCCTTTTAGATATTTCCATTTGCTGGCTATCAACAATGTAGCTGCAGCTGTTAGAAATCTTACAAGTGTTTTATGTAATAAATTCTCATTATTACCTTGAAATATTCCCAGTAATGCTAATTCTGGTGTTTTTGATATGTTTTGTCCTGTTATTTTACTAATTTCTAGAAAAACGAAGTCCCATCTTTTTTCCACTTTCCCACATTCCAACCACATGTGTGCCTAGTCCTTTACATCCCCTCCAGCAAAATTTAATGTTGTCTGAATTAGTATGAGATAAGCACACTGGAGTGAGATACCAACCTTGTATCATTTTAATAGTTTGTTTCCTGATTTTAGAGGATAGGGTTTTAATTGGAAATCTCTGCCAAATTTTATTCCATTCTTCTTCACTAATTTGAATTTTCCTGTTTAGTTCCCAAACTTGAGTGCAGGTTTCGAGATGTTCCCATATCCGTTTCTAATAATATTTTATAAATTTTAGAGATAACATCCTTAGTTTGGCAGTATCTCTTTCTGACACCCCCATCCCTCTCTCTCTCTCTCTCTCTCTCTCTCTCCCTCTCTCCCCCCTCACCCCTTCTTCTCCCACCCAGTGAACTGCTTGGGAATGGACAGTTCACTCTTGTCTGATCTGATCACTTTTAGGGGATTTTGAAATTAGGCTGAGGGCTTCAGATTTCCCACTGCTAGTTTAGAGGATATTGATATTTGGACTCGATGGTCTTGTAGGCCCCTTCCAACCCTACTATTCTATGATAGATTAAATAACATTAACCTGATAATCCCAAATGCCCGAAGTGATGGGAAGGAGGGTGATCATTTAAAGTGTGTGGATAATAATCAGACTCCAGGATAAAAACTTGCAGGGTGCTTACTTGCATAGGGTTGCATTGCCATGAAGCTGTATAGGGTAGAAATAGTGGGTTTTGATAACTGGGAAATTTCAGCCTATCCAGGTTTGGCTAACTTGAGTTTACAGGTAAATATGTTGTTCTTTCCTGAATGTTGACTAGAGGCACTGTAATTATTATGTTAAGTGGCACTTAAATTCAGAGCTTGCTTAGCTGTCATACAGCTTTTCTTTCTAACTAAAGCTCTAGGCCCTTGGGAAACTTGTTCAGAAGCCAGACATTCTGGCTTCTTTTTATTGTTGTTCAGTCGTTCAGTCGTGTCCGACTGTTCGTGACCCCATGGACCATAGCACGCCAGGCCTTCCTGTCCTCCGCTCTCTCCCGGAGTGCGCTCAAGTTCATATTAATTGCATCGGTGATGCTATCTAGCCATCTCATCCTCTGTCGTCCCCTTCTCCTTTTGCCTTCAGTCTTTCCTAGCATCAGGGTCTTTTCCAGACAGTTTTCCCTTCGCATTAGGTGGCCAAAATATTTCAGCTTCAGCTTCAGTATCTGTCCTTCCAATGAGCAGTCAGGGTTGATTTCCTTTAGGATGGACTGATTTGACCTCCTTGCAGTCCAGGGGACTCGTAAGAGTCTTCTCCAGCACCACAGTTCGAAAGCATCAATTCTTCCTTATAGTCCAGCTCTCACAGCCATACGTTGCTACTGGGAAAACCATAGCTTTGATTAGACGGACCTTTGTCGGCAAGGTGATGTCTCTGCTTCTTACTATGCTGTCGAGGTTTCCCATAGCTTTCCTCCCAAGGAGCAAGCGTCTTTTAATTTCATGACTACAGTCACTGTCTGTGGTGATCTTGGAGCCCAAGAAAGTAAAATCTGTCACTGCTTCCATTTCTTCCCCTTCTATATGTCAGGAAGTGAAGGGGCCAGATGACATGATCTTCGTTTTTTTAATGTTGAGTTTCAAACCAGCTTTTGCACTCTCCTCTTTCACCCTCAACAAGAGGCTCTTTAGATTCTCTTCGCTTTCTGCCATTAGGGTGGTATCATCTGCATATCGGAGGTTGTTGATAATTCTCCCAGCAATCTTAATTCCGACCTCTGATTCATCCAACCCGGCGTTTCTCATGATGTACTCTGCATATAAGTTAAATAAGCAGGGCGACAATATGCAGCCTTGTCGTACTCCTTTCCCAATTTTGAACCACTCGGTTGTTCCATGTCTGGTTCTTACTGTTGCTTCTTGGCCCTCTTACAGGTTTCTCAGGAGACAGGTAAGGGTACTCCCATCACTTTAAGAATTTGCCACAGTTTGTTGTGATCCACACAATCAAAGGCTTTAGCGTAGTCAATGAAGCAGAAATAGACGTTTTTCTGGAATTCTCTTGCTTTCTCCATGATCCAGCGAATGTTGGTGATTTGATCTCTAGTTCCTCTGCCTCTTCGAAACCCAGCTTGTACTTCCGGTAGTTCTCGGTTCGCATACTGCTGAAGCCTAGCTTGTAGGATTTTGAGCATCACCTTGCTGGCATGTGAAATGAGCGCAATTGTGCGGTAGTTTGAACACTCTTTGGCGTTGCCCTTCTTGGAATTGGAATGTAAACGGACCTTCTCCAGTCTTGCGGCCATTGTTGAGTGTTCCAAATTTGTTGGCATATTGAATGCAGCACTTTAACAGCATCATCTTTTAGGATTTTAAATAGCTCACCTGGAATGCTGTCATCTCCGCTAGCTTTGTTGTTACTAATGCTTCCTAAGGCCGACTTGACTTCACTCTCGAGGATGTCCGGCTCAAGTTCAGTGACCGCACTATCATGGCTATCAGGGACATTAAGATCTTTCCTGTATATTTCTTTTGTGTATTCTTTCCACCTCTTCTTAATCTCATCTGCTTCTGTTAGGCCCCTGCCTTCTTTGTCCTTTATCATGCCCGTCTTTGCACAAAACGTTCCCTTGAGATCTCCAATTTTCTTGAAGAGATCTCTAGTCTTTCCCATTCTGTTGTTTTCCTCAATTTCTTTGCATTGTTCATTTAAGAAGGCCTTCTTGTCTCTCCTTGCTATTCTCTGGAACTCTGCATTCAGTTGGATATATCTTCCCCTTTCTCCCTTGCTTTCGCTTCCCTTCTTTCGTCAGCTACTTGTAAAGCCTCATCAGACAGCCACTTGGCTTTCTTGCATTTCTTTTTGTTTGGGATGGATTTCGTTGCTGCCTCCTGAACAATGTTACGGACCTCCGTCCATAGTTCCTCAGGCACTCTGTCTATCAGGTCTAATCTTTTTATTACCAGAACCATAAAAATAGTGGATGAACAGTACTTGATACCTGCAGTTACAAACAAGCCATTACGTTTTAAAGAAAGCTGTTCCTCCTAAGGTTGTATGCACTCTATACAGGAAGAAGGGAAAATAATCTCAGCAAAGGCCTCCCTAACTTCCCTTTTCTCTCCCTGCCGTTGACTATATGTGAAGCATACCCAAATATTTTTTTGTTGTGTGAGCATTGTGAGTTGTATTCAAAACTTGGATGCCAGTGCTTGATTTTTGGACCATTAAAAATATTGATCTTCCCCTTTAGTTTCTCTAGATATTAAAAAAGAACAAGTATTCCAAGGACTAACAATGTTAAGATCTTGAAATGGAGGGTTAACTGTTTGATGGGATTCTAAAGGTGGTAATGAAGAGTAATTCAAATTAGGAGAAGTGCGCTGCAGTGGGACCTGTGAGTTGCACAGGGAGTGGAAGAAGGCTGAATGTAGCCTGTGGGCCATGAGTTGTGAACCCCGGTACCAGGTCATGCTTCAGGCTATAAGACAACGTGACTGTGACTTCCTGCACTCAAGTCAGCAGTTCTGAGAGCAACTGTCCTATACATTGTAAATACCATGAGAAGCAATGATGGCCTGTCATAAACTAGTGTAAAGACTAAGCTGGCAACTTCAGGGCGAATGATACTACCTAGTCTGCTCAGTTTTTTTGTCCTACCACCCTTATGATTTGTTCATCTTTTTGTGTTACAGAACCCCAGGATGGCATTCAGCCATGGTTCATTAGCAAACCGCGGTCAGTGACCGCAGTAGCTGGGCAGAACGTCCTCATTTCCTGTGCCATTGCTGGAGATCCTTTCCCCACAGTGCACTGGTTCAAAGATGGTCAGGAAGTGACACCAGGAGCAGGCTATGAATTCTTACAGAATGAAGACATTTTCACGTTGATTATTAGGAATGTACAGGCCCGTCATGCTGGCCAGTATGAAATACAACTCAGGTACGTCAAGTGCTAGAACATAGATAGTGCTAGCTCATTATAATCCAGGGGTGGGCAACAAGTGGCCCCTGGGATACATCTGGACCCCTTCCTCTGGTGTGGGCCCTGCCACTGACGCATGGTGGCATGGTGGCAGCGGCAGAAAAACCTGGTTGTTTGCTGTCAAATTTTGGCAGCAAACTGCTACAGAGGCTTCAAAAGGACACATTTAGCTTACTTTCAAGATAGATTTGTCCTTTTGAAGCCTTCATAGCAGTTTGCTGCTCAAATTCAGTGGCAAACCATAAGGATTTTTTGCTGCCTCTGCAGATCTCGGCAGCACAGTGGTGGCAGGAGTGTGGCCTCGGGGGGGGGGGGATCTGAGGGATGGAAAGTGGTTCCTAAACTCCCAAAGTTGCACAACCCTGTGTAATCCTAAACTTAAACTGTGTGGCCGTAAATGTGATCAAGAAGAGATTTTAATAATTTGTAAATGATTAGTTGCGTTTACCTCCAACTTGTAGGTTGGTCATGGATTCCCAGAGCATCAGAACTCATGCCAATTGGCATGTGGGTTACATGTTAATCTCTGAAACACTTGTCAGCGTCGTGCTTTGCTGCAAGCACTTACTGCCCATCCTCTTGGTGGCCTCATCATTGATTTGTCTGCTCCTGATCATTTTTAAGGCTGCACGTTATATGGGCTTCCACGTTTTTATCCCCACCACACAAACCAAAATCAGGCAAGCAGAGTGGTGGAGAGAGGCTGCTTAACCCTTTCCCCTCCAGTCCTTTATCAGGTCAAATTCATCCTCCTGATTCACCCACAATGGGAGAGATATCAAGGTGATATGGGGACCCTATATCTTTCTCCTGACATATGAAAAAGCTTTAAGAAGTTGGTTTTGTCCTGAAAAAGAGGGGAGGGGAAAGGGATAAGTAATCTGTTTCTCCCACTACCCTTGACTAGTCTGTTTCTACCCACTTCTCTGACTCCCAGCCTGTCCAGGCTGATTTTGATTTTTAAAACATCATGGAGAAACTCTCACCCCATGTTTAACTTGTAATGTCTGCCGTTGTGTCATGGAATGTAGATTGCCTGAACAGCTGTTCTGTACATGATGATTTACCACACTAAATAAAGGGGGAGCCATTGCTTGACTAACTATTTCAATTGTATTATGGGTTAGGGCTCCATTTTTGTTATATTCTGTTTTAGGCATGGTCAGTCCTCAGGCGTGCAGGATCTACTTTGTTACTAGAACCCTGAGGTCCACCAACAGGAACTGGGGCAAAATAGTAATTCAGAGAAAAGAGTCAATTAGTTACTACATCCTGTCAGCCATTCACTGAGATGACCTGTATATACAAATACGAACCTACATCCGAGTTGTAATTCCTGGTCTATAGTAATAGCCTATCTTTTACTTTTGTGGACCCAGTGCACCTTTCTGTTGTTGTCATTGTTAAAGAATTAGGCATCAGAAATCCTTGGCAATCAATTGCGAATGACCCAACAATTTCTACCAGTGAATCTAGTAATCTCTACCAGCTATCTGCTTTCTACCCATGGTAGGTAGATTCATTGGTTTCACATGCAAAAGTCTCTGTACTCTTTGCAAGCAGAACTCTTTGTTCTACTGTCAAATATTTTATTATAATCTTGCACAGCGTTTATTTGCCCTCATATGTGTTCACTTTCCACTTTTGTGGAATTTGTTTTTAGATCTATTTAAAGGGTACTCTTGAAACATTAAATGTTTCTTCTTTTTTTACCAGTCAAAAACATGTTCAGATTTTTCCCTCCAGGCCAGGCTGATCAAATATAAAACCATATTCCCTGGTATGGTCTTAACGAACGTACTTGTACAATGTTCATACAGATAATATCATTTCATGCTATTTACTGCGCTTAGATGTCTTGCCTTATTCGGTTAATAATTTTGATTCTGTTTAACCTTCATGACTTTTTGGCCTGAGATACTTTTAAACAAAAGGTCTCATGTGCTACCTTTTTAGTTTTCATTCTATTAGTGAACAGTTCAAATGAAAGTTCCTTGTGCGGCCCAGTCCTGTGCATGGAACTTCAGTAAAACCTACTATTCAGTACTATTCAGTAGGTTTTACTCCCAGATAAATTGACCCTTACCTTAGGACAGCCTTCCCCAACAAGGTTTGTTTTTTGCCTTTTCCCCATGACACATTTAATGATATGTCTTAGAATAGGGGTGGAATTCACAGTATCATAGAATCAAAGGGTTGGAAGGGGTCTATAAGACCATTGAGTCCAACCCCCTGCTCAGTGCAGGAAGCCTGATTCCCAGACAGTCTCCCTTCCAAGTACTAACCAGGGCTGACCCTGCTTAGCTTCTGAGATCAGACAAGATCAGGAGGGGTGGTCCTGATAGGGTTCTGTTATCTTTAGGGAATTTTGAGCAGAAGGGACTCAGTTTGGTTTAGGTCGGAAGTTGAATACATTGAAGTTGAGGCCTTAATCACCAAAAGAGGTGAAGGCAACCCTTGTGGGGGGAGGTAAGGAATGAGTCAGTGGACTTAATTTCTACATCCCACCAGTGTTTGCAGGTACCAGTTATTTCTTGCTGTAAGGAGAGACACTTATAGGTGATATAGGTATTATAAACCAACATGACTAATTGATTGACAGATTGTGGAACTTTGCTTTAGTTTCCATCACAGAATCTGATGGATTTAAGAGAATCATGACACCACTACCAGCAGTATGCATTAGAACCATATTTCTCACTTTAAGCATCTGTTGCTAGAGTAAATACTCACTGAACTTTTCCCCTGAGAACTCAGCCACCTCAACTGTAACACATGGACTGATCTTCTGAGCAAAGATATTAATCTGCATGCTTCCTTCACATTAACAAAAAGAAGATAGGCCAATTGTCCTTCAATACACTGGGTATTAATGAAATCTGATTGTAACTGGAAGAAAGTTTATGTTTCAACAAAATGGAAAATTAAAGGCAACTGCTTAAAATAAAGTTCAGTATTTGACAAAAGGTGGCCTAGCTGCTGCTGCCCATAAAGCTGTGAAATTACCTACCTATCTGGGAATCTCCAGTTTCAGATGTTTATAAAGTATGTTTTTTGACTGTTTCTGTGAAAATAAAACTTGAAAATGTATGTGAACTGTGCATGCTAAATCCTCTCAGATCAGAGTGAGTAATACAGAGCATCTCTACACTAGCCTAAAATCCCACATTTAAAAGGGGGCTTTCTCCTTCTGTTTTAAATGCAGGATCACGATGGACTCCCTTTACATGCACTTCCTTTCCCCCCTCCCCTTTCCCCCCTCCTTTCCCCATTTCTTTCATGTGTTTCATTGATCTAGTTCCTCTTCTTGCGACTTTTCCTTTTTCACAGAGGGAACTTAAGTGGAACACAAGTGGGGTAATTTGATAGCTCATTATCTCTGATCTATTTAAAAATGAAATAAAGGTAATTTAGTGCAGGAGATGCCCTGGAAGTTAATGATGTCATCTAAAGGGCCTGCAAACTTCCGTGAGTGAGCAATCTCAATAGCAGGATAAAAGCTCCATGTGAAGAAGCCCACAGCTGGAAGAGCACACAGTGAACATCAAGCAGATCTGTCTAGGGATGTCGGAGAATTTCTCCACGAATCTCCGGGAGGCCAAATGCCAACGCATTCGGCCCCCCGAAATTGGTGGAGAAACGGTCTGCCACCCCCCCCCACCCCCCAGGATGGGACTTACCTTGGTCGAATGTCCCTGGCGGCGGCAGCTCCTGGTGGCGGTGCGGCGGCGGCGGCCGGTCTTCCGACCGGCTGCCGCCGCCGCCATTTCCAAGTAAAACAACAACAACAACAACAACAAACGTGATAGGCTACGTAAAGATTTATGTAGCCTATCACAGCTAGATTTTCAAAAAACACCGTGATAGGCTACGTAAATGTTTACGTAGCCTATCACGGCTGACTTTGGGGGGGGGAAGCGTGTACGCAAATGGCGGCGCCCATGGGCGCCGCCATTTACGTTCCTTATCTGGGCACGTGTAGTCTACGTAGACATTTACGTAGACTACGGCGAAAATAAGGGCAACGCTATTTGCGTTGCCCTTATTTTCACCGTAGTCTACGTAAATGTCTACGTAGACTACATGTGCCCACATAAGGAATGCAAATGGCGGCGCCCATGGGCGCCGCCATTTGAGTATGCACTTTTTTTTCCCCCCCAAAGTTAGCCGTGATAGGCTATGTAAACATTTACCTAGCCTATCACGGCTGACTGCAGGCCAGGGATGCAAACGGCGGCAGCTATGGCTGCTGCCATTTGTGTCCCAGCAGGAGAAGGGGTTTCGCAGCCGGAGGGACGGGGCGCCTCCCCCCCGCCCAGAATTTCGGGGGGAGGGACGGAGCGCCTCCCCCCCCCCGCAAAGCAAGCTGCGGGACCAGGTAAGGGACTTTCGTCCATCCCTAGATCTGTCATCTACACATGTAACAGTACATTCCCAACCAATGCTTTAGAATACCTGCTTTCCAGCAATCTATCTTCCACTACTGAAATCGCTGCCCATAGGAAATAGGAAAAGGTGTAAGCCAGCTGCCCTGGTGTGCTCCCCTCCCCACCCCCAGGAATGCCCCCTTTCCCCCAACTCTGCACACTGTTTTGTCAGTGCAGAAAGGTAGCCGGTGTGGTTCTCTCCATGCTGGCTATGAGGTGGAGGGGGCGGAGAGGACAGTTTCCTGCCTGCAAGGTTAATTTAGAAACGTGAATTAATTTTGAAGCTTTACAAAAATTGCAGATGGCGAGTTCCATCTTAGAATAAACATTCTGCCTTCTCTCTCTTTCTCTCAGGAGGGAACGCGTCTTCTAAGCTGCATTCTGCAACATGTTGCCTTCTGTTGCTTACTGCAACATACATACATATATAAAAATAATATCTAACAGCAAATAGTGTCATCTTTTGAAACTATTGTTTTCATTCATATCAAATTTTTGTAGATTAGCCTTGTCCACTGTCAGCATATGGCCCCAACGGATTATTTCTGAGGGAATGTAGACCTAAACCACAAAAAAATAAAGGTTCCCCACTCCTGGTTTAGTTATGGGTGTAGAAATCTATGGCTCAGTTCATGGCTAAGTGTGTTGAGCTTCAGGCTTATTTTAGTCCTACATCTCTGCTTTGAGGATTCTGCTAA
The DNA here is from genome assembly GCF_057233095.1 of Heloderma suspectum. Taxonomy (NCBI): domain Eukaryota; kingdom Metazoa; phylum Chordata; class Lepidosauria; order Squamata; family Helodermatidae; genus Heloderma; species Heloderma suspectum. The sequence continues at coordinate 154,408,238 of NC_139458.1, read as the reverse complement.
AGTGCAGCCATTTTGAAAGCAGAACAGGATTAATATAAAAAAGAATACTTCTGGAGTTTCTCATGCTCCTATTTCTACACCCAATGTCCTGAGAATGTTTCCAGAGAGATAAATCTTTTTTAAAGAATTAAAACATGCACACACAGAAACCTTCCAGTCTACTTATGGGGTTGGGCTTTGACTGGGAAACCCTTGCAAATCCACCCTCTGATAAAATATCTCCCCCGTCTTTAACAGTTGGCAAAGGATAAAGCCATCTTAAAAAAAAATATATATATATATATGAAGAACTCCTTAGGATGTGGTAGCAGTGTTTATACAACTGCCTGAAGCCATGAAATCTGTGTTGCTTTTTCTGTGTTGCTTTTTGTTTCTTGGCATCTCATGGGGGAGATGAACCATATGAAGATGTATCTGCTGTGAAGCATAACACGGTATTGGGGGTGAGTGGGAAGAGGGGAAAGTATTTTAATGACTTCTTTAATGGGAGTCATTTCCAACAGGCATCTCTGGCATTCCTCTGCAAAAGGAAGAATAAGTGCTCAGCACCATATATGGTGACACTTTTATTTTTTTATTTTTAATATAAACATGCAGAGGCTGAAACAATCCATGAGGATTGATTGCACTGTTTGGCGAGGGAGGGAAAAGGGAAGGGAAAGGGGGACCCCTGCTCTTATTGTCTTTGTGTTAGAAAAGTTTAAAAGTGTGGTCTTGTATAAACAGACTCTGGGGCAAGGGTTGGAGAGTCTTTAAGCATTGCAAAGCAGCCTCCCCGTCCCCCTGGCTTGGTTTTGATATTTGTTTTCCTTCAGGTTGTTTGTGTGGAGGTGCCCTCTCTTCCCGCCTGCCCCCAGTCCCTTTATTTGGAAGTATGCTAGCACTGCTTGTATGTGCCTTTCATAAAGTATATGAACTCCACATGAGCTTTGGGGTGGGGAATATTGTTTCTTTTTAGCCAATGATAACCAATGTAGCTGTCTACTGGGCTGGGTGAGGGAAATTTTAAGCAAAGTTGGAGGGCTGATCTGTTCTGTATGCTGTTCAGTTTCTAGCAAAGAGAGCTGTTTTCCTTACTGATTCTGATTTTGTTTAAAAAAAAATTCAGGAACCCAGTTGGAGAATGCAGCTGTCAGGTGTCTTTGATGCTGAGAGAAAGTTCAGTTTCCAAAGGAGAAATACACAGCAAGTGAGTACAGTTCCCAGGGACTTACATGGGTGGGTTCTATTTTTTGCTCTGCTAATTCTCTTCCCTTCTAGACTTGGGCTGGCTGCTGTTCAACCTAATCCCCAAATGTGACCCAACAAATTGTTTTCATCATACAGCTGAAGCAAACTATACCAAGCCAGTATGGAGCACATTTTTTTAGGGTGCCCTTATATGGTTCCTGAAGTCATCACTGATGCAATAAACTAATGGAGCATGTCCCTCTAATCAACCTTCCCTTCTATAAACATATTTTGTCCTGGCTCTGAGGTGGTTCCAGGATATTTTAAACCAGCTCTTTGCTTGCTTGCTTTCTCTCCTCCCTCCCCCCAACCCCCGCACCCAACCCTTCTCTTCTTGCAGTGGGAGGCAGACAGAACGAAGCGATGTTGATAATCATGATGCACTGACATTTGGAAGCATTGGTGGCTTCAGAAGGAATACTGGTGAAGCCCAGCAAGTTGAGGAAGAGCAGGAGGACGTCCGTGGGGTGCTTAAAAGGCGAGTTGAAACCCGAGAGAGCACAGAGGAAAAGCTTAGGCAACAAGAGGCCGAGCAGATTGACTTCCGTGACATTTTGGCAAAGAAAGTCAACACCAAAAGCTTTTCCGAGGAGGAGTTGAAGGAAATTCCAGCTGAGCAAATGGACTTCCGTGCTAACCTGCAGCGACAGGTCAAGCCCAAGACCTTGTCGGAAGAGGAAAGGAAGGTCCATGCTCCTCAGCAGGTCGACTTCCGTGCAGTGTTGGCTAAGAAGGGCACCCCCAAACCTTCCTTGCTAGAGAAGGCACCAGCCCCAAAGCCAGCCACCCCAGATTTTAGATCGGTGCTTGGTGGAAAGAAAAAAGCACCAACTGAGAATGGTGGCCCTGGTGCCCAAGGCCAGAATGCCAGCGCCAGCTCGGAAGTGCAGAAACCCAGCAGCATCTCCAAAGCATCAGATGCCAGCACCAACTCAAAGAATCCACCAACATCCAAGGCACTGGACACCAAAAATGCCAGCTCTAAAATACCAGCCACCAGCACAGTTTCAGAAGCCAAAGATGCCAGCTCCAGATCTAAAACTCAGAATGCTAGCACTAACTCTGAAGCCCAGGTTGTCAGCACCAACTCTGAAGTGCCACATGCCAAGTTGGGGGAGAAAGAGGAGAAGAATGATATCAATTGCAAAGGTGGTTGCCCGTTGGTAGTAGATGGGCGGTTAATTGAAGAGAAAGTGAAGGATCACAAAACAGAACCTAAGGGGACAGCACCATCCTTTACAGAAGTGCTAAAAGATACCCATGTAGTAGAAGGTGAAAAATTAGTCTTGAAGTGTCAGGTTTCCTCACAACCACCTGCTGTTGTCACCTGGACTCTGGATGGGAAAGTCATCAAATCATCAAAGTTTATTGTCCTCTCCCAAGAAGGTAAACTTATGCAAATGGAAAGCCAGTTCCATGGCATGCCACTGTTATAGCCTGCTTCTTTGATTTCATCCTTTTTAACTTCTTACATATATCACTGTACTATATTTTGGTGCTATCTCGCTAATAGATTCCAGATGTGTCTGATGTTGTTGCTGTGTAGGGAACAAGGAATAGTCTTATTAAACATGTTTCCTGCAGATCCGCTTCTAACAACTTACAGATGGCTATTTTTTTTCCATAAAGTTGAATGTTCTTAGATTCTTGTCTAAGTTTCATTTGAATGTAGTTTCAGAGTTCTCAACACCAGTATCTACTTAAAATTGAGGATTTAATTGGGAACTGGTTTATAGCAATGGTATTGCATTGCTGTCAGTATCTAAATTCAGGTGTGATTCCCATGTTGAGTGAAAACTTTAGGGTGGCTATTGCTGAGTTTTCAAGAAATGTGAAGGGAATGGCTTAAGGGATAAATGGGTTCTGTAACTCCTGCCCTGGAAAGAATTTTCTGAGGTAAGAGTTAAGCAACTTAACTCCCAATATGTTCAACTTAGATGTTTTAATTATTGTTAATACTGCTTGACAGATAAGTTGACAAGTTAGCTTCCGATGCACTGCAGTGTATCATAATTCAGGAAATGCCTTTTTGAAGAGAATATCCTGTTTTTACAAATCTGATAGGGTCAATGATAACCTAAGCGCTACCTAATCCAGGTCTCTATGCAAGAGTGGATTCTCTGTTCCAAACATTCCTAACAATTATGCCGTGTATGTGTGTGTGTGTATCACGCCACAGTTTTAATGAATCAAAGTGCTTCAGGTGCCCAAGCCATGAAACACACTACGGGGGAATGTTTAAAATTTGAATCCTCTAAGGCTTGATTTGAGCCAAGGCTTGTTGGGACTTAGTTCTGCAACCTATTTTTAATACCACCGTTTTGCACAGGGATGTGTCAAGTTGTAATGAGTAGGAAAGTGTGGTATAAATTTAAAATAATGAATATAAGGGTGAATACAAGTTTTTGAGAATACGTGTAGTGTTTTTTTCTCACTATAGCCACTCTCCATATGTATGAAAGATACCCTCAGGGTGGGCTCTCCTTTTGTTGGTCTTTATCTTCCTCACTGCTGGCTTCTTCTCAAGGAAAGAGCTGGTGAGTAAGCAGGCAGGCAGCAGCTTTTGTCCCTTAACTGTGTTGCCATTGTTGTTGCTACTCATTTGCTCATCCTTTCTGTACCAGAGGGTGGGTGAGCAAAAGCAAGCAAACAGGCAGCAACAGCAAGGAGGACCAGTAGCAGAGTCAGGGTTTCTCAGAGGTGGGCCTTGGTGGGACCAGTAGTGTCGCGGTAAACTTTGAAATGCAGGTATTCATCGTGACAGTCCCCACAGCCAGCCCCCAAGGAAAGTCCTAAATGGAGTGTTAATCTAAATATCTGTATCTATCTTTATCTGTCTATCTACACACACCCCATCTCAAGGTTTTTCAGGAGTTTCTTTTGTATCACCAAGGAGAAACATTTTATCTCCAAATTTTCTAAGGGTGGACCTTTTTTTTTTATGGAGGAGGTGCATTATATCTTGTGAGACCCCTCTCCCCCGCAATCTGAGGTGGTGCAGCCCTGACAGAGATTTACTCTCTCAGTGAGAATTAGGCCAGGGGTGGGCAACTTGTGGTCCTCCAGATGCTTTGGCCTATAACTCCCATCATTCCTCACCACTGGCAATGCTGGCTAGGGCTGATGGAAGTTTAATCCAAACCATCTGGAGAGCCACAAGTCGCCTACTTCTGTCTCTCACAGCTCAGTACTGACACTTCCCAGCTGTGTGTGTGTGCACCGAATTGCCATGCACTCATGCAATGACTCCCATTTTGCAGTTGCTTGGTGGTGCTTCCATTTTGAAACAAATCCAAGGTTTCAAGCCGTTCAGTGCATAGAGCAGGCTAATTGTCCATTATGTATGTCCCTGGCTGTGGTTTGAGATGGTGTGGGGGACAGTCTCAGTTCCTGGTGAGGGAATGACATGGACATACTTGTTATAAATGGCTATTTGCTGTTTGTTATTATACCCTGAATTTTCCAGTGTGTCATTCATAAAATAGGTAACTGTTTTAAGTATAATATTCCATTAACTGTTTTCTCTGACTGGTAGCACAAAGTTCCACATAAGATGAGGTTGGTAATTCCTTATAAAAGCTCATGCTTTTAAAGTAAAATAATTTCAGGTAGTCTTAAAGGTACAGCTTGACTCTTTGAAAAATAACAACACATATATTTTTAATTATACACTACATTTGGCTGCTTAGTTTACCTTTGTTAGGTACCTGTTTTTGCCTAGAATGTTTGCATGACCCTGCAGCCATAAGAGCAGCTGTATAGGAATGGCAGATAGCTCTTTTCAGCATTCTCTTGTCAGCCTGAAAATTCTATTTATTAAAAATTCAGGATGGTTTGCCCTATTACGGTGAAATTTGTCACTGAGAATCTACCCAGTGAAGGTTATAATCTGATCACTTTGAAAGATTTAGCTGAAGAATGGCTGAATTATAGCAGTTTTAAAAAATGCATTAAAATGTAATAGTCCTGTGTTTCCTAAACACCCAAAGCATACCTTAAATTTCTCCTTTTGGCAACTTAAATTAGGTCAAAAATTCAAGGATATTGCAGGTTTAGTAAAAATAAATAAATCACCGTGTATCTCTAAACATAGTGGTTTTCAAAGTTCGCTTTTGCCAAAGGCAAAGTTTGAGCACATGTCTGACTAATTGAAATTAAGTAGGTGGGGCCTGCTTTCTAAAAGAAAAATGGCCATTGCCAGAGTGAGCAGGCTGTATTAGTAGAAGCAAGTTCGCAGTGGAAAGGGTACTGCTGTCTTCCCCCCATGCACATTCAGTGCAACCTCCCCCAATCTGGTGCCCTCCAGTTGTGCTGGACTGCAATTCCCATCTTTCCCAGCTAGCATGGCCTTTGACAGAAAAAAACGGTTCCCCACCCTGTTTTAAATTGAGGATTTGTTGGTGTGTGTGTGCGTGCGAGAGAGAATGAGAGAGAGAGAAAGAGCAAGCAAGCATGTGTATGAGAATGGGACATCAAATCTCATTTTATTTTTGAAAGATATCCATCCTTTTTCAGTCTGTCTGATTATTCAGGACAAAAATTGTGGCCATTATCTTTCACATTCTAAGTTATCTGTGGCGAAGTGGTAAATTTTGAATCTTCCTGAACTCAATGAAGAAAAATGGTCTTCAGTGCACTAGTTACCCCTTTTCTGGTCACTTAAGTGTGTGCTGATCCTTTAGAGCCTTGCCTGGGGAAAAATAGATTTCGGTGTGAGTGCCAATATATATCTTGGAAATATAGAAGCTGTTTTGAACCAGGTCAGACTGTTTGTATATCTACTCTGGTATTGTCTACTGTGACTGGAGCACAAGGTATAAAACAGCGGGCTAATTATTTGACAAAGCCACCTGAGTGCGTCCGAAAGCACAAACTTTTAATCTTTTTTATGGATTTGTCAAGTTTGGGCACAGTCCTATGGGTTGCTCCCTGGGTACTCATAAGCCCCCCTGAACTTGGAGGCTTATGAGTATCGTAAGCAGAGTGGGAGGCACCTCATGCCTGCCTCTGTGCATTTAAGCTAGACAGGCAATTTCTCCTGTCTTGCAGGGGCTTTGGGGAGGGGGAAGGAAGGAGGCTCAGGCGGCAATAGGAAAAGACGCAAGCCAGCTGCCCTGGTGTGCTCCCCTCCCCACCCCCAGGAATGCCCCCTTTCCCCCAACTCTGCACACTGTTTTGTCAGCGCGGAAAGGTAGCTGGTGTGGTTCTCTCCATGCTGGCTACGAGGTGGAGGGGGCGGAGAGCACAGTTTCCTGGCTGCAAAGTTGGAGCCCTGTCTTATATCCAGGAAACCAAAGAATCCTATGTCCCCCAGATGCTGTCTAGGGGGCAAAGGATTGCTCTCCCCTTTACTTTAAAACAAGTAAAAACATGGACATAATGTTTAGCGCTTCAATCTAGGGATGCATGGATCTTGTTAAATCCGTTGTGTCTGTTCTGTGGATTGTCAGGCATCTTCTGTTCCATCATCCACTCATGGATGGAATTGGATTTTTTTTAACCAGAACTTCGTTCTACTTGCGCTAATGCACATTAGCACTAATGCACATTTGTGCAAATGTGCTAATCCGTATAAGTTAATGTGAATTAGTGCTAGTGTGCATTAAGTAATGTGGATTAAAGCATTTGAGCAAGTGTGCATTAGTGTGAATGCATACTTGTGCTAATATAGATTAGTGCTCATATGAATGAGTGCAAATCCTCTCCAAAAGTGAAAAAATAGTTCGCAAGTCTGTGGAATTCCCATGACTTGGAAAAAGCCAGTCTACTGCAGAATCTCCAGGTCAGATTTATAGAAATCCAAACTCATTTGAATCAGTTGCAGATTTCTCTGACATCCCTACTTCAGTCCTATATCTACTTACCTGGGAGTAAGGCCTATTGAATACAGGAGAATGTTTGGTTGCTGATCACATGGAGGGCTGTAATCACATTGAGACAAACATGGTTTCCGCCTCTCGTCAGACCTTTCATTTCAACCTGGGAAGGTCTGAGATGGAGGGATGAGACTGGCACGCATGTCCCTGTGTCCCCTTGATGGTTAGAAATCCATAACTCCTGAATAGGGCATGTGTTTTACTCATGTCCTAAAGCATGTAGCATATTATGGTCCAAAACCAGCAGCAGACTTCCTATCTTGCATCACTAGGAACATAGGAAGCTGTCTTATACAGACTCAGACCATTGGTCCATCTAGCTCAGTGCTGCCAATGTGGAATGACAACAGCTCTCCGGGGTTTCAGGCAGGATTCTTTCCTAGCCCTACCTGGAGATGCCAGGGACCACATCTGGAATTTTTTGTGCACAAAACATTCAGTGGAACCACTGAGCTATGATTCACTGTATCTGTGCCTACTTGCTTATCCTCCTGAGATTCAATATAGTGAAAGAGAAACATGCCTAGTTTTGATGCCCTGTACAGCTGTCACTTCAGCCAATCTACGAGCAACACTGAATAAGCTTTGCATCTAATGCTGCATCTAATGTCATCCTCTGCTTTTAAAAAGGCTGGTGGAGTAGGGAAAAGATGAGTTAATGCTACTTGGGGCTAACTCACCTTAATGGACTTAATTCCTACAAAGCTATTTTTGAATTGTCAGTGTATTCTCTGTGCCCAACTTCCTTAGTAGAGAAAGACTCATCAGAACCAGGTGTTAGGCCTCTTGTTGGTCCCCCACCCCACTCTCATTCTGAGTTTTGTATTGGTTTTAAGTAGGGCTGCAATTCATCATTTAAGGGTGCAATCCTATGCAGATAGGTGGCCGCCTCTCTGAACTCAGAGGCGACCACCTATTCAATGCAGGGCAGGAGAAGCACAGAGGGGATGATTTTGATTTCAGCTGTCTAGCCATGGGAGGGCGGAGTGGGGGAGGAGGCTGCCGGACGACACATAGGATGTGTCTAACCAGCATTTCCACCCTCCCCGCCCTGGAACGGCCCATTTTAGCTGCTCCATTTTCCTTTTGCAAGCGCGGAGCACAGGGCTGCTCAGCGCTGCCTGCGAAGTGGGGAAGGTTGGTTCTCTGGGAACCGACCTCGGATCACGGGCTCTGAGGTTGGTTCCCTGAAAACCAGATAACCTATGGCTGTCTAGCCACTGACTAGCGGCCATAGGATTGCTCCCTAAATTAGTTTATTTTGAACAGTTAAAAAGCCAGCAGGTGTTTTTTTTTTTAAACCCACTTACTTTAACACAAGCAGGATTTATAAACACTGTAGATGGTAAGTACTATCTTAAAGAGGCATTTCTTCCTATATGAGAGAAGACAGAATGTCTCTTCTAAAATCATGCATGCTGTGACACATGCATGCATCAACCAAAAAACTTTGGATTTTTAGTCATAGTTAGGATAGGCCCATTGAAAGTTAGACATGACTAGCATAAGTTCCATTCATTGCAGTGGTCATTATGATTAAGTCTGGATCCAACCCACTGAGGTTTGTTTTGTTTTTGTTTTTATAAGTCTAGATTTTTAAAAAGATTTAATTGATTGATTAATTGATTTAATCCATCGAAACATCCAGTTGACTAAGATTTCTTTAATTGGAGAACAGTCGTAGTTTTAACAGTTAGGGAATAATGCATTGCCAGACTGCTTCTTACAAGTGGACAAAGAAGAACCTAGCCTCTGTATAATGTAGCTAGGACCATAAATGGTGTACTTTCCATTGATTAATTGACTTCAGAGATGGGGGAAGGGCCATAGCTCAGTGGTAAGACACATGCTTTCCTTACAGAAGGATCCAGGTAGGGCTGGGGAAGTCCCCTTCCAAAGACCCTAGAGAGTCATGACCAGTCAGTATGGAGTCTATGCTCTATAATAGGATATAGAGCAGGGTGGGCAACACATATGCAGCCCCCTGGCCTGCAGTGTGGTTCTCACTTCCCCTCAATTTGCCGCTGCTGCGGTGGTGGTAGAGACAAAATGATTGGTGGTTTGCCACCGAATTTTGGCAGCAAACTGTGACAGTGGCCTAAAAAGCCCAGTTTTAACTTTTTAAAACATGTGCATTCATTCTGCGGGTGTAACCTGATTCCATTTATTATGAATGGTCAGCAGATTTTGTTTTTAAACATATGAGGGTGGATTTACTCTCCCAAAGTATTTTATAATATGTTATCGTATGCATCAGCATCATACGTCAGTTCTTCCTTAGTCACTTTTCTGTTGAAGGTAACTAACTGTTCTTGGGTTCAATATTTTGTGAGAACGATTCTAGCTGAAGTAAATAAATTAGCAACTAGAGTTGTATGTTGAGTTCTAACATATGGATTCAAGCCATTTAGTAAAGTAAAAGATGGACAGAGAGGGGATTCATATCCAAGAATTATCTGGATACACTCCAGTATTGCTTTCCAATATTTTTGGACAATCATAGAACCTCAGGAAATATGAAAGAAGATTCCAGTATAGTTTTTACATTTTCAACATTGTTCATATTGTTGTATTACTTGTGAGACTATAATACCATTTATATTAGTATGTATTGATTTTCTGTACAGCCTGTATTAAGGGATTGATTTGTTAATATCCTTAAAAATTGTGTGCAAACTATGCCTTACACTTATATACATCCTTGTAGTGTGTTCTTCTTTTCTAGCTTGCCTCTCATTGTAATGGGTGAATGATGCATCACAGTGGGTAAGACTTCTACCCATTTGGAAACTCATGTGATTATTTTTGATACATTTGGATGTTGAATGTAATTGTGAATAATTCACTCTCAGAATTCTGCTTAGATGGCCAGATGTTTTCTTAGTGGGAGATGAAGTAGCTGTGGTTCTAGCCAGCTGGGACCATAGTTTTTTTTAACTTTGATGTTTTTAGTTTTACTCAACAGATGTTTCCTCCTTCATCTTAAGTACTTTAAAATTAGCAGAAGGATAACATCCCCTTTCTTCAGAGTCCCACCCCAAAACCTAAGTGGGAGGGTAGATTTGGGAATAGTTCCTGTTGAGAAAGTGTACTTGGGGCTGCTTCCCGTGTTACAGTAGAAATGAGTAAGCTGCATCCACTACTAAGTTTGCCAGAATACAATCTGGAGTACACACACTTAACCTTTTCTAATTGCCCCAATGAAGTGAGGGATGAGGTAGCCACAGTTGCTCCTGCTTGTCCTCTCCTGTCCTTTCATCTGCCCTTCTTCCAGGTCTTTAATAGCAAGCAGGACTCCATGTTTACCCTTCTGCAGGCTGGATGAAAGGGACAGAAGAGGAACAAAAGGAAGTAATATGGCAACCTCACTTCCCGTTTATTGGTTAACACACATTTGGGATAACACATTTTGTCTGTGTTGGGACCTGGCAGCCCTATCTGCTACTACATACATTTTTTATATGTCCATTGTGGAAACTCACGGTGATCCCCAGTGTGTTTCGGTAGCATGCGTGTTAAAAAATAGGCATATAACTGCATCAGATGTTGCGGGGTAGAAATCAGTACACACTAAATTTAAATGTGGGCACACTTCAACAATAACATGTAATGTGACAGTAAAGTTAGCTTAACTGAAATCCTCAAAATTGTTTACTTCTAGCCCCCAAGCTTAATCATCTTTCAGCTTTCGGCATCCTTTTAGGCATTTGTTGCCTATTAAAATTGCACAAGGTACACAGTCTAAGTGATTCCAGCTGGTACAGAGGGAAACATGTTTTGCTGACAGAGATAGGAAAGTAAAAGACAAGAACTATCCTGTTTTGATGCTTTCCATATTTGTTTTGAAGTTCACTGACTGTCAGCATGGCAAGAACTAGAAATCTTTTGCCAAATTTGTGCTATTGTGGTTGAACCAAACATCTTCATGTAAGCCCCAAACTCCAGGGACAGTGTCTAAAAAGTGTTTAAGCCTAAACCTCCCTCTAAACTCTCCGAAGATTTGATTCTTCTCACAGAATTGCTACAGATATTCCAATATATTTCCACCTATAAACATTTTGACCACACGTTTGTGCCTAATGCACAAGTGTAGCTTACTCAAGGCATTGCAGTGCTCTCTTCACACAGATATGTAAACCTCACAATGCACCATTAGTTGGCAGACAGCTATATAAACAGATTGGGGAAGGGGGGCAGGTCAACATTCACAGCGGTCTTGTTATTCTCCCTCCTGGGATTTCATTTTGTAAGGTGCCAAGAAATTCAAAATTCCCGACTGGAGTCACCAGACAGAGCTTTCTCAGAACTATGAGAAAAGAATCTCATCTCTGGAGGTCAGCAAGGGCTTTTGCAGAGGAAATACCAAATGCTTCATTGAGAGACATTTGGCCTCCCAGCCCAGGGAATGAAGCAATTGCCTAGGTCACAGAATGCAGAAGCTTCTTTGGAAAGTTTTGTGTCTCTAGTAAATATAGTCTGTGTTGCGTTTTGTTTGGACATTTACTTTAAAGAATTGTAAGAGAAATACATGTTCATGATTAAAGACTGTGACTCCAAACACTTTTAACGTACTGGACCATAACAACAACAACAACGAGGACGACGACTACTACTGTTATTAAGTTTGTATGTGTCCTGTTTCATACAATTAGCGTGGATGGAGTTTGCCCCATTAGTGACAGAGATTGGCCAATTGGTGGTGGGTTTGCCTTATGAAAATCTCCACTTGGTATGAGAAGATGCAGTTCAAATTAGTTCCTCTAGAACAGACTTCCTCCATGCAGCTGGGAATGATGGGAGTTGTAGTCTTAACACATCTGGATGGCGCCAGGTTAGCGAAGGCTGCTCTAGAAAATTCTGACTCAAGAAGAAGGAGCATAATGATTCAGTGTGTAGACAAAGTGGAACTTTGGAATATGATTCTCACTTGACCCAAATATCACGGGTAAGCAGAAAGAAACAGATTGTATAGGAGTTGTTTCTCACTACCACTTACGAGTCTCCATCATAGTTTATTGTTTGGGGGGGGGGGCTTTGATGTTCTCAAATAAAAACAACCTTGCAAAGTTAGGGTCGTTATTTTTTCAATAAAGATGACTGTACCAATATTAATACTAATAGAACAGCCATTTTTATTTTTTAAGTGATATTGTAGGAATCCTGACCTCAAGTTCTAATTTGTCTAGACACCGAAACATGGTGCTCCTTCTTAAAATAAGAACAGTACAGCCATTTTATTCTTAAAATAAAATTGTTGTACTATACTGACGCCTTTAATAGTTCTCGGTGAAATAGTCTTCCTTTACATGCCAATCATTTGTGTGGACAAAAACAAAATTACTCTCATTTAAAAAAAAAGTACATTATGTTCTAAGGTTGATTGCAAATAGTTTTTCAGAGACTTGAAGGTGGATTATTGCTCACCAGCACACACCGTTGTTTCTATCCCACTGTGGTCTCCGGTTGAATATTTTTGCAGCTTTTTGCAAAGGCCATTTAACTTGGGACAATAGTAGGAGATAAATATGCTCAATCATACCACCACCTTCAGTTTCTGAAAAACCTTTCTGCACACAGCTTAAGATGTGTTGTCTAAAAAGTCAGGCAGGCCTTTCTTTATTCAGAACATGTCTACAAAGTTCTGTAATTTCTCTGATGTTAACATCTTCTTTACGCAGATTTAGTCTTATATGATTTTTTTCTCTCCCATCAGCACTCCTTTGAGAATGTTTTTTTTATTGTAGATCATAAAATTACTTGGCAAGGCATCAGTAACCACAGAAGGAAAGCCAGCTGGGAGACAGGAGTGTGCACTGCTGTGCCACATTAAATTAAATTAGAGCGAGATCTACTAACTGGAAGTCAAAGGGACTAGGAAATGGGGTATTCACGTAGCTTTGGAGCAGGGGTGCGCAATCCTTTTAGCTCTGACGTCTGCATGTGATACTGGCTTAGGGTTTGGGGGCCACATGTGCATGTACACAGACCAGTAATCCTGACACAGATGGCTCTTTTCTACCTGCTAGCAGGAGCAGAGAATGAGCAATGTGTATAGGGACTGCAGGAGAGGGACTGGAGAGCCTTCTGTCCACTCCCTCCATGATCCTCATATGGATCACTTTTCCCGGTGAAAAAAGAGAGATCTGTATGAGGATCTCTGCAGGATGGAATTTGGTGGCTCTGGCAGGGGAGTCGGGGCACCCTGGGGGACTGCAATTAAGACCTTGGGGGCTGCATGTGGCCCCTGGTGTCATGGGTTGTGCTTTAAAGTATGTTAGGATTGGGTCAGGTCAATTCAGGTTTGAATCTCTCAACCTATTTACAAAATAGGTTCAAGGATTTGAACCCTCCCACCTTTATGTATAGCTTTGATCAGCCCTGTAAAGACCCCTATTGAACAAAATATGCATGCATGGACCTTACATAACTACATGGCAACTAATATTGTGGTGTTAATGGGTGACCAAACTGTGGAGTCTGCTCTACAACTTGGTATAAGTATCAGGGATATCACTGTCCCAATGATGTCTGTGATTTCTGGAACAGTGTTGTCATTCTGTGCTCCCACACCACCCTATCCCTAATTTACAGTGTACCTCAGCAACTTTCTCTGTGCTTCTAGGTATGTTTCTCAAGTTACTGAAGTCCTCAATTTCACAGGGAGTATTTCTTAAAGCACCTTTGTGGGAAAACTCAAAGGTTACCATGTTTCAGCCCATTTTCTCTTACACGGAGATTGTCTGTACAGGTGCCTGGTCCCCACATGAAAATGAAGTGGTAATGTCACTGCAGTTAGATTTTGAGGAGGATAGAAATAAGCACATAATTGAGCATGAGTGGCTGTATCTGCAGTCACAGATGCTACAAAGGAGTCCATTTTCACAATCAGGTGAATCATGTGGTATCATTTTAGAGCGCTGGAGGAAGATCAAATGTTGCAGTTCTCACCCATATTGGGGGAAAGATAGCCTAGACTCTTTCTCCTTGATATACCAGCTTTCTATACATTCAAGGAATTGTTATAAGGAGAAGCATTGTTATCAGGAGAAGCCACATGGGTCCCTGACAAAAGAAGCTCCCTTATACCAAATCAGAACATTGGTCAATGTAGCTCAGTGTTGCCTGTACTGAACTGACAGTGGCTTTCCCGGATTCCTTTTGTAGCCTTACTTGGAGATGCCAGGGATTGAACCTTGGGTTCTTTGTGTGAAAAGCATGTGCTCTACCACTGATCTACAGGTCTTCCCCACCCTGCACTCTGAGGTGGTACAGTTTAATGGGAGCCGCACCATGTAATTTTGCTGTTTGTGTTGCTTGGTTCTAATGCACGATCTGTTTTCATGGCTGTGCATCCCATGCTGCTCCGGGAACATTGCAGTCTCAGATATCACATAGGAGGGATTAGAGTGTGGTCATTTGTCATGCCCATGTTACCCACTTTGCAAGTGATCCAGAGGCAGATTAAAAATGCAATAAAAATATAAATCTGGGTGTGAGTTGAGGAAGCAGATATTTCCCTTAAGACCACTCTGCATATGAATATGTTATGATATCCTGAGGGAGCCAAGATAGAAGATAAGTCTGAAGAGAGATTCCCTACAATTTTTTTCAGTCTTGCCAGTGTAAGAACTGTGATTTTCATAGCACTGTACTTCTCTAATTAGTAAGGCCTTTAGCCCCTCATAACCTCTTACCTCTGTTTCTTTCCCCTTAGGATCACTGTGCTCCCTAACCATTGACAAGGCCTTTCCTGAAGACGAGGGTCAGTACAAATGCATAGCTGAGAATATGGCAGGAAAATCAGAATGTGCTTGCAGCGTCTTGGTGGAAGGTGAGTAAACTGACCTGAGCTGGAAAATCCTACATCAAAGAACTCCCCAACCGTGCCTCAATTTATGCTATTCTGGCCCTGTTTATGCCAAGTCCTAGCTCCTTCCAATCTGATTTGTGTAACTCTAAAAAAAAGTGTGTGTATGTTTTGTTTCTTCCTCGCCTGCATTCCTTCCATGAAAATGTTGTAATTCAATCCGTAAAACAAACAGTGAACCAGCCATATGGAACTGAGCACTGTGTCCACATCGTGGTACGTCAGCTAAAGACCCTCCATGCTCGGGCTGCCAAAACTTTGCTTCTGAATTGACTCAAAAACTTCCTCAATGTTATCAGAGCTATTAATATGGTACTGCCATCAGAGTTTCTGTGTCATTCTAAAGCCACGTCTAAATAGCTGCCTTGGGGGCTTTTGAACCAAAAGGTGGGTTATACATGAATTAAATAAATAAAAGTGGATACTTCTCTTGCTCTTGTTCTGTGCTCTATTGCAGGGGTGGGCAGAAGGTAGCTTTCCAGATATTTCAGACTTCAACTCCCAGAAGCCCCTACCAGCTGGGTAGGAAGTCCAAAAGTTGCTGGGAGTTGGAAGTCCAAAACATGTAGAGATCTACTTTCTGCTCACCCCTAGGCATTACTCACACCAACCCTACCAGAATACCATACATGGTTGCTTTCCTTCTCTTATTGTTTACTTCAGAATCGTCCCCAGGTGCTGGCCAAGCAACTCACCACCCTAGAGATAGGGATAAGCAAATAAAAACCTGTTTATTACATTGGTTGATCAGAGATGGCATCTATACTCACTCCCAACATCTAGTTTCATCCCTCCTCAGGCATTCCACAGATTGGAACTGCAAGGTTGGATACTCACCATTTGCAATGCTTCTGGGGTGCCCAATAGAACATTTTTCTTGCCCACACCAGAATGTATCCTTTGCATCCTGACATTTCCAGAAAGAAATTGCCCATCAACATAGATGGCAATATGTGAGCTATATTTTTTAAAAAAGCAAATACCATTTGATATTATCTTAGTAGCTGGAATGATTTCTGAATACAGATACTGAGTTTACAAGCTTACCCTCTGGATGAATGGTTAAGAGCATAAGAACATTAGGGCCTTGCCAGATTAGACCAAAGGTCCATCTAGTCCTGCAGTTCCCAACCTTGCTATTGTATTACAAATCTCATAATTCCCAGCCAACATGGCGAATCATCAGGGATGATAGGATTTTAGCCCCAACAACATTTGGGCACCCAAGATTGGGAACCACTAATCAAGTCATCATCCTGCTTCCTATAGCAGCCAACCTGATGCCTCCAGAAAGCCGATAAGCAGGGCCTGAATGCAACAACAACTTCCCAACAACTGGTATACAGCAGTAGACTGCTTCTGAATTGCTACATCCTGTGGCAGCGAATTCTGTAAATTACTTTTGCATTTTGTGAAGAAGTGCTTCTTTTTTGTCTGCCCTTGATCTAATGCCAATCAATTTCATTGGATGCCCCTGAGCTCTAGGATTATGGGAGAGGGAGGAAATCTATCTGTTTTCTCCACACCATGCACAATTTTATAAAACCCTATAACCTTCTCCCACACCCCTCAGTTGTCTTTTTTTCTAAATTAATGGCCCCCAAAGCCTCTGTGTTCTCCATCTCCCTATAGTCCTAATGTTGAAATCTCCCACTACCAAGCGCCACCTGCTGCCATGACCTCTTCAGACCCTGTGGCTGATTTGTGAGAAACTGCTCAAGACAGAATTGATTCCCTGATGGAAAAAGCTTGGAATTGCTTCACTCATCAGCTCTGCAGTTGTCTTAGTGGCCTTCCCATCTGTTTTGTTATGGGACAGTGAGTGGTTCCATATGCTGAATTCCAAAGGCATGGATGGCATGTCAGTTCTCGATGTCTAGTTAAAAGTCAGGGGAATTAAGTACTTGTGGGCTGCCTCCACAGTTTGTTCTCCTGCAGAGTCTCCCTCCCTGTTACATAGCCCTCCAGCCATTCGCAGATAATTCCCAAGGAGGTGAAATCTTGGCAAAGGGTATTAGACAAGATCCTGGCTGTTGCAAGATGTGGTACAGGATCCTTCAAGTCCATAAAAGGCAGGCACTTCATTAGAATCATAGAATAGTAGGGTTGGAAGGGGCCTATAAGACCATTGAGTCCAACCCCCTGTTCAATGCAGGAATCTAAGTCAAAGCATCCCTGACAGATGGCTGTCCAGCTTCATCTTGAATGCCTCCAGCGTGGGAGAGCCCACTACCTCCCTAAGTAATTGGTTCCATTGTCGTATTGCTCTAACAGTCTGGAATCTGGCTTCCTGTAACTTGAGCCCATTATTCCGTGTCCTGCACTCTGGGATGATTGAGAAGAGATCCTGGCCTTCCTCTCTGTGACAACCTTTCAAGTACTTGAAGAGCACTGTCATATGTCCCCTCCTCTTCTCAAGGCTAAACATGCCCAGTTCTTTCAGTCTCTCTTCATAGGGCTTTGTTTCCCGTCCCCTAATCATCTTTCCTGCCCTCCTCTGAACCCTCTCCAGCTTGTCTGCATCCTTCTTAAAGTGTGGTGCCCAGAAATGGACACAGTACTCAGAATGAGACCTAACCAGTGCTGAGTAGAGGGGAACTAGTACTCTCCCTTTTATAGCAGCTTCCTTGTTCTAAGGTTCTGTCGGCCCAAATTTCTCCAAATATTTAATCTACTAGCTTCAGGGGTTAACAGGAGTTCATACTCTGGATAAGCAGCATTTTTATTTTGGATTCATTCTGGAAAAGTTGATACCCCACTGCTTTTGTTTTGTTTTTGTTTTCTTGTGCTCAGAAGCACTATGTATACTGAAAAGGTAGGAAAATGATGTCCCATTGTTTTACTAGACCAGGGGTGGGTAACTTGTGGTCTTCCAGATGTTTTGGCTTAGAACTCCCACAAGCCCTCACTACTGGTTGTGCCGGTTAGGGCTGATGGGAATTGTAGGTCCAAAACATCTGGAGGGACAGAAGTGGCCCAGCCCTGCATTAGACAAATGCTGATACCATGTCTAACACAATATTCAAGGTATGACTGACGATTTCAGGGTCAGGACAGGAAAGGTGTAATGGAGATGGAGATCCTGTCCCAGGTGCACAAATATATAGTCTTGCAATGAGAATCCACCAACATTTTAAAATCTTATTTTTTATATGTATATCCTGCTTTGCTTCTATGGAATCCAAGGTAGCATATGTAGGTTTTTCAGATGGACTCCTATCCAGGCACTGATGAGAGCCAGATCTGTTTAACTTCAGCTAGGTTGTTGCAATATATGCCTTCTGGGCCAGAGGCACATGCATTCCTAGTATGCCCTTCCATGGTGTGAGCACATTTCTTGTGTCTCACTATTGTTTCTGGTTAAATCAGTTTTTAAAATGATAAAAAAATGTACACACCCTGTTCACCAATTCAGTGTACAGCCATTCCTCCTTCAGACTACCTTCAACTTTCTGAAAATGCTGTTTCCAGATGTGTTTTCTATCTTTAGTATAGCAGCCTGATATCTGCTCTCGTTATATTCTAGAATTGAACCTTGATCAGTTCTTTAAACTTCAGCTTGGTGGTCTTATTTTTTCTAACCCCGTCCAGTCAAGCCCTCTCCAGTTAATCCCTATTTTTTCAAAACAGAGAATCCTCCAGTTGGGGCTTAACCAGAGTAACCTGAGTGGAACCATATTGCATCCATCTTCTAAAGTATGAAGCTTATCCATTGGTGCTTTAAAGAGTTCTGAACATAACATCGCCTGGGCAGCATGGAAAGCTATTTTTGTTCTTTCCTTCAGAATTTAGCCTGTCCAAGCAGTTCTGTGCAATAAACCTTGTTTAAACATCATACAAGCCAACAATTTTCATCTGCTTTCCAGCCCAGTCAGAATCAAAGGCAAATCAGAGGTCTCTTTCTACTGTAGTCATTGCTCTTTAGCCCTAAATGACTGCTTTGATTCTTGACTGCCCCCTCCACTTTCCTTCTGTTCTAGAGTCTTTAAAGCCAACTGAAAAGAAAAGCAAAAAGCCAAAGAGTTCACTCCCTCTTGTGCTTGGAACAGAGAGTAAGTGCTTATACTTTTACTCCTTTTTGCTGAATTTATCCAGGTGCTTAGGAAAGTACCTGACTCCACAATTGCTTGCCATTATTGTGACTAAGGCTACAGTCAGACAACAAGTCAGACAACAGCAGCGTCAATACTTTGTACGCTGGTTGGAGCATACCATGTACAGATGGTTGATGTCACCTCCCACCCCAAACCAAGTACATGTCAACTTCTGCCCCATGTGGTTCTTCCTGACCTGACGCAACACAAAAACAGCAAATTTCACAGGAGGCTGGACATCATTTCTACATTGTGTAAATATATTGTTAGGGAGAACCACATGAACAGAATCTTTACTCATACTCAGGCTATAGTCCACAGAATCTTATGCCATAATAAATGTCTTTAAGGTACCACAAGACATTTTGTTCTTTCTCATACAGTACATGTAAAAGTGTCTTAAGTGGTAAAAACCAAGGGATAGTATCCAGTACTGCTGCTGCGCTCCTGTGACTCCATTTCACTCCTGGGACCCACTGCTTGTGCAACAGGAACTAGTGCTTCCAACAGTGATCCTGGAAATGAGCAGAAATGCTCATTTCCAGAATGGGACAGGTCCACGGAGCTCCCTTCTGCAAGCTGTGTTGACCTGCTGCATTCTAGAAATGAGCATTTCACTCATTTATGATTACTGCAGAATCCTGTAGCTTCCTGTTGCGCTACTGATGGATACTGCCCAGATGTGTAAAAACTGGTTTTAACAAGGTGCACCAGGCCAAATCCTTGTGCATTTAGAATGGAATGGTTCTTCAGGAATTTATTCTGCTGTTGGCAAACACAAAAGCAGAATTTTGTTTTAGTTTAGTTCACTGTTAATGCAGGAGATGTTGTCTCCAAAATTGTCTAAGGTGTTCAGATGTACAAAATAAATTCCTTTATTTTGGCACAGGGTTTTTTTCCCCTTGCCTCCCTGCATGGTCAGATATTCACAGAAAATCTACAGATGGTGTTGGATCCAAGATGTCCTTCCTGCGAACAAAAGGGTTCCTTCCATTTATGAAATGGACTGAGATCCAGCAGAGGCTCCCACTGGAGGAAGCCAATTTTTGCCAGTTTCCCCCTGCAGCCCCCAGTGCCATCTCTTCTGTTGTTCTGGAGGACTTCCCAAACATTTGGAGCAGCTTTTGAGGGAACTCAGCAGGCTTCAGAGGGAAGGAGGAATGAGCAAAAATTATCCCTTCTTTCTTGAGCAGGAATCTCCTGGGAGTGGAGCTCCACTCACAGAAACTCTGGATCCAACCCACTGTCTTGGATATCTTTTTCTGGACCACTTCTGTTCATGCAGGGTTGTCATTCTTCCCCAGTTGTCCAATCTGATGTGCATTCTAATGATAGGCCAGCACATACGTGTTGACTCGTTCTACTAGTTTTGGATGGGAATGTGTGCCAGCATGTGAATTCCATTGACACTATATACTATGCACTGTGTGACCCATAGTGCTTGTACACAATTCTTATTTCCAACTATGATACAGCAAGATAGCTTTTGTGATGGCGTTCTCTCTTCAGAGCCTCATGTGGCGCAGAGTGGTAGGCGGCAGTATTGCATCTGAAACTCTCCCCACGACCTGAGTTCGATCCCAGCGGAAGCTGGGTCCCAGGTAGCTGGCTCAGGTCGACTCAGCCTTCCATCCTTCCGAGGTCGGTAAAATGAGTACCCAGCTTGCTGGGGGAAAGGTAGTCACGACTGGGGAAGGCAATGGCAAACCACCCCGCTATATTCTGCCATGAAAACGCCAGCGAAAGTGGCGTCCCTCTAGGAGTCAGCAATGACTCGGTGCTTGCACAGGAGGAACCTTTCCTTTCCTTTCTCTCTCTTCAGTTTGCCATTGTGTTGCAAGTCAAATTCATATGCTGCTTTTTTTCTGATCAAGAGATGAACGCTTATATGGGGTTGGGGGAGCATGCAAAAGTAATGTGTGAATTGCTGCAAAGTGTCTCTTTTGTTTCCTGAATGCACCTCAGGAAGATGCTGCATATATAAAAAAACACTCTCACAGCTATTCACACATTGTGTTTTATACTCCCTATTTAATAAGTTATTAGTTTTTCCATATAAGAAAAAGTTAATATGGGAGCTGGTCCAATTTGCTCTCTTTTAGGATAGTCATTTGGAAGTTTCATCTTAAAAGATACAGCAGCCTGCCGTCCATCTGGTCCTGCCTACTGGCTGGTATGGAGACTAGCATCAACTCTGATCATGTGTTACTCTTGCCTGGGGATTTTGTGTGATTGAAAGAAGCCTCTCTCCTTCCTTTTAAGAGTATCTGGAGAGTTAAAAACCTAAGAGCGCAATCCTATGCATGTTTAGACAGCAAAAAGTCCTACAACTCCCAGCAGGACCTATTCTGTCTAAACATGCATAGAATTGTGCCTTAAGTTGGTATAAATCAGTCAGACGTGATCTATTTAAGCTGGAATAACAAGACTAAATCAAACTCTTGAGGCAACTCAAGAATCTGTGGCTGTGTAAACAAGACTTCTGTCTTGCAACTTTTTTTTTTTTTTTTTTACAAAATCCAGTTAAGATCAAGGGAAGTGTCTTTATTCAATGTAACAGAGTCAAAATATTAATGCTACTCCTGTTTCTGAATAACAGAGAGAGGGAAATTGTGGTTAGCAACTGCACACATTTGTGTTCTTGATGCTATGATGCTGAAGTTCAAGTTCTCTTTCACATCTTGCAGTCTGTTCAGAACAAAAGCCCTTGGGGTCAATATTTCATTATTGGATCATCAAACTTGGCTGAGGATGAGCAAAAAAGCAGTCATTCTTCTGTCTCTCAAAAGGAGTGGGTGGAGGGAGAGCAGACAATCCCCTAAGCTCATCATTATATTATTATATTAGCAATAGGCAACTAAACTGATTTCACAAAAAGAGGAAATATAATGGTGGTAAATGAATGCATTGCAAATATTGGGTCAGGTAGAGTAAAACAGCCATTCAGGCTAGATGCAAGTGTACCATCTGATAAATAGTGAAATACAAACTGAGAAATCTTTGAGTTGTTATAAAGGGTGCACCAAGAACATGACAGTAATCCAATGGCTGTAGAAGGAGCCTAAACATTTCTTAGAAGGATTCCGATTATATATAGATATAGATATGGATATGGATATGGATATGGATATAGATATAGATACACACACACACACACACATATATGAGAGATAACGAAAGAATTGATTTCTCTACTAGATGTTGACCCCTCTGTCAACATTAAAAAATGCTGCAGAGATTCTATTTTTTCTGTTTACTGTCTCCTCTTCTCCACCCCAACCTATTTTCTAAAGGCGTTGTTTTACAGAACACCCAAAGCATTTTGGAAGCACACAACAAATCTGCAATCTACAATTTTTAGCGGAGGAATTATGTGTGTCAAGAGGAGTCTACACAAACTCCTTCCCATGTTCAGTGATGCATGATGGGGGAATGGAATCGTGCCTGCTGGACACACAGTTCTGATACACCCACTAGCCATGCCCCTCACAGCCATATAGTAGTGAGAAAAGGGCCATGCATGTGTACAGCTTCTACACCTGTTCAGGAACTCTAAACTAGTCAGAGTTCCAGAATGGGTGGAGCACCCTATACATCAGGTTTCCCCAATCTGGTCAGGGATGATGGGAGTTGTAGCCCAAAATAACTATAGGGACTCAAATTGGAGAAGGCATGCACAGATGTATGGATGGAGGATCTCTTCCTCTCTAATGCCCAAAGCATGGCTGTCCATGTCGTTCTTGCATCTCTAATGCTTTGGGTCCTTCTGAAGATATGCTTCTTATCCATAGAAATGAATTACATGGGCAATATCAGGTGCATACATTAAGCTTGTACCTTGATAAAGTTCTTGCTGCCATAACCCATCTATTGCCATTTTGTTTTAATCTTATGGTATTCGTTTTGACTGAAGTTAATTTGACCTTTATGAAACTAATAGGAAAAACACTTTAAGTAAATATACTTTATTTAAGTAAAATTACTAGATTGCCCAATTTTATGGGTGTTTGTATTTGAATTGAAATAAACGTTATTAAAAATTTACTCTTTAGGTTTATATGAGGTGAATAATTCATACTGAGATGGATTCAATAATGTTTATGCAATCTCCCTACTAAAAACCCTGAAGTTATGTCTTTCTGGAATTGGTATAAACAGAAAACCTCATTTTGCAGCCTGCTTTCTCCATATTTTTTCATGCAGTTCAAGTTGTTGCATGAAAGTTTCTTTTTGTCCTTGGCAAAACCCAGCTGAAGCCATTGAAGGTTTGTTCACACCTTGTGATTAGTAGTAGAACTGACCAGAATCGTCTGTTTAGTTTCATTTTCACTTTTGCTGTTGTCAGAATGTTTTTTGCTGTGCTTTCAAGTCCCCACTTCCCTTTGAAATTGCATCTATTTCTCATCCAAGTCCCAGGCCATTCGAAGAAACTGTGCAAAAGCCCTCAAGGCTCCAAAGAACTGCTGTAATCGCTGAACTTGCCTGCAGGTTTGGAAGCAAGGGAGCTATGAAATCCCTAAGCTTGTCTAAGCAATCATGAGGAAGAGCAACTGTGTTAAAGTTTAGGCAGAGTCCCGTTTGTCTGCTTACTGTAATCCCTCTTCTCCCCCATCCCTCTGCCTAACTCAGGCTAGCATGGGACTGTTACCAACAGTGGTGTTGTGGAGCCAAGGTTCACAGGGACATAGTGCCAGCACTTCTTGATTAGCAGGGACGCTGCCATCTGCTACCCCATTCCTCAGAATTCCCAGTTCCCTCTCTGCATAGCTTAAATTCTCACAGTAGATGGGGGGAAATGGATGTTCCCAGTAATATATTGTTTGCTGTTGTAATGCAACATATTTTTAAATCGCCCAGTCTTGAATGAGGAATTAAGACCCATTAGCTTTACCAAAGACCTGCTCCTGATGAAGATAAAGTGCTAGAACTGGTTTGTTGATGTAGATCAACTCAGCTGCCTAAATCTTTGGATTCCCCTTAGAAGCGTGGCCATGGGGACTGTCACGATGAGTGCCTGCACTTCAAAATTTACCACTACACCACTGGTTACCAATCACATGGGCAGTGGGAAGGTCTTACAGTGAATACATAAACAGGCTGTGTCTCAACTTTGGCCCCATTTGGTGGGAGTAGATTCCAACTCAAGGAGTGCAATGTGTTGTAACCCAAACCTTTTAACTTCCATAACTTGAACAACGGTTTGTTAACTGACTCTGCAACGCAACTTCCCCCAGCTCTGCTGTACTTTACCCTGCCTTGACTCCTCCCCTTCCTGGCCTTTTCCCTTTACCCCCAAATCAGGAACTTCTCTCACAAACAACTTCTCTCCTCCAAGAGGTTGTCTGGCCTGTGTGCTGCTGATCCTTCCCTGGGGGTCTTCAAAGAAATTCGTTTGGAGGCTCTTGCTCACTCTTGCCAGAGTGAGTAGTGTTGAGTGCCTACAGCTAGGATGAAAAGCAGCAAAGCTTTTTAGAACTTTGTGTAATTTGTTTAGTTGTTCCACAGAAGGGTGCAAATGTGACCCATTTGTGCAAGTGGCAGTGATTTGAAGCTTTTATCCTTATGAATGTGCAGGTGTGTATCATGGAGATGGTTTTTTACTTAGGTACTGTGGACTGGAAGATACCTAGATAGAAACACAGTGGTTTCACCACATCTGGTTCTCTCAGTATCCCATATTGCTATGTTTATGTTATATTGGTAGCTCTCAAAGGATCAGGCTTCACTTCTATGCTTGGGGAGATGTGTCTAGAGCCAGAAACAAGAAGGAGGGTGATGGCAGAAAGAAGCATAATAAACAGAAAAGGAACCAGTAAAGAAAAAACAAGGAAGAATGTCTCTGAAACCAAGGATACTGAAGCATTAGTTCCTATGTAAAGTTCCACCATTTTAAATCTATCTGTGAACATTGGATTTGCATTTATTTTGCCAAAGGACACCTTTTAAACTCACCTTCCATTTTATTTATTTTTATTTATTTTATTTATTTATTGCATTTATACCCCACCTTTCTCCCTCTCGCAAGGAACTCAAGGCGGCTTACATTATCCTCCTCCTCACCATTGTATCCTCACAACAACAACCCTGTGAGGTAGGTTGGGCTGAGAGTCTGTCACTGGCCCAAAGTCACCCAGTGAGCTTCCATGGCCAAGTGGGGACTAGAACCCGGATCTCCCGGCTCCCAGTCCGTCACTCTCACCACTACACTCAGTAAATAATCTTTACACGATTGAAATGATTATTTTAATTTCTAGGCTTTCCCAAATCACTTTCTTAGGGAGGTTTATGAAAGCAATGTATGAAAAACCCTCAAATATTAAGTCACAGACAAAATACTTCCCCTCTGTGCTCATTGAAAAATGCTCCCAACCGTTCCAAAGAGTTTACTGTGAAATGTTATTTCTTTTTCTTTAGGGGTGCAGAACCTCTTTCAGTCCCTAATTCCATTTCAGAGAAGCTTTTGCTATGTTCCAGTGGTGGGTGGGGCCAAAGCGGGCAGGGCCAAAATACCCCAAACACCAGCCTATTTGAGCTGAAAGGTCTTCCTGCCAGTAACACAGCCTTAGGAGAGGCATTGCAGCCTTTTGGAATGGGGGGAAAAACCGCACAAAATCCAGGAAACCACCAAACAATTGATGGTTGGGGAAAGGTGGTGGTGCCAGGGGAAGTGGGTATGGCCATCACAAGGGCCCTGGAGGGCCAGGGGATTTGGCCCCCATGACTGAGGTTTGGCACCCCTGCTCTAGGGGCCCCTACAAGGCCCTGGCCCCTCAAGGTCATTGGGGCAAGGCACTCAGTCTGTCCACTGAGTCCAGACTTCCCCAGTATTTCCCAAAACCCGCTGGCACCACCTACTGATTTTCAGAGAGCAGTAGGACTCTCTTTTATAGGCTGAGCTGTGTATTTCAAAGCCAGCATGTGGGGTGAGATGCGCTAACTTAGAATCCTCTCAGAAAACAGGTAATTAAAACAGTAAGCATATATCCAGCACAAGTAGTCATTTGATACAAAATAATAAACAATGATTCAATCTAATATGCTAACTTCCCTCTTTAAGAGCATTCTTGACCACCAGCCTTTTATCTCATCATCCACTAACTCTGTCTTCTTCCTAATTGTTCTCCTCACTTGATATTCTCCACCTGTCACTCCCGCCACCATTCCATCTCGCTGCCAATCGTTTCCTCCCCTAACTGTTATGTTATACTTCCCCTAATCATTTTCTCAGGGAGATTTACTAAAGTAACATTTGAAAACTCCTCAAATATTAAGTCACAAACACATCTCCCTTTGTGCTCATTGAAAAACACTTCAACTGTTCCAAAGACTTCACTGTGTCATATTGTTTCTCTTTTTCTCTCTGTCTTTCTTCCAACAATTGAAAGAACAGTGTTTTGTGGAATCTTGAATCCTTAAAGAAATAAATCTTCATGCCTGCTACTGCATGGAACCTGTCTGATTTTATGTCAAACAAATGTCTTGGCTAGGTTATTCTGTACTTCTGCGGAGAGTAGTTAATAAATGTCACCACTGACACTGTCCAGAACAAAATCTGTGGAAATCTCCTTTTATTATTTTCTTAGATTTGATATTCCAGTTAGTGTTGGGCCAAATATTTTGTCCCAGGACTAATTGGGATATCAACTCAAAGAAAATAACTAACTAGGATATCAGTTCTAAGAAAAGTATTTGGCCCAGCACTATGGATTAGGGCACAATCCTATGCATGTTTAGATGGAAAAATGTCCAACAATTCCCTGGGAAAATGCTGGGAGTTGTAGGACTTTTTTCCATCTAAACATGCATAGGGTTGCACTTTAATATAAAAAGGCAGAACTTCCTAGTTGGAGTGGGCTTTAGAGACAAGATGGCCGCGTTTTTGTTTTTTTAAACAAGAGAAAGTGCTTATTGAGACTGAATTCTTAGGGGAATAAAGCCACATCATGACATAGTACCATTCCCCTGGAGCATCTTGTCCCAAATGTCAAAGGGAACACTGCAAGAATGCTTTATGGGAACAATGCTACATTATGATGTAGAGCATTCCTGTGGGGCATTCCATTCCAAATTTGAAAGAAAACACTATCATGGTGTTGAGGGCACCCACGCTGCTGCTTAAAGTGTCATCAGTGTTTTGATTTTCTTGTTTAAGAAAAAGATTTTTTAAACTTTGGTCACCACATTTTTAAAGGTAAGCCAACCCCTTAGCCAAAAGTTTTTTGTTTTTTGTTTATTTCAGCTGGCCTTAACATTTGCCAATATCCCCCCCCCCACTTTCATGGGAGACAAATGGTCCCATGAAACCAGGGGTGGGGTGGGGGTATATTCAGCAAAGCTTGAATGTTAGCATTGCCCCTTCTTTCTTGAATGGAATAGAACATTGTAGCACCAGTGTAATAGGATATCAGATTAAATTTGTCCAAAACTCTTCATAATTTTCATTACCTCCACAGTAAACAAAAACCCACCCAGTTAAAGGAGGAAAGTCTACAGGAGCCATTTCATGTAAATGTCACTCCGGAAACCTTGATATAAAATAGCTCAGTTGGATGGTATGTAACCAAACCCATAAAGTGCTTTAATTTATTTTCCATTTCCCAGTTCTTGTTCAGTAAGAGAACGAACAGTTCTTCCAAGTTCCAATCATAAAAGCATCAAACTTGTACAGTGTCATATTTAGTACCCAAGATACTGCCTCTGCCTGCATCCTATTGAGCAGTGGGTTAGTAGTAGTGCATGCTCAGTCATTCTTTCTTTATGGAATTTAATGGGAGCAGCCTTCAGCTGAGTATCCTCCCTCTTTCTAGAGGCCTAGATACTGCCACATAATAACCTTGCCTTTTCCCAGCTCAACATTGGAATTTCAAGACATTTGTAGCAAGGGCTCCACCGCAGATCTTTTGTTTTTCATTTATCTTAATGTGAAGTTTTATACTGTATTGGACTTTATGGGCAGGTCCGCCCATCACTTTAAACCATGGTGGCTTATAAGCTACTCATAGTAGCTTATTCGGAAAAACAGCCCACTATGCCCATCACAAGATTGGACATATAAGCTACTGTGCTTAGCTTATTTCTCTCCCCCATTTGCTCCTCCTCCCTCTGTAGTCTTCCTGCCTGGCCAGGCAGATATCCCAGTTTCCTTTGCTGTGGAAACCATATACCACCATCCTTCATGCCACCGCTATGTCACCTTCCTCCCTGTCAGGGTTGCCTCTGAGCATACAGAGTGCCAGAGCAGTTCAGTCAACAGCTGTGCCTAGAGGTGTCACGGGAGAGGAGGAGAGTTTCCCCTCCCACCCCTTAAGTTAAGAGGGTTAAGAGAGTTTCCCACCCTTTGAACTCCTTGAAGGCTTTTCCTTTGTAGTCTGTGAGTCTGTAGCAATTTGCATCTGTATGCCTCATTAGGGTAAATGGAATTAAAGCCTTGGAAATGCAGCCTCTTGTCTGAGTGTTGATTTGGCTATTGGAGTTTTCAGCAGGGCAAAAGGGGAATCTTGACACTCCCTCCGATTGGCTGGCTTTGAGTGAGGGGCATCTTCTGCTGTCTCTTCTGGCTTCCTGCCATTCTCTATGTGGCATCAATCCTTAGCCGTCTCCCTGCACCACCACCATCCCACCCACCCCATGTCGCTCTGATTGTCATGGCCTTCCTTCCCGATCCTCCCCCTGCCACAGCTGCCCCACTGCCTGAGCTGGTTTTCCAAGCCCTTCCCTTACCTCTGGCCATGTGTACCAAAAAGGGGGTGGGGGCTCTAACTCCTTGAATGCTTTCTGGAATGGGGGAAAAATATGTATATATATGTGGGGTATCCTCATGGGGAGCCACCAGATGCACTACTGAATAACTGTGCAACTTTGATGTTTGGCAAAAAAGTGCGCGGGTGGGGGGAAAGCACAAAACAGCACCTTGGTAAGTTAAATAATCAAAATATATTTAATTGATTAAATATTGCTTTAAAATATTTTGACAAAATGTTAAAAAGTGTCCAGTGCTCCAATGCTCTTGAATCATTCCATTGTGTTAGCACTCATTGGCCAGGATATTGTGAGCAAGTTTACTACTTAGCGAGCCATTGTAGGCAATTCTGCCTAAATGCTTTTCCTTAGATCTCTGTAAGTGAAAGGTTTAAAGACTTAGTTAAAAAGAAAAAGAAGAAAAGAAAAAACAACTGAACATTTTGGGAAGGAGCATGGAGCATCTATGAGAAAGCCTGACCTTGCGTGTGGTCTTGGGTAGATTGGAAATCTATGTACAGTACATTTCAAGCTGTTTGTAAATTCCATGCTTAAGAAGAGTGCTGAGATGGGGTTGTTCTTTCAAACCCCACCCATTGGCGTACAGATCACCCCTTGTCTCCCACTCTAAGGTGTGTATGTAGGATTTGTCCTTATATGAAGATAGTTTGTTCAAGTTGCCAGTGTACAAGTGGAAATCCAATTGCCATAGTATGTGGAAAAGCGATAGGGGAAATGTTCTAGTTGTACAAGCCATTCTTCCTTGGCACCCAGTTAAGCTTATGCTAGGTATGTTACTTGAGTCTCAGCCAGGTTATTATGCTGTATAGTTTATGCCATCCGGACACAAGCTGTGGCTGAGTTAATACTGGCAAAGAGCAGAATTTTCCATGAGGGCTTTATTTACAGTTTATTTTCTGTATGGTTATCTGGGGACAGAGAGAAGGAAAAGGTGATAGGTATTGATCGCCACATATAGAAGTAGGTCACGAAAGCTTCTCTGTGCATTACGCGTGCCACACAGGAGTTTTTGCTGCTGCAGTAACACATTTTCTTTTTCCTGAAATGTTATTTTCTAGTCTAGCCTGTGAGTGCACCAATTATCTTTAAAAATCATCTCCAAATTATCCATGTTATCTTAATGATGGTCATCCTGTCCTAGAGGTCTTCCACCATCTAGAGAGCCTTCTAAAACAAGTTGTCACATTCTTGAGGCAGCAGGCATGCCTCAGACGTGGTCAACCCATCTTAATTTGATTTAATTTTTTGTCACACATCTGGTTTTTTATATATACCAGCATGCCCTAGCATTCCAGATGTTTCAGCCCCAGTCAGCATTGTCAATGGTCAGGAATGCTGGAAGTTGTAGTCAAAAACATCTGGAGGGCACCAGGTTGGGAAAGGCTGATACAGACTGTGAGTTGTTTCATATCACTTTATATTTATTTTCCATTCCCTATCATTGTCTCAACATGACCCTTAAATAGCTGCTTACAATTTACAGTGTGCTAGCCATGCTTATGAAGCATATGGCAACCGTAGGGTTGACGCATGTTCATTTTTCACCAAAACAGTATGCGTATTGAAGACCTATGTCCTTCCAACCCTATGATTCTGTGATTATATGTGCAGCTTTAGATATAGGCAGCAGCAGGAAGCTGAGGATGATTAGCAATGGGGAGCAGATTGGTTAGGGCAGTATTTTCCTCTAGAGCTCAGCACTCACTTGACTTGGGGAGCTCAAGGTTTAAGGGACTTCAGTAAGGAACTATGTCAGTGGCCCCCAGCCACCATTTTGAATTGCATACAGTTCCCTAGAGCACCTGCTGTAGTAGCAGTGCTCAGGATTATTGCGAGATCTTTTAAATGGCAGGTGGCTCCCAGACCCAGCAGATGCTGCATGGTGTCCAGGAGAGATATCAGTGCTGCGCCCTGCTGGAGTGCTTTGGGCCCAAGGATACCAGATGCTGATTGCTGGGGAACATGAGTGGGAGGGTGCTATTGTGCTCATGTCCTACTTGTGGGCTTTCCACAGGCATCTGGTTGGCCACTGTGTGAATAGAATGCTGGACTAGATATACCATTGTTCTGATCCAGCATGGTACTTCTTATGTCAGCCCCGCCTTTACTTGGCACAGCATAGCTGCTCCGCTCCACTCTGGAACCTACGACAGTGTTTCCTACCTTTCTGTTGCCACCGGGCTCGTGCCTCAAGTTTATGCTGTTTCACTTGGGGTGCCTGAGTCTGATCAGAGAGAGGGAGATGAACCATGCCAACACAAGCCCTGGGCGGGTCATGTGTTTGACAGCAGAGAAGGGTGAAGAGGTGGGGAAAACTCTCCAGAGTTCAGACTGCTCTCCTCTGCCACTGATCCACATGCCTGACTTCAGGCAAGGCAAAGGAGCATCCTGCATTAACCAGTCCTTTTCCTTTTCAGCCTTCCCCCTCCATCCCCAAATGCTCCTTCCCTCCTGGCTTTTGCATACTCCCTCTCTGTGCAGGGATGGGAAGCAGGACCTGGATAATGACCATGGTAGTCTCTTTCTTTCTTAGCTAATGTTCAGGAAAACCTGGTGCCAAAGGTGGTAATCCTGGGCAAATTTGGGAAGTATGATAGATATATAAACCTCTGGTTTAAGACTCCAGGAGACTTCCTTCCTTTTCAGAATTTGCCATAATGCATAATGTGCCTTATTTGCACTTACTATTTTAGATTAATGAGGAAAACAAGGGTTCCAAAACATTTTGCAGGCTAGGTCTGGAACAAGAGGTTCATTGAATGCCATATGTTGCATATTTGCAGGCTAATAAGCAACTAACAGCTAATGTAATACATTTCTCTCTCTGTTTTAAGGCTTTTCATGGCTTTTTGTTGAAAGGTATTCAGCATTCCTCTGCTATATAGAACCATCGTCACTCAAAAATTTAAGCAGCCATCGTTAATGCACTTCCCTTTGTAACCTCATGCGCCATCAGGGGAGTGAATGAAATTTATGAAGCACCAGCTCAGACACATATCCAACTTCAACTGATCAAGCATATGAAGCCCAGCACCGTGCAACCTGAACATGCCCATTCTCAGTAGACGAGGGTGCCATTTTAATCACAGAACCAGGGTTACTAGATCACTAAGTCAGTGGCTAAGATGCAGTTTCATGTTGTCTTATTAGGGGATTGTGGGAGGAGAACAGAAGCAATGGGGGAATCCTAGAAAATCTCACAGCTAATTTGGTTGGAAGGCTTAAGTAGTCCTGTCCTGTCATGCAGATAAACTGATGCATTCAAGATGCATCACTGCTGTAAGAGGGTGTGGGTGATTGGGGGTGGTGCACTGGGATGGGGTGGAGCATTGGAAACAGGAAATCCTGGCTGTTTGTTAAGGATTTTGTGAGACCTTAACCCAGCTCTCCATTCTAAAGATGCCGCAGCAATACCCAAAGCAGAGTGGCCACTGCCATGAAATGGTCCACGGCATTTAGCAGCACATAAACCTGAAAACTGAAGCAGTATCTTCAAGTGAAGAGTTCTCTTACATTTCTTCTTCCTAAAGTAGGACTTGATGCTGTCCAAAGTACAGGCTGTCCAGTGAATGCAGCTGAAGTCTGAGTTGCTAAATGGCGAGCTGCTTGTTAAAGAGCCTAAGTGTGGAGCTTTAGAAGCTTAGCTATAACCTCCTGTTTTGAAAAGCTTTACAGTGTGACATATTGTGCAGGGAAGAAAAAGCTATTGACTCCTGCTGCTGAGGCCACTGGTGCTGGTTTGGAGGGAACGTCTCAAGGGTAGGAAGGGATAAGAATAATCTTCCTCTTGTCCTGGTGCTTGAATGCATTGGTGAAATTCCTGATGGCTTCACTAAGGATACAGGACCTTCAGTTATTTTCTTTTTCATGCTAAAAATATGTTTCCCCCTATAAAATGTATTTTTAACTCCCCCCCCCTTATGCTGTGGGAGGTTTTTTGCATGTTTGGCATCCCATGAACGTTCTGCTGACTCAGGCTGCTTGGATGTCTCAGCTTTTGAAAGAAGTTGGAGCGGGTAAATGGTATCTATGGATGTCTGCCTTTACCTCACATGGATTCTTGATAGCACGGAGCAAAGGGGAAGCTACTTGGAGGTGATATGGAGCAGGCAGGGATGGGTTACACATACCTTCCCCCTCCCCATCACTGCTTTTTTGCTCCAAATTTCTCCCTCTAAAAGCTGCTTTTCTTTGAAACAACAACAAAAACCAACATCAGGGCTTTAATATGGCATTGACCTGTTCCTTGCAGTTAGCCTCTCAAAAACCTGTATTTGCACTTGCCAGACAGTAATGATTGAATGGTTTAATGCTTTCACTGTGGCACTAGTTCTGGTTTGAGCAATGAATATATCGGGAAGTTGGAGAACTCCCCTTTAGAAGTCACTGCCTAACTGACCTGAGAAATACTGATTCCCCAACTTTTATAACTGTGTGATACAGCACATAGCAAGGATTTGTGGCTCATTTAGATAGCAGCAGGAGGACCTGCAGTCTTGGTTATGGTACAAGTCATACTCTTGCACTGCACCACAGCCTCTGGGTTAGTAGACTAAGGCTGCAGTCCTATATTTGATCACCTGAACTCAATGGAGCTTACATCGGAATAGACATATATAGGATTGTGCTGTAAGGCTGCAATCCTATACTCACTTACCTGGGAATAAGTCTCATTGAATTCAATGGGACTTGCTTCGGAATCGATATGTATAGGATTCCATTGTAAAGGAAAAACTACTGTAAGCCAGCAGGGAGGACCATTCGCCCTTATCCTCTCCTGGCCTTTACTTTTATCTTTTAAAGCAGATTGTAAACCTTTTTGGCAAGGACCCCACTACTCTGATGTTTTATTAACATACAATTGGAGCTGCATGTTAGCTAGTTCGTAGCTAATTTCCTGCATGAAAATTGCATTTGTTTGTTTATTTGGTTTGTATAGTGCCCTGCCACCAAGGAAATTGCACCTGGGGTGTTTTCTCTGTGCCTGCATTTACACTGATTTGTGAGTGGGGACACCTGCAGCATTGTATATGTAGCAAAATACACACAGGGTGCACAGTTTGCTACACAGAAGTGATATTCATATACGAGGTTTTTCCTGTGTGAAGCAGCTCTGAGTAGAACTTAACAACAGAAGGACTTGTGGATGCAGGCTTTGCTCAGATGGCCTCCATCCTTTGGTGCAGTTATGTGAAATTTTTTCCACTTGGTGGTTTTACTGTGGCTCAGACTGTGCTGAGAGCTGTTTATGGAGACACAAGAGCAGTTCGGAGTCCTGTGTTGCTATTTTTAGTAAAATGCCTGAAAAGGGAAACAAGAGAGGGAGACTGGGACAGAGACAAACACAGTAGCTTCTGAGCATCTCTGCTTATGGGACATCTGAGCCATGGAAATGGCAGGGCAAAAATGTTCCATAGCAGCAAGAGGAGCCTTTCCCTGCAAAAGGCATAATTTCCTTGTGCCTAAAATGATGCTGTTTTAATGACAGTCTTTTGATGCTTTGCAAATCTGAACCCATTTTAAAGAGTATGTACAGTTGATTTGTTAATTGCTTCAGGGGAGTGTTTGTCCTCCTTTTTCCTCAATGCATACCAGTGGTAAATTTTGGTTCATCATGACAGTCTCCTTAACCACACTCCCAAAGAGAGTCCAAAATTCCAGGCAGCTGCGTTGATCCTCACCAACAAACAGTTTCTAGCAGTTTTCATCTCCACCAGGAGCAGGTCTTTGGCAAAGCCGATGGGTGTTAATTGCCCATTCAAGATCAAGCCACCCAAAAATATTTTCCATTATGATGAGGAACAATATATTTTGGCTGGGAAAATTCAGTTCCACCCAGCCACTGTGAGGATTGCAGCTAAGCTCAGAGGAAACTGGGAATTCTGAGGGGATGGGGGGTGGCAGATGATGTCAGCATCCCTGCTAATCAAAAAATCCCTGTAATGGGTCCCTGTGAACCCTGGCTCCACTACACCGCTGGCACCTACTTCGAATAAGAAGCAAGTGCATTCTGAAGAGGGTGCACCTACTGTATATGGTCCATATAAGCAGGGTGCATAGTTGAGTTCATGCTTTTCCTGCAGATGGTCCCTGGTTCATTTCCTGGAATCTCTAGTTAAAATGATCAGGGAGCAGATGACTGGATAGACTTCTGCCTAAGACCCTGGAGAACGATTGCTGGTCAGAGTAGTCCATTCTGGGCCGGATAGGCTCACCTGATATAAGGCAGCTTCCTTCCCATTAGAGATTGGGTGCCTTACAAAATCAGGGTGATTATTTCATTTATTTATTTATTGCATTTATATCCCTCCTTTTTTCCTCCTAAGGAACCCAAGGCGGTGTACACAGTCCTTCTCCTCCCCATTTTATCCTCACAACAACAACCCTGTGAGGTAGGTTGGGCTGAGAGTCTGTGGCTGGCCCAAAGTCACCAAGTGAGCTTTCATGGCTGAGTGGGGACTAGAACCTGGATCGCCTGACTCCCAGTCCAACACTCTAGCCACTAGTGGTGGTAGTAGGTTTTGTGGAGAGAAGAGTGGAATGTTTAGGAGGCATCTAATCAGATGAATGTCATCCCTATATCAGATATTCCTGGAGAGAGAGAGAGGAAAAATGTGGTGCTCATTATAGGTGGTTGCCCTATGTTGATATTTTAAAACTGCCTCTAATCTCATCTCCCCCCCCCCCCCGCCCTCAATACTCCATGGTGATTTGAGTGAGTTCACACCATGTGGTGGCTTAAGTGGAGATGCACAGGCAAACACAGTTCGTGTGTGTGTGTGTGTGTGTGTGTGTGAACTATACATCCACATTGTAGACCAAAGCAAGCATGGTACCACTATATATATATGTATGTATGTAGAGAGAGAGATTGTTGGCTCTTATATGTGTTGTTCCAGAGTGAGATGTATGTGAGTCAGCACTGTGACTGTTGAGTAGCCTTCCCCAACCTGGTACTCTCCAGATGTGTTGGACTGCAACTCCCATCATTCCCAGCCAAGGCCATACTGGCTGAGAATGATGGGAGTGGCTTTCCGACACATCTGGAGGGCCCCAGCTTGAGGAAGGCTTCTGTTGAGCATCATCTTAAGTCATTGTATGTTGAAGGTTTTCATCTGTTAAAGGTTTTATATTATGTTTTATGTTGTGTTTTAGGGTTTTGATTTTTGTGAACCGTCCAGAGAGCTTTGGTTATTAGGCAGTATAGAAAAGAAATGAATAAATGAATTTGTTTTCCTGAACATAAAGCCAGAAGGCAACACTAGTAAGTTTTGTCTACTTGCACAAATTCTTTTGCAGGTCTCCATGAGAAGTAGCTTTTCAAAGCCACCAAAAAGAGTTGAATGTTAAGATTGGACAAAGGTTCGCAAAAGTGCGCTCACCCCACATTTCATTTAAAAGCAATGAATATGTGGGCAATTGTCGCTATCATACCCTATTATTTCTGTGTGTAACGTAAACCTTTTATAGTTGTAACTCAGGCCTCTACAACCTCATTGCCTTTCTCTGAGGGCCAAACGACACATTATGCTGGAGCTCCATATCTGAAGCGCCTGATGTAATTCATTTTTTGTAAAAGCAGCTGTGCTCCCCCCACCCCCAATTTGGATTGGAGCCATAGCCTGGGGTGAGGGTCTAAACCTTTCTCCTCATGCTTCAGAGACCGTGATCCAGATCCCCCCCAACTGCTATTAGCCATGACAAGGAAACTTGTGGGCCTATTTTCTTCTAATTGTGTACATTTCCCCCTCTAATAGCAGCTGCAGGGAGGCAGTCTGGTTTAGGGCTTTCTCACTGGGGAGAGAAGGGTTAGGTCTTCCCCCTTTCCCATTCTATGGTCCTGATACAAATCAGAAGGCTTCTGTGGCTGTTTTTACAAAAAATAACTTTAATTATAATTTTAATCTGCCGAATAACTGGAGATTCGACATAACGTGTGTTTTGGCCGTAGGTTCCGCTTCATTATAGCGTTTTGTTCCAACAGTTCCCTTCCACAAGCGAAGGAATTTCTTCTTGGATATCAATCCACCACTTACAGCAGTGTTAATGTGCCAACGTTGTCTTAAGTAAAATCTACTTTTTAATTAAAAACACAGGAATTCACATAATTTAATATGTTCATCACGAAATTCATCTTTAAAACAGGTGCTCATTTTTGTTTTCTCATTAGGTGAGGCAACAGTAAAGAAGAAACGAACTCCAAAGACACTCAAAGCAGGTATTAATTTGTATGCTACTAGAAATACATAGAGCAATAAACAGACACAGAAAAATTCTTTTGCAAGACTTGTTCGATACACTTGTTCAGTATTCTTATTATTTGCACTCATTTGAGAAGACTTGTGAGGTGTGGGTTGATGGCTCAGAAAAACATTTATTTATTTAAAGCATGTTTACTCTGTTCTTCAGGCCACAAAGCCCCCAGAGCAGCTTACATACAATCAATAAAAAAAGTCCCTGCCCACAAGCTTACAATCTAAATGACATGATTGTAAAAGGAAAGGGGGAAGAGAGGAAAGAGGAAAAAAGCAAACTCAGGAGTCCTTAAATAGTAGTTTTTATACTGGGAACAGCTTATACTGGAATGGAATCAGTACAGGGAGAAGAGGCAGCTGGACTCTCAGCAGGGTAGATGGTTCCTATCTCTCCCTATCCTGAGAGGAAAGGTCCAACAAAGCCACCCTTTCAGCAGATCCGATACAATGGCCCTGCTTCCCTCCTGCCCTTCTGTTTTAGCTTGATGGAATTTCACGGTTACCTCTATTCTTTCGTAGGTATGTTGCCTATATGATGTTTGCCTTTAGTGGTATCAGTACTGAGGCTTACCCATGCAGTATAACACAGAACAGCAATTCAAAGACTAATCAGATCCTTATCCCAGGCTCAGGTTTTTCTATTTTTGTAAAAAATAAAATCCCCCCCCCCCAATGAATAGCTTTCTGTGGCACAAATGCCCACACACTGAACCAGGGCTAGACAACATGGGACCTAGCAGTCAAATGCTGCCCATCAGCCGTATATTAAGGCCCACCTGAGAAGTGCTTGACAATCACCCTGTTTTTGCAGTCTCTGGCAGCTAAAAAACAGGAGGCTTAATGAGCTTCTGGTTGTCCACCAAAACTGGCTGGGACTAGAGATAGTCAAGCTCTCCCAAGCTGCCTGTGGACTAACTCAGAAACAGTTTTTTTCTTCTAAAAGCCTGCGGCCAGGAAACAAACACGATGTAGTCTCCTCAGCCTGCAGCATCTATAGAGGAGATTTAAGAAGTTGGAGGAGCTAAAACCAAGGGATGAACCACCCCCTCAATAGAGGACCCTTGTTTCAGTAAGGTCCTCTGGGGTGGGTGTGCTTACCTCCCCACCCTTTTTTTTGCCCTGAAGCAGCACTGCCAAAGAAGCCAGCCTAGTCCTGGAGACCCCTGCAGGGCATCCCCGAGACTGGGCTGTACTTGCTGCTGGTGATTGTGCATGCTGACAGAACTGTCAGTGCGCATTACCTTGGGCTGCCAAAGCTTCCATCTCTGGCAGGCAAAGACTTTGCTCGGGCAGGAGAAACCTGACAGAGCAACATGCATGTCAGCCAGGAAAGCTGGCAGTTCTTCCCCCACTCGGATTTTAACCAGAACCAGAGAAGAATTTGAGAGCTTGTACATCTCACCTCTCCTTTGAGGTGGGGGATTTTGCAAGCCTGGCTCAAAAGAACTTGATCAGTATCCCTACTTGGTACACACACTGTGCAAGCCTGAATCAAACCATTCTGCAGAGGCTGAAATGTTTCACGAATGGATCTGTAAAATGGATCCTAGATGTAGCTTTGGAACACTGGATAGATAACCTGTCCCCATTTAGTGTATCCACAGTCCACATGATAACTTCGGAATGTCTATCCACAAGTGCAGAGGGTTGTGTTGGAAGCAGCCCCACGTCAGAGGAAAATTGGGGGCGGGGGGAGAAGAGCCATGTGGATAAAAGCTGCACATTTAAGGTCTTGGGCACCATTTATGAACATAGCTGGGGGGTGTCCTGCATTGGCTGTAGCAGTTTCAGTGACAGGGCTGACCACAAGGCCAAGTAGTAAACCAGGCCAATGTTCCAGCAGACAGGTTTCAGTTCAAGGGAGTTTAGGCAAAGGCAGAAGTGATCCATATAACAGGCACAGGATCAAAGCACAAGCAATCCCTCCAGCTTATGGAGTCAGGCAAAGCAGGAGTGGTCAAACAGGCAAAGGAGTGGCCTGCCTGCCTGCACAGGCAGGCAGGCAGGCAGGCAGATACATATACAATCCAGTGGCAGAATCAAGATGGAGTCCAAGGTCAGTAGCACAGAGGTTCAATCACAAGGCAGGGTCAGGTGACAAGGCAAGAGGAACTGGTAAGACATTGTTTCCAGCAACTAGCAAGCTCTGACTGAAGGCTTTTAACCACAAAGGCTGCTGAGTGCCACCCAGGCTCAGTTGCTGGCCACTAGAGGAGCCACTTTCTCCCAAGGAGACCATCAGAGTCCCCTCCCCCTGACAGGGAAGGACCTGCAGCGGTCTCCCCCAAAGGCCCGGGCTCCTCCTGGTCTGGTGCCAGCAACTGATCTAGTGTGCCCTTTTTTTCCTGGAGGATGTAGTTCTTCCTTGAAAAGGATTTCTCTAGTGAGGGCATGACAAGGGGTAGCAGAGATTGGCAAGGGAGATGGAATGGATTCCTACTCTGAGCCCACAACTCGCACTTCTGAGAACCCTGACCTCTAAGGGAATCACTCTTTTTTTATCAG
This sequence comes from Heloderma suspectum, assembly GCF_057233095.1. Taxonomy (NCBI): domain Eukaryota; kingdom Metazoa; phylum Chordata; class Lepidosauria; order Squamata; family Helodermatidae; genus Heloderma; species Heloderma suspectum. The sequence continues at coordinate 154,368,652 of NC_139458.1, read as the reverse complement.
CTCTCCCGCCTCAGATTGTTCAGTTCCCAGAAGACCAAAAAGTGCGGGCTGGCGAATCAGTGGAGCTGTTGTGCAAAGTAGCAGGAACTCTGCCCTTAACGTGTACCTGGATGAAATTCCGGAAGCAGGTAGTGCAATCCTTGTTGCTATTGTTAATTGTAAGTTATGTCATAGAGGGTGAGATCTGAAAAGAATGTTTGCCTGTATAAAGTGTTAATGAAGTCTGGCAATGATATTTTGCCCATGGAGTCAAATGCCGGATATATAAATGAACCCACATACACGCTTGTCAGCTAGGGCAGAAACCTTTCATATGATGAAAATCCCTGGTAAGAATAACTCTGTAATGTGTTTAGCCATGTTGAATACTGTTGCTGAATCCCAGCTGGGGGTATAGTGGTGGTAAAGCAGCTGCCCATGGCATATGTGTGGTTCAAGAATGACTTTATGTTTTCCTGAGAGAAAGAGCCAAGCTATATGTCACATTAAATGCGTCATTTGTACTTTCATGAATGCTCTCCCACCCCCAATGAGGATTGGGGCTGTGGTGTGTTAGAAGGGGGGGTTAACTTCCTCCCTCCACAGCTGTATTGCTGATGAAAATCCCCACAGTTGTGGGGGAAAACATTCAGTGCTCCCTCCCAGCACACCACAATCCTGATTTCTGATCATGCCCTCTCCTCTGTGTTTGCTATTTACCATTTAAATAACATCCATGAAACTACAAGTGAAGTGTTTAGTGTCATGTGTAGGTGTTTGTCAGACAGCCTTTGCCTCATAATCGAACACATAAAGAAAAAAACAAATCTTGGGCTCCATCTCTCCCCTTGCAATCACCAAAAGGGCAGGACATCAGATTGTAAGCTTCTTCAGAGCAGAGACTGGTGTTTTTACTTCTGAAACTGTATAATGTCCTATTTACATGGACAGTGCTATATAATAATAGTAATAGCAGCAGTAATCATAATAATAACTGTAGTAGTGATGGTAATAATACATCATCTTATACAAATAAACACTTTCTAGTGAGCTTTCCCTCCTCACCCCTCAAGAGAGTTCCCACAGATGCATGGCGGATATGACTTTTTGTCCTATCCCTGGCTGGTGTGGAGGCAGCCAAATTCAGCCTTCAGATCTTGGATTAGTGATACTGTTCACCTTGCCTCAGGGTACAGACCAGAAAGCCGGACATATGCTTAGGCTGTTGTTGTTTCACTTTTCGGATCAAAGAGAAAGAGAAGGTGGGTGGGGTTTTTTTTGCTGCACTTTGAGGTTTATTTGTCATTAGCTGCTCTCGCTTTTTGTGTGTGGGGGAGACATTTAAAAACACAATTTCATTTTTGTAGTTTCACTGGTCTTTTTTTTTTCTTACCAGTCCCAGTAGTTTCAATGAATATGCCTTAATTTCTTTGCTGCTTCATCCCTTAGTACTTTTTTTGAATAGAGAAAATGTATTGTAATTGTAGCAGCCTAGATAGTTAACCTGAGAGCCCAGCGTGCTTTAACCATTTGAGCAGAGTGGGAAGTGCATGAGCAGAGTGGTTATTCTTTTGTGCCACTGCATCATGCCTGATCTATGGGAAAGTCTCTTATGCTTTTCTTTGAGCAAAAATCAAACCCAGACAGAATACAGCTGGAAATGGGAACAGGAGTAATAAAAAAATGTTTTTGGACAGTAACAGGGCTGGGATTCTAGGTCTGGAAACTAGGAATGGGGCACATGCGAGTAGTGCTAGAAAGGGTTTTCCTCTCTTGTGGTACCCACCTTTTGGAGCTTCCTTCTTTGGGAATCCATGTGGCCCCTTTGCTGGTGATATTTTGCCACCTCTGAAAACGTTTTCAGCTAGGCAGGCCTTTGCCTGCATATTAGTCAATAATTTTGCTGACTCACTTCTTTTGGTTAGCTTGTGCAGTTTGTTGATACTTTATTTGTTACTCACTTTGTAGCTTTTTAATTTCTTTTAATTTGTGTTTTTAATTTTTTCATTTACCTTTGCCACCCTGAGTGGTTCAGCTTTAAACTTGAAATGCGGAATATAAATATTTGTAATAAATAAATAGACCTAGGTATGGAAGCAGGCGGAGGGTGCCAACTCCTAGGCAGCAATTGGTCAAGATGCTTTCTGTTTGCCTGGGCATCTCTTGTTAAGTCCTAGGCCACCCGTGGCTGATCAACAATAACAACTGATCAGATCCAGTATCCTTTATGTAACCGCAATGCTTCCTGTAGCCTTGAGACCCCAACAATCTGCTATGTCAAGTGGCAAGCTAACAATGTTGAATCCCTGCCTCAATGTCATTTTCAAGGTTTTCCAGGATCTGGTGATCTTGCCACATGTTGGTTCATTCACAAGAACACCTCACCATACCACGATTAGCCAGGAAAAAAAGTCCACTGATGAGGAGTTCACCATACAAAAAGGGTTTTATGTAGATAGCATCATTCCCTCATAACAGTCTGGGAATGATGCATGAGGCAGATGTTTAGGTTTCTTCTGTTGCACCAAACTAAGTCTGGATTTCATAGCCTGGGATGTGTGTTAAAAGTTTGCTGAGTGCAAGTAAAGGAATTGAAAGGACATGACAAAGACAAAATCATGCCTATTGAGAATTAAAATGCACGCAGCTTCCCTTCCCTCCCAAGATATTGTGATTGTATTACTAGTCCTACAGGATCGGCTACGTGAGGCTAGCTTTTGCAGTCTTTTGCCAAAAGTGACTTTGTAACTTAGACCTCCATGATTATTTTATCGTCTCAGGATGTATGGCAGGACATGCCAAACTAAATAGCCCTCTTTTTTAATAAAACTCTGTGGATGAGCTGGATAAACTCTTATCTAACAGGAAGTGGGATGTGGGGAGGGATGTCAATAGCATTACTATCTCTGTTCACATGTAGAACACACTGTGCCTTTTTTGCAGTTACAATTAAGTATCTACCCTCTTGCTGATGTCTTGACCAAACTTCATGAAAATCCAGTTCTAAGCATTCTTAACATTTAGTGTTGTGGTTCTCATCTTGGCTGTGCAGAGGGATGGGTCAAAGTATAATTTGCACTGCAAAACTGGATTTCATTCCTCTGAGAATGGGTAGATCTTTTCTTTTGTTTTTGTTTCAATTCAGTTATATTTACTCTGTCCAGTTTGGGAAATTACAGCATTTCCTTTGATTTAAATTTTTTTAACACAACAGCTGAAAGCCTTAGACCAGCCTTCCCCAACATGGCACCCAAGCATTGGGTGCTGACTGGGGATGGTGGGAATTGTAAGCCAACACATCTGTAGGGCGCCAGGTTGGGGAAGGTTTGCATAGGCTGTTTTTTAAAGGCAGATCTGTTTATTTTTATTCTGTGCTGTTTTTCCTACTGTGAGAGTAATATTTAGATGTATAGCATTTGTACATCCATGGTTTACTCAATAATTATTAGGGCTGCTGCTCATGGCCATCATACACTGATTGGTTGTCTCTGGGTGTCTGTGGGTGTTTAAGAACTTGTCTCTCTCATTCATGCATTACATGTTTGCTGTGGAAAGCACTGGTGTACTCCAGCAAGCATGATTGCTGCATGAAGTGTGTCAGCCTTGAATATGTGTGTGTTTTTTTTTCATGGATGCTCTCCTGTCTGCAACAGTGGAGTTAAGGGCAGTATCCAGTGGTGTGCTGCACCCCTACTGATTCTGTTCCACAACCAGCACCCACCACTTGTGCAACGGAGCAACCAGGAAATGAGTGGAAATGCTTGTTTCTAGAATGAGGCAGGGCAGCGGGGCTCGCCTAAGGGAACCTGTCCTGATCCAGAAATGAATGTTTCTGCTCATTCCAGGGCTTCCTGTAGGAAGCAATAAATCTCCATTGTGCAAATGATGGATCCTGCTTGTGGAATGGAATTGGAGGGAGGGGCTGCTTGTGGAACCAAATTGGCAGGGGCACCCCATTGGGTATTGCCAACAGTTCAAGGCCTGGGAAGGCTGATGATTCTAACAGGAGAGGCCTCAAGGCCTCTTTCAGTTCTGGAGAGGTGGGAGATAATCACAATTTCAGTGTAATGTGTGAACAAAGCCTAAAGGAGCTGTTGGGATACCCCACTTTCCCCTTTTCATCTTTCTGCAAATTATATTGGAAACAAGCCATGGGCTTGTATGCTTCTTCTCCCCATATCCGCCCACAACTGTTTACTGCTCACAGAAGCATATGCTGGGACCTAAAGATCTTTTATTCTTCTTTTTTTGGAATGCAGGATTTCCCTCAACCCCGGATATTGAATTCTTTCTCAGTGTGAGTTCAGTGTCCAGTGTAAAGGGAGTTTATGCGTTCAAAGAGATATGAGATTTCTCAGTTGGGAGTTTCACTGCTACCCAGAGAAAGGGAGAAAATACATATGCCCCAGAGTCCTAATTATAGAGATGGAGGGGTAGAGAAATAAAATCCACAAAGTAATACTTTGCAGTAGTGGATACTGTTCTTGTGACATTAACAAAACCTCTGTTTACTTTACTTGAAAGAGTTTACGATGTTAAGTCTTGTAAATGAGGTTGTCAAGATCATTAAGTGAGCAAACCATTAGATATTAATTAGTGTTAATTTTGACTGTACTTGACTTGAAACAGACCTTCAGTTTTCTAAATATTAGATATTATTTTATACATTATTTGTATTTATGGTCAGTCTTGCTTTTTGATGGCTAGGATTAATTTCTGAAAAGAGCATACTATGTCATGTTCCTAAATGCTGAACATAACAAGTGGGATGGCCCAAGCAACTCATCATTGTACACAGTTTCCTAATTGTAATGATTTCTAGTTAATGGGTTGGGAGCCAACATGTGATATGAGTTTCTTGACTGCTTTTCCAAGTGACTAGAAAGGGGGCTAATATGATATGATCTTAAGATGTAGGACAAATTGGAAATATAATTTTCCCCTTATTAATATGTTTTGTTTGGCAAGTCCTAGTTTTCTTCTTTAATTTTAAGTTTTCAGGATACTGTCTTAATCTACCCATTTAATTTGGCAGATCCAAGAGAATGAAAACATCAAAATAGAGAATGCTGAGAACAGCAGTAAGCTAACTATCTCCTCCACAAAGCAGGAACATTGTGGATGCTATACTTTAGTAGTAGAAAACAAGCTGGGCAGCAGACAGGCCCAGGTTAACCTCACTGTTGTAGGTAAGTGCACTGGATTATGATTTAATTTTTGTCTTTCATGTTGCTGGAATAAGTTTATATCCTGGTTTGGAGCACACAAGCTTTTAGGTTTCAGGTTACAGAATAAAATTTCATAAATGAGCTTTCAAGAAAGCAAACAAAATAATTTTGAGAACACTAATTAGCAAATGAAGAAGCCATATCCTCAATGAAGAAATCAAAACTATGCCTTCTACTGACCAGCATATTTACATATTAGCTTGAAGCTGGAGTGTAGAATCTCCCCGAACTCTTTAACTAGCTGAAACAAAAGCTTTATGTTGCTTCTTATTGCACTATTGATAAGTGTACAGCCTTAGCAAAGCTTATTGTTTTTTTCACAACTATGGCTTGTGCAAGAACAGTTAGAATAATCTATCTTCAGCAAACAGCTGAACCAAACCTTTGATTTATAGGCAATAATGTCTTGTGTGCCTGACAGAAACACCAGCTTTAGCATCATGTAAGCCTTTCCTGACAGGCTTGCACTAGTTTTGTAGGTCAGACTCAGGACAACCAAGTGAGGAGGTCACACAACCTTTTAAGATATGATATAATATGAGTATGACAAAGGGATATACATGCCAATCGACTTTCCACGATTTAAATCTATCACACGTGTGCTCTGGCGAGATCTTCAGGCTGCATTTTGGAACCTAATAAGTAATGTGTTTCAGTGGGCCTTGGGTGGAAGGGTGTTCTGCATAAAAGAGAGTGGGGGGAAGGTTATTTTAGCCCACCACCACCAATATAGTCAATACCAGCTTAGCTATATGGATAGACAAAGTGAATATATTGCTCTTTGACTAGTTGATAACCAAGTTCTGACACTTTAAAGACATTTGAGTACTCCAGGACTCTGTTTCTTGCCTCAGTTTTGGCAATGGAAAACCTGGAAAGGGTCAGAATTAAGAATAACGTTTTATATAAAAGCTATAATACTGCTAAATCTGTACATGAGATCACTCGTATTAGGGAATTCCTCCTTCAAGAGGGTTTATCTAGGGGACATTTCCAGCCATCTAATATTGCTGCTGTGCAGTGGCCTAACACAGGATATCTGGCTCTGCATGTAGCAAGCAACTGTAAATGGCTACCACAGGATAATAAATACCATTAGCATCTGTGGCCGTGATGAAGAGCAGGGTAAACAGGAACCACAAGTGCCTCGTTCTGTTTATTTCTGCACTTTTCTGACTTGTCTGATGAAATTGTTCCTGCATCAGGACCTTGCACAATGTCCCATGGCAAACTCCAGAGGGTGTTGTGGTCAGTTATTTCTTGAGAGTGCCTTAGGAAAGGCCCACCACTCCAATAGCTCCACCATTCCCACTTTGCACAGAGCACCAAGAAGTGGATGAGGTTTCCAAGTTTGCATGCCCCACCACTACCAGATTAAGGAGATCTACTGGGAATGCCATGCCTGGGAGGAACAATGCCGAAAAGCATAGAGACAGGAAGTGCACTACTTGCTGTTTCCCCTACCACCAGTTTCCTCTCACATCAGAAATCTCTCCAAGTGGATGGGATTGCTCCTGATCCTTTGGAGTAACTCAGCAACCCTCTACTTACAGTTATCTTCAATTTATTGTGGGACAACCCTTCAGAAGTGTCAAAAACTGGTGCACACATTTGTTCTTAGGGTAGACTGTTGCTAGGATATATATTTTTTAGTACAGGAAAGACTACTTCGAGCTGTCAAATGTTTAGATGTTAGAATTCTCTACATGCTTCAAATTCATGTTTAAATATCCATTCGAGGCAATGAATGGATTGTTAAAATGAATGAATGGATTGTTAAGATGGATTCTTAAAAAAGAAGGAGGAAAACAAAGCAGAGAGTGTAAATAAATTGGTAAAATGACATAACAAAAAAGGATGGAAAAGTCACCAGGAAGGGGAAAATTAATTTCTTAAGGGCACAATCCTATGCCAGAAAAAAGACAGGAAAACAGTCCTACAATTCTCAGCATGCCCCAACCAGCATGGCTGACTGGAGGGATACTGGGAGTTGTAGAACTTCTTTTTTGTCTAAACATGCGTAGGATTGTGCCCTAAGTATATAAAGCACTTTGTATTTGAGAAAAGGCATTTCAACAATTTAGGGGCATGCTAAAGAAGCTTAATTTTCCCCATCACTCTTTTTGTTTCATGGTCACAATGGCAACAGCAACTGCACTCCTGGGAGTCCCACTCCCAGCTGCTGATGGGTGTGTTTGTTTGTTTGTTTAAACCCTCCTGAGTGAGGGTGGGAAGTAATGCCTTCATTCTCATTTGGCTTCATGATGATATGAAGTATTCAGAATGAGGGAAGTGCTTTCTGCTCTCATTCTGGAGCCTGGTGGGGGGGAAATGATGGCACATACTAGCTGGAAATCTACTCAGTTCGCACTTCCAGAACCAATACACAAACTGAAACATAGTTTTGTGTGGACTTTGAAAGATTGCAAATTGAGGTGGAAATGGATGGTCGGACAAATGAGAAACTGAGAGAAACTGAAATGGACAGATTTGTCCATCTCTACTAGCAACGAGGAGTGTGACCTTTGCTGCTGGTAAATTTGCCCCACACCTAACCCTTTTACAACCCTTGCTCCCAAATTGCTGAAATGCTCCCCTGCCCAGCTTTGCAGTTTAATTTGGGGTGGGGGAAGGGAATTTCAGCTCAGCACTAAAACTCACTAGGTATTACAAAAGCAAGTTATACAATTAAGCAAAAAGATTAAGTGTGTCTGTAATGAAATTTTACAAGAGTAAATTACCATATTTTATGACAAATAATTTAATAACTGCTAGATATTACTGTCTAGCAGTTATTAAATTATTGATATTACTAGATATTACTGTTCTCCTTGTGGCAACAAACATGGGTTAACTTGCCCTGAGTTTAACTCTCATTGCTGTGCCTGCACTGTTAGGTGGAAGTACCTTCACCGCATCCTGACCTTTGGGTTGAAATAGTACTAATAGCTTGATCTTTGTCCCTGGGCAGAAATCTAACAATTTTATGTTTTCCATTTGACTTCTTTTTATAAAGCTATCTTCCATTTGAGCAATATTTATGATTGCATAGCATTGACATAAACTCATAATGTCTGCCAAGTACATTTGGCCTATAGAATGATACTGAAGCCAGAAGTGCAAAATGGTCAGCAAATGTTGCTGAACACTACACCTTTAATTCTTATCTAATAGTCTCCTGTTTTTAATGTGTCACTGGTGGTTTCAGAGGCTCAAAACTCCTTAACACACACACGCACGTGTGCGCGCCAAAACATATTCTGGTTGATAGTATCTTTTACCTTACCCTCCCCCACAGCTCCACCCTCACAAAGGCGCATACACTCACACCAAACACTTGCTCAGAACCCAGAAGGCTGTAACCATATGCGATCCTGAAAATCTCAACCTCTGTGTAAAATGATCACGTCTCTAGCCTTCATAGTTGAACTGATAACAGTATGGGCAATTTCTGGTGGTGGTGGTAAAAGCAAAGTCTACCCAAAAATTTTTTTTTAAAGAAAGAAAGGATGGGAAGAGTCAAAAAGGTGCATTGAAATGACACACAGAAGCTCTTGTAGAGAATTAAATGTGGAACGAAAGTTCACTGTATTCAGAATATTGAGGGAAGATGTTGTTTTATGAGCGGAAAGTTCTGTTTACTGCTTATTTATAAAACAAGACTTGCCCATTTCCCCTTCTCTAAGTCCATGTTTATACTCAAGATAGAATTCATTAGCATCCATATGGAATAATGTGTTTAATTTAAAGCCCTTTCCTCCTTTGGAAATAGAAGCTGCACAGTGTGTGTGTTTTCCAGTGAAAGCAAAGCAGTTTACAATGACCCCTAAGCCCTGAGAGCGGTAATGTAGAGTTCAGTTATGGCCTTTTATGGTTTCATTTTTCTCCCACAGATGAATCTCAAGTATAGCCTTTGCCAGCAATGTCGGCATGGACATCATCCAACAGGCTTTAGCAGTATATTAAATACCTTCTCTGGCTAAACAGCCTAGCCCATGGAAAGGAATTAATTGTTGCTTTATGTCTGCTCTTCATCTGGCAGGGGAATAATTGCAATAGCTAATAATAGTGTGGAAGGGTAATATGATAACTCCCATTAAAAAGTAGCCAAGGTATCTAGAGAGAACTACCTTGAGGAGGAGGATGCTTCCTTTCTGAAACAACTCTTCCGTCCTGGCAGTGTCTGCTTTGATCATGGCAGTCGCTACTTTGAAGTCATAAGCTGAATGAACAATAGCTAATACAGCAAACTTTCTGCTAGCTTGTGTAGAAAGAGGGCACATGCAAGGTAAACTCCACTAGCCACATTACAGATATCCAAGATTACTAAATTAATTGTATTTCTGCCCCTCCTCCATTCCTGTGACACCCCCTCCCCCTATAAGCAGTGCTTCCATTTATTTGAGCCAGTTTAAGCATGCAGGAAGGCAGTGTGGCGCAGCACATCTGGGACTACCACTTCCAGAATGCACACAGGTTCAGTTATATGGACAGGGCCCTCATAGCCAAAGCTCCGCTTGCACATGTACAGCCAGTGCATCAAAGAGGGAGCTCCAAAGCCTAGTCCACTCTCTGAGATGTGCAGAGAGATTTCAGTAAGGAGGTACCTCCAAGCATACAGTTCTCCATGTTAAAGGTGGTACAGCCCCTTTTCTAAATGTTTGAATCGGCTAACTGAGCATGAGTACTTTAAAATTGCTGGATGTGCTTTCCATTGTTGATCCTTTTTGCTTCATACTGTGGTTGTGGCTTGGAGACCACACAGGAAATTAATTATGGTACATTGGGGATGCATGCGGATGTTTATTTGGGAAGGTGGAACGCAATATAAAAATGAAGTATGGGATTGGCATGATATGGACACTTAAGTGTGAAATACAATATGAAAGTTTACTTAGCCCTTTAGGCCATGGTGTCCTCTAGAAACTGCTAGAGTCAACTTAAACATTCCTGAAGGAAATGGATGTAGACTTAATATAAAAGACTTCCCCAACTTGGTGCCCTCCAGCTGTTTTGGACTGCAACTTCCAGCATTCCTGGCTATTGGCCATGCTGAGTAGGGCTGATAGGAGTTGAAGTCCAAACCACCAGGATGGCACCAGGTTGGGGAGGGCTGTAATAGAATATCTAGGGCAGGAGACAGGCTTTGTTCTGCTGAATCTCATTCTTTGATTTAGGAAGTAGGCATAGCTCTGTTTCTTCCCTGGAAGCAGCAGCTGGAGAAGGGTGGAGCCTACACCCTATAAAGGAGATTTTCCCTGGAGATGGCGGACAGGGAAGAGAGAGAGAACAGATGCAAGCAGGTGCTTTCTGGCCTGCAATGTGGGGAGTTAGGTTTAGCTTTGCTGCTGCTTATTGGTTTTGTAAAAATGTATCTATTTTTTCACTGAGAAAATGCAATACATGAGACTGTTTGACTCCATAATCTGTGGCTGATTTTGAGTCCAGCATGTCCACTGACCAGACATTTCACAGACGGAGCAAGCCTTGTCCTCACTGAGTTCATCAGAGGAAAAAGTCTGGTTTAGGTAGTCCCATCCCAACAGTGTCCTTCCTTTTCCCAGTATAAATGAGTGCCTTTCTTTCTTATGAGAAAAACAAAAATACAGCAGTTAGAGACCCTTTTGCAGTGAGCAAAAAAACCTCCCTGTACCCTTGATCTGAATGGTCTGGCTCCTTCTGACAGGGACACCATCTGTGTGTGTGTGTGTGCGCGTGCGCGCGCGCGTGCACACACACAGTCTTGCAGAGTGCATAGAAATGCATTGTGGTCCTCCACCCCCAAAGTTCCTGGCAGTATACAAAACTGCAATCTGGGATGCACACATGCTCTTTCAGCCCTATCTGTGCCGTGGTGATAGGTATTTCACTAGTGCTGCCAAAACTGAATACAGAGAAAAGAGAAAGGTACTCTGAATTTTATCTTCTGTGTCTGGAAATGTATCCATGCTGCTGACATTTTGTGTTTTCTCTTAAAAAGTGGTAACACTTTGGTACGTTAGAATAGGACAATAACGGGCTTCTTAAATATACTTTTAAATTAAACAGTTGATTCAAGGTCTTAAAAATGCAAATCTAATCATTTTATACCAAGGAAGAACTATTACAAATCTAATCAGTTTATACCAAGGAAGAAGAAAAAAATCACCCTTCCTCCATCAAAAGGGGGAGACCCACTGGTTGCTTGAGGCCTGACAGTACTCAACCACAATATAAATTAGTTTCAGTACTCCCAACCATAATCCATTTATTTACTTGCAGTGTTTCTGTAAATTCAGTCCTGTTTAACCTCAGAACCTGTACCAAATGGGTCCGAATCATCCCGGTGGGTAACCAAGCTAATCCCAACAGACAAACATCCCAACAGACAAAATTGTAAATTGAAATCTATTTAAGGCTTTATTTCGGAAAAACACAGAACATAAAGAAAGCAGCATGGTGGTTATATGAGCATTAGAAACTTTCTCTATAATTACAGGGAAAGAGAGAAAATATCCCTGGTATATTTTCTTTGAACTCCCGGTCATCTTTGGCCATTTTTGGTCATATCCCCCTGAACACCTCCTCCCAGTTGTCTCTCGTGCTCAGGGCTACACTTCCCCACCCAACTAGCATTGAGTAAGGACATTCTCTTAGCAGCAGGTGCACACCATGAGATGTCAATACAGTACTTTTCCTCTTCTTAGTAGGCATATGAGCATGCTCAGTTCTGCTGTTCATTTCACTTAGGCACTCAGCCAGCATGTCGTGGCCTTGAACAAGCTCTGTGAAGCTGCTTGTAAAGACAGCTGAATTTTTTTCCCCTTTCTTCAAAGTCAGTCCTGCAAAATCTTAGTTAGAGTCTCAGTTAGTGAAATAATATCAATTAGCATACAATCAAACTTCAAGGTCTTCTCGCCCAGGAGTCTGGAATATAAAACTGGTTATGAGTCTGGGGTCTTTTAGGGGCTCTTCTTGTAGGTCTCCCCAAAACCCTCACTCAGGTCCTTCAACCATTCCAGATCAAATTAGCCATCTTTACTCTTTGCTAACCCTTTTAGTACCAGATTAACCGTTTCCAGCTGTAATAATTTGTGCCTATGCTTAAGGTTATTCTGAAATTCAAACTCAGTAGTTTAAACTCCAAAACATGATGCCCTCCATAGCCATTTTTTAGATTTTCAGGAGATGCCCAGTTTCGCAGACCCAGATGTCTACCTTTTTGCCCATCGTCAGTAAGATCAGTGCTTTAAGGCACCTGGCATGACTGGGCAAATGCTTGGGACAACAGGGTCTAGAGGACCCACAATTGTTGTTGACACCAATCACCAGTATCCCCTATTTTGAAATATATATTTCAGTAAGGTAGTGAGTCTGCTGTGAAGCAACGTGCTGGCTAAGCCTGGAGCCACCTGCCATCTTTTCACCAGAATTCCTCTGGGCTCTGCTATGTTGAAATCCAGAGGCATTCTGGAGAAAAGAAGATGGTGAGTGGCTGCAGCTTTGGCCAGCGTTTCAGAGCATGTGCACCATCCTAATAAAAATATCACAAAAGGAGAAAGGGACCCCTGCCTGCTGCCCCCTGGTAAGTTTACTAGAGGATCAGCAGGGTGGTGTGGGGCCCCCAGAGGGCATCTTGCCAAGTTGGAGCAGGCCCTGGGTGTTGCCTGTTCAGGTGCTGAAAATAGACTTTAAATGACTCTGCGCATTGAAAACTAAAACAACTAGGGAAATGTGCCACGAGATTCAGAAGAAATGGGAAATTATCCATAAGATTTTTAAAGTATCAGGTTATATCCAAAATAGATTCACAATTATTATTATTAAATACAAATAATATCTACCTAAACATCATTGACTCTAAGTTTATAACATGTCCAAATTAGTTTTTGGGGGAAGATGTTTAAACGGTTTTTTATTACAAAATTGAATAAGCAAATACCACTTCTGGTTATCCTTGTCCAGTCTTTGTCTTCCTTACTTAACAGGAACCTAATTTGTTAGTTTTGACATCACTTAACAGATTCACAATTAAACTGTAGTCCTGCAAGTCCTGCTTCCTACTTGGAAGCAAGTTCCACTGAAGTCACAGGTAGTCAGGGGTTAATTAATGTGAACATAAGAAGACCCCTGCTGGATCAGACCATGTTCCATCAAGTCGAGCATCCTGCAGTGGCCAATCAGATGCTTCTGGGAAACCCACAAGCAGGATAAGAAGGCTATAGTCCTTCATTGCTCTCAACAGCTGGTATTTAGTGGCATCCTGCTTCTGAACTGGGACGTTGCAATCACTAGTAGCCATTAATAGACCTCTTCTCATTCACATAGTCCACAGCATCTGCCACCAATTATTGATCATCCCTCATTTAATTAGTTTAGCCTATATGCTGCCACCTGCCATGCCTTGAATTGACTTGAGCTTTAGAGTAGCAGCTGCTTGCTGAAAAAACAAACCAGCTTACATCTGTAAGCAAAGTGGTGGTTGCACCACAGTGAGCTTTCATACAACTATTTCAACTCAGAGCACAGATAAAAGTCCAATTAAAACAAACAAAAAACCCAGCACTGACCCAGCATGGTCGCAAAAGTTTATGTGTGACTGTGCTGTTACTTAGTAAATATATTTAGGATTGTAGCTTTACTAATGGTAGATTTACTAAGCTTTAGTAAAATATAGGGCTTTTCCCACAGATATGCAGACATATCTGGGCATATAACTGATTTCTGTGTGCTTTTCCTGATCTGCAGATAAACCTGATCCTCCAGCAGGAACGCCTTGTGCATCAGACATAAGGAGCTCTTCCCTCACTCTCTCATGGTACGGCTCCTCATATGATGGAGGAAGCGCAGTGCAGTCCTACACGGTGGAAATCTGGAACACGGTGGACAAAAAATGGACAGATCTCACTACTTGCCGTAGCACGTCTTACAACATCCAGGACCTGCTGGCTGACAGGGAGTACAAATTCCGGGTGCGAGCTGCTAATGTGTATGGGATAAGTGAGCCAAGTCATGAATCTGAGTTAGTAAAAGTAGGAGACAAGCAAGAAGGTAAGTCTTTGCCACATGGAGACGATGATTATCTTTAAGTATGTTTGCCATTTGGCCTCCAGTTGTCAGGTTTTAAATGCAGGTATTGCTTAATATGCCAGGTTGGATATACGCACATGAAAATAGAGTCTTTATGTTGTTGCATCACTTCATGGTTCAGGTGGTTGGAAGGTCCAGGCTTTTTAATGAAATATTGGGATGCCAAGAATCATCTGTTTGTGTGCACACACGTGTGTGTGTGTGTGTAAGAGAAAGAAATAATTTTAATGAGCTTCAGTGCCTTGGAAGGACTTACGACAGGAAAAAATATTTTTGCCTCAGATTTATTAATTCTAATTAATTCCAGTTGCACCAGCATTCTACTATTGGTGCAGTGGTGTAGTACAGAAAAGCTGGTGAAGTGTAGCAGTTAAGACCATGAGCTGTTTTAACTAGAAAATCCCTGGTTCAAAAATTAGCTTAGCCATAAGTTCACTATGTAATTCAGGGGAGGGACTGTAGCAGAGTGGCAGAGCACATGTTTCGCATATTGGAGCTCTCAGGTTTAACCCCTGACATCTCCAGTTAAGAGGATTAGATAGTAGGGGATGAGAAGGCCTCTGCTGGAGTCTGGGGAGAGCTGCCTCTAGTCAGAGAAGACAATGCTGGGCTTGATGGACCAATGGTCTGACTCGATATAAGGCAGCGTCTTCTGTTCCTAGGTGGTGGCCTTAGGCAAGCCACTCCCACCCAGCTTTCGTTCGCCACTCCGTATGTGTAGCATGGCAGTAATATTCTGAGTTACTTTACAGGCCTTGTCTGTTATAAGGGTAACTTAAAACGGTATGTGGAGCATTTGGGTGCTTGAGGAAAAGGGGTATATTGTGGGTATAATGGCGTGTGTGAGTGGGGGAGGGGGCAGCTGAGGCTTTGTACATTGCAGTGATCCTTGAGGGATGCAGTGTCTGTTAACAGATCGCAGGATGAGGTGCGGACTGCCGTTTCCTCGTGTGCATATTAGTAGGGGATTTCAGGGAAAACTGCTGTTTTTGAAGGCACCCTAGGTTTATTTGTTTGTCCTCTTTTCATTTGCAAAATGTGATATCCTGAATAAGGCAACCCCAAAGTAGTTTACGGAATATATATAAAACAACACATAAAACAACAGTGCAGCAGCATAATTTACACCACAAAATATTGGGTTGTATCCAAAGTTAGTCCTACTTGGAGTAGACCCAGCAAAATGAATGGGACTTGTTAGACAACATTGGATACAGCTATAACCAGAACTTCTATCCTACAGCAGCCCTCCTGAATAACCAGGCTTTCAGTAGTTGCCAAAAGAACAACGGTTAATGAGCCAGCCGGGCTTCTCTTGGGATGGCATTCCACGGTTGTGGCACCACAACTGAAAAGGCTGCGTTTCTCATGGACACCCACCTTGCATCTGAAAGTGGAGGAACATGGAGTGGGGCTTCAGCTATTGGCTAAGTGCATGTGGAATGAATCCTTCAGATATCCTGGCCTTCTATTTTTTAGGGCTTTAAAGGTTAGAATCAACCCTTTCCATTGGATCCAGAAACAAATTGATAACCCATAAAATTGGAATAATATCCTTAGTGAAGAGAGTCCAAGATAAAAGCCTGGCTACTATACTGTATATTGGACCAGTTGAAGTTTCTGAGCACTTTTGAAAGGCAGTCCCATGTTAGAATAGTCCACCCTGGATGTTACGATAGAATGGATGATGGTGGCCAGGTTTACCTCCTCCAGACATTGGCACAGCTGGTAAAAGGTGCTCCTGGCTCCCCCTGCCAGGAGCAGCACCAGATCCAGAAGTACTTCCAAGCGATAGACCTACTTTTAAGGAGAATTAGAGCCCCATCAGTTTATCAGCAGCAGTTATTTTATATGAGAAGAGTATTCTGAACTGAGAGCACCTGATGGTGCAGCATTGTGAAGCTAAGAAGGTGTAGACTCGATCAGTTTCTTGGATGGGAGACCACATATGATCAGTCACTTCTTAATGTCAAGATTAGACCTTTAGGCAGCATACGACTACTATAGATACTGAGGTGGTTGTATGCTAATAATGCTTAGAATCTTTTACATTGCTTTAAAGAGTTCAAAGCTTTCCTCAGAAATCTTTTTTTTTTTTTTCATCCTTACAACTACCTTGTTAGGTTGGTCAGCATTATTATCGCCTGCTTGCCCTAATGGGGCACTGTGGCTGAGTGACTGTAGATTTCCAGTGGGTATTTAAGGGAGTACATGGCTGAGGCCAGATATGAAGCAGGGATTTCCTGAAGCATAGCCTATCCACTTATGCTACATCAACCAATTTCCTGAACAGAAAGAAGCGGCCAAGCTGTGAAAAATATGCATGAATCTGATCTTAGAGCACTGGCTGCAGCTGGTTATGGAGGTGTAGCATGGGAAGTGAGAAGATTCAAGTCTGGGCATTAGAATATGGTTATGTAGAAGCCAGGCACAAGATAAGATGTGATACAATGCTAGGCATGGACAAGGGCTTAATCTTACTGAAATCGCTAAGGGCATTTCTGCATGAGGCTTTTATCCCACGCCTTTATTGAGGCTTCTGCTCCAGATTCTTTGATGAATTACAATTGGCTCCTTTACATGTGCTTTTTTCCGGGAGGTTTCTTTCACTGCCTATCTGTGTTTCATTGTACAACCACGAGATATTGCTGTGGTATAGCAGAATTATGCAAATACATGGAGGGTTTCATGGCGCCATTCAGGATATACCAGACTTTCCTCGTTAGACCCCCTTCCCCGCCCCCGTCGTGATAATGGTCGCAAAGCATGGGACAGGCCCTGGAGGGTGACAACATTGTGTAAAGGACTTGCAAACTACCATGAGCGAGCAATCATGAGCGCACCATAAAAGCCTCGTGAAGGAAAGCTCTAAATGTACATTAAATCAATTGTGTGTACATGAAATGCAAATAAGCAGTGAAGATGAAGGCGTGACACCCCCTAGATTTCCAGTGCTTGTCATTTGCAACTCCTTTCCCTGCCGCAGTTCCTCAGCAGAATTTGACCAAAGTACTTTCTGAGTAGACTAGGGGCAAAATGTGGGTCCAAAATGTGGGCCGGTGCCTTAAAGACTGTGGTAGAAGCTCTGCTGCTCTGGACACCTCTTTTTTAGTGCACTTCTTACAAGTTTCTTATCTGTTTGTGGCATGCTGTCCAGATGTCTTCCCTTGAGCTTGTGCTTCTGTTGCAAGGATACTGAGTATTGTTCATGTGTCAAAGGCACATATTGAATATTATCTGTGCTGTAAATTGTGAGGGGTGAAACAATTGCTCTTCCTCATATCTGGGCCACTTTATGATTTTCTTAAAATTCTCTGAACTTATTCTCTAGTTTAGTGTGCTTAGGATTGCAACCTAAGGTATTTTAAAAAGAGAGGGAAAAAATAAGCCAAGCACTCTGCTGCACACCACTCTTAATACAGAAGCACATGTAGCCTTAAAAGGGGAGGGGAGGGAATACTAGCAAAGTTAACATTTCATCCTCTCTCCTGCAGCCGTGTTCCTGCCTTTCATGAATGTTTTGGGTGAACATGTTTTATTTTGTTCAAAAACAGCAAAGTGCCTTTTTGGCACTGTCTCCTTAAAAGCCTTGTTATGGCATAAGCTTTTGGGAGGCCTGAGTCCACTTCATCATAGTCCACGAAAGCTTATACTACAATAAATCTGATTGCCGTTAAGGGGCCATAAAACACAGCAAAGAGACAGGCTAATACTCTGGAAGTTGTTTTATTCATTTCTGTGAAAGCTGTACACTCATGCTCCACAGCACTGGAGCTGCAATACGCATGCAGCATTTTACAATAACAAAGTAGTAGATTGACAGCTATGAACTTGAGCACACTCTGGGAGAGAGCGGAGGATAGGAAGGCCTGGTCTGCTATGGTCCATGGGGTCATGAACAGTTGGACACGACTTAACGGCTGAACAAGATTGACACCTATGGTGGTACTCCTTCCCTCAACAATGTCCTAGCTAACAAAGCTTCCTATTCCACCCCTCTCTTATTTTTCTGGAGATTTAATACACTTGCCATCCTGAGCACAGATTATGGCTAGTGGCTAAAAAATGGAGGGAATTTCAAAGAGCTACCTCTTGAATAAGTCTATCTCCTGCTACATCCCTCCCCCACACACCTCCATTATGTGGAGAAGTAAGCATGATGCTATGGATGCTGGGTTGGAGGGATATGAAAAGGCCCTATAGGTTAACAACACAATTCTCATAAAGTACTCAGGACAGAGAGCGGCTCAGGATTTCATGGCCTGCATGGCAACCATGAATCTGTCCAAATTGTATCTGGCCCCACTTATTCGGCAAGGCATACTTTCGATCTGATCTTCTGTGTAGGGTGGGATGATGATGGTAATCTAGGATTGGAGGAACTTTCTATAGTTCCATTGTCATGGACAGGTCACTGCCTGGTGGGGTTTAGATTTGCTTGACATGGAGCTTCTTCAGGGGTGGGAGGCCAATGGTTCGCCACAGGAGACTGATGGACCCAGATAGTTTTCTGATGGCTCTTGGGGATTTTCCTGTCATCTCAGCAGGTGATTCTGTCAAAGCCCTGGTTGACCTATGAAGTGGAGAAATGGTCTGGGCAGTTGACACAATTGCTCCTGAGCATCCTCTTCCATGGAGTGGAGCCCAATAAGCCTTGTTCTTCAGGGTGCTGCAGCAGATGAAATGAGTGGGGCGTTGACCAGAGTGACATTGGCAGAAAACTTGGAACAAGTCTGATTAA
Organism: Heloderma suspectum; assembly: GCF_057233095.1. Taxonomy (NCBI): domain Eukaryota; kingdom Metazoa; phylum Chordata; class Lepidosauria; order Squamata; family Helodermatidae; genus Heloderma; species Heloderma suspectum. The sequence goes on along the minus strand of NC_139458.1, from coordinate 154,349,635 downwards.
CAGAAATACAGGAGGAGGAGCTTGGTAGCCCCATCGAGAGCATCTGGGTTGAAATAAATGGAGCAAAGAATAAAAGGAACCTGGTGGTCGGAGTCTACTACCGGCCACCCAATCAAGGAGAAGACAAGGATGAAACTTTTGAAAAGCAAATAGCCAATGTTTTAAGGAAGCATGATGTAGTAGTAATGGGGGACTTCAATTTCCCCGATATTTGTTGAGAGACAAATTCTGCAAAGCATGGCCCCTCCAGGAAATTCATGACTTGTGTGGTGGATAACTTCCTCCTACAGAAAGTAGAGGAAGGAACTAGAGGATCGGCTATCCTTGACTTGATCCTAACCAACAGAGATGACTTAGTGGATAAAGTAGCAGTTACAGGAACTCTGGGGGAAAGCGACCATGTTGTACTTGAGTTCTTGGTTCTAAGGGAAGCAAAAGCCAAGTGTAGTCAAACGCGTACCCTGGATTTTAGGAAAGCTGATTTTCATAAACTCAGAACAATGATCAGTAAGGTCCCATGGCAAGCGATGCTAGCGAGAAAAGGAGTCCAAGATGGGTGGGAGCTTTTAAAAAAGGAAATTCTCAAGGCACAATCACAAGCAATTCCAACAAGAAGAAAAGGTGGAAGACAACAGAAGAAGCCAATGTGGCTTCAAAAAAAGCTTAGGGATGACCTGAAAACAAAAAAGGACACATATAGGAAGTGGAAAGAAGGCCAAGTAACAAAGGAAGAGTACAGGCAGATAGCACGGAATTGCAGGGATGGCGTCAGGAAGGCTAAAGCTGAGAATGAGCTGAGGTTAGCGAGGGATGCTAAAAGCAACAAAAAGGCTTTCTTCAGCTACGTGCATAGTAAAAGGCAGAGGAAAGAAATGGTGGTTCAGCTATTAAATAAGGATGGCAAAATGATAACAGATGACAAAGAAAAGGCAGAGGTGCTCAATTCTTACTTTGGCTCAGTCTTCTCCCAAAAGAGGGTCTATGCCCCCCCTGGCAAAACCGAAGTACAGGCTGAAGGGGCAGGATTGCAGCTTGAGATCAACAGGCATATTGTCAAGGAACACCTCATTACTTTGAATGAGTTCAAATCTCCAGGGCCAGATGAACTGCATCCTAGAGTCATAAAGGAACTGGCAGACCTCTCAGAACCGCTGTCTATTCTCTTTGAGAAATCATGGAGGACGGGGGAAGTGCCAGATGACTGGAGGAGGGCTAACGTTGTCCCTATCTTCAAAAAGGGTAAAAAGGAGGAACCTGGGAACTACAGACCAGTCAGTCTGACATCAATCCCTGGGAAAATTCTGGAGCAGATCATAAAGCAATCCATCTGGAAGCACCTTGACAACAATGCCGTGATTACTCGAAGCCAACATGGATTTGTCAAAAACAAGTCCTGCCAGACAAATCTGATCTCATTTTTTGATCAAGTCACCTCCCTTGTAGACCGTGGGAATGCTGTAGACATCATATACCTCAACCTCAGCAAAGCTTTCGACAAAGTGCCCCATGATCTCCTGATGAGCAAACTAGCTCAAAGTGGGCTAGATGAAACAACGATCCGGTGGATCCACAGTTGGCTACAGAATCGGACTCAAAGAGTGCTTATCAATGGGACCTTCTCAAACTGGGGAGAGGTAACGAGCAGGGTACTGCAGGGCTCAGTCCTGGGCCCAGTGCTCTTCAACATTTTTATTAATGACTTGGAGGAGGAGGTGCAGGGAATGCTGATCAAATTTGCAGATGACACAAAATTGGGAGGGATAGCTAATACTTTGGAAGACAGAAACAAAATTCAAAGTGATCTGGATAGACTGGAATGCTGGGCAGAAAACAACAGAATGACATTTAATAGGGACAAATGCCAAGTTCTGCACCTAGGAAAAAGAAACCAAATGCACAGTTACAAGATGGGGGATACGTGGCTCAACCACACTACAAGCGAGAAGGATCTTGGAATTGTTGTCGATCACAAGCTGAATATGAGCCAACAATGTGATGTGGCTGCAAAAAAGGCAATTGCTCTTTTGGGCTGCATTCATAGAAGCATCGCTTCCAAATCCCAGGAAGTACTAGTTCCCCTCTACTCAGCACTGGTTAGGCCTCATCTGGAGTACTGTGTCCAGTTCTGGGCACCACACTTTAAGAAGGATGCAGACAAACTGGAGAGGGTTCATTGGAGGGCAACAAAGATGATCAGGGGACTGGAAACAAAGCCCTATGAAGAGAGACTGAAAGAACTGGGCATGTTTAGCCTTGATAAGAGAAGACTGAGGGGAGATATGATAGCACTCTTCAAGTACTTGAAAGGTTGTCACAGAGAAGAAGGCCAGGATCTCTCCTTGATCATCCCAGAGTGCAGGACACGGAATAATGGGCTCAAGTTACAGGAAGCCAGATTCTGGCTGAACATCAGGAAAAACTTCCTGACTGTAAGAGCAATACGACAATGGAACCAATTACCAAGGGAGGTGGTGGGCTCTCCCACACTGGAGGCCTTCAAGATGAGGCTGGACAGCCATTTGTCAGGGATGCTCTGACTTGGATTCCTGCATTGAGCAGGGGGTTGGACTCGATGGTCTTGTAGGCCCCTTCCAACCCTACTATTCTATGATTCTATAACACGGGCTGTAGCTCATTTTAAAACCTACTCTGTGGCAATAAGGATGGCAAAGGAATTGTACTTCTCTGACACCATTGCATCTGCACAGGGTGCAGATGCTCACCCAGCAGAGCTTTTTTGGGTGTTGGTAATAGACTAGATGAGGGCAAACAAACTGAAGCTTTATCCAGACAAGACAGAGGTGTTCCTGGTTAGTCGAAAGGCAGATCGGGGAACAGGGATTCAGCCTGTGCTTCATGGAGTTACATTCCCCCTGGAGACTCAGGATTTCAGTTTGGGTGTACTCCTGAACTCGGCCCTGAACCTGGATGCCCAGGTTTTGGTGGTGGCCAGGAGAGCACTTGTGCCGCTGAGGCTAGTGTGCCAACTCCACGCATTCCTGGAGATGTCTGATCTGGCCACCGTCACATTTTATTTGTTTATTGCATTTATGTCCTGCCTTTTTTCCTCTTTCAAGGAACCCAAGACAGCTTACCTTATCCTCCTCTCCATTTTATCCTCATAACAACAACCCTGTGAGGTAGGTTGGGCTGAGAGCCTGTGACTGACCCAAAGTCACCCAGTGAGCTCCCATGGCTGAGTGGGGCCTAGAACCCGGACCTCCCGGCTCCCAGTCCAACACTCTAGCCACTGCACCACACTGGCTCTCACATGCCTTAACTTTCCATTTGGACGACTCTGCGTGGGGCTGCCTTCAAAAACTGTTCAGAAATTTCAGCTGGTCTGGAATGCTGCAGCCAGACTGTTGACTCAAGCTGGTTACAGGGAGCACATGACTCCCTTGTTACGACAGGCTACCAGTCTGTTTACAATCAGAATTCAAAGTGCTGGTTTTGACCTATAAAGCCTTATATGGCTTCACCAGGCTACCTGAAAAACTGCCTTCTCCCATATACCCACTGAGCTTGCCTCAGTCTTAAGATCTTCAGGAGAGGCCTTTCTTTTGAGATTGCAACGCAAAAGAGGGCCTTCTCAGTGGCTGCTCCTAGCCTGTGGAACTCCATCCCAAGGGAGGCTAGGCTTGCTCCTTCTCTGCTGTCCTTCTGCTGGCAGGAAAAGACCTTTTTATTCAAGCAGGCCATTGGTGTGCAATCAGGTCTGTTGGGTTGGATGCTGTTTTTATTGTTATTGCTATGTTTTCAATTGTGTTTTAATGAATTGGTTTTATTATTGTCTTAATTTTTATTTATGATTGTAAGCCTCCTTGAGTGCCATTTTTCTTGGTAGAAAGGCAGGGTACAAATTAAATTAATCAATCAGTTCTCTATATATTGCCATATTGTTTCTTATTCATCCTTACAAATTCTCTAAATGATTAGAGCAGAAATACTATAAATCATATCCTGACACTCATATATTCCAAGCAAGATGTAAAAGGGGCCTTGTGAACTTCTTGCTGCTAGTCTTATAGAGTTATTCTTAACCGCCTTGGATAACAGTGAAAAGTCTAGCCTCTATTGTTGCTTTTTAAAAAGAGAGTAAGGTGTCCATTACGTTCAGTCCATAGGGAATGAATTATGTGTTCCAATTCCCTGTTCCTCTTTTTAAGTACATTTTATACGTAGTACTTTGTAGGTTTAACTGACTCCAGCACTAACCACAAAGGGTTCATAATATTTATTGTCTTAAGTGTAAAATAACATTGCAGTAGTTCAGAGTTATTTGATATTAATGTCAGCTCCTACATTCTCATGGGGTTCATCCAGATTTTGTTAATTGAGGATTTCACTGGCAGGACATCTCACTGAAGATCAAAATGCTTCTTTGTTATGTATAATTAAAATAACTTTTATGTTCCATCCATGAAAGATGGTAGCAGAAGAGCCGGAAAGTGCCAGCTGTTTGGATAGAACTGCCTGCGAAGACAGTGTTCCTGTGCTGCAGTGCCCCCTTTCTGTCACTGAAGGAAGAATATCTTTTGGGCTTGCTTAATTCTCCCAAATGTTGTAGTTTACAGTGGGCCGTATTTACAAAATGAAATATATTTATAATGAAAATGAATATATTAAGCTTGCTTTTTGGTCCTGCACAGGTCCCTCAGGCATTTCTGAAGTTTGGGTCCAGCAGCTCTTTGCTGATTAAGCATTACATTTTTGCTTGATTGCAATCTGTAATGTTTGAAATCTTCAGCTGGTATTTAAGAATTTATTCGGATGTGGATGGTGTTTCTTTACTCAACACAGAAGTCAGACAAGATGGTCTTTTAACCCCTTAAAAATTCACAATTCTATTTTATTTGCGCATCAAAATATGCCCATCTATGATGCTGATTCCTGCCATAGAAACCTACAGCAAGTTTCTTCATGCTTCTGTTGTCCAGTTGCCATCTTAAAACTGACCTACATATGGACACCATTTGGAAATGGCTATAAATGGCCTTGTGGAATGGCTGTTCCACACGGCAGCTGTAATATGTAGAGTGGCTCAGCATGTGGATCCATCCCTGTTGGGCAGAGACTTGCCATACTACTGCCAGCTATGTCACGGCAACTACTACTAGAGATAGAGATGTGTGAGAAATTCACTCTCAAGGTTTTTTAAAAAAACGATTTACCGAATTCACACCTCCCAGATCAGAATGCAAACCCAATTGCAGTTTGCTGTTAGAAATCTGTATATTTCTGAGCTTATGATACGTTATGCAAAGCAGAACATATTGAAAATATGTTCAACAACATGCACACATTTGGAAAATGCACACATTCCCAAAATGCACACAAACATTTTATTCAATGGGTACGTGCATCCAAAAGTGCATATGTTTAAAAATACACACAAAAATGTTTACATTAATACGTACATTACAAAAATTGCATATGAATTTCCATGTGGCTTTTTTTTTTTTAACCAAGTTTGTGTGGGGGTGGGATGGAACAAGCTTGACTTCAAAAAACCAACTACCTCATCAAGAATGACATTGACAGCTCCACCCATTCCTAACCAGATATGTCTAACGGTGGCATGAAGACTTGACAGCATAATGGGAGTTACCTATTATGGAGAACTACTCGGCATATTATAGCTGCCGTGTGAAGCAGCCGCTATGAGATGTTTGAAGTGGCCTCTACATGGCAAAAATTAAGCCAAAGTTATGTAGGCCCATCCTTAGCAAGTACTGCCAGGTGCTTCACCAGTAACACTCATGAAGAATTAGAACCAGCTTTTCTAGGTGTGGGTATCATAAGAAGCTGCCTTATCCCCTGTCAAACCACTGCTCCATTGATCCCGCTATTGCCTGCTCTGACTGGCAGCAGCTGTCCACAGTCTCAAGCAGAGAGCATCACCTGCCACCTGATCCTTCTAACTGGAGAAACCAGGGATTGAATCTGGGACCACCCACATGCAAAGCAAGAACTCTATCACTGAGTTCTTTCCTCCTCAAAGATGCTGTCACTTGGAGATGTAAAAGTCTGATAGGAGTTGATAAGATGCCAGATGTAACTGCAGATTGATTTAACAGAAACTGCCACATACAAAAATGTTTACAGCAAATTTAATGTCAAAGCTTTCTACTAAAGAGCCGAAAGGGAGACTGTAAGGGCCCAGGGCATGGTCTGAAGGCACATGAGGCAGGCACCTGGCTGAATGTAAGCAGGTCTAGGTCTGCCAGTGCTTGGAGGGAAGACCACCTTGGAATCACATGTAGCCACCTTGAGTTTCATGATGGAAGAAAGGTGGGATATAAATTAATTAATTAACAACAACGATAATAAAGTATGAAAAGGAAGTTAAAAATAGAGAAAATCCAATAATGTGAATGACCTACTGAGATTCTCTAGTCACATTGCCGCAAAGTGCCCCTGCCTGGAGAGGAGGAACATGCATATGGAACAGAATGTAACTTTTATTCCTTTAAAAATACGTATTTATAGTTATTTCTTTATTTTAATTTATGGTTAAACAACTGAAAGTGCAAACAGTAAAGAAGAGAAGGATGGGGGAAGGAGGAGGGAGGGGCTTAGAGTTTGAAGGAGAAGTAAATGTTAATGACAGCTCATATTGAATGTCAATGTATGGGGTACCTCTTCATAGAAAAGAGAAAAAGTCCAGCACATAAATCTGTATAATCAGTCCAAATAAGTGTCCATACAGTGTTGCTGATGATAGGCCCACATTCGATTATAGAAAGGGAAAAGAGGTCCTCAGTCCATTGGATGATCAGTGGCAGGAATGTGTCCTTAGTGCTGCAATACAAATCTCTAGGTAACCATAAGTGCTTTCATGAGCCACCTATATTGGTCATCAGGCAGTTCACAAAGCACAGTAATGTCATTTGACAACATATGTGCATCTTCAAGCTTCAAGCACATCTCTGGAATGAGTTCGATAAATATAACAACAGTCTGGAAAGGGGCCACCACAGGACATATAACTTATTCTTAAAAGGGAAAAAGATGATATAAGAAGGAATTCATTATAGATATATAGATATGTTTTTATATTTATTTATAGGCCCTAAAGAAGAAGAAGAAGCGGAAGGGTCGGATGATGGTAAGAAATGTGCTTTTTCACCATGTTGTGTTTTTAGCTTGTGGTTCTTTTGTAATTGGTTGTTCTTCCTGTCAACATCTAGAAGAGAAAGAAACGGAAGTTGACTATCGGACAGTGACTATCAATACAGAACAAAAAGTTTCAGATTTCTACAATGTTGAAGAAAGATTGGGATCGTAAGTGTAACAATATGTTTTGTCCATTCTGTAATTAGATTGCTGAGAAGTCTTGATGGAATACCACCATATTGGCAAGAGGTCAAATATCCTTTAGGTTTCTCTTGGATCTTAGCCTCCTGGATGCTTTATCTAGTCAGCTTGCCTTTGTTAAACTCAGTTTAGGATTTGTCCATTGCCAGTGTGGCTTTCCAGTTTCCTGTTTCCCCACCTGTTTCCCTGTTTCTGGTTTTCTTTTTGAGACTATTATGTTCTCACAGTTTGTGTTCTCCCTGGCCTTCCGGTCCCTCCTTTGTTGGGTCATTAGGTGGGGCATCTGGATAGATTAGTTTTACCCAATCTTATCTGCTCATACCTATCTAGTTGCCTAGATTCCTTACCAGGGACTAGCTCTTGAACCTGTAAAAACTATCGTTTTTCTCTCTACATGGCTACCATAGATAGCACTGGGGTAGGTACCTCCCACATACATAGTTCCCCTCAAACCTCATTGCTGGAACCTGTGGTTACTTGAAGGAAAGGCACTTTTCACATTCAAATTATAACAGAATCATATACTGGAAATTAAAATAAGGTTGCAGCCCTAAGCACGCTTAGTTGAAATTTAACTCCATCAAAATCAGCAGAACTTGCTTTAGAGGAAGTATGTTTAGGATGAGAGCATTAATGTGAAATATATACCATTATTTCTGTTTCAAAAATCTAACGTGGGACAAAGCTAATCCACCTTCTGCCCACCTTTCATGTTTCTATGTCCCCAATATTTTTTTTGGTTCCTCCACTGATTGCTCCTTTTGTATTGCTCCTTTTGTATTCTAACTGATTGCTCCTTTTGTATTCTAACCTTGAAAATGGGCTTCTTCCTTTCTTTAAGGGCGTCTAAGTGGTTCCAGAGATTTTTGCTGTGAAGACAAGAATAACTCAAGCCCCACAAATATATAAAGCCAATTGAATTTGTGCCGTGCAGTCTGACTGAATGGCAGTTATCCACTATGTAATTTTATAGCTTCATTATATTCCTTAGGGATAATGAGATTACAACTTCCCCCTTGCCTGTAGGAGATATTCCTTGCTGGCAGTGGTTGTAATCCCCAAAGCATACTAGCGATAATGGTAATGCTTAGTGAAGGTCAGTTGTAAAGGGCCTGTCCTGGGTTCTGTGTATGCAGCTTGCCTGCTGTGCAGTAACAAAGTCATCATAAGATTTGTCCATCAGATATGGCTTTCCTGCCTTCTCAGAGGCATGATCCTTTATCAAGCAATAATACTGAATTCAGTCCAGTTGTGTATTTTTTCAGTTACATACATCCGTGTATAACAGAATTGTCAGCTTCCTGCCGAAATTTGGCAGCAGACCCCTCCATGGCTATTGCAGTGGTTAAATTTAGCTTGTTTCTAAGCAAAATGAAACCCTTTTGGGTGTTCTGTAGTGGCCAAGCTAAATTTGGCCATTTGGGAGCACTGCAGCTGTATGGATACCATTTTGGAAGGGATTTTAAAAGAAAATTTGGTGGGGGCAGGGGGCACAGTCGGGGGGCAGGGTGCAGGTGGCCCATAGGTCGTCGGTGGCCCACCCCTGGGCGCAGCATCTGAATCCAAGACTCACATTAATCATTCCATGATATCAGAAAGCATGTTTATCACAGATCCTTTGGCCCCCTCTATCCTTAAGCACTCACTCACACACAAATAGAGAGGCTTCAGTCTCACGCCTTTAATTCATTATTCACAGGTTCATTACAGATGCAAATCCTTGAATGCTGTCTAGCTACAAGGGAATGCCTCCAGGGGATTCAAATGGGATCACCGAAAGTTGCCCGTAGTTTGAAAGGGAGGCTTTCTGGCTAGGCTAACTTAGGGAGGGAGGTCCCGCCCCTCACGTGATGCTTCCCTGTGTAGCCTCTCACGCATCGCTAACCCGGTCGATGGTCTGAGCTCGCCCCGACGCTTCCCTCTTAGCTCTGCACTGCCGCTTCACGTCTCTTAGGTCACGGTCCCCAATGCCCTCCTCCTCCTGCTTGCTGCTTCTCACAGAGGGGGGCAAGGAGGAAGCTTTATGCCTGGCCATCTGGGAGTTGGTAACCTGAGAAGCACGCCTACCCATATCTGAACTGGCTTATGAAAATGCCTCCCCCAGTTCTGGCTGCTCCTCTTCTGAATCTGAGCTGCTAACTATCTCCCTGCACTCAGAATCAATCCTGACAATGTTCTACAATACATTTTCAGTCTGTGTTGTGTACTGACTCCTAAACACTGAAATATATTCATGGAAATTATTCTGTACCTTTCAGAGGGAAATTTGGACAAGTCTTCCGGCTTGTTGAGAAGAAAACTGGAAAGGTTTGGGCAGGAAAATTTTTTAAAGCATATTCAGCTAAGGATAAAGAAAATATAAGGCAAGAGATCAGCATTATGAACTGTCTACACCATCCAAAACTTGTCCAGTGTGTAGATGCCTTTGAAGAGAAAGCTAACATTGTCATGGTCTTGGAACTGTAAGTATAAACCATACTCAAGAAAGAAATATAAGAGTGTTAATATTTTTTTATAATCTTACAAAGGCTTTCCGGTTCTCTAACACATTGGGAAATTCTACTTTAGTTCTTGTTAATAATGGCATATTCATTTGTACATCAGATATTGCACTCTCCCCAAACTGGAAGCAGTACATAAGTGTGTGAGGATTTTGTCTTGGGATGGCTCACACATTCTTTTTGGACCTCTCTTTTGTCTCCTCATGTCCCCTCACTACTTGCTGCCTCTGTTTAGCATTTGCCTCAGCCTGGAGCAGCAAACATAAAAAGGATAATCATATATGAGTGTCTTTGATGTCACATGTCCATAGGGCAGAATTGGCTTACAGGATGCTGGATGATAATCACTGCTGGTAAATGGTATCCCAACTTTTTCATGTACTGCTGATCCACTATCTAGAATGTAGATACATAGTTGCAAAATTAAATAATATGATTAATGTAACAAGTTCACTTAGTGCAAGTCCCCCCTCCTGAAATTTGTGTTTAGAAAAAGCTAAAAGTTTTAGGGAGGGGATAATTGCCTGGCTGTGACAATGGACTGGATGAGGGCTAATAAACTGAAGCTCAGTCCAGATGAGACTGAGATACTGTTGGTGGGTGGTTCTGCTGACCAGATGGAGGGTGTTCAACCATTTCTGGAGGGGGTTGCACTCCCCCTGAAGGAGCAGCTCCGTAGCTTGGGACCCCTCCTGAAACCATCCTTGTCACTTAAGGCTCAGGTTGCCTCAGTGGCACAGAGTGCCTTCTACCAACTTTGGTTGGTGTCCCAGCTATGCCCCTATCTGGGCAGGGATAACCTAGCTTCAGTTTTCTATGCTCTGATAACCTCCAAGATAGATTACTGCAATGCGCTCTATGTGGGACTGCCTTTGAAGACAGGTTGGAAGCTGCAGCTCATGCAAAATGCAGTGGCCAGATTGATAACAGGGACCAGAAGGTCCGAACAGATAAGACTGACTCTGGCCCGCTTGCACTGGGTTCCTGTATGCTTCCAAGCTCAATTCAAGGTGCTGGTTTTAACCTATAAAGTCGTACACAGGTTGGTACCGTGATATGGCACGCCTTTCCTGAAATGAACCTACCTGTATGCTACATTCAGCATCTAAGGTCCTCCTCCGAGTGCCTCCTCCAAGGGAACGTTGGAAGGCAGCACTGAGGGAGAGGGCCTTCTCAGTGGTGGCCCCCCATCTGTGCAATGAGCTCCCCAATGATGTCTGCCTGGCGCCAACATTATTAACTTTTTGGCGCCAGGTTAAGACCTCTCTCTTTTCCCAGGCATCATGATGAGTTTTAATCAGTCCTGGATGTGTCTTTAGTTATGACTGACAATTCCAAGTTGTTTTTAGTTATAGGTTGTTTGTGTTTAAACTTTTTATGTTGTATTTAATGTTTTAACTTCTGTAAACCTCCTAGAGAGCTTCGGCTATGGGGCTGTATAGAAATGAAAATAATAATAATAGTTGTTTAAAACATATCTGAACATCTTTAAATGTATCAGATTAAGGTCATAGCAATTACTACATCTTTAAATTATGTTGTACCATTTCTTTTTGCCAAGTACTAAAGACTAGAGGTGTAATGTTTAGTTTGTGACTTGTTTTAATGCACTAATCATGACCTGTGCTTGCTCATTCTTTCTTTGTATTTACACACCCATTTGTGATCTTAAGGAGCCCTAGGAGCCCTCATGCTAAGCATGAGTCTGACTTGTGGAAAATACATGGTCCTGTCCACCATGCTGTCAGGGCTGAGTGTGATGTCACTGCAGTGGTAGCAGTCAGAGGTGATTTCCTAGTGTCACAGAACCATTAGTCATGCTCTCATACCTTTCGCTTCACTTAAAACTGTTGAGACATATAACATGCTATCTGTGAATACTCCTGATTAAATTGATCTATTTACATTGTCACTTACCTCTGGGTTTGTGTGTGTGTGTGTGTGTGTGTGTGTGTGTAAGTTCTGTGCTGAATATTTCCATTCTTCCAATTTTGGCAGTTCATGTGTGTGTAATGAAACCTCTGGCAAAAGAGGCTGGGGAGGTGAGAATTTTGAATACTTTTCTCCTTGGGGAGGAGGACAGGATTTCCGCTTACCTTTTTAAGTGTAGGCGGTGGCTGAGGGATCTACTTTTTTTTTACTTTAAAAATGCCCCCTACACCTCCAGCAGCCCGGGACTCTTTACAGAGAGGCTTCTCCAGCCTGGCAGCTCTTCCCGAGCTCCCATGAGACCACACAACCCTGCCCTTTCTCATAGGCTTTAAGGAAGCGCTCCTGGGCTACAGAAGCCACTCTGCAAAGCAAGAACAAATGGGGCTTTTAGAGCTTTAGAAAAACTCTGTTCTTGCAGCAGCACACAGCTCTTTGCAGAGAGGCTTTCTACAGAGAGGCATTCAGAAATTCCTACCGGGAGGCAAGCCCCTCTGAAAAGAGTTCTGTCCTGCTGCAAACAAGATTAGAGTTTTTCTAAAGCTCTAAAAGTCCCATTTGTTCTTGCTTGGAGCAGCCTGGGACTTTTTGCAGAGAGGCTTCTGCGGCCCAGGAGCTCTTCCTGAATGCCTATGAGAGAGTGTGGAATCTCATGGGAATTCAAGAAGTACTACTGGCTTGGAAAACCCTTTCTTTAAAGAGTCTCATGCTGCTGCAAGTGCATGGGGGTGTTTTTTAAAGTAAAAAAAAAAATAGAAAGAAGATCCTTCAGCACCTCCTATATTTAAAAAAGTATGTGGAAACCCTGTCCCTCTCCCCAAGGAGAGAAGTATTCAAAATTCTTTCCCTCCCTGCGAAAGAGGCAGAAAAATCAATGCTTCTTTTGCAGGGAGAGAAAACATTCTTACTCAATAATATCATATATCATTTATCAAATGTATATCCCATCTTTCCACCAAGAATAGTGCTCAAAGTGGCAAACGACAATGAAATACAGATTGAAACAAATTCTTGGTTAAAAGATAAGATAAAACCAAATTGATTAAAAACATGACAATAAAAGACATAGCTGGAACATAACCAGTTTAACCCCCCTAGCAGTAGACTAGCTTACAGGCCAAAGGCCTGCCTGAATGAAAATGTCTTTGCTTACCAGCAAGGGCATCAAAAGCTATTTCCAATGTGGCATGGACCACCTGCTGATTCAAACAGGAAGTTAAGAACTTGCACTATTCATGTACATTTAGATTATAGTATTTGTGTTACAGCCTAGTTAAGTTGCATAACTTATTATTCACATGTTTCTCATGTGATCACCTTTGTACTAGCAGCTGGGGGAAAAAATCCTAGCTCATTCTCTAAAATTTTAGACCAGAAGGAGCCACTGCCGCTTTCTATTTTACCCTATGAACAAGGGGAGGAATGGATGCCATTGCTGCCTTGATCACCGGAGCAAAATGTTAAGATAACTCTGAGCAAATGGATGCACAGCTTCCCCTGCTCCCGGTCTGCTACATCTGCAGAATACATGAAAAACACAGCTAGGGATGTACGAAAGTCACTTACCTTTTCGAAGGGTTACATTCGTGGTGGGGGGGAGGCGCTCCGTCCCTCCCCCCGAAATTCTCTCCGGCTGGCTCCACTCCGCGGAGATTCTGCAGAACCGCCAGCCGGGGCCGCCTGCAGCCAGACATCCGGCCACTGGACAGCCTGCAGGGATGCAAATGGCGGCTGCTGTAGCCACCGTCATTTGCGTCCCTGTATTTTGCTGTGATAGGATACGTAAACATTTACGTAGCCTATTACGGCAAAAAAAACCCACAGCGGACGCCATTTGCGTTCCCTTTTTTTCTGCCGTTTTAGCCTACATAAATATTTATGTAGGCTAAAACAGCGAAAAAGAAGAGAACGCAAATGGCGGCCGCCGTAGCCACCGCCATTTGCGTCCGCTGTGTTTTGGGTTTTTTTTGCTGTGATAGGCTATGTAAATACTTATGTAGCCTATCACGGCCTCTACAGGGACGCAAATGGCGTCCCTGCGTTAGCCGTGATAGGCTACGTAATTATTTACGTAGCCTATCACGGCTATAATGAGGAAGCGAATGGCGGCCGCACATGCGGCCTCCATTCGCAAGTCAGCACGGATGGCAGCAGGTAAGTGCTCCATTTCGCACGCCTTTCGTGGGGTGGGGGTGGGGCAGGGGGTTTTGTTCCGCCACAGATTTCGGGGGGCCGAATGCACTGGCATTCGGCTTCACCGAGATCTGTGGCGGACTTCTCTGACATCCCTAAACACAGCCATACTGGCATGATGAAGCCCTTGTTATGTATCTCTTTTGCTTGAATAAGACTGCTCTTTTATTTTTAGATTTAAAATGTGACCAAGTTGATGATAGTGGGTAAAATAAATTATATATATAAAAAGCAGTCCTCCTTAGTTGGGAATCGGGAACTGGCAGTGCTAATGGAAAATAGGGGAAATGTACAAAATATGTTGGACAGCATACATCATTGTATAATCTTAATTTCTTCTGCCGCCTGAATCTTTTCAAATTCAAAAAGCAATTAGAATAAAGTACATGTAGATAATAAACAGCCTATGGTAAGTCCTCATGCCCTGTTATTTTAGGTCAGGTCCAAAGCCAAAGAATCTTCATGTACTTCTAATTTTTCTAAATAAATTATTTTTAATAAATGTTTATAAAAACTGCAGATGCCAAGCACCATGTTTAGAGGGATTTCCCCTTTTTTCTCTCTCATATGTCGGAATGCCTCATCTAAGATGATGCTACAACTCATCTAAACCCAAAGACAGCATACTTTTTGCATTAGAAATATGCAAATTCATGCAAGCGTAATTGATAACCAATCTGCTAAAATGATTATTCATAAGATTTGAAAATTTATTTTAAATTATACCCAATTTAAAGGTATATGGCTTTTCTCTGGCTTTCTGGCAACCCTAGTGATTTCAACCATTATTTCAAGCCAGCATTCAGCCCTATCTGTTTGGCCCAGGCCTGAATATCCCAAGTTTTGTTCTGATGTTAAAGTTATTCCCATGGAATTGCATTTTTTTTTTTACAAGCCCAAATCCATTATGAATTTTCCTTTACATCCCCTAATGGGGAACCCCCTTCTTTATTATGTTAGGAGTGGGAGCTCTCTTATGTGTTACTAGGATGCTTTTATAGAATTTTCCTTTAACCAGTTATGTCTGGCCCCCCAGATGCTGTCTTAGGGTCCATAGGATTGCTCTCGTAGTATTGGGACTGCCTTACTCTGCCAAATGGGAAGCATCTTTTTGTCTTACTATAAGGAAATTTACAGTTGAAAAAGGTTGTAATCACTGGGGCTTCTCCACATGGGGCTTTTATCCTGCCATTGAGATTGGTTACTCATGGAAGTTTGTGGGTACTTTACATGACCTCTGGTGCCTTTCCTGTAGTTTCCGACCATTTCCGCAGCTTAATTTGAAATGGAAATAATGAGCTAATAAAAAGAAGCCGTTTGAATTGGTTTGAATTTGTCTGTGTAAAGAGGAAGTGGCACTATAACAACAGCATCATCTAGTGGCTGTATAATGAAATATATAGAACTTGCAGATAAAGGGAATAAAGGAGGGGGCAGGGAAAGGGAAGCTCATGTAAAGGGCCAATCTTAATCCCACAAAGAATCCAGTAGCAGAATCCCTGGTAAAATCGCAGGATAAAAAGCCCCTTCGTGGAGAAGCCCATAGTCTCAGACAGAGTAATCTTTTTGGTCTGATGAGAATGGTCATGCATGAGCATATTTTGTGCATAAAGGAAATGACAAACCTACCAAATAGAATCCAGTTTCCATGTCAAGGAAACAGAACATGTGCATGTTTATATAAATGATATAATTTGCTTGATTTGTTTTTCTTTTGTTTAAAATACTTGAAGTTCTGTAAAATATTTTGGCAAGAAATTGCTCAGGGGTGAACAACATGTGGTCCTCCAGAAGTTGGCCTGCAGCTTCCATCACCCCTAGCCAGCAGAGTCAATGGTGAGGAGAGTTGCAGCCCAACAACATCTAAGGGGCCACAAGTTGCTAACCCTGGAATAGCTTAATAATAGTTCAGGAAACTGGTGGTAGGAGAGAGAAAAGGGGGAAATCATGGCTGCTGCATCAGAGGGCAGCTTGGTTGAACAAGTTTTAGGCCCCAGAGTTGCATGGAGACCCCTTTGTAGTACCTGTAGCATTATTTTTGAAATGGTGATGCAAAAGGAATTGGGAGAGAAGCTGAGATCTCTTGCAACATGCTGAGTTCCTGGGATAAGGACCAGGTAAATGCAATGTGGTTGAGGGTAGGGGAGAGGACTGGATGAATACTGGGGCTGAGGAATGTGTGCGCATTAAAGCACTCCATTAAAGTATCCCACCCCAACCCTTTGACTTTGGTCTCTAGAATACTTCATAATCTTAGCATGTCCAGCCTTTCTTCATATATACAGTGCATTTTACAAAACAATCTGTTCACCCATTTAAAATTCTAAAAAAACACTCTTGATTTTTGCTTTAGTGTTTCTGGAGGGGAGCTGTTTGAGAGAATCATCGATGAGGACTTTGAACTAACAGAAAGGGAGTGCATTAAATACATGAAACAGATCTCAGAAGGTGTACAGTACGTTCACAAGCAGGGCATTGTTCATTTGGATCTGAAGCCTGAAAATATTATGTGTGTCAACAAGACTGGTACACGAATCAAGCTGATTGACTTTGGGCTTGCACGAAGATTAGGTAAAAATCTCCTTGACTTATTTTATAGAACTATGAACCACTTCATAGGTATTTTACCATGTATAGATGTTGCAAGTCCTCAGACCTGTTTTATTTAATTCAAAATTGGCATGTCCCATATTCTGGTTTGCTTGGGCTTACTACAAAGATTGCCAGAGGTCTGCAGTGATAGGCACTTTGGATGTACACAATCATCCCCGATTCTGTTTGGGATCATAGTTGTCAGGTGATCATATCCAGCAGGTGCAAACCTTCAGACTAGCCACTGTGAAAGTCCTACTCTGGGCTGTCTCTGTCCTTACTTGTCCAAACAACAGAGCCTGTTGACTAGACCAAGAGACCAGTGGGCTCGTATGGGGAATGGTCAGAACTTAAAGCACAACTAAGGGAACAAGGGTGGGGATGCTTGAGGAATCCTGTGTGAATTCTGATATGAACTGACCTGAATTGATCCACCATTCACTAACTAATGTGTAGATCAAGTGTACTTAACCTTTGGATTTTGCACCTCTTCAAATCTTGTGATGCATTCTCGGCTTTAAAAATGTGCCAAAATGTGTGTCAAATCTGTATTTTAGGATAAAGTATGTCCAGAAATGCATACATTTAGGTAAATATGTTTATAAAAGCATATTTTGTGAGAAAATACATTCAAAATATTTAAGTATATATTTATGTACTGATTTTTGTGCAGATATTTTTAAAAATTGCATAATGATGCAGAAACTGGATGAAAAGGAATGAATGCATGTGAAACTGACACAGACCAGAGATAGACTGACCTGTCTATCCCTAAATAGAAGTGCCTCACTTGGAATCTCAGCAAAATTGCACCTGAGGTTTTGCGTAGTACACACAACATGAAGGGGGAAATAGCCATTAATAGAAACCTATATTACTCCTGTCCCACCCACACTGTTTTATCCTCACTGCAACCCTGTGAAGTAGGTTAAGCTGAAAGAGCTGAAGTAGGTTAAGCTGGTCTCTGTCTCAGGGTCACCCAGTGAACTTTTTGGTTGAGTGGGGACTTGAACCAATCCTAGCCCAGCACTCTAACCACTACACAATAGAACGCTAGTTGGCTGCATTTGGACTATCACAGGGGTGAAAGAAGCCATTGTGGCTTCTTCCCCTGTCCCCGACCATGATTTGCATAATTTCCTGCAATGCAGCGTGGGTTGCTGTGTTGTCAGAAACTGGTGCAATGTGTGGTGGAGGTGGCTTCTTACCAACACCACAGCCGCTATTACAAATCGTGGTTGCGCATGCGGCATGATGGCTTCTTTTGCCCCTGTGATTGTCTGTACCTGGTGACTCTGTTGTTTTGCTGCATAACATTTGACTTGTTAAAGGTTGAAATTGCTGGGCCAAGTCCTTAGAGACATTTTTTAGGCTATCCTCCTCTTACATTCCACAAGGATGATAACTGAAGGAGGACCATGAGCTTTTGCTCTGCAACCTTAAATCTTTATTTGCCTTTTAATTGTATTGTCACCATTTTTTTTTTTAAAGAAAAGTCTAGTACAGCTAAGCTCCCAAGCTTTGATGTCATTTAAACTAGTTAAGACTAGTGATCCTTTTGTGGTCAACTTCTGCAGGTAATTAGTTATTCTATTTTGCCAACAAATTCCAAAGATGTAGCATGGTATTTTTCCTGACCTTTTTTGGTACGTTTAGAACTTTGCATGTGGGGAGTGTGAGGCTTTGTCCTTGTGTGGGGCGTCTTCTTAAAGCATTTTTAAAAATAAAGAAATAAAATCAGAAACTGATTTGTTCTGCACAGTGCAGAAAGGACCAGTTTCCAAAAACTCTGGCAGTTTTGCCATATGCAAATGGTAATGAAAATGCTTGGCTCTGCCTCTGTTATAAGCCAATTTTAATCACCCATCAAGCTTTGGGCTGAAAAAATAAGAGACACCCTCATATTAGGTCAGTTCAGAGGAAACAACTTTTAGCAGTTCAGGCTTTGATTCACAATCCACAAACCCTAGAAAGCCTCCTGCTTGTGGGCTTCATCTGCCTGGTTACATGAGAAACATGATCCTGGGCCAGGTGAACCTTAGGCCTGACCCAGCAGAGCTCACCTTAACATTCTTAGGAATTGGAAATACTTCTTAGTATAAGGGCCACATGACCAATTTTAGATTTTAGATTGTTGGCTTTAACCCTGCACCAGGGATGGGGAACCTGTGACCCTTCAGATGTCGTTGAACTCCAACTCCCATGAGCTGCAGTGGTCAGGGATGATGGGAGATGTAGTTCAACAACATTTGGTGGTCTACACGTTTCCCACCCTTGCTATACACATGTATGCACATAGACACCTCTCCCCCGCCCCCTCTCCCTCCCAGCACTCAGGGAGTGGATTTGTTAATTCTCTCTGCATCAAGTGGACTGGAAGTTGTTTGTATAGTATGAAGCCTGGGTTCCAATCCCATTATCTTTTAAAAACCAAAAAACCTATGATCCTATTGTTGTTTCAATTCCCCACCTAAACTGTTGAGAAGCAAAAGAGTGTAGGGGCTAGTGAGTTGAGTTTTGGACAAGGGGAACCAAGATTCAAATCCCTGCTTGACTTTTGTCATTCATTGAGCTTCCTTGGACAAATTAACAGCCTCTCAACATAATTTACCTCCAAATGTTTTGAAGAAAATGGCTTGCAAGGACCTTTACAGGGCAAGTCCAGGGAAGGAGGTGTCACTAGAGATGAAAAATAGGGAGCATTGTTTTCCATGCCATACGTTCAGCATTTCCCCCCTGATTTGTTTCACAGAAAATGCAGGTTCTTTGAAGGTCCTCTTTGGGACACCAGAGTTCGTGGCTCCAGAAGTTATAAACTATGAGCCTATTGGGTATGCTACAGACATGTGGAGCATAGGAGTTATCTGCTACATTTTGTAAGTAATCTGCTGAGCTAAATCATAAATGTTTCTCAAATCCCACTGATGCAAAGCATATTGATTTCATATATATGTTCCTTGCTTACATTCCAGAACTTCCTTATATGCTGCAAGAGATTTGGGCATATCTAGAAAGGCTATTTGTTTTGGAGGTTTTCCCCCAAACAGCCCTGCTCTTCCTTCAAATCCACTTTTTTTTTTTTAAATGCCCCAGAATATATAAACTCACTTATTTGGATCATGGACCCATTGACATGTTAGTGCCCTATTTATGAACCAAAGGATGTTGTATATTCCCTTATTCTAGTCATAGTACTTCAACTTATTCCTCCAAAATATCCATTAATATGGATAGTAACTTCCATACTAACTTCCTAGAATTCATTTGTTTCACTGGTTCATTATGAGTTTTAAAATAATATATTGCAAGGTGATAAAAGTCACTAAAAATCCATAAAGCCAAATTATTTTGTCCATTGTCTCTTCTCATGTAGATTAGTGTCTTTCCTGATTCATCGAGCAAAATGTAGAACTTTTAAGTTATTTCTGTAGAATGAATTTGTTTTTTGATTTGTTTTTGTTCTCTGCTATATCTGTATCTGCAAGCAAGTGGCCTAAGTATGTTAGCATATTTGCCTGTAAGCATTATATCACCACAGATTTTCAAATTTTCATAGCCTCTTCATTAATGCTGCAGCTTATATTTTCATCTATGCCCCTCTATTGTATAGCCTTTTAAAATGTTCTGTTAATATTTTATTATTGGAATGCTGTTTTTATTTTCTCATATGTTTTCAGTGTCCCTATTTGTATTTCGTTGCATATTTCCCCATTTTCTGATAGAGAATGCAGATTTCCCCCCTTTCCATTAAAAAAAAAGTGCTCTCACTTTGTGCATTTAGATGACAAGTTAAAACAAGCTTATTTTCATATGCTGTTTCTGATATTGGTTCTGGTCTCTGATATTTTTTTGTTTATGGTGGTGTTTGCTGTTTTTCCTTTCTTTCTGGTACTGTTGCTGTCAGATTTATTGTTTAAGTACCTTTGCATGACTTGATGTTTTTATATATGCCGTTAAGATGCTCCAAGGAGCGTTTTCGGGCTGAAGATGTGAAATATGAATGAATGAACCAATCAACCAACCAATCAATATGGAAGGCTATTGCAGAATAATGCTTAGCAATGCTCTTTAAAAAATTGCTCTTGCAGCTGTATGTTCCAATTCCTTTGTAAGCTTCCATGTAAGCAGTTTATTCCTAGTTCCTTCATTATTAGATGTGTTTTGGATTTTCTCCCATGCATTTTCTATGTATCTTTCTATTGGGTCTCAATTAGTATATTATTTATTTGTCCTCTGTGGCTATTCTTTCTTGGCTTTGCATTAGCATTGTCTCTTTATGACGATTGTAAATGCCAAGTAAAACCTCAGCAATATTCATTAGTGATGTAATGGAGTGTACCCTATTTTATAATAGGTTGTTGTTGTTATTATTAACCTCTTTATTAAAGTATTACTCTTATTTGGTTTTCTAACTCCCGGGGTTTTTTATTACATTGGCTTAAATGCCCTTTTGACTACACTCTTTTGCATGATAGGCGATATACTTTTAAAGGAGTTGAACTCTGAAATCTAAGAACATAAGAACAACCCTGCTGGATCAGATCAAAGGCCCATCTAGTCCTGCATCCTGTTCCCACAGTGGCCAACCAGATGCCCATGGAAAGCTCACAAGCAGGACATGAGTAAAACACCACCCTCTCACTTGCGTTAATAGAAGCATAGAGTTGAAAAGGGCCATTTAGGCCTTAAGGTCCAACCCCCTACTCAATGCAGAAATCCAGTTTAAAGCATCCCTGACAGATGGATGTCTAGTCTCTACTTGAATACTTCCAGTAATGGAAAGCCTGAGCAACTGACACAGAGGCATACTGCCTTTGATATCGGATGTAACGTATAGCCATCATGAGTAGTAGCCACTGATAGCCTTTTCCTCCAGGAATTTGTCTAACCCCCTTTGAAAGCCATTCAAGTTGGTGGCCATTACATCTTGTGGTACTGAATTCCATGTCTTTCTACCTTTCCCCCACTTGGAGCCAGCCCTGCCATATAGCAGGATGAAGCAACCTGCTTTAGGCAGCACTGTCAGTGGGCATAGACAAAGGCAGGAATTGGTGATTGAACAGTGTAGTCTTTTTAAAGTGTTGGCCCTAGTAAGGGAAGGCACCATTTGGGCTCTACTTTGAGAGATTTTTAGGGACTGTTTATATGCAATTGTAACCTGGAAAGCCCCTCTGGGTTGAATATGCAGAAAACCACATCTCGATCAAGATGTGTGATTAGTGGAACCATTATTTGCATATGAGAAGAGAAGCAGCATTTCCAGTGGTGAAACTGATGCTCAGAAGGACTTCATATCCCAAGGACAGAGCACTGTGAAACATCTAGAAACAAATTCATAAGGGAGATCTCTTTGATTTTTGCAATTGGGGCGGGATCCAAAGCTGAATATCAGCTCAGTTCAAATATGTGCATCACTTGTTTTCCACAGATTAGTGTAGCTGTATAGAAGGTAAGGGATATTATTACACCGTACCCACTGAAAAAGGTTTTATGGGGGCTTTTCCTGTAGTTGTTGTTTATTCACTCAGTTGCTTCCGACTCTTCGTGACTTCATGGACCAGCCCATGCCAGAGCTTCCTGTCGGCCGTCGCCACCACCAGCTCCCCGAAGGTCAAGTCCGTCGCCTCCAGAATATCATCCATCCACCTTGCCCTTGGTTGGACCCTCTTCCTTTTGCCTTCCACTTTCCCTAGCATCAGCATCTTCTCCAGGCTATCCTGTCTTCTCATTATGTGGCCGAAGTACTTCAGTTTTGCCTTTAATATCATCCCCTCAAGTGAGCAGTCTGGCTTGATTTCCTGGAGTATGACTGGACTCTTCTTTCAGTCCTAGGCAGTCTCAGAATTTTCCTCCAACACCACAGTTCAAAAACATCTATCTTCCTTCACTCAGCCTTCCTTATGGTCCAGCTCTCGCAGCCATAGGTTACTACAGGGAATACCATTGCTTTAACTATGTGGACCTTTGTTGTCAGTGTGATGTCTCTGCTCTTCACTATTTTATCAAGATTTGTCATTGCTGTCCTCCCAAGAAGTAAACGTCTTCTGATTTCCTGGCTGCAGTCAGCATCTGCAGTAATCTTTGAGCCTAGAGAGACAAAGTCTGTCACTGACTCCACGTTTTCTCCCTCTATTTGCCAGTTATCAATCAAGCTGGTTGCCATAATCTTGTTTTTTTTTTTAGATTTAACTGCAACCCAGCTTTTATACTTTCTTCTTTCACCTTCGTCCTAAGGTTCCTCAGCTCTTCCTCGCTTTCAGCCAGCAAAGTGGTATCATCTGCATATCTGAGATTGTTAATGTTTCTTCCAGCGATTTTAACTCCAGCCTTGGACTCATCAAGCCCAGCATGTCGCATGATGTGTTCTGCGTACAGGTTGAATAGGTAGGGTGAGAGTATACAACCCTGCCGTACTCCTTTCCCAATCTTAAACCAGTCCCTTTTTCCGTGGTCTGTTCTTACCGTTGCTACTTGGTCGTTATACAGATTCCTCAGGAGGCAGACAAGATGATTTGGTATCCCCATACCACCAAAAACTTGCCACAATTTGTTATGATCCACACAGCCAAAGGCTTTAGAATAGTCAATAAAACAGAAATAGATGTTTTTCTGAAACTCCCTGGCTTTCTCCATTATCCAGCAGATATTGGCAATTTGGTCTCTAGTTCCTCTGCCTCTTCTAAACCCAGCTTGTACATCTGGCAATTCTCGTTCCCTGAATTGCTGGAGTCTACCTTGCAAGATCTGGAGCATTACCTTACTGGCATGTGAAATCCATGCCACTGTTGGATAGTTTGAACCTTCTTTGGTGCTTCCCTTTTTTGGTATGGGGATATAGGTTGATTTTTTCCAATCTGCTGGCCATTCTTGTGTTTTCCAAATTTGCTGGCATATGGCATGCATCACCTTGACAGCATCATCTTGCAAGATTTTAAACAGTTCAACTGGGATACCGTCATCTCCTGCTGCCTTGTTATTAGCAATGCTTCTTAAGGCCCATTCAACCTCACTCTTCAGGATGTCTGGCTCTAACTCACTGACCACACCGTCAAATCTATCCCCGATATTATCATCCTTCCTATACAGATCCTCAGTATATTTTTGCCACCTTTTCTTGATCTCTTCTGCTTCTGTTAGGTCCTTGCCATCTTTGTTTTTGATCACACCCATTTTTGCCTGGAATTTACCTCCGATGTTTCTAATTTTCTTGTTCTTCCTATTCTATTATCTTCTTCCGCTTCTGCACATTGCTTGTTTAAAAATAATTCCTTATCTCTTCTGGCTAACCTCTGGAATGTTGCATTTAATTGGGCATATCTCCCCGTTTCACTGTTGCCTTTTGCTTTCCTTCTTTCTTGGGCTACTTCCAGTGTCTCAGCAGACAGCCATTTTGCCTTCTTGGTTTTCTTTTTCTTTGGGACGTTTTTTGTTGCCACCTCCTGAACAAAGTTGCGAACTTCTGTCCATAGTTCTTCTGGGACCCTATCTACTAAATCTGGTCCCTTAAATCTATTCTTCACCTAATGAATATTCATTAGGAATATTAGTGAGCTCATATCTAACTGCTCTGTGGGTCTTCCCTATTCTCTTTAGTCTGATTCTAAATTGTGCAATAAGAAGTTTGTGATCTGAACTACTGTCAGCTCCAGGTCTTGTTTTTACCGACTGTATAGATGTCTGCCCCCCTTGGCTACAAAGGATGTAGTCAATCTGATTTTGGTGTCGACCGTCTGGTGAAGTCCATGTATAAAGTCGTCTTTTAGGTTGTTGGAAGAGAGTGTTTGTTATGCACAGTGAGTTGTCTTGACAAAATTCTATCAGCCTATGTCCTGCTTCAATTTGTTCTCCTAGACCATGCTTGCCTGTAATTCCAGGTGTCGTTTGACTACCCACCTTAGCATTCCAGTCTCCTGTAATGAAAATAACATCTCTTTTTGGCGTACTATCCAGTAGGTGCTGCAGATCCTCATGGAACTGATCTACTTCTGCTTCTTCAACATCTGTGGTTGGGACGTATATTTGGATCACTGTGATGTTAAATGGCTTACCCTGAATTCAAACTGAGATCATTCTGTCATTTTTTGGATTGTATCCAAGCACTGCTTTAGCCACTTTATTATTAATTATGAAGGCTACTCCATTTCTTCTGTGGTCCTCTTGTCCACAGTAGTAGATCTGGTGGTCATCTGATGTGAAGTGGCCCATTCCAGTCCATTTCAGTTCACTGACATCCAAAATGTCTATATTTAATCTTGACATCTCCCCAATAACCACATCCAATTTGCCCTGGCTCATAGATCTTACATTCCAGGTTCCTATGGTGTGTTGATCTTTAGAACATTGGATTTGTCGTTCACCACCAGCACCATCGGCTGCAGCCGTCCTTTCGGCGTTGAACTAGCTGCGTCATCGCATCTGGGGCTAGTTGAACTTATCCTCTGTTGCTCCCCAGTAGCATTTTGACCATCTTCCGATCTGGGAGTCCCATCTTCTGATGGTATACCGACATATTTCTGGTTGCACTGATCCATTTAGTTTCAATCCTGGGGTGGGTTGCCGTTACCTTCCCCAGGGATCGTATTTAGTCTGACCTCTCTGCCATGACCTTCCTGTCTTGGGTGTCCCTTCATGGTTTAGCTCGTGGCATCACTGAAGTGCTCAAACTCCAGCACCACGACAAGGTAACGATCTCCTTTGCTGGAGTGTATCCATTATAAATGTTTTGCTTCACATGGTAGACTAAGACAGACACACGTCAGCTCTAATTTTGGTATTTAAAGGTAGTCTCTGATTGCTTCCAGTCTTCACATTTTAGATGAGTAGAATATTTCAGTTTACTCTGAGCCTGTGTGTGTCTATACACATCAATAACCGACACAGGAAACATATTTTGCACTGCAGACTTCTTGCTATGAGTGAGGATTGGCGTAAGGCAAGGGTGGGCAATTGTGGGAGTTCTGGGGGCCAGTTTTGCCCTCCCTGGCAACCCCCATGGACAAAGCAAATAAAATACTTATTTTAAAACGTCATCTGTAGTAGCTTCAGAGCACTCAAAGGGTCAAAATTAGTGAAGTTTGTCCTTTTGGACACTCTGTGATGACTGTGGTGCACTAAAACAGTCAAATTTAGCTCGAAAACAAACTAGTTTTGATCCTTTGGGTGCTCCATAGCTGCTACAGATGCATTTTTAAAACACAAACACCTTTCCACCTGGTTTTGATGGGCAGCAGGTGCATGTTGCCCACCCCTGTCCTGCCTTTCCCTGGATGCTTTCCACACTCTTGGTTGTGCACTACATAGTGTGCTAAGCTGGAAGCATGGGAAGATGCCCTCTAGATAGGTCCTGTGTCTCTTAGAGAGCCATCTTGGAGGCACTGAGGATCCTTAGGTGGTGCAGATGAGAGTAATTTGGCCTACCGTGCCCTTTCCTCCTGATGGTATGTGATTGCATCTGGATTTCAGCCCAGCATTGTTGAAAGGGAAAATAGCTTTGTTCTGTCCCTCTAAAAATGGAAGCTGTAAGAGGCCTCTAAACTGTGCCAAAGGTTGCCTTGCCAAGAAGATGCCTGGCCTAAGTAGCTGGAAAAATCTTTCTAGTAAACAATTCAATGTTAGTTGCAATAGTAACTGCTTAGCTTCAACTCCAAATTACTGTCTCCGTAGCAGATGCTGCTCTTCTTTGTCACTTTCATTTTAGCGTTGCAGAAATTGTCAAAATATTGCTCCATTATTACTTTACATGGCTATAAAATAAAACTGAGATCAGAGAACTGGGTCAGGAAGTTCTGTGATGAAGATGGAGACATTCTAGAGATAAACTTCATTAAGCATGCCTGCTATCTCCCTTCTTGCACTCCCTGTTCCTCCCCTTCCCATTTTTTTTTAAAGTACTCATAGAACATTGCTTTCCCTAGAACTATTTTCAAGGCATTTTTTTAAAAAGCTCTCTCTTTGTGTCTTATGTGATGGGACAGTTATTGTGGCTGGGAGTTTGGAAGCCTGGGCACAGTCACGGAAAAGGCCTTTTTCTGCATTCCAACCAAACGTAATTCAGATATTGGAGAGAAAATATCAAACCCAAGAGCTTTGGCTATTGGGTGGTACAGAAACGTAATAAAATAAATCTTTCTATAGAATGACTGTTTTCCAGTTACCTCACCTTCAGTTCTAATTTAACCTGTTTCATTTTTCAGGGTTGAGACATGAGATGTGTGATTACTTTAGATAGCAAGCTTGCTGGGCAGGATCTGTTATAACTTTGCATTTTACAGCATGTAACCAATTTTAAACACTTCTACGAACAGTTAATAATAGTATACTCTTTGCTTCAAAGGCATATAGTAGCATTAGTGACAGCCCTACATAGATGAACTGAGAAAGAATGTTTCTATTTTTTTCCATCCTGCCTAACATATTTTTTGTGTAACTCAAGAGCATGTATCCTTCTCTTACCAACATAAATGGCCCACTAAAATGTATTGTTGAACCAGTTTTGTATTCCATACTCCTTGACATCTGCATAGCAACTCCATTTTGTATCAATTATAGACAGGCATTTAATCAGGTTTGTATCATCATAAGACATTGAACCAGTGTTGATCTTAGGGTAGCTGGCCATTTTATGCCTCTCCAAAAAAGAGGATAGCCATTTGCATGAAATATGCTTATGCTATGTTATACAGAGATACAAATTTAGAAGTAATTACTGTAATTTAAATAGTAATTTAAATAGAAATGCAGTAGTCTCACCATAGTGATGAAGACAGTCCATGTGACTGTTGATGGGCAACTTATCAAGGCCCTTGCTGCTCTCTTTTCTTACAGTTCTTCATCTTTAAACCAGACTTGGCCTGGATAGCCCTTCAAACAGACAACTGTCCTCTGAACAGTAGAACATATGGCCACCTTAGTTGATCTGTTTTCACACTAATCCTCCTCAGACTATGTATTGATTTGCCACCGTTATGGCATATCTTTCTTTTGTCTGTGCTCTAAATTTTTACTTTCTGCTGTGGTGAAGGTATAAGTGGACCTATGTAGACCTTGAATTAAATGCTCATATTTGTTTTCTTCTCAAAAGACTTTTCCAGTTTACTGGTTCCCTCTAGCGGCTATATCATAGAATTATTCTTTTAGTTCACCAGTTTGACAGATTTCAAAAGCAACATTAAGTATAAGGGACACTTGTCACATTGTGATTTTTTTCTTGTATTCCTAGTGTACTAGGATGTAGGGAAATATAGGAAGAGATGGTCCCTAACATGATCCCTATATGCAGCTTTCTTGTACAGCAACTTCCGCAAAGACCCATACTGGTCTCAGAATGCTTTCTTGTATTGAGTATTTGGTTGACTAATTTGTTCAGCTCTTTTGAGATAATATCTCTGAAATTGTATTGTATCTTTAGTTTAGTATGTATAAAGTCAGTAAATGTATGATTTGCAATTAATGCAGACATTTCCCTCATAAGGTATTAACTCTCACTTTCGTAATTTTGAAACATTTTTTTTAAACCCTCAGGGTCAGTGGACTTTCCCCTTTCATGGGTGACAATGACAATGAAACCTTAGCCAATGTTACCTCTGCTACCTGGGATTTTGATGATGAAGCTTTTGATGAGATCTCAGATGATGCCAAGGACTTCATCAGCAACCTTCTAAAGAAAGATATGAAGTAAAGATGCCTTGCATACAATGCCTTGCATGTTGCTGTTGGCATGAATGCATAACAATTGCCTGCTCAGAATGGCTTCTTATGCCCAAGTACCTCTGGCCATAATTGCATAAAGATCTCAATATTATGACAATGTTGTATTTGTATTGTATATGTGTGGTGCAGCCAGCCATTCTGTCAATATGTTCAAACTTGGTGGAAAAGCTATACTTCTCTGCCTGCCTATTCTTTTCTGTTTGTCACCTCCAGAATTGATCTAGCAATAATCGAACAGGCAAAATGTGACCTACAGATACTTTAGGGAATAGTGTTGCATACTACTCTGGTATTTAATAAGCCCCACATCTTGCAAAGTTGTAGGTAAAGATGATTCCTGAAATAATAATTTAAAATATAATATTATAGTGGCTTTAAATTACCTCCTATAAATAGAAATAATTCCTGTTATTAATTCATGTTGCCCACTGAACACCACATGGAGTTTGTAAAGATAGGCAAGTTGATCTGGAGGTATGTGTTACATGGAGTTTAATTAAAATTGCTGCTCTGTCAGTGAAGAACATATAATTCAATAAACTTGTTCATTTTGCTAATTCATGAGCATTCCCACTTCATGAAGCATACCGCTCATGAGCATACCATTTTAGGGTAACCCCAGGTTATTTGTAAATCACACCTCAAATTATTTTTACCTCTTGCTTTTTGGTGATTTTAATATAATATTGTTGTTGTTGTTGTTGTTCAGTCATTCAGTCGTGTCCGACTCTTCGTGACCCCATGGACCATAGCACGCCAGGCCTTCCTGTCCTGCGCTCTCTCCCGGAGCGTGCTCAAGTTCATATTCATTGCATCGGTGATGCTATCTAGCCATCTCATCCTCTGCCGTCCCCTTCTCCTTTTGCCTTCAGTCTTTCCCAGCATCAGGGTCTTTTCCAGAGAGTTTTCTCTTCGCATTAGGTGGCCAAAATATTTGAGCTTCAGCTTCAGTATCTGTCCTTCCAATGAGCACTCAGGGTTGATTTCCTTTAGGATGGACTGATTTGACCTCCTTGCAGTCCAGGGGACTCGTAAGAGTCTTCTCCAGCACCACACTTCGAAAGCATCAATTCTTCGGCGCTCAGCCTTCCTTATAGTCCAGCTCTCACAGCCATACATTACTACTGGGAAAACCATAGCTTTGATTAGACGGACCTTTGTCGGCAAGGTGATGTCTCTGCTTCTTACTATGCTGTCTAGGTTTGCCATAGCTTTCCTCCCAAGGAGCAAGCGTCTTTTAATTTCATGGCTACAGTCACCGTCTGCGGTGATCTTGGAGCCCAAGAAAGTAAAATCTGTCACTGCTTCCATTTCTTCCCCTTCTATATGCCAGGAAGTGAT
Source organism: Heloderma suspectum (assembly GCF_057233095.1). NCBI lineage: Eukaryota > Metazoa > Chordata > Lepidosauria > Squamata > Helodermatidae > Heloderma > Heloderma suspectum. Next base: position 154,320,050 of record NC_139458.1, on the reverse strand, counting down.
GGGGCCAGATGCCATGATCTTCGTTTTTTTAATGTTGAGTTTCAAACCAGCTTTTGCACTCTCCTCTTTCACCCTCAACAAGAGGCTCTTGAGATCCTCTTCGCTTTCTGCCATTAGGGTGGTATCGTCTGCATATCGGAGGTTGTTGATAATTCTCCCGGCAATCTTAATTCCGACCTCTGATTCATCCAACCCGGCATTTCTCATGATGTACTCTGCATATAAGTTAAATAAGCAGGGTGACAATATGCAGCCTTGTCGTACTCCTTTCCCAATTTTGAAGCAATCGTTTGTTCCATGTCTGGTTCTTACTGTTGCTTCTTGACCCTCGTACAGGTTTCTCAGGAGACAGGTAAGGTGGTCTGGTACTCCCATCACTTTAAGAATTTGCCACAGTTTGTTGTGATCCACACAGTATGATAGACAAACATACAAATGGATGTGTCTGCCACATCCCAGTGTGCATTGGAGTGTCTTTATTCATATGGATTGCCACAGGTTAAATATGATTTTTTAAATCCCAAATGTTTCTTGAATTGGCAATTCTGAATAGAGTGTTTTTACCTCTTGGGCAGTAGGAATCAGTCTCAAAATAGAAGGGTCTTTAAAGGCTAGTAGCATGCAATGTCCCTTCCTACCAAGTCCCATTTTGTTCTTCCTCTGATCAAAGAATACACAGGCTCAAGGTTAAACAAGGTTAACCCATCTGTCCGTCGATCCATCCATCCATCCATCCATCCAGAGACTAGAGATTAGGGTCTATGGTATAGACTCTATGCTGCCCCATCTGAGTCAAGCACTGATTAATCTAGGGTAGGAAAATACATTTATGTTCAGGTATATTTTTCACAACAAATATCTTCTTTGGTTCTGCCTGGCACTGAAAATTAGTATACCAGATTGCAACTGCATATTGGAGGTAGTCTAATGATCCACATGGCGATATTAGGGAAACCTATAGAACCCAGCTTGTATGTTAATATAGCAAGCGCATTGCAACCCTGACTTTGTTCTCTCTAAACTCACAGGGATCGCTTAGATTGTACCAAATGCCTGCAGCATCCTTGGCTGCAAAAAGACACCAAAAACATGGAAGCCAAAAAACTGTCCAAAGATAGGATGAAAAAGTACATGGCTAGAAGAAAATGGCAGGTAATGTAGTAGATAGGAACATGTGCTGCAGATCCCCCATTGTCTTCCATTTCTGAAGTTCATGTTGGGGGGGGGGGGACGGTAGGCGAATAGAAGGCCCTTTGGTTGTGAAGAGCATGCATCTTTTGCAAAAGCTGTTGCAGGATATGGGAGGAAGGCCCTGAGTTGTTTTGTTCCTATCCCGTGTCCTGCAAAGAACATAAATGTAGACTGAATTAAAGCAGATGAATAAACATGTTGGTTTTGCTTCAAATGTGCATCCTGTGCAGAACCTGGGAACAAGGTCTCCTGAGTTAATAGTGGAGATACTGTGGGAGATTTTTCTCTGGGCCATCTTTGGCAAATTATTTATTTATTTATTTCATTTCTATACCGCCCAATAGCCGAAGCTCTCTTAAATTAAGAAGACTGAATAATTTTCAATACTTTCATCTAAGATACCAGCAAGAAGGCAGGGAACAGGGGGGTGAGGGAAGAGAGAACCAATTATTATGCCATTCTGAAATGTGGATGAAATGTTTTTCCATGATTTTTGCTGGTATTCCATATCTGTCCATCTTTGCCCACTTTCATTGTCTTCCTCTGTTCTTGCTTCTTAAATGGAAACTCTAAAATGTCCAGCTGCTTAAAAAATCTGGCAATGTGACAATGCTGGCTGCCCAAGAGTGCCGTTGTGGAAATCCTCACTGGGAATCTGTGTCCCTCCATTTAAATTTCCACATATTCTGGACTTGCTTTTCTGGCAGTGAATGGGCTGGAACAATTGTATGGCTTCAAAATTAGTTCATTTCTTAGCTTATAAATATTTTGGGGATGATGAATAATAAGAATGGATTCATAAACATTTCTGTATTCCATTGCAGAAAACAGGGAATGCTGTCCGAGCCATAGGAAGACTATCTTCTATGGCAATGATTTCTGGCCTGAGTGGGAGGAAATCCTCTTCAAGCTCACCGACCAGTCCTGTTAATGCAGAAAAGACAGAAGCTGAAGGTATGAGAATTTTGATATAGTCTGAAAATAATATAGTGCACTACAGGGGTGGGCAAACTCAGGCCTGTGGTCCCAGTCTGGCCCTCTGGGATTCCCCAGATGGCCACACTCCTAACCACTGATCATTTGGTGGTTTCCCAGCTTTTCTCAATTTTTCCCAATTCTTCTTCGTGGTCTCTGTGCATCACACATATGGGGCTCTGCACCTGTGCTGAGCCTCTTTGGGAAACTTCTAAAGCTGAAGAACGATTTGGTGGGAACCCTTCCCCACCATCCACTGTGCATGTCCCAGCAGAGTCCCGCCCATTCCCTCAGTTCTCTTTCAGCTGTCTAGCAGTAGCCTCTTTGGAGATTCCTCTGTGTGTAGAGAACTTTTTGTCAGTGTTTTTATACTGGTGCTGAGGTCTTTGTTAGCTGTATTCTCTGTTTTTTGTTATTTCTAGTTGTCTTCATACCTTTTTGTCATTAAAAAAAACAAACTTCATCTGTTAGTTCGTCTTTTTGTCATTTGCTGCAGCTAGTCTTCTTATGGCCACAAAGGCCCCATTCCTTAAATGTGTGGGAATAAGTTGCCCCTCACTGCCTTTACCTTTTTTGCTTGGGTGAGGGCCATTTACCCAATGCCTGTTCTCTGTGCCAGTCATTCACTAAACAGGCATGGAAGAATAGATCCGACAGGCTCAAAGCAGAGCTGTGGAGGAGAGCTTTGTTGGCTACAGATCCAAAAAACTTGGCCGACTCTCGTGTAATGGACAAGAAAGGGGCTGCTGTGTCTTTGTCAAAGCCGCCATCTCCTCGTCCTTCAAGGTCCACTGAGCAGGTCAACCCTCAGACTCCGGGGTGCTCTTTAGCACTCTTGGTAGCGAGAAAGATTTTAAAAAAGGCTAAGGTTCCAAAGTTGGGATCTGACAGCCTCAAGAAGCAAAAGAAAAAGAAGGTTGGTGATAAACCTTCAAAATCAAAGATTCCAATATCTCCTCCTCTACTGGATTCACCTATCCATGAACTTTCGTTGGCGCCTACTGCTCCTGTGATTGAGCCTATTTCTACAGTGTCGGAAGGTGAAATCTCAGGGTTGTCCCTTCCGCAGCTCGTTTCTCGGGACTGAGAAACTTCTCCATCAGGAGATCACCAGTTGTCTTCTTCAGTGAGACATGAGGTTCCTTGAGATCAACTGCCGTCCCCTCCTCGGGACTGACAGCATTGTTTCCATCCTTCTGAAGCATTCAGGTCTCCTTATGGTGATCAGTGTTATGCCTCTAAATATAGGGAGAGGTCCAGATCTCCTCATGGCAATTGGGACAGAAGTTCCAAATGGTCTTATCCACTGCCAAAACATTACTCCTTTCAGGACTGGCATTATACTTGGGATTGAGAATATTATTATGATTGAATCAGGCACCTTGGAGCAACCTTGCCTTGGTACCATCCTCGGCCGTTGGCAACTATCTCTCATCCTCCTGCAAGAGATGAGTTTGTTTCACCCCTGCCTGTACCTCCTCGGTCCTCATCCTTGGTATGAAGCCAGTCAGCAGTGGCCAAGCTGACACAGTGGCCTCTTTCGCCCGTAGTGCAACCGGTCCTTCCTCTGGTCCCGGCTCCTTGACCAGCTTCGCATCATGATTCGGCTGATGGATTACCAGTCCAATTCTTCCTCATACTGTTCCGTTCCACCTTCTGATCTCTCTCCAGATGATGTAGCAGGACTCCAGGAGGGAGTTTCTCCTTTAATTTTGCTGGACAAGTCAGCAGAATGGCCCATTCATTGGGTATTGAAGTACAGCAACTGAAGCAGCATATTCAGGACCGTGTTTTTGACACAGTCCATACTGAATCATCAAAACCAGTAGTGATCCCCTTCCTCCCAGCCCACCTCCAAACAGTGCAGCAATCAAGGAAGGCCCCATCATCGATGGCACCAACATCTAAGCGTCTCGAGCCCCTCTACCGCATGCAAGAAAAGGATGTTGCATTTTTATATTTGCATCCATGTCCAAATTCCATCATTGTAGAGTCGGCGCAAGGATGGTCACACAAGGTTCATGCTTCCCCATTGATGAGGAGGGTAGAAGACTGGATCTTTTGGGGAGGCAAAAGTATTCTTCTGTTGCTTTTGGTCTCCATGTGGCAAATTGTCAGGCCATGATGTCCAGATACCAACTGTTCCTATGGGAGAAAATGAACTCTCTTTGTGCTTATAGTTGCATGGTTTGGATGTAAAAAGGGCATTGACTATTTATAAGTCAAGGACAGAATCTTTCCATAAGATGCAACAACTTTTTGTTACGGTGTTCCCAGGAAAGGTCTCCCTGTTTCTTCTCAACGACTAGCTTCATGGATTGTGCAAACTATTGGTTTAGCCTATGACTTGTCAGGCTTGGAGCGTCCATCTCATGTTCAGGCGCATTCCACGTGTGGGGTCACTACTTCTACAGCCTTCAACAAAGGTGTGCCACTGTTGGACTTATGTAAGGCAGCAACGTGGTCAAAACCCTCAACGTTTGTAAAACATTACAAACTGGATGTCAAGGCATGTTCTCATTGTGCTTTTGGGCGAGCTGTGCTGTCATCGCTTTTGTCGTGAGACACCAACCTGCCACCGGTAAGGGAGCTTGTTAATCACCCATATGTGTGATGCACAGAGACCATGAAGAAGAAATGCAGGTTGCTTACCTGTAACTGTAGTTCCTTGAGTGGTCATCTGTGCATTCACACAACCCACCCACCGTCCCCACTTTGGTGTCAATGTCGAATTCATTGTTGGTACCAAGGTGTGATTTTCCCTCAGATTCGAGGCCACGCTAGGCGGCCTCAAGGAACTGAGGGAACAGGCAGGAATCTGCTGGGACATGCGTAGTGGATTGTGGGGGAGGGTTCCCTGCCAAAACATTCCTCAGCTTTAGAAGTTTCCCAAATGAGGCTCAGAGCAGGCGCAGAGCCCCATAGGTGTGAATGCACAGATAACCACTCTAAGAACTACAGTTACAGGTAAGCAACCTGCATTTCCAAGGTTGAAATGCCTCTCCTAAGGCATTGTTACTGGAAATAAGAGATTTAAGCTACAATATGCTGGTATTTCTTGTATTTTTGGCCCCACTCCTTTTGCCCTGCCCACCACTGGAATGTGACCCCCAAGAGCTTCTTTGAAATTGAATTTGGCTCTTGGGCTGAAAGAGGTTCCCCACCCATGGTGTACCACTGTGTCTTTGTGCCACTGTAAAATAGCCCAGCTGTTAAAACTACCATGAAAAGAAGAACACGAAGCAGACTTCCATAGCTTCTACAGTGTTACTGGACATACAGGAAGATTTTGACCATCATTAGGCTATGAGAACATGCAAACAATCTTTGGCAAAGTAATTCTCCTGTAAGATTAACGTAACTTTGTTTACTTCCTCTAGATGATGCTGCCAGTGCTCTCCTGGAAGCAGTTGATGAAGAAAGAGCCCATGTCAAGCCATATTTCTCTAAAACAATTCAAGATATAGAAGTTGTGGAAGGCAGTGCTGCTAGATTTGACTGCAAAATTGAAGGTACTCCAGAAATTTGGGGGGCACTTTTTCAGCTATTCACACACTATCTTTCTATGTTGCTTCTACAGTATTTTTCACCTTCTAGTGACTTATATCTTATCAGCCTACTAGCTGCTTCATTTTTATCTTCTTGAAACAATATTTTTGATGAGCCACTAGGAAGAATTCCATTTTAGTAGATAATTTTACCCAAGTTACCAGGGACAGAGGAATCTGGGTATGTGTTCGAGGGAGTTTCTCTGACTTTCAGTTGAGCGTTTAGCTTGAGAAAGCTGCCATGAAAAAGAGGGCATGATGCATCACAGGACAACCTGAGCTTGCTTTGCACATTGCATACTGTTCGGGGACCAACAGGACCTCTAGCCCCACAAATGTGTGGATTTATTGATATTAGATCTGTCGAGTAAGCATAATGCTACCCCAAAGACATACCTTTTACAGCTTAATTCTATACATGTCTACTCAGAAGTAAGTCCCATTGAGTTCAGTCAAGCTTACTCCAAGATAAATGGGTGTAAGATTGCAGCCATAGTCTCTCTTAAGGCCATATACATGTCCCATAGTTCAGAATCATATTAATGAAAGTATCCAATATAGTTCTGTCATTAAAAACTATTCAATACAGGGAACCATTAAATACCTTCATTTCTTGTTTATCTCCAGTTGCTTCAAATTGTAAATGATATAAAAACAAGTTACAGTAAATACGTATTTAAAACAGCTGAACTTTTAAAGGGTTTGAATGCATAAATTTAATGTGCCAAGTGCAGAGGCATATGTATAGCGCCAAGTTGCTCCATGTGTAAGGCTGGCTCTACCTGTTAGTTTGAGTTCAGCTGAAATCGTATATATGCTTAAAATTAAAGACATGCATAAAGAATGATTCACATGGCAGATGCGCTTACTGAATGTACACCAGTGTCTCGAAGTGAACTATGCAGAATGTGAGGATATGAGTGATGCTAAAAAGGGGTAGGGATCTGTTGGCCCATGGCTTGGATGCAGCCCCCCCCCCAGCTGTGTATCCCCCCTCCTGCAGTAGGTAGTGCAAGGTTGGGGAGGGGTTTGCAGTTGGGGAGGGAAGTGTTAACTCTCCCCTCCCTGCATGCTGGGTCTCCAACCCTGAAAATCAAGCCCCACTGCACAGCAATCATGCTTAAAGATAGGCTTTCCATTGGGTCCAACAGGAAGCTTTTTCAACCCTAACTGCTGTGTGCGCACGTGGGGTGGTGGTGGTAGTGTCTTCATGGGTATGTGTATGGGGGAGTGTGTGGCTTTTGGTCCCTGCCCAGTGCTGGCATGCAGCATCTGGAAGGTTACCATCAGGGTGCAGCCCTTAGGGTGAAATGAATTTCCCAGTGCCCTGCCCCGCCCCACTAAAGACATGAAGACAAGAATGGGCCTGTATTAGATAAATGTGACTGTCACTTTGACATGTATTGATTATAATTATATTCACAGACACACACAGACCACTTCTCATTTTACAATGTTTTCCATAGCAAACGCAGATGAACATATTCACTCCTTATAGTGGATCAAAACGGACTAAAAAGGTTTCAGTGGCTTGACTTGTTGCACCTGCTCTTCTTCCCCCTTCTCTCAGGTTACCCTGACCCAGAGGTTATTTGGTACAAAGATGACCAATCTATCAAGGAGTCCCGGCATTTTCAGATAGAGTATGATGAAGATGGCAACTGCTCATTGACTATTTCTGACGTTTGTGGGGATGATGATGCCAAATACACCTGCAAGGCAGTTAACTGTCTTGGAGAAGTAACCTGCACTGCAGAACTCATTGTGGAAACAATGGGGAAAGAAGGGGAGGAGGAGGAGGAGGAGGAAGAAGAAGAATGAAATAAAACTGAATGGAAGAGAGATTTGAAAACCACCCAGTTAAAGACTTTTTAAAAGGCTCATGCAGTGTGACATTAGGTCATGGGCTTCTTGGTTTGTTTCAACAGCACAATGAGCTGACACCTGCTTGTTTTATTTATGGGCATTAACTTGAATTAGCAAGCACTTTGGGTGGCTGTTGTGCTTGGATTTAGTTTAAGTTAAAGCATCAATTGCATAGCCCAAACAATGAATGTGAACACACCATATGAAGCTAATCTGCAGTTCTAATGGTTGACAATTTATTTGTTGAACTTACTGATCAGGAGAAGGTGCTGGACAATTGCACTAATTGTTCCATCAACCAGTACAGCAACAGTGAAGAACTTGGAGTATTCATGTTCCAGCCTCCTAAACACACCTGCATGTTATGCAAGCCCCATTGATGTTCCAAGACATGAGTGGAACTTGAATGAATTCAAGTGTGTTTTGAGAATGTGGGGCACAATCTAGCAGTAAGTTTACCTGCAAAGGGCCCACTGAAAGGATGGGAGCTGCGCAAAAGAACTTCCTGGTGGATTGTGTCCTTGGACTCTAATTGACTTCTCTTGTCAAGCATATATGCAAGACACATAAACTTGCCATCATCCCATAGCATGTTTGCAACATATTTATAAGTAAAGACTTCCCCCACACACAGCATTTCAATTTTCATATTGAAAGCATTCTGTGTCTTTATTAGTTTTCCGTCTGAACATTGTAATTTTAAATCAGAATACCTAAATTTAAGCTGATAAGAGTTATCACTTGAATAAAGCAAACTAATTTAACTTAAATCTTTGTGGATCACAACCTAAATGTAGTTGCCCTGCTCTGAAAATTAAAGGCACATTTTCTCACTAATTTGTGGTTGCCATAAGGTGAGCAGTGGGTCTTCGCTTTCTCAATTGAAAATGTTTCTCCATAAGTGCCAATCCTTATAACCATGTTAGCAACAGCAGGAAAAACCCAGCTTTTCTCAGTCGTCAACTGATCCAGCTGGCACACCCAGGATTTGACACACTACCACAAACTATCCAAACTATTGTTAGAACTGATGAGGTAAAAGATGATTCCTTGCACATATCAGTGGTTTCTGTCGGCCTCCATAATAAGCAGATATTGTACTGACTGGCTTTTTCCCATAGCTGCTATGAACAGAAATAGTCATAAAAATTAGCCCTACATTTCTCATACTTGGTTGCAGATTCTTGCCTGGGCAACTAAGCTGAATACAGAAACCAAATTTTGCAACTGTGCTTGCCAGGCTAAAGTAAAATGTGATTGTTCTGAAATGTCTGCTGTTGCAAAACGTATATTGCCTAAAGCCATTGCCTGTGTGGGGCAACTCAGCTTGTAAACCTATTTGTTACTTTATTTGGCTGTTATAAAATTTATTCCGTTGATGATTAGCTGGAAACTGGGTAGCCAAGAAAAGGGAGCCTAGATTACAAGTTTCTCTACAAGTTCCAAGGAACCAACTCAGTATCTGTGAGGCTAATGCCTTAAAGTAAAAAATCAGCAGAATCAACAGTAAAAGATAATCTCTTCCCAAAACTAATTAACACATTCAGATTTATCCATGTTGCTTTTCTTTCACAATTAGTTGCAGTTCAGAAACTATGAAACGTTATACAAAATCAAGTAACAACACATGTCCACTCTTAGTGCATCATTCCAGTTGTGTGGTTTTACTCCACTTCATGTATAAAGTGCAAACGTTTTAAACGTAAGAGCTGAATTCTTTAAAGAACACATACAACAAAGCATACTTTAACTCCTCAAGGCAAAGGGGGGAAAGTAAGTGTACTTTAATACAGATGTATACGGTATCATCTTTAGATTGTTTGATTTTACCTAGTCTTATGTGTTCTATATTATTTGCTCGTCTACCTGTTTGAACGCAACAATTCAAAATTTCATATATGGGACTCACTCACAATTGCTGTGGGTTTTTATTACTGCTTTTGCTGTTTCTCACTAGGTTGAGGTTACCAGCATGTCTTCTTTTTAAATGGATATAGAACTTTTGTTATAGTAAAACACAGTAATTGCCAGTTTGCCACACATTCTTATAAGGAAAAGTTTGTAGTATTATTTAGTGCATACAAAGCATTTTCTCACATTTCCAATGTTAAGAAAAAATGGGGTGTATTTTTTTGTATACCTTCATTAAAAATATGCTAATGTTTTCTAGGTCTCTTAAATCATAAGAGCTGCAAGATATGGGAACACTACAGCTGTAGTTACTCACAATTTCCTTTACCAAATAAACAACTACCACAAAGCATGCTAGCACAAATTCCAGTTTGTTTAGTCCTATCCAGCAGCTTAGTTTCTTCTAGGGTGACTGCCGCTTTAGGTTACACCTCCCTAATGAGTCTTTCATCTTGAAAAAAGTTATTTCAAGTGTCTTTCAGGTAGCTCGTATGATATGAGCTACCTAAAACGCACTTGAAATGTTTTATGCCAGAAGAAATGTTCAGTTACCGTTTGTGTTTCTGCTTTACTTTAGTGGGGTTACTTTACTACAATAAACTATTCAACCAGCAAATCTCTTTAGCTCATATAGTAGTGACAGCACACTAGACCTCACATGGCCCTGGGAGCAGTAGACTCAATTATCCAAGACCTGCAGCCAGAAATGTGGTGGAGTGGCAAAAGGATACAATGCTCAGAGGTTGTGCTATCTAAATCCAAATTGACTAATACATTTCAAAGCGATTTAAATAATTTAATTAAGTAAAACATAATTTTGGTAAGAGCTTATATGCATTCTCCTAACAATTTGCTGATAAGCTAAGAAATACCTACTCAGCCTCCCAAGAAAATGGCCAACTGGAGTAAAATGACTGCATGCTGTAACTGACAAGGAAGTCAAGTACAGAAATCCTGTCCCCTTCTTTTTCCTCTATTGCAGGAGTGGCAAAGCTTTTTCCTGCCACATTCCCTCCGGGATAAACTGTCAGGGAACACATGCTGGCAATGAGCAGGGTCTAAGCCAGGGGGGTGGGGGAAGAGCCAAAAGTTGATGGGCCACGCTGCTTGTTCTGTCTTTCTGCCCTCCTTCTCTCTTCCAGTGGGCTGCTCTCACTAAGTTTGCTCTTGGCAGAGAACTAAACTGATTGCTTGCAGAGGGCTTTGAAATTAGGCTGAGTGCTACAGGTTGCCCACTTCTGCTTTATTGGGTTAAGAGATGCAATGAGCAGTAATTAAACAAAAGTGGGGAGTAGGTGAACTTCTAATATAATGAGCAATTTGGTAAACGAATGCTTGTACGGTTTAATCTGTATCAGTATATGAGCCAGAGAAATGCTTTTTCTTTAAAAATGGAAGCTTAAAAATTAGAGGACCTGGAGAATCCTTGGGGGATCAAGCTCCCACAACTCTTCCCACCCTGGTAGCTTCAGTCACTGAGGAACCTGATGCTGATATCTATCAGCTTTGATTCTTCCCCCTACGCAGTTCAACAATCTAAGGGCTTCACAAGGCTCAGAAGCAACAGTTCATACACACTGGGTGGGATCTAGACTCAGTCATACTTCATATGGATTCACTAAAATCAATGGGAATTATGTTGGCCATGACTAACTTAAATCCATTTGATTTCAATGGGTCTCCTCCAAGTATAACTACACCTGGATCCAACCCATCATCAAGTGTGCGTGTGTACAAGCATATTTTCTACTGATACTTTCCTGATAATTCTCAAAATCCACTTTAGAGGCTTCAGGCAAAAGCAATGTTTCTTCACTGCTGGTGCCTGTACATAGTGCTTTTATACATACCACTCAATTTCAAAGGAAAGACGTCAGCTGAACAGTTTTCTTTCCTTCTGGAACAACCCAATTTCCACATTTCTTTTCTCCATATTCTCATTTAAGTTGGGCTTCAAAGTAGCCTTCCCACTTTTGGAGTGCTGGAACCTACAAAATGAGAAAGTGCAATTTTGTGATATAGGTGGACTCCTTCAAACTTCATTATCTATTATATTTATATTCCAGCCTTCCCCTGGGAAGCTCAGGTTAGCTTACTGGCAAGAAAGGTGTGAAATGTATGAGGCTTTTCACTACATGTACAGAAAGAGGGAAACAAACATTTCCTATTGTGTACGGAGTAAAGGAGCCTGGGAAATGGTGAAGCAAGCTCACAGCCAATAGTGGATGAGGCTGTGACATCATTTCTCAGTTATACAAATACACTTATACCAATGTTGCTTGCGTTAAGAATAAACAGGGAAAGTGCTGCCTTTTTAAGGTTTGAAGCAACATGCTGCTGGGGCAGGTGAATTCTGTAAGAGATTGCTCATTAAAATTTGTGTTTCTCACTGCAAAAAGCAGTCTTAAAGGGACTTGCACACACATACAGGCAGGGGCATTATTAAGAGAAGGCACCTGGGCACGTGCCCCAGATCTTTTGAGCTGTCCTAATTGCCATTTCTTTTTTACACTTTCCCATTGACTTGCATTGGAAAACAAAAACGGCCATAAGCTTTTTAGTTGTATGATAGATACATGGAATTTGGAAACCTGGCAGCCCCCATGGAGCTGATGGATCCTGCCAAATTCCAGGCAGTTAGGTCCAGTGACTTCTGTGCTAATTACAAGTAAAGTTCGCTTTTTTCAAGAAAATGTGTCAAAGCAAAGAGCTATATTTTTTTGTGCTTCTACATAAGTGCATGGAATTTGGGGGCCTGGCAGGCCCTGTGGCGCTGACAGACCCTACCAAATTTCAGACAGGTCCAGTGGCTTTTGCGCCAGCCATGCATAAAGTTTCCTTTTCTCAAAGTCTAAAACAAAAAGTAAAACCTGTCAAATCACCCAGAGGATTAGAGATCCTAATCAGGTGTTTAAGGTGACCATTAGGAGGTCACTATCCCTAATATCTGGTGTAGGATTTTTTTTTGAGGTGCAAAAAAACTCTCTCCCCCTACTTTTCTTTTCTGCTCTTACATGCCCACTGTTGGGAGCTTGCCTGCAATGAAATTCTGAAGAGAGAAGGAAGAAAGAGCTCCATGTGAAATATTGGTATTTCACACAACATCTGATTTTACTGCCCCAAACTGGAACCTTTCGATTTTGCAGAAGTTTAGTAGCTTCAGTACAGCAAAGGATCCAATCAGCCTCCACAAACTTCTTTCTCCCCCTCCACTTTAATTTCTTCAAAATAGCTGTAGGACTCAAATAATCCCAAAGGGAGGGTTAGGACTATGTGCCATTCCCCTCCCCTCCCCTGTTTTTTCTTTCTCTTCTTTATTCCACCCAGAGCATAACTTGGGGAAGTCTTAAAGAGAATTCTCTGCGGCAGGCAAGAGAAGTTCTGAACTGTATTTGACTTTATACAAACAGACAAGAGGGTTGGTTTTTCTGCTTCTCAAGTCTTTGAGAAGAGTGGGTTCACATGGTCACAGAGAAACAAATCTGGGGCTGCTTTGTTTGTCAGTTGCCATTATCCAGCAATAGGAAGGGCTGTAGCTCAGTGGTAGAGCAAATGCTTGGTATGCAGAAGGTCCCAGGTTCAATCCCCAGCATCTCCAGGTAGGGCTATGAAAGAATCCTGCCTGAAACTTTGCTGCTGCTGCCAATCAGTGTCAACAATACTGGGTTAGATGGACCCAGGGTCTGACTCAGTATAAGGCAGCTTCCTATGTTCTTATGAACAGAGAGCTTTAATTAAAAAAAAAATAGGAGTTTGTAGTTTGTTTTTTAAGTGGAGGGGAGATAAATATTGCTAATTTATGCAATCCTATGTATGCCTACTGAAGTCCCATTATGTTTAATGAGGCTTACCCTCAGGAAAGCGTGCATAGGATTCCAGCACTAGTTACTTTTGCAGGGAGGTTTGCACCTTGATGTTCTGCATGTTTACTCAGAAATGAGTGCTGAGTTGTGAGCATGGTACTGCAAGCTTAATACAGTGCCTACCCAATTCCAGCTAATGAACTGCCTACCCTTTCAGCTCAGTCCTATGCATGTTTTGTCATTTGGGGGTTTGGGTTTTGTTTTTGTTTTGCATGAACTCCAGCTTCAGTGGTGAGGGACAGGCACTTAGTACATGTTCAGAGTTTCTCCATAACTGAGCCCTAGTTTTGAAAACAGACTCATTGGCTGAATCCTGGTGAAGTCATGGCACAAATGAAGTTATGGGGAGGAAGATACATGAGAGCTTGTGCATAACAAGGAGGAGGTAGAGAGGAGTTGCACAAAACGAGACATCTGTTTTTATGAAGAGTTGCTGGAGGATGGTAGGATGAGGAGGGATGGTTGCATGGAGGGGAATAGAATTGTTAGGGGGAGAATGTAAGTGCTCAGTGGTGAAAGAAGAACATTCTGCACATGCTCAGAGGCACTCTATATTTAAGAACATAAGAGCCGTGCTGCATCAGACCAAGTGCTCCATCTAGTCCAGCATTCTGTTCACACAGTGGCCAACCAGATGCCCATAGGAAACCCACAAGCAGGACATGAGTGCAATAGCACGTTCCCACCCATGTTCCCCTGCTGCTAATACTGGTGAAATGTAAATAAATTCTAGTAATTCTAAATTAGAATGCATGTATATCTCTGAAGAAACTCTGCAGGTTTCTTGCCTGGGGGACACCTCTAATGACCTGTGCATTTTCATACAAATTTACTCAAAAACTATTGGGGAAGGGGTGAATGGAAGGGAAAGCAAATCACTCCCTCCCCCAAACTGGAGAACTCCCCTTCCACATGAACTGCTGCACCTATCCTTCTGAAACCTTGCTGGTTTCTTACTTAGGGACAACTGTAGGCTGTCTGTAATTTTCAGAACAATGGTCCACAAGGAACATAGGGAGATAAGTTTGTCTTCCTTTGGAGACCTCAAAATGTTGACAAGGCCACCCTTGCACAAAAACCCTTGTGGCTAGCATTCTGAAATGTGGCAGACATGATCTCCTATGATGGGGCAATGAATCCTCACATTTTTATCCAATTCTTCCAATGAATTAAAATCTTATTGGCAGTTCCCTTTAAAAGAAAATCAAAATATAAACCCTGCACCTATTTTTCTGACACTGGGCAGGTGTAATCCCCTTCTAGGGGGTTACTATGCCCAAAATTATCATCCAGTTCTGACCAAAAGAAAAAAGTTAATAGTTTTTTTCTCATTTCTCATGGTAGTCAACAGGAAGCATAAAGACTCATTTTTCTAAACTTTAACTCAGATTTGGTGCTGAGCTGAAGTGGTCCGACTACAAATTGGCCAGAGCAGAAGGATTTTTTCCAAAATGCTGAATCGGGGTCTGAGTTGAAGTGGGGTCGGGGGATCAGTGCACATTTATGTATGTATGTATGTAATCTATACACACACGCAAGCACACTGCATGCACACACCACACACACACATATTAGACGTGCACTTAGTGTGTGTGTGTGTGTGTGTGTATGTACATGCACATTTGTGTTATGGGCCTGTGCCCCGGATCTTTTAAGAACCAAGCAATGCCCCTGCATACAGGAAACCATAATATTACCGAAAAAAACAAAATCAATATAAACAATCAGCACAATAATAAAAACAAAACTATATAACAATCTAAAAACAATACTGTATGAAAAGTGTTCATCTACAGTACACGCAATTCCAACCCTAGCCTACAATAAACATCACAAGAGTAGCCCACAATTGGGCCATAACTAATGTCCAAATGGCTGGGAAAATAAATACATCTTTGCCTGGTGCCAAAAAGATGACAGTGTCACTGCCAGGCAAGCTTCCTTGGGGAGAGTGCTCCATAAAGACAGGGCTACTATCACAGAGAGAGAGACTGTTCCGGAACTCCCCCTGCCCGCCCGCCCCCAGCTTCTCTGGAAGGAGGCACACAAAGGAGGGCCTCTGAAGCCAACCTCAGGTAGGTTCATATGGGAGAGGTAGTCCTTGAGGTATGAGCAGTGGTGCAGCTAGGGACTGACCCAAGGCCAAGATTCAGGGCCCCGTAGCCCAGGGGTGCCCTGAATGACCACACAGCAGGAGGTACAGAGGCAAACTCCCGTTTTATTCCTGTAGTCATGATGGTGCTATGACTTAAGTTAGTTTAAAATGCAGAATTACATGCTCAGTGTTTTTCTGGTTTTAAATCAACGTTCTAACATATCAGGAATACAGAAGCAGTTTTAAAGACTGTTGGAGGGGGGGAGAGAAATGTTAGTTGTGTGGTTTTCAACTTAAGTAATACAACAAGGCAGTGATCCATGAAGGGGAAGTAATACACATGGCTATCTGAAGCTCTCTCCAGCCCCCCGTAAGACCATTGGGGCCAGGGTCTAAATTTTAAAGTTACGTAGCTGCACCAGTGCATATGATCTACCGATTCACGGGTCACCTCCAAACTAGACCGTGGCAATGTGTTTTACGCGGAGCTGCCTCTGAAGTCAGTTCGAACAGCCCGACTGGTGCAAAATGCGACCACCCAGATCCTGGTGCGGGCCAGGCAGTCAGAAAACTGATCTCCGAGTTTGCACCAACTTCTGGTTTAAATTCTAAGTGCGGCTCTTAACCTTCAATGCCCTGAACAGCTTGGGTGGGTTTGAAGGACCACTTTACCCGTATGTTCGTCACGTCTGTAAACTGCGATGGGGGAGTTTTGACAATCAGAAAGGTTTGCCGAAGTGGCCCGCCGCAGAGAACCATATGGTAGGGCTGGAAGGGGCCTACAAGGCCGTCGAGTACAACCCCGCACAAGCCTGACAAGTATATCTGTATGACGCGCCTGAGGGCTTAATATGCTGTGTTCTCGCCGTGCAGGTTTCCTATGAAATTCCTGCATGGACAGAAGCAGCAGCGGCCAAGGCCGTCTCAGCTTTTGCCTTTGGCAAGCAGCCCCGCGATAATGATGGCGATAAGGCGCTTGGCTCTACGAGGGACGCCAGCCGGCCAGCCAACCTCCCCCCGCCTCCGCCTCCTCCTCGGTCTCCTCAGCGAGGCGCGCCGCTTCACGAGAGGCAAGGCCTGCCCGGCCGCCCGCCCACTCGCTCGCCCGCTCTTTCGCTGGGACTCTTCTTCAGCGCCGCCTCTCGGGGTTGCCAGGGAGAAGGAGGCGGAGGCCTCGCTCGTCGAGAAGGCCGAGCTGGTGAAGAAGTGCCATGGCGGCTTCCAATACCAGCAGCAGCGCCAGCAGCCGCCGGGCCGATAATGGCTGTGAAGCCGGTGGGCAGCGGCAGCAGCAGCAGCAGCAGCAGCAGGCGGGCTCCCGGCGGCGGAAAGGCCCTGGCGCCTTAGCCACGGCCTATCTGGTCATTTACAACGTGGTCATGACAGCCGGGTGAGCGAGCGAGCGAGTGAGCGAGCGAGCACGGAGGGCGGGGGGATGCTAGTGACGGGGCTCCGCCTCAGGTAAGCGGGTAGGGGCGCTCACCTGCCTGGGTTCTTAACCCGGCCGGGCCTTTCTCTGTGTGAATAGACCCGGAGGACCTCCCGCTGCTGTCTTTTCTCCTTTCGCTTCCGTCTCTCCATTTATCACGTATAATGGCGGAGAAGCTTCCGCAAGCCTATTTCCCCTTCGCTCTGCCTGTTCGTGTCCCTCCATCATACAGGGTCGCTCCTTTTAGGTCCCGTTCAGAGTAAAGGGGAAGAAAAATGTTAGCCGATAAGCAGAAGCGTCTTCACTTTTCTGGCCCTTTCCCACCCTCTGGGTTGGAAACAGGCGACTGAGCGGAGGCGACCTTTGGCCTCTGATCTAGCAGAGCAGGTCTTCCGATATTCTTGGAATAGGACTTTCTTCCTCTGATTCCTTATTTTGACCGGGAGGCGTTTCTTTAAGA
The DNA here is from genome assembly GCF_057233095.1 of Heloderma suspectum. Classification (NCBI taxonomy): domain Eukaryota; kingdom Metazoa; phylum Chordata; class Lepidosauria; order Squamata; family Helodermatidae; genus Heloderma; species Heloderma suspectum. Next base: position 154,302,712 of record NC_139458.1, on the reverse strand, counting down.
GCACTGCACACACTGCCTCTTTAAAAAATATTACTGTAATAATGTAATGTATGCATATGCCATACTAAAACGAATAGAATGCATTCCCCCCCCCCCCAAATGCACAGAATGCACAGAATATCCAGATGGTCAATTAAATCTAGTAATATGGGACATCACAAATCTCTGTGTTACTAATGTACATGCACTATGGAGCCAGGATTGGTCACTGCTCATTGCCGTATGTGGTAAATATGTATTTGCTATTATGTAATGTGTGCAGTGGGTCTGGATTGGTTTCTGAAATCTTATGTTCATCCCAGGACACTAAAGAGGACATAATTTGCAGCCACCTTTTAGAGTCTTATCTCTTTCTCTTGTTATCTAACCGCTACACACACATACACCAGCTACTGTAGCCAAGAGGGGCCTGGCAGATCACTGCAGATCTCGTATGAATGAACTATAGCGTGATGAATGTGGACATGTCTGTATGTGGTCTTTTCTGGTCTGATACCTCAACTCCTACTATTGACCTACTAGTCCTCAATGCACAGGATAAAAAGTGAGGGGTGGAGGACACAGAGTCTGCTGGTGGCATAAGTTGCACAGAGAAAGGATATGCAAAAGTCCATGCTTCTTTGGGAGAGTGGGAGTGGCAAAGGGAAAACTTGTTTATGAGCATGACTGTCCTCATATGTCACAATGTTTGATATCTGCACACTTAACTTTCTAAGGGATTTATCTTTGGTATCTTTACTGTATCTTTACTGTGGCCCAGTAACATAGTGAATTCCTTTTTGCAGGGTAGCAGCATATAATTATTGAATAACTGTTACTTACCTATGGACTCAGTAGAATGTGGATGAGTGACAAGGCTGTTAGCCTTAAGTTTCATGAATCTGGGGGTAGATTTCAATCCATGAAGAAAGTGTGGATGATGGCTCACTAAGCAATAATCTTTCCTAATCTTAGCACTTGCATTTAGAATTATAGAGGGATATTTGAAAAAAAATAATCTAAATATATCTTTACAGCAAGGAGATGATTTAAATATCAATTTCTAAGTAATCACCTTTTGTACTAAACGTTTCTTGCATGAACCAATACCCAGAAATGCTAATTTTCTTGCCGTTACCCCATATTTTACATTTCATACTTGTTTTGTTTTTATGTGTGTGCATACATATTTCAGAAAGCTGAACTGTACTGGAAGAAGGGTGGATGAAGAAATCAGACTTTGTCTCTGATAAAATCTCTTATTGCCTCACAGTGTGTTAGACTTGCTGTGGTTTGATATGCTCTCATGACTGCATTAAGTACATCGAAAAAGGTGTTGCAATTTGGAAACAATTGTTCCCTATTAGTGTATAGTGTGAAAGAGATAGTAGCAAGAGCTTTTAGCATTACCCTGAAAATCAGGGGTGGGGGGAAAGATAAAATTGTAATGATAAAAAAGATAATAGCGGGAATTCAGGCTTGGGTTTGTCAAATGCTTTTCTAAATAAATAAGTTTGTGGTTGTTGTCTTTAAATAATATTTGCATCAGTGTGTGGAGACATTTTATATCTGACAGTCTTCCATGGAATACAGTGAACTTTGACATTATCCTTGTGGGATATGATGAATTAAGAAAAGCCCTGATTAATCAGACAGACGGTCCATCTAGTCCAGCACTCTGTTTCTGTGGTTGCCAACCAGATACCTCTGGGAAGTGAACAAACAGGGCATGAGGTCTCTAGTCCCCCTGCCTGGTACTCAGTGGCATGCTGCCTTTAATCCTATATACTAATAGTGAACACATTCTCCTAGTGCTGATCCTTATGTAGCCAAAATGGCACCATCCATGCATCAGGCTTGGGAGAACCCCAAGATTTACAGAAGTACAAAAAAAAACCCTAGGGGAAAAAAAACTAAGGGGGCAAAAACCAGCAACTCCAAACAGCCCTCTGAGGACTAAGCATGCTCAGTGGCCACAGAATACTGAGTATTGTGGGTACAGAAAACTAAGGAGGGGAAGTGGGAATAGAACGGAGTATCCTGAAAGAAGGCATGGCTGGCTGGCACTCTGTACAGGAGCAATCAACACTGCAATGTTTTTTGCAGATCCTACTTGTTTTTTCTAATAGCAAACTTGTGTGGTTGAGTGCTGACAGTTCAGAAGCAAAACAGGACCACCCAAAATAAGGTGGTGGCTTCTGTATACTCAGAGGAACTTCCTAGGTATGCAGAGGTACATACAGTTATAAATTAAAAGAAAAGGCACTGGGCAGGAACCAGTGGTGCCCTTGAGCAGGCGGCCAGGACTGCCAGTCCCAGTGCATGTGCGGCCCCGATATGCAAGCCCCCAAACAAGCAGAAATGCTCATTTCTGGAAGGGGCATGACCTGTCCCTTCCAGAAATGAGTGTTTCTGCTCATTTCAGGGCTTGCCCCCAGAAGCGCTACATCATGGATGCCAGTGGTAGAGGCTGCCTGTATGCTGGGGTTAGTTGTGTGGGCAGTGGGGCCAGTAGACCTGGCCACCCTCACAAGGGCACCATTGGATTATGCTCACTGATTTAACCCCCCACCCCACCCCACCCCCAATGGTCTGAGAAGGACTCGTGAGCTTCCAGTATATATAAAATATTGAGGTGTCAACTGATAAAAAAAAAAGGAAACTGGAAGTGAGGGGAAGGGAAAGAAGGAATTAGCTAGCTCAAGCCACTTATAGCTTATAATAAGTATCCTTGGGCAGAGGAATATGGTTGTGGAAACATAAATTATAAGGCTTTTAAAAACTTGAATTATATATAGGGACCCAGTATTGTCTGCTGTGACTGGCAGCAGCGACTGTTAGGATCTCAGGCAGAGGCCTTTTGCTTTACAACCTTTTCGTTGTAAGAAAAGAATCACATTGCTCATAAACACATGCACGTTTTCTTGTACCAGACATCTGTTCAGAATCATTGCTCAAAATTGTGTACGTTAGGGCACAATTGTATGCATGTTTAGACAGAAAAAAATCCTACAACTTTCAGCATGCCCCAGTTATGCATAGGATTGTGCCCTTTGTAAATAAATGCATCTAGTAAAAAATGGTATTAACATCCATCCCCTCAGGAGACAGCTACGTTGTATCTTGCGTAGTTTAGTTCACATAACTCTTAAAAGTTATAGTAAAAGGTATATAAACATATTTCCTATGTGTTAATCTTCATGTAATAAAAATACATGTGCAATTAGTAGAAAAAGCTTTTTTTTACTTGGGCTGTACAGAATGTGGGAATGCTTAGGATCAAATCTTCCAAGGGCTTTCTATCATGAAAGCTTTCTTTGCTTTCTTTTACAGCCAACACCTCCCTCATTTTTAATGGCATCACCATGTGAGTGATGATATAATAAACTATATTTAATTACACTAAATATAAACAGCTTCTTTGTATCATTACTTGGTGCTGATGGAGAGTAGAATAAAAACTTCAAAATTGCTGGTTTATAAGCCTTAAGATATTGATTTCTTGCTAATGCATGCTATTACATTGTATGGATTTTGTCACTTGCTCTTAGAGCCGAACTAGATGTTACAGTGGCAAACCCATCTCTTTAAATGTGGGTCTACCCAGTCACACATGAAGTGATTTTAAGAACAAAGTGGATGTGTGGGCAGGAGGGTGCTAAACTCTTCCTCCACCTGCAGCTTACAGTAGTCTCTCCCCAAGTGCTTTTCTCTCAGCCAGGCTTACTTCTAGTATTGGAGCTGAGGTTAAAATGATGATGGACAGACTTCAGGGAGGTAAGGAGCAGGCAGATGGGGGGAGGTCCTTCCTCTCCATGCCACCATTGCTCTTAAAACCAGAGTCCATAATAGCTGTAAGTGGTCACTGGGGCAGAGCATCATTTAAAGAGAGAGGGCTACTGCTATTTAGTTTGGCCCATATCAACAATGTTCCTGCTCGAAATTATTAGCTGTGCCATTTCTCTATAGGCACTAACAACCTAACATTTTGCTATCTCTTTTTCTTCTAGATGGCTTGTAATAGCAGTTGGCTTAGTCAGAGCATACCTCGCTACAGGCAGCTACCACAACCTTTACTATTCAATAGAAAAGCCTTTGAAATTCTTCCAAACTGGAGCTTTGCTTGAGGTAGGTGCGTTACAGGGAAAGTGCCCCATTAAACATTTCTTCACTGACATTAGTCTTTCTATGCAATTCAGTTATTAACTTATTCCTGTGGTGTTGCATTAAATACTATTCCTTTTTTAGATGGACTATTGCTAAGTGAAGGTTTATTCCATCACATCAGAAGTGAATTTGATGTATGATAGTTTTAACAAAAGCAACAAAAGAAGATTGACATTACACAGTGAAATTATGACTTTCAAATTAATTTATTTTCTACGGTAATTTTTTTTCTGCCCTCTAGTGGTTGTTCCTTCAAAACAAGAATGGTAAAATTTTTGAATCAGAGACTCTTGCATTGTCCTTCCCCTTAATGTGAGAAGAGGTAAACTAAAACTATCAAGCCAAGAGATCAGGCGGTTATATAAACATGGGGTCTCATCTGACCCAGGAAGATTAAATCCTCTTTAAAGGGGTTTCAATCTCTGTTATTCATATAAATGTAAATTCTCCCATTTTGTTATTCACCTCTTTCTGCAGTGATGGGCACAGAGGAAGGATTGTTTTAGTCTGCAGAAGTTGAAAACGTGTTCCCATTTTTTCTTCAGGAATCATCCCAGGGGATAATTAATATTTGAGAATCTTGGTGATACTTTAAGAGGGATTAAGTAAATCGTCCTCTAATAACATAGTGTTTCTGAAAGGTGGTTGCACAACAAAGCAAAATGTAGATGAGAAAATTAGGCACTGAACAGATGAAAGATGCACATGTGACAGAAATGGCTGGTGGCAGTGCTATTCAAGAAACACTGTTCTTAGTCATAATACAGTCTGCTGTTGCAGTAAAGCCAAATATGTGTTACTAATCTGAAAAGTCTTAGTTATTGCTGACTGAAATGCTCTTTTCGTTTTAGATTGTGCACTGTGCAGTAGGTAAGTTTTTGGATTCAGTGTTTGATATCCCCATTTTGCATGGGGAATGGGGAATTCAGATAATCTCTTCGGTTTAACATGTTAAAAGGAATAGCAACAAAGCATGGTATACATTTCCAGTTTCGCATCAGTGTTGTGGGGCAGAAAAGATTTTCATGGAAAAATTTCCAAAATGGAAACATTTCTGGAAATTTTTTCAGTGCTTTATTTTTCCACAAAAAAAATCGATTTCATAAGTTTGTTAGTTACAATGAATGAATACCAATTGCAAATACAATATTAGGCTAGCTTGGTAGTATCAGAGTTTTAGATGAGCTGTTGTCAACATATGCACAGTTCTTTCAGTTGCTAACATTTATTAGTGTCAACAGTTTTTAGTACCTTTGGTTTTTTTTGCTTAAATTTAAAGAATGTAAGGGAAGTACATGTTATTGTCTTTATATTTTACAAGTATTCCAATAAAAATTTCTACATAATATAATATTTAAATCACATTTAAGTGATTGATGTGATTAATTTTTTCCCTCAAATAATTGAAGTCAAATACTTGTGGTATATATATTGGGGCAAAAAAATAACACCTCCTTTTAAAGTTTTTTTTTTTTATGAAATAGTAGTAAAATAAACATGGGACATCAAAAAAATGTCCGAAGCAAACTGCACATTTACTCTATGCAAATTACCCTAATTTACAATGGATAATTGTATTGGAAAATGTTCAGTTTGCCTCAGTTTACCCTAATTGGCATAGGAATATTTTCTGGAAAACTGCTTGGTCTTCCTAGCTTCCATTGTAAGGATGACTGTTTTAGCATGTTAGTGTATAACTGTTTTCTCAATGAAGTAAGGATTGCACATTCAGGTTTTAATACACGACGTGCGTGCAGCTTGTTCTATTTATTGCTTGCTTACAAGAGGAGCCTGTGTTTTGGTATTACATTTTTAATAGTAAAATATATTGGCCTGATCAGAAAATGCATGAGCCTACCCACCTCGTCTCTGCTTCATAATGCATATAGATTAGTCTTTGTGCACATGGTAAATGAAAGGCACCCAAACTGGGATTAAATTTTTTCAAAATAAGCCTGTCTTCTATCTCGTATTCTGTAACTACCACAGAAAACTGAGATTATTATATTTTTCCAGAACTACTTAACATAATCTAGACATTATATCAAATTTGTGTAGTGAAATCCCAAATTAAAATCACCAAGGGGTGTCCAGGCGGTTGTAAAAACAACCAGCCAATAAACCAATCTAGAGATTCAGTAGCTTGCTTTGTTTATAATAGAATAATGGTGCAGTCCTATGGGTTGTGCTCTGGGTACCCGTAAGCCCCCAAACTTGGAGGCTTAAGAGTATCCTATGCAGAGAGGGAGGCTCCTTGCCCCTCCCACAATGCATTTTAGCTAGACGGGCAATTTCGCAGAGGCTTCAGGGAGGGGGAGGGGAGGAGGCTGGAGCAGTAATAGGAAAAGGTGTAAGCCAGCCACTCCAGTCTCTTCCCTTCCCCGCCCCCAGGAATGCCTCCTTTCCTCCGTTCACCGAGCGTGGAGAGGTAGCTGGCATGGTTCGCTCCATGCCAGCTATGAGGGGATGCGGAGTGCAGTTTCCTTACACTGAGCTTAGAGCCCTGTCTTTGAGTGTGGAGTCAGGAATCCAAAAAATCCTATGTCCCTCAGATGCTGTCTAGGAGACAGGATTGCTCCCTAAAACAACTAGGTAATTTGGCCCCAGAAGTGTATTGAGTAGCAGTATATTGGTGCAATGTAGAATCCAAGTTGGGAAGAACCAAATATTTTGCTACAACCTCTTGTCCTAATGCAGGACCACCATTTCACCAGCCTCACCCAGAAAAACGAACCCTAGTCAGACCAGAGACTGCTGCAAGCAAAGAACAAGTTGCTTGAGATGATTTGTGAACACTTTTCAGGGCAAGGCAAACAAACCCCAAGGTTACCACCAAACTTACCTAGAGCAAAGTTCCTCCCCAATCTCAAATATGGGTCATTATTCAGACCAGTCATGTGAATAAAGCCCTTCCCCTAGTCATCTGAAGGGAAATATAATTGGTTGCATCTTTGTGTGACCCAGCATCCTGTTCCTGTGATCATTAATGACACATCAGAGGATCTTGGGGGAACTTACATTGAACAATTAGCAATAAGTGATTCACAAATATAATCTATTTGTGTCTTAGGCTGACATTGATCAGCATATTTATCTACTGCAGTGAAAGTGTGTTTTGAATTGAAATAGCAGTTCCACAAACATTCCCTGCATACAAGTATAAACAGTGTATGAAACACTTATGTAAAATACATAGAATTCTGCTCTTGCCAGCAGTGGTCAAGAAGTAGTCACCCATCCAGAATTGCTATTGTCCCTTTTCTAACTAAGGAGAGTTCTGTTTCATAAAACAAGCATTGATTGTTGAATGAAAAATGGCAAATGACAATGCAGTTCTTGTAAAAACACAAGAACTGCCTTGCTGGATTAAACCATAGGTTGTTTTGTCTAGTACTTGGCACCAACAGTAGTTGGACACATACATCTGGGAATCTCACAAGTAAGGCATGTTGGAGATAGCCATCACCTGTTATTTGCATGTGATATTCAGATGAAAAACTAGTCACGTGTCCATCAGTCTTATCACTTAATTTGGCCTCATATGTATGTAGCACTAAACCATGCTTTAGCTTGACAAGGAAGAATCATGGAAAGCCTTGGGCTTGCATGCTTTATGAAGCTGGCTTATTTTCACCATAGTTTATGAAGCTGGTTTGTTTTCACTAACCATAGTTAAAAATGGTTTCCATAAGACTGTCACTCTTCAGCTGATATTATAAGATATAGTTGAACTTTTCTAGAGTGCGGGAACTGAGGATATGTACCAATCCTAAACTGTCTTTACAGGGATTGTTCCCTCTTCTGTTGTCCTGACTGCTTTCCAGGTGATGTCAAGAGTTTTTCTGACATGGGCCATAACCCATAGTGTAAAAGAAGTAAGTTGAAAGAAAGAGGATTCTCCAAATCGTTGAACTCTTTTCTCTCTCCTGTTCCTTTATACTGGACCTATTCTGTGTGTTTTCTACTGACTATATCAATACTATACTGTAGTGCTCATTCCATGCCTATCTGCAGTGTATGTGGGAAGAGATCACTGGTTCAATACCCCTTGTGTGGAAAGGATTGTCATGCTGGAGATGGGAGTCAAACATGCTTTATGTGCAGTATTTGGCAATATGGTCTTAAACGCTATTGCTAGTTAACATCTTTTCAGCGCCCTGGACAACTTGCTTGCTCTATTGCTGGTGGAGAAAGAGAAAGAGAAAGAGCAAGTCTATATTTTCCAGACACCCAACATATTTAGTATAAACAAGTGCAATTCAATATTCTTGCACTAGTGTAACTTAAATGTTACAGTAGTAAAAGCAAATGTGTTTTTGAAAAAAAATCAGTATCTTGGCAATAAGAATAGTAAGAATTGTACTGTATACCATCAGGCTCCAAAAATTAGGGTTGCCAATGTTACAGACATGGTATTCAACCTGCAGCGACAAACAGGTAAACATGAGCAGCTCTGTTGAAGAGGTTGGCGACAGGTATTTAAACATTCTTTTCCTTGAGAGATGAGAGTTGCCTACTTTGTTATGAGAGCTTTTTGCTTTTTTTTCTGAAGGGTTATCTACACACCTGAGCCTCGTGAACATGTTCAGCTGTTACAGATTTTGTAAGACATGACATGTGGATGCATGAACAGTGTGTTATGTGTTTTTGGTTACATCCTCCATATGATTTTCATGTTCTTTAATGAGAAGCTCTTAATATTCTATTTGTTCAGATTGCTCTTGGATCTAACTCTCTTGAAGAAGAAAAAGCTGTCTTATATTATTTCTTATCAGTCTAATAAAATGTTTACCTGTTTTAGTATCTCAAATGTGAACCTTGCTCTTAACATGTTTTCGCTTGTTGCTTCCAGATGCTTAGTGCCTAATATTTAATTGCATGGGATAGTTCAGTAATGTTTGAAGAATGCGCTTGCTATTATTCCTGGGATGGTCAAGTTGTTAGCATGTTGTCATCTTCCTGCTCCGTGATATTTGAAAGCTCTTTTCCTGAAATCTCAACCAAGTCTCCCTAACAAGTGAAAAGTTGTATGAAGCTGGGAGGGCTGGCAAATCAAAAACAAATTAGTGAGGAAAACTGTCAAAATAACAGCATATTTTGTGTGCCTTACTTGATTTTGATTTCTGCTTAAATCAGCATAGGAAGCAGATTAAAAGTTTGAAAAGGGTCCTGTTCATGGAATATGAATATAGCCAAAACCCTCTGATATGCCTGGATGAAGGCAATGTGTCTTACCTTAAAAGTAACAAAATAGTATATTAGATGGTAACGGTTAATTCAGTTAGATTACATTTTGATTGCTTCAAGTGTCAGGCATTGTTTCAATATCACTAGCTTTGAAATCTCTAGATTCTTCTCATGAACATTTATATTAGCCTAGTTCCCAATGCTGTACATCTTTTCCTCTTAACACCTCAAGGGCAGTTTGCTTTAAACATGGCTGTGCTGTTGATTTTCCAGCCAAAGCATAACATGCCAGGTGTGACTCTAAGGGTGCAATCCTATGGGTTGCATCCTTGATGCTTGTAAGCCCCCGAACACAGAGCTTTATGAGCAGCCCATGCAGGGCAAGAGGAGCGGCGGAGGTGATTTTTGTTCCCTGCCCTCCTGCCCTGAATTTTCACTAGATGGGCTTCTTTGCCTGTCTAGCGAAAGCATTTCGGAAGAGGAGGGAAGAAGGCTGGAGAGGCCGCAGGATAGCTCGTATCCTGGCCTCTCCAGTCTCCTCCCCTCCCTGTCCACAGAAATGCCCCCTTTCCCCCTCTTTCCAAGGTTGCATTCCCAACCTCAGAAAGGCAGCCAGCGTGGTTCTTTCTGTGCCAGCTGCGAGGGGGAGGGGAGGGTCAGCACTCTGATTCCCAGCTCTGAGAGTGTTGTCTCCAGCTTTGGAGCTGGGAATCCAAAATATCCTATGGCCCCTCAAACTCTGCCTAGGGGGTCATAGGATTGCTCCCTAAGGCAGTTTATGATATTAACAATTAAGAGATTCAAGTTCCTATAGGCCACACACATGTAGCTGGCAAAGCTGCAACAGGGTTCACCAGGTGATGCTGAAAGAAGGCAGAAGAACTGAATCTCAGTTGTATCACTTTCAAATCCTGTTGTTTCAAAGCTCATTTCAGTGGCTGCAGAGTTTAAGGGTTGGCCCTGCCAAGATTATTCTCTCCATTTAATCTGGTTTGTTGATGACATTGGGAAGGCGGAGAGCTGAGGCCTGTTGTTGTTTTTCAGAATGCTAGGAATTGGGTAGAGTTTTAATTGTCAGAAAAGAACAGTCAACCCCCCATGGCTAATATGGCATCACTGATGTGAAACACCACCATCAGAAAGTATAAAACTTTTAGGTAAATTATGTAAATTAACTTCAGCTTATTTTCTAAACTTCCAAATTAATAGGCCGGCATGAACCTGCTATCAGCATTACCTTGTTACCAGAAGCTAGTTTAGGACAGGTCTGCTCATGCTTTCTGAGTCTGGTGGAGTTACAATTTATGCTTTACTGTTGTCTTAGTACTGACAAGATTCTCTCTTGAATGTGGGTTGTTGGTGAAAAAAAGCATACTTGTGTGTCCGTCTTGGGAGACGTATAAACTTAACTAGTGGTTATGGGTACAGAGATGACTTTATTTCATTTTGAGCAGTGAGTTATCTGCCAGTTTAATAGCATTCATAAACCATCTAGGAGTCCTGATAAAGTCTACCTGCTATAGTTTCAGATAATATCAAGATGGTTTGCCAAGCAGTAGGCTGCCCAAATCTCACAGGTCAAGTTCTTTACCTTTCTCAATAGAAGGAAAATGGCTAAACATAAAACAGTACTCTTCATATGACCAGTAGATGTCACTACATACCATGAAATGCACCTTTTTACAAAATTGCCTGTGATAATAAGGACCTAACTACACCTGAAGTTAAATGCATGTCTACAGTGTTGTGTGAGGTTCTAAAAATTTAATAGTAAGCACAAGGGAAGGGATCTCTGTTGAATTAGGCCTACATCGTGGAGGGAAGTTTTCCCCGTCCTGTTACTGAAGTGCCAATGGGAGACTTTTCTTTCAATAGCAGCATGCGGAGCTGGGGGAAGGTTATTAGGCTCACAGCAGGGGAGGGAAGGGTAGACCATTCCTCTGCATGCACTGCAGTCCCAATTGTAAACAGACTCATGCACACCTGCATGTGCTTACTGTTAATTTTTTAAAAGCTCACACACTGTAGGTGACACGCTGAACATTACATGTAGTTAGCCCAATTAGGAGTTTTCCTCAGTATGACAATTTTATACTTTACGTCAACTTCTTTTTGTTACCAACAATAACACACAATGCAGCAGTAGTAGTGTAAGAATTAGGACCCATTACTTTAGGGAACTATTTAGAGTCACTTTCCTGAGTTTGGTTTTTGTTCAAAACTGTGAAAACTGGTTGAGCCTAGATTGCAAAATCAAAGCAGATTGCTGGGGTTTCATATAGAAAAGCAATGTCAAGTGTCTGTGGAATAAGGCAAGGGTTGGCAAGATCTCCACCATAGCTATCTTGTTATAGAATGACACATATTTTTGTAGACTGAAAACTATTACAACCTTCTCTTCTGAGCTGGCTAGTGTAAGTCTTCCTGAACTAGCCTTATATTTGGAAGTGTGTGTGTGTGTGTGTGTGTGTACATGCATATGCAATAATGAGCTACACCAGGGGTGCTTCCACACTAGGTGTTCAGTACAAAATTGCCATGGTTCATTCATTCATTTTTATACGGCAGCCTATGTGATGTCATGCAATCCTCCTGTGCCCTCCTGAGTTTTCCCCATGGTTCTTCTGCCTTTGCTCAGACTGTAGAAAATCTATCTGGGTATAGATCCCCTTAATGTTACCCTTGCAATTTCTTTAAGAGGCATGGATTTAATGTTTGCAGTGACCTTTCGGGAGACTGAACCTCTTCATTTCCCTACTTCTCTATTTTGGGGTGCTATGAAAAGGGTAGCAACATGGGAAACTGAGATTGGAAAAGTGGGGAACAATCTAGTGGGAAGTTCTCCAAAGCACATTGGAATGAATGGGTGTGGGGCATGAATACTGTGCACTTGCATGAGATCCTGCTCAATAGCACATTTGAAAGTGCAGAGAATGGAAACAAACCTGTGCAAATTGTCTTCAAAGGCAGACTTGCTGGTCACTTTAGCAGCAGAGGCTCATACCTTTACAAACCTGAGCTACATTGTTTGTCCAGGGAGACTTAGCTTGCCCCTGATAATCACTTTCTTTTCCTGTAACAAAAGCAAAGACAGAGTTGAAATGGCCTCCCCCCCCCTCCCCATAGTAAACTACACAATCTCTTTCCCTGTGCTGCAGGCACTCTTTAAAAAAAACAAACACAAACTTCACTTTAGCGAAATAGTACAAATGTCATTTAAAACAAATAGTGCAAAGTTAAAAAAAAATCCATGGTACTAACATGGTGCTGAAAGAAATGAAGGTGCACCCCAGTAGGGAGGAGGAAAAAAAACTTCAAGGAACAATGAACTAACTGAAGTGGCTGCTTTAGTGTTGGGAGATGGTGGAAGGGGTAAACAATTAAACAATTAATTAAACCTGACTTCTACAAGAGGGTGGGCCAAAACTGTCATATTTTTGTTAGGCTCAACTATGCTTTTCCAGAGAAGGGGGAGGGGGAGGAGGAGGAGGAGAAAATATTATACAATTCATTAAAGCCAGCATTTCTACAATTGTGGGTGCGTGTGAAACTGACACAGAACTTCAGTTTCAAATTCCTGTATCCCTTTGAAGAAACAATATTAGGAAATAAATAATTTAAACCACAGCTTCATAAATAATTATTTCACGTGATTGTAAAGGCTGGGGAAAGGGGGAGGATACAAACACTGCCCAGCCTCTGTTACATCCACTGTGTCAACAGAGTGCAGTGGGATGTACGTGGGGTGATGGTAGAGTTAAAGCCAACAGGTTTAGATGCTTGGTTGCAGCTCTGGAAGTCGCAGAAAGCTAACAGCACTCCATCTGGAAGCATCTCAGATAATCAAAGCCCTTAACAAACAAAATAAAAATTCTGAGCACTAAAAAGCAGAATAAGCACTTGCATGCCTATTTTGATCTGAATCTACGGTAGCTCGTTCTGGAGGCAAGCTGCAAGCTTTGTTTTTAATTAACTTTTCCTCCTAGGCAGAGGTGGGTGGTACTTACTGGTTCTCAAATTACAAAATTGGAGGAAGAGAACAAGTGAAGCAATGCAATATGTATTATTTATCATGCAATCCTACTTGAGTTGACATCAGTGTTGCAATTAGAGCTGCCAGGGTGCAATCCAGAGGACCTATCATTACTTTTAACAGACGCGATGAAGCTGGAATCTTAGGCTCAATATTCATGTTACCCTAGTGGGATGGGGGCCACAGTAGCACCGCTTCATCCTGCTAGGGTCCCCATGAGAAACCCAGGCCATATGGAAAGGTCCCGTGCTGCAGCTCTTCCCCATGCCACCAGGGAAGACCCTGCTGTGAGGAAGAGCCACAGTATAGTCTGATGTTTAGACTAATTTTGTAAAATGTTGAACCAGAAACTGAGAAGGATGGAAACATACTCTTATTTCTCTGTTTATAAACTTCCTCAAATGCCGGGATCTGAATGTTTGCTGAGATGGGGGATGAAGATTCCTGGATCATGGACTGAAAATGGAGGCCTTTAAGCATTGCTTACCCGAGTGGAAGCTGTTTTTCTGTGAGGGGCTTCCATGCTGCTGGGTTAAAGTTTAAATGACCTGATCACATGGGCACAGACCAATCGGAGGAATCATGAATGTTGAATCAGCACCCCTCTGGGAGGGCACTGCCAGTTCTGTGAGAGAGGCTGTGTGATTGGCCCCTGCCCACAAGATTGGGTCATTTAACATTTACCTCAACTGCACAAAAGTCTCTGCTAGAAAAGTGATTCCCACTCAGCTAAGGTAACGTTTAAAGGGTTTCCTGGCATGGCTGCTATTGAGAACTTTCTCCAAAGTATTCATAAGCCTTCTTATATTCAGGTGTAAGAAAATAACTATTTTTCAAGGGTTATCATTTCTGCTTGTGTTCTCTTCCTCGGCTATAGGAATTGCCGATTAGCAATTCGGCATAGCATAGTATAGCTAATCGCATAATTGCGATTAGCATAGCAATTAAGTAGTCTTTTTAAGGGCACAATCCTATGGCCGCTAGTTAGTGTCTAGACGGCCATTGGGTAGGTCGGTTCCCAGAGAACCGACCCCCACCCCCTACTGCACCGCCTTGTAGATAGCGCAGATTGGCCCCGCACTCCATGCTCGGAAGAGCAGCATGGAGCAGCAAAAACAGGGCGTTCCCGGGGGGGGCGGGGGGGCTGGAAATGCTGGTACAATACATCCTATGTGTCATCTGGCCACTGTTTCCCATGCTCCAAGGTCCTGAAGCTAGACAGCCAGAATCGGCTGTCTAGTCGTGAAAGCAGGGTGGGGGGAGCAAGGAGGAGATCCGCTCCTCACCACTCCTCCCACCCTGCACTGGATAGGCGGTCTCCCTCGGGCTCAGAGGCGACCGTCGATCCAGATAAGATTGCTCCCTAAAACCGTTTACTGTTGGGGAAGAACGTAGCTTGCTTTTTAAAATAAAAAAATTAATAAGTATGATTATATGTAGTAATATTGAGATTGTTTGGAATGACAGTTGGTCTGAGGCCTCAGTTTGCTGCGGCCCGTGAGGCACAATGCATCTGCTTGGGGATGGAGGTTACAAAGCATGGCTTGGCATTTTATATGGTTTATAATTTATTTTCAACTTTCAGCAGCTGCATTTTTCTTTAATAGGTACAAAGTGAAGACAGTGTCCTCCTTTTTGTTATCTCCTGGACGATCACAGAGATAATCCGTTATTCCTTTTATACTTTCAGTTTATTAAACCACCTTCCTTACATCATCAAATGGGCCAGGTAAGGACATTAAACTTAAACAATTCATGATGATCAGACTGAGAAACTATACATCTGTGGGAATATTTTTCCTCATAATTAGGAGCAAGTGAGAGTGAGAAATCAGTCCTTCCAAGTAAAGGAAGTATTAACATATGATGGGCAGTATCCAACGCTGCCCCTCAACAAATGGGGCCCACCACCACTTCCATTCTCTGAACAGCCAGCCCTGCTGATTCTGTTCTGCAGCTAGCACTCACCACTTGTACAAAATAGATTTAGTACAAGCCTTGAAATGAGCTGAAATGCTAGTTTCTGGAACAGAGCAGGTTGGTGGAGCTCCCTTATGCAAGCTATGCTGACCTCCCCCATTCCAGAAACTAGCGTTTTCGCTCGTTTTGGGTTGCCCGCAGAAGTGCTAAATCTCTGTTGTGCAAGTGGTGGGCAGAGCTTGCACAATGGAATTGGCAGGGCTGGCTGTTCATGAGCAGTCAGCATTGGATACAGCCCAGTGTTAATGAATGCACCCTCATAGGTTGAGGTTCAGCACCAGAAATCCTCACATATGTTTGAGACATTATTAACATTTGTATAGAAGAGAAAATATTTTGTACTTTGAATACACTTGAATTATATTTTCTCCTAAGCAAAAGCATCTCTCACTCTCCCCAGTTCTAACAATTTGAGAAGTCAGGGCCAAACTACATATGACACATGCATAACTTGGAGTTGTCTGAATCTTCTTTCAAGTGCAAATACCAGCCACTGTGTGTGTGGCAGGGAGAGAGGCTGATCAGGATTGGGTAACCAGGGAGGAGAGGTTAACCCTTTCCTCCTGTGCCACAGCCCACAGTGCCAATGGGAGTTTCCCTCTGATTCCAAATAGCAGCTTCAGGGGGTGGTGTGTAGGGACCACAGCACAGGAGAAAAGGGTTAACCCCCTCCCCATGTGCTGTAGTCTCAGTCTTGACCAGAACCCCACCCCCACCCCACTCCAATAGTGACTATTTATACTTTTTTAAGGATTCATGTAACCAAGTTATGTCACATGCCTTTAAAGTAGTTAGAAAATGTTCAGTTGCATTGTATTAGTAATCTTTTTGAAGACTTCTTGAATATTCTTAAGTAATGTGCCTAGTCTTAAACATACACACAAGTAAGTACAGCTATTTTACTGGAACTTCTGAAGATGTTTATACCATGTTTAATACAGTATCCCTAACTGGAACTATGCCACAAGTACCCCATTTTAAATTATTATTTTTACTATTATTATATTATTACTACTAGGAGTATTACTTATTACATTTTTAGATGCCTTTCTCTGGAAAGACTGAAGGCTTCTTTCAACAATTTTAATGTCATTACACTATCCTCTGTCAATTTCCCCTTATCTAAAAAAAAAACAACACAACTTTTTTTTGTAAGAGGGTGATCAAAAACAAGAGATGACTTAAGTGTGCTCTCTACTGTTTCTAACCCACTTGGTGTGTTGGCAAGCTTTCAGGTGGGCGGAGACCCCTTGAATGGGAGCAAGTATAATTTTCAATCTAATACATGTCTAGTCAGACATATGTACATCCCATTGAGTTCAGTGGGATTTACTCCCAAGTAAATGTATATAGCAGGGGTAGGCACCTTCATGCCCTCCAGATGTTTTGGATTACAATTCCCATAATCCCTGACCATTGACCATACTGGCTGAGACTTATGGGAGTTTTAGTCCAAAACTTCTGAAGGGCACCAGGTTGCTTACCCTGGTATATAGGATTGCATGCAGTTTTAGCTACCAGAGAAACCTGAACGTGGCTTTGAATATTTTACTTGAAAGTAGGCAATGTGTAGCCTCCCTCAAGTAACTAAATATCAGCCATTCACATTAATTCAGATATTAAGTTTCAGATGCCTAATGTCATGTACACTGTAACCCCATTGAGCTCAATGGGACTTATATCTGATTAAACATTCCTAGGATTGCACTGTGAGTTTGCTTCTCTGATTTTTATGCCTATCTAAATGTTTGTTTTTTAGGTACACGTTGTTCATTGTACTGTATCCGATGGGAGTTTCAGGAGAATTGCTCACAATATATGCTGCTTTGCCCTTTGTTAGGCGATCCAGCTTATATTCCATTAGTTTACCTAACAAATACAATTTCTCATTTGACTACTATACATTCCTGATCCTGACTATGTTATCCTATATTCCACGTAAGTGCATTACTCAGTTACATTTTTCTGCCCTTGAGATTCATAAATGTCTGAATTCAGGACAATCTTTTTGTCTTAGCTTCATGTATTTCACTATTCCAGGAGTAAGCATTAAAGATAATGGTGGGATTTTCAACAGTGAAAAGTAGCAGTAAACCTAAACATACAGAGTATGCATCTCTGAGGAATGGAATATAAAGGCCTTTTTGGACTGTCCCAGTCCTACAAGTGTCACACAATAGGCTTACCCCTGGCACTTGTGGAATTCTTGGTTCTCTTTATCTTTTCCTACAGGCATATATTAAAGGACAAAAGCAAAACATAGGAAATATATGTGTATTTGCAGTGCTAGTTACAAGTGATCCTTTTTCTTTCAGGTTTTGAAAGAAAATTGCACACAAGTAGTAGACTTTTGGTTTCAGCTTTGGTTGATCTTTTATGTTAATAAAGCACAAGAATTTTCTAAAGCTGAGCATTTATGTTCAACTGCTATGATACATATAAAAATGGTTTGAATCAAATTTGTTGCATGTACCAAAGAATATAATGCTGGCATATCTGCCAGTGCCAGCATTTTTATTTGGTTATTGCCTATTAAAACTCAAAACTGTCAGCCCTGCATGAGAAATGTCCACATTTGCATAAATGTACAGAAGCTCTTAGATAAGTCTCTCTTTCGTGCATTTTATTTTAGCAGCTTCCCAAGTCAGCTGGAGCATACAAGCTTCACATTGTGAAGCAGTGTGCCTAGTTTGCCTTGGGCTAGAAAAAATAATTGGGTATACCGATTGAACAATGAAAGTTGCAGATTTCTTGTGTTTTCAGTGAATGAGGTAATATTGGGAGGGACATTGCTCACTTTTATTGTATTTTCCTGTATTTAGTACATGAATCTTACTAAAGTGATGCTTTCTCTTCAGAAGAACCAATAAGCCATTTGAGCAGAAAATTCCTGCCTTCATTTGTTTCATAGAGATAGCTCAGCTCGTGTGTGTGTGTGTGTGTGTGTGTGTGTATGAAAGAGAGAGCAAGAGAGAGAGAGACAGCATGCATGTGAGTAACCCTTTACCTGCCAACAATTTTCCCATATCAGAAAAACCTGTGAGTTTAGGCATAAGATAGAGACTTCCAAAAAGCAAACAATGAAGTGGATAATATAAAACTGAATAGGAGATGAGGGATGGAAAGAATCTGGTTGCACCTAAAGATAGAACAATGGATGTCAACTTCTGAATAACAAATTATACCAAGTATACAAATAAACCTTTACATATCTATTAGCAAGCACAGCTAGACTGTTGCTACCGTGCCTGGACCATGGGTAGCATCCAATGCCACCCTTGCAGAGGCAGTCCAGGCATGCCAGCATGCATGTGGCCCCTACTGCAGGTGGCAGTGATGTAGTGCTTCCAGGGGGAAGGGCTGCAACAAGCGGAAATGCTCCTTTCTGGAAGGGGTGCGACCTGCCCCTTTTGCAAACGAGCATTTCCACTCATTGTGGCGCTCCCCCCTGGAAGCACGACATCACACCTTCCAGCTGTAGCAGCCACATGCGTGGTGGCTTGCCTGGGCCTCCCATGCAAAGGCAGCATTGGATACTACTCCATGTGTTCCAGTAAAATAAAATGCAGAGTTTAGAAAAAACGCTTGCATTGTTCTTCATAAAATTTCATTGCAGAAGTCAATTTGACATTAAGTTGATTATCTGCTTTTTGTCTTTGATAATGTAAGTGTGCAGTGTTTCATACAGAAAATGTATAGGACTTTCCGTCTTGAAATTAAAGATGCCCAAGGGAAAAATGGCTTCATGGCCCCTAAGTTTGGGAGTAACCCATCTATTATCTTTTCTAGGTGTGTTTTTACCAGTATATTCAAAAAGAGAAGAAAGTAAATGTTTCACTTTTGGATGACTTGATATACTTGAATACATCATATTAATTGAATTGTGTATAGATAAAATCCTGATGTTTATTTACATAATTTTGTTTTGTTTTTCAGTCTTCCCTCAGCTATATTTTCACATGCTACATCAGAGAAGAAAAGTACTTTCCCTTACCGAAGAACACAAGAAATCTGAGTAACTTCATCTTTTGGTCAAAACAATGCACACACACACGCGTGCGTGCGCACACACCACACAAACAGAAGTTTATAAATAATACAGAGTATTAAAATGAGAAAGTCAAAATTAAAAGTTTGGTGAACTACTAAATATATATTTGAAGACTAGCAATTTTTCAACAAAATCATCACCCTGTGAAACTGCCTTTTCAGCATATACGTTACAGTAAAAACTATTTTATCATTCTTTTACCTTTTATTTATTTGCTAAAAACTTCCATTACAGCATACATGTCGATGGACTGAGTGATAGAGTAAATGTGGTGCTTGAATTAGGATTATTTTATTATTCAGAGCTTGTTTGCATGTCAGATATTTATGTGCATTGTTGTAACTATATTATCTGGAGTGCTTTTAACAATTTGCCTAGAACTGCTATGGGCAGACTAATTAAGGGCGCGGTCCTATCGGGATAGGCGGCTGCCTCTAAACTTGGAGGCGACTGCCTATCCAATGCAGCGCAGGAGAAGCGTGGAGGGGATCGTCCCCTCCATGCTTCAGCCATCCTGCATTTGTGGCTAGACAGCCAATTTCAGCTGCCTAGCCACTGGATTTCAGAGCGGGGGCAGGGTGGACAACAGACGACGCGTAAGAAGTGTCAGAATGGCACTTCCACCCTCCCAGCCCGGCATGCCCCCAGGATCGCCCTGTTTTCACTGCTCTGCACTCCTCGTCAGAGCGTGGGGCCATTCCGCACTGCCTACAAGGCAGTGCGGGAGGGGGTAGAGGTTGGTTCTCAGGGAACTGACCTCGGAACGTGGGCTCTGTGGTCACTTCCTGGGAACCAACCTATCCTATGGCCATCTAGCCATTGACTAGAGGCCATAGGATTGTGCCCTAAGTCCCACAAAAGACTGGATCTGGATGAGGTGATTGATACTTCTTGGAATTCAGAGCATAATCTACAGAGAGAGACATATATTTCAATGATTATAGCAGTGAAATTGGTTGCATAATCTGCACAACTGAATATTTTTGCACAGTGGGGCCTTAAAATAGTGCATTGTGCACAACAGTGTGTGTACTGAAGGTGCAGCTTAAACTTATTACCTCAAACTTGGATGTTCTCTTGATGTTCTTGAATGCTTTCCTTGCATTGTTTTCTTTTTTCACTAGACACCCAGTTTTGTTGAGATGCACACAATATAAATAATTTGTAACTGACATTGATGTCAGTTGACAAATATTTCATGGCTTTGATTAACTGTCCAAATACATCAAGTAGCATTTTGCAAACATAATTTGAGATGAAAATATTTTAATTTTCAGCATCTAGACAAGTTCTCTAAAGAGTCTTTTCTTAAAACAAGCTCATTTAAAGTTCAAAATGTTTTTAATAGCACCACTAATGTTGTCCTTAAAGGCAATGTTAATGCTGGTAAATCCAATTTTCTTCAAAGCTTTCTCAGTCAGAGAATGGCATTTTCATAACAATACGAGATGAGAAATCATAGTCTGACCATTTTCTATTAAATAAGCTGCTTAGGACAGTCTGAGAGAAAGTGCTAATTGTTACATTTAGGCTCCTTCTTTACTAGAAAAAGAGTAAAACTTTACCACTTGTTAAAATAGCCAGGTTTTCCTTATATTTGAAGAGAGCTAAAGCTTAACGATTAGCCCAAGCGTTGCCAAAAAAGAGAAGCAATTTGTAACTTTATTATTGCGATAGTGGGGTCCAATGGAAAATATTCGTTTATTCGCTATTGAACTTTATGGCCGTTGGTGTATTTTCTAAAAGTGGCATCCAGCCTATTTCAGTCATTCCATCACACTAATTTGTTTCATATCAAACAAAATGTCACTCTCTGCCTTTTGTTCTGTTGTCTTAGAAAAAAATCATTTGACTCACTGACATTTGGCATTCCTAGTCTGTCTGAATAAGCACTCTTCTTGCAATCAGCTCAGTTATTTCCTCCCATCCTGATGCATAGTGCCATTTTAGAATGAAAAATGTATTTCATTGTACCATCTATAACAACATAGCATCAAACAGCAGCTTCTTTTGGATGATTCATACATCCACATTGTTTCAGGGGTTGCTTGGGTCCACCATAGCACTCTGCCCTTCATGGCTGTGATGGTTGCTGCTCAGATGCAAGTCTTGTGGTCTGAACAGAAAGACACCGTATAAGCCTGCAGAAATGTTTGCTGCTTTCATCATTTACATAGTTTCAGGTTAGCCACCAGCTCTGCACTGAATGGTCAGGAATGTTACCTGGATATATTTTAAGTTGCAAAATAAGTCGACTATAGCATATATTAGATTCTAGTAGTACTCTGTGTAGATAGCCGGCCATTGACAGAGACACCTGCACCAGCCTCTTGAACTCATAGCTAGCTATAAGAGGGCTATCCAGGCATGTGGTCCATCTATTTAGCTTATTGCCCAAAGTGATAATTATTTCTTTGCATGTATAACTCTCATGCTTGTCTGGCACCAGGATTCCATGAGTCTCTGCTTTTCTCTTTTATCCCTGTGATTGGGCAGGAAAGTTTAGTATTCCTCATGCAAATGACTTTGACTGCAGAATTATCTTAAGAAAAGGCTTGTTTCTGCCAAATGTGAAATAACATATATCTAATAACTATGATTTACAATGGCGTGAGCCCATCAGGAGCAACACTTCTGCAATTACACACTTTATAAGGTCTTTATGTACACCAAGGGCAATACTAAGTCTCCTGTGTCTGCTCAGTTGCCTTGCCTTTCAGACAAGGAGGGAATGGAAACTAACTACAGAATTCTTTACTGCTTTAGCCAGTAGCTATTGCTGGTTAAATAACTCTTATCAGCACAGCAGTTATGCCAAATCAGTTCAAAACCTCTGCTACAGCTCTCCTTCACAGGGTTCATAACAGAAAATGAGTTTTATTTGTGATGCAGAGATGCAGCCAGTTTCAGGCACATATATCCACTATCACATACATGGCTGAATACATGCATGCATATATTTCCCTTGGTCTTAACATTCTTTCTTGCAAGTGCAGCAGTTCCCTTGTACTCTCAAATTTTATGAATGTTTGTGTAGGATTAATTGTGAGGATATTTTGTAAACTGCTTTTAGCCTCTTGGAGACTATAAAGTAAGATGTATTGTTTAAATAAATAAATAAATCTGGCTCTAGAACTACGTAGGGCATCACACTGTGGCATTTATGTGAGCTTCTGTCCCAAGTTACGTTGCACTTTGTTGTTGTTTTCTCCTGGCCCAAGCTCCATATCTCTCAAGCGCTGAGCAAAAAAGGAGTAGCAGCACTTAAGAGTCAATATAGGTCAGAAATTTCTTTTTTGAAATACACATCTTTTGCAGTTTAGCTATCCAACATGTAAACAGCTTTGAACTTCCAAGAAATGTAGTAAAGCTTTGTCTATTTGCATGAAATGACTGTCTGGTATGGAGGTTTCTGTGATGCTTTTATAGAAATATATTTATGTAAAATGAACATTAATTTCCATTTTGGGCACAGCAATCCTTTGTTCCTAGGGGTGGGCATCCCAGGGCCACAGTATGGTATAGATTTCCCTCCCTAAGGCCATAGACATGGTACTACCTCGGGGATAGAAATCTGAGTGCTGATTTCTCATCCACCCCTCGCAGCTGTGGCGGAAAGCAGTGTGGCAACTTCTCTTCCAAGATGGAACAAACTTGGGGTGGGAGCAGGACAGTGGAAAGGAGAGGCCATGGGTCTGCGGTATCCACGAACCTCTGTTTCCTTTCCCCACTCACCAAGAGGTAGTTCAGCTAGCCGAGAGACCCATTTAGTTAAAAACATTAAAAAGCAGGAATGGGAGGCAAAAACACCTCCATTGTTCCTCCCACCCAGCCTGCCAGAGCTTAGGAGAGATGGAAGGCTCTGATCCTGGCCCCTCCATCTACAGAGTGGCAATCCCTTAGGATTGCACTCTAAGTTATTCTGGCCTTCTGTGTTTCCAAATGATTCTGAGGTACTGTGGTCTAGCCCTTCCCATCTTTCCACATCATCTTCCCAGTAGTCTGCATCTGTCCCACTTTTATTTTGCTTCCCCAGGATGCAAAGGCCAACACTCGAGGTCCCAGCCACTGGTAAAACTGTACGTTTGAGTCTGATTGTTACTGCTGTACATGTAACTAAGCGTGAGAAAAACTGCCCATGCATGGCCAGTCCTTAATTGCATGCTTTTTACCCAGACATTTTGAGAGGCAAAAGCTACTTTTTGCAATGGGATATGAATCTGTGGCCCTCTTTCTATAAAATGTTGCCTGACATTAAGTGTGTGAATAACGTGTCCTTTAGATGTTGCAGTAGTGTCATGGGAACCACTTCGCCATGGTTTCATCCTACAGTGCTGCTGTAATGTTTAAAGGCCCAGCCCCTAAAACCTCTTCCTATGCAGTCATTACCTGAACAGGATCATGTGTGATAATTAGATGGGGCGGAACTGTGGCCCATGTTTCAGTGTGAGAAGCAATCTAAGAAAGCATTTTATGTCTTATGTTTAAAATAAAATTGATCGGTTTCCCATAACTTTAATGACTTAAAACTGCCCGCAGTGTCCCTAGGACATTTGAAAAAGACGGTGACCTGGCTGTGGAAAGCAAGGCTTGCAGGATAATTGGTTGCTATAAAACCATGAGACATGCTTCTCTGGGAACTATGTTGTGGGGGGAGTCCCAGTTACTCCTGCCAACCTCTTCACTGACTTGGGACAGGATATTTAAAGCCATACGCTTTCCTTGCTGAATTTAGAATCAACACTGTTGTAGAGAGTTCTAAAGTAGAAACTGATCTAGTCTGCCTTGCCCTAAAATTGTGAATGAGCAACTTCGAATAAGATGGATCTCTGGATTGTATGTTCTACAATCCCCCACTACTTACCTTCACCTGTCAAATTTGCTGCCTCAAGGCACTACTGTGGAGAGCTCCTCTTCAGAGAGGGAGGGAGGAATTGCAGTACTTGTCTAATGTTTACACTGACATCTCTTGGTCAGGCATCTCACTGGACTATTCTCAGGCTTTTCAGATACATCCTGCCATAAAGAGATGGACATGAAAAGAGAGGGACTACCCAGCCAGTGACTAAGGCAGATTAGAAAACTATTAGTTGAGCACTTGTGCTATAATATTTTGAGCAAACTGGCCGCAGTCAAATACAAAGACTAACTAATGCAGGACTGAAAAGAAAGTAAGGTCACTAAGATGGGACCAAGCATTTGGAGACTAGAATTATTTTCTAGGGTCTCTGCTGAGTTACTGAAAACATTTGAAGTTTCTATGCACCACTTCCACATCCCTGGCTGTTGCATATGTGTTCCAGGAATTCATGAATAGATGCTGCCAACAGAGATATTCTTTATAGCTTAGTTGTCATCAACTGCTATTGCAAGTGCAGGAAAGGACTCTTGCTGTATTCCAAAGCTGCTTGCTCAAAATCACATCTAAAGGCTAAAGGAAATATTACAAGCAGATTTATGTAATATTGTTCTGGCATGTGTGTGTGCTTCTGAAAAGCTGCCATCAGAATGGTATTGGGGGGAGAGCGCATTTAACCCTTGCCCTACAGGCTATTTTGCCACTCAAAATAGTTGTCCTCAAGTTGCTTTCTTCCTTGAGAGAAAAATATAGGTACCCATGCTTTTCCCATGTGCGGGGGAGCAGGGGCGGTGAGGAGGAGCATAGGAAGATAATTTTGATTAGAAAATAATCCATGGAGAAATGTTAATCTCTTATCCCACTTTGTTCCTTCAATAAAACTTGCAGTCTCCAAGACTGTTTTAGTTTTTAAAAGTGAGATCGTTACATGATCTGCATTTAACATATGTTCTGCCCTAAATTTATGGATTCTCTGCAGCTTTTAAGGAAACTTGCTACATATCTCAACACTAATTTTGTAGCTTTTTAACATGAAGTCTCTTATTCTCCACACCAAATATGTGTCAGTGTCTACTGTTTGGCTTTCCAAGTATTGGCAATAAGGAGGAAAATTTATATCAGACAACTACAAGGTGTACTTAGGTTTCCAGTTCAGACTTGCTACTAGGACTTGAATGAGTTACTTAAGTGTGCTACGTCAGAAATAGTTTACCAGTGCCTAGACTATTGTGGAAGATAGGGCAATGAAGTAAACAAAAGAAAAAGACTGAAATTGCTGTTGTTGCACTGCAGCCTCTTGATCAGGCTGAGCAAACCATGGCTACTCCACTCTTTGTTTGAAGGATCAGGGAACACAATGTGAATGCATTGCTGGTTTTCTTCTTGTGCGCATGGCTTGTTCCCCAGCTCATTGAATGAAAGGGCAGCCATATGCATGCAGGGCAGTGTCTGCACATCAAAGTTTGTGGAGTGTTAGGGTCATGTCCAGTGTATTTGTGAATGGGGAGATTCCCTACTAACTGCTTTATTAGATTAACTGTATATTCAGTATGTATTTTTCTAGAGAGATGTATCCTTGGTTATTAATAGATACACACATGTAAATAAGCTTCCTCTAAGGTAGACACTCCCAAAGGTGAGATTTTCCCTAGTTCTGAAATCTACTTTTTATTTTGATTGACAAAATGGCTGTTAGAATTACTTGATTTCTCTTCAAATCTGCCTTATTCTCAATTCCTGTAAAGACAATCTTTCGACTCTGGATCAGGGCTGAAATATCGGCATTTTAATACATGTATTAACTTGTTCATAATGCAAGTTCAGTATTAGTTTATCTTTGATCAGGAATTAACTTTGTTTGAAGTACATCTTTTGAAGTGTACTTCAATGAGTTGTTCATGGAGCTCTGTAGGGGGCTCATCATTCTTTCTGTAGTATAGAGAATTCCTCATATGCTGATGATAAATTTATCTCCTGCATGTATGACAGAGCCACAGCAGAAGCTATTTGCTTATGCCATTATGGTTTCTGTGATGTACATAAAAGCAACATAAATAGGATTTCTCGTTTTGTGTGTTAAATTCAGTTTCATCTTGGTCTGAATTTACATGGTATAGTCTGCTCTTTTCCAAGAAAGAGATTTCATATTGAGAACTGTTGATTATTGCAAACTGCAGAATAATACAAATATTACTGCTTCTATCAAATAATTTAACAGCAGAGATTGGCATTTGTGTATGTGGGTCAGTTTACATAGTTATATTTCATCTAAAATGTTTATTGATATTCAACTGGATTTTTATGCATATTCATGTGATGGAATTTGATAAAACTGTAGTCTTTTTGTATTTTTTCTATGTTGTGAAAAATACACTTGTAATTTTTTTAAGTAATTTACAATAATGTAATTGTTTTCAAATACTTTGAAATCTAATATGACCTGGGGCCCTAAGAGACAACTTTTTATGCATGTTTAGAAGATATTCCTACCTGATTTGTAGTGAAATAGTTTGCTATGTAATTCCTCCCCCTGCCCTATACTGGAAATAAATTAATTGTGTCTGCCTGATTTGGAGTACTGGCAAGTGATATCTAAGTATTATAGTGTAAATAAAATATTCTGAATGAACGCAGAATGCATTAATATATTAATGTAAGCATATTAATTTGTATGGATGAGTGGTTGGTTAAACTGAGTTATTAATAAAACATCTCTTTGGAGGGGTTTTGTTTGCTTTTGAGTGGATTTGGCATAGTTTATCTGTTAGATTATTTTAAATCTGTTGCAATCCTAACAGACAGTTTTCCAAAAACAGTGTTAATTGATACACTGTAATTTTTTTAAGTGCTGTCAAATCCTGTTTTTTCCAGATGTAAATGTCGCAAATACCCTCAAAACAAAAGCAACCAGCTGTACAGCTTACTTTCCTATATTAACTCTCAGTTCTGAAACAGTTGTTCTTCATGTGTACAGTACCCTCTGTCTCTCAACTTGCTGTTAGCCCTGCTGGAGAAAAAAGAAAGACACTGTTTAGATTTGTTCTTTCTTAATTTATACTGAATAGGAGATATGAACCAGTGATTCTTGTTGGGAAAACAGTGCATTGTCTCCCAGTGCTGCTGCTCTGATAAAAATTAGACTTTTTCCTAACTCCGTGACTGTTTCAAAGAGGGCAGGGGAGTCCAATCATGAATTTTGCACATTGCATCCATGAGGACTAGAAATGCAGCGCTAAGAATCAAACTCAGGTTTCACTACCATTATTTTTGGGGGCAAAATGAATACCTTGTGTTACTCCTGTTGTCATTAATATTGTACAGTCCTCACATGTCGCATCAGTTATTTTGGTGGCAAAATTATAACAAAACATCACTGGTATCCAGCCCCTGTTCATGTGGTAGTTGAATCATTTGGGCCACAACCATAGGTTGAACGTGTTGGTATTGTTAAACCAATTTATTGGAATGTTCAGACTGTGGGGCAAATTACATGCTACATACAAATGTATTTAAAGAAGCCCAAAATAAAAAAAGAAAAAAAAAATGAAGTCTCAAGCAGCTGCCACTTTTGAGTAGACGAGCAGCTGCTTACCATTTTTCTGACCATTTTTCTGTTCAAGCTTTTGTTAAGTTGGTAGTCTAATCTGCATTAAATTGACTCTCCCTAGCCTCCAATGGGCTTCCAGAGGTGTGTTAATCCTTGCAAACAAGTCTGTGGAAACCCTCAGGGGGGAAAAAAAAATTTCAGGGTGGAGGATAATCTTGAATAGGAAAAAATGGTTGGCAGGTAAAGGGGTTAATCACATGCACGCATACATGCATGTACTATTGCTGCAGCTGCTGCATTAAAAACTACAGCCTCCTGCAGCTGGTTTGCACTTAAAAGAGCCCTTCCTATATACATTCATGTATAAAGTATATTTTGCCCCTAAAATACATGAGAAAATACTTTCAACAACTTTCTCTAGTGTATAGAGTTTACACCATACTGCCCTCTAGTGTTTACATGTGGGAAGAGCGGTTATGGTGCATTCAGATTTTCCACCTTCCAGATATCCTTTTGCATATCCGTTTGTCTTCCAAGGTATTACCACTGCATATCTGCAACAGAACTCCTACAGAATATTCTGAGGCATGTTCTTTGGTGCACAGTCAGCTCAAGTGGAATACTGGCCAGTTCTATGGGATGTCACTGTCATGCTGTATGAACTGAAAGTGTATGCTGGTGAATAAACAACCTTAACCCAGACAAAATATAGCTGCTGTTGGTGAATGAAGCAATTGACAGGGAGTAGTTGAATTGTGTGTTCTGAATGGGGTGATACTCCCCCTGAGTAACTCCTATTCTGGGAGTTAAAATCCAAAACATCTGAAGATCTACCTTTTGGCCACCGTTAATGTAGGGGTTTTTCTGTAGAGAAAACCACATAGAAGCAGCTGATCTACACAGAAACAGCTGCACTCAGCCTGCTCACCATGTGGAGCAGAAGCTCAGGTGATGTAATTTGAAGTGGTCTTCACATACTGTCTGTTTTGTGTGACTTTTATTATTTATTTATTACATTTATGTACCACATTTTTCCTCTTGCAAGGAAACTAAAGAGGCTTACATGGTCCTCGTTCTCTCCATTTTGTCCTCTGAACAACTCTGCGATGTAGGTGAGGCTGAGAGTCAGTGATGCCCCAAATTCACCCTGTGAGCTTCATGGTCGAGTGGTGATTAGAACCCGGATCTCCCAAGTCCCAGTCCAACACTCTAACCACCATGCCACATTGGTTCTAGAGTGTCTCCTTCTGTATGCCTTCCTCAATACATTAGGAGAGAGTTGTTTTAAACTATTCCTGTGTTCTCTTACTGGTCCTTATAAATCTATTAATATATTTTGCCATTAATTTGATCTAGTTATATCAATAAAAATAAGTAAAGTAAATTGAGTCAGTCTCACCATTTATTGCTGATCGTCTACCTAAGCATGAGATCTTCAAAGGTACTTCAGGGGTAAGCTGCTTCTAAATATCCTTCATCTCACACAAAATAATCCCCAACTAGTTGATTCCTGTACTTTCCATGACCTTCCACTTATTGCTGATAACACTTTCTTTTTAAGTGTATCCATATTAAACCTATGTTTTCCAATTTCCCTCATTTATCTTATAGTTGTCTAACTCAACAAAGATTTTAGAAATCGCTAGTTCTAGATTCTTTAACATGGTTTACCATTATTACAATGTCATCTGCATACACTATTGTTTTATAGTTAAGATCCTTATGGTTAAGACACTCTTAATATTATCATACTTCCTAATTGCAACTTTTGCCAATGGCAAAAAGAAAGGCACAGATTTTTGCTTCATCCGCATGCTACGAGCATAGGTAACTGTTCCACCAATATTGCTCTTCAGCTTTTATTCAAACATGCCTACACAGAAAAAAAGGTGGATCTGGTAATATGGCAGCTGTATCCTTTAAAGGCATAGTATCTCCTGTTGTCAGTCAGTTAAGGGGTCCTCAGGTCAAATATAAACCAGCATAGTTCAAAGACCTGACAGATTGTACTAGACATCCTTCAGCTTAGTAAGCAAGTTGAGACTATTGAACAGTGTGCTCTTCCTGAAGTGCAGAAAAGCCATGTGAGTCAAACTGCTTAGCCCATTCATCTCCCACCACAAAAAACAGTTCATCAGCTGCTTTTGGTTCCCATTATCGGTAATGAGATGGTGCCAAAATGAACAGAAATTGTGAGCAGGTTTCAAGAAAGCTTTCACTTGCACAGGTGGTGTGGATGCTTCAAAGTGCAGGAATAATTTATTCTAGGGCTTTGTGCAATGTAAGGATGCTGTTAGATCTGCCACTGGCAGAGATTACTATTTCAGAATTTCTCATTCTGCAAAACTATCAATGAGAAAAGCATCCAGCTTGGATGCACAGATTACATCAGTAATAGCTATGGTTTGAATTGTGCCTGCTGCTTCATTTTGACAGACAAGCTACATCTTGTTTTTAAAACCATCCCATCTTTGTTATCCTTTACAATATCTAAGAGCTGGTGGAACATGCCAGATGTGGCCTATTCTCCCTCCACTCCACCCCAGACTGGAAGCTGCAGGAGAGCTGAGGCCCATTGCAATAGATAGTATGCTGGATTGTATGCTGAGTTTTGATGTGGTAAACCCAAGTTCAACCTGTTGCTCAGCCATGGGAAAATCACCTTCTTCCAGTTTAGTCTACATCACAAACTTGTTAGGAGGACAAATTATGTAAGATGTGTAAAGCAAAGAAAATAAAGACAAAGTTAAGGCTGAACTGATTTTTTGTAGATTTACATTTCTGGTATAAAAAAGGAGTTTGGCTGGGGGCTGAAATATTAACTGAAAGACCTTCCCCAAACCTTGCTTTTTTACACTATCTGCTCCATTGTGATCATGCTCACTGCTCTTCTAAGCAGCTGCTTTGGTGCAGTTTTTATATTAAATAGGATTCTTCATCTTACTGGCTACATGATCCAAGCAATTACGTATAATGGTGCCACCACAATAAAATCATGGTGTCATGTATCTAATCAGATTTGGCTTCATGATGATATCATGAAGTCACATCAGAGTGAGGGAAATGCTTCCTGCCCTCACTCTGCATGGGAGATTTTTGCTCTCTTTCACAGGCCTCTTAAAGAATTGCCAAAATTGTCATCACATTTCACAAGGGATATACTTTTTCAGCTCAGCACTAGCCAAAACGTGTATAACTTCCTCTATTTCTGATGTTGACATGTGAACAGCATCACCCATGCACAAGAAAAAGGTATCAGCAGGCTCGGTAGAGCCCCACGGTTTGCAGAACTACAAAGAAATCTGGTGGGGAAAAAACCCTAAAGTGGAGGAAATCTCCCTAACAGCCTAATGGAAACTGAGTGTGCTCAGTGGCCATGCAATGCTGCCTGACCGTTGAAAGCCAAGTGGAAGGGGAGAATGGACTATCCTGGAGGAGGGCATGGCTGACTAACTGGAACACTAAACAGAAGCACTGCATACAACATTTTGTTGCAGGTCTCATTTGTAGTAATAATAATTGAAAATTCCAGTACTATAAAACAATGGAATATATTGCAAAATAAAGTTTTGGATACTTTCATTTTTTCCATTCATTTTTTCCATTTCAAAGTTGGGGGTTGGTAAAAGTTTTAGTATAGAACTAATACCCAATATTCCATTAAGGAAGTAATGATATTCTTCTAGATGTTATACTTGCAATGTACATCTAGATTTGCTCATACTAATACAGCACTATAGATAACATGTGAATTAAATTCATGGTTATCACAGGTTAGTGTAATCAAAGAAGAGCCATATAGTTCCCCAAGCACATTCAGCATTATTCCTGGATATTCATTCCATAACCTTCTGTGCTCCTCTCCCAGCGCAGCTCATTCCTCCACAGGCTATTATAAGAGATTGTGAACCATATATGGCCCCAAGAAGAAGTTGCCTGTCACTATGCCATCCTTTCTGACAACTTTTGTTCCCATGAAATAATCAGATTCTAGAATAATAGAGGGTATCCTCTGTTAAGTAGGGTTGCCACCTCTTGCACAGCAAAAAGGAATCAGCAACAGCTGTAAAGCAAACCACCACAAAGAGAAACAGTGGAACAGATTGGCCTTGTTCTTTCCAGTGCAAAAAATTACAATAAACGGCATATATTTTGCATACAGTATAATGTCTTAAAACCATCATAAACAATACCCATCTGTAGAGCTGTTTCTTTGGGGTTGGTGGGGCAGGGCTTCCACCTGTTACCCCAGATGGAGGCCTTTACATTTCCTCCTGCAGACAAGGCAGTTCTTCGTGGTCTCTGTGTATCACACATATGGGCTCTGCACCTGTCCAGAGCCTCTATTTGGGAAACTTCTAAAGCTGAGGTACTTTGGTGGGAACGCTCCCCCACCATCTCACAGCGTATGCTCCAGCAGGTTCCCGCCTAATCCCTCAGTTCCAAGGAGACCGCCACTGTGGCAGCACTCGAATGAAGGGACTTTTTGGATGTTTTGACTGTGCTGAGGAAATTTCTCCTTTTCTAATTTTATCTTGCTGTAGTTTCTCCTTTAACTTTTTTCATGTTGAGTTCTTCTTTAGTTTATGGGTTTCGGCAGTCATTTGACTGTGTTGTGCCTTAGGGCATATGGCCATTAAGGCCCCCCTGAGAAAGTGCATAAGTTGTGGAAGCAAGCTCCCACCACCCACTGACGGACACTCCCTGTGCTTATTTTGTTTGGGTGAGGGGCATATTGTGGAATCTTGCCACCACTGTATATCTTTTACTAAACAGGTGAGAAAAACCCGCACTGATAGTCTGAAAGCGATTCTCTGGGAGAAGGCTCTAAAGGCAGCAGGCACCCCCCAAAAGCAGATGATGTCTTCTTCAAACCAGCTGCGGGACAAAACCCAGTTGGAAGACAGAGCTCCCCAGGTGGAAAGAATGGAAAAATCAGCAAGCTCGCCTTCTCAGTCAGCTCCAGCTCTAACCACAGGCCGCCCTGCCCCATCCTATCCTGGGGCACTCCTTGGCAGCTTCCTTGGTTAAGAAACTCCCCTCCCAAAGTGCAGACTACTAGGTCCTCAGAAGGCCAGAAAAAGAAGAATGAGGAGTCGGAAAAGACTCTCTAAAGTTTGCTGCCTGCTTGCTGATGCCCTTACCAATGTTAGAATCTCCAATTCCAACAGGAGTTGAACCCTCGGTATCAACATAGGTACTGATATCGATAGCCTCTGTTTCAGAAGGAGAGATAAGGGACTCTACGCCTACTTGAAATTGCAGGCACGATGAGACGGGCAGAGATAACCAGCATGAGCATTCCCCACAATCAGTTTTCTCCACTTATTCTTGTAGGGGTGAAGGGGCACCTGAGTTTCGACCCAGACAATACCAAGACAGGTCTAGGTCCCCCCGTTCAGATTGGGAGGGAAGATCTGAATGGTCTTTATCCCCAAGGTGTCACTATGATTGGGACAAGTGCAATTACTATCGACCTCATCAATACCTTTATGGCCATTATGGCTATCCAGGAGTCCTATGACAACAGAGGGCTCTCTCCATCAGCTTCACTGTCTCAACCCCTGACTGAGGAACACTTTATGCCTCTGCCTCCACCTCTGGTTGCAAGGGCACCACCTCATCCACTTCAGTTATCAGCACCAATGCAGTCTTCTCCTTCCTTCCTTCCTTCCTTTATTTATTACATTTGTATCCTGCCTTTTTTCCTCCTTAAGGAACCCAAAGCGGTGTACAGAATTCTCCTCCTCTCCATTTTATCCTCAGACAGTCAATACCAAGGGCTCCTGATCTGCAGAGAGTAACTGAGCCTAGGGGCCCCTCACCAACTTCTCAGCCTCCTCCTCTGTGGCACGCTAGGCTGGATCGGCCGCAGGATTCCTCCTGCTCTCCAGCAGAGGACTATCAGTCAGATTCTGCCCCTGTCTCTTCTGTTGCTCCCTCAATCTCTTTGCCAGACAGAGCCATGGGCTCACAGGATCCAAGGACGTGGGGCATTTCTCCGAACAAGTTTCTAGGATGGCCCAGTCGCTGGGTTTTGAAACCCAACAGCCTATTGAAAGAGTTAAAGATCCAGTATTTGATGTGATCCATACAGAGTCGAGTGCACTGGTGGCCATCACATTTCTGCCAACCTTGCTACAGACAGTGCAGCTGTCATGGAAGGCGCCCTTCTACATGACACCGCCCTCTAAAAGACTGGAGGGTATGTATCACATTCTGGAGAAAGACGCAGGGTTCCTGTTAACTCACCCCCCCCCCCACCTAATGCAGTCATATTGAGTTGTCACAGGGTAGGTCTCACTGGGTCCACTCTTCTCCCATAGACAAGGAGGGCAGGAGACTAGATTTAATGGGCCGTCGAATCTACTCTTCTGCCTCTCTTGGACTGTGAATCACAAACTATGTTTTATCAAGTTCCCATTGTTACTGAATTGCACAAATGTTGGCTGGCTGGATAATCTGCCCCACCACAGACAGTCCCCTACAAGCGCCCAAAGATGCTCAGCAAGAAAAGCTACTCAGGGCTGGGGAGGAGCCATAGCTCCGTAGTAGAGCATATGCTTTGCATGCACAAAGTCCAAGGTTCAACCTCTGGCATCTCTAGTTTATTTATTTATTCAATTTATAACCTGCCTATATACAAAATACTCTAGGTGGCATACAGAGTTAAAAACAATTTTACAACCCCTCCCCCACAATAAAAACAATACAGCCTAGAAACATTACATAACAATCAGCAAAGAGAAATAAGAATTCTAAAAAGTGAAGGCCTGCTGGAATAATATAGTCTTTAATTCCTGCTTAAAAATGTCCGAAGAGGTCAGCAGGCGCATGTCAACCAGCGGGTCATTCCACAGCTGAGGGGTGGTGAAGGAAAAGGTCCTCTCGTGTATGGCTGCCAATCTCACATTAGGCAGCCACAGCAGAAAACCCTCAGAGGACCTTAAGTGGTGGACTGGGACATAAGGAGGAAGTGCTCCCTAAGTACCTTGGACCTAGACCATGAAAGGCCTTAAAGGTAAGAATCAGCACTTTATATTTTGCATGGAAACAAACTGGCGGCAGTGTAAAGATTTTAAAACTGGTGTAATATGGTCTCCGCAGCATGTCCCAGAGACCAACCTGACGGCCATATTTTGTACCAGGTGGAGTTTCTGAACTACATATACGGACAGTCCCAAGTACTATGCATTACAGAAATCAAGCCTAAGGTTACCAGCACGTGCACCACTATTACTAGGTCCACATGTTCCAGGAATGGGCGCAGCTGGCATATCAGCTAAAGCTGACTACAGGCACTTCTCACCGTTCCCTCTACCTGGGATGCCAGGAGCAGAGTGTTACCCCAAGTGGAGAAGATGGTGAGCAGCAAGAAGCACCCCCAATCTACAAACTTCCTCCTTCAAGAGGAGCGCAACCCCATCTAGAACTGGTTGACATACCTCAATACCTGAATTAGGACCCTTCATGACGAGCACCTCTGTCTTGCCTGGATTCAACCTCAGCTTGTTCTCCTTCACCAGCCCACTACCGACTTCAGGCAGTCATTCAGACGAGTCATACCTTCCTTGGTTGAAAATGTTACAGAGAAATAGATTTGGGTGTCATCAGCATGCTCATAACACCTGGCCCCAAATCTCTTGCTGATCTCTCCCAGCGGTTTCATCATGTAGATCTTAACATAGCATTGGGGATAGGATGAAGCCCTGAGGGACTCCACATAACAGCTCCTTTTTTGAGGAGCAATTACCCCCAAGCAACACCATCTGGAACCATCCTGAGAGGAAGGAGCGGAACCACTGCAGAGCAATGCCCCCAACCCCCACAGACGGTCCAGAAGGTTACCATGGTTGATGGTACTGAATGCCACTGAGAGGTCCAAAAGAACCAGTAGGGATGCTGTCCCCCTATTGATTCCCAAGTGAAGATCATGCGCCAGGGCAACTATGGCAGTCTCAACTCTGTATCCTGTTCTGAAGCTGGTTTGAAATGGGTCCAGGTAATCAGTTTCATCCGAACGAGGGATGCTGGAGAAATCCTCCATGGACCCCAATGAGGCCAGATTCTATTGAATCCGGCCCCCCAAAGTCCGTGGAGGATAGGATCGCCTACCTTGTCTTCCAGCGTGAAGTCCTTGCTGGCGGATCCTCCCTGCCGCCAGCTCCGAAGACCCAGCGATACAGCTGCCATGGCCATATCACCGGACTGCGGACGCAAATGGCGTCCGCTACACCATTTATGTCCCTGCTCTTTAACGTGATAGGCTACATAAAGATTTATGTAGCCTATCACAGTAAAGTGCAGGATGCAAATGGCGCTCGCTACGCCGGATGCCATTTGCAGATGAAGACCGGCTGTGGCTGGAAGACCGTCCACGGCCGGCGGCTCTGCAAACTCACTGTGGAGTGGAGCCAGCCAGGGAAGATTCCAGGGGGAGGACCGGATTGTCTCCCCCCCCTGCGGACCCCCCAGCAGACCCAGGTAAGTGGGGTTTGTACACCCCTATCCAAGACTGCTTGGAGTTGAACGGCCATCATCTTCTTGATTACCTTGCCCCCAAACGGTAAATTACTTACTGGCCTATAATTATTAAAGTCCAGGGGGTCCAGGAGGGCTTCTTTAGAAGCTGTCCAACAATTGTTTCTTTCGGACAGGATGGAAAATTACCTTCCTTTAGGGAGGCATCAATAATATTCAGCAAAAATTGTTTTACCATCTCTCCTCCCTGGACTACAAGCCAGGATGGGCAAGGAGCGAGAGGGTTGGTTGTCTTTTCGACTAGAGCAAGTAACTAAAAGGAGAGCAGGTGCTGGGAAGGGCGCCCGCCACTCAAACCAGGCAACCCTGGGGTAGATGGACTCCGTATAAGGCAACTGTTCATATATGTAGATCATACCACGCTTTCGATCTGCGCGAGGGGCATCATCACGCTCCAGCCACAGGCACGCATGGCAATCAGCCTCCTGCCCTTCCTCTTGGGATGGTGTTACTTCCAGTCAGTTACGCGGCACTGAAGCCCCCGGAGGAGTCAAAAACACCCCCGCTGCTCTTTCCTCTCTCGCTCCGCAGGCGCCCGCCGCCGCCGCGGCTTCCACGCTCCCCGCCTCTTTCCTTCCAACCAGATTGGCCGGGAAGCCGATCCCTCCGATCAGCTCCCGGAGCCGTCCAATGGCCCAACGCGGCGGCGGCGGCGACCCCAGCCAGCCGCTCCGAGGCGAGGGCGGGGCCGCGCGGGGCGGAGAGGGGCCGCGCAAGGGCCGGCTTGGAAGGGGCGGGCTCGCGTGCTCCCCGCCAGCTGGAGCGGAGGCGCGTGTGAGCGCGCGCGGGGCCACCTGGGCAGCCGCCGCCCGCGAGCCTCGCCGCGCGAAGCCGGCCCGGGTCATCTCGCCGGAAAGGCCAAGGCGGCGGCTCCCCGCGGGAGCGGGTGGCTGCCCTCGGCAGGGCGAGGAGGACAGCCCGCCTGCCCGGCTTGGGCGGGGGAGAGGGAAGGCTGCCTCCTTCCTCCGCGGCGGTCCGTTGAGACCCAGCTGCTGCAGGCGGGCGGCGTGCGAACAAGCAGCGAGGAGGCGGCAGCCTTGGCGGGGCTTTTATTTTTGTTATTTTTCGTGGCCTCGCTGCTTCAGCAGAGAGAGCCGGCCGCGCCACGCTTCTTGCGGCCGCCGCCGCCCCCTGCAGTGGAGACAGCGCGTCCTCGCACGGAGGCAGCAGCGCGACGGCGGCGTTCCGGCGGAGACGGAGAGATGATCCAGGGACGGGGATCGCTCTTCTCCCGCCCGGCCAGCCGGTCGGCCCTCCCCTCGCGTTCTCTTCCCCGCCGTCCG
Source organism: Heloderma suspectum (assembly GCF_057233095.1). Classification (NCBI taxonomy): domain Eukaryota; kingdom Metazoa; phylum Chordata; class Lepidosauria; order Squamata; family Helodermatidae; genus Heloderma; species Heloderma suspectum. The sequence goes on along the minus strand of NC_139458.1, from coordinate 154,265,086 downwards.
TCCCTCGTTTGAATCGCTTCACTGATGGATTGATCGGATTTTTGGGTTGATGCTCCATCCCAAGGGCAAGCAGCGTTGCCGTCCCAGCAGCCTCAGCTCGAGTCTGAGTCGAGAGCTTCCAGTAAACGCGTTTCAGTGGAGGCTCCGGGGCGTGTTGTTCGCGCGCCCCTTCCCCGTTGCGGCAGTGCCGTTCTCGCCTTGAGAAGGAAGAGCTAGGCGAGAGGGGCTTTGGGTTTATTTGTTTGTGGGGCTACAAACCGATCTGTAGGGGCACCTTTTCGAAATCGGAGGGGATCAAGCAATGGCCCAGCCGGCTTCCAAATGCCTCCAGCGCTGGCGCTGTGCTTGTCCCCTGCAACATCTCTCCAGATGACCGACAAATAGGCAGTTGCCCCCGGGGCAAAATTAAGAATGACGATCCTGGGTGGCTTTTCTGCGCTTCCTGGACAGCATTATCAGCGACTGAAATATGCTGCCTCTTTAGTACCTTGCTGACAACCAGATCCTCTTGCAGTGGGAGGACCGACCGCCCTGACCACACACACACACACACACAGAGGACTTACTGTGGTGGCTTCTGTTGATGATGCTTACAAAGTTGCATTCGGACTGGATGGTGATCTTGGCTTAAGAAGTGGAAGGAAGAAAAATAATCCTGGTGCCTTTTCCTCCGTTGCTTTCTATGCATGCCAGTGTTGTGGTTTTCAATTATTGATGCGCCAAAAAATGGCCAAAGCTCTGGGGATTTGAGAGAGAGAACGGGAATCCTCACCAGAGGAGCAATCTTCCATAGGGAGGGGAGCTTGCCTCCCAGCTCTGTGTGTAGCTATTTAAATCCTGGATCCAGAAGTCTCAACTTATTCCCAGCTTCTGGAGGGAAGGGAACCTAACTGGCTGCCCAGGCTGCCCAGCTGGCTTCTAAGAAGGATTTGAATTCCTTCATCACTGGGAACTTTGTTTTATTTGGATTCAGCCAGGACTGACGTGTCGAAAGTGCTTGACATTTTATATCTCCATACACCCCTACTGCACTCCCTGCCATAGGATGAGAGATGCTGCTCGGAAGAGTTGGCTCTTCCTTGCCATGAGTGGAATTTCATGCGGTTGATTCTCTCCCACCCATTCCTTTATAACTTGTTCCACGGCCCCTCCTCCTCCTCTTCTGCCCTGGCAGGACATGTCCCGCTCTAACAGTGTGAGCCCTCCGGGGTTTGGAGCGCCTGCTGTGCCCAGAGCTGGAGGTGCGGAACAGCATCGCTCTGCCTGGGGAGCAGCTGAATCCAGAGCAAATGGCTATTCCTACCCGCTTCCTACCAGGGCCTCAGTCAAGAAATCATCCCGTATGGCGAGCAGGTGGAGGAGTGAGGAAGAGTATGAGCTGCCAAGCAGCAGGAACCACGGGGTAAGTGGCTGCAGGATGATGAGCTTCAGGTCCAAGTCTGCTTGGCAGGATCATGGGGGTGACAAGAGCCACCCATCCCACCGGGCAGGAGATCCCTCCCTTGCCACAAGTCCTAGGCGCTATGGCGGGGAGCAGGGTGAGGTGCGTCCACGCTCTGTGGAACTGGGGCTAGAGGAGAAGCGCATCAAGGCCAAGGTTGATGAGCTGGCGGCGGCGGAGGAGGAACACCTGGATGAGGAAGGGGGGTCTGAGATGGGCTTCTCCATGGGCAGCTGCTGTGGCAGCCTGCTGCAGATCTTCAGGTCGAAGAAGTTCCAGTCGGAGAAGCTGGAGCACCTCTACCAGCGCTATTTCTTCCGTCTCAACCAGAGCAGCCTGACCATGCTGATGGCAGTGTTAGTCTTGGTATGTCTGGTCATGCTGCTCTTCCACACGGTTCACGGCCACTACCAGGTGCCCTATGTGGTGGTGCTGTCCCTGGCCATCCTGCTGATGGTAGCCCTGGGTGCTGTCTGCAATCGCAATGATTTCCACCAGGACCACGTGTGGCTCATGTGCTACTCTGCCATTCTGGTGGTATTGGCCGTGCAAGTGGTCGGCTGCTTGCTGATGCAGCCCAGGAGTGCCTCGGAGGGCATCTGGTGGACTGTCTTTTTCATCTACAGCATCTACACGCTGCTGCCAGTCAGGATGAGGGCTGCAGTTATCAGCGGCGTGGTACTGTCTGCCATCCACCTGGCCATTTCTCTCAGAATCAACGCAGAAGACAAGTTCTTACTGAAGCAGGTAAGGCTGAGATTTTTGGATGTTTTGGAGGTTTCTGGATGCTAAGAGCAATTTGGGTGTAATTCATTTTGGGAATTCGGAACACCACTTTCCTGGGAACTGTGCCACTCTACCTAGTGGCATTGTGGGGGACCTGGCTTATAGATTGCCCTGAAGTGTGCAGCTATGGATTGATGTTGTCGTTATTGATGGTTATATTCCCTTCAGCCTTCTGAGTTTGATTGCCCTGTGCTTCTTTTAATCATGTTTTGTCACTGAATGATGTTGTTTGTCTTTAACGTAAGAAAATATAAATGTAAGTAAGCTGTCAGCTGTAACTGGATCACAGACCCAGTGAATTCTGGACCCATGTTTAATGTATTCAACTAGAAAACATGAAGAGAATGGTTTTCCTTGCTGGCCAGGAAAGAAATGTAGCACTGCTGAATAATAGGTTCCATTTAAGAATCTGTACTACAATCTGTTAAGGGAGGTGAAGTTTACTGGGAAAGGTAATTTTATTGTACAAGATGACAGAAAAAAACTCATTTGGGATGAAGACTGTATATTTAACCTTTTATTCCTACCTCTGCAATACTAAAGAAAGAAAGCCTTATATTAAATGTTTCCAAATTACCTCACTTCTCAGGGAGATACTGTTTTCTGTTTAATAAAAATAGACGCTTTGTGTGTGGCAGGGGCTTGCTTATAGCTCTCAGGACACTTTTGTCATTTTAAATGCTGTATGTCATTTTGATGTGCCGGCATTCACTTCATGAAGGTAGGGACCAGGTGTTGAGATCCACCTGTTGCAGTACCAGGTCTCCACGTATACAACTGCAAAAGAGCATGAGAGTTCATAGCTAAAGGGAATATTTGATGTGGTGTGGCTTGGATGCATTGTACATGGCTTGCTTTTATGTCCCAAGGACTTAACACTAACTTTGTGTACCACTACATGCATGCATATTAACTAGCTTGAAGACAAAAAAATGAAACCATTCAGTGAGGAATATATTGTGAAATGTCTCCTAAATATGCTCATATTATGTTTTGTCTTCTGCTTAATTTGCACAGTATATATCCACCTGTGACTAATTAGCATGGAAGCTAAATGTCAAAGGTAAAGTAATTGATTCACAAATATTTTGGTAAGAACCTACCTGTGGAATATCTGCCTCACACTCTGGAAAATCAGAGGCTTCTTGTGCTACGGTGTACACAGAATCCAATACAGGCATGGTTATACATATAAGCTTCTCATGACCATGGAAACTGCTTGGTTAAGCAGTTTTGAGTTTGCTGAACTATCACTTTGGCAGATCATTCCATCTCTCTCTTTCTCACCTGAATCTTTGTTGATGAAACGGCTTAAACAAAACTGTTTGACCAAAGAAGCAAATGAGGAGTTGTCATATCTTGCTTCCATCTCCTATAGTTAACTTGGAAAATCTTTCCATGCCTATCATTCATTGCCTTTGAATGGACACTTACAGACTTCTCACAAGTTCAGGGCTAAGAGCATAAGCAAATCCCTGGATTAAATCTCACCTCAGGTATGAATTTATTATGAGACTTTAAGGAAGTTGTTATTCTCCCAGCCTTAGCCCCTACTCATGAGCAATGTGAGGATGATAATATTTGTCTACCTCATTTGGTTGTGGTAAGGTACCGAGATCATTCATTGAGTGAGCCTTTGGCTTGTGCACTCCCCCCCCCCCCCATGTGTTTCAAGTCACTTTTACTTTCCTGTTTAGTACAAACGACTTTTGCCACAGTAATACCTGAACTGCCAAATGATGGGTGACTTTTGCCCTCTGAACCAGGATTGGAAACCATAGTTTGACAGATGTAATGGCAAACTATGGCTTATGCTAAACAGAAGTAAATATATTAATCAGAATGCATGAGGAGGAATTGGAAGGGACTGCGTGAGCCCAAGAATTGTTCATCTCATGACAAAGTATGGTTTGGCATTGCCTGTGAAGCACTTAAAATACTGAAACTTGCTATATAAAGACTATTATTAGCCAGCAATATCCTACAGCTTCTAATTACAAAACACGAACCATTTGTGCTATAATTTACTGAACTTCTTTTTAGCTTAGTTCAAATTATGGGACAGGTCTACCTGATCTAACCTGTTGTCTTCTAGGCTGAAGGCAAAAGCTTATGTTTAGAGCCATCTGATACTAAAATCAGTATCCGCAACTGCCTCACAACTGCTAACAGGCCTTTTGTTACCTAGGCTGAAGCTTGTTACCATGGAAATCTAATTTTTCTTTGACACTGTCTTGCTGATTCATATACTTTTCTTTGGTTTTCTTTCTTGTTTTGAAAAGAAAAAAAGTGTGGAGATAGATCAAGGCAAAATAAATGATATCATTTTCATGCCTTTTCAGTCTTTATTTCACTCTATTTTAACGAATTCTGTGTATTGCTGTTAATCAGTAGTGAAACTCATAACTGAGGCTGCAATCCTGTACCTGTTTACCTGGGAGTAAGTCTCATTGAACTCCATGGTGCTTACTTCTGAGTAGACAGACATGTGTAGGATTGTATTGCACATGGCTAATACCTGTGATTTCTTAGAAACAGTGGTTATATCTAGAACTGTTGTGTGTCTCCCCTCTTATTTGAAGGCATTCTTGATCATACTACATTTGCCAATAACGCTAAAGTCAGAAACACGTTATTTTGCATCAAGAATTGTTACTTTTCAGTCTTTGTGATTCCATGATGTCGCTCCTAATCTAGAGGGCACGTTATAAAATATCTGTCTCTGTGTGAAATATACATATGTGTGTTTGTAAGCTCTGAGAAGTTTCACTAGTCTTAACAAAATGCTTTTTGGCTCCCCTCAAAAATCCTCACTTTAGTAGAAACCTCCAAATTCATTTCAAAGTCCACTTTAGGTGACATTTTAAAGGCAACTCTAAACATTTCGTTTCTTTCTACCTACTGATAGTTATTCATATATCTGTTGGTCCAGAGTGTTCCAGCAGACTGTGCAGATCCATAGGTTCATATGTTCTAGTAGTATTAGTTTTATGACAATGTTCTTTTTAGTGCAGTGCTAAACGTATCTAGGTATGCATGAAAGACAGGAGCAATGAACAGTTTACTGAAAAATAGAATGCAGTATACAGAGAGAGAGAGAGAGAGAACTGGGCTCTGGGGTATAAACTATATTCGGAAGTGCTACTTGCATGCATACAACATGCACAGAATCGTTTCTGTAAGTTAGTCATACAGTTTTTGTTGTAGTCTGTTGGAATTGGCATTAACCTAGTATTAACTGTCAATGACCCGGACAGTCATAGCAATTAAACTGTTTTCCCCCAAGCATTTTTATTTTAGTCCTTTTGCTTTCCCAGCAGAGTCCTGATAGCATAGTTTGGAAACAGCTGCACTATCATGTGTCTCTGTTTTATAACTCTTCTCTGATCCAAGCTAGGCTCCCAGCTGTTTAGACCTTTTACCAACGCCTGTGTCACAACAATGCACTCTTTTAATGCTCTGTCCTTGATGTGTGAGAACAAGCTACGTGTGGTGCCTCTTGTCGCTACAGGCTTGCATTAATTAAACACATATGATCCAGTTGTATGTTGGCTAGCTTTACTATGGATGTAATAATAACCCACTTGTTCCTTTCTGGGGAGGATGGAAGAGTATTTGTATGTATGTAATATGTATATGTCCCCCTGCAAAAAAACATGCTCTTATTTTTGAAAAGGGTTGAACTGACTGTTTCAATGAAATCACCTGACATTTCAGATAACTATTAAGCAACTCAAGATGTTTCTTGTTGAATGGAATCTTACTAGACTGTAGTGTAGCAGTGTAAACCCCAGAGGAAAAAAAGCCTTAATACTAATACAGTCCTGTCCCATGGACACTTCCTATTGTTTGTCAGTTACGTAGTACTTCTGTTATATTTTGAGCCAAAAAAATCTGGTTTTCTATCTCACTTGATGAGACTGTTCCTTTGTGCTATAATGCAGGAACAGGCAACATCGTGCCTTCAGATTTTTTGAACTGCAACTCCCATAATCCCTGACTATTGGCCATGCTGGCTAGGGCTTGTGGGAATTGTAGTAAAAAATCTGGAGGGCACCAGGATGCCTGACCCTGCTATAGTGTATGCCTTAATCAAGTTCATCTCCCAACTACAACAACCAAAAATCCCAGGCTAGTGCCATAGAACAGAAACTTCGTGATGTGCTTTTATGTTGATATGGTGGACTTAACTGAATCCCTGCCAGAGCTTTGGTGTTCTGGTTTATTAACTGTGGCCAAAAAACTAGGGTTGGCATGCTGGTCAACTAGCCTATTGAATATTGTCAACTGGCCACCTGTTTTTGTTTTGTTTTTTACTCAGGCCAAATATTGCTACATCAAGACTGTCCTTGCGTAGGGGGCAGCCTACTTCTTTAATTGGATTACGGTTGTATGTGATAGTAAATGCAGAAATGAGAGGTCTTTCCTCCCTGATCTATACATTCTCTTCAATTTGGAGCAGGCATTCCCTGTGCTGCAATAAAACCATAATCACTTTAAAAAACCTGGTTTTGTCTTTTACAATCTTTATTACACTTCAAACAATATATGTAACTGGGCAGTCCCTGTTGTTCCAAGATAAAAGCCAAGAATAGCTGTTACAGTTTGTGAATATCACTTATATCTGGGATGGGCAGACTTGTGGAATTTTATTCTGTGTTTTACTAGAACCTTGAAACCTACAAATCAGAGCCAGGTGCAAATTCAGGTGGGGCAAGGCGGAGTGGTGTCACTTATCTACTGCACCCTGTGACCCGTACACTGTACATATAAATGCAAATCTAGATCCAAGTTATGTTAGATCAGAGATTCTAACAAAAAACTCTTACAGTGGCTGCTAGAGCTACACAACCACTTAGTCAAAAGCAACCAATTAATACTCTTATTTTACAAGTGAGACATGCTGAGAAATAAGCGATTAGCACAAGGCCAACCACAGTGCTTTGTTTTTAAGCATCAAAGAAATAATAAGTAGTTGTGCATATTACTATTACAACTTCTAAGTTACTGAGATTTTCGGACTCCTATTTTAAGAAACACTAAAATCTAACCCATCATACTTTAAAAGGTATATGTTATTCTACTTTGATGTTTCACTTATTGCATCCATAATGCTTTTAAGGCTGCAATCCTATATGCACTTACCTGGGAGTAAGCCCCATTGAACCCAGTTTCATAGGAAGGCTGTTTTTCTTGATCCTGTATCAGGTGTAGTGAGCTGTAGCCACAATAAATCTATGAAGACTGAAGGCAGGGAAGACAACTGTTTGGGGAGACTACACACAACTGAGATGTAAACGTTTGTTAACAGGCTATTACTTAAATAGGTTAAGCTAACAAAGTATCATTTGCTTTCTTATTTTACTTTGTAAATTGGGTGTGACTTGAAGCTTGTTATCTCTTGTAGCCTGTCTGGCTCTTCTTATAAAGCTGGAACATTTCTGGGATGTTATTTTTATTCTTGCCTTGGTCAGTGCAACAGAAACTTCTTGAGTACCTGCCATTAACTGTACATGGCGTGCAATTAACAACTAAACACTGGAGATTTTTATTTGGACATTGTAGAGTGGACCTGTTATCAGACAGTTGAGCTTCTACTTGGTTGCGGTAATGATGATATGCCAAAACTGTTCACAGGGTTTTCAGAATCCAGGCAACATAGGCAGGGCTGTTCGTCTTCTGTGATGCCACATGCCATCCAGTAACAGCTACAAGCACCTTATCTGTATAGAATCTTCATCTGTGAAGTGATCAGCTCTTGGTTAGGTCATTATTGGGACTGGTTCACGCACCCATGTTCATCAGTTCATTGCAGCTTGTGAATGTGCTTTTGCATGCCACAGAATTTTCACCATCCCCTTAACTCACAGCTGAGTGTGTTTATCAAGTGATGAAAAATCAAGTTATGTGTATGTGTGAACCAGTTCTTCTACCTAGTTAATCCATGGCAGAAGTGGCATGATATGAGATTCTGTAATGTCATGCAGAAAATAGTGAATGTATTTATTCATTTATTGGTTACATTTATATCCTGCCTTTTCCTCCAGGGAGTCCATGGTGGCATAGACGATCTTCCTCTCCATTTTATCCTCACAACAACCCTGTGAGGTAGGTTAGGCTGAGAGTCAGTGACTGGGCCAAAGTCACCCAATGAGGTTCACGGCTGAGTGGGGACATAAGCCCGGATCTCTTGGGTCCCAGTCCAAAATTCTAACCCAGGGGTAAGCAATGTGGTGCCTGCAAGGACCAGTAGGCCCTTGAACTCTTTCTTGTCACCCGCCAAAGTGCCCTACCCCTCCCACTTAAAAAATAAATCAATACATTTTCTTACCAGCAACTGGGATTGCTATGAAGTAGGTTTCTGTTGGCGTGGAAAACTGTGAGTTCAAATGAGTAGTTTAGTATGTTGGGGCTCAGACCCCACCTCTTTTGAGCAGGTTACTTGTCCTTCACACTTCCATGGGAGCCATTTTGTGGTGGTTCCCAGGACAATCTTTCAAATTGCCAAATGTGCCCATGGCCCAAATGGGTCCATGCCTACCCTTGCTCTAACCTCTGTGCTACGCTGGCTCTCATTAACATTGGTTAATGTTAGCACCATGGGAAAATAAATGTTCTGTATTCTTTATCCAGCTAATGATCCAGGAATTAGGTGACTTTTGGAGGGGAGAATAAATGCTTAGATTTGCACAGATTCATTGTTTAATGTGTGATAAGTCATTTTTACAATCTAAAAAAAGATAAAGGCAGACTCCATATTATCCAGATAATCTGCACATGCATTACTTGTGATCTGCCAAGACAAATTCAGCCCTTTATGGGCCTGTAGTTTGTGGGGCGGGGAGGGGGGGGAGAGGCTTGTAGCCAGGGATGAGCTGGGTGGGGCTAAATCTTCTCTGCCCCTGAATTTTTTACAAGCAAATAATTAAACAGTTTATAATTTTGTATTTATAAGGCTTGCAAACCAGATGAAGTGCCCCCGTACTCCCCTCCTGCTTTTAGGCTGGCTGTGGTCTGGCCCTTTATGGCAGCCCATGAGGGGATCAACAAATGCTCTATTTTTTTGACTGCCTGGGACTGTAAAAACTGAGGGGGAGGATTCAACCACTGTCTCACCACATGTGGCTGGTGGGCTCTGTTCACCTTGGTGGTCATAAATTGTGCGGGTCTGACCCAGATTGTCAATTAATTTAACCTTTTCCGGGATAAAATGCATTTTCCTTAATTTGATTATATGACCTTTAATTTCCCCTGCTCTTTTTCAGCTGTTTGGGAGCGTCCAAATATTTCTTTGATAGTACCTCCTGCTCTGCCATCTTCATCTTTCTTGAGATTGGTGGACAATGGACTGGCGTTCATTGCAATGAAATTCATGGGATCTATGGCTTTGCTTGTAACAGTTGTCTTATAAAACTTGCTTTATATAACGCATTAGGTTTCACTTAAATTTTCTAGGAAGCTCTTACTATTCAATCCTTACCTTCTCTCCCCCCGTGCCTTCATGCAGAAGTAGTGTGTAAAAGCATTGAGATGAAATCTCCTCCTATAGAAGCAAATAAATTACATTGTATTGGTGCACACAGTTTTTACAGGCTCAATAAAACATTAAAGGGTACATGGGAAATCAGTATACAGTTCTACAGAGATCTTTCTATTGAATGGTTGATCAATACTAATTGGGGCCTGATGCTAAATTCCACAAGCTCTGCAGGACTGAGCAGTGATAATCTACAAAGCCATTAATCTTTTTTTAGATTAACACGAACTCTGATTCTTCCTGATTATTGCTGTCTATCAGAAGAACTGGTAATAAAACTGAGCCTGTGACAGTGCCTATATATTTGTCTTAGAAGCAGCGGGTCAAACGTTCAGTGCTTATAGTGCCCTCTGTGCAGAAATTATTAGGCTTTTATGCACTCTTAGCTCAGTAGTGGTTGTGTGTTTCAAAAAAATATTAGCTATTTTAAGGGGTTTTGTTTTGGAGGCCTGGGTTTTACGATGCTTAAATACAGACTTAAGGGCTTCAAGGGCTGGATGTGCCTAATCTCATCTGATCTTGGAAGCTAAGCAGCATCAGCCCTGGTTAGTACTTGGATGGGAGACCGCCTGGGAATCAGGCTTCCTGCATTGAGAAGGGGGTTGGACTTGATGGTCTTGTAGGCCCCTTCCAACCCTATGATTTGGCTACTGCAATGTGCTACACACTGAAGAAGGTCCAGAAACTTTGACTGCCCCAAAATGCATCTGCCCATCTATTGATTAGTATAATCTGCAATAAGCATTATATGATCATCTTAAAACATCTTCAGTGGTTCCCAGTTTCTCTCTGGACCTCATTGTTAAGGTATTGGTTTTAGCCTAAGCAATCTGGATCTTCAGGAACTTGGCAAGGATCTTCTTTGCCTCCACCCTCCATAGATTAAGATCTGCTAAAGAAGCCCTGCTCCAAATACCAATGATTGTAGACATTTAGGTTGCCTTCAGGGAGTAAAGTTTTTAGTATGGTAACTCTGGAATGATGGAATTCTCTGCCCCTGAAGCTTTGGGGTCGACAGTGTCTTGGCTTTTTTGCATAAGTTGAAACACCTGTTTAAGCACTCCTTTAGAGCATGGGCGAGAGGGTTGGCTGTTAGTAAGATAGATGGGTTTTGTTCTATGGTTTGTATGTGTCATCTTCGTGAATCTGAGTATTGTTGTGTTTAATGGGCACACATGGCCTTTTCTCTTTCTACAGCAGACAAATGGAATCCCTGTGCCCACACTCATTTGGAGCATTGCCTCTGTAATTGCAGGTACTATTGGAGGAAGATTGCAAACCCCATTATTCTCCAAGAATGCCTGACATTGCAAAATGAATCAACGTACTAGTTCCTCTGCAATATAATATTTGTAGCAGAGTATGTTGAGCTGGGAGAGACAAAAGGGTAGTAGTTAAAAGACTATTAATTGGGGGAGATGGGCATTCTGTATTATGTAAAATAACTATCATGTACCTAATCAAGTAAGCTGGGAAAAGACTTCATCTCCTTTATTGCCTGCTGTTAGTATTTCCCAATAAGGGCACAATCCTATACATATTTAGACAGAAAGAAGTCCTATAACTCTCAGCATTCCCCTGCCAGCCATGCTGGCAAGGGAATGCTGGAAATTGTAGGACTTTTTTCTGTCTAAACATGCATAGGATTGCGCCTTAAGTCAATGTTTTTCTGTTCCACATGTTACGTGCTGCCTCACTTTGCAAAGGCTCTGGCATAGTTAACGTGTTTTTTTCTGTGGCACTTCCTTTAAAAAATGCCTGATACACTTCATAAACTAACATTAGATTTTCAAATAAGCTTTCTCTTCTTCCTCTGGAATATGTGTAAATACATGTGTGTTGCATATACATGCAATATTTTTGTTTTTACTAAGGCAAAGAGCAATCTAGAAATGTTTAATCCCACAGGATGTCAACTGGCAGGGTCAGCTATTTTGTTTTTTGCAACACTCCAGGAGACAAGATAAATCGCTTTCTACAAGGAGAGCTAGGTATCAGAGAGTTTTGTCATTGTCAAGCTACTAAAAAGCATAGAACAGTAATCTGTGGGAAAGGGGGTACCTCAAAGGTTTTCTCATATATTTCACTTGTGTTTTCTAAATCGCTGCCCTATAAAAACAGAGTATTGCAAAAATAGATAGAAGCATGCCTCAGTTGGAGAGCAGAAGTTCCTGTTGTGTTCAGTAGAGCTGTATCTTCCTAGATAATACAAGCAGTAAGGCCGTATCTTCAGTTACCAAAGTAGCCGTCTTTATGCCTCCATGAAAGCCTGATTGCTTCACCCTCTGCTCGAGCCTCAGAAATGAGAAATGTCTACTCACAGGGCAGTATCCAATGAGGTGCTTATACTCCCACCAGTTCCCTTCCACGCTGCTGATTCTGTTCCTCAAGCAGTGGGTCCTGCTGATTTAACTGCACAAGCGGGACCTGCTGCTTACGCAAGGGAAATTTAGTGCTTTCTAGCAGGAGCCTCAAAACACTTGTTTCTGCTCCCTTACATGAGCTGTGCTGACCTGACTCCTTCCAGAAACCAGTGTTTCCACTCATTCCATGCAGCACCTTGTACATGTGGCCTATGGGGAGATTGCATTGGATTCCCTTTTTTTGGTCATATACAAGTCAATAATGTCCACATGTGCCGTACTGCTTCAGAACATGTAAGTCAGCATGATAGTTCCCTAGTTTTGAGTACAGATATCTTCATAAGTTGCATTTAGTTCCTCTTTACAAAACTGCAGTTAAGATGGATGCATGCAGGGGCTAGGAATGTGGAGAAGTAGGCAGGAAATACCAACCGCTGGAATATGAGGGGAGAGAAAGTTGATATGAGCAGTGGCTGAGGAAATAACTTCAGGGAATGAAATCCGATGTCATAAAAGTGCAAGTCTTCTCACTGCATGGGTCTTTCTCCTCCATCCTGTGCCACTAGAAAATCTGCTCCAGAGTCCAGAGCAATTTTGAGGATGTATGGGGGGCTGCAGGGGGGAGGGGGAGAATCACGCCCTCCCCATTTCACTCATGGAAGCAGTTCCAGCAGCTGGCTACCAGTCAGGGTCTTCTACTGCCCAGAGAAGGGAGAATTCTGAATATGGAAGAATATGGGGGTGATTACCAATTTCCTCACCTCCAGTCTGAGGGCAGAGCCTGAGAGCCAAGCTACACATTATACTAATTGCGTAGCTCAGGTTTATGGTTTTTTTTTTTACTCTAATACATAGTTGCCTGGTTAAGAACAGCTTTGAAACAACAGTCCTTTCTTCAGAAAATTATACAGGTCAAAATCAGCCAAGTTTCTTCTGTTGAGGAAAGTGAATTTAGTTAAAGATGCCCTCGATTTATAACTGAACTGTGCACATCTCTATGACCTGGTTTTAAATTTGTCAAAATCTTAATTTGTGTGTCTCTGTCTTTTCACCCTTCAGTCCCTGTCTGTTTTATAATTAAAGCTTTCTGCCAAAACCAGGCAACAAGAGTGACACTGCTTGTTTCATTCTTTCTCCCCAGGTGCCAAAAGCTTGCCTCAGGGTTCTGGGATTTTGTATATGCCTGTGAGAAGACTGGACTTGTGACAGAGCAATAATGAATTTTATATCTAAACAAACAGCAGCTTTTAAGGGAAAGGCTACCTGTGTGCTAGTTTCCCCTCTTCTAGATAGGATGCACATTAATGGCAAGCTACAGTTAACCAAGAAGAAGGCCTTTTCTGCTATGGCACCCCAGTTATGGAATGAACTTCCTAGAGAGGCTCACCTGGCGCCTGCCTACATTGTGCCTTTTCTTGCACCAGGTGAAGAGCTTTTTATTTTCCCAGGTATTTTAGTCTTTTAGTTCTGTTTTAAATCTGTTATTGTATTATACATCTCTGCATTGCTGCTAGGTTTTATTTTGGTTTTACTTTTATACTGTAGTTTTAAAACTTTATGTTGTATTTTAGGCTGTATTTTGTTTTAATCGTTGTGAACCGACCAGAGAGCTTTGGCTATTGGGCAGTACAGAAATGTAATAATACGTACATAAATAAATAGTGATCCAGCTGAAATTAAGCACATAAAAACCCTATTGACTTCAGTGCAAGAGACTTAATAACATTTTATTTATTAACCAATATATGTCTATAATGCTCTTTAACTTCAGTTTACAGGTCTGTTTACAGATAAAATGATAAAAATAACCATAAATAAAACGATCATAAAGCAGAACAGCAATTAAAAGCAACATCAAGAAACTTTTAAAGCATGGGGGAATTGAAAGGTCTTTGCCAAGAACCAAAAGGATAACAGTGTGGATAACACATACTTTGGCATTCTAGTTACTATATGTGTCTGGCACAGCGAAAGCCCAGGAAGTGTAATGTGATATTCTCAGTCTAGAACTGGGGAAAGTGAGGTTCAAATTCCCATTCAGCCATGAAACTTATTGGGTGGCCTTTAGCCAGACACAATCTCTAGACCTAGCCCACTTCACAGGGTTGTGGTGAGGACACAGCTGGGGGTGGGGAAAAGAACCATGCACGCTGCCTTGGGCTTGTTGGAGTAAAGGCAGGATATAAATGTAAATAATACATAAAAAATGTTTTGGCTTTCAGTTAATGCAACCAAACTGGAGAAATATGCATATCGCCTAAGTTATATGGCACGCTTCAAACACATTGGATGTAACCAGAAAGTTACATTTGTAATTATGTGTATATTAGTGACATACAGTCTATTGGTATCATCTCTTCCACAGAGGCCTTATAGATTTGGGTTGAGCTTGCGCAGGAGATTCTCTGTAGACAGTACCTACTGCTTTTAATAGACATCCCAAATTCCTTTTGAAAATCTGGTTAAACAAAACACATATACCTTTAGTTGTTACTGTGCTCTCCCTGCTTCTAAGTTATGAATTTAGAATGAAGATGCTATTTGTGGGTCTCTTTTGGTATGTCTGTCCAAGACCCATGAGCATAATAATGGATTACAGTGGGTAGAAAACAGGCCATCTCTTTTCCCAATTCCTGTGTTCCAGTTTTGTATTTTGTGTCAGCGCAATATGAACTTATCAGATAAGCAGAATCCAGGAAATTTGGAACACATATCTTTCCTGCACCCTTTGTTACCTTTGTTCAGCTAGTTAGTATAACATCATCTTTGAAAATCAAACATTACATGGTATTGACATATAAGTGAAGATTAAAAAATAAAAATTCACAAGCTGTTCAGATTAATTGTCCAGCCTTTCTGCCAATGATAGTGAAGAGTGTTATCTCTTTTTAGTTTTGGCAGCTATTATTTCTGCTAAATAATCACATGATAAACATTAATACAGACAATCATTTCCCTAAGTGGTAACTCCCCATGGTGTGTGTATTAAGCTACCTGTATTATTCTGCCAAGTGGTGAGAAGAATTTTGCCATACTTCTGTGCCTCATATAATATCTGCAAAGGAAGCAGGGGAATGGTAAGATTTGTGGTACTACTTGGTGAGGCAATAAAGTTGACCAGCTTACCAGGTGGTTACATGTGTACTGTGGCTGATTACCACTTGGTAAATTACTATATTCACCCATTCTATTTATTGTTTTAGAAGGTACTTCTTTCCGGCTGGCACTAAAATCAGCAGTGTATTGCAGCATAGCTTAGCCAGTTGGACCTGCAGACTGAACTGTTAGGTGAAATTAGGAATGCCAATATGATGAGGCATGGGTGGTAACACTAGTCTAAGTTTCTGCATATGGTTAGAGTAATTCTGGGTCTATCCTGTCATGTGCTTGCGAGCTATTTATTATCCCAGTGTGGCAATTAGTATGGCAAGTGGAGACAACCCAGGTGTATTCTAACTTCTTAATTCCTTTCTCTCCTTATCTCTGAATGAGTATAATTGGAGGATGGTCTCAAAGGAAGGAGTTATTTTGGTAATACTAATTTAATTTGTCCTAACACTTAATGTGGTGCTGCCATCTGTTTTCTGCCACTCTCCTTGCTGCAATTAAAGCAGGCTGTAATATAGCAGTGATGTGTTTAAAAAAAAACCAGATGGGACTCACCTAATGGTAGGAATGTTGTGGCTGGATCATTGGGTTGATCAGATATTGGGGATATGTAGGCTTTATGACTCTAATCTTGTCACACTTATCCTAGAAGGAGCTCAGGGTGGCAGACATGGCTCCCCCCATTTGACCCTCACAGTAACCCTGGGGGTTAAGAGATTGTGACTGGCCTAAGGTGACCTAGTGAGCTGAGCAAACATTTGAACCTGGCTCTTGCAGTCCAAGTCTAACAGTCTGTATTTTACACCACATTGGAACTTTAGTGTTACTACGTACACTATCTTAATTGGATTGTATCCATGTTCTCTGACAACATCTCTTACTTTAATATTTCTATATGTCACCAAAATCTTGTAAGGCCAGTGTCTAGTATTTCAGTCTGCATATTGGGATATTGGATTGAGAGAGCAGCTTTCCTAAAGTTATTCCAGCATATCCACTGCCAAGTAGAACTATGATTTCCAGGTCTATCAGTTTATCCACTGGATGACACCGGTGCCATTTGGGTTTTCTGTGGTAATACTAAAATTTTCCCCAAGGCTAAATTTGCACTGTAGGTGTTTCCAACAGCTACTGGTGGTTGCAGTTGTATATTAACTCCTAATACTGTGTCAGACTATTGGTCCATCTAGTCTAGTACTGTCTACTTCAACTGGCTCTCCTACATATCAGGCACAGGGCTTTCTTGGCTATTTTCATATTAGGCTGAAGATGTTTCTTGTAACTTCTGAAGGGGACAGTTTGCAGAGGTGCTTCCTGCACTCAGATACACTGGTTGTCCTCCTTCAAACATTACCAGAAGTTCTGTCAGCTGAAGCAGTTCTCCATTCAGGTGGCAGTGCTGTTTCAACAGTGTCCAAAGCTGCTCTCAAGTACCTAACTCAACATCTTGTTTTCCCTTCATGGGAAATTTTCATCCACCCTCCATTTTGCTTTGGTTTTCATCCAGCTCTTGATGTATCCTGCACTGGATATTGAACGGATTTCAACTTAGAGATGAGGTGTTTGTAGTTTGGAACTGGAGATGGGGTTCAAACCAAGACCCACCATTTTGTGGGTTCCCTTAAGAAAAGATTGGTATCGCTGTGCTTTATAATTCATATGTATGTGTTCCCGATATTCTGCCTCGTAAATTGGTGAACTCTGGAATCCTATCAGTGCAGGCTAATATTTTGAGGTGTGGGCTATAGATAACTGACTGGAGCTAAATGCTAACATTTTGTTGATGGCTTTAGTGGTCTACATGAGTACTGTCCATCTATATTCCACAAGAGTACACGACATCCTGTAGATTATAGTGAAAGCCTTTAACAAAACTACATTCTATGAGACACAATGAAACATTGTCTGCAAGGCCAAGAAAGCTATGCTGGCACTTCTTCCCCAGATATATGTTAAACTGGATTTTGCTCATGGTTTCCACAGCAAGCCCCCCTTCTAGAATTTCTTTATAAGATCTTCTACTTACCTGCATTCAAGATGGCACGTTTTTGCTAATCAGTTATACTAAATTAGTACTGTTCCTTAAAATTGCTCTTCTCTTTAAATCTATGCTGACCTGGAAATATCATTCCCTATATTCAGTATGTGAGTCCTATATCTACAGACTTGCTAGGAGCCCAAAAAGGAGGGAAGGAGCAAAGCACCATTTGTTCAATACCAATGGTTAAGACCACCTATCTTTGCAGGACAAATCATGAAGAAGGATTTATGCTCCTTTAGAATAGATGTTTGCAGGTATGAACTACCAACTGGCTGGGGCTGCAAGTTAGGCTGAAGGGGTTTTTGCTTGCCTTCAGGCTGTGAGATTTGGACTTGTAGGACCCCTGCCTTCAGATGTGCTGCTTCCAAGCCCAGTTCCACCCCAAAGGACCATTAAAACTGCAAGGGTCATTGTCCCTTCACAGTTTAAATCATGGGTGGGGAACCTGTGTTCCTCCAGATGACGATGGACTTGAACTCCCATCAGCTACCACAATGAGTAGTGGAGGATGATAAAAAGTTATAGTCCAGCAACATCTGGAGGACTGCAGGTTCCCCACCCCTGTTTAAATGATCATGTGAGGGCAGGATTTGCTTTGAATTAGGTCACCTTCTCCAAGCCAAATCTCCTGCACCCAGATCCTTTTAAGTTGAAGGGGGAAGACCCATTTGCAGGTCAGAGGACTTTGTTCCTCTGAGGCAGATTCCTCCCACCTGCTTTCACTGTTTGAAATTTTTGCTAGCCACCCACTTGTGCTCTTTAAGGACACATGGGTCACATTAAAAAAGAATGAGTTCATTCATACCAAGGTCAGGAGTGATAATAGGCTTTATGGGCTACACTGTGTTTTGCTACTGTCTTTCTGCTCTTCCCAATTTTCTTTCACTTTGTACAGAGTCAAACTACATATTAAGTTAAATGTGTAGTGTGTGGCTCTTTCTGTTTAACTTTTACTTAAAAGTGCGCCCCCAGTGCAGATCAGGACTGCAGCATGTGGGAAAGGGAGATTTAATAATTTTCTCCCCACCCAGTAACGCTTCCCTCCCATACACAGCAGTTACCAGTAGTAAAAACAAAAAACAAAACAACATTGCCACCCATGTGTGCATTCACTCACTCACATGTATACGGTTCGCCTAACTTTTCTGTGGCTGGTTGACACTCACTCTATGCAATGTTATTCCTCTTGTTGGAGTACTCATCAAAATCATAAAGCCCCAATTTGGTGTGAAGGCAGGTGGGGTGTGGGAAAAGCACATCGGTTATTTGTCTAGAGACCCTTCCAGTCCGCCATACTGCTTCCTGATGGCTATAAGCAACAAGTTACCTTTTCCAATTCACTTTGTTCTTTCTTTCTCTCCTCATGGTTTTTATTCCAAGTGTGAACACTGAAGAGAAGCACTAATAAGAGAGACACAAGGTGTTTGCTCTGGAAGAAGGGTGGTGTGGGGCGGGGGGGGGGGGAGGCTTAGCCGTGGTCTAAACCTGGGATGCAGGGCCTATGGTCGTGCAATGCCTGATAGAAGAATGTCACTCACTTTTCTTTGAATGCTTCCAGATGGAGGGCTCCTAGCACTACATGCTTCCAGATGGAGGGCTCCTAGCACTACTTATCAGAACGCATTATGCAGCAGTTCCATCTCTTTTTTTACGTAGTGGATTTTCTGTAGTAAGAAAGAAGACAGAAGAAGCAGTGGAAAAACATGGGAGGTTTATGAGTGGAAGATGCTGTTGTCAGGGGACCCCCCCCCCCTAAAATTCTGTGAATGAGGTAGAGTGATGGCACTATAAAAGCTTTGTCTAGAAGCACCCTAGGTCTCACACAAAGAAAAAAGAATTTAAATAGTTTTACACCAACACAACGTGCATAAGATGGCAGTCCTATTCCCCACATTAATACCCTTGTATTCGTAATTGCTAAGATTGTTTAGAATTCCTGCTTTACTTAGAGAGCACACATTGAACCCCCCCCCCATATTAGAAAGATTGCAGGCTGGTGAAGGGGTTTTCATAATATAACTCACTTTTGTTAAGTAACTTCTGATGTACTCTTTTAGGTATATAAATCGGATTAAAAAAATCTTGCTCTTCACCCAGGTATATGCACGTAAAAGCACAGTGTCTGCTTTAAGCTTAATTGTCAACCAATAATGCAGCAGCCACAAGTGCCGATTTTACATTGTAGCATCGGAAATTAGTGTCAGGAGCACCCTAGCTGCCTCTTACAGTCCCCTCCAATAGCCAACTCAAGACACAGACGAAGAGGATTTTTTCCAAGGCTTTACTTCTTTACAACTTAATAACTCTTTCAGATGCTAATCACCAGTGACTAAGCAAGGAACTGCACTGGGGTAGTTAGCAGAGTAGCCTAAGCTCCAGGTAAGGCAGTTGTCCCTGTTTGAAGGAGAAGAGCAGGAAACCTCTGAACTTATGGGCTATGGAGAGGTCCTCCCTCTTACCCGTAGGTCCTCGGGATGCGACCGTTGCTTTAGTGCCAAGCGGGCAGAGCTCCTCCTCTCAGCGCCCTCCGTCTGGTGCCGCTCCCTGCGTCTGTGCGAGTGTCCAGCAAGACCCCATTCCCCGCTGTCTCGCTGCCAGGGTCATTATCTCTCTCAGGAATGCAGGCAGGAGGAATCTCTCCCTGCCGCTGTGCCTGTGAGCAATGAGCGAGCTCCTCTCCCACGGGTTGTTGCTCTTCCTCAGAATCAGAACTGCTCTGGGGCTCTATGGGCTCAGTTTCCACCTTGACAATTAGCCACAGTAGATTTGTGTGTATGCAGAAGTATTACAAATTTAAAAGAGGCTGGTACTCGCCCCACCCTTTGCTCAAAACTGCAGTTTAGCAAGCTGACTTCTTGTTTCCGAAGGTGTACTTATAAAAATCTGAGTGAGCAGCTTCATATATTTAACATCTTGCAATGTATATGTTAGACTGGCCTTCCCCAACCAGATGCCCTCCAGATGTTTTGGACTTCCATTCCCGTCAACTCCAGTCAGCATGGCCAATGGTTAGGAATGCTGGGAGCTGTAGTCCAAAACATCTGGTACCCTCCAGCTGTTTTGGAAGGCTGTGTTAGATACTTGATCTATTTTTGCAAATAGTAGGGATGTTGTGGGCTGAGGGCAGGAATATTGGCTTGATCAACCTCAGCTCCCAAAGCCCCTACATTCTAATTCTGTTCACACTTCCAATCTGTATTAAAGAGGGTATTTACTTTATTGTTTACTAAAAGTTTTATATCCCACTTTTCCTTCAAAAAAGAACTCAAACAAAACTGCCAGCATTCAATGGCATCTAGCAATAATCTTATTAAAACAAAAATGCAATAAAAGTAATAAATATGCATTATGACAGAAACTACAAGAAACAACAACACTAGAACTCTTGAGTAGTGAAATCAGCAATAGAGCCTTTCTCCAGCTGTCACACTGTACAATCCCTAAACCCTAATATATGTAATTTTGTTTACACTTCCCTTTATAGTGTGCATTTTTGTATGCATTTTCCTGATAATACAATTTCTTTGTGCATGTATTTTTATTTGTGAACTGTGTCACAAAATTTGGGAAGTACGAATATTACAGCATCACTATCCTGATTCATGCATAGGTTCAGGAAGTGCAAATTTAGCAAGTTTACATTAAAATTTGATCCCAACAATTTTTTCATCCATCCCTACTCCCACACTTTCCAAAACACATTATTTCCTTAAAATTCTACTATAGAAAAAAAAATGCTCCATATGGATCACTTCTTGGACATGCAATTTGACAAGAGGAGACTTGAACTGAAGGGACAGTATTGGAAGCTGAGTTGCTGAGCTGTGATTTATGGTGCTCTATCCTCTGTTGACTAATGGGCACAATAGAAAAAGGTAGGCACTGGAAAAGCAAGGTCAAAAGAATGGACAGTAGAGCAGTGTGCTGTGTGAAACTCAGCAACTCCCTTTTACCTTTTTAGTGCATCAGCCCCTGCTTGCATAGATCAAGAAACTGATAATGCATCAGCCATTCTGATCTATGGATGTGGTTTGTGCCTAGCACAAACTACTGCTTTAGCAATGTGTAGCTTATTGTGAAAACCGTTCTCACAGTGGTAGTTTTCATCTTCAGGCTTCAGTAATTAACCTATTAATATAGGTTCCTATTTTTATTGCTACTTATTTAAATACTGTTTATACCATAAAGCCACAAACCAGGTATTCCTGAGTGCTTGGATTTAAGCCAGGTTTGTCTATTGACTTAAAAGCACATCAGCGTGGGAATTTCCTGTGCTTTCAAATCACTGTAAGAGTAAACTGGAAGCATGGGATCAAGGTAAACAGGTAGTTTTGCAGAAATCTTTATGCTAAGGTTGCTTCTTTTAGGGCTTCTGATACTGTGTCAAAGTAAGGCCTGGTTCAGATAGAGCAGTGTTGTTCTGATGAATCATGAGTGAGCTGCCCTCCCCGTCCTTGCACCTCCCCTCCCCTCCCCTCCCCTCCCCTCCTCAAAGTGGCTGTGGATTTAGCAGATTAAATGCATTTTCTCCTTGCTTGTTAAAACACAGTTTCTTGTGACTTCTAAACTGAGAATCAGTGATTGAATCATTGCTTACAAACCAGAGTTTAACAAGCCAGGATAGAAACACCAAAGCTAGATGAGTAAGGGCAAAAGAGAAGGGATGGAGGGAGTGTAAAGCTGGTCTGTTCACGAAATCATGGTTTATTGTACCATCATTGTTAGACTTGAATTAGGCTGGAGTCTCTTTAAAGGTAAGAAAGCAGGGTTCACATTCCCCCTAAATGTAAATAATGCCTATCAAAAGCTACTCAGTTGTCAGTCCAACTTTCTACTGTTCCCTCTGGGATCAAACAGATCAACAGGAAAAGAGGGAACAGGGCAAGAAATATGGTACCACTAGGCATGCTAAAAAAAGAATCCTCAAGAAATGCCCCCCTCTGCTGACAATGACCGCAAGGGGTCCTGTATCAGTTCAGGGTTGATGCTCAGGGGTTGGCACTGTTCCTTTGCTGTTGTTTAAACCACTGATTTGGAGGGAGGAAGAGGAACATGCAAGCTTCTGTCAACCCCTGCCTTAAGGAAGGCCTGCGTCATGGACTGCCTAGGTTACTGCTTTTCCAGTGTATACTTTATGGTTCTGTCTAGATCAATACAACAAGAGTGCTCTCTATATTGACTATTATGATAGACAATGGCCAATAAAATCTATTATGCAGGAAGAATTATCATAGTGCTTAAAAAAATATTACAAAGTAATGTGCAATGAGACCTGCTAAATTGTAAGATACAAAGTGGAGACATGTTTGCTTGTACAAACAAAATAAAATTCATCTGGCAGCCACAGCTAACCATTTTTATTACACAGTTATAACAAAGGATCCACAAATAGCACTTCAGTAGTTCCAGCTGCTATAAATTGCATAGCTAGCCCACTTCATGAAGAAGTATCCATTGGCATAAAGTATAGTGCTTGAAAGGATCCTGATGCTATATATTGGGTAGCAAAGGATTTTCCTTCCTTTCTGATTCTTGCTCTTTTCTCCAAATGTTTTCTATTGAGAGAGCTTTGGAGTAGCTGGAAGAAAACTCTTTCGAAGTTGCCATCTCAAATGAAATTTAATTCCTTATCCTGGGAAGAGCATTTTTTTCAGTCACTGAAAAAACAAACAGATCTAATACAAACAAATCTCAGAACTAGGGATGTTGAAGGAATCTGTCCAGGGGCTGAAGTTCGCTGAGCTTTCAGCAGCTTGGCCCCCCAAACTCTGGCTTGCTTACCTGCAAGCTGGCCCGACTCAACCTGTATCAAGTTGGGCCAACTCGCAGATTTTCCTGTTGTTGTTGATGTTGTGGCCTCAATTTGTGTAAATGGATTTTTTTTTTTTAAATCTGAGTTTCGGGGGGGTGGGGGCTGAATTCCCCCATGATGGCCATCCTACTCAGAACTAGATCTCCTGCTTCTTTAGAATTTCTAACAATTTTTGGAGATAGCTGAACTTGCTGAATAGTGCAGCACCTTTGAGCTCTGGAGGTCTGTAGCTTGTAGGGATGGAAAGTTATGAATGAACGTATTTTGCTGTGATGCCCTATGCAAATGTGCTCTTAGTGTTCCCATTATTGTTCCTGGGATGGGGTTCTGAGCCTTCTGCTCATGGTGAATGTGTCATCTGATTAAGGCCTAGTTCTCACAAACAGTAGGTGGTATTTTAAGTCTGTGTCAAGACCGAAACACTTCAGACTACAGGACAGGTAGATGCTAACATGGTGAATGATTTTCTATATAACAATATAAAACCTCTGAATGTAGAAAACTAGACATCTGCAAAAGGATTCCAGGCTAGCATTCTCCCTGGTATGCTAGTTTTCTCTTTGTAGGAATGTCTTCTTGTGGGGCAGGATTCTGTTATGTGAGTTGTTTGAAGTTGTACAGTCCAGACACAAGCCTGCCATTTCATCCGCTATTTGCATGCTGCTACTCAGCCCACATTTTATAGCTTTACAGTGACATGTAAAATTTTAGCTTCATATTGAATCAGTTAGGCAACTCATTTACCAGGAGCAGTGAGACAGGGCCGGTTTGCACGATCAAACAACCCACCATGACTTACTTGAGCCATGGTGGGCTGCAGCATGTGCAGGTGGCCATTTTGAATATTCAAGCTACTATTGTGGCTTGTCATGTTGTCCAGTCCCAGTGAGGGTGAGTTATTGATGTGATTAACAAACCACCCACACGACTAAAACAGCGCAAGGTTTCTAGATGGTTTGTTAACCATGCCAACAACCCACCCTCACCAGTTTTCGACAAGCTGCAGTCATGGCTTGAATATTCAAAGTCTCCCGGCACATACTGCAACCCTTTGTGGTTTAAATAAGCCACGGTGTGTTGTAGTTATCATGTGAACCTGTTCAGTGTGCTTGTGTCTAGTAGCAATAAGCCAAAAAGTTCTTGCTATTACAAGCCCCCCTTCACCCCAAATTGTCATGTGAGATTTGTAAAGAACAACTTACTGTACTGAACTTTGAACTTCATTAACTGTGCAGCTGAAAGCACAACCTTCACCAAGGTCAGCCAGCAAATTACTAGTATAGGTTTTTTAAGGGGTGTGTGTATGTGTTTATTTGGGGTTGTTTTGCTCCAGGAGAGCACTGAAGAGCCTCAGTGATTCCTCCTTTCACTTTCTCCATTAGATCCTAAATATTAAGAAAGGAGAAGCTTGTCTAGAATCCAATTCTGTGACAATTACATTTAGCATTAAAACTTTTCTTAAAGTTAAAAATAGCCTGAGGATTTGGCAGGCAGCTGTCAAGTAAATCTGGGCAGGCTGCCAAATCTGCCTTCCACTTGAGCCCTAAACTTCTACAGCTGTTAAGCTTTGCATCTGTTTGCTCACATTAACTACTTTGGCTGCATTCAGAAGTCACAAACCATGGTTTTTTGTGATGGGAATGAGCTGCAGAAAATCTTGGGGTTGCACATGCTTCCCAGCACTTACGTGATTTTGAGGAAGAGTTTGGGAGCTTTTGCTTCCAGTTCTGATTAACTGCAGATCGTCATTTCATCTGAACCTGACAAACTGTGATTAATGTTAACTATGGTTTGTTTGAAGCAAGACAAGGTCAAGCCAGAGATTATGAAGCTGTATGTGTCAACAAACCGTGGTTTAGATTAACTACAGTTTAGGGATTGGAGACAACACTAAACTGTGGTTAATCAAAAATGGAAGCAAAAGTTTCCAGTCTTGCAGCTGGGCCAGAAGGAAGAGTGCAGAAGCCAAGGCTCACTGGCTCATTCCTGTCCCAATAAAACATGGTTTATCATGATGTTCAAATGCAGGCACTGACTACGATTTGAGGATGGGATAGATCAGGAAAAAGTGTGTAATGCTCCTCAACACAAAAGTACTTTCTGCAGTAAGAGCATATGAGCCAGGCCGGATCAAGACCAAAGGCATATCTAGACCAGCATTCTCTTCCCACAGTGGCCAGTGAGATGCATTATCCAAGGAAAGGATCTTTTCTCTAATCTGTTCAGACAAACATATCAATACACATGTTAGCTAAATATGGAGATATTTCGGTAGCTTTAGTGGTGAGTAAATAACGTTTACTTGGTAAATGTGGAGCAGTTATTAGATCAGACGTGGCATGCTCAATTCCACATACAATGTAAAATCTTACAGCACGAGACAGTGATATGGTTGTAGCTTTCCTTCCATGGTGATGGGCAAGACCAGCTGAAAGTGAGAGATCCCCAGAGAAATGTCCCGTTTGTACTGCCTTTGTCAGTACTGCGCCCTGGCTATGGGCTTATCTGGTGGCAGTGGCAGGCAGTGAGCTATAAGCTGCCATTTTAAATGGAGCACTGGATGCTCTGGAGCATTGTGGGAAATTTACATTGGTGTGTCGTAGGCATGAGTGGACCAGGGCAGTCCTAGGCCCCAGCAGCTGGCCAGGTGATCTGGATGTTGATTCAGGGCCTAATCAGGAATTCAGGCATGGCTGTCTTACACAAACGGCTTGGGCTGCTTGAAAAAGAAGAACACCACAAAGACCTCTTAGTGTTTGCACCTGTAGAAGGAAGGCTTGTTCTTCCCCAACCAAGCTGTTCCAGTGAGGATGACATGATCACTAGGGTGTTTCCCTCCCAAGCAGATTTATCATTTCTCAAAGTGAGGAAATTGGCCATTGCTGCTCTAGATCGGAACACAGCACATAGGGCCAGTTTGTGTGATCATCATAGGCTAAAAAAGGAATGGTTGCTTGTTTAAGCTGTGGCACATGCCAGGCACCATTTCACTAATTACCTGCCCAGACGTGGCTTGTTGTGCATCCAAACCCAGGCAGCATGGCTTATTTGAGGGGGAGACAACCTTCAAATACCCAAGCAACAGTCCATGGGTTATTTGAGGGTTGTTTTCCCCTCAAACAAGCCATGCCGCCCAGGTTCGGACAACACAACAAGCTGCGGGTGGGCAGGTGATTATCCAAATTGTGGCAGGGGTGCCAGTTGTAGCTTAAACAAGCCACTATGGCTTGTTTAGCCTATGATGATCGTCCAAGGAGGTCATAATCTCTTGGGATGTCAAATGTTCGGATGAATGTGGAGATTGAAGGTTTAAGAACTTCTAATACAATGTTTTTGTGCAGAACATAGTGTCGAATTGTTGCCCACCATTTGTGTTTGATAGTATGTGGCTTAAAATTGACATAATGTTGAGACTGCTGATTTATCATTCCACTTTAAATACTGGAATGTCATCTTCTACTCCAGCCACATCTTCAAGCTTCTTACTCCAGAATATATCTGTTGGCTTCTGCTGTGTCTTCTGATTCTACCCCTGTGCAACACCCATCTTTGCTTGTGTTAACCGTTATAACTAGCTATATTATTTTAGTATTTTCTAGCCTTCTGCATGTACCTAAAATCTATATATTGTGAGGCAGCTGCATTTTGTAACAGACAGTAACAATTATTCTTGACAATAAAACTGGAGTCAAATATTTACATTCTTTAGTGCAGATGCTTAATTCTACTTAATTAGGGCACTGAAACAATGTTGGGTATATACATTCCCCTAACCCAGTTCTCTTTGGATTGGTTTGGAAGAAGAGGAGATATCCCCCCCCCCCGCCCAACATTAGGAAATAGGAAAGGTTATCCTGAGCCAATCTGAGTCAAAGTGAATCAAAATGCAATTGATTGCATGCTTTTCAGAGTAAAATCCTCAAAAAGTGGACTGCCCTCCCTCAGAGCTGGAGCAGTAACTGCAAAGTATAGTATGAGTGGGTGGAAAGTTGGAATTACATTTTCCAATAGTCCTGGAGAGAGCTAGGCACCAGGACTACTAGGAAATGTAATTTTCTTATTGCTCCCCCACTCCCATACAGCCCCTGTCAATAACTGGTAGTTCAAGTGGCTATATTTGACCCTGGAGCATGAATTGCTAGTCTCTACCATGGCACAGTATTTACTGGGTTGCACTCTACAAGATGCACTGAACACTAACTTTGTGTGAGAAAATATGAATTGAAACAAGTTAATTGTGCTTTATCAAGACAAGGGCATTAAAACAAAAAGATGTAAGCCAGGTACTTACTGTTGGGCCTGCATGAGATGTCTTCTTAGACTTGGTCTATACGGCAGTAGAATTAGGCAGTAGAATGTGCTGCACCACTTCAGATTGCTTGGGTGGGGCGGGGATAATATTTTTGAATGCATTAGAAAATCAGCACAACAGTCAAAGGTGTGGACTAGAACTTTTATTCTTTATGTTTTCCATTTGCATAGAGGGACTTTTTTAATTGGAGAAGCCCACAAAAGTGGTATCTCCTGTGTTCTGAAGTGGGTACAGTTAATTCTGCCACCACAGGTCTCCTTATTCTGCTACATGTAGCCTTATACTTATTTAAATTCATATTTACCACATCAGTAATGACAGGTCTGGATTTTTTTTTCAAACTAACTCTTTGTTCCAATACCTTTTAAACCAAGTTCAAGGTCAACTCAGGCCAAAAAAATAATTTTAATACACACATATACACTCATCAAGAGCTGTTTTCCATTTTGTTAGTCAAATTTAGAAAGTTCTGCAAAGTCCTATAGTCTCTACTGAAGTTGTGGCCTGGAGGATTAAACTGGTACAGGAAGTGAGTGGCAAGAAGTATGAATTCTAATTCTTTAGACAACCCACAACATGATACTTGGAACAGTTTAATTAAGGTGATGAGAGCAACTGTGCTGTATATCAACATCATTTAATATGATCTGGAAATTTAGAGTTGCAATTCTGTGCCTGTTAGGAAGGGCAGTTTGAACTGTTTTATCTTTAAAGGGAGTGGGATAGGGAAGATAAGGAACAGGAAAGCTTTGTGAAAACAACAACCCCCCTCCCCCGAATCTATAGTTAAGCACTGCAGCAACGTTCCATCACGAGTTTTCTTAAGTAACAACACAAACCCATTCACCAGCTAGACATATTAACCATTGGGATGACATTTTAGGGCATATTGCTCTAGTACCAAACAATGTGTACAAACAAAGGAGCATAACATTTCTTTCATGTCATAAAGGGAACTAAACAGCTTGGCTTCAAGCTCCCTTGCAATATAAAGTCTGCATGTAATACATTTGTATGTAATCATTTGGGTCACCATAAAATATGAAGCCACCCTGATCCATATTTAACCAAGGACTTCAGCATTGCCTGTAATAGAAGCAGCTTTAGAAAGTTACTCTGTCTTACCTCAGATATCTGCGATAAAGGCAGCACAAGCTTTTCATGTTCCATAGCTTCAGGGAAGAAGTTCCTACAAGAGACCACCCTCATACTCTCCATCAGAATGTGGCATCATGCCAAAGCAAAGCTTTTGGGGAAAGAATTATGGGAATTTGAGGGCAGAGGTTAAAGTCACTGCTAGTCCACTTGAGGGCATTGTTTTAGAGAGCATGTTGAGGAAGTTCACATGCTATAATAACTGGGTTGTGTTATCTATTGCTATATTTCATTGCAAAGAATGCGCTCAAGACAAAGAAACAAAAGATTGAGAGTTTATATATCTGACGTATTGTGCCCAGCTCTCACTCTAAATAGGGACTATATGATTTATTTCATTATATGGGAAAACTCAACTAGATTAATAAGGAAGTGAACATCTTATAGACTGGCTATAAATAGTTAGTATTTTTCTGTTTGTAGGAGACGGGGCGGTTGTGGATAAGCAGACAATTTAATACCAGTATGTTTGATAATAAAAAGAGTATTGAGCAAAGGGTTGTGGGAACTAATTTTTCTAAACTATATTTTATTTAGACTTGTGGCTTTATTTGTTAGCGCTCATAAAATACTGTTTCAATAGACTAATCTAAGTTAATGTTCTGCTGTACATAGTTGGTAAAATTAAGGAAAAGGGAGAAATTAGGACATACCTGGATGCTTTTATTGCAGCTGTGGGAAATGTGGTTATTGATTCATGAAAAAAAATGGTTCTAGTATAGAGATGTCACCAAGCTTGCAATAGGAATATTAGCAACTTGCAGTCCTCACCTCAAATGTAACATGAGCATTGTAATCCTCTAAATTTTTCTTTGGCTCAAATTTTAAGCTCAAATTTAAATGGCAAGAGAAATTTAACTCTTAAGCCTCCCCTGCAACTCTTAAATCCACCCAGCCAGTTACCATGCTGTACCTGGTTCTCTTGGTCTCTGAAAGAGGCCCAAATGGTGCATGCTGTGCTCCAGATCTGATAGTGGCAATCAGGAAGGCTCTCTCTTCTCTTCCACGTCCTCATGTAATTTTCTGCGATGCAGCCAATTCCTGCCAGTCACTACCTCCACCCTGCCACCACCTCTACACACAGCATCTAGGATAATTATCATGACTTTGTTCTGGGCTTTTGCAGTTTTTGCTGCTGGTATTGCATTTTCTAGATGGAAACAAAACAAAAAAGTGTTTTTGGGGGCAAGGTCAGTGCCCTATTTCCAGTAGCCATAATCAAAGAGCCAGTTATGAAGACTGATAGTGTTTAAATAGCTGAAGAGCTCAGGGGTAGGCAGCTTGGTGCTTTCAGATGTTTTGGGCTACAACTCCCATAAGCTCCAGCCAGCTTGGCCAATGGTCAGAGTTTATGGGAATTACAGTCCAAAACATCTGAAGGGCATGAGGTTGCCTGGGCTAGATTACCTACCTTCTATCTGTGTTCTGCCAGCATTACAAAACCTTTATTTTTAAACAGGTATTTGATTGTATTGCTGTGTTTTTATTATTATTAATGGTTAGCTCTGGCTCTCTTGCATCTATTGCAAAATGGACCCCATTTTTTATGCTGCTTTTAGTCTTGAATGTAATTATTTTATCTAGTTATTTTTAATGATGGGATTGTTTGTTTTTATGTTTGTTTTTATACTTGTTTAGCTGCTTTGAATAGCTCCTTTCAGGACTAAAAAACGGGACAGAAATTTTGTAGAAATTAAAGTCATTGTAAAATAGTTTGACATCAGCTGCTTCTTCCCGTCTTTCATATCTGTCCTCTTAAAGACATAATCAACTATCTTGCTTTAAGGTTCTGCTGCCAAGGGGGGCACTCTGACATTCAACAGCCTTGAAATGATCTGATCTTATAGTTCGCAGTATGCTTGTACAGAGATCCAGATGTTTTCTCCTCAAGTGTCACTTGACAAACAGGAAGACTTCTACAACTGTAGAGCGAGCACTGTGAGATTTCTTTTCTGTCAGAAACTGGAGATGCGCCCTTTAGGATTTAATCACTCATATCCTCTCCTAATAGAGGCCTTGACCCAGCTCATGGGTTATCTTGGTCTGTCGTGTATTCTAAATGGCAAGGGGCTGTATGTCAGGAGATAACGCACTCTGGCGCTCACCTCTCCGTCATTTGAGTGATGGGAAAATTAAGTTCAGTAAATAGAATTTGCATTATATTATGCATTCAGTTACTCTGATGGGTGAAGGGAACATTTCAGAGTGGAGGACAGGGAGAGAGAAGGCAAAAATGGAAGGGGGGGAACCCGCCCAACATAATACTATAGTTATTATCTCCTGGCTGTGTCACTGTGCTCGGTCTCAGTCCATTGAGCTAATTTAAATGACAAGAGCTGCTTTGGATGCCTCTTTTATCAGGCTTCAAGCAGCTCCCATGCCTTGGTGACTTGTATCAGTCTATAGAAATACAATGCTGTGTGCCAGTCACGTCAGTATTGACAAAAGAATCGCATCTCATTACACAAGGGATGCTTAAACTGTGTAAAGAGCAAACCGCTCCTTAAGGCAGAAACACCAAGCCCTCCTGAGGGATCTTTTGTGCCGGGCTTTTTCTGCAATAAACCTCTCCATTATGGCCCTGCTTGACTTTGTGAGCCCAGGTGTTTGCTTTATTTGTAGTTGAATAATGACAGATTAAAGGGGAGCTCACACATTTTGTTGTCCCTGTGGAAATGGCAGCTTTGGCTTGATAACCAGGATGTGAAAACTGCTCACATCTGGGGGTTAAGGCCGTGAACTAAACAGCAAGCTAAGCGATGACAGGACCAGGTTCCATCTTAGGGTGTGGCCAGATGCAAAAGAGGACAGGGGTCCTGCATTGTTAATATTTGTGTGGAAGAGGGAATTTCAGCAAGTGTAACTCACCATGTGAGGTACACCTGCTGAAATCCCATCTTTTTCAATTCTAGGAGCCCTGTCCTCTATTGTATCTGGCCACATACTTCATCTGTGCCTGCTGCTCTTGGCCCCTGAAACCCCAAATGGCATATGCTTGAGAGCTGTTTAACTCATTTCGGCCTCATGGACACTAAACCTTGATGGTGGTGCAAATTATAGGAGCAGAAAGCTCGACCTGATATGCTTTTAATGGGGGGTGTGCATTGACAAGATTCAGTTTGGACCCTGGTTCAGCAATTTGGAAAACAACCCGATTCTCCTCAGACAAATTCAGAGGCTGCCCATTTGACTTCAGGCCAAATCCGAATCTCGGTTTGGAAATTCAAAGCTTTGTGCCTCCCATCATCTAACCTTAGAAATCAGTAAATCAATAACATTTTTGCTGTTTGACAGAATTGGAGAAAATGCACAGGGAGAGTAGTCTCTTCGACAGGCATATAACCTGCCATATTTAAGGCAAATAAGTTTAGGGTTTTTTTTTATGCTAGGCATCTTTAAATTTCAGGGTTTTTTAAAGCGAAGTGCCAATAAGTTTATTTCTTGGCACAATTGTATGAACATTGCAGGCATAGTTATCCCTTCTGAGAGGATCAAGTTTAAGATGAGTAGATTCAGGTGGCTTTGTGCGAGAGCAGCATTTGCAGTTTGGGTGTCCCGTCCCCCCCAAAGGATGTGCTTATTCCCCTACATTGTTTGAATGAAAAACAGCTTAAGGCTTTTTTCATTTTTGCTGAGTTGGCACCAAAGTCACAGAAAGTACAATAGGACAGGGGTGGATAATGAATATGGACCATCCTGTGGCAGAGGCAGAAGGACTCAAACATCCAACATTTTTCAAGCAAGCACCCAAATACAGTTTTCTTATTCAAAAACATTACATTGCTTATTCTAATATATAATCATAATTACTGCCAATTTCCAACATTTTTGCAACAACTGATAATTAAATATTAAGCTTAATGTTGTCTCTACAAAATGAAAATAAATAAATAAAATATATGAACTTTATGAATTATTAAATAAAAGTATTGAAAAGCAGATGCGCATACACTTTATTAGTTCTACAAAATTCAACATTATGATCAATTTTCCACAAATTTGTCCCATTGCCCTTTTTTGTTTTTTCTAATATAATGTGCTATTTATGCCATAATAGCAAAATCTTGCACTTTACCCATGCATCTGTAGTAGGTAAGGTTTGCAAGCTTCAGGGTTTTGCATAAAGTATCCTCACCGCAGTCAACCTGTGATGTTAGCTCTTTATGTGACTGATGAATAAATCCATCTATAACATTAAGGAGATAAAGACTTCAATGGGACTTAATAACATAAGCCTTTTCCCATTATCTTTTAATTATCTTCCATATTTCTTTGTTAATGGGCCTTCCCTTCATATATGATCAATGTTTCTAGTTTCCAACAATTAAATGAATGGTTATTCATTTTATTTATAATAACTGGGGTATATGTGACCCTGTCATTTCTTTATACAGATATGCTGTAATTGACATAGTTAACGAAAATTTGTCACTCTTATCTCCAGACGAATATTTTTGCCAATACTTTCAAACTTAATTTTACTTTCATTAGGACATATATGGTCCCCATATTAATTACCCCAAAAAGGTTCACAGACATTCAATAATATATCCTCTCCTCTGCATCTAGTATTTGATTTTTTTTAGCAAAATACTATATTCTTGATTGCTTAATCTTTGCAAAATAATTTCTTTATATGAGTTTCTTGCAAACACGTCAGTTTCAGTTGTCTTTAGCAAATATTTTTTTCTTTACATTACATCATTTAAGCTATGTACAGAAAAATATCCTTTATTAAAACTTTCCCCCCCTTCAAATCTGTTGAAATCTAGTCTTCTATTCTGTTTTATTCATTCTTTCTCTGGGTGGATTACAAATCTTTGAGAGAATAAAATACAATACAAATGGTTAAAAGAATACAATAGAATACAATTTAACAACCAGCATAGGATATATAAGAACAGCTATAACAACCAAGTCCCTAAAATGCCTGGGAAAAGGAGAAAGAAAGGTCTTTGCCTAGCCCTGGAAAGATAACAATGTATGCATTCACCTCCTCAGGGAGTTACTCCATAAATGGGGTACCACAACTGAGAAGGCCCCCTCTCTTGTAGCCACCTGTTTAACTTTCTTCAGCAGGGCACCTGGAGGAGGAACTCCAAAGATGACATAAGGGTTTGAGAAGGTTCACATGGGAGTAGATGTTCTAATTTTTATACACTCCTTAGGTGCACCATTGTTTCTAATAACTGCCTTGCCTCTTCAGTATTCTGAACTACAACCCAATCGTTATCAATAAAAACATTCAAACTAAACAGGCATATCCTACCTATATCAAATGTTTGTTTTCCTTATAATGTCAGAAAACTCAGTTCTGTCTTTCCCCTGCACTCCCCAATTGTGGATTAATGTAATCCAGAACAGTTACTTTATCTCCTATTTTTAAGATAACCCAGGCTGTATTTTTTATTGTTTCTTTGACTCTAAAACATATACATTTAATTTTAAAAATTTAATTTTTATGTGCAAAACTAGAATTATTTCTGTAGGCTGTTGTCTCAGATTCTTGGTCTAAAGAAAACCGTAAACAATTCCTCTAGAAACCCAACCAAATTTCCTTTTCCCCACTTCCTCAGGAATTGCTCTTAATTGTATATTATACTTTCTTATCTCTGAATCCAGTAATTTTACTTTGGTTTTCGTTTTATTAACATCCTTACCATACTACCCAATAGTTACCTCCTGTATATGTTTTTCAACTATATGCTTTTCATGTTGTTGCACTTTTCCCTGTAATTCTTGTATCTTTTTGTCATAATCTTTATTTCTGTCAAATAACCGATTTTTTCTTCTAACTTCTTTCCCTTTCTTGAAGTAAATTCCCTATTATCTCTTCTCATTGCTTAATATTTTTCTTCTAATAATGACTAATTTTTCTTCTTTCTTTCTTCTCTCTCCTTTGTTCATATATTCGAAATTGCTTGCTTGAAGATTTCCTTGATACCTTCTGCTGTTAATTGCATATTTTCTTATTTATTCATATTTATTAATCTTACCAGCAGACTTTTAAAAAATCTATTTTTAAAAATCTGTCAGACTTTTAAAAAAACAGAGCAATCGTATGACTTCTCAGATGGTATCTGAGAAGCCACAGGTATGACCTCAGGAGGCAGAAATCCAAGCACAGATTTTTCCAGCCCACCCCTCACAGCCACAGTGGAAAGTACTGTGGCAGCTTCTATTCTGTGGACACAATACTACCTGGTAAGTCAGCTAAATGGGCTGAGAGGCATGTCTAGCAGAAATGTTTTAAAATGGAGGAATGAGAGGCTGTAAAAGCCTGCGTCCTCCTCTCATACTGCCTAGCTCTTTCAGGCATGGCTTTGGATAGACATTTGGGTTGGAGGCCTCTGTCTGTTGAGCGTCAACCCCTTAGGACTGCATTCAAAATTAATATAATTAAAGAGAGTATCAACCAACCTTATCAGGTAATCTATCCTCCATCTCAAATGTTTTCCACCTGCCATTTCCAGACCGTTAAGCCCTGACATGTGTGTCATGGCACTCCAGGGCAAGTTGTTTCAGGGTCAAACCTCTCTTCTTCTCAGAAGGAGAAAATGATTAGAAGGTAACTTTGCTGTGCAAATTTGTCACCTTAGGTAAGATAACTGTTGTTCTTATCACAGGAAGACAGAAACTACGGTATATATGACATGAATCACATTGGCTTCATCCATCTATTATCAGTTTACACCAGTACTGATAGCATAGGACTTCTTATATGTTGGGTGAAGTTATGGCTTTTCTGATGTGTAACCATGAAGAAAAATCTCATCAGTGCTGCTGTTTCCTTCCAATCAGTGGTGGCTTGGTCATATGAACCCTTTGTAACCAGTTGCATGGATTGTAGTGCACAGTTACAAGTGAAAGGATTATTGTAATGAGGCTGTGCAATATGTGAATTTTGTATGGTCCCAGAAGTCTTTACAGAATGTAATGGCTGGTTAAATAGCTAGGGTCATATATTAACTTCAAAAAGCAATTTCAAAGATGGGGGTGTTGGAATCTGAAACGTGCTGTGCATCCACCCCCACCCCCGATTATGATTTTCTTTAATTTTAATTTTAAAAGTACAGTGAAATATATGTTATCATCAGCTTTCTTTAGGCTTAACATTGTTACACAGACCCAATATTTATAATTGGCTTCTGTTGCAGCTCTGCATGGTGACCTCCAGAGCATTTTCATTCTTACATTGTGACTGATGTACTGAGAATATAGCTGTGTGATAAACTGGTAGCTTGTAACATTTAAAATAATCCATGGGGTTATTAAATGCAGTGTATAGAATGGTAGTAATTCTAATTTTCACAGTTCAGCTAGCTTGGCTGTTTTCAATGTGATTTGTTACTGCCTCTTGTCAATCTGTTTTTTCACAAGACTAGATGAGGTACGTCTGACACAGGCCTATTTTGTTTGTACCATTTCCCAGTTCCAAGACCAGGCTTCTGTATGCTGATGTAACGTTTAGAAGTTGACCCCATGTTTTTCTCAGAGTTCCACCATACTATGTTTTGATTTTGAAGCAGTTCTAACTCAGGCTTTACTTAGGATTCTCTCTGTGTACACAAGCTAGTCCTGGATAGGCAGCCATGAATGATTCACATAGGTCTCATTATAAGTACTAGTTAATACCAAAGTTGTTTTAATAAAACACATTCTGCCTAAACTACTTCTCTTCTTTTTCCTGGGTCCCTGAAGAATCTTACCGCTGGAGTTGGACAAGAGTTTTTAAGAGAGTTGAAAGTTGTTTAAAATAGGCATTGCTTTCCGTCCATACTGTAAGCACATTTCTTTTCCTTTTTTGCCCCATTGTCATTTTAATCCAGAACAGGTGTTGCCATTTTTTTAAAAAATGTTTTATTGTGGGTATATTTTGTTTTTATTGTAAGACATTTTGGAAAATTTATCTTAAAACGGTATAGGAATAATTAAAAATAAATAAACAGGATTATGTTTACCAGAGTTGAAACTGGGATAAGTAGTGATATTTTCTTCAGACCTCCTTGAAATCTCTGAAAAACTATAGTCTGTCTGCAGCCTATCCCTGGGACGGACAAGATATTTGCTGAAGAGGGAGTTGGGTTGTTTTTCTGTGAAGGTGACATCTGAGATCTTCTGCCACAGTTAGTTATTCAAGGCTGATTCTCAATCAAGCTCCTTTCTTTACTAAGCAGTGTATAAAAGCTTGTATTTATAGCAACAGAACAATAAAATCAACAATTCAGTAGCTTAATTCATAAAAGCCTGAAGGCGAATGATTGAGCACATAGAATGCCAAATCATTTTTTTAAAGTAAAATTCTCCCTGTGCCTGTAGGCAGCCCCGTTATAGCTTTCTAGAGCCTTCACAAGATTGCTTGGATCATGTCTGCTACCTGTCCCCATCACTTTCTAGCTAATCCATTGAAAGATACTGCTGATTTACAAAACCGATGACTTGGGCTGCCTTCACGTAGACCTAGAACCTGTTCCAACACTCATGCTTCTTTTCAGTGCTTTATGACAGCTCTTGTGCTTCCCTGCTAATGTTTCTATTACATCTGGAGTCTACAGTTAGAATAGTTCTGCAAATGGCAGATTTCTAGGCAGGGTGCTACATGTATAACACCTGGGTCAGTATTTGGACGTTAATTCATATTTACCTCCATAGAAGAGGCTGGGAAACTTTTTTC
This sequence comes from Heloderma suspectum, assembly GCF_057233095.1. Lineage (NCBI taxonomy): Eukaryota > Metazoa > Chordata > Lepidosauria > Squamata > Helodermatidae > Heloderma > Heloderma suspectum. The sequence goes on along the minus strand of NC_139458.1, from coordinate 154,227,857 downwards.
TGTTGAGGGCTGCATTCTCATAAGGGTAATTAGAGGCTGCTTGCTGGTGGTGGATGGGGACCATCCCTTTCCTCCCTTCCTTTCCCCCTCTCTTTTTCTGACCCCTATCCAACTATTTTATTTATTTTATTTTATTTTATTTACAATATTTATATACTGCTCTATATCTAAACAGATGCTGGAGTGGTGAACAATAAAAGATAAAAAGAATAAAACACCATATTAAACGTTGTTGTTTTTTAAAAAAACCCAGAATACCAATTAAAACCTTGGCTGGTCAGTCAAGGAAGGCTTCTTGAAATAAAAGAAGTTTGCAGGAGGTGACGAAAACAACACAACGTTGGTGCCTGCCAGACCTCCAGAGTTTATCTGTCTGTCTTCCTCCCCACTCAGTGGGCTGCTAAAGGAGGTACAGTTCGCTCTTGCCAAAGGTCTGAGTGTGTTGCTTGCAGAGGGCTTTTGAAATTAGGCCTAGGGGTGTAGATTGCCCTTCCCTGCTATATAGGAGAAAGAAATGCGGAGTAATATTAGGACATGGAGGCTTTGTGTCTCTGTCATCACCACCACCACCACCACCACCACCACCGCTATCATTACTATTATTATTAAAGGCATTTTGAGTAGCATTAATGAAAAGTAATCAGGATACATAGTAAAGATTAGTTAACTTTTAACATAGTTCATAACTTATTTGGTATTCTCCATCAGGGTGATCTTTTTCAGGTGGATTATTTCACCTTTTCAGTTTATATCAAGTGAAGATTTTGATCTGTGAATATAAACACTGGTGATAGTTATTCTGGATTAATAAACACAAGAGTACAAGAGCTTTTCTACATGAGGCTGTTAATCAGCTATATCTACTTTTAGTTTCATGGCAGAAATGAGATCCGAGCTCTACACAAAAAGCTTTTCCTTTCCTGCTTTTCCACTACATAACCTGTAGGTGGCTGTGCTATAGCAGAATAACACAATTGCCCAAGTAAGACAATACATTTTCTTTAACTTTCAGAAATAATACTCCATTTCCCCCCCAACCCCCCCCCCCCCGGAAAGTGTTCTTAAAAAAACAGAAGTGAAACTGGAGGATCAAGTCATCTAGAGAACCTGTAACAAACATGCATAAGGAATGATGAGCACCCAATAAATGCCTTATGTAGAAAATCTCTATTGTATAGGAGACATAAAGTTGCTAAGCGGTTCTGAGTTTGAGCCTCTTGGCTATTTCTTTCAAATTTGGATGAAAACTAGTGTGCAATTTATTCAGGCTTGTAGAAGAGGTTTGCCTTTTATTGGTTTCCATGAAGTTCTGAACAGTGGTTCAAAAGTTATTAAGGTTTTCCTGCCTCATAAAAACCTGTGGCAGCAACTGCTGGCAAAGTTATGTCAGGCATGCTCAGGTTCACTTCCCCTCATTCTGACAGTGAGGGTGGGTTAGCAGGGAACTGTCAATTCAGACAAGAGTGAGGTAATTCTGAAGGCTGAGGGAATCACTCTCATTTATTGATAGATCACTGATGAAGAGGGACTAGGGAGGTAAGGAAAAAGGGTATGCTGGAATCATGTGCAGGCTTACTCAGAAGCAAGCCTTCCTGAATATACAGGGACATTTCTATTCATTCGTACACATCAACTCAATCAAGGACTTGTTAGAGTTTCATTTGTTAGTTTGTGTGTGTGTTTGTGGGGGGGGGTTCTCAGAGTGCTGTAATAATTCTTTGGAAAAAACAGGGAAATTCAGTGATTAAAAAATCTGCTGCTTTAAAAGACCAGAGTTAAGGCTCAAGATACTCAAAGCCAGGAAATTGGAAACTAAGGCTAATGTCTTAACAGATGTGCCCCATGATCAGTAATAGTATTGTGCAATATCACAGCTTGTGCTTGCTTACAAGCAACAGATACGCATGGGTCAATCACAGGAGGATTCCTTTAGCAAAACAGTAAGTCTCAAGTGCTTCATAAGGCATTACAGGACCAGCACAATGTGGGGCATCTTTGCTGGTCCCAAGCACTCCTTCCTCTCCGTTTGGATTTGGGCTTGAAAGACCCAGTTAAAGTGTGGGTGTATAGCGTGTAAGTTGTAAGCAGGCACAATTTGTGCAATTGCACAACTCAGATCTTACAGCAGCAGGTTTTTGATCACTGAATGTATATACTATTGTTTATCATATTTGCATCCTGCCCTTCAATCAAGGAGCACAGGGGGTATACAAGGGAGTTATCTCATTTTATCCTCACAACTCCATGTGTTAGGCTAGGCTGGAAAACAGTGACTTGCCAAGGCCATGAATACAATCTACCACTTCAGTCTTTGCCACAGATCTGAATATTGCACTTTTAGAGCACAATCCTATGGGGATAGTCGGCCAACTGGGAACTCAGAGGCGGCCGACTATCCAGTGCAGGGCGGGCAGATCCTCTCCTCCGTGCTCCAGCTGCCCTGCATTTGTGGCTAAACAGCCAATTTCGGCTGTCTAGCCGGGGCACGTCAGAGCAGGAAGGAGGGAGGCCAATGGCACATAGGAAGCATCGTAACGATGCTTCTATGGTCTCCTCCTCTCTCCAACCCCAGGAATGCCCCCTTATCTCCTGCTCGTGCTGCAGTTATGAGCATGGAGACAGGGATGAACCACTCTGCCTATGAGGTGGCAAGGGAGGGGGCGGGGAGTGAGGTTTCTGGGAACCAAGCTTGGAGCTCACAGAAACTGAAAAATCCTATGGCTGTCTAGACACTGTCTAGCAGCCATATGATTGCTCCCTCCTTGGGACTTCATCTTTGGAACGCAATTAAGCCAATGACTTCCCTTTATATACCAATTCGAATGCTTTTAATAGAAGTAAGCCTCAATGAAAATCAACGGAACATATTTAGACTTGAGATACCTGCATTTCCCCCCCTCATCACATCTTTTCATTATCTTGGATCTATTATTGATTTATTTATCACATTTATATCCTGCCTCCTTCAAGGAGCCCAAAGCCATGTACATAATCCTCCTCCTCTCTCTTTTATCCTCATAGCAACCCTGTGAGGTAGGTAGGCTGAGCCTTAGTGACTGGCCCAAAGCTACCCAGTGAGCTTCGTAGTCGAGTGGGAACTAGAACCCCAATCTCCCAAGTCCCAGTCCAACGCTCTAGCCACGAGATGCTGCTTAAAACTGTATTGATTTATTTTGCCTTTATTCAGGGCACCCATTGTGTCTATCTCATTACAGACATGAAACCCAAGTGTCCCATTGGCATATCTGTGGAAGATCTGTGGCTCTGTGGTAGGGTACATGCATTGCATGCAAAAAGACCCAGGTTCAATCCCCAGGATCTGCAGTTAGGGCTAGGAAAGATGTCTCTCTCTAAGACCCTGGAGAGCAACTTCCAATCAGCGTAGAACAGTTTTCCCCAGTTTTCCCTCCAAATGTGTTGGACTACAACTCCCATTATCCCATTGGTCATGCTGTCTGGGAATGATGGGAGTTGTACTCCAAAACACCTGGAGAGTACCAAGCTGGGGAAGGCTAGTGTAGACAATACTAAGCTAGATGGGCCAATGGTCTGGCTCAATATAAGGCAACTTCCTATGTCCTAGTTAGATGCTCCATTTGGTAATTGCTTCTCTCTGTTGTTTGCCTACTTCTTTTCATGTTGACCATAACTTAACTAGCTGTTGATTTGCTAAATGCACTAAAATGAAGAATGAAATCATAGTTCCATGAATGTAGCCATTACACTACACTAAAGCCTTTGATTGTGTGGATCACAACAAACTGTGGCAAATTCTGAAAGAGATGGGGGTACCAGACCACCTTATCTGTCTCCTGAGAAACCTGTATGAGGGGCAAGAAGCAACAGTAAGAACCAGACAGGGAACAACTGATTGGTTCAAAATTGGGAAAGGAGTACGACAAGGCTGCATATTGTCGCCCTGCTTATTTAACTTATATGCAGAGTACATCATGAGAAACGCCGGGTTGGATAAATCACAGGTCGGAATTAAGATTGCTGGGAGAATTATCAACAACCTCAGATACACAGATGATACCACCCTAATGGCAGAAAGAGAAGAGGATCTAAAGAGCCTCTTGCGGAGGGTGAAAGAGGACAGTGCAAAAGCTGGTTTGAAACTCAACATAAAAAAAACGAAGATCATGGCATCTAGCCCCATCACTTCCTGGTATATGGAAGGGGAAGAAATGGAAGCAGTGACAGATTTTATTTTCTTGGGCTCCAAGATCACCGCAGACGGTGACTGTAGCCATGAAATTAAAAGACGCTTGCTCCTTGGGAGGAAAGCTATGGCACACCTAGACAGCATAGTAAGAAGCAGAGACATGACCTTGCCGACAAAGGTCCGTCTAATCAAAGCTATGGTTTTCCCAGTAGTAATGTATGGCTGTGAGAGCTGGATTATAAGGAAGGCTGAGGACCGAAGAATTGATGCTTTCAAATGTGGTGCTGGAGAAGACTCTTACGAGTGCCCTGGACTGCAAGGAGGTCAAATCAGTCCATCCTAAAGGAAATCAACCCTGACTGCTCCTTGGAAGGACAGATACTGAAGCTGAAGCTCAAATATTTTGGCCACCTAATGCGAAGAGAAGAGTCACTGGAAAAGGCCCTGATGCTGGGAAAGACTGAAGGCAAAAGGAGAAGGGGACGGCAGAGGATGAGATGGCTAGATAGCATCACCGATGCAATGAATATGGACTTGAGCACGCTCCAGGAGAGAGCGCAGGACAAGAAGGCCTGGCATGCTATGGTCCATGGGGTCACGAAGAGTCGGACACGACTGAACGACTGAACAACAACAACAACAACAATATTCTTAAACCCTTCTTAAGCTTCTGCTTTTGACTCTTTGCTTGAACTCTAATTTCCTTTGGAAGTAGTAAGAAGTTTGTTTTATAGAAAGTAGTACTTATGAAATAAAACAGTTTCGGTTGTCACTTGTTTGTTTTGTGTGCATATTCACTAGCAGTGCCACCAGGGAGTCAACAAAGACAGAACAGGGGCTGTGGTTACTCTGTCAAAGCCTGCAGCACCCTATGATCTGTCTCTATTTACATCTTCTAGCAAGAATCTGTGTAATGTATCTGTGTTTTCACCTTAACAATGGAAGGTTCCATCCCAGGGCTAACAGCAGCTGCAGGGGTTTGATTTTCAGCAGGACTGCAGCAGTGGGAAAGAGAAACACACACACTCTTGCACACCATGGTCCAAATCCTGTTCTTCCATCCCCCACTGCTCTCCTCCACAGCTGCTATTGTTAAAGGAAAACAAACATGCTAGATGTATTCATGCTCTTAGGGTGCAATCCTATTCATGTTTAGACAGAAAAAAAGTCCTACCTCTCCTAGCATTTTCCTGCCAGCCATGCTGGCTGAGGAATGCTTGGAGTTGTAGGACTTCTTTTCTGTCTAAACATGCATAGGATTGTTTCCTTAATATTTGTTTTGGCCCATTCAGCTTTTTGCCATAGATCTTGATACTGCACTTTCAATAGGCCTTCCAACTTTGACAAGCAGTTTAGCAAATTATCTCTTTATATACCTATGCTAAGCCATTATATAGAAGTAAGTCTCACTGACATCAATAAAACATATTTACGTCTGAGCCATCAAACATTTCCCTTATCATAAAACTATATTGACTGAGAATGTTTTCCCCCTTTTTCTCCCAGTAGGCTATGTGTCACTTCCTCTTTCCCACTGGCTCATTTTCCCACTGGTTCATTGTTGGAGCAAATTATCAGAAACCCTGACACACGTCCATCAGGCTGTAACTTACTTGTTCAGCCTTAGATCTTGCCTGCTTGGCTTTCCTGTTGGGCCTGTTTTCATACCTGTTAGCCTTTCCCTTGGACTTTATGTGCTCTATGTTGTACAACTAGAAAGTGCATGTTGAACACATGAAAGCACTATACAGTTGTTGTTATTGTTATTATTGGCTACAGCCCTGACTCATGGTGCTATTCTCAATCAATCAATCAATCAATCAGAGACTGGCAGTTCTGCTGGACATATGTATATATGCCATCTGTGGATTAACAGGTCTGAGCATGTGGCTACAATCAGGCAAGCAACCCCAGTTCCAATAAAGGCCAGGATGCACCAGCGTTCAACCACATGGCATACTGAGCAAATTTCAGCAGTTCTTGTAGCCAGTTGACCCCCTATTGGAGTAGAGTGAGGAGGCCTCAGTCTGCAGTAACTCCAATGCCAGCACAAAAGAGGTAGTTTTTCCTACAATAGGTTTGTAGACCTGGTAGATTAATTACTGTGGGGTGGCTGGGCCAGAAGAAGGTGAACAAATGGGAAACAATAGACAAGACTCGGTTGCAAAAGACAGGTGAGGCTAAGCTGAGAGAAATTCGTGCATATAGTGTAGGGTTAATTTTAAGCATCTGTGGGTGTTTGGATTAAACTGAACAGGGTATTCTTTGTTCAAATTTGTTATAAGAAAAAATGTTACTAGCAAGGAAGTATATCAGGTGGAAATGGATCAAATAAAACAAATACCAGTTGTAGTGGGCAAGTTCTAAAAACTTTCTATTACAAATTCACTTATGACTGTAAAACATAATACAGAAAAATGACAAAGATATTATGAATAGGTTATACATGTACAGATATAAGTGTAAATACTAATGAATAGGAACAAGAGTAGTAGATTACAGATTTACAGTACTTTTTAATTATTGGATCATAGCAAAAATACATATGGGAAAACGTTATCATGGTATTTACTCCAAGAATGTATAAAAAGAGATAATTTGTTGAGAGTTTTGCTGATCTTAAGAAAAAAAATAGTTTCATTGGCAATGCTCCTTCTCAGATTTTTCTCAGCCATTCAGAAATCTGGGGAGTTTAAGGAGATTTCCAGTGAGTGGTGATGCAAATTTTTGCTACAGTGAGTACATTTCCTATCAATTGTATATGTTCTGACACAATTTCTTCCTTTACAAACACCTGTAAAATAGTTTTAGGATTCAAAGTCATATTCTATCCTGTCATTTCCTGGATAACGGCTAAGATACCCTTCCAGAGTTGTTCAATATTTGGACAGGTCCATAATATATGCAAAATGTCAGATCAAAGAGATGGACATCTCCAACAATTATCTAGATTCTAGACAGAATACATTGCTTTTCACCTGAATGATGTAAAATACTATCATACATCAGAGTACAAGATCTTCGGCTGTTTGTTTTGCAGATAACTGCAATGCCATATATCTATAACTATCTATATATGCACATGCTGATATGTGAATTACAGGCAATCTGGTGTTGTCATTAAAATATCAGGCTAGGACTGGGGAGACACAGGTTCAAATCTCTGTTCAGCTATCATGATGATCACTGGGAGATGTTGGGCCGGTTTCAGTCTCTCAGCCTAAGGCCCTAACCTACCTTACATGAGATGTTGAAAGAATAAAATTGGTGGGACCTTAGGCTCCTTGGAGGAAAGGTGGAAATATTAAAAGAGCACAGGAGTGCCCCTTTAGTTAAGGCGAGTCAGGAAAAAAAAATGCTTTCACCAGTATAACTCTCAAAATTCTACTGCTTATATAAATGACACCAAGTAGCACTAATAACATGAAACTTGGCAATCATAATCTACCTGATGTGGTCTACAATCGTGCAAAATTCCAAACTGATTTAATACAACCAATTTTCTACATGAGACATTTGTGCACTTGTCATTCCTCACTCACAGTTTTTTACAGGTTTGTTACTTTCCCAGTGTTTTTTTTAGAGAGGAGAAAATGCAGTATCATTTCTGAAAGGGAAACAAAACATTTCCCCACTTGTGTAATCACGTTCCATCATACCACAGCACCACCTAGAGTTTATGCAGCAGAAAAACAGGAAAGGAAAAGCTCCTTATGTAGAGCTCAGATCTCAATTCTGTAATGAAACTGGAAGTAGATACAGCAGATTAACAGCCTCATGCAGAAAAGTTCAAATTACCATAAGTTAAAAAGTGCTGAAAACTGACAGATTTGTGGAGCTTGAGCCAACATGAGATAGCATTAACTCTAGTCTTAAACTGGCAGGTTTTTTGATAATTGAATAAATTAAATAAATAATGTTCTTTTGATCCATGATTTTCAAATATTGTTCTATTGCTAAGGGCAAAATACATTGTCTACATCTTTGAATTACACAGGAAAAGTGACCCTGAATACCTGTCCTTTTCTGACTCTGCTGAAAGCAATTGCACAATACCTGATACAAAAGAAAAGCAAATGATTCTGAGTTGGTGATTTCCCCTGAAGGTGGGCAGAAACCTGGATGAACTGTGTCATTCAGATCATCACGAACCATGCGATAACTTAAAATTTTATCATGACATGGCTCTAACGTAATGGAGAACTAGTTGTTTGCTGCCCAGGCCCCTTATTTTACCTGCCCTATGTCCTTGGATTTCTGAGCAGCTGCAGAATCATGGTTAAAATAATGTTTATCGTATGTCGGGGCAACAGACAACTTCTTTTTCATGTGGCTAAACCCATGGTCAGTCATGCTGGACAGGATGTTAAATGGCTACTGCCCTGTTAGTCAGAATCAGCCTAAATGGACAGCTTTGTAAAGTTTTTAGAGACCTTTGTGACCTTGGTTTTATCATGACCCTTATACCAACTGGTTAATACAACTCATCCTGAAGTGCAAATAATGATCAAGTCAGCTCCCTGAAACTCTACATGAGTGTCTTTCTTGCCCAAATATATTAGAAATAGGTACTCAGTCTGTTCCTTGGCCTATATTAATTCTTTTGCGTGAATTGTGTTCTTTCAAACTGGCTGTGACTGACTTTGTGCTGAGAACAGGCGAAGGTTTTATATTTGCTTTCCTGCATTTTAATTTGGGTTATTGGTTTGTATGGCCAACAGTATTGCTGAATAAAATGAAGTGAAAGTCCATTCACAAGTTGGGCAAACTCAGTGCCCTGGTCAGTGGCACTATAGGCTTCGGTGTTCTATTTATAGCAGCCTTGTAGAACCAAATTGAGGAATTTGAAGCCTGCAGTGCTTGTATGTGAATGTATTGGATGGGGTTGCTGGATTTTTATTTTTGAAACAAAGCAAGAATTATTCAGTTTCTGGAAGGTTAGCTTTATTAGTCTTTTGAAGCAAAAACAACAAAGAGTCTTGCAGCATCTTAAAGACTAACACATTTATTATGACATAGGCTTTCGTGGAGTAGTCCACATGGTAAATGTGTTACTTTAAGGTGCTGCAAGACTCTTTGAAAAATTATTTCCGACTCCCATTAGAAAAACACACACATGAAACCAGACTGTTCTAACAGGCAGATGCTAATGCTCAAATAATGAACTAATGACAACTCTTATTAAGACAACAGTGATGGCAAGTCAAATGTGTTGCTTGCTCTGCTCTTGCACTGGTATTGATATAATCCCAGCTGCCCATTTAAAAAAAAAAATGTTGCTTAGATGAGTTTTTCGCTGTGGTTTTCTGCAACCTCCTGAGATGACTAATTAGGATTGATATCTCCATCGGCCAGTGAGTGTGGGAAACATTTTCTTGGCCACAGTTGTGGGCCTTGTTATCACAGAGATGTATAATAAAATAATAATCAAGCCACAGGGGATGAGAACACAGTGCCTGGACAAAAAGAAATTAAGGAGAGAGCAACAAAACAGATGTTATTATTCCTTAGCAGCAGTGGAAAATGAACTGCTTAAATGCAACCTCAGATCTTATTCAGGATAAGGAGCTGCTTTATACTGGTCCGGTTCAGATGTTTGAATTATGATTAGTTAAAACAAACCAGAACCAAGCTGTTATTTGATAAGTTGACTTGTAACTAACCATAGTTAAAACAAACCACAGTTCCCCTACTTCAGACTTCACAGGGAACCATGGTTGATTCAAAAGCCAAGGCTTTTGATCTCCTCCATACCAAGAGGAGGAGAGGGGATGAGGAAGTTCATGACTCCATTACTTTCGTGTTATGAGTCTGCATGAGTGTCTCCCATTCCTTCCTTCATGGGCAGAGGAGATCACTGAGTTAAGACTATCGATCCATTAAATCTCCTGGTAAACAACAAATTAAACTAGTTTTATTTTTTGATTGAAGGGCCACTGTGTAGAAGGAATAAAAGTGGTGGGGCAGAACACCACCTTTGTTAGGTAAAATAGACCCTAGCCACTGCTCCCCCACACCCTCCTTTTGCCGCTGTGTTGGAAGCTGCAGAGCCTTATAGTAATCTTTGGGGGTCCAGATAGATTTTCATACATATTTTAAAATTGGCATTTTACTGTGTCCTCATCCTTTCGTAATTGTCTGAAAAGTTGTGAGAGAAATGATGATGTAGTCCAGAACCAGTTCAACTTCCCCACAGGTTTGAGCACTCTTTGTTGTATTGCTGATGTACCCTGACAGCTTAGAGGGTTTCTCATTTAGGAAAGCCAATTTTAATAAACTCAGAACAATGATAAGTAAGGTCCCATGGCAAGCGACTCTAATGAGAAAAGGAGTCCAAGATGGGTGGGAGTTTTTAAAAAAGGGAATTCTCAAGGCACAGTTACAAACAATTCCAACAAGAAAAAAAGGCGGAAGACAACAGAAGAAGCCAATGTGGCTTCACAACAAGCTTAGAGATGACCTGAAAACAAAAAAGGACACATACAGGAAGTGGAAGGAAGGCCAAGCAACGAAGGAATAGTACAGGCAGGTAGCACAGAATTGCAGGGATGGCGTCAGGAAGGCTAAAGCTGAGAACGAGCTGAGGTTAGCGAGGGATGCTAAAAGCAACAAAAAGGCTTTCTTCAGATACATGCATAGTAAAAGACAGAGGAAAGAAACGGTGCTTCAACTATTAAATAAAGATGGCAAAATGATAACAGAAGACAAGGAGAAGGCAGAAATGCTCAATTCCTACTTTGGCTCAGTCTTCTCTCAAAAGAGGGTCTATGAGCCCCCAGCAAAGGCAAAGTACAGGCTGACAAGGATTGCAGCTTGAGATCGATAGGCATATATATGGTCAAGGAACACCAAATTACTTTGAATGAGTTCAGATCTTCAGGGCCAGATGAACTGCATCCTAGAGTAATAAAGTAACTGGCAGACCTCTCAGAACCACTGTCTATTATCTTTGAGAAATCATGGAGGACAGGTGAAGTGCCAGATGACTGGAGGAAGGCTAATGTTGTCCCTATCTTCAAAAAGGGCAAAAAGGAGGAACCTGGGAACTACAAACCAGTCAGTCTGACATCAATCCCTGGGAAAATTCTGGACTAGATTATAAAGCAATCAACCTGTAAGCACCTTGAAAACAATGCAGTGATTGCTCGAAGCAACATGGATTTATCAAGAACAAATCCTGCCAGATGAATCTGATCTCATTTCTTGATCAGGTAACCTCCCTCGTGGACTGTGGAAATGCTGTAGACATAATATACTTGGACTTCAGCAAAGCTTTCAACAAAGTGCCCCATGATATCCTGATGAGCAAACTAGCTCAAAGTGGGCTAGATGAAACAATGATCCGGTGGATCCACAGTTGGCTACAGAATCAGACTCAAAGAGTGCTTATCAATGGGATCTTCTCAAACTGGGGAGAGGTAATGAGCGGGGTACCACAGGGCTCAGTCCTGAGCCCGGTGCTCTTCAACATTTTTATTTTAATGACTTGGAAGAGGAGGTGCAGGGAATGCTTATCAGATTTGCAGATTTGCAATTTACACAAAATTAGGCAGGATAGCTAATACTTTGGAAGACAGAAACAAAATTCAAAATGATCTTGATAGGCTGGAGTGCTGGGCAGAAAACAACAGAATGAAATTTCATAGGGATAAATGCCAAATTCTGCACCTAGGAAAAAGAAACCAAATGCACAGTTACAAGATGGGGGATACGTGGCTCAACCACACTACAAGCGAGAAGGATCTTGGAATTGTTGTCGACCACAAGCTGAATATGAGCCAACAATGTGATGGGGCTGCAAAAAAGGCAAATGCTATTTTGGGCTGCATTAATGGAAGTATAGCTTCCAAATCCCATGAAGTACTAGTTCCCCTCTACTCAGCACTGGTTAGGCCTCATCTGGAGTACTATGTCCAGTTCTGGGCACCACACTTTAAGAAGGATGCAGACAAGCTGGAGAGGGTTCAGAGGAGGGCAACAAAGATGATCAGGGGACTGGAAACAAAGCCCTATGAAGAGAGACTCAAAGAACTGGGCATGTTTAGCCTTGAGAAGAGAAGACTGAGGGGAGATATGATAGCACTCTTCAAGTACTTGAAAGGTTGTCACAGAGAGGAAGGCCAGGATCTCTTCTTGATCATCCCAGAGTGCAGGACACAGAATAATGCGCTCAAGTTACAGGAAGCCAGGTTCCGGCTGAACATCAGGAAAAACTTCCTGACTGTTAGAGCAATATGACAGTGGAACCAATTACCTAGGGAGGTGGTGGGCTCTCCCACACTGGAGGCATTCAAGATAAAGCTGGACAGCCATCTGTCAGGGATGCTCTGACTTGGATTCCTGCATTGAGCAGGGGGTTGGACTCGACGGTCTTATAGGCCCCTTCCAACCCTACTATTCTATGATTCTATGAATAGTACTAGAGTTTTGAAGGTCTAGAAGATTTCACCATCCCAGTTCCATATTTCTTTTAACAAAGAAGTATGTTTTACAGTCTACGTCAGTGATCTTTCCAAGTTTCATTTCTGTTTCAATTTTTCCTCAAGTGACAGCAGTCATAAGTCATAAATGCAATGCTACAAATCACAAGATTTGTAGCATAAGGACTGTAGGTATGACTTACATTTTGTGATTCTACTTATCAGCCAGTGAAAGATATGGCATTATTTATGATGGAAACACAAGTTGTTTGGCAACAATGCCACCAAGAGATTCTGTATGTCTGCCAAGGTCCTCTAAATTATGAGTATCATAAAACAAATCTCCTCAGCGATTGGAAGAAACAATTGAGAACGGAAAAGGTCAAAGCTATACTGTGAAACCTGCCAGTACCCTAAATAGGTTTTGTGTATCCTTTAGTAGGAATGTTTGCTCATAAACCATAAAGCAAAATTACTGCCATGGATTGCCTGTAATTCAAAAAGAGACTAGTATTTGCTCACTATTCTTGGAAAAGTTGAGAAAAACCTGTTATGTAATGGGGCTTGTCATCTGCAGATTTATGTTTTTTTCTGATTTAGTTATCCATACTTTTCATTCATAGCATATTTTAAAATTTAATAACTTTAGACACAGAAATTCCCTATAGTCTGTCTTTTCGGATTTGCTGCTCCTCTGCTACCCTCGACAAGATGTTGCCCAGGGACTTTAAAGTATGATGGAGGTCTGTGCAAATGAGATATGTTACGTTAAAATTTTATTTTTGTGCTACATTTTGGCCAAATATTGCTGCCAGAGCCATACCCAACCGTTAAACTAAAAAAATAAAACAATAAACTACTAATTACAAAGAAATTGTATCAAAATGGCAATACAGAAATGATACTAGCCTCAGGTCACTTAGTTAAGGTTTGTGACTGAGCTGAGACTTTAATGCAGGTCTGGACACAAAGTAGATCTCCAGATATTTTGGGCTTCAACTCCCAGCATTACTGACCATTGGCTTTGCAGGCAGGGGCTTCTGAAAGTTGACATCCAAAAGATCTGGCGATGTGCTATCTACCCACACTGCCCTGATATCAAGTTCCTGTTCGTTAGTCCACTTCAGTTTTTAATATTTAAATGTACAGTGCAAACCTCTGCATGTGTACTCAGGTATTAGTCCCACTTTATTCAATAAGACTTACTCTCAGGTAAATGTGTGTAGGATTGCATCTTTAGAAACTATAATAAAAACCTTCTTGAGACTGCAGCTTAAACTTTAAATAGGGTATAAACTGTGTGTGTGTGTATACACACACGCTCAGTTATTTCCCTTCCCCTATTAGAACCACACAATGATCCTAATATGGAGAATATTAGAATGTTGTTTTACCCAGCTTTTCTAATGAAGCATTCACGTGATTCTAGCTTCCACAGTCAATATTTGTTCTAATCATGAACACCATGATCTCTGCTCCCAGCTACAGTTGTCATTTTATTCAGAGATACATGCCAGCAAATGAATATTTCTTTTGATAATTGTATGCCAATGGACAAACAATTATCAGGGGCAATAGAAAAAAGCTCTGTAAGCCAAGGCAAACCTGAGGAAGAAAAATATACTGTTCCATGTTTCAGAAGAATGTGTTGTGCATTGGTGGGAACAGATCCGAAAGTAGAGTTAAACAAAAATCAGTTCCCCGTCTGCTGCTGTATATTACCAGTCCTGAAAGAAAAGTCATGGGCTTTGTAGTTATGGAAATAGAAACCCTATCATAGCAATAGTGGAGTCATCCCTCTTGAGAAAATTTTGTTCCAGTAGTATTTTACTTACAGGGTGTTAGATTTGGTGTGTTATGACCAGAACTATAACAAGATGCATCAATGTTTGATGGACATTTCTGCATTACAGTGCCTCTCTAGTCATTACCTGGGTTTTATACCATTTACAGATCATTTGACTGTTTTATTCTATGGGATCAAATTACAGGCTTAGAAAGAACAAATGCAAAGCATCTCTGTTGTTCTATGTATCTCTATTCCATCTTTTGATACAAAATGGATCCCCCCTCTCCTCCACGAGTTCCCAGCTGACATCCCAATACCTTCGCAGCATTCCTGGACTGGCACAGCCTCACTGTAGCACCAACTTACTTACCAATGGCCAGCCGCAGAAATGGGGCAGAGAGTCTGTAATAAGAGGTACATCCATTTTCTCTCACAAGACAACCCATCTTCGCATCATAATGTGCTGAACTGCATATGCAGGGATTCCATGGAAATTTTAAAATCAATATGCGATTTGCCTTTTTTTTCTACCTCAGGATGACCACTGTGTGTGTGTGTGTGTGTGTGTGTGTGTGTAATGAATATTCCTGGAATTGCTTCTGCAATGTATATTCCTGTAATGAACATAAGAAAATAAGAGTCCTGCTAGATCAGACCAAAGGCCTATGTTGTCCAACATTCTCTCCCAACAGTGGCCAACCAGATGCCTATGGGAAGCCCACAAGTAGAACATGAGCACAATAGCGCCCTTCCACTCATGTTCCCCAGGAACTGATATTCAGAAACATACTCGCCCCCAATACTGGAGGTACTAAATAACCAATATCTCTGAGGAGAGTTCTCTGCCCCATTTCTGTGGCTGGCCACTGGTAAGTAAGCTGGTGCTACAGTGAGGCTGTGCCAGTCCAGGAATGCTGCGAAGGTATTGGGATGTCAGCTGGGAACTCGTGGAGGAGAGGGGGGATCCATTTTGTATCAAAAGATGGAATAGAGATCTACAGACAGATGTAGAACAAGAGGCATGGGACAGATATTTACCAAAACCTTTCAGCTTCACATCCTTGAACATTAGGAAACTTGTTTTGAAACTGGTATCAAGATGGTATCTAACACCTGATAAAATTTCATTTTATGAACAAGCAGTTCACAAAGTATTGCTGGAACGAATGTGGCAAAACAAGTTCATATATTCATAGTGATTGCAAGTGTCTAAGATACAAAGATATTGGGAAGGGATACTTGCACATATTAAGAAACGTACAGGATATTTATTGCCCTCTAGTTGTATGACAGTCTTATTGGGTGTTACGAACAAGGAAGCAATACCACAAATGAGTAAACAGTAGATTGGACTTCTTTTATTAGCAGCAAAGTTCCAAATTGCAGAAACATGGGGAAAAAATTCTCCTACTGTCCAAGCATGGTATGATAACATATGAGAAATATTAACTTTGGAGAAAAATCTAACATCAGTTAAAAGCTACCACTAATCTCACATTTAGGGTGCAATCCTATGCACATTTAGGCAGAAAAAAATCCTACATCTCCCAGCATTCCCCAGCCAAAAGGAGTTCAGTAGACATTCTGAGCATTTCATTTAACTTGGAAGTATAGTTTTGAAGAGTATTTCCGAACATCCCAGAATCACACAGTTTTGCATAGAAAATGGAAAGTGGTGTATATTTGCCACATTCGCCTAGAGTTCCACATCATGGCAGGAGGCTATGAAAGTCAAGCAGGTTGTCCTTTATAGACATGCCTCTCCAACGTATAGACAGTGGGGAGGGGTGCAGCTGGTGGGCATGGCTTTGCTCTCCCCTGACAGATTGTTAATCATGTGAGGCTGAGCAGCCAAATAGAGCTTGGTCTGGTACTCCCATCACTTTAAGAATTTGCCACCGTTTGTTGTGATCCACACAATCAAAGGCTTTAGCGTAGTCAATGAAGCAGAAGTAGATGTTTTTCTGGAATTCTCTTGCTTTCTCCATGATCCAGCGAATGTTGACGATTTGATCTCTAGTTCCTCTGCCTCTTCGAAACCCAGCTTGTACTTCCGGTAGTTCTTGGTTCGCATACTGCTGAAGCCTAGCTTGTAGGATTTTGAGCATCACCTTGCTGGCATGTGAAATGAACGCAATTGTGCGGTAGTTTGAACACTCTTTGGCATTGCCCTTCTTTGGAATTGGGATGTAAACTGATCTTTTCCAGTCTTGCGGCCATTGTTGAGTTTTCCAAATTTGTTGGCATATTGAATGCAGCACTTTAACAGCATCATCTTTTAGGATTTTAAATAGCTCAGCTGGAATACTGTCATCTCCGCTAGCTTTGTTGTTAGTAATACTTCCTAAGGCCCACTTGACTTCACTCTCTAGGATGTCCGGCTCAAGTTCAGTGACCGCACTATCATGGCTATCAGGGACATTAAGATCTTTCCTGTATAGTTCTTCTGTGTATTCTTTCCACCTCTTCTGAATCTCCTCTGCTTCTGTTAGGTCCCTGCCTTCTTTGTCCTTTATCATGCCCGTCTTTGCACAAAACGTTCCCTTGAGATCTCCGATTTTCTTGAAGAGATCTCTAGTTTTTCCCATTCTGTTGTTTTCCTCGATATCTTTGCATTGTTCATTTAAGAAGGCCTTCTTGTCTCTCCTTGCTATTCTCTGGAACTCTGCATTCAGTTGGATAGATATTCCCCTTTCTCCCTTGCTTTTCGCTTCCCTTCTTTCGTGAGCTACTTGTAAAGCCTCATCAGACAGCCACTTGGCTTTCTTGCATTTCTTTTTCTTTGGGATGGATTGAGTTGCTGCCTCCTGAACAATGTTACGGACCTCCGTCCATAGTTCCTCAGGCACTCTGTGTATCAGGTCTAATCCCTGAAATCTATTCCTCACCTCCACTGTATATTCATAAGGAATATGATTTAGGTCATACCTGAATGGTTTAGTGGTTTTCCCAACGTTCTTCAATTTAAGCCGAAATTTTGCAAGAAGCAGCTCATGATCTGAGCCACAGTCAGCTCCAGGTCTTGTTTTTACTGACTGTATAGAGCTTCTCCATCTTTGGCTGCAAAGGACATAATCAATCTGATTTTGATATTGACCATCTGGTGATGTCCGTGTGTAAAGTCGTCTCTTGTGCTGTTGGAAAAGAGTGTTTGCTATGATCAGCATGTTCTCTTGGCAAAACTCTATTAGCTTTTGTCCTGCTTCATTTTGTACACCAAGGCCATGCCTGCCTGTTATCCCGGTGATTTCTTGACTTCCTACTTTAGCATTCCAATCCCCTATGATGAAGAGGACATCTTTTTTGGTGTTAGTTCTAGAAGGTGTTGTAGGTCTTCATAGAACCGATCAACCTCAGCTTCTTCGGCCTCAGTGGTTGGGGCATAGACTTGAATTACTGTGATGTTGAATGGTTTGCCTTGGATTCGTACTGAGATGGGGTTTTCTTGGCAAGAATACTGGAGTGGGTTGGCATTTCCTTCTCCATTGGACCACATTTTGTCAGAACTCTCTGCCATGACCTGTCCGTCTTGGGTGGCCCTGCACGGCATAGCTTATGGCTTCACTGAGTTACGCAAGCCCCTTCACCACAACAAGGCAGTGATCCATGAAGGGGTTGTCAACAGTACACATTCATTAATCCATATCAGATTAATCTATGTCATCCAGACTATAGAATGATGAGTTTAAAATGTCCTATACCAGACTTGACTATATGGTTAACCTCAAACATGGTAATGAACTAAGATGTTTAGTGTGAGGCAAAACCTTCCCAAGCCTTTTCAAGGCTGTTTTTCTAGAAAGGCAAATTGGCTGATGTTTAGAAAGTTTAGTTTAGTTACAGTTTACTATTTATACCCTGCTTTACTTTCTTCCCTTTCCACCCGTAATGCTTGGAACTGCCTCTAGGCATATCTGCATGATGCTACATCTCATACTACTTTCAACTCTTGCTTCAAAACCCACCTTCGGCATAACTAGGGATGTACGTGTGTAAAATCCTCCCTGTGTGTGCTTTGTGGATTGTCAGGCACCTTTTGTTCCATTCTCTGTTCACAGACGGATTCAATTTTTTCCCCCCGTTATGTGGAAAAATACGCAAATAATTCCATAAGAGGGTTCGTAACAATTTAATAATTTATCCTAGTATGTAACATTTAGCGTATTGTCCCCCGTTCCATTCAACATTAACCAGTCTCAGCAGAAACTTGCATATTTTCCTACGAATAAATTTGCATAAATTTCAGGGAAGTTAAAAAAAAAAATCTGAAAGTTCATGGACTCCGTGCAGCCTGAAGAGGCTGGTCCACAGCTGATTCCACAGGTCGGATTTTTAGAAATCTGAGCTCATATTAGTCCGTCTCAGATTTCTCCAGCATCCCTAGGCACAGCTCCCCGGTTTCCATTGTTACTGCATGTCCTTCATCACATGTGTACAGTGACGTGCAAGTGTACACATATAAATGGTTGACACATGTAAGTACAGATTTTGGGCCCTAGAGCCACAATGTGCCATGGGGAAATTGCACTTTAAACTAATACCAATTGGATTGGCAACTGATTCAAACCTGAGTCTGTATTCAAAGAATATAGACTTTATTACAAAATATAGAAGACTACAAAAGAAGTGGCTTTAATATAGAATGGAGAAATAAGTTAGATAATGCAATTAAGCTTGGACCAGCAGTTAGTACTCTAGATAGCTAGAACCAGGAAGCAGAAAAACAATGTCAGACAGTAAACTCCTTGGTGCGGAGACTTGTTCTCTTGTCCTATGTAAATCACCAAGCACATCGATGGTACTATATAAAGAACAACAATAATGACAACAAAACCAGTCATAACTTTTTCATACTTAGTCTCTACATGAGATAGATATTTACCTTCGTAGAAGTCTTACATGGCAGTTGCATCTCGAAGGATTTGGTTTCCTGCTTCCTGGAAGCAACACCATGGTGTTGATCACATATTGACACTCGGGCCAATTGAAGGGACCAGAAGGATGATTTTCCTCTCATTGTTGTTTGGCTTTTATAGAAAGTTGAGCTGTATATCTTAGAATCTGACCTACAAGCATTATATCATACGTTATCTTTCTAGAGATTATGTGGGACAATTAAGAGTTCAATTTCAGAAGCTTGGACATTTTGCCACTATGTCAAGAAAGAGAAACAGTACAAGTTCTCTTGAGGTAGACATTTCTGCAAAGCTCTGGAGAGTAGAAAGATGTGACTATTTCTGTGTTAAATGATTGCTGCTCTCCAGCCTTGAGGGACTTTGAAGTTCACATTTGATTTACACATAGAACTTTTCTATCTGCCTAGTTGAGTGTCAATGGATATAACTTTTTTAGGCAATATAGTTCATAATTATTTAATACATTTATATCCTCATTTTTCTCCAAGGAACTTAAGGTGGCAAACCTGGGTCTGTTCCCCTCCAGTTTTATCTTCACAACACCTCTGTGAGGGTAGGTAAGATAGTGACTGGCTCATGTCATCCAGCGAGCGTCATGCCTACCTTTTTGTGACAGTTAGTTATGAACTAGAGTGCAAAACAGGATGTTTGAGGAGAATCTTCACTGCAGATATGCCCTAAGGTGCAATAGCAACCTCTGAGCTGACTCACCCATGCATATTCACCACGTGATTTCTGTTCTCATGATTGCTCAACACTTGATGACTCTGCTCAATGTGCATTGCAAAAGCTTTGGACAGGACCCAATGTAGTTGCTCCATGAATGGAAGGAGCTACTGTTCACAGGGGCCTATTTGCAGTCATGGAAGTTCCTCTTGGAGTGACTACATTGGATGCCAAGCATTGCGTTTGATGTGACACTGGGTGATCCAAAACTTTTCTCTCTGTAGTATTAGATCTGTGATGATTCAACCATACATGCCAGTTATGTGTATGAACTAGCCTTTTTTTTTTTCTTTTTACTGCTACAGACGAATATGACTACTATTCTGGAATATTAGTCTATGTAAATAAACCTCCAGTTTGGTTGAAAAAAATCTAATTATTCACTTATGTTGAATGTTTCATAGACCCTTTGGGAAAACGAGGTTGTATTCTATATAACTAAGCTATATAACCTCATGTTTTTCAGATAAATTGGAATTTATAAATTATACAAATAAGTTTATATGCTATATTACATGATCCAATTTTTTAAATTGCATTCAGCTGATTATTCCTCCCCAATGTGTGCTATGCTAAGTATTTCCACAATTATTTAGTTAAACCTTACTGAATGCTGCATATATAATTCTTCCCCTCAGCTTCCTATTCTTAAACAATTTCATTGTAATCAGTGGTTGTCATCATACAGATTTGTTTTATCACAAGCTGAATAAGACCTCTAAGCTCTGCTTAGTGTTGTAAAATTCAATAAAACTTGTAACTTTATACAGGGAGCACTTTTCAAGGCTAGCAGTGCCCACAAGTAAACAGTTTGGGCTGGAAAGAAAGCGTTACTCAGCTAATGCAAAAGAGTTACTCATAAATATCTGGGAACTGAAAATTTATGACTTGGGTCATGTGTTTCTGCCGATGGGAGGACTTTTTCTGTTCATGGAAGGGCCTTTGATCCGGTGGATACTCCCACTGATGGAAAAAGGGGAGAGGCAGTTTTCACTGAGTCTCCCTGCATGCATCCACATCACCTGCCTTGCTGCTTCAGGGGGAAGAGGGAATTGGCAAAAATCACGTCACTCCTTTCCGCCAGTGGGAGTATCCTGTGAGTGGAATTCCATCCCCAGGGTCTCAGAATCCAAGCCCATGTTATTGATCAGTTGTGCTTATCTGAACAGCCTGCTGAGCATCTGGCTGTTGTTGGGCAGTGCTTAGCAAGAAGCTCAGGGTTGGTTTAATATTCTCACAGTATTGCTGTCAGATAGGGTTGAGGAAGAGAGGGGCCTGCTCAGATTTATCCAGTTAGCTGCAAGTCTGAACTAAGATTTGAGCCTGATTTTCCTGCCTCAAAGCCCAACACTCCAGCTAGTATGCCATGCTATTATAACGGTTTTAATATAGGGGCAACTTCAGCTTATATGTCATGTATAGACAACCTGGTACCTTCCAGATGGTTTGGCTACAGGTCCCATCAGCCCTAGCCCACATGGCAAATGGTCATGATTATGGGAGATATAGTCCAAAATATTGGGGGGGGGGGGAGCGTTTTGCCTGTCCTTGGTATAGGGTGTTCCAGCCTGCAAAGGCTCATTGCAAGCTGGAATTCCACACTGAGGTGTGGAGGTTGTCCTGTAGGAAATGTGGCTTACCTCTCCATGGAGACCTTTTGCACACTTCTGGTTGCGTACTAAAGCTGGCAGAACCTCAAGTGTGGACATGAACTTATTTTAAAGATACCATCTCCAGGAGAAGATGGCTTTTGCCCTTGTGCCTTTTACTGAGGATTGCCAGTGTTTTTTTTTTTTCTAGCTGAGTGACAGTCCCTTTAACCGCTGACTGCTGAACAGAAATTCAGAAGGTGTTGCTTTTTGCTATTGTTTTATCCTCCCCCTTTCTGCTTCTTCTGCAGCTATTAAAGGCAGAGATTCCTGGCTGGAAAAAAGTTAGAATTTTTTAATTACTACTGAAATGGTCAGTAATCTAAGAACATGCATTCGGTACAAAACTCCTTAAGTTGTTTTGAGTTGGGTATTCACAAACATTCCAAGATGCTTAACAACAAAAAATGTGCAGGCGAAAATCCAGTAATAGCTGCAGTATTTTTAAAATATCAACTTGAGACTTAAACCTCCACCCCACTCCATGTGAGAGTGTTCTTAAAAATACTGCTTTTAACAGAGTTTCAGTGGAGGGAGAATCCTGAATAATATATAATAGTCAACAACATCACATGCTCAAAACCTTACTGTGGCTCTAGGGTACAGACATAAATGGCCACAGTTGGATATAAGCTGAATCTATAAAAGGTGTGTTGAGAAGGAGGGAGACATGTCACATTGTTGTTTAACAGCAAGGTCAAACTCTCATGGAATTCTAAACTCTGTTTTTAGTGGAAAAAATGGATGGCTGAATGGGTTTCTAGGGTTAGACTGTAATTCCTGCCTGGCTGACTGAACCTTTTGAAAGAGCTCTTCAGTCTTGTTCAAAAGAATCTAGTGCATAGGTGGAATTAAAATATAGCCATGCTCATTAGAATAGGTTCTGTCCTCCAAAGGACTCCTTCTGGGCAGACCTCATTAACCACCTCGTGGCTTGCACAGGTGCCAGAGCAATTTTTACCTATCAGATTATCCCCTGATAAAGCAGTCAGAAATTTGTTTCAGTTCGTTTTGACCAGAATTTATCCAGTTCATATATCCCAAAATTGAATGCGGACACAACACAATCTGGGGTTGAGGGCTGTACATACATTTCTGAGCTTGCAATGTGATTCATGGAACAACAAAAAAAAAGTTTTTTAAAAATGCACGTATTTGAAAAATGCACACTAAACATGCATATTTTTGAAAAATTGTGCACAGACATGATTTAATTGGTGCAAGAACAGTGTGTACATTTCAAAAATGTACACAATTGATGCGTACATTTGAAAAAATGCACACAAAACTACACCAAAAAAATTGTGCAACACCCCCCCCCCCCAAGGCTTGCAATCTGATATGCCAGGTATATCAGTTGGAATGAGCTTTCAGATGGAATTTGGAGAACCTCAATAGGGTCAAGGATTCCCCTCCCTCCCCTTCTAGGAATAGCATGGGTGTGGGAGCTGATTATGGTAGAGAATGGCAGAGAGCCAGAGTGTGAGTAAGAACCTGTGAAAGAACCTGTGATTTTGTTTTGCTTCTGTGAATGTAGAAAGAGAAGAATCTGCTCTATAGTGAATCTCAAGGGGACTGGGAGATCGTGAGACCACACAACTCAGCGTCCGCTATGCCTCTGAGTCCCCCTGTTCCAATGGGTATGCAGTCCCAACATCCATTGTGTAATTTGACTTAAAGCAAAATCCATAGGCTACAATGCAGAAACCTCCAAGTTCTCAATATATATGTAGTATCTATGAGGTGTGTGTGCGTGTGGTAGGGAGAGGTTAGGCACTGAAAAATAAAATTCATATAGAAGAATATGCATTGATTGTGCCTGAGGTAGTTATGTGAACCTTATGGATTATATCTATTGTCCCTCTGTCATTTCCTCAGATAATATTAGTAGAATGCAGAGGTTTGGTCCGACATAACAGCTAACAACATGCAATTATATATAGTGATATTTTCTCCTTTCCAGTTTGCTTTTTGGAATTGCATGAGAAATGAGAGGGCTTTCATCCCCCTCTCCATTTTTTTCTATATCAAGCCCAGAAAAATCAGAAGTGTTTGTCTAATAAAGCAGAAAATAATTTTGTTCAAAAAAAGACAGAGACCATCTTGGCATCTTTGGGGAGTTTATTTTTAGTCTCCTGTGGGAGATTTAAGACCTACCACTATTTTGGAAACAATAAGGAAGTACTCATAAGATCCCACTGTTATGGGGGCAAACCCTTCAAAACTAGCTGAGCTCTTGTCTTTGCTGATTATGGGCTGTGCTATTCCCTTACACTTGTCCTTGATATTCCACCTAGAGTTTGTTGACTGTGAACCAAATTAGACAGCACACTTGAACACATAAAGGAGCTTCATAGTGAGTCTCATTGATCCAAAAAGCAACAATACCGTCTAGTTGGTAGCAGTTTCCCAGGATCTCAGGCTGAGGTCTTTTTAGCCCTGCCACTTGAGTTCCTTCAGTGAAGATATGGGAAATTGAATCTGGGACCTTCTTTTGCTTGCAAAGCACATGCTCTGCCACTGAGCTACAGCTTCTCCCCTTGCAGGGGAGGATGGATATGTGGAAAGAAGGGAGTTTAACCCCCCTGTGCCTGCTGATTCTCCTCTGAAAATGCCACCCAAGCTGTTTTCTTCCCGACATAGCTCAAATTGGCTTTCAAGGCCTACGTGCCCTCACGCCCTCCAGTTCTTCCCTGAATAGACCCTTACATTAGTGCTGTGAAGGACAAATGGAATAGGAAATGTTCTGTTTCTCTTGTAATGTCTAGTTTGGCCAATACAAGGTGAATTGGGCAACCATTTAGTCGTAGAAACTTACTACTGGGTACGCACAATCATATAGTAAGCCAATCATTTGTACATCATCCTAAGTATACACTGTCAGAAATCTGACAAATCAGGGGACTAGTAAAATTAAGGATGCATGTGTGGGATGTCATTTTAAAATGATTTTCACTCTCTGCATCAAAAAGTCCCTTCCAGTGAGAAGCTTGCATGTTTGGAAGAACAGGTCCAGCCTAGCATTCTTCTTGATGTGCTACTGTTGTCTAACCAAGCAGTACAGTTTCAGAATGGCTAGAGTATCTAACTTTGAATTTGCAGATAGGCTCTAAAAGTACTACATGTGCGCTAACTTTGCCATGCATACTAATTTGGAGTATGCAAATTAAAAAAAAAAAGTTGTTTCAGGTCTTGCTCATGCAGGCTACTTATGGTACAGACAGAATTGATAGGGCAAGTGCTGCAACTGGATGAGGGTGGGAGGAGGTTTGCAAGCTTGCAGGACATAGTGGTGCTAACCATAAATTGAGCAACTCCAAATCTTGGTACATTGTACTTGCTGGGGATTCCACCCGATGGCCAGTGGCTGTTACCTTATGTTGTGTCAGCTTGTGATTTATAAACCCCAAACAGAAGCACTCAGAGAATGGCATTGTTCAAGTCCAAGGACCACCCCAAATCTGCCTCATTTGCATATTTGATCACTAAATAAGAGGTGACTTATCAACTGACTTCAGGAATAATCAGTGTGCGTGCATCATGAGAATATATCTTTTTATAACATAGGTGGGTAAAAGCAGAGAATTGATCTCTTACCTTTTTAAAAAGCCTGTTTCATAATTGGGGTGGAACCTTTATTTATGTAGGGAAAGTTGAAATGTTTGAAGCAACTTTCCTTACCTGTCAGGAGTGCCCTAGCGGCCTCTTTCAGTCTACTCCAATAGCCAACTCAAGACACAGACGAAAGGATTCTTTTCAAGGCTTTAATCCTTTTACAACTTAATGACTCTTTCAGATGCTCATCACCAGCAACTAAGCAATGAACAGCAGAGTAGCCTATGCTCCGAGTAGGCAGTTGATCCCCATTTGAAGGCAAATCACTTGAAGACCCTGAACCTATGGGCTAGGGAGAGATCCTCCCTCTTTCCCTTGGGTCCATGGGAGGCGGCTGTTGCTTGTGCGCCAAACGGGCACTACGCCTCCTTTCCGCGCCTTCCATCGCTCGTCGCTCCCTGTGTCTGTGTTGAGTGTCTAGCAAGCCCCCCTCCCGCACTTTCTCACTGCTAGGATCACTGTCTATCTCAGGAATGCTGGCAGGAGGAATCTCTGCCAGCTGCTGTGCCTGTGAGGGATGAGCTGGCTCCTCTCCCACGGATTGCTGATCCTCCTCAGAATCAGAACTGCTGTGGGGTTCTATCCGCTCAGTTTCCACCCTGACATTAAGCTGTTGTGCCTTGCTGTGAATCCATCTGTAGCTATTCAAGCTTCATTCCTGCCTCAGTAGTAAAAATATAAATAACTCTGGCTTTTTGCAGACAGCTGCCAAAGGGAGGTTGCCTAAGGGCATCCTGTCTTTGATAAGCATGGAAGTTAGCTCTGGAGGCTCTAATTAAGGACCATATGTTGCTAGAGGAGCCTCTGGAAGCCCTGTGTTGTTCTTTTTCTTTTGAGTTTTAAATGGTTAAGATACAGTGCTTCCCTGTGCTTACATGGAGGGATCCTCATATGACATTACAGAGTCCTGTTCTTCCCCAACTTAATACGCACGTAGGCAGCATTCCAGGGTAGACTGAGGAATGGGAGGTCTACTGGTTCTTCCCATATCCCGCCCCCTCTACTTAGAAACCTACCTCTAAGCTTATATGTATTGAGTGTACATAGGTAGACAAGAATACACACATTATTAAAGAATACACACATACAGCAGAAAGAGAGCTTACATTGCCTTTGAGCTTCTGTCATGTTTTTTATATTAACATCTTATTATGAAAGTTGAAGATAAAGCAAATGAGAGGCATTTGTAATGTGAATGAGCACTGTGGCCAGTGTAAGTTTTATACTCACATATAAACCTTAATGAAGCAGGAGCTAGGCTTAGTGCGAAAATGCACATGATGGAACAAGCTAGCAGTTGCGTGAGGTATCAGCTTAAGTAAAAGCTCCGCAAACTTTCAACCTCAATGCAAACTGATAAAATATGTTAATTTACCTACTTCGAAGTGCTAGTTCAGGTTTTACTGTTCTTTAGATACTGTTGATGAAGAGGTGACTTGTGCATACCTGGAAGAAACAGAGGGCTGTATCCAACAGTGTCTTTGCAATACCAGAAAGTGCTTCTTCCTGAGGCACCCAGTTATTATTACGTATCTCCCCCTACCTGCCGTAGCCTCTCTGACACATCCCATACTGTTCCAGATGGTCCCCCCGGCTCAGTAACAGGTTTTTGGAAGCCGGGGTGGGAGATCTGCAGTGGCTAAGATCCAGTGCCTCACTTTACGCAAGCAGATGTGTTTTCCCCTAGTGCAAATCCACCACTGGTTACAATTCATAATGTGCAATGTAATAACACATAGATCTCATACATGGTCAGATTTAATTTGGTAAAAATGCTGCCAAAGTTCTTAAATTCTAGGCTTGAATATGAATTATAGTGGCTTATAAAGCTAGCTTTAAACACAGCACAATCTTTTGCATAGTAGTTTGTATGTTGTAGAATTTGTTTGAGCTAAAATATATATACCTTTGTTAATAAGATTTGGAGATTCATGATAACTGCTGTTACAATTACAGCTATCTGAAGAAAGGCTGGAAAGATTTCTAGAATTGTCCATTATAATTATGTGCTAGGAAAGTTTAAGCAGGCAGGCAGGCAGGCAGAAAGAAATTTTGAGAAAACTGTAAGTAGAATTATTATTCAGGAACACTAATTATAGTGGTTTAAAATTAATGGGACATCACCAAATCTGTAAACAGTTGTAGGTGGGATGGATGAGCAATGACATATCTTAAACTTAAAGTTCCATTGCAGGAAATGACTGACTACAGGGGGTGACTTTATCAATTTACAGATACCTATCTTTTGTGGAGAGGCCTCTCATTAGTTTGCAGGTATAAATTACAAGTGGTCATTTTTTGTGCTGAAAAACACTTAGCTCAGATTAGTTCCTAATATCTTAACAGATTTCAGCCACAGAATTGTGTGGTATGCATAATAGTAATAGCTGTCGTATAGCTACAGCTATAACTATGAGCGCCACAGAAATCTTTAGTTAAAACATGTTACGAACTCTCGTGGGCTGTGTTAATGAGAACAAAGTCTGACCACTCCTGTCTCAGGCCTCAAAGTAGCAGATCAGATAGAAAGGCAAAGAGCTGGACTATAAATGCCAAACACATGCTTAAGTGAGGAAACCTAGGGGAGCATACAAATAATGGTTAACGGATTGTTTCCAAGCAATAACTGCAGTTCCCCTTAAGATTTTAAAGAACTTGGTGTAAGGCTGCAATCCTAAACACACTTACTAGGTAGGAAGTGTAGGACTTACTTTTGACAGATGTCAACCCATTGTGCGGCCGCTGTAAAAAAGGTAAACTTCATGTTAGGCATAATTAGAAAAGGAATTGAGGATAAAACTGCCAATATCATACTGCCCCTATACAAATCTATAGTGCAGCCACACTTGGAATACTGTGTACAGTTCTGGTCACCACACCTAAAAAAAAGATATTGTAGAGCTGGAAAAAGTGCAGAAAAGGTCAACTAAAATGATCAAGGAGCTGGAACATCTCCCCTATGAGGGAAGGTTACAACAGCTGGGATTGTTTAGCTTGGAAAAAAGACAAATAAGGGGAGATATGATAGAGGTGTACAGAATTATGTATGGTGCAGAAAATGTGGATAGGGAGACATTTTTCTCCCTCTCAAAATACTAGAATCCAGGGTCATCCTATGAAGCTGATTGGTGGGAGATTTAGGACAGATAAAGGAAGTACTTCTTCACACAGCACATAGTTAAGCTATGGGATTCGCTACCACAGGATGTAGTGATGGCCACCAATTTGGATGGCTTTAAGAGGGGGTTAGATACATTGCTGGAGGAGATGGCTACTAGTCCTGATGGCTATGTGCCACCTCCAGTACCAGAGGCAGTGAGCCTATGTAGACCAGTTGCTGAGGAACATGGGTGGGAGGGTGTGGTTGCGCTCATACCCTGCTTGTGGATTCCCGGTCGACAACTGGTTAGCCGCTATGTGAACAGAATGCTGGACTAAATGGACCCTTGGTCCGATCCAGCATGGCTCTTCTTATGTTCTTATGACAGACAGATGTAAGACCTAGCAGCAAATTAAATAGTAATACTCTAATTGTACATATGTGCTCTTTGTTTTGATTTAGTTAAGTGTGATCTTAAATATCTCTAAAACAAACTTTAGGAGGCATTACTGTTATGACCTATGTCAAAAGCTTCCTGCCTAATCAACATTTTTCTTTTTGGTCTTAATGGGTCTTTGACTGCATAATAAAATGAATTGAACTTCTTCTTGATGAAAATCTGTGACACATCCGTCAGTCTATACCACCATTATTGAATTTCAGCTAGTACAGTTCCAATCTGTTTGCTTAGAAGGTGAGCAAGCAAAGCTTATTAACTGGCCATATATTTTTCCAGATGGTGGTAAAGCTGAACATTGGTGGCCATCTTTGGTTTTGCCTCTTTCGCTCTCCTACCTTCCAAACACAGAGGATTTTAAGAAAACATGTTGAAATCATCTTGTAAGTTAGTAGAACACAAGAAACTGTTGCCTGCCAACCAAAGTTGAAGCTTCCCAAAGATTTAAACTGAACACCTTTGTATTTTGTACACAGCATAGTGGTGGTATTACACTATTGGAAGGTGTGGAGGACAGAAGGAAGAGTAAGATTTGTTGTGTTGAAAATGAAAACATCTTTCTCCAGATCAACACATCATGAGCAAAACAAAGTTGTGTATGTGTATAGTGTGTATCTGCTCACTAGGTATATAATTCACTGAAATGTAAGATTTCTTATATCTATCTTTTATTCCTTATTTTTATGTATCTATAAACCAACTTTCATGATTGCCCTTTTCAAGGCAGGCCATAACATATTAAAACTCCAAATATTAAAACCATACAATTAATGTAAAAGACATGTTTTTAATATATTTATTTCAACTTAAACATGTTCTGCCTTTGTAAGAACAGCCCAGGAGTGTCAACATCTTTCCTTGTAATTTTTTTAATACCTTAAAGTGAGATGGAAAATGCATAATGTGACCTTATATTCTGAGTTTAGCCGTTTAATACTTTCATGAGCAGAGGAAGCTGGCCCTGATATTTTGCTGTGTCAGTACTTAATACATTTAAACAGCCTTTTAAAAGTCACAGGGGGAAAAGGAACAGTTGCTCAAAGTAGCTGGTCAATTACAGATTTTATAATGGCTCTTTACAATCTCGAGGTTTAAGGGCAGTTTCTTTCTCAGTGGTAATGTTGGAACCATCGGTCTTTGGCAAAAATAAACTATCAAATCATTTGGTATCTTCAGAGAAATTCTGAGCTTAGTAACAGTAAAAAAATGCATTTTTTTGTAATATTCATATCACATTGTATAATAGTATTTATTTATTTTAAAATATTTATTGCACCTACCATGTACAACACATCCAGCCAGTTTACAATGATAAAACTATGGTACAAATATAAATTAGGCTGAAACAATAAATTATATAATAAAACCAGTATCTATGAATTTTTTAAAAATCATAAAACAGGTGTTATAAACCATCAAATGCTGAGGCAGATAAAATAAGTCTTCCAACGTGCACCTATTCTGTAATAGGGTTGGTGCATATTTTATTTCTCAGGGGAGGAAATTCCATAAGAACATAAGAACAGCCATGTCAGATGAGATTGAAAGTCCATCTAATCCAGTTTTCTGTTCACACAGTGATCAACTAGCTGCCTTTGTTAGCAGACAAGATACCAAAGATAGCATATAGCCATCAGGACTAGTAGCCATTTACAGCCTTATCCTCCATTAATTTGTCTAATCTGCTTTTAAAGCCATCCAAATTGATGGCCATCACTTCATCTTATGGTAGCAAATTCCATAGTTGAACTATGTGTTGTGAGAAGAAGTACCTCCTTTTATCTGTCCTGAATTCCAGAGAGAGAAGGAGAGAGTGCTACCATGGAAAAAGCCCTCTTCCTTGTCACCAGATGGACATTCTGCAGGATGCAGCACATCTGATGATTGCAGTGGTTGGGGAGCTCTATATTGAAAAAGGCATTCTCGCAGGTATCCCATTCTTAAGTTGTTAGAGCTTTATAGGCTAATACCAAAACCTTAAACCTGGCCCAGTAGCAAATTGGCAGCCAGTGAAGTTCTTCCAACAATGGTATTACACAGCAGCGGCTAGGTGCATCATACAACAACCTTGCTGTTGCATTCTCTACTAGTTGCAGCTTCTGGACCACACATAATGGCAGCCCCACATAGAGTGTGTAACAGTAGTTGAGACGTAAGGTTACCATTGCATGGATTACCATGGCTAAGCTATCCCTGTCCAGGAATGGCCAAAGTTAGCTCACCAGCTGAACCTGGTAAAAAGCACTCCTAGTCACTGCAACCACTTGGGCCTCCAGTGACAGTGATGGTTCTATGAATCCCTAGACTATGTACCTTCTCCTTCAGAGGGAGTGAAACCTGTCCAGAACAGGGAACCTGCCTAATTCCTGTACCCCAGAACTGCCCACACACAGGACCAACCAGGATTCAGTATCAGTTTATTAGCCCCCATTATCCTATCACTGCATCGAGATATCACTCTAGGATCTGCACAACCTCTCGTGATTCATATGTAACTGAGAAACAGAGCTGAATGTCATCAGCATACAGATGATACTGCACTCCATATATCCTAGTGACCTTTTCTAATGGCTACCTATAGATGTTGAATAACACTGGCTCCATGCACTGTTTAAAAGATTAGCCGAAGCCCACCCTGCTTTGGACCCCAGCTCTACAATCAGATGACATCAGCTACACAGGATCACTGAAACCATCTAATTTAAACCCCTTGGAGAAAAAGGCTGCAGATGAGCAAATCGCAATACAGCCGCAGCACTGCCTGATACCATACTCCTTGCCGCCTCCTGCTGTCGAACCTCCCAAGCTCGCCTCTTCAGGAAAATAAAATCTAACTGAACTGGGATTCTTTCAAACCAAACTTCAAAAATGTACAGCAGAAATAAATTCAATACCCCCTCTTCCAGCGCATCCTCCGAAAAATACGGCCACAGTCCCCCCCCTTCAAATTATGCACCATGCAGCACACAACTGTATAGCTGATGGACACTTCCTAGGTCTAGAATTTCCATGTGAACGGCATTCAGCTTCACCCCCTCAGACTCCAGCAGTAGACAGGCCATGTGGAGACGGGGATAGCAGAATTATATCTGAAGTAACAGGACTCCATAAACAAGCTGGTGTTATCATTAAGAGGGCTGTTCCATACTGACTATCTTCTTCTTCACAGGGTGGCCTTGTTACTTCTGTTAGATTACTTTCCTGGAATGTTTCAGGATGGGCCTCCAAGCTGGTAGATGAGAATTAAAAAAAAAAAATTGCACTCAATTTGAAGTTCTTTTTATTCAAGAAACTTGGGTTATCACTACAGCTGTTCCCACCTTTCCAGGATACCTTGTGTACACTCAACCAGCTAGCAAATCAGATAGCAGAGGCCGTGCCCAGGGCAGCCTAGTAACTATGGTTTCAGCGGATAGTAACCTAAATATTTTACAGCTAGATGTAAGCGATAGCAGTACCATATTAATTCTTCAGGTGGATTGGCCTCCAGGTCTAATTTTTTGTTTAATAAATGTATATCCCCCCACCCCAAGAATTCAAAGTATGCAGGTACTTCCATATGGAATGAACTTGATCAGGCCCTTTCTGCCTGATTTGAAATACAGGCTGACCCAAAAATTCTGATAGCAGGTGATATGAATGCTACAGTAGGACAAAAGAACTGTAAAATGGGTGAGAAAATGGGACTTACTCTAGAAAATCTGGCTTCTCTCCCTACTAGAAATTCTAAGGATTTGGGGCTTAATAAAGCTGGTCAATTCCTCTTTGTTCTTGTTATTAAGTTTCACTTACATATATATAATGGGACAGATATAGACCCAGACCCAAACTTATATACATATATTGGTCCAAGGGGCAGGAGCGTGATAGATTTTATGATCCTCTCACAATCAGCTGTACTCTTTTTCAATAATTTCAAAATCCTTACTGGACAGAAAGCGATCACATGTCAATTCAGATGTCTCTTTCGTTACCAACTGGAAAAGTGCCCCCCGTTTTTGCTTCTGCAAATAATTTGATAACTCAGGGAGAAAAAAGGCTGTGTTGGAATGGGAAGCTACAAGAAGAAATAAACTTATTCCTAGTGACCCCCAAGATGTTATCTTTGAGAGAGGAGTTTTTTACTTCCTTGGACCCTCTGGGAACTTATGGAAAAATAGTAAAAGAACTTGGATCATTTGTGGTCACTACTAAAGCTCCTTTTTCAGGCCTGCACACTAGTCAAGGCTGGTTTGATAAACAGTGCACTGCCCAGAAATGTAGGTTGGCAGGAGCAATCAGGAGATTAATGCAAGAAGACTCCTTAGAAAATGTTACCATCTACATCAGCTTGCGCAAAGAGTATAAAAATCTCCTGCGCCAGAAAAAGAACGAGTATGTATAACAATCCTGGATGGAGCTAGGGCTGGCAATTCTAGAAAGACATTCAACCAGATTCTGGATGTTAGTGACAAAAGGGACAAGGAGATATTATGGTGGTATTGATAAATTACTTCCTCACAGTGGCAAGCTCACTTTTCAGCCTTGTTTAGACAATCTTTCGTTGGGGCCTCCTCTGATCCCCTTTACAACAAAGATTCCTTGTCTTTCTCTTCCTGCCCTGATTGGGAACCTGCAACCTGGGATGGTGTGTGATTTGATTGCCTACCTTCCTCCTAAAAAGGCCCCTGGAAAGGATATGCTCCCTGGTGAATTGTTTAGATCTAATTCGACTTGGTGGCGCCCATTTCTTGCTAAAATATTTACTTATATAAACCAGAATGGGAAAATTCCCCAGGGCTGGGAAGAGCCTATTCACAAGAGAGGCTCTAAAGCAGACCCAAATAATTTTAGACCAATCAGTCTGCTTAATGTTGTTTCAGAATTATATATTAAATATCTTTTACGCAAATTAGAGTCATGGGCAGCTGAAAACTCGATTTTAGCTGAAGAACAGGCAGGGTTTGCAAAGGGGAAATCTACAGTAGACCAGTGTTTTGTTCTCCATCACCTAATACAGAAATATTCTCAGCATGACAGAAAAGAGTTATTTGTTACTTTTGTGGATGTTAGTTCAGCCTTTGACCTTGTAGACAGAGATCGTTTGTGGCAAAAGCTATCTGCCACAAACATTGATAGAAGGCTGTTTCTTTTAATCCAAATGCTCCACTCTGACACTATTCTTAGAGTTAGGCTTGGGGCGAATGGATTGTTATCGGAAAGCATTCTAACTGATAAAGGGGTGCGTCAGAGATGTCTGTTGGTCCCTTTTTAACTTTTTATATTAACAGCATTGAGAACTGAGTGATTTGGAATGCTTTCCAGCTTCTATTCAGGATGTTAAACTCCCAGTTCTCCTATATGCGGATGATATCGCAATGATCTCTACTACATTAATTGGAACGTGAAGGCTCTTGAGAAAGTTGCGTAAGGTTTGCACAAGACAGCATTTGTCTATTAATTATGCTAAGACTAAATTGTAGTATTTGGGAAGAAAAGGAAAACTCATATGTGGAAGCTGGACAATGAATCCATTGAACAAATGAACAACTTTAAATATTTGGGCCTTAACTTCAGCGTCCAACTTTCATAGAGACAACATTTAAGCTGAAATCATCCCAGTCTACTCAATCCCTCCTTCAATTCTCTAGATCACAAGGGGAAGCTTGGTTGACCTGCAGTTGAGATATTTCAGAAGAAGATAGTTTCACAACTGATGTATGGGGCACAGGTATGGGGTTACACAAATGCCTCTATTTTTGAGGTGGTTCAGAACTCTTTTATGAGAACCCTCTTAACTGTCCCCTGGGGTACACCTGGCGCACTTCTAAGGATAGAAGTGGGATTGATTTTAATTAAAACATCTATTCATGCTGTTCTTGCTTTAAGCTGACCCATATGAGTGACTCCCGCCTTCCAAAAAAATGCTTTCAAGAGCAACTTCAGACCCCATCCCAAAAGTCTTGGGTAAACCTGACCAGACCTATATTGAAAGCTTATGGAATTGATACTGAGTCCTTTCCTTCTTTTGCTTCTGATATAGTAAAGCAGATGCTTAAAGAAAAAAAAATCTTTATTCTAAGCGGATGGATTTGGTTACAATCTCACAAATGCCTTGTTCTTGCTGGTATCCATTATATAAAACATCATTTGGTCTGGAGAGTTTCTTTACAACTCTGACTGTGCCCCACCTAAGGAAATCATTTACAGCATTGTGTCTACAATGTATGCCCTCTGCCTTTCTGGAGGGAAGATTTGACAATACCCCAGTCCATCAGAGACTCTGTATCTGCAGGTCTGGGGAGGTTGAGGATGTCTTTCGTTACTCACTAAGATGTCATTTCTATGGCCATCCTAGGCATAAATTTCTTGCCATCATTCTTCAGTGCCTCTCAAATAGACTACCCTTAGAACAGATGTGTGTTCGTCTTTCTGGCACTGATGCTTTTACCACTGTCCAGGTAGCAAAATTTGCCTTGAAGCAAGGAAAATACGTGCCGAAGCCCAAACAGCCTAGTGGAGATGATTCTGTTGGATGTGTGAATTTATGTATATACAAATATGTGACTGTTCTGTACTGTTTTTTTCTTTTTTAATGTACATTATGGTGACCTATGGCATTAAGCAATGAAGTAAGAGTAACACTGGGGACAATGTGGTACCTTGTGGCACTCTCTGACACAATTGCTGGGGGTAGGAATTATTACCCAATGCTACATCTTGGCGTGTTTGTGAGTTTATGCTTTTGCAAGATGACAGAAATGGTATACAAATACGACAACTTTGCCTAATTGTTGATTCCAAAAGCAGAAGCCAAATATGTCATCTCATGTATTCTGGAATGTAAAATTGGGGGGGGGGTGGGGGGTTGGAAAAGAAATACATTGTACATGTTATTTCTGTGAAATTTGCCTAAGCCAAACTTTCACTCAAGATGAGGAACCTTTCTTTTCCTATATCTTTGTGCAGTAATTTATAATGCAGCACTTTGCAATCTGCTTTGGAGAAATTATGATAGAAAATAAGTGGGCAACAGAGAACTTTATTTTAAAAAATCAGACTTGCTACTTCTAAAAAAAACCCTTAACATTAAGCATGGCAAAGTCTTTTGAAAAGCTGTCCTCCCACTTGAATCTAAACTTTTCCCGGATGTCTTTTGAAAACACAGAGAGACAATCTGCATATCAGTTGGGTTGCTTCTTCCTCATCCAAATAATGAATTCCATAAATTGAAATGCATATTAAGAGAATATTAATGTTTAAAAGTAAAGAGATCCAAAAGTAATTAAAATTAAAAGTGTAGGTGAATGTGCAAACTTTGTTCTTCTCAGTTTGGATATTAGTACCTATAAATGAAAATTTGTGACTGTGTTCTGTTTTAAAAAAAATGGACACAATAAAACATAATACATGGTTAAGCATATAATTTCCATACATCTGGTGCTTCCTGGTTCTAGTGGTGGCAATAACTCCCTTTGTCTTCCCCTACGTGACAAGATGCGAGAGATGGCAGGGGCTGGAAGGATATGGCCACACTCCCCTAGCACAAATTACACGCCCCCCCCCGGGCCTTTGATGGCCTCTTCATAGCATATGCTCACTAGCCTTAGGCAAGTCTAAAGATAGTGGATATATGATATTATAGACTGTTTTGACAGCCGTGTGTGTGAGAGTGTGTGTGTGCGTGTGTGTGTGTGTGAGAGAGAGAGTTTTCCAACTGGATGGGATCCAGTGTTGCACTTGTACAATGAAACTTGCTCTCTTTCTTCTCTCCCCTGTAGTCTCCCGCACACCCTGAAAATCCAGAGTAGATTTTGAGGTGCAGGGGGGGGTGCAGGGGGCAAGGAAAATTCCCCCATTCCACTGCCAAAAATAGTTCTTTCAGCAGAAAAGTTTCACTGGATTTCACCCACTATTTTTTATATGCTTCACAGGTCTGTTCTCTCTGAGTTTCTTGGCTGGCTTGAGCAAACACACACAAACTGAACTTACAGAGCTATACACCTAGTAGCCTTGTAAATAGATATACTACAAGTGGGATCAGCAATAAAATGTTGCAGATGGAGTGCTCCTGTTCAGTGTTCTGGCTATGCCTTCTTCCCGGATACTCCATTCCATTCTCCCTCTTCTTTGGTTTTCTGGTTTTTTCCCCTCCCAATAGGGAGTCAGCATTCTGTGCCCACTGAGCATGCTCAGTTCTTACTGGGCTCGTTGGGAAGTTTTCCCCCTTTGGGTTTTATTCCCTAAACATGTTATGTATTTCTGTCAGTCTCCAGGTTCCCCCAAGTCAGCTGATACCTCCTTCTTGTGGATGGGTAGTCCTGGTTTTACTGCATAAATGTGAGCATGCTTGACTGGAGATCACTATTAGTATTAGATCAACCTTGCAGTCTAGTCTTATGCTCTGCTATGCAGTGGCAATAGATGCAGTGCCTAGTTCTAAGAGCTGGCACAAGAAGGCACCTTACTTCGAGAGTTGTTCTGTTCTCTGCACCACTTGGTGACATTTTTCTGAGCAGCATAGCTTTGCCTCACAAGAAGAAGTTTAAGACAGCGTAACAAAAGACGGCTATAGGTTGCCCATCATCCCATTAATAACAGAGAGGCTACGTTTTATGAATTCCTCCTTGTGTTAAACCTCCTGTAAGGCCTTTCTTCTGTGCCATTATCATAACAGTGGTGGGAAGGAGGACAAGGCTGTCCAACTATTTCCTGTGGCTTTCTGTTACTTTCATAGCATTTTGTTTGCCTTTGGATTTCCGTTTGGATGTAATAATTTCTCTTCCCTCTCTGCGTACATATAATCAATTTTCTCACTTGACATGTTGTACATTTGTTCAGATATTTATGTTTGCCTTTGGAGGCAGGTGTTCCTCTGGCTGCTAATTCATTACTGCAGCGACTCCCAAACGTTTCCTCTGGGAAGCACTTTTTCTCCTTTGCTATATTTTGAGCCCTGCTACCTTGTAAATGGCCTGAGATGCACTCCCCTAAAATACCCTGTAGGAACATTTAAGGATAGATGTGCCTTTCCTTTAAACTGAAATACTTCATGCTTCTCTGGCTACTGTATCTAGCAATGTACAGTAGCCAGAGAAGCATGAAGCATTTCTGTTTAAAGGAAAGCCATATTTATTTACTTATTAATACAATTATATACCATCCTTCAGGGCAAAGCCTTTCCAAGGTGGCTTACAAACATAACTAACTGCACTCCTATACACATCTACTCAGAAGCAAGTCCCTTTGAATGCAATGGGGCTTACTTTCAGGAAAGTGTGTATACAATTGCAACCTAAAATGATTTTAACAGTATTTAAGCCTGATGGTTTTATGTAGGGATGGACGAATCAAGCGGTTTCTGGTCTGTATCACCTTTGAATGTTTTTACCCATAATTCCGTTGTGTTCCATTCCTGCAATAATCTATTATTTTAAAAAACCCTCCAAATTACATGTTTAAATGTAGATTTCCTCTCTCAAAATAAATTAAATATTACTTTGATACTTCTAGGCTGCCAATAACTGTTGGAATATTAGAGGAAGTGTGAAATCTGGTGGATATTCAAGTTCCAATTTGCAATTTCCTGCTTTTATGTGCGCGCATGTACATATGTGTATGTGCTTTGTATTAAGCATCTACCTCAAGCAAAGACCCAGTTCACATGATCACCGCAGCTTAAACAAGTAATGGTGGGTTGTTTAAGCCATGGCATGTCCCGGATGCCATTTGCCTAATTACCCACCTGGGCACAGCTTTTCATGTTGTCTGAACTCGGGTGGCATACCTTGTTGGAGGGGGAAACATCCCTCAAATAATCCATGTCTTGTTAGTGGATAATTTAAGGGTTGTTAAATAATACATAACCATCTCCCCTGGACAAGAGAGAAGCACCTGTACAGCTGTGGTGAGATTCCAGTGGAAATGTCCAGATGGACATCGCCAAGCAGTTTTTCCTGATCTGCAAGTTACAGTATGATTGCTGTATAGCAGGAATGCAGCAGGTTATTGCAAGATTAAAGCGCCATAAAATAACCACATGGCCAAAAGAGAGTGCTTTTGGTTTTGCTCTTTGCCCTTAAAAGCTATCTTTACTTAGCTGAAGTAGAAATGCCTTGCTCATTCCAGTTTACTTACTAGATCTGTTGCAAACATGCAGACATTTTACTATTGTTATTTCTACTATAGTGGTAAAGAAAATAAGAGGCTGCCAGAATACAGTCGTCCTTTATCTTGGCATATTTCTTTTTATTCCACCCTTGAAGCATAGTAGATGAGCTTTATTTCAAGACTTTGGAAAAGCATTGCTTCCAATACCTTATCTCCAAGTTCTCTTTTTAAAATTTTGATATGGCAGCACTAAGGTTACACCAAGAAATTCCAGGCATGCAGAGTTATAGAAGAGCATTTCTACTGTCTCTTTGCATGGTGGAAAATATTATGCATTAGAAGGGTATTGCCCTAGGAGATCCATTATAATAAATGTAATAATATTTGCCAAGTTCTGCACCTAGGAAAAAGAAACCAAATGCACAGTTACAAGATGGGGGATACGTGGCTCAACCACACTACAAGCGAGAAGGGTCTTGGAATTGATGTCGATCACAAGCTGAATATGAGCCAACAATGTGATGTGGCTGCAAAAAAGGCAAATGCTATTTTGGGCGGCATTCATAGAAGCATCGCTTCCAAATCCGGGGAAGTACTAGTTCCCCTCTACTCAGCACTGGTTAGGCCTCATCTGGAGTACTGTGTCCAGTTCTGGGCACCACACTTGAAGAAGGATGCAGACAAACTGGAGAGGGTTCAGAGGAGGGCAACAAAGATGATCAGGGGACTGGAAACAAAGCCCTATGAAGAGAGACTCAAAGAACTGGGCCTGTTTAGCTTTGAGAAGAGAAGACTGAGGGGAGATATGATAGCACTCTTCAAGTACTTGAAAGGTTGTCACAGAGAAGAAGGCCAGGATCTCTTCTTGATCATCCCAGAGTGCAGGACACGGAATAATGGGCTCAAGTTACAGGAAGCCAGATTCCGGCTGAACATCAGGAAAAACTTCCTGACTGTAAGAGCAATACGACAATGGAACCAATTACCTGGGGAGGTGGTGGGCTCTCCCACACTGGAGGCCTTCAAGACGAGGCTGGACAGCCATTTGTCAGGGATGCTCTGACTTGGATTCCTGCATTGAGCAGGGAGTTGGACTCGATGGCCTTGTAGGCCCCTTCCAACCATACTATTCTATACTATTCTATTCTATACTATACTATTTCAGGGCCAAAGAGGGAAGGAAATACAGTTTTGAAAATACATTTTTCTTGTAAATTGATGGTTACTGTACATTTATGGTTAACAGTCCTTTGACAAATCAGTTTCCAAGCTAAGAAGTTCTGTTTCTTGGCTACATACCAGCCAAGTTGTATAGTGTCTATGATACATCCATTCTTTGATCCTAGCCAGAAATCAAGAAGACCCTAATTACAGACTAATCTGTTTCAGGATTCTCGACCAGCAGGCTGAGATAGAATTGCCAGCTGACTAGTTAAAAACTGGGCTGGTCAGTTTTAGGGTATCAGCTGGGTCAGTTGTCAGATGAGGGTTGGCTGTCAAAGAGCTGACTCTCAAAGGCTCTGGGCTTTTAGCCTTGATGGACTGACATGGTTCCTGTTGTATTTTTGTATTTGGTTGGCTTATCCACTGTACTGGGCTTGCTTGTTGTTGTTTAATTAGGTATCTGTAGTTTTAAGTGTTTTTAAGGTTCTTAGCTGTTTTGACTTCAGCAAAGGAAATCGTTACCTTGTCGTGGTGCTGGAGCTGGAGCACCTCAATGACGTCATGATGCAGTTAGCTCAAAGCTGAAAGGATGGCTAGCAGCCGATGGTGCTGGTGGTGAACGACAAATCCGATGTTCTAAAGATCAACACACCATAGGAACCTGGAATGTAAGATCTATGAGCCAGGGCAAATAGGATGTGGTTATTGGGGAGATGTCAAGATTAAATATAGACATTTTGGGTGTCAGTGAACTGAAATGGACTGGAATGGGCCACTTCACATCAGATGACCACCAGATCTACTACTGTAGACAAGAGGACCACAGAAGAAATGGAGTAGCCTTCATAATTAATAATAAAGTGGCTAAAGCAGTGCTTGGATACAATCCAAAAAATGACAGAATGATCTCAATTTGAATTCAGGGTAAGCCATTGAACATTACAGTGATCCAAATATACGCCCCAACCACAGATGCTGAAGAAGCAGAAGTAGATCAGTTCTGTGAGGATCTGCAGCACCTTGTTGTTCAGTCGTTCAGTTGTGTCCGACTCTTCGTGACCCCATGGACCATAGCACGCCAGGCCTTCCTGTCCTGCGCTCTCTCCCGGAGTGTGCTCAAGTTCATATTCATTGCATCGGTGATGCTATCTAGCCATCTCATCCTCTGCCGTCCCCTTCTCCTTTTGCCTTCAATCTTTCCCAGCATCAGGGTCTTTTCCAGAGAGTTTTCTCTTCGCATTAGGTGGCCAAAATATTTGAGCTTCAGCTTCAGCATCTGTCCTTCCAAGGAGCAGTCAGGGTTGATTTCCTTTAGGATGGACTGATTTGACCTCCTTGCAGTCCAGGGGACTCGTAAGAGTCTTCTCCAGCACCACACTTCGAAAGCATCAATTCTTCGGCGCTCAGCCTTCCTTAGAGTCCAGCTCTCACAGCCATACATTACTACTGGGAAAACCATAGCTTTGATTAGACGGACCTTTGTCGGCAAGGTGATGTCTCTGCTTCTTACTATGCTGTCTAGGTGTGCCATAGCTTTCCTCCCAAGGAGCAAGTGTCTTTTAATGTCATGGCTACAGTCACCATCTGTGGTGATCTTGGAGCCCAGGAAAGTAAAATCTGTCACTGCTTCCATTTCTTCCCCTTCTATATGCCAGGAAGTGATGGGGCCAGATGCCATGATCTTCGTTTTTTTAATGTTGAGTTTCAAACCAGCTTTTGCACTGTCCTCTTTCACCCTCAACAAGAGGCTCTTTAGATCCTCTTCGCTTTCTGCCATTAGGGTGATATCGTCTGCATATCTGAGGTTGTTGATAATTCTCCCAGCAGTCTTAATTCCGACCTGTGATTCATCCAACCCGGCATTTCTCATGATGTACTCTGCATATAAGTTAAATAAGCAGGGTGACAATATGCAGCCTTGTCGTACTCCTTTCCCAATTTTCAACCAATCGGTTGTTCCATGTCTGGTTCTCACTGTTGCTTCTTGACCCTCGTACAAGTTTCTCAGGAGACAGATAAGGTGGTCTGGTACTCCCATCACTTTAAGAATTTACCACAGTTTGTTGTGATCCACACAATCAAAGGCTTTAGCGTAGTCAATGAAGCCGAAATAGATGTTTTTCTGGAATTCTCTTGCTTTCTCCATGATCCAGCGAAAGTTGACGATTTGATCTCTAGTTCCTCTGCCTCTTCGAAACCCAGCTTGTACTTCCGGTAGTTCTCGGTTCGCATACTGCTGAAGCCTAGCTTGTAGGATTTTGAGCATCACCTTGCTGGCATGTGAAATGAGCGCAATTGTGTGGTAGTTTGAACACTCTTTGGCGTTGCCCTTCTTTGGAATTGGAATGTAAACTGACCTTTTCCAGTCTTGCGGCCATTGTTGAGTGTTCCAGATTTGTTGGCATATTGAATGCAGCACTTTAACAGCATCATCTTTTAGGATTTTAAATAGCTCAGCTGGAATACTGTCATCTCCGCTAGCTTTGTTGTTACTAATGCTTCCTAAGGCCCACTTGACTTCACTCTCTAGGATGTCCGGCTCACGTTCAGTGATCGTACTCTCCTGGCTATCAGGGACATTAAGATCTTTCCTGTATAGTTCTTCTGTGTATTCTTTCCACCTCTTCTTAATCTCATCTGCTTCTTTTAGGTCCCTGCCTTCTTTGTCCTTTATCATGCCCGTCTTTGCACAAAACGTTCCCTTGAGATCTCCGATTTTCTTGAAGAGATCTCTAGTCTTTCCCATTCTGTTGTTTTCCTTGATTTCTTTGCATTGTTCATTTAAGAAGGCCTTCTTGTCTCTCCTTGCAATTCTCTGGAACTCTGCATTCAGTTGGATATATCTTCCCCTTTCTCCCTTGCTTTTCGCTTCCCTTCTTTCGTGAGCTACTTGTAAAGCCTCATCAGACAGCCACTTGGCTTTCTTGCATTTCTTTTTCTTTGGGATGGATTTCGTTGCTGCCTCTTGAACAATGTTACGGACCTCCGTCCATAGTTCCTCAGGCACTCTGTCTATCAGGTCTAATCCCTGAAATCTATTCCTTACCTCCTCTGTATATTCATAAGGGACATGATTTAGGTCATACCTGAATGGTTTAATGGTTTTCCCAATGTTCTTCAATTTAAGCTGAAATTTTGCAACAAGAAGCTCATGATCTGAGCCACAGTCAGCTCCAGGTCTTTTTTTTACTGACTGTATAGAGCTTCTCCATCTTTGGCTGCAAAGGACATAATCAATCTGATTTCGATATTGATCATCTGGTGATGTCCATGTGTAGAGTCGCCTCTTGTGCTGTTGGGAAAGAGTGTTTGCTATGATCAGCATGTTCTCTTGGCAAAACTCTATTAGCTTTTGTCCTGCTTCATTTTGTACACCAAGGCCATGCCTGCCTGTTATCCCGGTGATTTCTTGACTTCCTACTTTAGCATTCCAATTCCCTATGATGAAAAGGACATCTTTTTGTGGTGTTAGTTCTAGAAGGTGTTGTAGGTCTTCATAGAACCGATCAACCTCAGCTTCTTCGGCCTCAGTGGTTGGGGCATAGACTTGAATTACTGTGATGTTGAATGGTTTGCCTTGGATTCATACTGAGAATATTCTATCATTTTTAAGATTGTACCCCAGTACTGCTTTTCCCACCCTTTTGTTGACTGTGAGTGCTACTCCATTTCTTCTAAGGGATTCTTGCCCACAGTAGTAGATATGATGGTCACCTGAATTAAATTCGCCCATGCCTGTCCATTTTAGTTCGCTTATTCCCAAGATGTCGATGTTCAATCTTGCCATCTCATGTTTGACCACCTCCAGCTTACCTTGATTCATTGATCTGACATTCCAGGTTCCTAAACAATATTGTTCTTTACAGCATCGGATTTTCTTTTCACCACCAGACACATCCACAGCTGAGTGTCCTTTCGGCTTTGGCCCAGCCGCCTCACTCTTTCTGGCGCTACTTGGAAATACCCTCTGCTCTTCCCCAGTAGTATATTGGACACCTTCCGACCTGAGGCGCTCATCTTCCAGCGTCGTATCTTTTAGCCTTGTGATACGTTCCATGGGGTTTTCTTGGCAAGAATACTGGAGTGGGTTACCATTTCCTTCTCCAGTGGACCACATTTTGTCAGAACTCTCTGCCATGACCTGTCCGTCTTGGATGGGCCTGCATGGCATAGCTTATGGCTTCACTGAGTTACGCAAGCCCCTTCTCCACAACAAGGCAGTGATC
Organism: Heloderma suspectum; assembly: GCF_057233095.1. Classification (NCBI taxonomy): domain Eukaryota; kingdom Metazoa; phylum Chordata; class Lepidosauria; order Squamata; family Helodermatidae; genus Heloderma; species Heloderma suspectum. Next base: position 154,183,541 of record NC_139458.1, on the reverse strand, counting down.
CATGAAGGGGTCTGCAGCACCTACTGTACACCAAAAAAGATGTTATTTTCATTACCGGAGACTGGAATGCTAAGGTGGGTAGTCAAACGACACCTGGAATTACAGGTAAGCATGGTCTGGGAGAACAAAATGAAGCAGGACATAGGCTGATAGAAGTTTGCCAAGACAACTCAATGTGCATAACAAACACTTTCTTCCAAGAACCTAAGAGATGACTTTATACATGGACTTCACCAGACGGTTGACACCAAAATCAGATTGACTACATCCTTTGTAGCCAAAGGTGGCGGATATCTATGCAATTGGTAAAAACAAGACCTGGAGCTGATTGTAGTTCAGATCACGAACTTCTTACTGCACAATTTAGAATCAGACTAAAGAGAATAGGGAAGACCCACAGATCAGTTAGATATGAGCTCACAAATATTCCTAATGAATATGCAGTGGAGGTGAAGAATAGATTTAAGGGGCTAGATTTAGTAGATAGGGTCGCGGAAGAACTATGGACAGAAGTTTGCAACATTGTTCAGGAGGTGGCAACAAAAAAGTCCCAAAGAAAAAGAAAACCAAGGAGGCAAGATGGCTGTCTGCTGAGACACTGGAAGCAGCCCAAGAAAGAAGGAAAGCAACAGTGATAGGGGGAGATATGCCCAATTAAATGCAAAATTCCAGAGGTTATCCAGAAGAGATAAGGAATTATTTTTAAACAAGCAAAGCGTGGAAGCGGAAGAAGATAATAGAATAGGAAGGACAAGAGACCTCTTCCAGAAAATTAGAAACATCGGAGGTAAATTCCAGGCAAAAATGGGTATGATCAAAAACAAAGATGGCAAGGACCTAACAGAAGCAGAAGAGATCACGAAAAGGTGGCAAGAATATACGGAAGGTCTGTATAGGAAGGATAATAATACCGGGGATAGATATGAGCATGTGGTCAGTGAGCTAGAGCCAGACATCCTGAAGAGTGAGGTTGACTGGGCCTTAAGAAGCATTGCTAATAACAAGGCAGCAGGAGATGACGGTATCCCAGCTGAACTGTTTAAAATCTTGCAAGATGATGCTGTCAAGGTGATGCATGCCGTATGCCAGCAAATTTGGAAAACACAAGAATGGCCAACAGATTGGAAAAAATCAACTTATATCCCCATACCAAAAAAGGGAAGCACCAAAGAATGTTCTAACTATCGAACAGTGGCACTTATTTCACATGCCAGTAAGGTATCCTTACTCCAGATCTTGCAAGGTAGACTCCAGCAATTCATGGAACGAGAATTGCCAGATGTACAGGCTGGGCTTAGAAAAGGCAGAGGAACTAGAGACCAAATTGCCAATATCCACTGGATAATGGAGAAAGCCAGGGAGTTTCAGAAAAACATCTATTTCTGTTTTATTGACTATTCTAAAGCCTTTGACTGTGTGCATCATAACAAATTGTGGCAAGTTCTTGGTGGTATGGGGATACCAAGTCACCTTGTCTGCCTCCTGAGGAATCTGTATAACGACCAAGTAGCAACTGTAAGAACAGACCATGGAACAACAGACTGGTTTCAGATTGGGAAAGGAGTACGCCAGGGTTGTATACTCTCACCCTACCTATTCAACCTGTATGCAGAACACATCATGCGACGTGCTGGGCTTGATGAAGCCAAGGCTGGAGTTAAAATCACTGGAAGAAACATTAACAATCTCCGATATGCAGATGATACCACTTTGCTGGCTGAAAGTGAGGAGGAGCTGAGGAACCTCATGACGAAGGTGAAAGAAGAAAGGGCAAAAGCTGGGTTGCAGTTCAACCTCAAAAAAACCAAGATTATGGCAACCAGCTTGACTGATAACAGGCAAATAGAGGGAGAAAACGTGGAGGCAGTGACAGACTTTGTATTTCTAGGCGCAAAGATTACTGCAAATGCTGACCGCAGCCAGGAAATCAGAAGACGTTTACTTCTTGGGAGGAGAGCAATGACAAATCTTGATCAAATAGTTAAGAGCAGAGACATCACACTGACAACAAAGGTCCGCATAGTTCAAGCAATAGTATTCCCCGTAGTAACCTATGGCTGCAAGAGCTGGACTATAAGGAAGGCTGAGCGAAAGAAGATAGATGCTTTTGAACTGTGGTGCTGGAGGAAAATTCTGAGAGTGCCTTGGATTGCAAGAAGATCAAACTAGTCCATACTCCAGGAAATAAAGCCAGATTAGTCACTTGAGGGAATGATATGAAAAACTGAAGTACTTTGGCCACATAATGAGAAGACAGGATAGCCTGGAGAAGATACTGATGCTAGGGAAAGTGGAAGGCAAAAGGAAGAGGAGCCGACCAAGGGCAAGATGGATGGATGATATTCTGGAGGTGACGGACTCGACCTTGGGGGAGCGTGGGTGGCGATGGCCGACAGGAAGCTCTGGCATGGGCAGTGGTCCATTAAATCACGAAGAGTTGGAAGCGACTGACCGAACAACACGCTGTTTTGAAGGCCTATGAGTGGAAAAGGGCTTAATAATATGATAAATCAGGTTGGGGAACCTGTGGCCCTCCAGATGTTGTGGATTACAACTTCCTTCACCCCTGACCATGCTGGCTGGGGCTTTTGGGAGATGGAGCCCAACATTGCAGGTTCCTTGCCCCTGTTATAAATAAAGATGTCACCCCCTGCCATTCCCCTTCGTAATTAATTCATCTATACATTTTGCCCATGCACGCATGCTTGGGGCAGTGTTTGCGGTGTTGACCTGTTCGTACAACATTTGAAGTGGCTGCTGCTGCTGTACCACCCAGCCTGCCCCTCTTGTCTCCTAGGGGTAGCAAACAGCAGCAAGCCAAAGAGAGAGAAGCATGCTTGACTAGCTGGACTGTAGCTGGTGGCACCAACATGATGTTTGTTGCTCTGCCAACTTGCGTTCTCCCACTGCTCAGCCTCCCATTCTACTTTTAATAAGGAGTGCTGGTGAGGAGGGTGATGAATGATTGCCTTGAGCTGGCTCAGCCCGTTCAGTATTAGCGGCAAGAGCAGATGTCTAGGTTGCCTTCTGCTGGTTTGCACCAGCCACTGACTAGCAAGTTGGGTGGTAGGGACAATGAAACTGCCTAATATTTGTTGGATATTTAAACTTTCATACTTTGGTGTCTGCTATTCTGAGGGTCTCAGTTCACAGAGGCATGACAAATTGGATCAGCAATTATTTCACGTCCCTTCCTGTCTTTCTCTGTTTGCATGAAATGTTAAGCCAGGATTTAGCACTATATACAGTCAGGGCCAGAAATATTGGAACAAGGATAACTGTTTTGGCAGTTGGCCTGTGTAGACCACCACATTGAACTTGAAAGGAAACACACCCAGAACGGAGCGAAGTCAAGCTGTAATTCAAGGGGTTTGACAAAAGTGGGGCACTAACCATTCAGGAATTACAGCCAGTGGCATACACACACACCCATCGTTGGTGGCTCATAAGTAATGGAACGAATGGCTGACAAGCAGCTGCATGGCTAGGTGTGGCCTGTTTCCTGGGTGCCCCATGACCAATCAAGCAGATCAAAGGCCTGGAGGTGGTTCTGAGTGTTACATGTGCATTTGGTAGCTGTTCACTGGAACTCCCAACATGAGGTCCAAAGAGGTGTCCATGCGAGTGAAGGAGGCTATCATTAGGCTGAGGAAACAAAATAAACCCATCAGAGAGATTGCAAAAACATTGGGAGTGGCCAGCACAACAGTTTGGAACATCCTGAAAAAGAAGGAATTAACTGGCAAGCTCAGCAACAGCAAAAGGCCTGGCAGACCACGAAGACAACTAAAGTGGATGACCGCAGAATTCTGCTCATGGTGAAGAGGAACCCTTTCATAACATCTAGCCAGGTCAAGAACGCTCTTGCGGAGGTAGGCATGTCATTGTCAACATCTACAGTCAAGAGACGGCTTTATGAATGTAAATACAGAGGCTTCACAACAAGGTGCAAACCACTGGTAACGCTCAAGAACAGACAGGCCAGATTAGCCTTTGCCTGCAAACACCTAAAAAAGCCTGCCCAGTTCTGGAATAAGATTCTTTGGACTGATGAAACCAAGATGAATTTGTACCAGCATGATGGGAAGAGACAAGTATGGCGAAGGAAAGGAACAGCTCTTGATCCAAAGCATTCCACATCATCTGTCAAACATGGTGGAGGCAGTGTTATGGCATGGGCATGTATGGCTGCCAATGGAACCGGGTCACTGGTGTTTGTTTATTGATGACCTGACTGCTGATCAAAGCAGCAGGATGAATTCTGAAGTGTATAGGGCTGTACTTTCTGCTCAGATTCAGCCAAATGCTGCCAAACTGATAGGACGCCGCTTCATATTGCAGATGGACAATGACCCAAAACATACAGCAAAAGCTACCCAAGAGTTTCTCCAGGCAAAGAAGTGGGATGTTCTTCACTGGCCAAGTCAGTCACCTGATCTCAACCCAATAGAGCATGCTTTTCACTTCCTGAAGACAAGACTGACGGCAGAAAGACCGAGAAACAAGCAGCAGCTGAAGGCAGCTGCAGTAAAGGCCTGGCAAAGCATCTCTAGGGAGGAAACTCAGCATTTGGTCATGTCCATGGGTTCCAGACTTTAGGCAGTCATTGACCGCAAAGGATTTTTGTCCAGCTATTAAAGAAGATCCTTAAGTTTGAAATGATGTTGGTTTGTTCCATTACTTATGAGCCACTAATTTGGGGTGTGTGTGTATGCCACTGGCTGTCCTTCCTGAATGGTTAGTGCCCCACTTTTGTCAAACCCCTTGAATTACAGCTGAAAGTCCTGACTTCGCTCCCATCTGGGTGTGTTTCCTTTCAGCTTCAATGTGGTGGTGTACAGAGGCCAACTGCCAAAACAGTTATCCTTGTTCCAATATTTCTGGCCCTGGCTGTATAGGAGCTGGAACAAGCCCAAGGGAATCTTGAGGTTTATATGCTCCCCCCTTCTCCATTGTGGCCAGGAGGTGGACTCCTGCTGAGTTTAGTTTGATTTTACATGAAAGCAGGCTTGTCATTATGTTCCAGTCAGAGATTGTGGTTTAAAACAAACTCTGGTCAGTTTCGAAACAAGCCAGCTTTAAACCCTGGATTGTTTTGCTGGTTTGTTTCACTAACCATAATTTGTTTTAAAACATGACCTCTGGTTCAAATGCAATAAAAAGCCAGCTTTCGTGTAAAGTGAAATGAAACCCAGCAGGAGTCGTTCTCCCAGCCACGCTAATAAAAGAGCAGGGAAGGGGGAACACACAAACCTTAGGATTCGTTTGGGCTTGTTCCAGTTCATGCATTTAGAGCTTCAATCCTGGCTTAGAGTTATATGTGAACCAGGCCTTTCTGTCTGTCTTTTGTGCATTTCAGAACTAAAACAGGAATTAAACTATCATTTTGTCAAATCAACATTTCAGGAAACTGGGTGACTCTTCCTCTATGTTCTCTAGAATAAGGGGCATCCACTAATGTTTTGCAGGCATAAGATAATCTGCGGGAGGGACATCTGGGAGTGAAATTTATTTCATTTTTAAAGCTTTTTTTCTTTTTCTTTTTTAAAGAAAATACTTGAATACTTAATATGGAAAATGTTTTGTTTGCCATGGCTTCAAACAAAGGAAAGGTTGATTTCAAATTGTTTATAAGAGAATTGTGTGCTATTATTATGTTTTAAATAAATACTAAAAATGCAGTACACAGGAGGTTGTTTTGTTTTAATAACAATACTCTGTTTTCCACTGGCAAGCTGCTGGAGAGACATCCAGACCTTCTGAACGAAGCACGTGGCCATTAGCTATTTAGTACCAAGCAAATATTAGCTCTCACAGTTAAGGCTGTGGACCTCTGTCAGTGCTTTTGATTATTGCTTTTGATTAAGAGGTGCTCTTAGACATTTCTGGAATAAATATCCACAGTGTTATATCAAGTAGCAGGAGTTAACCAATGCAATTAGTAAGGAAATCCTTTTTTAAAACAACATTGTTTAATGGGGTACCACTGGGGTGTAGTAGTTATAACATTGGACTAGAACTTGGGAGACCCGGGTTCAAATCATTACTCAATCATGAAGTTCACTGGGTGGCTTTGAGCCAGTCAGTGACTCTCAGCCTAATCTACCACACAGGATTGTTGTGAGAATAACATAGAGAGGAGGAAGATAATGTACACCCATGTACAAGGGCAGGCAACGCTTTTGGCACCGCAAGCATATTTCACCAGTTAAAAAAGTGTCTGTGGGCACTGGCTGCTGCCATTCTCACCTCCTCCTGCTCCAAGTGTCCTTCCCTCCACCACCATCATGCTCACCTTCTTCTCTTCCTCCTCCCACAAAAAAGGTCCTCCCCCGGCCGCGCTCGCCTCCTCTCCCTGCCTTCGCTGCACTTACCTCCACCTCCCACCCAAAATGTCCTTTCCCCTGCTTCCTATTTCCCCCTGCCATCGTGTTCACCTCAGCAGCCCTACTGAGGAAGTGGTGAATGGAAATCTTGGATAGGAGGAGGAGTTGAGTGCAGTGGGAATGGCAGGGGAGGAAGTGAGCACAGTGGGAACAGGAGGACATTTTGGGTAGAAGGAGGAGGAAGTGAGTGGCAGCAGCGAGGAGCAGGAAATGGAGAAGGTGTGGAAGAAAATGAAAGCCTGAAGGGGGACCAGCAGGCACACTCAGGGTCTTGGCAGGTGCTGCTGTGCCCGTGGGCACTGTGTGACTGATCCTTGATGTATGCCGCCTTGGGTTCCTTGGAGGAAATGGTGTGATATAAATGTAACAAACAAACACATTTAATTTTTCATATAATCATAAATGTGGACGGGGCGTGTTTGTAGGCCATCTAGTCCAACCCCCTGTTCAATGTAAGAAATCCAGAGCTAGAGCCCCCAATAGATGGCTGTTCAGTCCCTGTTTGAAGACTGTCAGCGAGGGAAAGCCACTTATCACCACCACACTGGGTAATTTTCCTTTTGTCGAACTGCTCTTACCAGTAGAGCAGTCGCTCTGATGTCAGTGGGGCAGTGAATCCGCTCTGGGTTTCAGACAGAACTCTAAAAGAGCTATCCAAGGTGCTGAACCCTATCTCAAAACTAGGTTCAGCTCCTTGGATAGGTCCTTTAGAGTTCTGACTGAAACCCAGAGCAGATTCACCACCCTACTGACATCTCTTACCATCAAGATGTTTCTCCAAATGTTCAGCCCAAATCTACCCGCCTGTAACTTGAGCCCATCAGATCTAGAACTGCCCCCTCGGACAGCAGAGAATAAGTTTTTGTCTTGTTTGTGGCAGTCCCTGAGTTATTTGAAGAGTGCCACTACTGTATTCCCTTCAGTCTTCTCTTTTCTAGGCCAGACATAACCAGTTCCTTCAACCTTTCCTCACAGAACCTGTTTTCCGTATCCTTGACTGAATTTGTTGCTCTCCTCTGATCAACTTCCAGTTTATCTACATCCATCTTAAAGTGCAAGATCCAGAACCAGGGTTGATTAAAAAAAAATAAATGATTTAAAAATAATAATAAAAAATAAGGTTGTGTTTTTTTAAAATTTTAATCGGATTGTTTTGATTTAAATCAGATTTTGAATTTTTCTTAAAACGATTAGTAAAAAAAGAGCCTAGGTCAAAGATATCATCATGAATACTAATTATAAATCTTCTAATTATATTCTATGAATATGTTAACAGCAGTTTATGGAAATGGGAGACAACCTGATCGGTCCTATTCTGCACTGCAGGTGGTGTACAGAAGTGCGTGCTTGCTTGCTCTCACTCTCTCAAGGCCTTGCCTCTCTCTATGTGCAAAGAGAAGGTCAATTAATAGAGAATTTGGGGAGATGGAGTAGGTCTGCAAGGCGGAGGAGTCTGGATATAAATGCAAGGGACAGGGGAGGGGAATAGAAAGTGAAACCAGATGGGTGGAGCAATATCCACAGTGATCTTGAGTTAACTGTACCACCCAATATTTTAAGTTTCTCAATTTGGTTGTAATTGCCTAAATTTTATTTTTTACAGAACTTTACATTTATCTAAAAACTGAAATAGTTAACCATTCAAAAACCCATGTGTGTGTTTTGCTACTGTTATTGTTTGTTTATTCTTCTGATTAGTTTTCTTCTTCAACTGTCTTATTAGTACAATTTAAAAGCCTGTTTGGTGATGGTGATTCTGGCACATGACAAAAATATCATGATTAATTGAACAGTTGGAGCTGGTTCATTTCCTGAATGACTTCACATGTTCATTCCACTTTAGTACTAAAATGACCAAATCCTATTTTTGATGAAAATTAATCTGAAGACAGTTCAGAATAATTGCTTGGTGTGTACTTACCTTCTAATGAAACCTACATCTCTGAATATGTATTAAGGTTATATTAAACAATAACGTACTTCTGCTGAAAATAATTAAATAGAAACTTCCTCACTAGTGATTTAAACTGTGATTTAAATAATTAGAATTGACTCCTTCAAGGAAGAGATTTAAATCATGATTGAAATCAATTTGATTGAAATCAAATCAACCCTGTCCAGAACTGATCAAAGTAGTCCAGGCTAGTGCAGAATCCAATGGAACTATTACTTATTACTTTATGTGACTTGGGAAGTACGTACATAGGAATCTGCCTTGTACTGAGCCAGACCATTGGTCCATCTAGCCCAGCATTGTCAGCACTGACTGGCAGCAGCTCTCCAGAGTTTTGGGCAGGGATTTTTCCAGCCCTACCTGAAGATGTCGGGGATTGAGCCTGCGACCTTCTGCATGCAAAGCAGGTGCTCTGCCACTGAGCCATGGCCACACCACCACCAGTATGTTTCTATGAGGCTGCAATCCTCATTGCAATCCTATGAGGCTGCAATCCTCACTTGCCTGGGAGTAAGTCTCAACATCAGTGGGACTTACCTCTGAGTAGACAACTATGGGATTCAGGGTGTTGTCAAGGGCTCCTTGGAGGCCCCTCTCAGTCTAATCCAGTAGCCACGTCCAGACACAGACAAATGGATTCTTTTCAAAGCTTTATTCCTCTTTTACAACTTAACAACTCTACCGTTTGCAACTAGATATGAGCAGCAGAGTACCTATGCCCTAAGTTGGAACAGTTGGTCCCCGTTTGAAAGGGAATTACTGGCAGACCCCTGAACTTAAGGGCTAGGGAGAGTCCCTCCCCTTTTCCCTTGGATCCTCTGGGCACAACTGTTGTTTGCGTGCCAACCGGGCACTACGCCTCCTTTCTGCGCCCTCCATTTGGCGCTGCTCTCTGCGTCGGCGTCGCGCGTCCATCAATTCTGCTTCCCGCGCTCTGTCACTCCCAGGACTGCTATCTAAGCTAGGAATGCTGGTGGGAAGAATCTCTGTCAGCTGTTGGCCTTGGGAAAGAGGAGCGCGCTCCTCTCCCAGGAGCGACTGCTCTTCCTCAGAATCAGAACTACTCTGGGATTCTATGGGCTCAGTGTCCACCCTGACATCATCCCCGCTCCCATGAGGCCCCCCCTCGTGCTCCTCTCCTGGGGCCCCGGGTTTGTGGGGGTACAGCTGGTGGAAGTGCCTCAGCAGCAATGGAACATGCACATTTTCCACGGGTTCCCAGGATCGCTCATCAGGCCCGGACCCCTTCCAGTCCACCAGATATTGCAAGCAGCCATGAAAAAGGTGGGAGTCCAGAATCTCCATGACCTCAAACTCCTCCTCCCCCTCCACCAGCACTGGTGGCGGGGGGGAGCCGACTGAGCAATGAGGGTCACCAGAAACCAGGGGGGACAACAAGGACCGATGAAAAGCAGGATGGATCTTCATGGAGGGGGGGAGAGCCAGGCGAAAAGCAACAGGGTTAATCTGGGCCGTAATCTGGAAAGGCCCCGTGCGGCGAGGCGCGAGCTTCCTTGCGGGCGAGTGAGAGGGGAGGTATTGGGTGGACAACCAAACCCAGTCCCCCGGTTGCAGAGATGGACCCAGCTGGCGCCGCCGGTCTGCAGAGGCCTTGTAGGCTGTCTTGGCTTGCTCAAGGGAGTCCCGTAAGAGGTGGTGTACCGCTCGCAACTCCTCTAAAAAGTCCTGGGCTGCTGGCACCGAAGAGGGAGCTAGGGTGGATGGGAAGGCCTTGGGGTGGTAACCAAAATTGGCAAAAAATGGAGTTTGGCGGGTGGAAGCATGGCAGGCATTGTTATAAGCAAATTCTGCGAGAAGCAGCAAGGAAAACCAGTCATCCTGCTGGTAATTGACATAACAGCGCAGATATTGCTCCAGAGTCGCATTGGTGCATTCGGTCTGACCGTCCGTCTGTGGACGCAAGTAGCTCCCTCCAGAAATGGGCAGTGAATTGAGGCCCTCTATCTGAAATGAGACCCTCGGGCCATCCGTGGAGGCGGAAAACATGCGCCACGAACAGCTCTGCCATCTCCCTGGCTGTGGGCAACCCAGAGCAGGGGATGAAATGGGCCATCTTAGAAAACAAATCCACCACCACCAGAATAGTGGTCTTACCGTGTGGGCGAGGCAAGTCAGTGATGAAGTCAAGGGAGAGCAGTTTCCAAGGTCCTGAGGGAGTAGGCAGGGGGTGAAGCAAGCCTGTGGGCTTGCCTGAGGGGGCCTTCGCCCGCTGGCAGGTTGGACAGGAGGTGACATAGGACTTGACGTCCTGACACACACGAGGCCACCAAAAATCCCTCGTCACTCCATGCAGGGTCTTGGCGACGCCAAAATGCCCAGCTGTGGGGGAGTCGTGGCACTGATGGAGGACCTTCTTGTGGAGGGGTCTAGAAGGCACATAGACCCGGCCGGAATGGCAAAGCAGGCCACCTCGCAAAGAGAAGGGGGTAGAGTGGGGGGGGGCAGAAGCTAGCCCCAATTCCTCCACCTTTGTGCGAACAAAAGCATCCTGAGCCTGTGCAGAGAGAAGGAGCTCCTCCCAAGAGTGAGGCATCGCAGCTGCCGCCAGGCCTTGGGGGGGAAGAATCAGAGACGGGGGGGATTTTCCTCACTCCCTGGCTTGAGGTCAGGCTTACGAGAAAGAGCATCCACTTGTAGGTTGTCTTGAGGCTTTCACATGGCAAATCTTAAGGTGGAACCGAGAAAAAAAAAGCGACCACCTAATCTGCCGCTGGTTTAAGGCACGGGCTGTCTGAAGATGTTCGAGGTTGCGATGGTTGGTTCTAACTTCAACTGGGTGCTGCGCCCTCTCCAGGAGATGACGCCAGGTCTCCAAAGCGGACTTGATGGCCAACAGTTCCTTCTCCCAGATGGTATAATTCCTCTCAGACATGGTCAGTTTCCTGGAGTGGTAGGCGCAGGGTTGCAGCCCGCTGCCCTCCCGATCTGGCTGAAAGAGTACCGCCCCCACCACGAAGTCAGAGGCATCAGTCTGCACTACAAAAGGCTTCCTCAGGTCGGGATGTAACAGGATCGGCTCAGAACTGAAAAGCTTCTTAAGTTCCTCGAAAGCCTGTTGGGCAGATGCCGTCCAATGAAAAGGAGATTTCTTGCCCTTAAGGAGGTCCGTGAGAGGAGAAGTCAGCCGAGCAAAACTGGGCAGGAACTTTCTGTAAAAATTAGCAAAACCCAGAAAACGTTGCAAGCCCTTCTTGGTGGATGGAGCCTGCCAGGAGAGGACAGCCTGGACCTTTGCAGGATCCATCCTGATACCGTCTGGCGAAATAATGTAGCCAAGGAAGTCCAAAGAGGTTAGGTCAAACGCACATTTCTCCAGCTTGGCATAAAGATGGTTCTCGCGGAGGCACTGGAGGACGGCGGAGACATGAAGCTGATGGGCGTGGGGGTCCTCAGAAAATATAAGTAAATCATTGAGATAAACAATGAGGAAAGTGTCGAAATAGTCCCGGAAGACGGCATTCATAAAACGCGAAAAAGTGGGGGGGGGGCGCAGGCGAGCCCAAAAGGCATCACTAGGTATTCATACGCTCCGTACCTGGCCCCGAAACTGGTCTTCCACTCATCCCCCTCCCGGATGCAAATGAGATTGTATGCATTACGCAGGTCCAACTTTGTGAAAATCTTGGCTCGCCCCAGGCGCTCCAGCATCTCAGGTATGAGGGGGAGGGGGTACTTGTCAGGAATGGAGACTGAATTTAGATTTCTGAAATCGTGCACCGGGCGGAGCTCTCCAGATCGTTTGGCCACAAAGAAAGTAGGAGCACAGGCGGGGGAGGAAGACGGGCGAATGAAACCACGTTTGAGATTTTTGTCCAAAAACTCCCGCAGAGCTCGAAGTTCCGGCTCCGACATTGAATACAGCCAGCCAGCGGGGATGGTTGCCCCCGGAATGAGGTTAATGGCACAGTCAAAAGGGCGGTGGGGGGGAAGCCGGTCAGCCTTCTTCTTGTCAAACACATCCCGAAAAGCTGCATACTTGTCTGGGAGGATGACGGTAGCTGAAGGACTGCCAGAAGCAGACAAGGAGGGGGAGGAAAGGGTTAAGGCCTGGGCTCGGACTGGCACCTCCTCCGGGAGGCAATGCTCCCAGCAGTAGGGAGACGCAAACTCCACTTGCTGAAGCCCCCAAGAAATCTGAGGGTTGTGCTTAGAGAGCCAGGAAACACCCAGCACGATTAGGTATAAGGGAACCTTGGCTAAGTGAAACTGAATCTGCTCAACGTGGGACTGGGTGTGCAGAATGAGCGGAACTGTAATACGGGTCACCGCGTCCAAAGAGAGAGGACGCCCATCAATGGTCTCCACTGCCAAGGGGGCAGGAAGGGGCAGGGTAGGAATTTTGTGGAAGAGGGCGAAGGTCTCATCCATGAAACTGGTCATAGCCCCCGAGTCCACTAAAGCTAGGGCCTCCACCCCACCCCACTGAGAGGAGCGGAGGTGAACATGCAATAGCAGATGGGAGGGGGGGGTTGGGGAAAGCACCCACCCAGTGGGGAACTGACCCCCACACTGGAGGCCCCCAACAAGCTTGGGGGGCAGTCTAGTCAGGCCTGGGGATGAGGAGGAGGAGGGGGAAGGAGAGGAGGAGGAGGCAGCAGAGCTGTGGATTTAACTCGGCAGGTCTTGGCGAAATGCCCCAGCTTTCCACATTGAAAACATCAGCACTCAGCATGCCGGCGCTCAAGCTCCTCTGGCGGCAGTGAGGCTCGGGTAGCTCCCAGCTGCATCGGGGTCTCCTCCACCCCCAGCGCTGGAGCGGGGGGTGGGGGAGGAGGCAGGAAACATGGGGGAATGGGAGGAGGGAAATCCCGGCCCCCGGTGCCCCGCCGGGTCTGCCAGTGTCCCTCCAGCCGACTATCTGAAGGCAGGTCTGGATGAGGTCCTCCAAAGTAGGCGGGCTGGGCGTGCGCGCCAACTCATCTAAGATGTCGTCGTTCAAACCATCCAAAAACTGAGCCACTAGCGCGGCATCATTCCACTGAAAATCCTGCATCAGCAAGCGAAAGGTTGTTGCGTAGCTGGAAACTGAGTCCTTGCCCTGCCGGAGGCGGCGAATCTCCCAAGAAGCCGTCTGCGTGCGCAGGGGGTCACCGAAAAAACGTGCCATGGCTGTCATGAAACCTTGAGAGTCCCCGAGCAGGGGGTCATTAGCGAGCAGGAGCCCCGAAGCCCATTTAGCTGCCATGCCTGACAGTAGGTTAATGATGAAACCCACACGAACCTGTTCCGTCTGGAAATCCTCAGGCCTAAGATGCATGTACAGCTCTGATTGGGCCCTGAAAATCTGAAAAAGTCCTTTCTCACCAGAAAACTTCTCTGACAAAGCCACTGGGCACTTGCGGCGGGGGGGAATCGGAGGTGGAGGGGGTTGAACCGCAGCCTGTAGATTCTGCGTGGCAGCCATCAGTTGAGCCATCTGATCACGGAGCAGCTGGTTCTCTTGTGCTAGAGCTTGCACCGCTGGGTCCCTGGCACCCTCCATAAGGCAATAGGAGAAGAGAGAGGGGGGGCGGGGGAAAGAGGAATGGGGACCAAGCTGTCAAGGGCTCCTTGGAGGCCTCTCTCAGTCTAATCTAGTAGCCAAGTCCAGACACAGACAAATGGATTCTTTTCAAAGCTTTATTCCTCTTTTACAACTTAACAACTCTACTGTTAGCAAGTACTTATGAGCAGCAGAGTACCTATGCCCTACATTGGAACAGTTGGTCCCCGTTTGAAAGGGAATTACTGGCAGACCCCTGAACTTAAGGACTAGGGAGAGTCCCTCCCCTTTTCCCTTGGATCCTCTGGGCGCAGCCGTTGTTTGCGTGCCAACCGGGCACTACGCCTCCTTTCTGCGCTCTCCATTTGGCGCTGCTCTCTGCGTCGGCGTCGCGCGTCCATCAATTCTGCTTCCCGCGCTCTGTCACTCCCAGGACTGCTATCTAAGCTAGGAATGCCGGTGGGAGGAATCTCTGTCAGCTGTTGGCCCTGGGAAAGAGGAGCGCGCTCCTCTCCCAGGAGCAACTCCTCTTCCTCAGAATCAGAACTACTCTGGGATTCTATGGGCTCAGTGTCCACCCTGACAGGTGCAGTCCTATGGACTGTGCCCTCGCTGCTTGGAAGCCCCCGAACTTGGAGGCTTCTGAGATTCCTATGCCTTGCTGGGTCGAAGGATGGGAGGAGAAAAGGGAAAATAATAGCTATGTAGGTAATCAACATTATAATAGAAAGGGGTTGGGATATGAAAAGAAAGAAAATAGGATGGTAGGTTTTCTATGGAGTATATAATGGTTATTTATACCTGCATTTCCACAATGTGTGGGTCAGTTACATTTTGTAAATGCTCAAACAACCTTCTCAATATTTTGTGTGCTCCATAGCTTGGATAAACATCTGATACGTAATCTATCTCACAAAGTGCGCTCTGATTTGGTGCAATCACTGGTGTGCTATCATCATTATTTGTTGCTGTGCTGCATGACACCATAAGTTTCTGTATTACATTCTTCCTTTTAGAAGCATGGACACAACAGCAGGTAAAGGAGTAATCTAATCTATGGCAAATTTAATATAAAGGACATCATTAATGGTATGCTTCATAATCTTGGAAACAAAGTGCTCTGGGTTTTGGTAATAACCAACAGTATACCTAATTCCCCAAAGAGGATTTGATGAATTTATGGAATATATGGCCACATGGGTACTAGCTAATAAGGTCAGGGCATTTATCCTTTTGCTGAGGATGCCTGTAGGCATTCTCCTGCCATATACCGGAAGAAATTTTACAATTCTAAGAGCAAAGTGTGGTGGAAGTGGTTTCAAGACACATTGTGTGAAAACAAGAATGCCTAAAGCTCTCTGTTCAGGCGTTATGCCAGAACAGGATAATTATACACATGTAAGGGGCATGGGCTGTGTGCATTGGCCCTGCTCTTCACATACCTGTACCCCCCATTTCCCCAAGCCCTCAGTTCCCAATCTACCCCCCCCCGCTTCCCCTACCCCACGTGTGATGGGGAAAAAGGAGGGCTCCCAATCCCTTGGAGAGTTCTACTTGCATAGCAAGGTTAGGAACAGAGCTGGGGAAGTTGGGGGCCGGGCCAGCATCTGTGGCTCCATGCCCCTTACATTTGTTTGTAACGCAGTTTTGTTGTTGTTGTTGTTCAGTCATTAAGTCATGTCCGACTCTTCATGACCCCATGGGCCATAGCACGCCAGGCCTTCCTGTCCTGCGCTCTCTCCCGGAGCGTGCTCAAGTTCATATTCATTGCATCGGTGATGCTATCTAGCCATCTCATCCTCTGCCGTCCCCTTCTCCTTTTGCCTTCAATCTTTCCCAGCATCAAGGTCTTTTCCAGTGAGGATTCTCATCGCATTAGGTAGCCAAAATATTTGAACTTCAGCTTCAGTATCTGTCCTTCCAAGGAGCACTCAGGGTTGATTTCCTTTAGGATGGACTGATTTGACCTCCTTGCAGTCCAGGGGACTCGTAAGAGTCTTCTCCAGCACCACAGTTCGAAAGCATCAATTCTTCGGCGCTCAGCCTTCCTTATAGTCCAGCTCTCACAGCCATACATTACTACTGGGAAAACCATAGCTTTGATTAGACGGACCTTTGTCGGCAGAATGATGTCTCTACTTCTTACTATGCTGTCTAGGTTTGCCATAGCTTTCCTCCCAAGGAGCAAGTGTCTTTTAATTTCATGGCTACAGTCACCGTCTGCGGTGATTTTGGAGCCCAAGAAAATAAAATCTGTCACTGCTTCCATTTCTTCCCCCTCTATATGCCAGGAAGTGAGGGGGCTAGATGCCATGATCTTCGTTTTTTTAATGTTGAGTTTCAAACCAGCTTTTGCACTCTCCCCTTTCACCCTCAGCAAGAGGCTCTTTAGATCCTCTTTGCTTTCTGCCATTAGGGTGGTATCATCTGCGTATCTGAGGTTGTTGATAATTCTCCCGGCGACCTTAATTCCGACCTGTGATTCATCCAACCCGGCGTTTCTCATGATGTACTCTACAAATAAGTTAAATAAGCAGGGCGACAATATGCAGCCTTGTCGTACTCCTTTCCCAATTTTGAACCAATCGTTTGTTCCCTGTCTGGTTCTTACTGTTGCTTCTTGACCCTCGTACAGGTTTCTCAGGAGACAGGTAAGGTAGTCTGGTACTCCCATCACTTTAAGAATTTGCCAGAGTTTGTTGTGATCCACACAATCAAAGGCTTTAGCGTAGTCAATGAAGCAGAAATAGACGTTTTTCTGGAATTCTCTTGCTTTCTCCATGATCCAGCGAATGTTGGCAATTTGATCTCTAGTTCCTCTGCCTCTTCGAAACCCAGCTGGTACTTCCGGTAGTTCTCGGTTCGCATACTGCTGAAGCCTAGCTTGTAGGATTTTGAGCATCACCTTGCTGGCATGTGAAATGAGCGCAATTGTACGGTAGTTTGAACACTCTTTGGCATTGCCCTTCTTTGGAATTGGAATGTAAACTGACCTTTTCCAGTCTTATGGCCACTGTGGAGTGTTCCAAATGTGTTGGCATATTGAGTGCAGCTCTTTAACAGCATCATCTTTAGGATCTTACATAGCTCAGCTGGAATACTGTCATCTCCGCTAGCTTTGTTGTTGGTAATGCTTCCTAAGGCCCACTTGACTTCACTCTCTAGGATGTAGGGCTCAAGTTCAGTGACCGCACTATCATGGCTATCAGGGACATTAAGATCTTTCCTGTATAGTTCTTCTGTGTATTCTTTCCACCTCTTCTTAATCTCATCTGCTTCTGTTAGGTCCCTGCCTTCCTTGTCCTTTATCAAGCCCGTCTTTGCACAAAATGTTCCCTTGAGATCTCCGATTTTCTTGAAGAGATCTCTAGTCTTTCCCATTCTATTGTTTTCCTCTATTTCTTTGCATTGTTCATTTAAGAAGTCCTTCTTGTCTCTCCTTGCTATCCTCTGGAACTCTGCATTCAGTTGGATAGATCTTCCCCTTTCTCCCTTGCTTTTCACTTCCCTTCTTTCCTCAGCTAGTTGTAAAGCCTCATCAGACAGCCACTTTGCTTTCTTGCATTTCTTTTTCTTTGGGATGGATTGAGTTGCTGCCTCTTGAACAATGTTACGGACCTCCGTCCATAGTTCCTCAGGCACTCTGTCTTTCAGGTCTAATCCCTTAAATCTATTTGTCACCTACACTGTATATTCATAAGGGACATGATTTAGGTCATACCTGAATGGTTTAGTGGTTTTCCCTATGTTCTTCAATTTAAGCTGAAATTTTGCAACAAGAAGCTCATGATCTGAGCCACAGTCAGCTCCAGGTCTTGTTTTTACTGACTGTATAGAGCTT
This sequence comes from Heloderma suspectum, assembly GCF_057233095.1. NCBI lineage: Eukaryota > Metazoa > Chordata > Lepidosauria > Squamata > Helodermatidae > Heloderma > Heloderma suspectum. The sequence continues at coordinate 154,165,857 of NC_139458.1, read as the reverse complement.
CTCCATCTTTGGCTGCAAAGGACATAATCCATCTGATTTCGATATTGATCATCTGGTGATGTCCATGTGTAGAGTCGCCTATTGTGCTATGAAAAGAGTGTTTGCTATGATCAGTGTGTTCTCTTGGCAAAACTCTATTAGCCTTTGTCCTGCTTCATTTTGTACACCAAGGCCGTGCTTGCCTGTTATCCCAGTGATTTCTTGACTTCCTACTTTAGCATTCCAATCCCCTATGATGAAAAGGACTTCTTTTTTTGGTGTTAGTTCTAGAAAGTGTTGTAGGTCTTCATAGAACTGATCAACCTCAACTTCTTCAGCCTCAGTGGTTGGGGCATAGACTTGAATTACTGTGATGTTGAATGGTTTGCCTTGGATTCGTACTGAGATCATTCTCATAGAATCATAGAATCATAGAATAGTAGGGTTGGAAGGGGCCTACAAGGCCATCGAGTCCAACCCCCTGCTCAGTGCAGGAATCCAAGTCAGAGCATCCCTGACAAATGGCTGTCCAGCCTCGTCTTGAAGGCCTCCAGTGTGGGAGAGCCCACCACCTCCCCAGGTAATTGGTTCCATTGCCGTATTGCTCTGACACTCAGGAAGTTTTTCCTGATGTTCAGTCGGAATCTGGCTTCCTGTAACTTGAGCCCATTATTCCGTGTCCTGCACTCTGGGATGATCAAGAAGAGATCCTGGCCTTCCTCTCTGTGACAGCCTTTCAAGTACTTGAAGAGTTTTTGAGTTTTTTTCTCTTGTTTTTGAGATTGTACCCCAGTACTGCTTTGAGATTGTCCCACCCTTTTGTTGACTATGAGTGCTACTCCATTTCTTCTAAGGGATTCTTGCCCATAATAGTAGATATTTTGGTCACCTGAATTAAATTCGTCCATGCTTGTCCATTTTAGTTCACTGATTCCTAAGATGTCGATGTTCAGTCTTGCCATCTGATACTACTGGGGAAGAGCAGAGGGTATTTCCTAGTAGCGCCAGAAAGAGTGAAGCATTTGGGCCAAAGTCGAAAGGACACTCAGCTGTGGATGTGTCTGGTGGTGAAAAGAAAATCCGATGCTGTAAAGAACAATATTGTTTAGGAACCTGGAATGTAAGATCAATGAATCAAGGTAAGCTGGAGGTGGTAATGCAGCTTAGCTGGCAGCAAATGTGTGTTAGTTCAAAGCGCTTCCTCTTTAATTTAGAATGTCTGCCTTTAGCCATGTAATGTCCTCTGATTTTTACCCCTCTGCTGTAAAGCCTGGTTCTGCCTGGTGGTCTAGACTGAATACTGGGGCCATTGGTAAGGCTTTGCTTCCTGAAATCTCACACAAAAATCTGAATATCAGGGTTAATGCATTAAAACTTTAAATGCTATCAGTGCTTTTAATCTTTTTATATTAGTGCCCAAACAAAAAAGGTTGAAATTCTGCCATCTGGTATGTCTTGAGGAAGTCCCCTTGATTCCAAGGGAACTTACGCATGAGTATGCAAGCTCAGAGTTTTTACTAGCAAGACAAAAGGATTGCACATTTCTCTGTGGTATTAGGGAAGGCAAGCAAGCCATCGTTACAGGAAGAATTTAGCCCTTGATAGGAGGTGACAGTTATTCAGCATCTGTGCACTCAGGGGATGAAAGTAAAATTGATGAATGCATGACTAAATCTAAGACATGCCTTTTAATTTTGCCACAATAGAGAATGGGGGGAAAGTCGATTAGGAAGTACAGCAGAGGATGTTGCTGGCAGGCAGCCTTCCCTTCTACCTAGTCCCAATGATTCCCAGGAACAGCGAACCTAAGACAAATATAGAAACTCTGAAAAGCATTAATTGTATTTTTCTGGAGAAGGATTTGGGTAAAACGGGAATTCATTTGTTTCCTGATTTTTGGATTGCAAAGGGAGGAAAGGAGGAGCAAATCTGAGCATAGTTACGCATGGCAACCAGCGCCACTGACTGTACTCATAAGTCTTTAAAAATAGCATGGTGGGTAGCAAATCCCTAGGGGACATACTTTGTTCATTGCTCCTACTTATTCGCATTCATGGTTAATTTCCTGGCTGCATGTTATCAGGGTATCTCCAAAAAGACACTATTTGAATTTTAGCCCTATAAACCCTACAGCAGCCTTCCCCAACCTAGTGCCGTCCAGATGTTTTGGACTACAACTCCCAGGATTCCTGGCAATTGGCCATGCTGGTTTGGACTGATGGGAACTGAAGTCCAAAATATCTGGAGGGCACCAGGTTGGGGAAGGCTGCCCTGCAGGAAATAATTGCAGAAGGAATAGCTAAGTGAATACTACACATATTTGTCTGCCACAGGCTTGCTTACACTTAACCTTGCCCCACCACACTTGAATTAAAATGCATTGTTCTGAATGGAACATTAGTCCCAAGGTTTAAATGCTGCAGGATGTGGAAAATAGTAAGGACCTAAGGGCTGCCTTGTAGTTCAGACCAAGTGTAGCACTATTTTCTGACCCCAGTCACCAGCCATAATTAGTTTGCAAGCATGGCATGAAGGAGACGGCCATCCCCTATTGTTGACCAGGGGCACCCAGGACTCCAAGGTATACTGCCTTTGAACATGAGTTTTCCATTCTTAGTTATTGTGTTTAATAGCCACTGATAGACCTTTTTGATGTATGTTGGTTGTAAGTCACTGAATTAACTTAAAAATGGCAAAATATATTTTTTTTGGCCTGCACAAAACAAGACACTTAATAGTAGCATTTCAGCCTGAAAAACTCCCCAATCTGGTGCCTTTCAGATACTTAAAAATAGTGTGTAAGTGCATTAGCATAAATTGGGATGGTTTTCATAGACACTGAAGAGAAGGGAATAATTTTGCCTTTGAACAACAGGTCAATATATAAAGCATGATTCATTTCACCCACCTCTTCTACAGAATTTGGCAGGAATCTAACAGCCTGCTGCAATGTCAGGCAAGTGTTTAGACCAGGTAATCGACTACGCCGACCTGGCTTGTGTTACCGAAACCTGGTTGGATGAACAGGGAGGAGACAGTCTTTCCCAACTTTGTCCACCAGGGTTTCTCGTGCAGCACCAAGCTCGATTAGAAGGGCGAGCCGGGGGGTAGCCTTGGTCTATCAGGATTCTGTCCCCCTGGTCAGATTCTCTATCCAACAGTCAGCCAATTTTGAGTGTTTGTACCTGGTGCTGGGCACCCAAGACAGGATAGAGATTTTGTTGGTGTACCACCCACCCCGTTACCCAACAGTCTTCCTGCCTGAGCTGCCTGAGGTGGTCTCGAATGTGATGTTGAGGACCCCAAGGCTTACAGTCTTGGGGGATTTCAATATTCATGCCAAAGCTACTTTGTCAGGAGCGGCTCAGGATTTCGTGGCTGCCATGTCAACCATGGGCCTGTCCCAAATAATATCTTACCCAGCACATGTGGCAGGACACACTTTGGACCTGGTTTTCAGTGCTGGATTGGAAGAAAATGATCTACTGGTGGGGGAGCCATCCTCTGGAATAGACAGACCATTATTTGATCAGTTTTGACCTTCAGGCCACTTGTAACCTTTGCAAGGGTGGGGAACCAAATTTGATGGTCCATCCCCAGAAGCTGATGAATCCAGATGGATTTTTGAGCTCTCTTGGGGATTTTCCTGCAGGTTTAGCTGGTGGTCCTGCTGAGGTCCTGGTCACCGCTTAGAATGAAGAGATGACCCGGGCTATCAATATGATCGCTCCCAAATGTCCTTGACCTAGTCGTAGAACCATATCAGCTCCTTGGTATTCCGAGGAGCTGAGGGCAATGAAATGACTATGTCGATGATTACAATGCAAATGGCTGAAGACTCAGAATGAATACGATCAAACACAAGTAAGAATCCACTTGTGATTTTATTCTGTGGCAATAATGGTGGTGAAGAAATCCTACTTCTCCACCACCGTTACATCTGCTCAGTGTCGTCCAGGGGCACTCTTTCATGTGGTTAAGGGCCTCTTAGGTATAGGCCTTGGAACACAAGAACTTGAACCCTCAAAGGCCTGCTGTGAACAATTTGCCAGACACTTTGCAGATAAAATTGTTTGTATTTGTGCTGACTTGGATGCCATTGTTTTGATACGGACAGGGCTGGTGCACCATCTAGTCATGCTATGGATATCCTTCGGCTAGTGCAACTAAAGGATGTGGACAAACTGCTTGGATGACTGAGGCCTACTGCTTGCCTTTTAGACCCTTGTCCATCCTGGCTTGTGAAATCTGCCAGAGCTGGTCTGGATATCTGGACCTCCGAGGTAGTAAATGCCTCCTTCAGGGATGGTGAAGTCCCTGCAGCTTTGAAAGAAGCTGTGGTGAGGCCCTTTTGAAGAAACCAAATTTAGATCCTATGGGTTCCGATAACTACTGCCCTGTGTCATATTTACCATTCTTGGGCAAGTGTGTGGTGGCCTCACAACTCCAACCAGTTTTGGATGAAACTGATTATTTAAAACCATTCCAATTAGGTTTCAGGCCTATTTATGGGATGGAAACAGCTTTGGTTGCCCTGGTTGATGACTTATGCTGGGGAATGGATAGGGGGAGTGCAACCCTGTTGGTTTTTCTGGACCTCTCAGTAGCTTTCGATACCATCAACCATGGTATCCTCCTGGATCATTTATCTGGATTGGGCTTGGGAGGCACAGTTTTAAAGTGGTTCCAGTTCTTTCTGGAGGAGTGCCCTCCGGGGATTTCTGTTCCACCCCATGGCCGTTAGCCTGTGGGGTGCCACAAGGTTCTATCTTGTCCTCCATGCTCTTTAACATCTACATGAAACCGCTGGGGGAAGTCATCAGGAGGTTTGGGCTGAAATGTCATCAATATGCAGATGATACTCGGCTCTGCCTCTTGTTTCCATCTGCGCATCCAAGGGAGGCTGTGGAATTCTTGAACCAGTATCTGGAGGCTGTTTTGGAATGGATGAGGGTGAACAAGCTGAAATTTAATCCAGGCAAGATGGAGGTACTGTAGGTTGGGAAACCAACTACTTCAGATGGAGGTTTACAACTGGTCTGAGACAGGGTTGCACTCCCCCTGAAGGACCAAGTGTGAAGTCTGGGAGTCCTCCTGGACTCTGAGCTAACTGGGGAAGCCCACGTAGCTGTAGTGTCCAGGAGTGCATTTTACCAGGATAGGCTGGTATGCCAACTGTAGCCCTATCTGGAGAGGAGGGACCTTGCCTCAGTTATCCACGCACTAGTCACATCCAGGCTGGACTACTGTAATGTGCTGTACGTGGGGCTGCCTCTTAGGACAGTTCGGAAACTTCCGCTGGTGCAGAATGCGGCCACACAAGTATTGGTGGGGGCAAGACGATTTGATCACATAATGCCTATGCTGCACCAGCTGCACTGGTTACCAGGGTGTTTCTGAGCCCAATTTAAAGTGCTGTTTTTGACCTTTAAAGCTTTAAACGGTTTGAGACCAAGTTACTTGAAGGACTACCTACACCCATACCAGCCTGCCCACACTTTAAGATCAGAAAGAGAGGCCCTTCTCATTTGCCCACCCATGGGAACAGATAGGTGGGTGACCACACGTGAGAGGGCCTTCTCTGCAGTGGCCCCACACCGTTGGAACAAGTTGCCATTGGTGGTCCGCCTTGCTCCGTCAATGCAGGCTTTTAAAAAGGCCTTGAAAACCTATTATTTTACTGTGGCCTTCTCTTAATAGGACTGCTGTTGTTGCTGTTGTTGTTGGTTTTGTTGTCAGCTGTTATTGTTGCTTTTATTGCTATTTTATTGTTTTGTTTTTATCACTTTTACTATTTTCACTGTTTGTATGTATTTTATTGCTGTCAGCTGCCTTGGGCCTGAAAGGCAGCCAAGAATTTTTTTAAATTAATAAAATAAAATAGTGAAGAATTTCATACCTGTTTGAAGCGGTGGAAAATGGATAAGCAGGCAGAATATAATGAAAATTTGATTAGCCTTTGAGGGCAATAACTAGATCAGTTATCCGCATTTTTTTTAGCTCCAGGAATCACAGTAGGTTCAGTGTTGGAAATTCGTTTCCATATGCACACAGCTGCACTTCTACATGTATGCTACCTTGACACTACAAACTTGCATCAGTTTTATGTTGGTTTTACTGTAAGGGCGTCCTGCAAAGGATCCTGTAGTTTGGTGAGGGTGCAGAGAATAATCTGTTAGAGAGCCCTCGTGCATACTGTCTCTCCCCTCGCTTCTCCTCCTGGATCAAGGACTACAGATGTCAAGAAATGACTATTAAATTAGCTTAAATCTGCAGTTTATATATGTCTACCAGTGTACTGGGAGTTGTTTTTACCACAGCATAAGAATAAGTACTTAGCTGCTCAATTGTTAGCATTGCCAACCAACTTCTCTAGTTTGTGACTCTTGAAAAAAGGTACATCACAGGTGTAAGAACCAGAGTCACCTGTTCTGACTTGCTTGCAAAGACTTTGTTGCTTATATAGTTCCATTGCTTTACAGTAAATACATGGACAAGCTTTTGGTTACCATGCAGAAGATTCTGCTTGCTGCTTGAGGAAAGCAAGAACCGAGCTTCCCATTGAGATAAAGAGCCTTTGTGGCTTCTTTGCTACCTCTTGCCAGGAAACAGACAGGCACAAAAACCTTTTGGTTTTTGTAAATTCAGCTTATTCTTGTATTAAACATTTCTGAGTTTTTAGAAATTACAATTCATGACAGGCTTCACCCCAAGCAATCCAGTGCCCTTTTCTTCAGCTTTCTTTAGTCCGTGATCAGATTGACAAGCCCATATCATATCCACATTCTGCAAGCAAGGATTTCTTGTCATCACTGTTCAGTTTCAGAAAGCTTTCCCAGAATCCTAGGATTCCATCTAGTAGGTAAGCATCTACTTGTCTCACAACAAGGAAAGATGAAAGAAAACCTCCACTTCACTCTCCAGTAGAGGCATGGGAAACCTCTGGCTACCCATCCAGCCAGTCTTGCAAGGTCTGTCCAGGTAGGGAAAAGCTATTATCTCTGATCAGCTACTGACTGGAGATAAGAGCCTTTTCAGCACTCAGCGAGGTTTAAGCCTCCCTGCCCAGCATATTACAGTGGGGATGAAAATACCTCCTCCTTAGCTGACCTGCATGGACCAGCTAAGGAGGGTGGGCTGGGAAAGTTGTTTGTGTATGGCTTTGTATCTGTGTGAATGGTGTGTGAGAGAGTGAGATGGCCACACCCACTTTGTACTCTGGCCACAACCACTGCTGGCATGTGAACCCCAGAATGTTCAGAAATTGGTAATGGATTCCAGACATGGAGTAAACTGTGCTTCCTCTTTGCCCAAGGAAGAGCTGTTCAGATCTTCCATTAGTACTGGAATTTGAACCAGATTTTTTTTTAAATTTCCCATTTTGAATCTATATAATTATATTAATTCAAAGCTAATTTGGAAAAAGTTCCTAATGGTAACAAACCAGTATTTCTACCTAAGCTCCAAGTGTAATGGAATGTGCACTAATGAAGTAATGGGTGCACATCAAGGTGGAAGGAGTGCTAGAGCATTATTTGAAGATGGAAGGAGTGCTGGAGCATCCTTTGAAGCAGGTGTGTCGTTAGCAAAAGGCCCACCTGGGCACAGGCCCCAGATCTATTTTGAGCTGTGCCCCAGATCCTTTGAGCTGTCCTAATTGCCATTTTTTAAACATTTTCCCATTGACTTGCATTGGAAAACAAAAATGGCCATAACTTTTTTAGTTTGCACGATAAATACATGAGATTTGGAAGCTTGGTAGCCCCCATGGAACTGATTGGATCTGCCACATTTCAGGCAGTTAGGTCCAATGGCTTTTGTGCTAGCTAGGTAAAATTTGCTTTTCCCAAGAAAATGTGTCAAAGCAAAGAGCTATAATTTCTTTGTTCTTCCACATAAATTCATGGAATTTGGGGACTTAGCAGGGCCTATGGAGCTTATTGAACCTGCCAAATTTCAGACAGGTCTAGTGGCTTTTGTGCTAGCCATGTGTAAAGTTTCCTTTTCTCAAAGTCTAAAACAGAGTCACCCAGGGGATTAGAGATCCTAATCAAAAGGTATTTAAGGTGACCATTAGGAGGTTATGATCCCTAATCTCTGTTGTAGGTTTTTTTTGAGGTGCAAAAAACCTCTCTCCCCCTACATTTATTTTCTGCTCTTACATGCCCACTGTTGTGAGCTTGCCTGCAATGAAATTTTGAAGAGGGAGAAGGAAGGGAACAAAGAGCTCCATGTGAAATACTGGTATTTCACACAGCATCAGATTTTACTGCCCCGAACTGGAACCTTTGGATTCTGCAGAAGTTTACTAGCTTCAGTACAGCAAAGGATCCAGTCAGCCTCCACAAACTTCTTAATTTCTCCTAAATAGCTGTAGGACTCAAATAATCCCAAAAGGGAGGGTTAGGTCTGTGTGGTGTAATGATCGAGAAACTGCTGGGGCTTTTAAATAGGTTCTACAGTTTTAAAAAAGCTAGAAAAAGCCCTCAGCCACCTCACCTCATAAAGTTCATTTAAGTATGTGCAATCCTTACAAACCCTCCACAGCCTCCTAAATTCCTCTGAAGTATTACCTCTCTGAAAGGAGCCACTTGGCTTAGGGAATTCTCTCTACCCCCCCCACCTTCCTTTCTTCTCCCCTCCCCTCTCCTCCCCTCCCCTCTCCTGTTCTCTCTCTCTCTCTTCTTTATTCCACCCAGAGCATATCTTGGGGAATTCTTTAAGAGAATTCTCTTTGGTGGGCAAGAAAAGTTCTGAACTGTACTTGACTTTATACAAACAGACAAGAGGGTTGGTTTTTTTCCTTCTCACTCAAGCCTTTGAGAAGAGTGGGTTCACATGGTCGCAGAGAAACAAATCTGGGGCTGTTTTGTTTGTCAGTTGCCATTATCCAGCAATAGGAAGGGCTGTAGCTCAGTGGCAGAGCTCATGCTTGGCATGCAGAAGGTCCCAGGTTCAATCCCCAGCATCTCCAGGTAGGGCTAGGAAAGAATCCTGCCTGAAACCTTGGAGAGCCGCTGCTGCCAGTCAGTGTTGACATTACTGCGCTAGATGGACCCAGGGTCTGACTCCGTACAAGGCAGCTTCCTATGTTCCTCTGAACAGAAAGCTTTAATAAAAATAGGAGTTTGTGGTTTGTTTTTTAAGTGGAGGGGAGATAAATATTGCTAATTTATGCAATCCTATGTATGCCTACTGAGAAGTCCCATTATGTTTAATGAGGCTTACCCTCAGGAAAGTGTGCATAGGATTCCAGCGCAAGTTACTTTTGCAGGGAGGTTTGCACCCTGATGTTCTGCATGTTTACTCAGAAATAAGTCCTGAGTTGTGAGCAAGGCACTGCAGGCTTAATACAGTGCCTACCCAATTCTGTCTAATGAATTGACTACCCTTTCAGCTCAGTCCTATGCATGTTTTGTCATTTGTGAGTTTGGGGATTCTTTTGCATGAACTCTAGCTTCAGTGGTGAGGGAAAGGCACTTAGTGCATGCTCAGAGTTTTCCCATAACAGAGCCCTAATTTTGAAAACAGACTCATTGGCTGAATCCTGGTGAAGTCTTGGCACAAATGAAGTTATGGGGAGGAAGATACAATGAGAGCTTGTGCATAAGAAGGAGGAGGTAGAGGAGAGTTGCACAAAACAAGACAACTGTTTTTATGAAGAGTTGCTGGAGGATGGTAGGATGGGAGGGATGGTTGCATGTAGCGAAATAGAATTGGTAGAGGGAGAATGTAAGTGGTCAGTGGTGAAAAAACGTTCTGCACATGCTCAGCGGCACTCTGTATTTAAGAACATAAGAAGAGCCATGCTGCACCAGACCAACGTCTATCTAGTCCAGCATTCTGTTCACACAGTGGCCAACCAGATGCCCATAGGAAACCCACAAGCAGGACATGAGTGCAATAGCACTTTCCCACCCACGTTCCCCTGCTGCTAACATTTGTGAAATGTAAATAAATCCTAGTCATTCTAAATTAGAATGCGTCTATATCCTTCAGAAACTTTGCAGGTTTCTTGCCTGGGGGACACCTCTAATGACAGTGCATTTTCATACCAATTTATCCAAAAACTATTGGGGAAGGGGTGAATGGAAGGGAAAGCAAATCACTCCCTCCCCCAAATTGGAGAACTCCCCTTCCACATGAACTGCTGCACCTATCCTTCTGAAACGTTGCTGGTTTCTTACTTAGGGACAACTCTAGGCTGTCTGTAATTTTCAGAACAATGGTCCACAAGGAACATAGGGAGGTAAGTATGTCTTCTTTTGTAGACCTCAAAATGTCAAGGCCACCCTTGCACAAAAACCCTTGTGGCTATCATTCTGAAATTTGGCAGACATGATCTCCTCTGATGGGGCAATGAATCCTGAAATTTTTATCCAGTTCTTCCAAGGAATGAAAAATGTTATTAGCAGTTCCCTTTAAAAGAAAATCAAAACCCTGCATCTATTTTTCTGACTTGGGCAGGTGTAATCCCCTTCTAAGGAGCTACTATTCCTGAAATTATCCAGTTCTGACCAAGAGAAAAAAGTTACAGGTTTTTTTCTAATTTCCCATGGTAAAGACAGGAAGCGTAAAGACTCCTTTTTCCAAACCTTGACTCAGGTTTGGTGCTGAGCTGATGTGGTCCGACTACAAATTGGCCAGAGCAGAAGCAGGAAGTTTTCCAAAATGCTGAATCAGGGTCTGAGTTGAAGTGGGGTGGGGGGTCCCTGCACACTTCTTATGTATGTATGTATGTATGTATATAATTATACACACACACAAGCACACTGCATGCATGCACCACACACACACACACACATATATTAGACGTGTGCTTAGACTTATGTGTGTGCATGTGTGTGTGTATGTGTGTGCAAATTTGTGTTATGGGCCTGTGCCCTGGATCTTTTAAAACCCTAGAAATGCCCCTGCTTTGAAGAACCCCTTAGCTGCAGCAGTCCTGTGTGCTGATTCCCAGGGGTTAAACCTGAGCTGTTCTGGTACCCTATCAGATGAAGACGCAGGTGTGATATCTGTTCTAGTCCAGCAGGCAGCCAAATTAACAGGTGATTCATCAGATATTCCTTGAGTCAGATACTGGCAACATAATGAGCACAGTGGCAGTATACAAAATGGCATTTTAGCCTTGTGTATCTACAATACTTTAAATGCTCTTCAACTCAGCTTTGTGTAACATTCTTCCATAGAGTAGTACAGATTGAATTAACGTAGCAGCTTTACATTAAAAAAATGGGTAATACTGGTGAGAACCCCTACTGATAAATGTTCATCTATTCTTGCTTATTGTCTGATAGTTGGGAAATCTGAACTGGAGGTTTTGGGGGAGTTGAGTTAATGGGTTTATCCAAAACCTTTTTCAAAGTGTATGGTAGTCTTTGGAATATTGCTTTCATTGGAGACACCTGTGGTGTTAGGTTTTTAATTTAGGTCAGGCTTCTCCTTTCTTGAACATCTCTAAATTAAACAATTTGCAAATGTATTCATCTTACAACTGAGAACTTAATTCGTACCTGAAAAGCAGCTAAGAAGTTAATAAAAATATAGTATTTTGCTGAAATGGTCAGAAATGTCAGAGGGGAAAAGGAGCTCTAACATCTTGACTTTCTCATCTTCATTTGGCTCTTCCAAATGATTTTTAAAGGGTCTTAAAATGTCCTTAAATCATAGAATCATAGAATAGTAGGGTTGGAAGGGGCCTACAAGGCCATCAAGTCCAACCTACTCAATGCAGGAATCTAAGTCAGAGCATCCCAGACTGGCTGTCCAGCCTCGTCTTGAACGCCTCCAGTGTGGGAGAGCCCACCACCTCCCTAGGTAATTGGTTCCATTGTCGTATTGCTCTAACAGTCAAGTTTTCCGTGATGTTCAGCCAGAATCTGGCTTCCTGTAACTTGAGCGTATTATTCCATGTCCTGCACTCTGGGATGATCGAGAAGAGATCCTGGCCTTCCTCTCTGTGACAACCTTTCAAGTCCTTGAAGAGCACTATCATATCTCCCCTCAGTCTTCTCTTCTCAAAGCTAAACATGCCCAGTTCTTTCAGTCTCTCTTCATAGGGCTTTGTTTCCAGTCCCCTGATCATCTTTGTTGCCCACCTCTGAACCCTCTCCAGTTTGTCTGCATCCTTCTTAAAATGTGGTGCCCAGAACTGGATACAGTACTCCAGATGAGGCCTAACCAGTGCTGAGTAGAGGGGAACTAGTACTTCCCAGGATTTGGAAGCTGTGCTTCTATTAATGCAGCCCAAAATAGCATTTCCCTTTTTTGCAGCCACATCACATTGTTGGCTCATCTTCAGCTTGTGATCGACAACAATTCCCAGATCCTTCTCGCTTGTAGTGTTGTTGAGCCAAGTATCCGCCATCTTGTAACTGTGCATTTGGTTTCTTTTTCCTAGGTGCAGAACTTGGCATTTATCCCTATGAAATTTCATTCTGTTGTTTTCTGCCCAGTGCTCTGATCTATCAAGATCACTTTGAATTTTGTTTCTGTCTTCCAAAGTATTAGCTATCCTACCCAATTTTGTGTCATCTGCAAATCTGATCAGTATTTCCTGCACCTCCCACTCCAAGTCATTAATAAAGATGTTGAAGAGCACTGGGCCCAGGACTGAGCCCTGCAGTACCCCACTCGTTACCTCTCCCCAGTTTGAGAAGATCCCATTGATAAGCACTTTTTGAGTGTCATTCTGTAGCCCAGGGGTCCCCAACCTCCAGGCCGCAGACCGGTACTGGTCCGTGGCCTGTTAGGAACCGAGCCGCAGTAGGGATGTGCGAAATGCACTTACCTTGGGTGCGCAGCAATCCGTCCTTCCCCCCCGGAATCCTTGACGGCCCCAGTCGGCTCTGCTCCATGGCGAGTCCGCAGAGCTGCCAGCTGGCTCCGGCCACTGATGGACTTGCAGCTGCTGGGACACAAATGGCGTCCGCATAGTGGACGCCATTTGCGTCCCTGTTCTTCAAGTAATAGGCTACGTAAATCTTTACGTAGCCTATTACTGCAAAGAACAGGGACGCAAATGGCGTCTGCTACATGGACACCATTTGCGTCCCAGCGGCTGGAAGTCCGCCCGCAACCCCCCCCCCCCCAGTCCATGGAAAAATTGTCTTCCATAAGACCAGTTCCTGGTGCAAAAAAGGTTGGGGACCTCTGCTGTAGCCAACTGTGAATCCACCTGATGGTTGTTCCATCTAGCCCATTTTGAGCTAGTTTGCTCATCAGGATATCATGGGGCACTTTGTCAAAAGCTTTGCTGAAGTCGAAGTATATTATGTCTACAGCATTCCCACAGTCCACAAGGGAGGTTACTTGATCAAAAAATGAGATCAGATTAGTTTGGTAGGATTTGTTCTTGACAAATCTATGTTGGCTTCAAGTAATCACTGCATTGTTTTCAAGGTGCTTACAGATGGATTGCTTTATAACCTGCTCCAGAATTTTCCCATGGATTGATGTCAGACTGACTGGTCTGTAGTTCCCAGGTTCCTCGTTTTTACCCTTTTTGAAGATAGTGACAACATTAGCTCTCCTCCAGTCATCTGGCTCTTCCCCCGACCTCCATGATTTCTGAAAGAGAATAGACAGCGGTTCCGAGAGTTCTTCTGCCAGTTCCGTTATTACTCTAGGATGCAGTTCATCTGGCCCTGGAGATTTGAACTCATTCAAAGTAATTAGGTTTTCCTCGACCATATGCCTATTGCTCTCAAGCTGCAATCCCGCCCTTTCAGCCTGTACTTCGCCTTTGCCAGGGGGCTCATAGACCCTCTTTTTGGAGAAGACTGAGCTAAAGTAGGAATTGAGCACTTCTGCCTTTTCTCTGCCATCTATTATCATTTTGCCATCCTTATTTAATAGTTGAACCACCATTTCATTCCTCTGTCTTTTACTATGCATGTATCTGAAGAAAGCCTTTTTGTTGCTTTTAGCATCCCTCGCTAACCTCAGCTCATTCTCAGCTTTAGCCTTCCTGATGCCATCCCTGCCATTCTGTGCTACCTGCTTGTACTCTTCCTTTGTTGCTTGGCCTTCCGTCCACTTCTTATATGTGTTCTTTTTTGTTTTCAGGTCATCTCTAAGCTTGTTGTGAAGCCACACTGGCTTCTTCTGTTGTCTTCCACCTTTTCTTCTTGTTGGAGTTGTTTGCAATTGTGCCTTGAGAATTCCCTTTTTTAAAAACTCCCACCCGTCTTGGACTCCTTTTCTTGTTAGAGTCGCTTGCCATGGGACCTTACTGATCATTGTTCTGAGTTTATTAAAATCAGCTTTCCTAAAATCCAGGGCATGGGTTTGACTACACTCGGCTTTTGCTTCCTTTAGAACCAAGAACTTAAGTATAACATGGTCGCTTTCCCCCAGAGTTCCTGGAGTTTCCCCCAGAGCTACTTTATCCACTAAGGCATCTCTGTTGGATAGGATCAAGTCAAGGATAGCCAATCCTCTAGCTCCTTCCTCTACTTTCTGTAGGAAGAAGTTATCCGCCACACAAGTGAGGAATTTCCTGGAGGGGCCATGTTTTGCAGAATTTGTCTCCCAACAAATATCAGTGAAATTGAAGTCCTCCATTGCTACTACATCATGATTCCTTGAAACATTGGCTGTTTACTTTTCAAAAGTTTCATCCTTGTCTTCTCCTTGATTGGGTGGCCGGTAGTAGACTCCAACCACCAGGTTCCTTTTATTCTTTGCTCCATTTATTTTGATCCAGATGCTCTCGATGGGGCTACCAAAATCATGAAAACCTTAAAAAGAGAAAGCTGCAAATGATAACTGTGTGAGGTTAAAACACAAACATAAAAACTCTGACTGTACCTGTCTGCCTGCTCTTCCTATTTCTCATTGGGAGTATTGTGTGTTTGTGTGTGCTGAATTTGTATCTAACATGGAGCTTATTTGCTTGTTGTTGTTCAGTCGTTCGGTTGTGTCTGACTCTTCGTGACCACATGGACCATAGCACACCAGGCCTTCCTGTCCTCCGCTCTCTCCCGGAGCGTGCTCAAGTTCATATTCATTGCATTGGTGATGCTATCTAGCCTTCTCATCCTCTGCCATCCCCTTCTCCTTTTGCCTCCAATCTTTCCCAGCTTCAGGGTCTTTTCCAGGGAGTTTTCTCTTCACATTAGGTGGCCAAAATATTTGAGCTTCAGCTTCAGTATCTGTCCTTCCAATGAGCAATCAGGGTTGATTTCCTTTAGGATTGACTGATTTGACCTCCTTGCTGTCCAGGGGACTCGTAAGAGTCTTCTCCAGCACCACAGTTCGAAAGCATCAATTCTTCAGCACTCAGCCTTCCTTATAGTCCAGCTCTCACAGCCATACATTACTTATTTGCTTATTTGCTACCTCTACCTATTTAGCTCGTCTAATGCTGTTTGTTGCATTATGGAACCTGGCTAGTATAACTTTGCTAATGCGTACTTGGGTTTAAAATGCTAATGATTTGAAAAAAATTAGAGGAGTTATATGCTGTGTGACTGTACAAATACAGATGCTGACTACATTTGCACATAACACCAAATCATATGTGCATGAGCAGAAAGGAGCCCATGCAAAATGGCTGGCTCAAGTGCAGCCCTCTTGTTCTCCCACACAGCTGGGAGGAGAAATAAACCAGGATTCCCTTTCATTTTAGCCAACTCCTGGCTTGATGTGGTTTACTCCAATTTGCTAAACAAGCCAAATAAACAGTCTAGGGTTTGTAGCTAGCTTGTTTAGCAATTAACTAGAGTTTATCCACAATTCACATGTAATGCCAAACTAGGAATGGAGGAAAGTGCAATTGATTACTGGTGTATTCCTCCTCCCAACCATGGAGGACCCTGGAGTGGGGACCCAAGCGTATGAACCCAAGGCTTCACTTGGGCTTCTTTCTGCTTGTGCACTTGGCCTAAACCGTAGTTTAGTGTTATGTGCAAAATCTCCCATTGTCAATTTGATCCTTTCTATTACAAGTCCATCAATGGGTGTACCATAGAACATAATGGAACCCTGTTTTTCCCGTCCCTCTGGCAGATGGATGCATATGGATGACAGTGCACACAGGTACCACACCAGGCCATTAGGGCTTGATAAGGATCTCTTACTAGTGTTCAGTTCTATTTGCTCTGAATTTTCCTCTACTATTTGGAGAGTAATGTCACCAAGCAAGAGGGCTTCACCCTATGGTAGCGGGGGAAGAAAACCCCTGCTTTAAACTTCTGTAAAACAGATTAAGAGGTATAAAGTAGGGTGCAGAAGAAAAGGCAAGCAAGGATAGCAGTGCCGCATGGGGCTGGTGAAGTGTTCTGTGTGTGTGTGTGTGTGTGTGTCTGTCTGTAGGGGTTTCTTCCCCATTCTGACTCAGTCTTTTAATAGACATAATAGATCTACTCTCAAAATGGGAAATAGGCTGTCTCTCTTGCATGGAACACAGGCATGCAAACCACTTTCTAATTGAATTTTCCTTTCAGGGAGAGATAAAATATCCTAATACATGCAGCGGATGTCTTCGTTGCTTGGATGCTTTGTCACCCAGTGGCAAAAAGCTAAATGCAACACAGTCATCTGGGTACATGAACCTCTTTCCCTGACTATTTCTGTCATGCATTGCTGGAATGGCATTGTTTCCTTGTACATCCGTCTGATGTTGTGAACATCTGCTGAAGGGGGGGAAGCATATTATCCTGTGAGCATTGGGTTGCCATGTGTAAGAGTTCTGTTTGCATTCCCACTTCCAACGGAGCAAGCCTAAAGCTACATCTTTGGTGGCTATGAAATGCTGCAGGCAAGGTGTTAGTTTGCTGTCTGTGGCTCTCTTTGAATCCTAATGAGTTTCTCAGTCAGTTCATTTGCAAGAACTTAATTTACAGAAGCATTTCTTCATTGCATATTGTGGCCAAGCACAGAGTCCATCCCTTCTACTTTCTACTTTTTGGTAATCCAGGAAAGAAGAGATGCTCCAAAGAACCACCAGTAGTTCTTACTCAAGATTCCATAATGTGAATGAGTTTTTTCTTAATACACTTTACTCACCCTATTGTACTTTCAGTTGGGGTGATTAAAAGTGCTAAAATAATATGAGAAATAAATGGGGGGGGGGAGCTTAGGAAAACATTATCCAAATAAATGTGGCAGTTTATTTTCACTAAAGGACTATCATTATCTCCATGCTTACATATAAAAGAAAACCAGTAGAAGATACTGTATTGCATGGGCTAAGGTGCCCCTCAGATGCAGGGCTCAGTTAAGGAAATATTTCTGCCAAGACTGGTCTGAGCTTCTAAGGGGCATCCCAGGGTAGCGCTCTAGGTGTGGACATAGAAGTTTTGGCTGTCTGAATCATCATCATCATGGCGATCACTTGTGACCGAGTAAGATTGTCTTCCAAAGATAGAGTCTATATAGATTAAAGAATCTTTAAAAGGATTAGACAGATTCATAGAAGATAGGTCAACACATTAATCTCTAGCAGTGGGTCTGCAGGTGGCTGTAAAGGCCAATTCTGGATCTACACAGCCTCCCACAGTGAGGACATAGGTTTCCAGTTGGAAGGCGGTCATGGTGAGGGTTTGCTTGACGTGTCTTCCGCTGAGCTCGTTTCACCCTTTCGCCCTGTACTTGTGCTTCTTCAAAGTCCATAGCGCCTTTAATATAGGCTGACCTCCAGTTGGAAAGCTCATGAGTTAGAGCTTCCCAGTTCTCAATGCTTATGTTACATTTTCTTAGATTAGCTTTAAGAACATCTTTAAATCTCTTTTGCTGTCCACCAATATTCCATTTTCCATTCATAAGTTGGGAATAGAGTAACTGCTTTGGAAGACGATAATCAGGCATTCGAACAACATGGCCAATCCAGTGAAGTTGATGTTGGGGAATAATTGTTTCAATGCTAGTGGTCTTTGCTTCTTCCAGTACATTCACATTAGTCTGTCTTCCCAAGTAATTTGCAGAATTTTTCGGAAGCAGCGTTGGTGGAATTTTTCAAGAAGTTGGGAGTGGCGTTTATAGATGGTCCATGTTTCACAGGCATACAGTAAGGTTGGTACTTCACTGGCTTTGTAAACAAGTATTTTGGTCTCCCTGCAAATGTCCTGAATGTCCTCGAACACTCTACGCTTCATTTGGGAGAATGCTACAGTTGCAGAGCTCAGGCGATGCTGAATTGCAACATCGATGTCGGCTTTTGTGGAGAGATAGCTGCCAAGATAAGAAAAGTGATCGACATTCTCCAGCATCACACTGTTAAGCTGGATTGATGGCGCTACAGAGGGATTGGTTTGTGCTTGCTGGTAAAGCACTTCGGTTTTTTTGAAGTTAAACAAGAGGCCGAGCTTTTCATATGCTTCTGCAAAGATGTTTAGGATAGTTTGGATATTTTCCTCTGAATGTGCGCAGATTACGTTATCATCAGCATACTGAAGTTCTATGACAGAGGATGTAATTACCTTACTTTTTGCTTTCAGCCTACTGAGATTAAAAAGTTTTCCATCTGTTTGATATATGATTTCTACGCCAGTAGGAAGTTTCCCTTCAACAAGGTGTAGGATCATAGCGATGAAGATAGCGAATAAGGTTGGAGCAATGAAGCATCCCTGTTTAACGCCTGATCTCACTTTGAATGGATCACTTTGAGAGCCATTGTTATCCAAGATTGTTGCCGTCATGGAGGAGCCACAAGATGTTCACAAATTTATTGGGCATCCGGTTTTCAGAAGGATGGTCCAGAGAGCAGTACGATTTACAGTGTCGAAGGCCTTAGTCAGATCAATAAACGCCATGTTCAGGGATTGGTTTTGCTCCCTGCATTTTTCTTGGAGCTGTCGTGCGGTGAAGATCATATCCACTGTCCCCCCGGAAGCCATTTTGGGATTCAGGGAGGATGTCTTCTGAGATAGGTAGAAGGTAGGGATGTCAGAGGATTCCGCCACGGATCTCGGTGAGGCCGAATGCCAGTGCATTCGGCCCCCCGAACTCTGTGGCAGAACGGACTGCCCCCCCCCGCAGATCCCCCCCGGGACGAGACTTACCTGTGGTGGATCTTCCAGGCGGTGGCGGTGGCGGCGGCGGCCGGCCTTCCAACTGGCTGCCGCCGCCGCCATTTCCAGGCTTGTGTGTAAAAAAAAACAAAAGACATGATAGGCTACGTAAAGATTTACGTAGCCTATCTTGGCTAGGTTTAAAAAGAAAAAAAAGACGTGATAGGCTATATAAATCTTTACGTAGCCTATCATGGTTGGGTGGGTTTAAAAAAAAAACCGCGTATGCAAATGGCAGCGGCTACAGCTGCCGCCATTTGTGTTCCTTCTTTTTACCGTCTTAATCTACGTAAATATTTACGTAGACTATGACGGCGAAAAGAAAGGGGAACGCAAATAATGTAACGGGCGCTATTTGCGTCCCCTTTTGATTCGCCGTTTTAGCCTACGTAAATCTTTATGTAGGCTAAAACGGTGAATGAAAAAGGGACGCAAATAGCACCAGCTACGCTATTTGCGTTCCCCTTTCTTTTCGCCGTCATAGTCTACGTAAATATTTACGTAGATTAAGACAGTAAAAAGAAGGAACGCAAATGGCGGCAGCTGTAGCCGCCGCCATTTGCGTACGCGGTTGGTTGGGTTTTTTTGTTTTTTGTTTTACAAACTCTGGCTGCGGACGGCTCTGGCCTGGCTGGGCCGGGCCTGGCTGGCTGCTCCGCGGAGCTGCCGCGGAGCACAGCTGGCCGTTCGAGGATTCCAAGGGGAGGAACGGAGCGCCTCCCCCCCCTGGCCAGGATTCTGGGGGGAGGGACGGAACACCTCCCCCCCCCACCATCAACATAATCCGCGAAAGGTAAGTCACTTTCGTACACCCCTAGTAGAAGGCGGTTTCCGAGGATCCTTGCTAGGATTTTGCCTGCTGTAGCTAGAACGGAGATGCCTCGATAGTTTCCACAATCTGTTCTATCACCCTTTTTAAAGAGAGTGATAATTATGGCATCCCTGAAGTCTGCTGGGATCTCCTCCCTCATCCAGATTTTTTCGATGAGCTTGTGAAGCTGTTGTGTAGCTTCAGGCCCACCTTCTTTAAAGACTTCAACAGGGATCCCATCAGGTCCACGAACTTTATTATTTTTCATTTGGTTAATGGCTTTACTGACTTCCTCCAAACTAGGGGAGACTGCAAGCTCATCTCTGGTTTGTTTTTGTGGGATTTGCGAGAAAACCTCATCAGCCACAATAGAGTTACGGTTAAGGAGGTTGTGGTAATGCTCTTTCCAACGCCGTGCAATAGACTCTTTGTCCTTTAGAAGTTCGGCACCATCTATTGAGTGTAAGGGGTTTGTACCATGGTTTTTTGGTCCGTAGATAGCCTTTGTGGCATTAAGTCCCGTGCATCATGGACATCTGCAAAATGCTGGATTTCTTGAGCTTTCTTTATCCACCAGGTGTACTTAAGTTCTCTAGCTCTTCTTTGGACTTCAGCCTTTGCACTGGCGTAGATTTTTTTCTTAGTGGCACAGTTGATGTCTTTTTGCCATATTTGGAAAACTTTCCTTTTATCAATAATATGTTCAATCTCCCTATCATTCTCATCAAACCAGTCGTGATGTTTCTTAGTTTGGTAACTGATAGTTTGTTCACAGGCTGCAATAATGGAAGTCTTCAGTTTATTCCAGTGTTCCTCGACATTTTCAGGGGTTTCCATAGGTAGATGTTCCTTGAGGGTTGTTTGAAAGCAGGCTCGTTTAATAGGGTCTTGAAGGGTTTGGGTGTTCATTTTACGCCTTGGTTTTCTTCCTTGGAGCCTACGTTGAGGGACAATCTTAATGGCCATCGTGGAACGAATTAATCGATGGTCTGTCCAGCAGTCAGCACTCATCATGGCACTAGTGAGGAGTACGTCTCAGCGATCTCGGCATGGACAATTACATAATCTAGAAGATGCCAGTGCTTCAACCGGGGGTGCTTCCATGATGTTTTAAATTTATTTTTCTGATGAAAAAGTGTGTTGGTAATGACAAGATTATGCTCTGCACTTTTAGTCAGAAGTAGAATTCCATTTTGGTTGCTATTGCCGACTCCTTCTTTCCCAATGGTCCCTGTCCACAAATCAAAATCACGCCCAACTCTTGCATTGAAATTGCCCAGGAAGATGATTTTATCCTCCTTAGGTATCTCTGATAAGATGGTGTCCAGTTGGGAGTAAAAATTTTCTTTGATGTCTTCATCAGCATCTAATGTTGGTGCATAGGCACTTAGAATAGTTGCCTGCTGGTTTTTGGCGAGTTTTATTCAGAGAGTTGAGAGTCATTCATTAATGCCAGTAGGAACTTCTGACAAGAGCTTCATCAGATCATTTTTAATAGCAAAGCCTGCTCCATGTATTCATCGTTCTTGTTCAGGCAGTCCTTTCCAGAAGAAGGTGTAACCTCCTTTTTCTTCCTCCAGTTGTCCCTCTCCTGCTCTTCAAGTTTCTTGGAGTGCTGCTATGTCAATGTTAAAACTAAGGGTGGACGAAAGTCACTTACCTGTCCTCGAAGCTTGTTCGCGGTGGGGGGGAGGTGCTTCGCTGCTCCCCCCGCGAAGTTCAGGCCGGGGGGGGGAGGCTTCCCGCCTTGCCCGGCCGAAATTCAGCCCGGGGGGGAGGCTTCCCGCCTCGCCCAGCCGAAATTCAGCCCGGGGAGGAGGCGCCTCGCCTCGCCCGGCCGCGAACTCAAAAGTTTTTTTTTTAAAAAAACACGCCCCCGTGATAGGCTACGTGATGATTAACATAGCCTATCACGGCTAGATCTGCAAAGTCAGCCGTGATAGGCTACGTTAATCGTCACGTAGCCTATCACAGGTGACTTTAAAAAAAAAAGCGCGTACGCAAATGGCGGCCCCCATAGGGAGCCGCCATTCGCGTTCCTTATTTGGTCGCTGTAGTCTACGTAAAGATTTACGTAGACTACAGCGACCAAATAAGGAACGGGGATGGCGGCTCCCTATGGGGCTGCCATTATCCGTACGCGCTTTTTTTTTTTTAAGTCACCCGTGATAGGCTACGTGACGATTTATGTAGCCTATCACGGCTGACTTTGCAAATCTAGCCGTGATAGGCTACGTTAATCGTCACGTAGCCTATCACGGGGGCGTTTTTTTTTTTTCCTTGGTTGGAATGGCGGCGGCGGCAGCCGGTCGAAAGACCGGCTGCCGCTCCCGCCCCAGACGAACACCTGCCGAACCGCCGGCCGGACCCGCCGCCGGGAGGGACATTCGCCAAAGGTAAGTCCTGTCCTGGGGCGGGGGGGGGGGTGCAGAGAATTTCTCCCCGAAACTTGTTCGGGGGACCAAACACGTTGGCGCTCGGCCCCCCGAAGTTTCGGGGAGAAATTCTCTGCCATCCCTAGTTAAAATGTCTCGGCTCCCTTGCAATGATGGCAGTCCTGCGTTCAGGGCATTCACTATCTGTATTGTCCAGCAGTGTCCATATATTCCATGTTCCAAAGTTCATTTGTCTTTTGTGACCGCTAAATGGTGACCCCGCTGGACGCAGTAATCCAGTCAGGGAGAAGATGAGGCAGGCTATGTTTAGGGCACTTTTTCTAGCCCCCTCCCCATACGGGGTGAGCAGAGTGGATCCTGAATAGGACTGGTCAGTCATGGATACAGCTGCCAAACTACTCAACTGCCTCAGTCCTTGAGTCAGGATGACTGAATCTGTATCCACCACCCATGTGCCGGTCCATGACTAGGGGCTTCTGGATTTCACAGTCCTGCCCCTGTTGCCATTCGCTGATCGCCATGGGACTTTTGGTTGGTTGGGTTTAGATTGGAAGATGCCTGTGCGTGAATTTGTTTTATGTGTGGAGATCAGTGCACAATGATCAACACACAGTCTTCACAGAAAAGACTGTAATCCACTGGCATGAATATCATGACAATTGGTGGTCCTTTATCTGCTGCAGCCTTCATCCGCCTTCTCAGCCATTGTAACATACACCTTGTTATCTCCTGCCTGTTCTGCCGTTGAGGACTTTCTTGGATCGTTCTTTGTCTGGTTCCTTCCCCTTGACCTTGCCGCCATGGGTGACCCTGGTGGGAGTACATAACTCCCGACAGCTTCGCTCACAGGGTTCATTGGAGCACAGAAGCCCGCTCACCACAGCAAGGTGACGATCCAGCGAGTAGAGACTGTCTGAATAGACCAGAGGTCTTGAGAAGACGGAAGAGAAGGCTTTGATCCAAAGAGTTTCTCTTTCCTGTGGGTAGCAATTGTGCAGACTGCATATGATTCCCTTTTGGTCAAGCCTTTGGGCTCTTTTCAAAATACTTAGAGCACAGCAACAATTTAAAATAAAAAGGAAATTTGTAGCCCCATAGTCGCAAAAAAAAAAAAGCATGGTGGGAAAAGGTTTTCCTGATGAGATCTGAACAAGTGGCTCATCAGAAAGCTTTATTGTTTGGGGCAGCTAGTTAGGAGAGGGATTATGCTGACCTCAAGGGCAGTCAGCAGTAAACCTGCATTTCTTCTTTTCTTCTCGTTACCACATCTGGAGCTGTTGCAGGCTGGTTCTCTTCCAGCATCCCATCCTGCAGATCCCAATTCAAAGCACTCTGGAGCCTAGGATTCTGAGTTATCCTTTTT
The DNA here is from genome assembly GCF_057233095.1 of Heloderma suspectum. Classification (NCBI taxonomy): domain Eukaryota; kingdom Metazoa; phylum Chordata; class Lepidosauria; order Squamata; family Helodermatidae; genus Heloderma; species Heloderma suspectum. The sequence continues at coordinate 154,142,292 of NC_139458.1, read as the reverse complement.
ATCCCTTCCTGCTGGCCTCAGCTTTCCTATCACCCCCCATCCCTACATGGTTCTAGTACTTCTGTGTTCCAGGTTTGCTCCAGTTATAGCAGTCTGAGTTCAGAGAAAGAGTGGTTCCCCTTGTGGGTCCCCTGACCCTTCATTTATAAATGAGTGAGATCTTGAATGAAGTTTATGTAGACCTGTCAGGCACTTTAGAAGAAACGGTGTTCCATTTTTGGATGTTATACTACCTCCGTCAGTGTAGTAAAATCAATAGCAACACTGAAGTGTGTCAACAGCTCACTCTGTGGTGTTGAATAATCTCTCTTGTGGCTGCTCATGTCATGTATAAAAAAGGACTTGTTCATAAAGTGTTATTCCCCAGCGGCAAGTGTGAGAATCTATCCTGGAATGCCCCTGAGAAGCTCAGTCCAGTCACCTTCTGTGCCATTTTTCTTGGTAGAAAGGTGGGGTACAAATCAAATCAATAAATATTTGTGTGGATACCACCTCTGTCCTCACATCTGTGAATCGTAATGCCTTAGTGAACTGCATCTGATTCTGTTCAACTTCACCCCAGTCAATGGATCCATTTTTTTGTATTGTACTTAGATAAACTAAGCTAACCAAACTTGATTTCAGTGAAGTAGGAAATTCTCCCCTGGGGTGAGAACTTCTGGTTTTTCCTGTTGGGTTCCATGGGACAACTCCAGGTTGACTGAACACCCTTAGCATGGATGAGCAGTGAGCAATTTACAGATCTTGCAAACATTGTATTTTCAATCAACACAGATTACCAGGAAAAGTGCTGTTACAGTGACACTGCCCATTTGAAATTTGGCATCTCTTATGACATTTATTAACCACGCTGGCTGGGAACGTTGGAAGTTGCAGCCCAACACGCCTGGAACCCATGAGGTTGGGAAAGGCTGCCCTGTTCAAACATTACATACTTGCATGAACATCTGGTCTGTCCAAACTGGGGCTGGTGGAGCTTGCTTCCCCATTGCTGATGTGATTGTGGTCCCCCATTGCTGATGCCAAAAAGGTAAAGCAGAATCTAATCCAAACAAGGACAATCACATTTAACTTAAGGTTATTGCCAAACCACATTATAAATGTGGTATTTGAAAGTATCCTAAGGGATCATTTAGCTTAGAGTGCTGAGCATTTTTCAATCTTTAACGATCATTGGAAAGTCTTGATAGATTAGAATATGCTTCGTATGTTTATTCCAAACAATAATTTGGAATGGCATCTTTTTTTTTCTTCTGGCAAGCTTTAGCAACCTAGCTAAGAACAATTTAAGGACTGTGTGTGTCTTTATTTGCTAAAGATGCAAAAACTAATAATTAGCATGTATTTAAATGCCATAGTATTTAATTTACCCTTAAATGATCTGGCGCCAAGGCAAACAGTGAGATAAGTTTGCAGAGGATACCATTTTACCGTTCAAGATAGTAAAATCTTAAGTGGAATGTTAACATGTTTTTGTATCACTTCACCTCACCTCAGACATAGTACTTTTCAGTGGAAGCAGTTCAATCGTGAAACACTGAGTGATGAGCCATTGGGTGAGGAATTATTAAGTAATGTATATGTATCTGTGAATGTTCCAAGGAACTCTCGTTCTGAGTCCCGAATTCCAGTGGCAAATGTGAGGAAATTGAGCTATCACCACCTCCTTGAAATGTTTTCTTAAAATGCTTCTCCTTGCAATGCATCTCAAAAGTATCTGTCCACTCCCGGAGACAAGATGCTGGGCTAAATTGGCCTTGTGTGGTCCCATAAGTCAGTTCTTATATTCATGTTCCTAGATAAACTGAATCACAGTTCTCCCAACTCAGGTGGTGGCAGCTGTTGCTATTCCTTCATTTACTATAATAATTGTCAGCACTTAGTCATGGGTTGCCTAGAAACTATTGTATCATGTCTTTAGTTCAGAATGTTGTAATGGTAAATATGTCTGCCACGCAAATTCTCTCTCAGCATGCCTCTTAGATTAATTTAAAAGGAAAGGGGCTTGATTGGATGTGCTCAAGTATTGCACAGCTGTGTTGCTCTCAAAGTTCAGGAGTTTCCCTGAGCTAGGCCCTATGGGACAATCGTTAAGGGACTGCACTGTTCCCTGAGCCTTAAAAATCACTCTTTGAGGTCTTTTGCACAGCTCTGTCTGAGCTGCCATTAGGCTCTTGGACTTGGATGGAAAGCAAATAAACGTTTTGGATTTTTGTGGAATTTGCTTTCTTCGGCAAAAGACTTTCCCTTGTTGAAAATGCAGATTTTGACACAGAAATGAACATTCAGCTCCCTTCCACTACCAGTGGTTGTTAGAAAGAAGAAGGTGATATAGAAAGTAGCAGCCTGCCTTGATAGAGGAGGATAGTAGGAAGACATTAATCGGTGCTCGCTGTTCTCTTTAGACACAATTCAGGTCATAAAAGCTCTGAAAGACTTAGGCTCTGGCAGGCTGCCATTTCAGATTTTGGTGGAGCGATTCTTAGCAAGGTTTCAATACTTAAAAAAAAAAAAAAATCCTTCCTCTTACAGGACTGTAACGTATCTTCCACATCATAAAAACATCAACAAAAAACACAGGTCCTTCTAAAAGTCCCTCCATTTGGCTGAAAAACATTTTTTTAAAAGTACAACTCCACAAGAACACGGTGGGAGCACCTCTTGGAAACTCCTTGGGTAATATAGACTTGTTTTCATATTAAAATCCAGGGAGAAATTTGGCAGAGGACGATTTTATACGCTTCTTGTTTGGATGGTCATCATGATTTTAGACCCATATCCAATTTATGCAACTCCAATGACATAGTAGCTAATGGGGAAAAATATGTTTCTATATAGTAAGGCTTCCCCACTGATGTAAAGGCCAGTCATGTGGGTTGCTCACTTTAGTAGCCATTGAAGTAATGGCATAGGAAGTAATCACAGGACTGGCCCCTGCACAAATTTTGACAGCATTTCAGAACAATGACAAATCATGAAAAGGTTTTTTGACTTTCCTAGGGTATGCCTTGTTTTCTAATATTTAGGATCACTCCCCTCTTTGAATCATAACTAGGGCATGAACTGAATATTTTGCCCCCACCTGTTCACATCCATTTCACAATTCTCTATTTGAATTCCCTTCTTTAGAAAGGTGCCCTAGACAAGACTTTACAAGGGGAGTGAAATACTTCCCCATTAGCTAATTGGCAAACATAAGAATCAATCCACTGCTAATGGAACAAACTGCACTTTCCAGACAGATACCAAATATCTTTCCCAGGGACTTTTAGAGGACATTATCCTGAAAACCCAGCTGTCAGATATCTTTCCATCCCTCCCTGTCTCCCTCGTTCAACCCCCCCCCTCTATCTCCCACACAATTGGCTGTAGCTTCTTAGCATGTGGAAGTGCAGTGAAAAAGATGCATGTGCAGTCATCGCATGGGACAGTCTACATGTGGTTTGCAACAGTTTTCTGTGTACAGGATATACCCCTTGTGAAGGGGCCCATCATTCATTTGCACACACATAATTTATTGTTCCATATGCCAGTATCTTTAATTTAGAAGATGCCATTTGTATACAGAACTGCTGTCAGCTCATTACTTAATTTTTAAAGAAATGAATGCGTGCCAAAAGCATGTTAGCAATCCAACTGATAAAGTGTTGAATCACATCACAGTGTGGGAAAGACATAGATACGTTTTTCAGCAAACATCCCAGCAAAAGTAATGCATTTATATAAAGTGCTAGAAAAAATATTTTTTCTTAAGGAAGCATTCTGTTTTTAACCATTTAAACCAGGCATTTAAATCATTTAAACCAGCTTGCCTGTGCCAAATGCACAAAATGTCATCTCTTTCATATATGTTTCCTGCAGTTCTGCACTGTCAAACCAGTCTTCAAACTGAACTATTGTAACGATCTTAATGTTTTGTTAATCTGATTTGGAGGACAAAATGAACTGATTTAGCAACATGGAAAGGTCTTTTAATTTAAGGGGGGAGGTGAAAATTCAGAAACTACACTTAAATTGTATCCCATTATGAGATCTTTTGAACAAAGGTCAAGTTTGGTCAAGAGAAAAAACAGTACTTGAACAGTAATTTAATTATATAATCTGGCCTTTGTTTGTTGATTTTGTGAAGAACACTGCAAATGAGGAGAATGTACAAGAGGTGGCTAATAAATACTCTGCCTAAAGAGAACAGAGTTCGGTTTAGTGAGCAGTTGGGTGGTTAAAACAAAAGGTATAGTGAATAGCTTGAAAAGAATCTCTCCAAACCATAGGAATGGGCATTACAATGAGAAATGTGGTTCAGTGTAAGCAGATATAAACTGATGCACATTGGGCAAAAAATCCTAACTCCACATATATGCTTATAGGGTCTTGAGCTGGTGAGGACTGACTAGGAAAGGGATCGTGGGGTTGTGATAGTAGCGCAATGAAAATGTTGATTCAGTGTGTGGCTGCTGTGGAAAAAGCAATTTCCATCTTGGGGATCATTAGGAAAGGAATCGAAAATAAACTGCCAATATCATAATTCCATTATGCAAATATATGGTGCAACCATATTTGGAATACTCTGTGGAGGTCTGGTCACCACAGCTCAAGAGGGATATTGTAAGGCTAGAAAAGGTACAGAAAAGGATAACCTTTGGGGCTTTTTAGCTTAGAAAAAAAGGGTAAGGAGGGACATGATAGAGGTGTATAAAATTATGCATGGTGTGGAGAATATGCATAGTATAATACTAGAACCTGGGGTTATCCTATGACGCTGAATGGTGGGAGATTCAGGACAGACAAAGGGAAGTACTTCTTCATACAGTGCGTAGTTAAAATATGAACTTCACTACCACAAGATGAAATGATGGCCGCCAAATTGGATGGCTGTAAAAGGGAAGAATGAAGGATACGGCTATCAGTAGTTACTATTCAGGATGGCTATATGCTACCTCCAGTATTGAAGTCAGTATGCCTCTGTATACTAGTTGCTGGGGAACACAGGTGGGAAGGTGCTGTTCCACTCATGCCCTGCTTGTGGGTTTCCCATGAGCATCTGGTTGGCCACTGTTGGAACAGAATACCGGACTAAATAAGCATTTGGTCTGTCTCAGCAGCGCTCTTCTTATGTTCTTATGATGTAGGCTGAGAATGTTTTAGCCACATTTCAAATTTCTTACCAAGGAAGGTCCGGTTTTTCTGAGACAAATACTGATATATAGATAGTATCCTTTTTTTAGAGTCTTTCTGCCTTGTTGTCATGAGGCATTTTTACAAAGCTGGTTAATACATTCAAAGAAGTGGGGAAAGAAAAAGTTGTATGTGTCTCCAGCCCCCACTGTAACCTGAGAAGAGACACTCTACTTTTACTGTGTTGAGAATCCATAAACCACAGAAGGCTCTTTGAATGGATAAGAATGGACTCTTTAGTTTAAGCCATGTCTTGTCACCCAAAGCATGCCTTCTGATTAATCACCATTCACATCTTCTCCTCTTCAAGCATGCCTGTGATATACTGACATATTTCTTCACTGGAGCTTAAATGTTTAGACATCTCACAGCAGGTAGAAAAGCCCTGTAGGTAAAACAAGCTTTTGAGACGCTTTTAAAAACAAATGTTCAAGCAACAAAGAAGTTATGGTTCCCTTTTGTGCTTCAGTTATACCTACTTGTTTACTTGCTTGGGTACCTGCTCAAAGGGGGAAACCCCTTTTTAAAATTGCTTTGAATGCTTGCTTCAGTGTGGTATGGGATTATCATGGAATGCCAGGCCTGGAAGAAAAGTTGAGAACTACTGATTCATTCTTGGCATTGAAGCAGGTATTTCTGACCAATTAATCCTACTTAAAATGTAACACAAAAAGGAAATTTCTAGCCTGTGTAGAAGAGATGAAAATAATTAGAATTTTAAAAAATATAAAACAAGCATTCATATCAGAGTGAAATATAAAATGGATTGAAACTAGAATGAGTAGACCAGGGTTCCTGTACCTGTAATAGTTATATATTTTACAGCTATGAGAAATTCTCAGTTGAAAATATAATTAAAACTGGGGTTTTCATTAGTTTGGAGAGGTTTCCTGAGTAGAGGAAACAAGAGAAGAGTGGAACTCAACCAGTGGTAAGGAAATAATTTATGATAAAGAAATGCTGTAGCCCAACATGTATCACTTTAAAACCTGTCTTCAGGGGCAACTCAATTTATCCAGCCCTGTCACAAGACAATGTTGCCTTTTGATCTCTCTGTGACTCCCAAGGAGTCAGAAGGAACCAGCAACTTCCTTCCACCTGTTTTCTACCTATTACATAACTACACTACCATAAACACATGACGCAACATCATTATGTTCAATGTTTCCCTGCCACATATTACATCATTGACGGTTGTTTGCTGGGCTGAGAAACGCTCAATATGATGACATCACATCATGCATCTGCTTTAACTGAACATTGTTGGGGAATACCTGGATCACTACAGAATCGCATGACTGGTGCCGTATAGCTGGGCCTTAGTCATTTGCCCTTATGCACAGGTTGGGTAATCAGCTTGAATGGCATAGCAGAACTTCACAGAGTTTCCCTGGCTTTGCTCAGTCACAGTTCACTAAATTTCAGGCCTTAGAACAAATGCCCAGTGTTGAAAGGGCAATGGGTCACTGCACTCTCCTTGCAGGGGCCTGGCAATCAGCATTGGAGTGGAACTAGGAAGTCAGGGCAAGAGGCAGAGAGGATATAGATTAAGAACTTTGAAAGATTGGAACCAGGACATTCATGATACCAGTTGTCAAGTCTTTTACACATTTTCTAGATGTGTATCTCTTCAAATATAGTTTTACAGAGAGCTTCACTCAGAGAGAGCTATTTAGTCAACTAAAACAGATGGAACAGGTGGGACAAAGATGAAAGGCACATTGTAAGAGTTGTTTATTGATTGGACATTGTTGAGGAAACACTTGTCTCTAAGCTCTTGATTCTACAGAGATTGTGCACATGCTTAAAACTAAGCTCATGTTGTATATTTAAAATAACAGGATTATTAAAGGAATGTTCTCATTCAAAGTCAACTTGGATAAGCATCACTTCTGAAACTTGCTTCCTATCAGTTTTACCAGTCTGGAACCTGTGATTGTCTTCATAATATCCATAATATTATAATTAGCTTAACTAGGGGATTAGTATAGGTCTGTGCCTGGTTGTATATAGTGGTAGGAATTCTCTAGCCACCTCCATCAATTCTCAGAAATAGTTGGCAATGGTATGGAAACTTATGGCATGATCACAAGCTGCTGCAGATGTCACAGCTGTGGTGTGGAACTGTCCACCAAACCAAGTGTAACATGTGTAAACTGTCAGTGTAAGTCACAGAATGATGATATAGTGAACACATGCATGCACAGTTGTGCTCACACACATGAAAAGAGCCAACCAACCAACCAACCAACCAAAGTCTCTATTTAGTTTTACCTGGGAGAAATTCCTCTGTGACCTCAAAATGACAATCAGATTATGACTATGAGCAAAACTCACCCGCCAAGCCGTAATTAAAGAAACCTTACGTTAGACAGAACAACACACTTTGTAGATGCTGTAGAATTCGTTCTGCTTGTCGGCTACTGTAATGAGATAACATGGCATGCTGTTCCAGTAGTACCACATCAGTTTTATAGGAGAAATTGGGTTCAGATTCATGCTAATCTGGTCAAGATTTTAAAAATAACTCTGCAATCCTGTACATGCTTACCTAGGAGTCAGTCCCATTGAGCATAATGAGACTTACATCTGAGTAACCATGCATAGGATTGCACCATAAATAACCTGGCCTCCAAGAGATAAAGTGGTTATAGCCAACCAGATGTTGACACCATTGGATAGAGGCCTGCTTACTCTCTATGGACACTGTTGCTCTGGCATAATGGGCTGAGCTGTGGCAATTTTTCCTTTGTACCCATCAGTCATGTAAGGTAGCTTCAGAGTGCCCTGATGAGATCTAAGAGAGCCTGTCATCTGTCAGCCCCTTCACTGTGCAAAAGATTTGACGTTTCCTATTATGGGTGGAAAATGCTTTTCTGTGTGAATTTTATATTTTCCACAGAAAAAGGCAGAAACATTTATTCCCTGTTAAAGGAAAAAATAATAATTAGATTCTTTAAAACAAATCAGTTGTGTTATAGATTTTTTAAAACCCGCAGTAATTATAAAATCAGTCACCTTAGTTGCGAAATTTGAATCATTGTGCATTCTCTCTTCATCCCAGGTAATGGCTCTGAAACATGTTTAATACAATACAGAATTCATACATATGTCTTTGAGTGGGATTGGCAGCACATAGTATCAATGCGCAAGTATTTGTGCTGGCTTCCTAGAACCTCTTGGGTAAAATTCATGTGCCTGATCTCGACTAATAAAGTCCCTAGCGGTTTGGCACAGCATACTGTGGAGTCGGTCCCTCTTCCCTGTGTACTGTTACAAATTACTGGAGTGTGTGTCTGCTCTTGTGTTTGCTAGTGCTTTCTCCTCTCCTATGGTACTAAAGTGGGGGAGATGAACAATGTGCTGCAGGAGAAAGCCAGTGACCCTTGAAGCAGGCAAGGTATGCACACTGGTTCTACATTTGTCCCTGATTGTAGTTCAGACAGGCTAGCACAAGATGAAGACATGGGCAGGGTACAACATGGTTCACATCTGACTGACAAAGAATAGATGATATAGAGATACCCCCAAATCAACCAATGATGCTGTCACCGTTATACCAATGGTTAGGGTAAGTCTAAGGCATTAGTTGCCTGAGGCAGAATCTCAGAAGGCCCCCCGCCCCCGCCACAAGTCTAAGTGCATAGTATCCAAGGCTGGCCAAGTTATTTTGGAATCTGAGACAGAAAATCCCATATGTGTCTCTTTCTAGGAGTAAAAACTCAATTGTATTTATTTATTTATTCATTACATTTCTATTCCACCCAGCAGCCAAAGCTCTCTAGGCGGTTCACAAAAATTATCAATATTCTCCTCTTTCATGACGACCCTCATCAGCTCCCTGAGGCTGCTGCCTCACTTTGCCTAATGGGATGGCTGGTCCAACCAGTGGTTCTTCATTGTCTTCTATAGAGAGGTGTTCTTAACTGCCCTGCAATTGTGAACTTGCTTATGCAGAACGAGGTGGCCCAAGACATTTTGGTAGGGAAAAAGGAAGAAAACATCCAGATGCACGTGCAAAGGATTATTTAGGCTCAGCATATTTCAGAATAAATCCTTCTTCAGAGGCACTCTTTAATGAAGGTTCCCAACCTGGTATAAACCACTGTTGCAACTTGTTCTAAAAGTATTTATACTGAAAAGAGTTTGGCCTAATTTAACCTTTTTCTGTGCACTTGAAATTTTTCCTGTGATTGGTGCTTTCTTGTTTGTTTTTCCCAAGACATTTTGGTGTCTGAAGCAGAAAATCCAAATGGTGTTCCTGTGCTGTTAAAAATATAATAAACTAAGTAATTGGCAAATCCCTGCCCTTAAATGGTACACAGTATTTGATGACTTGACGCAGACCATCTCAGTTTGCTTAGTAGTAGGACTGGCCGTGCCTGGAAATTTAGCAAAGCCCAAGTATGAGCAAATTTGAAAATGGCACAATATTACAATTTCTCCAGGCTAAATTGTTGAGGGGGTTAAGTTCTAGAGTAGCATGCTAGAGTGCTAAAGTATATTTTGGTTTGGTCTGATTCTAATGGCTATTTCATAGATGCTTTTGCTACTACATTGTAATCAGCCTTAAGTTTATAAGATATGATAGACAAAACAGACAAACTGGTAAAACAAATTCTCCTCTATAGTTTCTCTTACAAAAACTCAAGTATTGTATAGGCAAAACAGCAGAAATTATTACTGAATACAGCATCTTGTGCAACTTTCATAGTAAATAAAGGCAACTTTCCAGGCCTTAAGACTGTGAATATAGGTTTGAAGTATGTAGACAAAGTCTAGTGAAATCTTGCAGCCAAAGTGTTCAGGGATCTGCAATGCTATGCAAAACATGAAAATGTATGCAGATTTGTCTTAATGTGCATAATAATATATAATTTCTACAGGTCAGAGAATGTATTTAGTGATTGCCTCTGGGCTCAATTTGGAATTGGGCTTGTTAAATAGTTATTTTCCTGAAAGAATGGGAAAATACCTCATTTTCCCTCCCAATCCAGAATTAATTAGTTGCACATCTGTTTGCACACATCTTTTCTAATAGCTTTGTGCACATAGAAGCCTGTTTTTAAGCATCATAGAAATTTATAAAGGAAAGGTGCCTGTTGACTATTCAGAAAGACTGTTAGGGAAAATTGGAATCCTAGAGCGCTACCTGTGAGCTGAGTTCTGCAAAAACAGAGTAAGTTGCTTCTCTTGCTTCCAATGCCTCCACCTTTTGTCCAGCTAATAGGAGTGCTTTTTGAAACCAGTAATTGGGATGAGTTGTGTAAGGGATTCATTCAAACAAAGCAATAATTTCAGAGTGTTTTATTTTAGCACATTCCGGGAAGCTTCGTGTTGTGAGGGAAATAAACTTATATAAGTAAAAAAGTTTTATTTAGCTGGGGTTTGCTGTAATAATTGACACCATCCCACCTACACACACACATACACACACACACTCCCTTCCCTTCCCCTCCCTTCCCTTCCCTTGTTCAGGAAATAAAATGGATTTAATTTGACAGCTGTAGACATTTTTTGCCCCTATAAGGAAGTTCAATGCATTTCAACAGAAAGCTTTGTTTCATTTCTTTGCTAGATTGGCTGGGTGAGCCCTACTGACTTTAGCTTCTACCCAGGAATTCAACACACCACTGTTTATTTTACAGAAAGAGTTGTTGGTTCTCTCCCGACAATGTATTTGTTGTTCAATCATTAAGTCGTGTCCGACTCTTCGTGACCCCATGGACCACAGCACGCCAGGCCTTCCTATCCTCCGCTCTTTCCCGGCTGCATTAAATGCCTGGATTTAGAAATGGGTAAAATACCCCTCCCCCCCCCAAAATCAGGAAATAGCTTGGTTTATTCTGAGCCAAATCATGAGCTAAATCAGATCCTGATGACATGACCAGGAGTATGATGGGATCCAGTCCTTCCCCATGAGCCTCCCCCCCCCCCAAGATTAAAATCGAATCTGGAGAAAAACTCAGGGATTGTAATACTTGCCCTCATATTGAATGTGAGCATTCCAAGCTGCCAAGGTTTGCAATTAGCTCCTGGAAATGGCAACCTTTGATGGTATCTCTATTATTACTAGATGGGGTTTTGTTCTGAATATAATGTAAGCTAATATAAATGATGGGGTATGATTAGCCACACCTGCACCTAATCATTAAAGACTTGGGCATATGTGGATAACCAAACTGCACTGGGACGAGCTCTCTTACCCCAGAGTAGATTGGTTATCTGCATTACAAGATCATCTGGCGATTTTGAGAGAGTGCCTTCGCCCTTACCAGCCTGTCTGGTCACTGAAGACATCAGATGAGGCACTCATGGTGGTCCTTTGGGAGTCTACTCAGAGTAGGGTCTTCAGTACACCGGCTCCCTCTCTGTGGAATTCCCTGCCTGTTGAAGTCAAGCAGGCACTGACATTGTTTTGGCACCTGGTGAATTCATTTTTATTTAACAAACTTTCCCTGATTGACCAGCCACAGTTTAATTAAAATAATGGGATTTAAAATGCTTAAGTTTAGACACAGGGAAAAGACCTTAATTTCTATTGTAGCTTTAAATTGACTGTAATGCTTGCTGTTGCACTTTCTCTTTTGCATTGGTTTTATTTCTGTTTTAATTGTTTGGGTGTGTTGAATTTTATTGACTCATTGTATATCACTTTATGCTCTCTTGGCAGAAAACTATGTAATAAATTTTATACATAAATACATATGGGGAACATTTAACAGTATGAGAGCAAGAGAACATAAATAATTTGTCAGAAAGGAACTTAATTGGTCTTCCATAATACGTTTAGGGGTTTCTATGCTCTGAATAAGTCTCTGCATCGATGGCCTTGTTCCCGCTTACCCCTACCTCTTTACATTCTTGCCAGCTGACATCCTAGAAATTCCATTTTGAAAAATCTGTAAATGATCCGACTAAGGGCAGTATCCAACACTGCCCATGTGCTAGTGGTACCTACAGCTAGCGCAGTGGGATGGTAGCGATTCTGAAAACAGTGTTCCTGGAATGCAGTGAGTGGTCCTGTTCCAGAAACTAGCGTTTTAGCTAATTTCCAGGATTATTTTGGGAAGTGCTAGCATCCTGTTGTGCTTAGGTGGATCGCACAGTCACAAGAGACAGAGTGGAGGCTCAGCAGCAGTATTTGATACTGTCCAAAGTTCTATAAGCATATAACTGACTAAGGGAGCAATCCTATGCTGTTGATGGAACACGCTGAAATCAGAGAGCTCTGTTCTTTCCTGTGCGCCATCAGCTTTTGCTGACAAGGCAGAAGGAAAGAGAATGGCGGGGCTTACAGTGTTTTTCTTCCGTCCACAGATGGAGGGAAACATAGACACATTCGTGAGCACATCTAAGTGTTTCCCAGGGATGGGGTGTGGCTAAGGGCTGGGAGGGCTTAGGATCCCTTGGATCCTCAGCTACCCCTTTCCCGCCATCAGCATGCCCCCAAAACAGCCATTCTGCCCCCTCCAAGGTTGGACTTCCAACCTCATAGAAATGCACACCATGGAAACATCTGCAGTAGCTAGGCAGAGACAAAAATGAGGGCTCCAATGTTGGGAAAACCATTCCAAGGTCAGAGCTCTCTAGCCTCGTAGGGGGGTTCCCACATAATCCTATGACCCCAGGACGCTATTTAAGGACCATAGGATAGCTCCCTAAATGTATGTGATTTGCGTATTTGGCATGACATTGTTTTATCATTTCTCTAGTAGTTATCTCAGTGTAGAAAATGCTCTTCAAATCTTATTTTTCCTCACAACAGTTCTGTCAGGCTGAGATAGGTCCACACCATGCTGAAGTGGTAAATGGTATCCTTATCCAGCCATAGTCTAAGCTCTTGCCATGACTTTCCTTGCATGGGGATACTACTTGGTTCAGCCCCCACATCCAAATTCAGCCAGTGGACGGTACGTGAATGACTGGATTTTCTTGATGTAGAATTTTGGTTATGCCATCTGTATGACTCCTCCCACCCCCCAAAAAAAACTCTGTTCCAGAACATATTCCCCCAATGCTTCATTTTAATTATGGTAGCCCCAGCTTTTCTATACTGTCTGTTGTTAGTCAATCCAGTGCTGTTTTATCCATAACATTCCCTTTCAGTCCTTGTTCCTTTATTTGATCCAGTTCAACTTTAGGGTAGATTCAAATAAAGAGTTGAGGTGGTGGAAGGTGCCACCATGGGAATGGCGTGATGATGGTGATATTATTTATGGCACAATCGGAGTGGTGAGATTTCAGTTCACTACCTCTGGGTTCACCCCGTTTTTCAAGGCAACAGCAGGATATTATCTCACTATTTGTCTGATGTGACAGAACGTCCATACAAGTGGACAGCAATCAAAGTTTTCATAGTGGTCTCACCACAGGGGCTGTCTGTTGACTGATCATGAATCCTCCAATCATGGGCCATGTCATTTCTATGTATTGCACAGTGCCTAGTGTATTTTGCTATCACTTGTAGTAGCAGACAGAAATGAATATCCCAACCCAATGCATCTTTCCCTATTCCAGAAATGAATGCCGAAAACCAATGTGTTGCTCCCTGTTCCAGATATAGACATCACATCACAAGTGAAAAATTAAATCTGGGATCCTGAATATCTGAAGAGCACCCTTGCCGCTCTCTCAAAACCGTCAAAAACATGTTCAGATTTTTTTCTTATTTTTTCACTTCCAGTTTATAATTGGAATTGTTATTAAAAGAAGCCATGATTCATGTGCGGAAATATTAAAGAACATGTTTTAAAACTGAAGGCATTGTTTTATATTCCCTAAAAATATTTTATAAGCACATACAAATTTTCCATCTGGCATTTCTCTATTTGAAAGCTTGTCTGTCACAGTGGGAATTCAATGACTTTTCAAAAAGCCAGTCATGTCCTAAATGCACACAGTATTTCTTTTTGAAATAGTTCTAAAACATCAGAGCAGAAGCTGATTTCAGCGCGAGAATTATATGTTCTGTAAGGAACAATTTGTGAAAACTAGAAATGTGGGTTCAGCTGCCTACTGTATGTGCAATGTATTTTGAGACTGCAACAAGGATCTTGGCCTCAACACTAGTATTAGAGCGGAAATGAATATTGAAAGAGACATTAGAATTCAAAACCACACAGTCAAATCCCTCAATCCAAAGATTAGCCAAGAAAAGCTAACTATTTATGTATTTATTTAAAATTATTTGAGGCTGCGCAGAGTGGTAGGCAGCAGTATTGCAACTGAAACTCTCTCCACGACCTGAGTTCGATCCCAGCAGAAGCTGGGTCTCGGGTAGCCGGCTCAGGTCGACTCAGCCTTCCATCCTTCTGAAGTCGGTAAAATGAGTACCCAGCTTGCTGGGGGAAAGGTAGTCACGACTGGGGAAGGCAATGGCAAACCATCCCGCTACAGTCTGCCAGGAAAACGCCAGTGAAAGTGGCGTCCCTCTAGGGGTCAGTAATGACCCGGTGCTTGCACAGGAGGAACCTTTCCTTTTCCTTAAAGGTGGGACCCTCCCAAGGCAGTGTACATAGTAAAAGAAACAATGCAAAGTAATCACTTTTAATAAAAAGAGTAATTTTAAATAAAACCAGCAGCCCTCAAATTAAGAAAAGACCAGCAAAAATAGGTGGGTCTTCAGAGCATTTGTCTACAAAAATATTAATACTCAAGTCAAATAAGTAAAGGGAACTTGAAAATCTGTAGCTCTTGTTCTGACTCTCGGGGTGATCTAGACAAGCCACAGGTTTGGACACAGGATATTCATGGTGGTTGCAGGAGCAGCCACAGCACAGTCATAAGGAAAGAAGTGATGCAATAGTGATCACATCACGGATTTCTAGGCACAATCTACCCCCTTTGTTCCAGTGTCCAGAAAACTTAAGCCTTCCTTGGCTACTCAGTGGTGTTGCAGTACAACGAACAATTGCAAATGTATGGAAATTGTTTATTTATAATTGGGCACCCTGTGCTGGACTAACCATCAACAGAGTGGTGAGCATGCAATTTGTCTGAAGATGGTAGCATTATAGATAAACTTTTATTCATTCATTCATTCATTCATTCATTCCATGATGTCCGTGTATGTGGTGTGTTCCAGATTTACACAGGCAAAATAGGCACCTCTCTGCCCCTAAGGAAATTAGCAGCTGCCTTATCTTTACCGCATTTATCAGTAATATCCGAAGAACATCACACAAACAACAACAAATTAAGAATCAAAGGAAAAAAAGGTAGGTAATCAATGAAAATTTATTTTAAAAAATACAACTGTGGTCTTTACACTGCAGGCAGTCTGTGGTACAAGTTATGGGTAACACACTGCCTACACTTCCAGGTCCACTTTTGCTAACTTATGCTTTTTTAGAGCAAATCATAAGATTATAGAATGTGAGTCTTGAATATGACGCAAGAAATACAACCAACAGTAGCCTGGATGAGTTAAATATGACTTAGCACAACCTGTAGTTATACAAAATACCACATACCAAGTAATCAAGAGGATAAACATGACTGTTTCCTCCTTTACAGCTGACTTGGTTGTGATGTGTTTGTCCTTTAATTACTTCTCTCTTTGCAAATGAGTGTGGATAATTTATGAAGGATAAAGTGTTGGTTCCTTTAAGTATGTCATGATATAAGCACTGGCTTACCAACATGTTGACCGTTCAATTTGCTTGGTCTCATTTAGTGCTGAGCTGTCAGATGAGGAGGAAATGGAAGAACTGCCTTTCATGTCTCTTAAAGCTGTGAAATGTATACATCTTTTGCGATGTTGTCATCTTTTTGGTAGTCATAAATGTAGTGTAATGGTTGGTCTACTGCTGATCGCAAACCAGAAGCAGCTGATGATAGAATAGATTCATACTGAAGGTAAAATTCTGAAAACTAGGCATAGTCACACAGCACTATTGCTACACAGATATTATGGAGTCACACAAATTCAGTGATCCTGATTATATTTGGGTTTATGAAGAAACACTGTATTTTTATGAGTTTGTTTATATTTTGTAATGCTTATATTCTTTGATCTCTGAATCAGATTATAGTGTAAACTAGTAGGTCAGAAGCCTGGCTTTGCTACTGTGTATTGGGCATAAGACAGTTGTAGCTGCCTTGATTATGGTTGCTATGGAGGGGAGGTTTTAAGCCATAGGAACCAGGCTACTGAATTTCCATAAGGTTCAGAGGGTTTATTTTGGTGGCAGTGGTTAAAGGTTTTATACTTTAAGTCCAAGCATTCTCTGTGAGCAGTATTTGGGAACGTTATTGAAAACTGTGGCAGGGAGTTCCATACACCCAAGCTACAGAGTCTTATAACGTGCACATAAGTGGGATACCTCTATGACAGAATAAAGATGAGTATAAATATAAAACTGACGCAAACATTCAAAAATAGCACGTAGCAGAATTATACTAGGACTTATCATTTAGAATATGGGTCAGGTGTGGTGGTGGGATGTTTGAATGGTCCCTCATGTCAAAAAGCCACTGCATAAGGAAACCCGATACATTAGACAGAAGGATTCTAGCTTTTCTCTGGTATGCTAGTGTTCCACATGTAAGGACTTCCTGATATAGGGGAACATTTCTTCCTTCTATTCTCAGTGGTACAAACTGGATGGGATTGTACCATGTCAATGCCAGGTGAAGTTTTCCCTGATCAAGGAAACCTAATGTCAGGGTGGAAACTGAGCCCATAGAGCCCCAGAGCAGTTCTGATTCTGAGGAAGAACAGCAATCGGTGGGAGAGGAGCCAGTTCATCCCTCACAGGCACAGCAGCTGGCAGAGATTCCTCCTGCCGGCATTCCTGAGATAGATAGTGATCCCAGCAGTGAGAAAGTGCGGGAATGAGGCTTGCTATGTAGCAGCCATATCGGGGGTCAGACTAAGTAGCCTCATGCAGTCTCATGCTTCATGTTCTTGCTGAGCTCTTTCTCCCTTAAATATATTGTTGTAAGCTGACGAGACACAGGAATTCCTTATCTTGTCAAAGGTCATACAATTGTATATCTTGTTCTCTGCTGTTCTCTTCTGTTCTCTGCTTATCACGGCTACCCTATAACCCAGTTCTTGTATTATAAACAATGGTGCTAGGAGAAGAAATGTTGAGGACTGCAACCCCACATGGGAGAGAGAGGAGGAGCCGTTTCATATGTGTCACAACGTCTATAAAAACAATGTGCTGATGTATTTCGGGGCTTCTGGCTCTTTGGAAATGATTCCAGCCTTAAGCCCGCGCGTTAAATAAAGAATCTCTTTTTCCTTCACTCTGTGGTCTCTCTGACTCTTGGGTTCTGCAACAGCTAGATGCTCGACGCAGACTCAGAGAGCGACGAGTGATGGAGGGTGCGGAAAGGAGGCGTAGCGCCCGTTTGGCACGCAAGCAACGGCCGCCTCCCATGGACCCAAGGGAAAGAGGGAGCATCTCTCCCTAGCCCATAAGTTCAGGGTCTTCAAGTGACTGTCTTTCAAACGGGGATCAACTGCCTATTCAAAGTTTAGGCCACTGTGCTGTTCCTTGCTTTAGTCGCTAGTGATTAGCATTTGAAAGAGTCATTAAGTTGTAAAAGGATTAAAGCTTTGAAAAGAATCCTTTCGTCTGTGTCTTGAGTTGGCTATTGGAGTCTACTGAAAGAGGCCACCAGGGCGCTCCTGACAACTCAACACTTTGCATTTTGTATGGCAGGAGAAATATGCTTCAGTAATTATACCAGTCTGGAGAGATACTGCAGTACTGAAGATTCCAGAAAAGCAGCCCCAGTTGCCTGTTAAGGCAAAACACACAAACATGTTCGACTAACCCACATAGTTTATTGTACGAAAGTTGGCAACATGTTTGTAATGGCCTAACGGCCAGTGCACATCTGCAATACTAGTTGATTAAAAATGTCAACACGTAGTGAAAAATAAGTCTCAGTTGGGCTGAGCAAATTGGTCCAGACCAGACTGATGTATCATGGAATAAGATTTCATAGGCAATAGCCTCCTTCAAGAGAAGGGAAAAAAAGACAATCACTCTAATCCTGTGGCTCTTATGAAGAGATTGCCCCTCAGTGACTGAAACCTGGAAGAGAGAATCCTCTTTCTCCCCATTAATTTTGCTAGTATTTTAGAACCCTCATATATGTATGGCCCTTTGAATTCTACTGACACATATTGGGGTTGGGACTCGATGGCCTTATCGCCCCCTTCCAACCCTACTATTCTATGATATATTTGAGAAATAGAGAGCTCACAAAACTAACGAGCATTCACACTATAGAATATCCCACTTCATCTCTGTATAGTATTAGCCCTGCCCAAATTGTTAATTGTTAATCCTTCATTTTCCTTCATTTGTGAGAAGAGGTTATTGGCACCTGTTCACATTACTGAGACAACTTTGACATCTTGTGTAGTACAGTGAGAAGAAAAGCTGAGGTCTGAGAATTTGCTTTCTTAGGCCTGTTACAGAATTAATTTTCCCAAGGCACAAGAGATCCTTTGAGCACAGGGTTGATGAAATTTAATTAACTATGCTTTCCTGGAGACTAGATCCTATGAGCATCAGCTGAACTGGATTATATGACTCCAAAGGTTTTTGTGTGTGTGTATAGTCACCGTGTTAAAAATATTTTGCCTAATGATTCCTTGCTCTCAATAAAAACAAACACTGCACAATAATCCATACATAATAAGCCACTCTTTTCCTGCTCTCAGTATTCAAGCTTTTGCAAGATACTTATCCTGCCCAAATGAAATCACTTAAGATTTTTTTTTGTGATAAATTTTACTTTTTGAAGAATAGCCTTCATGGGAATGAGATTTCCTTTCTCTTATGCCGACATATGTATGTTAATTTCTAAACATGATCATTAGGGTAAGTATAAATTATCCTAATGTACTCTCTGCGGGGCTGCTTTTGATTAAAAGAAGTTTCCACTGCCTCTGCTGTAATTGGTTACTTTTAACATTTGGGTACCTTTCACAAATTTCAACCTATATAGGATAACCAGGTTTGGCCAACATATGCAAGAAAACATCATGCTCATTTGTAGCTACTAAGATCAGCTGAGAGTCCCCTTTTAACTATGTGATCCAGGTGATAAAATCATAAAGAAAGGTGTTCTTGGTGACTACCCTCAGCAAATGTGTAAACTTCTAGTCTGGCTTCTATCCTGGATTGTCTTTCTTGTGCAATTTTGTGCTGCTATTAAATCTGGTTCTGGTTTACCCTTTAGTTTTTACCTGTCTTTGACCTACTTCCCAAGTTGATGATGGATCCAGTTTAGGATTTCTCCTGCTACTGTTGTAAGGTTTTGACTTCTAGCTCCAATACTGATATTTGACCCCACACAGTAGCTGAGTCACTCCCCTAAGAAACTTCCGATTTTAACAGTGGGAACAGAGAAAGAGGAAGGGGTATTTCTATTTCTTTCTGTGGGTTATATTTCAAAGCAATCTAACTGTGCCACTAGTTTGAGTCAGTATCCAGCGATGGCCTTGGAGCCAATGACAAAAAAAAGCCACATTAACCAATAAGGGTTGTAGCCAACTGTCTGTTCACCAGCAGAATGGACACTTCTGGCGGAACAGATTCCCCCTCCCTCTTGCAGCCTCCCGTGCACCCTCTAAATCTGCTCCAGAGAGTTGAAGGACCTTCCAGAGGTTTCTGGGATGATTGGATATATTGTCTATGAAATATCTTTGGTTCCCCATTAAGAAGCTGACCGAGCTTTATATTTTAAAATATGGCCTGTTATTCTTGAGTCCTGGAAAAAATGAAATCCACATGTACTATTACTGAAGTCTGTGCAAAAACTAATTGAAATCATCTTCTGGAGGTATCTAACGTCCATCATCAGCTGTCTCATATTGAGAAACTGGCAGTCAAAACTGCATTTAAAAAAAAAACTTGATGTAAATGTGTAATAAATGTTTTTTGGCTGTTTTCAAAAGATGAGACCAGTTGAGAATTGACCTTAACTTCATGCTGCTTTTGACAGAGACAATATGTTTGTCATCATTTGTAGAAGAAGGGGTTTAAGGTCAGGGAATACAGCTCCATTCTGAATGTCTGTCAGGGTGAAAGTGATGGGAGGCCGCAGCATCAGGTTTGAGACTGTGGGGAAGGGAGGTTAATACTTGTGCCCCCCCATCACAGTCCCAATGAAAATCACTTCTCCAAGCTGGCATTTGTCCTGATAGGGAAGCTTCTACTGGTACCGATGGCAGCTTCCTTCTTGGGATAAATAGTGGCTTCAGGAGGTGATCTTGGTTGGTAGTGGGTGCGTGGGTGGGGTAATGGTTGAATCGCTCCTACTTTTAATTGTGATTCTACATCCCCCCATCCCCTAGTGATTGCTATTCTAAAAGAAATATCCACACACATTAAATGCAGACACCCGTTTAAAGTTTGGCCCCCAGTGGTTGATACATTGATAGTCACTTATTGAAAACACGATAGACTTCCGTACAGAATTAAAACACTATTTTGCAGTATTTTGAGAGGGATCTATTCATACTTTATGTGACAGAGTCTATATTTTGAAACTCAGATGAACTGGGTTGATTCAGTTTATGAATAATGATGTTCAGATAATTTAGCTATGACAAATCTTCAGCCATTTCACTTGGCTAATACCCACAAGAATCTCTGTGTGTGTGAAACTCACAAAATCTTGATAGGTATATCTGTCCGGATTCACATCTAAATTCATAAGATAATGGCCTGTTACAAATATATAGTTCAGATCTTGTCAGGAATCCACTCATGTACCTCTATCTATGCATAACAATAAACAGTATAGTAAATGTAGTAACAAGTGTTTGTAATGAGTACACTTGGTCCTGCAGCTGTAATAAAGATGGATACAGGGACAGTGGTGCTGTCAGGGCCAGACTTTGGGTCAGAGGTCCAAGTCCCCACAGTGCAAAATGCGCAGAAGGGTACTCAAAGGTAGCAGGGCTGGCTTACCACACCTTGAAGTAAGCAAAGTAAGGCAAATTACTATTTAAAGAGCCCCCCCACACACAATTAAGTTCATAGTCTAAAATTACCTAACTGCATAAAGCTAGACTGCTCACTTGAGGGAATGATATTAAAGGCAAAACTGAAGTACTTTGGCCACATAATGAGAAGACAGGATACCCTGGAGAAGATGCTGATGCTAGGGAAAGTGGAAGGCAAAAGGAAGAGGGGCCGACCAAGGGCAAGATGGATGGATGATATTCTGGAGGTGACGGACTCGACCTTGGGGGAGCTGGGGGTGGCGACAGCTGACAGGAAGCTCTGGCGTGGGCTGGTCCATGAAATCACGAAGAGTTGGAAGCGACTGACCGAATAAACAACAACAAAAGCACTGCTGTACAGGGAACAGAGCAGTGATACTATAGAAAGACTTGTCAGGCAACCTCTGTGGTGAGTTTCAGATGGCTGGCAAAAAGACTTTCCTTTCAGGGGAGGCTTTCGAGTGTGTGCGTGTGTGTGAGAGAGCAGGCGGGGGGGAGAGATCTTGGATCTCTGCTAGAAATTATTTGGCTTTTTTAGTTTGAGGTCATTTTTACTGTTTTCTGATCGTCTTATTGTTTTGTTTTTATTGTTGTCTTATTGTCTTGTCAATGTTTTGTTTTATTGTTGTGAGCCTCTCCGAGGGACTTCGTGGCCATATAGCATGGGATATAAATAAAGGTTATGAATGAGTGAATGAGTATGACCCTACCTAATTGTATTCTTGCTTTCAGTGAAGCGTGTATGAGAAGAGGAGGGAAGGATTCTCCTAGAATTCTCAGTAGCCAAAAGCTACTGCAAAAGCTCTCATCCCAATGTCAATAAATACAAATGTGCCTGTGATTCTTTATTCATGGTTGGTGTCTACCCACAATAACGCCTTGGAGCTGCTATCAGAAAAACAGTGTCAGGGCTAGCAATGTTGAGGACAACATTAGATTAAAACATTAACTTTACATTTACCTTGTCTTTTAAACTAGATACCAACAGTGTAATCCTACATGTGTCTACTTAGAAGTAAGCCCCATTGAGTTCAACTCCTAGACATGTAAGTATAGGATTTAGTGGGGCTTGCTCCCAGGCAAGTATAGAATTGCAGCCTTACAGGGTATTCTAAAGTAAAGTACTATTAGTATGAATAAGTATCTTATTATGAAGCATGATTATGAGGATACTATTTATTAAAACAATGGAAATGGCATATGAATGTTCAAAATTCATGAGGATTTAGCATATCATAAATAGTCAGACATTGGCTTACTGACCTAGGCTTATTTCAGTCGCTATTAGCTGATTAAATTAGTGACCTTGCTGCTAAGAGGCAAGATTAAAAATTAAAATTCAGAAATGAATATTTGAAAAAATTAGCAGCAGAAGAGGTTAACAAGTATGGTGCTGCTAGAGTTTCTGGATGAAAATGAGTATTTATGTGTTAATTATGTAGTTAGATGGGTTGAAAAAAATGAGGTGGCAAAAATTACCAGATGGAACAAAATTATTTGGATTAGTCCACATATGTCTCTTTGAATGAGAAACGAGGAATATTTCCTTGCCTTTTGCTCTACAGCAGGGTTGGGCAGACTTCAGGTTCACAAAATTTACTTTGTTTTTTACTAGAACCCCGAGATCCACAAACCAGAGCTTGGTGCAAAAGGCATACACTTGAATTAAAGAATTCTGACTCCAGGAATTTATTTTGAGTACCAGAACTGAATGGAGCGCATAGGCCTTCCATACAAAAATCCATTATTGGGTACCTTCACAAGCTTTCTTCATTTCTGCAGTATAATTTAGGGTGGGGAGTCGTTTTGTTTTTGCTACTGCTAAACAATTGAGAATCAGAAATTCTATCCAGATCTACCTTCTGTCCCCCACCACTGTTCTACAGAAGAACGTAAAAATACACTTTATGGATAAGATCAAAATTATGTATTTATTTATTACATTTCTATACTTCCCAATAGCCGAAGTTCTCTGGGCAGTTCACAACAATTAAAGCCAGAAAATACAGCATAAAATACAATATAAAATTTAAAAGTTTAAAACTACAGTATAAAAGTAAAACCAAAATAAAATCTAGCAGCAGTGCAGAGATTTAAAATACAATAACATATTTAAAACAACAGAGCTAAAGGACTAAAATGACTAGGAAAATAAAAAGGTTCTTCACCTGGCACCAGAAAGAGCACAATGTAGGCACCAGGTGAACTTCTCTGGAAAGCTCATTCCTTAACTTGGGTGCCACAGCAGAAAAGACCCTGTCCTTAGTAGCCACCTGTCTCACCTCATTTGATGGGGGCTCCCAGAGAAGGACCTCTGAAGATGATCTTAGGGTCCCAGCAAGTATATATGGGCGGAGACAATCCTTCAGGGGACCTGGCCTCAAGCCACTTACGGCTTTGAATGTTAATACCAGCACTTTGAATTGGGCCCGGACCTGGACTGGTAACCAATGCAGATAGAAAAGTATTGGCACAGTGTGATTGCATTAGGCAGTCCCTGTTAATAGTCAAACTGCCCTATTTTGAACCAGCTGATGTTTCTGGACCATTTTCAAGGACCGTTTTCAAAGTCAGACCCACATATAACACATTGCAGTAATCTAGATGAGAGGTTATCAGAGCATGAATAACTGTAGCTAGGCTATCTCTGTCCAGGTAAGGTTGTAGTTGGTATATCAGCCTAAGCTGATATAAGGTGCTCCATGCCACTGAGTCTGCCTGTGCCTCAAGTGACAGTTCTGGATCCAAGAGCATCTTCATACTATGAACCGGATCCTTTAGGGGGAGTGCGACCCTCTTGAGAACAGGTTGAACATTACTTAGCTGGGCAAACGAACCACCCACTCACAGTGCCTCTATCTTGTCTGGACTGAGTCTCAGTTTATTGGCCCTCATCCAGTCCATTACCTTGCCCAGGCACTGATTCAAAACAGCCACTACCTCACCTATATTTGATGAAAAGGAGACATAGAGCTGGGTGTCATCTGCATACTGATGACACTTCAGCCCACCCCTCCAGATAACCTCTCCTGGCAGTTTCATGTAGGTGTTGAACAGCATGGGGGATAAAATAGAGCCCTGTGGCACCCCAAAGCACAGCTGCCAAGGCACAGACCAATAGTCCCTCAGCACCACCTTCTGGAATTGGCCATCCAGCGCAGTGCCTCCAACTCCCAGCCCAGACAACCTATCCAGAAGGATGCCATAGCCATTGGTACCAAAAGCGGCTGAGAGGTCCAAGCACTGTGTCTCCAATATTGGCTGACCAGATGCCATTGGGGATTAACAAACTTGGCATGATTATGAGGATGTCCCTCCCTCCCTCCCTCTCTATCTGGTTGATTGATTGATTGATTGATTGGCCTCCAGATACTTAGTAATCAGAGGTAAACTGCCTCTGAATATGAAGTTTCCATTTCAGCTAGTGATAAGACCTATTCTTCATGATTTACTGCTAGTTGTGTCAGTTAATTCCATAAATGAATTATGTGTTGTCATAGACATGTTTTTCTCTATCCTGAACCTCTGGTGATCACTCTCATTGGATGACAACAAATTCTAGTCCCTTAGGAATATACTTTCCTGGTGCATTTGCTACTGATTTTGCACCTACACTCCTTCTTAGACTCTTCCCAGCCCTCTCCCATGTCCTGCTGAAGGAATTTTGTGTCACCTGTCCTCTATCTCCTTATTTTAAGATTGTGGGATTCAGCATCAAGCAAACTCTGCTTTCTAAACCAACTTTAAATTTATTAGGGACATACAAGAATTTTGTTTCAGTTTGAAAATCACTCAGAAATGCCATGTTCACAATCCTGAACACAAACATGAGCGCATATTCTCCAAAAATGTCTGCAAATTCCTGAACTCCTGAATTCCTGAAATTCCTGAATGTTTGCAAATTCCTGTTCATGTTCGAAAAATGTGCACTTCAAAAACATACTTTTAAAAAGCACAGTTTTAAAAATGCACACCTTCAGGCTTTAGTCAATTGGGAAAAGTGCACATATTTAAAAATGTGCACTTTATCCATTCGAAGTGCATACTTTTCCCTATTGGAATGAATAGAAAAAACAGGTTGTAAATGTGAACAGGAGTGAGCCGAACTGAGATTTGAAGTGAAGTTGGAGAGTTTCAGAGTGCTTGCACATCCCTGGTTCTCCCATTCCTCAGTTTTATTCAAAAAATGTATAGGGCTCTCTCAATATGTGGCCTCTCTGTCCTCAGGCCAGAGGGTGTTCCTCTTAACTAGTTTCTTTTTCCTCCCAGGAAGCACAACACACTCACGCTGCATCTAGTGGCTCTTTCATACTGCTATACTTCCTATGGATATATCAGATTCTATACTACAAATTCATATTGGTTTTATACCAGCTTAACTGTCAGGGCGTCACTCAAGGAATGCTGGGAATTTAGGTATATGTGCTGAGAATTCATTCTTTGAGATCTCTAGACCTTTATGGCCCTTTGATAAACTCCACAACATCTAGAGTCTGTCAAGCAGATTTCCCAAGCCTGCTTCCACCTGCCCATTGCAAAGATTTGAAATCAGTCCTGCTTCATGTGATTTTGGCCATAATCTTTACCCTGATAGCCAGTTTCTATCTGGCATGGTTGAAAAACAGCAGTGCAGGTAGGCCTCTTTTTGGATAGCAGGATTTAAATTCAGACTCCCAAATAAGGAATAGGTGTAGTTATTTGCCTTTTCTGGAATCTTCCTAGCATAGCTGAGATAGGCCAAAGGGTAATTTTGATAGCATTCATTTAATACGCACTTCTTGCATTGATTGAATTTAAAAGATTATTGTTAGAATTGAGCTAAACCAGCCTTCCCAAACCTGGTGCCCTCCAGATGTTTTGGACAACAACTCCCGGCATTCCTGACCATTGACTATGTTGACTGGGGCTGATGGAGGTGAAGTCCAAAACACCTGGAGTCCACCAGGTTGGAGTAAGCTGTGCTAGATGATCAGCAGAATCAGATGGGACTGTACCACTTCAGACTACAGATGGAGAGGTCATACATTTTAATGATCCACATCAAAGACTCCCTGCTCATAGTTAAACTAGCACGTCAGAGAGATGGGAAAGATACAACTGTTACTTGTTGACAGTATGCAGGGCATTTATTTTAAATATATATATAAGGGAACATTCAAACATGTAGTTCATCCACCTGCACCTGAGAAGGTACTGTACATGTGATCCTGCTGCTTGTGTTAATTTGGGTTTTAATTTCATACCTGAATTAATTTCATACCTGAAATTTTCGTACCTGAAATTAATTTCATACCTGAAATAGCTGAAAAACAGTGAGTAAAGAACAAGAATGGTGCAGTACTGTATGTACAAATAATTGGGTATAATCAGTTTTCTCAGGTAAACGATTGCTGTTTGGCAGAGAGTAGCTGCTATGGGACAGTAAAGCACCTTGTTTCAGTATTCTCGTAACTGCCCGCCTTCATGGCATTTAGTGTACAAGTTTTTGTACACTGTTTTCTCTGAGGCCTTAATCAAGTAATTATGGAAACAATATTTATTCAAATTGTAGTTCAATCACAAGAGAAACGGTGCTTGCCAGAGAAACAGAGAAGAGGACAGGGGCCATCCCAGCCAGCTGTTACCTGGTACATAAAGGAAACTGTTGTGACTGCAGATGGAAACGTCTAAGGAAAGCTCTCTCTCTCTCTCTCTCTCTCTCTCTCTCTCTCAAATCAGCCAGAATCACTTTGATCTCTTCAGAAGAGGTTGATTAAGAGAATAATGGGAAGTTTTGCTCTTACCCAAAGCTTTGAGAAATTTTACCCTATATAGCAAGGGTGCAGAACCTCAGACCCCAGGGTGAGGGGAGCAAATCTGGCCCTCCTGGGGTCCCAATCCAGCCCTAACCCTAAATCCTGCACTCTGTCCGGTGCACCATACAGTTATCGCACTGGTTTGTTCATATGAGTTTATCTTTTGCAGTTAGTCAAGAATATATTTGCAAAAACACTGTTTTTTAATATTTATGCTCTAATGCTTTAGTGAATGCAGATTATATTTAGATTGCGTATTAAAGTTTCACAGCCTAGCTATCAAACGGTGTACTTTGCATTCCTGTTATCTTTAAGTTCTCACTTGTTAATTTGGCTTATCTTCCACTCTAGCTGCACCCATATATTTATGTACACACCTACCGTCTTCTCAGTTCACTTCATTAGTTTCTAATGCACAATGGCATTCCATGTAATTTTGCAGCAACAAATGAATACAACTCTTCTTCAGGAATGATGCATAATGTTTCTGATCCAACATCTTTCTTTGGAACATTGAATGTCACTATTCCTGCTATGTTTAAGAACATGTCATTTTTTCAGCCCTTTCTCCTCACTTTTCTGTTGCACTTAGTAGATAGTACTTTACATGGTGTCATTCTTCACAGGGTCAGTGCTTTGATGACATTACCACACACTACCTTTAAACCCCTTTCTGGCACAAATATGATGTCATCAAGTGTTGTCTTCCTCTTGGCTACTCACTCATGCACTTGTTCTCATTACATTTTCCCAGTCCTTGCCAAGAGATCCCATTTGTCCCTTTAAATGGCTTGAGGCAGCGGGAAATGCTCCTTCCTTCCATAAGAATCTGACAGTAACATTTTCTTCCTAATACCAAATATGGTGATCACGAAAACCAGTAAGAGCCACCTCTCAATCTTTCTAAAGTGAATATTTTCTTAGCCCTTCATAAGGCAACCACAGGCAAAAGAAGAGAAGGACCCTATAACAGCTGTGGAGAAGACAGAATTTTAACAGGTGCAGCCTTTCTCACATATGCATGACAAACTGCACTTGCTAAAATTGTGTTTGCTGAAAGGTACAAGAGCAAGAAGCTCTTTGCCTCTAGTCACCCTAGCTCTTTAACAGAAGTTATGAACTTGTGCAAACACCTTTCCCAGCTGTGGCTGCCAGGATAAAAAAAGGGCCCCAAAATCTCACGCAGATAAATATCTCTCTTTAGCATGAAATAGCACAACTGGGGCACTTGATTAAAACTCATAAACAATAACCCTCATATATAGAGTTTCCCTGCTTAGCTCAATTTTAAAATAAATGAAATGTTCTGCTCTCATACCTGCTCCAGTGAAATTAATCAAGGATTTAAGTCTGTTTACACATGCTAAAGGTACTGGGCTTAAGCACATGTAGCTGGGGCTCAGTATCACAGCTGCTGTTTGCTGCTTTGAAATTACAGTAGAGACCTCTGTGGCAGCCTTTTCCTTCAGTTTAATTCATTTCAGGCTTGGCTGAAGGAGTTGTTAATGGCTGGATAGCTAAGGGGGTAATTCTCACAAAGAGAGCTGCCAGGTCACAAGCAGGAGAACATTCATACACCTTTAGGTCCCCCAACATGGCAGGAGAAGAGGCATCCACAGCTTTTCCAGAGTATTCCCTCCCCCCACCCCCTGTGTTTGATCCGGGCTCTGTATTTGATACTGTATTTGATCCGGGCTCTAAATATGCCACACTGAATATTCTCCAGCGACCCTCCTCAGAGCCCTCTCAGCAAGCAAGAGCTGCAGTCAGTCCTCACTGAGGAGCTTGGAGCTCCTGTGCCTTCAATAGATGGCATCTTGGCCAAGTTGGCTTTTCTCAGCCCCGTATGGTTCTGTCTTCTCCCACAACTACTAAAGGTATAGAAGCCTGTCCTTCTTTGAATCTAGCCTCCCTGTTTCAAGCAGCCATGTGTGTACGGGGGGCAACATGCATAAAGTTAGTGTTTGGCACAGTGCTCCATGAGGAGTTGAGTGTATGAGCACCAAACATTCAAATGCCCTGACTGTTGGATTTCTCTTCCTTCCCTCAGTGTGATCATCGGCCTGCATCTCTGCGTACTTTTCCAGACAGTGCTGTTGAAATATTAAATGCATTTCTAAGGGTTTTGTTGAGAGAGATTTTATTTTAAATGTGTTTGTTTATAAAGCCAAGTCTAGGAATGAACTACATCCATGTTTAGGATTTTAGATCCAACCTTTTTGTTTTCCTCCTCTCTCATGCATGCCGTCTACTTCCCTTTCTTCCCAAAACCCTGGCATTGGGATTCTTTCTGTTCTCCACAGGCATCAGATGAGGGCCAGTACAGCTGGTGGGTTCAGAAGACACAGGGCGAGACCTGAAAGCCATTTCATATGTTTATGCTTTGCAGGAAGAACACAATAAACAAAACGTCCTGGAATGCCTTGTTCTGTGCGGATTCCATTATAGAATGGAATCTGCCCGGTCATAAAGTTCTTATCTGCTTCCATGACTGATATTTGGGCATCAGCCATTTTTATTTCCACTTTGAGCACATGCACATTAATAAGAGGGTCGTCTACTTTTATTAACTAATTCATTTCTTTCTGTATCCCAGAACAATGTGTGATGTATACAAAGGCAACAAATGCTCCAGGTTTTAATTTATGCCACTAATTTGGCATTTTGTGAATATCAGTTTGGATGAGCTACACAGCAGCATACAGAATGTCAGTACATGCTAAAGTGGTTGTGTGGTTGCTTTGCTTTGCTTTTTGGTGGCCATTATGCTGCATATTCACTGCTTTCATAACTCTGTGGAAAGAGGTATATAAATTTGGAAAAATAAAACCAACTCAGAACCAGCCTCTGGAATCACATACTCTGTCCCCCACCCACTCCTATCTGTTAAGCAGTTAATTGGCACCAACATTTACTGCCATGAAAGCTTTTTTAAAAATTTTGCATAGTCTGAAGTAGGTTTCAGATCCTGGCTTAAGGGAAATGCTGATTAGCCTTAGCTGAAGTCAATACTGGTGGGGGATGAGTTGCCTAACTGCAGTTGAGGAAAAAGGGGGGAATTTGATCCGAGGAGGAGAAAGACTGTGTGGAGGGAGCATCCATTCTGAAGGCAATGGCTTCTGATGTGTTAACAGAGGTTAACAAGGGCCCAGCATTTCTTTAGAAACCTAGACCAAGTTGTTCTTTTGCTTTATTTTAAGGTTATGTCTCTGGATTCACGTACGTGATTTTTCAAGTACAAAAGCAGGAGGAACAATCCTACTGACAATTACATGCATCAAATGTTGTTGATTTCAGTGTGACTTATATGCATAACTTAGATTTAAAACATTCAGTTTGGCTGCAGCCAGAACTTTGTACTATCCAGACTTCTCCTTCCAACAATTCAAGGAAGGAATGTAGTCTTTCTTCTTGAATAAATATATGCTGTTCTCCATGCAGTTTTTCACAGCTGTTAAGCAAAGCATGGCTTGTTTTTGCTTTGTTTCTAAATATTTTTTTTCCTTAGAGGTTTCAAATCAAGGCATAGAAGCTTCAAAGCTTTTACATTCTATACAGAACAAACTTTTAGATTGTCACTCTACAAAGGTTAGAGTTCAGATTTATCCCTGAAATGAATGTCTCAACAATTGTCTTTTATTCTCCTCAGATAGTAAACTGGTACCAGGGCTACTTCAGTTGATTAATTGGCCGAGACCAATTTTAGTCTTTGAGGCTGTGATTTTTCATCCGCACTGGCCTTTGCGGTACATTTGCTTGTTTTTAGAGGCTATTTTTAGTTCCAGTGTGTTACTATAAAACGATTTAAAAAGTTAAACAAGGTCTTTCCTACTCAGTAGCTTTTGTTTATAAAATTATATGTCATTTTATGTGTCCTTCAGAATCTTCAAAGGGCATCTAAATTGAGCTTTTTGATACTATGCAAATTTATTTAAATTTGATTGATTGCTTAGGGCACAATCCTATTCAG
This sequence comes from Heloderma suspectum, assembly GCF_057233095.1. Lineage (NCBI taxonomy): Eukaryota > Metazoa > Chordata > Lepidosauria > Squamata > Helodermatidae > Heloderma > Heloderma suspectum. Next base: position 154,111,370 of record NC_139458.1, on the reverse strand, counting down.
ATAGGCGGCCGCCTCCGAACTCGGAGCTGACTGCCTATCCAGTGCAGGGCAGGAGGAGCACGGCAGGGATCATTCCCTCTGTGCTTCTCCTGCCCTGCATTTTTGGCTAGACAGCTGATTGCGGCTGTGTAGCCGTGGGAGGGCAGAGTCGGGGAGGAGGCTGCTGTACAACACATTGGATGTGTCGTACCAGCATTTCTGCCCACACTGGAACGCCCTCTGGGAACGCCCCTTTTCAGCCGCTCCTCACTCCTCTTGCGAGCGTGGAGCATGTGGAGGCAGCGCGGAATTGGGGGGAGGTCAGTTCTCTGGGAACCGACCTTGGAGCATGGGCTCTGAGGTCAGTTCCTGGAAAACCAGATATCCTATGGCCGTCTACCTGCTCTCTAGCAGCCATAGGATTGCTCCCTTAATAGTTTAAAGGGCAGATGATTAATGAACTACAAATTATTTAATCAGTTGACAGCATTAACTTGTACACATATAGTTCTTTAAAAAAATGAAATCCAATATGTTGGCCAAGGAAGTTGTTCAGAGCTGGACTCCAATTATCCATCTTGCTATAAATGTAAAACAATCTTATCACACTCTTGTTCATGGACCATGGTATTTGATTCTCTCTATTTATGAGTTTCATACATTTTGTTTAATTAAATTGCACTATAATGAAGCAATAGTGGAGCTATTAAAAGAATTCAGAATATTGTTTGTCCATCCATGTTCATATTGCTATGCTTGGTTGTCTGCTTGTTTAATCAACAATATATTGAACATCATCAATCAACAACATCATCCTCCCCTACCAGTTCCTTTTCTTTTCTAAATTGTCTTAAGCTCATTTACCTATTTAATTTAAAAAAGGAAAAGTATGTTAGCTCAGCTTTTGCCATTCCTCGGGGCATATGCTGAGCATGCCATCCAAATGTTAGGCTTTCTCTTGTGGGATCTGACCTGAAAACACCTTCCTGCTTTACCTCCTTAATGGGCACAGTATATCCTGCCTGCCCACCCACCCCGATTTGTACATTTTGCAAATGTGTACCAGACTGTGCCTTATATGGTAGTACATCTCCATGTGTATTTTGTTGGAGATTTAAGAATCAGCTCTGATATGGATAACATTTCTATTAAATATTGAAACCTGCAATTCAGAACATAAACACTGGTGATCAGAATTCTCCTGTAGTAATGGGATCTTAAATGTTACAAAAAGGGGGATGTTTCTCAGAAATAAGATAATTCATTAAAAGGAAGCTGAAAGGGAAAATTAGGAGGATCAAATCCCTTCAGGAAGCTTGGAGGTTACTTAAGATCACTATAGAGGAGTGTCAAATAAAATGCGTGCTGCAGATTACAAAAGTCAGCAAAAAAGTTCCAACGCATGCCAGCATGTGCTTATACAGCAGAGTCTAAAAGGCAGGAAGGCTTCCTTTACAATTCTTGCTTGTCTGTCATATCGTTGGAAGAAGATGGAAGTGAAAGAGGGAATGAAGCACCGAACATCTGAGTGGGAGGGGCAGGGGGCATCTGCATGGCTTCTCATTTGTTAGTTGATCAGGCTGTCAGAAGTGTCACCTGTGCATGCCCTGTGTACATGGATACAATGTTCCTATTGTAGCTGGCCTTCAGGCTTCTGACTGGTTTATTCTTGAACTATTGTTCTTGTTTTTTAAATGGAACTATTATTTGTGCAAAATGTTGAAGCTCACTGCCTTACAGAGATGCTTCAGTGACACCTGTATGACTCTGGAAAATGCCTGGTAGCTTCACCATCATAAATTGGTGCAATATGTAAACTATATAATTATAGGGAGTCAACAGTTATCTTTAGAAGCAATTAATCTGATTTATTTAGCTCCTGTAATGGATCGTCATATTACCCCTTTTGTAGAAATTCAAATTTAGAACTAAATGTTCACACACTTCAAAGATACAGCATTTTGAAAACTCAGAATTTGAAGTTTGGAAATCCTCAGTTTAAAGTTCCCTCCATTTTGCATTTTGGACTTCTGGAAATACCATGATTTCAACATTTGGCACTGAGAAGGCCACAATGCAGAACTGAGGTTTCAAACTGATATTGCAGAATTAACATTGCTATGCAGCATTTGCCTAAAGGAGTGTGATACTGTGAATTCAGCGAGTGTTTAATTCAGAATTCGCTTAGAATTTTTGTTTCAACTATAAAGCAAAAACAGATAGAAAAAGGCACATCATTTATCAGCATATCTGAGTGGAGATTACTCTGTTTAGTACAAAAAAGTTAGAATGTTATATCCGGTTTGAGTTTATGCAAGTTACAATGATTGTCATATTCTTTTATATTCCTCTCTTTTGGCAAATCTTCTGTGTCATTATAAACTGCTGAAAGCTTTATTATTCAGAATTTGACAGGTTAATGATCAAGTAGGAATCATGTGATGGTTAACACTGCTCTTGATATAAAAATAACTTTCTAGCTCTCTCTATATGATAAAATATCACACAGACAAATGAATGGTTTTGAAAATCGTTTAGAATTTTAGATAATGTTTTACCCCGTAGTAGTGATGGTACCTCATCCAGCGTTAGTCCTACTTAGAACAGACCCATTGAAATGAATGGGACTTAAGTTAGACTAATATTAGATACAATCCACAGATATAATTTCTAAAGGCATCAATTCAATGGGCTGTTGAACATCTTTCTGAATAGTCCTGCAATTCCCTCCACACTCTTATTCTCACAGTGTTCTCTTGGACCACTCTTTACCTACCCTGCCTCTCTTGATGGGGACCTGATCTACTTTGATGTCAGGCTGAGATACTCTTTCAAGCTGACTCCCCCTTTTAATTAGCTGCCTGGACTTACTCTTACCCTACTCTCTGTGACATGAAATGGCACCCCTTTGAGTGCCATTGACACAGCCACTCTGATGTAACAGAGGAGCATTGAAGCAGCAGACATGAGGGCATAAGAAGAGCCATGCTGAATCAGATCAAAAGCCTATCTAGCCCAGCATTCTGTTTACACAATGGCTAACCAGCTGCCTGTGGGAAGCCCACAAGTAGGACATAAGTGTGATAGCATCATCATGCTTGTGTGCTCCAGCAACCGGTACACAGAAGCATACTGTCTCTGATACTGAGGGTAACATATAGTCATCATGATTAGTAGCCATTGATTCTTATCCTCCATGAATTTGTCTAATCTTGTTTTAAAGCCATCCAAGTTGGAAGCTTTAAAATCAACTGTTAACTGTTAACAGATAACTGTTTTATGGCGAGTGGGAAAACCTTAGAATCTGAATTCTAAAGCCATGGTCACCTTTCTTTAAATTGAACAGTATAGGTATTGGCTTGGATCCAGACTATGTTAGTCACATTTTAGTCCCAGTGAAATAAATGGAACTAACTTAGGGGACTAAGTTGAACTGGAGCATGACTAACGTAGTCTGATCCAACCAATGTTATTTAAGCCATGGGCTGTTAAATGACACCATGTTGGTGCAAATCAGTGAAGCCGTCTCCAAGCATTTCAGTAGAAAAAGGCAATTGTTGTTTATATTCAGTACAATGATCTCCTGCTGCTTCTCCACTTCCTGTATATCACCTGTCACTTTGTGGCATAAAACAGCTGGTATGCATGGCTTTATGACTGAATTTTACAAATAATTCAGGGATATTCTCACTCTTCACTTGGACATTCAGTCAGTTTAACAGCATTCTTGAGGGATGACACATCCCAGAGACATGGAGACAGTGATCCCAAAACCTGGCAACGATTCCACATCTCTGGGCTCATACAGGATATTTGCCTTAATATGCTTGCCAAGCTCCTCACAACTATTTTGGCAAAGAGAATTGGCACAATCCTTCATAGCTATATAAAAAAAAGATGAAGCAGGACTTATTCCCAGAAGACAATTGTCAGGTTCACTTAGAAGAGTTCTTAATATCATTCACTATAGAAACCAAACACAAACTCCTGTAACTGTGATTTCATTAGATTGATGTAAGGCATTTGATATGGCTGAATGGTCTTCTATACTATCACTCTTCAAAAAATGAGAATAGAGTACTTCATGCCATTAGTCAACTCTACGAAGTCAACACGGCCGCTATTCAATCTAACTGTCTTGACTCCTCATTTATAAAAATAACTTGTGGGACCAAACAAAGCTGTCAATTATTTCATCTCTTGTTTGTTTTATCATTTGAGCCACTGGCTAACATTATTTGAATCAGTCCTGAACTAAAAGGACCCATGATAAATGGGCAAGCCCATAAGATAAATATGTTTGCTGATTATACCATGATTTTTCTCATTAATCCAACTGTAACAATTCTAACATTCCTAAATGTTTTGGGAAACTATTGTGGTCTGTTAGGAGCATGTATAAATAAAGGCAACTGAGTTATTTTCTCTCAGTGCACCTCAGCAAACTCAAAAACAGGTGTCTGCTTTAAGTGATTTTTCATCACCACCTTTGTCTTGGGGTCAAAATCCTTAGTGTTCCCAACTTCTTAGTAATTTTGGAATATTTCATAAGGCTATAAAAAAAGGAGACGCCTAAAAATCTTTTTGAGACCTGGAGAAACCTAAATCTTGGCTGGGCAGAGATGGCACAGTTAAAATGAAGATCCTACTCCATTAATTTAAATACTGAAAGTAAAAAAGCGTGTAGCCCCTAAAATGGCTGGTGCAAGGCAAAAAACAACCCGCTGATGAAGACTCTTGGGGCAAGAGGACCTTCAGCAGTTTTTGTACTGTACCAGCCATTTTTGGAGCTTCAGGCTTTTCTGTTCCAGCCTAAAGAAACCTATTACCTCTGTCTGCAAAAGGCAGTCATCCCAGCCTTGGGAAAGGAGATTGGCCAGGGGTGAGGTGCAAGCATAATTGAGGTGAGGGGGCTGCTTGAAGTGGGCTTCCCCCCCCCACCGTTTCACTGTCAGTCAAGCAGAAGTGCTCTTATATTTGAGTGCCTCTACTTCAAGTGCTGCTTTATCCCTCTGCTACAGTCTCTTGATAGGGAGGAGAAGTGCCATAACTCTGTATGAATGGATTGCCGTTTGTGTTTCTGTCTCCCTCCCCTCCTCTTGCTTTGGCGATAAACCCCACTCCCTTAGTTTACAAGACAATGAAATCCCAGATTGTACCATGAAGCTTGTTAATTGTTATCAAACGTAGACCAAAGTTTCTAACTTTAATCCTCCATGCATATCAAAACAGCATAATACTCATGATCTTAGTACAAAAATTCACCATCTTAAGGTTTTGTTGCTGTTTTTTAAATGTTGTTTCTAACCCTTATTGTTTTGAAGATAGTATGTGGAAGTTTCTTTTTTTAAAAAAAATATTTTTTATTCTATTTTTTTATCTTTATAAATGAAATAAACAATACCAACAACCTAATCAATAACTACAATTTCCCAACAATACCATATTCTTAGGAGGACACAGCAATAATGAAAGAGGAAAAGAAAAAAAAAGAGAAAGAAAACAGAGAAAGGAGCAGGAAAAGAAAAAAGCATGAGAGAGTGTGTGTGTGTGTGTGTGTGTGTGTTATTTAAAAGGACTAAATTTTAACTCCATTACACAGAAACTTCAAATCCCATTCCACTTAAAATTATACCTGTAACATTCGCAATATTACAATTCAATACAGTATAAATAATCAACCTTACATTTCAATATCATATCAGTCTTATAGCAAGGAAGCAGGCCTACAATTCATTTCCAGTAACCATATATTGCCCTTCAGCTAACATATAATATTAAAGCTTAACAATTTAATCAGCCAAAAATCTTACTAACCAATAATGATAGTAATAATAATAAAAAAGAAAGAAGATTTAAAAGGATTAATAATAATACTAATAAATCGCTAATAAATTTTATATTATATGATAATAAATCTTAAAATCATCCTTACAACAATCACTAATATATTTTGTACTAGATATATAAATGAGTGTGCACATTTCTATACACCCTCAGACACTAAATTTAAGTACAGTATATCATTTCCATTTTAAAAAGAAAGGATTTAAAGAAAAAAGAAAAAAAGAGAGAGAAATTAAACAAAAATAATGGATATATATATGAGCAATTATCTCTGGCCTGAATCTTCCAGACTAAACATAACCAATTAACAAAACATGTTTGTAGATTCCAGTTCATGGTGGTGGAGCAGAAATCTCACACGATTTTCCATTTAGCCACGCCTCCGCCATGTCATGATTTAGAAACTTCTTCATCTGGCCTTCAGAAAAAATGCAAAATGTAGCAGGATATTTTAAGTAATATTGTAAGTTCATTTGTTTTGCCAGATTTTTCGCCTTGGTAAATTGCCTTCTTTTATCAGCAACCTCTTTGGTGTAATCTGGAAAAAACATAACTTTATCTTGTTTCCAAAAAGGTTTCCACCCTCTCTTGCCAAATGCAGGATATAATATTTTGTGGAGATTCTTGCAAATTGAACTATAATCGTATAACCAGTCCCTTTGGCATTTGACACACAGAATGCCTACTCAGTATCAAATGAGTAATCAGATGGCACAGGGAGTATCTCATGCAGGAACTTATCTACAAAAGTAGACAAATTTACATCTCAGTAGGTAAATTTTTAATACCAGTGATACGTACATTTGCCCTGCATACAGAAGCCTCCAGTTGAGAAATTCTGACAGAGAAATTGTTGAAAAAAGCTTGTGATGCTGTTTCATTCCCTGCCACCTGATTTTGCAGCTCGTTAATCTTCACCCTCCATATTTTGCCAAGAAATGTTGATTAAATCCACAGCCCCTTGCAGGTCAGTGATGGAATTTTGAATAGTATCCAGTTTCTTAGCCTGATGGGCAAATTACAAGGACAAAGTTTTTATCAAAGCAAGTAACTCCTCTGTATTTTCGCTTCTCAGAGCCTTTGCCAAGGGAGGTGTGGGGGCGGGGTAGGTGGAGAACCTTTTTTTCGCCTTAATGTAGTCATCTTTCTCTTCAAACAAATCTTGCAGGTCCTCAAATATTGTTGATATATCTTAATCCATTCCTCAAATGTCATTGGTGTTTCTTAATCCATAAACTACAATGGAGCACATCAGCCCTATTTTCTCCTATTTAAGTAGAAGGTTCAAAACAACTTTGAGCGATGATTAAGCTCTGGCAGACTAGCTCCGGGGTCCAGCCCCCCTGCTAATACGCAGGGATAGCTAACCTTCCAAAATTTCATCCAAAGCTGCTCCTGCCCCCTCCCCTTTCATTCCAGGGGAGAGATGAAAAGGTTTTTCAACCTTTTAAAAAGCTGTTTGAGATAGTGTCCCGCGGAAGTTCCGCGGCATGCTGCAAGGGCGACATTGGCTCCGACCGGCAGTCCGCATGTGGAAGTTTCTGAGCCTTCAAACACACCATTCTCCACTAACTGTCTGCATGCTGGCTGGGGCATGTTGGGAATGGTAAGACTTTTTTCTGTCTGAACATGCAATGCACCCTAAATGTTCTAAAATCATAAGGGATAAATATATTGAGTTAAGTGATCAGGCAATTCATCATCACCCAGCCTTCCTTAACCTGGTGCCCTCCAGATATGTTGGACTACAAAGGGGCATGCTGGGAGTTGTAGTACAACACACCTGGAGTGCACTAGGTTGGGCAAGGCTGCCCTAGTATTATTCTTCATTAATCTGAAAACAAAATCACCAGCCCTTATTTCAGTGAAGTATAGTTATGTCATGTTTAATGAGCTTTGTTATGCATACCTACTCATTATCACTGTTGGAAGCTGAACCAGGGTTAGGGTATCTGGAGAGCATCAGCTGTCAAAGCACAGTTGGAAGCCCACAGAACCAGCTAATGTCAAAAGTGTTTGAACTTCAGCACCATTATTGACTTGTCTTACACATGTTCTTATATGCCATGATTTGGCAAATGGCCTGAATATGTATTGGGTCCACTCAACCATGCAAAACTGCATAGCTTTTGGAAATTATATCCTTTCCCTTAATTCCAACAATTGCACTTGCTTCTAGAGCCTTACCTGTTGTCCTTTTTTAAACCCAGTAATGAGCTGTCGGAGTTCTTTCTTTGCTCCTTCCCTCACCTGCCTCACCTCAAGTCAATCAGTTCTCATAAGAACACTGCCTTTCAAAAATAATGGTTTCCCACAAGTATAGCTAGACAATATAATACATTTGCTGAAGGAGTTTATGTAGCAGCATTGCTCAGTAGTCAAGTCTTGAGATTACAAAGGAAGAAATTAATGCTTCTAAATCTGAATCTGGGAGGAAAAAGTGATCTGGGGAGACTACGCCCTTTATCAATGTCAGGTGTACCTGTTCTTATCATGTAGGATTCTGTTCAAGTGAGATGGAGAGATGGAGGTGAATGTCATCAACACTTTTGCCTTGTACAGGTATTTAGACTTTGAGTATAGTAACATTTGAGAAGGGGGAGCATGCTAGTCCCACCCCATCAGTTGTCATTTCCCTCACCCTCTACACACGGAGGGTGACTTTCTGAAGCTGTGAGCCTCCCTTATCCATGGAAGCTGTCCATGGGATTTCAAATGCCTGATTTTCCAGCATTTGAAATCATGTGGAGAGTTTCCACAGATACAGGAGGCCCCACTCTGCCCTTCAGAAAGTCACCCTCCATGTTTAGAGGGTGACAGAAACTGAATCAGAGGGGGAGGGGCTAGCCAGCTTCCCTTCCATGTTTTCCCTCTTATTCTGAACTCCTGAATAGGGCTTTTGATAGCAATTAATTCCAGTTCCCCAAATATACTTGCATGTGTATGGCAACTTTCAAAGCGTCAGAGTGACTTCCTGTGAGATGGCATTAGAGGTGGGCTCCTGTAGCTCAGCTTCTCTACAAGAAACTCACTCCACTCTACTCTCCCATTGCCAGCTTTTTTAATTCACTGTAGATAATCACAGGAAAAGAGAGATTAAGGACATACTGCATGCTGCTTCCTTTACAGGAAGTGTGTGAAAAAGGGGTGTGGGTAGGAACTGTCTGTGGGACAGCTGTGTGGTGAGAGACTCTCAGATTGCAGAATAAATCCAGCAACTTGAGCCTCATCCCCCTCATGGTCAGACTGCATTACTGATCATTACTCTGATCAGGTACAACAGCTTGGGGACAGTCTTTGATTTTGAATTAGCTTTCATTCTGAAGCAGCATCAGTTTAATTGGTCTAAAATGTTAATAACAACAACAACTTCCTCACATCTCTTCTCTGAAGATGACGTGTTTGCCAGTTTGCTGCTGTAAACATTTCGAAATTTGCAGCCCTGATCCTCTTTTTTATCTATTATTTGCTGGGCCATTTTGTTTGGGTTGTGTGAATGTGTGTGGTGATAAGATGGGAGATGCCAACAAATGCCACCCAGTATTTCACAGATTTATGTCAAATGGTGCTGCTCTAAAGAAAATAATAATGGGTTTGGATCCTAAGATCCTGTGAGTGAGTTGTCCTGGAACCTGGTCACAAAAGTTTGGAGGTAATTTTCATTGCTTTCCTCTTACCCCTACAGCTGTTGTTCAGTCGTTCAGTCATGTCCGACTCTTCGTGACCCCATGGACCATAGCATGCCAGGCCTTCCTGTCCTGCGCTCTCTCCTGGAGCGTGCTCAAGTCCATATTCATTGCATCAGTGATGCTATCTAGCCATCTCATCCTCTGCCGTCCCCTTCTCCTTTTGCCTTCAATCTTTCCCAGCATCAGGGTCTTTTCCAGAGAGTTTTCTCTTTGCATTAGGTGGCCAAAATATTTGAGCTTCGGCTTCAGTATCTGTCCTTCCAATGAGCACTCAAGGTTGATTTCCTTTAGGAACCCCTACAGCTACCCCCCCCCCAATCTGCTCCAATGAGTTGGGATACCCTCCAGTGAAAATCACCTCCTTCCACAAGAGAAAGCTTCTGTTGGATCAAAGGCCCCTCTGTGATTGGAAGGATGCTTCTAGATAGAACCCAATGATAATAATTAGTATTAGCTGATTTCTACTGAAAGTACTTAAGGTGACAAACAATACAAAACATGAATAACCATAACTAAAAGAGTACAATGAAATAAGAAAGCCAATACATCTTCATAAAAGCCAGCCTAGGATGGAATAGAATCCTAGCCCTAAAACAGGGGTGGGTGCCTTAAACTCTTATGTGATTTCATAAGGGACGGCTGAAGCTGTCAGTATGGCAGGAGCTGGTACTCCTGATACCAGGGGCAGTTGCCCTGAAGAGCTTACCATAGCATGCACTGGAAGAAGCTGAGAAATAGCTGGAGCTGGCTTCTTCCAAATGGATGCTGAGGCAGTATGTAGAGGCCAGTTCAGTACAGCTATGTCTGCTACCTTGAGGGCTTGTTATCACAACAGAGCATGGAGGTGTGGCATTCTGTTTCTCCTGGCCTGCTTCATAAAGGCCTGACAGTGGGTACAGGAGTCCACCCTGTGTGCCTCTCAAAAGTGTCCATCGGTCAACGGTATCTTCCTACTACAGTGGGTACAAATTTTTAAGAAGGCTTTGGAGGCCATGCACCCTGAAGAGGCAATGAGAAAAAAGGAAGAAAAACTAGGGGAAGATAGGAAAAGAAGAAGAAAAAGAACTCTGTTCAGCATCCCAGAAGAGAAGAGTGGAAGTTTTGTAGATTTCAGTCGTGAGTTGAGAGAACATTCCCAGTGCTGCTAGTCGCTGCAGCGGATGAAAAGAAACTGAGAGGCAGGTGGGAGCCACACCAGGGTTGTGCACTGATGAAGTGGACAGGGCTCCCACCTAAAACGCTGTTTAGCTCTAGAATGTTTCGAATGACCATTCTGTGGAGGCGGATAACCCATATGTGCGAGTTCATAAATGACCTCTCGAAGAACCACAGTTACAGGTAAGCAACCTGTCCTTCCCCGTCATCTCCTCCTCATTGCAGCCCCCCTCTGGAAGCCTCCAGGGCAGACTTGGAGAGCACATGAGGGGCTGCAGTGGGGAAGAGAAGACAGGGAAGTTCCTTTCTGCAAGCAGTATCCTTCTACTGTCAGAACAACTTGTCTGGATCCAACCCACTGTCTTTGATAGAATCAATACAGTAGCAGTTCATCAGTTACTTTTAGAGCTTCTTAAAAGGGATTTTTGTCATGCATTTCATGCTCATTTCAGGCACATGAGAAGCAAATTATCTTACTATGTTTTGTCTGTAGAGCTCAAATGCTTTCCATGGAACACAAGAATAGTTATAATCTGGTGTTAATTGGCTATGTTTATATACCTAGAGCAGCCATATTATAACAGTAAAAGTGGAGTTCTTCACTAAATTGTAGGGTTGAAGAGGTCAAGCACTTGATGCTGTCATCTAGGTCATCCTTGTCTAGACAAGATTTCCCCCTTTTGCATACTTTCTGCTGGGGTTTATTTATTTATGACTGTTGCAAATTAATTGAACTATCTAGTGTCCAAAGGATTTATTAAGAGAATGTGTTCTTAAAGTAGAAGCTGTAAGGACCTTTATTCTTTTGTCAATAAAGTATGTCACAGATCTCAAGAGGGTGATAGGTGCGTTCCTTAACAGTAACAGTGCAAATATCAGGTTGGGGGTGATTTAAATTGATTAAGAGGCATGGAGAAAAGGATTAACCCATCCTCCCTCAGCACCATGGTCCAGGTAAGATTCAGGGCCTGCATGGGTGCTTTTAACAGAAATTACACGACTGAAGATGCAAATACAAATCTCCAGCGTCTTGTCTCATCTGGCCCAAAATCTATGCCAAAAATTAAATGTCTGAACTCATTTTATAAGATATTCCTAGTTCTCTTGAATATTGAGTAATGTATAAGGGTGAATGCAAGACGTTTTGTAATGTTCTTGGTGATATTAACAGTTTATGATAGGAAAATGTACTCCTACTCATATTCAGTGAAAAAATGCATCGTTAGTCCGTTAATACTGTAAAACTGCTTGCAGATTCTTGCAAGTGAGAACTAGTTTATTCTATACAGATATCTCTATGTACTATCTTCTTGTTTAAATTGACAAAAGTCAATTTGGTATTTTCTCAATAGGCATTTATCCCCTACCATGTGCATAAATCAATTTTAATGTGTAAATAGTTTGCATTTGTGGCATCTTTTTATTTTATTTTAAGCTTGGATATGGTGAAATTGGTAGGAGTAAATTTGCAGAGTATCAGTAACTTCCCAGTTTATTTCCATCTCCTCAATGCCTTCCCCTTGGTTGCCTCTAAGAAGAAAGAGCTGGGAAGGGAAGGAGAGGCAGAGTCTGAAGGAAAGGAGATTAGTGGGGCAGGTGTCATTGCTCAGTGGTAGACAACATGCTTTGCATACAAAAGGTCCCAGGTTCAGTCCCTGGTACCTGCAGGTAGGGCTGAGGAAGATTCCTGCCAGTGATGCTGGAAAGCTGCTGCCACTCAGAGCATGATACTGATTTAATTAGACCTGTGGTCTGACTCTATGATGCAGCTGCATCTATTCAGCTGCCCGGGGCATTGGGATCACAATGGAAGGGTGGGGTATACCTTTTCTTAAGAATGAATTGTTTTGAGTCTTTCTGCCTGTCAAAACAGCTGCTCTGACTCTACCCAGGCTCACAACCAGCCACTAGAACTTTCCTTCTTAAAAGAGTACGGGTGCAATCCTATGCATGTTTAGAAAGAAAACAGTGCTACAACTGCCAGCATACCCCAGCTAGCTATGTTGGCTGGGGAATGCTGGCAGTTGTAGCACTTTTTCCTCTCTAAACAGGCATAGGATTGTGCCTTAATGCTCCATGGATTGCTGTCTCCAGGCATTGGCTGTTTGGGGAGCACTTGAGGTAATATGCATCATCCATCTGCTGCAACTGTTTTGATGTACATTTTCACTGGAAAGAAAATGGGAATGGGAGTGCATTTTCCTATCACAAACTGATTAATCCATCAAGAAAATTACAAGAGGTCTTGCATTGACCCTGATACATTCCTCAGTATGCAAGAGCACTAAGAACATCTTATAAATGAGTTGAGACTCTTCGCATAGATTGAGAGTACAAATGGGCATTTGGGAAATGGATTTAAGAAAAGATCAAACAGAGAGCCTGCCAATCGAAACCAGTGAAGGAAATGGGATGCTGTTTCTTACATTAGCAAGTTCAGGTACTTGAATATTTTAGCTCTTAATTTGAAGACCCTGACTTAACCAATGAAAATTTTATAAGGAGATGCAGAGACCTTCTGACAGTTATAGAATTCTACATTTCAGAAATTTTGAAACGATGGAGGCATGGCTGAAAGTGTAGTGCGAATATTAGTGATAAGGAAAAGTTGTATATATCACTATAAACTATTTTCCATTTCTAGGGATCCAGAACTTGCCCCAAATCATAGAAAATCTTTTTTCCTCTCTGCAGGATTGCTAATGCACAAAATATGATGCCCTGGTTCACACACTGATTTGATAAAATGGGGCAAGGTGTGACAGGAGACATACTTTATAGATTTCGTTTCAGTGTCCTTATTCCCAATCCCAAATTACGATGGGGGCAGGATCATTTGAGCCTTGGATCCTGCTGGTCTATCCCCAGTAATAATACCACCACTACTACTAATGGAATAGAAACCCTGTGTGAGTTGCTTTAAACAAAACCGCATTAAAAACCCTAAAATACTTGCCTCTGATTGGATGCCAGTGATGCCAGTTGCAGCCTTTCAGAAACAACCATTGGCAGCCAATCAGCACATGGTATCTACAGCCATGTACATTTCTGTATATCTGCACAAACATGTAAATAATTTACAGACACTTTCAAATGGAACCATGTTCACTGACCATCCACCATGTTAACAAAAGAGTAATAGAACATCTATTTGTTTGCTAGCAAACAGCACTACAACTCCTCAATCCATAAGGGAATGGGGTGTCTGGGTTTAGCATTATTTTCTACTTAGTGAATTTAAACATAACTTATGTTTGTCCAGGATCATAAGACAAATGCAATATCACCTAGATTTCAAGTGCCTGGCTCATAGACACTGCATGAGAAAACTAAACTTTGGGTCTAAATTTGACGTCCATGAATTTATCAGGACCTGTTCTCAAATTATGCTACATTGACATAATTTTGCATTTACCTCTGCTTAGGTGCAAACATACCTCTGGGCAACTTCCACAGGTCTGGGGGCCAATTCCCCCTGCTACTGTGGGTCACTCCCCTCCTTGCCGTTGTAATCGCTGCTGATTTTGCTACCAAAATTCAGTGCCTTCCAGGAGTATGATTCTGTTTTCTGACAAGATGTGTGCTCCCCACATGCCTTTTTTTACAGGAAAATTGTGGCACTTTTTTTGACTCTGGGGCAATTTCAGTGGTGGGGGCTTCAAAAATGGCCAGGGGGCAGAATGTGACCTGTATGTTGCCCACCCCTGTTCTAAAGAGTGACTAGAGGCAATTCACTCAAGGTCCTCCAGAACCTATCCACAGATTGTAGTACAGCATGTGAACATGTCAACTACTCTAGGATTAATACCACACAACCATAATGTATATACTAACCTTGAAGGCAGGGGTGGGAAACCTTTTTTTTCTGTTGAGGGCCTCATTCCCTTGGGAGTATTCTGTTTGGGCCCGCAAGCCAGTGGCATGCAGAGCTGAATCCCACAGTGGGTGGTAACAGAGCTAAAATTGAGCAGGGACACTTCCTATCTCTATTTCTGCCTCTCTCTCTCACACACTCCTTTATCTCACTGTCGTTCTTCCTCCCCGCTCCTCCAAGTGGGCTACCATGGAATGGGCAGATTGCTCTTGCCTGAACTGATCACTTGCAGAAGGCTTTTGAAATTAGGCTGAGTGCTGTATGCATCTCCACAGCCACAAGTAGCGCAAATGAAGGGTGGGGTGGGGTGGAAGATAAATTATTTATGTATTTATTACACTTATATCCCACCTTTCTTCTATTATGGAACTCAAGGTAGCTACATGTGGTTCCCAGGTGGTCTCCCCACCAATCACTGACCAGACTTAGACTTGCTTAGCTTCAGCAACGTCGCTGCCTCATGTGCCTTCAGACCATGTCTTGGGAAATCTTCTGTCCCTTTTTCAAATCAGCCTTGCCTCATCTTTTCCATCCACCCCCACAATTCTCCTTTATTTTTCAGATATGTAGGCTATTTGTCTTGTTTTCTGTTAATGAATGGCCTTCATGCTGTGACACACTATCCTTCTCATAGTCATTTGTTCTCTTTTATTAGGCAATGATGTATCTGATTATGTTTCATTGTTATAGAGTGGCTTGTGTAAACTGATTTGGTTTGAAGTGAGCACAAGTCTTCATCTACCAAACTGTATGAACTCCTGTCAGTAAGGCATCAAGGCATTTTTGTCAGCCTCAACTTCTTTCCATGGGCCCAGCTGACATATTTAAGCCATTTGTAGTCAACTGCTGAAAGATTCCAGAACTTAAGTGCACATTGTCTCAGGCACATACAGCATTGTAGGTGGCAGAACAAATTTGTACAAAGTTCTAGGAGTTTCTAGGATTGTGAATTCATTCAACGGTGCTACCACGTCTTGGGCTACCTTACTTCCCACTGCTTCTTTAGTGCAAAAGGTCCTTCAAATTCAGTAAATCTTCAGTGTAGTTGCTTATAATCATTTAAGTGAAGACGGTTCCATTCTGGTGCATAAGTTATTTTTAAGCATCTTTTCAAGGATAGCAAAAATAAATCCCATTATCTTTGTTAAAAGACAAAAAAAATAAATCCCATTAAAAGATAAGTTAAGCTACTTAAATATATTGCACTTCTCATATGTTATGTTCTAAGTGTCCTTAGATAAAGCATACCATTGCTTTAAGGCTGAGATGCATATGATGTTATGTCATGTTGTATTAATCTTTTCAAATTCTCAGTAGTAGTTACTGGGGACCGGGGGGGGGGGGCATGGCAAAATAACAGCCTCAGAAGGTTAGGTGGCAGCAAGCCCCACATTACAAGGTAAACCTGAGTTTCAGTGGACGTCTGGGCTCTGCTTGGAGCAGGCTGTGGGGACAAAATCTTGAGTTCACCGTTACAAGCCCCTGTAGTGGGAAGTTCCTTTATATGTGTTCAAGTATGTGTTTTCAAGTATGGAATATGCATGAACCCTTGACAGTCCAGTAGGAAATACCTTGATATGGATAGATGGAGCTTCCTTCTGAACAATACAGAACACTTCACACGTAGTTTCCTTTTTGACCCATGATCTACAGTTAATACTACACTGTATGTCCCATTCTGGGGTTACCCAGAACAAAAGCATCTGATGGCAGTCAGGTCAAGACAGGTAAAGTCCCATCCAATAAGCAAAGTCAGGTCAAAGTAGACAGGTCAAGACAAGACAGGCAACATTAGGGAGAAAAAAATAGCACCTTGGATGGCTCTAAGGGGATCCTGCTGGCCGGAACTCTCCTACTAGAGAGTTCAACTGAAGTCTTATGTAGACTGACAAGGACTGTAGTGCGATCAACAACACCTCTCCTGGAGGAGCTGACTGGACTGTTAAAGAGCCCTCACTTGATTTTGTAGCCTGTGACTTCTTCGAGGCTGTGGAGTTGGAGGTTCTGCCTGGGACTCATCCTCTGAGTCAATGGCAGGATGGTGTTCTCTGTAGAGATGTAAAATTTCTGGAAAATTTGAAGCCGTTGTGGTGGGGGGAAGGTCCACGCCCTCCCCCATGGGAAAAAACAGATTTTGGGAAAAATTGAAAAACAGGCAATACTTATTGTTTTTAGCACTCTTTACAGCTTAAAGACACTTTGTTGCTTTAGGATAGCCTTCCTCAACCTGGTGCTCTCCAGATGCTTTGATCTTCCACTCCCATCATCCTCAGGCAGCATGGCCAATGGTCAGGAAGACTGGGTGATTTAGTCCAAAACATATGGAGGGCACAAGGTTGGGGAAAACTGCTTTAGGAACAGAAACTGTATTATGTTTGATTTTGGAGAGCCATTGATGGTACTTCACTTGATGGATGAATGGTCGTTACATCTTTTATGGCGATGAGCTACAGCTCAGGGGTAGAGCACACATTTTTCATGCAGAACGTTCCAAGTTCAGTCTCTATGCTTTGCCTCAAAACCTGGAAAGCTGTTGCCAATCGGAGTAGACTGTATTCTGTACACAGATACTTGTGTTTGCTTGTTTTTCTCTTCCCTGCCCATTACTTTTCCTTTTGTATCTATTACATGGCAGGCAAGGACTGTCTTGTTTTTTAATCTCTGTGCAGTGCCTAGAAAATTTAAGGTAATTTATGTAATAATCCCCCTTCATGGATCACTGCCTTGTTGTGGCGAAGGGGCTTGCATAACTCAGTGAAGCCATAAGCTATGCCGTGCAGGGCCACCCAAGACGGACAGGTCATGGCAGAGAGTTCTGACAAAATGTGGTCCACTGGAGAAGGAAATGGCAACCCACTCCATTCTTGCCAAGAAAACCCCATGGAACGTATCACAAGGCTAAAAGAGATGACACCGGAAGATGAGCCCCTCAGGTCGGAAGGTGTCCAATATACTACTGGGGAAGAGCAGAGGGTATTTCCAAGTAGCGCCAGAAAAAGTGAAGCGGCTGGGCCAAAGCCGAAAGGACACTCAGCTGTGGATGTGTCTGGTGGTGAAAAGAAAATCCGATGCTGTAAAGAACAATATTGTTTAGGAACCTGGAATGTCAGATCAATGAATCAAGGTAAGCTGGAGGTGGTCAAACATGAGATGGCAAGACTGAACATCGACATCTTGGGAGTCATAGAATCATAGAATAGTAGGGTTGGAAGGGGCCCACAAGGCCATCGAGTCCAACCCCCCGCTCAATGCAGGAATCCAAGTCAGAGCATCCCTGACAAATGGCTGTCCAGCCTCATCTTGAAGGCCTCCAGTGTGGGAGAGCCCACCACCTCCCCAGGTAATTGGTTCCATTGTCATATTGCTCTTACAGTCAGGAAGTTTTTCCTGATGTTCAGCCGGAATCTGGCTTCCTGTAACTTGAGCCCATTATTCCATATCCGTCACTCTGGGATGATCAAGAAGAGATCCTGGCCTTCTTCTCTGTGACAACCTTTCAAATACTTGAAGAGTGTATTCAGCGAACTAAAATGGACAGGCATGGGCGAATTTAATTCAGGTGACCATCATATCTACTACTGTGGACAAGAATCCCTTAGAAGAAATGGAGTAGCACTCATAGTCAACAAAGGGGTGGGAAAAGCAGTACTGGGGTACAATCTTAAAAACGATAGAATGATCTCAGTATGAATCCAAGGCAAACCATTCGATATCACAGTAATTCAAGTCTATGCCCCAACCACTGAGGCCGAAGAAGCTGAGGTTGATCGGTTCTATGAAGACCTACAACACCTTCTAGAACTAACACCACAAAAAGATGTCCTCTTCATCATAGGGGATTGGAATGCTAAAGTAGGAAGTCAAGAAATCACCGGGATAACAGGCAAGCATGGCCTTGGTGTACAAAATGAAGCAGGACAACAGCTAATAGAGTTTTGCCAAGTGAACACGCTGATCATAGCAAACACTCTTTTCCAACAGCACAAGAAGCGACTCTACACATGGACATCACCAGATGATCAATATCGAAATCAGATTGATTATGTCCTTTGCAGCCAAAGATGGGGAAGCTCTATACAGCCAGTAAAAAACAAGACCTGGAACTGACTGTGGCTCAGATCATGAGCTTCTTGTTGCAAAATTTCAGCTTAAATTGAAGAACGTAGGGAAAACCACTAAACCATTCAGGTATGACCTAAATCATATCCCTTATGAATATACAGTGCAGGTGACAAATAGATTTCAGGGATTAGACCTGATAGACAGAGGGCCTGAGGAACTATGGACGGAGGTCCATAACATTGTTCAGGAGGCAGCAACACAATCCATCCCCAAGAAAAAGAAATGCAAGAAAGCAAAGTGGCTGTCTGATGAGGCTTTACAAGTAGCTGAGGAAAGAAGGGAAGCGAAAAGCAAGGGAGAAAGGGGAAGATATATAGATATATAGAACTCTGAATGCAGGGTTCCAGAGAATAGCAAGGAGAGACAAGAAAGCCTTTTTAAATGAACAATGCAAAGAAATCGAGGAAAACAACAGAATGAGAAAGACTAGAGATCTCTTCAAGAAAATCGGAGATCTCAAGGGAACATTTTGTGCAAAGACGGGCATGATAAAAGACAAAGAAGGCAGGGACCTAACAGAAGCAGATGAGATTAAGAAGAGGTGGAAAGAATACACAGAAGATCTGTACAGGAAAGTTCTGAATGTCCCTGATAGCCATGATAGTGCGGTCACTGAACTTGAGCCGGACATCCTAGAAAGTGAAGTCAAGTGGGCCTTAGGAAGCATTACTAACAACAAAGCTAGTGGAGATGACAGTATTCCAGCTGAGCTATTTAAGATCCTAAAAGATGATGCTGTTAAAGAGCTGCACTCAATATGCCAACACATTTGGAACACTCCACAGTGGCCACAAGACTGGAAAAGGTCAGTTTACATTCCAATTCCAAAGAAGAGCAATGCCAGAGAGTGTTCAAACTACCGTACAATTGCGCTCATTTCACATGCCAGCAAGGTGATGCTCAAAATCCTACAAGCTAGGCTTCAGCAGTATGCAAACCGAGAACTACCGGAAGTACCAGCTGGGTTTCGAAGAGGCAGAGGAACTAGAGATCCAACTTTCGCTGGATCATGGAGAAAGCAAGAGAATTCCAGAAGAACATCTATTTCTGCTTCATTGACTATGCTAAAGCTTTTGATTGTGTGGATCACAACAAACTGTGGCAAATTCTGAAAGAGATGGGAGTACCAGACCACCTTACCTGTCTCCTGAGAAACCTGTACGAGGGTCAAGAAGCAACAGTAAGAACCAGACATGGAACAAACAATTGGTTCAAAACTGGGAAAGGAGTACGACAAGGCTGCATATTGTCGCCCTGCTTATTTAACTTATATGCAGAGTACATCATGAGAAATGCCGGGTTGGATGAATCACAGGTCGGAATTAAGATTGCTGGGAGAATTATCAGCAACCTCAGATACGCAGATGATACCACCCTAATGGCAGAAAGCGAAGAGGATCCAAAGAGCCTCTTGTTGAGGGTGAAAGAGGAGAGTGCAAAAGCTGGTTTGAAACTCAACATTAAAAAAACTAAGATCATGGCATCTGGCCCCATCACTTCCTGGCATATAGAAGGGGAAGAAATGGAAGCAGTGACAGATTTTACTTTCTTGGGCTCCAAGATCACGGCAGACGGTGACTGTAGCCATGAAATTAAAAGACGCTTGCTCCTTGGGAGGAAAGCTATGGCAAACCTAGACAGCATAGTCAGAAGCAGAGACATCACCTTGCCGACAAAGGTCCGTCTAATCAAAGCTATGGTTTTCCCAGTAGTAACGTATGGCTGTGAGAGCTGGATTATAAGGAAGGCTGAACGCCGAAGAATTGATGCTTTCGAAGTGTGGTGCTGGAGAAGACTCTTACGAGTCCCCTGGACTGCAAGGAGGTCAAGTCAGTCCATCCTAAAGGAAATCAACCCTGAGTGCTCCTTGGAAGGACAGATACTGAAGCTGAAGCTCAAATATTTTGGCTACCTAATGCGAAGAGAAAACTGTCTGGAAAAGACCCTGATGCTGGGAAAGACTGAAGGCAAAAGGAGAAGGGGACGGCAGAGGATGAGATGGCATCACTGATGTAATGAATATGGACTTGAGCATGCTGCGGGAGAGAGCGCAGGACAGGAAGGCCTGGCGTGCTATGGTCCATGGGGTCATGAAGAGTCGGACATGACTGAATGACTGAACATATAATAATCATAATAGATGGACTTGGACTAATGCTTGACTAAGCATATTGAAACTTCATACGTTTTGTCATTATGTACACTGCCATGAGAGTATGATGTATCAGTCCAAATGTTCAGTGATGAGGTTGAATCCAGACTAAATTAGTCACATTTAGGTCCCACTGAAATAAAAGTTAGTCATGACTAACTTATGTCCTGTTGATTTCTGTGGCGACTAAGTGTCCCTATCTTAGGGTGGATCCAACCCTTTATCTGTTATTTTGCCTATGCTATATCTGTTTCTGTGTTACAAATGTAATTCTTTTTTTAATGACAGAGCAATTTGTAGGAAACTGGTTGAGTACGAGAAGTGTTATCAACTCAGTGATTTTCTATAATAGTAACTATATTGAAATTTTTCCTGCCTTAGAAAACACCCTATTTCTTGCTGTTTATTAATTAGAAAGGCTGATTATAGCTAAGGAGGTTTGAGCTTCTCTGTAGTGCATGAGTCAGTGAAAGTATCACTCAGAGGTATACAGCTGTTCCCCCATGCTGAAAAAGAGAGCATGCGGAGTTCATAATTGCAGCAGGCAGCCAGCTAATGAAAATCCTCAAGGACATGAGATTTGTACAAACCACTAACTATCACAAAACAATTTGTATGAATCTTTGTTGGCAATGTCATCCGAGATGATTATTTTGAATAGTCTCTGTGCATTAGGCTCTCTGGAAGTAAAGTGCTCTGAGGCATATTCATAATTAGTCGCTTTGTATCATGACTATATAATGACTTCAGCAACATCAACAAACCCTGTAGAGGACTGACAAATTCTAAGTGTGCATGCATTTCAGTGTTACAACTTTGCAGATTCATTTCAATCACTTTTCACATCAGATCCTGCTGGGGGTACAGAAACAACAGTCACTATGTGATGATCTTCAATATCTTGTGTTGGACTCTACATTATTTACTTGGTGTTCCTCGGGATGTCCTCTGCGTTTTGTGTCTTTTGCAGGCCTTTTCATAATCTCTGTGTATGGTCTAGTGAGGTTCAAGTGATAGCCGGGCTTCCCACTTTGATATCAATGTAGGCTTTATATAGCTGCAGAGACCAATTTCTGTATGCCAGAAGTTATGCGGAGGAAAATTGTATGGTCTTACTGGACATCAGCAAGGTTGTAGATCTTGGGAGAGTTCAGCCAAATGCAAGCATGTTAGAATGGCCCAGTAGCAGATAGGTTAGAAATCAACTGTACAGCGAGCTGTTATCAGGCAAAGATTGGAAAACAGAAATAGTCTGTGAGAGAAATGTATTAAAAGTTAAAGGTGAACAATGGGAAACTCTGGAGCCCTTTCAAAGATTTCAGCTACAGTGCTGTATATCTCCATAAAAATGTTATCCAATACACTGATAAGAAAACGGTTTCCGCATCTATCCAGGCTAAGCTTGGATAGTGGGCAACTCCAAAATGGAGTTGAACAATAAAAATAAGCTGGGTTGCTAAAAACAAACAAATCAAAGAACCAACAAAAACTAAAATACTTAAAATTAGTTTTATTAGGAAATTTTCCTCAGTTTCAAAAGTTGCAGTCATTTGCAAATACATACCTTTTTAAATCTCACGTCATAGGAGGTGGTTCTATGGGGCTTTCCATAGGGTTATTTTGGTTTTCAGTCCATGGCATAACTAAATTATTTGTCTAATGTTCAGGTCTACATTTAGCATTATTTATTTATTTAAAACATTTGTATCCTGCCCTACATCATTAAGATCTTAGGGCAGTGTACAGATAAAATCAATTTAAACAGTATAAAACAATGAATAATTTAAACAGCTAAAAGCATATTAACAAACTAATACTGATTAGAAAATCTAAAACAATAAAACAGTTAAAACAGTGTGCAACTTTAGGGAATTCACTTATCCCTCAAAGGCTTTGGTGAAAAGCCATGTTTTAACTTGGTGCTGAAATTGGTTTTATGTCTGTGCCAGTCGGGCCTCCAAGGGCAAGGCATTCTTCAACTGGGGTGCCACAGCAGAGAAGGCCATCTCCATGTCCCACCATAGTGTATGCTTTGCACTGGTGGGATGCAGAGGAGGGCTCCTCCGACAAAGCTCAATCCTCAGGCAGGCATATATAGGGAGAGGCGCTCCCTTAAATATTGAGATCCCAAGATACTTAGGGGTTTATGTCCCCTTGATTCATGGGTTCCCTTGTCTGGAAGACTTGACAACTTAACATATGTAGGTGGGGGGTGGTCCAAAATTGCACTCCTTAACTTCTGGACCTGGAATAATGTCATATATGTTGGACTCTCAAGGGGTGTGTGTGTGTGTGTGTGTGTGTGTGTGTACATGTACAACAACTGACCCCTGTGCCTTAAACTGGAGTAAGCAATATTGTTTATGGCCTTTTTGCTACCGAAGTACTTTAGGTCCTTTTTTTTTTTTATCATCTTGTGAACTCTCTCTAAAATTCTACAAGATTCCAGCTTAAAAAAAATAAACTATGTTTTTAGATGATTTTTCTTTAGAAGTTCAAAGCTGGTAGCCTTCAGCCCTCATAGCTGCAGAGATATTATTATAAAATGAAGACTCCAGAAGGCTCAGAAAACAATTTTTGAAAATCCTGCTTTAGTACATTTCTGGAACTCATGGAACCTCAGCATACAGAGGGAGGATTCAAAACAACTTTTCTCATGGAACCAGTATCCATATATGGAGAGAGCCATCAGTAGCTTCTGGAAATGTGGTTTAACTTTATAACATAGAAGAAGCTGGAAATGTCCTCCAAGCAATGGCTTTCCCATGGTACCTTTGTCACATGTTCTTCTCTGGATATCTGAGCAGCTGGTGAGGGACTTTAGCTCACAGTCAAAGGCTGTAGATGGTCGTCTCCTTACAACTTCCAGGCACAACACATTCAGCTTTTGAGCAACTACTGGTTGTCCAAATCCACCATTAGAATTAGCACCACCAGGTCCCACCATCTGGCTGGTGAGAGAGATTTTTGTCAAGCTTCCCAGTATGCCCATGTTTGTTTCCTGAAATGCAGCGCAAATCAGGGAGCAGGCAGTGAAGGAAACTGTTGTCTGCAGTGCTGAAACTCAAAATACTGATCTGATGTAAACAAACCACTATCCCTTTGCTCCAGCCCCAATTCCTCCAGTTTAGTAACCTGCATGTCACAGGTAAAGAAATGCCAGAGGTTATGTTGACAGCATCCCTTTTAAGTATATTTTCTGCTTATAATTGCCTGTTGAATGTCATCTGGTGTTTGAATAATCAAATACAATTGTAACAGAGTGGAGCCGCATATTGACACAAGCTGGTGTTTCACTCTGTTTGTGGTGGTTGTACCAGGCTTTTCCTTGAATTATTACAATATAGGGTGACTATGCAGTCCTTTCAGGCTTTAAATTGACAGGGTGATGGCGATGTGAAGAAAATATTTTGAAGTGAAGAAAATTGGCTTTCAGTAAAGCTAAAGCAAATAAGATAGAAATGTTTCCTTCGAACATTCACCCATCCGCCACCAAAACAATGCTCTGTGTTGACTACAAATGTCAACCAGAGAACAAGCGTAGCAATGTAGTTAAGAGCATCAGGTTAGGACCAAAGAGAGATCCAATTTCAAATCCCAACTCAGCTGTGAACTCACTGATTCATGTTGAGCAAGTCAATCTCTCTCAGGCTAAAGTACCTCACAAGAGTTATTGCAAGGATATGATGGAGGAGGATCATGTATGTATGGTTGGAGGAAGGGTAGGAGTGAAATAAATAAATAAATTTTCAATCATACAAGCACTTCCAAAGAGAAGCACTGTTGTGCTTTTCAGGGTGGGGGTGGGGAGGTTAAAAAAATACTCCGCAGAGTCCAAATGTGAAAGCATCTCTGCATCCATTGGAGGAACAAACTGGATTTCGCAGGATAAAATCAGTCCTAAAGTTGATCTGGATCTCTACAGAGCTGATCTGTGTAATGTAGACAATGTAGCTCTCTATGCTAGAAAGTGGGGCTGCTACAGTCTACTGAGGAAATTTGCACAAATCAAACTAAAAATCAGGAACAAGACGAAAGTGAGCAGATGTTTGACAATTTGCGAATATTTTCAGCACACCACGCTCATGCTCACATTTGGGGCTTCGAATAGGGCATGTTCGTATGTTGCAAGCAAAAACAAAGTTCTCATACATCCTTACCTATGGCACAGAGGCTGAATGACCTCTTACCTCCTATAGCAGTGGTGTCTCAAGACGCAGACCAGTAGAACCCCTTTACAAAGGAAGACTCCTCATGACTAAGCATTTCTTGTCGGTACAGACCTCCTTATGAGGATAATTTCTTCCAGGATCTTCTGATGTACTGCAACTGAGTCCTAGGGGGGGCTCTGGAAGTCCCAGCATATAAGCATTCATTGAGGCCTGCTGCTTGCTGGAACAGCATCCTTATTTCAGCTCCCAATGCCTTGCACCCTAGATTTCCTGACCTTGCTTCTTTGGACTCTTCTCTTGTGCTGCTGACCCCTGGACTCCTACTCAGACCCTTGGATTGTGCTTTATTTGGACTGCCTGCCTGTGCTTCTGACTGCCTTTTGATCTTTGGGATGGATTTTTCCCCATAGACTGCCTGAAAACTGAGCCTGAAACAGCCACAGCAGGACACTTGTGCACACAGACCTCTAAAGGAGGTGGAACACCACACGATCAGGATTTCACCTGCAGATGTCCATAGCTAATGCATGCACATCAGGGTCCACACCTAATCCATTCACATAGGGTGCAAGTCCAACAGCACAGCCCCTTTCTATATGCAATGCCTCTTTACATGATTCATGCAGGAAGGGATTTATGGAAAAGAAGGGTTTTGTTTTTGCCTCAGGACAGTGAATGGAGACTGTGCATCAGTAAAGCACTAAGCTGAAATTTGAAAGATAGGGTGAAATCTTAGGAGAGAGCCTTCTTGGTGGTGGCCCCCCATTTTATGGATCAATCTCCTCAACAAGGCCCTCCTGGCGCCATTAATATTATCTTTTCGGCACCAGGTTAAGACCCTCCTCTACTCTCAGGCATTTGGCAGCAGATGATAAGGTTTTCAATTTAGGTCCTGGATTTCTTATTATTGATTGTTAAAATTGTTCAGGTGTGTGTGCGCTGTCTGTTTATATGTTTGTAGGTAAATGGTTTTTATATTATATACAATATCGTATTTTTAAGATTTTTAATCTTTGTAAACCACCCAGAGAGCTTTGGCTATTGGGTGGGATAGAATGTAATAAATGAAATGAAATTATTCTGATTGGTTGGGCAGGAGAAAGAAAATCAAAACCAAACATGGAATTATAAAAACAATAACCTATGCTTTTCTAGTGTTTCTGTAAGCACATTGTTTCAAACAGATGCAATAGTAAATATACAGTCAGGGCCAGAAATATTGGAACAAGGATAACTGTTTTGGCAGTTGGCGTCTGTACACCACCACAGTGAAGTTGAAAGGAAACGCACCCAGATGGCAGCAAAGTCAGGACTTTCAGCTGCAATTCAAGGGGTTTGACGAAACTGGGGCACAAACCATTGAGGAAGTACAACCAGTGGCATACACACACACCCGTCATTGGTGGCTTATAAGTAATGGAACAAACCAACATAATTTCAAACTTAAGGACTGCTTTTAATACCTGGATGAAAATTGTTCGCAGTCAATGACTGCCTGAAGTCTGGAACCCATGGACATGACCAAATGCGGAGTTTCCTCCCTCGAGATGCTTTGCCAGGCCTTTACTGCAGCTGCCTTCAACTGCTGCTTGTTTCTCGGTCTTTCTGCCTTCAGTCTTGTCTTCAGGAAGTGAAAAGCATGCTCTATTGGGTTGAGATCAGGTGACTGACTTGGCCAGTGAAGAACCTCCCCCTTCTTTGCCAGTAGAAACTCTTGGGTAGCTTTTGCTGTATGTTTAGGGTCATTATCCATCTGCCATATGAAGCGGCGTTCTATCGGTTTTGGCAGCATTTGGCTGAATCTGAGTAGAAAGTACAGCCCTATACACTTCAGAATTCATCCTGCTGCTTTGATCAGCAGTCAGGTCATCAATAAACACCAGTGACCCAGTTCCATTGGCAGCCATACATGCCCATGCCATAACACTGCCTCCACCATGTTTGACAGATGATGTGGTATGCTTTGGATCATGAGCTGTTCCTTTCCTTCTCCATACTTTTCCCATCAGTTAATCTTGGTTTCATCAGTTCAAAGACTCTTATTCCAGAACTGAGCAGGCTTTTTTAGGTGTTTGCTGGCAAAGGCTAATCTGGCCTGTCTGTTCTTGAGCGTTAGCAGTGGTTTGCACCTTGTTGTGAAGCCTCTGTATTTACATTCATAAAGCTGTCTCTTGACTGTAGATGTTGACAATGACATGCCTACCTCCGCAAGAGTGTTCTTGACCTGGCTAGATGTTGTGAAAGGGTTCCTTTTCACCCTGAGCAGCATTCTGCGGTCATCCACTTTAGTTATCTTCCGTGGTCTTCCAGGCCTTTTGCTGTTGCTGAGCTTGCCAGTTAATTCCTTCTTTTTCAGGATTTTCCAAACTGTTGTGTTGGCCACTCCCAATGTTTTTGCGATCTCTCCGATGGGTCTATGTTGTTTCCTCAGCCTAATGATGGCTTCCTTCACTCGCATGGACACCTCTTTGGACCTCATTTTGGGAGTTCCAGGGAACAGCTACCAAACTCAGATGTAACACTCAGAACCACCTCCAGGCCTTTTATCTGCTTGATTGGTCATGGGGTACCCAGGAAACAGGCCACACCTGGCCATGCAGCTGCTTGTCAGCCATTTGTTCCATTACTTATGAGCCCTCAACGATGGGTGTGTGTGTATGCCACTGGCTGCACTTCCTGAATGGTTCGTGCCCCGCTTTCGTCAAACCCCTTGAATTACAGCTGAAAGTCCTGACTTCGCTCCCATCTGGGTGTGCTTCCCTTCAAGTTCAATGTGGTGGTCTACACAGGTCAACTGCCAAAACAGTTATCCTTGTTCCCATATTTCTGGCCCTGACTGTATCTTCTCAGGCCCAGTCATGAAAACCCCATATGCCTTCATTGGCCTGCAGGACAGCAATCATGAGGATTTTAATTCTACAATCAAAATAATCATGTGAAAAGACAGTGCGGGTCCAACAGCTGTATCAGAGGAATCAGAGCATAAGAATATGACAGACATCTTTCCATGTAGAATTATAAGCAAAATCTGTGGGAAACGTTTGGTTACGTTGTGGCCTTAGGGTACATCTAAATGATGAATTTAAGCCCGGTTTGAAACTGAGTTAGGTGCTTGTACAAATTAACTTTTGTTAAGTACTGGGAGTGACATTTTCTTTTGGGCTATAATCACAGTGGACTGCATCTTGTAGCTGCAAGGGGTGAGGTGGGGTAGGATGGCCTTACTGAGGATTATTATTCTTTTTGTTATTACCTTTGATTTACCTGGTACTTTGCAAAGAATGAGAGGACAGATCCCTGCCCTGAGGGTCTTACAGTATAAAGATATACACAAGGGAGACAACAGAGAAATGGAGTCAGGGGTAAACAGGGAAAGAATATGCTACTATTTCAATTTCATGCCTGTAGGTTTAGTTACAGTAGGATATTGGGTCAAGGGTAGAGATATATGAGAAATTCATTTCAGTTCATTTTTAACCAAAATTTACCTAGTTTGCACCTCCTGGAACTGAACACGAACTCGAATGCAATCTGTGGTCAAAGTCTGTCTGTTTCTGAGCTTGCCATGCAATTTGTGGAACAACAACAAAAAAGTGTTCAAAATATCCAGTTTCAGAAGTGATGGTCTAGGGGATTGTTTCAAAGGTGTCTTGGGGAAAGTGAGTTTTGAGGACAGGAAGGAAGGAAGGCGGGAAGGTGTTAAAGGCATAAGGGGCAGTGGGAGAGAAAGGGCGGAATCATACCAGGGAGTGGGAGACCTGCAGATGGCTGAGGGTGACAGACTGAAGATCACAGGTAGGAACATGCTGGGAACACATTCTGTAATCATTTATGTACAGTTATGTGAACCTTGGTCATTTTTGGATGAAAGTGCTTGTATTTGTTAGAATCTTCTGGCACCATCCTTTTTAATCCTGTCTTTCTTAGTTCATGTACCGTTCCTGTATTACCTTCATAAGCAATCTGGAGCATCAATGTTCAGTTGAAGTATGCTAGGTATGAGTCAGAAATCCATTTAATTCCCTATGGAAGCTCAGCTTCTGTTTCAGAATTGAATTTCATCCCTTTATAATGATGAGCATTTGTTTGTTCTTGGGCAGGGTGGAGATCAGGGAAAAATATCATTTAGAAGACCTCGGTTCTTGTCTCATTTTAGTCAAGTGTTGCACGAAACACATAGACACGATGTTTCAAGAACACCTACTTCAAAGTGTTGTTGGGTGCTTTGTCACCTTGACTTTCCTAAGATTTACAACAGAGTGACTTGTATAATTGCTGCTCTTACTGGTGTGTAAAAGGCACTGGGGACATGGATGATAGTTTTTCAACGATGCTATAAGCCTTGAGTAATTTGTTATAATTAACTGCTGTGTTGATGAGACAGTTTGCCAACACTTTCACACATTACGGAATTAGTCCGTGATTGCTTCAACACGTGGGCTCTAGGGGATACATTTATAGTATGTAAAAGTTATCAATAAAGGATGACACATTACTGGGTTAAATTTGAAGTAAATACATATCATAATGCAATAAATTACCATAGACTCTGTGTTTACAAACTGGTCCTTTAAAGGTGTATTCAGAAAGGTGTGTGTGTGTGCCCGACTCCCCATCTGCTGTTTATACTCATAAAAGGGGGCAGTTCAGTCTGTATCACGTTCCATAATCTTCTACTGTTCTCTGCTTGCTGGTTTTTATTATCTGAAGAAGGCTTACTCCTCATTAAAGAGGTACAAAAAGCTTTTACCTCATTTGGTGTTACATTTCTGCAAAATGCAGAATCAATACAGCCATTTTAGATGGTCAACTGTTTTATGGTGTTTTAATGACATTTGTAAGCCACCTTGAGGAACACATTTGTAGAAATATTGATATAACCTCCTAAATGTGTATGCTTGGATATAATGTGGCTACCAGGAAGAGGGCCTTTTCTGCTGTGGCACCCTGGTTCTGGAATAAGCTCCGTAGAAAGGTTTTCCTGGCGCCTACGTTGTACTCTTTCCAGTGCTAGGTGAAGACCTTTTTTTTCCCCTAGGAATTTTAACGTTTTAGCATTCTAGTTTCTTTTAGCTCTGCTGTTTTAAATTTGTTACTGTATTTTAAATCTCTGCATTGCTGCTAGGTTTTATATTGGTTATGTTTTTATACTGTAGTTTTAATGCTTTTATATTTTATATTGTTTTTATGCTGTACTTATGGTTTTAATTTTTCTGAACTACCCAGACAACTTTGGCTATTGGGTGGTATAGAAATGTAATAAATAAATAAATAAAGTTTGCTGTGATTCAGCAGCTGAATTTCAGCAAGAAAGCTTTTTATTTCATTTGTTTGAAATGAAAATTAGGATATTTTCCTTCAAAAAATTTGATGTGCTGCCTTGAAATATGAGGCAGGGGGAGAGAAAGAAAAACTAACGTATTTTCAACTCTCATGCCAGATATGCAGATAATTGAAAGCGCTATGAATTATAGTCATCCACAGGGGCATCGTTAGAAAAGGGTCCACCTGGGCACGAGCTCTGGATGTTTTGATTGCCCCGGATCTTTTGAGCTGTCCTAATTGGCTTTTTTTTTTTTTTTTACATTTTCCCATAGACTTGCATTGGAAAACAAAAATGGCTATAACATTTTTAGTGTGTATGACACATACATGAAATTTGGAGGCTTAGTGGCCCCCATGGAGCTGATTGAATATGCCAAATTCCAGGCAGTTAGGTTCAGTAGCTTTTGTGCTAGTCACAGGTAAAACTTGCGATTTTCAAGAAAATCTGTCAAAGCAAAGAGCTGTATTTTTTTTGTGCTTCCACATATGTGCATGGAATTTGGGGACCTGGCAGCCTCTATGGAGATGACTGAGCCTGCCAAAGTTCAGACAGTTAGGTCCAGTGGCTTCTGCGCTAGCCATGCATAAAGTTTCCCTTTCTCAAAGTCTAAAACAAAAAGTAAAAACTGTCAAGCCACCTAGGGGATTAGGGATCCTAATCAGAAGTTATTTAAGGTGACCACTAGGAGGTCACTATCCCTAATCTCTCGTGTAGGGGTTTTTTGAGGTGCAAAGAACCTCCCCGCCCTACTTTTCTGCTCTTACCTGCCCACTGTTGTGAGCTTGCCTACAATGAAATTTTGAAGAGGGAGAAAGAAGGGAAGAAAGAGCTCCATGTGAAATACTGGTATTTCACACAGCCTTTGATTTTACTGCCCCAAACTGGAACCTTTGGATTCTGCAGAAGTTTACTAGCTTCAGTACAGCAAGGGATCCAATCAGCCTCCACAAACTTCTTTCTCCCCCTCCACTTTATTTTCTCCTAAATAGCTGTAGGACTCGAATAATCCCAAAGGGAGGGTTAGGACTATGTGGCGTCATGATCGAGGAACTGCTGGGGCTTTTAAATAGGTTCTACAGTTTTAAAAAAGCTAGAAAAAGCCTTCAGCCACCTCACCTCATAAAGTTCATTTAAGTACCTGGAATCCTTGCAAAGCCTTCAAAGCCTCCTAAATTCCTTTGAAGTACCACCTTTCTGAAAGGAGCCACTTGGCTTAGGGAATTATCTCTACCCCCCACCCCCATGCATATTTCCAATCACCATTCTTATTTTCTTCTTTCTTCCCCTCTTTCTTTCTTTCTTTCTTTCTTTCTTTCTTTCTTTCTTTCCTTCTTCTCTTCTCTTCTCTTCTCTTCTCTTCTTTATTCCACCCAGAGCATATCTTGATAAATTATTAAAGAAACTTCTCTTTGGCGGGCAAGAGAAATTCTGAACTGTATTTGACTTTGTACAAACAGACAAGAGGGTTGTTTTTTCTCCTTCTCCTCACTCAAGCCTTTGAGAAGAGTGGGTTCACATGGTCGCAGAGAAACAAATCTGGGGCTGTTTTGTTTGTCAGTTGCCATTATCCAGCAATAGGAAGGGCTGTAGCTCAGTGGCAGAGCTCATGCTTGGCATGCAGAAGGTCCCAGGTTCGATCCCCGGCATCTCCGGGTAGGGCTAGGAAAGAATCCTGCCTGAAACTTTGGAGAGCCGCTCCTGCCAGTCAGTGTCAACAATTCTGCACTAGATGGGCCCGTCGTCTGACTCAGTACATGGCAGCTTCCTATGTTCCTATGAACAGAAATCTTTAATTAAAAAATAGGAGTTTGTGGTTTGTTTTTTAAGTGGAGGGGAAATAAATATTGCTCATTTATGCAGTCCTATGTATGCCTACTGAGAAGTCCCATTATGTTTAATGCGGCTTACCCTCAGGAAAATGTGCATAGGATTCCAGCACAAGTTACTTTTGCAGGGAGGTTTGCACCTTGATGTTCTGCATGTTTACTCAGAAATAAGTGCTGAGATGTGAGCATGGTACTGCAAGCTTAACACAGTGCCTACCCAAATCCATCTAATGAATTGACTACCCTTTCAGCTCAGTCCTATGCATGTTTTGTCATTTGTGGCTTTGGAGGTTTTTTTGCATGAACTCTAGCATCATTGGTGAGGGAAAGGCATTTAGTACATGCTCAGAGTTTCTCCATAACTTAGCCCTAGTTTTGGTAACAGACGCATTGGCTGAATCCTGGTGAAGTCTTGGCACAAATGAAGTTATGTGGAGGAAGATACAATGAGAGCTTATGCATAAGAAGGAGGAGGTAGAGAGGAGTTGCACAAAACATGACATCTGTTTTTATGAAGAGTTGCTGGAGGGTGGTAGGGTGAGGGAGGGATGGAGGGGAATAGAATTAGTAGGGGGAGAATGTAAGTGCCCAGTGGTGAAAAAAAAACATTCTGCATATGCTCAGAGGCACTCTCTATTTAAGAACATAAGAGCCATGCTGCATCAGACAAAGTGGTCCATCTAGTCCAGCATTCTGTTCACACAGTGGCCAACCAGATGCCCATTGAAAACCCACAAGCAGGACATGAGTGCAGTAGCACCTTCCCACCCATGTTCCCCTCTTGCTAACATTGGTGAAATGTAAATAAATTCTAGTCATTCTAAATTTGCAGGCATGTATATCCTTCAGAAACTTTTCAGGTTTCTTGCCTGGGGGACACCTCTAATGACCTGTGCATTTTCATACAAATTTACCCAAAAACTATTGGGGAAGGGGTGAAGGGAAGATAAAGCAAATCACTCCCTCCCCCAAATTGGAGAACTCCCCTTCCACATGAACTGCTGCACCTACCCTTCTGAAACTTTGCTGGTTTCTTACTTAGGGATGCCTCTAGGCAGTCTGTAATTGTCAGAACAATGGTCCACAAGGAACATAGGGAGTATGTCCTCTTTTGTAGACCTCAAAATGTCAAAGCCACCCTTGCACAAAAACCCTTGTGGCTATCATTCTGAAATTTGACAGACATGATCTTCTCTGATAGAGCAATGGATCCTGAAATGTTTATCCAATTCTTCCAAGGAATGAAAAACGTTATTGGCAGTTCCCTTTAAAAGAAAATCAAAACCCTGCACCTATTTTTCTGACATTGGGCAGGTATAATCCCCTTCTAGGGAGCTACTATGCCTGAAATGATCATCCAGTTCTGACCAAGAGAAAAAAGTTACAGTTTTTTTCTAATTTCCCATAGTAGTCAACAGGAAGCATAAAGATTCATTTTTCCAAATATTGACTCAGGTTTGGTGCTGAGCTGAAGTGGTCCAACTACAAATTGGCCAGAGCAGAAGCGGGATGTTTTCCAAAATGCTGAATCAGGGACTGAGTTGAAGTGGGGTGGGGGTGGGGGTCAGCGCACACTTCTTATGTATGTATGTATATAATCTATACACACACACAAGCACACCGCATGCACACACCACACACACACACACACACACACACACTAGACGTGCGCTTATACTCGTGTGTGTGTATATATATTTTTTTGTTCAGTCGTTAAGTCGTGTCTGACTCTTTGTGACCCCATGGACCATAGCACACCAGGCCTTCCTGTCCTCCGCTCTCTCCCGGAGTGTGCTCAAGTTCATATTCATTGCATTGGTGATGCTATCTAGCCATTTCATCCTCCGCAGTGATCCATGAAGGGTGTGTGTGTGTATATATATATGCAGATTTGTGTTATGAGCCTGTTCCCCCGGATCTTCTAAGAACCTAGCAATGCCCCTGGTATATTTTTTCATATTTTTTATATAATTCTGAGCTTGTCACAGGTCATCATGTTGAAATGTTTATGCAATCTTCAACACAATAGTTAAAGGCATCTGATTGTTAGCAAGCCAAGATTAAAGTGTACCCATAAAATGCAAATACAGTAATGGCTTTCTAACAAATATAATTGTAAGTATATGCCAAAGGGCAACTCGATATGTTGAATATAGCTCTAAGGTTCTACCAAGGAACAATGGAGTGAAATGCTCTTTAAACAAAGGCACTTGCCTTCAGGACACTAAGCTATGTTAAGCGATCTTCAAAGCATATCCAGGAGGACTAAGTATAGCCTTATATTGTACTGGAACATTTTCAATACAAGGTCTTCATTTCTGGCTAAACAATAATATATAATACAGGATTTGCCAGGTTCTGCGTGGGTGAGATATAATGGCACTTACTAGGGTTACAAAAACTTGGTTCAATGCATAAATAAAACTGTGGTGTGTAGATTTGCAAAAAGAAATAAATGGTTGGTCCAGAGATCCATGATGGAACTTCCACTCACAGAATGAGGTGGTCTTAGCTCCCACAAATGGACAGAAGGAGGTATTTTTCCCACTGAGCCCCCCCCCCTTCCTCCCAGCAACTTTTGCATCCTCCCAAATACACTCTGAAGGATTCACACACACACCAGAATACTATGGGAGGTGCCATGGGGGCTGCAGGCAAAAATCACCTGCTCCATTTCATTCATAGAAGGGCTCTGCTGAATCCATCCTAATCTTGGCACTACAGTTCCACAAACTGCAAAGTTCCACGGTACAGGAATGAAGTCCGAACTGGGCATGTGTGACTTCCATGTGTTTAAACACAGGGCTGCCGTAGTCCCACAGAGACAGGGAATCAGGTGACCTGTGTTCCTGCTCGCTCAGTTGTTCAGCTGCTAACCCTTGATGAGTAAATACAAGGCTGCTATTCTCCCTTCTTGTGGATGTTTATTTTTAAACCGGACTTGGACTGAACAGCCCTTCAAATAGAGAACAATTTGAAATACAGAACTGTCCTCTCTGTGTAAATTGGGAAACGTGGCCACCCTAATCAAAACCTCCACTGCAAGAATTGTCAGTGCACGGAGGAACTGTAAGGAGCTAAGCCACAGAGGACTGGGGAGGGGTTCCTCACTCCTTACCTGTGCACCACTTTTGCTTTTAAAACTGGACCCATTCCCTTTGTATGTGTTGGTGGGTGTGGGGTGGGGGCAGTCACCATCACGTCTACTTCTGTCTTAGAGTTGGGAGTTAACATCACTGGCTGCCAGACAGGATGCAGTGATCCAGCTTTGAGGGGAAACTCCTGAAAGCAGCTGGTACAATAAAATCCCTCTGCATGGTGCCTAGGGTGGCCCCACAATTCACTGGAGGGCCTGGAAATAAGACAGACAGGAGGCCCCCGGAGGACTCAGGCTCAGGCCCAGCTGTGGAGTAGGAGTTGCCATTTAGGCCAGTTTCCTTGGATATAAGAAGCATGAAGCCTTGAAGAATCTTAAAAAGAAGGGATGATTCATCTTGCTGATGAGTGGTTTTTTCTAAACCTACCAACCCTTTTAAATTACCTGAACCCTGCTTAAACACCTTTTAGAGAGGCAGGGAGGTGAGGCCCTGCATTTCCTGGGTATAATCTCTCCCAAAGCTATTTGAGGAGTGTCTGCAGAGAGAGTAGCCTACAAATCACAGTGGCCTAATGATCAGAGATGACCTGTTGCTGCAATCCACCATTCTAGTTTTTGTAGGTGTTGGCTTTTTTTTTTCCGATTCTTAGTCTGCTTTAGATTAGCCATTATGTAAGCCAAGGTGGGCAACCTGTTGCCCTCCAGATGTTTTGGCCTACAACTCTCATCAGCCCTAGCCAACATAGCCAATGGTGAAGGATCATGGGAGTTGTAGGCCAAAATTTCTGATGGATCACCAGTTGTCCATCCCTGATGTAAACCATTGAATATGGTATCAGATAAATACTAAGGTCCACTGTAGTGTAATTTTATATATGACACTACCAATAGACTATGCTTTTCCAGCTCCCTGACAGACTTCTATAAAACTTCCCAGAACTCAGGAGGTAGTAGATGTTGCCATGTGAGAGGGGAGCATGGCGAGGTTGTGGGGAAATTTCATATCTAGTAACCAAAACAGCATGAAAATATCTATGAAGACTGTTACACCAAGAGACAAAATTGGTGGGGCAGCAGAAAGGTGTGTGACTGGGTGCCTGTGTGACTTTGTATAACCATGACAAAATGTGGAGCTCATTATTGTCATCCTCCCTGTTGTTATTGACTACCATGATAATATGCTTGGAGCAGAAACAATAGTAATCATATATATTAAAGATTCTTTCAGTCCATGCCATATATGGGTCAGAGAAGTGTGAGAATAGGGCTTCCCTGGCTTTTGGCCTGGTGCTATCCTTATTCTGGTTTCCAGAGTGTAATAATTTCTGTCTTTCTCTCTTTCTCACATCTCCACTGCAGCTGGTGTCCAACATCCTCATCTTCATCTGCACAAACATTGTAGGCGTGTGCACACACTATCCAGCTGAGGTGTCCCAAAGACAGGCATTTCAGGAGACCAGGGAATGCATTCAAGCTCGTCTACATTCTCAGAGAGAAAACCAGCAGCAGGTAAATAATAATAATGATGATAATGATAATAATGATTAATAATAATAATATCAAAGATGAGATTGTCATTCACTTTAGCTTCACAAATTTGTGAACAAATTGTTTGGAGCTTTCAGTGTGCCAAGATTTTTTACATTAATTTTTTATTGTGAAATTTCAACAAAACCAAAAAGAAAAAAATGTAGCTACATAGATTTGAATATTGAATATTTGTATTGAAATTGATATATTTAAATCTATTCAGTGTGGCAAGATGGGGCTTTCCTATGAGGGGATACAGGATGTTCCAGTAATTCTGACTGATGCAGTCTTTTGGTAGAGATCTATCCTTTACTGCCCCTTGTGGTGAGTCGCTTAGGGCTGAAGATACAAAACAGCTCCCAGGACTATGATGATATCCCTCCAGGCTCAAGGCTGATCATTGTCCAGGTAACACTCAAGCCTGATCTGGAAGCTTGAATATCTCTGCCAGGTTGAGAGAAATCAATAGACTGCCTGGGTAAGTGGCCACCGTGCCTTCTGGGAAAACATCCTAGCCCTGAGAGGTTTTTGATTTGCAGCTCTGAGTGGCTTCCCAAAGGGAGGTTCCTGGCTCTAGCCCCAGTGGCTCAGCAGAGAGCATAAGTCTAGCCCCACTGGCTTAGCAAAGAGCATAAGAGGTAGACCTGTTCATTGCTCCATTAACTTTAATCAGCAAAATCCCTCCATGAGTATGGGTCACGGTGCAGCATTCCAGAGCTATTTAGTGGATTCGAAAGCCTCTTTAGGATGCATGTAAGAATTGCCATAAAATCACTTTCTCCCTGCGTAGAAAGAAATTAATTCACACACGTATCTGACACATGCAACTGGCAGAGGTCCTTGGAATGGGCCTGCCAGTAGGTTGTGTCAGACAGCATTGGACTGCGCTCCTATTACATGCTTCAGCTATCCTGTATCCTACTGTCTGCCCATGTCTGGTGTAAGGAGAGAACTGACCTTGGAATCCACTTTTGGAGACCTCCCTATATGCAGTCATCTTTTCTGAAACTGGGACATCAGTGGCCGTATATCTCACCTTTTGAAGCCTTCTGGCTCTAATATACGTAATAAAAAGTTTAGTGCTCTTTAATGTCTTGAGCAAAATGAATTATTATGCCAGCTTTATATTCTGGTTGTCTCCATGTTGGTCTAGCCTCATGCAGGGACTGAGAAAGGCTATTGGTTAAGGGCATAATGTGTGCAATCCATACATGCATCTGCACGCAGCTTTAAACAACTGTGTGCTTCTGGCCAAGTAGGATTCCCAGATGCCATGCACATAGATAATTATAGTGTGGGGTGGGGGAGCAGGTTCTTTTCATGCATCTGTTACAGTGATCGAAGAGGGAAGACATATTTGCCTCCAGCGGTGAGGTGCTACACATGCATCTCACAGTGTGGGTGCGGAGTCCTGACTTTCCATGTTCACATTTTACACAAGAAATACAAAAAGTGAATGCAAGTTCTGCTGCTGTTGCCACCCAACGCCACCCTGAGTCTTCCTTTAATGTGCCTATGGCATCACGCATCTTAGGAGTTGGGTTTGCAGCTACATAGCAAATGGATGAAACCAGATTCCATCAATGGTACCCAAGCCCAGAGTCTGGTGGCTCTGCGTGACATCATGGAGTGGCAAGGAACAATGCACAGCTGCATGCATTTGGTGTTTCTCCTACCTCTATCAGAACAGCAGCCTTTGGAAGTCACCATCATTTGGAGAGGTTAACTGCCATGAATGGCAGTTAAATTGGAACCGGAGAGGAGCTTGATTCCTGACGATATCGTCTGATGTTCCTTAATGACTGAGTGGAATGGGATCCTAGGTGTTTGATAAGGTCGGGCTTTATGGGGAATGTTCTTGGTACTGCCCATCCACCACAGAAACGATGGCTTCATTTTGCTGACATGAGATGCAAAGAGATGTGTGTTTGTGTTTTGAAACAAAGCAGCTGCTTTAATTGGTTCATCTGTCTTATACCACAGGAGCGCCTCCTGCTCTCTGTACTTCCTCGCCATGTTGCCATGGAGATGAAAGCTGACATTAATGCCAAAAAAGAAGATATGATGTTTCATAAAATTTACATCCAGAAGCATGACAATGTCAGGTAAGGGCAAAGGGACAGGAATGGAATGCACCCACCGCACAATACATACCGGTTTAAAAAAAGAAATGAAACCAGGGCAAACCAAATGCATGTCCATACTGCTTTTCAGTTGCCCTACACTATTTATAACTCCAAATGGGAGGTAAGCACAAGTACTCCAGATATTCCTTCTTTTCTTTAAGGGAGAAGGGGTTGGTTGGCGAACCAAAGCAACACACCAAACATGGGTTGCTGGCCTTGATGTGACATTGCTGCTGTAATTTCCTGTCCTCTGCTTCCTTTCTGCAAGGGTTGGGATAGTGGGGTGGGTAATCTTTGGTGGTGTCAGTTATAGGGCAAAAGCTACGCATAAAGGAACATGTGGCCCTCCAATGCTGTTGGGCTGCAACTCCCATCAGCTCTCAACCCCTGGGATTTGCAGTCCAGCAACATCTGGAGAGCCGCACGGTCCCTACCCTGAGATAGGGAATAGAGAGTGTATGTTTTATTTAATCAGATTTAAGTTTGGTTTGTAC
This sequence comes from Heloderma suspectum, assembly GCF_057233095.1. Classification (NCBI taxonomy): domain Eukaryota; kingdom Metazoa; phylum Chordata; class Lepidosauria; order Squamata; family Helodermatidae; genus Heloderma; species Heloderma suspectum. The sequence goes on along the minus strand of NC_139458.1, from coordinate 154,071,981 downwards.
CCTCTTGTATAACCAGTAGAATACAGAAATACTTTGAGGTTCTTATCTGAAATGTGCAGTACACAGAAAGGCGTCTCAATGAAAGAGGTAGAAAGGAGATAACTGTCCTCTACATCTCCAATGTTTTGAAATCCTTTTGAGTCCCTGAATGATACGTTACCTTAATAATATTCTGTGTAGGATTTTCTTGCCAAGCAGTGGTTGCATGCATTATCAATCTACACAAAGCACTAAAAGCAGTGTGCTTTCCTTTAAACCAGCTTGGTTCCCAATGAAGCAAATGAAACCGGTGAACAAAATCACAAACTATTTAAGCAGAAGTGCATGGATTGCTGATTTAGTCTCATCAAATTAATTGAAAATTAATCTGCTGAAATCAAAGTAGTACAGCATAACGGATCTATGCATTGCAGCCTGCACTTTCTTAATTAGAAGCAACCTGTCTTCATTGGCTTTGTTGATTCCAGACTTGTATCTATTTGGCACTTATATGTGTCATTTGAAATTAGGCTTCCAAGATCAGAATCCCTAGATCTCTATCTCATTTGATTTAATCCCCAATTATGGATGTCATGTAAACAAACAACTAGTTTTAAAAGGCCAGTTTGCTGAGATGAAGGGAGAGCAATTAAAGATGAGAACACGGTCACAGTGCACACAGGACATTAGAAAGAAGATAGCTGAGAGAGGTAACATTAACCAGTATCTATGTCTTAATATAAATGGATGAAATCATGTGTTATATTTAGATAATTGTGCCAACAGTAACATTACGGGTGTTACCAAATGCTTGTGTCTGAAATAGTCTGTGACTATTCCAAGGGGTAGAAAAAGTAGGTAAATATACGCATTCACATATACTTCTTACCTGAGGCTACATATGCAGATTTGTAAGTTCCCATTTGCCTTTTCACCTCTGGCAACTAAGATCGCTTCTAGGGTAATCAGGCAGTACACTGTAAATGATAAGAGTTTCTCCCCCCCCCCCGCCCCCTTTCAGGCCATCAGTGTGCCACAAATAACTAACACAGACTATCAAAAAGTTTTCTGTGCCAATAACTTCTGTGGTCTTCATTGCAAGGATATGGATACATAGGAAACTCCTCAAAAACTCGGTTTGCCCAGTAGAAACAAAATGTGAGCGTGTTGTAAGCACTAGCATTTACCTGTGCATATAATTTTCACTCTAGTCCTGCAAAGTAATGTCCATTCTAACTCTGCAAAATGCATGAGGTTGTGCGCATTTCACATATCTCTAGGTTCATTGTGGAGGTGCAGAACAAGATAGCTGACGGATTGCAATTAATAATCCTAGCAATGTCTGTAGTGTTCAGTTTGTTTTTCATAAAAGCAAGGTTTTAGCCTTGTATACTGAAAGAAAGTTTAAAATGTTTGAACAATAACTATGGTACTTCAGAAACTAGATACTAGGCTTTGGCAAATGTCCAGAGGCCAAGGCCCTATAGTCCCAATTTTCATGTCCTTCACCCCTTCCTTTCTCTTCTGTTCTCCCTGCCAAAGCGGTATAATTTTGCTTGAAAGTCAGAATCTTAGCAGCAGAATAAGTGACACAAGTTAAGTAACTGGACTCTGTGTAGTCCTCATGGAGATGCCAGCCTCCCTACAGTGAGTAATCCTGGTCCACAATGTCTAGAGGCACTGACTGCCTGGAGATCAGACTCTATGCTCTGAGCCTTCACAGTTCTGCTCCACATTTTTGGGTTGCAGTGGGTGACAGCTAAGATCCATGCAGTAAGGCAGCGGAAGGAGACCTGGTGCCATCCAGATGTTTTGGACTACAACTCCCACCAGCCCTAGCCAGCACAGCCAATGGTTAGAGATTATGGGACTCGTAATCCAAAACATCTGGAGGGTACCTATGCATGTAGTAAAGAGTTTTTCAAGCACAACAGGCCACTTAGCAACAAGCCACTGGGAGGAAAGATTTTCTCGTAGTGTCCCTTGATTAGGGATATACGAATCAGCAAAACTCAAGCTCACCAAAGTTCTCCAAATTCCATCTGGAAGCTTGTGCCAATTTGAGTCCGTCTCAGATTGCGAGATTTGCTTTTTTATATATATGAAAATCCTTCCGTATTTCCGTGTATCTGTTTCCAAATGTATGCATGAATTGTGCACATCTTCGAAATGTAGGCATTCTTCTCCCATTGATTAAAGCATGCTGGTGTGCCTTTTTCAAAAGTACACATTTTTTCATGCACGTTTTTCAAATGTACACATGCTGTCGAATGCTTTTTTGTGGGGGAATCACATTGCAAGCTCAGAAATGTTTGGTCTTGGACTGCAGATTGCATCTGAGTTCAGTCCAGAAGGTGCAAACTGGGTAAATCCTGATCAAAAACAAACTGAAACCAATTTCTCATACATCTCTCCCCCTGATGAGAACTATAACCAATACTCTGGACCTCACGTGCCTGAAGCCATAATGGCAATACCTGCTGGAAATAGGAGTGATCAGGAGAGGGGAAGAAAAGCAACTGGGCAGGCAGCAACAATAAACAAAATGTTTAAGACTGGAAAGACTCTCAGCATTTGCTCCCCCCCCCCCCGAACAAACACACCCCAATTCAGTCTCCCTCAGGTTGCTTCATGGTAAAGCTTGCCTTAAGGCAGGCCTGCTCAACTAATGGCCACCAATCTAGATGCAGTCCACCTGCCCTGTATAGTGGCTGTCCGTGAGCTGAAGAGACCTGTTTTGTCTGCCTGCCTAGGACTACAAAAACAGCAGAGATGTTGATCACCAGGGACCAGGCAGCTCACAGTGCCTGGTGAGCTGCCTTTGGCTTTCTGGGTCTGGCTGAAAGGTTTGCCTCAGGAAGAGCATGCCTAAAAGATAACCTGAGAAAAGGTGTGTGTACAGTTTTACATCTTGATGTACAATTTGCTACCGTTAGGTAGAGGGGCTCTAACTAGGGATGGGGGAGAAATCAATTTGCTTTGCATTTTAATATGGATTGACTTGATTCACGCTTCCTGAACTAAAGCACAAAATTAAATGTAGTTATCCTTTGGTTTCCACACTTCTCCAAATTTTGCCTATCAATTCAACTCTGGGGGAAAAAAGAATGTGTACAAAAAAGCATATGAAAATACATACAAATGTTTGTGCAGATTAAAAAAAAAACATTCACAAACTGATTGGAAATGGGATGGAATGAACTTGTGCTTGTAAAAATGTGGACATTATAGAAAGTGAAACAGATTCATCCCTCCCTAGCTCTCACATACACATATAGTTCCCCCGCATACACAGTCTTCCCCATTCATTTCAATTCAACCATTTGCATACACAGAACTGTCTCTTCCATTTAAATAAATGGGGAAGTGCACGTGGGCAGACCAGCACATACATGGAACTCACCAGCTGCACCCTTTCGTTGAGAAGCCAAACTAGTCATGGTCTAACACACCTTAATCACGTCCAGGTTAAATTACTGTACTGTCTGAGCCTGCCCAAAGCCAGCAACATTCTTCATAGGAGAACCTCCTCCAGGTTCCCCTGGCATCTGAAATTAAGTGGGTGTTCTGTTTCAGGCAGCAGAGTCTGCTGAAGAAAGTCCAGTTGGCTCTACCCAATTGGAGCCCCATTAAAGGATTGGCAGTAGGGAAGTTCCAGAAGCAGAACTTTCCTATTGCCAAGGGTCTGAGGGTAGTGACTGGGGAGAAGGCTTTCTTGGCCATAGTACCCTGTATATGTAATTCTCTTCCCTGGGGTAGTTCCCCCAGTTCCAAATTTAAATGTGCTTATTTATTATTTCATTTATATGCCACCTCTTTTTTTCTCTTGCAAGGAATCCAAGGTGGCTTGCGTGGTCCTCCTCCTCTCCATTTTATCCTCACAACAACCCTGTGAGGTAGGTTAGGCTAAGAGTTAGTGATCGGCCTAAAGTCACCCAGTGAGCTTCATGGCCTGAGTGGAGACTAGAACTCAGATCTCCCAAGTTTCATTCCAACACTGTAACCACTACACCACATTGGCTCTCACATTGTATTTGTTGTATGTTTTTAATGTTATGTTCACTGCCCTGGGATCCTGTGGACAAAGGGAGGTTTATAAATTTATAAATAAAGACTTTTATATTTGCCTAGGCATTCCTAATGGTATAAGCTGGTTTTCACTATAGTTATAGTTGCAGTTTATGTCACTGCTCCTTCTGCCACTACTATGCTTTTTAACACTGAGTTTGATATATTTGTTGCTTTTTATCATTTTAATATGCATGCTTCCCTGAGAAGAGTGGCCTAGAAATTTACAAAATAAATAATGCGGTCTATATGAGGCTGCATTTGAAGGCAGTTCAAAAAATTTCATTGATCCAGAATGCTCTTCCCGATGTGCCAGCTGAAGCTGGCAGATCGGAATAGCTCTGATATATCACCTGCTAGGGCTGGGCTCATTTTGATTCACTTCAAGAATTTAGTTGAATTTGGGGTGGCATATTGGTGAACCCCACAAAGCAAAACGAACACGGGGGTGGTAGTGAAATTATTTGGGGGGAGCCTAACAATTCAGGGATGACGGCTTAACTTCCCTCTGCCTTTTCTTCCAAAACTTCTTTTTCTTTCATTTTAGTAGGGTTTTTTTTTAATCAGAAGTAGTGGAGCTCTGGCCACGGCTATCATTCTCCCTTCCTAGCGCTTATAAAGAATCTTAAGCACCCATATGAAATGTCCTGAGCTCTGAGATCATTTACTGAGCCTCTTCTCTGTGTCCTCCTGCCATCAGAGGTGTGGCAGCAGGGCCAGCCCTACCATGAGGTAGAGTGAAGTAGTCGCCTCAGGCGGCAGATGCTGGGAGGCAACAGCTAGGTGTCAGAGGAGAGTACTGTGTGCCATGCAGCCTGGTCTGTGCCCCCCTAAGCTAGCCTGCTGCCTTCAGGTGTCTAGTCTGGGCAGCTTTTGTGCATAGAAGGGAAAGGGGCGCCATTTTGTTTTTTTCTTCAGGCAGCAAAATGTCTTCGGCCAGCCCTGTGTGTCAGGTATGTGGAAGGTATAGGGCCTAGACTTCTGTGGTGCTGAGACAATGGGAACAGCCTACTTAAGGAGGTTTGACTGGCTCCGTCACTGCTCACCTTTTGGTGGACAACTTAGATCTATCTTTTTCAGGGCTAAAACAGAGGTTACTATAAATCCATATCTAGCAGCTATATGCTTTTACTCTATGGGGGTCCAATCTGGATCTTAAAAGCTTCCTTACCCCCACTCCAGGGTCCTGAAATGGGGGCTCTGCAGCTAATCTAGAGCAGAAATGAAAAAAGATGTAGCTGCTAGATACAGGTGTAACATAATGTCTATTTTGGCCCTCAGTAGGCATTTTTAGGTGCCATCTTTTAAAATGAGTCCCTGACTGCTGCCGTTTAAATATTCATTGTAATTCTAACTGTGCTTTTAATTTTAACTCATTATTTATATTACACATGTATGTATATGCCACTTTCCAAAGTACAGGTATGATAGTTCCCTATCCCATGGTGCTTTTCATACAACAGAGGAAGCGGGGAATGGAGGCATGGATAGGCAGGGAACAAATATGTGCTTATTTCAAGTACATATACTTTGGCTTAGTTACAATAAGCTCTAGGGTAATGTGTATTAGATTTCAGTGAGGGCAAATCGCTTGAGGGACCAGGAAAGGAAAAGTGACATGGATTGTGACTGCTATCTGGATGATGGAGCAGCAATTTCAGAGGAAATAGGAGAAAGATAATGGGGGTGGGGGTGGGGACAATGGAAAGAAATGAGATTTGAGAAGAGAGAACAGGTAGATGCCATGATGTCTGAAACAAGAGTCTCAGGCAATATCTGGCATTTTAGTTTTAAATTTATAATTTGGGATTTATTGTTTTTAATTTTATTGTATTTGTTTGCCGCCTCAAGTATAATTTTATAACAAGGCAAAATGAAAACATTGTAAATAAATGTAATAAAATAAGCTCTGGATTGGGGCAGTGAGAACTGAAGTTCTGGGGCTAATTTCCTGTCATGGTTGGCCATAAAATATTTTAGTCTACTTGCTATTATAGCATGATAAGGAGAAGTTAGCAATGGGGATGACAATCTCTTTCACGCTCATATCCAACCTTGTGATGTGAATTACCACCATTTATTGAAGTTTTATGGGGAAGCAAACATGCCACTGACAGAAAGTTACAATGTGAGAAAGTACATTAGGACAAAAGCAACCTTGTAATTAAATTTATCTTTTCCACACATCTCTGAGTGAAATATAATGGTCATTATCAAAATCACCAAATGGAGTTTCCACAATCTCATAACCTCCTTTTAAAAAAGTAAACAACACAAACTGTGCACTTAAAGGAGTCCTTTTTCCAATCTTGTACCAGTTTACAGTAGAGATAAAAGTGCTAAGGTATGCCTAGATTGTGAGGTTTACCTAATGTCTTCAACGTCAACACTTCAAATGTTCAGTGTTTCTGTTTATGGTAACCGATTGCCACAATAATCCCTTAATGGTATCTGGAATTGGCCAAATATGGTAATTGTGGTGGTATAAAAAAGAGAAGTGTGGTGATGAAGAACAAAGGGTGGTTGCCATTTACATTCCTCTAAACTGTCTCACCATGGTGTTCTTTTCAGAGATAGTATCCAGGCACAGCAAGAATGACAATTTCTTTGTGTATTCTCCCTTTAAAGGGTTGTTGCAGAATGTATTCTGATCAAGGTGAACCAGTTGTCAGTTTTTAATGAGAATGGTTTGACAGCCTGAAGTTGTAACAGCATTTGCAGGAATTACAACAGTGGACTTCAGCTGTAAGCAAAATGCATACCAAGCTTTCCAAGGTGGATTACTTAATGTACTGGAACGGACCAATTTGTTGTTTCGTTTGCCCCTGTTTAAATCCTTTGAGGAATGAGCACAGCAGTGTAAACTGTCTCAGAATCAGTATTTCTGGCTTCCAAGCATAGAATGAGCCTTGTCGCTTCTTTCTGTTCTCCAGAAATCCTCCTAAACCCAGTCTCAGAACTGTTGAAGAGTGAGAAGAGAAATTCCTACAGTGACAGTGGCAACAGGATCAGAATATCATTATTGCTCAGGAGAGAAAGCAGTCCTAACCTGGAAGCTTTTATAAGGACTCTTCCTTTCAGTGCAGGCTGGTGGCTCTGATTTCGGTGGGACTGTCAGAACCAGCCATAACTCTAAAGGAGCTATTCAAGGTGTTGAACCCTATCTCTAAAATAGATTCAGCATCTTGGATAGCTCCTTTAGCATTCTGGCTGATTCTGACTGAAACCCAGAATGGATTCAAAGCCCTACCAAAATTGGAGCCATCAGCCTCCACTGCCTCCTTTATAGAAAGCTTATGTATGATCTGATGTGGGCTTTTTTTTCTGGGCTGGCTCATTGTCCTCTATTTCCCTCCTTCAGCCACAGCCATAGACTGAATTCCCACCTCACATCCCTCAGGCACCATGTTCAGACTCCTGACAGTTCCTATACATTCCTTTCCCTCAATTTGAGGTGTGCGGAGTGGAAAGTCTAAAACTCCTAAATTCCAACACTGGTATGCCAGCTACTACAATGAATAAGACTTCATGTAGTGATTTTGGGGACTATAAGATGCCAAGTGGTTTTGAAACAGGGAATCAGGCAGCAAGACCAAGATGCCTTACTGTATACACTGCTTTCAAGTGAAGGGACTGGCTGGCATGAGCTTTGGTGCTCCACAGCACACACGCACGCACACCCTTCCCATGGTAGGAAGAAAGACTGATGCCAGTTAGCCCAGAAAGAATCTGGTGACCTGGAGAGCCTGCTGGCCTTATAGAACTCTCCTAAGCCTGGCTCTCCAGCAACTTCACTGTGAGAGAAGGTGCTAAACAGACCCCACCTGCCTTGTCTCACCCCAGCCCTCTTATCTGCCTGCTTCAGAACCTAACCACCAGCCCGTCTTAGCCTACATCATCTGCCTCTGGTCATTTGGATCCTTGTCTGTCTGCCCCAGAACCTGACTGCTTGCCTATTGGACCATGCCGTTTGCCTTACACCCTTGTGGGCTCTGACAACTGGCTTATTTTCAAACCTCAATAGTAATTATGCATCTTCGACTATGTGGTAGCCTTCGCTATGGCATTGTTATTCCCACCTGGCATTAATACATGAGCACAAAAGAAAAAACGGGAAAGTCAGTAAGTGTGTATCTACTACTTTGAGAGGGTAGGATTCATGCCAGATTACTGATCTAAAATTTGATCCCGTTGGGCCATCTTGGAAAGGAATCTAGTCCACAGGTGTCATATATGATTCATATTAAACACATAATTATTGTCATCTGATTTCAGTATTACTTTGTGACGCTAAGTTTACATATATACATACCCTTCAGCCATGAGAGGGACTAATCCTTCACTGCTGAAAGGGGAGATAATGGCCATAAAGGATGCACAACCAGTACAATGTGTCTTCTAAACCCAGTCTCCCTGCAGCCCTTCCAGTGCTGAAAGGGGACTTCCCTTGGGGAAACACACCCTTTGCCATGTGTCCTCTGAGCTTAATTCCCTCTCCTGAAAGATCCTTTCAGTGGCAAGGGTAGTAGCTCTCCTTTTGTCACAGAAAGGATAGAGGTGGGAAATTGGCTCATCCACATCTAATTCCTCCCACCCTTTTCAGCCATCAGAGGCTTGTCACCAATGAAAACTATGTGTAGGTAATTAATTTTAAATGTATAAAATGAATGCCCTGGTATAATGAATTAGGAATGGCTAATACAGTGCTGCCTAAAGGCATCTGATCACCAACATGACCTTGACCATCCTGAAAAGCCTGGGATTTCTGGGGTATTGTTTTGGACCGCCCTGAGTTGATCCCATATTTGGAAAATAACTTCATTTTTTATTGATGGGGCAGCATCTTTTTCAAGGCCAATGTTCTTAAAGAATGATTCCACTACAGCAATGCTTGCTTGTTGAGTGCACTAATGAATTGGCCTACCTTCACCCCAAGCAGCTGAGTGATAAGACATATAACCTTCAACCCCTAGTTTTCCGTAGCTGGCCATATTAAAAATACAAGGCACAACAGTTTACCTCCAGTTGGCCACTTTTTCAAGATGTGGAGAGTCAGCAGAGTGTGGTCACTTGTAAGTCATCTGGGCTTTTTCATGTTTCTTTGTTTTAAAAATAAAATTGCATGAGATGAATCAGAAGTTAATCTTAGTTTTACCAACTTTTAAAATCAAACAGATCTGTATGAAGTATGATATGTGTACAGAAAGGCTCTCTCTGCACTTTTTCAAAAGTTCCAAAAATAACCTCTAATTTCAGCCACTGCTCATAGCCTAGCTAGAATTTCCATGGAAAGAATCAGTATAAGCATGAGGTTTCTCCAGTATCTTTTAAAAGCCGTCATTATGCCCAGAACTTCTGCCCCTTTGTAAAAGGGTAATAACTTCATGTTACTTAGGGAGCAAAATATGTACAGCACCCTTGAGGCAGTGTCAATGCCTTTTTTTTTTCTTTTCTGGCAAACGATAGGAATTCTGATTTCCTAATGTGCAACAGCACCGTTTTGTAATGTTTTAAAGGCATTGATTCATAATCAGTGCCTGCATTTGACCAGCCCCAGCAAGAAGTCTTGTGTACATAAAAGATCTCTTACTGAACCATTCTTTGCATGTTTTCTCAGAAGCAGGTTCCACTGAGTTAAATGGGACTTACTCTCAGATAAGTGTGTTTAGGATTGCAGTGTTACTTGCTCTCCAGAAGTGAACACTAGTCTCCAAGGATTTACTGCAAATCTTGGGCTATAGGCTGTTTAGGTAGAATGTCTTAGGTGGCACAGGGCTCTCTTTAGATCCTGTGGTTTTTCCAGCTTTTCTACACGCATTTATTGTGCACTCGTCATTCCTTACTCATGGTTGTTTATAGGTTCTTTAGATGACGATGTAACCTTTCAGTTTCATTTCTGTTTTTAAAGAGCACTTTCACAGGGTATTTTTTTAGAGTGGAACAATTGCAAAAGAAAATGTTTTTCCTGCTTTATAATTGCGTTATTCTGCTATAGCACAGTGCCACCTAGAAGTTATGTAGCAAAACAAAAGGAAAAGGAAAGCTATTTGTGTAGAGATCACAATTCTGCCACGAAAATGAAAGTAGATATAGCAGATTAACAGTCTCATGTAGAAAAGCTCTTCTTGTTTTTTTAAAAAAATATTCTAGATCCTGTGGTTATTGGCAAAAACCTAAAGCCATGATTGTGGTGGTCATGAACTGGCAGCATCCTGTTCCGTGAGTAGTAGGGAAAACAGGCAAAATAGTGACCCCTCACTACATTTTGACCTTCATTCCTATGGTCTTTTCCACTGCCATGAGATGGAAATCTTTTTTTCCCTGGCTGCCTCAACCAAACCAGCCTTAAAACTCTCTCAGTGTCAGGTATCTACTTTAGGTAAGGTAGGGGTTGGCTATTAAATGTGGCATGGCTAACCCAAAAAGAACAGAGACCACAAAATTTCAATAAGAAGTTTAAATTTTACTGAAGAAAAATGTCCATCAGAAAAAGTTTTAAAATCTGAATGGATGCACATGTAGAGACAAAATACAAAAATACCTTATGAGCAATATGGGATAATAAATTAAATAGGGATAAATGCAACCAGCTAACCTAATTAGACTGTGGCACTATTTTATCCCTGTCCCTTATCCAAGCAATATAGGATAGGTCCAGCTCTCTCAGTCGGTTCTCCAGTTCCAGCAGCTCTAACTTTCTTTAGGACTCTGGTCTCCTTCGTGTTCTCCTTCTCTGCTTCTTTGCTTCTCTGCCCTTATGGCTTTTTTGCCTTAGCCTTTTATCTGTTAAAAAAAAAATTTCTCTCCCCAACTCCAACCAATCAGGAAGGTAGTTTTTTGTTAATTTCTGTAAACTAAATTTCTATTTCCCAAGTTAAAAACTCTCTCTCTCTCTCTCTCTCTCTCTCTCTCTCTGACCTTTTATTGAATTTATAATCCCAGGGCTTCCCTTGCAAACTTCCTGACATCTACATTCTAACTAAACTTTTGACCTCTAAACTATTAATGTTTGAGCTGAAACCAACATATACACACAACCCCATGATATCCAAAACCCAAACAAAATATCAAAATCAAGAACAGTTCTGTTACCTTAGAATATCTTTTAGGGCTCAAATTCTGTTGGGCAAAAGGAACTACACTTGATCATGCTAGCAGGTCTTTGGAAATTTCAGCTGACGAAAAGAGACTTGACATCTTTTTAGTGCTTTCCTGAAAACCATGTGCCACTCAAGGTAGAGACACATATCTTACTGGAGCTTTAGCAGACACTGTTCCACATTATTCCACACCTTTCTTCCTGTTCTCCTCTGCAAGAAACCCAGTGACTCCTGCCCTCTTAATAGTAACAACCAACAACAACAAGGGTTTATTCTTCTCACTCTGCCTCTGGGAAACAGACGGCCCCTCCTACAAATATCAAGTCTTCACTCTGCACAGGACGGTTGCATACACTTTACCACAAGCGCAAACCCATGTTTGTTGAGATAATATTAATGTGGGGAAGGGGAGAGGGAACACTTGCAAGAGAGAAGTGGTGGGCAGGAGAGAAGGATGCTTCATCCTTCCTACGTCTTCCACTTTCCTCCTGCAAATTCACCAATGCCGGTGAATTTTCTTGAAATACATCCCCAGTCGTTTTTCACCCAGGCAGGCATACCTCTGGAGTTTACTTAGCAAAAAAAAAAAAAATCTCTAAGGGAGTGGGCTTTTGCAGAGGAGACTTGACAGGTGATGAAGGATTAAGTGTCCCCTTCTGCTTGATTTTCCCTTGCAAATTCCACATAAGGAGGAGACAAGGTTAGCAATGCAGGGTTAGCAGTGTGTAGTTTTCCTTCTAACACAGTGGTTCTCAACCTTCCTAATGCCGCGACCCTTTAATACAGTTCCTCATGTTGTGGTGACCCCCAAACATAAAATTATTTTTGTTGCTACTTCATAACTGTAATTTTGCTACTGTTATGAATCGTAATGTAAATATCTGATATGCAGGATGTATTTTCATTGTTACAAATTGAACATAATTAAAGCATAGTGATTAATCAACCCCCACCCAAGAAGAGACAGGGCTCCTTTAGCCCATTACCACCCCCTTAACCCCTCACTGCCCAGCCCACCCCATAGGGACTAGCCTCTGCTTCCCACAACCCCACATAGGGCTCCTCTCCCAGGTCGTTTTGCCCATAAACACCCCCTTCACCCCTCACTTCCCAGCCCCATGACCTCCAGGTCCTCGCCCAGCCTTCTGACCCACCCCATATGCTTTTGCGCTGCGCCCTTCTTCCACACACCCTATAGGCCTCCCTTAGCCCATATAAAAATGCCCCCTTCACACCCCCCACAGCCCAGCCCACTCCTCAGGGGCAGGCCTGTGTGCACCGCACCCCAACCCCACAGCCTGCCTGCCCCCCGCAGAGTGCTTCACAGCTGCCCTTCATCCCCACCTCAGGGATCCCCGAACCCACGCAGGGGCCCCATCTCCTCCTTGCCCCACAGCGCAACCCAGCCTACTCCACAGCATCAGGCCTCGGCTTCACACACCGTCCTCACGACCCACGGCGACCATCGCGGCCCATCTCCCCTCACCCTCCTGGCTTGCGGGGGCCACCCTCCACCCACAGCAGCCAGGCCTCGGCTCCCTTCTCTCCCCACATCCCCCAATAATTCGGCGTGCAGCTCTGGACACCGCCCTTCCCTCCCGCCGTCCCTTGTATCATGGAGATCTTCCCTCGCCCGCCCATAAGCAGCGACCCTTCGGCCGCTCTGCCTCCCTCCATCTCCGATTTCTCCACACGCCATCCTTGCCTACCCCATGGCGGGCGGCCGGGCCCAGCCGGGCCCTGCAGGCGGCATACACAGACACGCCAGCCCTGCCTGGCTCTCTCTCCGCGCTCTTACCGCCTAGGCTGCCGCCGCTTCAGCAGCCCCCCGGCCGGCCACACGCGCTTCCTAGTCCGGCCTCCCCGGGGCGGAGCACGCCGGACCCCACCAGCCAGTCACCCCCGTAAGGGGAGCCGCCACCGTCGGCGCTGGAGCCTCTGGGCCTCCCTTTCCTCTTCGCCTCCCCTTCTCTCACCTTCCTCACCCGGAGCCTCGCAAAGGTGCTAGATTCTATCTAGCGTATCTGCATGTGGGCGGACCCACCTGGAGACGGATAGAGGAGCAGTGTCTCGGTTCCTAAGACCATCGGAAATATGTGTTTTCTGATGGTCTTAGGTGACCCCTGTGAAAGGGTCGTTTGACCCCCAAAGGGGTCACGACCCACAGGTTGAGAACCGCTGTTCTAACTTGTAACATTGGTCTTCAAGTGATGTGTTAGGATTGTAATGGCCTGACCTAAGGTGGGTCACAACAGCATACAAATACATGTTAAAAATAGGAAGCAGGTCCCCAAATGCACGTTTGAACTCAAGACTTACAGTTTAGTGTTTATTTTTCCAACCAATATGGTCATGTAAATAAAACAATAAAACCCATTATGAACAATAGCCCTATTCAGGCATCCTGAACCTGAGCAGGGAGAAGCAATGCTCCAGCCCTGCCCTTCTCCTTCATTGTGTTCGTTGCTCACTACTTATGGAGCATGACTGTCTGGAGAGGACAGCCTCCAGTATCTATGGAGGCTCTCCTCTTCAGACAGTTGCCCTCCATGAGTAAAGGGCAATGAACATGACAAGGGAGAGGGGTGTGGCTGGAGCGCTCCTTCTAGTCACACATTTGTCTTTTTAGATTCAGCGCACCTGAATAGAGCTAATGATTTAAAGTATCCTAGCATATAGTTCTTCCCTCAGTGCTTCACATGCTGACCAAGACACTGGTGTGAAGGTAGGTTTTTTTCAGCTTCTTAGAGCCTGTCTGAATACTTATCGGAGATAATGATTGGTTGCACAGACATGTTCACTGGCTTTATATAATTGGAATCCCATATATCCCCAGATGGCTGGTTAGAAGAGCATGTTATAAATTTTGGTTAGCAGTTTTTCCTTTTATTTCCGTCTTCATAATTTGTCAACACCTAACCCAAATGCTTAGAACCTACCAGGTATTGTGGTTTACGAAGTGTTAGACAACTCAAAGGTAGACAGGTAGTCTATACATCCGGAATCTAAATAATGTTCTCAGATCTAAATAATGTTCCCCATCCCTGGTATCCATGGCTAGGGTGCTGCATTTGGGATAGAGTGTCACAGTTTGTGCAGCCCTCCCTCACAACTGCCTTGGTTACCTGACTGATGTTACTTAGATCAGATTAGGGCAGGAATTATGGTTTGTTTTATTCTTAATGTTTGTCTTTATGTTGATTGTGTTTAATTATATTACTTTATAATTACCAGTCTTCTTTGGTTAAAAATTAATAAAGAATGTGTCTGTGCAGAAAGTTACTTGTTCGTTTAAAATATTTGCAGACTACTTTTTGTAAAATATAACGAAATGGTTCACAACATGACAATATAAGGCAGTAATGAAACACAATAAAACAAGTGTGTGTGTGTGTGTGTGTATACACACACACACACACACACACACACGTGCACATTAGGCCTTGGGGAGTAAAAGGTCTTCTTTACCTGTCATCCAAACAAGTTGCATCTGCCTGGCAACAGCATTCCATTGCCAGGACTCCACCACTGAAAAGGTGCTTTCTTGGTTGCCACCTGCCTTAACTCTGAAGTTGAATGCACCTCCAGCTCAGAACTTCAACTCTGGGCAGGTTTATATGGCAAAGTAAAAAGGAGTTATTTCCCAAGGAGCCAGGTGTCGTAACGTTTCATTTCTCAATGAAAAATATCATTGCTTGGAAGATGCCTATTAAGTCTGGATGCGCAATGGTGACCACACACTTCCAGTCTGCAGCTTGTTTGTTAGTCTTTGCTTGAATCACTGGCTCTGCTCCTTATTTCCCCAATTAGAGGGATGGAGGAAAATGCAGAACAATTTTGAGAGAAAATAATTCCAAAAGGGCACTAACAGCGGTCATTATAACAGATTTGAAACCAGCTTCAAAGTTATATTATAGGAGGATGAGAAGCCACATAGTATGAAAGGAAGCACTCTCAAAGTTGTGCTGGTGCCAGATTACTCCCTGCTGGAGATGTGTGACTCTATAAAAAGCATTAAGAAAAACAAATGCCATTTGTTAAACATTATCGATTTTCTCTGCAAATCCATAAATGTGCAACAGAAGGGCACTGTGGCCTGACCTGATGGCTGGGAAGAGTGTCCATGGGTGGGGCGAGTGAGTTGGGAGGATTTCTTTCACCTTCTGTCTTGCTTCAAATGCAGGTTTGTCCCAGTCCCACCAAGGGAAAGGGGCTCTGCTGTGAGCAGCAAACAAGAAACGCGAGGCTCCAGGTGAGACTGGGTGGAGAAATACAGACTCCCAAACTGTAAGAGGTGCAGTGAGCCTCCACTACGCCTGTTTTCAGTCCTCTGCCGCACTGAGCCCTTACAGCAGGGACAGATGCCTTTACAAATTTCCTGTCTGAATGTTCAGTGTGGCTGCCTGAGAGTTGAGCTCAATTTTTGGCAAGCTGCTGACCAACGTTATGGGCAGCACAGCATTAATACGTACTTCTGAAAATCCATGGGTTGCTTTTTAAACATGTATTCAAAGTAGCTGGGGGGTGGGAGAAATTAAAACTGCAGTCTTAAAATAGTTTTTTTTAAAAGATAAACGAAATAACGAGACAAATGGATGTAGATTTTGGACAGTCAAAAAGATCCCAATGGCATTCTGTGGTATCAAAAGCTGCAGTGAGGTGCATCGAGATAAGCAGGAAAGTGCTCTTCCTACTGAACTCCAGATGCTGATCACCCGCCAGAGCTACAGTGTCTCCCAAAACCAGATCTGAGAAGAGATTTTTAAAAAAGACTGATAACAGATGTACAACCTGAAAATCAGGGCTGGCGCAAGATTTCCTGCAGCTTGAGGTCAGAGGCCATGCTACTGCTGCCCTGGGGGAGGGTAGCAGGAGCTACTGCCAGGTGTGGACAAAGGAGAACTGCTGCTGTGCACTGCTGCCGGGGCGGGGATGCGGGAGCTGCCATGTGCCGGTGCTGGCGGTGGGGTGGGGGGTGCAGGACCGCGAGCTGCCCTTGCTGGGGTGAGCACCAGCTGCCACCACCCGCTGCCTTCCCATCAGTACCTTGCTTTGATGGGCCCTTTTTTTTAGAGCGAGACAGTGGTGAGGAGGTGGCCTTGGAGTTCGCTTCCACCTCAGCAGCACAGGCGATCTCCAGGATCATCTCCCCATCAATGCCTTACTCTAAGGAAGGACCTCTCAGAGCCAGGAGAGTCACACCAGGTGCTCTATTGCTGTGGCCTTTGCTGCAGCTGGAGTGGCCCCCTGCCTATGCCTTACTCACAGTGAGGCATAGGGTGGGTGGTGGCAGCAGCTGCTTTCCAGTTGCAACATTTACCACAGCAGGAGAGGGGCTAGCGGGGTTCTCTGGAGCATCTGTCTGCCCTATGTCTCACTTTGAGAGGCATAGGGTGGCAACAGTGGGACTTCTGATGGCAGGTGTGTAGGATCCACCACCCTTCTGAATCTGCCTCCTAAGGTGGGGGATTCACCCAACCTCATGGGAGGGCCAGCTCTGCCAAGAATACATGGAGTTGCTATGCTAACATCTCCATAACTTTCCTAAAATGGGAAGGTTGGATACAGGTCTGTAAGGCTATATCCTCCTTGTTCAATGGATTTTTAAAGAGGCCCCTTTCCTCCAAAGAGGCATTTATAACTCTAGCCAGGGGCTCGGCAAAAATCACTTAGGGACTTCACCAGTCACAATATATAAAGATTTGAAATACAGGTAGTAGCCTTCCCAGCATCCTGCATCTGTTGACATCCTCAAGACAAACCACCCTGAAATGATCCAAACATTTGTGGTGTGTGTGTGTGTGGAGGGGGTTGTTTTGACATTTCTTGTATAGACTCAGTATCAACATCAATGTTTAAGTTGGACTGAATCTTCTACACATATGCATCTTCAAAGGGAGTGATATCCCACCTTCTTCTCTGCATGGACTGTTGCTGTCTTCAGACATACGAGTCTTGTTCAGCTGTAGCCTTACCATGGCTTTGATAAAAATGGGCAGGCCTGGTATCGTCAAGTGGGCAAGGGACAATTGTATAGTCTAGAAAATATTAAATAACCAACCGCAAGGTGTTGTGTTGGAATTTATACCTTTAAAAAAATCAGTACTGTTATAAAGGCCACATCAGCAAGTGAAGGGAAATATATAACCACAGTTTTGCAGCCATGCAGTCTATGCAGTTAAACAAGGCTCTGTGATGTATAATTCACATTAGCTTTCCCCGGTTTATATGGAGGTCTGTGAAGTTCATGAATTGATTTCTCAAGGAGTGTTTGATGTTTTAGTGAAAAGATGACTATGGAAGTTACAGAACAACATTTTAATTTGAGAACATTATTTAGATTATGTTTTCTGATGTGTTTTAGGGAGCATGCTCAAGATCAACATAACATGGATTTGTCACCCTTTAACACAGTTTAACTCACAATTTTGTTGGTTAAGAAGTGATGACGAGGGTTTTTTCCTGTTCTTTCAACGCCTGTGGGTAACATGGATTTATAATCGGTGATTGAGAGCATGGAAATAAGGATTTATTCCCTGTTCATTAATCTATAATAAAAGGGTATGTGTATATGTCTATCTGTCCGTCTGTCTGTCTGTCTATCAGCACTATGGTGCCAAGACCATGAAACCTAGACACCTGAAACTTGACATGCATACTAAGGAGACCATAAGGGTTTGCACCTCAGGTTATTTTGTTTTTAAAACACATTATTTTCAATTAATTTAAATATGTCCATGTTGTTGAAGCTTGCAATAACATCAGCCACTAGGAGAAAACTTCCCAGGGGAGATGGTATGCTGAGAGACAGAGTTATAGTCCTGCCCCCTCCCCTCTGTTTTGGGGCAGCCCCCCCCCATTATGGGAATGGAGAGGACAGACTCTTCCTTCAAGGGGCTATAGGGGTGCACCGTGGCAGAGGTCATGTGTAGTGGTGCCACTGGGCATGGCTTCACTCAGATGCGCTGGGCACAGTGCGTCCAGCTCTTGACAGCTGTGTAACTTGGCTTGAAGGCTTCACTCTATCAAACTAAGGACTGTTCCCAACTGTGTGAAGCTGGATCAGTTTGCTAGACTGCAATAAAAAGGGTATGCTCTTGTTTATGCTGCAGTCCAAATAAAAGATAAATGAATATAAACACATTTCAGATGTTTGCCTCTTAATTGCTCATTATGTCTCAATCCAATATAAACTTCAGATGTGTATCACCCGCACCACCCCCTTGATAAGAAAATATAAGAAGTATCATGTTTAATTGAATATGGAATGTCCTTGATAACAGCCCCCGACACACATTCTCGTTCTATTTGGGTGCAGCTCAGATGGTCAGGGAGACACAGAAGTTAAATAAATGCAATACAGCCCAGTTTACTTATTACTTTCTCTACACTGTAACAAGGAGGGGCATATGAAAGTCTGAGGCGTGTGCGACATTAAGATTTCTCTTTGGACATAACAAGTAGACAGGCAAATTTCTGATGATGTGTCCTTGCCACTCTGTGCTGTTGCTTATATTGACCAAAGCAGAAGCTCTTCTGGGGTACATGTTATGGAAAAGATGCATGCCACAGGGAGGAAATCCGGTCGGAAGCCAAGAGTGCAATCCTATGCATGTTTCAACAAAAAAAAAATCCCCAGCATTAAAGTGTTTTTAATATTGCGTTTTAATGTTGTGAACCGCTAAGAGATTTTATTATATTCAGCGGTATCTAAATACCACAATTAATTAATTCCTACATGTCAGTTAATGGCAAAAGAGGAGAGCCTGAAAAAGAAGGTGGCAGGTTCCAGTCGCTAAAAACAACAACAACAACAACAACAACATTGATAAGCCTGGGCTGTAGTGAACTCTGTATAACTTAAAACCGTGGTTTTTGTTTACAGATCATCAACAGGAGGTTGCCCCGCAACTGTGGTGTTAGTTCAATTTTAAAAGTTGTGAAGGGCAGCTAAATTGTTAAAAGGAAATTTGCAGACCTTTACATGTCAAATGCCCCTGTGGAATAACAGAATGACCATGAGAAATTAAACCAAATGGGAGCAAATTGCTTTCAAAAGCTTAAATTTCAAAATAATTTATTTTTAAGCATATCGTTACATGAAGAAATCAACTTAGAATTTAAATCAAAGCCTAGCCCTGTATGGAATTTTCAGTTGAGTGAATATCCATGTTCTCCAGTAAAAACAGCCTTGGGCTTAGATTCAGAGAGTTTTGAGGCAAATCAAATATTCTGAGAAATTCATCTTTTACATCTGGAGAAGACAGAATTGCTAATGAATCATCATCATGACTTTAGAAGAATGTAACTAGTGTTGGCAAACCTCCCTGAAGAAAAAAAGATATAGTTACGATGTGTCCTCATATATATGTGTACCACCTGACATGTGTTTGGGTCTTTTACCTAGAATCATGGTGCGCAAGCAGCAGCACCGATAATTTGGTGTCTAGGTGGGGAATGAGCAAGAAGACAAACAGGCCAGAACTTTAAAAAATCAAATAAATAAAAAAAATCAAATAAATAAAAATCAAATAAAAATACATTATAAAAGTAAAAAAAAAAATCTACAGGAGAAATGTTTACCACTTGAGGGGAGGCCCCAGAATACATGTATTCTGTATTCTTTTAGGCTTCTTGTGGAGTTGTACATAAAGCCCAGAGAACCAAAGGGACATATTTTGTGGAGGGTAAGGCTATTGATGGCTACTAGTCATGATGGTTATATATTTACCTCCAGTACTGGAGGGAGCATGCCTCTGAATATCAGTTGCTAGGGAACACAAGTGCGAGGGTCCTCTTGCTCTCATTCCTGGTTCCTGTTGGCATCCCAATGGCTTCCCGTTGGCATCTGGCTTCCCGTTGGCATCTGGTTGGTTACTGGTTCTGTTCCTCTGTTGGAACAGAATGCTGGACTAGATAGGCCTTTCATCTGATCCAGTACAGCTGTTCTTATGCTCTCCCTCTTCTCCCTCTTGCCTTGACTTTGAGACATGTGTTGGCCTGTGCTTCATTGCTTTGTTTTTCCCAATAAAAATTAGTTAAATACCAAGTGATTATTTAATAAGGTCCCTGGCATAGAACCCCATAGCAAAGACAAAATTGGTTTAGTTAGCCACTTGCACCATAGACACTTCATGTGAAGAAGCAGAAAAAGCTTGGGTAGACATTCCCATTCTCTCACTTTTCATCACTGAGCAGTTCCAGCCTATCCTACCATAGTGCTCTGATACAGCTTCCTTTCACCTGTGTCCTGTTTTTGCATCCCTTTTATGCACCTCTTCAGAGGGTTCAGGCAACCCGCTTTGGAAATCCCTGTCCTTTATTTAAAGTCTTTTTGGCTACATGGGACAACTCTTAAAAAACACAACTGCTGACCTGTCAGGACTGGGAATAATGTAGTTGTAACTTGTAAGGTGCTTCCACAGCACTCAGCTTCCCAGCCAAGGCTGAATTTGTAGGGGTTTGTTGTTCTGTGGCACTATAAATAAAACTATTAGCATCAGTATGTAAATAGGTTTCTATTTTTGTTCAGTGCATTGTTTGGGAAAACTAGGCCAGTTATTCAGTAGGAGTTGTTTGCTGTTCAGCATTGAGCCTTACCCGGTTTTTCCAGGCCATGTAGACTTTTTGGTCCTTTGCAAGATATCTCTGTTGTTCTTGATTGTGGTAGGCAAATACAGACTTCCGGAGACTTTGATGATCCTTTGAAACATAGAATCAACTCTTAATAGCTGATCTTGTTTGAGGGCTGATGTGGCCCCATCAGTCACTGCTTGACAGATAGCACTGTAGTCATAGAGGTCATGAGCGAATCTCTTATTTTCAATTGCAGTCTGTAAAAGGCAAATAATAAAGAGTTATCCAGAAGGGTTGTTGTGAAGAGGAACAAGAATAACAGGATCCTATCTGGTGAATGTCAGCAACTTTAAAGAACATAAGAGCCATGCTGGATCTGACCTAGGGCCTTTCTAGTCCAGCATCCTGTTCCCACAGTGGCCAACCAGATGACTATGGGAATCGCACAAGTAGGACATGAATGCAATAGCACCCTCCTTCTCATGTTCCTCAGCAGCTGATTTTGATAGGCATACTGCCTCTGATAGTGGAGATGTTATACGTATATAGCCATCATGAATAGACGCCATCAATAGCCTTATCCTCCATGAATTTGTTTAATCCCCTTTTACAGCTGTCCGAGTTAATGACCATCATGACATCCTGTGGTAGCAAATTCCATAGTTTAGCTACGTGCTTTGTGAAGAAGTATTTTTTATCTGTCCTGAATCTCCCACCATTCAGTTTCATGGATGACCCTGGGTGTTTCCACACCATGCATAATTTTATACACCTCTATCATGTCCCCCTTTACTCACCTTTTTTCTGAGCTAATGAGCCCCAAATGTTGTAACCATTCCTCTTACAGGAGTTGCTCCAACCCCTGAATCATTGTGGTTACCATTTTATGCACCTTTCCTAACTCTACAATATCCTTTTTGAGGTGCAGTGATCAGAACTGCACACAGTATTCCAAGGAATATTGACAGTTTTATTTTTCATTTCTTTTCCAGTGATCCCCAACATGGAATTTGCTTTTCACAGCAGCTGAACACTAGATCAAAATTTTATTGAACTATCCAGTACAACCCAAGTATCCCTGTCCTGGTCAACCACCGCCCACTCAGACCCCATCAGCATATAAGTGCAGTTAATGTACATCACTTTATATTGCTTTTACTGAACCACATTTGCCATTGTAATGCCTATTCCCTCAGTTTGCAGGGATCCATTTGGAGTTCTTCTCTGTCCCTTTTTGTTTTAGCCACCTTAAAATAATTTGGTATCATCAGCAGACATGGCCACTTCAGTGCTCAGCTTTAATTCCAGATCATTTATGAACAAGTTTAAAGCACCAGTCCCAATACAGATCCATGTGGGATCCCCTGTTTACATTCTTCTATTGCAAGTACTGTCAGTATATTCCTACTCTCTGCTCTGCTTTCTGTACTTTAAACAGAAAGTTACCGATCCATAAGAGGACCTCTCCTCGTATCCCCTGACTGCTAAGTTTTCTGAGAAGTCTTTGGTAGGGTACTTCATTAAAACCCTCCTGAAAATCCAAGAAAATGATGTCTACTGGGTCACCCCTATTCCCATGTTTCTTGACACACTCAAAAGTACTATAAAATTTAGGGAGCAATCCTATGGCCACTAGACACTGTCTAGAGGACCATAGGATATGCTCTTTTCCGGGGACCAACCTCAGAGCCTGCGCTCCGAGGTCGGTTCCCAGAAAATTGACTTCCCTCCTCGTCCGCGCTGCCTCCGAGGCAGCGTGGAGAACCCTATCCTCTGCTCGTAAGAGGAGCGCGGAGCGACTGAAAAGGAGTGTTCCGGGGTGGCGAGAGCCGAGCTGCGCATACGACACATCCAATGTGTCGTATGGCAGCTTCCTGTCCCAGTCAGGTCCCCTGCTGCTAGACAGCTGAAAACGGCTGTCTAGCAAAAAACAGAAAGGCAGGAGAGGCGCGGAGGGAACGATCCCCCCCCCCCGTGCCTCTCCTGCCTTGCTTTGGATAAGCGGTCACCTCCGAGTTCGGAGGCGGCCGCCTATATAGTTAGGATTGCACCCTTAGAGTACTTTGAGAGTGTCAAGGAGCTTGAGGATAGGGGAGATCTAAATGGTTAGTGAGACAGGACTTACCTTTGCAGAAGTCATGTTGACTCTTCGGTAAGGCATGTCCTTCTATATGCTTGATAATTTCTCCCTCTTCCTGTTAAAAACAAAAAAGATCCTTGGCCACCTCATCTTTAAAGATGGGGGAGAGTCGAGGACCAAGGCAGGGGTCAGAATGGGGTCAAATGGGTTGTCTCTGTGACTGGGCTCCTTAGATTGCCCTGCGTCATCTGTGGGAGTGGGGTTTGCTGTGGAATCCTCCTCCTCTAAAGAGGTCTTCGCTGGGTTCGGGTTTGCCGGGTTCCTGAGACCACCTGGCTGCTGAGGATACCTCCAACTTAGATTTGGAAGGCTTTCTGCTATGAAAGCTTCTACTGACAAATATTGCTCTGAGCCTTTTTTAAATCCATGAAAATGCATGTTGCAACATCTAGAGCAGTTTTCAGCATCATCCAGTTGTCCTTCAGATATTGATTTGATTTGGAGCTTTTCTGTAACTATTTCAAAGTCTGAATTATGTTCTTCAGATGTTTCTAGGTCTGTCACCCCTACATTTAGGTGTTCCGCTGCCTGCTTAATTGGAGTTAATAGAGATGACTTGTGTTTTTATTTCAGCTCTTAGGCCATCCAGATGAATTGCAAAAAGCAACCCCAGTTCTGACGTTGAAATGGCAGCAGAGGTTCCCTTTGTTTTATTCTGCCCTTTTTAGTGCCTCCAGGTGCCATTTTCACTCCAGGCCTCTAATCTTGACTTTCAACCAACTTCGGTGGAAAAGAGTTGAGAATATAACTGCCAATATCATACGGCCTTTATACAAATCTATGTTGCGACCACACTGAGAATATCATGTACAGTTCTGGTCACCACACCTAAAAAAAAGGTATTGTAGAGCTGGAAAAAGTGCAGAAGAAGGCAACTGAAATGATCAAGGGCTGGAGCAACTCCCCTATGAAGGAAGGTTACAACAGCTGGCCTTGTTTAGTTTGGAAGAAAGGAGGGTAAGGGGAGACATGATAGAGGTGTACAAAATTATGCACGGTGTGGAGAATATGGATAGGGAGATATTTTTCTCCCTCTCTCACAATATTAGAACCCAGTGTCTTCCCATGAAGCGAATTGGTGGGAGATTCAGGACAAATAAAAGGAAGTACTTCTTCACATAGCGCATAGTTAAACTGTGGAATTCACTACCTCAACATGTAGTGATGGCCACCATTTTGGATGGCTTTAAAAGGGATTAGATACATTCCTTGAGGAGAAAGCTATCAATGGCTACTTGTCCTGATGGTTATATGCTGTCTCCAGCATCAGAGGCAGTATGCCTCTGCACACCACTGTCCTGCCTGTGGTTTCCTGGTCGACATCTGGTTGGCCACTGTGTGAACAGAATGGTGGACTAGATGGACCCTTGGTCTCATCCAGCATGGCTCTTCTTGTGTTCTTATATTCTTATGTTATTATGTGTAAGTTCTTCCCTCAGGCAGACTCTGTTCTAGATGTCATGCCAATATACTTTTTGATGTGTTGGTAGGACTTGGTGCAGTTTTATGGGGCAATGTATTTATTTACTTACTTACTAACTAACTAACTATATTTATACCCTCCCTTTCATAAAATATACCCAAAGTGGCTAATGACAGTAAAATTAACAACAGTAAAATCTCCAGTTTAAGCTGCAGTAGAGCAGAGCTGTAAATTCAGCCTGCCATCCACTATGCCAGGGTAGAGAACCTGGTGACCTCCAAATGTTTGGACTACAACTCCCACAGAATCCCTGAACATTGGCCATGCTGACTGAGGCTTATGGATGTTGTAGTCCAAAACATCTGGAGGGCATCAAGTCACCTTCCCCTATCCTACAGTGACATTACTCCCCACACACACACACACACTTTTAAAAGATGGATTTAAAGAAGGATCAGACAAATTAACGGAGGGTAGGTCTATCAATAGCTACTAACTATGATAGGTAAATCAAATTCCCATGTACATAGGCCGTAAACAACAGGTGATCGCTATCACTGTAATGCTTTGCTTGTAAGCTTCCCAGAAGCACCTGACTGACATCTGTTGAAAATAGAATGTTGTTCTAGATGGGGCACAGGGTCAAACTATATGTTACCTTAAAGCCATAGCTGGCATCTATGGCTTTTTCTTCTTACAGTTGGTGGTCTTTAAGATAGCGTGTACTTTGACCCTTACTCTGATCTCCCAAGATACTCCAGCAGTCCTACAGCTATGTAGTTCAGACTACACCATATCGGTCGCACTGTGGATAGGTGCCTACAGAACAAATAGCCCACAGCAGTTCAGACATGAGCCATGTTTGCAAAGAGTTCAAGTACAGCTCCAAGGCAAATCATGAATGTGAAAACAAGTTAATTTAGAAGGCCTGTGGTTATATTTGAACAGGAATACAAGACCCCTCCCCCCTTGCTCATACTCCCTTGCTCTTTCTGCATCCCAGCCACCAACAAAGCCTGATGGAAGACAGAAACTAGACTAATCTGTGGGGTCCCAAACTGAAATGGATAGAAATTCACATAATTGATCTACACATACAGTATGTTTTAGTACCTAAATGCTTTTCTGTTTCCTTTAAAATTCCAAAAACTAATGACTGAATTAGACATGATTAGGATCTCCTACAATTTTGTTCAGTTTTTAAATAGTAGCTGCTTAGTCGTGGTGGGGGGACAGAATGGGATTGAAACCATGTACTTGGGAGGGAAGTTAACTTCCTACCTCAGCATTTTTTTCTCAATTAAAATTCTTTCTTCTCTCAAAGTGGACATTTGTCCCCTGGGGAAAAATGATACCTGGAAGTGTTCCCACACAGGGGAAATGGTTTGGGGAAATTTTAATAGGGGAAATGATGGAGGAGAGAAAGGGTTAAAGCCCCCTTCCCTGACAGTCATGGTCCTGATCCCCAGTTTGAGCCCCCTACAGCTGCCAGTAATGTTTATTTTATTCCAACCATGGGAGACCCTGACACGGATCTGTTATTGCTCAATGGGGGACCCTTACATGGATCTCCCATATCACGTCTAGTTGTGACAAAATAGTTTCACTTTTTGTACCAGGTTGTTACACCACGCGTTGTAGTGCTCTTGATATACTGAATGTGTTGGTTCCAAATTGTTTTATTTGCTAGGCCATGGGTGATTAGACAATTAGCTTAGTCAGTGACCTAGTGAAGAAAGTTACTAGTTATGTTCTGGTATAATTACGGACTGTAGTAAACCTCTAGGGCAACCTTCCCCAACATGGTGCCTTCCAGATGTTTTGGACCATAACTCCCAGCATTCCTGACCATTAGTCATGCTAGCTAGAGCTGATGGGAGTTCAAGTTAAAAACTTCTGGAGGGCACCAAGTTGGGGGCGGCTGCTCTATGGCATAGCTGGAATACGCAGTTCAAGGATGATTTGCATGATAAGGTAGACTAGTTGTTGTACAGATTGTGAACTGTAGCAAATATTGATGATAGGCCCAAACTAAACTAAGACCATATTCCTATGCCAGGTGGTGCAAGTTATCCAAGCAACCTGTGCTCAGACACTCAGGCAGATTGTGGTGTGGAGCATTATAATCTGCTTCACATTAAGTAACAACCTAATGTCCAGATACCCAATGCGAGATATATGGATGCTTTGTTTATATATTGTTTATTTCTCTATATCGTCACCATATCAGCAGGAAGTTGGTATTTTGTTTTGGCAAGCACAGTGGGAAACCAGAAATAGGAAAGACATTATATAAATCTAGTTTTTATTCTTTCATTCTATAACATTGAGTGGAACTAAATTGTTCCATTGATGTCCAGCTGTCTTATCATTGTGATAGGAACACTAAGGACCTCAGTGGTGACAAATAGTGTTTGTCTGTCTGCTCGTTTTATGTAACTGCATGTCTTTCACTGGTGCTCAAAGGGCTATTTTCAGTTCTGCTTTTATATAGTTTATATTGTTTAAGATATCTAGCTTCCTAAGTGGTCATTTTATTTCATAACGGAATGATCTAGCATTTTCCATTTTATTTCCTGGTATTTATTTGTCTTCCTGAGCCTGCAAATTTATCACCAGTGGGTTGCTTTCCACATACAGTTTGGCAGACAAAGGGGTTCTCTCTATTCCTCCTTGAATGGCCACTGTGAGCTTATCAAGTACCTTTGGCAGAACTATTCAATATTCCGTTTAAGCTTCTGTAAGTTCTCCTGAATATTTTTATGAGTTTTGAGTTTTGTTTTGTTAAATGAGAATATAGGTACAATTGCTGGCAGAGGGATGCTGGGAGTTGTAGTTCAACACATCTAGAGGGGATCAGGTTTGGGCAAGCTGTCTCACCATAGGATAGCTTATGTGATCTTTATGATCCTGCCAAGTGGTAAGAAGAACTTTACCATGCAGATGCACAGTAAAATGTCTGTCTATTTTCTGAGAAGGCATTTGAAGTGGCTCAGTGCCAAAGTAGATGATACGTTAAATCTGTCTGTGCATTTAATGTGACTGGATTTTGTATTTTAAATAGCACCCAGGGAGGGGGGAATCTGGTTTGGGAGTATTCCATGAAGAAAGGAATACCTTTTCCCCCTGTGCTGTGGTCCTGGGGAACTCTCAAAAGATATACGTTTGGGAATAATGGCAGCTTCCATCTTGGGATACATAGCAGCTGGCTTGGAAAAGGGTGAAACCCTCATGTGCTACGGTCCCAATCCTCATTGTTGACCCTCATGGCTCTTATTTTTAAAGTAATAACAAGACATGTTAAAGCCTCCTTCCCCAACCTGCTGTCCAGACTACAACTCCTACAACTCCCTACAACTCCTGGTTGTAGGCCAATGCATCCAGAGGGCAGCAGGCTGGGGAAGAGTGATTTAAGGCATGCATAGATTTGATGTATTGCTTAGTTTGGCTTTCAGTCTGCACTCCATTGCACACTTCCATGGAGTTTGCCCCATTGAGAACAGACGGACTTGCTTCCAAGTAACACACAGAAGATTGGGCTGCACAAATCTATCCTTTTCTTTTACACAGTTGACTTAAGGAGCCCCACTCAAACAGATTGGATTCTGTTACCCTAGAACTCCCTGCCTCACTGAAGATGAGGGAACTCTAGGTTTTCCCTGAGATGGCTATATTAACCTTTTATAATAATAACTAGCTCCTCTAAACTTAATTGCTTATAACTTTGGGTTTTTTTCTGATCGTAGTACAAATGTAAATTATGTGATGTATTACTAAGGTGCCTAAGTGCTGCCATAATAAGAAAAAAAGGTTAAGCACCTGGTGTAATTCTTGAGTTGCAGCTGCTGCATTCCACAGCCCCTATAAGGGCAGCATTGATATGGAAGGGTTTTTGTTTTTCTTAAGTGTGGTATTCTTTTGTGAGCATTCATTCCCCTGATACTTTGATGGGCACATGGTCCAGTTTAAAAGCTTCACCTCTTTGACATTCTGAGACCTCATTTAGCCAAGGCAGATAAGATCTGAACTTATGATCAACAGACAGAACCCTCCAGCTATGTGTGTGGTGGCAAAGTCATATGCTGGTAATTATTTGGTATACAAACTCCTGAATTCCTCCACTATTATATGTCACATGGATATCTGGAGGGGTAAGGAACTCCTGGGCCAAACAACCCTTGTTTTATTGTTCTCCATTTCCACAAATAGCTTTTTTGGTGGATAAGATTTTTCACGCTCACATGTTTTCTATGCGGAATCTATTGGAGATTTCCATTGGGAAACAGTTAAAGCAAACTGAGAAAACCAGTCTTCTTGTGTCAGCATATAAATAGATCACTTAAGATACTTTGTCCAATAGTCATGTGCAAGGTCAGATAATCATGTTGACTCTTAGCATGCTGATAAATGGTTCATCTCTATAAGCTAGGCAATCTCCAAAGCTGTACGCTGCTGTCCAACTGATGCAGTTAAAATGTATTCCTATTGGTGGCCTGCAACTCATAGGGGTTGATGTGATGCAGAAAAACCTTATATCCCCAACATTATGGGCTGCACTAGTGTATTTATCAGAATGTATCTGTATTTATTTATTTATCTCTACTGGGAAGTCCTGGATTCAGATCTTGTTTCTACCACAAAGTGGCTTTAAGGTAAACTGCTGTCTCTCAGCCTCAGCAACATGAGGTCAACAACGCTGACCTACTTTACAAGGTGCATATGTTAAAGTCAACTCTAGTCCATGAAAGCTTATCCCATAATTGATGTGTTAGTCTTTAAGGGCACAGTCCTAGTGGTTGCACCCTGGATACTTGTTAGCCCCTGAACTTGGAGGCTCCCGAGTATCCTGTGCAGAGTGGGAGGTGCCTTGCACTTCCCGCGATGCATTTTAGCTAGACAGGCGATTTCACTTGTCTGCCAGAGGCTTTGGGGAGAGGGAGGGAAGGAGGCTGGGGCTGCAGTAGGAAAAGGTGTAAGCCAGCTGCCCTCCCCTGTCTCCTCCCCTGTCCACCCCAGGAATGCCCCCTTTCCCCCATCTCTGCGCTCCATTTACTGAGAGTGGAGAGGCAGCCGGTGCAGTTCTCTCTGCACTGGCTAGGAGGGGGAGGGTGGGAGTACGGTTTCCTGGCTACGAGGCCGGAGCCCTGTCTCCAACTTCGTATCCAGGAAACTGAAAAATGCTCTGCCCCCCAGATGCTGTCTAGGGGGCATAGGATTACTCTCCCCGGTGCTACAAGAGTTTTTGCTGCTTTACAAAGTTGTTGTAAAGATTCCTGAAATAATGTAGATTAAGTGCCCCAAACGTTCTAAATTGCTGAGTCCTAAAGAATATGGGTTGTATCCAATGCTGGTTTAACTTAAGTCCCATTCAGTGGGTCTACTCTAACTAGGACTAACATTACATACAACCCTATATTATGTTGTTTGAACTTGAAGTACAGAGGCTACTGTACAGAACATGTTCCCACTTGATTTTAGAGTCAGAAATACAATTGGAAGGAGGTAGTGTTGAGCTATTCAAGGCTTTAATCAGATCAATAGATAGTTGCATTAGAAGGGGACGCTTCAATCTCAGCAGGGCAGGAGGAGAGACCAAGGCAATTTTCACCTCTCCATCCTCCTTCTAGATTTCCCCCCTCTAGATGGGCCTTTGAGCACATCTAGAGAGGGCGCGCTAATTGGGGCTTTTCCAGGGATGGAGAGGCCATAGGATTTATCATATCCTGGCCTCTCCGCCCCTCCCCGCCCACTGGAACACCCCCTTTTCCCTTCTTGGGAAGCAGCTGGCGCAGTACTTTCTGTAGTGGCTGCAAGGGGGTGAGGGATTGGAATTCAGAATCCCCCTCTCTAGATCATAACAGTGTCTATGGTCCCTGCGACGCCCTCCCTGGAGACTATAGGATTGGTCTCTCTGTGTAAATCTGTCTGTCTGTCTGTCTATCTATCATTCTTGTATTCTTCCCTTCCTCTCAAAAGAGTCCAGAGTGGCTAACGCTATCAATAAAAAAGACATTACAGTCACTGGGCTTGATTTATTATGTTTTGAGGATGGTGGTGGTGGTGGTGAATGCTGCTGAATTTAAATCATGTTGGTTTACAAAGTAACATACAAAGAGCATCCTGGGGACCATAGGATATAGTGGATCTCCCCTCCCGAGAATGTAGAACAACTACAACCACAAGAGGGGAAATCCTACCTTTCTCAGCCACTGTGGAAAAGAGCAGCTGCTTCTTTTCTGTTGCATGCTTGGAAGAGGTCAGGGAGGTTGGAAAAGGGGCTTTCTGGTGGGTGGAGAGGGAACAGCAAAATCTACAAGGCTTTCCATCTCCTGGCCCTGCCCCAGGGTGAGTAAGTGAACTGGGCAGGCCCAGAGGCCTGTCTAGGTCTGAATAGCAAAACAGAGGAACGGGGGCAGGGGGGGGGGCGCTATAAAAGCCTCTGCTGCTTCTCCTGCTCTGTCTAGCTCTAGCTGGCATAGCATAGGATAGGTGGAAGACTCCGAGATTGGTCTATAGAGTGTCAGCTGCTTAGGATTGCTCTCTAATGCATTTTGAAAACCAAAGCGCATACCCCAGCTCCCCTTGGTATGTATGCCAAGTTTCAGGTGTCTGAGTTTCATGATCCTATGACGCTGACAAACACACATCCTCTATTAGTATTAGTATTATTGATGATTCTTAAAATTGATGTTCTGCCTTTTCTTCAGGGATCCCAAGGCAGTGTACATGGTTTCCCTGCTCATTTTATCCTTATAACAACCCTGTGAGGTAGGACAGGTGAGAGATGGTAACTTGACCAGGGTCACCCAGTGAGCTTCATGGCTGAGTGGAGATTTGAATCTGCTGGTTTCCAGCGCAAAATAGCTCTCCAGGCTACAGCATCAAACAAATGCTGCCTTAATTCGCTTGCAAACTGCCTGAAGCCCATTGCAAATTACTTCCATGGAGTAGATCATTTGAAAAATCACTATTATTCACTTGTGGAGTATCTTAATACTTATGTGTCAGTATAGTGAGAGGA
Source organism: Heloderma suspectum (assembly GCF_057233095.1). Lineage (NCBI taxonomy): Eukaryota > Metazoa > Chordata > Lepidosauria > Squamata > Helodermatidae > Heloderma > Heloderma suspectum. The sequence goes on along the minus strand of NC_139458.1, from coordinate 154,040,674 downwards.
ATCATTTTATCCATTAACCTCTAAATACAAGTTCAGGTGTTACTTCACATTCTGACTTGGTGATATAAGCGGAAGGGGAAGGGGAGCAGCTAGCAGTGGTCAGGTAGGTGAGTCACTTAAATGAAAGTACAAAGCAGTATAATTGCAATTGTGTAACTGTTAAAGTTGCCCAAAGTTTTGTAGCTACAGAAAATATTAGAGTTAGTTTTGTTAAATCAGATGTGGTGTGTTGCTGTGGTAGTTGTCACAGAGAGGAAGGCCAGGATCTCTTCTCGATCATCCCAGAGTGCAGAACATGGAATATTGGGCTCAAGTTACAGGAAGCTGGATTCCGGCTGAACATCAGGAGAAACTTCCTGACTGTTAGAGCAGTAAGGCAATGGAACCAGTTACCTAGGGAGGTTATGGGCTCTCCCACTCTGGAGGCATTCAAGATGAGGCTGGACAGCCATCTGTCAGGGATGCTCTGACTTGGATTCCTGCATTGAGCAGGTGTTGAATTTGATGGTCTTGTAGGCCCCTTCCAACCCTACTATTCTATGGTTCTATGATATAGTTAAGGTAGGCTATTGATGCTTTTATTATGTGTATTTTAGTATTTCATTTTCATTTAAAAATTATAACTTTATAGTTAAAATGTGTGTGTGTGTGTTTGTGTGTGTGTGTTGCATCTCCTTGTGACTACTTTTCTAATGCAGTCACAAAATTTGGGTTACGAGATCTTTTTTTTTTTTAATAAAGCTCGTTCTGGAATGATATGGAGAGCAACGAAGCTGTTGCAGTCTACTGAAAGAACTGCTGTTACTTTCCCTAGAGCTGCTTGATTCATGAATGGGAGGTACCAGGGACAGTATTAAAAACATTAACAACAGCCCATTTATTATTCTAAAAAGTGGACCTCTTCAAAGGTGTTCCCTGGTGTTCCCTGTTTGTAAAATATGAAAAGTAGTTTCTGACTTCATGTTGTTTCCTGCCATGCGACTTATCAGGCAGTATCGAATGCGACACTACCTCTAATGTAAATTACACCAATCACACTTGCTGACGCGATGGATTTTCCAGGGAAACATATCATGCCAACAAGCATAATTGGCTTTGCTCCAGAGGTCGTTTACACTAGCACGACATAATTTATGTTAGCAAGAGTGTTGCATTGGATGCTGTCCAATGTTTTCATGCATGAGATCTACGGTGGCTTCTGGTTCAGTGGGAGGTGTAATGCAGATATAAAACATGTATTGACCAGAATGCTCAGAACACATTCCAAATGCCTCTCCTCTACTTGGTCTCCCACATGGCCAATTACCAAATGTCACATACATAGCGCAAGAGAGGGTCAGGGGGACTGAAGAAGCCTCATATGTGCACAGGCTCTTAGGGACAGCAAAGAATCTGCAAAAATTAGAAGAAAATGGGAATGAGAAGTCTTTCTTTATGAACACCTGTGTTTCTTCTCTTTTCTTCTCGCTCCCCACCCCATCCCTCCTTGCAGCATTCTCTTTGCAGACATTGAAGGTTTTACCAGCTTGGCCTCCCAGTGCACCGCTCAGGAGCTGGTGATGACGCTGAATGAACTCTTTGCCAGATTTGATAAACTTGCAGCCGTAAGTGTGTCTCCCCACCCCCATGCCCCACTTCTACTGAACTGTAATGGTGACTTTCACACAGTGCTGTTGCACTTTAGATTACTACAGTATAGCCATTTCTGTAAAAGGTAACCTCTTCCACATCTTGAAATAAAAGTGCACATTTTCTTACTCTTTTGCAGGAGAACCACTGTTTACGTATAAAAATCCTAGGGGATTGCTATTATTGTGTATCTGGGTTACCTGAGGCAAGGGCAGACCATGCACACTGCTGTGTTGAAATGGGAATGGATATGATAGAGGCCATCTCGTAAGTACCCAGTTCCCCAGCGATGAACAAAGTATTTGTGTGTGTTTCCAATTAACTTTCTATCTCATACATCACTATAACTGTTCAGTTATAACAAACCAAAGTCTCATTGAGACCAGGGTTTGGGGTGGAATGGGAGAGAGAATGCCCCTGGTACTGGTACAAAGTCACTGATACAAGTGCAGAAACTGAAAGAAGTGTTACGGCGGCAATTTGGCTCCACTTGCAGCAGCGGTGGTGCAGTCCGCGTCGGAGTATACTTGCCACCTCTGTGCTAGACATGCAGCAAGGTGCTTATGCAGCTGTGGTTCCTCACCTGCTGCCCTTAATGGTTCATTGGTATGATGAGCTCTGGCTATGAAGTCTACAGCTCTTCAGCACAGGAGCAAATGCTGGGAATATTCACTTGTTTTTTCAAGAGCAAAACAAAAAAACAACAACAGGGGGAGGGAAATGTATTAGGGAAGGGTCCCTAAAGAAGAGTGTACGCTTGAAACTTCCATATATTGAGTTTTTAAAGGAAGTTCAATACGTTGTTGTATATTTTTGTACGCTTGGATTGTTCCCCCTTTTTTTTGCTTTCAAGGAGCCACTTACTACTGTTCTGGTTTGTGTAGACAGACCCTTACTGTCAGTTTACCACTAGCTTATTAATTATTGACACCAATGGAAGCTTCCCACACAATACAAATACCTGTGCAGCGGCCTAATCTGGATTGAGACCATGGTGCAGTTAAAGCACTCCTCCACCTGTGTCATGGTCCCAGTCCAGATAATGCAATGCAAGCATTTGATTGTCAGCTTAAATCGTATTGATTGCTGTAGGACGTGGGGGCACACAACTTTCTCTGACTTGCACCCTTTGTTTCAATGTACATTGAGCATCTCTGTTCCAAGGTAAACAGTCTAGTTCTTAAGTCGAGACGTTTACACCAAGTAGATGCTGAAAGCTTCTAAGCCACAATTGTGCAGTGCTATTTTTTCACAAACATAAAGAGCTTCCTAAAAGGTCCCACAATTATAATGCCTGTCATTTCGGCATTCTGATATTTATTATCTTCATTTGTCTGAGAAACATTCTCTTTTCATTAGAGGAGATAGAGGAGTTAGTGAGAACAGAAAGTCTCCAGATTTAGCAAAGAGATAAGATTGTTAGACCTTTTTCATCCCAAAGCGGGAGCCAGGTTTTTGAAAGCTGACAGGGTTTGTAAACAAAAATCGAGTGCACTTCAATGCTTGTATCTGTACTTCAGTAGAAAACACACTGCAGCACTGTAGAAATGCCACATAGTCTCACTTGCAGCACCACTGAATTGTAGAGGGCAGTGCATTGACATGCATTGTGTTGTCTCAGGGCCAAAGTGGACAATATGCCACTCACACAATTGCTAATGACAAGAAGGATGGCTCATCTGGTTTGGCCATTAGGGTGGTTGCTGGTGGTGAGGCAATATATCGTCATGTTTGTTCCAAAGGTGCGATTGAGTGATGTCTTTTCCAGCAAAAGTAGCAGGCTAGTTTCTTTCTTTGTTGCACAAATGGAAAGAAATGATTCCTTACTAGAGTTAAATGTTCCCTGATTGACTACGGTTTGTACAATCACTTGGCTGCTGGTTCTTTTGCCGTGGCAAAGAGTGGACATGCACCATTCTCCTCTACTTCAGAATACATGTGATATAGGCTGCATTTACAGCCTTACACATACTGGGCCAATTTGCACCATTTTCCTCACTCTTTTTGAAGGTGGTAGCTGGGGAGTTGGGGGGAAGCACACAATTTAGGTACAGCCCCATATGCATAAAGCCCTTATGTAACACATTATCTGAGGTAAATGGTGGACAGGAGGATTGTGTGATTGTCTGCCAGGTCCATAGACTGGGCCTTAGACAGTGAGGCTGTTCTCCACAGCTGTGCTTTTTCTAAACTCTTTCAAGATAGGATTCTTTCAGGCTCCTTAGCGGTGATAAAAGAAAGGAACAGAAAGAACAAAATAAATCCTGAGGTGAAATGGTCTGTTTTGGAAAAGAGTGCACACAGCAAATGTTTTCTGTCGCTGCAGTGTGCTTTTAAAAGGGTTCTCACAGCAGAGAGCTCTGTTTTTCAGTCTACATGCTACATGTTTTCAAAAAGAGGCAGTAATCATCGAAAGATAGTTGCCTGGCTGGCTGTGAGTGTATAGGTGTATTCTCTGAAATCTTTCATAAACAGTGTAATGCATGCAACAAGTGGCCTTTTGCTCCAAGATGAAGTGGAAACTCACTGCATGACAACAGACTTGCAAAGAGCCTTTTCTGGTTGTCAGAAGAATGTACATACCTGTCATAAGCTACAGGTGAGCCCCTTCACATGCATGGTTGGCTGCTTATATTTTACTTGGGGCTGGTATTTTTTGTCAGCCTGGATTCAAGAGTGTTTGCCCATGTCCAAGGGATGGTGGATGTGCTCTGTCACAACAGCCACAAATATAAATATGACATTTAATTCCAACCCAACTGGATTACAGGCTGAACAGGTTTGGACAGTCCAACTATAGAACCTTGGTCCCACCAATTTCCAGCTAGTTCTAAGTCTTGTCCAAAAACAGCATATGACAAGCTCATCAGGTATATGGCTGCAAGCTGTTTGAGACCACAATCATGCCTGCTCCTGGGCTTGTAAATATCACTAAAAAACCCAAAATTTAAAAATTTAAAAAACACTAACATTTGATTTTAAAATTTGACCAGAGTGACTTACTTCCCTTGAGTGCCTGTGGGTTTTAGGCTCTTACATCTCAAGGACAGTTTTGAGAATTAAGAAAAGTTATTTTACTGATGCAAGCACTGCTAAAATAAACAAGGATCACAGCTTTAGATTCTGGCCTCAACAAGCAAGGGCAAATTCACACAATACTTTTGCTCTACCCATAAACAGGCCTGGACATCCTCAAATATGCATCCACACAGAGAAAATAGAGGGTGAAGACAAGTAACCTATCTGGAAGTGCCCTCACTGCATTCATTTCATCCATATGGTTACTTTCTAGGTCCAAGGCCTGATATTTTAAGCAGAAGTTAGTACACAGTTGTGTATAGCACTGATTAGCTTTAGCTGTCACAAAGAAACCTGGAGCAGTTTTTCACTGTAAAATTTTTTCATTCTATTATTAATAATGCAATGAATTAATGGATAAATGTGCATGTGGCATTTATAAACAAGGCAACAGCCTGTCTGAAGCATGAGGGAAGGACAAGAACCAGTGCTCAGTTTACTAGTGTGTATATATCACTCAAATTGTGAAGACAGGAGGAATCCAAGGTTTATGCTGTGGCTGAGGGACTTAATGTGAGTTCTCTTTTTATATTATGCTTGTCCTCACCTAATGTGTGAACTGAGGAGCACAAATATAGTTCACAGCAGTTTCTGTGATCTCAGAAGTTTTTTGCAAGTACAAAAATGTATCATTGAGATGGTCCCTTAGGGCATTTTAAAGCTTTACCTTGGTGTTTATTTGGCACTGACAACATCGTAGTAATGCATTTGCAGAATTAACTGATTCAGTGTTTGAGAAAAAGGTAGAGGCTAGAAGCTAAATCTGAGGAAGCTGATGTTACTATCTGATGCCTGTGGAGTGTACGCTGCATCTGCGATTGTAGTGATCAGTAAGGGCCAATCACACCAGGAACTAATTCACACACACACACACGCAGGACATATAGCAACTGGTAGTTGCTATATGGGAGAATTTCAGACCTGGAAAATAGTACACAGGGGAAATAATTAAAGCCCCTTCCCACCTCCATGATTCCCTTCTGAATCAGGGCCTCACAGTTGCATTTACCATTTTAAACAACCACAGGAGATCTGAACACAGATCTCCTGATATCACATCTGGCTTGTCCCAAATTCCTTTACATAGATAATTTCAGGTGTTCTGATTACTACACCATTATATCTGTAATCCTTACATCAGCCCTGTTAGTCACACCAGTATTATTACAGATGTGCGGAGCTGAGGCTTAGAGATTAGAGGGGCTGCTTAAGACCACCTTGTGAGTTATCAGCCAAGGTGAGATTTTCCTAACTCACACTCTAAGCCACCACATTGAACCAACTTTAGTAGCTCAGTAGATGCTTAAGGACCAAAAGGGCAACCACCTGTGTCTGCAAAGCCTTCCTGCCAGTATAGTTGCATCCTAAAAGAAAGGAGCAGGACTGGGGGTGGGTAGGTGGGGGGTGCAGAGTGTAGAATGCAGTTTCTGTCCACAAAGTAGTCACTCTTAATGCATTTGGGAATCTTGATGCATATCTTCTCATTCCAGGGGAGGCTGATGGCTCCTAATTTGGTGGGGCTGTGAATCCATTCTGGGTTTCAGTCAGAACCAGCCAGAACTCTAAAGTAGCTATCCAAGGTGTTGAGCCTGTTTTGGGAATAGGGTTCAGCACCTTGGATAGCTCCTTTAGAGTTCTGCCTGGTTCTGACTGAAACCCAAACAGGATTCACAGCCCCATCAGAATTGGAGCCACCAGCATCCACTGCCTCATTCCAGTGAAGAGAGCTGTTGCTCGTCATGCAAAACAGTCATCCTGGAAGTGGCCATGCTGTGACTGCTCCCCACAGCAGCCATAACCTGACCAGTGACAGAAAAAATTGAGACCCAGCCTTCAAGGTCTTTCAAGGCCAAGAGTTGCCTCAGTGGCTTCCTCCTTAATCCCTAGATATAATTTCCCTTGTAAATTGCTGTGTCCTTCCAAGTCAACTTTTGCCCTAAAAGGCAAAATCCCACAAAGGATTCCAGGGATGGGTTTGGGAGCAAACTCTCGACATCCAAGAGCTCATTAGCATTGGAGCCTGTTGGGAGTAACTAGAGAAGACAGAGCTGTCTGGTCTGCTACAGCAGCCGCCCAAGATTTCCTGCTACAGTGAACGTTCCACATATATATTATGTTTCATCTGAGGAACACTCACTGCCTGGTGCTGTGTGGACAAAGTGAGAGCTCTGGAATCATTTCCTTTTTTTCTTTGCAACATGGCTATTAAGTTTAATGAGCACTGGCAAGTTATGTCCAGCTTTGGTATGGAAACAAGAGATCACTGCTTGCTAGCCTCTACCTCTCCAAAAAATTTCCCCCCATGAGGTCTGAACTGAAAGCACTCCATCCAGTGCTTGCATTGCTTGTCTGGCCAGCCTGTTGCTCTGCAGTTTCTGCTTTACTTATTGAACTGTAGCATTTCAGCAGCACCATATTTGTGTGTTTACCTCATTCTTACGAACTGGAGTTTCTTCATTCCTTGGATTCAAATCTGCACTATTTTCAATGTCTTCCCTCTTTTCCCTGCATCCTTCCTCAGGTTAGTGCGGGAGGTGACAGGCGTCAACGTGAACATGCGAGTTGGGATCCACAGCGGGAGAGTTCACTGTGGTGTCTTGGGCCTCAGGAAATGGCAGTTTGATGTGTGGTCAAATGACGTCACGTTAGCCAATCACATGGAAGCAGGTGGCAAAGCAGGGTAAGAGGGTCCTGCTCTTGGAGTCATTGTGATACTTCTTTGCAATCTGAGGTCAGTACGGTTGCCCTTTAATGATATTCCTGAATACAGGAGGAGTGAAGGAGCTGTTCTGCCTATACTCAAGCCTCTTACTGACATCTGAAGCTGCTCCCTCTGTAGGAGAAAGGGGGCGGGGAGAGAAAGAGAGAGAGAGAGAGAAGGAAGGAAGGAAGGAAGGCTCTGCAGCAGGGTTGGGCAACTTGTGACCCTCCAGATGTTTTGGCCTACAGTTCCCATCAACCCTAGCCTGCATTGCCAATGGTGAGGGATCATGGGAGTTGTAAGCCTACCACACCTCTGGGGTGTGTGGGCACAGGTTGCTCACCCCTGTTGCACAGCATATAATTTATTATTTGTTTTGGTATTTCTATCCTTCCTTTCTGAAGCCAAGCAAGGCAGTTTACAGAAAATTCAGAAGATAAAACAGTAATCAGATAACATAAGGGGCAGTACAGAACCCTCTGGTGCCCGAACAGCACCTTCTGGCTACAACCTAATAGGAAAGATGGACTGGAACCGCTACAATACAGTGCCCCCATGGCCAAGCCCTGCCAGGTGATCCAGAGGAACACCATCATCAATGGTACCAAAATCCACTGAGTGGTCCAGGAGAACTAATAGGGCTGCACCTCCCCATCCAGTTCCTGGCATAGGTCATCCACCAAGGCGATCGAAGCAGTCTCAGCCCCACATGCCAGCTGAAAGCCCAACTGAAATGCATCCAGATAATCAGTGTCATCTAAATGCATCTGAGGTTGTGAGGTCACCACCTCTCCATCACCTTGGTCAAGAATGGAATATTTGAGACAGGTGTATAGCTTCCCAAATCTTTTGGGTCAAGGGAAGGTTTATTTAATAAAGTCCTTATTACTGCCTTCTTTAAGCAATTGGAAACATGCCCCTCCCGCAGGCATGTGACCAGTCCACATGGAAATGACATCTATTACAAAACAGTGTTTTTAAAATACCGATTTGTCCTATAGAAATGGTTTAGCACAACTAGTGCAGTTCTCCTCTCCTTCCCCAGGACTGATCTGCCCATGTACCAAATGAGAGGAATATCAGGCTGTGCACAGGTGGTGTAGTCCAACAAGGGAGGATTGCCACAGCTGCAAAAGAGAAATTTGCGGAGGGGAGGCTTTTTTTCTTCTTCTTTTAAACACCACCTGTGCCCTTACCCATGGCAACTTGTTTCCTCTGTCTGCTGCTTCAGTGCCAATTTCTTTGCCCTTAACTTCCTAATAACAGCTGGGTTCAAACAACATGATAACCTGCACTCAAGGGTTGAGTGTAGGTTGTCATTGAACTGTGCTTGTTGTTGAAATCTGGGTTATCATGTTGTCTGAACCCATGATAACAAACCATGGTTTGCTAACCACGAACAACCCACAGTTCACAACCCAACAACAAACCATGGGTTCTCTTCACTCTTTTCACTTCACCGTCCACCCTTTTCCAGAAAATCTGAAAAGTCAGATGAAGGCAGGCCTCCCTTGGATATAGTATCAGAGTTGGAGGTACCTAATTATCTGATATTGCAGGAAGTTGGGAGTGGCAATGAACCATTGACTGTTATAAATGGGCTGGGGCAACATACGTTGGTGACTAGATATGCCAGGGGTGCAGAACCTCAGGTCCAGAGTCCCAATCTAGCCATCTTCAGGTCCCGATCCAGCTCTCTGGGTTCCCCAGAATGCCCCACCCCCTTACCCCCAAGCCCCGATTGTTTGGTGGTTTCCTGGCTTTTGTGCAGTTTCCCCCCATTCTGAAAGTTTACAACACTTCTTCTAAGGCTTCGTTACTGTAGGGGTGGACGAAAGTCACTTACCTGTCGTCGAAGGCCGTTCGCGGTGGGGGGGAGGCGCTTCGCTGCTCCCCCCGCGAAGTTCAGGCCGGGGGGGGAGGCTTCCCGCCTCGCCCGGCCGAAATTCAGGCCGGGGGGAAGGCTTCCCGCCTCGCCCGGCCGAAATTCAGGCCGGGGAGGAGGCGCCTCGCCTCGCCCGGCCGCGAACGCGAAAGTAAAACAAAAACAAAAAAAAACGCCCCCTGATAGGCTACGTGACGATTCACGTAGCCTATCACGGCTAGATCTGCAAAGTCAGCTGTGATAGGCTACGTGAATCGTCACGTAGCCTATCACGGGTGACTTTAAATAAAAAAAAAAAGCGCGTACGCAAATGGCGGCCCCCATAGGGAGCCGCCATTCGCGTTCCTTATTTAGTCACTGTAGTCTACGTAAACATTTACGTAGACTACAGCGACCAAATAAGGAAGGGGAATGGCGGCTCCCTATGGGGGCCGCCATTATCCGTACACTCTTTTTTTTTTTTTTAAGTCACCCGTGATAGGCTACGTGAAGATTCACGTAGCCTATCACGGCTGACTTTGCAAATCTAGTCGTGATAGGCTACGTGAATCGTCACGTAGCCTATCGGGGCGTTTTTTTTTTCTTTCATTGCAATGGCGGCGGCAGCAGCCGGTCAAAAGACCAGCTGCCGCTCCCGCCTCGCTCGAACACCCGCCGAATCGCCGGCCGGACCAGCCACCGGGAGGGACATTCGGTGAAGGTAAGTCCCGTCCCGAGGGCAGGGGGCGGGGGGGTGCGGAGGATTTCTCCCCGAAACTTGTTCGGGGGGCCGAACACGTTGGCGCTCGGCCCCCCAAAGTTTTGGGGAGAAATTCTCCACCATCCCTACGTTACTGGCAGGAAGAGCTTTAAGCTACAATAGTCTGGTGTTTTTGGTATTTTGGCCCCGGCCCTTTGCCCCCGCCCACCATTGGGATGCAGCTCCCCAGAGCTTCTCTGAAATGGAATTTGATCCTCAGGCTGAAAGAGGCTTAATGTCACTTTCCTTCATCCTTCCCCTTCACAATCATACTCCAGGAAACAAAGCTTCAGGCCAACACTACTTTATTAGTCAATGACTCACTTCTGTACAAATGCAGATTCTAGGAAGCTCTCAGACTGCAAAGCACCAGCTAATCCACACATCTACAAATATCAATGGAGGAGACAAAGTGGAGGTTAGAGGAGCTGCCAGCAGTCTGGACATGAACTTCACAGCCATACCTCCTTCACAGGGATGCCCCTCCCTTAGGGTGGCTCCCTCTTACATTGCCTTCTACGAGGGGCCAACCTGGCGGAGCATCTGAGCCCTGCCCCTAATTTTCCCCGATTCGCTCTGCAACGGACCCTAGCATCCCTCAAGTCATGCCCCTTGCCCTCCTCCTCCTCCAAAACTTGAGTTCTCATGGTGGAGGAATGGGGGAGCAATTCAGCCTGAGCCATCTGTGTGTCAAGGTCTTCAGAAGAAAGTCTTGCTGTATCTGGGCTCACTAGGGAAGGTGCCTCCCTCTGTTCTTGCTGTTCCCATTCTTATTCTGAATCTGAGCTGCCAGACATCTCCACATGCTCCAATTCATTCTTGACACCTAATGCTCCTGAGATATGCTGTGTGTTAGGTTGAAAAAGCAAAGTATCCATGTTTTGCAGTCAAGGAGCACATACTGTCGCAAGTAAGTAATGCAGCTATGTTTTATTTTAAATTCCCCATCCCCATAGCCTGGAAGTCTTACCCACTACGATGAAAGTTCTCATGGAATAATTATAGTTGCAGGGTAGGACCTCATCACATCCTCACCCATTCTGTATAATATTTACCTGTTTCAAACTGTTTTCTTCTTACTTGATTTCTGTTAGTAACCAGTGCATTTTATGGTTTGGTTGCCTTTTGTCTCCATTCAAGGCGAATCCACATAACAAAAGCTACACTGAACTATCTGAATGGTGACTATGAAGTGGAGCTGGGTTTTGGAGGGGAACGTAACGCTTACCTCAAGGAGCATAGCATAGAGACCTTCCTCATTGTACAATGCAGCCAAAAAAGGGTAAGAGCCAGTCAAACGTTATAACGGGGTGGTACTCCAACTGCTCATGGCAGTCTGCTAAAGAGGCAGTGGAGAAGGCATCACAGAGTGAGCTTTTTTATGTCCATATCACTTGTATGATTTAGGGGTAATTAGGGATCAGATGCTTTCCTTTCCCAAGAGGATTAAGGAGGAGTTTACATGTTCCTTGATCATTTTTATAGGGTTTTCTTACTGCAAGTAGAAAGCTCTGTCATTCTTCCATAAATGATTCTTTAAATGTGTCTTATTATGGCAAAGTCACAATCTCTCCCTTGTCCCCTTTAACAGTTTTTGCTATAAATACAGGTGGACAATGCCAGTGTTACTTGACCTTTACTCACATTCCTTCTGTTTGTCATACACACACACACACACACACACACACACACTTTCTTATGTAGGATTTATTGAATGAGGTGTCTATTTGACTTTATTCCAGTAGTCTCCATAAAATGACCATGCAATGGGTTCCTGTGAGTTGTGTCTGGGTTCCTTTTATTTGCTCAAATGTTTATAGAGAATGAACCTTGCATGGTTACCAAGGCTTGCCATGTAATCCTTTTTATGGGCTAATAATATATATACACTCCAAAGTCCTCTATGTAGGCTATATCAAAACTGTGGCATACTTGACTTTGTATAAGGGGCTTGGGATTTACTTTCAATAACAGTGGTCATAATCTATCAGAACATAAATGTTGAAGGAGGCATAAAAGGCAGAAATTCCTCCAACAACTCCAAGGACTTTTAGTTAATTGTTTTCCAAATGGTGTCTTAGAAATTCTTCCAACAGAGAAAAAAAAAGATTATTGAATTGATTTGCATGTCCTAATAAATCCTAATAAAGCTTGATAATCCTATTATCCTAAGGTGTTGGTATCTTGGACCTAATGAGTTTCAATCCAGTGTAAGTGAGTCAGATTCATATGGGTTTCCTCTACTGTGATGTTCCTGTTGGAAAAACAGATCCATCTACATGAGTTAGCGAGTGCTGAAGTCCACATTGCTTTTGCCAAAAGTGTAGCAAGCAGCTCAGAGGGCATCATATGTGCAATCACTGAGTGGCTTGTCTGCAATTTACACAGCAGAACAGAGAGCTCTGGTTGAAAAGAAGAGCAGAGGGAAGCACAGCAACAGAACAATGTTAATTTTAGTTTTTATCAGAGCTCCGCACAGAGGATGATATTCAGAGCTACAGTGATACCTGTGCATATTTCCGTACCTTTCCCTATCTATACTTTACATGCAACCTAGCCCTAAATTGTGCTTGCCATGTAATAATTAGCTGCACGCATAATTATTTGCTCCGGTTTGAGAAGTCTCCAGCACACATAGCTCAAGTACTCTGGCTGGGGTCCTCGGTGACACTTTCACATGAAAAAATACAGAAAAAGGCTACTGCGAATTAACACAATGTTTCTAAGACTGCACCCTAAGTTTCCTTTCCATAAGTGGTTTGGGCACTTAGAATTTGTCTTGTCAAAACATTTAGAGTTTTTGGAGAAACCTTTCCCTCTCTGTAAGGAAAAACACACACACAATGACTGAACACAGTAACCTTTATAAATATGTCAGCATTAAAGTAGGAAAGGTCTGATTTTAATCGATGGAGGTTCTTAAAGTAGATATGTCTTCAAGCACTTACAAATAAATATGCACTCTACTTTGTATCTGTCACTTTCCTTCGTCCTCTCCCTTTGCAGTCTAGGAAACAAGGCTTCAGTCTAACACTACTTTATTAGTTAACAACTAGCTTTTTTACAAATGCAGATTCTAGGGAACTTTCAGACTGCAATGAAACACCTAATCTATACATCTACAAATATCAATAGAGGAGAGGAAGTGGAAGTTAGAGAAGTTGCCAGCAGTCTGGGCATGAATTTCTCAGCCAGACTTGCTTCACAGGGATGCACCTCCCATAGGGTGGTTCCCTCCTACGTTGGCTTCCACGAGTGGCAACCTGGCAGAGTGTCTGAGCCCTGCCTCTAACTTTTCCCACTTCACTCTATGACGGACTCTAGCATCCCCCAAGTCACACTCCTCGCTCTTCTTCTCCCCCTCCTCCAAAACCTGGGTTCTCATGGTGGAAGAATGAAGGAGCTGTTCAAGCTGGGCCATCTGTGTGTCAAGGTCCTGGGAAGAAAATCTCACCATATCTGGGCTCGCCAGGGAGAGTGCCTCCCTCTGGTCTGGCTGTTCCCATTCAGATTCTGAATCTGAGCTGCCAGACATCTCCACACACTCAGATTCATTCCTGACAGTATCTTTGTATCCATAGCTACAAATCCAGGCAAAAACTGGCTATCATTTCCTGATAACAATGACTGATAACAATGATAAAATATAAAATATTTTTATTTTATTTTTTATTTTATATTTTAAGGTAAGATCCTTACCTTAATACACAGTTTGGAAGAACTGGATTAGAACTGGAACATATAAGGCTACAATTTTAACCATTACATTGGACAAAATGAGTTGCTATGGAGGAGTACATTGCATTTTCCAAGATAATTCTGTCCACGTTTGTGAGCAATTGAAGTTGAAAGAGTTTGTGTGAACAAGTTTTACAATTGGCAGAGAGGTTGGCAAGTTTGCAAAGCGTGCTTTATTTAGCACAAGCAGCTTGACCTGTAGAAGCTGCAAACATTTTCCCATACTGTATTTGATCTGGTGGGAGCTGCAACATACCAAAATCAGTTCATGACCCAGAATATGCTACATTGCAAGAATGTTTCTCTTTTGCTTGGATAGTTATGATCTTATTTTGCCATAGCTAAAGGGGTGGGTTTTTCTTTTTCTTTTCTTAGCTACACCCCACAATAAATGTAAGGGATTTTTCATTCTCCACTGCCACCAGTAGCCCACCCCTTTCCCATTCTTCATTACATGAATCAAGCAGTCAGCATTGTTTAAATTTAAGATTTGACAGGACTCACTGGACTGTTTATTAAGAAACCACATGTCATATGAGCTATGTCACCATTTAAAATGTTTATCTATATGAAGTCAGAACATCATCTGCTAAGAACAGGGCCTGTACTGTGACAGTAAAGCCTATGTAATGTAACCACTTCCAGATGATCCTTACGACCATATTTCCCCTCCTTGTCTTCAGAAATGGAAGTAAGATGTGTTTTGGTATGCCTTTGGAAGGATATTGGGTTGGTGCCCAATTCTCAGGCCAACCTACCTCACAGGGTTGTTGTTGTGAGGATAAAATGGAGAGGAGGATAATGTAAGCCGCCTTGGGTTCCTTGCAAGAGGAAAAATGGTGGGATATAAACGCAATAAATAAATAATGCAGTAAAGCAGGTTTCCTTTTATAGATCTTAAGCATAAAGTTATGGCCACATTTTTGATAACTACTCGTTACAAAAATCCCAGCTAGACTATAATAAAATGTACAGACAATGTCAATTTATTATTCCAGGCAATAAATATTTAGTCATGGATTACTGATTTGCTTTTGCTTCCTTTTTTGGCTTCTAATGAAATATATTTTTAAATTCTACAGATATGGAATCAGTTTTAGCTGGAGGGCAGAAATAGTCAGATTAGGAATGTAAAATAAATCACTATGGCTATTTCAGAAATAAAAAAGCCAACCAAACGCATAACCAAGTGACTTCATATTATTGTATTTTTAGAATAATTTGAACCTCCCTTTTGGTGGCTTTCCAATGTTTTCTTAATATTCAGGCACAAGAAATGTGCAGTTCAAGCTCTTATAGATTAAACCATGTTTCTTGGATGCAGAAAAAGAGAAGGCATGGTTTTGAACTGGTGGGGTTCAATTCTCCTTTGCAGATCTTTTTGTGATTTGCCCATTGGGGCTTATATTTTATGGTGATTTATATCCTGATAACAATGACCCATATTTCTCCACTACCACCACCACCCAGCAACAGCCAATGATGTGGACCCAGAAAGGGGAAATACACACTATGATTACATCTAAATACATGTCAGTCAGCGTGCCTCAGTGTTATGGGAAGAGGAGGTACAACTCAACACAACTGAGGGGAGATATGATAGCGCTCTTCAAGTACTTGAAAGGTTGTCACAGACAGCAAGGCCAGGATCTCTTCTCGATCATCCCAGAGTGCAGGTCACGGAATAATGGGCTTAAGTTACAGGAAGCCAGCTTCCGGCTGAACATCAGGAAAAACTTCCTGACTGTTAGAGCAATATGACAATGGAACCAATTACCTAGGGAAGTGGTGGGCTCTCCCACACTGGAGGCATTCAAGAAGATGAGGCTGGACAGCCACCTGTCAGGGATGCTCTGACTTGGATTCCTGCATTGAGCAGGGGGTTGGACTTGACGGTCTTGTAGGCCCCTTCCAACCCTACTATTCTATGATTCTAAGGCATGTCCAGCACAACCTCTAGTTCCACCTTAAGTGCTAACATCTGATATTTTCAGGCAAAACCTGTTATCTTGGAATCCATGGCTGATTCAAGATCTGTGTGCATCGTACAATACAGTAGTTGTATTGATGAGGATAAACGAAGAATGACGTGATATGTAACACGCACTTGTGTGTATGTTTACCCTGACTTTTTGTGAGCAGCTGCAAGAACCTGCAGCCTCAAGTGGAGAACAAAAGAAAAAGGGCTGCTTAACTCTTTCCCTTCCAGTCATTTTCTCCACTCAAAATCCCCTCAGTCTCACCCCCCTACACACAAAACTGCTTTTCTGCCTATGGGGAAAACTTCTTTCCTCTCCAGGTGGAAAAGAAGCAACAATGAGTGGGGAAATGGCCAAAGGAGGGAGGGCGCACGAGGCCTTCCTTTCCACTCCCCATCTTGCTAGTCGTCCTTTCCTTTTTTTGAAACATCATATGTCTTGTTCACCTCTTTTAATTTTTATTAGTTATTTTATTAATGTTTAGTTTTAAATTTATATCCTGCCTTTTTTCCTCTTGCAAGGAACCCAAGTAGGCTTACATGATCCTCTTCCTCTCCATTTTATCCTCACAACAACCCTGTGAGGTAGGTTAAGCTGGGAGTCGGAGATTGGCCCAAAGTCACCCATTGAGCTTCATGGCTGAGTGGGGACTTGAACCCAGGTCTCCCCAATCCCAGTCCTACACTTTAACCACTGCACCACCACATTAGCTCTCTCTTTTAATCCCTCTTCTTTTTTCTGCCATTCTCCTCCCCAGATCTCTTCTCGCCTCACTCTGGGTTTGGTAGGTGGAGGACAAAAGCAGAATAAGAATCAACAAATGAAACCTGTGTGCCTGTTTATGTGGACATTACTTTCTATGCTGGCACTAGGCTGTGATACTTTGTTGCTGAGACTTGTGATATGCAGATGACAATAGAAGCTGGTCTCTCAAAATGTAGATTTATGCATGTGTGATAATATTCAATTAATTCCTGGAATGTTGGGCATTAAGACCCAAACTACACATTACTTTGAAGACATAGCTAGCAGCAACATCTTTTGTTCTTACTCTAAAGTAGGTGCAGGGTCCCCAATCTGGATTGGGACCCCAGTGGATGGGGGCTAGGTGAACTTTAACCCTTAGCCTTCTGCTGTGGTCCTTTTCCAGATCAGGAGCATTGTGCCTATAAGCGTCATTGCCACAATGTGATCCATTAAAACAATTGGGATCACCAGGGCTTAACATTCTCCTTACACACACAGAGCCATGTTAAGGTCCTAGTTTGGATTGGGGCCCCCAGGGGCATCATTATGAGGAGTTCCCCTGGGCATGGGCCCCTGATCTTTTTGAGCTGGGCCCCCGATCTTTTGAGCTGTCCTAATTGCCATTTTTTTACATTTTCCCATTGACTTGCATTGGAAAACAGAAACGGCCATAACCTTTTTTTTATTTTGCACGATAAATACATGAAATTTGGAGACCTGGTAGCCCCCATAGAGCTGATTGAACCTGCCCACTTTCAGGCAGTCAGGTCCAGTGGCTCTTGTGCTAGCAACAGGTAAAATACGCTATTTTCAAGAAAATATGTCAAAGCAAAGAGCTATAATTTTTCTGTTCTTCCACATAACTTCATGGAACTTGGGGGCCTAGCAGCCCCTATGGAGCTGACAGAACCTGCCAAATTTCAGACAGGTCCAGTGGCTTTTGTGCTAGTCATGCATAAAGTTTCCTTTTCTCAAAGACTAAAAAAGTAAAAGCTGCCAAGCCACACAGGGGATTAGAGATCCAAATCAGAAGGTATTTAACGTGACCAGTAGGAGGTCACGGTCCCTAATCTGTGGTTTAGGGGGTTTTTTTGAGGTGCAAAAAACCTTTCTCCCCCTACTTTTCTGCTCTGCGAAAGAATCCTGCCTGAAACTGTGGAGAGCTGCTGCTGCCAGTCAGTGTCAACACCACTGCGCTAGATGGACCCAGGGTCTCACTCAGTATAAGGCAGCTTCCTGTGTTCCTCTGAACAGAAAGCTTTAATAAAAATAGGAGTTTGTGGTTTGTTTTTTTAAGTGCAGGGGAGATAAATACTGCTCATTGATACAATCCTATGTATGCCTGCTCAGAAGCTCCATTATGTTTAATGAGGCTTACCCTCAGGAAAGTGTGCATAGGATTCCAGCACAAGTTACTTCTGCAGGGAGGTTTGCACCTTGATATTCTGCATGTTTACTCAGAAATAAGTCCTGAGTTGTGAGCACGGTATTGCAGGCTTAATACAGTGCCTACCCAATTCCATCTAATGAATTGACTACCCTTTCAGCTCAGTCCTATGCATGTTTTGTCATTTGTGTTTTTTTCATTTTGCATGAACTCTAGCTTCAGTGGTGAGGGAAAGGCACTTAGTACATGCTCAGAGCTTCTCCATAACTTAGCCCTAGTTTTGAAAACAGACTCATCAGCTGAATCCTGGTGAAGTCTTGGCACAAATGAAGTTATGGGGAGGAAATTACAATGAGAGCTTGTGCATAAGAAGGAGGAGGTAGAGAGGAGTTGCATGAAACAAGACATCTGTTTTTATGAAGAGCTACTGGAGGATGGTAGGATGAGGAGGGATGGTTGCATAGAGGGGAATAGAATTGGTAGGGGGAGAATGTCTGTACTCAGTGGTCAAAGAAAAGCGTTCTGCATATGCTCAGAGGCAGTCTATATTTAAGAACATAAGAAGAGCCATGCTGCATCAGGCCAAGGTCCATGTAGTCCAGCATTCTGTTCACACAGTGGCCAACTAAATGCCTACAGGAAACCCACAAGTAGGGCACAATAGCACCTTCCCACCCACGTTTCCCTGCTGCTAATATTGGTAAAATATAAATAAATTCTAATAATTCTAAATTTGCAGGCATGTGTATCCTTCAGAAACTTTGCAGGTTTCTTGCCTGGGAGATACCTCTAATGACCTGTGCATTTTCATACAGATTTACCCAAAAAATATTGGGGAAGGGGTGAAGGGAAGGTAAAGCAAATCACTCCCTCCCCCAAATTGGAGAACTCCTCTTCCACATGAACTGCTGCACCTATCCTTCTGAAACTTGCTGGTTTCTTACTTAGGGACAACTATAGGCTGTCTGTAATTCTCAGAACAATGGTCCACAAGGAACATAGGGAGATAAGTATGTCCTCTTTTGGAGACCTCAAAATGTCAAGGCCACCCTTGCACAAAAGCCCTTGTGGCTATCACTCTGAAATTTGGAGACATGATCTCCTCTGATGGGGCAATCAATCCTGAAATGTGTATCCAATTCTTCCAAGTAATAAAAATGTTATTGGCAGTTCCCTTTAAAAGAGAATGAAAATATAAACCCTGCACCTATTTTTCTGACATTGGGCAGGTGTAATCCCCTCCTGGGGGGCTACTATGCCTGATATGGTCATCCAGTTCTGACCAAGAGAAAAAAGTTACAGTTTTTTTCTAATTTCCCATAGTAGTCAGCAGGAAGCATAAAGACGAATTTTTCCAAATATTAACTCAGGTTTGTTGCTGAGCTGAAATGGTCCAACTACAAATTGGCCCAAGCAGTAACGGGATATTTTCCAAAACACTGAATCGTGGTCTGAGTTGAAGTGGGGTGGGGGGTCAGTGCACACTTTTTATGTATGTATGTAATCTATACGCACATGCAAGCACACCACATGCACACACCACGCACGCACACACACATATATATTACAGGTGCACTTAGACACACACACACATATATATGCACATTTGTGTTACGGGCCTGTGCCCCAGATCTTTTAAGAACCTAGTAACACCCCTGGGGGCTCCTATGCTTACATTAGAGTAAGAAAGAAAGGCGTAGCTGCTAATTATGTCTTCGAAGTAACAAGTAGTTTTTCTCTAAGACATTCCTAAAATGATCAGATGAATCTTTTCTCTCAGCTGCCTGTTCTTAAAGACCTTGGTTAATGTAAAGTTGAAGGTAGCAAGGCAAGTTAAGAAGCAGGATTTAGGGTAACATACGGCCACTGAAATATTTCAAAATGTAATGTCGTTATTGTGTTCTTCTTTCTAGAAAGATGAGAAAGCAACAATAGCCAAGATGAACCGTCAGCGCGCTAATTCCATTGGCCACAACCCACCACACTGGGGAATGGATCGTTCCTTTTACAACCATCTTGGCACTAACCAAGTATCTAAGGAGATGAAAAGAATGGTGAAGATATTCACTTTTATGGAGCATGTATTACACTTGCTAACGTGTGTGTGTGTGTGTGTTTGTAAGTGTATATATAAGTATATAAGTGGCTGTGACAGTAGGGCATTATGGAGAACTGGGGGTGTAAGTCATGTGACACACGCTCAATAAGCTGTCAGCTCATAAATGGCAGGCTTCATTTTAAAAACAACTCCCCACTCCCCAGCACAACTACTGCTAGGACATAGTGACCTGGACATAAACTGTGAGTACCAACCAGGCTGTTGCACTCTGTCTCAGCATCAGCTGCTTGGCACAAGACTGAATGAAGGCAGTTTTGTTACTACCACCCCACCCTGCCCAGTTACACTAGGCAAGATTTCTCATATGGTGGTGCTGCAGAAGCTGAGATTCAATCACAGAATCACAAATAAGATAAAATTATGTGAGACTCCAGTTATTTGGGATTCTGAGTTTCAGTCTCAGCGTCTGCATCATCACTGTGTGTTAGACCTTGCTTAGTCTAACTTGGAGGGAAAACTGAAAGGAATAATAGATAGTCTGTCTGTCCATGAGTATTTTCTCCATTGCTAATTTCCACAGCAGTTTGAAAGAAACCAAATGGGGAGTAACACAAAAAGCGAAGGCAATTACTGTGGCCATAACAAAAATTCCAAAATCCATATTTATGTAATACCTTTATTAGGTCAGCTCCAAGGCCACAAAACATGTGCAAGCTTTCAAGATCTCTGGATCTCTTCATCAGGGAAGCAGGGGGTGGGCGGTGGGCGGAAATTAGGGATAGGTGAACTCTCCTGCGCCCTTTTCAGGTGCCACTCGCTGGACTCCCACTGCTTGCCTGACAGTGGTGGGCTCTTGCGACTGCCCAGCAAGAGCTTGCAGTTTCCCATTTTTTCACGAACCACCATTTTGCACAAAGTCTTGGGCATACCCATTTACAGAAACCACGATTTGCGCAAAATCGCGGCTGTAAATAGCGCAGTTTGCACAAAATTGCAGGCATAAATGGTCTAATTTGTGCAAATTGCAATTTCCATAAATGGCTATACCTGCAATTTTGCACAGAATGGCAGCTTGTGAAAAAGCAGGAAACCATGAGCTTTCCTAACTCGGCGCTCACTGAGTCAGGCAAACTCAGAGATCCGCAAGTTGGTGTCTGGGGGACCAAGCTGGCGAAAACTTGCTGAGCTCCAACCCCACAACGAATTCTTCCAACATCCCTAGTGGGAATAAGCCATTTCTTATTCCCTTCAGAACTGTGTTGCTGATGAGAGATTTTTTTCTTGAAGATAAAGAGCAGAATACACAGTTGTCTCCTTTCTGGTGCAGTAATAGGAATGCTCTTGCCTAAAGCTCTAGGGCAGGGGTTAAGGAGATAATACCCCTAAGACAGGTGGAAGTGGGTCTAGCAGTTGATGTCTGATCAGCAGTTTCTGAAGCCAAGAGTTTTCATATGCATGGATGAAGAGTACTTTCCACTTTCACCAAGGGCCAAATTTCACCAAGGGCAAATAAAAGAATATTGTGAATGTTGTTTGTGGGCTCAACTACAAGTAAAAAGCCTGTAACAACCCTGACTTCAGACTGCTGGCCATCCATCCACTGCTAGCCCCTGCCTCACCTCTGTTGGGAGTATTATCTCCTGGCTTTCCCATAAGTTCAGGAGTATCCCTACGGCTGAGCCCCAGCTTCAGAGAGGGCCTCAGTGATGGTGGCACTGTGGATTTCCTAGGAGAAATGAATTAAGGCATCACATCCAAAAAGTGGTGCAGCAAGGACTTGCTAATGCAAGAAGGACTCTACTTTGGATAACACATAGAACATTCTATCCATGAAGGAGCCCCAAGGTGTAATATAAAAATACTTAATATTTATATTGTACTCGAAGCAATTAACATAGATTATCTTAATAATACTTATACGAAGAAGTACCACTGCTACTTACCCTTTCTTCAAAGGTGGCTCAAGGTGGCATACATGCTTTTCCCCACTGCCCCAGTGTTATCCTCACAGTAACCCTCTGGTATAGATTAGGGAGAGAAAGAGTGTGTGACTGGCCCAAGATCACCCAGATACTCTTAACTCTAGAGCACACTAGTCCTATGCAGGCATTTTCCTGTTTACATATAGGGCTAAAGTGGGGAGGGGAACATTGGCATGCATATAAGCCTCGCCTCTAATGTCCCCACATGCCTAGCTGCTGGTTAGACCTTCGCGCATTGAGCACAAAGGGCTGAAAAGAGATATGTAAGCATGTCTAGCTGAACACGCTTTCAGAGCGCCCATTGTCAGAAACTCTGATAAGGCAGAGTTGAACCCACTTACAGAGATGCTTTCAGAATTCCATGCTCAACATGCAAATGTCTAACCAGAAGCTATGTGTGCAGGGACGTGCCCCTCCCCACTTTAGCCCTACAGGTGAGCAGGTGAACGCCTGCATGGGGCTACTGACTATTATCACCCACATTACAGATAGGTTGGCTGAGGCAGAGAGACAGTGGCTTCCTTAAGGCCACTCAGTGACATCATGGCTGAGCTGAGATTTGAACTGGGCATATGGTGCATGATCTGAACCAGCATGCAGAAGACAGCAGAAGAGACTTTCTCTAGATAGACTGAGTAAAACCAAAGAGGAGGCAAACAGAAACATCAACAGAAACATCAATGAATACAAAAATTGTATTCATCAACATCAAGCTGGTACTTCACACTATAGTAATGCCTGTAGAAATCCATCATTTAGAGATCAGCCATCTCCTTGTGGTGCTGGTTGATTGTGGAGGCATTGTGGAAACAATGAGAGATTATTGCACTCTTGAGGGTAGCCCATCATTAGATCGTCAGCAGAACTGAACTGAAAGCTGTGGATTCTTCTTAGCAGATACTCTGGATGGCCCATCAACCCTTCGGTAAATAGAAATGTATTGGGTTGGAGAAATCAAAGGCAGTAAGATATGAAACTTGTATCATCATTCCTTTGTGTCATAGAGCAGAGAGACTGAGGGGCCTCTGACAACAATGTCCAGAAACAGCTTAAACTGCAACTCTATGCACCATGACATTTACTTCAACATTACTATCATTGTGTTGAATGGGGCATACTAGTAAGTGTGTTTAGGATTGCAGTCTTAGAGAAGATTTTGGCTTGATATTTTGCTGTTAGAAATGAAGCAAAGAAGGGCGAGAGAGTGAGCATGTGTTTGTGCTTCTTTTCTAAATGTGAGTTAACTTCTCATCCCCTATGCAGAGTGACGAAAAGGTTTCATTGATCATCAGTTGTTGTTTTTAATGTTTTATGTGCTTACATCCCATAAAAGAGCGATCCTATCGGCCGTGGTGAATTTTGCTGTTCAGCTTCTAAACTTTGAGCTAATTTCCCACAACCTATGTGGGATGATAAATAAGTTTTATTGATTGTGAAGTGTTGTTTTAACATTGTATGTGTTTTTATGTATCTTATGCCATATTTTTTCTACTTCCAGCGGTCATTGTTCTAACCAATGGTTATAACAATAAAAATTGTATTCATTCATGTACTACCCAAACAAGGTACTATCCAATCAGGGCAGGAACCAGTTTCTTTCCTAATATGTTTACTCGCTTAAACATTTGTATTAAACAGTCTAGTCCTGAGCAGCTAGCTCACCTGCTGTATTGGGGGATATGCTGGACATATCTTAGCTTTGAAACAGACACTTGTGTGTGACGCTTCTTATGTGACATTTGCACTCATGTTATATGACTAGTATAGCTATATTATCAGGAATAATGGTTGGAGCCATTCAAAATAGCATTTCTTGCAAAACCTGGTAGAATGGATTTTGGTTTTGTAAATCTACATACACCAGAAAGATAGAAATGATGGTAAATCCTCAAATTATTTGCTGTGTAGTAGTACTGTTGAAAATAAATGAGCTTATCAGCAGAAATGTACCTGGGGACAACAAAATATTGAAAAACCAATGTCTGTTCATTTCATAACACTCTAAAATATCCTTTATTTACTGTGAGATTCAATTATTTCACATACAACCTGTCTCAGTTTTTTTGGCATATTAACTGTACATTAATAAAATAATTTACCCAATCAATCAATTTCCCTTTTAATACTGTCCCTTTCAACTTCAGTTAGAGAATGGTTTTACAAGATGTATCTTCACTGCACACTGGAATATATATTAAAAGCAACAGTACATCCAATAGGGAAATGTAAATTATGTAGTTAACTTCTTCCAGGGCTCTCCAAGTTAAGAGCATGTTTTTGAAACTGTATCTCTTTCAGCACATTATATGAGACTAAGGGTGCAGTCCTATGGGGATAGGCGGCCATCTCCAGACTTGGAGGCGACTGCCTATCCAATGCAGGGCAGGAGAAGCATGGAGGAGATTGTTACCTCTGTGCTTCTCCTGCCCTGCATTTGTGGCTAGACAGCCGATTTTATTTTAAGCCGAATCAACACTGCACGTATTTGTGGCTAGACAGATTTCGGCTGTCTAGCCATGGGAGGACAGAGCGGGGGAGGAGGCTGCCAGACAACACATAGAATGTGTCATATCGTCATTTCCACCTTCCCTGCCTTGGAACGCCCCCCGGAATGCCTCGTTTTGGCCGCTCCACACTCTTCTTCCTAGCGCAGAGCACGGGGCCATTCTGTGCTGTCTGCAAGGCAGCGCGGAAGGGGGAAGGTCGGTTCTCTGGGAACCAACCTCGGAGCGCGGGCTCCGAGGTCAGTTCCCGGAAAACCACATATCCTGTGGCCGTCTAGCCACTAGTTTTAAGACTAGTAGCCTTAGGATTGCTCCCTTAGGACTTAGGATTGCTCCTTTAGGACATATAGGACTTTTTTCTGTCTAAACATGCATAGAATTGCGCCATTAATTACGTGCAGTGTTGATTCGGCATAAAATAAAATGGGAAATGAGAAAAGCAAAGATTTCTACTGGAAGTAATTGAGTTGATCATACAGTGCTTATGTGTTTTTTGCAAACATATTGCTGTGAGTAATTCTGCGCTTACAATTATGCAGCCTAATCAGCTTGAATATATCTAGTAATATGGCTGTAAAATGAATGCTGGCGCTGTTATTTTTTTCTTACTTTGTGTTTATGTTCATGCTTTTCATACACAGTTTTGTCAAGTAGGCATACAATAATATCAGTCCAGCTGCAGCTTTTATTAGTATAGAAACCTCTCTTGGCTTTTTGGTCATGCAAACTCACAAAGCATGATGCGATTAAGGGATTCTAATCAAGCTAGCATGTAATTATAATTAGATGTTTCTTTGAATTGATGTTAGAAGGGTGCTTGCATCATCCTATTCATAGACAAAGGGTAGCTGTGCCAAGAGGTATTATGCATCATGTTGTTAATTAGAGTTCGTTATGTCTAGCTGGTGTTTCAGAAGGAAAAATTATTATTTATTGAAATATCAAACTGAGGTTTATTTTTAAAAAAGCACACCCTCCCCTTTTTTTAAGGCTATGAGCAGAAGGAATCTTATGAGCATGTGAAGACAGTGTGATGTTTCTGTTTTTGTATTTTGTCAGTTGTAAAGGGGAGGTGTTTATTTTGTGAAAATTGGATACTTCTGTGTTGTAGTTTCAGCCTCTGGGATGCTTTGAGACACACATAACATGCACTTGGCTTACATTGCCTACACTGAAAATGTGGAGATTGGTGTATCGGGAATCAGCACAGTGTTGTTGCGCTGAACATTGTACTGGTATGAAGAAGGGTTTATTTGCTTCCTTCAGCTTACAGCATTTAAAAAATGCAAGTTGCGACTAGTAATTCTGCAACTTGAATAGGGTGTGATTGTGATAAATTGGATAACTTCTCAAAAGTCAAAGTTGGTATGATAAATGCATTGTTGCTCTGGGTGTCATATTCATTTGTTTTGTCTCACCATTTTCAATCAGATTTTCCTACCTTTTGAATCACTACAAAAGCCTTCAAAACTTGTTTACCACAGATGATTCTGGGAGAAGAATGTACATCATGGAGAACAATGCTTCTATTATACTTCCTTTAAGTCTCTGACAAAACTTATCATCTGTTTCCAGCCATTATTGCCTATCATCCAGAAAGTAATGTCTTTCTAATCTCTTTCCTACTTCTTCAAATAGTGAAGCTTTATGTTTCTTTTGTAGTTTTTTTTATTACACCTCCATGCAATTATATAATGCGCCAGGAAGGCCCAACAGCATATGAAACATGTTGTTGTTGTTGTTCAGTCGTGTCCGACTCTTCGTGACCTCATGGACCATAGCATGCCAGGCCTTCCTGTCCTGCGCTGTCTCCCGGAGTGTGCTCAAGTTCATATTCATTGCATCGGTGATGCTATCTAGCCATCTCATCCTCTGCCGTCCCCTTCTCCTTTTGCCTTCAGTCTTTCCCAGCATCAGGGTCTTTCCCAGAGAGTTTTCTCTTCGCATTAGGTGGCCAGAATATTTGAGCTTCAGCTTCAGGATCTGTCCTTCCAATGAGCACTCAGGGTTGATTTCCTTTAGGATGGACTGATTTGACCTCCTTGCTGTCCAGGGGACTCGTAAGAGTCTTCTCCAGCACCACAGTTCGAAAGCATCAATTCTTCGGCGCTCAGCCTTCCTTATTGTCCAGCTCTCACAGCCATACATTACTACTGGGAAAACCATAGCTTTGATTAGACGGACCTTTGTCGGCAAGGTGATGTCTCTGCTTCTGACTATGCTGTCTAGGTTTGCCATAGCTTTCCTCCCAAGGAGCAAGCGTCTTTTAATTTCATGGCTACAGTCACCATCTGCGGTGATCTTGGAGCCCAAGAAAGTAAAATCTGTCACTGCTTCCATTTCTTCCCCTTCTATATGCCAGGAAGTGATGGGGCCAGATGCCATGATCTTCGTTTTTTTAATGTTGAGTTTCAAACCAGCTTTTGCACTGTCCTCTTTCACCCTCAACAAGAGGCTCTTTAGATCCTCTTCGCTTTCTGCCATTAGGGTGGTATCGTCTGCATATCGGAGGTTGTTGATAATTCTCCCAGCAGTCTTAATTCCGACCTGTGATTCATCCAACCCGGCATTTCTCATGATGTACTCTGCATATAAGTTAAATAAGCAGGGTGACAATATGCAGCCTTGTCGTACTCCTTTCCCAGTTTTGAACCACTCGGTTGTTCCATGTGTGGTTCTTACTGTTGCTTCTTGACCCTCATACAGGTTTCTCAGGAGACAGGTAAGGTGGTCTGGTACTCCCATCACTTTAAGAATTTGCCACCGTTTGTTGTGATCCACACAATCAAAGGCTTTAGTGTAGTCAACGAAGCAGAAATAGACATTTTTCTGGAATTCTCTTGCTTTCTCCATGATGCAGCGAATGTTGGCGATTTGATGTCTAGTTCCTCAGCCTCTTCGAAACTCAGCTTGTACTTCCGGTAGTTCTCGGTTCGCATACTGCTGAAGCCTAGCTTGTAGGATTTTGAGCATCACCTTACTGGCATGTGAAATGAGCGCAATTGTGTGGTAGTTTGAACACTCTTTGGCGTTTGCCCTTCTTTGGAATTGGAATGTAAACTGACCTTTTCCAGTCTTGCGGCCATTGTTGAGTGTTCCAAATTTGTTGGCATATTGAATGCAGCACTTTAACAGCATCATCTTTTAGGATTTTAAATCGCTCAGCTGGAATACTGTCATCTTCACTAGCATTGTTGTTAATAATGCTTCCTAAGGCCCACTTGACTTCACTGTCTAGGATGTCCGGCTCAAGTTCAGTGACTGCACTATCATGGCTATCAGGGACATTCAGATCTTTCCTGTATAGTTCTTCTGTGTATTCTTTCCACCTCTTCTTAATCTCATCTGCTTCTGTTAGGTCCCTGCCTTCTTTGTCCTTTATCATGCCCGTCTTTGCACAAAACGTTCCCTTGAGATCTCCAATTTTCTTAAAAAGATCTCTAGTCTTTCCCAATCTGTTGTTTCCCTCAATTTCTTTGCATTGTTCATTTAAGAAGGCCTTCTTGTCTCTCCTTGCTATTCTCTGGAACCCTGCATTCAATTGGATAAATCTTCCCCTTTCTCCCTTGCTTTTCGCTTCCCTTCTTTCCTCAGCTACTTGTAAAGCCTCCTCAGACAGCCACTTTGCTTTCTTGCATTTCTTTTTCTTGGGGATGGATTGAGTTGCTGCCTCCTGAACAATGTTATGGACCTCCGTCCATAGTTCCTCAGGCACTCTGTCTATCAGGTCTAATCCCTGAAATCTATTTGTCACCTACACTGTATATTCATAAGGGACATGATTTAGGTCATACCTGAATGGTTTAGTGGTTTTCCCTATGTTCTTCAATTTAAGCTGAAATTTTGCAACAAGAAGCTCATGATCTGAGCCACAGTCAGCTCCAGGTCTTGTTTTTACTGCCTGTATAGAGCTTCTCCATCTTTGGCTGCAAAGGACATAATCTGATTTCGATATTGACCATCTGGTGATGTCCATGTGTAGAGTCGTCTCTTGTGCTGTTGGAAAAGAGTGTTTGCTATGATCAGCGTGTTCTCTTGGCAAAACTCTATTAGCTTTTGTCCTGCTTCATTTTGTACACCAAGGCCATGCCTGCCTGTTATTCCGGTGATTTCTTGACTTCCTACTTTAGCATTCCAATCCCCTATGATGAAGAGGACATCTTTTTTTGGTGTTAGTTCTAGAAGGTGTTGTAGGTCTTCATAGAACCGATCAACCTCAGCTTTTTTGGCCTCAGTGGTTGGGGCATAGACTTGAATTACTGTGATGTTGAATGGTTTGCCTTGGATTCGTACTGAGATCATTCTATCATTTTTAAGATTGTACCCCAGTACTGCTTTTCCCACCCTTTTGTTGACTATGAGTGCTACTCCATTTCTTCTAAGGGATTCTTGCCCACAATAGTAGATATGATGGTCACCTGAATTAAATTTGCCCATGCCTGTCCATTTTAGTTCGCTGATTCCCAAGATGTCGATGTTCAATCTTGCCATTTCATGTTTGACCACCTCCAGCTTACCTTGATTCATTGACTTTACATTCCAGGTTCCTAAACAATATTGTTCTTTACAGCATCGGATTTTCTTTTCCCCACCAGACACATCCACAGCTGAGTGTCCTTTCGGCTTTGGCCCAGCCGCTTCACTCTTTCTGGCGCTACTTGGAAATTCCCTCTGCTCTTCCCCAGTAGTATATTGGACACCTTCCGACCTGAGGGGCTCATCTTCCGCCGTCATATCTTTTAGCCTTGTGATACGTTCCATGGGGTTTTCTTGGCAAGAATCCTGGAGTGGGTTGCCATTTCCTTCTCCAGTGGACCACATTTTGTCAGAACTCTCTACCATGACCTGTCCGTCTTGGGTGGCCCTGCACGGCACAGCTTATGGCTTCACTGAGTTACGCAAGCCCCTTCACCACAACAAGGCAGTGATCCATGAAGGGGATACGTAACATAGTAAATGCAAAAGACTTTTATGTACAAGCAGCCAGTGTTGGTATCTCTAATCTCCATTGTGGCAAACAACTCTTGAGCTGCCAGCTCTTCCCTTTTCCTTGTAATTTTACACCCACGTGTTGTCCGTCAGATCACTGGTAGCTAACCTGCTTGTAAGTTTACAAATAGTACTCCAACAGTGATCTACGCCAATCCCAAATCAAATTGGAAAGCCATGAGCATGGGCTATTCTCATAGAACTAGAAGCTAATGTGGTAGTATGCTGAAGTCACAAGTGGTGTGGTAACATAACTCATGACAATGGCTCACCACATGGCAACGTTTCGAAGCGAAGACTAAGCCAGGAAGCGGCAGGTTGCTACCACACTTTTATGGAGACATATTGGAGCACTCACAAAGAGGATCCCCACTCAATCCATATTCCACACGCCCTGGCACAGCTGCTTTAAATATCTTTGTTTTCAAAGGCAGGAGATCCTGTTCATGTCTCATTTGACCCTTATGGCTTCCTCCAGTGCCCCTGAGCTGTTTTATTTGAAGAGAAAGCACACACTTATTTCAAATTTCACCTTAGTCAAAATGCAGTGACAACTTAGGGACGGGCAGAATCCCCTGGAGAAGCTTCACTATTCTTATTGAAAGTCTGTTGACTTCCCTCGAAATTCCTAGAATTCCAAATTCAGTTGGCTTTCATTTTAGACAAAATTTCAATGACATCTCCATGGTATAGATTTTCCTGAGGAGAAGCACTACTGTGCCCTTAAAACAGCATTGAGTGGTGGTGAATGTCCATCAGTGGTGGAACAGTCTCTGTTCTTGTAGCAGTGTCCTTTGTTGCCATGGTTTCCTTGATGGTGGTGATGTGTTGTCCCTAGTTCTTTTTCCAGGAGTCTCAGCACAGAGCAATTAAGAGGATACCTCCTTTACATTAATTAGCTAAAGTGGAAGGGATCTGGATGTGATTGATATTGAAATTGTGTACAAACTTGAGTGTGGCCAGAAATCCACCCAGTAGCTTTATGGAAGTCTCTGGTCTCAGCTGGATTCACTGTTGTTTTTAGGGTCCCCTTTTCCAGTCCAAACAAAACAGAGTGCACCCAAGACAAACTAATATTTACTAAGTTACAAAGAATCATATTTTTAGCATATGTCTGTGAGATATACTGCGGAGTTCAGTTCCCACTCCTCTTTTTTTTTTCCTCCTTAGCTGGTGTCAAGTTTTTTAACATAAGTATGGAGATATTTTTATAGTACTGTCTTGCAGCAATGAGCAATTGCTGTTCCCAAGGTAACTCAGAAAGTGTTGGCAACTTTGAATGTTCTGCTACTAGGGCCATAACCAAGGTGGGGGCCAGTGGCTTCACTGGGGCACCTGCAGCAGTGATTTGCCTGACCTTTTTAATATATGTATATACATACCTTTTAATTTGTGAATTAAAACACACACACACACACCAAGAGCTTGTTTTAGAATAGGAAAATGTCTGGGTTGTCTAATGCTCCTAAAAGTGGTGGTGTTTCAAGCTTTATCCACCCAGTTGTTCTCACCCAAGATTTGTGGAGACCCGTTCTACAGGGAGGCATTGACGTAGTTCAAAAATGTGTTTTCTTGAATTTGCATCTACTCCTTCTCTGGAACAAGTAGCCAATTAATGTGGTGTAGACTTGATATCGATGTTACTTTTGTTAGGCAAATGTGTAATCTTAAAACACATTGATTTGGCTATGTAGGTGGAGTCTTGGGACATCAACAAGTTTCCTTACTTTAAAAAAAAATCCCTTAAGCTTACGTGCAGATGTGATGGTGCGAAGGAGTGAAGTTTTTTTTTTCCCCTCAAAAAAAAAGTCATCCCAAAACAATCTGCTTTCTCATGAGTAAGCCTCATTGAAGAGAATGGGATTTACTTCTGAGCAGACTTGTATATCAGCCTGTTTTCAGCTAGTTGTCTCTTGAGGCAAAGAAATAAAAAGGACAAAGGAAAGAATTGGGACCGCCTGAAATGAGGTTCCAAACTTTATTTTTTCCAAGGCAGCGGGAGAGGAAGCAGCACTGCATTCACTCTTCAGTTCACTGGGCAGGGCAAAGAGAGAGAAGAAAGAGAGCACATAGGAGAGTAGATAGCAGAAATGTGTGTGTGTTATTCACAGATTCACACCTACGCACATACGGATTAGCAAATACTATTTAAAATAAACGATCTTGGTCAGCAGAGGATGAAGCCAAAAGGAATGGGTTAAGTCCTCTCCTCCATGAGAGGAGGTAACCCATTCCTGTCGGGCCCACCCTTCGCTGACACAACTTTCCGTTCCTCTGAAGCCACTTCCATTCCCCCACCCCCTGGCCCCCAGTAGTACCAGAAGTTTAGGACGCACTGTGCCCCAAAACACAGGGAAATCACAATAAAGGAAAAATGCATCACAAAATGACTTCACGAAAATGTAGTTTTTACAGCAAGAAAACCTGGGACTGATACAGATTGGGGGTAATGTCATGTGTCATGCCCATGTGTGAGGCGCAGTAGTACTGCAGTAAATTCCCCATGTAGACTGGGTCTCCAGATGGATTTTTCACAGTCACTAGCACCTTGCTGAAGTCATCTGGGGAAAAATCCCCTTTAGCTACTACGATTGTGAGCATGGCAAGGTGTTTAAAGGGGGTATAAGGGCTTTGAGGTTTTTGCTTTCTTTGTGCCCTACACCTGAGTTTCATCTTCTCTTTCAGCTCTAGGATTCTGAGAGGAGAAGTAGTGCCCCTTTGAAGGTGTGGGCAATATACATGCAGTATGATCATCCTTATTTATTTTCTATCCCTTATTTCAGAGTCTATTGAAAAGTGATTCTTGCCTACAACTTCAGTAAGGCTCTTTGTGTAATCCTAAGCATGTTTACTCAGATGTATGGCTTGCTGTGTTCAGTGGGGCTTACTCCCAGCTACAGATGCACAGGTACCTGGAGCTCTAATTGCAGCTCTAATCCTTAAGTCTCTATTTCTTCTACCTCCCTGACCAGTATACAGTTCTACCTCTTCCTGGTCCAGAGCAGTAGCGTATCAGCAAAGGCTTTCTGCACATGGAGCTTTTATCCAGCTATTGAGATGGCTCCCTCATGGACGTTTGCGGGCTCTTTACATGACGCCATGTCCCTCCAGGGTGTTTCCTGCACTAAATGCCCTTTGTTCCGTTTTTAAATAGATCACAATGGAGATTACTCCATTGTGTTCCGCTTGAGTTCCCTCCGTGTAAAGAGGAAAAGTGGCAGGAAGAGGAGCAAGATCAATGAAAGATAATGGAAGACTCAGATACAGGGAGAAGGAGGGGGAAAGGAAGCATGTGAAAAAGGAGTCTGTGATCCTGCATTTAAAATGGAAGCAGAAAGCCCCATTTTAAATGCAGGATTTTAGGCTGGTGTAGAGATGCTCAAAGAGACACATAGAAAGAGCACTTGGCTTCAACTGCCAGTTGCCCTCAAACTGCAGAAGTGAGAGGAAATGCACCCAGGCCTCTGTAAGCAGCCAGAGGAACACGGGCTGCTCAGACAGTTACAGCATCCAAGCAAGAACAAGCAAGGGAAGATCAGCCAGGTCCCAACTGTTTCCATCTCACCACTTTGTTCTGACATTTGAAACTGTTCTTTTTCCTCTACCTTTTCCCTCCATTCTCCTCCCCCTTGTGTGTCTTATCTTTTAAGGTTTGTAAGCCTGAGGATGGAGCGCTCTCTCTCTCTCTCTCTCTCTATGTAATTATTAATGTGAGCAGGTATAAGAGCCAATACTTTTCTGCAAAGCAGAAAAAAAATACCATTTTCTTAAAGGCACCTTTTGGGCATGGATTACATAGACTCCAGGTAATAAGTTCATCAAGGCTGCATGAAATAGCTGCAAATCCAACCATTACATGAAAAAAAAAAACCATAGAAGTGAATGGGTAACAAGTGTACATGGCTGCACTGGATTGCAGCCAGTGGGTTTCTTCATTAGTTGAATTTGACATGAAGTCTGTTGCCTAGCAAAGCAGAATGTCCAGCTTAAATGCGCTACTAATTCATACTTAGCTATTTTGTTTTTTTGTGACTTTTTATAGTTAATTTTCATGTTTACTTCTTTTTAAACCACCTCTTTTTATTAGAGGAAATGTATAAATATATTAAGAGAGTAATCCTATGCCCCTTAGACAGCTTCTGAGGGGGCCATAGGACTCAGCAGTTCTCTGAGGCCGGAGCCAGACCTTTGACCACAGAGGAGGAAATCCAGCTGTGGATCTCCTCACCTCTACCTTCCCAGCCACTGCAGGAAGCCCTGCTGCAGCACCCTCTCCGGCCTCAGGAAGGGAAGAAACTGGTGTGTTGGGAGCAAGCCAGTGGGCTAGGAGGGGAGAGGCCATGGATCCGTTGGACTGTGCTCTAAATAATAAATACATAAATAAATGTTCTTCTCTATAATTGGAAAATGTGTCTGAAATGCCTTACGCAGCTTGGGTATTGCCAGCCCTTTTCACAGTGCCACAGATCACTATAATGACTTTGTTTTATTTTGGCTTTTAAGTATTCATTTATTGTTACATTTACATCCTGTTACATTTATTTTCCTCCAAGGAGCCCATGGCAGCATACATGACCCTCCTCCTCTCCATTTTATCCTCACAACAACCCTGTGAGGTAGGTTTTGCTGAGAGTCAATGACTGACCCAAAGTCACCCAGCGAGCTTCATGGCCAAGTGGGGACAAGAATCCAGATCTCCCAAGTTTCAGTCCAACATTCTAACCACTACACCACACTAGCACCTAATTCAATTATAAGTTCCAGATTATGCCATTATTAGAGCCAGATCTAGTCAACACGTCAGAGGGCACATACCATGTTCTAAATCACTTGTAGGATAGTACTAAATTAGACAACAAATCAAAGGGTCTTTTTTAACTGCTCGTACCAAAAGTCCAAGAATTTCAGAACAATATGTCAGCCCTGATTTCATGTAGAATCAAAAGCACCCATAGCATTCTCTGGAATGATTAACTGGCTGGGTTGAACTTGTATCAACATCATCCTTTCCCACTCATTGCTTTAACTGCTAGTGCTCATATTTAAAAGCCTGGGAAAAACAAGTTTCTTTTATCAATACCTGATTTATACTTTTTACATTATATTACTTTGTATTCTGAATGAAATCTGTTAAAATGACATGCCCATATGTGTAAAGGCAACTGAGAGACAAAAGTGTTGAATTTTGGTTTCCCATTTTTTATTTAAAATACTTTTAGGCCGCCTTTAAGGGTTAAAACTCTCTCAAGCCAGCTTCCATAATAAAATATAAAGAACAATTAATATAAAATATTTTAAAAGCTGGTGACAATAGTAAAACGTCCAACATAAAAAATAATAAAAACCCATAAATAATTACAATTAAAACCCCTCAGCAGTCCAATAAACACAACTAAAAAAGACAAAAAGAACAAATGGATCTTTTGAGCTTTCCTAAAAGCCTGAAACCCAGCCAGTGAGGCATTGCACAGGCATGGCATCAGTGCAGAAAAGGCCCTCCCCTTCGTGTCTGCCAACTGCACTGCTCTCCATGGCTGCCAGCCTCACTACTCTCCCATGAAGCGGGGTGAATCCCCCACCTCACATGGCAGAGCAGCAAATTACGTGCTCCCACCCTGTCAGGAGGACCCCCCATGGATGGTGCCAGGTGAGCAGTCGCTCTGGAGAGCCCCACTGCTGTTCTCCTACTGTAACATTTGCCACAGCGGGAGAGTGGAGCTGACAGGCCTCTCCAGAGCTGCCACCTGCCTGCCAGCACTACAGCAAGTACTTCAGAGTGTTCAGCCAGCCCTGCTTTCCCGTGGTAGCAAATGCTGGCCACAGTAAGAGGATGGTCAGTAGAGCTCTCCAGAGCAGCCACCTGTCCTCTGGCTTGCTCTGAGAATTCTCTCAGAGTGAGCCGGTGGGTGGGCAGGCTCTCTAAAGAGCCATGTTGGCTGTAAAAAGTGGCCAGTGCATCTCTCCAGACAGCTGGCCAGGCCCAAATGCCTAGCTGTGAGGTGCTCCTTCCTCAGAGCCAGGCATTGTGGGGGGGGGGGGTGTCCCTGGAGATTGCTTCTCTCTCTCTCTCTCTCTCTCGTTCTCTCTCAGCCTAATCTACCTCACAGGGGTGTAATGAGTGTGTAAGAGGGGAAAAACCATGTTCACAGTCCTGTGCTCCTTGGAGGAAGGGCAGGATATAAATGTAATAAATACAAACATTTGTCTGTTCTTTCTGTCATTGATTTTCCAAAGACTTTGTTTTTAAAAGATTAATTAGAACATGTATCACTTCTGTTGATTATTATAGCACTAAACTCCTCTGAGGCCTTATTCACACATAGCAATAGTGGTGTGGGAGCCGCTTCCCTGACGCAAGGTCCCACGGCATTGTAGTAGGCATTTGTATTGATATTTCTCCTTGCTCATCAATCTTCCAGCCCTGAGCCTAGGGTGTACACTCTGAAGAGTTCCTTTATATAATTCGTATTGGTATATGTTGTGTACATTCACATATCATATCAATGTAACACATATTTGCCACAGCGGGAGTAACATGTCATATCAATATACTCCCTCCCCCAAGTTCATATATAATTCTGAATGCACTCAGCAAAACAGTGACTGGCATATGTCAGTGATTACTTCAGCTTTTATTTTTTCAGAGCAATCATCCAAATCCATCTATTAGTCGGCCAGTATTTGACCACATAGTTGGTAAGCACACAGGGAAAAATAGACCACAGTGTTCCTGTGAAAGAGTTCCTGATAAAGTACCCTTAGCATGCATGCAGATGACGTATGGCAAAGCAGCCTGAGCAAGCAGTTTTGTTCCCTTTA
Source organism: Heloderma suspectum (assembly GCF_057233095.1). Taxonomy (NCBI): domain Eukaryota; kingdom Metazoa; phylum Chordata; class Lepidosauria; order Squamata; family Helodermatidae; genus Heloderma; species Heloderma suspectum. Next base: position 154,004,438 of record NC_139458.1, on the reverse strand, counting down.
CATTGAAGTTTCCAAAACAGTTCTGTGCCTGACCGATAACTGATAATATTACCTTCTCTTGACATGATACTTATTACTATTAGTATTATATAATGTTGACAAATGAATGTCCCCTAAATGTTTCTGTATTAAATGTAGTGCTTCAGAATTCTTCATTGCACTCACAGTCATTCTGCTGGCTAATTTGTATTTCTTCTTCTAATCTTCCTTTCAGGGTTTTGAAGATCCAAAAGACAAGTAAGAGAAAAAACTTGATTCATTCTTTTTTACCTTAATGTGAAATTTGTAAAGTTTGCCACCTGCAAAACATTGGCTTGGATCCAATGGTGTCCTCCTGCCAGTGGAACAGGAACCACTGGTGGAAGGGATTTCTCTCCCCCCCCCCGCAGCCCCCTGCTTGCCCGCTCCCCAAATCTGCTCTGGAGGGTTGGGGGTCTGTATGGGGGAGGAGAGGAGAGGATGGGGATTTAAGCCATAGAGAATACACTCTCATATTCATGTTTCCCCTTAAGTCACAGTTTTCCCCACTAAATACTTGTTTGGTGCTAGAATACAGTACAAGCTTATAAAGTCTATACAATAAACATAGAACCCTAACATCCCCCACCCTCCCACTGACTTTATCTCTTGTTATTTAATATAGCTTTAATGAGCTACATTTTTTTAAAAGCAACAACCTGAAAAATATACAAATGGGTGGCTCCCTGCAAACATGAAATGAAAAGAGGGAGGAAAAAGAAGCAAGGGTGGAGGATTTGCCTCGGCTGAATCACTATCTCTCAGCCTTACCTAACTCACAAGGTTGTTGTGGTGATCAAATAAAGTAACCCTGTATTCCTGATGGACTCTATCTCAAGATGGAAAGCAAGCAGTGTTTGTTTTCAAGTCCATTCATTCTCTCCAACATATGTAGAATATCAGCCAGAGCAGCCTTTTTTCAACAGTGAAGGAGGAGGTTAATAGGTAGGTGAAGCGTAGAAATCTCCTGCATCACCTCTGAAAGTCAGAGATATTGCAGATTAACTGCATACAGAATTTGCTTCCTGTGAGGTACTGTAAAAGTACTTCATTTTGGATGAGGGAGCCCTTGTAGTTTTCTGACTATGAAGAACCTTAGATTTGCCAGAAGGAGCTGTTTCTGGGATGTGATTGATTGGTCACAACATAAGCCGAGCTTGTAGCCAGAATGGGCTGCTTCTGCAGCTTATAGCACTGCTGGGCAGCTGCTGATCCAAAGGACAGGGGGAGGAGGAAGAGGATGGTCAGTAGCAGGGCCCTGCCGATCCTTTGGATAGGCATGGGCTGGCCCAGACAGCAGTGGTGGTGAGAAGGAGGAGGAGCTGTAGATAAATCACTGCCTATTTGCTCACTGGCCTTCTGCCTGCCAAGCAAACAAGTGGTAGCCATGATGAGAAAGAATCTGAGGGGCAATAGCAGCTGGTGACAGACGTGGTGAAAAGGAAATCTCAGTGAGGGAGGGAAGCTCATACGGCTCATCTCTTGCCCAAGGGCCCTCAAAAACCTGGAGCTGGCACTCATCGGTAGCTTAATAATTGATTGCCAGCTTCTGTAGCTGCCGTGCTATGGAAATAAGAATAATACAGAAGACCAAGGAAAGAGCTGCGTGCCCCATTTACAACATTTCCTGTCTAAATACAAGTGCCAGTGATGTCCGAAGACATATCTACACCACAGGATATGAATAATCATCCCACTTTCTAGGAACTGTAGTTCTGTGTGAGGCAAGGCTTAGAGATATTTAACAAGAGAATTCTCAGCACCCTCACCAAACTACAATTTCCAGGATTTGTCAGAGGAGCCCATGTTATAAAACTAATATAAGTTTGTAATCTAAATAGTTCCAGAGACTCCCAGCTGAAAAATCAGGAGATACCAGCACATGTGTTCTCTTACCCATAATGGTGAAAGACAGTCATGGTTGATTTGCCCACATCAGGAACAACAGAGGTGGACTACAGAAGAGAATTGATTTGATATATTACTTCCAGGATATATGAAAGAAGGGGGAATATGAAGAAACCTGCTCTAGCACGTCTAAAAACAAAATTAAGGTGCTTCAAAATGACCATTGCGACAACAACAAAATCAGTGCTTTTGAAAGTGTGCATTCAAGTTCAGCGCTTTCAACATAATCGTTTTCTTCTCATTTTTCCTACTCTCAACAAATCTTCCTGATAGAATAAATATCTATCCTTTTCCTCATAATTCTTAATTTATTTTGGTTTCATAAGACTAAAAGCTATATAAAATGACTGTGGTTACACCCATTATATGAAGTTTAATTTGGAATCATTTTCCAGGAAATACCCTTCTTTTGCTAATGTACCCAACAACTCATTAACAAAGGCAATTCCCTCTAAGTGTCTGAGTCTGTTTGGGGTCTTTTACCAGTTTAGACTGCCTCAAATTAGTAAACTCATTTATGTGTGAAAGATATTTTTTATAGCCCAAGAATCTTTCGTGTGACATGAAAATTCCTTCTTGATTTATTCGACAATAGCTTCTATTTAAAGTTCCTTGTGTAATGAAAAAAAACAGATGAATGCCCTAGACTCCACCATTTTTCCCAGGAAAAGGGCCTACCTTGGATTATATTACCCCTCTGTAAACATATTTTATCTAGATTTATGAACAATAAAACTGACTTTAATCAGACATACCAGACTGAATGTTTGGATTGCTGCTGTCTATAACTGGTGTACACCAACTATTTGCAGTGGCATCTGAGATTTGCAATGGCATCTGAGGAATTTCGGGAACCAGTTATATAAGGCAGGAGTGGGATGGGAGAGAGAAAGAGAGCTCCGGATTTATCACTAGTGCTGTTTCCTAATTAAGGATATTTGTTAAAGTAGCATTTTTATTGCCAGAAATGCCAGAAAAGACGTAGTGCATTTTGTTTAGCTATGGGGATCTGAGACAAATAATTCAAGATCTGGGCTGTGCAGTTGTTTCCTGCCATTTATTAAAACATCATGTGGTTTGCACTAAATTAGAACCTTTATGGGATGGAGGTATAGCTTTGGAGCTTCCACAAAGACATGAGGTAGAATGTTTTAGGTTCTCTTCCATGTGTTTGTGGGGAAACTTTTCAATGCAAGTCAGTGGACGATGTAAACTGCGTCACCCTCTATATTTCCTTACTATCCTGTGCACGTTTAGACCAAAAAAAGCCAACTCTCAGCATTCCCGAGCTGAGAGTTTTAGGACTTTTTTCTGTCTAAACATGCATACGATTGCACCCTTAGCTCGATTATTTAGACACAGTCATTTGTTATTAAATCTACAAGCATTCATTTTCTTAAGTCTGATTCCAGTGATATTTTTTGACATGTTCAAGTCACTATGCAATGTTTATACTGTTTCGCTTTTGCATAGTGACTATTCCATTTGACTGTGATGCAATGACAGGTGGTATTTACTGCCGTGGGTGTGGTAAATTACTGTGGTACAATACATTTGGTCTTATTTTTTGCTCCTGGGTTTTGAACCAAACCACACAGAAATATCATATCTGAAAGATTATGGGTATAGTCTATGAAGCAGTATCTTGACATTCATTGGGCTACATAAGGCAGTATCCAGTGCAACTTGAGTTACCTATTAGTGGCGGTGACACTAGCTACCTATTAGCTACCAAGCCATATTCAAGATCTTTCTGTTGGCATAATAAAACCCTGAGTAGCTTGGGACTAGATTACTTGGCAGATCACCTTGCCTGATATAGTCCTGTGTGATCACTAAGTTCATTGGAGGAGGCCTTGCTGGTTGTACCATGATCTGCAAATTGCCATCTGGTGGCAACCCAGAAGTGGGCCTTCTCTGTGGTGGCTCCCGCCTTATGCCAACTGTGAAATGTTTTAGGCACCTGTTAAGGACCCATCTCTTTACCCAAGCCTTTCCTGAATTATTCTGCTACCCTGTTGGGATCATAGGAAGCTGCATTATACTGAATCAGACCATTGGTCCATCTAACCCAGTACTGTCGACACTGACTGACAGTGGCTCCCCAGAGTTTCAGGCAGGAATTTTTCCATCTCCCTACCTGGAGATGCCAGGAGTTGAACCTGGGACCTTCTGTGTGCAAAGCATGTGCTCTGCCACTGAGCTATGATCACTCTGTCCTGTTAGTCTGCTTAATTATGTATTGTAATCTGTTTCTGTAAACCGCTTAGAGGTATCCTTTGATATGGTAAGTGGTATATACATTGATTTAACAATCATAATCATAATTAATGATAATAATGTACAGTCAGGGCCAGAAATATTGGAACAAGGATAACAGTTTTGGCACTTGGCCTTTGTAGACCACCACATTGAACTTGAAGGGAAACACACCCAGAAGGGAGCGAAGTCAGGACTTTGAGCTGTAATTCAAGGGGTTTGACAAAAGTGGGGCACTAACCATTCAGGAAGGACAGCCAGTGGCATACACCCCCCCCCCAATCATTGGTGGCTCATAAGTAATGGAACGAATGGCTGACAAGCAGCTGCATGGCCAGGTGTGGCCTCTTTCCTGGATACTCCATGACCAATCAAGCAAATAAAAGGCCTGGATGTGGTTCTGAGTGTTACATGTGCATTTGGTAGCTGTTCACTGGAACTCCCAACATGAGGTCCAAAGAGGTGTCCATGGAGTGAAGGAGGCCATCATTAGGCTGAGGAAACAAAATAAACCCATCAGAGAGATAGCAAAAACATTGGGAGTGGCCAACACAACAGTTTGGAACATCCTGAAAAAGAAGGAATTAACTGGCAAGTTCAGCAACAGCAAAAGGCCTGGAAGACCACGGAAGACAACTAAAGTGGATGACCACAGAATTCTGCTCATGGTGAAGAGGAACCCTTTCACAACATCTAGCCAGGTCAAGAACACTCTTGCGGAGGTAGGCATGTCATTGTCAACATCTACAATCAAGAGACGGCTTTATGAATGTAAATACAGAGGCTTCACAACAAGGTGCAAACCACTGGTAACGCTCAAGAACAGAAAGGCCAGATTAGCCTTTGCCAGCAAACACCTAAAAAAGCCTGCTCAGTTCTGGAATAAGATTCTTTGGACTGATGAAACCAAGATTAACTGATGGGAAGAGAAAAGTATGGAGAAGGAAAGGAACAGCTCATGATCCAAAGCATACCACATCATCTGTCAAACATGGTGGAGGCAGTGTTATGGCATGGGCATGTATGGCTGCCAGTGATGACCTGACTGCTGATAAAAGCAGCGGGATGAATTCTGAAGTGTATAGGGCTATACTTTCTGCTCAGATTCAGCCGAATGCTGCCAAACTGATAGGATGCCGCTTCATACTGCAGATGGATAATGTCCCAAAACATACAGGAAAAGCTCCCCAAGAGTTTCTGAAGGCAAAGAAGTGGGATGTTCTTCACTGGCCAAGTCAGTCACCTGATCTCAACCCAATAGAGCATGCTTTTCACTTCCTGAAGACAAGATTGAAGGCAGAAAGACTCACAAACAAGCAGCAGCTGAAGGCAGCTGCAGTAAAGGCCTGGCAAAGCATCTCAAGGGAGGACACTCAGCATTTGGTCATGTCCATGGGCTCCAGACTTCAGGCAGTCATTGACTGCAAAGAATTTTCATCCAGGTATTAAAGGCGATCCTTAAGTTTGAAATGATGTTGGTTTGTTCCACTACTTATGAGCCACCAATGCTGGGTGTGTGTGTATGCCACTGGCTGTCCTTCCTGAATGGTTAGTGCCCCACTTTGGTCAAACCCCTTGAATTACAGCTGAAAGTCCTGCCTTCGCTTCCATCTGGGTGAGTTTCCTTTCAACTTCAATGTGGTGGTGTACAGAGGCCAACTGCCAAAACAGTTATCCTTGTTCCAATATTTCTGGCCCTGACTGTAACTTACATTGTGCTAGCATGAGGGACCTCTAGTGCAACATGAATAGTATTAGCTGGCATAATGGGATTTCCCAGAAAACCTGCAGCTCCAGCTAACGCTATTAGCATTATGCTAGAGGTCCCTTACGGTAGCACAATATCATTGACGTTAGTGCTTGTGTCACCTTGGATACTGCCACAAAGTGGAATTGGATTATTGAGCTTTGGGTTGTGCTGTGGTTTTGTTTCAGTGGAGCTCTAATATATTTCTTCTGTTCCACTTGATGAAATGTCAAGCTAGACCCTTGTTACTCTCAGTGTCTCCAGGGCACCATTTATTATCAGATATGCAAAGATCCCATGGACTTATTCTGGAGTTAGGAGTACTATTTCTGAAGAGGTTAATACCATTTCTGAATAGAGGTTAATAGCAAAGCCTTCCTCTTTAGACTAAGAGGCTGGCAAAGGAGAACAAGGTAGGAAACATTTGATATGATCTCTGTGTTGCTATAATGAAGTGGAATGTTTCGATATAAAACCAGAACAGCACCACTGAGAAATAAGAGGGAGATAGGAGCATGCTCGGGTGAACCCTGAGTTATGCAGAAGTACAAAACATTTCTTTTTTTACCCCAAAGGGGGAAATTCTCCCTCCCCCCTGAAAAAAATGGCTCAGTGAGGGCAAAATAAGATCAGTGGTGTCTGGTAGCCACGGAATGTTGAGTCTCAATTGGAAAAAATAAAAGGGCAACTAAGTAGTGGAGTGACTTGGCCCTTCTCAAGCCTCTAACAGCTTTCTAGTATCCTGGAGAAGGGCATCGCTGGTGGCGGGTGGGGAGGATACACTGCATCTTCTTGTTGGAGATGCCACTGGTAGATTGGCTAATGACAAATAATGTTAAACGGGAGTTTATACTACATTGCTGCAGTATAAATTAGTGTTGCAAAATGACTAAAATTCTTCCTCAAAAATGTCCATAAAAACTAGGAGCAGGCTCAGAATTAGCAAAAGTGAAGAACAGATACATCTTTGGGTGACAAGTTGAAGATGCCTCTGTTGGTGTAAACACCCAACCTGAACAGTTGCTGCCTTATGTTGTTGCCCTAGGAATATCCAGGAAAGCATGAACCCAGAAGATGAGGTGGATGAGTTTCTAGGACGTGCTATTGATGCCAGAAGCATTGACCGGTTACGTTCTGAACATGTTCGCAAGTTTCTGTTAACATTCAGGGAGCTTGACTTGGAGAAGAAGGTAATGTTCCACAAGAAGATGCATCTCTGTGGAGATGAGCTCATTTGTAAGAGAAAAATTAGGCACAATGGCAGCAAATCCGGGTCTTTAAACATAGGTCAATGTTAATCATTTGTAAAGCTCAATAACTTGTGAAACTCAAAAGAGGCACATGGATGGGGTGCATAGAACCACCTCCACCCCACAAGCTCTCACTGCGTTTAACTCCCACATTCCCTCTCCTGCATCTGCTTTTTTCTCATCTGGGTTCATTTCCAGCATTGGAACTCACTGGGGAGAGTGGGTAAGATGTGACTATGGGCTTCTTCACACTGAGCTTTTATCCTGTTATTGAGATTGGTTACTCACGGAAGTTTGCAGGTCCTTTAGATGACCTCCAGGGCATCTCCCGCACTTCATTCCATTTTTTAATGATTGGAGACAATGAGCTATCAAATTACAGCACTTGAGTTCTGCTTGAGTTCCCTCCATGAAAGGAGGAAAACCAGCAATAAGAGACCACAGCGCCATCTAGTGGCCGTATAATGAAACATATGGAAGACTCAGATAAGGAGGGGGAAGGAGGGAGGGAAAGGAGGCACGTGTAAAGGGAGTCCATTGTGATCCTGCATTTAAAATGGAAGCAGAAAGCCCCCTTTTAAATGTGGGAATTTAGGCTGGTGTAGAGATGCTCTATGAGAGCTGGACTCAGGGCTGGGGATGTGGGAGGATTTCATACCCCATTGGTACTTTAAATCACAACTCGCCCATCCTCACTTTTCCCATGACTTGGGCAGAGCCATATTGAAAGGTTTGGGTCTCCAGTGTCATGTCTAAGTTGACCCTCAGTTTCATTTTTCTCCAGACCAAACATTGATACTTGAATTTACTCCCTATGCACTGGGGAACATACTGTGTATGTCAACTCTATTGTGGTGCCGTGGTTAGAGTGTTGGACTGGGACTCAGGAGATCCAGGTTCTAGTCCCCACTCGGCCATGAAGCTCACTGGGTAACTTTGGGCCAGTCACTGACTCTCAGCTTAACCTACCTCACAAGGTTGTTGTGAGGATGAAATGGAGAGGAGGAGGACTATGCAAGCCACCTTGGGTTCCTTGCAAGAGGGAAAAAGGCAGGATATAAATGCATTAATAATAAGTAAAATGGAACTTGGGCAATATTTTACACAGTAATGTCTCTCAAACGTCTCCCAGACAACATGCAACAAGCATGTAATCAACTGGAGGGTTATGGGAAAAAGTCTTTCTAAATGAATTTTAGCTGGCTTTCAGATTTCTTTATTGCGTTGGCACTGGGCTGTCAGCACATTTGTTCAGGTAAGGGACATCTGATGAGCAGCTATTCTTGAAGCTTGGATTATGATATATAATTCATTATTCCTAACAAGAATGTTCTGATGAGGGCCTTTGCGTCCATTTTGTCACCATTTCTCTCTGGCCATTAGAGAAAAGTTACTTTTTTTAATTAGTTAGATTTTTGTGTGCAAACAGGGCCCTTTCCTGGTTGTTCTATGTGGGTGGCACCATGAAGGACATTTTCATAGGGGCTTTGAAGAAGGTGATCTTGGCACTGGATACACGTAGGTTGTGTGTGAGGTCTGTGTCCTCCTTTACAAGCAGTTCTAGTGTATTAATTCATAGGGATGCCTATGAAGGCAGTCTGAGATAATTTCCATGGCAGACACCCCTGTTGCCAATCTGAAGCAATGGAAGCTAACAGTATAGCAAACAGGGCAAAGACAAAGCTGTTAAGAAATGCAAGTTATATAAGGTAGGACTGTGGCTCTCCAGATGTTTTGAACTATCATTCCTGACCTTGCTGGCTGGGAGGGATGGAGTTGGAGTCCTAACAATATCTAGAGGGCTACAAGTCCCCCCTCCCAGGGGACTTTAATTTGGAAATTCAGTGCCTAACGAACAGTTTCTTTCCTTGCAGTACTCCAAACAGGTGGATGATCGATTTGGTGCATATGTGGCTTGTGCCTCTCTAGTCTTCCTCTTCATCTGCTTTGTTCAAATCACAATTGTGCCACAGTAAGTAGACCTTTGTACCTTTCCTTGTATTATCTGTCTTCCTTTTTATTATGTCTGGCTTCATTGCGCTTAAAGTGAAGTAAGTCATTTTCAATCATGCATGCCTGTGTGACAAACTAGAGATGTGAAGGCCTGGGAAAAGAATGGAGAAATTTGCGGGGGGGGGGGGGTGTCCATTTTTTTCCCAAGGAACGTTGTTTTTTTCTGAAAAATTAGAAAAATTGAACAGCTTTAGATTATGAACTACTTTCTTTTAAGATTTAGGACAAGGTGTTTATATATTGTTACCCAGCCTTTACTCCCCCCGCAAATGATTTCTAAAAACTATGTAATAAGAACACTTTTATAGAAAGACTAGAGATGTAAAACATCTGGAAATAATGAAGCCATGTGGGAAAATGTTTTTTTTAATCCTCTATGTAAGATTTCCAGCATAATTATTTCTTTCATTCCTTATTAAAATGATTGATCTAAAGTATCTTTTACTGATAGACACTTATGCTCAGTTTCCCAACATGTTTCTGGGCTTGTTCTGATTAGAATGCTGTAGCAGTCAATCAGTGCAGTTCTACTCTAAAACCTACATATGAAAAAAAAAAATGTTATCCTGCCACTGTCACCAGATGCAACAGAACAGCAAGTGGTTTATCTCACCTATGTTTCTTCTTTTTAATTAACTTTGACGCTTTGTCTATAGAACACTTCCACAGTTTTTGATAAACTTCTCAATTAGACCTCACCACTAGGGAATGCTGTCTCAGCTATAAAACCTTTTTAACTGCTGCCACTAGAATAAACCCCCACTACCTAAAAGAAACTCAGTAGCCTGGTTCCTATGGCATAGGCATGGGATTGACACTACCACTAGAGACAGCTTTTCAAAATGAACAAAAAATAAGATGTTGATTAATGGAAATTATTTATAAAAGTGAACAAAATGTCACTCTTCAAATAATACTTTGAGATTGCTTAAAGGTTCTTAAATTAAATGTGATTGCTAACCATACCTAAGCGGAGTGAGTCTTTCCCAGCTAAATAAAATATCAATAGCTTTTCAGATCAGAGTTCCCTAAGCTCCACCCGACAAACAGAAACAGGTTTAGGAATTTCCCTAAACTTCCTTACAAATAGGAACAGATGTGGTATACCAGTCTTCCTCTGTCTCCGGTTCTTCCTGCTTCTTCTGGCTTCTAGGATGATTCAGATGTTTCAGGGACTACTTGCCGATGTTTCCTCTGGTCAGACATTAAATAGGAGCCTAAAATATGTTATGTATATCTTGGTTTACTTATAAAATGACCTTGTTTGGTACTTTAAATATAAAAGTATAGTTTATTCAGGCAATAATTTCAAATTTACTAACTGGGTTTACTTCTAAAAGTTTTAAAATATGATGATAATTTTATGAAGAAACCAAGTTATACATAAAATAATTTTAGGAACAGAAAGGCTGCTTTATGTTCCTAAAGCAGCCCTCCCAACCTGGTGCCCTCTAGATGTTTTTAATTACAATGCCCAGCATTCCTGACCATTGGCCATGCTGCCTGAGGCTGATAGGAACTCAAGTCCAAAATATCAGGAGGGCATCAGGTTGGGGAAGGCTGTCTTAAAGCAACAAGGTGACTTTAGATCTGTGAAGTGCACAAAAAATAAATAAATGAGAATTGTGTATTGTTTTTATTTTCCCCAAAATTTCCGTTTTTTTCTGGGGAAAGCTTGGGGGGGGGAAAGTGTGGGTTTTTTCCATGGACTCAAAACTTCCAGACGTTTTACATCTCTATGACAAACACAATTCTTATGGTTCATATTCATTTGCTTTGGCACTGTCATGCAACATTGGTTATTGCTGTACCATTGTACTTCATGGTTATGTACTTCTGTTTTGGAGGAACCTGGGTTCGTGTATTTTCATATAATATCGCAGGAAAAGGATCAATGGTTGTCTGCCGAGGGTATCATGCTTTTGTAAGAGAGGACAATATGCACAGGAAGAAAACACAACCCCTGCCTTTAAAATGAACGCAGCTTTGATCATTAGTCATAAACGTGCGCACCTGATGTGTTTGATTCTGAATCCAATATTTAGCTTTTGTAAAGGGCGGGGGGTGTTTCATAGATATGGAAGGAGAAGTAGCCTAGGGTGGGAAGATAGTTAAGAGAACCTGACTGGGAGCTATGAGAAGGGAACAGGGAATCATAACAGTCATAGAAGCATCATCTTCTGGACTATAGACCCCAACTGCCCCAGTTCAGTGGTTCCTTCCCGGTGTGGATGTACAGAGCTCCCCTGTCTGTAGGACCATCCGCATTCACTTGACCAGAGTGAAAAGCTGTACATATATGGTGTACATAGGTAACAGAAATTCTCTGCATTAGCAAATGTATCAAAGATGCCTAGAAAATATAGGTAGCAACTTCATCTTGAGTGCAGCTGCACAGGTATGGAATACAAAGGTTCTTGGATCAGTGCAACTTCATGAGTTGCAGCTTATCACCTTGCTCTAGTGCTTTCACTGGGCCCTTCCTCCCGTGTTGGGACAGTAGCAGCCACCATTGCTAGGCCAGCACTTGAGAGAAACACCAGTAGTTTTGCCATTCAGGCAGGGCGGGCACCATGTTTGAGTGAGCCCTGGGCAAGGTGCCCTCTGGGAGCCACCAAATTCCACACTGGTGCCCCCTTCCTTAAGCTTAGCAAGCAGCAGGAGGTAGCACTGGGCAAGGCTGCAGCACCGGGCAAGCCTTCATTTCTGCAGAATTTCCATGGGCCCCTGCATTTGCCCACCATGCCAAGTGCTGACGCTGAGCCTGCATTCAAGGGGCAATATCTGATCTGCAGTACCTTTTGGAGACATGGATGACTTGCAGAAGGAAGCAGCACGACTGATGGGACCTTGTTCGGCATCTTAGGAGCCACTGGAGTAGTCTTTGCTGCCAGTAAATCTTTACAGTAAGGAGTTGGAAGGATTTATAAATGTATGCAAGGCAGTTTAGTAAAGCTTGTTCTTGTTTTGCCCTATGCTAGACACCCAATTTATAACTGCAGGGCTTTATCCCAAGCAGGGACCAAGGAGAAGAGGTGCCCTCTGTCTTCACTGATGGGGATCACTGGGCACCAACAGAAGCAGAGTCAGGTGGAGGCACACAGCTAGTGAACACCCAAAAGCACACCGCAACACACACACGCGCACACATTAAGGCATTGAGTCTTGCCTGGGTTTATGTCCAGGCCACTGTTCAAGAAATGAACCTGGCATTATCTATAATCATGGCTTTCTTTTATAGCTAGCAGTCCATGTGCCAACATTATTTATTTCAAAGATTTATAAGTCGCCTTTTAGGGAAAGCCCTCCCAAGGCAGTGTAGAACAGAAAATAATTTCAATTTTCAATTCAATAAAGCTTTTATTGTTTCAACCAATGGTTACAACAAGCATACAAAAAACATAGATGACTAAAATCAGATAAAACATATGTTACATGTTTTTAATCAGTTTGCAGAGTCAAAAGCTTTACTCTATAGCTTTGGGCTGCAGAGGCCAGTGCCAGGAGAATTGGCTTATTATGATATGTAAACAAAATATCTGATCTGTCTGGATCAGACAAGATAAACTTTTACAGAACATAATAAAATAATTCTAAAAACAGAAAATCAAAATTAACTGTTAAAACCAAATAGTACCATATAATATATACAATAGGCTCATTAGAGTCCTAACTCTACTATAGGCCAAGGTAGACAGGAGAGTCTTTAGGGCCAGATTGAAGGCCTGTAATGATGGGGCCTGGTGGACATCAACAGTTCCACAAGTGAGGGGCCACTACCAAGAAGGTTTATGTTTATATAACTTTTTTCCTTCTGGATTATGTTTATATAACTTTTTTCCTTTTCTAATTGGAAAAACCCACTTCTTTGTTTAACTGTGATTTCATAAATTCATTCATTCAAGATTACACATATGTGATCAAAGCATTAAGTACAAAATAAGATAAGATGGTTAATAACACAAGATAGAATTACTAATATTTACATTACCCACATCTGATATCCTGCCTAATTCATTGATATACACATCAACATCCATGAATAAATATAAACATAATAATACCAGTAAATACAATCATTTCATGCTATATGCCAATCTTAAAAATATCAAGTCACTTCCAATATGTAATTAAACAAAATGAGAGATAGATAGATAGATAGATAGATAGAGATATTTTTAAACTTAACAAAATGACCTAGTTAGCTTTCAATGGAACTAGGCTACAGCCCTTTTGCAGCTATTCGGGCTCTCCTCCAGAATGTGCATGTGGCAGGTGGGGGCAGGCTCTCTCCTCACTCTCTGATCATTCGTTGGTATATTTGGAACATGCCTACACATGTACACATGCAACATGTACTGCACATGCAACCTGACTACACTTGCACACACCTTTCCAAGTGATCAGGAACCTTGCCCCCTGCTTGCATGCTTACACATAGGCACGTTATAGAGATGTCAATATATATACGCGTGTGCATGCATAGGCACCTTACCAGTGAACGTGCATATGGTGAGGGCGGAACTTCTGTCGCAATGCCACTTCTAGGAGAGCCTGAAAGGGCTAAATGTTTTCAAATGGGAATGACTTTACTTTCAAAGGCCTTGTTTACTTCTGTAATTGCCCTTCATTTAATTGTGGCTTATGCAAGAGGATGTGGATGTCCTGCGCAGAGATGCATTTCTATTTTGTATATATGGGATAGAAATAGCAATAGGAGACCCACCCCTCCCTATGCACCTCTGGGCAGCTTCCAAGTTGGGAAATGAGGGAGGAAGTGCCCAAAATGAATTACGCCCCCCCCCCCAATTCAGGAGCTGACTTCAGGAAGTGGGCGGGGCGGGGGAGAAGCCACATATCAGGGATGCATTACCTCACTTCCTCCCCTCCCAGTTCAAGGGTTGTGCGGTGAAATGTTGACTTGCAACATTTATCCCTACCCCCATCCATCCACCAACCAAGGAGATGGGTTCAGTAGTGGGGGGGGGGTGAGGAAGAGTGAGTGAGAGGGAGATATTCAGGAATGAGGGGTAGGAAGGGATGCTGCCAGAGTGCTGGAAATGGTACTGGCTTGAGCCCTCCCCCCTCCAAAAAATGCCCATATGCTCTACCCTGCCTGCGAAACTTGACATGAACATCTTGGAGGCTTTAGATCACAGGTCTGCGATTTCCATTATTCTTCAGTCATGATGACTTACTCAAAATTTGTCGCTTTACTGACTTTTTACAGAAACTGCCTAGTAATCACAGAAACACCCATTGTATGCAATGTTGGAAATGTATCCTGTGCATGTATTGCTGAACCTGAGACAAGGTCTGAACCTGAACTCTCAGAAAAAAGAATAGACCCCAGTTTTATCATTGATGTGTTATGTTTTATATAAAGCCCCTGACATTTAAAGTGGCATGGCAATTATCCCTGAAAGCAACCCTTTACCTAGAACACACGTGTGTGTGTAGCCCTATGCAGGTGTTTGCCTGCACGGGTGTAGAGCTAAAGCGGGGAGGGAGATGTGCACACATGTAAGCCCTGCCCCCGGTATCCCTATGCACCCAGCCACCTCAGAAGTGCTGTGCAAACTCATTCAGTTAAATGCAGTTTCAGAGCTCCTGATAAGGCAGGGTTTCCAATCACGGGAGCTCTCTAAGTGCATTCAACTAAACACAGTTACAGCACCCTTTTCAGATCTTTGCATTCAACATGGGAAGGTATAAAAAGCAGCTGTGCATGTAGGGACATTAGAGGGTAGGACTTACATGCACACCCATGCCCATGTCCCCCTCCCTACTTTAGCCCCTATGCATGTGCAGATGAATGCCTGCATAGGGCTTGTGTGTGCGTGTGTGTTTGTGTTTGTACATACACACACAAACTTGCATTTTTTTCTATATAATAAATCACAAAAAATAAAAATGAGAATAAAAAGAAGAAGCCATAAAATAACACAGTACATTGCCATCATGATTAGGATGCAAGTTACCTTCATGGAAATACAGAGCAATATCCAGTGCTGTCCCTGTATTAGTGGAACTTACCACGAGTGCAAGAGCAAGCTAGCAGATCCTTAAGCGAATGGAAATGAGCCAAAATGCTCATTGGGTAGGTCAGAAGGGAACTCTGCTGACCTGTCCCATTCTGAAAACAAGTCTTTCTGCTTGTTTCCGGAGTTGCTTTAGGAAGCGCTAGCAGTGGGTCCCACTGGCACAACAGAAACAGCAGGAGCACTGCAGCAGTATAGGATACTGCCCATTATCACCTTACATTTCTTTACCAGTAATAAACCAGAAAGCTCCATATTGTGAGGGAGGTTGAGCTACTTGAACCCCCTCTACATACGATAAAACACTCACCACTTAACTAGACCCAGGGCCAGTTGAATGCTGTCATCATAAGAAATTTTTATAGTGCTAAGGCCATCATTATTCAATGCAGAACATCAAAGCATAAACCCAAGTGGCCTAATATGTTTAATTTAAAGTTATTTCATCCATTCGATAATGCTAATAAATGCAATAGAATTAAAAAGAAATGCTTTTTATTTTGATTGTTAAACATCCCAATGCCCTTTCACTCACTGGCTAGAACACTTTAAGGCAAAAGCAGGTTTCTTACTGAGCAATTGATAGACCATTACCTGCACTTTAACTTCAAGGAAAAAAGCATGCTGCAAAGTAGCTGAATCAGCTTCAGAGTTGTAGAGGAGTGTGGCTCACAACAGTTCCCCTAGAACCATCAGCAGTGAATTTCTTAGCCTGAATCCTATTCTCCTTTTGTAACCTGGAAATATACCACTCCTTCACCTTTCTTTCATTATGCCACAGCAGCCATTTTATATCCCTGGACCTTGGCTTCTAGTCATTGAATGTTCACCATGAGAAGAGGGGTGGGGCATGAAGGAAGCTGACCCAAATTCCATGGCCTAAATAAGTGAATACATGACAAGCAAACTAGAGGTTTCGGTTACAGACATAATTGTCTCCCTTGTCAAAAAGCCCTACTTAAACAGTTTTTGTGTTTAAGCAGCCACCAGGCTCTTCACTTGAACAAGAATGAAGATTTAAATAACAGTTAGAAAAATGTGTGGCTCTTTCCATATGTGGAAAAGTCAGCATCAATGTGAGATGGCAACTGTTGGCTTTTCTACATATGAAGTGGACTTTCCAGTCTTCCTGTTGGTCCAAGAAACATGTTCATGTTTGAAGCTATTTTGGCAAAGTATATGCTTGAAAATGAGTCTCTCTGATGTGCAACACGTGTCTTCTGGTGCCAGGATTTAGTGGCTCCTCAGGGATATACACCTTGGTAGTCTAATCTTTCTGCCTGCTACTTTCCTCTGCCTTATGTTTTACTGCCTTGCAGTCTCTTCCCTTTTGCCCTCTGTACATCCCTTCCCTTTCTCAGGATATGTTCCCTTCTTTGTTGTTGTTGTTCAGTCGTTCAGTCATGTCCGACTCTTCGTGACCCCATGGACCATAGCACGCCAGGCCTTCCTGTCCTGCGCACTCTCCCGGAGTGTGCTCAGGTTCATATTCATTGCATCGGTGATGCTATCTAGCCATCTCATCCTCTGCCGTCCCCTTCTCCTTTTGCCTTCAGTCTTTCCCAGCATCAGGGTCTTTTCCAGAGAGTTTTCTCTTCGCATTAGGTGGCCAAAATATTTGAGCTTCAGCTTCAGTATCTGTCCTTCCAATGAGCACTCAGGGTTGATTAGCATTCTTGAATGAATACCCCTCATTCAGAAACTACTCCTCTTTCCTGGAGACTCAAGGGCAGCTTCACCTGGGCACTTAACATGCTCTAATCCATGGATTGTGTTTGTATGGTATCATATATGTTAGTGTACATCTTTTGCTTTTATTGCCAGACATTACCAGCAACCCACTTATAGGTAATGTGCCAGTTAAAAATAGCCTCAAGGCTCTTTTCAGTGATGGCTTATCTGAAAACATATTAAAATAACCCTTTTCGACACATACGTAAGGCCAAACTAGACATGATGCAGGAGATCCTTGGTTAGGATACCCAGGTTTTTTGCTTGCCAGTTGGCAATTCTATCTCCTCTCACCGTGTCGCTTTGCCATTACACGTGTGGATAACCTGCGGCCCTCCAGATGTTTCAGCCTACAATCTCATCAGCCGTAGCTAGCATAGCCAATGGTGAGGCATTGTGGGAGTTATAGGCCAAAACATCTGGAGAGCCACAAGTTGTCCATCCCTGCCTTATAATAAAGAAAAGAAATATAACTCACTTAGAGCTCAGAGATGGCAGGAAGGAAAAACTTGAGGTTTTGTGGAACACTCAGAATGAAAGAGTCCCCAGTGGCTGCCAGTTTCCTCAGCACGGAAGTACATTGGGTATGGCTGGCCATTTACAGGAACAAGGAACAAGATAGTAGATTTGATCACTCACTTCTCCACAGCCCATGTTAATCAGCAGCCCCAGGCACACTCACTGACAGGGATAATGACCAGCATGTCAGAAGGAGATTTTTCAAGTACCACAGCTTTAAGTAACTATCTGCCTCTGTAGATAATGTGCATACTCTTGGCTAGCTCTGCTGATCAATATGGCCTGCAGAAAAGATGGGGTTTGTTTTCTCTTCATTAATTACAAGCATAACTAAGTAGATAGTGTGAAAAAAAGATCTTTGGGGGTATGTGATCAGTTGCATGTGCTGTTTAATTTGTCCTTCTGTAGTACTTAATACCTTGCGTTTTTCTTCTTCATTTGTGAAAAACATTTTGCATCTTGTACATAGTGCTAGGAAGAAAGTGCTTGCAGAACCAATCTGTGATAAAGGTCCCAGCTGGTAAAGAGTTCGCTTTTTTATTTGTTTGCTTGTTTGTTTAAATGCTATTTCGATTGATTTCAAGTGATCTCTTTTCAGTTGATCATGAAATTCAGGGAGAGGTTTAAACATACTTGTTACAAATTTTGCATATTGGCTAAGAGTCAGCTCTAGGAAGTTCTCACTTGGCTTTAACTTGGGCAAAGCTCCCATCATCAAGTTCATTTCAGGTGAGTGGAAATTTTGCCTGATAAATAAATAAATCCAGACATGGCCTAAAGGTTCAGTCTTAGCTATCTATGGGAAAACTAGTCTCACCCTTACTGCTGCTGTGGAACCCCTAATTTGAACCCCTGCAGAGCCAGGGCCTGCAGGAGAAGCCACCACCACCACCAGGGAAGAGGCGCGCCTGCTGCTGCTGGGCCTGCTGCTGCTGCCGCCACCGCCACCACCACCACCAGGCCTTCCCTGTGGACTTCTGCCTGGCAGACTGCTAGTCCCTGCAGTACCAGGCCCCCAGGTACTGAGCCAGCTGTGCTGCTCCACCTGCCCCTCCCTGGAGGGGCTACATAAGCTGGCTGGCTGAGGTGGCTGTGGAGAGCCAGGGCCTGCAGGAGAAGCCGCCACCACAACCACCACCACCACCGGGGAAGAGGCGCGCCTGCTGCTGCTGGGCCTGCTGCTGCCGCCGCCACCACCACCACCACCACCACCACCACCAGGCCTTCCCTGTGGACTCCGGCGTGGCATTATTTTTAAGGGGATTTTTTTAATTGTTTTTTTGTTGCTGTTGTTTTTTCTGGGGGATTTTGTTGTGTTTTTAGGGGTGGGTAGCCTGCCTGATAGGCGGGAGCAAGGGGGCATGTGTCCACCCGATGGAGGCAGTGGGGGGAGTGTTGGGGGCCAGAAGATACCGAGGCTGGGCGGCAGGCGCTGGCGGAGCGCTAGGGGCAGGCCATGCCAGGTAAGGGGAACAAGGGAGAGATGTGTAGTATCTGTCCCCTGCTCCGGGCCTGTCCAGAGCCAAAGGATGGCTGGGGGAGGCGTGACCCCATCTTCTGGCCTTCGTTTGCTGCTCTGCAATGCCAGGTCTGTTACCCAGAAAACCTCCCTCATCCGTGACATGATCCTGGATGAGGGTGCAGACCTGGCATGTATTACGGAGACCTGGCTGGCCGAGGCTGCTGCTCCAACCCTTGTAGCCATGTGTCCAGCCGGATTTTCGTGTGCACAGCAGCCGAGGGCTGAGGATCGGGGAGGGGGAGTGGCTGTTATCTACCAAGAGTCCTTGGTCTTCACCAGAACCCCTCTCCGGGAGACCAAGGTTGCTGAGTGCATGTACTGGAGGTTGGGCCCGAAGGGCAGTCTGGGGATTCTGCTCGTGTACCGTCCACCCCGCTGCACGACTGACTTCCTGGCCGAGGTGCTTGAGGTGGTCTCTGATGTGCGTGTACAGTCCCCTAACTTATTGGTGTTGGGGGACTTCAACATACATTTGGAGGCCATCCTCACAGGAGCACCTCGGGACTTCATGGAGACCATGGCCTCCTGGGAGCTGCACCATATTCTAACTGGGCCCACCCATGTAGCCGGTCATGCACTAGACCTTGTGTTTGTTTCTGGAGAAGTGGGGAGTGATCTGGAAGTCGGGGGTATATCCACCACCCCCTTGTCATGGTCAGATCACTATCTGGTGACGTTGGACTTCTCAGTTCCACAACCCCTCCGCAGGGGTGGAGGACCCATTAAAATGGTCCGCCCCAGGCGTCTTATGGATCCAAATGGATTCCTGAATACGCTTGGGGATTCTCTGGGGCATGCCAACGGCCACTCGGTCGAGACCCTGGTGGGTGGCTGGAATGCTGCAATCACTGGGGCATTAGATCAGGTGGCTCCGAAACGCCCTCTCCCCCTGAACAGGGCTCAGACTGCACCATGATTCAATCCGCGGTTATGAGCTCTGAAACAGGAGGTGAGACGGCTAGAGCGCCGGTGGCCGAAGTCTCGCTCCAAAGACGATCAGACACGGGCTAGAGCTGTATCTTCAGCCTATCACGTGGCAGTGAAGGCAGCAAAAAAGGAATATTATGCTGCCTCCATCGCGTCTGCAGAGTGCTGTCCCAGGAGGCTGTTCCAAGTGGTCTGGAGCCTGGTCGGTCTTGTGGCTCCGGAACCACTGGAGCATTCTAAGGCCTCCTGTGAGGCCTTGGCAAGGCAGTTTGCAGATAAAATTGATCAGATTCGGTGTGTTACTCTGCACGCTGTGGATACAGTTAGTGAGCAAGCGGCCTGTGGCAAACCGGTTTTGTGGGATCGGTTCCAGCTTCTTCCTCCTGATGAAGTGGACAAGGTGCTTTCATCTGTACGGCCGACCACCTGCTTACTTGATCCTTGCCCATCGTGGCTCATTATGGGCTGCAGAGAGAGGCTGGGTGAGGGGATCAAGGCGGTGGTGAACGCCTCCCTTGAGGAGGGAGTGATGCCATCAGCCCTCAAGGAGGCAGTGATAAGACCGCTCTTAAAGAAGCCCTCCTTGGATCCTCAAGTTCTGAACAACTTTCGCCCAGTCTCAAATCTGCCATTTTTGGGCAAGGTGATTGAGCAGGTGGTTGCGGTGCAGTTGAAGGCACACTTGGAAGAAACTGATGATCTAGACCCATTTCAGTCGGGCTTCAGGCCTGGGCATGGGACAGAAACGGCCTTGGTCGCCTTGGTAGATGATATGAGAAGGACTCTGGATAGGGGTGAATGCTCCTTCCTTGTTCTCCTCGACCTCTCAGCGGCTTTTGATACCGTTGATCACGGTATCCTCCTGGACCGCCTGGAGGGGTTGGGCATTGGGGACACCGCATTGTGGTGGTTCCGGTCCTTCCTCTCCGGCAGGTACCAGAGGGTAGCACTGGGAGAGGAGGTTTCGGACCCGTGGCCACTTACTTGTGGGGTGCCACAGGGTTCCATCCTCTCCCCGATGCTATTTAACATCTATGTGAAGCCGCTGGGGGCTATCATCAGGAGGTTTGGGGTGCAGTCTCATCAATATGCGGATGAGACGCAGCTCTACCTCTCATTCAAATCTTCACCAAGGTTGGCCGTAGAATCCCTGTCCAAATGTCTGGAGACGGTGAGTGGCTGGATGGGGAGGAATAAGCTGAAGCTGAACCCTGACAAGACCGAGGTACTTTTGGTGGGAGACAAGAGGAGGCTGGGGGATGTTGACCTGGTGTTGAATGGGGTACGGCTACCCTTGAAAGACCAGGTCCGCAGCCTGGGGGTCATTTTGGACTCCCAGCTGTCCATGGAGGCTCAGGTGTCAGCTGTGAGCCGGACAGCGCTGTATCAACTCCATCTGATACGGCAGCTGCGCCCTTTCCTTCCCGACCATCTGCTCCCATCGGTAGTACATGCCCTGGTCTCCTCTCGTTTAGACTACTGTAATGCGCTCTACGTGGGGTTACCCTTGAAGACGGTTCGGAAACTGCAGCTGGTACAGAACGCGGCGGCTCGCCTGATTAAAGGCAGCCGCCGGCGAGATCATATCACTCCAGTGCTGAAGGAGTTGCACTGGTTACCAGTTGTTTTCCGGGCCAAATTCAAGGTGTTGGTTTTGACCTTTAAAACCCTATATGGTTCCGGCCCAGCCTATCTTAAGGAGCGCCTCCAGCAGCACCAGACAGGCCGCTTAACAAGATCAGCCTCGGATGGCCTTCTGTCTGTCCCATCAGCCAGGACAGCTAGACTGGTGGGGACGAGGGAGAGGGCCTTTTCTGTGGTGGCCCCCAATATGTGGAACTCCCTCCCTAGGGAACTCCGCCATGCCCCCTCTTTAGTGAGCTTCCGTCGTGCATTAAAAATGTGGTTGTTCAGGCAGGCATTTGGGGTGGGTTAGGGTATTTTAGGAAATGTTTTTATTGTAGAATTTTATTGTTTTAAACTGTTTTATTGTATGTTGTACATTGCCCAGAGTGGCTGGGTGACCAGCCAGATGGGCGATTAATAAATTTAATAATAAATAAATAAAAATAAAATTTCTAAAACAACAGTGTAACAATATCCAGTGACCAAGCATTGGATAAACTAAGAATTGTTAAACTGCACTCATACATTTTTACTCTGAGAATTGTAAAATATTCATAGTTATCTTAGACATGATAAATAAGGCAGACATTGGGTTGGCTCCAGGGTTGGTTTGTGTGTGGACTAGGGGTGGGTGACCTCAAGAAACAATTCTACAGTGCCTGCCCCTACTCCCAGGAAAGAGATCTGCCCCCCTCCAATGAGCACCTACAGATTTCATCATTTCTGTAATCCTTAATGCAGTTAGCTGCTTGTCTCCCAGGCACCAAAAGAACATTGGGGAATGTGAGCAGTACATGCTCTCAAGGAAAGGGGCCTGTTGCCAGGACAGTGGAGGATTGTGAGCATGCTTCAGGATCCTCTGCTTGCATTTCTCCCCGTTAGTCTCTTGAGTGCCAGGGAAGCAACCGGGAGAGTAGATTAGGGATTGAGCTGGATGCATTTCAGGCAGCTGCCCACTGGCAGGTTCTGGCACTGGACATGGATTAATTCCATGGATTAGCTAAGGCATTCTAGAGCAATGTCATGTTGAAAGTGGTCTTAAGCTGTATTAGGGCACAATCCTATGCATATTTAGACAGAAAAAAGTCCTACAACCCCCATATGCCCCAGCCAGCATCACTGTAGGACTTTTTTTTGTCTGTACATGCATAGGACTGCACCCTTAGAGAATTCAAAGGTAGTCACAAATGCTGGAAGTTCTTAACAAAAGGTTTGGTCCTATGCATGTTTGAACTAGCTAATTGGCTGGAGCATGCTGGGAGTTGTAGGACTTCTTTCTGTCTAAACATACATGGGGTTTGCACCCTGAAACATTATTTGCTGAAACGGTGCAAATCATAGGCATATTTTAATTCTTAGTGTACTTTGGCACACAGGGTTATGGACTGTGGAATAGTACCCTAGTTATTATTTTGTCCCATAATGTGGTGTAAATAAACATACTGGCTCTCTGCTTAGTAGTGGTTCAAACTAGTAGAGGTGTTGACAGCTGGGGGGGGGGGGGTTGGCAGCCAGGCCTAGAGTCATCATAATCAAAACACACACCCCAAATACCATTAGCAGCTAGTTTTCACTTTTGTCCTAACAGCTTTGAGAGGAGGGTGAAAGCCATCAAGAGTGAGGCTTCAGGATAAATTCCTTGGGGAAAACTTTTTTCCCAGCTGAGTCCTACCCTACCAGTTTACATTGGCTTTATTCCAGTGATGCTGTCATGACTTCCACTAGATAATTCTAGGAATTGTGGTTTTTTGAGGGCACTGGCCACTCTTGTGTTAGAGATCCCAAGCCTTCCCTCACAGAACTTCAGTTCTTAGCTCTGAGACAAGGGAATGAATGTGAAATTAGCTTGTCTGTAGTATAAATGTTCTCTAAGAGCTGCTAGGAAGACAAAATTATACTTCCAAAGAACATAATGGTCCTGTTCAGATGTGATTGCCTTAGTCCAATAAACCAGAGGCAGGCAGGATGTAGATCTGGATCTATTGGGGGATGATTTGCAATAGATCAGCAAGGATTTCTGACTCCCAGTTATGTAACAATAGGAGCACAAAAATTACTCAGCCCACACCCTAAAATGTTTACTGCTGAGATGAAGAGACTTGGGATAAACTGGAGTGTATTTTTGTGTGGAAAGGTTTTGAGCTCAGTTAAGTTCTGGTACTCCAAACAAATTCCTGGGATCAGAATTCTTTAATTCCTAGAGTCAAACCATACAACACATTAAATATGTAGCATGCAGCTGACCCTCTCTTTCTTATGCACTCTAAAGCAAGCCCCCCCCCCTGCAAAAAAAGGAGGGGAAAAAGGCTTCATTGGTGCTAATGGAGGCCTTTTTCCTCCTTTTAGCCCCCATGTGACAATGCGTATGTGTGGGGGGGGGGCAGGATTTGGGAAACAAGTGGCTGGGTATCACCCAGGGATGCTGAACCTCTTTCAGCCCCAAAGGGGTGAATTCAGTTTCAGAGAAGCTCTTAGGGGTCATGTTGGGGCTGAAGCTTACTACCAGTAACAATCCACAGGAGGGGCATGTCAACCTTTTAGAATGAGGAAAAACTGCAAAAGCCAGGAAACCACCAAACAATCAGAAGTTGGGGGAAAGAGGGTGGGACCAGGGGAACAGAGCATGGCCCTGTGGGGAGCCCTAGAGGGCTGAACTGGGACCCTAGGTGGGCAGGATTTGGCCTGAGGTTCAACACCTCTGATTTAAACCTCCCCTATCTGTGTGCAGTGGTCCTGATCTGGATCAGGGCCCTGTGTACTTACTTTAGAGTAAGAAAGCAAGCAAGGGTCAGCTGCATGCTAACATTTAATGCATTGTGTAGTTTGACTCCAAGTGTTAAGTCTTTTGCACCAGGTTCTACTGGATGGATCTCAGAGTTTTAGTTAAAAAAAAACAAAAAACCAAGGAGATCCCACAAAGCAAACTATGCCCTCCATTGCAAAAAAAACATTGTTTATCAGATCAAGAACAAGCCTCGTGCTCAGATGCTCCCTCTTCCCTTGCTTTGAAGAAGATACCAGGTTTGTAAGAGCACTTAAACTACCCTTTTCCAGTTTAAACATCACAAAAAACCTGTGGTTTAAGAAATCACGATGTCTTCCTCAAAACTAGACACTAAAGGAGTGAGAGTGGAGCATGTGGGACACAAGGTTTATTCTCAGCCAAAACAACCTCACGATTCATTGGACTAAAATTGTTTATGTCTGAACCAGACCAGTGCCTGTACCATTGTATGGGAATATATGTGTTTCAAGACTATACATGTTCATGAGCTACCAGTGGAGAGGGCTGAGGGGTTCTGAAGCTAAAACTCTCAGCAAAATTGCAGTGATAGTTTTATTATAATCAGCAGGAATGCTGCAAAAGCCTGGTGAATAAATTAGAAAGTGGAAGTGCTCTTTGTAGTCAGGAAAGAGCATTAAACCCAGCTGGCTTTCATGTGGTTAGCCTTAATGTTACCGAGCATGATAATCATAATCACGGCTGTTGAATTATGGATGAGCTTGAGCGGCAGGAGGGGAGGAGACTGGGCCCTGGGGCGGGGGGGGAGCTGTTTGGTTTGTTTGCTGTTTTTTAAATAATAACCCACCCTGAAAATTTGTCACTCGTAAATTCTACAATCAAAGACAATGGTGCTATTCTAATCAGAACTGCGGGTTTTACTCTGAATAAGCCCATTTAACCTGGACCCCATGGTCTCCTGCAGACCATCAGATTCAGTGCAGTGGTACCAGCACTGGCACAAAAAGGCATGTTGCCCTCTTGCTCTGGCTCACCCTTCTTTGCTGGGGTGGTAGACATCACTGTCACTGCTGCGCCACTATTCAGTTAAAAGAGTCTCCCCAATGGAGCCAGGACATGCAAAGGGCATCTCTTCAGCGTAGGAAGGAAGCAGTGAAGGGCTTATGAAGAAGAAAGAGGCAGAGCTGATGATGGCTGATTTGCCAAATATTCTGTGTGCTGTTGAAGCAGTTCCCTTGCACCAACATAATAGGTGATGCTGGCAAAAACCTGCAGCAAGAGGCCTTCTTAATGGGGTATGTAAAAGTAAGTTCCAAGGCTCTTCCACTGTTTAGTTATTTCTGTACAAGCCTCCTTCATAGAAAACACCCATACAATACCCAGGAATTAATGAATATGGTATGTAATGTGGTTTGACAATCAAACCATGTGTAATTATTTGTTTGTAGTTGTGACTGATGCAAGTTTTACCCATTAAAAACCCCCACTTAATGACCTTGCCAGTTATACTCAAAGGACATATTTAAGTTACAGATGTAAATTGCTGTTAAAGTCATTCCCTCACCAGAGGGCCAAAATAAACTAGGTACTGGGAGATCTGTGACCAGGTCTCCGTTGTTTTTTGGTTCAAAGCAGGAGAAAGGAGGCTGAATTGGATTGGGGTACAGTGCTGAGGGATGGGATCTTTAATCTAAATCCCATGCTCCCCTCCCCCATTTGAAGCTGATGTATGCCCCTCAGGGGAAATAGCAGCTTAAATGGGAGGGGAGCAGTTAAATGGGGAGAGGCAGTTAATCGGCTGTTAATCCACTGTATCTACTTTCAGTTTTGTCACAGAATTGAGATCTGAGAACTATATGAGGAGCATTCACTTTTCTGCTACATAACCTCTAGGTGGCACTATGGTGTATGGAATAGCACAAACACACAAGAGGAAATTGCACTTTCTTTTGCGTTCACAATTAAATGCTGCATTTTCCTTGCTTGAAAAAAACTCACCAAAAGTGCTAGATAGACACAGAAGCGAAACCAGAGGGTCATGATGTAGTCTAAAGAGCCCATAAACAACCATGAGTAGGGAATGACAACTGCATGATAAATGCCTCATGTAGAAAAGCCCTAAATCAGGGGAAATGGCACAGGGATAAGGGTTAAAAATCCCCTCACACAGCTCTGTTCCCCAACAAATCCCCTTGTGTGACTGTTTTGAATGCAGCTGAACATGCAGTAGGAGATCTGATTATGAACCTCCCAGCATCTCATCTAGTTTGACTCTGAGGGAAAGCAAGGAACTGTAGTTCTGTGTGGGTGGGTTGTGTGACTACACATCTCTAACAGAATTCTCAGCACATAATTCTCAGCATAAGCTACAATTCCTAAGATTTTTTAAAGGAAAGCATCACAGTTAAACTGGTTTGAAACTGTTATAAGTATATTGTGCAGATAAACACTAAATGCTAATTTTAAAGTTCACTTCCTATAGATTTTCCACATAGAATATTCTCTATCTTGCTAGTACCAAGTTAATGCAATCAATTAAATTGAGAGAAGAGTTGAAAGCTTTTTGTACATAACATTTCCTTGCTTTTTATAGTATTGGATATAGCACAAATTTAATTTAGATATAAAACAGCAAGCTCAGGTGCTGAGTTTATGATGGCTGTGTAGCTAAAAGACAGGGCTACTATGAAACAAGAGAGAGAGAGAGATCAGCATGCAAGGTTTGCAGACATAGAAAAAACTTTTAGGGGGAAAAAGGCTAGGGGGCAAAAAACAAACCCCAGCAGCCCAATGAGGACTGATTATGCTCACTGGCTACTGAATACTGAGTGTCTGTTGTGGCGAGAGAACAGAAAATGGGGGAAGCAGGGAAAATGGAGTGGAGTTCCCTAAATAAGGCATGGCTGGCTGGAGTGCTGAAAAGTTGCACTCAACACTGCAACTTTTTATTGCACGTCCCACTTATATAGAAATGAGTTATGTAAATACATCATTAAATTCGTAGATGTTATGTTTTCCTGTTTTCCGTTTTCTTTTTTTAAGAATAAAAAGATTTAAAAACAGAATATTCTCTGCCTTTTCGAAATAGGGCTCCTGAGTGCTGGTAACTCAGGCAGTAAAACTAGTTCCTTTTTCTCTGGACTACAGAAAACTGATAATAAAAAAATGTAAACAGAAGGAGTGATGAGAGTTGTTTAAATTAGCAGACAGTGGTACAATGGAAGACAGTTTTTTCCCCTGTACTCATTTTTTTAAGTGCTTCACTAATACTAAATGTAATGATGATAATGATGATGGCAACAACATATGAAAGCTTTGGATCATTTTAAACGGAACCAATAAGAATGAAAATCGTTTCTGGATTTTGGAATTTTAATAGGGCATGCAGATTAAGAGCAGTGTGAATTGAATACAGTGCTTGGTTGTACATGCTTCCATTATCGAATTCACTAAGCTGCTTTCCAGGTTTATTGTTTTCTTTACTGCTAACTTGAGTATTGGCCTGCTCTAATCATAAAATATTTTTTTCACTCTCAGAACGATAAGCCCAGCAGGATGTTGTTTCCTGTAGAAGGTGCAGCTTCTGCTTTTCTTTACCATGTGTGTTTATAATTTAAAGGAGCTGCTGGATTGCACTTGACCTGCTCTCAGTTGTTCTATATCCTCTCTTCCTATGTCTGCCAATGCCTATACTCTACCGCTTTCATTATTATGCCCATTTCATGTGGTTATGTTTTCTGGTTTCAGCTCCGTGTTTATGCTGGGATTTTACCTGACCTGTTTTGTGATCCTGACTACAGTAGTGTTTGTTTCTGTCATTTACTCCTGTGTAAAGGTGAGTAATATTAAGTTAAATGTCCTTGTTTTAAATGAGGTTTAGATTAGCCTGCCAGTTTTTGGGCTGACACATCCTCTTACTGCTGCTGCTGTTGTTGTCATCTTGTAGAAATTTGTTTTGTTTATTGACTGCATACAGGATGCAGATGAAACCATTTGAATGCCCATTTAACTGCACAAGGTGTCCTACTGATGTTTCTGTGCAGAGGAAATACTTGGTTTTTGGTAGCTGACTATATTATTGCGCTGAATGGTACAGACTCTTTAAAATGAATCAAAAGAAAATGTATTAGACAGAAATAGAAATCTCATACTCACCCAGTAGAATAATGGAGAATTAAATGACAGTCTTACAAACTTCTCCAAGTTTGGCCAGTTGTGCCCATCAGCAGTGGGACCTCTGTTTCCTAGATTTCCAGATGTCAGAAGTGACACCTCCCAATCTTAACCACACCACTGATCAATAATCCTTAACATGGATTAAGTCCCAATTAGACATGCCATATGTTTGGACTTTTGATAGGTTCATTGTTCCAGCCTTTTCCAAGTGGTGCCCACCTTCTAGCTATGCAAGCTTTTATGCCCTTTTCCAAATAATACTGGTTTCTGTGAAAACCTTCTGAACTCTGCCTATGTTATTTTTGTGTGTTTGGCCTTCAACATAGAAACTGGCATTTCTGTATTCTTGTACACTGCTAGGTACTTCTTTTGTAACTTTCCAGACCACTCTGCATGTATAGGCACTATTGCTATGTTGCTTTATTTGCAGGTCTTTATTCCCTCTGACCTATGGCCATGCCAACTCCATGCCACCATCTCACAAACAATAGACACGTATATGTTGTATGTACATGTGCAAAGGTTTTACATACCTTTAGATCCTTACAGTCTAATAAAATCTTCAGTCTGGCTTCTTTCAAACTTTTATCCCTTTCTGTTACATTTGTATAATCCTCTTCCTCCAAGGAGCTCCCTGCAGCATACATGGGTTTATGTTAGGCTGCATTCTTCCGTAATTATGCCGTTCAGCCATTCATTTCAAGACACAACTAAAAGGCTCTTTTACTTCCCCCCACCCCACCTTATGTGAATAGCAATAGAGGCTCTGCCATAGGTTTTCCCTTGTGCATCTTAGGGACAAACTACACATTACATTATACAAATAGTTTGGTGTTGATTGTTTTTTTAAAAACTTCAGATAGTAGCCATAAGGGCTCCCAATCGGGATCAGAATTGTGGAACACATGTGGATGGGGGGTTAACATTTTTCCACCTGGTGTAGTCCCAGTGAAAATTGCCTGCCCCCCAAAGTTCCCATTCAGTATCGGAGAGAAGCTGCCAATGGCACCAGCAGCTTCTTCCCCATGCCAAATAGAAGCTGCAGAGAAGGGAGTTATTTCCATTGGGCTACATCCAACGTCAAGTGAATAAGCTTCCACTCGCACAACAGGACTCTCCCTTGCTCTCCTCCCCCCTGCACCCTCAGACCTGATCATACTCCTCAACAGCCGCTATTTAAAGTTAAAAGATATCTATGTTCTGGTGGGGCATTGGTTATACCTTTCAAATCTGGCTGTGCATCCATTGTATAGCATAATTTTAGCCATATATCAAATTTAGTTTGGACTTCAAAAATCCTCTATTGTTCTTCGCAGGGAAGTAGACAATGGGGCTGGTTACACAACATGCCAATCCTCACTCAGTGGTTGAATGTGGGTTGCTGTTGAACTGAGGGTTGTTTATTGAACTGTGGGTTCATGTTGTGTGAACCTGGGACATTTTCCACAGGGTGGCTTGTAAATGCTGCTGCTGCTGCTGCCGCCACCGCCGCTGCCACCACCACCAGGCCTTCCCTGTGGACTCCTGCCTGGCGTTATTTTTAAGGGGATTTTTTTAATTGTTTTTTTGTTGCTGTTGTTTTTTCTGGGGGATTTTATTGTGTTTTTAGGGGTGGGTAGCCTGCCTGATAGGCGGGAGCAAGGGGGCATGTGTCCACCTGATGGAGGCAGTGGGGGGAGTGTTGGGGGCCAGAGCATACCGAGGCTGGGCAGCAGGCGCTGGCGGAGCGCTAGGGGCAGGCCATGCCAGATAAGGGGAACAAGGGAGAGATGTGTAGTATCTGTCCCCTGCTCCGGGCCTGTCCAGAGCCAAAGGATGGCTGGGGGAGGCGTGACCCCATCTTCTGGCCTTCGTTTGCTGCTCTGCAATGCCAGGTCTGTTACCCAGAAAACCTCCCTTATCCATGACATGATCCTGGATGAGGGTGCAGACCTGGCATGTATTACGGAGACCTGGCTGGCCGAGGCTGCTGCTCCAACCCTTGCAGCCATGTGTCCAGCTGGATTTTCGTATGAACAGCAGCCGAGGGCTGGGGATCAGGGAGGGGGAGTGGCTGTTATCTACCAAGAGTTCTTGGTCTTCACCAGACCCCCCTCTCTGGGAGACCAAGGTTGCTGAGTGCATGTACTGGAGGTTGGGCCCGAAGGGCAGTCTGGGGATTCTGCTCGTATACCATCCACCCCACTGCACGACTGAGTCCCTGGCCGAGGTGCTTGAGGTGGTCTCTGATGTGCGTGTACAGTCCCCTAACTTATTGGTGTTGGGGGACTTCAACGTACATTCGGAGGCCATCCTCACAGGAGCACCTCGGGACTTCATGGAGACCATGGCCTCCTGGGAGCTGCACCATATTCTAACTGGGCCCACCCATGTAGCCGGTCATGCACTAGACCTTGTGTTTGTTTCTGGAGAAGCGGGGAGTGATCTGGAAGTCGGGGGTATATCCACCACCCCCTTGTCATGGTCAGATCACTATCTGGTGATGTTGGACTTCTCGGTTCCACAACCCCTCCGCAGGGGTGGAGGACCCATTAAAATGGTCCGCCCCAGGCGTCTTATGGATCCAAATGGATTCCTGAACGCGCTTGGGGATTCTCCGGGGCACACCAACGGCCATTCGGTCGAGACGCTGGTGGGTGGCTGGAATGCCGCAATCACTGGGGCATTAGATCAGGTGGCTCTGAAACGCCCTCTCCCCCTGAACAGGGCTCGGACTGCACCATGGTTCAATCCGCGGTTACGAGCTCTGAAACAGGAGGTGAGACGGCTAGAGCGCTGGTGGCGGAAGTCTCGCTCCAAAGACGATCAGACACGGACTAGAGCTGTATCTTCAGCCTATCACGTGGCGGTGAAGGCAGCAAAAAAGGAATATTATGCTGCCTCCATCGCGTCTGCAGAGTGCTGTCCCAGGAGGCTGTTCCAAGTGGTCCGGAGCCTGGTCGGTCCTGTGGCTCCGGAACCACTGGAGCATTCTAAGGCCTCCTGTGAGGCCTTGGCAAGGCAGTTTGCAGATAAAATTGATCAGATTCGGTGTGTTACTCTGCACGCTGTGGATACGGTTAGTGAGCAAGAGGCGGCCTGTGGCAAACCGGTTTTGTGGGATCGGTTCCAGCTTCTTCCTCCTGATGAAGTGGACAAGGTGCTTTCATCTGTACGGCCGACCACCTGCTTACTTGATCCTTGCCCATCGTGGCTCATTATGGGCTGCAGAGAGAGACTGGGTGGAGGGATCAAGGCGGTGGTGAACGCCTCCCTTGAGGAGGGAGTGATACCATCAGCCCTCAAGGAGGCAGTGATAAGACCGCTCTTAAAGAAGCCCTCCTTGGATCCTCAATTTTTGAACAACTTTCGCCCAGTCTCAAATCTGCCATTTTGGGGCAAAGTGATTGAGCGGGTGGTGGCGATGCAGTTGAAGGCACACTTGGAAGAAACTGATGATCTAGACCCATTTCAGTCGGGCTTCAGGCCTGGGCATGGGACAGAAACGGCCTTGGTCGCCTTGGTAGATGATATGAGAAGGACTCTGGATAGGGGTGAATGCTCCTTCCTTGTTCTCCTCGACCTCTCAGCAGCTTTTAATACCGTTGACCACGGTATCCTCCTGGACCGCCTGGAGGGATTGGGCATTGGAGACACCGTATTGCGGTGGTTCCGGTCCTTCCTCTCCGGCAGGTACCAGAGGGTAGCACTGGGAGAGGAGATTTCGGACCGTGGCCACTCACTTGTGGGGTGCCACAGGGTTCCGTCCTCTCCCCGATGCTATTTAATATCTATGTGAAGCCACTGGGGGCTATCATCAGGAGGTTTGGGGTGCGGTGTCATCAATATGTGGATGAGACGCAGCTCTACCTCTCATTCAAATCTTCACCAAGGTTGGCCATAGAATCCCTGTCCAAATGTCTGGAGACGGTGAGTGGCTGGATGGGGAGGAATAAGCTGAAGCTGAACCCTGACAAGACCGAGGTACTTTTGGTGGGAGACAAGAGGAGGCTGGGGGATGTTGACCTGGTGTTGAATGGGGTACGGCTACCCTTGAAAGACCAGGTCCGCAGCCTGGGGGTCATTTTGGACTCCCAGCTGTCCATGGAGGCTCAGGTGTCAACTCCATCTGATACGGTGGCTGTGCCCCTTCCTTCCCGACCATCTGCTCCCATCAGTAGTACATGCCCTGGTCTCCTCTTGTTTAGACTACTGTAATGCGCTCTATGTGGGGTTACCCTTGAAGACGGTTCGGAAACTGCAGCTGGTACAGAACGCGGCGGCTCGCCTGATTAAAGGCAGCCGCCAGCAAGATTACATCACTCCAGTGCTGAAGGAGTTGCACTGGTTACCAGTTGTTTTCCGGGCCAAATTCAAGGTGTTGGTTTTGACCTTTAAAACCCTATATGGTTCCGGCCCAGCCTATCTTAAGGAGTGCCTCCAGCAGCACCAGACAGGCCGCTTAACAAGATCAGCCTCGGATGACCTTCTGTCTGTCCCATCAGCCAGGACAGCTAGACTGGTGGGGACGAGGGAGAGGGCCTTTTCTGTGGTGGCCTCCACTCTGTGGAACTCCCTCCCTAGGGAACTCCGCCATGCCCCCTCTTTAGTGAGCTTCCGTCGTGCATTAAAAACGTGGTTGTTCAGGCAGGCATTTGGGGTGGGTTAGGGTATTTTAGAAAATGTTTTTACTGTAGAATTTTATTGTTTTGAACTGTTTAATTGTATGTTGTACATCGGCCAGAGTGGCTGGGTGACCAGCCAGATGGGCGATTAATAAATTTAATAATAAATAATAAATAAAGTAAATAAATCACCCTAAACAGCCCAGCAACAAATCATGCGTTCTCAAGGTGCCTTCTTCAAGAAAAATAAAGCATACTGCATGGTTAACAAGCCACCCTGCAGAAATTGTCCTGGGTTTAGACAACACGCTAACCCACAGGTCAACAAACAACCCACAGTTCAACAACCACCAAATGTGGGTTAGTGTGTTCTGTGAAACCAGTCTGTGGCTGCGTTCAGATGATCATGGGGGTAGCCATAGTGGTTTCTCCCCCGTGTCCCTGTGTGTGTTGCATGCACAACTGCGATTTGCATAATTACCCATCATGCAGCGTGGGTTGCCCTGTCGTCTGAACCATGTGCAGTGCACGGTGGAGGTGGCTTTTTACCAATGCCACAACCCCTACTACAAGCCATGGGTTGTGGCATGGGTAAGAAGGCACCCCCGCCACACACACCGCCAGGTTCAGACAAGACGGCAATCCGCGCTGCATTGTGGGTAATTATGTCAATTGCAGGGACAAGGGGAGACGCCATGATGGCTTCTTTTACCCCTGTGTTCATCCGAACCCAGTCTTTGTCTCTGCCTTGGCTTGTATGGAAGAAAATGGTTAAGCTACATAATAAGGGGGACAGTACTTGTGATGAGGGGCAATCCTTTGGGCCAGATGAAAGCCCCTGAGGGCTGTATTGGACAGTACAATCTCCAGTTGCATGTTGCTATAACAGACAATATCAGTGTTTGGAGAAAACACTCAAAGCCATCTTGGCAGTTTTTCCTATCACTGAAGCTTGTAAACTGATTCATACACATTCATTCATTTCATTTCTATACCACCCAATAGTCGAAGCTCTCTGTATGACACATCTGTATGACAACTGCCCTATATCTGCTTTTCCATTCCTCAAAGTCCCATAGAGTTTTCACAGGTATTGGCCTTTTCTTGATAAATTTCCTTTTCAATCTGGGCTGCATCAGTGCATGTGTACAATGGATTCACTGCCAAGATAGAATACATGCCCTAACAGAGCACAGATATCTCTTGACTTAGTCCAAATGTATAGGATTGTTTTCCAAAGAATAAACTATGTTATTGAGTCATGAAAAAGCAGTTCCCGTCTTTCCTCATGAACAGCGAAGAACTGGTTGATGAAGTAAAGGTGCCGTGAACCTTGGGGACAAGCAAACATGCCATCTTGGAATCTGATAGCAAAAGCGGTGAAAATTGAGCACAGTTGGAGGTGGACCCTGGACTTTAGGAAAGCCAATTTCAAAAAGCTCAGAGAGATGTTGGGTAGGCTAGAAATTCTGAAAGAAAAGTGTTCAGGAGGGATGCAAGATTCTGAAAAGTGATCTGAAGGCACAATCGTAAGCTATTCCCACCAGAAGGAAAAATGGGAGACATCTGAAGGAGCCAGCATGGTTGCACACACAGCTCTCCAATGAGCTGAGACTCAAAAGGGACATGTATAGGGTTTGGAAGGAGGGACATAAAATCAAGGATAAGTATGATAGAGTAGCCAGAACCTATAAGGATGGTGTCAGGAAGGTTAAAGCCTAGAATGAGCCGAAGCTTGCAGGGGATACTAAAAACAACAAAAAGAGCTTCTTTGGCTATGTTCAGAGCAAGATGACAAACAAGGGAGGTCCACTGTTCGTTGTTAACAGGTGACAGAGAAAGTGGAACTGCTCAGTTCTTATTTTGCTTCAGTCCTCTACCACAAGGGGAGTTGTGTTCACCCTAGGACACACAGATAATTTATTCAAGGAGGGACTTCCAGCCTAGGATATGTAAGAAAATGGTTAGAGAACACCTAGCTAGTCTAAATGGTTCAAGTATCAAGAGTCAGATGAATTACACCCCAGGGTGCTGAAGGAGCTTGCAGACATTATTTCAGAGCCGCTGTCTATAATCTTTATGAATTCTGGGAGAACAGGTGAGGTGCTGGGAGACCGGAGATGGGCAAAAGTTGTTTCCATCTTCAAAAAAGTGGGGAAAGGCAGATCTGAGAAACTACAAACTGGTCAGTTTCATACTGATATTGGACAGAATTCTAGAACAGATTAAGTGTCAGTCTGTGAACATATAGGAAAAAATTGATTTCTAGGAGGCAGCAGGGTTTTATCAAGAATAAGTCATGCAAGACCAACATTATCTCTTTTTTTAAAAAAAAAATAGAATTACTAGTCTGGTAGATATGGACATGGCATATCTTGATTTCAGCAGAGCATTTGACAAGATTTCCCATGATATCCTTGTTGACAAGGCGATAGAATGTGGGTTGGATGCTTTACTATTAAGTGGATCCACAGATGGTTGAGCAACTGTAAGCAAGTGATTGTTAATGGCTCTGCATCAACCAGGAGGAAGTGCCACAAGGCTCTGTCCTAGGCCTTGGGCTGTCCCACATTTTTATAAATTACCTGGATGAGTGGGGATGCTTATCAAGTTGCAGATGACACAAAGCTGGAAGATTACAAATTTAACACTACAGAAAACAGAATCAAGACTCAAAGGGATCTTGACAGGGTGGAGCACGGGGCTGAAATCAACAAGATGGAATTCAACACAGAAAAATGTAAAGTCTTGCATTTAGGTACAAAAAAAATCAAAGGCATAAGTATTAGATGGGGAAAACATAGCTTGGGCACAGTAATGTGAAAAGGATCTAAGTGTTTTAGTGGGTCACAAGCTGAATATGAGCCAGCAGTGCGATGCATCTGCTTAAAAAGCTAAAGGCAGAATCCTGTGCATGTTCAGATAGAAAAATTGTCCTACAACTCCCAGCAACTCCCAACAACTCCCAGCATGCCCCAGCCTACAACTCCCAGCATGCCCCAGCAACATGCTGGGAGTTGTAAGACTTTTTTCTGTCTAAACATGTATAGGATTGTGTCCTAATGCAATCTTACTCTGCCTCATGGAATCATAGAATAGTAGGGCTGGAAGGGGCCTAAAGGCCATCGAGTCCAACCCCCTGCTCAATGCAGGAATCCAAGTCAGAGCATCCCTGACAGATGGCTGTCCAGAACAGAAGCATAGTGCCCAGATCATGGGAAGTAATAGTTCTGCTCTACACTGTTTTGGTCAGGCCACATCTGGAGTACTGTGTCCAGTTCTGAATGGCCCATTTTAAGAAGGACATTGACAAACTGCAGCACATCCAGAGAAGGGCGACCGGGATGGTGAGGGGTCTGGGAACCAACTCCTATGAGGGACAGGGTTGGACAAATCTGTCAGTTTAGGTTTCTATCGATTTCAGTTTTTTCCAGATTAAGGTTCATTCCATCCTGTTTGTGAATCAATTTGCATTTTAAGTCCTCACGGAAAATGATTTTGTGTGCATTTCTCCAAATATAGATAGTTTTGTTTGAAGTGGATAGAAATGGCAAGGAAGCAAATTCTGTCTAAATATTAGGATAAATTTCCTAATGGTAAGAGTGGTTCAACAGTGGATCAGATTGCCTCAACAGGTGGTGGATTCTCCACTATATTTAAGCAGAGGATGGATGGCCACCTGTCAGGGATACTGTACCTGCATCCTGCAATAAGCAGGGGGGTGGACTAAGATGGTCTCTAAATTCCATTCCATTTGATTCTGTGATTCAGTAAGGTGCTATCCTATGCATGTTTAGACAGAAAAAAGTCCTACAAATCCCAGCATGCCTCAACATGTCTAAACATGCATAGGATTGCACCCTAAGGATCTCTTTTGCATATTGCAGTATTAATTAATTAATTAGTTAATTAATCAATATCATGCTTTTCATTTATGCCCTTGACAAGCCAATCTTCAGAGGTTGTTTTCCAGTTATCAGAGAATCTGGGTTACTGGCATGTGGTCCCAATGTGCTTGTCCGGGGCCCTCAAAAAGGGGTTCCCCCAACCTGATGTAACAAGCATCTCCATATATTAGTCCCCTGATTTTTGTCTACTGTATGAAGCAGGGCTGGAGAACCTTTTTAGCCTAAGGGCCAAATTCCATTTTGGGGAAGCTCCTGGAGGCTTGGGGGGCCAAAGGCAAACGGGGCAGGTTCAAAATAACAAACATACCAGCCTACTGTAGCTTCAAGCTCTTGCTGCCATCAGCTAACCCTTAGGAGAAGCATTTCAACCTTTTAGGTTGAGCAAAAAGACTACACAAAAGCCAGGAAGCCACCAAACAATTGGTGATTAGGGGAAAGGGGATGGGGGCAGGGGCAGGGCCCGCTGGGGAACCCTGGAGGGCCACATTGGGACCCCCCAAGGGCCTGACTTGGCCCCCAGGCCTGATGTTCCACACCCTTGGTATAAACCTTAGCCAGAACATGGAATATTCTTTGATTTTGTTTCTCAGGAGAAAAATTCAACTAAGCAGAAACGTGCTACTTTGGCTAGTAGTGACTAATGAAACACCCGGTGACAAATCTTACAGCTAAAATTATGGCCTTTACATGGCATGTTGACTTCAATGCTTAGGCTCTGAACTATTGTCTGAGCATCCAAGTATTTTATTGCAGGCTGCTGACGGTCCTGAACATTCTGATGACCCACTCTGACTCAGCTTCTGCGTTTCTGAGAGGAGCTGTTACTCATAAGAACTTAGCTTCCATCTCCAACAGGGTCAGTTTTGCTAATTGAAAACATAGTAAAAACAAAAGTGCCCCCCAAAAGAATAACTAGGTTTTAGGTTCAAGGTATACTGTGATTAACTTATTCTTAAGAGGGTTAACCAGTAGGTTGGTGACCCATTCAACCCTTGCATTCACAGGTCCAGTTTGTGGACGTGCTGATGTAATCTGTGAGAGTGAGGAGAACAGTTTGCTTGAATGTAGGAATTAGGAATCTTACTTTTATACCTTCTCTGTTGACTTGGCTATTTTGTTTGCCCCTTTCTGCTGCATGATTTGGATTTTTTAAAAAAAATTAGGTGCTCCATTCCAGATGGTAAAACCAGGGTTCGTTGCTTGCTACTTTCATGCCCCTACTTATTTATTTATTTATTTGTTTATTTATTTATTTATTTCATTTCTATACCGCCCAATAGCCGAAGCTCTCTGGGCGGTTCACAAAAATTAACCGCCC
This sequence comes from Heloderma suspectum, assembly GCF_057233095.1. Classification (NCBI taxonomy): domain Eukaryota; kingdom Metazoa; phylum Chordata; class Lepidosauria; order Squamata; family Helodermatidae; genus Heloderma; species Heloderma suspectum. Next base: position 153,966,128 of record NC_139458.1, on the reverse strand, counting down.
TACTCCTTCCTTTTCCACAGCAACCAGATTATAGGACTGGGTTTATCTTCTCTGCTCTTTAAGATTACCAGTTTTAGCCAGAACAGAATCAGATGGTGAGCCTGGCAACATCTGGAATTAAACCCCATTGCATGTTAAGTGACAACCCTGCTGCTCTTCCCAATCGTAGAATCAAAGAGTTGGAAGGGAACTTGCAGGTCTTCCACTCCAACCTCTGCTCAGTGCAAGATCTGCAATGCAGAACGCAACTACGGCATCCCTGACAGGTGGGCGTCCAGTCTCTCTGCTGAAATACCTCCAGTGAAGGAGAGCCCACCCCCCACTGAAGCAGTCCATCCCACTGTTGAGCTGATCTTACCAGTGGGAAGTTTCTCCTGAATTTAGCCAAAATCTACTTCCCTGCCATTTCCCTCCATTGGTTCTAGTCCTGCCCTCTGAAGCAACAGAGAATAACCGTGCTCCATCTTTGGTGTGACAGCCTTTCAAGATGGTTGAAGACCACTGTCATGGCTCCCCTTAATACTCTCTTCCCCAGGCTAAACATAACCCTGCTTTTCACATCTCAGCTCATCAGAGAGTTCCCAGTGCAGCCACCCTAGCTTCTTTAGATGTCTCCCTTTTTTCCTTCTCATGGGAATGGTTTGTGATTGTGCCTCCAGTATTCCATTTTTTTTATTTTTTTTACTTTCCCCTCCCTCCTGAACTCTTTTCTCTTTCAGAATGTCTAGCCATGGGATCCTAACCAACTTTTCTCTGAGCTCTTTTAGTTTTCCTAAAGTCCAGGGTACATGTCTGATTGTGCTTTGCTTTCACAATGCTCACTGTCAAAAATTCTAAGATGACATAATCCACTTTCTTCCAAGGTTCCTGCCACTTTTCTTCATCAGCCAGTTCTTTCCTGTTGATTAGGTTTAAGTCCCAGATAGCAGATCCCCGTGTTCCTTCCTCTACCTTCTGAGATAGGAAATTGTTGGCAAGACAAGTCCACAATTTATTGGATGCTCCATTCTTAGCAGAGCTGGACTTCCAAAAAATGTTCCCAGTAGTAAGTCCTGGCCCCAAGATACTGAAGTTGGTCACCCATATATGGCTCACACTCTAGCTAAGGCCCACTGGAACACTTGTCTGCCTTTTCCCACAGCTACTACGTTTCCTTGCCTTTTGCCTGATTTCTCATTACCTTTCTATAGCTTCTGGCTTTCTATCGTTCTTGTACCCTTTGCGTTTCCCTTCTAATAAGGCTGAACCATATCAATATATAAAATCAAAGGGGAAAGCAAAAAGGTTCTTGGCCATAATCCATCACAGACTTAAGCAAATCACCAGAGTTATTTAACTTTGAATTATACACTAAAGTATAGGCCGGTGTATGATTGAGTGGAGTTGTACAGAGGATCCTCTGTGCAACACTAGTGAATCATACACCAACCTATACATTTGGCCCAGTTCTGTAACACTGGCTGATTGCAACAAGTTGGATTAAGATCATTTTGTTAACCAAATTAATCAATTTCATGGTTTTGTTCTTGGTCTCTCTGTTCCTTATGTAACGTACGTGTGTGTGTGACTGGCAGGTCACTGTATGCTGAAAGTTAAGCAATCAGTTTTTCACAGAATTTGGTAGTGATGTTGGAAGTATTCCTGCAAGATAACCTTTCACCGATGAAATGCCAACCTCTCGAAGCCATCAGTGACCATCTACTGCCCAGAACTCTCCCATTCTAAGTATTCCCTGTTTTCCCTGATCTAGTGCTTCATGACCTAGAGCTTCACCTGCATTCTAAATTCTGGAACAACAAAATGCACATTTTTATGACAAAATTGTTTTCATACTCAGTATAACATATTCTGGTCAGCAGATTTGGGGTTTTCTGTTTAAGTTATACAGCTTTGAAAATTTATTACCAAATAATCATATAACAAGCGGTTAGGTTATCAAATAAAAGAAAACTGTTAAAACGTTGACACCTTTCCAAGGTTCAGGATATACTAAATGTCTGAATGACATCAGCCACTAAGAATCTTAAATATGCAATTACTCAGTCCTTGACTTGCTTCAGAGCTGAATGGGAGCCTGATTAGAAAGACACTCCAAAGAGTGTTCTAAAACCTTTTGAGCAGACAGAGAATCCTGTCCCGAATACTGTACATAATTGCAAATTTCTCCTTGCCAATGTAGAATAGGAAGATACGTCACTGTGATTCATCTGTCGCACCAAGAGCTGTTATTCTTAACATGCTTAATTTAACCACCTGCAAGAACATTGCCAGATTTGTTCTATTAACTTACAGCCTTTCGCTCTCTTTTATTACACTATAGTCTCACACAGGAGTGGGCAACACGTGGTCTGCACGCCACGAGTGCTGCCCCTCCCCCTGGCCTTTTTTTATGGTGCTCACTGCTCAGCAAAATAAGAAGCGGTTTGCTGCCAACATCCCACAGGACTGCAGGGGCCAAAAAGGGACTATTTTGCTTGAAAACAAGGAGCATGAAGAGCATGAAAGGAAAACTGGCTTTTTGGGCGCCATGCCTCCAAATTTCAGTGGCAAAAAAGGCAGCAGGGTAGCAACAATTTCAGTGGTGACAGAGAGTCCAGTGGGCTGCAGGCAGGGGAATTGGCCCCCGGATCTGCTGAAGTTGCCCACCCCTGATCTAGCTTTACATCTAGCCCATTTTCCTTGATAGGAGACAAGTGAGGTTTTTTGTATGTCCAATGCAGGTAAAAGCAGCAGCTTAAAGATGCTCAGCATTGCTGCAGGTCATTTCTCTCTCCTTTTGTAACAGGCACCAGCAAATCAGCCCTCCTGCCATCAAACAGTTTCATAATTATGCTTGTGTAGGAAGCAAAATGTGGTCCCTTTAACTGTGCAAGAAGAAAGGGGAGCAAGAAAGGAGAGGTAGAGTGGTTAGTCATCGCTAAAAAGAACATACAAGTCATTTCTCACTGTCTGAAAAAATTACTTAGAAGCTTAGTCGGTGCAGTAATAATGATGGATTTTGGAGCTGCTATTCCTCTGTGTCTCCGTTTTGTCTCTAGGGATAGAGTTGGGGAGCGCTGTGATGAGGTGAAATTAGCACTCAGCAGGGAAGCTTTTTAGTTCTAAATAATTCCAGCATTTGGATTCTAGACTAAAAGTACCTTTTTGGTCTCTCCTTGGATTTGTGACATTTAAAAAATGTGGGTGGGAGATTTGAAGTGGGGGGAGTCAAAAACCTGGTGGAAGAAAGTGTGGAAGAAGAACTGAAGAAAAGCACACTCCCCTAAACCTACCAGAACAAAATTTACTATCCAAAAATAATCTCCAGGGATCCAGAACTCACTAGTCAACCCAACACTTATTCAAGTCAATGCTGATGATCCCTGTACAACTCTTGTAGACTCGGTAGATACTGGTAAACCCCTTAGGATTATTAAATTCAATATAAGCTGAAGCTCCTGTGCCTTTGATAGTTCTGAGGTTTCAGTGCATTTGCCAGCATTCATGCCTACAATTGACTGCTCCAATTGTCTACCTAACATTAATATCTCTTCATGTCAAAAGAAATCATCTACATCCTTTGAAAGCTGGACCCTTGGAAGCAAAACAGATTATTGCAGAGTATATAAGCATATGCAGGTTTCTATATGCATTTATTCTGAGACCAGAATTTGGTGTTCCATTCTGCAAAATTTAGATGTTTAGAAATGCAGAAGCCACACAGCCCTGAACTTTGGATATTCTTGGTTTTGCACAGCATTCTCTGTTATTTTGGCCTAGAAGCCATAATTTCCATTAGGGGGCAGCAAGTCAATATGACGGGTTAGCCAGGCAATTGTATGTTTAACTTTCCTGTCCCCCAAAATTATCTGGAGGAAGACAGGTGCCCATTAATCCGTTCTTTGCAAATCAGCACTTGTACTTGCTAATGCATGTTGTTCTTTAGTGTGCAAGATACTCATACAGAAACATGGTTGAGAATATCTTGTGTTTTTTTGTCCAGCTTTTTCCAGCTCCACTCCAGACGCTTTCCCGGAAGATTGTTCAGTCCAGGACCAATAACACTATAGTTGGGGTATTCACCATTGTATTGGTTTTCCTCTCAGCCTTTGTGAACATGGTACGTTACATTGCCCTTTGCTGATTTAGCTTCACAGTGTTTTATCAATACTTCAAAAACCATAGAGCAAGGGTAAGCAACGTGGTACCCGTGGGTACCAGTGCACCCCAGACACCTTTCTTGGTCCCCACCTTTCCCACTTTTTAAAAAATTAACACATTTTCTTACCAGCAGTTGGGATTGCTGTGAAATACATTTCTGTTGGTGCTGGAAACTGTGGGTTCAAAGCAATTATTTAGTGTGTTGGGGCATAGCCCCCACTTCTGCCTTATTCTCCGTCTTTTGGGAAGGTTATTTATCCTTTGCCATGCCTCCTATGACAGACATATTGTGCTGGGTGCCCAAGATAGTTTCTCAAATGTTCAAACATGTCCACGGCTCAAAAAGGTTGACTACCCCTGCTGTAGAGTATTCTGCTCCTGGTATATGTGTGAGCAGGTGAGGGAGCAGCAGGCATAGTTCCAGTCACAGTAATTTCCCTAATCCCTCTAGCCCAAAGTAGTGCTCTCCAAAATGTTTTGGACTCCAACTCCCAACATTCCTGATCATTGGCTGTGCTGGCTGGGGCTATTCGGTGTTCAGGTCCAAAACATCTGGAAGGCACCAGGTTGGAGAAGTCTCTTCTAACCAATCACTGTTACAACTTAACTTGTCCAATGGGCTGACCGTGCTTACATCTGCAAAATACACCATGTCAAAGAACTGCTGTTCATTCAAACAAATTTTGCACGCTGGAAGACTGAGCCTGAAATTCCCAATGCCAGTTTCATGGCATATTAATTAAATCAGGAGCGTTGAACCTCTTTAAGACTCAAGGCCAAATTCCATTCCAGATAAACTCTTGGGGGCTGCATTCCAGTGGTGGATAGAGCCAAATGCAAAGGAGACAGAATTCATAATACCCGCATATTTTAGCTTACAGCTCTTACTGCTGGTAACGAAGCCTTAGGAGAGGCATTTCAGCCTTTCAGAACGGGGAAAAAACTGCACAAAGGCCAGGAAACCACAAACCATCAGTAGTTGGGGGGAAGGGGGTGGGTCCAGGGAAAGGGGGGAACCCCGGAGGGCCGATTTGAGATGCTGAGTGGGCCAGATTTGGCCCCCAGGCCTGAAGTTCTACACCCAAGAATTAAATGATCAGGGTTAGATGGAATTTGGGTCGTGGGAAGGATTAGATGGTATTTTTATACCTGCTAATCAGTCATTACTGTGCCCTCTGTTTATTGAATTGATGCGTCGCAAAATTGGGCCCAAGAGTTTTCTGTGCTGGCCTAGTTTCCCACTGTGGAGAAGTACCTTTTAAATTATCTCAGCCTTGACATCTTAGATTACGTATTTTGTTAGTTTATTTTTTCCTTCTCCTTGCCTTTCTTTCATGTTAGTCTCTTGCTTTCTGCCAGTTCACATGCAGTACCTTGGATCTCCTTGATTGTGTGGCTGCAGAGTATAACATCACCCCACATAGGGTGAACGTGTGCCATATTAGCAACTCTCCCTCCAACTACAGCCTGGGAACAGTGCAGGGACTCTGTGCTAGCGCCCAGCCAAGCTGCAACTTTCCAGAGGTATTTTGTTTGAAGCCGTGCATATTTGTGTGTATGTTTAAAGGGTGTTTTTAAAAATGTGTGTGAACTACGAGTTGTATCCTGTTAGGCTTACTTAGACCACATTAAAATGAACGGGGCTTACGTTACTCACGACTCCCTTAAGCCCCATTCATTTCAATGGGTTGACTCTAAGCAGTAGAGGCTGGTAGCTTCAGTTCCGGTGGGGCTATGGATCCATTCTAGGTTTCTGTCAGAACCATCCAGAACTCTAAAGGAGCTATCCAAGGTTCTGAACCCATTTTGGGGATAGGGCTCAGCACTTTAGATAGCTTCTTTAGAGTTTTGGCTGGTTCTGACTGAAGCCCAAAATTGATGCACAGTCCCACCAAAATTGGACCCACCAGCCTCCACTGACTCTAAGGAGGACTAACATATATAACCCTACAGTCATGTGAAAAAGAAAGTACACCTTCCTTGAGTTCTATGGTTTTATGTATCGGGACATAATAGAAATCATCTGGTCCTTGGCAGGTCTTAAAATTAGGTAAATACAACCTCAGATGAACAACAAGACATGACATATTACACCGTGTCATTATTTATTTTACAGAAATAAAGCCAAAATGGAGAAGCCATGTGTGAAAAACTAAGTACACCCTTACTGCTTCCATAGGTATGAAGAGGCTAAATGCTGCTAATCAGATGCCCTTGATTAATTGATCATCAGGGTGACCACCTCTATAAAAGGCAAAGTCTCAGGAATTTGCTGGTCTTGAGCATTCAGGTGTGTGTTAACACAATGCCAAAGAGTAAAGACATCAGCAATGAGCTTAGAGAAGCAATTGTTGCTGCCCATCAATCTGGGAAGGGTTATAAGGCCATTTCCAAGCAATTTAAAGTCCATCATTCTACAGTGAGGAAGATTATTCACAAGTGGAAAACATTCAAGAGAGTTGCCAATCTTCCCAGGAGTGGACGTCCCAGCAAATTCACCCCAAGGGCAAACCGTGCAACGCTCAGAGAAATTGCAAAACATCCAAGAGTTACATCTCAGACTCTACAGGCCTCAGTTAGCATGTTAAATGTTAAAGTTCATGACAGTACAATTAGAAAAAGACTGAACAAGTAAGGTTTGTTTGGAAGGGTTGCCAAGAGAAAGCCTCTTCTCTCTAAAAAGAACATGGCAGCATGGCTTAGGTTTGCAAAGTTGCATCTGAACAAATCACAAGACTTCTGGAACAATGGCCTTTGGACAGACGAGACCAAAGTGGAGATGTTTGGCCATAATGCACAGCACCACGTTTGGCAACAACCAAACACAGCATATCAGCACAAACATTTCATACCAACTGTCAAGCACGGTGGTGGAGGGGTGATGATTCGGTCTTGTTTTGCAGCCACAGGACCTGGGCACCTTGCAGTCATTGAGTCGAACATGACCTCCTCTGTATACCAAAGTATTCTAGAGTCAAATGTGAGGCCATCTGTCTGACAGCTAAAGCTTGGCCGAAATTGGGTCATGCAACAGGACAATGATCCCAAGCACACCAGCAAATCTACAACACAATGGCTGAAAAAGAAAAGAATCAAGGTGTTGCAATGGCCCAGTCAAAGTCCAGACCTCAACCCAATTGAAATACTGTGGCGGGACCTTAAGAGAGCTGTGCATAAACAAATGCCCGCAAACCTCAATGAACAGAAGCAATGTTGTAAAGAAGAGTGGGCCAAAATTCCTCCACAATGATGTGAGAGACTGATAAAGTCATACAGAAACCGATTACTTCAAGTTATTGCTGCTAAAGGTGGTTCTACAAGCTATTGAATCATAAGGTGTACTTAGTTTTTCACACATGGCTTCTCCATTTTGGCTTTATTTCTGTAAAATAAATAATGACATGGTGTAATATGTCATGTGTTGTTGTTCATCTGAGGTTGTATTTACCTAATTTTAAGACCTGCTAAGGACCAGATGATTTTTATTATGTCCTGATACGTAAAACCATCGAACTCAAAAAGGGTCTACTTTCTTTTTCACATGATTGTATATATGAAGCTACTTTATGCTGAGTCAGACAGTTTGTCCAGCTGGCCCAGTATTGCCCACCCTGACTGGCAGCGGCCTTCCTAGGCCTGCTACCTAAGATCCTTCATTCAGCCTGGTACTTCCTCCATGTAATGGGTTTCACATTGGATGCAACCAATGTTAAACCCATTGTCCCATTCATTTCATGAAACTTGTCCCATTAATTTCAATGGGCCTACTGTAAGTAGGACTAACATTGGATGCAACCCGGTATTCTCTGCCTCTGAGTGATGATCCCTCCTTTTATATTGTGTAGAAGTAATTCTATATATTACATAGAATGAGGTGGCAGAATGCTCAGATTTACTGCTTCAGACTACAAGCGGGATAGGCATATTTTTGAATGCTGACCCATGTAATAAACTTTCTACATGTAGCCCTATTCTGATTTGCTACTTTATGCCATGAACTGGAAGCTCTACTGAAGGGCAGCATAAGGCTGCAGTCGTATGCACACTTACCTAGAAGTAAATCAAATTCAACTCAGTGGGGCGTACTTCTGAGTGGACCTGAACAGGATTATATTGTAAATGTCCTGAATTTTAAAAAGAAACAATAAACTAATAAACCAATGAATGCATGTTTAGACACAAACATCTCACAAAACTGTATACATACATCTCACAAAACTTAAGGGTAGTCTTTTAAAAGGGGGTGGTTATATTTCTGATAGCCAGTGTACTATGCAGGTGTTGGTTTTCTGTATCACTACTTTTGAGATGTATGCAATTTTGTTATAGGAAGAGCAACATAGTTGCTGTGTGTGTGTTTTAAAAAGAACAGTTATTCAATAAGCAAATCTCTGAACACATGGTTTTTCTGGGGAAAAGTGTGTTTACATTATTTTGAATGTGTCATAACCTGCAGGTGTATATAGTCATTTTTCTTAAAAGTCATATGAGAAACAGCCCTTGCTTACTATAATTTACTCCAGGGCTGGTGAAAATAGAACTCATGAACCAAGAGAAAGACATCAATTCCCTGTAATGGAGGCCTGCTCAACCTCTGACCTGGCAAGCTAAATATATCCAGCTAGAACGTGATGCTTCTTCCTCCTACACATTGCCAAAAAAGAGGAGATGCATCAACAAAAAAGAGGACAAAATTGGACACCAGTTTGCATAACATACTAATTTATAAAGAGAGATGCAACTTTAGAAATAATAACTATAATTTAAATAGCAATACAGTACTTCTCACCATAGTGGGGAAGACTGACCAGCTGATCTGTGTGCCTGCTCAGTCTGCTCTCCAGGCGCTAACTATGGATGCACAACTTCAAGGCGTCTCCCTGCTCAGCCTTCTGATGGTTCTTTAACTTTAAACCTGATTTGAGCTGGACAGCCCTTCCAAGAGAGGGCTGTCCTCTAGCAGCCCTTCCAAGAGAGGACTGTCCTCTGTAAAATTGGCCACGTGGCCTCCTCCTCTTTGCAGACCCCGGACAGTATCCAATGGAGTGCTTGCATCTCCGCTGATTCCTTTCCGCCCCGCTGATTCCTTTCCGCAAGTGGTGGGTCCTGCCAATTCTGTTGCACAAGTGGGACCCATCACTTACATAAAGGAGATTTAGCTCTTCCTAAAGAAAGCCCTGAAACAAGCGGAAACACCCATTTCTGGAAGGAGGCAAGTTGGTGGAGCTCCCTTATGCGAGCTCCACCAACCTGCCTGATTTTGGGTTGCCCTGGAAGTGCTAAACTGCCATTGTGCAAGCAGTATGGGCCACTTGTGCAACACAGTTGGCGGGGTGCAGGAGAATTGGTGGGGGCACAAGCACCCTGTTGGATTCTTCCCCCAGACAGGGAGCAAAATGAGTTGGCAGCAAGGCGCCATGCATGGGCTGGTGAGATCCATTTGGCTTGGTGGGTCAGAGTGCGTGCAGGCCTATTAGAAGCTAAGCAAGTCAAAGGTGTCAGCCGCACTATAAGGATCGATTAAAGTTGATGAGTATTAATATGTAACTAGGATTATTTCTTCTTAACAAGTCTTTGTAGCACTGCTTATTTGGCATTTGCTCATCTTTACTGATATTTCTTCTTTCCATTTTTTCCCTCTCCTGCTTCCCAACCCCTCCTCACACAGTATTTTACCTACAGTGTCTTACTGAGCCTCCTGGCCTGCTCTGTGTTCCTTCAGATCAGCTGCATTGGGAAACTCATTTTGATGTTGATTATTGAATTTATATATGTCCTCATCGTGGAAGTGCCGGGGCTTACCCTCTTTGATAATGCAGATCTTCTGGTTACAGCCAATGCCATGTAAGTGGACATAAGGAGCCATCCTTAAACCCTTATAGGTTCCTTTTTATTAGTGGAGGGACAGGTGGTCAAGACTGGGGTCTGGTTCTCACAAACCACAGATGAAGTGGTAAACTGTGTCTGTACCACTTCAGGCTGCAGCTGGGGACTTGCAAGACTCAACACTCTCCATTTTAAAAACTCCCTGCACAGAGAAATCGAGATGTCAAGGGGAAAGGTTTTAGCTGAGCACTTTTTTAACATGTAGGAACTGTTTTGTTATATGGAGGAGCCATATAGTCATGTAAGTTCCCATCTGCAGTCTGAGCAGAACAAGTTGACCACCTCATCTGCAGTTTGGGAGGGCTAGGCCCATATTTGGCCCCTGGGCCTGAGTTTCTGCACCCCTGCTTTAAGCAAAGATCTGCACCTAAATAGTGGGATTGTGGAGTATCGTCAAGTGAGTCACCACTGTAAGGTTTTGAGACCCTTTCATGGCTCTCTTCTGTTTTGCATCTAGAATTTGAATGTTGTAATTTGCACGTCATTTGGTCTCTCGGATGAGAATCAGATGTGGGGGGTTTGCATCAAGCAGGAGGCCTGTGCCTTAGTCATGCTGAATGCTTACTAACATATCTCTTTATCACTTGCATCGTATTCAGCCAGCAAAGAAATAGCGACTTGAAAGTGAAAAGTCAAAACAAAACAGCTAAGAGTTTTGTCCCCAAAATTTCTTACTCTAGTTAAAAATTATTTCTTGGCATCCCAATCCCATGCATGTACACCTGAAAGCTAAGTATATTTCAGCTAACAAATGATGGGTTTTTTATGGTAGTAAGGGGCAGCATTTGGCAATATGGGAGGTGGGGTCTTCCTTCATCTGTCAAAATAACTCTTCTGAATCTACTGGTGTTACTAACATCACTGGTGACCCAGTTTACACATTAAGCATAACAAGATGGTACAGTCTTGAGGCGGTGGAGTCAATGTCACCACTTCAGAGTACAAGTGAGGGATATATTTTTTAATGTTCCCCTGAACTCCTTGCAACTAAAAGCTAGCACTTCAGAGAGAAAAGTTCTAACGCAGTCTGCTTCCAGTTGTGCTAGTTTTCTACTTGCAGGGAGTTAGTTCATATGTTTATTTTTAAATATAGAAGGGCATTCCAAAATACAATCCCCCCTCATCTCCAGTCTGGAGTGATACCACCCATTCTACTACTCAGCCTTCTACTATTCCATCTCCAACTCATCCTGCTACATGTGTTGACCAGACTTAAATGCTTAATACTAGTGATAGCATATTTACTCTGCCATTGTCTTTGGTGCATTTTCAAAATCATTTAATATTGTTACTGCCCTTTGCTGCAGTGATATCAGGTTTGGGGAGAAATAGAAAAGAAACAAAGTCTAGCCTTGTAATATGTTCCCAGGAGAGCACCAAGAGGCAAACTGTACAATGCTCTGATGGCCACTCGCTGTGTACTCACTCCTTCTCTCATTTCCAGCCTTCAGGGCTAAGAAGGAGAAACTGAACTCTAAAATGCAGGCAGCTCAGTGCTGCTGCCCTACATTTCACCCTGTACTAATCTGACACAACTATTAGCTCTGTGAGGCTTCAAGAGACCTATTCTGAGTGATGCTGATGAAGTGTTCATATCCCACTCCAACATCATAGAATCATAGAATAGTAGGGTTGGAAGGGGCCTACAAGGCCATCGAGTCCAACCCCCTGCTCAATGCAGGAATCCAAGTCAGAGCATCCCTGACAGATGGCTGTCCAGCCTCGTCTTGAATGCCTCCAGTGTGGGAGAGCCCCACCTTGGGCCGGCAATACTGATATGGGATTTAACCACATTGCCATATCGATCATACAGGAGAAGATAGCTTCCTTTAAATATTATCTGGAGTGTCAGGGAGGGGAACAGCCATGCTATAGCAGCTCCCACTGCTAGTAATGTAAGAATCTGGTCTCAGTGTTATGGAGAATGTAACATTTAATTATATGGATAAAACTGTGTCTATTGTGAGTTCATGTAATCCTTGTTACAAGTGATTCCAAGAATACTTTCTAAGGCTCCAGTCTTATCCATGCTTACCTGGCAATACATCTCATTGAACACACGACTTACTTTCCATTAACCATGTATAAGATTGTACTGCACAGATACGGAATTATAACTTGGCTCATGAATTACTTTTATTCTGCATTAAAAAAAAATGTTAATTGCAGAAATTTAGTTTGTTCGCCAATAAGCAACACCACTTTTATTGGTACTATTTTGTGCCTTGTACAGCTTTATGATTTTCATAATTGATTTAAAATATATGGAACAACCATTTTCCTGATGTCTTTGTCTTAAATGCACAAGAAAGTAATATTTCACTCTGGCTGAACCACAGGCATACTTGTCTCCATTTTTTGATTGCTTTCCTAAGAGTAATCCACATGGGTGTGTTTTCTGCCCTTCATGTATGAGAAAATTGATGGCAAATTAGGGGCACTCATTTGAAGGAATAATATGAAAACAAAACATCTTTTAGGCATTTTATACTGCAAAGGATTTTGATAAGCTGAGAGCAGACTGAATTAAGAGCACTTAAAAGCAATTATTTGCATCACCTCGCAATCAAGATGTCAGTAATAAGGTGGGGTAAATAATTAGGTTTTTCCCAGAAAGAAATTTTGGAGCCACAATTTTGCCACTCATTAAATGATTTTTGTTTTCTCTGAAAGCTCCATTTATGGTTATGGCCTCACTGCATGGTGAACCATTTATGGATTGTGGGAAGTATTTAGTACAGTCAGCCAGGCACCATCTAGGTGTACACACTTCCAGATGCAGGGAATACTAGCCCTATCCAGTCTTTCTTGTTACCGGGTTACACTGAACCCCTGAGGAGACCTCCAGCCCTGCTTCCCTCTGCTGTCGCATCTGTCGCATGTCTGCGGGGAGGGTGACAATCTGAACAGGAGAGCCTCCTGTATCCATGGAGTCTCCCCACATGATCCACAGACTGGATTTTCCAGGGTCCCGGATCAAGTGGAGAGCCTCCACAGATACAGGAGGCTCTCCTGTTCAGACCGTTGCCCTCCACAGGGCAACAGATGCAACAGCAGAGGGGGACTAGAGCTCTCCTCACGTGAAACCAGTAGCAATAACACCTGAACAGGGCTACTGTCTTTTTTAATTTAATTGGCATCTGTCTGATCCATCCACCTAATTACTCTCTATGTGCTGTGCACACTAATTAGCAAGCTATATGGATGCCATGTTTCACCTGCTCAATTTGCTTAATGCATAAGCCAAGGAGAGACTAATAGTAAAGCTCATGGGGTGCAACCAGACAGAACTCTAACCATGCAATAATAGTGTGGTGCCTGAATTACAACTCCAAGACAGCAGCTGCTTCAGTGCAAGATTCTACTCACTGAATGGCTGGATGGCTTGATGCGTAGACAGACAGACAGACAGGCAGACAGGCAGATCTAAGTTAACTTGGAAAATTAATTTAAAAGCAAGGAGCAAAAAACAAATGGAAGAGGAATGTGTTAATTGGATTACAAGGTGCCTGGCCTCAAAGGGGCACTTAGGCCCCACCAATTCCCTTCCACCCTGACAATTACCTTCCACAGGAGGTGGGTCCCACTGATTCCATTGCACAAGTGGGACCCACCACTTATGCAAGGGAGAGTTACGCTTCCTAGAGGAAGTCCTGAAACAAGCAGAAATGCTCATTTCTGGAAGGAGGCAGATCAGTGAACCTTCCTTATGCAAGCTCTGCCGATCTGTCTCCTTCTAGGAGGTTGCTCCAAAAGTGCTAAATCGACGTTGCACAAGTGGTGGGGGCCACTTGCACAATGGAACTGGCAGGGCATAAGAGAACTGGCGGGGGCATAAGCAGGTGGATTCCGCCCTCTGGAGGGATCTGGCTATACAACTCCACAGCAGCAAAGTGACTAAAAATGTTGACAAAATGCAAGAAAAATCTTCAGTAAGTGAATATGACGAAACTAGATTGCAAGACATTGGGGCTATTCACACAACATGCTAACCCACACTCAGAGGTTGAATGTGGGTTGTTTTGAACAGGGGCTTAGCATGTTGTCTGAACGCAGCCAGGGCAGCTTGTTATCCATGCAGTGTGGCTTATATTCTCAAACAAGCTACCTTGAGAACCCATGGTTTGTTGTTCAGTTCTTCAGGATGGTTAACAAGCCACAGTGCATGGTTAACAAGCCATCAGGCTGCATTCAGATACCACAATAACCCATGGTTCAGCAAACAACCCACAGTTCAAAACAACCCACGCTCAACCACAGAGTGTGGGTTAGCATGTGTGAACAGCCCCATAGTTCCATCCCTGGTTCTACTGAATGAGATGATAGATTGACAGACAAAGTGAGTAGGAGGTTTCAGAGCATTTTCTGTACATGTCACCTCCCAAACAACTTTGCAAAATTCTAAGACCTTGATTTCTAGTTTAGGAATTGCTGTTTTTGCATGGTCTTACATGAGCTAGACCTGTTTATGTACACCTGCCCTTAGGAATACACTGGAATTATTCCCCTACTTTCCCCAGCCAGCATAGGATTATACTACCCTATCTAACCTCCCTCTTTCCTCTAGCGTTTTCCACTAAGCAGAGATCATATTCTCACTTGAAATAAAATTAAACTTAAAGGCAGAGAGTGTTCTTCTTCTGTTCGCTTTACTGACTGATAGAATAAATTCTTGTGGTTATGGCTCCACATAGTGTTCAAAATGAAAAATTCTAGCAGAAATATTGTGGATCGGTCACACATTACACCTGAATCCTAAATATATTTTTAAATACATGACATCTTGTATTCTGTGGAAATCTGGGTGCTTCTAGACGAGCTTTTATTGTGCAATCACCCTGCCTCATTCACAGAATTTTACAGAGGGTTCACACAACATTGTGATCTATTTGGAATCAGTCCGTGTTTACCCACTGCAGCACTCTGAAATTGTGCAAGATCTCCTTAAAGGGGGGGGGGGGGCGGAGAGACGAGACAGTGAAACTGATACATAGCTTGTCAATTTCAACTGCTGCTTTCCCTTCTCCCAGAGTTAGGAAACAATGAATCATGTTTCCTAGCAGGATTGCGAAATTGGCCAGAAAAAGTCAGGATTTACAGGCTTGTCCGAACTATGTTTACTCAGATGTAAGGCTGCATTGCCCTGTGGTGCAAGCACTCTTAAAAATAAAATAAACAAGAACTAATTTTAAACATTCTCTCTCTCTCTCTCTCTCTCACACACACACACACACACACACACACACGGGATGCTAAAATGGTGCTGAGAAGAACCCACTTCAAAATGTAGGGAGAATGGATGTGTGTTGGCCAGTGAGGGGTCTGGAAAGGGGAGGGGAGGGGACAACACTGTCCATTGGCTACATTGTGATCACTGTGTGGACAGGACATAGGGAGATGTACGAACTAGAAAAGGGCTGGACCCCCTGAAGCATGGACAGTCAGTGGGAATTTAACTTACAGCAGAAGAGCGATGATTAGCAGCACTGCAAGCTCTCCATCTGGGAGCGCCCTTTTGCTCAAGTGTTTTTAAGCTGTTACATTCACGATACTTGGAAATGGTCTCCATTGAAATCAGTGGTGCTTGCATTAAATGAAACGTTTTGAGGCTTTGGTCGCAATGTCATCAAGCAGCCTTCCCCAATCTGTTGACCTCTAGATATGTTGGACTACAATTCCCATCTTCCCAGCTGGTGTGATGGGAATTGTAGTCCAACACATCTAGACTGCCACAGGTTGGGGAAGGCTATCATAAAGGGTCCCTCCTTTTGGTTCAGTCCAGCATGCATTTCAGGATGATGCACACGCAGAGCTATGACGTGGCTTCCCTGTTAATTTCAGTGGAACCATTCTACACACATCTTCATTTGTTTATCATCATGTAAGCGATCTAGAGCAGACCTGGACTAGTATTTTTATGCATAGTGTCCTGCAATGAAACATGTATCCTGCTGTTACCCTAAAGTAATCAGTTGCATACCAACTGGGAAATATTCAAGGCATTTGATGCAGGCAAAAAAGGCAACTTTATTAATGAAAAGAACCATGTCCTTAATAACATAGTATTGTTGTCATTGTTCTTATCATACCTTCTTAGTATTCGAACTCCTTCACATATATTACCTCTGAAACCTTTACAACAGGTAGGTCAGTATTACAATCCTCATAAGCTTGCTAAGGAGATCTTGTAAGTGAACTAGTGTCTTCCTGGCTCACAACCTAAACTCCTAGCACAGCAAGCAGTTTGGGAGAACACTTAGGAGTACAATGTTATACGTGTACTCAGAAATAACTCTCACTGAGTTCAGTGGGGCTTACTCCCAAGAATAAGAATGCAGTCCTAAACTGTAATCCTAATTTGCTAATTTGGGAGTGAACTGCTAATTTGGGAGTAAACTGCATTGAACTCAGTGGGGCTTGCTTCTCAGTCGACAGGCTTTAGATTGCACTGGAAATGTGAAATAGGAAAGCAAGAGCAAGGGCTGATTATTATATATAGCATATCATACAGCACAGCAATCTGTATACATCACCTAAAACTTGTCTCTTTTGTTATTTCAGTGTGTTTTCCAATGGGACTGAAATATGGTGAGTTATTAGAGCGGGGGGGCATTTGCTGTTCTGCCTCAGGCTGCAAAATGCCAGTGGCCCATCCCCAATCCCTTAACTGTGGTAGCACTGGCCCGTTTTCCTGATTCCTTGCCCCAAAGGGACTTCTGATACAATGCACCTAGCTTCTATAGTAACTGAAGCACAGGAAAGCAAGAGAGACTCATTGATTGCATGTAGAGTTGAAGCTGATCACCTGCACTTTAATGGCCATACTGAATCAAATGCAGAAACCTGATGATCATTCAAATGTTGTTAAGTTGAACAGAATGAAATGGTCAATTAATTTTATTAATAGGCAGCTGGATTCTACCTCTTGCCCTTGCTCTGCTTGTCGCAACACAAATAATTGAGAAGTTGCTTGTATTGTATTGTATTGTATTGTATTGTATAGTATAGTGCTGAGAAAACGTTGGTGAACCACTTAGGATTGTCACATATTTCCAACCTAAAATGTTATTAGATCTTAATCTAATCCCCTAAACCTAGATAAAGAATAATAGATAACTTGATAACTTGATAATAACTTGTGTAAGCAAATGACACCAAAACATGATGCTTTTTCAACATTTATTTATCCACAACTGATTCAGCATTTAATATCCATGTGTGAAAAGTACGATACCCTTTAGATTCAGTACTTGGTGGCACCCCCTTGAGCAGCATGTTTCCTGTAATTGTTGGTCAGTTTCTCACAGTGGTTTTGAGGAATTTTGGCCCATTCCTCCTTACAGAACTGCTTCAAATCAATGACATTTGAGGGCTTCCTTGCATGAACAGCTTGCTTCTGGTACTGCCACAACATTTTGATGAGGTTTAGGTCCGGACTTTGACTAGGCCATTCTAAAGAATGGAATTTCTTCTTCCGTACCCATTATTTTGTAGATCTGCTTTACGTTTAGGATCATTGTCTTGTTACATGACCCATTTTCGCTTCAGCAAACGGATGGCCTGACATTCTCCTCTAGAATCTTCTGATGCATTGCAGGAGTCGTGGTAGTGTCCATGATGGCAAGTCATCCAGGTCTTGAGGCAGCAAAGTGGGCCCAAACCATCACATTCCCACCACCATGCTTGACAGTTGGGATGTTCTTCTGTTCAAACTCAGTGTTTGTTTTTCACCAAATATAATGTTTCTCATTGAGGCCAAAAAGTTCTACCGTTGACTCATCTGTCCAGAGTACATTATTCCAGAAGTCTTGGGGATCATCTATGTGATCTTTAGCGAACTTCAGACGGGCAGCAATGTTCTTTTTAGAGAGCAGTGGTTTCCTCCTGGCTATCCTCCCATGAACACCATTCTTGTTCAGTCTTTTTCTGATCGTTGAGTCATGAACACTCACTTAAGCCAAGGCAAGAGTGGCCTGAGGATCCTTGGACTGGTTCTTTTTGACTTCCTGGATGATGCACCGGTTTGTTCTTGGGAGAGATTTTGGCAGGACATTTACTCCTGGGTAAAGCGACTGTGGTCTTGAACCTTTTCCATTTGTAGACTGTCTGAGAGTGGATTGTTGGAGCCCCAAATCCTTAGAAATTGGTTTGTAACCTTTTCTAGACTGGTGAGCAGCAATAACTGCTTTTCTGAGGTCCTCAGAGATGTCTTTTGATCATGGCATTACATTTTTCCACACAACCATATGGTGAAGACCAAACTCACAAAGTTTCTGATCCTTTCATAGGGTGGGGCCTCCCCAACTCACTCCTAAGATCTACCTAATTAAGAACATGAGCCATGCTGGATCAGACCAAGGGTCCAACTAGTCCAGCATTCTGTTCACACAGTGGCCAACCAGGTGCCAACCAGGAACCCACAAGCAGGGCATGAGTGCAACAGCACCCTCCAACCCATGTTCCCCAGCATCTGGTGTACATAGGCTCACTGCCTCTGCTTCTGGAGGTAGCACATTACCATCAGGACTAGTAGCCATCAATAGCCTTCTCCTCCATGTATTTGCCCAACCCCCTTTTATAGCAAGCCAAATTGGTGGCCATAACTACATCCTGTGGTAGTGAATTCCACAGTTGAACTATGTGCTGTGTGAAGAAATACTTCCTTTTATCTGTCCTGAATCTCCCACCAATCAGCTTCATAGGATGACCTCGGGTTCTAGTATTTTGAGAGAGGGGAAAAAATGTCTCCCTATCCACATTCTCCACAGCATGCATAATTCTGTACACCTCTATCATGTCTCCCCTTACCTTCTTTTTTCCAAGCTAAACAACCCCAGCTGTTGTGACCTTCTCTCATAGGGGAGATGCTCCAGCCCCTTGATCATTTTAGTTGCCCTTTTCTGCACTTTTTCCAACTCTACAATATCCCTTTTTAGGTGCAGTGACCAGAACTGTACACAGTATTCCGAGTGTGGTCACACCATAGATTTTGTATGGGGCAGTGTGATATTGGCAGTTTTATTCTCAGTTCCTTTTCTAATTATGCCTAACATGGAGTTTGCCTTTTTTTTTACAGTGGCCACACCCTGGGTTGACATCTTCACTGAGCTGTCCACCACAACCCCAAGATCTCTTTCCTGGTCAGAAAGACACCACTAGCTCAGATCCCATCAGGCTATACCTGAAGTTGGGATTTTTTGCCCCAACGTGCATCACTTTACACTTGCTTACATTGAACCGCATTTGCCAATTACTTAAACATCCGATTCTAATTATTCCCCTCAATTGAGCTGATGCAACCAGGGGTTCATTTACTTTTGCACATACCCTGACTCTTAAGTAGTCATTGTTTGCCTAATTTATATGTCATTTTATTTCAGAAGATGCAGAACTGGTTAATATAAACCCTGCTGGATATTTAGAAAAGGACTGGTTTTGATTCACGAAGGCTATCATAGTGCAACTATGGAATTTCCATTATTATCATTACGGTTTACAAACTTTTTCTCACCGCTGAATGCACTGTTCCAACTGAGTGACTAGCATCCTAGGCTATTCCCAGACTTAAGCATTTTCTTTTCCTTTGTAGTCCACCAAGTGTATCCAGGGTGGCTTTGAAGATTGTGACCCCTGTAGTTATCACAGTTTTTGTCCTGGCAGTATATCTCCATGCTCAGCAGGTAGAATCCACAGCACGGCTCGATTTCCTTTGGAAGCTTCAGGTGTGTGTTTTTGAATGTTACACTAGAGTGGCACATTATCGCCAGTAAATGATTGGTGTTCATGCTGTTACTGCATTGTCGTGATGTGCTCATAAATTAGAAGTAGTGGCACATACGGAAACCTGTGCTGCAGCCTTCCCCAACCTGGCACCAGGTTGTGGCAGGTTGTTCTGCAGCATCCTTTTTCATTTGAGGATCACAAAGGTCTTGACTTACATAATGTACAGGAGTTTGACAAGTGCTTGCTTAGTTAGCAGATGTATTTTACATAGGGAGGGAGGCAGGCTTGCTAAATCACGTTAAGAACACTTGTGTGGAAACATGGTATATACTGTAAATTATGTGTTGGATACAGCAAAAGATAGACAGAAGAGCTCCTTCCTTCAGCAGGAGGCTTTTGATCCAGCAAAACTTTTCTGCTGGCTGAATGGGAGAAGAGATTTATCTTTTACGATTCCACCCCACCCCCCAGCATCTGCTCTGGAGGGTTGGGGGACAATCCAAAACAGTGGGAAATATGGTGCTAGGAGGGGAAATCTGTGGAAATTGCCTCTCCCCACCGTTCACATCAGTGAGGGCACTCTGAGCTAGGGGACGCTCCCACCATAAAAGAAAAACATTGTAATTTAAGTCCATACTTAAAGTTCTGCCATGATCCAACTGGAGCAATTTTCAAAAGCTGCAGGAGATTTTCCTTGAACTATTTAAATTTTGGTCAAAGAGAAAGATTTCAGAATTTTTTTTAGTGACTACTAATGTTAGTTACTGGAGCTTCCACAATAATAAGTACCACAGGATCCAGATTTAATTATACTGAGAGTAAACCCATTGAGTTCAATGGGTCTACAGTTAGTCAGGACTAACTTAACTCCCACTGATTTCAGTGGGTCTGCTCTGTGTGTGACTAAGTTTGGATCCAACCCCAAATTTAATAGACTTCCACTCTTATTTGATCCCAAAACTTAGATCCAGAATCATCGTTCCACCAGTGAAAGGATACTGCTTGCAGAATGGGACCTTCCATTGTTTCCTCACCACTTCAGCCTCCATGCACCCTCTGGAACCCTCCGGAGAAGATTTGGAGGGTGTGGGCATGGCTGCAGTGGGGAAGAGAGGACACGGGAGTGCCATTCCAAGTCAATCAGAGCTTAATATTAGGATTGTGCCAGATATTCCAGAGTTAGATTTTCAGGCCAAAGCAAGTAATTTCAGCAAGAGTAGAAATTAATCTGAAAAATAATTATGTGAATGTTCTACATTTTGTTAAAACCCTATTTGACACCATTTGTGCTGCAGCTGCTGATGCTGCAGCTGCTTTTGCATCATCCCCTTGCCCACTTCTGCATCCACCCAAACCCTGGCTGTTGCATTTTCCATTTTTCTGAATTGGTCACATTAGTAATCCCATCCAGAGAGTGATCACATAGATCAGGATGATATCACAAGGCTACTCTTGTTGTGATGACATCCCGGAACATCAGTAAATAAAATCAGAACAAATTAGATTTGGCTGTGTCACTGAGGGCAATTGAGAAGGAGGGCAAGTGAGGACAGTATTAAGAAATGTGTACATAGTTTTATAGAAGTGGCAAAAAAATCACTGAAAAGGGATCACTGTTTTTTGCACTGTGGAACGTGTTTGCAAAAAGCAATGTGTAGTTGGGGTTTAGTCCTTCCAAGTATGCTTGAAATCAGGTTCTGCTAGTATTTGACATAGGATTCCATTGCTAATGTGGATCAATGTGTTGCTTCTTAATCTCGTATCTGTTTCCAGCCCATTTCCCACATGCATGAACCTGATTTGCAGCCACATCTTTGTCTCTCTTTTCAGGCTACTGAAGAAAAGGAGGAAATGGAGGAACTGCAGGCCTACAACAGACGGCTTCTCCATAACATCTTGCCAAAGGATGTTGCAGCCCACTTCCTTGCACAGGAGCGGAGGAATGATGAGCTGTACTACCAGTCTTGCGAGTGTGTGGCTGTGATGTTCGCTTCCATCAGCAACTTCTCAGAATTCTATGTAGAATTAGAGGCCAACAATGAAGGGGTGGAGTGCTTGAGGCTCCTCAACGAAATCATTGCCGACTTCGATGAGGTGAGCCAGTTAAAGGAAAACCAATTAGAACTGAGGTTGGTCTGCTTCACGTCTAATTGAGTGAATCGAGTGTGGGATCCTGCACCATAAAACGAGATCTCTGACACCTTCTTATCTTTTATCTTTTATATGTCAAAGATGGCAACTGAAATGCCATGCCTGTTCTTTTTATTCTCTGCTGTACTCTATGCTTACTCAAAGGTGCTGCTGAACCCAGATCATGCACTACAGGCATAAAGAGACTCTACATCCAAGCATATGGCTGAGGATTCAAAATGCTATTAGCCTTGCAAGTCTCCCGCAGCTCATGGAACTTCACAGTTCTTTCTGTTCTGACCTAGTGATGGAATTTCCTGGTCCATACGTAGCCATTTAAAGCACCTTGCATCTGGATTCCATGGATCAAGATGTGCAGTGGTGCAAATAGTAATTTGGCCACAGAAGCTAAAACATGATCCCATGCTTGTAAAGTGGCTTTGACCCACTTGCTAGGAAACCTCCACCTCTTTATTACTGGTTATGGTTAGATAGGAATGGGGGAGAAATTGGTTCCATTTTTATTTTAATGCAAAGTTACCCAATGTTGCACTTCCAAACCTCTACGTGAACCGAACTCAGTTAATTTGCAAATTTTGTGCTCAGAATTTTGCAAGAGAGTTCTTCAGTCAAAAAATGCATACAAAAGTAGTGCAAAAGGGAAAGTAATGTTTCAAAACGCATTATGTTAGCAAATTGATTTTAAAATGTGAATTTTAGGCAAAAATCGATGTGTTAGGAGAAATGTGCACATAAATGCTTGTGAATTTTCATGAAGACTTTAAAAAAAATCTCGAAAATCTGGGATGAACCCAAAATGAGAAAGTGAAATTCAGATGTGTCCATCCCTGTGGTTAGCACACATTTGCACTTGCTTCTGTTGCTTTTATTGCTCAAAAAGATAGTTGGGAATGCCTTGGAAGGGGTTGTAAGGGAGGAATGATTAAAAGTGCAAATGGTTCTAACCCACTCACCTTGCATATAACATCAAGCACCGATGAGGCCATGCCAAAGGCATTGCCACACTCATGCCAGGAGCAGGCATGGATGCTAACATGAGGGGTTCTACCCCTGTGATTTGGGGTAGAACCCTTATGTCAGATCCTGTGACCTGATATTCCAGTGCAAAATCATATTTTGCATTCCGTATTAGTTTGAAGAAGCCAAAACAGGACTTAGGTCTCCATCTTTTCTACCTGCAGGATCAAAAAGGCTCATGAAATTTCCCTTCATATGGGAGCTACATTAGGGCATGTGGCCTGCAAGCTACAGTGTGCACAATGCCTGGCTCTTGTGTAGATCAGTCGCGCAGCATATATTGATGTGCGTTTGTCCTTTTCAGTAACTTTGTTCTTTTTTGGCTATCCAGATAATAAGCGAGGACCAGTTTCGACAGCTGGAAAAGATCAAAACTATAGGCAGCACCTACATGGCTGCTTCAGGCCTTAACGACTCCACCTATGACAAGATGGGCAAAACACATATCAAGGCCCTGGCTGACTTTGCAATGAGGTTGATGGATCAAATGAAATACATCAATGAGCATTCGTTCAACAACTTCCAGATGAAAATAGGTAAATGTCACAGCTGTAGTCTGTGCTACAGGAATTCATCCTGTGTGGCCACCCTGTACGGTTCAAAGTGCAAATGTCGCATATGAATTGGTGCTGCCTTTACTGAATGCAAGCGCACCTCCTTCCCCAACCTGGTGCTTGTTAATTCGGTCCAGTTTAACTTCAGCACCTACACCAAATGGGTTCTAACCACCCCGGTGGATAACTTAAATCTGAAATGGTACAGTTCAACACAGCTACCAGGGAAAAGGCCTTTTTTGCTGTGGCACCCCGGTTGAGGAACAAACTCCCTAGAGAGGTTCACCTGGCGCGTACGTTGTACTCTTTCCAGCACCAAGCGAAGACCTTTTTATTTTCCCAGGCATTTTTAGCGTTTTAGCATCCCAGTTTTTTAGCTCTGCTGTCTTAAATCTGCTGTTGCATTTAAAACCTCTGCACTGCTGCTAGGTTTTACTCTGGTTGTATTTTTTTTTCTGTCATATTTTTGTGGTTTTAATTTTGTGAACTGCCCAGAGAGCTTTGGCTATTGGGCAGTATAAAAATGAAATACATAAATACATAAATAAACAAACACCACCCCAGACTAAAAAACAAATTGAAATCTATTCAATGCTTTCTTTAAGAAAGTTACAGAATTAAGGAAAGTAGCATAGTGGTTATATGAATGTTAGAAACATTCTCTGTAATTACAGGAAAAGAGAATGTAACAAAAATATGTGATTAACCAAAAGAATTGCAATTGATAAAGCTTGCACTACGAATGTAGCTAGTGAGATAACAACTTGAGCATCTAACATTGTTATGACTCCTCCTTATCCTCCTGCTTACTACTTGCAGTTTAACACTAAAGTAAAACATGCTAAAAATTGTTAATTCTCCCTTTTACTTCTTCCTGCACATTACTTGAATATAAAGGCCAAGCTAAAGCGTTACTGAATTCCTCCAAGTATGTGAAGAATTACATTTAGTTAAAGGCAGGAGTTGGAGTATAAAGAAAAGCCAAAGACTTGGAAATAATTCTAAGTCTTCAGAAAAAAATCTAAGGCCCAAGCTCAGAAAATATTCTAAATCCTAACTTCAGAAAGTAAAGGGTTAACATTATTTACAAGTTCTGACATCTGAGTCTAAAGAGTCCATAGTTACCCAGATCCTTGGGTCTGGTGGTCCAGATAGGGAAAGCAGCAAGAAAATGAAGTGAAGCAGCAGAAGAAAGAATGAAAGAGCTCTCGTTATATGTGCTTTTATACGTCCCCAGGTGAACCACCCACAGAGCTTCTGTGAACCGCCCAGGGAGCTTCAGCAATTGGGCGGTATAGAAATGTGATAAATAAAGAATAATACACTTGTTCTGGTCAAAGGTGGCGGCCCCAATGAGTGATATGACAATCTTCCTGTCAAAAATGGGATGTGTGAGTGGGTAGACCACCCATTCACCAGTTAGAAGTGAGGTGTCTATCTATCCCCCAACAATCTCACATTTTATACCTACGTGTTTTGGGAAGATCTCTGGAACTACAACTAACGGGTTTATTTGAACCTTCCCAAAATGTGGCTAAAAGTCTACCATCTGGGAATGTTATCTTGATTGACCTATTGCTCCTTGGTACATCTCCTTTGAACTCATGGTCATCTTTGGTCATATCCACCCCAACACCTCCTCCCAATTGTTGCTCGTGCTCAGTGCTATGGCTTCCCTCTCCCAACGAACGCTGAGTAAGGACATTTTCTTACCTGCAAGTGTATAACACGAGATATCAAGTAGCAATTTTCCTCCTGCTAATGGGTGTCTGAGCATGCTCAGTTCTTCTGTCCTTTTGCTCATATCAGCTTCTTTGTCAGCACAGCACAGCCCATTGCTCTGCTCTGTGAAGCCGCTTGCAAATACAGCTACGTTTTGTACTCCTATTTCAAATCCGGTCCTGTAACATCTTAGTTAGAGGGATTATAATGCCATATCATCAATTGGCGTAGAATCACAATTTCAGGTTCTTCTTGCCCGTAGGTCAGGGGTCTAGAATCTGGGGTCTTTTAGGGGGTTGTCCCAAAACCCTCATTCAGATCATTCAACCATTCCAGATCAAATTAGCCATCTTCAGTTTGAAGTAGCCTCTTCAGTCTTTTGTTAACAAAAGTATTTAACCCTTTTGGCATCAGATTAACAGTGCCCTCTATATGTATTGGACGGGAAGCCCAGTCAGGATGGCCGATGGCCAGCAATGATGGGAGATGCAGTCCAACACATCTGGAGGGCACCAGATTGGGGAAGGCTGAAGTAGACATCAGTGCAGTCCTCTTGATCTATATTCATTTGGCAGTATCAGTTACGTTTTATGCCAGAAGTAGGCCTCATTAAATAATGTTCCTAACTGGGGATAAATGCATAGCCGCTTTGCCAGTGAAAAGATCAAAGGCCACCCAAAGAAGCTTAGTTCTTTCCTTACCACATTAGTGCTTTTCATAATGGATAACTATTACTGTTAGAACTCCTTGTCCTCTGTAACAGTGGAAATCTGCAAGGTTTCTGCACTTATATCGAACATGGATAAATACACAGATTTGGTGGGAAAGGATGAGCAAAACTCTTTCAACCCGATCCAGTGAAGGCAATCCACATGCATGCAACAGTGCTTCACAGCTGGCTCCCTTATCCTTACTGAATCCCCAGATCTACTACCCAGGGATTGTGCTGTCCGTTTTGACAGCGCCAGGCATCTGTTTGTGGGGACTGAATCCAGCATCCATACTTCCTCCCACTCAGACAGCCCTGTCAACACCGGCAAAGCCAGCCATCTGTTGTCAGGGAGTGCCTCAAGTGTTGTCTGCTGGCTGTTGCACAAGAGTGTCTGGATTGAGGCCTCCACCTTTCCCAGTATGCCCCACCAACCATACACAAAGGAGCAGGTTCAGAATAGAATCTGTACATTGAGCATGGCTGTGCAAAAGCAGACCTCATTAGGTCTTACAGATAAGTGTGATTTTATTTTGAGTGCAGAAGAATACATAAGGTTGCTTGGCACCCAGTTTTGGGTGTTAATAAGTCTGGATATAAAATTATACTTGTATCTAATAAAGCAGCCTTTCCCATATAACACCCTCCAGTTGTGTTGGACTCAAATGCCAATCATTCCCAGTCAGCATTGCTATAGTTGTAGTTTAACACATCTGGAGAGTGCCAGGTTGAAGAAGGCTGTAATCAAGAATAAGCCTACCCAGTTAGATCATGTCAGGGATTCATATTCAAGATGGTATCACGGATATCAAAGACCAGGGTAGGTGCCATTGAATGAATTTGCCCCACTCTAACTGGTACTATGTGCCCCAGTCTTTGGACTGGGGCACACATTACAGCCACCATATGGGTGGTGCTTTAAAGTGCATCACCATAGTTTATTTGCAACAGCTTGCCATGTGTATTAGGCCATTTTCTTCACACTACTGCAGCCTTGGGTCCCCTGTCCACGCCCTCATGTTGGCATGGAGAAAATTTCCCAGTCCATATGATGAGCCAGTGAAGAATTTTCACAGCAGTTGTTCAGTGAGGGGGAAATGCCTAAGGAAGTTGTAGAATCACCTTCATTGGAACCTTTTTAAAGAGGATGGTTTAATTCAGGGGTGGTCAACGTATCAACTCATGAGGCACTTTTGTGCAATTCATGAAGTGTTGTTAAATTACTGTTTTTTAAAAAGTATCTGACCCACAGAGCTAAGCTGCAAAATGCGATGGCCAAAATGCTAAGAATCCAAGTAAAAAGAAGCCAATATTTAGGGCATAACCTGCCAAAGTAAGCACTTTTAACAGTGCAATTCTATGCAAGTTTACTCAGAAGTAGGTCTCACTAAGTTCAGTGGGATGTAAGCTGCAATCCTATACCTCTTTACCTAGGAGTTAGCCCCCTTGAACTCAGTGTGACTTACTTCTGAGTAGACATGTATAGGATTGAACTATTAATGCCTAGTAAGTGAGTTTAGGACGGTAGCCTAATTCCCATTTATTTCAATGGGACAGATTTAAGGAAATGCTTAAAAATTCCATTGAAATCAATGGGAGCGAATCATGCCTCTATTGTTTTCATTTTTTTTACCATTTTAAAGGTCAAATGTGGACGCTGTGTTCTTATATCTCTTTTTCTTTTAGTATGCTCTCTTTTTCATCTTTGATAAACAATTTCAGAACAAGAATATTTGTGAGAAAAGTACAACAATCCACTAACTCTAGGTTGGTACCTGCCTATTAATATATAAATTACATGAAATACAAGACATCAAATATGCAAATTAGACCCTCTGGGACATGGCACATTTTTCCATATAGCCCTCAAAAGGTGAATAAGTTGCCCATTCAAAATGTACCACTAACCAGTTGATACCTGGGAATGGATCAAATGGTTGCAGATCCTTCCAGATGTAATTTTGTAGTGAAAACATATCAGAAGCTGTTTACCCTCTCATGCCTAACTTCTTTCTTTTCTAGGGCTCAATATTGGCCCAGTAGTAGCTGGGGTCATAGGCGCACGTAAGCCTCAGTATGATATTTGGGGGAACACTGTGAATGTAGCCAGCCGAATGGACAGCACAGGAGTACCTGATAGGATTCAGGTGAGTCATCTTAACCCCTCTCCACTTCGCAAAACTTTTGTCTCTCACGAACATTTACACAACCCACAATTAACAGCTGATAAGTTAGCCCTATGTACATTTCATGTGCTCCACACAGGTGAACAAGTGTAATTTCGTCATCACCAAGTGAACACTCTTAAACGGGCATAAAAGATATGTCGCGGTGACACATGAAGTAACTTTCTGATCTGTGTAGCTCTGGATCAAGACAAATTTGCATTCCCCTTGTACTTTGCACATGACATGCTTACGGATTCATTTCTGTATTGGAAAAAAGTCAGGTATAAGGCAGCCCTGAAGTTAAGTCAGACAAGAGAGTCCTCCAACTCTGCAGATAGACTACATTACTATGTCTGTATGTACACAGACCACAGAGCCTGGAATATGGAATCTAGGACAGAACAGAGCTTCTTGTGAATTTCAGCATCCACTTCTTTTTTTAAAAGGCATTATGTGCAGAATGATAGCCAGAAGACAGGATAATTAATCCTGCCCCAATTCATGTGCCAATATGATACTGTGCTGTGCACACTTAGCCACCCAGTAGATGATTCATGCTGTAATCTTTGATAGTGCTCATTGCCTCTTTAAGAAGCATGGTCTGAATTCGAGCCTACAGGGAAATGGGGTGCTTGATTCAGTCTCTTTTGGGTGCTGTATAAGTACTTGATCCAGTGTTGGAAAGTGTGAGTGCAGGCCCATGTGCTTGAGTCAGAGATGTTATAGTACAGCAGCACCCAAAGAAACAGAGGGCTAAAACAATGGATTGTGTAAACACCTGCTTTTTGCACATCCCAGCCCAATAGGGGATGTGCATGAAGAAAACTGCTTCCACATATGCATCACCTGCGCTGAATTAGGGTGCATTTTGACAGGATTCTGAAAGTCACATATGATAACAGCACACCCCTTGTTGAAGGTGTCCAGCAATTGCTTCTGTGGATAAAGGCACAGAGTTAGAGATATTCATCAAGTGATGCTTTTCCCTTGTATTGTCCAAGGGATAGCTTCTTCTTTGATACTGCAACCCACTATTTATGTATTACTCGAGAATGGCAGCTTTAGTTGCATCATCCTCTTTGGAAGAGAAGGATCTTGTCTGCTGAAGGCTAAATTTCTTCAAAAGAAAGCGGTAAAGCACAGTATTTGAAAAGCCTGATTTATTCCTGTTTCTTCTGAAAATGAGTCAGGAGGACGAGAAGCTTGGATCTGAACATGAAATCCACTACTGTCTCATTCGAATAACTCTGCTTTTAAGGGAAATATCGCATTGCGTTAGGTTTTACATATTTGCTTGCCCCCTGTAAATTGTTGTGGGGAGCTGAGCTGGGTTTAATCCTTCTAATACAGAATATTGTCCACAACCTGCACAGCAACTTTCACCCTGGTACCTCAGTCTTTAAAACAGATATTGCAATAGTTTGCATTTTCCTCCCTCTTTTGAAAACGGGCAGGGCAAGGGTTGAGTCAGAATTCAAACTAGAAACATGGAATTGGGCCCTGGATGTACACACCAAATTTCATTCCAATCTCTCAGTGTCCAGCAGTTATTGCTCTGACAAACAAACTTCAGCATGGAATGATGAACAGGCCAGTTATTAAATGAAAGCCTTCACTTTCCTTGTCCGATTATGTGCCACAAAGAAACTTAGACAGAATTGCATGCATTGCATAATTTATTCCAAATGCAAACATTTGGGATTCCTTGGCAAATAATTTGGCTCTTCCTTCTAACAGGCAGATTACATCCAGTCCCTCCTAGTACATTTCAATAACAGCACAAAGCTTTATATTGTAGTAGATTCTTGTTTCCTCTAGTCTAACTTCTAAGCATCCATGCCCAGTATTTCTGCAGTAGATGCATTGAATGGCACTTAAATTAGTTATGACTAACTTAAGTCCCATTGGTTTCAATGAGTCTACTCTAAGTATGACTAAGTCTGGATCCAGCCCAGTGTGTATAATTTGGGAATGGTTGTTGGTTCCTGGTAGAGCACGTTCACCCCATGCAGAAAGTCCCAGGTTCAATCCCCAGCATCTCCAGTTAAAAAGATAAGGTAGGAAGGCGTGGGAAAGACCTCTGCCTGAGACTCTGGAAAGCCACTGCTAGTCAGAGTAGAAAGTACTGGGCTAGATAGACAAATAGTCTGACCTTATATAAGGCAATTTCATTCCTCCTTTGCTGAAGCACAACAGACAACAGAATAAGAGGGGAAGGGAAACAAAACTCCACTTTAGCCATCCTGTTCATAGCTTCAGTCTGGTTTCTAACACTGAATAAACACTACATTTTCATGACTCTTAGGCTGTATCCTATGCACACTTGCCTGGGGGTAAGTCCTATTGACCACAGTAGAACATGCTTCTGAATAAATATGAATGGGATCAGGCTGTTAGGCTGTTTAACCTTTGCAGAGATAGAACAAGATACAAGCAGAGATTCATGCCTCCTTACATGCATGTCTCTAAGATGCCATCGCCCTTTCGTGAGTGCACAGGTGCCTGTACTTCTGAATTTTATAGAAGGGTGAGACTTTTTCTGGAATAATTCCAAATGCATTTTTCATGTAGGCTGCCCTTGTCCCCATAAGTGCAACCACAGTGACTCGAATAGTTAAACTAAACACAAATCTCCCAGTAACAGTGCTTGAGGGGGCCTTACTAGTTCTGGATTGGACTGTGGGAAGTGCAGTTCATGCTACTCTTTTCTGATGCTTCCTTTTGAAACTTCCACAGGTGACCACAGACATGTATCAGGTTTTAACAGTGAACAACTATCAACTAGAATGCCGAGGGGTCGTTAAGGTCAAAGGTAAAGGAGAAATGACCACCTACTTTCTAAACGAAGGCCCACCAGCCAGTTAGCAGCAGTGGGCAAGAATGACTCGAGAACGGCTCAGTTTGATTCAAACACAAGAGTAAATGGGAGGAAAATCCACTGTTTAGCGGTGAATCGAATACCAAGGCACAGCTGAGTATTTCATGTGATGCCTTTCTAGCGGGATTGCGTGCAAGAAAAAAATACTGTTTAGGCTACATAGCACACAATTCAGAAGCTACCTAGGACTGCTGTGGATTCTTTTCTAGGTTGAGTGTAAATGAATTGACCAAAGATTTATGCTTAATGGAATTCCAAGATGAAGACATGGATCTGAGATCTTCAATGAGGCTGCTACGCAAGACTTAAGATATTTAAGTATTTATTTGAAGTAACACAATGTTTTTACTTGGTTTGAAAGAAAGTATGATTCATTGCAACACAAGGGAAAAAAATGAACAGCATTACTTTGGAAAGGCTGTGCACTCCCATACTATTTCTGGTCTGTGCTGTCAGCTCCTTAAAGTGTGCCACTGTTCTTTTATTAGCTGTTTGAGTGGGCTTTTAAAATTAAAAATACCACCCACTATTGCTCTTTACAAAGGGCCTTTTTTATGATGCCATCTGTAATGTTTTTAAATGGAAAAAATGCCTTGTTATGTACTTCCGCCATCCGTACCCTTACACAGCTAGGAAGTTTCTTCTTTTTTACCAGGACGGATGTATTGAAAGGAAGAGAGAAATTGGTTACAGTGAGGAAGAACGACTTTTCTGACATATTTATTAAATGGAAAGGCCTTCTCACTCCTGTGCAGTGCATATCAGTTTACACATCAAAGACCAGCTGTCAACATGAAACACTTGGACAGAGAGTTTCCTCTGAAATGTATGGAATTGTTGGTTTGGGGGAAGGGGGATTTTGTATTTTGTAATATGGAAGATACTGAGATCTAACAAATATACCAAAATTCTATATTTTGAAAATTATGTGCATTAAACAGTCGCCCAATTGAACAACAGTGATCCATATGTGGATCTGCTGTAATGGGGTGCACCAAACTGCTGTGACAAGGTGTGGGAAGGGGGCCCTCGCTTCCAGCACCCTAACTGAGCACCTGGCAACTAGTCCAGCATCTATCAGCTGTTAGGCAGGGCAGGGGCATCTAGACTCCATCCTGTATCTCCTAACAGTTGATCAGCACCTAAGACAGAAGCCCCTAACCCTACCTGCTAAAGAGGCACCCAGGCGGAGTCCAATCACTCCTTTTCCCCTTCTGGTTCCCTGAGAGTTGATCAGGGCTAGATGTCTGTGCTCTCCGCTGATGTCTCCAAGTCCAGCAATAGGTGTGAAGCCTTCTGCTGTGCTCGCAATTTTTAGGATTGGGGCCAGGGGCTGTGTGCACAAGGACACACTGGGAGGTGTACATAAGCTATAGAATTGTGTGATGTTCTTTTCATTATTTTCTGAGTTGCAGACTTGGCAGTTTTCAGACAAACACTGAATGGTTCAGGAAACAAGCAAAAACAACAACAGAAGGGTGTCCAGGTTGTAAAGTGTGTGAAACCTATGATTAAATGGGCAAGGAAAATCAAGAGCTAGCACAGCTACATTCATTCCTGTTGTTGGAAGGAGTTGAGCGCCAGAGATAAATATGTGTCCACAATTCTGAAATTGTTTGTCAAGGGCACTATGACAAAAGCCATTTCCAGTGTGCATCTGAACTGTAGCAGAAGAGGAATTAAAAAAAAACCGAATCTAGAATTTTTTTAAAAGACAGTGAATGTTTACAGTTTGTGTAACAACTGTCTGTATAAGTAAAGTTCTACAGAATATTACCTAGAATTTTTGCTCTCTTGGATTGACGGAGTTATATTCCATTATTGATTCACATATTATGGATTTCAGTTTGAAGATTTACTGTGCTATCCTATGTATGTCTACTCAGAAGTAAGCCCCGCTGTGTTCAATGGGGCTTACTCCCAGGAAAGTGTTATAGGATTGCACCCTAAGGCAATTTTTCATAACCAAACAATTAATTGTATTGATTGGTTCTCTGTAGATTTTGAGACGGTCTATCGTGCTGAACAATGTTTAAAAAGATGGGACTTGATTTTCCAAAAGAGGGAATTATTAATATATCTTTGAGTGAAATAAATACATTTTGAACTTTTAAAGGAAAAGTCCCCTTCATATTTTATTAAAAAAATATAAAAGCATAAAAACCTATATTTTTGTATTTCAGTCGGGGAAAACTTTTGATATTGAATTTGGCTATCTTAAAAAGGACTCCAACATTTTGACATTTTTTCCACTCTTCTCAGGGCAGAATTTCCATAATTTTCCTAACCTGATGATTCCCCAATGTTGGCAATTGTGACATGAGGTTTTATGTTTCTCTTTGAGCAAGAAACAAAATATAAATCTATGGTCTCAGTGAATTTGCTATATTGTTCAACACAATGGTGGCATTAAACGGTTTTAAAACTAGAGCTTCAGTAGCATCCCTCTTTCCTTTCATCCTTCACCTTTCTACTAGGGCACATCCTGGAATAGTACCATAGCCTGACATCTAGAAAACTGCCAAGTCTGCCCTTGTACTATATTTTTGAACCTTTAAAAAATCCCATCTGATTTTCAAAGGTCTTTATTTACACAGTACTGCAGCTTGTTCTTCATCACCTTATCACCTTCCACCATTTGTTTGTGCCACCATATACCACTTCCAAATTTTAATTAATAGCACAAGATAGGATCATTTTGTTTTAGGTTTGCCTCCTGCTTTGAAGTGTGCATTCTTAACATTTTGAGCAGACCACCTTGCGCGATTGTGTTGTCAATGAAATTTTCAGTCGCCTGTATCTCTGACTGTGATTGTTGACTGTGTCATGATCATTTCAAGGGGTAAGCACTCTTTATTCTGGCTCTCACAAAAATGGATACAGTTATGATTTCCCATGGAAATTGCAATTTGTTTAAGTAATTTAACAACTATATTAAACACTGTTTCACTTGTGAATCTGCCCGTTTTTTCCTATTAAAGTCTGGATCATGAAAGGCCCAGAAATAATTTTGTAGAATAAAAGTAAAATACAATTTAATATTTGTCTGGGGTGACAACAGGATTTTGTACACCATGTTTACCTCCCAAATATGTTTCAGCATAATCAGTTCAGTTAGGATGGCTCTTCAGGCTTGTGTAATTTATCCCAACAAATGTTCCTGTTCATTGATGAATTTATGGATGATATTTGAGCATGCTGTATCACAGGAAGCAGGAAGAAGAGACTGGTGACTTCACCCTGGGATGCACCTATTCATTTCTCCATGATTGCATGGAAGACTACTGCCAGAGAAACCAGAACAAAATATTTTGATCAACAAACTGGTTATTAGTCTCAGCCCCTGGATCTAAAAGGAGAAGCAAACAGGTACAAGACATTTTGAAATGAAAGAGTCAATTGGGGTATTTAATTTTTATGTCCAAATTCAATGAAGCTATACTTTATAGAGAACTATAGATGAGGTGGGAGGCTGAAAGCAGGAGGGTGGTTCAGACCTACTCAACTAATTGTATATAAGGACTAGTAACCCTAAATGTATGCAAGAACACTGCAATCTGCATTAAGTGGCAAATCCAACTAATTCAATGCCACCCAGATGAACAATGCAATGCAGATTGGGATTTCCATGCAGATGCTCCTCTGAACCTGCATCATCTGTGCATGCATAGAAGCCAACTCCCCCACAGAGATTTCTCTTGCTGCAGTGGTATGTCTCTTTTCCATATGACATTGTGAAACTCAGCTGCATACAGTTTGGAACAAAGATATTATGAAATCAGCCAGTTTTATTTTCTAATCGCCATACACACTCTAAAAACATACATGTGCCTGATATGTCTGAAGATATTCTTTAGATATTGAGAGAGGCAGTTGCTGGCTAATCAGTAAGAAATGGGGAAACTCATCTGGAGCCTCACGTACTATTTAACTCCAGCATATTGAAGTCATCACTGTCATCCACAGCTGATACCTTTCCATGTTAGTCTCCGTTAAGGTAAGTAGGGAAAGCAGCAGAACAGAGGGGTCTTGTTATTAATTTTGCTAATACAATGGTGGTCTCCAGCAAATGCAAAGTAAAGCAGCACCTACTGAGAAATAGGGACATACTAAGCAGGCCAAGTGTCAATACATTGGTTTAAAAATACATCATTTCAAATCAGGGCTATGTGGAAATGGCATAGCCCATATTCCTTCTTCGTGGTCTCTGTGCATCATACGTATGGGCTCTGCACCTGTGCAGAGCCTCATTTGGGAACACTTCTATACCTAAGGAACGTGTTTGGTGGGAACCCTCCCCCACCAATCCCACTGACCATGTCCGAGTGGGTTCCCACCTACCTCCTCAGTTCCTTTTCAACCACCGTCACAGCTGCCTCTTCGGGAACTTTGTGCACATTTTTTTTTCACATTATTGTGCCAAGGTTCTTGTTTCTTCTTGTTATCAAAAATAAATAGAGTAATTAGTTTTTCTTAGGTCTTTGTATATATAGTTTTCTCAGCGTATGGCATTAAAAAAACCCTTCAGAAAGTGCGTCTGCTGTGGTAGCGAGTTACCTCCCTCTGACAGACATTCTTTATGCCTTCTTTGCCTCAGAGAGGCCCACGCTGTGGAAACGTGTTATCATTGCCAATCATTTTCCAAACAAGCCTCTAAAAATCACTCAGACAGATTGAAAGTGATTTTGTTGGAAAGGGCACTGGAGGTGGTGGACACCCAGAACACTCAGGTTCCATTGGGTGCCCCACGGTCCACAGGTATGCCTCAACCCACTTTGGTTTCACCCCCTCAATCAACATCAGAGGTGGGGCACACGGACCCTCCTACACCGGGTCACTTGCTGACGCCATCTGTGGCTAAAAAGATCTCTAAAAAGGTGAAGCGCTCTAAGCCAGAGATAGTACCAAAGAAAAAGCAAAGGAATAAGGCTAAAAGAACTCCTCCAACCATACTTTCAAAGGCAGGCTACAGATCGTACCCCACGATACCAGCCACAGCACCAACAGAGGAAGCAGTGTTCTTCCAAGTTTTGTCAATCCCGCATGAAGTCTGACACTTCTTCCAAATGGCATCTTTGATTTGGAACTCCTCCGTGTCATTCCGCCTCCCTCTACTACAATATTTGGCAACCGCCTATCTTTATTTCTACCAGCTTGGCAGACAATAACATTACATTCTTAGGTGCTGGTTATTGTTCACCGCAGATACAAAATCAAATTTGATGCCCTCCCTCTAGTAGGAACCCTAAGAGTTACTGGTCTGTCGGAACCGTTACACCTCGAGATGGAACTGTTGCTTCGGAAGGGTGCAATTCAGTGCATCGCCCTTGAGCAAATAAACAATAGTTTTTTCTCCCAATATTTTATGGTTCCCAAAAGGGACGGAGGACTTCATCCAATCTTGGATCTGTGGCTCCTGAACAAGTTTATCACACCTAAGAGATTCAGAATGTCTACACTGGTGATGATCCTTCCTCTCCTGAGAAAAGGCATCTGGTTTGCTGCAGTGGACCTCTAAGACGCTCATTTCCACATCGACATCGAAAAAGCATGTCAGAGATTCCTTTGTTTTGTGATTGGTTCCAACATGTTCCAATTTTGGGTGCTCCCCTTCGGGCTAGCGACCACCCAAGGGTGTTCATGAAATGCATGGAGGTAGTCTGTGCATATCTCCGTCTCAATGGGATTGAAGTCTACCTGTATCTAGATTACTGGCTTTTAGTAGGCCCATCCAAGGAGTCTCTAGATCATACCATGGTAGTTGTCCTGAATCTTTTAGATGCACTGGGTCTATGTCTCAACAAGGAGAACTCAACTTTATCTCCCATTCAGACTATACAATTCATCAGAGCGGTCTTAGATGCAAAGACAGGGCATTCACACCTCCCTCAGAAACGCTTGGATCAGTTAATTACTCTGGTGCCCACTCTTTTTCGAGGCTGACATGTATCAGCGCATGTCATACAGTGCCTTTTGGGACATATGGCAGCCGCTGTGTCGGTACTGGAGTGGGCACATCTAAGAATGAGACCTTTACAGAACTGGTTTATTCGTACCTTCCACCACGAGACCAATGCTCATTGAACCCAACTGCTGATTCCACATCATGTTGCTTCTTCTCTTCACTGGTGGATGAATCCGGTCAATCTCAATCAAGGCATCCTGTTTGTTCAATCTCCTCCATCTCAAGTTCTCACCACAGACGCCTCTCTCATCGGTTGGGGTGCCCACTGTGGACCACTGAAGATTCAAGGTCAATGGTTGAGAACAGAAAGGACAGCTCACATCAATTTTCTGGCATTATTAGCAGTATGGAAGGCCTTAAAAGCCTTTGTGAATTACCTATGAGCACACATGTACAGATTTTAACAGACAACACTTATGTTCTTTGGCGCCTGAACGAGCAGGGCAGTACCCATTCATTCAGACTGGTGGGTCTCATTATCAAGATCTACGATTGGATTGTACCGAGTGGCATCTGCTTGACAGCGATTCATATCACCAGACTAGACAACACACTGGCAGGTTCCCTCAGTCGTACCTACCAAGCATCCCATGAATGGGAAATGTCTCCAATCATCCTACATTGTCTATTTCGGAGATGGGGACAGCCGTCTGTAGACTTGTTTGCAAACCAGTCAAAAGCAATTTGTGAACGGTTTTGTTGAAGAGCAGTAGGTTGTCGTTGGGAGACATCTATCTCCTTTGATGGAGTGGGACACTGTTCTATCTCTTTCCTTCATTTCCTCTGCTACTGAGAGTGATCATGAAGATCAGGGAGGAGGAGACGACCAATTGTATGTTGATTGCGCTGTAGTGGCCAAGACAACTGTGGTTCACGATTCTGTCCAACATGGCCAAAGATTTTCTTCATCTTCCGCTCCTGCAGAAACTAATCTCATGGGATCGAGGATGGATCTGGGACCTGGACCTGGACACTCTGAAGCTGACTGCATGGAGAATTAGATAGAAGAGGCTCGAAGTTCCATGTCGTTACAGGTGCAACAGGTATTGGATGCTGCAAGGAAACCAGCTACCGGAAGGTTGTACCAGAGTAAATGGGTGGTGTTTTGAGAGTTTTGCCATTTCTAAAGGGTTTTGTCTTAAGATCAATTTCAGATGTTCTCTCTTTTCTTCAACATTTGTTGGAGAAGGGTCTTACGTTCTCTTCTATTAGAGTTTACACTGCTGCTATGTCAGTTATGAGAGGACAGATACAGGGATATACAGTCTTCACTCACCCTCTCACTAAGCGATTTCTATGTGGGGTACAGAATTTGGTTCCTCCAGTGAAGGATCTGGCTCCACAGTGGAATCTTTCATTGGTACTGCAACATTTGATGACAAAACCCTTTGAACCTATGGCTATGATTGATATGTGTCTGCTCTCCTGGAAAATGGTGTTTCATAAAGAGAAGGCTGCCTTTCACCCCGACCTCACATTTCTTCCTAAAGTGGTTTCGGAATTTCACATCAATGAGTCTATTGTGCTCCCTGCTGTTTTCCCATCACTGTCTTCAGACTTGGAGAGAAGTTTGTTCAGTCGTGTCCGACTCTTCGTGATGTTTGCACAACCTCAAAGTCCAAAATGCCTTGGCGTTCTACAAAGTGAGGACTGAATCGTTTCGGAAATCGAAAAGAATATTTGTATGCTATGCTGGTCTGAACAAGGGATTACTTGTATCAGTTCAGAGGTTGGCTGCCTGGATAGTTCAGACCATCAAATTGACTTACCAGCTCATTGGCCAAGAGCCTCCTAATTGAATCTGGGCTCATTCAACCAGAGCTATTGCAACATCAACAGCTTTTGGGAGAGAGGTGGCTTTAAAGGACCTGTGCAAGGCTGCAACATGGTCTACCCCCTCGACATTTGTGAAGCATTGTTAAGTTAGACGTGAGTGCAAGATTGGATTTCACATTTAGGAGAGCAGTTCTTTCGTCTGTGTTACAGTAGGACACCTACCCTCCTCCGGTAAATTGGCTTGTCAATCACCCGTATGTGTGATGCACAGAGACCATGAAGAAAGGCAGGTTGCTTACCTGTAACTGTAGTTCTTCGAGTAGTCATCTGTCCAGTCACACAACCCACCCACTGTCCTCACTTCGGTGACAATATACTTTTTGATGTTGTTAAGAGGGACCCTTGTATACAAGACTCATTTTCTGCCATCTCAAGGAACTGAGGAGATAGGTGGGAACCCACTCAGACATGCACAGTGGGATGGTGGGGGAGGGTTCCCACCAAAAACGTTCCTCAGAGATAGAAGTTTTCCCGAATGAGGCTCCGCGCAGGCACAGAGCCCATTTGTGTGAATGCACACATGACCACTCGAAGAACTACAGTTACAGGTAAGCAACCTGCCTTTATGGGCGGAGTGAATGCCATAACGTAAAATCTTGTCTGGCAGCTATATGTGGAATAGTCAAAATTACAGACCACTTGCACTTGAAAATTACAGTAGTTACACAAGACAGCATTAGATGGATTGCTAACTGTAGGTCTTTTCACTTCGCACAATATTATGCATTCATGCCTGAGGCTTCATCTCAGTTATAGCAGATAGGAATCAACTCTCAACATCTTAATACACTTTTTTCCAAGTTAGGCTACAATTGAGTACCATCACTTACACTTTAATTCTGTTGACTTAATGGGCCTTATGCATACATAACACTGCCTTCTCACATTATTTGTTTATCTTTAAACAAATGTGTCCAACTTTTCATCCAAGGCTTATCTGTGTCAGGATGGAAACTGAGCCGATAGAACCCCAGAGCAGTTCTCATTCTGAGGAGGATCAGCAATCCGTGGGAGAGGAGCGCACTCATCTCTCAAAGGCACAGCAGCTGGCAGAGATTCCTCCTGCCAGCATTCCTGAGATAGTGACCCTGGCAGCGAGAGAGTGTGGGAGGGGGGCTTGCTGGACGCTCGACGTCAAGAGCGACGACAGCTGGAGGGCGCAGAAAGGAGGCGTACCGCTCGTTTGGCGCGCAAGCAACGGTCGCGTCCCGAGGACCCAAGGAAAAGAGGGAGGAACTCTCCCTAGCCCATAAGTTCAGGGTCTTCCCGTGATTCTCCTTCAAACGGGGACTAACTGCCTAACCTGGAGCATAGGCTACTCTGCTGTTCCTTGCTTAGTCACTGGTGATTAGCATCTGGAAGAGTCATTAAGTTGTAAAAAGATTAAAGTCTTGAAAAGAATCCTTTTGTCTGTGTCTTGAGTTAGCTATCGGAGTAGACTGAACGAGGCCGCCAGGGCGCTTCTGACAATCTGCCTGAAATACTGTAGCGACTAGTCACAGCTGTAAGCATTTTTATATCAGGCATTTCCAATCACATCTACGAAGTCCAAGAGAAAATGTAATTACTTGTTGGCTGGATCAGGGTCCTGGCAAAGGTATGACAAAGTCAGAGCTGTGTCATTTGGACAGCACCCTCCCATCCACCCCCCAATATCACATGGCAAGCTACTGTTGAAATGGAAACTATTTCAGAAATAGTTTAATGGTGCATGGAGAAAAGGGATCCACTTTTTCTGTTCAAAGGAGTGGGGGGGGGAATCCACTAGTAATGTCACATGAACATAGGAAACTGCCTTATACCGAGTCAGACCATTGGTCCATCTTGGCCAGTATTGTTGACACTGACTGGCAGCGGCTCGCCAGGGTTTCAGGCAGGATTCTTTCCAGCCCCACTACCTGGACTGAACTTGGGACTGAACTTGGGACTTTCTGCATACAAAGCATGTGCTCTACATACAAAGCATGTGCTCTACCACTGATCTATGGCCTTTCTCTAGCCCTTGTTTGTGATTAAAGTAGCAGTTTGGAAAGTGTCTTGAATACTTTTATACCACTCTTACAAAAGTAACTGGATATGAACAGATGTATGCTACAGGTTAGTGGAAGGAATATTTCATAATGTCCCATTCTAGAAGTGTGAAAACACCAGAAACACTAGGCCATGATAAAGCAAAAGGGGACCACAGTTAAGGACTTCCTTGTGCAAGAAACAGTAACTTATCCACAAAAACCATGTTGGTTGCAATGACTATCATTTCAGAAATCTTGTTGCCCACCGCATGTGCTGTATTCTTCATAAAAATACATGCATTACTCATCATAACTGCTTATGCATTTGTTTGTATAGCGCTTTTACAGTACAAACTGCTTTACAATTTCATTCAAATAATAAAAATTATTATTATCGCCATTTTGCAACCAGGAAACAAGTCCAAAGCCATCAATTTGTTGCAGAACTCAGAGTCAGAGAGACCACGAAGTGAAGGAAAAAGAGTTTTTCTTTATTAATGCGCGGGCTTAAGGCTGAAATCACTTCCAAAGAGCCAAAGTGATTTCAGCCTTAAGCCCGCGCGTTAATAAAGAAAAACTCTTTTTCCTTCACTCCGTGGTCTCTCTGACTCTGAGTTCTGCAACAAATTGGGCTTACATGTGAGACTTGAACTCAAGTCCCCTACCTCCCATGGCAACTACACTGGCTCTCACCTATGTTTGGGGTGTGTGTGTTCTTTTATGTATATGTTGAATCATAATATAGAGCGAGAAAACATGAAATACAAGAACTAGAATGGGGCCATTGCCGGACCCATTTTTAAGACCCTTAGTATGCCTGTCATATGATTCATGAACAGATTTTTGATATCACTGTCATCATTTGGGACTATAACAAATACTTTTGGGCTACTTCGCACATTTCCTGAACAGCGTAATCTTCATGTGAGAAGTGAGCTGAGTGTACACCAACTGGATATAATCATTACGTGTTTAGCATAGTCCTGGAAAATAAAAACATCACAATCCACTGGCAACATCACTGTAGAAAAAGATGTATAAATACCAGGCTGTTTCACATGCTACTAAAACCAAGAAGCCAGAGTATTTTTCTCCAGTGAAATACTGTACAGTCACCAGAACTGTGTGGTAGATACCTTACAATTCAAGTCAAAGGAGATAATAAAGCAAACTGAATTTGGTCAGCTCCCTAAACCTACTTCTCCTGCTTCTAATGCTTTATTACTCTACTTTCTTCATAGCAGAATCTCCACAGAAAGTTTTCAAACCATGTTTTAATGCACATCTTTGGAGAGTATCCCTTTTGGAAGCCAAACATTATGCCTTATCATCAGGAATGGATTGTACAGTTTAGCTCGTGCAAAGATTAACATATAATAGCCTCTTCTTGAACATTATTTTTTCTCTGCCCTTCCCCTGCAGCCACTGCCACCTTACTCTCTTTCACAATTTAGTTGAACCAGGCCAACGCATAACTTGGCAGAGAAGTTGCCTTATTTCATGACTGCCTTATAATTTAGGATGTCTGCAGCTGGCAACAACAATGGCTCTCTGACCTGAACAACTAGGATCGTCACACAGCCAAAACACTTTTTGTTAAGAAACTTCTCCAACTACCTTTGCTGAAAAAGCATTTGTTCCCAAGAATTGAGCAACATTTAGCAAACCAAGCAGTCTCAATGTGTGTATAAAATATACAGTTGGAGCTGGACTAAGTCCCACTTCAGTCCCACTGAAATTAATGGGATTTAAGTTAGTCATGACTAACTTGTCCCATTGATTTCAACAGGAATAAACCATGGCTAACATAATCTAGATTCAACCCATACTATTCATCGTTTTAAAGCTCATTCCACCTTTTGGATGAACAAGCTTGAGTTCAGAATGTGGATTTGAAAAAGGTCAGTTGTTTGAAGAAAAAAATGAATAAATGTAGCCTATTAGTGTTTCATAAGAGACATGCTTGTTATGCGACATATTTCGCTAGCTGCATCATAATTGCAGTGGGCTCAAAAGCCATTAGTTCCCTGTGTTCCCAAATGGGGTTTGTAACAATTAAATGGAAATTACTAGAAACTAAGCTCTTTCCTAAATCTGGCTCATCGGATGCCTGCAGTAGGCCAGGCTTCTACTATTACATTATATCATACAAATAAGAGCAAACACCTCACATTTCTCTCTTTCCCTACCCCCTCATCAGTCAATGTCTTCTGGTCCTTCAAGCATTAGATCAAAGGAAGAATGCAAAACAAAATGTGATGTTGTTATTTAACGGGGGGGGCGGGGTAAGTTTCTACATCTCTTTCAAAGCAAATTACACTGAGAAAGGGGGGAGAAGTAAAGCAGTTCATAATTAACTCAGCACTAGATAGTAGGCCTTTGGGGCCCAAGATCTAATCCTCATGAAGAGATGGTTTCCGGGTTAGATTTTAATTAAGGAAAATGCAGACACACACCATTAAATTTATGTGCAATCCTATAATCTGGCATTTAGGAATTCATTCATACTGAACAGTTGGTTGATATGCAATGCCATCCTTTTATTTCAGCCTTTTCTACTGCCTCACAAAGGCAAAACTGGTTTGGGACTGGAGAAATCATTTGATATGCAGCCCTCCAATACAGATCCTTGCTATTTTCATAGTTCTGAGTGTGGAGTTTTTCATGCTGCACTCCAAACTTCTCAATTGTCCTTGGGGCACATTCTCAAGCATGGAGGCTCCATTTCTACCCCAATTAGTTCCCAATCCTTGTTAAGCTCTCCTTCAAGAAAGAATTCTACTATGAAGTCATTAATGCTTTAGAGTATGGGGAGCTTCTCTCCTGCAGAAAAGCTTTCCATTCCTGAGAGGAATACTGCTTGGGTCACGTTTGCCTTGAGACTATCAGAGGACAACCATCACACATTGTAATCAGGGGACTTCCCTTGTGGCTGCCTCAGCCGGATTTGTAACGTTGAAAAAGCGCCCACAGTCACATGAAAAAAGATCTGCCAGAGGTTGCGTAGTTCATAGAGATACATGTTGCATAGGCAGATTAAGCCAAACGTTAGGAAGGATTTGATGTTCCGCCAGCCCGTGCAATATACAAACAGATAGCACTGCAAAGGAAAAAATGTCATTAGGGTTATG
Organism: Heloderma suspectum; assembly: GCF_057233095.1. Taxonomy (NCBI): domain Eukaryota; kingdom Metazoa; phylum Chordata; class Lepidosauria; order Squamata; family Helodermatidae; genus Heloderma; species Heloderma suspectum. Next base: position 153,922,236 of record NC_139458.1, on the reverse strand, counting down.
TGTAATTCCTGGGGCCTCCTCAGATTTCTGTAGCAAGAACGTACAAAAAGCAAAGGGGCAGAATCCTGCATTCTATATGTAAATAATAATTCCCACAAGGCCAGAAACTGTTGATATTCTTTTAAAAGATGGTTCCATTTGCTTTCTTAAGACTATGATCAATTTCTGAAATAGACCAAGTTTTGAAGATAAATTTGTCACTCATTTAGGACTGTGAAACCATATAGATTTGCTTTACTGTTCTTTCCTTGTAGCACACTTGAATCTGGATGTTCTAGACTGCAAGTTTAGGGGAGTTTCATGGTGTGGATTGGACCAAATAACTGAAATGTTATTTTTACTGTTACAACTCTACAAAAACATCATGCACAATTAAACTTAAGGTAAAATAGCAACAGGTTCTACAGTAGTATGTGAGTTATTCTGAGAATGTAAAACATCCACTTCAGCACCCCAAGGTGATTACTTTGGGAGACAGCAACAGAAAGTCATCTGTATCACACACTGCAACAGCTATTTAGATTAATTTTACTTCAAGCAGCAAATCTCCCCATCGATAAGACACAAAAACACAAGTGTAACAGCTGAAATGCCTATTCACAATACGCTTCCCTCAGAAAAGTTAACACACTTAGGGCACAATCCTATCGAGATAGGCAGCTGCCTCCAAACTCGGAGGTGACCGCCTATCCAAAGCAAGGCAGGAGAAGCACGGAGGGAATCGTTCCCTCTGCACTCCTCCTGCCCTGCTTTTTCTGCTAGACAGCCGATTGCGGCTGTCTAGCTGCAGGAGCACGGAGCAGTGGTGGGGAGGCTGCTGTACAAAAAAATGGATGTGTCGTACAAACAGCTATGCTCTCCCCACCCCGGAACGCCCCCAGCCATGCCCCTTTCCAGCCGCTCCACGCTCCTCTTGCGAGCGCGGAGGACGGGGCTGTTCTGCGCTGCCTCCGAGGAACTGGGGGGAGGTTGGTTCCTGGATAACAGCATATTCCATGGCCATCTAGCCACTGTCTAGTGGCCATAGGATTGCTCCCGAAATACAGCAAATATGTTAACAAGGCATGGTTTTGAATAACAACCTTTGCTTTAAATACAGCAAACAAAGCTGTATTTTCCACTAGTCAGTCATCTGGAAATAATGGTCATAATCCAAGACTTGAGCATACTGACAACCATTGAAATCAATGAGTCCAAGCCTGCGTAAGTCTGCATTAGATTGTGGCCAAAGACAAATCTATTATTTACCAAGCACAATAACTGCCAGCAGCTTGTGCACTGAGGTTTACAGACACAGCAGCAGCACAGTGTGATACAATGCCCATATTTGAAGAAGACTGTTCTAGGTTCAGAGCAAAATGTATCCATAATTGGTGAAATAATGCACTACTGTTGCAATCCACAAGCCACCTTCTTTGTAGCTTGTAGCACTCAATGGGAATTTCAAGATTGGCCAGGCAACAGCCACTGAGTACAGTTCAACCACTGTTACCACAATTCAGAAGGAAACAGCGAAATAAATATATTTTCAGTCATTTCATCTTGGACTTGCAAGGTTTGACAAAATATAACCTTAGTTGTGCATCAATGCAGACTTCTGAAGATCATCCAAACATGTAAGAGACATAGCCTACCTGGTACAAACAGGCTGCTGTGCCAAGGAAAAAGGCAATAACGTAACTAAAGTCCTCTCCCTCGTTCTGAAAAAATATGTACAAAATATGCATTCTCAGATGAGTACATTCCACATTATGCAAACATACTCTTACATAATTTATGCAGCTAACTGAAATATTGTGTAGAGTGATTTCTAGAGGCTATGAAGTCCCCAAAGTGTCTTGCTCAGGTTTTAACTAAGATCAGTTCCAACAAAACTTAGGAACCTCTCTTCCACAAATCTATCCTGCCTTTCCTGTGTTGAGATTGACATCTCTTAAAATATCAACACTTTGCTCCCGAGAAAGAAATAGCCACACACTGATCTCCTCTCTGGATCAGGAACTGCAAGCATAAATTGGATGACATCCATCTACATAGAACCACTTCCCAAGGGATCTGTACTTGCATACCTATCTCCTATTCACACTCTGACATAAATAGAACTGGACTAGGGCATCTAGAGTTAGTACCTGAAGTGGTGCCAACATCAGTCAAGCTGCCACCACTGATGTCATGCTATGTAAAAGGCAGTAAAGCAAATGCAACAGTATTACATGGACAAAAATTTTCAGGCAAATAGTTACAATATATCTATGTTCGTTTAGCAAAAATCAAGTGACGCCAATATGCTATTTTGCATTTACTGAAATTGGCCCTTGGGGTTTTCCTGCTGGACCAAATTTTGCACTATGTGAGAGGTACCCTTATGTACAAAATAGACATGGCAGACCCATCTCTATAAATGCAGATCTCCAGAAACCCCCAAAGAGCAAAAGAGTCACTTGGCTGAGAGGTACCAAACCCTCCTTCTGTCCATTGTTTACCTCCCTGCAGTCTGTCACCCAGCCTTGATTTTCTCCTAGCTAGAAAAGAATCAAATTGGCTAGAGCAGAATCAAACATTATTGATTCTGAAGAAGTAAGCTTCAGTCGGACTTCGGTGTGTGTGTGTGTGTGTGTTGGGGGGGGGGGGGACCACCTTTCCCAAACTTGCCCCTTAGCTCCTAAAACTGGACACACCTACAATTCCTGTTTTAAGTAACTGCTGCAGATAAGCATTTAAAGAGACTGATCTCCAGCCATCACATCTAGTCTGTCCCTTACACACAGTTGTTTTGTTCACCAACAACTGTGAAAAAAATACAGCACATCCACTAGATGGTGCTGTGCTCCTACAAAGTAATATTTTAAGGTAAAGGGAAAACAAAGAAAAGACACAAGACAGTACTTATCAGCCACCAGATGGCAACAGGAGTTCTTTTTAATGGAGAGCAAAGCACAATGATAATTTTCTCCAAGTTGGAATATCTAACACAGAGGTAGGCAACCGGGTGCCCTCCAAATGTTTTGGATATTAAAACTCCTAAAATCCCTGACTATTGGCCATGCTGTCTGGGGCTTATGGGAGTTATAATCTAAAACATCTGGAGGGCACCAGGTTGCCTCCACCTGACCTAACAACTCTATGAGTAGGAGCCTTGGACCTGGAAGATCTGGGTTCCAGTCCCTCCCTGTGATGAATTTCGGATTCACACACAACATTTCTGGATTCCCAGCACATGGGTATCATGGGTACACACTGCAAAAACCATTTGTATGTAATTGTTTACACACAGGTAGCCCATTATTTCCTAACAGAAGTAGCTCCTCCATATGAGAAAGCAAGAGAGAGTAAAGGTTTTTGAAGACAGCTTTCAAAAGGAAGAGCAATGGGGGAGAGGAGCGGAATTATGTTCTGAGCAGAAAATTCTTCAATAGTAATGGGGAAGGTAAATTCTAACTGTAATCCACTGACAATTATAGAGTACATATTCAATAACTTATACAATATAGGTTTAGTGTTATATTCTCAGTGGAATGTTTATCAAGGGGGATCATGGAGGCAAGGAGGACATCTCTGTTGTTAAAAGCACAGTATGTACAACATTTACATGGGTTGTTGAAATGTTCACATATATATATTTGGTCGGGTAACAGGCAAGCATGGCCTTGGTGTACAAAATGAAGCAGGACAAAGGCTAAGAGAGTTTTGCCAAGAGAACACGCTGATCATAGCAAACACTCTTTTCCAACAGCACAAGAGGCGACTGTACACACGGACATCACCAGATGGTCAATATTGAAATCAGATTGATTATGTCCTTTGCAGCCAAAGATGGAGAAGCTCTATACAGTCAGTAAAAACAAGACCTGGAGCTGACTGTGGCTCAGATCATGAGCTTCTTGTTGCAAAATTTCTGCTTAAATTGAAGAACGTAGGGAAAACCACTAAACCATTCAGGTATGACCTAAATCATATCCCTGATGAATATAAAGTGGAGGTGATGAATAGATTTCAGGGATTAGACCTGATAGACAGAGTGCCTGAGGAACTATGGACGGAGGTCCGTAACATTGTTCAGGAGGCAGCAACTCAATCCATCCCCAAGAAAAAGAAATGCAAGAAAGCAAAGTGGCTGTCTGATGAGGCATTACAAGTAGCTGAGGAAAGAAGGGAAGCGAAAAGCAAGGGAGAAAGGGGAAGATATATCCAACTGAATGCAGAGTTCCAGAGAATAGCAAGGAGAGACAAGAAGGCCTTCTTATATGAACAATGCAAAGAAATCGAGGAAAACAATAGAATGGGAAAGACTAGAGATCTTTTCAAGAAAATCGGAGATCTCAAGGGAACATTTTGTGCAAAGACGGGCATGATAAAGGACAAAGAAGGCAGGGACCTAACAGAAGCAGATGAGATTAAGAAGAGGTGGCAAGAATACACAGAAGAACTATACAGGAAAGATCTGAATGTCCCTGATAGCCATGATAGTGCAGTCACTGAACTTGAGCCAATCATCCTCAAGAGTGAAGTCAAGTGGGCCTTAGGAAGCATTATTAACAACAAAGCTAGCAGAGATGATAGTATTCCATCTGAGCTATTTAAGATCCTAAAAGATGATGCTGTTAAAGTGCTTCACTCAATATGCCAGCAAATTTGGAACACTCAACAGTGGCCACAAGACTGGAAAAGGGTCAGTTTACATTCCAATTCCAAAGAAGGGCAATGCCAAAGAGTGTTCAAACTACCGTACAGCTGCACTCATTTCACATGCCAGCAAGGTGATGCTCAAAATCCTACAAGCTAGGCTTCAGCAACATGTGAACCGAGAACTACAGGAAGTACAAGCTGGGTTTCGGAGAGGCAGAGGAACTAGAGATCAAATTGCCAACATTCGCTGGATCATGGAGAAAGCAAGAGAATTCCAGAAAAAACGTCTACTTCTGCTTCACTGACTACGCTAAAGCCTTTGATTGTGTGGGTCACAACAAACTCTGGCAAATTCTTAAAGTGATGGGAGTACCAGACCACCTTACCTGTCTCCTGAGAAACCTGTACGAGGGTCAAGAAGCAACAGTAAGAACCGGACATGGAACAGCCGATTGGTTCAAAACTGGGAAAGGAGTACGACAAGGCTGCATATTGTCACCCTGCTTATTTAACTTATATGCAGAGTACATCATGAGAAACGCCGGGTTGGAGGAATCACAGGTCGGAATTAAGATTGCTGGGAGAATTATCAACAACCTCAGATATGCAGACGATACCACCCTAATGGCAGAAAGCAAAGAGGATCTAAAGAGTCTCTTGTTGAGGGTGAAAGTGGAGAGCGCAAAAGCTGGTTTGAAACTCAACATTAAAAAAACAAAGATCAAGGCATCTGGCCCCATCACTTCCTGGCATACAGAAGGGGAAGAAATGGAAGCAGTGACAGATTTTATTTTCTTGGGCTCCAAGATCACCGCAGACGGTGACTGTAGCCATGAAATTAAAAGACGCTTCCTCCTTGGGAGGAAAGCTATGGCAAACCTAGACAGCATAGTCAGAAGCAGAGACATCACCTTGCCGACAAAGGTTCATATAATCAAAGCTATGGTTTTCCCAGTAGCAACGTATGGCTGCGAGAGCTGGACTATAGGGAAGGCTGAGCGCCGAAGAATTGATGCCTTCGAGCTGTGGTGCTAGAGAAGACCTTTACGAGTCCCCTGGACTGCAAGGAGGTCAAATCGGTCAATCCTAAAGGAAATCAACCCTGACTGCTCATAGGAAGGACAGCTACTGAAGCTGAAGCTCAAATATTTTGGCCACCTAATGCAAAGAGAAAAGTCACTGGAAAAGATCCTGATGCTGGGAAAGATTGAAGGCAAAAGGAGAAGGGGACGGCAGAGGATGAGATGGCTAGATAGCATCACCGATGCAATGAATATGAATTTGAGCACACTCCAAGAGAGAGCGGAGGACAGGAAGGCCTGGCGTTCTATGGTCCATGGGGTCACGAAGAGTCGGACACGACTTAACGACCAAACAACAACAATCCTTCAGTTTCAAAAATGACTATTAAAAAGGTAGGTTTTAAATTTCTCTGAAAACCATTAATTTTGACCAAGTTCAGAGCTGAAAAGAAAAAATGATGCAATTCATCTGAAATAGGACTGGAATGCCTATCTTCCAATTTGCAGCACAGCCCTCTTAAACCTCTTCCCTATGGCATAAAATCAGGAGATACCTGTTTTAATTAGGTATATCAGATGTTTTGTAGTTCCTTGGCTTGGAATACAAGCTTAGCAACTCAGAGATTCCCAAAATTTTCTCCATTAGTTTTTCCTGATCCTGTCCATACAGAAAGGCCATGCAGCAGCAGCCTACACTCTAAAGAGACTGGTTGACAGAGATGACTCTAAAGCAGCCTTCTTCCCCAACCTGGTGCCCTCCAGATGTTTTGGACTACAACTCCCACCAGCTCCAGCAAGCATGACCAATGGTCAGGAATGCTGGGAGATGAAGTCCAAAACATCTGGAGGGCACCATGTTGGGGAAGGCTGCTCTAAAGACAGATTTGTCTTAATGCAAGAGTCTTAGAGCTCATTTAGACAAGGGATGGACAAATCTGACAAACTTAATCTTGTCAAGGTTGTTTCTCTGCCACCAAGGCCATTCCATCTCGGTGCCGTGGGAATCCCCCCCCCCCGCACATATATGTACATATTTTGTGTGCATTTTTTTTACATATACACCCATTGAAGCATGTTTGTGCCCATTTTAGAAATGTATGCATTTTTATTAGCGCATTTTCAAATGTGTGTGCATGTTGAATACTACTTCATTTTTGCATAACACACCTCAAGCTCATCAATGTATAAATTTCCAACTGTGAACTGTGTTCAGGACCACAAGGTGTGAATTGCATGAATCTGTAACAGCCCTCAACAGAGCAAATTTCTCACCCACCCCTGGTCTAGACATTACTTTCACAATGGGGATTCAGCATTCCCATCCCTAGATAATACAGCATTTAGAACAACTTGCAACATGAGTCCGGACCGCCAAATTGCAAATTTCCCTATACCCAGCAACAAATGCTGCTGACGCACATTACAGGCAAGGAAACTCACAACATAATGGCCTCAAGAGGGTTTGGGAGGTGAGAAACACACCAGAGGGATACCAGTTCCCTTCCCATACCCAGCAATGAATGCCAAGCAGTGAAACTTGCAACTTAATGGCCCTAATAGGGTTGGGAGGGGGGGAATGAAGGGGATCCCAGGTCCCATGGAAAGTTTAACAACTAGAACAGCTCTGAGAGAAAAAGTTTAATTTCACAAAAACACCTCACACATCCCATTATGGATTTCTGTTTTGGTTCAGCTTTCCTATAAAGAAAGCCAGAGAGAGAGAGAGAGAGAGAGGTCTGAAATATGTCAGCAACAGAAAGCTCTCTTGCTCCATCCAACCTTGGACACCGCTCAGGAGGCCAAACTCAGCCTACAGACCACAGCTGCCAACCCCCGCACTGTGCTAAGAAACAACGTTCTCCTTACCCATATAGTATTCAAAGAATGATTTTACTCTGCTACTCATTGCAAGAACATTTAAAATAGAAAATTACAGATAATTCTTCATAGATTGTTGTAGTTTTTTCCTGGTACAAAGTAATCAACATGGCTACAGTACCTGCACAAGACTCTCTATAGCATGAAAACCACGAATTAAATTCAAAGCACCACATAAAAGGCTGAGTACAAAGGAAACAATCCCCGACAGTGTCACAGGTTCCAGTCGCTGGTGAGGGGCTGGAAGGCAGAGAGAAGAAAACACTATAAATATTTAAAGAATTTTCCTTAACGTTTGGGCAAAAAATGTTAATGCTACTTTTCAGTGTCTTTCTCCTGCTCAAGATCATGTAACTTAAATGAGGCCATGTAAGCTTAACAGAGGGTGTGATCCACCAACCACGGCTATTGTGCAACTCCCTTTCTATTTCCTTTGAAATGAATAGTATCGCTTGCTGGGTTGCTTTATTGATTATGTATAACATATACAACTGCAACTTAAGAATACAGCACAACTTTTCATAACATAACAGCAAAATATATTTTGCTTGAGCTAAAACTGAAGCTCTATGAGGCCTGACTAAGGATTAATTTTGGGCTTATGCACCCAAGCTCTTTCAGGACTGGGCTTGAACTGCTGGAATATAGAACTAATACCAAAGTAGTTGGTAAAATTAGTCCACAATTAGCCACTGGGTAGTAAATCACACCCTTGAAATAGTGCTTTCTATGTTCTCTTTTCTTTACTAAAGCATACACTTCCGCTCAGAAGACTGATTTAAAGCCAACGTTAAATGTGAAGGACAGTTCAATGTTACTTACTTTCAAGTAAGGGTGCAGAGGATTACAAAGCCTGATCCTATGTATATTTTTAATTATTGCCAACAATATTGAACATTAAAAAAAAATTCATTCCAAATTTAACAACGCACCCATCATTAATATCCCAAAAGGTGATGAATGGGGTGTTTCCATCTGTTAAAAATCTACTGCTGATTTCATTTCTTCCATGAACTTTGTATGTTATTTTATATACCTCTGGTACTTCTGGCCCCGTAATCAACTATTGGCCGCAATCCTATGGCTGCTAGACAGCATCTAGATGGCCATAGGATTTTTTGGTTCCCAGAAACTTGACTCCCTGCCCCCTCCCCCTCGTAGGCAGCGTGCTTCGTCTCCAGCTCTGTGGTCATAAGAGCAGCACGGAGCTGCCAAATAGGGGGCATTCCCAGGGGCAGGGAAGGGACTGTGGAAGCACCATTCTGACGCTTCCTATGCGCCATCTGGCCTCTCTCCACCCCCTCCCACACCCTGGCTAGACAGCCAAAATTGGCCATCTAGCTGCAAATGCAGGGCAGCCAGAGCACAGAGGAGAGGAACCCCTCCATGCTCTGCCTGCCCTGCACTGGATAGTCAGCTGCCTCCGAGTTTGGAGGCGGCTGATTACCCCCATAGGATTGCACCCTCAATCAATCAATCAGTCAATAAATGTACATATGATTTAGTCTATTTGCTAAAGAGGGCATTGTGAAGTAGAACCAGAGGTAGGCTACCAGACATATGATAACTTCTGAAACTACAGCTGGCATTTGCTTTACCTTTTAATCTCCAAATGGCCCTAATGCACAGTTCTCTTAAAAACCATACCAACAGTAAAGACGAAAAAATATAGTTGGTGTGGGGCTGAAAGTAAGCATTTTTGGAGGCATTCATCTGCGCTACTGAAGAGTCAACAGTACACACAAATGACTGCCAATTCATAGTGAATGTGTGTACAAGCCGTTACTGTGCTATTCCACAACAAGAGACAGAAACTGAATATGAAAAAACAAGGCAAAATCCACAGTAGTCTAGGCAACATAGAGAGAGTGACAATAAGGTTGCCGAACCATATTTAAATCATTCTGTTTAAATCAGTGAAGTGTAAAGGTGCCAACAATGAAGTTAATGAGCCGGAACATTAATATAGAGAGGGGTGTCATTCTACGTTCTTTGCATTGAACAGCTGCAGCAGAAAAAGGCTCTCCAAAGCAGTTCATAAAGTCAAAGAAAGCTCAGGAGCAACAAAGGGATTTTCTCCAGAAGAAGGGAACTATATTGTCTTGAGCACCACTGTTTCCAAACTTTATAAGGAACTCACTTGATTTTTTTCCTAGAATTAATTTGTGTGCACTAACATGTAATTAGAAATTAGCTGCTGGGGGGTGGGGGAATCATTTTTTGAAAATATAGCTTTCCATTTTAAGTGTATTTCTGTTCTAAACCAAATGACAGAATCAAAAGAATAGGGTAGGTTTTTTAAAAGGACACCAATTTTAATCAGAACTCACTTAGTTCTTTGTTGCTTCCTTCGTACATTAATGGTGAAAATCCGGCACCATATTCTCTAGACAGCAATAACATTTTGCAATTTTGTGTGTGTGCTTATGTTCACATATTCAAGTTAAGAACTTTGTTGATTACACCAAAAGTGGAATACTATTATTTCATCAAAGCACTTAGGAAAACCTCAGATTGGGCAAAACCTTAGGGCAAACCTAGACATGAACATCATTCATATTGTTTGGCCTTTCATAGCTGATGCTTATGGGTGGGCAGCCAAATCAGAACCATACCATGTGGGGAAGGTGGTCCCAATTCCTCCCACATCCGGGAAGGGAATTTGCGATGGGAAGAAAGCTCCTATTAGCGCTAATGGGAGTCTTCCTTCCATTGTGAACAGCAGACTAGGAAGCAGGGGGAATTCTGACTGGGATCATGGCGGGAGCGAAGGGTCAAAGCCCCCCTCCACCCAGCCCACAGTCCCAATCTGTCTTACCACCACCCCTCCATGCCAGCTGTTTATTAACTAAAAAAGTCAGGCACTTGGGGCCAAACGATGTGGCCAAACGACATTTCAAGTCTAGTTTGGCCCCCAAGATTTGCCAGAAGAATGCAAGCAAAATGACACAATTTCTGGACCTTACAAACGATCATTATACTTAAGACAAAAAACTCACCTGTAGATATTTTCCCAGTACCTTTGTATTCTGGAAGAGATTTATGCAGATATCCATTGGCTGAACCCAATTCAGACAAAGAAATTTGATAAGGTGGTCTCAGCCTGATTTCTGTCTGCATGTCAGCAAGGTTTATTTTTGTTGACAGAGACCGTGGGTTATTATATCTCTGCTTGGTCCTCTGAATGAAATTATCTGTATTAAATTAAAACAAACCCGCTTAGACTTTATGAATAAAATCATTTGAAACCCCATGGCTTTATGAGCAATATACATCTTGGATACACGCATTTAAATTCATTATTTGAAACTCCTATATCCATTGTGGTAGGTTTTAATACTGTTGTTGCTTTATAACTAATATATCATGGGCTAATTAATTTTGCAGTACCAAAAAATTAAACGCTAGAAATCTAATTATGAATAGACTAATGTCTCACACACTGGCAAGTCTGAAAATACAGCTAATGTAATTAATGAACTGCATTTTGTTTAGCTTTTCTTGCAATGCAGAAGATGTTTTTAGAAAAAATAAGGGCTTGTTCTAAACACAAGCCTGTTTTCTTAAATGTACTTTAGCACATGTAAGAACAACATCCATAATGATGAACTTCTTTCCCAAATAAAGTAAAAGCATATAGCATCACCACCTATACCTTAGCAAAATATGGGACTGAATTGTGGGCTCCCAAGGCTTTTTCCTTTCTACTTATCCAGTGCATCTGGAATTCCATGCTAAATTTTTCGAGATTCCTAAACTCTTACTCCCTCAAACCTCTTTCTCCTGCAGTTTCTGTGGGACTGTCCATAAAGTATCACATTTTTCAAGTTCTTTTTTATGCCACCCATCACCATCCCACTGTCACACATTGCCCCTTTTAATATTTTATTACAGTTTTGAAAGATATGCCCTAGTAATTAGGCTTCAGATTGCAACCTAATCCCTCTTGCCACAACTTTGCCACATCCTCCTCCCATCTGAAGTGTGACATATTTTCTGATAGGTCCCATTATACAGTAGCAGCTTATGTATGTCAGAGCCAGTGAGAAACCACTGAAATGCACTTTTCATAAATGTAATCTAGAATGACACTGTCTGGACACTGGTATAGGGGAGGTTCTTACAAAACTGAAACCCGTACCTGTTTGAGGAGGAGCACATTATGCTACAAGAATGTGCATTAACAGAAATGCCTGGAACAAAGCCATGTAGCCTTTCATATCTTTGTCCCTTTTGCCTGCCCACATTTCTTGTTCTCCCCACAATGGCAAAAGTGTGTACTTTTTTATTTTCTTCAATATATTTATCAAAAGATTTACACCATGCACTTTCTGTTCCATTGTATAATTGTTCACATTCATTAAGTTATCCCTAATAGTTTCCATGGCAAAAAAGTAACAAAATACAAGAGAGGCTTATATATATAATAGAAACAGCAAATACTATTCCCAAATGTGTTATTGCGACAAGATTTTTTTAAAGTGAGATGGCAACTAGAAAACTGATGAAAATCAAGCCATAAAGCAGCCTGGATACCCTAGCATAACCCAAACCATGCAAATATAGGTTTGGTTTCTTAAACGGGACAATGAGAAGCAGCAGATCCCCTGAGACAAATTATGTTCCATGACAGGATACTGAAAAAGAGAGAGGAAAAAAAGACAGAAGAGACTGAACTTGCTAAATATGTGATTAGAATTTCACTTTCTCTGTAATATTTAATGAATTCATGTATGTTTCTACAGATCCCAGTGCAACAGCCACTAGTGTGTTGTCTACTACAGAATAAGGGGGGGGGGGAAATAACCTAAAAGTCCTGGGCCCATTAAGTCTTAGGCACCTTTTCCCATATGATCTGTCTGCTTCTCTTAGTGCAGGAAATGTGCTGCTCCAGATTTCATCCCCACTGGAAGTTCACTCTGTAGATCCACAGAACAGATCCTTGTTGGTAGTAGCACCACATCTCTCAAACATCTCTAAGAAGACCTGCCTAAATATACCTCTCCAAAGTTTTATGAAGCAGGACGAAGGTTTCTTATTTTGTCAGGCTTTGGGAGGAGGGGGGATCTATGGGTTGTATTCAACCATGACCAGAGTCTGCCAATGGAACAGAAACCACCGGCAGAGCAGTTTTCCTCTCTCCCATGTAACAACTCCCCCCCCTCCCCCGTGCACCTCCCCAATCTGCTCTGGAGCACTGAGGAAACCTCTGAAGTAGACCTGGAAGGTGCCCAGGAGGGCAGGAAAGCAAGGGGAAGTCCCATCGCATGAGCAGAGGTCTGCTAGCACGATACTGTATTTAAACTTATGTCACAGTATGGGTCTGTGTTTACATTTTAATAGCAATAACTGGTTTAGCTAATTAATAAAAGGAATACAAAATACAGAACACTTACTCTTTGTGAACCACTTTGAAGTGGAAAGATGCATTATACATTTAAAATCTAAAATAAGACCAGGTATTGAAGGACGTGGTGGATCCCTTACCAAACTCAATGAAACAGTAAGGTCTAACCACTGTATTTATCTTCATCATGTTGTATGTGGAGATGAACTCCTTTTGAAGCTCATCCAGGAAGCAGAAAGCCAGGACACTGGGATAATTTTCAGTGCAGAGCATCATGTAACTCACTCCCAGGGAACTAATAAAACTATATTAAAAAAAAAGTTTCACTTTTCAAAATTAAATCATGCATACACAGCTTGTCTTAAAGTGGCTCTATAACAACAAGAAAAATGATATAATGAAAGCATTACTATTCATGACAAAGTGTAACACTGTTTTCAAGGGGAAAAGGGAGTTTTCTTGTAGGCAGTGCCCTTCTACCAAGAATGAGTGACAACCCAGCTCCTGTCTGTCTGTCTGTCTGTCTGTCTCTCTCTCTCTCACACACACACACACACACACACACACACACAGAAAGAGACAGACAGACAGACAGAGAAGCAGAAGAGTGGGAGATAGAATTTTGCTCCTTTAAAGGAAGAAACAGATAAAGGAAGGCACATGAACTTATTCTTCACCTCAGAATGTTTTATTTATTGATTATGCATAACATGACAGTGGCATCATTCCAAAACACAAAAGAATACCTCTTCAGAATTATCTTTATGAGCTAGATAAAGAAATCCTTTCTAGCAACCATGCTTCTTCATCCCTATTGAGAGATGGTATTAAGGGAAGTCATCAGAAGCTGGAAAATTTCCCCACCTCTAATTGAAACTCTGGCATATGCTTAAACTCTTCATTTATTAAACATTCCATTAAAGTACTGCATTAGTACATTATTTCCTTACACAATTCAAAACAGCAGTTCTAGGACAATTTGAAGTACATACCACACACTGGACACAATGGGAAGTATCCAATATTCCGCAAACTCAAATAGCGCTACCAGAGCTCCACTGAATCTTTCCATTGTGCAACCAGTTGCACACAACTGGTTGCACATAACTGGTTACACAATGGGCTGTGCAAAGGGAATGCACAACTGGTTGCCCAAAAGGTTGCCCAAGGGTTTTGCACAAACGGTTGTGCAAGCATAATGTGCGAACGTGCATGCGCAAATATAACTTTACTTGAATTCTCCTCTTGCACTTAGTTTGGAACCTAGCTTCCTCTAGCACAATGTCATGCTAATGGAATGGCACAATTGGATACTACCATTTACAAATAATTAGGCTTGACATACTAGTATTTTAAAAGAAAAATACTTTATTTTTGAAACCTCAAACATTTATCAAGATCATCTGGGAAAGTTGGCTTATAAAGGTCAATGCCACAGAGGCAAACATTACGTAGATAATGAGAGCTATGACTTAACTTTGCACTGTGAATATAATTCTTTCCCAATTTGCATCAATTTTTACAGAATACAATTGTTCTCTTCGTACAGCTCTAGGGGCCACTTCTTTTTAGGAACATGCAGTATGTTCTACGAAAATTCTCGCCTGTTCTTTTTAATGAAACTTTCCAAAAATATGGTATGTGTACCAGAAAAATGGAGGGGGTCAAAATAGTCTGAGATTAGTTTCTTTAATCATATAGGAGATACATCATGGAACTGAGCTTATGGCTGTGAACACTGATATAAACAATGGATGCTAAAGTCAATCCAGAGTCATATGGCCCATCAAGATGGTGCACCATTTTTTTCTCCATGACTTCAAAATTTTACATCTATAGTCCTATATTATATAGTTTTAAGAAATCATTTTGGGGGAGTAAAGGCCAGGTAGCAATATATGAACAGCCTGTCTTAAACATTTTATTAATCACTCTAAAATAAAATATTTCATAATCCAAAACTTCTACTTTTCAAAATTTGGGGGGGGGGGGAAATAGGGGTTGGATTTTTCTGGTCCTTCACATCTCTAAACATATATCTCATTGATTTCAAGGGGTCTGCTCTAATCATGACTAAGTCTAGAAGCAACACAAAACATATTGAAATCAGTAAGAAAAGGCAAGAAAAGAGTGACCCACCACTCTCAGCAAATACAGGTGAGGTCCTATCAAAATGCTCAAGCAAAATAAGGCTACACAAAAAGCCTGGAGGAATAAAAATGACTTCACAACCCATGTAAAGACATCAGAGAAGAGGCCAGTCTAACCGCCTGTGTGAAGGAGTTCCAGAAATCAGGGTGCCACCACTAAAAAGGGCCCCCACCAGCTACAACTTCTCTTGGCAGTGGAATGCAGAGCCGAGCCTCTGAAGATGACCACAATTGATATGCAGGTTCACGGGGGAAAAGGCATTCATACAAATTCCTTCATAGTTATAATGTTTGAAATCACATCAATCTTAGAGCTAATTTCAATTTTGAAAAGCAATAGGCTGCTTTGCTTCCTCACCACTATTATAGCAGCTAGCAAATTTATATAAAACAAAACAGAACAAAGTTGCAGGGAGAAAGTAAATCCCATAGAAAACTTACTTTATGTTATACTGTCCTGCTTGCAGCATGCATCTGTCTGGAAGCTGAGCAAGTCTCTTTGAGAGAGTTTTGAAGTACTTTCTGCACTCCTGCACACCAACACTTTGCTCATAATCGGTAGAGGCTGATAGAGGGAGTCCATCTCTTACACGGACCACTGAGGCCGACAGGATCATGGACATTGCAAGCAGATGCAAGGAAAATCTAAAACACAACATACACGTACATTCATATTTAGCTTTGTTTTCATTCTCTATGTCTAGAGCCCCCATTACCTAGTGATTGAAAAGATTCCATTGGCCTCACAAGTATGGCCAAAGCTACAGAAAGTATCTACTGACTTATCTACCCATATACACCTTCAGCATGCCATTCATGGCATACTGAAACCTTAAGGGCACAATCTTATCACAATGATTGTAAGCCTCTGAACTCAGAGGCTTACCGTCATCCAATATAGAGCATGAGGAGCAATGGAGGTGATCTCCACTTCCCCATCCTCCCACTCTGCATTTTCTATGGATGGGCTTTTCAGCCTGTCCAATGAAAGTGTTTCGGAGGGGGAGAGAAGGTGGTTGATAGCTTGTAACCTGGCCTCTCCAGTCTCCTTCCCTCCCTACCCAGTGAAACACCCCCTTCCCTTGTCCTCTGAGGTCAAATTCCTGACCTTGGAGAGCAGCCGGCACAGTTCTTCCCACAGCAGCTACAAGGGGGAGGGGAGTCGGAGTTCACTTCCCAGCTCCAAAATCACAGCGCTGTCACTGACCTCGGAGCTGGGAATCCAAAATATCCTATGGCCGCTCAGACGCTGCCTAGGGGCCCACAGGAGTGCTCCCTAAAAGAACCAAGTTTCCTCCAACTTCCAAAAAAGTCCTGACTGGCCACTTGCAGCCAATTCCTACTCACTCCAGATGTCCAACAAAGTGGCAGTTTACAAGACTGGATTAAACTACAAACAGCACATATTCACTAGTATTTTTCCATGAGGAAGTGCCTATTGGAAGCATTTGCTTCTCCCAGTCTTCGCTAAAACGTATCTATGACCCATGTTATCTACACTAGCAATATATGGGAATAGGTCCTGCAATGCTCATTTGAAGGGATTCAGCTCTAAGTAAAGAAAAAAAGCAAATGATGACATGCACAAAATTCTTCCTGGAGCCTTCAAGAAAAGGTATGAAGAAAGAGTAAAGGCTCATAATCCTTCTTGCTAATCAATAACATCTTGCACTCCCATAACAGCAGGAGCAAGACAGGGAGACATTTTATTTCACCCATGTTATTCTTTCGTATAAGTATTTATATCCTCACCCTAACATTTTAACAGGGCCACTCAATACTACTAATAAAACAGCAAAAAGATACAACAACAACAACAAAAATAATCAACTAACAGCAGCAGTAAAAAGCAATAGTTTAAATTAAAAGCAGCAACAGAAACTAACCCAACACCTAAAACATAAAAGCAGCAGGTGATAAAATTCAACCCACTGGCAGATTAAAAGCTTGCCGAAAAAGGAAGTTCTCCATCAGGTGGCACAAGGCCATCCTTGAAGAGGTAAAATTGGCCTCCTTTGGCAGACAGTTCCAGAAAAGACTCTCTCCCACATCCACACCAGTGAGATAATGGCAGAAAGGAAAGAACCTCATAAGAAGATCTTAAAAGCTCCATACAGGAGAAAGCGGCCCTTCAGGTTACCCCCTCCCAAGCCATAGAGGGCTTTATATGTCAGCTCCAGCACTTTGAATTGGGCCCAGAAACAGACTGGAAGCCAGTGCAGTTGCAGCAACAGTAGATTCATATGACCCTGATAGTCCACTCCTGTTAATAGCTTGGCTGTTGGAATCTGGACTAGATTATGTTTCCAACTGTTCTTCAAAAGCAGCCCAATGTAGAGCACATTACAGTGGTCCAAATGAAATGTAACTAAGGCATGTATCACCAGATCTGAGGTCTCTACGTATGGATGCAGTTGGTACAAGGTTAAGCCCTCACCATAGCTGAGGCCTGGTCATCTAGACTCAAAGTAAGGTCCAGAAACATCCTCAAACTGAGAACCCATATTTTCAAGGGAAGTGCTACCATATCCAAGGTAGTCTGATGCCTGACCAGCTTTCTACTGACAGAAGAAGCTCTGTCTTGTCTGGATTAAACGTCAATCCCTTTACCCTCATCCACTCCATTGCCAACCTCAGGCACCTGTTCAGTATTTCAACAGTTTCCTTGGAAGAAGAGTTGGGGGGAGGGGGTCACCTGCATATTGACAACACAGCACTCTGAAACTCTGGACACCCTCTTTCAGTGATTTCATGCAAATATTAAACAGCATGGCAGATAGAACAGAACCCTGCAGAGCACAATAAGCCAATGACCACTATGCCACCTCCTCCTGGGACCAGCCAGTCAGGAAGGATCAGAACCAGTAAAACAGTGCCCCCAAGTGCCATTCCAGCCAGACCACCCAAAAGGATACTATGATCAAAGTTAGTTCTGGCGGAACCAATAGGGACACACTCCCAATGTCTAGTTCCTGGCACAGATCATCCACCAGTGTGACCTGAACTGTCTCAGTCCCAAACCAGAAACCAGATTGAAATGTATCCAGAAAATGTTATAGCAACAAACTATACAGAATACAAAGAATACAGAATAAACAAACAAAGAATACAGAAGTACCCTATTGTAAAGACAGCCATGACAGAATCAACTAAAACACTTGGATTGTGGAAGATAAGAAGCTGTGGTGTGCTTGCCAAAAAATACACCATTTAATGAAAAAGAAATTCAGGAAATCCCACAAAAACATAGCTAACAAGAAGTCAAGAGGATTGAAAGGGTAGCTTTAGAAAATATACTAAGGATCAGCAACTGTGGGACCCCAGGCCGAATACAGTTCACTGTGGTATCACCTGGCCCCTGGCCCCCTCCAGTTACCAACTCAGCAGCAAAGGATGGATGTTGAGGGTATGGCATCTGTGGTAATAGGGCTTACCAGCAAACTACTATGGATGAATGAAATTTGGGGCTCAGTATTATCCAGATAAACAAACTAAAGCCTAGATCAGACCAGCCTTTCCTCCTTGACTACATGTATGCCTTAGGTTTCTGCAGTTCTCTTCTCTGCTGGTTCTCCTCTTTCCTATCATGCTTGTTCAAGATTCCCACTGAGGGAAGCTCCAGCTCTTTCTCTAGCTTCTTGTCTCCATTGGGGAGCTTCTGTTCTTAGTCCCCTGCTATTCTCTTCCTATGTTCTGTCCTTGAGTCACCTCACCAAAACCTACGGCCTTCAGCACTACCCATTTACAGTTAACATCCAGCTATACCTCCCTATCCCCTTCATGGATCACTGCCTTGTTGTGGCGAAGGGGCTTGCGTAACTCAGTGAAGCCATAAGCTATGCCGTGCAGGGCCACCCAAGACGGACAGGTCATGGCAGAGAGTTCTGACAAAATGTGGTCCACTGGAGAAGGAAATGGCAACCCACTCCAGTATTCTTGCCAAGAAAACCCCATGGAACGTATCACAAGGCTAAAAGAGATGACGCCGGAAGATGAGCCCCTCAGGTCGGAAGGTGTCCAATATGCTACTGGGGAAGAGCAGAGGGTATTTCCAAGTAGCGCCAGAAAGAGTGAAGCGGCTGGGCCAAACCCGAAAGGACACTCAGCTGTGGATGTGTCTGGTGGGGAAAAGAAAATCCGATGCTGTAAAGAACAACATTGTTTAGGAACCTGGAATGTCAGATCAATGAATCAAGGTAAGCTGGAGGTGGTCAAACATGAGATGGCAAGATTGAACATCGACATCTTGGGAATCAGCGAACTAAAATGGACAGGCATGGGCAAATTTAATTCAGGTGACCATCATATCTACTATTGTGGGCAAGAATCCCTTAGAAGAAATGGAGTAGCACTCATAGTCAACAAAAGGGTGGGAAAAGCAGTACTGGGGTACAATCTTAAAAATGATAGAATGATCTCAGTACGAATCCAAGGCAAACCATTCAACATCACAGTAATTCAAGTCTATGCCCCAACCACTGAGGCCGAAGAAGCTGAGGTTGATCGGTTCTATGAAGACCTACAACACCTTCTAGAACTAACACCAAAAAAAGATGTCCTCTTCATCATAGGGGATTGGAATGCTAAAGTAGGAAGTCAAGAAATCACCGGGATAACAGGCAGGCATGGCCTTGGTGTACAAAATGAAGCAGGACAAAAGCTAATAGAGTTTTGCCAAGAGAACATGCTGATCATAGCAAACACTCTTTTCCAACAGCACAAGAGGCGATTCTACACATGGACGTCACCAGATGGTCAATATCGAAATCAGATTGATTATGTCCTTTGCAGCCAAAGATGGAGAAGCTCCATACAGTCAGTAAAAACAAGACCTGGAGCTGACTGTGGCTCAGATCATGAGCTGCTTCTTGCAAAATTTCGGCTTAAATTGAAGAACGTAGGGAAAACCACTAAACCGTTCAGGTATGACCTAAATCATATCCCTGATGAATATACAGTGGAGGTGAGGAATAGATTTCAGGGATTAGACCTGATAGACAGAGTGCCTGAGGAACTATGGACGGAGGTCCGTCACATTGTTCAGGAGGCAGCAACGATATCCATCCCAAAGAAAAAGAAATGCAAGAAAGCAAAGTGGCTGTCTGATGAGGCTTTACAAGTAGCTGAGGAAAGAAGGGAAGCGAAAAGCAAGGGAGAAAGGGGAAGATATATCCAACTGAATGCAGAGTTCCAGAGAATAGCAAGGAGAGACAATAAGGCCTTCTTAAATGAACAATGCAAAGAAATCGAGGAAAACAACAGAATGGGAAAGACTAGAGATCTCCTCAAGAAAATTGGAGATCTCAAGGGAACGTTTTGTGTAAAGACGGGCATGATAAAGGACAAAGAAGGCAGGGACCTAACAGAAGCAGATGAGATTAAGAAGAGGTGGCAAGAATACACAGAAGAACTATACAGGAAAGATCTGAATGTCCCTGATAGCCATGATAGTGCGGTCACTGAACTTGAGCCGGACATCCTAGAGAGTGAAGTCAAGTGGGCCTTAGGAAGCATTAGTAACAACAAAGCTAGCGGAGATGACAGTATTCCAGCCGAGCTATTTAAAATCCTAAAAGATGATGCTGTTAAAGTGCTGCATTCAATATGCCAACAAATCTGGAACACTCAACAGTGGCCACAAGACCGGAAAAGGTCAGTTTACATTCCAATTCCAAAGAAGGGCAACGCCAAAGAGTGTTCAAACTACCGCACAATTGCGTTCATTTCACATGCCAGCAAGGTGATGCTCACAATCCTACAAGCTAGGCTTCAGCAGTATGCGAACCGAGAACTACCGGAAGTACCAGCTGGGTTTCGAAGAGGCAGAGGAACTAGAGATCAAATCGCCAACATTCGCTGCATCATGGAGAAAGCAAGAGAATTCCAGAAAAACGTCTATTTCTGCTTCATTGACTACGCTAAAGCCTTTGATTGTGTGGATCACAACAAACTGTGGCAAATTCTTAAAGTGATGGGAGTACCAGACCACCTTACCTGTCTCCTGAGAAACCTGTACGAGGGTCAAGAAGCAACAGTAAGAACCAGACATGGAACAACCGAGTGGTTCAAAATTGGGAAAGGAGTACGACAAGGCTGCATATTGTCACCCTGCTTATTTAACTTATATGCAGAGTACATCATGAGAAATGCCAGGTTGGATGAATCACAGGTCGGAATTAAGATTGCTGGGAGAATTATCAACAACCTCCGATATGCAGACGATACCACCCTAATGGCAGAAAGCGAAGAGGAACTCTTGTTGAGGGTGAAAGAGGAGAGTGCAAAAGCTGGTTTGAAACTCAACATTAAAAAAACGAAGATCATGGCATCTGGCCCCATCACTTCCTGGCATATAGAAGGGGAAGAAATGGAAGCAGTGACAGATTTTACTTTCTTGGGCTCCAAGATCACCGCAGACGGTGACTGTAGCCATGAAATTAAAAGACGCTTGCTCCTTGGGAGGAAAGCTATGGGAAACCTCGACAGCATAGTAAGAAGCAGAGACATCACCTTGCCGACAAAGGTCCGTCTAATCAAAGCTATGGTTTTCCCAGTAGTAATGTATGGCTGTGAGAGCTGGACTATAGGGAAGGCTGAGCGCCGAAGAATTGATGCTTTCGAACTGTGGTGCTGGAGAAGACTCTTACGAGTCCCCTGGACTGCAAGGAGGTCAAATCAGTCCATCCTAAAGGAAATCAACCCTGACTGCTCATTGGAAGGACAGATAATGAAGCTGAAGCTCCAATATTTTGGCCACCTAATGCAAAGAGAAAACTCCCTGGAAAAGACCCTGATGCTGGGAAAGACTGAAGGCAAAAGGAGAAGGGGACGGCAGAGGATGAGATGGCTAGATAGCATCACGGATGCAATGAATATGAACTTGAGCACACTCCGGGAGAGAGCGCAGGACAGGAAGGCCTGGCGTGCTATGGTCCGTGGGGTCACGAAGAGTCGGACACGACTGAACGACTGAACAACAACAACAACAACAACAACACCTCCCTATGCCACACCTTTCCCACCCTACCCAGACACTCAACACCAGTTGTCTGCCTGATATTTCTAGCAGGATATTTTACCACCACCTCAAAATGGTATGTCAAAGGCTCCTCGTTCCTCCTAAGACTTCCCTTCCTCAATTATGCTCCATATCCCTTTATCCCAGCTTTCCCCAACATGATGCCGTCTAGATCTGGTAGGCTACAACTCCTGGCTGGGAATTACGCTGGCTAGGAATTATTGGAGTTGCAGACCAACATATCTGGAGTGTGCCAGGTTGGGAAAGCTGCTTTATACCATTCAACCTGTCACCTAAGACACACACAAATCCTCCTTTTCCTTCCCTGCCCCCCTTGTTGTCTAGTTTTGTTGCTTGTCTACGTGCAACACTGTAAGGTCTGAAAGGTAGGAGTGGGACATATATGGTGAGCTTCAATGATAAAGATCAGGAGTTAGAAGGGGGTTGAAAGCCAGTGTAAAAATTTGAGGAGGGATGGCACATTGGCTGATCTGAATGATTTTGGCAGAGGATAGAGGTGAGAAGACTGCGGTGTGACAGGGGAAGGCCAAAAAAAAATGTTGCAGAAATCAAGGGAATGCTATGCATGTGATTGGAGGAGGAGGAGACAGTATTAGTATAGACTCATTTTTTGGCTGCTTAGAACTCTTTCTACCAGGGGTCCTATCTGGGGTGTAGAATGTACTGCATGTTTGTTTCTCTGGTGCTTTTCCAGCAGAATACTACTAATGGCCTCTTTTAGTTCCAGTTGCTGCCAAGAGGTTCAATAAATAGGAATTTTCTTTATATAGCATTTAGCTGGACATTTCAAAAGTAACTGAATGTACAAAACTAGGAAGAACATTAAACAATGCAGCAGCAAAGTATTCCTCTCTAAACAAAAAAACCCGCGTCTCTGCTACAATATAGAAATTGTACTTGCAACAAATTGTTGCAGTGTGAAGTGCTCCTGTTTCAGGCTCCAATCAGCCAATAGTGCCTTCTTCCATCCCACATTTTCTACCAACACTCAGCATTCTGTCATTGCTGAACATACTCAGTTTTCATCGGGTTGCATTTTTTGCCCCCTTTGGATTTTTTTCCTAAAGGGTTGCGTAGTTCTGCAAATCCTGAAGTTCTCCTGAGCATTTTGATACTTTCCTCTTGTTTCTCTATGGCCACACCGCCAGGCCATAGTGGTGCTCACCTGCTGAGTTTGCTATTAGTATATATAAGTAGGACCTGCAAGAAAATGTTGCAGTGTAGAGTACTTCTGTTCAGGATTCGAGCCAACTACACCCATTTCCAGAACAGTCCATTCCATCCTCCCCACCTTTCTATTCCCCCCCCCCCAACAGTCTGACAGGATTTCATGGTCACTGAGCATACTCAGTCCTCTTTCCTTTGGGATGTTTCCTCCCATTAGGTTTTCTTATCCCTAAGAGATTTTTTTTGGTACTTCTGCAAACTTCTAGGTTTCTCCAAGCCTGATGATACCTCCCTCTTGTGCATAGATAGTGCTCTTCGGGATACAAAAGGATCGGCACTCAGAAAACAAGTTTGCTGTTAATATACAGGATTATGATTTACCCTTAGAAATTGTTCCTAGCCATTAGATACAGGATATTTGTAATATGCTGAAAACAGAAAGAGTTTATTAAAACATCCATAATGCAGTAGGCTTCATGAGTAATAATTCATAGCAGGCTTTTATACATGCATACTAGGAAGCCTTTGGTAAAATATCCCAAACTGTAATTAAGAAACAGTCAAGTCTCTCTTTAAAGTACTCATAAAACTAAGCACTGTGGCGCTTATGAAACAGGACTTTTAGGGATGCTTTTAGTGTATGCAGGCTTCATGTCGAGTGTGGTGCTGCCCTTTGACAAGCAGCCTGACCTCCTCTGAACTTTGAAACGGCAGAGGTGGGCAAGGATCATCCTAGCAGTTGTATGGTGATCTCTACCAGTGCTGCAACTCCAGACCTGGGAGAAAGGCTTGGAATTGTTTGGTAGCTGCATGGTCAGGTTTTCCAAAGACCTTGGCTTCACAGGGACAAACTGGCACCCTGCTCCCCACAACTGGCATTTTCTGCTCCAAAGCAGGAAAGGCAGATGAGTAGAAGATTAGATGCTGCTGCATGAAAATGCTTGAGGAACCTTCAACCAGTGGCACCCCAGCCAGCATGCTGCCCTCCACACTGTCCTTCCCCTTGGGAAAGGCTGATGGTAGGAGTGGGCATGACTCGAGAGGAGGGGGGGCAGGGGTTTGAAATGTCCATTTTAAGACCAAAAATACCATTAAGATTCTCTCAAGACCATCCAGAATGCCCCATGGACAAGTAGGGATCCCTACACAGAGCTCTCCAGTACACATGCAACATGCCATCTACCAAATCATAGTCTTTCTCTGCAGGAATTCATTATCACACTAGTCTCAGGGGTATAGTGGGAATCTGTCATCCCATTTCAGAAGATTTTTTGATGGATTGTTGTAGTTTTTTAACGGTAGTGGTGAGGACTGCTAGAAAGTTGGAAATGTTGACTGCTCCCAGCAATTCTAGCAATAAGGTTTTACTTACACACACACACACACACACACACACACACACCGCCCAATCTTATCAAACTTAATTCTATGCAGGCTAACAAAAGACAATTCAGGCACCTAAAGGATTCCTGAACTGTAGACCAAATATAGGTCTGACAAGAAAGGAAAGCTGTCCTATAAAATTTACAAGGCAGTTTCAGAGAAAATTTATGCCAATACCTCCTCAGAGAACTCGAGTATATGGCATGTTCTCAACCGCAGCAGCTGTTCCTCAGGAAACAAGAGCCCCATTGAGGCATTTGCCCTTCCCCCAGCATCCCTATGCACAAAGGTCTGAAGAGGGCTATGTAAGTGCATTCCACTGAACACACTTACAGAGTCCTCATGATCAAAAAACCTGATAAGGCAGGGTTTGTGATTGTGGGAACTCTGTAAACATATTCAGCTAAATGCACTTATACAGCCCTCTTCAGACCTTCATGCTCAACAGGCAAAGGCCTAACTGGGTACTGGGTATGTGGGAGTGCTGGGGGCAGGTCTTACATATGCACCTACATATCTCCCTACATGCTTTAGCCCTACACACGAGCAGATAAACACCTGAATGGGGCTCTTGTTTCCTCAGGAACAAGTACTGTGATTGAGAACATGCCATATCCAAGTTCTCTGAAGAAAAACTGGCATAAAGTTTCTCTGAAACTGCTTTGCAAATTTTATAGGACAGCTTTCCTTTCTTGTCAGACCTATATTTGGTCTAAAGTACAGGAATTCTCTAGGTGCCTGAATTGTCTTCTATTTTCCAATAGTTTAATCCACAGAAGGACCTACCTTCAGGGAAAGAGGATACTCTCCAATCCTGTTTTGAGGCTGCTTACACACAAAATTCCCTATAAAAAGAATCCTTTTAAAAACCTGGACGGAGAGAACGGAAACTCTTTCACATGGAGGGAAGCAGCATAAACTGCCAACCAGGAGGAGCTTCCCAAAAGACAAGACTGCCTCACCATAGAACCAGTGGAGAATGAAAGGGAGAAGGGAATTCACATGGAAGAGGGGGGAAATGTGTGTGAAATCCTTGTGGCACTCCCAATTTCTTAACCATGGTGAGAGACTGGGTAGCATTACAATTGCACCAGTCCAAAGAGTTTATAATGGAGGTGTGTTTTTTTTGTTTCTCTCTCTCACTTTTATATAAAATAATTTCCTGTTGAACCTCCTGAAGTGAGAATTAAGAATAAGTTATTTGGATATACAGATTTTATTTTGAATTCTACAACATTTTGTCACATATCTGAGGAAAATAATCCTTCACGGTGGTATATGTGGCTTCCAATTTACCAGACCCAGCACTAAAGCGGATTGAGAACTAGGCTTGTATTTACAGAACTAGTGCAGAGGGACAGTGAAAAGGTGGTCTACCTGATTTAGCAATTCATATAACAAACATAGTTTTATGTCATGCTTTCAAGTCACATAAAATGTGTTCAATACATCTTCAAAAAGGATCTCAGTATGGTGTTGTGCATTGTAAGGCATGACCAAAAAGAAAAAAAGTTAATATCGCATATATGCTAAGTAACAAATTATTTTTAAAGCCCGTCAAATGTACTATAATTTAAAGGTTAGGAACACCATAGAACCAAGAAGGGAGATGTTTAAACGACACAAAAATGCAGTGTAACAGTATGCTGTATAAAATACTAGAATTAGATTAGTTGTTCATGCGACTAAAAGAGCTTAACTGCATATATGCCAGTTGAGGTGGCCTGTGGTTCACACATGCAACATTGTGTTCCAACATTTTACTTACTAGATTGTATACTATATAACAGTTATCCTAAAATAAAAGGTCCATCAGTTCCGTCTTAATACTAGACTGCACAGAAATAGCTGTCCCCCCTGTGACAGTTCAAAAGATCTTTCCTTGCTCTGATTTTCATTAATCAATATTAATGCTTTATCATCACTAATCTTGCATGGGAAAAATATAATTCTGGTAGCCTTATTGCATAATGCAATTTCCATGGCTTTCAAACTGTTCTGCTGCTTATATAGGCAATACAGAATATAATTTTCTGCCAGTGGGTGTTTGTATTCTAGAATCAGGGGCACAAAAGCCAAATACCAGAGAACTATAGGTGGTTAGAGAGATATATGACTAGATCTATTTTACAAAATCTTCTCTAAATCCTGGATAAATAGCATTCACTTCCTTTGAACTATTTATGCAAAGGCAAATTAGGGTGCAATCCTATAGCCGCTAGTCAGCAGCTAGATGGCCATAGGATAGGTCGGTTCCCAGGAACTGACCTTGGACATTGTTTTATAAAACAGTGTTCATCTCTCATTGCATGATATGAGACATGCTTGTGGATGAACCTGCCTGCAAAGTGCTATTATATTGTTGATATCGTTGAAGAAGATTGTTACCCTATTACCTTCCTTCTCACATCTTTCACACTTAGAAATACTCCAGTGCAGACCATCATATGCACTGACATCCACACAGAGCTCCTCCACATGAAATCTTTCCCATTTTCTTCAGTGAGGAAGGCTGCTCCACTGAAGTGAGAAGACCCTTGTAAGCAGCAGAACTGTGTGTTTGCTCTGAAGTCTTATCTGTAAGGAATCAATTGTTAGGTTGTTTGGCTTTACAGCACCAAATGTGTTATTTATTTTTGCACCTTTAATCCATTTTGGCATTTAATGTGCACATTATAAAAAATGCAAATAGCAGCCGTGTCTGTGTGTGATAATTACAGAGATTACAGCAAACATGGAGGGAAAGTTTAACTCTTTCCTCCACTGCTATGGTCCTGATGAAAATCACTCTTCCAAATCTGCTATTTGCATTGGTAGGAAAGCTCCCATAGTATCAATGGCAGGTTTCCTCCCAATACAAATTGCGGCTTTAGAGGAGTGATTTTTATCAGGAGGAGTACATGAGAAAAGGGTTAAATTCCCCCTCTGCATCTGCTGTGATCTCAATAATAAACAGCCCCAGCAGCAACTCTTTGCACTGTAAACATGTGCATGTTAAATGCAAAGAGGCATTTAACGTCACATCTAGTGAAATTAAATGTTCACAGCAAACAGTTGGAGAAACATAGTTAGTTTGTAAAGAGTGAGGAAGGGTTCTATATAGGCATATAAAAAGTTTGATAGAAGGGGGTGGAAACTCTCTAAAAACTGATCTACCAGTTAATTTACAGAAGCATATTTGGGAAACAATAGATATCTACACACATATTACCTTTAGTACTGAGAGAATTGCTACAAATTACTGGTATCTAACACCTTATAACCTTTCGTAATAGCCATGAAAGTAATTAAAAGTGAGAAGAGAAAAAGGTGGTGCATATGTTTTACACCACTGGTGGACATATATAAAACCTAAACCTAAACATTATTGGTCACAGATTCTGCATGTAGTACACAATATGCTTATGATCAATCCGTCTCTAAACCCAAAATTATGCTTAACAGTACAATCCTACACATGTTTTCTCAGAAGTAAGTTGTACTGTATTCAGTGGAGCTTACTCCCTGGTAAATATGTTTACAATTGTAACCTAAATTACATGAAACGACTAGTCCTGAAAGAAAAAAGCACTGCTGTTCCACATGAAAGTTGCAACCAAACGGTTATTTGCAAAATACTAGAGAACCAAGGCTGTTCTATCTCTGAAACAATAGTATATTATGGGACTTGGGGATCATGAATAAAATTACATGGTATATTCGTTAGAGAAGGGGAAAAATATTATGTTTCGAGAAGAAAGCAAAAGGTTTAGAAATGATTGGAATGCTGAACAATGTAAGACTTGAATGGTGGCTAAAGGCAAAATCCTATGCATGTTTAGACCGAAAATGTCCTACAACCCTCACTATTCCACAGGCTGCTATGCACGTTTCTGCTTAAACATGTACAAGATTGCACCTTAAAACATATATTGAATAAATACAATTATTAAGGGTAATCTCTTCCCTTATTGCAAGCTTTCTTCTTTTTAAAATACATATTTATGGGACTGTTCCTGATTGGATCTGAGAAGTATCCTCTAAAAACATTTGGATTTGTCAGAAACATAATCATGTAATAGGATGCATTACAAAATTTGAAAATGCCATAAATATTATGGCACATGATGGTATATATTGATTTTCATAAGCCTACATAGGCAAGAAAAAAAGATGAAATCTGTACTCCAGCAATATGTTTGTATGTGCCAACTGATTTCTTAAATCAACCCACAAGAGGCTTGCACTAACAAAAGTGACTGCTGTATTGTTTACTTGATGATTCTTAACATTACAACAAGCTTGTAATTAGCCATTTGTCTGGTTGCCAACGGTGACTGAAAATTGCCTCCAAGTTACCAGATGACACTCCGTTGCTTTGGAGATCACACAGCTGCCATAGCGCTGACCTATGTTTACTCTAGACTTGTGAGAATGAGAGGGCTACATGTACAGTTATCACCTCAGTGCCAATAACTTAAAAGCCAGAAATCCTTATTATCATTACGTATGAACATGGCCTGTGTGCGCATAAGACTTTATCCTCAACAGGCACCTAAAATACTGAGTATGGTAGGAGGAGATTTAGTGGTGATGAGAGCAAGGAGAGCAGCGTGAAAATCTGGGAACAGTGTGTTTCGGGGGGGTAGGAATATTCCCCAAATATTATAGATTTCATCAATCAACTGCCTTGTCATACCTATTTAATTAATTTGCAACCTGTAATAATGGTATATGTTAAAGGATCACTCATGCCACTATGATCTAACAAAACAAAAAAAGGATTCAGTATAACAAACTAAGTTCTCAGACCAGCTATATAGAATCACCAGATATCTATCATTGCAGAACACTACGGGTGCATAAAAACTACGTGCTTTAATAATAAAACACTTGATAACCTGAAGCTTTGGCTGTAAGCAAAATAAAACGAACATATTTTATTTCATAACACTGAAATATATACCCAAATGCTTTTTAAAAAGTCAAACTGTGGCAGTCCCAATGAATGGAAAATAATACCCTAAAATTGAAGCAAGTTTCCATTCTTGTGACAGTTGTTGTTGTTCAGTCGTTCAGTCGTGTCCGACTCTTCGTGACCCCATGGACCATAGCATGCCAGGCCTTCCTGTCCTGCGCTCTCTCCTGGAGTGTACACCTTCCGACCTGAGGGGCTCATCTTCCGGCGTCATATCTTTTAGCCTTGTGATACGTTCCATGGGGTTTTCTTGGCAAGAATACTGGAGTGGGTTGCCATTTCCTTCTCCAGTGGACCACATTTTGTCAGAACTCTCTGCCATGACCTGTCCGTCTTGGGTGGCCCTGCATGGCATAGCTTATGGCTTCACTGAATTACACAAGCCCCTTCGCCACAACAAGGCAGTGATCCATGAAGGGGTCTTGTGACAGTAGCTCGCCTAGAATTGAAGTGAACTGTTTTGCTTATTCTACCTGATACGCTATCAAAAGGAGAACAGACAAAGCAATACTTTGGTTACCTGATCCCCTTGAATGCTTGTGATTAGCAACACCAAGGCTGCAATCCTACATACTTTCCTGGGAATAAGTCCAGCTGAACTCAATGGGGCTTACTTCTGAGTAAACATGTGTAGAATTGCACTGCAAATCAACAACACTAGCAGCCAATACAAATTTCAGAAGTATGATGAAAAGGGTTTTGTGGGGCAAGATTACAATGAAACTATGAAAGCTACCGTAACAGCATTTTTAACATCATTTATATGCAAGAATATCTGATTGAGCTTTCCTTGTTGAAACAACTTCCTCTTTCCACCACACACTTACAGCTTTTTGAGTTGACACAGTGGGAACAAATACAGCAGATAAAGATAGTTGCATTAAGGTAATCTCTGAAAGACGGGGGGGGGGGAGCAGTCCTATTGCTCCTAGGCAGGATTGGGGGGGGGGATAGGATACTTTGGATTCCTGAATCCGAGGTCTGAGACTTTACTCCACTCTCAGAACCAGGAAACCGTGTTCCCCACCCGACCCCCTCCTCCTCACAGCCAATGTGGAGAGAATTGCGCTGGCTGCCTCTCCGAAATTGCAAAAGAACCTCAGAGAAGCGGTAAAGGGGGTGTTCTAGTGAGCAGGAAGGGGACTGGAGAAGGTGGCTTACACACCTCTCCAGTCTCCTTCCCTCCCCCTCCAAGATGCCCCAGCTAGACAGGCAAAAAATGCTGTCTAGCTGAAATACAGAGAGGGAAGCACGGCGAAGGTGAGGTTTGCCTTTGCTGCACCTCCCGCTCGACACTGGATACTGATAAGCCTCCGAGTTTGGAGGCTTACGAGCATCGAAGGCACAATCCTATGCATGTTTAGACAGAAATAAGTCCTATGACTCTCAGTAGTCCCCTGTATGGTAATCTTCCAAGGGCCTTCTCCAGGTACTGTTGGCCAAACAAGGTCAGATGGACTATTACTAATGGCCCCTACACCTTTTCTGTGGTGACATCCCAGTTGTGGAATGCCCATCCCAGAGAGTCTTGCCTGGCACCTACTCTGTAGTCTGTTAAGCGCCAGGTGAACCCTTTTTATTCTCCCAGATTTTTTAGACTTAAAAATGTGTTTGTGGTTTTTAAACCTTTGCAGTAGTGTTGTTTATATTTTGGTTTTATTCTGTGGTTGTTTAAATTGGTTTGAGATCTTATGCTATGTTTTAGTATTATATTTTATGCCTTTAGTCTCTATTCTGTAAACTTCCCAGGCACCTTCAGTTAGTAGGTGTTATAGAACTACAGCAAATGATAAATACTATAATATTATTAAGCACCAACAGCATGTTCAAGTAGCTCTTATGCACACTATCTTTACTAACCACTTTAATAACTTTCCATTGTAATATGCACAGCAATTGCCCTAAAATGTCATGGTTTTCCCAACCTCAAATAGTGGACAACTTACAGACAAGATACCTTCATCTTCCCTCACATGCCCTGTTTGGAAAGATGATGTAGAAGGAAGTGTACCTTTGTCCCCCACAACTACTGACAAGCCCCTGAGAAAGGTTTGCATTCAGAAATGCTGAATTTAAGAGACAGGCCTGCACGTTCCGGGAGAGAGTGCAGGACAGGAAAGCCTGGAGTGCTATGGTCCATGGGGTCACGAAGAGTCGGACACGACTGAATGACTGAACAACAACAGTTCCCTTAGTCCTAAACAGGAGTATTTCTTTTTCAAGTCCTCCCCATAGATCTTTGCCAAAAACCCTGTGGGGAAAAAGCAAATCACATATACAAATGCATGCATACATACATACATACTCAGGCATTTGGGGATGGAGTTAATCCCTCTCCACTCCCAGCATAGCTACTGTGTCTTGAATTGCTGTGTGACAGGCAAGGATTCATTAGGTGTAGCTGTTTCCCCCCACTAGAGATGCACAAGAATGAAGAACTTCTCCTGCTGAATTTCCACCTGTCATGGAATTTCTGAGGCACAAGAACCCTGCCAGGAAACAGAAGGGGGCAACCCTTGCTTCCCTGTCCCTTGTGGGCACAGTTTCCCTCCCAGGTCTCAAGGAACGTAGGAAATGACACGCTGTGGAAATGGGGTATATCCGTGGGCCACTGTGACCTAGGAGGAACGCCATATACCTGCCTCCCTCTCCCCAGTACACACGCCCCCCTTTGCCCAGGGCCTTAAAGAAAGGGCCCGCGCATCTATGGGTATCTCAGACTCAGTTGCTAGGCAACCAGTAGGGGCAGAGAAGTGGGGGAGGGGTGGCGGGATTACCTTGCTTAATCGACACGGCAGCATCAGCGGCCGGACGGCGGCTCGAAAGCCTCCCGCGTGGCGTTCTGGGTGCCTGACACGTCACACTCACAGCGCTCGCCTGTGGAAGGGGATGTCACGTGACGACGCTGCGTCGCGGCCGCCATTGCTCTGCGGGGATAAGAGCGTCTCTGGGCCGCCGTTGCTTTGTGGGGGTAGCAAGCTCCACCTTGGATGGTGATTGGTCTGAGGTGTGTTCAGCCGCCATTAGGGTGCCAGGGTGGGTGGAAGACGGAGAGTGCTCTCCTGTATACACTTGCCTGGGAGTAAGCCCCGTTGAACTCAGTGGGACTTACTTCTGAGTAGGACTGAGCTGTAAAGTGCTTGCTTACTACCAAATCTTGGTACTTAAGTTGCAGATATAAACATAATGTTTTTAAAATGCCTGAGGATTTGTATAATCTCACTGATGACTGTGGCAGGCTGATACAAAAACTGGATTTGCAACGAGGAGGAATATTATTTGTTATAATAGTATCTTTGTGTTTTGATTATGTATTAGTTACTTTGGGGGCGTTAGCATTCACAGATTCTCCTGGGCTGTGGTAACTGTAAATTGAAAGATCAAAGAAAGGGGGAATAGTCCATACAAATCACTAGAAATTGATTAATAAATTGTAAAATATAATTTTGTCTGTTGGACAGTGGTATGTGGAATATTTTATTGCAACTGACCCAGAATATGACATGATAAAATAAATGTAATTTACTTTATTGCCTGCTCAAAAAGTCATTAAACCATGAATTAAATCTTTTAATATCATATTATCTTTGAATCATTCACAGTGATGAAAGTGATCAAGTAGACTCTATTCATAAGGTTCTAGCATTATGTCTAGTGCTACTATGAGATGTCTCCATAAATTATTTCCCTAAACTCAGAATTCCCTGTTTTGCAGAATCTTGTCAATAGAAGTGAGGACAGTTTTCTTTAAAGAAGTGGTGAGATAAGATTCAGGCCTCCCATCTACCCTTAATTCTAGGTGTGTGAAGACAGGCTGCAGTTGCTCAGGTAAAGCACTTTGTATATGCTCAGAAGTACTCTTTATTATATTCCTATCAATTTCTTTTTAAAAGTAGAACTGCTGCAGTTGGAAGGAAGTGGTTCTAAGTGGGGAAGGTCTGAGTCTATGGGGCCAAGACCAACAGTACATGCAAGATACTATGTTTACCTACATCACTGTAGTAACCGTCCATTCGGTACTGTTTGATAGTTATTACATCAGCGTTACGATGTTTGAGCTTTTGAGTCTAAACCATGGACACAACATCATTTGATCCTTAAACATAAGATCTAGAAACTTTTCTGTATTTATAAGAAAGCTGAGTGGTCTCTTCCCTCTGTACATCTAGAAGGCTTCAAACTCCTAACAGTCAGATTTAGGGTTTACTCCTAACATTGAGATGTGTACAGATATACTAAAAAAAAACCCTGTAGCTGAAGCACAAATTTTGCAGTTGGGATTATCCCAATTTGCTCTTGTGGTTGGAATGCCAGAGACATACAAATTAGTAAAACTCATTCAGTAAAATGCCCTTCCCTTCCCCCTGTGGAGGGGACTGGTGAACTGCCTGCCTTTTCGTTTTTAAAGACATTTGCACAGTACCAGCTCCAGGTTTTTCAGGGCCTTCAGGCAACACACCCTCAATATACCCCCTTCTCTGTCTTCTCACCGCCATTGTTGCCAGCTCCTATTGCTCCTCATCCTCTTTCTCATCATTGCTACCACTTGCTCGCTTGACAGGCAGAGAGCCAGTGAGCAAGTAGCTCCTCCTTACCACCATTGTTGTCTAGGCCAGAGCAAGAGGCAGGTTTACAATGGTGAAAAGGAGGAGCAACTCCAAGGGGGTCTTCTCAGTAGGCCCCTGCTGAGGTGTGGGCCCTCTGCAAGTGCCCAACCATGCCTGCTCTGGACTCTGGCCCTGCACCCACACAGCCATTGTTTTGAAGTTGAAAACTACTTCAGAGGGGAAAGTGCCTCATGATGTCACAAGGAGCTCACCAGTCAACACTCCACACAGCCAGATTCAGCTGCAAATAGGAAGATCTTTCCTTAAGGAAAACAGCTTTCCCCTATTCACACACAAACACCACACAGGCACACTCATATGCTTTCCCTCTCCTCTCCCTCATGCGGAGGACTGAGTACCATCTTTCTCTTTACAATTATGCTCCTCCTAAACAGCTGAGTGGCAGGTTTGCGGGAGCATGATTTAGTGGTGGTGGTAAGTATTCACGCAGACCGCACTGGAGTCCTTCGAGGGCTATGGGCTGCCTCCATGTGATGTAAAGCAAGCAACAAGATATTATGGGACATGACATATGCCATTTATTCCCAGAATCAAGGACCTCAGCACCAGCCTCCCATGTGTACCATGCAAACATTATTATTCTGGAGGCAATAGATCTGACCAGAGAGTAAAGTTAAAATGGAAGCTGTTTAACATCAAAGAAGAGTGTTGTCTATACCTTACCTCTAATAAAAATTTTGGATGTGTAGGGATCTTTGCTTGTTTGGAAATGCCTAGAATGATTTTTCTTCATACATTATCTAAATTTTATGTATCATCTTTGGAAAATAAGCATGAGAATCACTAATAGTCATAGTGATCGTTTTTCTTATATAGACAGTTGTCCTTGGGGAGTGGAGTTCGGCCACCTAATACATCTCACAAAGGCCAGCAAACAATCTTTAGATCTTAGTTACTCTTTCTCTTAACTGAGCTGCACTTGATTTGAACTGACAACATTGAAGAAGGATTCTCCATATCCAATTACTCAGTTCCCTGATGAGACTCATATTTATCTGAAGGCTCTGCTTTCTGAAGTGTGATGAGATGATTCTTCCCACCCATTTTCAACTAGGTTTTAACTTGCCTGCACTCCCTTCTATCAAACTTCCATTACTCTTCATCTTATTTCTAGTCTTTCTTCTCCTCACAGGAGACCACATCCTACTTAATTTCTCCTTCTGTCTAATCTAGTGTTTGACCATGTAATTGAATTTATTTAATCAGAGGAGGAATCATGTGTGCTTGCTGATTATATTAAAAGGATGGAGAGCTACATCCACTCATCTAGTAAGGCTGAGTTAAATCCTAGGGACCTCGATGGCTGTCAGCAAGACTCCAAAGGAGAAAGCTGCTGCTCCTAGTCTGGAGTGGTAAGGGAGCAACACTGGCTTTTCCCTCTGGGGTATTGGCAGCAGGAATGGAGGGCCAGTCACATATTCATAGATGCAAAAGGGA
This sequence comes from Heloderma suspectum, assembly GCF_057233095.1. NCBI lineage: Eukaryota > Metazoa > Chordata > Lepidosauria > Squamata > Helodermatidae > Heloderma > Heloderma suspectum. The sequence goes on along the minus strand of NC_139458.1, from coordinate 153,886,602 downwards.
AGTAGATGCTTTAACTCAGTGTCAAAGCTTTCTTCCCTTCTTCCTCATAAATTGATCTCCTGCTGCTTTGTCCTTCCCAACACAAAGCCAGACAACAATGAGAAAAGACAAGTATTCTGACCATTGTTTTGTATGTTAAAAGCCTGTGGTTTATTTGTTGTGGATAAACTTTTTCAGCATTTGACAGAGGCACAAATAAAACATCCAAGGAACACATTTTTGGAAGAGTGGTACTATTTTATTATCTATTCAGAGTATAAACAAATACAAAATCATTTATGTACACAAAAAAGAGATTTGTTAAATGAGAAGGAGAAGAGGAATAAATCAATAGAAATTGGACAGATGAGGAACTTGTTGCTGAAGTCATGCTAGACAAGGTAGGAGAAGGAAGCATTTCAGCATCTAGAAGTGTACCTTGAATCTCTTCTCCTTTAGTCCTTCCTCAAGAACCATTTGTCTGAGCCAATGATATCTGGCCTTAGGGGTCCTCCCTTCTAAGTACATTTTAAAATTTGTTATAAGGTTAAATACAGTTGTAGAGCGAAATAATAACAGTGGTGGAGAAAGGAGCAAAGAAGTGTTGGCAAGGGACAAAAATTGTTTTCATGTGAGACTGGAAATGAGATAGAGAGTTGATGAGGCAGAGAAGTGGCCACTGCAGATGATGGGAATGTCAGCAGGAAAGAGTTTTGTAGCAGCTGTGGTGACACTGTGTGAAAGAGAGTCTGTAGCAAATGAACTGAGGGAGCAAACAGAACTGAAGCCTCTGCTGGAAGCGGGGGGAGAATTTGGCACTAGAAAACAAATATGAGACCCCTGCAGTTCATTCACAGGGAATTGATATCCAGCCTTCCTTTTTCTTCTTACTTAGCCATAATGTTGGACAAAAGGCAATTTTCCTATCTATGAATAAATTAGTTGTGGTATTGTGGTAGGTGAATTGCATGTTGAGGGAGTTGTAGTAGAAGCATGGAAAGAAGTGGGGATATCACAAAAGATGGATTGAAATAATTTGTATATATAATATAATAATAATATTAATAATACAATAATATATACACAAAATTAGTGTATCCAAATGAACCACATTCATTACTAGTCTGGTTTAAGATGAAGATTTCACTTGTTTTGAGTGAACATGTGTGAAAGAAAAGACACAGCATCAGGAAAGTAATTCCTACAGCACATGAAATTATAAGCAGGGTTGTGCTTACTCCATACTGACAAAGTCACCATTATATGGGAAGGCAATCCAAAATCTGAACTAAGAAAAGTTGAATTCTGCAACCTTTATACATTAAACAAATATGCATATTTTCTCATTTCCATAATTTATTAATATAAAACTATTTTGCAAAATGTATTTTGATTTTATTGGACCCATCACCTAATTGTGCAAGAAGCTGATTATTTTTCCTGTACTATTTCATGTCATTTGCACAAACACACACTGCTGCTTGTTATTTCCCTCTTCAACAATAAGCTCATACGGGTCGGCACACCCAGTTAAATGCCACATAGTAAATGGGATTACATTATGACATGACATAGGTGACATGGTAAAACACCACTGAGAATGAGAGCCATGCTATGCAATGCAAGCTATGGAACAAAATGTACAAATTTTTCAGTAAGAGTTATAGCACAGAATGGGCAGTATCCAATGGTGTCATTGCACAAGCAAATAGCACTGGCAGAGGTCCACCAAATCTTTCCATTGCGCAGCCGCTTGTGCAATCATACTATAACAATCTCCTTATTAATTTGTTGTTCATAATGTGTCCCAATTGTATTTTAGCACAATGCATTTGCAAGCCCTGATTCAGCACCAGTGGTATACTACCACATCTCTTAAGTATTTATTACAAATACATGCTATAATGTGGAAAAATGTGGAATGGTGGAGGAGAGAATTACAGTTAGGGTGCAATCCTATCTGGGTAGTCACCAGCCTCCGAAATCCGAGGCTGTCGACTATCCTATGCAGGGTGGCTGGAGCACAGAGGGCTCCTCCGTGCTCTGGCTGCCCTGCAATTTTGCCTAGATGGGTGATTTCACCCGTCTAGGCATGGCTTATGGGAAGGGGCCTAGAGATCTGATAGGAAGCTGCATAAAGCAGGTTCTGCAGAATCCTCCCTTCTCTGCTCCCAGGACCACCCACTTTTCCCCATCTCCTTTCTCTGTTTCCAAGCGCAGAGACATAGCTGAAATGGAGAGAACCGCCCTGGCTATGAGGGGTGGAGGAGGGGGCAGGGAGCACGGTTTCTGGGCTCCAAGGTCAGAGCCCTGGTTCTTACCTCGGATCCCAGAAACCAAATAATCCTGTGTCCCCACAGATACTATCTAGGGGGCACAGGTTTCCTCTCACCAACACTTTAAAATTGAAAATAAAAATTTTAAGTAGTTTAGAATTTAAATTATTTGTATAAATTATAAATTATTTATTATTATAAATTATTTATTTGTCTAAATTATTATTTGTATATATTATTTGTATTCAAATTATTTGTATAATTTTAGTCTTTTTTGTTTTACCTCCATGTACTCTTGATAACCATAATGCAAGACAATAAGTAAATCACAATCTATCTGCTACTCAGGGAAGAATCACAGTTTCCTAGGAACAAATATTGTGAAATTACGAATAAAGATGTCTGCACTGTACATAGCACATGGATAAATAACAATGGCACATCTGTTATACTAAAAATTGTACAAAAAAAGTGCTAAATATCCTGCTTGCTTCTCAAAAAATAAAAGATCCCTGTCCAGCCACATTCTTTCCCCACACAATTAAGGATTACAATTGTATTTCAGCTTGATGTCTTTCCAAAACTGTCAGCCTTGTTTGTTTATATGTAAGTCCAAAATGGTTAAACTAGAGTTGCCAGCTGGTAGGCTTTTGAATCCCCTTCATGGATCACGGCCTTGTTGTGGCGAAGGGGCTTGCGTAACTCAGTGAAGCCATAAGCTATGCCGTGCAGGGCCACCCAAGACGGACAGGTCATGGTGGAGAGTTCTGACAAAATGTGGTCCACTGGAGAAGGAAATGGCAACCCACTCCAGTATTCTTGCCAAGAAAACCCCATGGAACGTATCACAAGGCTAAAAGAGATGACGCCAGAAGATGAGCCCCTCAGGTCGGAAGGTGTCCAATATACTACGGGGAAAGAGCTGAGGGACTTTCCAAGTAGCACCAAAAAGAGTGAAGCGGCTGGTCCAAAGCTGAAAGGACACTCAGCTGTGGATGTGTCTGGTGGTGAAAAGAAAATCCGATGCTGTAAAGAACAATATTGTTTAGGAACCTAGAAGGTAAGGTCAGTGAATCAAGGTAAGCTGGAGGTGGTCAAACATGAGATGGCAAGACTGAACATCGACATCTTGGGAATCAGCGAACTAAAATGGACAAGCATGGGCGAATTTAATTCAGGTGACCATTATATCTACTACTGTGGGCAAGAATCCCTTAGAAGAAATGGAGTAGCACTCATAGTCAACAAAAGGGTGGGAAAAGCAGTACTTGGGTACAATCTCAAAAACGATAGAATGATCTCAGTACGAATCCAAGGCAAACCATTCAACATCACAGTAATTCAAGTCTACGCCCCAACCACAGAGGCTGAAGAAGCTGAGGTTGATCGGTTCTATGAAGACCTACAACACCTTCTAGAACTAACACCAAAAAAGGTGTCCTTTTCATCATAGGGGATTGGAATGCCAAAGTAGGAAGTCAAGGATAACAGGCAAGCATGGCCTTGGTGTACAAAATGAAGCAGGACAAAGGCTAATAGAGTTTTGCCAAGAGAACACGCTGATCATAGCAAACACTCTTTTCCAACAGCACAAGAGGCGACTCTACACATGGACATCACCAGATAGTCAATATCGAAATCAGATTGATTATGTACTTTGCAGCCAAAGATGGAGAAGCTCCATACAGTCAGTAAAAACAAGACCAGGAGCTGACTGTGGCTCAGATCATGAGCTGCTTCTTGCAAAATTTCTGCTTAAATTGAAGAACGTAGGGAAAACCACTAAACCATTCAGATATGACCTAAATCATATCCCTTATGAATATACAGTGGAGGTGACAAATAGATTTAAGGGATTAGACCTGATAGACAGAGTGCCTGAGGAACTATGGACGGAGGTCCGTAACATTGTTCAGGAGGCAGCAACTCAATCCATCCCCAAGAAAAAGAAATGCAAGAAAGCAAAGTGGCTGTCTGATGAGGCTTTACAAGTAGCTGAGGAAAGAAAGGGAAGCGAAAAGCAAGGGAGAAAGGGGAAGATATACCCAACTGAATGCAGAGTTCCAGAGAATAGCAAGGAGAGACAATAAGGCCTTCTTAAATGAACAATGCAAAGAAATCGAGGAAAACAATAGAATGGGAAAGACTAGAAATCTTTTTAAGAAAATCGGAGATCTCAAGGGAACGTTTTGTGCAAAGACGGGCATGATCAAGGACAAAGAAGGCAGGGACCTAACAGAAGCACATGAGATTAAGAAAAGGTGGAAAGAATACACAGAGAACTATACAGGAAAGATCGGAATGTCCCTGATAGCCATGATAGTGCAGTCTCTGAACTTGAGCTGGACATCCTAGAGAGTGAAGTCAAATGGGCCTTAGGAAGCATTACTAACAACAAAGCTAGCGGAGATGACAGTATTCCAGCTGAGCTATTTAAAATCCTAAAAGATGATGCTGTTAAAGTGCTGCACTCAATATGCCAACAAATGTGGAACACTCAACAGTGGCCACAAGACTGGAAAAGGTCAGTTTACATTCCAATTCCAAAGAAGGGCAACGCCAAACAGTGTTCAAACTACCTCACAATTGCGCTCATTTCACATGCCAGCAAGGTGATGCTCAAAATCCTACAAGCTAGGCTTCAGCAACATGTGAACCGAGAACTACCGGAAGTACAAGCTGGGTTCCGAAGAGGCAGAGGAACTAGAGATCAAATCGCCAACATTCACTGGATCATGGAGAAAGCAAGAGAATTCCAGAAAAACGTCTCTTTCTGCTTCATTGACTACGCTAAAGCCTTTGATTGTGTGGGTCACAACAAACTGTGGCAAATTCTTAAAGAGATGGGAGTACCAGACCACCTTACATGTCTCCTGAGAAACCTGTACAAGGGCCAAGAAGCAACAATAATTGATCAAAAATTGGGAAAGGAGTACGACAAAGCTGTATATTGTCACCCTGCTTATTTAATTTATATGCACAGTACATCATGAGAAACGCCGGGTTGGAGGAATCACAGGTTGAAATTAAGATTGCCAGGAAAATTATCAACAACCTCAGATACGCAAACAATACCACCCTAATGGCAGAAAGCCAAGGGGATCTAAAGAGCCTCTTGTTGAGGGTGAAAGAGGAGAGCGCAAAAGCTGGTTTGAAACTCAACATTAAAAAAACGAAGATCATGGCATCTGGCCCCATCACTTCCTGGCATATAGAAGGGGAAGAAATGGAAGCAGTGACAGATTTTATTTTCTTGGGCTCCAAGATCACTGCAGACGGTGACTGTAGCCATGAAATTAAAAGACGCTTCCTCCTTGGGAGGAAAGCTATGGCAAACCTAGACAGCATAGTAAGAAGCAGAGACATCACCTTGCTGACAAAGGTCCATCTAATCAAAGCTATGGTTTTCCTAGTAGCAACGTATGGCTGTGAGAGCTGGACTATAAGGAAGGCTGAGCGCTGAAGAATTGATGCTTTCGAACTGTGGTGCTGGAGAAGACTCTTACAAGTCCCCTGGACTGCAAGGAGGGCAAATCAGTCAATCCTAAGGGAAATCAACCCTGACTGCTCATTGGAAGGACAGATACTGAAGCTGAAGCTCAAATATTTTGGCCACCTAATGCGAAGAGAAAACTCCCTGGAAAAGACGCTGATGCTGGGAAAGATGGAAGGCAAAAGGAGAAGGGGACGGCAGAGTATGAGATGGCTAGATAGCATGACCGATGCAATGAATATGAATTTGAGCGCACTCCGGGAGAGAGCAGAGGACAGGAAGGCCTGGCGTGCTATGGTCCATGGGGTCACGAAGAGTCGGACATGACTTAACGAATGAACAACAATAACAAGGCTTTTGAATACTCAGTCCCTCTTGATTTTTATGGACTATTTCTTAGGGATATTTAAAACAAAAATAACAATCCTTGTGATTCTATTTAGGAATATTTTCCACATCAGAGAAGCAGCTAGGACTAGAGAACATCTAGTGACCCTATCAATTGTCTGAATCTGCATTTTGTTAAGGAGGAGTTGACACTCCTTGTAAAAGAAAGTGAGAAGAAAGGTTCAGTGGACAAAAGTGGAATATCAGCTGGTTAGAACCATTTGTTTTTTTTTTGTTCGCCTGATCTTCCTTTAAGGGCAGCATACATGGTTTCTCCCTCTGAAGTCAACCCCATGACAACTTGTGAGGTAGGTTAGGCTGAAATGTGGTGACTGACTCAAGGTCATCCAGTGAGGTTCATGGCTGCGTGGGACTTTGAACCTGGGTATCCCCAATCCCAGTCTAACACTCCACCACATTGACTGGTTTCTTCACAGTTTTGGTAGAAAAAGCAAGGACATCCATAATAGCTTCCTTATGGTAAAGGATAGGCAATGGTCCATCTGGTTATTTCTCTTTCTGCAATATAAGACACTGTACAAGGCATGTGAAGGCAGCTTATACAAGACACTTGAAGATTTAGAGACAAAATGTTTTCTCTTACGCTTTCTTTAAAAATTATTTGCATTTATTAACAAAGATTTCTGTGGATTGGGAGAGGGGGAGAAAATGGAGACCAAGTTCAGAGCAACAGAGATTCAAGGGCTAATCAGATATTACTTCCTGAACCTGGTAAGAGAAGGGGTGACTTTGGGGCTCTCATGTACTTACCCAAGGATGCTGCTGAAGTTCAGAAATATTGGACTCATAGTGCAAATTTATACTACTTACAATACAGTAATGTATTTTGAGGTGAGGTCCCTTGCCTCTAAAATGGTTTTCTGCTCTTAATTTAAATCCAGAATATTATGCACTTATGTGCCTGTTGTAGTTTCTGTTCCAGAAACTAGTCACTCAGAAAGGCAGCTCTTGTAGTAGCACATGTTTGTTGATTGGTGAAATTGACTTGAACTTTAAAAAATGGGTATATAATTTTTCAGAACAATACCCTGGCTCCTGAGTCCTCTTGACTGGAGCAATCAATCTGGTTGCAAATTTTCAAGTCAGAAAAAATCACATACACCCCAAGGGCAGGGCATGCATCATGTAAATGTGACCTTTAAAAATGCAAATCATGAGTCCTGACTGTTGAGGAAAGATATTCTCTTGTGAACAACAAACCAATCAACCAATTTATAACTTATCCCACATTGCAGGTTGGGGGAAGGGCAGCAGCTGGCTGCCAGATAGTCCATGGACCTACAGAGATCGCAAGTTCCAGAAAATCGTGAGTGCAGCTGAGTGCAAGACCCTGCAGTGGGGAAGGAAATACTACTGTGTTGGGGGAAATGGTTAGTGTAAGGCACCTGGCGACCTGGCCAGGAACCAGTGTCTATTATGTGGGAGTTAGCAGAAAGGAAAAGAGGACCCAGGAAAGCATAAGTTATCTCCTGTCTTCTTATTCATTATTTGTTCGTTGCATTTATATCCTGCCAGTTACCCATGATAAAACTCAAGGTGGCCAACTCAGAGCTCCAAGGCACTTGGATTCCTTTTGTCTAGACCCAGATCTGCTTAGCTTCAGCAACGTTGCTGGTTTATGTGCCTTCAGACCATGTCTTGCTTGCCAGATGAGACCATGCTTGGGCTGAGGTGGGACTCTGGCACAAGATATCAAGACTTGTCTGTGAAGCTGGATGAACAGGAGGGAGAACACAAGCTAAAGGCCCTTGTGGTGGGAAGCTGTGAGGTGACAGTATGAAGCAACTGCTGGTCCTTCTTCCCACAGAAGCCATTTTTCTCCTATTTATTTTGGGGAGTAAATATGGTTAGGATGGCCACTTAGGAACCTCCCAAAAAGAGTAAATGTATCACCAAAAAGAGCACACCAATTTGAATAAAGGTGCATGTGCTAATTTATACGTATAGGTGCAAATTTAAAAATAATATGCTTTAAATAGAAATGCAGTATATATCACCATAGTGTGGAAGGCTGTGACCAGGTGACCAGTGTGCCTTGCTCAGTCTGCTATCCAGGTGTGCTGTGGATGGGCAACATCAAGGCCCAGCTCTCCCTTCTGATGGTTCTTTATCTTTAAACCAGACTTGGACAGAACTCAGCCCTTCAAATATAGGATGCCTTCAAAATAGAGGATAATCCTCTGGCAGCCCTTCAAAGAGAGGACTGTTATGTGTAAGAGAGGACACATCACTAAATTTACTGCATTGCTGGGAAGAGCAGGACAGGGCTGCATGACATCAAGACTTACTACCTGAATCCAGTGAAAAAAGAAGCAAGGCGGACTAGGTCTTTGTTTTCTAGAGATCCGGAGACAAGGGTGATCCCTTGCTGGTAAAAGCAGCATCTACAAATTATGGGAAGACTTTTATTGCAGTGTGGCTCAACATCCTCATGCACAGAATAAGTATCCTTTGCCTCTGAACAGCAGTCTTTCTTCACACCGCATCTCAATTAGCTTGCAAAGCAACAAGCTTCAGTCAGGGTGATACATTATTAGTATCGTTTCATTTTCAGGGTCACAGCCACTTTGGCTTTTACGCAAATAAAGCAGGTCTATTTTGTTCTGATGATCATGTAACAGGCTATTCCAATCACAGAGGTCTCTGTTTGGGGCTTTCTTCCACCACTTGCTTTCTTCCCTCTCTGTGAAAGAAATTGAATCCGAAAACCACATTAATGCATTCCTAGCTTATACCATCCCTTTAGGTTTCCTGTTACTGTAATGGAACGCATTGTCAGATTTTGTTTACATTTAGATAATTTTGAAGAGAGAAAAACTCATTCCAAGCTGATTCTTTCATATAGCATCCCCCAATTTAATTAGATGTCATTTAAACAATTAAAGTAAATGAGAAAAGCATTCTTTGTAAATAAGATTGCCCGATAAACAATTTATATTCAAGCAACTTCATATCCCTAAGGAAATTGGCCAGTGAAAAAAAGTATCTACAGCAAGCAATGCACAAGTAGCAAGGAAAAAATAACTTAGAAATTCTGAGCCAGAAGAACATATCTAAACCTTCCAACTTAACAAAAAAAATTCTAGCCCTCATGCAAATTTAGCAGAATTTGCTAACATTTCTGGTGGCCAAGATATACTTTTATTCCCATGCATAGCTCCATGCCCCTCCTTATTGCCCCTCCAGACCTGCTGTTCCTGCACTGTGCTTGTGCTTTTCTCCTTCTCCAGTATTATCTTTGTTTTATATATTGAAAACATATCTCATTCTTTCAATGTTTTTAAATGAAAGAATGAAATAAACACTATATAACATCAGACTACAAAAATGTGTGGAGTCGCTTGAGATAATATCCAGGCCTGTCAGTGTGAAGAATGTATGGTAAAAGATAAGTTCCTTCATTAATTCTGTGTTGGAACTAAGATAAAACGGCATTATCCAAACATTCTAATATGTGCATATTGCCCTATATTTTAGCAGTTTACTGATAACTCTACCCTTTTCTTCTGTGCAGCAGATAAAGGGCAACCAAACTAGCCTTTCGGAAGCCTGTGCCATTTCCAAGGAAAATCTGAGTTGGTGAGCAATTTAGAACCTTGTCCTTTGAAGGCTGCCTATAATAATTCACTCTCTCTCACACACACACTTGCATCAGAAGGAGGGACACAAAAGAAAAGCAAGCAAAGGTGTGCTTGGATATTTCACTGTGAGGGCCCTTGAGCCATGCCAAGAAAGCTCCATTCAGTGCTTTGTGCAAGCATTCAAAGTACACTGCTTATTTTGCCTTTCTCTATATACCCACTCCATCATAAAAGGCGCTCATGAGATGTTCCTTTTGAGACAGAAAAATACCTGGCCGTCTGTCACCCTTCTCTACTGCTTTTTCTCTACTGTCCTTCAGCAATGCCGCTAACTTAGCAACTGGTGATGTACTTTTTTCACCAAATGTGACTCCTTCCCCAGATAAAACTTGAGTTAAAAAAAGTTCCAGGTCTGTGCATGAATGAACACATAGAGTGTGTGTGTGTCCTCCCACCCTCCTTCATCCACATTAGTGCACCCATCAACTGTGGCTGAGATGCTGTATAAGCCCTCAAATACTAAAGGCTGTGTAAGCCCTCAAATACTAAAGGTAGTGGCCATATTGAGAAAAACAGCAAAGTGTCTTGGGGCACCTTAAAGACTAATACATTTATTCTGGCGTAAGCGTTCGTGGACACTGTCCCATTCAGCCAATGTATGAAGTGTTAAGCTCAATTTGGCATATTTATGCTGGTATTTATGCTGGGGTAGGGAGAGATGTAACCTGTGGGAACTGAAATGCAAAAAGTACAGTGATGGTTACCTTAACAGTGGCCATTCACAAAATGTTGTTTTTGCTGCTAACCCTGTGGCCATATTGGGAGAGTTGTTCATCTACAAGTGAACTGTTCTTGGCCCCAGTCCAGAGCTGTGTGGGCTATGCAGGAGAATCTCTTCCCAACAAACAGTTGGTGCTGTCAGCTTTGTGACTTGGGAGATGGGCAGTTGGTTGCCAAAGAGTCACTGAAATGTCACATCTCCACCAGCAGGAAAAACTATTAGCTATTAATTGGGTTATAGCCAGGTAGGCATTCTGAAGTAAAAGTACAAGGAGACCAGAAGTGGATCCCATCTAATAACTAGCCAAGATCCTTTTGGTTGGCTCATGCAACTGGCAAGCAGGGGTAACTTTTCAGATTTTACTGTGGTGGTGGATGGTGGCAGGAATCACTGCAAAGTTGAAAAGCCTGCTCTTCGATGCATTAAAGATTATACTGCCAAAGCAATCCCCCCCCCCCACCCCGACACACAAAACACTTCAAAGGACATTTGTTGTAGTTATTTCACAGTAACCATAGATGTATGAATGTGTTCCTGGGGAGAGACCATAGAGGATGGTAGAGGATGATGCTTTGCATGCAGAATGTCTCAGGTTCAACCTCCAGCATCTCCAGATAAAAGTAGCAGATCATGAGAAAAGCCTTGCTCTGCCTGAGACCCTGAGAGCTGCCGGTTGTCAGAAAAGAGGCAGACCAGCCTCTCTCAACCTGGTGCCTTCCAGATGTGTTGGAGGGCAATTCCCATAATTCCCACCCAATATGGTCATTGGCTGTGCTGGCTGAAAATTATGGGAGTTGCAGTCCAACACATCTGGAAGGCACTAGGTTAGGGGAGGCCAAGGTAGACAATACTGGACTAGAAGGATGAACAGTTTGACCGAGTATAATGCAGCTTCCTATGATTATCAACTGTTGGCTGAAACCCAGAGTTAACAGGGAGTTGCTCCCCCTTACTTGAGCAGTGGCCCTTGCTGGAAGGAAATCTTTTATAGGCCTTATAGGCTATATAATATAGGCTGCTAATATAACATGAGTCACTTCAGCCAGTCAAGTGTGATATGAAAAACTGGGCAAAGGCAGAACAAACTTCTACATAATTAGGTGCAGGAATTGGAGTGATAAGCAGCTTCCTAGTGTGAGGCCTCCCCTTATAGAGACGATGGCAATTTATATTACATCATCAGAGTTCATTACACCTTACAAAGTTACATAGGCATCACAGGTCCTTGCTCCCAAGGCATGTACACTCTAAACCAATCTGTGAGGAAACAACAGAGGAAGGGAGGCGGGCGAATGCTGTTAAATGTACTTAAAGCTTGGTTACCATCGGGAATGAGGATTAAGAGGATAAGCCAAAGTCCATGTGGAAAGGGTGAGTTTTGAGGAGGAATTTGAAACACGAGAAGAAGAGCACCATGTATGAGGGTTCCATCTTACTAGGGCATCACAGGTGTGCCCATCTGAAAACGAAGCAGAGGGGGGCGTGCCAAAAATTGGAGGTGTATGCATAAGACATAGAACTAGAGGTCTGGAGAAGTTCAGCTTTACTGTAATAAGCATTCAAGTGAGAGCCCCAACTTCATGAACATGTGCAATTCTGCATGATGACCTGATTAGCTCTTACAGGTCATTTGTCAGTAAATGTTTAAAGGCACAACATTCCACATACCAAATATGTACACAGTTAAAGAGGAGCAAGAGAAAGTATAATGATAGTCAGATTTCTTTGCAAATGGGATTATAAACCCAAGCAATACAGGGCAATTTATTTCCAGCTGTGACTAGGGATGTCGGAGAATTTCTCAACGAATCTCCGGGAGGCCGAATGCCAACGCATTCGGCCCCCCAAAATTGGTGGGGAAATTCTCTGACACCTCCCCCCCCCCCGGGATGGGACTTACCTCTTGCGAATGTCCCTCTCGGCGGCGGGTCCCGGCGGCATTGCGGCGGCGGCGGCAGCCAGTCTTCCGACGGGCTGCCACCGCCATTTCCCAGTAAAGTAAAAAAAAAAAATTTTTGCGTTGCCCTTATTTTCGCCGTAGTCTACATAAATCTTTACGTAGACTACCCATGCCCAAATAAGGAACGCAAATGGCGGCGCCCATGGGCGCCGCCATTTGCGTATGTGCTTTTTTTTTTTTTTCAAAGTCAGCCATGATAGGCTACGTAAAGATTTAAGTAGCCTATCACGGCTGACTTTGAAAATCTAGCCGTGATAGGCTACATAAATCTTGACGTAGCCTATCACGTTTGTTTTTTGTTTTTTTTACACTTTACTTTTTTCTTTCGCGGCCGGGGAGACGGGGCGCTCCCCCCAGCCAGAATTTCGGCGGGGAGGGATGGGGCGCCTCCCCCCTGGCCAGAATTTCGGCCGGGAGGGGCGGGGCGCCTCCCCACCCGCCAAGAATTTCTGAGGAGAACCGGAGCGCCTCCCCCCCCCACCGAAAACAGCTGCGGGACCAGGTAAGGGACTTTCGTCCATCCCTAGCTGTGACATCCCTGAGCTGTTTCTGGCAAACTGAATTCATCTAATGGTAGAACGGATCCTTAGTTTCTACTATTTTGGAACCTTTTCACATCACTAAAGGAGGGGAACCAAAGGTTCCAACGGTGCCCTACCGCTGGCAGCCAGCACCACCAATTCGCGGTGCATGTGTGCAGCCCCTACCACCAGAAGGGTGATGTAGCACTTCCAGGGGCAAGCCCCCCAAATGACCAGAAATGCACGTTTCTGGGAGGGGCAGGTTGCGCCTTACAGAAACTTCACCTTGTTTTATAAGATGGAAGAGGGGGAATTGCAGGGGAGAATCAATGACTGCAGGAAGGGTTCTCTTGCTAGTCATCCCCTGCAAGTGACCCACATCCCTGATTTCATGTCCTCAGCAAATCTGGGTCTCAAAACACATAGTTGCCATTACATACTATGTGTTTTGGTCCTTAACGTTGGTGTTAAGGGGCCAAGAGATCCGGTGGGGGGTGGGGGGCTGGCCCAAGCTACAACTCCATTACCACGAGGAGGAAAAAATATGAGGCTAGCTTTTAGATCAGGCTTGAGAATATTTATGGTAACATACTTCCCTTATCTATATACCTATTGTCCAGATCTTGTGTGATTGCTGGTGCCAAATCAGAAGCAGTATTAGAGCAGAACGAGTAATATTCTGAACAGTGAGTTGCTGACCCACATCCTTTCTAGGACAGAAAGTGTGTGCTTGTGGAGTTAAACTAGGACTTATAGTTTATAGGCAGAAATATTTGTGCTTGCCTACCTTACATCCTTTCTCAAGAACTATTAGTCCCAGAATTCCTTGTCTATCTGCAGGAAGGAAGGACATCCTGGGTGTGTTTCCACACTGTCGCCTTCACTTCTTTTCCAACTTGGTTGCGCTGTTTCCCCAAGCAGATTTTCTCTCGCGCGTGTTTCCATGTCCCAAAACGACCCGGTCTATCATCGTTCTACCCTGGCAGGCTGCGCTGTTTCCACAGAGCCCTAATCACGTTATTCTGGCTGGATGGAGCCTTTTTGGAGTGGGTTGGGTCTGCTTACCCTGTCTGTTTTCCCACCTCCTCCTGTTTCTGATTCCCCTCTCCCTTGCCCCCTCTGCCCCACTGAAGTTTCTCGCTTTGGCCAGTCTCCTCTTTGCCTTCCCAGCCCTTTTGCTTTAGAGAAGGAGTGAACAATCAAAGCACTGTGTCTGGAGCATCCCACACCCTTTAAACCTTCCTTGTTGCCCCTAAAACAGAGATTGAAACCACAATTGTGCATTAACAAAGTGGCGAAAAATCAAAGCGCAGTGTCTGGAGCCTCTCTCCCCAACCCCTTTAAACCTTCCTTTTTGCCCCTGAAATGGGTGCTTATCTGTGCATCTTTTCATCTCTGCCTGACTGCTCCCTCCAGGATCATCTCCTTCTCTCCTTCATACAACTTCAGTGTTCCCGCCTCCTCAGCCGTGTTTCCAGGACAATAGAAGGAGAAGCTAATGGAGGAGTACGGGATTTTTAAAAAGGCTTTCCCCCTCCCACCCTTTCTCCTTTCCCCTGAAAGTCCAGATGCACCTGCATTTCAGGAGCAAGCCTCATTGAGCACAATGGGAGTTACTTCTGAACAGACAGTCATATACTTGTGCTGGGAAAAAGAGAGGGGGAGAACACAGAGAGAGAAACTAGCCCCCATTTTAATCCAGAGGACCTCAATGACCACAACGGGAGTTACTTCTGACAAGACAGTAATGGCTTTGTTGTGGGAAAGAGTGAAACCAGCCCCCATTTTAACACACAGGATCTCTATTTGGAAGCTGTGAAGGAGTTACGTCCTAAGGCAATGGACTGAAGCCTTTAAGGACCGACAATGGACCGAAGCCTTTAATTGCGCCTCGAGATCGCGCTTAATCACATTTAAGGAATTGGTCTTAAAAGTGTGCCATTTCAATTGAGGTGGAATCTCAGCCTCATCCACAACAAGACTAATGGGTTAGTTTGGGAAAGAGACCGAAACCAACGCACAGGATCTCTATTTGGAAGCTGTGAAGGAGTTACGTCCTAAGGCAATGGACCGAAGCCTTGAGATAGAGATCACAATCACATTTCAAGAACTGAGGGCTTTGATATGTGCGGTGTCAACTGAGGGGCTTCTCTGTCATTTCTGTGGTCATTGAGAGGGCAAGCCTCATTCAGCACAATGGGAGAAAACACCCCTTGACCGAGGTCATGGGCTGTGTTCTAGTGCTTATTTTCAATGATGTTTTAAAAGTTGGTCCCTTGGCATCCTGTTCCAAAATGGCAATGAAACTTCCAGGAAACAGGGAGGAAAAGGGTTGGGTCACTGATGTCAGAGGGACACACCCACAAAAGCCGGGCTACACGCCCTATGGGCAGGGCTAAGACAGCGAACCCAGTGTGATTGCGGAAACAGGTCAATAAGTCGGACTATACGCAGTCTCAGAAGAAGTGGTTTTTCAGCGATAAAATGCAACACTGGGGCTGAATGGCCATGACGTCATGGAACCACAGAGACCCCACAGCGCAGGCAGATTGGAGTAAATCACTGGTGGGAACACAGTCCAGGTGGGACGGATAAAGACCATAATAATCAGGGGCATTGATCTTAGGGACAGTGAAAGCCAGTGCAGCTTCTAGGATTGACAGGCCCTAAATATATGAGTAAATGTCTAGTTCACACACTTAATTTTCAGCAGTGTGCATAGACCTACAGACTTTTTGCACACTGCAAATAACTGGCAGAAGCTCAAAAGAGTTTCAGCAAGCTTGCATGCATCAAAAACTGCAGGTTTTCTACAATGGGGAAAGAACAGTTAAGCTACCTAACTATTTTTGGGGTGTGAACTTGTGAAAAAAATTGTCTTTGGAGAGACAGTTCACACACACACACCTGCTATGTCTAGCTATAAAAACAAATGAGGCAGCCAGAAATGAAAGGAGGAAGTAGAAACAAATGGGCATCCAAACAATCCTCTAGGTATTCAAAATAGACAAGGTCTTTCTGCACTAACTGACATGGTAAATTAAAAATAGCCCCTGCCCCAGTGTTTGGGTGTGGTTGGGGGATGGTAGAAAAGCTCCAGTTTGGGCAATGGTGTAAATTCAGAATTAAAATAGAACCGATTGAGATTGTCTCTGTGGGATTGTGGTTAGAATAGCCATGTGTCCTCTTTTACAGAGGACAGTCCTCTATAGGATGCCAGAGGACCATCTTCTATTCGAAGGGCTGCCCTCCAATCCCAGTTTAAAGATAAAAACTTTTGCCCATCAACAGTTAGCACTTAGCAAACAGACTGAACAGGCAGGCACAGATGTTATCTGTTCACAGTCTTCCACGCTATAGTGAGATGTACTGTATTTGTATTTAAATTATAATTATTTTAAAATGTGCACCCATACATATAAATTAGCATATGGAAATTTTATGTCAATTGCTGTCCTTTTTTTGCTGATGCATTTCTTTTGGGGTGGGGGCGATTTATAGGTGGCCACCCTAATCATGGCATGTGTATGGAAGAGAGCCTGTGTTACAAGTTTGTACTGGACCTGCAGAAAGGATGCTTGGGCTGTGAAGAAGGAAGGAATGCTAATGTAATAACAGATTAAAGGTTTTCCTAAGCTACCTAGTGGAAGGAGAACTATCAGCCACACACATGTTTTCCAACTTTCTTCATGCTGGGGATATGATTTGTCCCAGGATAGATCTTAGGACATTCCATGTTTGTGCTGAGTGAAAATACAATTATGCAAATTTGGCCCAGAGCCAGTCCTACCATTAGGCAGAGTGAGGCAGCTGCTTCAGGCAGCCAATTTGGGGTGTCATGAAAAGGCAGCAAATGGTTATTTAAATTTATTATTATTGTATTTTTACTGCCAGAGCTGGAGAGAGGTACCTGAGGGAGAAAGGTACTTGTGGGATTTTCTGCCTAAGGTGCCAAAATGACTTGACTGGCCTTGGATACTATGCAGATTGATGGGGGAGGGGGGTTTCCATTCGCTGCTCCTCCATAGGCAGCGAAATGTCTTGGGCCAGCCCTGGCTTGGCCTGACAATTAACAACAGTCTTCAGTGATGGACATGACAAAATTAATTCTACTTTGGCCTTTATGTATCAAACCACACTCGAGAGCTTTTTCAAAAATAAGTGGGTGAATATGAGCGACAATTTATCAAGTGATAACTTACCACTTGGTAAACCTATCTGTATTGTCTAGCCAAGTCGTGAGAAGAATTTTACTTCACCCTTGTACTGAAAGCCAGGGAAGCAAAAACTCAGAGGTAGAACACCTGCTTGGATGCAGAAGGGCCCAGGTTCAATTCCCAATATCCCCAAGTAGGGCTGCAAAAACTCCTGCCTGAAGTCCTGGGCCGTGTTTCCATGATAACGGAAGGAGAAGCGAATGGAGTACCAATTTTTTAAAAAGGAATCGGCTTTGCTGTGAGCAGGGCTCCATGAGCAGATTCTCCAGAGCAGTAAAAATCACTTCACAGAACATACTTCCTGGTGTGGGTGGGGATTCGAGTGATCATCATCTGACTGGCAGGGGCCGCACAACCACTAAGAGAGGCTTCTCCCCTCTCCCCCCCTTTCTCCTTCCCCCTGAAAGTCCAGGTGCACCTACATTTCAGGAGTGAGTCCCATTGAGCACAATGGGAGTTATTTCTGAGCAGACACACAAATGCTTGTGCTGGGAAAGGGTCAGGGGAGAACACGAAGATGGAAACCAGCCCACATTTTAACTCGCAGGACCTCATTGACTACAGTGGGAGTTACTTCTGTGGAGACACTAATGGATTTGTTGTGGGAAAGAGATGGAAACCAGCCCCCATTTTAATGCACAGGATCTCTATAAGGAAGCTGTGAAGTAGTTACTTCCTAGACAATGAATCGGAGCCACAAGATCATGCTTAATCGCACTTAAGGAACTGGGCTTTAAAATGTGCCATGTCAATTGAGGGGGTTTTCTATAATTTCTGTGGTCGTTCAGACAGCAAGCTTCATTCAGCACAATGGGAGGAAACACCCCTTGACTGGGGTCACGGTGAAAGGCACACCCCTGGGCCTGACTAGCATACCCAAGGACAATGCGGGGGTTGGGGCATACAACAATTATACCAAGGAGAACCCGTCTTAAGGAAAAAAATTGGACTTTAAGCAGTCTCAGGAAATCCATTTTTCCCTGATAAGCTGCCGGGTGGCCACAATGGCATCTATCCCTAATGATCTCAACACGCAGCTGGCTCAGAGTAAAACACTGGTGGAAACACCCGGCTGGAGAGTTGCTCCCAGTCAGGCTGATGTTACTGTGCTAGATGGCCCAAAGGTCTGACTCAGTATAAGGCAACATTCTAATAGTAAAATTCTCATTTACTTGGCAGGACAGCACTAACAACCTCCTTACCAAGTAGTTATATGCATGGTGTAGTATGTTTACCACTTGGTGAATGCCTGTCTATATTCACTCATTGTATAATAGCTGAGCAGCATTAGATTACTATCAGGATGAAGGCAGTCGGTACAGACTTGTCAAAAGAGTTCCTGGACTCCAATGTGCTCGCTTTCCTCTTTTATCCATTCTGTAGGCATTTTTACCCAGAACACAACGCATGGAAGTGTTGGGGTTTTCTAGGGTTCATTTTTTTTGGTGATCAATTGAAGCTACTCAGTGGAGTGTTGGTAGAAAAGATGGTGATGGGGCAGCACAGAATCTTAGGCTGATGAGCCTGCATGGTCCATTTCACATGTGTCACAGAGGCAAACCCAGGTTTGCCACTTATGAATAGAGTGGCCGCTCACAGAACCCTGGCAAGCATAATATGTATTATATGTGTGTCTGAACTGAAAATAAATTTAGCAACTGAGTTTCAGATCATGTGGGTTTCCATTCAGCCTCCCCATTGTGGGGGACAGAACTATACCTCCATCCAAATATCTAGGCTTGGCTTTTGTGGAGGCTTCTTTGGCACGAAGGAGCTCAGCTTAAGTGGCTTGCCCAAGGTCATCCAGGATATATATAGCAGAGCGAGGGATTTTGGAAGCAGACTCATTCCCTTCATGACAGGCCTAGCCTTACCTCTGAAGTTTAATAGCGCAGTTTAGAATATTAGTGAAATTAAGGAAACCACGGGAGAACGAAAGGCACCAAAGCAATTACTTTGGGAACTCGAGAGAGATGTTTTTCTTGCTTGAAACTGTCAGGCCCCTAAGCCCATTCTTTCTCCCTCAAAATTCTCTTTCCCAACTTGCTTAACTTTTCCTCTGGTTAATGTCTTGGGTGTTGTTCTGCTTCTTTAATTGTTGCACTGATGATTCATATTTGCAAGTTATTTCGAGAAAATAGTCTCCTTGACTGTTCTGCTGTGAATGGGAACTTAATATTCACAGGCAGGATACCTGTAATTAGCAGAAGCGGTGGGCAATGGATAGGGGATGGCCACAGTTGGAGGCAGAACAATACACAATAGCTGCCCTGAGAACCTGTAGAAGGGCAGGGTAGAAATACTTATAATAAAAAAAACAGGACAAGGTAAGCAAGGTCAGTGTCTGAGGCAGAGCTGCAAAATGGATTCCTGCCCCACCCCACATCAAGGTACATAATAACCAAGTTATTTTATCACCCAAGGCAGAACATCCCACAAACATCTTTGCCTCCTTGGCAGTAAAATATAATAAAGTAACAGCCACAACAACTAGCAATTTGCTGTCCTTTGCCAACACCCAAAATCAGCTGTCTGAGGTGGCTGTCTTACTCTGCCTAGTGATAGGCCTGGTCCTGTCAGACCACAATCTGAACGGAATATGATACAGAAATGCACATCTTAGGTTCAAACATGCCATTGGGAAAATCTCATCAGTAGGCATGTGCAAAAGTGAGTAATGTTATATACTGTTATGTTCTTGGGGTCAGTGTAAATTATCTTGCAGGTGTCCTTACAACTCAGTGTCTCTGATTATAAAGAGATCCAGGATTCCTAACTCTTTGTCACTGAGCGATTCTTTAACTCTTGAGCTGGTAACCTTTTTTTCTACTAGGCTAAGGAGAGGGGCTGAGTGAGTCCGGTGGTGTAGCAGGAAGTTAGGGTGGCTGAGAGTGGATCAAAGATGGAGGAGAGAGCTGATTTTGGCTCTTTGCATCCCTAGACAGCAGATAGGGAGCAGAGACCTGTCCAACAGATGTCTGCTCAGTGTAAATAACCCTTTTATGAAAGAAATGGTGGATGATACAAGGAGGGCTCTGGATATGGACAAATGCTCCTTCCTTGTTCTCCTTGACCTCTCAGCGGTTTTTGATACCGCTGACCATGGTATCCTCCTGGACCTCCTGGAGGGGTTGGGCATTGGAGACACTGTATTGCGGTGGTTCCAGTCCTTCATCTCTGGCAGGTACCAGAGAGTAGCACTGGGAGAGGTGGTTTTGGACCCGTGGCCACTCACTTGTGGGGTGCCACAGGGTTCTATCCTCTCCCCGATGCTATTTAACATCTATGTGAAGCCGCTGGGGGCTATCATCAGGAGGTTTGGGGTGCGGTGTCATCAATATGCGGATGACACGCAGCTCTACCTCTCGTTCAAATCTTCACCAAGGTTGGCCGTAGAATCCCTGTCCAAATATCTGGAGATGGTGAGTGGCTGGATGGGGAGGAATAAGCTGAAGCTGAACCCTGACGAGATCGAGGTACTTTTGGTGGGAGACAAGAGGAGGCTGGGGAATGTTGACCTGTTGTTGAATGTGGTATGGCTACCCTTGAAAGACCAGGTCTGCAGCCTGGAGGTCATTTTAGACTCCCAGCTGTCCATGGAGGCTCAGGTGTCAGCTGTGAGCCGGACAGCGCTGTACCAACTCCATCTGATACGGTGGCTGCGCCCCTTCCTTCCTGACCATCTGCTCCCATCGGTAGTTCATGCCCTGGTCTCCTCTCGTTTAGACTACTGTAATGCGCTCTACGTGGGGTTACCCTTGAAGATGGTTCGGAAGCTGCAGCTAGTACAGAACACGGCAGCTCGCCTGATTAAAGGCAGCCGCTGGCAAGATCACATCACTCCAGTGCTGAAGGAGCTGCACTGGTTACCAGTTGTTTTCCGGGCCAAATTCAAGGTGTTGGTTTTGACCTTTAAAACCCTATATGGTTCCGGCCCAGCCTATCTTAAGGAGTGCCTCCAGCAACACCAGACAGGCTGCTTAACAAGATCAGCCTCGGATGGCCTTTTCTCTGTCCCATCAGCCAGGACAGCCAGACTGGTGGGGACAAGGGAGAGGGCCTTTTCTGTGGTTGCCCCCACTCTGTGGAACTCCCTCCCTAGGGAACTCTGCCATGCCCCCTCTTTAATGAGCTTCCACCGTGCATTAAAAACGCGGTTGTTCAGGTAGGCATTTGGGGTGGGTTAGGGTATTTTAGAAAAAGGTTTTATTGTGGAATTTTATTGTTTTAGACTGTTTTGTTGTATGCTTTGTACATCGCCCAGAGTGGCTGGGTGGCCAGCCAGATGGGCGATTAATAAAATAAAACAAAATAATGAATGAATGCATGCATGCATGCATGCATGCTGCAAGTCTCCAATGTCCTCCTTCTCATGGAACAAGTCTCAATAAGTGCTGGAGCCCTTGAAACTTATCACTTCTCAGAAGTGGGATGTACAAGTGTAACAATATTTTTGAAGTGGTTATTTAGAAATGAGTACTTCTAGAAAGAGAATTAGTCCCACAAAAGTCCCTATTGGGACAGTTATATATGCTTCCCCCTGCAGAGGGAATGCGGAATTGGCAGAAATGTCCCCCTTGCATCCTTCCTCCAGCGTAGCGCCTCTGCTGGATCTCAGTTCCCTCCACAAACAGAAGGGGCTTTGGATCCCACTTATGAGACTTTGGATCCAACCCATTATGTACAAGTATGAGAGAACCATTTTAAACTAGTGACCAGATTTTATATGGCGCCAGAAAAACTGCATGATTTACAAGTGCTGAAAATGTTGACCAGGCATTGGCAGCTACTTTCATGTTTACAGGAATATACATGAGTGGACAATGTGAAGAAAATAGTTTCATGTGCATCTTCCAGCTGAAGTAATCCTGCTGTTAGCTCTCATACATTAAACTCTTCTCACTCTGCCCCCGCGCAGGTTTTCATAGGTGTCAGAGTCATTCTTCCGCTTTTGAAATCCCACTTATGAGAAGATTAAAAGTCTTGCTTGGCTTAATCAGTCCCTATATTTGAACGCTTTCAGCATTTTTACATAGGGTGGTTGGTGTAGATGTTTTCTGGTTTGTCATGTAATGCATCAGTCCTACATATTAAATTATCTGTCCCTTACATTATTACATTGGAGCACTCAATTATTACTCTATGTTCTACCACACTGTAAAAGTCATATTGGCAAGTTTCTTATATTACTTTAATAAATCTGTATACATAATAGCCTCCCCCTTTACATTCTTCTATTGATCATGTGCTACTGAAGAATATCGAGATGAATGCTGATGGTGTGAGTGCGTGTGTGTATGTAGACACCTTGAAGATGCCCAGGTCACCAGAAGATCATTGTTATGTAGAAAAGCTATCAAGTACAAAACCTGCAGACGCAGATATGGTTTGGCAGATTACTTTGCATGCTGTATAGGGAAGGAAAGTCGTGCTGTATTTACTCTAAACAGTTCAAAACCATTAAGGATGTAATCCTATGGAGATAGATGTCAGTCTTCAAACTCAGAGACTGCCAACTATCCTATACAGGGCGGCTGGAGCACAGAGGGGGGCCTCTTCTCCATACTCTGGCTACCCTGCATTTTCAGCTAGACAGGCAATTTTGTGCATCTAGCTGGGGACTTCAGAGTGAGAGGTGTGGAGGCTGCGTGGTGCATAGGAAGCCTTGTAAAAGGGCTTCTGCAGTCTCCTCCCCTCCCCCGGGACAGCCCCCCTTTTGTTCTTTCCACACTCTGTTTTTGAGTGCAGAGATAGGGAAGAACCACACTGTCCACAAGGGGGCAGGAAGTGTGGTTTTTAGGAACTGAGCTCGGAGCGAGGACTCCGAACTCGGTTCCCAAACCGAAAAATCCTATCGCCCTCTAGACAGTATCTAGTGGCCATAGGATTGCTCCCTAAGATGTTATCTATATAAACCTTTTTTTTTTACATTTTTATACTGCCCTATAGCCGAGGCTTCTGGGCAGTTCACAATTAAAACCATAAAATACAACTTAATAAGACATAATTTAAAAGTTTAAAAGTACCATGTAAAACCAAAGTAAAATCCAGCAGCAGTTACAGCCCAGGGAAAGCCTGTGTGAAAAGGTGTGTTTTCAGGAGGCGTTTAAAAGATGTTACATTTTCTGCCTCCTGGACTGCACGAGGGAGGGTTTTCCAAAGGGTTGGTGCCACTAAACCAGTGCTGTATTCATATGCCTTGGAATGTTTGTGCATGTATGCACACCATACAGTATGATGTATCTTTAGCTACATACAGTAGCTAAAGATACATCAAATCTAAAGGGAAAGGGAATGTGGTTCTTTTCCAAACCCCATGCACCTCTTCCAACTCCCCTATGCCCATTCATTACTATCCTCTATTCCCCAAGTAGGAGAGGTGTTGGCTGACAGAAGTTAGTCTGCTTCTGCAGGCCAGAGTCCATTCTAAGGAGGACACCAGAGGCTTAGAGGTGCTTCTTGGGAGGTGCGGGTAGAGATCAGACATAGGGCAGACATGAAAATGGGCCGCTTATCATAAAAGCAATGAAGTCATGTAGCACCCCTAAGACTAATCAAATTATCATAGCAGAAACTTGTTTGAACTAAAGTCCACTTCATCAGATACATGAAGTGTTACCCTCACTTGGCAGGTTTATATACATATATGTGCAGAGGTGGAGGGATGAATACAGGAAGGTCAGAGAGAAATTAAATGCAGAAAATACCAGCTGTAACAATAATTTAAAAGGTTAGATGTATATAAGCACAACAACCATTCGCACAGCACATTTTCTTCCTTTGAACAAACAGTCCCAGTTGCAGGCCAGGTTTTTTAGCTAGCCTTTGTAATATAATAGTTGCCCGGATCTCAGCTTTTAAGAAATCAGCTCATCAACAGTGTTTACATTTGAAACAGGAAGCCCTTTTGCTTTTGATCTATGCAGGAAGGACAACAGTACAATTAGCCCTAGACTTAAGGCGTTGATTGTAGCTTTTCCCACCTCCACCAAGTCCCATTTTATCCACCATAAACAGACCATCTGTGAATTCCAGTTCCATTGGCTATGTCCACATCTGTATTAATTGCTGAGACCTGCAGACTTTTATTTAAAAAAAAATGGAACTTGCCAATGGTGACTTCATCTCTTGGGATTGCTCTGAATTACAGGCTTTGGTGCATGTTTAGGACAATTGCTCACTGTGCTTTAAATAAGTAATTCTTTTCAACTGGTTACTACACAATGACATTAAAATTAAGGAATTCAGTTTTCCCATTGGGGTATTGTCATGCAGTCTATTGGCCTTGGAAGATCTCCTTTCCTTCCCTTATCGCAGTTAATGCTGCAAATATAATTTACCTCCTATTTATAGTTTCATGACCCATTTCATTTTCAGCCAAGATGTCTTTCTAGTGAGACGATTTTGAACGAGATGAACAATTAAACTCTAATGGCCTGCAAAAGCTTTAGACACTACAAACCACCGCCTATCAACTTGAACTCCTTTGCTGTTTAATTAGGGAAGGCTGGGCCAAAATCTGATGTGAAGTCCACAGTTTGGGGGAGAAATCTAACTGAAAGAGTTTGGCTTACAACATTTAATTTGTTTTGTTCCTTGTTATTAGAAACTTATAGAAATCTATCTTTAAGAAAAAAGAAAATACAAATTAGTATTTGTATTTATAATGCTTGTTTAAAAAAATATTCAGATTGCTCCAGCTGAGTGCCTCTGAGCACATACAGAAGGCTTTTCCACAGAAGGGCACATCTTTTTGAGAAAGGGTTGAGTGTGTCTTTTCCTTCATATTATTGTTGTTGTTGTCATCCCACCTTTTCCCCAATACTGGGACACAGGGCAGCTTTACATCATTAAAACTTGTACAATTAAAACCTATAAATAGAAGTATACAAAAGTTAAAAATGAAGAAGCTTTTTGAGGAAGCCAGTCTAAGGAGTTTGCCTTTATCCATGTACTGAATGTTTCATACAGAAGGGGAATAGCCTTTGTTCTGACGATTGGAAACAGGGATGAAATTCTAACTGAGCCAGTGAAATTCTGGCCAGTTCCAATCCTACTTTATGGTGCTCAAGTGCGCACTATCGGCATGAAGCGAATTGTTTGTTGTTGCTGTCCCAGAAATTTACTCCGGTTCTACTCTGCCTCACAGATGAACATGGGAGATGACGTAACCGCCGCTCCACATCAACCGTGTGTTTTTCTGCCCCAAAACCCACGCCTTTGCAAAGTACTTTTGCACTGGATTTTTCCATTACAGTGGCCTCAGTGCAGTTTGGGAGTCTGTGTGACCTCAGTTGGCTTCAGTGTAGGCTGGGGGGGGGGAACTGATAGGCAGAAGGAAAAGTTGCGTCATGAAAGGGTGGACATGAAGAGAGGTATTGGCTAAAGATGCCTACTCAGAAGCAACTCATTGTCTTCCATTGCACTTCACTGCGAGCGGGAGGGGAGCAAGCCCGCTGTTATAAATATCTGCTCTTACGGAAGAGCGAAGGTACACAGGACTGTAATGATTTTAAATGCTGATCGCTTCCATATGACCCGTATTCCTACAGAGAAAGGGTGGACATGAGGAGAGGTGTTGGCTAAACATGTCTACTTGGAAGTAACTCATTCTCTTCCATTGCACTTCACTGAGCACGTGAGTGGGGAGAGGCAGGGAGCAAGCCTCTGCTCATTCACTGCCCTGCACCTACGCAATTAATGACATTCAGTTCTACTCATGGGAATCTGTCCCCCCTCCTCCAATTAATGCAGTTTCAGGTCCTGTTTGCCCTGTGAAAGCATTTCTTAAAAAAATGTATACACTGCTTTACTGGCTACATTGCCATGGGAAGAGCAAACCTGATTTCATGAAAATCCGGACTTAAAACGGAATCCCCTCAGAAATTGTCTCCATGTAGATGGGGCCCTGAACTCTGAAAAAGCTTACACAAGCTCTCAGAACATGACTGGTTACCACTGGAATGACTGTGTGTATATTTTTCCATGACTGTCTCAGGTGCCAAATGGATAGTGCCCATGTTGAATTAGACACCCACACCTCTCCACGTGTGCCTGGAACACTTCTGGAACACCTTTGTTAAGCTTCTTTTTATTACATGTACAAAGTTCCCCTTAGAATCATAGAGTTGGAAGGTGTCTTGGAGGTCATCTAATCCAACCCTTGCTTGATCTGCAACACAGGATGCAACAGCATCCCTGATGGGACAGCCACCCCCAAACTCTGCTTAAATAATTCCACAGAAGTGGAGCCCACTACCTCCCAAGGCAGTCTGCTCCACTGCCAAACAGCTCTTACTATTATGAAGTTTGGTTTTAATTTTTGTGAACCGCCCAGAGAGCTTTGGCTATAGAAATGAAATAAATCAAATCAAGTTTCTCCTAATGTTTAGCCTAAATCTGCTTCCCTGCTATTTCTACTCATTGGCTCTAGTCCTGACCTCTGCAGCAACCGAGAACACGCCTGCTCCATGTGACAGCCTTTCAGATATTTGAAGACCACTATCATGTCTTTCCTTAATCTTCTCAGGTGAAACACACCAACTCTTTTAACTGTTCCTCATAGGACTTGGTTTCCATACACCGCACCATACTGGTCACCCTCCTCTGGACATGCTCCAATTTTTCATTGGATTCCTTAAAATGTAGTGCCCAGAACTGTTACTCTAGATGTAGCCTAACTAGTGCAGAATAGATTGCAACTATTCCTTCCTATGATCTGGCACTAAGTTTCTGGGAATGCTGCCTAAGATTGTATTAGCTTTTTTAGCAGCCACATCACACTGCTGGGTCATATTCACCTTGTGATTTCACCAAGACATCTTCAGCCTTTTAACACGTACTGCTGCTAAGCCAGGTCTCCCCCATCCTCTGCTCAGGCCTGTGATTTTTTTGTACTTTACATTTACAGGAATTTACATTTATCTTTCATCTTGTTCGTTTTGGCCCAGTGTTTCAACCTATCAGGATCATGCTGTCTTCTGTAGTGTTAGTTACCCCTCCCAGCTTTGTGCCATCTACAAATTTTATAAGCACCCCTTCTATGCTCTCATCCAAGCCATTTATAAAAATGTTGAACAGCACAGGGCCTAGGACAGAGCCCTGAGGTACTCTACTTGAGATCCCTGTGGTTTGATGCAAAGCTGTTAATGAGCACTCGTTGAGTATGGACACTCAAGCAGCTATAGATCCATCCAAAAGTACTACTGTCCAGCCCACGTGTTAGCATCTTGTCAACAAGGATAGCATAGGAGATGTTGTCAAATGTTTTGCTGAAATCAAGATATACTAGGTCCATAGTGTAACCAAGTAGAAGGGATATTTATTAAAGCAGAAGCTCTCTGTGGTCTGGTCTAGTTAATTTAATATCTCATTTGAATGCTACAGGACTAGGTGGAGTGGCTAGGATTTAGCAAAAATGAGCAAACAGGGTTTCTCCCTCCCCTTCTGCAGTAAGCATCTTCATCATCATTACATTTGTACAGTTACCCAACTAGCAATTCTGGATCAGGGACAGTGCCATGGTAGCACCATGATGGGGAGAGGCAGGGAAGTTGGTCCTGTTGCTTAGGAGAAATAGTTTTTGGTACACAGCTTATGCCCCTTATTTGTGTAGTGAATCCACACATGCTAATAGTGCGTTAACAGCTCTGCTTAGCGTTTTACATAGTGGCAAAAATCTCCAGCTGGAAGTAGCCCACAACTATTGCTACCTAAGAATAACATATAGGAAAAATGAAGATAATACCAAGTGGAAACAACAGATTCTATCCAGAGAAAGAGAGAGAAAAAACATTAATTTCCCAGACAGCAAATTGTTTGCCTAATAGGAAAGTTGATGCAGTGTCTAAGAAAAGGACCTGTTTGGCATGGTACCATTGCTCAGATTTATGTTATGGTTAACAAGCTTACTACCACACAAGGCAAATCAGCCTGTCATCATTCACTGAATACATAGTAGGGGCTCCAGCAGATTAATGAGTGCCAAATACATAGAAGCATTAATTGGGCCAGAGAAAAGCAGGAAGTGCATTCAGAATGAAAAGCAGAGTGGGAACTCCTGTCAGGTCTCCTTCCACAGTTCCTTCAGCAGCATAGAGGTGCACTGTTCTGAGAGTGTTTCATTAAAGGAGCGAGGACCAGAAGAGAACATCACATAGGATTTAGTAGCCACCTTCACAGAGAACTGTGAATCCTGGCCTACCAGGAATGGGCTGTGTGCTCATGCGCTCAGCCCCTTCGCTTCCACTAGGCTCCTCCACTGGGAGTAACTAAATGAACCATGAATTCAAAGCTTACCGTTTTTCCAAACTGGGATTTAGGGTTGTTGTTCCCAAACAAGTCAGGAACCGTAAACCCAGAACAAACCCTGGCTTGCTATTCTGGCTTGTAAGGGATACAACAAGCCAGGAACCCCAGTTTGGGCACAGCAAGCTTTGAATTCCTGGTTAGTTTAGCTGCTCCTACCAGTGGGAGAAACCAAGCAGAAGCAAAGAGTAAGCCAGAATTTTCCAGAATCCTGACCTCCTGTGAGAACACGGCCAATTTGGCAAAGCACAAAACATGCACATCTGGTACAATCCAGCTAAAATTAAGCACTTTCCCATTAAGTTTAATGGGAGAGATTCAAGTATGTGTTTTAACACTCCCATAGAAGTCAATGGCACATAAGTGCTTCACTTTGGCTGGATCGTGTCCACATGTGCGTGCGTGAGAGAGACAGACAGAACAACCTCCTGTTCTCAGCTGCTAATCTGAAAGACTATTCTGCTTTACAAAAGTTCAGCAACCCAAGCTCCACTGCTAACCAGCATCCAAACAAATACACAAGAAAACCACATCACTTATGGCTTGTTAAAGTGAGAATCCATGTCAACTAAAACAGGGAAACTGTCTGAGTCAGAGTCAACAGAAGCAAGAGCAAGCTGGTAGAGATGGTCCTCCACAGAGGATGCTCCAGTCCTACCTTCAGCTTCACGCATGATCTTGTAAGCACACTACATAAAAGGGTGACAGCCATTTGTGGTTCACAGGTGTACCAACACCTTCTCTTTCCCATGCATGCTACAGGTACTACAGCAAGTCATTAGAGCTGCTAGAACTTTCACAGATAAGGACACTCCACAGTTATGGTGTGAACCAAAAGGCATTGATTCTGTTTGACAGAGGTCTGGCTTTGTGAAAGGAGGAATATTCATTAAAAGTCCTGACACTGTAGGTGATCCTCAAGCTGAGTCCATCCCACAGAGCCTCTCCATGTGCCCTGCACTAGCTCTGCTTACATTGGAGAGGCTTCTGCGAGATTGTGAGATGCACCACATTTCATTTACCTAATTGCTCTGCCATCTCTCATGCACAAGTGTACTCCCTCTGCAGCCTCCAATAGAGAGGCTGTGGATTTAATTTCATTTTAAGTTCAGATTCACACAATTTCTCTAAATCCTCCACCAGATGGAGTAGAGGAGTTAGGAGAAAACCCTAACATGTACTCCCTTCCCACACAGAAACAGGCAAGGCAGCAATACTAATACAAAAGGCAAGGAGGCTTTTGTTCTTTCCTGCAGGGATCTTGGAAAGATGGAGGCAGAGAATGGAAATGCTTGCTCTTTCTGGAGTGGCACCAGTGGTGAGTAGCAATGGTACGACGTTCTCACCACCAGCACAGCTTCCAGCAATCTGGATTTACAAATGGTTGAATAAAAGGAGCAATTAAAGTATATTTTCAAACTTTTATTCTTTTCGATCAAATTGAAAATCACAAAAAATATAATAAACCCCATGTAGATACAATGTCCAGATCACCCTCACCTCACAGAATCAGCACACAGTTACAGACTTGTAAAAGCTAATTCTAGTAATGCTGTATTTTCTTACACTGCTGACAGGGCTAAAACAAATATTTTTCAAAGCATGACCTGCTTCTGTCGAATTCTAAAAACAAAACTTTTTTTTGTATTTAACACACACACAGATAAGCCT
This sequence comes from Heloderma suspectum, assembly GCF_057233095.1. Classification (NCBI taxonomy): domain Eukaryota; kingdom Metazoa; phylum Chordata; class Lepidosauria; order Squamata; family Helodermatidae; genus Heloderma; species Heloderma suspectum. The sequence continues at coordinate 153,856,408 of NC_139458.1, read as the reverse complement.
TTGGAACGTAAACAAGTACTGTTGCATGATGTTTCTTCATATCAAAAATATCAATGCCTCTGTCAAACATACAGTCAAACGAATGCTTAGCAAATATGCAGTTCATATGGTCAGGTCATAAATTAAAACAGAACCTTACTGCACTACGCCACTCCTATGCTCACAGGAGCGTTTAACAACATGAATGCAAACACATACACTGAGAGTCATTTCGGTGCTTGATATGTGTCAGCTGCAGAGACATTTGTTTGAAATAACCCATACATTCCATAAAGATATGTAAACAGTTCAGTAACGGCAGATTAAAGAAAACAAAACACCACTACAGTCAATTAAGATCTGAAATGGCTGATGCTTCTTCATCATTTCCCTATTATCCCTGAGCACCTTAAAAATTAGTCCCGGAATCTCTCAAAGAAAAACAAATGGGTCTAACTTTCTGCAAGTCTGTAAGAGCATGTCCTGGTCACAACTAGTCATGCAATCAGTTTGGCCCTGTTGAGCACAACTCCAAGTACATGCACTGTTTCTGCGAAAAGGTACCCATCCCTTGCTTCCAAGCTGCTTGTGTGATAATAACCATCTTAGCCTGCCGTTCAACATGTGTGCCATTCACACTGCATGCCCCCTGCCTTGTTCTTGCAGATGTCCCATCAGCCACAGAATGGGAGGGGCAGTACATGCTGACAACTGCCCAGGATGTGGACTATAAGGATCGAGAGTGCACTTAATCGCATCTGGTTCCTAAGTAAGTGCTGTGCGCTCGTACTGCAGTTGAAGAGGCTCTGGGCAGAGTCTACTGGGACCACAATACACTTTCTGTTTCCACTTATTTCAATGGAACTTGCTCCTGATGGATCCTTTTCATCAAACTTTAATCCCCCCTCCCATTTTTTAAAAGCCATTTCACATATAATATTCTTTGAAAATTAAAAATGCAGAAATTACCTTGTCAGAGGAAGTCACTATCAAATCTACAGATTACAAAAAGATTGCATAGGAATATCAATGGGCATAGGTGCATCAAATGGTGAAAAAACGCTCTTCTCTCTCTCTCCTTTTCTTCTTCTCCATACCAGAATATGGCAACAATGACGTCATTTATTTTTCTTTAAAAGTCAAATGATTTCACTTCAAAATTGTACAAAATGGCAATGGCTGCTTATAAAAACCAAGTCTCGGTTTTAAAAGATGTGAAATCTCAGGCTTTGTACCAGTGGCCCTGAGACCATTCACAGTGCAGTGGGAATCGTCTTTTGAGGCAGAAATTACAACTCATCTTTCCTCTTTCCTATCTTTTCATGGTCTCGTTCTCGGAGGGTTCGCATGAAAGTCGAAAAGCCAGATTCCTAGAATGTGAGAGGAAATGGGAAGAAAAAAAGAGTGGGTTACATACTGAAAATAAAACACAGGACTCCAGACTTTGCTCTAAAACAACCCTTTTTGTAACCCTTTTTGTAACCCTTTTTTGCACTAGGGAATGGTTTGCTGCCAAATTTGGGTGGCAAAGCGCCAATGGGAGAGGGGCAAAAAATGCCCCCTGGACCTCCTGAAGTTGTCCACTTTGCTCTAAAGGTCTATAAACCAAGGGAGATGTAAAAGGAGCAGGAAGTGAGGGCTCTTGTAACTAGGTGGTGAGTAACAGTTTGGCTACAAACTGAATCCCCTCGTTAAGTAAAGGCAACCCTAAAGTTGCCTTTACTTAATGAGTCAAGTAAAGTCAGCTTCCAGCTCACCATTCTAAAACTTCCCCTACTACCACCACCAGAAATTGCACCATCTTTCTTCCTCAGGAGTACATTTGCATTACTGTCCCCTCCTGCCCATACCTGGCCTCATGTCTTTCATGATATCCATCCAAATACTCAGTCTCTTCATGCTCACTTCCTCCTAATTCCTCTGCTGGATCAGGAACGGCAGGGACCCTCCTGCCATAATCCACAACCATCTTTGAGGTGGAAGGGTCACAATTAAGAGTCTCAGTTATCAGATGGGAAAATGGTCGTGTGAAAGCTCTCCCATGTGGCAAGACTGGAAGTTACCACATCTTGAAACAAGTAATTCCTTGAAAGAAACACTTGAATTCCAGGACACAGTGCACCAGTGTTATTTCGCCATGTCTGTGGAAATTCTGCAGCAGAGAACTGTGCCCTTAATTAGCAACATACTGTCTCTTTGCAAGTGATCAGAATCACAAGGTCATGCCTCCAAACAGCACAAGTTGGAGCCAATCCACCACAGAAATCTGCAAGCTTTTCCATTAATTTCTGAGGGCTTTCGATTATACCTGACAACTCATCCGATCTATTTGGACACATGATGTAGTGGGAATGCAGCCACCATTATTTTGTCTGCTGCATCTGTCAATTTTAATTCAGAATGTTACGCATCACTAGTTGTGAAATTTGAGATTCTAGTAGACACGCTGAAGAACTAGCTTTTGATTAGTAATGTACCTGCTATTACAAGTGTTATCCAAAATGAATTATCCAGCCCAGTGAAGCTGTGTGTGATGTTTCTTTCTGCACTTCAACAAAACATCTAACACCCAAGCAACTACTGAGAAGGATACACCTACAATTAAATGAGCTTTTTAAAGTGCTCAGCTTTGGGACGTGTTTAGCAGGCCCTGTTCTTCACAATAACATTACTTGTCAGTAGCCTGCTTTTCTCCATGCTAACTGTAGTGTAGACAGCTGCCGGGAGCCAAAGATCTTTGGGTAAATGCATAGATACATAGAGTTGGAAGGGGCTGTTTAGGTCATTGCATTCAACCCCCTGCTCAGTGCAGGAATCCAGTTTAAATGCAACTTGAGTGTGATACACACTTCGGGTTTGTGTTTCTTCAGCAGCTGCTGATACCACATGGGCAACTACTTTTGAAACAGAAGGGACTTCCAAAGCAGACTGCTATATGGCACTCTTCCCCAACTTCCAGATGTTTTGGACTTCAGCTCCTAACACTCCTGACCACTGGCCATACTGGCTGGGGCTGATGGGAGCTGAAGTCCAAAACATCTGGAGAGCACCAGGTTGGGGAAAGCTGTTGTATTGTATGTGAGACGGGAGGGGGAGCTGTTGGTTAAAGATATAAAGTAAATATCCCACTGGATATGCCCAAGGCCTTGGCCATGCCTTAAAGCAGGATGTATCTTTTTCACCTCATATGAGAAACCCAGCCTACTTTCTAACACAGCTAGTAAAAGATTATATCCTTATTTTCAATGTAATAAATATAGCCTTATGATTATGCATGTGGTGAAAGTAAAATAGCAATTTTATGCTCTACCCAAAGTTACTGTCAACAGAACTAACACTATTTAATATAAGCTGTGATGCTGGTCTAGGAGGAAGACGCAGGTAAGAGGGAAAATGGCTCATCACAATTGGAAATACTTTTACAATGATGAAAGGATTTAACAAAATCTCCAGTTTCCCAGTAAGTGCTTGGCAGTGATCTTCTTCTGTGAGCACATACGTTCCAGATGAATAGAGGGAGACAGCACTCTATTATTCATTGGAAGAACAAAGATGGAGAGGCACCATCTGATGTTAAGAAATGAAAAGGGACACTTGCACACTAGTGCAAGCAGCCAGATTTTGTTTGTTTATTCAAAGTCTGATTTTGAAAGAGCATCTGCACACTTGGGTATGCATCTTTGTCAGCCAAACAAAGAAGATCTGTCATTTTCATAAATCCTTTAATTTTTGTAAGTGCTTACAAAAGCCAAAGTAATATAGTGGCTTAAACTAAATTTTGCACTATTTATATTTAGGCTGATAAAACCTTATTCTAAAAACAAAAGAGAACACTGTATCCGTGACAAAGCTCACAGTATAGTGTAGTTTGTTCAGGATCAAATTGTGGAGACATTATTCCTGCAAAATTCCCATACTTATTGGCGATAAGGCTAAATGAAGACCTTCAGGATCTCACTGTATGTCCTTGCAATTTCAGAATATACAAAGGGCAACTGAAGGCCTAGATTCCAAATGAATATGCAGTGTCCGCTAGAACAGTTTCTGTACTACATTGGCTAGGACCGGATACAGGATTGGCAGACTTTCAATTCTCTCATTTTCATTAGTGCTAAATTCACTTAGAGAATTTTATAAGTAACAAAACTAAAACAAAAATAAAAATGTAAGAGGCTCCAGAATTATCTACATATTGAGTTAGCCCCAGCTGATAATTATATGAGTCGAGTGAAGTGATATAGTCATGTGAATTGTTTAATGAAAGCATAGAACACCTTTGCAAAATGTGTGTATGTTTGATTGTATTGTTCACAGATGAAACCACTTCTTTCCTAGTGCCAGTGGCTATTTTAGAACTCCATCATGTACTTACCCCTCTGTCTCCATTATACTTTTCTATAAATTTTCCATAGTTGTAGTAGTTAAAGGTTGGGTAACCATCCACACCTTCCTGCTTACACAGGTCATGATTCTGTTCTTTGGCACAGTCCACTGCAGCATAGGCAATCTAACACAGGGAGGAAAAGCAGATCAACCATCACCAAATATGGTCCATTGCATCAACTAAATGGAACTCAGGTACTTTAAATCTTGAACAGCTGCAATAACACATAAGCGACTGAATGGAAAATATTTCTAATAGCTAAGTAGAAGCCAGCACAAGAAAAATGAGTTCTAGTTGTGTACAGGGCTAAGTAAATGTGTCTAATTCCTGGGCACAAGTACTACGGGCAAAGTCCAACCCTCTGCCCCTGCCCCCAGTGCACTAGGGAAAAGTCCTTCCACTTGTGCACAGAGAAGGGGCAAAGCATTTACACTACTGGTAAACACATTAGCAGTCATTAATTACCATTAAGGTTAGGAATCTCAACCCAGGATTTGCTCATGGAACACTTTTGCACCCAAGGTAGAAGACTAATGTAACCTAGACCTCTTTAATTTTGCCCAAGGCACCAATGAGAAAAAAGTTTAGGAGCTTACATTTTCTTTTGCTTTTTACACAAACCACCCTCAGCAAAAAAATCAAAGTCTTTACTGACATCACCTAAAAAACTCACTCTCTATTCAGGGAAACCCCTCCCTCCAGATAACCTATATCTATAGTTTAAAGATTATCTCCTGCTAAGACTCAGTGTTCAGTCTTGATCAGCATTCAAATGAGACAGATTAAACTCTGGTCTGCCTGTTCCAGTACAGCTGAAGCTGACCTCAAATCAGCATTTTTCCATTAGTAACTTCTCCCTCCATATTACTCTCCTTTCTCTGGTTTTAACATTTTACTCTAGGTGTAGTTAGGAACATAAGGGAATGGGCTACTTCAGGTTCGCTCTCTATAATGTCTCCATTTTGAAGCAGCCTTGTTTGTTACACTTAGAACTCCAAGGACCTGCGGGGGTCTGTCAGTCCCAGTTCCCCATCACTGACAATCCAAGGAGCTCCAGTGGCCTAACACTGAGGAAGGCCTCTTGAATCAAGAGGCATCTCCCTCTCAGAAGAAGAGTACTCTTGCTTCTCCAGCTTTAGGAGAGGTAATGTCTGCACTTCAAATGCTGATTTTTCTGCTCTTCCCTCCTTTCTAACTTGTTGCTTGCTCTCTCTCTCTCTCTCTCTCATCTGTGCCATTTCCAAGTCCTGCGTCACTTATATCTGGAGTTGCCCTATTGTGATTAGGCCTCCTAAGCGGCCTACAACTTCCCATGTGCCCCATCCTTATTTGGTGTACATGTAAGCTTCTTAGCCTCACTTAGCTCTCCTCCTGTTCCTGTACTGTTCTCCAAGTAAGCTGATGGTCCACATCAGAGGGTGCTTATCTGACCAATATTTCTATCCTGTACCAAAGCTGCATATTAATCTATTTATATTTGGTAATTAAGTTTCTATTCTTTTTATCTGAGTGCTGTGTTCTGTTGCTAATTTCCTTTTGGTATACATGCATTGTATCACCCCCAAGGTATACCATGACTCTAGGTTCGAGAACTAAATTTTCACATGTCAAACGAGTATATGTGTACACATATAGTTCTATGATTCTATGAATGTGTGTATGTGTAACAAGAACACACAGTTAATATACAAAATGCCTCATTTACTCATTACAGTTGAATCCCACCTTTCCTCCAATGAGTTCAAGGTAGTATATGGAATATTTATCCTCACCACAGTTTTGTGAGGGAAATAAGGCTGACAGAGAGCAACTTGCCATGCAGACAGCTTTGCGGCTGAGTGGAGATTTATCTCCAGGTCTCTCCAGTCCAGGTCCAACACACATCATACTGGCATTATCACCCTTATTATTCCCTAATTATCTGTGGAATAGTGAGACCAAAAGACAGCATTCAGACAACAATAGTTCAACTCTTATAGACCATAAGATCTAACTCCAACCAATCAGCTCTTTAATCTTCACTCCACAGTGGAAGGGAGTGGTTCTCAGTCTCCCCAAGAAATGGAGCTAGGATGAGTAAAACTCTCTAATCAAGCCAAGACACAGAATATGTCTGATATAGGAGCATGGATTCAATTTCTAGCAGTTTGATATAGGAAAAGCTGATCCAAATTGCTCAGGGGGTAAGGCCTTATATACAAATATTGCTATGGGGCTGGGTTCTAGCATACTGGTGTGGGATAGTGGCTATGAATATGATAAAATCCCACCTCAGCCATGACTTTACTACTTGGTCGCAGACAAGTCACTGTGCTGTCAGCTCAGACTGCCTTCTAAAAAAATTAACTTGTTTACATACATGAGATTTACACTTGAAAATCTAATATATCAATGCTAAGTATTATTATATGCTTCTTCAACAGCCACCACTTTATGACTTATAGCCACCATTTTATGACTCAGGAAAGGCCTGATAGGTATGTGTTTTAAATCCTAGGAATTACCCTGCAGTGCTCTACTCTGTCTCCAGGACTCTTCTGACAAGCCTTAACACACGTGTGTACTTCTCACTGAAACAGACCTTCCTAAGACTATACTGTTATTAATACACATTTGCCCCATTACACCTGCCAGTCTCATTCCTGGAGAACAATCATCTGTACATTTTAATCCCATTTAAATACAGAGATGGGCACCTTCTATTTTAATTTTATTGTGACTGCTAGCTAGAATCTATTGAATGGAAACGTAATGCCACTTAAAATTTAAGATTCTATTACACTATTCCTTTTAAACCATCTGCTCATAATACCCTCCTCTTTCCTTATGGGCTGTCATTGAGCCACAATCCCATAATTAAATGTCATTTAATAATTCCGTTATGACCTCTGACTTCCTGGTGACATGCAGTAAATGTTACACACACACCTACAGCAGCATTCTCACCAATTATTAACAGGAATGGACAAGTCATTTTCTTTCAATTCCGTAGGTTCGCTCTGTTCTCCCTCTAATTATTCCCTTGCTTGCATTGTTGCTGCCTCCCACAAGCTACTTGGCAGAATATACGCCTCTCTTGTTTTAGAGCCTCCTACTGCTCTGCTGGGCAGGGAGAAAGTATAGCTTACCTGTCAGTGCAAACTCATCTCTCAGGTTGAGAAACTGACCTATGTTAATGAATGGTCTTTTGCTGACTGAGGACACACCGTTCACCACTATTAGGTTTTAGATACCCAACTGGCAGGTGTCAGTTAAGTAAAGTTATCCCACTTAGTGTTGTCATAAAAATTCCACTCATGGCAGATGTCCATTAAACTGTGTGTTTTTCAGTGGAGTTGAGCAACTGACCTAATTGGAACCTGCAAGTTTTTAACTGACACACATTCCTTCTCCATGGATAATAAAGCTGTGCAGTCCCAGAGTCAATGCAAAACCGCAAATCTCAGAGAAGTGCTATAACCCAACTGAACAAGAGCTCAGCCAGTAACCCTTTATATTTTACCCTTTGTAAGTCTTCCCCTCCCCAGCCAATCTCTTAGGATAGTATCCCATAGGGGCCATGCACGTGTGGCCAGCCCTGCTGGCCCTGCTCCACACATGTGCACAGCCCTGCTGGCCCCGATCTGCACGCAGCAATGATATCACGCTTCTGGAGGCAAGCGCCTACCCGAGCGAAAATGCACGTTTCTGGAAGGGGCGTGACATGCAGGGCTAGCTTTGCATGGCCAGGACAGATCTCTCCTGACAGTCCTGTTCCATCCTTAGCTATCAACAGCTTTGTAGCCAGCCTGCTGGGGCCTTCCCCTGTTCAGGGCATGCTTCATGCATCCAGGAGTGATCTCTGTGCCCATGTAGACAGGGACTGTACAGGCATGTAGGCTCCCACGATCCCTGGCTGCCACGAGTTGTGTGGGGCCAGGAACAATCTCTACTGGCCATGCAAAGATGGCCCCCAAGAGGTAGTGACCATGGGGGCTTGCAAAGCCCCACATGCCTAGTTGTGCATGCTTCATGGGGAAATTCCCATTCTCTTGGCCACAAGAAGCTGTTATTTGGGTGTGGGATTCAAATCTGGCTTGGCTTGAAGTTAGCCAAGTCATTTTCCAATTCAGTTTGGCTGATTACTGAAACAATTGGAAGGAATCTACAGGGTGGCTTGCCAATTTCTAGTTACTGGCAGAGCATCATCTAGAAAGCGGGGCATACAATCCTGCTAGGGAAAGTGTTTAAGCCACTAAATACCATTGGAGGTTTACACTAATGCCAATGCTAGCTCATGGTATGCCCCACGATGTAAGCAAAGTTATTTACACAGGAAATATAAGCTCTTATCTCTCAAACCAAGTTTGTATAAACAAGTGCCCCAGAGTCAAAAGCAGCCAGCAATTACCATCATTCTTAAATAGCCGCCACTCTCAGTAAAACACCATAGGGAAGGGAGCTGCTTAGCTAATTAACATTGTAACTTTAAACTGCAGGAATAAAATACCAAGCTGGTGCATAGTGAAGTCCTGCTTGGCTTCTTGTTGATTTGAACAAAGTACATGCCCAGATGTGTGTTTTTTAAATCTCTGGGGTCAGGAAATACTTTTATAATGCTCAAGATTACAGCAATACATTCACATAGTCTGGTCCCATGTCAGGAAATCATTTCTAGATTAGCCTGTCTGTCAATATGCACTGAAGTTGTTGGCCTCAGAACTTTAGTTAGAGTCACTGGGGGGAAAACAAGAACTCCATTTTATCTGTTACTATTTCAATACAGTACCTCCAAATGGATCCATATATCCACATTAAAACACCCAGGGGTGGCTTAACAGCATTCCACATTGAGCGGCAGTCACTTGTAGCCTTCAACTACATGGTCATCCCAACTCTGCTATGCTCCAAAGAACAGCACAGAAGCAGTGATGTTGAGCTTCACATAGCCAGAAGTCACAACCCACCATCCCTCCACAAGGAATTAGAACCAGCACACAGTACTTTTTAAGCAGCTACTGCTTTGTTAAGCGACACATGGATCCATCCTTTAATTGCTAACGTGAGATTTGTGAGCAACAGTAAGTACCAAGGCAAAAGCTCTCAGTGGTGCAGTTAAAATTTATTGGATAAAAATATTAAATTCCTAAGTGAGTTTTTCAGTTATAAAAAAAGAAGCCCAATGCATTTAGAGCCACTACATCATTTCCTTAAAATGGCCCTTTGCATCACTTTGCTACAAATTAATTCACAGGATCCTTCCCCCTTTTTAATGGGAGAAAAGTTTTTAGGCCATTACTTATTTAGCTCAATTTCTAGCCTGCTTCTTCTCAAGGGTTTAGAGAGGGTAACAGAAGGAAAAACAGAGGACTTGAAAAACAAAAATACACAATTTCATATTGCCACATGCCTGGCCATCGAATGCCAACCTAAAGAGAAAAGTTTTACAACTCTTCTGGAAAGTATTCCGGCTTAGATTTTGACAGATCTCTAGGGAAGCAAGTTCTCTACATGCCTTCACTCTTCAAACTTGGTACAAGAATGATACAGTCAAGAAGGTATTCTCAGTTGATCTTGATCAGTGTGATGATACGAAGGACAGAAAGCAGTCTAAGGCAGTCTTCCCAACTTGGTGCCCTCCAGACATTTTGACTACAATTCCCAGCATTCCTGATCACTGGCCTTGCTAGCTAGGGAACTGAAGTCCAAAACATCTGGACAGCACCACATTGAGGGAGGCTGTTCCACAGTATGTGGATATGGATGATGTATTCATTAAAACATGGATTTACCAAATAGAGCACCTTTAAATGCATCTGGAACCAGTTTTTCTCCTGGATAATCAAGGTAGCAGCTATACCCAGAAATGGCTTTACATAGCTTCAGCATGTGTACCAGCTGCACTCTTTCTGGGAGAAGGCAGATGTGGCTGCTCTCACACATATCTTGGTTAGGGATGTACGGACTGTGTAAAATCCGCTCCCATCTGTAATTCTGAGATAGTCAGGTGCCTTTTGTTCCTTCATCCACCCTCAGATGGATGTGAATATTTTTTTCATCATGTGAAAAAATTCATAAATAATTACATAAATATTTACATAAGTATTTACATAATTTGCCTTAGAACGTAACATTTAGCATATCGTCCCCCATTCCATTCAGCTTTTCCTTCGCAGAAACTTATGTGTTTTTCTAAAAATTTATATGCGTAAAAAATTTCGGGAAAGTAAAAAGAAATCATCCGGAAGTCTACGGACACCACGTGGCCTGAGGGGGTCGCTCTGCAGCAGATTCCGCAGGTCGGATTCTTAGAAATTTGAGCTCTTTTTAGTCCATCTTGAATTTCTCCAGCATCCCTAGTCTTGGTCGCATCCACTGCAACAGACGACAGGGGGAGAGCTCTGCAAAGTGTTTGGAAGCGTCAGCAAAATGTGGTAAGTCAGGGTTTTGGTCAGGGCCTGTTCTTCAGAGCATGCAGCTCCAGCAGTGCTGGCTTCGAGTTTGTTTCCAAGCACAATTCAAAGGGCTGTGATCACCTTCAAATCTCTAAATGGTTTAGGTCCAAGATATTAAAAGGACTGTCTTTCCCCACCTCGACAGAGGCCCCGCTTGACATCCCATTGCCACTAGAAGGCCACTTTGCTCGTTCGGCATACTACCAAAGCCAACCTGGTGCCCTTCAGATGTGTTGGACTGCAACTCCCATCATTCCCAGCCAACATGGTCAATGGAAGCTTGATCAAGACCATTTTGTTCTGCCATGTTTCTGGGTTAGTTTGATCCTTTTCTCCCTCTGTGATTTTATGTTATTGATTCTTGTTGTAACTGCTGGTTTGGTGTTTGGAGATATATAAAAAATGGATTTTTAATGGATTGTTATACGTCACCTTGGGATATACATATTTTAATAAAATACATGATTAAATAAGTTTGTTTCGTTTTATGCTATAGTTTTCACTAAGAAAACACACAATATTTTAAATTAATTATTTTTCATGATACTCCAATTGTCAACTTTATGTACATGTACAAATGCTTTCTTGTGGCAATTTAATATGCTTTTTTTATTTTTCTTCCATAATTCTCCTGAAAAAGAATGTCAATTTGAAAATATTGGGATTTTTAATGAGATTTTTAAAACATTTATTCCATAAATTAAGATCTCATCTACTCTGCCTACAGCTTTTGCCCTCTAATTTTACCCTCTAGATGACAGGTTTCCTTGAAATGTACTATTTTGTTTAACATAATAAAAAAAAAAATCCCTTCCCAGCAACATCTTTTGGAAGAAATGTTCAGCTAATCTTTAAAAAAAAATTAAGTATGAGATGTAAGTAAGGTAGAGAATATGCAGCTCCAGACTTGTGAAGTTTGTTCTAAAGTGATACATCATTAAACACAAGATCTCAAAATAGGCTATGTTAAAATGCAATTAGCCACATATACAGAAACAGCCAGCAACGCCAACAACAAAGGGAGGATAGGGCTGGATGTGCCTGATCTTGTCTGATCTTGGAAGCTAAGCAAGGTCAGCCCTGGTTAATACTTGGATGGGAAAGCACCTGACAATCAGGTTTCCTGTACTCAATGGTTTTGTAGGCCCCCTCCAACCCTATGATTCTATGAAACGCCAACAACAATTCGTAATTGTTTATCTGTATATAGACTTTCCTAATCTTCCTCCAAGTGCTTTCATCGTTCTGCTAATTAGGAGGTGCTAATCAACAAGAGCAAAGTCCAACAACAATAAGTGGGTTAAAAATACTTGAGTGGCATAAACAGATGGTTCTGATATTATGTTAGTGGCTTATGTTTCCACTGCTTCCCCACCTCCCCATGGGATAAATATATATTAAAAACGAACTGTATCCCAAAAGAGGAAACTGGCTGCGAATATATACGCATCAGTTTGCCTCCAAGGCAGCCACATGCCAGCACCATTTCCACCCAAATAGGTTTGCATTGGAGTGCCCTTCCAGTGACGTCATGGAAATAGATTTCCCTCAAAGTTTCTATGGCCTTGACGAAGCATGAAAGATCAACTGAGCAGCAAACAGATTCAAGGCAAGCAAGCATGCGTGAAAAGTAGGACACTGATCTCAATTTTTTTAAAGATTCAAGCCAAGAGCTGTAGGGTGGATTTTTAATTTTAACACACACCACCTCCCTTATTCATCGCAGGAGCAGTCTGAGTTCTATCTCCTCATACTAAAACCACTTTCACAGTTATCAGTACCTCCATCCTGAGTAGCAGACTGGGCTCTGACTCCAACTAGGCACCAGCCAGATCCTCTGGATAAATAGCACCAGAAGGAGAGGTGCTGGAAACAGAGCAAGGCCTGAGCCAGAGCCCAAGGCTATTGGATCAGGGGGCCTTGAGCCTGGGACTTTCACCAAGCCTCAACCCTTACCAACCATGAACTGACCCCCTCCACATCAGGGTCTCTAAGACCCCAATGTCACCCTGTCAGCACAAGCAACATACCTAGAGGGAATTATCAGAGGAGTCTTCTTAGGTTCTAAGCCAGAAGCATGCCCATTTAAGGCCTTCCACTCCACAAGTTGGGTCATCTAGCCCTGGAGGCATGAAAGGCTTTAGTCCAGTTCTAGACTCTGTTCGAACAAGCTGCTCTCCATGGTGCTGCAATTATTGGCTTCGCTTGTTCCATGGTGGCCTGTGGGCTTCTTGTCAAGAGCTGTTCAGCCAATGGGGCTTTCCCACCTCTTCCTTCCTTTTACAGCCCCTTTAGCCCCTGAAGAGCCTCTCCTTAGGATGTTCAGGAAAGACATAAGATGTGGCACAGGGGTGGCAGTGGGAGGGGGGAAATCCGTGAAGATCAGATAGAGGCAATTTGCATAAGCGGAGCTCTGCTCATACAAGGTGCTGACACATGATTTTTGCCAACTCTCCTCTTTCACTGCACATCCCACATTTTTCCAGAAGTTCCCTGACTATCAGGAGGTGCTTTTCAGGGCATGCAGAAAAGGAAAGAGGGGATGGGAAAGCCCTCTGAGCCAGCTTTCACTCGTGCAAACCTTAATTTTACGAAAGCTCATTTTACCCCATCTGGTATACCATTACAGAACATGAGTAAACCAAATGAAGAGGAATGTAAAATTTTCTATTTGAAAAAAAATACTCATTATTACATTTATATCATGCCTCTTTTCCTCTTGTAAGAAACCCAAGGTGGTTTACATGGCCCACCTCCTCTTCTATTTTATCCTCAGAACAACCCTGTGAAGTAGGTTAGTCTGAGAGTCAGTGACTGGCCCAAAGTCACCCAAGTGAACTTCGTGGCTGAGTGGAAACTAGCACCCAGATCTCCTGAGTCACCAGTATAACACTATAACTGAGGGGTTGGCAACGCAGTGCCCGCAGGCACTCTAGCACCCGCCAGGACTCCAAACAGCATCCACCAAGACCCCCTTGCACTCCCGACTCATGCACCTTCCCCAAGCTGATCTGCTGACTTCCTGTCCCCTCCTTCGGGCTTCAATGACACAGAGGTGACATAGACATTGTGGGGGGGGGACGTGGTTGGAGCCTGGGGAAGGTGTGTGTGTGTGTGTGTGTGTGTGTGTGAGAGAGAGAGAGAGAGAGAGAGAGAGAGAGAGAGGAAGGAAGGAAGGAAGGAAGGAAGGAAGGAAGGAAGGCAGGCAGGCAGGCAGGCAGGCAGGCAGGCAGGCAGGCAGGCAGGCAGGCAAGCAAGCATGCAAGCAAGCAAGCAAGCAGAAGAGATTCCAAGAGGGGGTGAGCAAAAATACAGGGATTCCAGGCAGGGCATGGTGGGTGAATATAGAGAGATTCCAGATTGGGAGAGGGGCAAAAATAGAGATTCCAGGTTGGGGTGGTGGTTAAAATAGAAATATTTCAGGTGTGGGGTGGGCAAAAATAGATTTCAGGTCAGGGGTGGGCGGAAATCAAGAGATTCCAGGCCAGGGAGTGGACAAAAGTAAGAGAAATTCCAGGCCGGGTCTGTGTGAAAAGGTCAGGTGTGGGCAGAAAAAGCAAAAATAGATTCGGATGGGGGGGGGGGCAAGATGAGAGAAAATCCCTCCTCCCAAATTAAAAATGTGCCTGTGGGACCAAAAAACCCTTACAAATATACCCTCAGGATCAAAAAGGTTGCCTATCCCTGATTCTAACTACTATACCACACTGGCTATCTGACTGCTCTGATCCACATATGGTGCTCTAAATGACCAAGGATTTTGCCATTCACATCCAGTCTTGGGGGTGCTTTCCCTGTGTCCTGATCCTGAAGTGAATGGGGAAGGCACTATTTGTGTGTAGATCTGTGTGCACACTGTACGTACCTGGGCCCTGGACTATCGGGTTTCATGTAATTTGTACAAAACACCTCACATTGTCAAATTTAAAATAAGCCACAAATACATATTTTTATAAGGAAAAAAACTGCATGCTTTTTTGTATCAACTGAGGGATGCAGCTTTAAAAAAGGCCATTATTCATGTTTAGATTCAAAAGCAGATGTTGAGTTTCTTGAAATGTGAACATTAATCTGTCAGTTCTTCAGTGCCTTATCTGAAAATTGCAGCTAGCAAGTCCCTGCCTCAGTGGGATTTGTGAGAATAAGTTGGAGAACAATTTTCAGCACTATTCATATCATGACTTCAAGCGAAACATATTCCAGGAGAGCAGTAAAACATAGCTTTCTGTTCTAGAGTGATTTATATATGCAACTGAGACACATCTTTAGCTCATGTTGTTATAGTATCTGAGTGTTTCATATTATTTAATGTGCTTGTCTCTACACGATCTGTTACTGACAGCCAATATAACTGGTGGTTAACAGAGCAATCCTACTCAGACGCAAGTCCCATTGAATTTAGTGGGACTTACTCCCAGGTAAGCATGTACAGGATTGCAGCCTAATGCACTCAATTTTATATCTTAAGCGGTGATATATTTCAGCCTGAGGCCAGAACTAGCCATTTCGACACACACATTTGATGCTGTTCTTGAAAGCAACACATCTCCTTCTCCTCTGATAACATCTAGTATAGCCTTCCCCAATCTGGTGTCCTTCAGATGTTTTGGACTTCATCTCCCATCAGCCCCAGCCAGCAAGGCCAATGGTCAGGAATGCTGGGAGTTGTAGTCCAAAACATCTGGAGGGTGCCAGGTTGGGGAAGGCTGATCTAATATTATACAAAAATCATGATGTGACATAGCCATGTTGCAGCTTTCCCCACCTCTATGAACAGCAGCCAATGAGGTGGAGTGGGGGTGGCGCTCTGCCTTTTCCCGAACTGTTCATTTCTGGCCTTACATCGCCTACACATTAGTCACTTGCCTGAAGTACCTCACAGTAAAGACAAGACAAAGTGGTCAGGTGTGGTGTCATCCCATAACATTCCCTCTCATATTTTGTAGGAATGCTTATGGAATCCTTGTCTGTCACATTCCTCTGCTTTACCAGAATACAACCAACTAATGTAGGAATCCATCATTTTTCTGGAAGTGTATTGGGGAAGGAATGTGGAAAATGTGGCAAGAAAGAAAATTAAATTAATTAAAGAAAATTAAAACATGACTTTAAAAAACTATCTTGGGTAGGTGTCAGCAATCAAAGATAGTTTTGGGGTTTGTTTTTTAACTCAAGGAAGCCTGGCAGGGACCATTTCTTTTTCCTTTGTTTCCTTCTGACAAATATGAAATTGTATTGCTGGATCTCTCTCTCTCTCTCCCCCTCTCTCTCTCTCTCCAGTAAACTGCATACTTTAAAAAAACGCTTTCTAAAACGGCATTCCAGATGAGTTTTTACATTTTAAACCAGAAGTGGGCAACTTGTGGCCATCCAGATGTTTTGGTCTACAACTCCCATCAGCCCTAGCCAGCATAGCTAATGGTAAGGGATCATGGGCATTATAGGCCAAAACATCTGGAGACCAGAAGTTGCCCGCCCGTACTTCAGATTAAAGAAAATTCTTCTCAGATTTATTTATTTTTATTTGTGAGACCTGGGGTTTGGGTTTTTTTTCTATTTGTCACAGAAGCATAATTGCAATTCTGTAAAACAGTCTTATAATTTTTTTCAGGAAATGATTGAGACTTTTTGCTTTTATCTTAAACAACTGTTAAAAATAATTACAAAAATATTAAACCAAAAATAATTCAATCATGTCAGCCATACAGCTTAGCTAATTTGTTTTCACCAAAAGGATAAAGGGGGGGGATGAGTTTAGTGGTCATATTTGGACTATTATGGTTAAAATCCAATGTTCTGCTAGTGGAAGTCCATAAAATGAAAGATTGCCATTCAATATGTTTAGTCTGTTCCTCTCCTCCTCTTTTCACAGGCTGCTTCTCCAGCTCTGACATGAGACTGTTATAATAGACATTTCCTGCAGGAGTAGCTAGCTGGCTTCTCTCCCGTTAAAATATGTACCACCACACAGGTTATTGATTCAAGGAAATAAATCTCTGCAGGAGCAAATATTGACTTTTGTTATGAAAATGGAAGTGAATAATTAACTGAACATTGATTTTGGAAAGGAATGAGAAAGGATATGGTTTTTTTTTTAAACCCATTCTTTTAAAGAGGGTAACATTTCAGTCTAGAAAAGAACAGTTTAGAAAAGTAGTCAACTAAAGATGACAAATCTCTGGTTGCACAGAAGAGGATGTTGTTGCCAAGTGACTTAAAGGTCTAGATTCCGCACGTGTGTATTACAAATCGCCTGTTCCCTGACAATGACCATGTTGGTGTTTTATTTCCATTAACTATTACATATCATAAACACTATGCTTCCTGACGATGGCTAACCATCAAGCCCAGGATTTGCAGGGCCAGTAACAAGGGCATGAGGTGAATGCCAGGAGATCAACCCATACTTGCCTGTACATGCATATGCATGAAGGCTGGCTAATTAATTATTATGTGGTGATGGCAAACCCATGGTTGCCACCAAGTTGAGTGTATACTCATGAAGGAGCCAAGCCAATTTCAGCTCGGTGGAGGGTTATACCTGTATTATACATGAATGTGCAAATACAGTGCATTCGCTGCACTTATATATTTGTGTGTATATGGAAAACACTGTACAGGAGCACCTTAAAAATGTAATTTTTGATGGGACCCTAAGAGATAGGAGGATCACTCTATTCAGCCTCGCACTGGTCAGTCAAGCTGATGAGTTTGATACACTTAGAATTAATTCAACAATTAACAATAAAACACCACCACCACGTTTTTAGCTCCTGCGATTTGTATATCTTACTGTGTTGTTACTGTGATTTTGTATCTTTAGACTGACTTACATTTCAAATACTTTGTTGTTGGATTTCTAATTTTTTAATGTATAATTGTTGTATGACAAATACAGAACTCTCTCTCTCTCTGTGCACCTGAACATTTACTAAGCACTCTACACAGAGTAAATACAAGACAGTCTGTGCCCACAGGCATACAATCTAAAAGACACAACATGAAAAGGGAAGGAAGAGGAAAACAGGCAAGGAGGCACCAGGTCTTAAAGTTACACAATAATTTTTGAAAGCAAGCCTATGGTTCCTGGGAGAGCATCCCAGGGACCATTGGATATGTTGAAGTTCTCCTCTCAAGGCTGTAGACGTTGCTACAGCCTCAGGAGGGGGAATCTGACAGCAGAATGTTCCCCCTCTCCCTCACAGCTGCTGTAGAAAGCACCATGGTAGCTGCTCTTCCAAGGTTGCAACAGCAACCTCGGAAGACCTCAGAGAGGTAAAAAAAAAGGGGGCAGGGTGGGAGCTCTGACCTGCCTCCTTCCAGAAATGAGCATTTCCACTTGTTTGGGGGCTTCCTCTAGGAAGCACTAAATCTCCCTTGAGTAAGCAGTGCATCCTGCTTGTGCAATGGAGCGGCGGAACACACTGCTTGCAGAAGGGAACTGGCGGGGCAGAAGGGAATCAGCAGGGGGGTAAGTGCCCCACTGGATTCTGCCCCTTACGTCATTCTCATAACAACCAGCTTAGATGGAAACATTTCAGGGAGAGAAAGTGTTAAATGGCAGCTGGTTTCTCAGCAAAGCCAATGGAATGAGACCCACTGTCTCATCTCTCCCTCTGCCACAGCCAGATGGAACAGCTTGCACGAACGTCACTTGATGATTCTTATCTGAACATATGAAATGTCTCCACTAAAAATCATTGTGTCTTCTGTGATGGGAGTGATATGAAACCTCTGACAGTTTTGTCTGAACTGTGACAGCTGTTTTACACACTGGTCTTATCACTTGAAGCTGCCAAATCAGGAGGTTGCTGGTAATGTGGCCCTGCAGATATGCAAAGCCCTACCCTTTCCCAAACAGACTTGTCCTCAAACAGATAAATCCCCTCTGAAATACAGTAGGAAGCAGACTAGTTCATGGATATTCATGTCTTCAATATGTAGCCAGGTGAGAGGCATACTGGCATATTTCTAGCTCTTCATACTCATGGCCAGTCTGGCCTTACTACACGAGTGTCCTAAACTGCAACACTTAGTGCATTTTCTACCAATTCAGAAGTATTGCATTCATTCACATCTATCTATCTATCTATCCATCCATCCATCCATCCATCCATCCATCCATCCATCTATAAACTCCAACACCCTCAAAATCAAAGGGCTGGAATCAAGCTAGTGGAAGGGGGCTGGTGGAAGCTGCCTTCCCTGCCCCATCCTTCCCTGGCAGTCCCTCAAAAGACCTCTCCTGAGGGTCAAGGGACCCTACTGAATGGGGTGAGCTGTGGGGAAAAGGCGGATCCCTGAAAATTCAGTGTAGGCAACTTCTGTGAACAGATTCCCCACTTCTGGAGTTTGCCTCCCCCTCATTTTCAGGGCTGAAGCCCTTACCCCTCAGTGCCCCCCCCCCAATTCAGCACAGCTCAGGAGAAGTCTTTTGGGCAGGCTGCTGAGGCAGAAGGAGACAAGAAAATCTGAACATAAGAAGAGCCATGCTGGATCAGACCAAGGATCAATCTAGTCCAGCATTCTGTTCACACAGTGGCCAACCAGCTGTTGACCGGGAACCCACAAGCAAGGCATGAGTGCAACAGCACCCTCCCACTCATGTTCCCCAGTATCTGGTGTACATAGGCTCACTGCCTCTGGTACTGGAGGTAGCACATAGCCACCAAGACTAGTAGCCATTGATAGCATTTTCCTCTAGGAATTTGTCCAATGCCCTTTAAAAGCCATCCAAATTGGTGACCATCACTACAGCCTCTGGTAGCGAATTCCATAGTTTAACTATGCGCTGTCTGAAGCAGTACGTGCTTTTATCTGTCCTGAATCTCCCACCAATCAGCTTCATAGGATGACCCCTCTTATATGGCAAGAGGGAGAAAAATGTCTCCCTATCCACATTCTCCACACCATGCATAATTTTGTACATCTCTATCATGTCTCCCCTTACCTACCCTTTTTCCAAGCTAAACAATCCCAGCTGTTGTAGCCTTCTCTCATAGGGGAGATGCTCCAGCCCCTTGATCATTTTAGTTGGCCTTTTCTGCACTTTTTCCAGCTCTACAATATCTTTTTTGAGGTGAGGTGACCAGAACTGTACACAGTATGCCAAGTGGGGCCGCACCATAGATTTGTATAGGCGCACTATGATAGTGGCAGTTTTATTCTCAATTCCTTTTCTAATTATGCCCAACATGGAGCTTGCCAACTTTAGAGCGGCTGCACACTGGGTGAACATCTTAATTGAGCTGTCCACCACCAAGATCTCTTTCCTGGTCAGTCACTGATAGCTCAGATCCCATCAGGGTATACCTGAAGTTGGGATTTTTTGGCTCAACGTGCATTATTTTACATTTGCTTACGTTGAACTGCATTTGCCATTTAGATGCCCATTCTCCCAGTTTGGAAAGATCTTTTTGGAGCTCTTCACAATCTCTTTTTGTTTAAACCACCCTAAATAATTTGGTGTCATCTGCAAACTTGGCCACTTCACTGCTCACTCCTAATTCCGGATCATTTATGAACAAGTTGAAAAGCATTGGTCCTAATACAGAGCCCTGTGGGACCCCACTATTTACTTCCCTCCACTGGGAGAATTTACCAATTATTCCTACTCTCTGCTTTCTGTTCTTTAACCAGTTACTGAACCATAAGAGGACCTGTCCTCTTATTCCATGACTGCTGAGTTTGCTCAGGAGTCTTTGGTGAGGGACTCTGTCAAAAGCCTTTTGGAAGCCCAAGTAAACATTGGCTACCGGATCATCCTGTCTACATGTCTGTTGACACTCTCAAAGAACTCTGAAAGGTTAGTGAGACAGGACTTACCTTTGCAGAAGCCATGTTGATTCTTTTTCAGCAGGGCTTGTCCTTCTATATGCTTATTAATTTTATCTTTAATAATGGCGTCAACCAATTTACCTGGAACAGACATTAAGCTAACAGACCTGTAATTTCCTGGATCCCCCTGGATCCCTTTTTGATCACTGGTGTTACACTGGCCATCTCCCAGTCCTCTGGTATAGAGGCTGATCTTAGGGACATATTGCATTTTTTGATTAGAAGATCAGCAATTTCATACTTGAGTTCTTTGAGAACTCTAGGATGGATACCATCTGGGCCCAGTAATTTATTTGCTTTCAGTTTATCAATAAGGTTGAGAACTTCATCTTTTGTAACCACTATTTGCTTCAGTTTCTCAAACTCCCTTCCTGAAAACATCAGTTCAGGCACAGGTATCTGTCCTATATCTTCTGTGGTGAGGATGGATGAAAAGAATAAATTCAGCTTCTCTGCAATCTCCTTCTCCTCCTTCAGTACTCCTTTCACTCCATTGTCATCGTAGCTGGTTTTCTGCTTCTCTTATATTTAAAGAATTCTTTATTGTTGGCCTTGATGTTAGCAAAATGCTCTTCAAATGGCTTTTTTGTATCACCTTTGTGCAAGCTTGTGCTCCCTTTTGTTTTCCTCACTTGGGTAACACTTCCATTTTCTGAAGGAAGCTTTCTTTTCTCTAATAGCTCCCTCAACACTGCTTGTTAACCATGCCGGTGACCCCTTGGACTTGGTGCCAGCTTTCCTAACCTGTGGTATGCATTTTAGCTGGGCTTCTATTATTGTGGTTTTGAGTAATCTCCAAACATTCTGAAAGGATTTAATCCTCTTGCCTCCCACTTATTTATTTATTTATTTATTTATTAAATTTATTAATCGCCCATCTGACTGGTCACCCAGCCACTCTGGGCGATGTACAACCCACCATAAACAATTTAAAACAATAAAGTTTTACCATAATTTTTTTTAAAAAAAAAAATACCCTAACCCACCCAAAATGCCTGCCTGAACAACCACGTTTTTAATGCACGACGGAAGCTCATTAAAGAGGGGGCATGACGGAGTTCCCTAGGGAGGGAGTTCCACAGAGTGGGGGCCACCACAGAGAAGGCCCTCTCCCTCGTCCCCACCAGTCTAGCTGTCCTGGCTGATGGGACAGAGAGAAGGCCATTCGAGGCTGATCTTGTTAAGCGGCCTGTCTGGTGTTGCTGGAGGCGCTCCTTAAGATAGGCTGGGCCGGAACCATATAGGGTTTTAACTTTTAACTTCCTTATCACCAGTTCCCTCATTTTAGAGAAATTTCCTCTTTTGAAATCAAATGTGACTCTGTTGGACTTCCTGGAAAATTATTAAATCTGTTAGCACTGTGATCACTGTTTCCAACTGGTTCAACAACACTTACATCTCATTCTAAATCCTGGGCGACACCATTTAGGATTAAATCCAAGCTCACCTCCCTTCTGGTTGGTTCCATGACCAACTGTTCTGGGGTACAATTGTTTAGGGCATTGAGAAACTTAACCTCTGTGTCGTGGCTGGAACATGCATTTATCCAATCAATGTAGGGATAATTGAAGTTGCCCATTATTACACTTCTTTGTTTTGAGGCCTCCCTGATCTGCTTCTGCCAGCCCTTCCCAGCACACTTTCCTGTTGATCCAACTCAGTGTACACATTCTACAGGAGCTACAGAGCATCCCTTTAATTTAGAGAAACTCAAAAATGTCAAGGAAAAACTTCCTTTCTATGGAATCTCACAGGAAACAAACTGAGAACTTAGCCTTTTCTTTTTAAAATGAAAGCTCACTGCGTTTTAGAACAGTTATTTCATTCATTTCATTTATTATATTTCTATATCACCCTATAGCTGAAGCTCTCTGGGTGGTTCACAAAAATTATAGAAATTTATAGAGCTTCGTTCACTTTCTAACCAGTCCAGAAAAAAACACCTATGTAAAGTTTGCAAAGGAATTGTTAAAAAAAAAAAAAAGTGCAAGGAAGTATTCCAGCTTTTGCATCCCTGTGCTGCACTACGGTCTGCATAAAATATCCATTAAGGACATTAGCAAAGCACAAGAAACACTTCAGCAGAATTGGATTGTGTATGATTGAAGGAGGAGTCAAAAATTATCAATCTCCACCACCTTGAAAAGTCAACAGAGGAATAAAAAAAGAAGAAGAAAGAAACCCACAAAGCTGTTTTTCCTGTGTGCCTGACCTTGAGGAACCCCCACCAAACTCAATATCCTCAATCTGAACTTCAGTTCCACCTCATTAAATTTTATACCTCTGCACTTTAGCTGTAACTACTATTGGCTGAAATAAGAGTTGCATCCATCCGTCACCGTCTTGAGGGCTAAAAGGTCTTCTCTCAATCTTTGGCAGGTTTTGAACAATCAGACATTTTACCCAACAGAAGCACTGTGTGTGCTGAATTTCACCCATCTGTTTGGCAACCATATTTGGTATTACATACACAGATATCTTGGCAGGGGGCTGATTGGTTGGGAAAGATCCACATAATTGGCCCTGTCCACAAGGTTGTGCTATTCTCTCTCTCTCTCTCTCTCTCTCTCTCACACACACACACACACACACAGCAATCATGAGGGATAGCACAGTGGGGAAGGTGTGCATGGCGGTGGCTTTGACAAGAGGAATAAAGATACAGAGAGCTTCAAATGTAGCAGGGCTACTTAGTATGGATGGTGAATAAAGGAGGAGCTGATGCTGAAAAGTTCAGGACCTCATAAAGCAGGGGTGCAGAACCACAGATTCATGGACCAAATTCAGCCCTCCTGGGATCCCAGGCTGGCCCCTGGGGTTCCTCAGGTGCCCATGCAAGGTTGAGATACCTCTCTTAAAGCTCTTCTAAGGCTTAATTACTAGCAGATTGCTGGATGATTTGCACTACATTGGCTAGGGTTCCTGATTCCCAATCCCTGATTTGTAATAACGCAGCCTTCCCCAAACTGGTGCCTTCCAGATGTTTTAGACTACAACTCCCACCATCCCTGACCATTGGCTATGCTGGCTGAGGCTGATGGGAGTTGAAGTTCAGCAACATCTGGAGGGTCTCGGTTCCCCAGACCTGACATAAAAGATTTTAAAACATCACTAAAAAGAGCAGAGGGCTTATGTAGGATCTCTCTCATCTGGATTGGACAGCTTTCCCATACTTGATCAGACCAGCTCAGGAATTGCACAACTCCCTTGTTCTTAAGGCTTGGAAGCTTCTGTGAACTCTTCTCTGTATGCCAACAGGCAGGGATTCTACAGCTTCTTGAGCCTTAAAATCACCCTTTGAGGGCTTTTGTACAGATCTGTCTGATCTCTGATTAGTTTTGGGGGGCAGGGGGGAGTAAAGGTCATTTTGTGAGGCCACTGAAAATTATAAGACAATCTGTGCTTCCAGACGGAGGGTTCCTAGTGCTATAAACCAAAATGCATTGTACACCTATTTTGTCTTTTCCTCTTTAATGGATTCTTTTGGTAAAAAAAAAGATGGAAGAAGTAGCGGGGAAAATATGGGAGGATTATAAACAGAAATGTCATTTGGACACCCCACCCGCAGTAAGATTCCATGTTCAAGGCAGGACGATTGCAGGATAAAAGCCTCATCTGGAAGTATCCAGAATAATAAGGTGCAGCCTACATTAAGTGCTAGGAGATCAATTAGTGGGTGTTGAAGATGAGTTTTTGCCATTTTCAGATTTGCGAGAAAAATTTGAGTTGCCCGCTACAGCTGAATGGCAGTATTTGCAGTTGCAATATGTGTTAGAATCTAGATTCAATCCAGCTGCTTTCAGTGCTTTGGAGTCCCCTTTGCTATTGGAAACACTTATTGAAGCTGACCAGGTACATGGACCCACGATTCATGTTTATAAATATTATCAGCAAATAAGCATGATACACAGGGTATTCAGCAGGAATGGAAGAGGGAATTGGGACTGTCCTATTTTGCCTTATCAATGGACTGCTGTCTTAGCATCTTTATCTGATGTGTCTACAGACCTCTGGTTATGCCTTACCCAGCAAAAACATTTGTTTTGGGTTTACTGGACACCAAATGTCTTTTTAATAAAGGCTTGTCTAAATCAGCTAATTGTTGGAGGTGTGATACAGCTAATGCTTCTTTTATTCATATGTTTTGGAAATGCCCAATAGCGGCCTCCTTTTGGGTGGAAGTTATCATATGGATAAATTTTCTACTGGAAAGCTCTTTCATATTTTCTGACGTACATGTTCTTTTGAATTATTTACCTGCTTTTTGGAAACTAACACATGGTCAGCGTAAATGGATTTTTCACGCCCTCTTGACTGCTAAAAGACTGGTATTACAACACTGGAAGGATAAAAGCTCATCGCCTATAATGCAATGGATTGAAGATCTAACTACACTAGCAACATTTGAAAGAGTGGCATACAGGCGTCACTTGCAATTGGACATATTTGGTCTGCTTTTACTAAAGTTTATGTATAATCCATTCCTTCTTTATTCTTTTCTTTTCTATGTTTAGAATATTGTAAAATTTGAACTGGGGCCTTTAACGCATGTAGCTATACCTGCAAATATCTTTTGGGCTTGTTTATCTTTTCTTTTGTTGAAATCCACAATCAAAAATTTGGGGAAAGAATTCCTAGGAGAGCGCTCTGAGAAAAGAAGTGAGATTTTTTTCCCAAAAGTTCTCTGAGAAAATGTGTATGTACTGAGCCAATTTTGAATTAAGCCAAGGAGGGTTTGCTGATCGCCAAAGACATTACTGTAATATAATATAATATAATATAATATAATATAATAATGAATAATAACAACAGCAAGGTGGTTTTAAAACTGAAGAGCAGTATGTCTCTTTCAGCAACAGGATCAGCTGCTGCAACAGCCGCAAGTGACATTCCAGCTACTCTCAGGGTTCTTTTCTGCATTACATTCCCCTTCCTGGAATCCTAGGCACTGAATTGGAAATGAACTTGTCTCAAGTTGAGACTGCAAAAAAGGGGGTGGGGAGAAAGGTAGCATTTCATAGAACAATAACATTCACACAACTATATTTAACTGAGGAACAAATGAAGAGGACGAGAAAGTTGTGAAATTGCTACCTTACTGTTGAAAACAAACAAATGCAAACACTGATGTGATTTGTGCAATAATTTTGATGATGCTGTTTTAACACAAAAGTCAGGCTTTCACTGTTAAACAAACTCGGTTGATAGTAGAAAAGAGAGACTTTGGTGCTCTACATGACATCTCAGAAACTATGCAAGTGGGATTACCTTTCGATCTTCTTTAAAGAGTTCTGCAGCTGTTGTGAAATGTGGGATGGAGTTTTTACAGTGCGGGCACCCTGTGGGTCAAGAGAGAAACAACATTGATTATCAGATTAGTTTAAAGTGAGTGCTACGCCACTAAGAGCCTGTTCAGTTATTCAGACCAGTTACACATGGGAGGGAGCGTGTTGGGGCTTTGGGGGTGTGCACAACTGATCCCACATGAGTGACATCACATGTGGGTCAGGTGTTCATGCATACAAACGTATGGATGTTCTTACAATATCCAGAATGGGTGGAAGGATCATGAATAGCAGGGAAATCTGTACAAATGCCCAGCTTGCATGTGACATCATTTGCATGGGCCCAGCATACACACACCTGAAACCCTGGCCTGCTTTCCACTACATAAAGGATATTACTATCACCCATGCTAAAGTCTGAACCAGACCCAAAACACAAACCAAGAAGTGAGCTGATGATGCCTGTGCAATCTTCTTACTTCCATTTTAATGCCTTGGGCTGGAG
This sequence comes from Heloderma suspectum, assembly GCF_057233095.1. Classification (NCBI taxonomy): domain Eukaryota; kingdom Metazoa; phylum Chordata; class Lepidosauria; order Squamata; family Helodermatidae; genus Heloderma; species Heloderma suspectum. The sequence goes on along the minus strand of NC_139458.1, from coordinate 153,829,984 downwards.
GCAACTGCACTGTCCTACTGTACTCGCCTAATTTTCCTATGTGCTGGGGTTTATGACAAGCAGTCTCTAGTTCTTCCACATAGTCATCAAACTTTAGGGTTTTTTTTTAAATCACAGCTATCCTGAATTTGGAGAGTCACAAATTGGCAACCATATCACAGAGCCAAAGGATACCACACAAGGAATGTCAGATTCTATTTGGGTTATTTAGAAAATGCTGAACATGGAAACAAAAAGAGGAAACTACAGCTACTGCCAAGACCTCTTGGTAAAACAAAAAGTTGAGAAAGCTGAACAGTGCTTCTTCCCCTTATACTATTATGTAATTACTGCCTTGATGTATCAGATCAAGTATCTATCTAGTCTAGCCTTCTTTCAACAGTTTGATGCCACTGGAATCAGGTCATGAAACAGGCCATTCCCTATTCCCAGCATCCTGTTCTCAAATACATACTTTCCCATTGGCAGCGGCATCTACGTACGGCCAGTATCAAAGGTAGGCATGGTCAGGCACTTGCCAAGGGCCCACACCCTAACAGGGGCCACTGACAAAAGCCTCCTGGGGTTTCACCTCCTACTCATCATTGCAACCTGCTTGTTCACTCACCGCCTGCTCTGGCCCTCATAATGATGGTAGTGAGAAGGAGGAGCGGTAGATGCCATTGCCTACTAGCTCACTGGCTCTCTGCCTGCCAAGCAAGCAAATCATAGCAATCATGAGGAAGAAGATGAGGAGCAATAGCTCTGGTGACAACAGCAGTGAAATGGTAGAGTCATTGAGAGAAGAGGCCCATTGAGGGCCCTCAGAAACCTGGGCCTGGTGCTACATCTGCTGCTCCTCCTTCAACCACCACTGTTGTGTGGGCCAGGTGAACAAGTGGGTTGCTACTGTGAAGAGGAGAAGCAACTCCAGGGGGCTCTTGTCAGTGGGCCTCTGCTGGGTGTGGACCCTCAGCAGGTGTCAGACCATGCCTACCCCTGACACTGGCCCTGGGATCATCCTTCCCAAATTCTCTTTTGGATTCTCCCATGGAATTTCTCCCTAACTAGAAGAGACGTGACTGCTTAAGCATCTACCAGATGCATACAATTTTAGGACAAGATTGATATATGCTTAACCTAACAGCCATGTGCCAAAATTGTTATATGGCCAAGAAATATAGGACAGTTCCTCATCTCCACTGCTTCTCCTTCCCTGATGAGGTTCCCTTCACTGCTACAGTATCTCCCAGTCTGCTATTCTAAAAGCCCCCTCCCCCAAGTTCCTTGCTTCTACCAGCTAAACTACACAAGTTCTCTCACTTCACCAGCTTCACCTTCCTCCTAGCAGCCCTTGATCTCAGTGTGTGGGGGACAGGGGAGAAAAAATTCAGACTAGTACATATGCACACCACTATTTAATTCTGTTTCTATATATTCTCTTAAAAGAAGCCAGACTTGAACTAAGAGCTGCCTTTGTTTTCCCCCTATAATAAAATAACCTGGCATCCAACCAGGTGCCTGAAAGCTTACAGCAGCACAGTGTGAAATGTTTTTACTGCTGTTACCTGGACATTGTGCAACATGAGCAAATAGGTGGCACTCTTGCCTTCTTAGTCAGCATAGAACACAACAGGCCTGACCTTGGAATTATGCAGTCAATGATGGCTGTTTTATGAAGCAATCTGTGGCCTATATTGTCAGAGACTAGTTATGCTGGTTAGGGATCATGGGAGTTGAAGCCCAAAACATCTGTAGGGCACCAAGTTGGGGGAAGGCCACTTTAGCCTTTTTTCACATTCTCCTTATTTGTTTTACTAAGGACAGAACTCCTTGGATCATGTGAGTAACAGGAAAATAGCCACCTTTTCATTTTCAGGTGAGCCTCTATCCTTGCTTATATACTGGCATCTAATCAGCAGTACTTCTGAATTCTTGGGCAATAGGCCAGGAAGGGTTCTGTTAACATACAAATGGCCAGAAAGTTGCTCCACAGATTAGTTAAGGAAGAATAAAGTCTTTCTGCACATTAAATTATATGGCAGGGAAGTGGATGCACACATGATGGAGCCATTCTTTGAGTTATGTAGACTGAGGTGGTAGAAGTTGGGACTTCATAACACCTGCAATCTGAAGTGGAGGGCTGTAATCATCGTCCCCCTGCAATATAAACATGTACAGTCCCAAATTCTATCACCTCAATCTGCATAAAGAGTAGAATGGTCTCCTGATTTTCAGCGCATATCATGATCTGAAAAGGGAACTCACACATTCTTTAAGATCAGAAAGAGAGGCCCTTCTCATCTGCCCACCCATGAGAGCAGTTAGGTGGGTGACCATATGTGACAGGGCCTTCTCTGCTGTGGCCCCACACCTTGGAGCAAGTTGCCATCACAGGTCTGCCATGCTCTGTCATTGCAGGCTTTTAGGAAGGCCTTGAAAATGTATTATTTTACCATGGCTTTCTCTTGATATGATTGCTTTTGTTGCTGGTTTTATTATCTGCTTTTATCACTATTTTATTGTGTTTATATTTTTATCGCTTTTAATACTTTAATTGTTTTTATGTATTTTTATTGCTGGGAGGGCTTCTGCCCTGAAAGGCGGCCAAGAAAATTTTCAAACAAACAAACAAACAAATAAATATATTCTGTCTCAGGGTGATGCATGAGCTCTGCATGAAGATGGAGCCCAAGCATCTTCTCAACAGAGAGATGCACATGTTCTCCACGTCTGTATAAGATGACATGCAGCAAATCTAATTCAAAGGCCCCAGATCACACAGATTTAAGTGTTTACTAGCTCTGGTGCGGTAGGATAAAGTTAGTTCAGGCTAGTTAGTTCAGGCTAGTTAATAATGCTTCAGATTATTCATTTAGAAATAGCCTTAATGAGTTTTAACTATTCAATCCACAAAGTATAGTTGAAACAAATCAAACAGCAAGCATGGATACTAAGGAAGTATCCATTTTAAAGAAGCGCATTGCACGTTCATAACAATGTAATTGTTAGGATGCATAAGAAGGCACTGTTCATATGACTGACCATTGTCAACAACCAGATTTTCTGAATAACATTTTACTGAAAATTCAGTCCATAACTGTTACCAAGCAATGTGTGGAATTGCTCAATGACCCAACCATGTTTCCTTGCTATGTGCTTTGTACTGTGGCAATATTCTTACTTGTCACAGACTTTTCCAGAAGATGGCATTGATTCAAAATAACTATGAACAAAAATTCAGATAACTATAATTTGGCTCTGTTTTCCCAGGAGTAAAGCTAACACTTTTCAAAGGCTGCCTCTAAAATACAGAATTGATGACTAAGGCTGGAGACGTAGAATAGATTCTCAGACAGCTAGAAGTGGGATACTAGAGGCATCAAGGCACTTAATATATACACACATTTCTTTTATCCCATACGTAAAACAGGTATTGCAGATTTTTGAAACTCAAAACCTGTTTACCAGCAATAAGTGTAGGATGAGTATACACTATCATACCACCTTCAACTCCCTGAAAACACAACTTGTCTCCAGCCTCGCCTTCATACGCAACAGTAATTGTGTAGCCATTTGTGCCATGGCTTTCGTACCACACTGTTCCTTTCTATCTTGTGCACTACCTTGTGCTAATTTATTCAAGTGCAACGGTATATATGTTTACATCACACCTGCGTTTTTAGCCCTGAGTATCCTGCTCCTCCCGCTCCACACACACAGTTTGTTAGTGAGAATCCAAAGCGCTAACATGTGAGATTTTAGTACCACAGAATTTCCAAGCCCAATGGGCATTTATTTATTGAGCTTTGGACATTTCTTCAAACGGAGCAGATGTGAATCCTCTGCTGAATTCTCAAGGAGCTAAGAAGTCATCAGAAAAGATGTGGGAAGAAGCACATCGTATGGAACAGCAGAACTTCATCTGTTACAATTTATGATAGTTGCCAAGTGTAGGAAATGGGAAGAAACCCAACTCAGTCATTCATTCTATTTAAAGCACGGGCAGGCTCAGAAAGCATTAGGGATGAGATTTTCATTCCTACAGGAGGAAACCTGATTTTCATTATACCGTTCTCACACCCACTATAACTTTCTCTGTGTGTGTGTGTGCGTGTGTGTGTGTGTGTGAAATTACTACTTAAAAAATAGGAATACTCTACAAGCTTCTATATATCTTTCAAATATAGAAGTGTGGAGGCAATTTCATGGCAATTTTGGGGGGGGGGGAGAGTGAAAGGCTTGTGTGAGCAGCATAATGTAGAAGAAAGGGCCTCATGAAAGCCTGGCTTCCTAAGCAGGAATTACCAGTTTCAGAATGCATGTTGCCATTCATGAAGGCTGATCTATGATCTTCAATTACTTTTGTTGTTTATTCGGTCAGACTCCATTGCTTAACCATTCATGCAAGCAATTAAACACCAAAGGTAACATGTGAACTCAGTTCTTAGTCCACCAGGCAAGAAGTCTCAGAAGGGCCTCTCCAACTTTGTTTATAGGATTTTATGATTTTGTAACATTGAGATTCTTATGACATTGTAATTCCAAATTTAAACAGGAGCACATATGGAGAATCCACTTATCCTTGAGGTATAAACTAGTATGAAAGGGCACTGGATACTATGAAGATTTCCATAGTAGTTTCAAGGAGAGGCCATCTGCAATCCACTTGCATTTCTATGGCTGGTTTGCAATAAGCACTCAACAACTGGGTTTGATATAGCCAGGAGAAGCTGCCTCATTAAAACGACAGGTTTAAAATTTATAGGGAAGATGATTAATTACAGGCTGAAGGACAAATTTAAGAACTACAAATCTGGACTGTGGACTGTTTAACATAAGTATATAAAGGCACAGATGGTTTGCATATTTTAAGGAGGCCACGCAAAAATGTTAAAAGGAAAAGTACAAGAGTTTAAAAGAAGGCAAAAGGAAGAACCTTTTGAATCCAAGAAGACTCTCTGAACAGAAAACAGATGGGAATGAAAGAAACCTATGCTGTGTAAATTGCCAAGACAAAACAGACCAGGGAAAATCAGTAAGGAGGACCACCCTTCAAAGCTTACCATCCACCACAGCAGGTAGTATACAGTACTCAAATTGCAAGAATGACATTCCACTGTTGAGGTCCTACCCTGCTACAGTGATGCCCACAGCACGTGACAATGCTGTTGCACCATATGAACTGCCATTCCATGTTGTGATGCCAGCTCATTGTATGGTGTAGATGAGGCCAGGAGGTGAAATGAGCAGGGCCGTGCTTTTGCATCGATCCCATGCAGCAAAAAGCATCACACTTCACTACAGTTGGAGCTACAGCCAGATGCTCTCTTACACTCCCGTCTCACATGGCCCTAGGTTTTCTTGCAGAATTCTTTTTATTGTTTACTTGAACGTCCAAAGGGCTTTTTACAAAATCCCCTCTCGAAGACTCCTGAGCAAACTTAGCAGTCACAGAATAAGAGGATCGGTCACTGGTTAAAGAACAGAGAGTAGGGATACACAGACAATGTTCTTGCAATGGAGGGCTCTAAACAGGGATCTGCACTGGACCCAGTGCTTTTTAACTGGTTCATAAATGATCTGGAATTAGGAGTGAGCAGTGAGGTGGCGAAGTTTGCTGATGCTATCAAATTATTTAGGGTGGTTAAAACAAAAGGGAATTGCAAAGAGCTCCAAAAGGATCTCTCCAAACTAGGGGAATGGGCATTAAAATGGCAAATGCAGTACAATGTAAGCAAATGTAAAGAGATGCACGTTGGGGCCAAAAATCCCATACGCTGATGTGATCTGAGTTGGTGATGACCAGTCAAGAAAGAGATACCGGGGTTGTGGTGAATATCTTGATGAAAAAGTCAACCTAGCGTGCCGCTGCTGTGAGAATGGGAAATTCCATGTTGGGCATAATTAGAAATCTGGAACTGAAAATAAAACTGCCAACATTGTACTGCTCCTATAGAAATCTACACTGTGACCTCACTTAGAATAGTGCATACAGTTCTGGCCATCACACCTCAAAAAGTATACTGTAGAGCTGGAAAAGGCGCTGAAAAAGGCAACCAAAATGACCAAGAGGTTACAGCAGGTTTCCTATGAGAAAGGAATACATGTGGAACAACTTAGCTTTAAAAATAAGGTGAGTATGAGGAGACATGATAGAAGTGTACACAATTATGCATATTTGTATAGAGAAGGTAGAAAGGAAAACATTTTTCTCACCTTCCTATGAGACTAGAACTTGGAGTTATCCCATGAAGCTGAATAGTGGGCGATTCAGGACAGATAAAATGAGCTACTTCTTCACAGAGCACATAAACTATGGAATTCACTACCACAAGATGGCCACCAGCAGCTTTTAAAGTGGATTAGACACATCCATGGAGATAAGTCCATCAGTGGCTACTAGTCATGATGGCTATATATTACCTCCAGTATCAGAGGCAGTATGCCTTGGAGTATTAGTTGCCGGGAACACAAATAGGAAGGTGCTATTGCACTCAGGTCCTACTTGTGGGCTTCCCATGGGCAGCTGGGTTGGTCACTGTGTGAATAGAATGTTGGACTAGATAGGCCTTTGATCTGATTCTGCAGGGCTCTTATGTACTTTACTGCTGAATGTATAGCTGGAATAAACTACTGCTTTGATTGAGTAGGTTCAAATGTACCTTTTGTCATCTAGATTTCTTGTTTAGTATTCATGCTTGCTTTTTCAAACAGAGGTCATTTATTCCAACAATAACTTTGCGTTTTGTCCACACTACAGTGCAGCTGCTTCTAACCTGATGGGAGGTTTTAACACCATGCTACTTCTAGTCAGGTACTAGAAGTCAGGTACTAGTCAGGTACCCAACAGTAGTAGGAACACATCCAGCAATAATCTAGCAGTAAACTGCTACTACAAATGCATCCTCAGCTGCATGTTCTCCACGTAGTTCTATATATGGACTCTTTAGCACCACTTCCCGTGACAGAATGCTTACAAAGAAATCACTTCCATGAATGAACACACAAAAATGCCAAATGTAGACATTTGTGTGACATGGGGATTCTACAGCTGTACGGGGGGGCGGGATCTTCACGAGAACGGAATGAGGAGCGCGTTGGAATATTACCCAGATTTTCATGGAATTGGCTTTGGTCCATCAGGGACACACGAAGCAAGAAAAACCAAGTGTACGGCACCCTTAAAATCCGGTTTTCAGGGGTCACACAGTGCTTGAAAAGAACATACTTCCAGGTGGGGGGAGTAGAACTGAACGTCATTGGACTGGCAGGGGCTGCTCAACCAATGAGAGAGGCTTGTTTGCCGCCACCCCTATCCAGGCTCCCCCCTGTTACTACATTATTATGAATGGAGAGCAACTAATTCACAATTCTGAAGGTTCCCTTCTGCTACTATATTATCCCCCTCCACCTTTTCCTCAATTTCCACACTTTTGCCTTGAGAAGGCAAAAGGCTCCCCATCTAAAGGCTTCCCATGAAAGCAGCTCAGCCTCCACCCCATTCCAGCACTCTCCCAGGGAATGATTGCTTCCAACACCCCTTTCTACCCCCTGCTTCTCCTTCTCCCCGCTCAATGAGATGAGAAGCTCCCTTGAGCTCCAGAATGATGGCTACTGCGACTTTACATAACAACAAAGAAACTACAGGTCAAAGAGACACAGCATTGAGACAGTGATTTCAGAAAGAGCGCTTTAAGGCAAGTTACTAAAGTCAGCGTTTAACCCTTTAAACGCTTTAATGATTTACCATGGCTCTGTATGCACTGAGATCTGTTAAAGATTCACTGCAGGGGAGCGAGATTTATTTCTTACTTCTGAATAAACATGCACAGAAGGGGGTGTTGCTCTAGTTTGCTTTCCCTGTAGCTGGGCACAGCCAATCGTGGGTTCCTGCTGCTAAAAGCAGCACTAGTTAGCACTTAATGCTGGGTGAGCCCGGCCACATGCATGATTGGTGTATAAAAAAATTAATAAATTGGGGGGGGGGCGTCCTAGGTATGCAGAGTGGCTGATGCACTAAAGAAGATAAAAAGCAACTGCAATGACGGGCAAAGTGAAGCAAGGAGAAATATATACTAGAACTCCAGAGTGCCCAGCTGCAAAATGGCAGAAACCCTGGGGAAATACAGACGGGGGAAAACCCCTTGAAACACCCCTGGGCAGGGCTATCATGCCAAAGTAGGTGCGGAGGATAGGAGCACACAGCAAGAAAAGCGCGGAGAATCCGAATTAAAGGGAAAACCCCAGAGTATAAGTAGTCTAAAAAAATATGGATTTTCCACCACAAAGCCCGGGATGGCTTCAGTTTTGCTACGACGCCATCTGCCGCCAACGACCTCCAAACGCTCCCAATTCGCAGCAAATCGTCCGTGAGAACAACCCCTAGGTCACTGCATGTCCATGCAGTGTACATATGCTGAGAAGTCACAATCAATTGCAACCGATTATCGTCTAGCCATTTGTACTAGCTTCCTGCTTACTTTCATAAGTGAGGCTGTATTTTATCTTATATTAGAAATATTACTGAAATTTTAATCTGAAAGATGCTTTTTCCTGGAAAAAGCAAAACACGAACAGACAAAGAAAAATCAGAGTAATTCAGAAACAATAAATCACTGAGTATCTACCTTCTAGTCCAAGTGTTTACAAGAAATAGCAGGTGTATGAGCCAAAGAGCATTCATTTCACTGACTTTGTGTTTTATATATATATATATATATATATATATATATGAATGACAGACATGTATATTATTGATAGGCATATAAAATATTATATATATTAGACATGTCTACCAGTAATATACATGACTGCCATAAGAGAACAAGAATATCACAAGAAAGCAAGAAATATATTCATAAGCTATTTTACATCGACTCTCTTAGGAGTCTATGTGTACAACACATATTTGAAGGTTGAAAGTCTACAAACCAGGGGATACACTATTAAGCCTCTATACATTTTCTAATAAAATTACTGCAATCAAGAAGAACAAAGTTTTTAAAAAAGGAAGTTTGGTGCCCAGAATATATAAATAACTTAATACCATTTTTTTATTTTATGGCTCCATAGAAGCAGTAGAATCCTGATTTATTTAGAAGATATTGCCAATGTTTAATTTAATTTAATTTACTTTGCAATCATTGATTTTAGCAATGTCAGGAAAGGCACTGGAATAACTGATGTGATCATATGAGGATCTGTTCACAGTACATTAGGCTATTGCGTCTCCCAAGCCACTCAGTTTCTATTATAAAGGTAAGCAATTTACAGGGGTGCATTTTTCAAAATCCCATCTGAGTACCCTTCTAAATCCAGCAGGATTGAAAACACACTTCCCTTGCTCAAACCCTTTTCTCAGCATGCACTTTGGAAATGAAGCTGTTACCCTAATACCAGCTGCAAAGCAAAGAAAGGAACATGGTACAAGGAGGACCAAGGACTCTGCTTTCACTTTCCTGCCTTGATTAGAATCAACAAAGAACCTGTTTCAGAGTTCCATTAACCCTTGAAGAGGCTTGCTCAAAATAGCGCACACGCCAAGCACTGGAAGGTCCCACAGCCGAACCATGGGAACGGCATTGCCTACACACTTTCTTCTTGAGTACTGCTTTTATCTCATACTTTATCAAGTGGATGTGATACCTACGGCCCCACGGTTCTCTGTAAAACCAAATTCTGCTCCACAAGGGTGATGTTAAAGGCAGCTATTGCTATAGAAGCAATGTTTCTGTGAGCAGGTCTCAACTCCTGCATCATTTAGGGGTGAAGACAATATATTAGGTCCCAGTACAAAGCCACCATGATTCACAAATTAAAGAAATATGCTAAAACCCTACATGGTGGACCTTACAATTGGCTGGTAGCAGCAGCATGTTAATGGGGAAACGAATTATTCAGTGGAAAATGGTGTCCTTCTATTGCTAATGCAAAATTTTCTCCCAAAGACAGGCATTCATGTCTTTAAAAGCTGACATTGCTGCATACTAAAGCTAATCTCCTTTCTAGCAATTAAATCACATGCAACATTTTAAGGTTGTTAAAGAGTTAAAGGAGAAATCCTGTTATACAAGAACTAGAAGCTTTATGGGTGCAAAACCTGACAAATATATCTTTAGGTTTTAGTATTACAGTTGAAAAGCCTAGCTTTGAACCCACACTTCCTGCCTTGCTAACATTCAAGTCCATTAAGCTGATTCATAACTTCTGGAGTAAGAGTAATGTTTAAACAAGTACTTTTAAGGGCACCTCCTTTAGTACCAATTAATAAACTCCAACAACAAGAGCAAGAATTAAACACTGACTATACCAGCAGGAAATCACTTCACAGATCCATCTTTAAAAAGGAAAAAAAGAAAAGAAAAAAACATAACATAACATAACATAACATATCCTCAAAATACTGCTGATAAAAGCATTATTTACTCCATCAAGGATATTCCCAATCAGCAGAAATTACCTGGAAAAGCAGATTCTGCACCCCACTGATGTCTAAGGAAACTAGCTAATGGCAGAGTTCACCTACCTGTGATGATACAACAGACTTTGAACTGGTTCACATGTAACAACCACCCAGAGTACGGGTTGAATATGGGTTGTTGTTCAATTGTGGGTTGTCTTTACATGCAAACCCTGCACTATGATTTCACTACAAACAACCCAGGAAGAGAACCCATGGTTTGCTGTTGGGTTGTGAACTCTGGGCTCTTTGTGGTTAACAAACTATAGTTAAACCATAGTGCAAGGTTGGCACATAAAGACAACTCACGATTCAACAATGACAACCTACACTCTGGGTTGTTGTTACATGCGAACCAGCAAATTGAAGCAGTTTGAAAAGTTAATGATATTGGCAATTGCCATCCTTCCTAAGCATGAGAAAGGAAGGCAAGCCTTCATTTTCTTATTATTACTTTCTTGTTTCTACTAACAGACAGCATCATACAGCAAGCAACATACAGACAACCTTGTCTGGCTTTCAGCCCCACTTGAGCTCTCTGTGGTGCTGTCCTATTCCCATTCCTCATTGGGAAACCTAACTTGCCCCAAACACTGGTAAACACCCGATCCGTAGGGGAATCCTGTAACCCAGGCCTCACCAGTGCCCGACGATGCTAAGACCGCACCCTGACAGAGGCAGAAAAGAATACAGTGCTATACAATTACAGAGTTGCTTTATGGCTGAGGAAACGAGCTTTTGCGCAAGAATGTAAGCTAAGGGTCAATTTATACAATCAGTTGTGAATTTTACCTATAGTTTATCGCTTGAGAAGTCTGTCTCCCATTGGCAGATAGTCCATTAACCTAATTTTTAACATCCTTTCCAGCTCCAGAAGCATCACTGTCAAAGGAGGCTGACATGTAATTGCCATCCCCACCCTAAGACTGGCATTAACATAGGCAAATCAAAACAAAGCTCAGATTTATAGCATGAGTTTGATGGCCTCATTCTATCGAACAGCAAACTCAGATAGTTGAGTGCCTATCAAACCCCTTGAATTACAGCTAAAAGTCCTGACTTCGCTCCCATCTGGATGTGTTTCCTTTCAGCTTCAATGTGGTGGTGTACAGAGGCCAAGTCCCAAAACAGTTATCCCTGTTCCAATATTTCTGGCCCTAATTTTATATAAAAAACACACACACACCTACTCAGCTTCCTTTATAAAGGCTTGCCCGCTCCCTCTTGCACCTTTCCCTATTTCCTAACAAGGCAAAAACCACTGTCACTTCCCTTTACTCAAAAGTAAAAAAAGGAAGAGCACTCTGTCCAACTCAGGAAGCCAAATTCTACCCTGTGACACCCCAAGAGGGAAAAGAAAAACAACAGAAGTCTGCCTTCCTGTGCTCATCTTTTTCTTGTTCTGGAATAATGTTCACTGCATTGGTGGCATCAAATAAAAAATTACAAGGAGGATTAGGAGGGGGACCATGCATATGGGAAGACTTCCTATCCATGTCAAGAGAATCAATTTCAAGTTGCAGAGGGGGAAGTCATCAGGGTTTTCTCCATCAAAATTCTGAGCAACTGTATGTTTTACACTCTGAAGAAAGAGAAGATAAGCTTCACAGCACCCCCAAAATACCATCTAGAAAAAGGGTAGGCAATCTGGTGCCCTTCAAATTTTTTGGACTCCAACTCCCTTACCATTGACCATACTGGCTGGAAATGTTATTTATTTACAATATTTATATACCTCTCCACATCAGAAGATTTTGTAGCAGTGAACAACACAGTGAAACAATAAAACAGCAGGTTAAAAAAAGAGTTAAAACATTTTTTTAAAAGACAAACCCCAATAAAGTAGAATTTAACAAACCATGGCTGGTCATGTAAGGAAGGCCTCTTGAAATAACAATGTCTTCAGAAGGCGCTGGAAGGAACACAATGTTGGCGTCTGCCTGACCTCTAAAGGCAGAGAATTCCACAGGAAGGGGCCACCACATTGAAGGCTCTTTTCCTAGTGGACTCCAACTGGGCCGTAGGTCCATGTGGAACCACCAGGAACATGCCCACTGATGACCTCAGTGACCAGGCAGGTTGGTAAAGAAGGAGGCGCTCTCTCAGGTATCCTGGTCCCAAGTTGTTTACGGCTTTGTACACTAGTATTAATACCTTAAACCTGGCCCAGTAACGAATAGGCAGCCAGTGCAGTTCCCTCAGCAGAGGAGTTACATGCTGAAAAGGGGCAGCTCCCGACAACAGCTGCGCTGCTGCATGCTTCACTAGCTCCAGCTTCCAGACCAGCCTTAAGGGCAGCCCCACATGCAGCACACGGCAGTAATCCAGTCTTGAGGTTACTTATGCCTGTACCACTGTGGTCAAGCTATCCCCGTCCAGGAGAGGCCATAGCTGGCAAACCAGCCGAAGCTGGTAAAAGGCACTCCAAGCCACAGCGACCACTTGGGCCTCCAGAGACAATGATGCATCTAGGAGTAACCCCCAACTACGGACCTGATCTTTCAGAGGGAGTGCAACCCCATCCAGAACAGGCAATGAGCCTATCTCCTGGACCTGGGAACCACTCACCCACAGGGCTTCTGTCTTGCCAGGATTCAGCTTCAGTTTATTGGCCCTCATCCAGCCCATTACTGAGTCTAGGCACTGATTCAGGACTTGCGCAGCCTCTCCTGATTCAGATGTCACCGGGAGATAGAGCTGCGTGTCATCAGTATACTGATGGCATTTAGCTCCAAATCCCCTAATGACCGCTCCCAGCAGCTTCATATAGATGTTGAACAACACTGGGGACAAGATGGTGCCCTGCAGCACCCCATAGCTCAATTGCCAAAGGGCCGAGGAATAGTCACCCAATGTTACTCTCTGAAATCGGCCCTGTAGGTAGGACTGGAACCACTGTAACACAGTGCCTCCAATACCCAAATTATAGTCCAAATGAAATGGAGGGCACCAGGTTGACTACCCCTAATCTAGAATCTTCTTATTATGCCACAAAGGTGAGAAGAAAGGAGGAGAATGGATTGTGGCCTCTGCCTGAAGGGTCTATTAAGACTAGTGCTGACGTTACATTTCAAATGTTCTTCTATTTTGTTTTCCCATGTCATTTCCTCTCTTTTCGATTCAATTTTCCAAGTGCTCGTGCCTATGTAGCCAAAACAGCAGCACAGAGGTATAAGCAAAACATATTGGGAAACTTTAATTTACCCCAAGGTTTGCAGAAGTAATGAAAAATTAGGGGGGAAGCCTATGTGGAACTTCAAAACCAGCATAATGACCATAGAATACCGAGAGGAAAAAACCTTGAAAACAGGAGAGGGAATGGAATGGTGGCTGGAAAAGGAGGATGGAAGAAAAGAGACAGATATAAAAAGGGCACAGAGAACCATCTCATTGACTGGATAGGTCATTTCCTGGTTCATAATAAGGCATTTTTAATGTCACGAAGCACAGAAATAAATGGAAAAATCCAAGATTTTACCATGCCTGGGATTGGGCATCAGTATGTCAACTCCACCCGCCCACCCTCCCAAAACCCAAAATGGAGAAAACATTCCTAAATGGAGAAACAGGCCAGTAAGGATTTAACACACTGAGCGGGCACAGAATGTTAACTGTTGTTGACAGCAGGGGTGTGTGGGGACAGAGAAAACCAATAGGGGGAAGGGAAGAGAATATACTGGCTGAAACCCTGAACAGAAGTACTCAACTCTGCAACATTGTATTGCAGGGCCCCGCCTTTGATAGAAGAATGCAGGAGCTACTCCTGTGATTAGAAAAATGGCAAGATGCAGTTTTACTAAGCCATTGGCATCTTCCATGAGCCCTCAACTTTAGATGTTACACTTCTCAGCAGGTGCTTATGGGGATTTGCCAGCTGCCGTGACATCTGTACAAACTCTTAGCTTAACTAAACTGAAGGCATAAAAAAGCATCAAGGAGTTGAACCAAACTGTTCCATTCCAAAAACAAACTAATCATGTAAGATGTTTGTAGCTCTTTACTGAACACAGTACGGTGGCTTTGGCTGAGGAGCTCCACTGACCTGAGATGTGGCTCTGAATAGAGAAACATAATTATTGGAACAAAAGCAGTTTGGCAATCTTAGTGATTCTCCTTCTGCACTAAAATAAGCAAGTTAGTGGTAATTGCTAGGCATAAAAACCCTGAGAGGTCCCATTCTTGAGAAAGCGATAAACAAGGATAATCGATCAAATTTAAACAGAAGGCACATTACCAGTGCAGAAAAGGAACAGTCTCAACACACAATGATTTGTACTTGTTCTGTTTTCCTAATAATTATCTCACTGCAAGTGGAGATGTAAAATATTCAGTAGTTACTTCCTACAGTGCTTGATTAAGAAGAGGCTAGTGTCTATGAGTTATATATCAAAGGTACTGCACAGATCCTCACATTTATCTGAGATAAAATTGAAGATGCAGAACCTCTGAACACAGGAAATTATAGTATTACACTAAGTGTAAATACATTAATCATAGAATTCCTCATGACTCTTAATCAAATGTATATCCATTACTAAGTGTAGATCAGAAGTCAGGTCCTTTATCTCAAAGGTGTTCAGAAATATATCCAACCAGTAGCAGCCCTTTTTTGGTTCTTAATTATGATAGCCCATCTCAGTATTCATGGTAAGACTGCTAATGAGCATAACTCTTTCTTCAAAACAATCTTGCTGGAATAAAGGAGGTACAAAAGAACATTGTTAGACCTGAACATGTGAAGACTAAACTCTATAGGGCACAGGTGGGCAATTTGTGACCCTCCAGATGTTTTGGCCTACAACTCTCATTCTAATTAGGGCTGATGGGACTCGTAAAACAACACGTCTGGAGGGCCATACACTGCCCATCCCTGGTGTAGAAGGCAGAGCTGCGTGTGCTGACCCAACCCCTTATGTCCCCATGTGTGCCAGCTCCCACCACCTCAGTCCCCAACCTTCCCGCATTGAGCAGGAGGGTGTAAAGGGCCGTTCTACTCATGTTGGCTTGAATGAGATCCTTTAACTGGGAATACCAGGTATTGAACCCAGGACCTTCTGAGGCAAGGAATGTGCTGTACCACTGAGCTGTGGCCCCTTACTTAATAGAAAGCACTCATGACTAGTTTGGTGCAAAAGTACTACAAAGTCATTCCTCTTTTTCTGTTGGTCTCTAATATATACATGGCCTCTAACCATGCAAATAGATAATACATCCACTCACATGGGGCATAGAACATTACAAGGGTGTGCTTCTTTTTCTTCAAAGATTCCCTGAAGTCTTCACCTGCAAGATGGATAACACTTGTTTGCCTTTCTTCCCAAGTTGGTTCAGGTGGAGGTGGTGCCTGAGGACTGAAGATGGAAGAAAAGAATGTTCTAACTTCTTCACTTGTAAAAATCCCAAACCCCACTATATCAAAAATTTGTCAAAAGAAGTGTTTTGTAAAACTCCCTATCTCAAAACATAGAGCTGGTCTGGACATCATGATAAACCATGGTTTATTATGATGGGAATGAGCAGAAGCATGTATCAGGCTTGCGAGGGGGGGGGGCAATTGTTTCCATTTTTTATCAACCATGGTTGACGCAACAAACTGTGCTTCATCTTAGCTAAGAGTTACTTGAAACAAGCCATGGGTTATGAAGATGGCTTGTTTCAAACAAAATATACTTAAGATTAAGCTAGGTTTGGATTTAACGCTAAACTGAGGCTTGTAGCAGCTTGGTTTATCACGATGTCTGAACGGTTCATAGAGTACAACAGATTTCAGAAAACAATAACAGCCTCTTTATTTTAAAGGTATAAGTTTTGTTGCATAATAATCTATTTTTCCTTCTCTGTCATAAAGAAGAGAGAAGTTACTGAAAACAAGTGGATCATTCAGCCATTCCATTGTAATTTTGTGACCTGCCACTGAAGCCTATAAGAATGAACCATTTTACCTGTGCACACGTGGAAGAGCTCCTTTTTGACTCAGTCACATTATTGGTCAAATTTCACCACCACAGGTATCCCAATTGTACCACTGTGGTATGTGACTAAAACACTCATTTATTCAAATCCCTGATATAAATATGTTGCTCAGACTACGAGGTAAAGAACTCTGCAATTTTCTACAATACTTTTGTTAGTCAATATGATCAATGAGGCCTGACATTTTTATTAGAATCAAAATTCTCCCTTGTTGCTTGTTCTTCCTGCAGAAAGGGACAAACAGTGATTGTTGTGCCTTGTTTCAACATTAGAATTGACATTACTCCAAGGACTCAAATTGCAATGTATAATTTCAAGTAATGCACTTGTTTATATTCATTCCCAGTAGTACCATTTTAAGTACTTCAAATATGTAAAATCTGGAGGAAATTTTACACAATTTATCCACTACAAACACTAATTGCCGATTAATTGAAGGGTCAACACACAGACATGTTGTCACATACAGTGATTGTGTAATACCTCAGTCGAGATCCACAGGTACATCCTATAGAGATGTCACACAGTGATCTGAACACAACTGCCAATGACCAAACACCACTGAGTGTTTCCATGCTTTTCAACCACAGTAGTGATTAGAGGAGCAGCAATATACAAAACTATTTGAATGCATAACCCATGCTGTCCTTTACAGATCTTAAATGTGGGAGCTACAGAACAAAATGTTGCAAAGTGCAGCCTGTTCAGTTGTTCCAACCTATCAACCATGCCTTCTTTCATGATACTCCATTCCATCCTCCCCCACCCCCGGGTTTCCAATTTTTTACCCCCCAGAGGTCTGTGCCACCTCACCATGCTCAGTCCTCACTGGGCTGGCTTTTTTGCTCCCCTTATGTATTTTTTCCTAAAAGGGATTTTTTTTTTTGTACTTCTGGAAATCTTGGAGTACCTCCAAGCACACCAAACCTCACTTTCGTTTGTGGGTTGCACCATTTTGGCTACAGAAGGATAGGCACTTGGAGAATGAGTCTGCTTTTACTATAGAGAATTTATCCTCAAAGCAATTATTTCTCACAGATTAAAAGCTCAGGTTCAGATATAACTTTGTAAGATTTTCAGAGAGCTAAGATTTGAACCTCATGTCCCAAGTCTGAGTGCAATATACGTCTACCCCTCCAACAGTTCAGTGACTTAACTCTTGGAAACAATCCAATGGCAACTCATCAACTGTTTGCTTTGTGACAGATAAACTTCTGTGGGAACCAGGTCTAGTTAAAGAATCTCTCACCATTCAATGTATTAGTATTTAAGGTATGCACACCATACTTTAAGCTCTTTCATAAAGCCATAGTGAAACCAAATTAATTAAACTAGCTATAATGATCTTTCAAGAGCCACAGCTAATAACACGGCAAAACACTGTTAATTAAAACTCAAATGCTCAAAAGTAGAGGGTATATGCCTTAAGGCACAAGTATCCCAATTATATGGTTAAAAATTCAGCACTGCCAAGTAGTTTGCAAAACACTAAAAAAGTCCTTTCTATGCATCCTTAATGCCAACCTGGCAAATTTCAACTTTTTAAACAAACCATTAAGAATTCATACCCCCTTTCCCCCAAAAGGACACTTTTGTATTCTTTTCCTGTATGCAAGAGATATAGAGCACCATAATAGTACATGCATTTTTAACTCATGAATTTACCATTTGATTCAAAATAATGCAATTTGCCCTGGGCTAATTGGCAACTTTCATAATGAATAAGCTCTGTAACCACCAACAGGAATGCCACCACCAGTAAGTCCTGTCTGTTAGAACTACACAGTTTTTCATATGCATTAAGCTTCAGTTCAGCACATTCTACATGTGCAAAATGGTTTAGGGATTTTAAGATATCAGACAGTATAAAAGTATTATGACTAACTGACTAACTAAGTAAACAAATACATACATACATCCAAGTAGTGAGCATCTTACGAATTTAGGCTAAATGCGCTATTTTTCAACAGGAAGTATTTTTTTTAACTGAAGTACAAAAAATAAAATAAAAAGCACACTGATATCCCAATGCTCCAGACTATATAAATTGGTTTGCATGATCTCAGAGCACATGTGAAGACCTCTATGAATCCTTATGCTCTATTTCTTTCTCTGTTTATTTATGCACTTCTCTGTTCTGTCCATGTCCTTCTGGCCAATTCAGTGTTTTACCTGCTGCTGTCACACTCTCCTAGCCACATTCACTTCACAAATCCTCATAAAAAGGCAAGAAAATAGGGTTGCATCATCCATCTTCCCTGTTGGGCAGCTATACAGCCACACACAATGTAGTGTGCTACTCAGAGACTTAGCCCAGCTACCATTTTATTATCTCTTCAGCACGTTGACTCTCTGCTCCATCTTGCCCGGGAAAGGTATGCAAAGCAAAAGCTTAGACATACCAGGCATAGTAGCTGTCCCCCATTAGCACTGAATATGAGAGCAGATCCCACTCTGTAGCTGGCAGGCCTGGGACATCCAGAATAAGCACATGCTGTACTCTGCAGGCTCTTAACGCAATCAAGCCATCCCAGATGCACCAACTTAATTGGCCATCCAATGCCCTGGAAAGGAAAGCTCCATGTCCTGAGTGCAACACCTCCTGCCAGCTGAGGTGGGAGGTGGTGCCATTGCCCTCTCTTCTCCCCCACGCCCACCGATGCTCACAATGGCAGTGGCAGGCCTCTCTCCTCCCTCGATGCCTCACTTGAGGGATCTTTCCTTAGAGTGAGGCAGTGGCAGGGAGGTGGCTATTGAGTCCACCTGTGCCATGGCAGCACAGGCAGTCTCCATAGCCACCTCCCCACTAATGCTTCGCTCTAAGGAAGGACCCCTCACAGTGAGGCATTTGGGCCAGGCTCTCTGGACAGATGCGCTTGCTGGAGAAATTAGTTGCTAGCTCTTCTGAGTGGCCAGCAGAGCTTCAGAGAGAGTCTACCAACCAGATGCTACACTTGGAGGGGTTCTCAAAGCAAGGCATCAGGCGGGTAGCACTTCAGAGAGCTATACCAGCCTCTCTTGCCTCAGCAGGAGAGCAGCCAGCATGGATTTCTGCAGCACCAGGTGGGGAGCGCAGTTCTCTTGGAGACGCAATTCTCCGTCCTTCAGGATCTGACACCTGAGGCAGGGGATTCACCCTACTTTACAGAAGGGCTGGCCCTGCCTCAGGCACTGCTCCTTCTGGTACATATATTAACAGTTGTTAAGGTTAGGAGCCCATACCTAGTATATGCACACAACTCCTCTTGAACCCTGTACTTTTGGACTCATCACCCGCGCCAGGAAAAAAAATGATCCCACTAGTGATCAAAAGCTTAGAAGTGACCTGAAAACAAAAAAAGCACACATATAGGAAGTGGAAGGAAGGCCAAGCAACAAAGGAAGAGTACAGGCAGCTAGCACAGAATGGCAGGGATGGTATCAGGAAGGCTAAAGCTGAGAACGAGCTGAGGTTAGCAAGGGAGGCTAAAAGCAACAAAAAGGCTTTCTTCAGATATGTGCATATTGAAAGACACAGGAAAGAAATGGTGGTTCAACTATTAAATAAAGATGGGAAAATGATAACAGATGACAAAGAAAAGGCATAAGTGCTCAATTCCTACTTTGGCACAGTCTTCCCACAAAAGAGGGTCTATTACCGCCCCCCCCCCCCCCCGGCAAAGGTGAAGTAGAGGCTGAAGGGGCAGGATTTCAGCTTGAGATTGATAGGCATATGGTCAAGGAACACCTCATTACTTTGAATGAGTTCAAATCTCCAGGGCCAGATGAACTGCATCCTAGAGTCATAAAGGAACTGGCAGAAGAACTCTCAGAACCACTGTCTATTCTCTTTGAGAAATCATGGAGGATGGGGGAAGTGCCAGATGACTGGAGGAGGGCTAATGTTCCTATCTTCAAAAGGGGTAAAAAGAAGGAACCTGGGAACTACAGACCAGTCAGTCTGACATCAATCCCTGGGAAAATCCTGGAGCAGATGATAAAGCAATCCATCTGGAAGCACCTTGACAACAATGCCGTGATTACTCGAAGCCAACATGGATTTGTCAAAAACAAGTCCTGCCAGACAAAACTGATCTCATTTTTTGATCAAGTAACCTCCCTTGTAGACCGTGGGAATGCTGTAGACATCATATACGTTGACTTCAGCAAAGCTTTCGACAAAGTGCCCCATGATATCCTGATGAGCAAACTAGCTCAAAGTGGGCTAGATGAAACAACGATCCGGTGGATCCACAGTTGGCTACAGAATCGGACTCAAAGAGTGCTTATCAATGGGATCTTCCCAAACTGGGGAGAGATAACAAGCGGGGTACTGCAGGGATCAGTCCTGGGCCCAGTGCTCCAACACCTTTATTAATGACTTGGATGACAAGGTGCAGGGAAGACTTATCAAATTTGCAGATGACACAAAATTGGGCGGGATAGCTAATACTTTGGAAGACAGAAACAAAATTCAAAGTGATCTGGATAGACTGGAGCGCTGGGCAGAAAACGAGAGAATGAAATTTCATAGGGATAAATACCAAGTTCTGCACCTAGGAAAAAGAAACCAAATGCACAGTTACAAGATGGGAAATACTTGGCTCAACAACACTACAAGCGAGAAGGATCTTGGAACTGTTGTCGATCACAAGCTGAATATGAGCCAACAATGTGATGTGGCTGGAAAAAAGGCAAATGCTATTTTGGGCTGCATTAATAGAAGCATGGCTTCCAAATCCCGGGAAGTACTAGTTCCCCTCTACTCAGCACTGGTTAGGCCTCATCTGGAGTACTGTGTCCAATTCTGGGCACCACATTTTAAGAAGGATGCAGACAAACTGGAGAGGGTTCAGAGGAGGGCAACAAAGACGATCAGGGGACTGGAAGCAAAGCCCTATGAGGAGAGATTGAAAGAACTGGGCATGTTTAGCCTTGAGAAGAGAAGACTGAGGGGAGATATGATAGCGCTCTTCATGTACCTGAAAGGTTGTCACAGAGAGGAAGGCTGATGTCTTCTCGATCATCCCAGAGTGCAGGCCACGGAATAATGGGCTCAAGTTACAGGAAGCCAGATTCCGGATGAACATCAGGAAAAACTTCCTGACTGTTAGAGCAATACGACAACGGAACCAATTGCCTAGGGAAGTGGTGGGCTCTCCCACACTGGAGGCATTCAAGACGAAGCTGGACAGCCACCTGTCAGGGATGCTTTGACTTCGATTCCTGCATTGAGCAGGGGGTTGGACTCAATGGCCTTGTAGGCCCCTTCCAACCCTACTATTCTATGATTCTATGTGAAATCACTTGGCCAAAAGTGAATAAAAGAATAAAAGTCAATAAAAGAAAACAAAAGAAGGGGGCTTTATTTAACATCCATAGATATGAAAGGAGTTGGACATGTACCCAAAATCAGGCAGCAAGGAGTAAGTCTCTGTTTTTGTCCTGTCACAGCCTGGATATGGTTATAATACATTTTGAAATGCTTGTGAAAAGGACAGAAGAACTATATTTCTACAGCAGCAGAGCTACCACCTTGAAAGAAAAGCATATCAATCTTTCACTCCTCCTACTCCGCCAAATGTTTGCCAGTTTTTTTGAAGAGTGGCTTAACATATCTAAAAACTCAAAACATTTGGTTTGGAAAAGAATTCCAAAATTGCCCTCCGGGAAAAAAAATGGTTTATTGTTTTTTAAAAATTAAACACAGCCCATGTTTAATTAGCTTTAAGTAGAACCCCACAAGCGTGAGTGTGCGTGTGTGTGTCGGAGTGGGGCGGGGGGGAAGCATTGTTTGTAAAATATTAAAAAGGGAAGAGAAGCAACCACTGTGGATTTACTTATTTTTAAAAGTTAGGCACTTTAAAATAAGTGCCTAGCTGTTAATCTCAATAAATCTTCGGTGCATATAACTTACTTCAGGAGCCATTCAACGATTTTACTCTTTGTTCGGAGTTGTGGCAAAGTATATTTCTCCTGTCCATCTTGGAAGTACTTGAGCGTTGGAAATCCTGATATTTGAAATCTTTCTGCGACAGCTTTGTTGACAGTGGCATCAACTGCTGCCAGGACACCTGGACTCTGCAAAATAAAAGCAATACCTGTAACTGTAAATCATCAGTTGTAAAAAGCTGAGATAGGAGATGAAGAATTCCAAATAATTAATTAAATACGGAGTCATCCAGAGCCCAGAATGGGCTTACAACTGAAGTGCAAAGCATACAGACAAAGGTGTGATTGAATTCTTTTATCACGACCAAGAGGTGGAAAGTTTAACAAGTTTTGTTATGACAATCCACACTATCCATTTCAAGGGTAATCCTCATGAAGAATGCCCAGTCAATCAACTAGATTCTAGCTACAACTGGCAAGGGGACAGAAGTGAAATGAGCATTGAGATGATCAAGCTGTGAAGCTATTCATTGGCTAACTGTTCATCTTCAGTGCTTGCTGCATACATGTGATGATGGGATGACTTCGCATGCTCCTGGGTCTTAACTAAAGGGCTTCTCCAAGCGTCTGCACACAAAAAACCAGGCTTTCATTTGTAGGCTTTCCTAGTGGCCTTTAATGGCCTTACAAAATTCTACCCACCCTTGTGTCTCAAACCCTTCAACCGTTAGACAGCAAGTGATATTTTTCCCCAAAATACAAAGATGCCCACAGGACAAGGTCTCAAGCACCAAAATTGGGGAGTGTGACTTATTCGAGTGTGGTTTTAATTGTACTAATGATAGCAATTGTGCATGATTATTCTTAGCCTTACCAGAATGCACACTAGGTAGGCATAAAATCAAGTCAAAGCCTATGTCACCTGCTTAAATAGAGGAGGAAAACACTCTTATTTGCTTACAAGTACACAGCATAAATGCAAGCCAGAGCTTTCTTTGCATTAAACATCAAACCAGTAATTAATGGAGGGGACAAAACATTTCCATGCAGCATTTGGGCTCAATCATGTTATATACAATACAAGGCCTTACAGCCGAATATATAAACACCTTGTGATTATTATTTTTGTGTGGTTTAAAGACAGAATGTTCTTGCTAACAATTTTGGCAGAGCTCATGCATTACCGACAAGATTGTACTTTGGAACCATCTCTTTCAGCGCCCCTTGGGAAGAGGAGAACAGCTGAAATAGTTGCAGCAAGAAAGGAAAACAATTTTTATGACTGTAGTTATTTATTAAGGATCACTTGGAAACAGAGTTAGGAAGGGAATTGGCTTACATCACTGTCTGTATGGAGCATCTCAGCGGCCTTCTCATATTCCGGCTTCATTTTCTTACAGTGCCCACACCCTGTCAGAGAAAAGTTTAACTGAACATATATATGTATATATTTGCAAAGAAAACTGGCCTACTACATACTTTACCAAAACTGCAGCTGCCTTTCCAAAACAATCTCTTTGCCCTTCTAGGGCAAAGCTAGGTTGAAAAAACAATATGCTAGTTTGAAAAAACAATATGGTAGGTTGAAAAACAATAGCTAGGTTGAAAAAAAAAGTATGTGTCAGATCCTATGAAATACATGATATTTTATGGCTTAGTTTTGTTTTCCTCTGCTTTGGAGCTTTTAGATTAACATTTTAATGCTACATAAAAGCTTCTCTGTTTAACAGTAAGGGTTGCATTTTGCTTTTAAAAAGATAAGTGTGCAACTCAAGGAATTGATGTTTTAGTACCTGCAATATAATCCTCCAATTATCACAAGCATCTGAAAGATAATCGCAAATTTAGGCAGGTATTTTTTTTCTAATATAGTGCTCGTTTTAATTGACTAAGAATGTTTTTAGTGCTTTTCCTAAGCACACAAGTCACTCCTCCTACAGTAGCTCAGCAATCTTTACAACCCACCATAAGGCAAGCAAGTATTGTTATCTGGTTATTACAGGTGGGGACTGATCAGCTTGCCTGAGGACATTCAGTGAGTTCATGCTTGGTGTGAAATTTGAAACAGGGATTTCCTGGCCCACAGCTCACCCTATAATTACTGCACTATGTTAGTTCTAAGATTTAGAGGCCAGTGACTGATGCTAGAGCAGGCACCGCGATTAAGACACATCTCTACATCACTAAAGGTTACTGCTTTGAGCCTCTCACTTGGATGCACGTTGGATGACTAGCTTTCAATCCAGGGAACTGTACCATCGGCACTATGACCCACTGGAATGTGGGAAGTTGTTGGCTGTGGGTACTGTTGTTACAGGTGCAATTGTGCCTCTTACACACAGTCTGCTGGTTCAGAATAGATTCTTTGTCCTGTTGGTGTAATTACGTTACACAAGAATTGGCTCTCTCTAAGGAAAGAGGCAGTACACAAACTATTGCCTCCTGAGAAAACCTAAAATTCATTCTCATACACCGGACACCTTTTGGGGACCTTGAGTGACAAAAACCTTCCATTTGGGTGGGAGAGGAGTACAAAGGGAGCAACACCATCCCAAATCCTTCTCTCAGACCGCTTCAGTGACATCAGTAGCACTTCTAACGCCTCCTTACTGGGGATGTCTTTTTTAATTAACTGCACTGTGCCAAGCCATACTGTGTTCAAACTAGTATCCATTTTGGTTTGCTGCAAATACACACAGTTTCACTTCACCCATTATATATGCTCATGTGAAGCTTGGTTTGGTCCAGCCCTTTAATGTGGTGAGTATCTGTTTAATATTAAGTGCTATTCCCTCATCAGTGTAAAAGAAATTAAGATACATGTGTGAAAAATCCCTGCCTAAATGTCAGCAATAAAAAGGGAGTAAACAGATCATAAAACAGATCTAATTTACACACATGTAATTTCTGAGGCCCTTCCCACCACACCCCATGTTTTAACAGATGTGCTGGGCTCTGGGCTGATCTACTGATATCATGCCTCCAGGCCCAGGCAACACACAGGACTGTTTGGAAGCAGGCCTAACAAACCACTAATGGTATAAATGCCAATTAGATAAAGTGAAAGAAAAGTTTCTATTTTAATTTTGAAATTCTATTTTCTACCATTCTGAAATTCCACCATGACCCCCACTGAGGCTTCTCTACCAGGTCCCCCCTTTTTTGCTTAACATAAAACATTGTTTAACATAACATCCAGTCTGAAGAAGAGTTCTACAAAGCTTGCCAACTATTTTGAAACTTTTTGATGGGTCCTAATAAAAGTATTATCCTGTTGATGCTTTCATTTTTTAAATTCTATTTGACAAACATGAAAACATTTTATAAGTAGACAAATTCACTTTAAACCTTTATTTTTCTGCCTTTTCATTGCAAAATCATGAATTATCTTCTTCTTATAGAGTTATACCCAGAAATGGAAGCATCCCACTGGTTCACTCCATTCCATCAGGCTTCCGTTATGCCCACTATATCTAGGTCCCCATTTAAAACCAGGCACTCCAACTCCCATGTTGATCTATGAATTATGTGAAACCTAACTAGAATACTCTTCAGCATTAGTGCTGTCAAATTCCCAGGATTTTCTGCCACTCTGTGAAGGCTTCTAAATGTCATGGAATAGGACTCTAAACAACAAAGCATGTGCAGGCACACAAGGAAAATGCACGGGTGTGTTGCAGCAGTGCATGCGAATTACAATCACACACCACTGCGCAGCTTAGCCTCCACCCTGCCCTGGAAAAATTCCTGCTGACACCCATATGCTAGAGTAGTGAGAGACAAAATAGAATAGGTCACACCATTCAAAAATTTTGTTAGAGTCTATATGCTTATACTCAACTAGAAAGATTCAGGACTGGACTCTGATCTCATTTGGGATTTACACTTTGGCAACTCCACTGACATCAGTCAATTTATTATTCCATTTACACCCTATGAAACACACACGCTGTTCTAGCTAGAAATTATTACATTACGAAATTTAAGAGATTTTTTGCTTCAGGGATGGTATAAGTATAATTGGTCCCAGCTGCAAAGTGTGGTGGGTTGGTATATTCACTAGATGATCTTTCAAAGTCTGTCTTCTCCCTATAATTTTCTGATTGCATCATCATGGGTGGAACAAGGGGATACACATAGTACAGAACTGATGTTTTCTTGTTAGCGTAGGACAGCGAAAAACCCTTAGGCACAGCCATTCTTCTCTTCATCATCACTAATTTATTATATACGTATTTACGAGAATCTTTCATGCCCTTGTTATTGCATCGAAACCAAATCTCCAGAAACACCATCACATACCAATCCACCTTCCTGTCAATACTCTGCTTTCATTGGTCTTGGAAGGTTAACCATTAAATCCTCCTAGACTGTTTGAGAACAACAAAAAGCTAATCCCAAAGCTGTTTACATCCCTCCCATCTACTGAATTATGACTTTTGATTCCTTTCTGTTAAGCTCCTTTTGGTTTTCTAACAAAACTCACGAAGATGCCCTTAAATCCAATGCTGTATAATATGCTGCATAAGGTTTGCTGGGATTGTCCAAGGGGGCTCACAGTTTTTATAGGAAAACACTTTTGATGTACATTCTTCAAGGAGATGCCCTTTTGTGTTAAATTAATATTGACATGACTGCACTAAAAGCCAAAGACTAAGGCAGTGAAGTGACATATCCTGTCCCAGGAGGGAAACAGAAAGGTCAAAAATCAAGTGCAAGGACACCCTTATGTCAGCTGAAACACACTACAATCAGTTCCTCCAAATCTTGCCTGGAATACCTGAGAATATGCATGTTAATGGCATAACTGAGAATCAGGTCTCCCAGAGCTCTATTGGGATATAATCTCTGGTCAGAGCTGATTGCAAACACATGCATTCACCTCCTTTTTATAGATATATTGATTGTGATGCCACATATAACCTTTGGCTAGCAGCATTTGTAGTAGGCCTATTTTGATATAGCCCACCCAAAGTAGTGATTGATTACACTGTGCTCCAGCCTTGACTGGTCAGTGGCAGGTTTGCATAGGAGAGAGGAATTTTGTGTTCCCTAGACAGTTTCTCTGACCTTGTAGCCAGGGAACTGTGCTCCCCACCCCTCCCCTCGTAGCCTGTGTGGAGAGAACCATGATGGCTACCTCTCCCTGCTTGGTAAATGGAGCACGGAGACGGGGGAAAGGGATATTCCTGGGGGGTGGGGAGGGGAGGAGAGCGGGGCAGCTCACACCTTTTCCTATTGCTGCCCCAGCCTTCTTCCCTCCTCCTCCCCGAAGGCTCTTCTAGACAGGTGATTTGGCCTGTCTAGCTTAAATGCAGCAGCTCAGTATAGGATACTCATAAGCCTCCGAGTTCAGGGCCCATAGGATTGCGCCCTCAATTTTTAATGTAAAGGCAGGGCACGATTGCCTGCCTCATGCAAGAAATTTTGGGGATACAATTAAAGGGCAACAAATTGCCACAACATAATGTAGTCTTGAAAGGCAGCTAAGAATCGCAGTAAATAAATAAAATTCTAGTTGCCGTTGGCAGGGGAGGGAGATTTGGATATTCTGCCACCCTCAAGCACTAAACTATCTTGTATTTGGCTAGAGGAAGAAGGTCCACCAGGCAATGAAAGTGTTTTACTTCCCCTGGTAACTCAGGATGGGTGTACACATGGAGAGGAATGAAGCAGTAAACAGAATATACCACTTCAGTCTACAGGTGGGGCATCCCACCTTAGACAACTTTTCTATGTAAAAATAAATAAATCCTTGCAAATAGAAAAAAGTGTATCAGGGAGAAAAGTTCTAGCCCAGCCTCTTGGCCTTCTGTGCTAGTCTTCTTTTTTGCCAAAAGTTATTAACGTAAGGAAGCGTTCATAAATGTGGTCCCCCATCTTCCATTTGAAGTGGTCCATCCCCTTCTATGGCTTTAGCATTCTCCCACATCATTCTGCTCCATGTGTAGAACAGGCCAGAAATTCACATGTTTGTGATGCTCTTTGATTAATCACTAAAGCCTGGTTTACATGTGCAGTAAGATGACTTGGTGGAATGGTTGGTCCCACTTCAGATTGCAGGTGGGTGATGATATTTTTGAATGTTCCCTTCTGTTTCTTTTTTTGTTTTAAGTACCCTCCCTGCAAATCGTAAACCAGCAGAGCAGGGAAACAGCTGCAATAGAAAATCTCTCTGATGTGCTAGCTTTCTATCTGCAGAGAGTTTATCACACAGAAGAGCATTCAAAACTGGAACCACAACCTGCAGTTTGAAGTGATACAGTCCATTCTACCACTCACAACTCTCTGCCACCTCATTCTCCTGCATGTACAGATGAGGTCTAGGTCTAGAGTATCCACCGTTGCAGTGTTAGTCAAGGAAACTTTCCATTAACAAGGTTTCCTGAGAAAGCACTCTCAATGGCTGCTCCTCTGCCTTGACCCTGTAAAAGCCTGTATGCCTTCCATAGACAGCATACACTATTTTAAATTCAGATAATTATTTTGACAAGGATAAATTATTTTATCATAGTTTTTTTTTAAAGTTCTAAACTGTTTTAAAGTTCTAAAACTGCAAGCCACAACCTGCCTGACAGAATAGGAAGGTAAGTACAATTTCAATGAAATAAATGCAGACAATTTATTCCCATGGGTATGGACCTGCAACACTGAGAAGGGACCATAGCTCAGTGGTAGAGCGCAAGCTCTCCATGCAAAAGGACCCGGGTTTAAAAATCTCGCATCTTCCACAGGTGATTGGAAAGGCCCCTGCTTGAGACCACAGAGAACTGCTGCCATTCAGAGCAAACATTACTGGGCTAGATGGACTAACTGTATGACCTGGTATAAGGCAGGTTCCTATGCACTAGCTGAATCAAGAGGTACAAATAGCTTTCCGATTGGCATGGGAGATACTCTGAACAGGTTTCTCTCTTCTTAAAAACTTATCAATATCCAAATTTAAATATCCATATTTTAAACTCTGCAGTTATTGAATCCATGTACAAATTATGCTGACAATGATGAACGCTTTCAGTCACAATTCCAGTGCTTAAATTTACATAAAAGAAACCTAACACCTGTTTTTTATTTATCCATCCATCCATCAACTCTAAATATTCCATATGCAGCATCCTCTGCCTCTAGAATACAAATGTTACACTGCCACTTGATTACTGTTAACTTATACTGAATATGATTTATGAATAAATACGTTCACAAACTCATCATCTAGTTTTTGGCACTGCCTCATCCAAGGCTGTGACCTGAAGTTAGAGACATGACACAGGCAAGACATACAGATCACCGGCCGTCTCAGAGCACATGGCAGAATATGGAATTTCTGACTTCTGGTACCCTAGCGACACACTGATTTGTGAATGCAAAATCGCCAAATGCTGATTATTAAATTCTTTCTATTGACAAGTGACTTGGATAACATTAGCATTCATTAGTTTGCTTCTACATTCCTCCATGCCACAAATATTTATGTTAATGTATTGAGAAAACTGAAGGTTAAGTGTAATAAACATCTCTCTCAGCCAAATGGGGAGTAGAGATGTGCAGGGTTAAGGCTAGGGGAGGAGAGAGCCCAAGACCTCTAGTGACACCCTCTTCACCACTTCTCAAGAATTACTGGCTGATGCCCAAAATTCAACACTGTTTCTACGTACTCCTGTCTCTGAGCATACGTTCTAAGGAAGCTACTTGAAACGGAGCAGAAGAGTATGACAACAGTGCCCAATCCAGATACAAGGGAGAACATGAATGCTAGATGCAGGTTGTTCCTTGTTCTTAATGTTCAAAAAAATAGCTATATTAGAGTGGCAAGCAGCTGTATAGGCCCTGAAGCCCTGCCTACTGTAAGTTTTTGTGGTCCCTGAGGCTTCAGCCAGCACAGCCCACACGCTTCTGAAAGCATTCCGCAGAAACTGAAACAACCGAACAGCTACTTGTTTAAAAAATACTAACACCAAGGAGTAAGCTAATAATATGGGTAGAAAACAAAGGACTGCTAAATTTGTGAGTGTGCAGCTTGATGGCTAAATGACATGTTGTCAGGGAAGTAGCGAAGGTTTTCAAAAACAAATACATCTCTTTGGTAGAGGGAGAGGTTCACAGAGGGCTTGTGCCACCAAAGGGGACTTAGATAAGTCTGAGAATCTCTGAGCTATCAGTTCACAGCACAATAAGTTACCATACAAAGCCTTCCAATAGTACAAATTAAGGGGAGTACTCTTTAGACCAGGCTTTTTAACCTGCAACCATGTTCTCAGCTGTAGGAAAATGGAAGTATTAATTGCCTATACAATGTGAGAACCAGAACCACTGCGGCCTTCGATCTAGATCTCACCACAGGTGTGCAACTACTTCCATAAGGATTAGGAAAGAAGTGCTGCTTAAACATGGATAACAAGAAACAGCCTTGTCTGGCCAGGACTTCTGGACTGGAGGTCAGTCTCTTTCCAGACTGAGCAAACTCATACGCTGATATCCAGGCCCAAGAAGGAAGTCCATGGAACAGGTGGGAGCACATGATAAATGGAGGAGCAGACTTTGCCAAAACTCGAAGACCAGAGGATCATATATATAATATTGGTTATTATGGAAAATGGACTGCAGACATAAGATGGAGGAGAGGAAAGCAGGAAAACAGAGTACAGTCTGCCACAGAAGCCCATATTAGGCTGCCATATTTAGACAGGGAGAGCTGACAGGATGTTTGCCACTGTCTAAACTCAGTCCACTACTGCTTAAACTGAGGAAAAGGAGCAGCCAATGCCCCTATAGATGAGGGTGGAACCACAGAAATGTTACCTCCCAGATTCAAGACTTAAGATGTCTGTGATAGGGTTGCCATGTATCCCTATTTTATAAATGGAATATTCAAGGCACAACAAATGTCTTAGGTCACATAGAACACATATATTACAGAAGGGGCCCTCAGCTACAGTCTTGGGGTACTTTCAGATGATGCATTTGTTGTGCAACCATTCTGCATCATTCACAAAATTTTATGGGGGATCTAAAGGCAGTTTCCCATTTGTAACCTGCCCATGTTTTTCAACTGCTTCTTCTTCCTTTTTTATTACTGCAGAAAATCTGTGAAGTAGAGAAACACTGAATAGCTGCACAATGTCTTTTGACTGGTAGTGATAGGAGCCCTACATCTCAAAGGACCCCTGATAAACTCTTAAATTAAGCTATCTTTTCTATTCTGCAGTGCCAATTTATTAAAGAAATGACCAAATTCTAGCATCTTGGCAATACAGATAAACAGAGGGGGAAAGGTGAGCCTGCAATTTCCTAAGCATTGTTCCCTGTCCAGCTGGTGTCTTGTTTCCTATACTCGAATGATTTCAACTAGGTCACCAGATTAAAAACTGTAAGAATATCTTCCACACATCATCCAATTCCATTTGAGTTTATGTCTACAAATGTTTTATACATATTGCTGCTGTTTGTTGATGCAATCCTCATGCTTATGCCAGAAAGCCTTCCCACCATTTCCATCTCATGTTATGCTCATTACACTCTATGAATGGCTCTGGCCAAGATAGAATTTTGCACTGTAACAATGAATATTAGTAAAGCCTGAACCGAAAAAATGACAATTCTTTCACACTTGCAAAACACCATATAAAATAGAAGCTATTTCTTTGATGTATTTAACTTCCTGTATTTCAGATAAAGTGCCTGGAAACAGCTAGCAATTTTACAATATGCCCCACTGGGATTAAAACAAAGAGTACTGAAATGCAAAGGACATTAAATATTTGGATGCCCAGGCACCCAGAAGACAGGAAAGAAAGAATCTTCCTTTTGACCAAAGTTGTTTCAACATGTTAACACTTTGAAGTCCATGAAGTTAATCACAAAGAAATCACTTTGCAGGTCATATGATGTGACAGAATCTAACCCAAGATTTTTCTGGCAAGGCTCTGCTGAATGAAAGAGCCAGTTCAGTATCATGTACAGTACGGGACTGTTTAGGATTTTATGAATGGAAATAACTGTAGCCATATTTCAGGTTAATTGGTATTACACACCAGACGAGAGAGGAAATTCATTTTCAAAAGGCATAAACATATAGCTGCTTTAATGACACAAAATAGTTTTATTGGTACATCAGTCATTAGAAGCACCAAGGTAAAAGCTATAAAATTGAAATGCAAGTCTCCTCCAGAACTGCTATGTATAAATGTTAGTCCTGGCAAATAGAGATCCCTTTCCAGTTTCCGGAGATGAGGATACATTACTGATTACTGATTAACTTTTTAAAAAGTAGTCTTTATCTGTAGAGTTGGGAAAGGTCTAGGGCAGCCTTCCCCAACTGGGGGAGGCTGGTCCCAAACCAAGTCGGGACAAACTGGTCTAGTGGTTGTGGAAGGCTTCCCCTTCCCCCACCTTGGCTTTCCCTTTCCTCTGGAGAAAGACTGCCATAACTGAACAGGAGCTGCTGAGTAGACTAGAATGCACATGTTAAAGTGCCAAAGGTAATATTTAAAACCCCCATTGTTGCTGTTGTTTTTAAAAAGAGAGGCTTAATAAATAGGTTTGCACAGGGTGTGACAGGTCAAAGAAGGACCTGAGGATGATCAGTTGATGCCCAAACATGGATAAAGAAAGCTAGAATTCCTACCAGCCTAGTAACTAACTTGGAGCAATCTTGTATTGCCCGAGAATCCCCAAGGTTATTTGACCTGACATGACAGTGAATTTGTATAACATGGGCTGAAACAGATTTTATTATTTTCTTATTCACCAACAAGGCGAGAGATTTGCCAATCTGATGACTGGGCAATAGGCAGGGCAATCTGGCTCCATTGCCTACGTTTCACTACCCTGTTTTGATCTAGCCATGTGCTTACTGAACATAAACAGCAAGAAATCAGCCCCAATGCAATCCTATACTGATCCTATCTAAGGCTGATGGGCCAAGAGTCTAAAAAAAGTCATAAATAGATATTGTCAAGAATTTTTTTCTTGCCTTAAGTTAAGGAGTCCATTTTCTGTTTGTGCTGTGTGTGACTACTCTGTTCGCCTAAATCGAAACAGCACGTAGCAATGCAACCATCTGGGCTTGTGAGTTTTGTTATCTTGAGATAGCTTCCACCTTCAAGGCCAGGGTAAGGCTCAGTTAATTGGGACCAAATGGTCTCAGCTGTGTTCCTGAGGGAACCTTCCCTGCTCCCATCCCAGGTTTGAGAAGCTGCAGTACTTGACCTGTGATTGGCCCTTCAAAATCTTCTCTGAGTAGTCAGGGGTTTCAGCTCAAAAGGGGGAGGTTTGGATCTGCCCATTTGTCTTCATCTACCTGTGCCGACTTGCTTTCGGGCTTGAGCTCTTGGATCCTGGATTGGTCTCTGTCCTATTGAGAGACCCGTGCTTCAGTATTGTATGGAATAGGGTTAGGTATTGCTTTGTTACTTTTTGCCTGGGATATTGTTCCAAAGGTTCTCTTTTATTTTTGTACACCTTTTTATCCCTTTCCCCTATATAAACTTCATCCCTACCTCTAGAGCTGTGCATGCTTTCTTCCAGGTAAACCTCAGTACTAAACTCAGCGCCTTCTGCTAGGCTAAATGCAACTGTGACTAGAGAGGGCTTGAAATAGAGGATGCCGGCTTGCCCTAATTGTGTCCTGAAAGGCCTGAGAGTCCTCTGACTCAGGCTGAGGTGGACGTAAGGGGTGATGGAAGTCTACCGGGTAATTGTTTGTCCCTGCCTACCCTGCAGGGAGTTTGGGCAACCCCTCTCTCCCTTCACTGGTATAAAACGTATCTATATTTTATAGATGATACAACAAGACTGAGGGTTCGCATGGAATTCAAAAGGAAATTGTAGGGAAAGGAAAATCAAATTAAATCCCTTAAATCCCACATCTATCTGCCTACGTACCTATCTACATACCTATAATAATAAGAGAGAATGTGTGTCTACCTGTCTGTCTGTGCCAATACAATAAAATTTAGACACCTGAAACTCGGCAGACATACCAAGGGGATCCTGCAGGTGTGGCACCTCGGGGTTATTTTGTTTTAAGAATTCATTAATTTTAATTAATTTAAATGTGTCAGTGTGTTTAACCCCTGTGGTAACTTCTTCAGTAAATAGGTGGCAGGCGTCTCTAACCAGCACATAGCTTTACAGTCAGTATAGTATAAAGCCAGGGAGAGTAGCCTGAGGGACCGTGCTATATGTCTCCTCCTCCCCGCTTGGTGTGGGATGGCTCCCCCCCCACCCTACTGGGGAATGGAGTGGACCAAGCCTTCCCTCAGAGGGCTATAGGGGTGCACCATGGCAGGGGCTGTGCCCAGTGGGCATGGCTTCACTCAGACAGGGAGAGCACAATGTGTCCAACTCTGACAGCGGCATAAGCTTGCTTGAAAGCTTCACTGTATCAAACAGTGAAGAGTTATTCCAACCCCTGCAAAGCCGGGTCCATTTTCTAGTTGGTAATAAAACAGTAGAGAGGGGGAAAGTTGGCTGTACATTTGCTGAGCATTGCTTCTGTACAGCAACTGCCTGTTTGGCTCAAGCACGGAAATATTCTATGACTGTCTACAGT
The DNA here is from genome assembly GCF_057233095.1 of Heloderma suspectum. Lineage (NCBI taxonomy): Eukaryota > Metazoa > Chordata > Lepidosauria > Squamata > Helodermatidae > Heloderma > Heloderma suspectum. Next base: position 153,795,146 of record NC_139458.1, on the reverse strand, counting down.
TAAATTCGCATTTGGAAACAAAGATCAAACATAAAACAAAAGGAATGCATGACTCATGGTAGGTGAAATAAAGTGGCTTGTTGCCACTATGATGTAAGGAAAAGGTCAAGCAAATGAGAAACTACAACAGAGAGCATGACTGAATCAAGATCAGTAGATCCAGATATAATATTAACTAAGGAAGGGCATCTACCACAACTCCTTCACTGCTGAGTCAACACATATTTAATTTGTGAGAAACAGGAAAGACAATGTTAAGGAAGGTGGGAATCCAAAGGAAAACACACGATTCATCTCCCTAACACAATATGGTGTGGGTCTCATTGTGGACTACTCTTCAGACAGCCTTTGTTCTTTATCCTCTGTTGAGTAATAGATTTTGAAAAAGCAAAGGCATGTGAGAGATGAACACCAGGTCTTTTATATCACACCACCCTGTGTACATAGGTATAAGTGGGCACCTAGACTAGGGAAGACTCTTCCCTCTTTCCCCCAGGTCTCAGTGCCTGTTCCAAGAGGTTGCACACAATCTGAAAAATAGCAGAGTTCTACTGGACATGTTGTCTGTGATCTAGAAGACCACAAACTCATAGTATTCCCACTGCCATCTACACTTCCATTAGCTCCCATAGCAGACAGCAGGGAAGCACCAACTGTGCATGCAGACCAAGTATTCCAGATGGTGGCTATTGTATTTTTGGTTTTTGCTAATCAACTTATAAAGCTGCCTTGTACCAGGTGAATCCATTGGCCTATCTAGCTGAGTGCTATCTACTCTGATGGGTAGCATCTCTCCAAGATCTCAGGCAAAGGTCTTTCCTGCTGTAATACTGTAAACCCTTTAAGCTGAAGATGCTAGAGACTAAACCTCAGACCCTGCCATACTCACTGAGCCACAGCACATCCCTTGTTAATATTAAGAATGGCACTCATAACATGCTGATCCTAAAAGTTTTCGTTCTCAAAAGGGTCTGAATGGCATTTTCACAGCTTTGTGCCAATCACACCAAACAGTTCTTGTGGGTTGACAGTCAAAAGAGCTCCAGTAGTCAGATAGCAATTACTAGATCAGCATTTTAAAAGCCAAGTTGCTTCAATCACTTAGGATGGGAAATGTGGTGGACTGTCCCAAAGGAATAATGCAATATCCATAAGATATCCCACACAGTATTCAACATCATATAATCAGTGGCAGTGCAGGATGAAGTATGGAAGCATAGAGATGTCTTATGACAACCTTCCCCCACCTGGTGCCCTTCAGATATGTTGGACTGTAACTTCCATAATTAGTTGGAGGGTACCAGGTGGGGCAAGGCTGTCTTATGATATTTACACCCCACAGAATTAAATCTTCAGGTGCCCACAACTCTAATTAAAAACACTGATGCTCTTGTTCGCCACCATCATAGTTATCTGACCCTTATAGCACACCCTCTATCCAGACCTAAATACTTTCATTGCTTGAGATTATATGACTCTTATAAGCTATGGATTAAGGGACATAAACCATTTTTATTGCCCTCATACATTTGATTAGGTAACCCATCAAGTTTTACTGCTTAACTCAGTTGTTCAGTTTTTTATTATGTCCTCATCTTATTTACATGATCAAAGCATGGATTGATTTTTCCTCCAATGACATTCTTCACCTAGGTTTCTCAAAAGGTGAAGTAAGTGAGAGCACTGGCTTCATTTTTCAAGTTAATAATTCTACATTTGGGGAGGGGTTCTGCTGTTAAAATGTATATGAATAGTTGTTCAAAAATCTACACCACAATTAATTTTATCTAAGTGTATGAACACTACGTTGGAACTCATTACTCAAATAACACTTCTGGGACTGATCTATGAAATGGATTCTGGACCTTTGTTGAGTTTTTCTTGTGGATCAAGTTTCAGAAGAGTTCTAGTATTTCCAGCTATATGAATATAAGTATGGAATCGCTTTGGATTCAAAACCCTTAAAACCTAATGTAAAAGTTTTCCTTAAGCAACCTCAAGATTCTTAGAAGTATACTGAGTTGTTTGCTTGGAGCATATATTCAAGTCTGCAATGTCCTGGATTGTTGGAAAGGGAGACAAGATACTGGATTAAAGTACTATGGGTCAGACCCAGTAAGATTATTTTTAACGTATAACCACATAGGTGATTGCAGATGGAGCAAGAATGGACCGTATGGACTATTTACATTACAATGGACTATTTACATTACAATATGAATGTAGTAATATTTCTACATTACACTTTAATCTTGCTTGAGGGGTGAGAATTCTGCTGAAAAGATGCATAAAATGAGATGATGCTAAATTATTTGCAATAGGCAAAGTTTATTCCACTTGTCTTTATGTTGAGGAATAGTTAAAATGGACAAAGGAAAAGTCATTTGTCAAACTGATATTACTACCCCCACTCCCATGCCCATACTAATTAGTCATCTTATATATCTGCACTGTTTTTCCTTACGACTGTTACTGTGGTAGAAGAATGTCTTTGTGCCTTTGCTCTATAATTTAGTCTTTAATTACGCTTTGGCATTTCCTTGCTTTTGAGTATTTCACTTAGCAACCTTGGTCGTTGATGCTCTCTTTCAAAAGACCTTACAAATGGAGGTCTTGTGTTAAAAAAAAAAAAGATTAACACCTTTGGAGCCATCTTTCTTATGGATTAAAAAAGAAATTAGTTTTATTTTACTCTAGGAGAACCATGAGCTGTAGAATTTCACACGAGATCCAAAGTGCATTAAGAGATTAGCCTTTTCAGGTCATGATCTAATTTGCGCTTACTTTCCATAAGAATACTTACTTTCCATAACTGCATGGACTTTATCATTATCTGATTAGTCCATACAATGTTTGCATGAGAAAGGCCAAAACTGACAGGTGCCTATGCAACTGGCACTAAGAACCATTCCAGCTTCTGTCAAGACTGGAACCTAAATTTCTTCACATAAATGTCACATTCTGGAAACAAATCCCTACGTGGAGAGACTGAAAGAACTGGCAGTTTAGCCTTGAGAAAAGAAGACTGAGGGGAGATATGATAGCGCTCTTCAAGTACTTGGAAGGTTGTCACAGAGAGGAAGGCTGATGTCTTCTTGATCATCCCAGAGTGCAGGACATGGAATAATGGGCTCAAGTTACAGGAAGTCAGATTATAGCTGAACATCATGAAAAACGTCCTTGTTAGAGCAATACGACAATGGAACCAATTACCTAGAGAGGTAGTGGGGCCTCTCACACTGGAGGCATTCAAGATGAAGCTAGACAGCTGTCTGTCAGGGATGCTTTGACTTGGATTCCTGCACTGAGCAGGGGGTTGGACTCGATAGTCTTATAGGCCCCTTCCAACCCTACTATTCTATGAATCTGTGGCCAATGTATTTCATGTAGCACGTATACAATTTTGCTTCATTTAAACATCAGAATATGTTAGCTTAAAGCTTTTCCTGCAAATAACTATGCCTTATGAGAAGCATTTCAACATTTTTGAAAGGGCAAAGAACCGCACAAAAGCCTGGAAATCACCAAATAAGGGTGTGGTGCTAACGGAAGGCAACATGGCCCTTTGGGGAACTCCAGAGGGATAGATTAGGAACCCAGGAGGGCCAAATTTGGTCTCTGGGCCTGAGGTTCTCTACCCCTGGTGCAGACAGTACTGAGCTGAGGTATAAGGCGGCTTCCTATGTCCTGAAAACAATGGAGACTTTCAAGATTTTAGTATAGCTGTGACTGAACAGCAGCCTGTCAAAAGACGATAGTCTAAGACAGGAGTTCCTATCTTTGGTATTCATTGTAAACCTAGAAATTTCATCTTCAGACTGACCTCCACATAGTTGAAGCAGAATGAATAGCACACTTACAAGCTTCTTGTGGACCAGCCACTAGATGGAGAGAAAGGCACACTTGATTTCCCTAAATTAAAAAGCATCCTCTTATTAATTAATTAATTTAGAAGTAGAGGCAGGCACCAAATGGATTGTTTCTGCAGATGATGTACTTACATACTGTGCCCATGGCTTTACTCATGCGACTTTGTCACTAGCTTCATTCCTACTTCTGATGCCATTGCTGGGTGTGTGAAGGGGCCTAAAGGTCACCCTTCAGCCACCCAGTGAGGAGAGGCCCCTCCTTCTGCCACCTATTCTCTTTGTGCTACTCACTAGAGTGGGAAGACCTGATTTACAGCAGAAATGCCACAAGGTGGCTTTGAACCCTTCCTACACTGAGTAGGGGGTTGGACTCGATGGGCTAAATGGCCCCTTCCAACTCTATGATTCTAGGCATGACTGGCTGGTCCAGGGGACTGGGCACCATGGAAACAACAGGACCTGGTTTACTCCAGGAGGCTCTGCAGGCTCTTTGAGACGCATGTCCATCAGGCTCAAGATGAGCCATAGATGCCTCCACATCCATTATGCCTGCCCCAGCATGTGTTGTGTCCTTTTTATACCTTTGGATAGCTCATTGAAGGGTAGTGTGTATGTGTGTGCATGGGGGTGGGGGTGGGGGAGTAGACATTATTTTTGCCTTGAGTTTAGTATCAGGAATTCCAAGTAGAGGGAGGAATGTTACTTTTTCCTGTTGCCCCATACTCCAGCCTGCTAAGATTCCACTTCTAACCCATTCACCAGGACTTAATCCCAGAGCAGTCAAAAACCACCAGTTACTTACTGAACTGGTAATTTCTAAGACTACATCAGCAACCCTAGCAAGATACAAGTTTTTAAAAGCAGGAAAGAAAACAATGCTTAGGCTAGAACAGTGATTCTACAACAAATCCAGATATTTATGCTGAAATAAGTAAATGAAAGTAATACATGAAGGCCAAAGGCAAAGATGCACAGTATTAATTAACAAAGCATGTAAGACAAAGGGAAATAGATTCTTAAACTGCACTTAAAAGTGAGCCAGAACCAATTTTCAGTGCTGAGACATGCAACAGTATTTCTGAACATTTGCAGATTGTATATCCTTACCATAAACTATCACAATGAGAAGGTAAGTTCCCTTTAGAACTTAACTAGTGGAGATTAGACAAGCAGATATGGTCCAAGATTTTTTTGTGCCTGACATAGAAAATTCAATGGCAACACCCATGGTGATAAAAACATGCACAGAAGGAATTCATTTGTCACACTGAAAGAGGAGAAAAGGGGGCGGCACAACAGAGAGTTAACCACAAGCAGTTGGATTCAACGTTCTTTAGTACTTTAAGGGCCACTTCACGCATCAGTTGTATGGTCCATAGATACACTGTAAATAATACAGTTTGTATCATTTTGCTATCTAAATATATGATATTCAGGAAGTCTGCAAATGATGAAATGTCCCATCCCATCCCTGAGAGATGTGAAGTGCAGTTCATGTAATCAGATCTAACCAAGATGCTTTGTGTAAATGCAAATGCACCTTGGGGAAAGCCTGCTGACAAGCAGTTAATAGACCTGGATATAGACCTATGGTTTACCTCAAGGCATGACATTCCATCTTTTTTCTTCATAAAATATGGCACATGTTTTAGGATTTCTCTACCGAAGAGAAACATTTCCAAAGTATTTTAAAAGATCAAAGGGATTGACTGCTATTTCTGGGCTCAGAAGAGAGATTTTGAAACACACTTGTTTTTCTGTCTACAGTGAGGAAATGCTCTGGCCGGATATTTAGACAGAGGTGTGAGCTGTGTAAGAAGAAAAAGGATTTGGTGGAGCCTGGGATTTTAGGCTTACACCCTAGCATGATATTGTCTGAACCAATCTTATGACATGCTTTCGATTACTGCATTTTTAGACAGAGGTGTTTTTGCAGAATTGGGGTCACTGGGAGAGAGTAATCAAAACATCTTTCTTCTTAGTAAATCCCTGCACAAAATTGGGCATTCTGGGTAGGGTGGCCACTTGTGAATGGGCAAAAAGAGGACACACATTACCCAAAAAAAGGACAAAATAGGACACTGATTTGCATAAAATTTCTATATACGAATGATATGTATAGATGCAAATTTAGAAATTATAATAATTTAAATAGGAATGCAGTACATCTCACCATAGTGTGGAAGACTGTGTCCAGGTGAGCTGTGTGCCTTGCTCACTCTGCTCTCTGGGTGCTTTTGATAGGCAACATCAAGACCCAGCTCTTCCTTCTGATGGTTCTTTATCTTTAAACCGAACTTGGACAGGACTCAGCCCTTCAAATAGAGGATGCCTTCAAAACAGAGGACAGTCCTCTGTAAAAGAGGGCACACGGCCACTCTAAGGGCAACAAGGAATGAGGAAATTGCTCCAATTATTGCCCCAGTTATCACTTATCTGAACAATAAGCCTGTTTGACCTCAAGGACAATGATGGATAACATATTGGTTAGTCATAGTATGAAGCAATGACAAGCTTCACTGACCTGAAAAGCCATGATGTTAGGGTGGTAAAACTGCTACATTTATGCAATGCTGCTCCTTTACCATATATCCAAAGCTGTAATAATAAGAGGGTAGCAATGCAGCACTCTAGTGTACATGTATGTCTTGCCACCTCACTCCCCCATTTGACTGCTCCACCTCAAGCAATGGCATTCACAGACATATTCCTTGGCCCGACAAGCTAACTGTACATTGACCTCAGACATTTCATTCTCTTTAGCTTTCACTACTTCTGTTGTGAATATTCCACCCCCACAACCATCACTCTGGGTATGAAGGACATCCAAGCCCTCTATTTCCTGAAGAGATCGCAGTGGTGGTGGTGGTGGGGAGTTTGAGTCGGAGACAGTACACCCTTCAACGTGCTGCCAATGAGCCCCACTTCCTCACACAGAAATACACAACCTTCATTTTGGAAACAAAAGTTGAGCCTTCCTTCCACATCTGAACTGACTATGGGAGAAAGGGACTGAGCTCAAAGGAGAATATATATATATATGTATGTATGTATGTATGTGAGAATACAATTCATATTCTTTGAATATGGAGTTCAATATTAATTAAATTCATTGAATTTGGAGTAGGGGACAAATCAATTCGCTGTGAGGAATGGAAGGGGGTAAACAAGTGTATGTTACACTCATGATTCTTCCTTCTATACAATGTCCATTGAACTAATGATGCAATAGATTGAACTTTACAGCAGATTGCACTGCAAAACATGTTCTCTACCACTCAGTGACAATTCCTTCTGCAAGAGGGTCAGAGATGAATTCATACCTTTCAAGGCAATGCTTCTCTGAAGAGGCCTGCCTTAGATTTCAAGCACTCTTAGCCTAGTTTATCAAACACCCATCAGGTTGATGCATCATTATTCACCTAGTCTCCAGCTAGTGCATCTAATTTACTTTTTAAAATGACTGGCAAGAAGAGGTGCTTCCAAACATATACTCTCCTGACTGTTATCCTCAGGGGTTGCCCACTCTGCCTTGTGAAGTCTGAACCACAAGCATTCAGAATGCTACTTTGGTGGTGTATTCCCCTGCCAAGTGTCACCATCTGGTTGTACAGTTTACTTATCACTGACAGAAAAAGCCACACTCACTGATGTGTATATGCTGGCAATGAAGTGCAACACTCACAGAATTATCTCTCTGCCTTTCCTCTGCATTGGATCGAGTGAAAATCCTGCAACCAGGGGCTGGATGACGCAGAGTTGCCTGCCCCCTTCTTCCCTGGCAGCTCCCTGAAATAATACTCCTCCATGGGTTCTCCTGGAGTCAACTTATCTGGCACCTCTTTCTGGATGGATGGTGTAAGGATGTAGGTATATTAAAAAGAAGGGAGTGGCTCTGCCTGCAATTTCAATGGCTAGAGAGATATGGCGAGCAGTGTCTTGTCAGCTGCTGTTTGATCCATATTATCTCATGCTAAATGAACTTATAGGGGAATCCTGATCTGAAAATAGAGGCAATTTTTGTAGAAGAACTGGACTGATAGTAGAATTTATATGTTAGATCAGTTAATAGCACTGAATGAAGGATTTTTACCATTCTAATACTGTGGCTTAGATATCACAACATCTAGTGCTGAATGGCAATATCTTCAACCACAATACCTTTTAGTGTCTCTCTATGGGCCATCAGCACCTCCTATATTGCTGGAGGAATTGGATCTTCGCAGAAAGCTAAATCTGTAATAGCTGTTTATTAATGTCTTTCAAAATGTATTACTTTGGATGTTCAGAACGTTATGGTTGAATGGAACAGAGAATTAGAATGCTCTATGCAGCCTAATCAATGAAAAGTTGCCTTAGGTTTCATATGTTGTATTTTAGCTCTGCTAGATGTTGGCAATGTAATGACGATAATCTTTCATTGAGACATATGATGTGGGCATGCCCCAATGTGGCTTCTTCTTGGTTGGAAGTCATTACTTGTATTAATATTGTTTTATTGTTGAAATCTTTAGTAACTGTGGATGCTTGTGTGCTTTTAAATTATATTCCTGTAATGTGGGCACTAACAGCTGGACAGCAAAAGTGAACTTTGACAGCCCTTACAGCTGCAAAGATACTGCAAGCCAAGAAGGATAAACACCCACCACCTATCCTTCAATGGTCTTTGGTTCTTACTGCTCCCTGTGCATTTGAACGAGTCATCAATCTTGTTTGGATGCTTATTCAGATATATAGATTGTTTATAGTCATGTATATATTTAAGTTATGAATGTTGAATTACTGATATTGTTATGAACTGATTTCCCCCCGTTATACTTGAATGAAGAAAAAAGCAAAGAGCGTTTCCCTTCAGAAAACAAGCCTGCCCTACCATTAGACAAAGTGAGTTAGCATGGCTCAGGCAGCAGATTTGGGGGTTCCATTAAAGGACAGCAAATAGCCAATTATGCAGTTTATTACAGTATTTTCTTGTATTACCAGGGGATAAGTTTTGTATTTTCTGTCTCCAGTACCAAAATCTGTTAATTGGTCTGACTCCAAGAACACTTTGCCCTGGCGTGTGTCTGTCAATTGCACTGCACCTCACTGGATGCGCCCATTCTCGTCTGATCTCAGAAACTAAGCAGGGTCAGCCCTGGTTAGTACTTGGATGGGAGACCGCCTGGGAATCAGGCTTCCTGAACTGAGCAGGGGGTTAGACTCAATGGTCTTGTTTGCCCATTCCAACCCTATAATTCTATGTATTAATATTCTGCCCATCTGACTATGACATTGTAATCAAAAGACCACTACAGTTGTATTTCCTCTAAATAAACTACCAATAACCCTTCCATAAGCACCAGATTTGTAGGGCACATTAACATAATGCAATTGCATGCTAGTAATTCAGAGTCAGTGTTGCAAATCTGACAACAAAATTCCAATTTATAAAAAGGAATTAGGTTGACACCTTAGTGTACATCCCTCAAGGCCTTTGTTTGAGTTTTGTTGTTGTTCTTAAGCTACTGCATCTGTAACATTTATGTTATCCCAAGGTTGAAACACATAAGAATAAGCCCTAGTATTTACTGCACTGGTTTGATGAAATAATCTTATCTCCTAGTATTTGAAAGGTGACTCTATTAGTAAATATAAAAAGTGTCTGGCAAAGATCTTTTAATCATGGAGATAACTGTTTATGATAGCTGACTTCTATTAATTATCTTGCATATTCACCTTCACTTAATGTTGCCTTTAGGGGTTTCCTTGTAGAAAGGTGCTTCTATATCTTGACAGGAGTGAAATCTGCCTGTTTAGTAAATCACTAGCTGTTATCTTTTCCATCTGCAAAAAAAAAATATCTATTTTTTTAAAAAAGACACTGTAGCTTCTATGTTCCAGATATAAAAGCTGTTTGCAGTGTGCTCCACTGCATAAAAATACTGGACTTGGAAAGAGGAAGCCTGAGCTGAACTCCCTGTTCACCCAGCATCATTCTGGGTGGCCTTGAGCAAGTTATGATGAGCCTAGTCACCATCCTCTTCTGTAAAATGGGATCAGTATCAAATCTGATCATCTCTACAGGATTGCCATGAAGATGAATGAGAATGTCTTTGAAATACTTTGACATTACAAAATACAATAACGCAGTAAATACATTTTTCTCCTGAAAAGGGTATTACAGTCTGACACAGGGAGGATGAAGCCTTCACATAGACAATCTAAGAGAGGTGGAGAGAAACCTGAAGATTTTGAGGGCCAGTTTATACATTTAGTAGAATCAAGTGATAATCCTTTATCTGGATTGTTCCACTTCATGCTGCAGGTGGGGGACAGTATATTTGAATGCTCCCCATATAAAAAGATGCTCTACATATACAAATTGAGCATGTCAGGGAGATGTGATATGTGGACTCTGCCTCTACAGTCTGCATCAGAAATAATCTGTGGAGCCCAGATGATTTAGCCCTCCAGCTGTCAGGCAAAATAAGGTGGGTCCTTATCAGGTTGCATTCCTATTCTGGTGCCTCAAGATAAACCCTCCCACCCCATCTACCCCTTTTTCCTTATTTGCTGGCAAGGTAAGCGGGGAGGATTTGTAGTGAGTCTCATCATAGGACCTCCATCAGAACACAGGCACTGCCATGAGCAATCACAGCAGGGTTGGAAACCGTATTGCTAAGGTTCCCAACATCTCTGGATGCAGCCGCACATGCCTGGTTCTTTGTCTCGGAACATTCTCATAAAATTCTATATTCCCCATAGCTCCAAGCAGCCCTGAATGCTTCTGTGAGCATGGAATCATAGAATCATAGAATAGTAGGTTGGAAGGAGCCTACAAGGCCATCGAATCCAACCCCCTACTCAATGCAGGAATCCAAGTCAGAGCATCCCTGACAGATGGCTGACCAGCCTTGTCTTGAATGCCTCCAGTGTGGGAGAGCCCACCACCTCCCTAGGTAATTGTTGTATTGCTCTAACAGTCAGGAGGTTTTTCCTGATGTTCAGCCGGAATCTGGCTTCCTGTAACTTGAGCCCATTATTCCATGTCCTGCACTCTGGGATGATTGAGAAGAGATCCCAGCCTTCCTCTCAGTGACAACCTTTCAAGTACTTGAAGAGCGCTATCATATCTCCCCTCAGTCTTCTCTTCTCAAGGCTAAACATGTCCAGTTCTTTCAGTCTCTCTTCATAAGGCTTTGTTTCCAGTCCCCTGATCATCTTTGTTGCCCTCCTCTGAACCCTCTCCAGTTTGTCTGCATCCTTCTTAAAATGTGGTGCCCAGAACTGGACACAGTACTCCAGATGAGGCCTAACCAGTGCTGAGTAGAGGGGAACGAGTACTTCCCAGGATTTGGAAGCTATGCTTCCATTAATGCAGCCCAAAAGAGCATTTGCCTTTTTTGCAGCCACATCACATTGTTGGCTCATATTCAGCTTGTGATCGACAACAATTCCAAGATCCTTCTCGCTTGTAGTGTTGTTGAGCCACGTATCCCCCATCTTGTAACTGTGCATTTGGTTTCTTTTTCCTAGGTGCAGAACTTGGCATTTATCCCTATTAAATGTCATTCTGTTGTTTTCTGCCCAGCCCTCCAGTCTATCCAGATCACTTTGAATTTTGTTTCTGTCTTCCAAAGTATTAGCTATCCCGCCCAATTTTGTGTCATCTGCAAATTTGATCAGCATTTCCCACACCTCCTCCTCCAAGTCATTAATAAAAATGTTGAAGAGCACTGGGCCCAGGACTGAGCCCTGTGGTACCCCGCTCATTACCTCTCCCCACTTTGAGAAGGTCCCATTGATAAGCACTCTTGGAGTCCGATTCTGTAGCCAACTGTGGATCCACCGGATCGTTGTTTCATCTAGCCCACTTTGAGCTAGTTTGCTCATCAGGATATCATGGGGTAGTTTGTTGAAAGCTTTGCTGAAGTCAAGGTATATTATGTCCACAGCATTCCCACAGTCCACAAGAGAGGTTACTTGATCAAAAAATTAGATCAGATTCGTCTGGCAGGATTTGTTCTTGACAAATCCATGTTGGCTTCGAATAATCACTGCATTGTTTTCATGGTGCTTACAGATGGATTGCTTTATAATCTGCTCCAGAATTTTCCCAGGGATGGATGTCAGACTGACTGGTCTGTAGTTCTTCCTTTTTACCCTTTTTGAAGATAGGGACAACATTAGCCCTCCTCCAGTCATCTGGCACTTCACCCATCCTCCAGGATTGCTCAAAGAGAATAGACAGCGGTTCTGAGAGTTCTTCTGCCAGTTCCTTTATGACTCTAGGATGCAGTTCATCTGGCCCTGGAGATTTGAACTCATTCAAAGTAATTAGGTGTTCCTTGACCATATGCCTATTGATCTGAAGCTGAAATCCTGCCCCTTCAGCCTGAATCACCTAGGATGAAATCCTGAGGTCCTTCATGATAGAGCTGTAGAGTTCTCTCCACCATTATCCTCACCAATGTAAATTTGAGAAAAGGAAAGGAAGGCTTGCTGCAGGGTGGAGGGACTTGAATGAATGCATTTAGGATCAGCCCAGACTCTGGAGAGTTTGGGGTTGATCCTAAATGGATTTTAGGGTGGACCTATAAAACCTGATGTCCGAAACCAATATCACCCACCTATTTGCAGACTACGACCTATCACTAATACAGTTCTTTCATCTCCAGGGAGGTTTCTCTTCCGTCCAACCACCAAATGTTCAACCTGCCACTTGTAGCTAGAATTAGAATGAAGTCCAAGGAAAGCTTTACCACTTGATTCTGTTAAATCAAATGGTCCTTGGATTCTACCAAAAGATCCTCCTAAGGCAAGGAGGGCTAGTGGGAGAGAAGGACGAGAGACTTTAGGTCTCCCTAAGAATGGCAAATATAATTCAAGCTAGTAGTGTTCACTCATTTCAAGGAGTCTTTTGCAAGGGGTGGGGTCACAAAGAGAAGGTTAGTGGGGAAAAAGAGGAAAATTTCATTTGCAGAGGAGGGCCTCAAAGCCCTCTACAACAAAATAAATCTACTACTGTTTTGTGCTGATTGGGTTATTAAGTGGGAGGAACAAGTCTTGCCCCTATCAAGAAATGCACAGCTTGGTACAGGAGGGAGGAGCTAGGAAGGAATTTCTACCTCTCCTAGCCCAGTCCTTTGTGGGAACTCCGGCTCCCTACCAATACCAATGACAGATTAGTCTTTCAGATGACAATTGTATTGTGCAATGACTAAAGCCATGTCTTCTTCATAAGACTGGCTGCTTCAGTGCCAAGAGTTGTTTGCTTCACAACCCTCCATCACGTGATAAATATACTCCCTCCACAAACTGTACTGCCTCAGACAGAAGATTAGCTTTTTCCTCAGTGTTTCTACAACCACAGTTGCTGTCAAAGGAACCCCCTGGAAATAAGAGGCTAATTGAGAGAACCTTGGAGAATTGATTTTTGAATGGGATGGAGAAAAGAGAATGTTGTATTGGCTTGTCTATATGAGATCCTCTTGAGGTGTTGCAAGGTTATTGTATGCACAAAAGTGGAAGAATGAAACAATACCAACTGTGAGCGAGTGGATCATGAAAATGATGGAGCCGGCAGAGATGGCAAAACTTACTATTATGATTAAAGAAGGATCAACAACTAAATTTATGTTAGATTGGAAACCTTTTATAGAATTTGTACATGAAATAGAGAAAAATGATATCTATGTATGTGGATTTTGAACTCTGAGATGGTTAATTCTCTTTTTTGTTGTTGTTGTTGTTGTTAAAATTAGGAGAGAAATGAGATAATGTTTGTGAACTCAATGTATGATATACAACTAAGATAAGAAGTAGAGAATAATAATAAGCATTTGTTGTGTAAGGGGAGCCAAAGGTAGATATCTTACAATCTTAAGAGATATTTTAGTGTATGTGTACTGTGTGTTTATGTTGTTGTTGTTGTGTTTTGTTTTTCTTTAAAAAATAAATATTATTATATCAAAAAAAAGAGATCCTCTTGAGGTGACAAACCATTAGCAGCCTCATGATGGTGGTAACTTTAGGTGACTCAATGATTCCTTACACAGGTAAATATTGGTTTCAATTAAACTACGCCTTTGAGTAGTCACTGCCTCATGAATTGTAGTCAGCCGTATGTGAACTACCTCAAGCCAATTACCTTTTGAAGAACATATCTATGCCGCAACATTCAGATTTGTCTTTGGGAGTTTCAAAACATGATAAACCTCACCACCACCACTCATCCAGCAGATGGTTCAAATACAGGTATGAACAATTAAGAAATACAGACTCACATGGTGCGTAGAACATCACTAATACAGAAGAATGCTCCTTGATAAACTTGTCAAAGTCCTCATCTGTTAGGTGATACACAGCATTATCCTCTTCTGACCAAGGAATCTCAGGAGTCTGTGGCTTAGGTGGCTGAGGACTACATAAAAAAAACAAGTAAGGTATAGAAGAAGCTACTAGGAAATAAATAGCAGCTGCCTTGCCCAAATGGATCTCAAGAAGTTCAGCTTCCCCCCCCCCCACACACACACACAGTTTTTTGGCCCAGGGACCAATCCAGTAGGCTAAGTGATGTCAAGGGGACAGGGCCATTCTCCCAAAGCCCCTGCCTTGATGTCATCCACCCCCACCTCATCCATTTTTCCTTTCTCCATGCCTCTCTCTGCATGGAGATAGGGACTCTGCTGATGCTTGGAGAAGCAGTTCCTCCAAGCACCAGCTACATCGGGTGCTTCCCTTGTGCACCCCAATTAGGCTGGCATGGGAAGACAAAAGACAGAGCTCCTCTAAGCACCAGCCAAGTGGGGCGTCTCCATCACACACTGCACTCCGTCCCAAAGGGAAGGGCCTCTGCTGGTGCTTGGAGGAGCTCTGTGTCTCTCTCTGCACTAAGAAATGCAGAAGTGGATGGGCATGATGTCATGGGAGGGTTGATGGAGGTTCGTCCATAGGCTGGATTGGGAACATCTATGGGTCAAATTTGGCCCATGGGCTGGAGGTTCCTCACTGCTGCTTGAGGGGAATAACCACTGATAAGAAGATAGAAGAGTGGGACGATTTGGTTGGAGGAGACATCAGACACTGAAATTTGTAAAAACAGCAGAAATAATTTTGTTATGAACAAAAACAGCCTTACGATGGAACAGCACGCATGCTTTATTAACCTCGTTCTTTTTCTTTGCTAAAATACTTCAACTGAGATTTGACAATAAATTAGACAATAATAATAATAATAACAATAATAATAATAATAATAATATTGTTTAGCATACAAAATGTACTATTCAATACTCTAAGTTATATCAAATTCATACATGCTCTTCATGTCATGATACCCAGCATAGCCAAAAATGAATGTATAGATACGCTTTGTAAAATATCATCCAGCTTGGGGGGTGGGGGGAGCAAATGTGCATACAAAGAATGCAACAAGCACAAGGAAAAACCGAGCAGGAATCACCAGGCAGTAAGTGAATCAAGCTTTATAGAGTAGAACAATCCCAAACTGGTTGCCCAGTAGAATGAACCACTTCCAAATTATGCCTTTTTACTTCATGCAACATCTTTTCAGTTGCCATTAAAACTAACAGCTCAGAAACACATGTTTCATGACAAAGCCAATTTTTGTGTCTCAGTCCACAAAAATAAAATAAAATAAAATAAAATAAAATAAAATAAAATAAAGGACTTTGCATGTAGCATAGCTCTTTGTACCCAAGCCCCTTCAGTGAGGGTCCAGAGTTTGGGGAAATACATTACGTCAATTTGAATTTTAGTCTGGATTCCAAAGAGCCTGAAATACTTCCCAGTTACTTTGAAGAATACCATCATTAATGAAAATGGTGAACAGCAGATCCATGTCTGTCCTTATGCACCAGTACCTGTTTTAGGTAGCAGAACATAAAGGAATTGCCAACAGAGTGCTCTTTTAAAATCACTCATGTCTCTATCTTCATGTATATAGGTATTATACGTACTTAAGGGACCATGTCAGGGGACAATTTCTAATTCCTTTTGCGCCTCCCAGGTAAATAGCTCCTTACTTTACATGAGAAAAACAACAGCATAAATAAAACACCGTTTATATAATGTAATGATATGAAGTGTTTATACAGTGCCATTTCTAAGAGCTCAAAACATTTTATGCGCGTTCTCTCAATTATCCTGGCTACAACCGTGACATAGGACAGCATTGTGGCTATATTACCGGTGGAGATGCTGAGGGACCAGTGAGCTCACGGCTGTGATCAGATATGAAAAACAGATTTCGAGCTCATAACTCATGCTCTGACACAGTGTGCTACATTGGGGTTTATAAAAAATAAACTAAGCAGCTTAGCTCAGACTACAGCACTGTCAGAATCTACAGGGGCTCAAACTGACAATATTTGGATCTGGATCTGTGAGCCACAGAATGACAGGTTGCAGCATCTGCCTAGGCAGTGAAAGACCCTCAGGTCCTGGGCTGGCCCTGCCCAGCAAGACCGAACATTGGAACTCCAGGACATGAAGGATGATAAGAGGACTTCTTGATTCAGTGAGGTCTTGCTTGACAAGCAACATGGTCTTCCTGAACTCTGGTGAGTGCCTGTGCATCCTTCAATTGTCCCTTAGTCCTGACTTCTGGCTTGCTCCTTGGTCCTGCCTCCTGGTTTGCCCTTCAGTCCTGGCTTCATCCCACTGTTCTGATCCTGGCTGCTTCTCCTCAGTTCTGGTTCATTGGTTCTAAATCCTGGTGTGCTCTTTGGCTCCAACTCTCTCAAACAACTTCTGTCTTGTGGCTCATCTCAGACCACTGCCTACAGCCTAGTCCTTACAAAGATAAATTGGTAGCTGCATCTCACCAGAAAATAATAATAGTAAGGATAATACTAATACTGATAAGCTGGCATTTGTATCATGCTTTGGAGTACTGAAATGGCTTCACAGACTTTCTCAGTAAGTTTACAATAGCTTCGTAAGTAAGGTGGGCATTATCATCCGCATACCACAGTTGGGGGCTGAGGCTGAGACACTGGTTTGATTAAAAACTTTCAGTGAATTAATGTCTCAACAAATGAGATCTGAAATGAGTTTTTCCTGGTTCTCATACTTAGCCATTATACTACACAAGCCTTAAATATCTAAGTACATTATGTACTAATAATACTACCCATACATACATATAAATATAAGAGAATATATAGGCAAAGTAAAGTAGTGGGTCTAAAAATATGGGAGAGGGGAAACAAGTGGTTTTCTCCCTATTGCATCACTATAGAGATCAGGGCAGGGGTGTCAGCCTTTTTTTTTTCTTTTTCTTTTTTACAGCAAGAGGACCAAATTCAATTTATTTTGGCATAAGCTTCTGGGATAAGCCTTCACTCACTTCATCAGATGCATGGAGTGTTATTGAGAGTTTCAGGTAGTTATACAGTGCATATGGTGGTGGGGACTGTGAACAGTGAGGTCAGAAAGTACTGGCAATGATAATCGCATTATTAACAGTAGCCATTTACAAAACAGCTCCAGCTGATAACACAAACATCTTGGCACTAGGTAAACCAATTAATACAAGTAGACCTGTATGACACATAACAGCAATTCATGGCTTGTTTAACCCCACCAGGGTGAGCATGTACACTGCCTCCTGCACGCGTGCCACTTCTGCTTTGCATCTGCTTTTATAAACAACTCCAAAACACCCAGGTCCTGGCTTGTTTGATGTGACACGTGAACCTAGAACTGAGTTGCTGAGCAACAAATAATCCAGAGTTTTAAACCAACAACAAACCATGGGCTCAAACTCTGGGTTGTTTGTCCTTCAACAACCCAGATTTCCAGGGTCAGATGTTGCATCAAACAACCCAGGAACAGGGGATTCCTGGTTGTTTATGAATGTTGATGCAAAGTGGAAGTGGCAAATGGGCAGCATGATCGCTCACTGTCATATGGCCCCAACTAACTATGGATTGTTTAATCCACTGTTAGTCATTATGTGTGAACTGGGCCTCAGAGCTGTCGATGGAATTAATAACAGTTTCAATTCTAAATCAACAGTCTCTCGCTCTAATGGCTGACTTACAAGAACATTTTCTCGGCTCCTGTCCTCAAAAGCCTCTTCTCTTCCTGAGATTTATTGATGACATCTTTATTATCTGGACTCACAGACAGGATAACAAAGCCCTAACCAAGTTTCACTAGGACTTCAATAACAAAATGAGTAAACACTGCATAACCTTGTGTTGGGTGAACCAGGTCACTGAGCTGGTTTGCATGTAATGCTAAGCCACTGTGGGTTAATTAGCATGTGGGGCTTCGCAGTGTGCACTGGTTGCCATTTTGAATGTGCAAGCCACGGCAGGAGTGCATGGTGGCTTATCGTATTGTGTGAACTTGGACAGTGACACAACAAGCCACAGCACAGCCATGGTTGTTCTAGGATTATCCAAGAGTTGTTTAACCCTTGCATAACTCACACCCCCTGCGTTCATGCGTCATGGCTTGCATATTCAGAATGGTGGCTGGTGGCCCCACAGTGGCTGGTGGCCCCTATGAGGCCCCATGGGTTAGTCAACCCATGATGACTTAGTGTTACATGCAAACCGGCCCATTGTGCCCCAAGATTGTAGGACTCTGAAGAGGTTGCCCCTTCAGTATCTGTTTTACCTCTTTAAATGCTTTTAACTATTCTTCTACAAATTTCATTTTCCTCCTAAACCCTCATAATCTACAGAATCCATTCTCCCATACTTCACCATGTCGCTTTCCTATTGTGCTGGTGAGTATTAGATTGTGAGTCTGTAGAAAATGATTCTTCCCTTTTTCTTTTTATGATTGCACAACAACTAGATGTTTTAGGCACTTCACATATAAGATGTTGATGACAGCAGAGAAGCAAAGCCCAGAACAAGCTGCGAGCAGTGTACAAGCGTACCTCTCTCTTGCACAACTCCTATGTAGAACACTTATTACTAAGCAGATCTATGAACTTTTTTTTGAATTGGAACCAAAAAGCAACAAAAGGCAATGGCATACAAATGCACATATGTATCTCAAAACCTGGAAAAGCTGGGAAATTTATGAAGAGTAGAAGGCAATGAGTACAGATATTTGCAGGAGGGGGAAGAAGGGATACTCTTTCGCATGCTTGAGGTGTGATGCGATAACAGAGCAACAGTCAGCAAGGTAATTCCCCATTAAAAAGAGCAGCATGAGAAAATGGGCATAGCTGGTTGAAGGACCAGCCTAGCATGAATAATTTTAGGTAATTCTATTGTAATGCTACAGGTAAATTGTCACACACATTAATTCTTGTAAGTAAACCTGTTTTTAAACTACTTTCTGCACTCTCTTTGGAGCACTGTAATGCTGTTCAGTAAATATTTAATATCTTGTAGTCTGTTATTCAAATTGAGCTTGGGATACATTTCACAATGGCAGAAGAACTGCAGGCAATAAGTATTAATACAGTGAGTTAAATAGTTAATAATTAAGGATTGCTGTAGAGAAAAATAACCTGAGTATACGAAAGCTAGAAGAGACCTCTCAAATGATTTATATAGCACCATTGATGTGCATGGTATTCTAAAGAACAAGAGATAGGTCCTGCTCCTCAGGAGCTTACAATTTTGAATTAGACCCAGGGCAACTTGTGGCCCTCCAGACATTCTGGCCTACAACTCCCATCAGCCCTAACCAGCATAGCAAATGGTGAGAGATTATGGGAGTTGTAAGCCAAAACCTCTGGAGGGCCAAACGTTCCCCACCGTTGCCATAGAAAGAGGAGAGGAAGAAGGAGACAAGGGGTAAACAGAGAAGGAACACACATTCCAGTTACATGTACTCAGGCATGCTTTGATTATGGGATGAGGGATTATTGGCAAAGGTGAATTCTGAGAAGGGATTTGAAAGGAGAGAGGGAGGCAGCACCATGTAGGTATTCTGGGCTGGAGTTCCATGGAGCATCAACAAAAGAAGGGCAGAGGGGTTGAAGGAATCAAAACTTTTGGGATGGCTGATGGTGGAGTTGGTGCAATACAAAGAACATAGGAAGCTATTTAATACCAGGTCAGACTTTTTGTCCATCTAGTTTGATACTGTCAATGCTGACTGGCAGCAGCTCTCCATGGTCTCAAGCAAGGGCCTTTCCCAAATTGGGTAGCGGTGGTGTTGGTGAGGTACTGCATGCTGAATTTTGCTTAGGCATATACAAAAAGATTTCAAGCTTTGGTTTTTCATATTTTAAGCTCCGGATGGCAGCAGGCAGTAAACAAAGTCAGCCATTGAAAGTTGGAGATTTTTGGAACTTCAAGTGTTCCATTTTTTAAATTCCCAACCAGACATAGTCACATCTTTTAAAAAATTATGATATTGACATGGATTCAGTTTGGACAAAATTTGGAAGGGTTAGGTATTTTGCGCACGGCATTCGGGGCACTGAGTGTGGAATGATGGCATAAGGTTCCCTAGCTATCTGCTGTGTGGATGCTCTGGTGCAGAGCTCTGTCCCAACGTAGTAGCAGACACAAAAAATACCTTCCCAAGCCAAGGGCAGGAGGATGTCATATGTAGGGTGGAGGCTGGTACAGCTAAGAGGCTCTTTTGGCTGCAATTTTCCTTAAAAATGCAGCAAAAAGAGATCCTCAGTCTGGGCTGGGATCTGGCAACCGGGGACTTTGAAGACAGCCTTGAGGGAAAAGGACTAGGAACATGCCCAATTTTAAATTTCCAGCCCTGTGTAAATTTCCTTATTTCTTTTCCTTGCATTTGTCTCCAAGAACAGGTGCTTTTCACACACACACACACACACACACACACACACTGCACCTGGACTTGAAAATTCTGCATCTAGACAACAGAAACCTGGGCTCTCTCTAAATTGTGCTTTGATTCAGGTACTTCCTCTGTTCATCTGTCCTGCACAAGAGGAATCCCAGAATCTGTCTTTTGTGTGAACAGAAAGAGCCCAGACAACATGGATTCTTCAGTCACTTGTACTGGTCTTGCATTCACAAGTCCTTGAAGAATCAGAACAGAAAGAGGCATTATTTCTTTTTTAAAAACCCATTATCAGCCCATAACAGGTGGCTGAATTAATTGGCAAAGTTGTTTGTTCTTCGTGTTCTTTTTAATTAGTTTTGTTATTTCCCATATAGTGCCTACATATGTCCTACCATTCTTCAATTACACTTTTCAGGCCTTCCTGAATCGTTGCTACAGAGCACTGGACCACTCATACTATAGATTCCTTTGAGTAATTAATTACTATTACTGTGCCTATGTGGGCAGGCTTATACTGTATACAAATTATAACCGCAACCTCAATTATGGGTAGCTTCCAACTAAAGGACGGTTTCTGAATATGAATTCCCACCCCCACCTGCCCCCAATATTGATTTCTTTTAGGGGAGGGAAGAAAAGCTGCTGCATCACTTTGCCTTTTGGGAAATTATTAAGTGTGCATTGGAAATTAATTGAAGACAAACAGCTGTCTTTAGCTCTGGACAGCTGAAATATCAGGCAAAGCCCAAAGTGGCTTGTTAGCAGAGATTATCACTGGGAAGAGGTTGCAGCTGTTCTGTTTGCCTTCAGTAGCTGCAGTCAATAGCTGTCACAGCACCGATATAAACGCATTGCATATTATGGGGATTATCAGACTATAATGTAGGCAGATTGAAGGGAAGAAAAAGAAAAACTCAAGACACTTCTAATGTTTCACATGTGGTAGCCAAGAGATAAGGGCATCCTTGCTGAGCCAAGACGCAAAGAAAAAGGTACAGGTGATGAAGGCATACATCACTGCTCAGGGGGATGAAAGAAAATCTCTCTCTCTCTCTCTCTCTCTCTCTCTGCATTCGGAATTGCTTTCTTAATAAAGCAAAAGAGGCATTAATGCTAAGGTCAAGATTTCCCTCGTTGATCCACACAGTAGGTATCCAATGCACTTAATATTCTATACCATAACAGAGAGCAGCCTGGATGCTATATGATGTTCCTGAATCCTGACCTCTCCCAGCTCTGCTATATACATACATCCATTCTCTAAAGCATTTAGGGCAAACTATAGGTCACTGGACACTTGCCCCAGCCCCCAATAACCTAGGCCACTAAAGTAGTTTTCATATGTGCCATCATCACTGTTTTCACTTACAAAATAACAACATATTACATAGAATCAATAGCTACACAACTCTGTTTATTCATGGGTATACTTAGAAATAGACTGCAGTCAGGCATACAGGGGTGCATACATTTCCAAGTAATGTGAGATGAGAGGCAGGAGATGAGAAAGTGATTTAAAGGGGAAAAATTCCACAATCACCCACCCAATTATACATGTGGAATCAGAGATTTGTGAGGATCAAAAGCAATCAAGGTTACTAATCTTTCATAGCATAATAGCCGATACACCCATGCAAATCTCAGCTCAGCTATGAACTCACAGAGTTGCCTTAAGGCAATTCTACTATCTTCTCAACTTCATCCCTACCCCCAAACCTCTAATTTGGATAATTATATTAGCCTCTATTGCAGGTTATTATTAGAATACCTCAGATAATGAATATGAAGGGCTTTGAGCACTAAATATTTTTATAACTCTTTTCTTAAGTGGTGCCATCATCTTCATCACCATCACAATCCACCCCCACCCACCCCAACACATCACATCACCCTACACAGTCCACAGAACAATGCACTGCCTCCACGTTCCTGCAGAACAAATATTTCCAAAGCACGTCTGGCAGGAGGCATAGAGCAGTATCCAATAAGACACAAGTACCAGCATAAATTATTTTATTTATTTATTTATTTATTTATTTATTTATTTCATTTCTATACCGCCCAATAGCCGAAGCTCTCTGGGCGGTTCACAAAAATTAAAATTATGTTGTGCTAGCATAAAAGGCCTCTAATGTAATGCCGTTGCACCAGCTAACGTAATGCCATGCATTAGTATTTCCTCAGTAGGGCCTGTTGACCTCTAATGTAATGCCATCACATCAGCTGGTGCGACAGGAATCCCATCACACTAGATAATGCTATTGGTGCCTATCTAGAGGTCCCTTACAATAGCACAATGTAAGTTACGTTAGCACTCCTGTCTTACTGGATACTGCCCTAAATACATGGACATACTCAAGTGACAAGAACAGTAAGTCCAAGTGATGTCCAAATGCTATCCGTGAACTTCAAATGGCTCATACACTGTGGAGTAAAGTAAATTCTCTTAGCAATATAGTACCAGAAAGACAATACACACCTTTGAAACACATGGTGCATTTAAAATGGTGTGATCTAGCATGTAGGCTCTTGCATTCTTTCTGTATCTGGTTTTACTTTCATTCCAACACCAACTTATACATTTCCTAAAAGATGCATCTGCCAATCAATTTGGCTTGGTCTCCTAGTCCCTTCTCTGAAAGATGATTCTATCCAAATCTAGAATCTAACTTGCTAAACATGAAAGTGTTTGCTTCATTTTGTTCCATGTCAAAAATGTTTTACTGGAGCTGGTGAACATGATCAATAAATTATTAAATAAAAAATAAAACCAAGAAACCCAGTGCCATCCTAGGAATCATGTCCTAGAAGTTTAAATCTCATTGCCTTTCAATTAAGGCTGATCACCCTTGCCAACAAATAAAAGACAAAGGAAACACCGACTATTTGTCAGAGCCATTTGGAATTGTCTTATAATGGAAGTGTTCACAACAAGAGAATGAAAATTTAAAAGTTTGAGGTTTACAAATGAAGCTTTGACACAGATCAGTGTCATCCTTCTGATGCCCAGAGAAGATAATAGAGAGCTGCAACTAGCAAGGTACTGTATGTGTAAAATAGAAAGCATGGGAACTAAAAGCAAATGATAGCCCAATTTTATCTTTAATAGATCAGTACTACACTTTTACTTGCCTTTTGGAGTAGTAATGATTGTGCTGTTTCCAAGGCACAACAGTGTTCACTAAAATTTAATTCTCAAAGATGTAGTGGAGATGCTTTAGAGACTTACTTTTGCAGCCATTCTGCTATGTCCTTTGCTGTAGCACCATAGTTCTCAAAGTTGAACAGGAATTTTCCCTTTCTGTAAATGCAACGTAACAGAATTTGGGATATAGGGAAACACATCCATCATTTGGCTTTGGCAATATCTACATGCAGAATAAGAAGAAACTGACTCAAAATAGCAGATAGTTGGGTATCCCCGGACGTTGTATTCTTCTTTTATTTTTTCAAATTCAGCAGAGTAGACATTCATCCCTGCAAGTACCTGCAACAAAACCAGAAGATTCTTACTCCACACAGCTTTCAGTGAAAATCTATCTTTAACTGTAGCTCAATTTATATTCGATAGGAATCTGTGCCTGCTAATAAAGCCAAAGAAAACTCCCCTACTTAAAAGCCAATGGGGAAAATCCAACTTAAATCCTACTTAGAGTAGACCCATTGAAATTAATGGGACTAAGTTAGTCATGGCTAATTAAATCCTATTCATTTCAGTGGGTCCACTTTATGTAAGACTTAGGTTGGATTTTACCTAATAAAACCATACTGGCTTGCAAATGTCGTCAAAATCTTCCACATTTTCCAGTTCTCACCACCATGGGCTCCTTCAGGCAAGAGTTTACAGTTGTTCTATAAAATCCCTGGTACTCTACCACTTTACTAAAAGGCTGGAAAGGAATGGAAGCTCCATGCATACTGGGGCTTACCATTATCATTTATGGAAGAGAATGCATTGTGTACCCATAGGATTTCATGTGCAGCATCCTTCTGCTCACAGAAATCCCCTGAACTAAAGTACAGGCCACTACGTACATGACTTTGGGGGCTATGGGGATCTAATTAAAGGAGACTTTATGCAATGACTATTTCATGAGCCACTCCCCTCTTCCATGCCTGCCATAGCCAGCAATTAGACTCTCTCCCTATAAGGGGCAGTGCTAGCGTCTTAGACAAATGACACCTAGACAAATTCTTAAACGGCCTATTATTTATTAGTCTGTTAATGGGTTCCTATTCATTATGATCACCTCAGCAAACACCAAATTAAGCTCACTGTGACATTAACACAGAAAGACAGGTAGCTCAACAGGCCCTACTGAGAAAATACTAAAGGCCTTTTCATGTTCAGATTTTACTTTTTTAGGTGTACACCTAAAAATGTGAGTTCGATCCCAGCGGAAGCCGGGTCTCGGATAGCTGGCTCAGGTCGACTCAGCCTTCCATCCTTCCGAGGTCGGTAAAATGAGTACCCAGCTTGCTGGGGGAAAGGGAGTCACGACTGGGGAAGGCAATGGCAAACCATCCCGCTACAGTCTGCCAGGAAAACGCCAGTGAAAGTGGCGTCCCTCTAGGGGTCAGTAATGACCCGGTGCTTGCACAGGAGGAACCTTTCCTTTTCCTGGCTAGGGAGAACTGAAGTCAAGTCTCCACTCTGAGTGGACTGGAGACTTGACCTTAGTGCAATAGGTTACTACCCATCCAAGCTACTTCACAGGATTATTGCAAAGAGAATATGGGGACAATCCCATGCACATCATCATGGATTTATTTCTACAACTGCGATGAATGAAAATGATAATCCTGATTAAACCTGGATGGTGCAGAGTTAGGCTCTTATTAATTCCCTGGAAATCTCTCATCTGAATGAATTAAGCGTACAGTGCAAAAGAGGTTTTGTAGAAAGCCAAATATACTGCTTTTGTTTTAGACCTAGTAATTTTATTTAGATCAAGCTACTTAATAGTCACTTGTTGTGCCTCCTGTGGCACATAGGAGGCAGGGAAAGCTGGGGATACTTTTCTTTTTAAGCCACAAATGACTTAACACAGGTTTATGTGAGCAGGCAGGCTGGTAAATTTGCAGACTAACTTCCAAACGTGTTTTAGATAAATTACTTGAAAGGTCATTAGTGGGGGTTATCATCATTAAAAGGAAGCCTCTACCACTAAATGCAGATAAATATGAATGCCGTCTGCCCAAAATTCTACTGACATGGGGATACATGGCTAACAAAGGCTCAGAATAGGTAGATGGTGCAAACACCATGCATTTAAGTTTGATCTTCCGACAGGAAGCTCACCATACATTACAAACACGCTTCAGCAAAAGGAATTAACAGACCTTTTCAAACTCAACATTCAGACCTGTTGGAAACACCATTGCTAGGATATGCTTTGGAGCTTTGCATACAGCCACAACTCTTTAATTCATCTTCACAGCATAGTACCAGCCCTGGTGCCAAGTCCATATTTTACCAAAAAGGGAGTGGACTCAGCGGTAATAATGCCTTTCACCCCACAGCATGAGCAAGACTAGAAAAAGGCATTTTGGACACAGAGTACATGACTCAACATCATCTGCTCAGATTCACAGAACAATAAGCAAGTTTTCTGCTCCTCCAAAGCCCCAAGCATTTTTCAAATGAAACTAGTCAGGGGACAGGATTGCCTTTCTCTGGATCTAAAATTTAGAAGTCATCTTAAAGCTGTATTCCTCAGTGGCCAGTTGCTGAAGATACAACTGGAAGATTAACTCTTGATTAATAACATGGAAGGCTTAAATCCCTTTAGCAGCATAGCGTTAATCTAACCCCCCCCCACTTCCCCCCCACCCACCCAAAACCGGGATTTTCTTTCTCCAAATAAAATGCTACACAAGAATTTAATGCTGGTTTCCCAAATGAAGCAACTGCTCAGACCTAATGTGCTCAGAGCTAGCACGAAATAACTCTTAAAGCAGAACATCCACATAAGCAAGTCAACTGTTGCTCAGGAATTATTAGAGATATTTTAAAAATATGGTGTGGTCTTTCCATCATCCACCATTCTCAGAAATCAACCCCCACTCCGAAGAACATCAACAGGTTAACAGGGAAGCCCTTGCATCAGCAATCTATATTATAGATTTATGAAGTTGCTTTCACCAACTAGACAACCCTCTACTTCTGCCCCATAAGTGTTCAGTCTCTGCACTCTTTTTGTCTTGCTTACGCTGCTCCTAATTGGACACAAGTGCCAAATTTAGGAGCAGGGGGGACCCAGTCTCTCTTCTCATTTGTCTCAAAGCTCTATGGCTCGTGAAAAAAGAGCATCACTGCAGGGCAATGTCTGGAGCTCTTTGTTCAGTTTTTCAACACAGACTGGCAATACATCAAGTTATCTTTGGGGAAAAGGGCAACCTTTCCTCAAAAAATCTCCTTAAGCAGAGTACTACAGGCCTCACAGCTTGTACTGGCCACATAGTTTTTCCTAACAGTCATGGAGACAACATGAGGCAGGTGGAACCCTCCTCATAAGCATGTGGACTACAAATATTAGGGTATAACCAGATTGGACATGGGCTGCTGCTGAAAATGGCAGCCTGGTGTCTTTTCTCCCCCTCTCTATATTTAGCCATACTTAAGTGCCTTATTTCTTCCACAGTGGCTGGCAGTGATGTGGATCAAGAGCAGGGAAACACATGGTATGATGGCATCATAACGTGCATTAAATATGACTAAATGTTACAGGGAAGGGGAGAACACAGGGTTACCATTTTTGACAGCAATCCTACGTCCAGTGCAAAGTCTAGTTCTACTCTTAGAGGCAGTGAACACATTAATCAGATCCCTCCCTGCATGAGTAAACAACACAGCTACTCCTATAAACTCCACCCTTTTCTCAGAGGGCAGTACAAGATTCTACAAGCAAGTCTTACTATTATCAACATTAAATTAGAACCAACAGCAGGCTAGGCATTGGAAATACCAGTAATTCACAGATTCTTGGTTGAAACCTAGAATGAGTAAAAACACTTGTTCACTGCTAATAGGTCTAGTTCTGCATGTTTAATGAAGTGTTACACATCACAAAATCTGTCCAGAAGACTCTAATTTTAAGAAATCTGACTTGCTTTCATGCCAGGTGCAAATTATCCTTTGGTGACATGCTGTGCCAGAGACAAAATAAGTAATGAGAAGCAACAAGTATTCCAGTATAATCTTAAGACTGCACTCAGAATCACACTTCCTGGGAAGTAAATTCTACTGAAATGAAATGAACTTTCTGTCTTCGAATAAGTTTAGGAATACAGGAATAATGATCACTCTCAACCCTTCCTTATGTCATTATATACCTTACCCCTAATTTTCTGTTTACCTCCTCTTAAAATAGACTAGAATTTCAATTAAAGTTTTGAGAACACTTTAGTCTCCTTGTGCCCTGAGTATCTATTTCTATATTTGCTCACACTCGCCCCATTTACCTGAGCTCCTTCTCTTCCTTCCACTGTCTCACTCAATCTATCAAATTTTAAAGGTTATAAACTCGGTCAAGCAAGAACCTTTCTTGTTTTGCAGCAAAATGCCATGTACACTGACAATGTTTTATTTATTTACTTATTACATTTCTATATCTCCAAATAGCCAAAGATCTATTATACACAGAATTATATTCCGTTTCAGTGATAGCAATTTAAAGTTAAGAAAAATGAAAGAATGAAATATTTTACAAAAGATGATGAATTATTGCTCGCCATATATTATATGTAGAAATGATCTCTAGGCATGCTGCAGTCCTTAAATTGAATAGGCAAATGGCATGGCAACCCAATTATCCAGGGATAATCATCAATATTTTCTACCAGGAGGAAAACAAACCCACAATTCCTCAAAAACAACAAGTAAAATAGTAATAAACGTCAAAGGTAAAATAGATGAGCTCTTCAGATGGTGATGGTGGGTCTGTTATTAGTACATTTCTACTTCAGAAAACTATCTTGGAGCCAAAGATCCCTGGCTGCGGCATGCTGGGAGGTGTGGTCCAACACACCTGGAGGGCACCAGGTTGGGGAATGCTGGTATAAGGCACCTTCCGTTCTCACAGGGAGATTTGCCGATTTCCCCCCTCCTGATCTATAGCCTCTCCCCTAACCCAAAGCTGCTCTGCAGCCACTTTCTTCCCAAAAAGCCTTTATGAGAAAGCTCCTGATAAATCTGCAAAACCTCTGTGAAAACTGGACTAGTTAGACAGACCGCAGAATCTCAAACAACACCTGATTAATAGAAATGGATTATAAAAGCTCTCTATATTCTGGAGTTGAAAATGCTAACTCATTAGATGTGTAATGGAACTACATACAGGTATTAATGGTTTTAATTATAATTGGGGGAAGTGATCAATTACGGAAATAAACAGTACAAAACAATACAACTATCAAGGCATATATTGTTAATTACTGTCTCCCATATATTCTTCTCATCATGCACTGTTAAACATCAGAGGCCCTGCCCTGTGTCTCCCGCAGGAGGTCACCATTATGGGAAGGGCTTTTTCAGTTGTGGCACCAACCCCTAGAAATTCCTTCCCCAGTGAGGCCTTTCTGGACTTTATTTTTTTGCCAGCTAGCAAAGATATGGCTTTTTTTTTTTTTTGCCTGTAGTGGGGAGAATGCTTTTGCTGTCTCTTTCTGTTGCCATCCTGGGGCCATGTCCTTTTCTGCTGGTTGTTTGTGTTATTTCCTGCCATTTTGGCTACAGTTTTTCCAGTGTTTTTGATTGTTTTTCATTACAATTCTTATTGGTAGTCACTGGTTTCTTCGAATAAAAATTGGGATACTTTTTAAACCATCCTATGCGAATGGGATTGCTGTAGACCACAGCAGCTGTTTGAATGATTTATAAAACATCTTCAGAAAACCTGACCACTTCATATTCCATGTATTCTTCAATAATTATGGGGTTAGCGATCCTGTGGTGTTTTGTAACTCTCTCCCTGCCCTCTCCTTGCCCGCCTTTTCATTTAAAAAATGTTTAACTTAATAAACTATTAAGGGTCCAATTTTCCCCTACAGAAATGAATGGACAAGTAAAACTACCAAATGTCTAAGCTACCTGGGCTCCATTCTGTCTCCAGCAACTTCTCAAAATAGGGCAGGGAAAATACAGGCAAAATACTAAGTTATAATAAATACATTATTGTTGTTGCTGTTGTTGTTGTTAATATTATTACATTCATGTGTGTACAAAACAACATATCGTTTCCAAACACTGGAGGGGAGTACATTTTGCCCCAGGGGATTTATTTCGCTCCACGTTGGCTTTATCTCAACACATGAGTAAACACTCTCATAGTCCAAACTTGCAATACTGATTTCTTATTTGTAATGTTCTTTTGGGAAAATATATTATTCGGCTATTCGGAGTACTTTGGACACGTCTCCTTATTTACTATGATCCTAGAGGGATCTTTTAGTCTCTGTTTTGTTCTCGTTTCTGTTGTGAACCTAGTATTTCACCTATACATGTTAAGTTTCGGTTTTGCTTTCTTTTCTGTTTCTCTTCCAGAGCTTCCCAACAGCCCAATGAGGAATTTAAGCCAATATTGTGGGGTCCAATGTACTCCAATAATTTTTGTGCTAGACTATGCTTTTGGAATGTAATATCAATCAAGTATATTTTTTAAACTGGAGTCATTTTGGAGATCTTTATTTCTAGCTAGGTCTTTAAAGAAGTCTGTGGACCCCAACAGCAGATTGATACCATTAAAATAAATGGTAGAGGAGGGTTAATATAATCATGGTAAGATTTGTGTTAATCTGTGAACTTAACTAAGTTTGCATGCTATAATAGCTCTATATAAAGACAAACGCTCATGAAGTCCCACATTTTAAAAAACACTCATTAGCCTTGCAACCCCTCTCACTTACATACATGCCCTTCAGTTCTGTGGATGCTTCTTGGAAAGATGGCATCATTCTTTTGCAGACACCACACCCTAATATGAGAGAGAGAGAGAGAGAGAGAGAGAGAGAATGAATGACACAGTTAAACTTGTCTTCAAGGGCAAAATCAAATGAACAATGCTCATGCACATATTCTTTCATTTTAACTGACACGAGAGAACATAAAAGTTAAAATGCACAGAATTATTCCTGCATTACCAAGGTATATGCCATGCAGGGCCACTCAAGAAGGAAATGGCAACCCACTCCAGTATTCTTGCCAAGAAAACCCCATGGAACGTATCACAAGGCTAAAAGATATGACGCTGGAAGATGAGCCCCTCAGGTCGGAAGGTGTCCAATATACTACTGGGGAAGAGCAGAGGGAATTTCCAAGTAGCGCCAGAAAGAGTGAAGTGGCTGGGCCAAAGCCGAAAGGACACTCAGCTGTGGATGTGTCTGGTGGTGAAAAGAAAGTCCGATGCTGTAAAGAACAATATTATTTAGGAACCTGGAATGTCAGATGAATGAATCAAGGTAAGCTGGAGGTGGTCAAACATGAGATGGCAAGATTGAACATCGACATCTTGGGAATCAGCAAACTAAAATGACAAGCATGGGCGAACTTAATTCAGGTGACCATTATGTCTACTACTGTGGGCAAGAATCCCTTAGAAGAAATGGAGTAGCACTCATAGTCAACAAAAGGGTGGGAAAAGCAGTACTGGGGTACAATCTCAAAAACGATAGAATGATCTCAGTACGAATCCAAGGCAAACCATTCAACATCACAGTAATTCAAGTCTATGCCCCAACCACTGAAGCCGAAGAAGCTGAGGTTGATCAGTTATATGAAGACCTACAACACCTTCTAGAACTAACACCAAAAAAAGATGTCCTCTTTATCACAGGGGATTGGAATGCTAAAGTAGGAAGTCAAGAAATCACCGGGATAACAGGCAAGCATGGCCTTGGTGTACAAAATGAAGCAGGACAAAGGCTAATCGAGTTTTGCCAAGAGAACACGCTGATCATAGCAAACACGCTTTTCCAACAGCACAAGAGGCGACACTACACATGGACATCACCAGATGGTCAATATTGAAATCAGATTGATTATGTACTTTGCAGCCAAAGATGGAGAAGCTCCATACAGTCAGTAAAAACAAGACCTGGAACTGACTGTGGCTCAGATCATGAGCTGCTTCTTGCAAAATTTCGGCTTAAATTGAAGAACGTAGGGAAAACCACTAAACCATTCAGGTATGACCTAAATCATATCCCTTATGACTATACAGCGGAGGTGGAGGTTAAAATAGATTTAAGGGATTAGACCTGATAGACAAGAGTGCCTGAGGAACTATGGATGGAGGTCCATAACATTGTTCAGGAGGCAGCAACTCAATCCATCCCAAAGAAAAAGAAATGCAAGAAAGCCAAGTGGCTGTCTGATGAGGCTTTACAAGTAGCTGACGAAAGAAGGGAAGCAAAAAGCAAGGGAGAAAGGGGAAGGTATATCCAACTGAATGCAGATTTCCAGAGATTAGCAAGGAGAGACAAGAAGGCCTTCTTAAATGAACAATGCAAAGAAATTGAGGAAAACAATAGAATGGGAAAGACTAGAGTTCTCTTCAAGAAGATCGGAGATCTCAAGGGAACGTTTTGTGCAAAGACGGACATGATAAAGGACGAAGAAGGCAGGGACCTAACAGAAGCAGAGGAGATTAAGAAGAGGTGGCAAGAATACACAGAAGAACTATACAGGAAAGATCTTAATGTCCCTGAAAGCCATGATAGTGCGGTCACTGAACTTGAGCCGGACATCCTAGAGAGTGAAGTTAAGTGGGCCTTAGGAAGCATTACTAACAACAAAGCTAGCGGAGATGACAGTATTCCACCTCAGCTATTTAAGATCCCAAAAGATGATGCTGTTAAAGTGCTGCACTCAATATGCCAACACATCTGGAACACTCAACAGTGGCCACAGGACTGGAAAAGGTCAGTTTACATTCCAATTCCAAAGAAGGGCAATGCCAAAGAGTGTTCAAACTACTGTATAATTGCACACATTTCACATGCCAGCAAGGTTATACTCAAAATCCTACAAGCTACGCTTCAGCAGTATGTGAACCAAGAACTACCGGAAGTACAAGCTGGGTTCCGAAGAGGCAGAGGAACTAGAGATCAAATCAAATCACTAACATTCGCTGGATCATGGAGAAAGCAAGAGAATTCCAGAACAACGTCTATTTCTGCTTCATTGACTACGCTAAAGCCTGTGATTGTGTGGATCACAACAAACTCTGGCAAATTCTGAAAGAGATGGGAGTACCAGACCACCTTAACTGTCTTCTGAGAAACCTGTATGAGGGTCAAGAAGCAACAGTAAAAACCAGACATGGAACAACCGAGTGGTTCAAAATTGGGAAAGGAGTACGACAAGGCTGCATATTGTCACCCTGCTTATTTAACTTATATGCAGAGTACATCATGAGAAATGCCAGGTTGGATGAATCACAGGTCAGAATTAAGGTCGCCGGGAGAATTATCAACAACCTCAGATACGCAGATGATACCACCCTAATGGCAGAAAGCAAAGAGGATCTAAAGAGCCTCTTGTTGAGGGTGAAAGAGGGGAGTGCAAAAGCTGGTTTGAAACTCAACATTAAAAAAACGAAGATCATGGCATCTGGCCCCATCACTTCCTAGCATATAGAAGGAGAAGAAATGGAAGCAGTGACAGATTTTATTTTCTTGGGCTCCAAGATCACCGCAGACAGTGACTGTAGCCATGACATTAAAAGACGCTTGCTCCTTGGGAGGAAAGCTATAGCAAACCTAGACAGCATAGTAAGAAGCAGAGACATCACCTTGCCGACAAAGGTCCGTCTAATCAACGCTATGGTTTTCCCAGTAGTAATGTATGGCTGTGAGAGCTGGACTATGAGGAAGGCTGAGCGCCGAAGAATCGATGCTTTCAAACTGTGGTGCTGGAGAAGACTCTTACGAGTCCCCTGGACTGCAAGGAGGTCAAATCAGTCAATCCTAAAGGAAATCAACCCTGAGTTACTCATAGGAAGGACAGATACTGAAGCTGAAGTTCAAATACTTTGGCCACCTAATGCGAAGAGAAAAGTCACTGGAAAAGACCTTGTGCTGGGAAAGACTGAAAGCAAAAGGAGAAGGGGACGGCAGAGGATGAGATGGCTAGATAACATCACCAATGCAATATGAACTTGAGCACACTCCGGGAGAGAGCGCAGGACAGGAAGGCCTGGCGTGCTATGGTCCATGGGGTCACGAAGTGTCGGACACGACTTAATGACTGAACAACAACAACAATAGATTTTAACTATCTCCACTCAACCCTTGTAATTAAAAAGCCTTGGATAATCCAACTACATGGTTTATCCTAGCTGCAGTTTCTTAAAAACAAAAAAAGTAATTGCAATACATGTATACATTATAAGATGCTCTATTCATTTGCATCACAGGAGGCTAAACTGGTGTCACAAGGTCTCCTCCTCAAAATCCTGCCCACATAATGTTGGAAATGGTTTATACACATCTTCTGCACCACTTCTGATCCCTCCAGTGATAAATTGGAGGATGTCCCAGAAAG
The DNA here is from genome assembly GCF_057233095.1 of Heloderma suspectum. Classification (NCBI taxonomy): domain Eukaryota; kingdom Metazoa; phylum Chordata; class Lepidosauria; order Squamata; family Helodermatidae; genus Heloderma; species Heloderma suspectum. The sequence goes on along the minus strand of NC_139458.1, from coordinate 153,760,985 downwards.
AGTTCTGTCAGGTTCTTCAGCTACAGGAGGTGGCATGAGACCAGACATCTCAGGCAGAGTGTTTGGGTTTTCAATGACATCAGTGCTGCAGAAGATAGCTTTGAAGAGTCCGGATTGTCACCACCTTAGGCTGATTTAAAGGGTTATGTTGAAAAATTATTGGGTAAGCAGGCTAGCCAAAGCTGCATCAAACAGTCTACTATCTATCAACAGTACTTTAACTAGCTCAATTTGGGAGGTGCCCAATACAGGTATGGGTATTCTCAAATTAGCCTAGGGTAGGAAGTGCCAGTCAGGGGAAGAGGACAAGTATTATTTTGAAACTCGTATGAATCCAACTACAGCCAATTTATTCAATGGAGGAGGATCCTTCAGGGCTTACAAAGGGGCAACAGGGTCAAGAAAAGCACAGGACTTAAGGAGTTTTGCCTATGCTAGACTGATGCAGTGAGCCTACATATGACCAGTGCTAGGGAATTGGTCCATAACACTGGAGTTGAAGGAATAACAGCAGCACTGAGAACATTTCAAAAAGTACTCTGTAACCCAAATTCAGGTAAGTGCTTAGCACAGCCTTCCCCAGCCAGGTGCCATCCAGATGTTTTGGCCTACAACTCCCAACATTCCTGACCACTGACCATGCTAGCTGGGGCTGATGGGAACTGGAAGTCCAAAACATCTGGAGAGGTTGGGGAAGGGTGGCTTAGACTTAGGGACATACAAGCCCTTCTTTTCATGACTGTTATTTGTAGCGGCCTTATTTTATCCTGTTTTTAATTCTCTATTGATCTGTTTGTCCTGGTTTATTCATCTTGTAAAATAACATTTGCTTTATTGGGCTGTGTAATTGCTTTGCTCCTTGTGCATGTGTTCCTGCTTACCTCAAGACCCCTCAGAGCAACCCAGGGTCCGCTCACAGTCTCTATAGGCTTAATTTAAATTAGACCAGTCTTAGGCATTTAACTGAAGCACCTTTCATCATATTAAGCACGCAGACATCAAGAGCCCAGCAGTGGCAGTGTTGGCTTGCTTACTAAGGAACAGTGATAAGTCAAAGAAGAGCCTCCATTAGGACCCAGAAGCTTCTGATGTCAGACTCTGAAGACAGGCTTGTCAGTAAAAGAGGGGTCACAGCCAAGTCATCTGGCTGCAATGTGCTAAAACTACGTGCATACAATGCTAAGCAGATTAGAAGAAAAATCACCTTGTAAACTGGGACTTCCTTCTAATACTAAGAGTACTATAGGGGTGGATAAGAAGCAGAAGACTAAATCCGGACACATAAGATGAACAGTGAGTTAGCTGAATGACTCTTAGAACCACACAGGCTAGCAATCAGTATCTACTAGGTAGTACAGAAAGCAAATCAGCTTTTGCAATCAGGATGGCCTGGACTGACCTATCCTGTGAAAAAAGGTTTTATTAACATTGCTAGATTATTCCAGCACTGGCCAACCAAAATCCCCTATCCCACTTCCTCAGCGCAGTCTGGCAAAACTGTTGCCTGTAGGACATTTAGAAGTAGACTATCTTCCAGATCTTTTCATCATTGTCTTGTGACCTTCTACTTTCTTCCTACATAGCCTCTAAAAACAAAACAAACAAAAACAAAAACAGCTCTTGGTCTCCTGCTTGAATTGTAAGGAATCCACTTTTTTTCTTTAAAGTACACTTCTAATATTTGTAGCCATGAAAATAAGGGGGCAGTTTGTTTAAAGGGCTAGAAACGACCTAAGATCCACCATTTCTTCTCATCTCCTGAAGTCCAGGAGCATCCCATTATGTTTCCTTGCAATTTAAAGATGCTGCGAAATCTATGTTCAGCATTTGAGGATGCAAAGAAATACGAAACATAGTTCTTGAATAATCTCCATTGGTCTAAGTTAAAGTGATGAAATAGGATTTGTCCAGTATCCATGGGAAATTGCCAATTCATCAGGTTGGATACAGACTTGCTGTTCTGTGAGTAGGATCCAGTGGAGGCCCCCATTCCATGAACTGGACACTCCCGTGGGTGGAAGGGGAGGAGGTGATTTTCAGCAATTCAGAAGTTCCCTGCAGCTGCTGGTGCCACCTCCACGCTGTTCTAGAGGGTCCTCCAACCCTCCGAAGTACATTTTCAGATGCACAGGAGGCTGCAGTGGGGAGGGGGAATTGGCCCTATTCACTCTTTCACCCACGGGAACAACCAGATCATGGAGTTCTATTCTACATAACTGGGGAACCAGCCCACTACACAAACAAGATCACGCATTTCAGAACCCAAAACCTGGAAAGATATTTGGATGAGGGAAGTTCTGTAAGCATCCCTAGCTCAAATTGCCTAGTGGTTTAATTTTGTCTCAGGCATACCACCCAGAAGATCATCATGCGAAATGACCTATACTAAAAATTATAAATGGAAGGAAAACTGCAAAACAAAAAGAAGTCAAAAGAAGTGTCAAAAATAAGCTGGCTCCTTCACAATCGTTTAGTGACAAGAGAAGTGCTATCCCTCAAACATTAGCGGGTGTTTTCTGCTTCAAAGGAAAGAAAACTGGAAGGAGGCGGAACAGCAGTGTCTAGGGGGATGGTTCAAACTGACTGAAGGGTCAGATGTGCATTACAGGAAAGGACTGTGTTGCAGAAAATCGTTACTTGCTAGGGAGCTAAAATATGAAGGCATTCTGATGCTATGGAACCTCCCTAAAGGAATGATTTACAGGCCTGAAGCAGGCATTAGAGCTTCAAACTGATATAAAACAGCAGGTGGTTGCAACACACACTTGGAGAGAAATCCAAAAATGCTGAAGTGCCTGCAGAAGTTTGAGAACAATGGTTAAGAGTAAACCTGCATGAAGGAAAAGCATGCAGTCTCAGAGAACCATTAGAAGGAGTCACAGGCAGCAATGGCCATCACAATACTCAGAAGGGTTTGTTAACTGGAGCTGACATTAAAGAGAACAATGCCTCAAGGAAGAAATGGCAGATTTTTGCAATGCATTAGAAAGGACAAGCCATGCCATGCAACACCAATTCCATATCCAACAAGCGTGAGTTGGTTTTCTTTCTGCTATTCATCTGCTCTCGTGGTAAGCAATAGCCAGAATGCAGCAGTATTCAGCCTTGAAAAGGTTAAAACAACCTTGGCAGCTATGTGGCATCTACAAGAACCATGAAACAACAATGCAAAGTGCCGCTGTTGATAAACACCAGACAGATACATACATAGCCACACAAGGTTATTCTAATACACTTATGCATTTATTTTTGAATTGGTTACAACTTCATACCACACTTTCTCTCTCCTTTCCTTTCAGTAAACCCATTTCTGGAAAGCAGACAATAGATATATGCCCATTTAGCCACATTCTACATGTAAGTTTTCCCAAGTCACCCCTTACTAACAGAAAATGACATGCACTGATAAAGCAGAGAAATCTTGGGATACTGACTGATCCAAATATTAATATGAGCCACTTTACACAGCAAGTGTGTTTGCCAAGGCTACATCAGTGTTCCCAACGATCAACACATAAAGCATGAAGGTCAGATGTGTGCTCCTAAACACACGGTGGGCCCAGGCTGCAGAGCTGCGGTCAGAGATCCCCAGGACACACATCTGCTTCACACTTTGTGTTTACACAGTAGAGAAACACCAGTGTAGCCATGGCAAACACTATTAGTGTCTGTTTTGGCTCCATATGGCTACCCTTGTACTGTGGCTGCAAAGGAATGTGTAAGTGGGACCATATCACCAGGTAGTGATATGATTGGCTTGGCTGTGTATTAGCATATGGGCCCAGCGGGGGAATCTGAGATCGGATATAGCAATGAGGATCCCTCTGAGGGGTTTCCTCCAGCTGGTGGGGCTTGGAGCCTAAGCCCCGCCAGAGGAACCCCAAGATGCAGTATGGGCTAGATTGGGGTGCCTTGCAGGCTGGATTAGGCCTGCAGGCTGGAGGTTCTGCATGTCTGACCTAAGACCATTAGCCCCACCAGAAATAGGGTCTTGAAGGGCTGATGGGAAATTTTCTATTCATCTTCCTCAGGGGGATTAATAACTAAACTACAAATCTTGGATCGGCAGCTCAGATCTTTCAGTGAAGGGATCTAGAACAACCCAAGCACCACGAAAAGCTGTTTGCTCTCTTAGTGGTGCCAGTTTGAAAAAGGGAGTGTGCACAATCCAAGGCCATTCAACACTACCACGGTGCACAACTTTACCCTCTACATCCCTTGCAACTTCTCTGAAGAGGAAGGGCTCTGACAGTCGTCAGCTCATGCCTGGGGATACTGAGTTTGCAATCTGTTGGACCAACTCTTGCTGTCATTGGGAGCTCTCCAAGGTTCCGCACTACTAAATTCTGACCAGCTCCCTGCTATCCAAGACCAGCTCTCCCTGATTTTGCCCAACAGCTTGCGTACAACCGTGGCCCGGGTGGAAAAGTGCACTCATTCCCTTTGCACAGTGTGTGTATGTCCTCTGGAAGGGGTACATTAAACCCACCGTCTTTCATAGCCTCCATAATTACAAGAGTCCACCAGTAAGCGCAGGCAGCTTTTGTTTGAAAGTCTTTGCCTCCAGTTACAGCACTGAGGCCAAGGCAGCATATAGACTTCCAACTCAGGGAAAGGAATGATGCCTTCCTCCCCCGCTCCCTGGCTTTAAATTACAAAACTGTCCACCTCTCCCCTTCTGAAGCACTGGCCTTTCAGGTGGCCACCCTTCACAGTTTTTCTTCACTAGTGGCTGTCCATTCCTAGGGAAGTAGCTCTCCAGACCAAGCTGTGGGTGTGGCTCTTCAGGTGACTCTGAGCAGGATGCTAACCAGTGGCTTGGATATGCCTGAGGTCTTCCTGTGGATGCCAACTGGCAATTTCCAGGTCTCCTAGCAGTAGAAGCCCTGGATGATGGCTGCAGGTGAAGCCTCCTCCAGTATCTGCCTTGGCAGAAAGTGTCTGTCTGCCCTCTTTCAAGACACTCTCACCAGCCTGTCTTCCCTTCTTTTGTTCTTCCCATCACCCTCTTCTTCCTGCTCCTTCCCAGAGCTTTACAGCAGTATCTTGATGAGGCCCAGCTGTTGCTGCTGAGACTTCACTCCCCCACAGCTGAACTGTGCTACCCTTAGAAGCTCGAGCCCTCCCCAGGCAGTGCTCCCTTTTAACTTTATACTCAGACCTAGCTGCGTGCTGCCTCTCTGCTTGGGCGTTTTCAGCAAAAGGATGACTTGGTCCGATGAGTCCCGACGGGCTGTTACACACGGTCAAACCACTTGCTATGATACTGGAACAATGTGAATCCAGATCCATTTGCTACCCTAGTTGATTAAGGTGGAGCAAATAGGGTATCCAAGAAATCTTTGGACTTGGTACTGCAGGTTACCTAAAAACAGTTTGAAAAGCACTGACCTAGTGCAACATGCACTATAACTACAAGTGTATCTGAGTCTCTCTCTGTCTCTCTCTCTGTCTCTCTCTCCCTCAATAATTTAAGCAGGGTGCCCCTAGAGAAAACAGATGAGTATTTGAAATATTTTCATGGTATACTGCTGAAATCTGGAAATATGAACTGAACAAGGAAGGGTATCAAGTGAAGAAAACCAAAGCAGATGACAATGTACACATGATATCAATTCCTGATACATGAAAGGCATAGTTTAACAGTGGCTCCATAATTATTCTATTGGGAAGAAGGACCATCAAATAAAAAAAAAGAAGTCTGAGAGCTTGCATATTAGATTACTTACAAGGGGCATAAAACATCAGCAGCACAGGCTTATCTTCTTTCTTCAGAAGCCTTTTAAGTTCCTTTAAGTCCAAAGAGAAAAATATGCCATCATCAATACCCTGAATTTAGGAAACATTACATATCCCCATAAATTTTATGTAAAATTCCAAAGCCCATAGAATATATACAAGGAGATTTAGCATTACTGTCAAAGAGCGTGGAAGTCTGGTTGAGATGGTTTAACAATAGCATAAAGATCTACAGGCTGCAAAGGATTGCTCTCAGCAAGGAAGGGTTTGTCATCACTCAGATGCAAGCATTCCTATTTGTGTGCCTCTTATACTTGGATTGATTGTATAAGGAAGGAACATATTCCATTAACCACAAGACGTGGGATCTCCATAGCCCACTGCTGATGTTTAGGTTAACCTTTTTGTTAACAGGAGTATCCATCACTAAGCTCCCAAGTAAACAGCATAGTTGCTTGAGTCACCTGGAGTTGTTGCTTTGCAGGTAGCGTTTCTGAACTGCACCTGCACTCTGCTTGTAGCATATGTCTTCTGGATTACAGATGTTGATACATGGAGGTTGATGGTCCTGGGCTTGGATTACAGAGTTTGCTGTGCCAGCTTTGTGGAGGTGCAAGAATTGGAGGTATTGGCCACATTTGGACTATTGCCCAAGGCTTCATAAACTATAGCTTATGGAACCTTGGACAATCGTCCATAAGCGTTCATCACAGGCATTTATGAGGACTATGTTTTATGTTTTTTTTCTGAATGGTATATATAGATTCTGGGTTAAGCTGCAAGAAGAGTTACGGTTCTCTCAGTACAGAAACAACCTATTGGTTTTTAATGAACTGCTTTCAGTTATCTTTGAGACTGCAGTGTGAATCTGCTATCAGCAGGTGTTTGCAGTTTCATAGTAACTATAAAGACCCAGTACACGTGGAATATTGCCACTGATTTACAAATGAAGCGAATGGATGTGTTTGTTTTCCAGCTGACAGGTATTCACGAATAAGGAGAATCCAAAATGGATTAATAAGCCAATCTTCTAATGGGGCTTACCCAGAAGGGATTTATTCAGAACATTAAAGAATATCTCATCTATATTGATGGATTTATAAGCAATTCTACACCCACATTGGATTGTAGGCAGAAATACCACTAGTTATATGCTCTATGTATTATTTGTCTGATCATTTTTTGTTTTTTGTACTGTTGTTTGCTTATTATCATCATTATATTACATTGTGATAATACAGTATGACTACTGTCTCATCACAGTTATAAACTTCCATATTCTTCAGGGGTGGGTTTCTTACCCCTCCAATTCTGTTCTTGGTGGTTCACTTCACCCCTTACTCAACTTCAAAGCCAGGACAAAATAGGGCTGTACATTAGTTGAAGCAAATGCAACCTCTGTTTTTTACTTCAAACTTTCTTGTTCAATAAAAATACAGAAGTTAACCTAGAACTCCAAGGCTCAGTTCAGATGTAATGGGGAACAATGATTCCCTATTATGTGAACATGTTGCAGCAAGCCTTGGGCTCCCACATTACCACTTCCTTCTCCTTTTGCATGCAAAAGGAGGATGACATTAGAACCAGCTGCTTCTGGTTTTAAACTAACCACAGTACCCTGTGACAACTGAATTCAGTGTACTGTGTTTTTTTAAATGATGGTTTCAAATACAAGGCAAGATTTAAAATCACAGCTTAATCCTGCCTCATTCTCACTAAGGATAGTTTAAATCAGAGGTGGACAACTTGTAGCCCTCCAGATGTTTTGGCTAACAACTCCCATGATTCTTCACCATTGGCTATGCTGAGTAGGACTAGTGGGAGTTGTGGCCCTCCAGATGTTTTGGCCCACAGGTTGCCCACCCCTGGTTGAAACTACAGTTCCAGGAGTTCAGATGTCACAGGGAACAGTTCATTTAAAATTGAAAGCAGAAGGTTCCAATTGCCTCCTTGTAGGCACAAAAAAGAAAGTGGAGCGCATGGGTTCCACGGCTCGCCTCAGCTTGTTCCCATAACAGGATTTGATGCCTAAGACTCATTACAGGGGAAATAAAGATGTTGATGTGACAGGAGCCATACAATACATACTATTCAAGCAGCCTGTGAAATAAACATGTATTATAATGAGCAAGGGATTTACAGCCTCTGGTTGATCACGTGTTTAGGACCATTTTCTTCAATGAAACATGCATTCCATTCTTATTGAAGACTAAACTGAACCAAAAAAATCGCTTGTTTCCTTTGAGCAGAAACCAATCCAGGGCAATGAGGGGCCATGAGAATGGATTTTTCAGAGCATTGTGATGAGAAAGGCAAGATGAAAATTTGAAATTGAAAATGACCCCAAGAGAGCTTGTAATAGAGAAAAGAAAGGTGAGCATTAAAAATTAATCTTCTTACAAAAAGTGAATGCCAAAGTAACTGTTCCTAATACCAGAGTGAAAGCTAAGGAATTGAAATGACTCTATGAAATACCAGCCAGAGACCAATCAATTAAAATTTAAAAACAATAGAGTGGCAAAAATACAACACACCGTTCAGATAGATGCCAGAGAAAGAGCACGAGTGGAACAACCAGGCTGTATTTCAAAACAAATAAAAGTAGAGCTATGGTTTAGAACTGTTCTCAGCCTTTTGGAATTAAACACTCTAAAATAAAAAGAATTTTGGGGAGGTCTCATCAGGTTTACTGACTGTACTTGTTGTATCAGAGACCTTAGACACTTTTCCAGTGTTTCCCATGTCCCTCATTTGTCCATCCTATAACTGAATACATCACCAACCATCATTTCCCTCAACTCAAAGGACTTTCTAAGGATCCTTAAATATCTGTTAAATATCTACCAGTGCATCAAACCTGTAAGCCAGGGGTGCGGAACCTCAGGCTCAGGACCAAATCTGGCTCTCCAGGGTTCCCCAGAATGCCATGCCTTCTTCCTTGGCCCCATCCCCTTTCCCCCAACCATCAATTATTTGCTAGTTTCCCAGCCTTTGTAGAGTTTTCTCCCCATTCTAAAAGAATATCCCTTCTTTCATATTTATAGGTTACTTTGATTAAAGGTTGAAATGCTCCCCTAGTTACTAGCAGTAAGAGCTTTAAGCTACAATATGCTGGCATTTTTTTTGTATTTTAGTCCCACCCTTTTTGCCTTTGGCCCTACTCACCACTGGAATGCGGCCCCTGAGAACTTCTTCAAAGGGGAATTCAGCCCTTGGGTTGAAAGCGGTTCCCCACTCCTGCTATGAAGCCTCAATGTTTGCTTGCTTCTACATTCTAATTGTAATTTATAGCATGGCTTTTTAAAAGAATGCTATTTGAGCACTATGAGAGCCTGACTGTCTTCCTATTTCATCTGTCATTTAGGACAAATAATATCTGGAATAAGGATAATTCTGCACAGCCTAAAATCTCATCTGTACGTTCCACATTCCACCCTAAGACACTAACTCCACATTGTGCCTCAGTGTGTATTTCCCATAAAATAATTCAAATTATGGAATGATCCACTATTTGACCCTTGAATTGATTTTAATTCATGTCCTGCCCTATCTCAAGCATTCACAGCAGGCTACATATATTAATCTAGAAATCTAGTTAAAATAAATAAAAGTGGACTTGAATCCCTAAACAATTAATAGCTTGAACAATCAGTTCCATGAGGGGACGTCTGAGGGCTGGCACACCCATAGCAACTTCTGTAAGGACACAGGAAGCTGCCTTATATGGAGTCATGCCACGGGTCCACTTTGCAAGCACTGTCTCAATCAGTGGTGCACTCCCATTGTCCCTCATCATTGACTCTGCTGGCTAGAACTGACGAGAATTGCAGGCAGAAATATCCACTGCCCACCCCTGGTCTACACTGACTGGCTCTCCGGGATTTCCGACAGGAGTCTTTCCCAGCCCTACCTGGAGATGCCAGGCATTGAACACGGGACCTTCTGCAGGCAAAGCAGGTCCTCTAAGCTACATCCCTCCTTGCGTCACCCCTTCTCCAAGCCACTGACTCCATATCGATCTAATCTTACCACCCGCTTGACCATACTGTCTCCATTGACTCTACACTCCTTCCACTAACACATGATGTCTGTCAGGGGGCCCTAGCCGGCCTCTTTCAGTCTACTCCAGTAGCCAACTCCAGACACAGACAAAGGATTCTTTTCAAGGCTTTATTCCTTTTTCAACTTAATAACTCTATCACCAGCGACTAAGCTATGAACAGCAGAGCGACCTATGCCCCAGGTTGGACACAGTTGGTCCCCGTTTGAACAAGAATCACTTGCAGACCCTGAACTTATGGGCTAGGGAGAGTCCCTCCCTTTTTCCCTTGGGTCCTCTGGACGCGACCGTTGCTTGCGTGCCAAACGGGCGCTGCACCTCCTTTCCGCGCCCTCCATAGCTCGTCACTCTCTGCGTCTGCATCGAGCATCTAGCCAGCCCTCCTCCAGTGCTCTTTCACTCCCAGGACCGCTATCTATCTCTGGAATGCTGGCAGGAGGAATCTCTGCCAGCTGCAGGGCCTGGGAGGGAAGAACGCGCTCCTCTCCCACAGACAGCTGGTCCTCCTCAGAATCAGAACTGCTCTGAGGTTCTATGGGCTCAGTGTCCACCCTGACAATGTCATACTAGATTTGCAGTTATAACTTGGTATAGGAACATACAGGAGTACCATACATGTAACCACTTAAACCATTACAATCTGTAATGATGCCAGACAGAGAACCAAGGCATTTATACTTTGAAGTTAGTTAGATGTGCTAAATATAAGCAAGTTGATGCAGTAATACAAGACTAAAAAAATTTTTACTATGTGATATCCAACCATTAAGCTCCATCATCCCATGTTAGTGCAACCATACCACAAGCAACCTAAAAGGCTGCAGTATTCACGAACCTATCAGCCAGTCCAACATATATTTTGCTGACCAGAGTAGCTGCACCGGATTAGGTGTGCCATAGGTAGGATCCATTGCTACGTCACAGAGGACACCAAGGTACAACCCATGCATCACGTGAAATTGCAGAACATCGCTCTCTCATATACCCCATGCTACTTCACTGGTGCCCCCAAAATATTTTAATTTGCAGCGTTTGTAGTTCTGCTAACATTGCCTTCTGAAAATTTAGAACATGAAAAATAACAAAGTTTCTAATTATCTATTTAAAAACAATACACATCCCCAGTTTCTCAAAGCTACCAGAGCAGTGCATTCTGTATCTGATATATGTACGTATTGTTTATTTTATCAAGGGACCTTGTTCTAAACAAGTATGTACAATTCTGGGTAACATACCTTTTCGCTGTCAATATGAACAACATCTTTGGCTTCAGGATCCTCCTCCCACAACGGAGCTCCTTCTGGATCCTTTAGAAAGGCCACCATTGACTGCAAAGAAGTAGAAAGGAAGACCAAAGATTTTAACCACAACTGCAACAAAACTACGATCAACCCATGGAATGCTGACTTTCCATCTTTAGAAACAGCATTTACTGGTCTGCTCTTCTACTTGACAAAAGTAAAAAAACAACAACACAGAGATTCCAGATTCTGAACCTGTGGCATTATTAGTGCAGTGGCTACAATGTTAGGGCTAGGACTGGAAATATCCAGGTTCAAATCCACACTCAGGGCATTTCTACACCAGCCTAAAATCCTGCATTTAAAACGGGGCTTTCTGCTTCCATTTTAAATGCAGGATCACAACTGACTCCCTTTACACATGCTTCCTTCCTTCCCCTCCCCTTCTCCCCTGAGTCTTCCATTATCTTTCATTGATGTCTCTCCTCTTCTTGCCACTTTAAGTCTTTTGACAGAGGAAACTGAAGCGGAACACAACGGGGTAATTTGATAGCTCATTATCTGCGATCTATTTAAAAACAGAACAAAGGGCATTTAGTGCAGGAGGGTCACGGCAGGGTCATGGCATCATTTAAAGAGCCCGCAAACTTCTGTGAAGGAGCAATCTCAATCACAAGATAAAAGCCTGGTGTGAAGGAGCCCTCAGGGATGGATCCAATGGTGTCTGTGCACTACCACTATTGATGTGGCACAAGCATTAGTTTCCACTAGTGCCACGTCAATAGCGCTAGCACACGGACACCACTGGATCCTTCCTTCAGCTAGAAAGCGCACTGCACAACCTTGGTCAGTCAGCATCCCTCAGTCTAACCTACCTAACCGCACTGTTGCGAGCATTAAAGGGGAGGAAGAACTATGTAAACTGCCCTCAATGCCTTTGATGAAGGGCAGAATAAAAATGAAATAAGCTACACATGAAAAGCACATATCCCACTTTGAAGTTATAGCTTCTTCTACATTCTAAATTATAAACAGCGATGTTCCGTAGCAGGATGAACATGATACAAGACTTTCAATTCACTGGTCTACTTTGTAAGGGTGAAACTACATGTTATGTTAAAGACTTAACTAGCAGTGGAGTCTTCTTTTCTTTACTTAAGTACATAGGAACATAAGAAGAGCCATGCTGGATCAGACCAAGGGTCCATCTAGTCCAGCATTCTGTTCACACAGCGGCCAACCAGCTGTTGACCGGGAACCTACAAGCAGGGCATGAGTGCAACAGCACCCTCCCACCCATGTTCCCCAGCAACTGGTGTACATAGGCTTACTGCCTCTGCTACTGGAGGTAGCACATAGCTATCAGAACTAGTAGCCATTGATAGCCTTTTCCTCCAGGAATTTGTCCAATCCCCTTTTAAAGCCATCCAAATTGGTGGACATCACTACATCCTGTGGTAGCAAATTCCATAATTACACTATGTGCTGTGTGAAGAAATACTTCCCTTTATCTGTCCTGAATCTCCCACCAATCAGCTTCATAGGATGACCCTGGGTTCTAGTACTTTGAGAGAAAAAATTCTCCCTATCCACATTGTCCACACCGTGCATAATTTTGTACACCTCTATCATGTCTCCCCTTACCCTCCTTTTTTCTAAGCTAAACAATCCCAGATGTTTTGACCTTCTCTCATAGGCGAGATGCTCCAGCCCCTTGATCATTTTAATTGGCCTTTTCTGCAAGTTTTCCAGCTGTACAATATTGTTTCTTTAGGTGTGGTGACCAGAACTGTACACAGTATTCCAAGGGTGGCCGCACCATAGATTTGTATAGGGGCAGTTATGATTTTGGCAGTTTTATTCTCAATTCCTTTTCTAATTATGCCTAACATAGAGTTTGCCTTTTTTACAGCAGCCGTACACTGGGTTGACATCTTAGTTGAGCTGTCCACCACAACCCCAAGATCTCTTTCCTGATCACCGCTAGTTCAGATCCCATCAGGCTATACTTGAAGTCAGGATTTTTTGCCCCAACGTGCATCACTTTACATTTGCTTACACTGAACTGCATTTGCCATTTAGATGCCCATTCCCCCAGTTTGGAAAGATCTTTTTGGAGCTCTTCACAACTCCTTTTTGTTTAAACCACCCTAAAGGATTTGGTGTCAGCCGCAAAATTGGCCACTTTACTGCTCACTCCTAATTCCAGATCATTTATGAACAGACTGAAAAGAATTGGTCCTAATACAGATCCCTATTTACTTCCCCACTGGGAGAATTTACCATTTATTCCTACTCTCTGCTTTCTGTTCTTTAACCAGTTACTGATCTGTAAGAGGACCTGTCCTCTTATTCCATGACTGGTAAGTTTTCTCAGGAGTCTTTGGTGAGGGACTTTGTCAAAAGCCTTTTGGAAGTCTAAGTAAACAACGTCTACCGCATTACCCCTGTCCTCATGTTTATTGCCACTCTCAAAGAACTCTAAAAGGTTAGCGAGACATGCAGCAGCCATGTTGATTCTTTTTCAGCAGGGCTTGTCCTTCTATATGCTTACTAATTTTATCTTTAATAATGCCTTCAACCAATTTACCCAGAACAGACTTTAAGCTAACGGACCTGTAATTTCCCGGATTCCCCCTGGATTCCCTTTTGATCGGCCATCTTCCAGTCCTCTGGTATAGAGGCTGATCTTAGGGACGTGTTGCATTTTTTGGTTAGAAGATCAGCAATTTCATATTTGAGTTTTTTGAGAACTCTAGGATGGATACCATCTGGGCCCAGTGATTTATTTGCTTTCAGTTTATCAATAAGGTTGAGAACTTCATTTTTTGTCACCACTATTTGCCTCAGTTCCTCAGACTCCCTTCCTTGAAAACATTTCAGGCACAGGTATCTGTCCTATATCTTCTGCAGTGAAGACGGATGGAAAGAATTCATTCAGCTTCTCTGCAATCTCCTTATCCTCCTTCAGTACTCCTTTCTCTCCATTGTCATCCAATGATCCAAATGCCTCCGTAGGTGGTTTTCTGCTTCTAATATATTTAAAGAATGCTTTATTGTTGGCCTTGATGTTGTTAGCGATATGCTCTTCAAATGGCTTTTTTGCATCTCTTATTGTCTGCTTGCATCATCTTTGTGGAAGCTTGTGCTCCCTTTTGTTTTCCTCACTTGGGTAACACTTCCATTTTCGGAAGGAAGCTTTCTTTTCTCTAATAGCTCCCTCAACACTGCTTGTTAACCATGCTGGCGACCTCTTGAACTTGGTGCCAGCTTTCCTAACTTGTGGTATATATTTTAGCTGGGCTTCTATTATTGTAGTTTTGAGTAATCTCCAAGCATTCTGAAGGGATTTAATCCTCTTGCCTCCCACTTTTAACTTCCTTTTCACCAGTTCCCTCATTTTAGAGAAGTTTCCTTTTTTGAAGTTAAATGTGACTCTGTTGGACTTCCTGGCCAATTTTCCACTTGATTATATATTAAATCTGATAGCACTGTGACCACTGTTATTTTTTTTTTAGTTGAGGGATCCAATTTTACTTGGGACCTTCCTCTGTGAGGAGGAGAGATTTAATCCCTTCTTCCTCAGTCATGATTGTACCAGTTATCTTCCTTCCATGTGGCTACAGGGCTTAGAAAAAAAGTCCCAACTGACACAAATGGGGACCTTTTCTCTAAGCCCCATAGCTGCATCTTGGGTAGGTGGGGCATTTATTGGCTAAAATTGCAGCTGGGAGGTGGGAAACTAGGTCTCCCCTCCCTGAATGCTTGGGGGGGCAGGGAGGTTCCCAAATTACCCATTTAAAGAAAAAAAAACATAGCTGCTAGTTACATCTTTAATGTAATATGTAATTTGACCCTAAATACACACAGACATTTTCTTCCCATTGAAAAGTATAGCATCTAAATAATAATTTGGTTTCTTATATTCTGAGAAAGGAGAAAAGTATGGATAACAATTAATATTCTCTTGACTACCCAAAGAGAAAGATGGAGGTGGCAACCTTTCAAGTGCTAAGGAGTTTGACTGGGATTCTGAGTTGCAAGAATCCTTATATGCCAAGGGCATGTGCCACCACTGTGTTCAGTGTAGCCACAACAGAAAAGGATTTCATTTCATCCAGTTGCGTGCTCTCTGTCTCTCTCTCAAACAAAAAAGAATACACAATGCTGTTGGCAGAAGAGGCAGCATGTTGCCTTTTGCTCAGTCCTCTGTTGTTTAGAATGTTAAATTCATTTTAAAAGCACATGGGAGTTGCTAATTCAGGACAATGAAGTATTTGCATCCCTAGGTTTGCAAGTCGAGTGTTGGGGGACAGACAATACCCACTGCCACAACTCTCAACTCTGACTATAGAACACTCCAGACTCACTAGGGCTCAGTGAGTCAGGGCAAGTATCTGTGGCCTTAATATCTCAGCTACTGGCTGTTAGGATATGACACACAACCCTTTCCATTGTGGATCACTTGCAACTGAGCATCACACATTGTTGTTTTGTTTTGCTTCAATTAAATTCCTAACAGGTTAAGCAGATGTTCTAACAGCACTGGCTTTCTTTGCTATCTATCAAATTGCCAAAGCTAATATGAGCTTTTACATGTGGGGAAGAAGAAAAACTAAACAAAACATTTACACAAATGCACACACATATATGGCAAATGTGAACCACCCAGTGAGCTTCGGCTATGGGGCGGTATAGAAATACAATAAAAAGAAATGAATGAAATGCAAAACACTAGATTGCCACACTTGTGATTTTAGCTGTGTTCCTACCAACACTGAACTTTCTAGTGATTGACAAGTGTCTAAGATGACAAATTGCTCCCACTTTACATCAAATTAGGTCTACAATCCAGAGAGCTGTCCACCAAAGTTCATATGCACAACACACCTTCTGGTTCTTTTTCTTAATGGAGGCCCAAAATGCTGCTTGAGAAGCTGTTTTCAAAACATGACAGCAAGTTTCCAAAACAATTTGAGATGCAGCAGAAGAAACTGCTATAAGTTTGAGAGAGCAGAAAACCCAAAGCACCACTGTGCGTATGTAAGGCCATGTGTGTGTGCGCGCGCGCGTGCGCGCGCATGCGCACACACTTGTTTGCTTAAGAGGGCTCTCTGGACCGCAGTCCAGGAAAGAAAACATGCTGGAACCAGCATGGCAGCCCCATCAGAACTGAACACCCACCTCAAATGCCAGGAGCATTTTCATACTGTCTTAAAATGTAAGATAGCACCTCTAGCTTTGTTTGCTATTGCTGATTTGATGCAAAACCAAGTGTTAAATCTGTTAACTGTTTAAAAATAGGCACGCATAAAATAGCAGCAGGATTAGACACAGTAGCAGTATCTGAGGAGATAATCTTATATTCTGAGATACATGTTCTTCAAAATAAAATAGATGAAAGGGATTTATGTGTTGTGCACATTCTCCTTTATCTTATTGAAGACGTTCCTTTTGCTTCTTCTCTATCCTTCCTATCCTATTGGTCAGTTTTTAGACTATGAGCAGGGGATCACATTTTAAAAAATGTTCATGAGTTCAGCACCTAATAATTTTAGGAACTTTATAAATAAAACTGAAGATTATAACTATGTTCTTATGTTCTTTTCTCTAACACAGCAGGAGAAGATTTTCCTCTGGCTTAATTGTATAGTGATAAAGCTTCCAAAATCGCTTTTATCCCATCCTAACCTGTTACCATAAAAGACTGCTGAAATGCCCTGAAGAATAGAGCTGATGACTGGAAATAATATTTGTGCCCCACCCCCAACAGTCTGTGATGGGATGCAAAATAAAACAAGGCTCCCTTAGCCACGCTGTCTATCAGTTTCGTCATGCTTTACAAGACATTAATAAATTCTCCCCAAGATTTCTCTCCCCACACCCCCACCCCACACAAATATTCTAAATTCAGCAAAGGACATTCTGCAACCAGAACGTTATGCAAACTTAATGGTTTGTGAAACTTTGCTTAATTTGCAGAATCTCTTCCTCTTAATAACAAAAGTCCAACACATCTGGAGGGCACCAGGATGGGGAAGCCTGTTCCCTGATATTCCCTCGTAGTTGTTCTTTCCAATGTAAAGAGTAAGAAGTGCTTAGCCTTTCTTGTAGGTGCTCTACATTTTGGCTGCTGTTTTCTACATCTTCTTCATTCCTACAATATCCATTTCTGAGTTTTACTTTATTTATTTAGGGTGCAATCCTATGTCCCCTAGACAGCATCTAGGGGACAAAGGATATTTTGGTTTCTGGGATCCATCAGAACCAGGGTTCTGACTTCAGACCCTAGGAACCATGCTCCCTGCCCCCTCTCTTGCCCTGTCATAGCCAGTGCGGTGCATGGAAACTGAGCACAGAGACAGCGAAAAGGGGGCGGTCCCGGGGGCGGGGAGGGGAAGGGACTGTGGAACCTGCTTTACACAGCTTTCTATGCATGTCCTGGCCTCCTTCCCTCCCCTTCCCCCAAGATGAGCTATTAGGGAAAATGCAGGGTGGCCGGAGCACAGAGGCGAGGGTCTGCTGTCTTGCACTGGATACTCTGCAGCCTCCAGCTTTGGAGGCTGCTGACTATCAAGATAGGATTGAGCCCTTAAGTTAGTTACTGAACGCATATCCCACTTTCCCACAAAAATAGTGCTCAAGGCAGCTAATAAAATACAGACAGTATAGAATTGTAGTTAAAAGATAAAAACATTTCAATTAAAAACACATCCATTAAAACACATTAATAAAAAAGAAATGAATAGCACCTGACAGATTAAAGCCTACTTCAACAGCAACTCAGCTTAAAAGACAAACATTTGCCTGAATAAAAATGTATGTGTCTGATAGAGGAAGGACAACCGAGATGGAGCTAGCTCAGCCTCCCTTGGCAAGTAGTTCCAGAGTGTAGAAGCAGCCACCAAGAAGGCCCTCTCTCGCACTTTCTCACCAAATGTGCCTCCAACCATGACGGGACAGAGAGACAGGCCTCTTCCAAGGATCCCAGCCTCTCATACCACCATATGGCCCAGAATCATACTGGAACATTTGGAGAAATCCTTGAGATGCTAGGGCAGAGGGCTGAATGAAACAAATACCATGTGAATTCAACTTAGTAGATCCCTGTGTGTTGATTCTTTAAGGCTGTTCTGGAGATCAAAATCTCTCCCATAATCATTGCAGAGACACAGCCAAGTGGAATTCCTATACCTCATGAGATTACTTTTGTGAACAAAGCTTTTTCTTAAGTCACCCTAAGCAGTGCCAAGTCCAGATTCTAGAGGGGCCTTGGGCAGGATGTTCTCAGCTGGCCCTCCCCACACAGTGTGCCCAGATCTCCTCCTCCTCGCCAATGTTGCCATCCCATTTCCTTGCCCCTCCTACTCTGAGACCAATCCACACCACCTTCCAGAGAGGGAAAGGACAAGATGTGCTAAGGTTACTGCTCCTTCTTGCTCCTCTCACTGCTTGCCCATTTGGCAAGGGAAGGTAAACAGGCAGCAAGGGCAAGGAGAAAGAAAAGCAGAGCCAGGAGTCTCCAAGGATTGGCAATGGATCCCCTACTGCAGCGTGGGCTTCAGCCGATGCCCCATGACGCCAACTTCTAACAGTGGTCCTGACCAAGAAGACAGGACTTCTCTACCAGGTGTATTTTCTGGAATCCTCTGAGATATCCCCTCTCCCTGAAGTTTCTTCAAAGGGCATTTCTTCTTTTTGTTAGGACCAGGCAACAAAAGGAAAGAAGCCCATTTTGCCTGTGCTGTGGCCCAGGGCATTTCTCCAGGAGTTAAGTCTGTGGTTATAATCAGACCTAAGAAAAGGCCATTTCATCTCTCTTTCCAGCTCATCTCATGGCAAATGAAATAAAAGGGGGGAGTATTTTTCCAGTCACTGTCAAGCTAATGCTATTAGATACAGGCTGGCGTCAAAAGGGATCTAACAGCAAAGCACAAAAAAAATGTCCTCATTAAAAAAATACACACAATAAAAAACTCTCTATTTGTTAGCAGCTTGCAAGTAAGCTCACAATTTATATTGCAATTTAACATTGACTCAATCTAGTTAATCACACACAGCTTCACAGGACGTTTGGCTGGCAGATGTGCAGGAGATATTAGAATGAAAAGAAAACCTCTAGGTCACCCAAACAGCTGTTTGTGAAATGTATCACCCCTCCCACCCAAATATAAAGCTGCAAGCATTAACATCTGTTCTACATCCAAACTTCTTTCTCTTTCTCTCCAGAATATCTCAAACTACTTTAAATTTACCTTCAACGTGAGTGCTCTGCTGTATTCAGTGTGAAATGCACCATCCCTGTCAAGAAATGGAGCATGGGGAAAAACAGCAATTAATTTTAGGAGTGCCATTAGAAAGTCATGCAGATGTTTACTCTGGTCAGGATAAATGAAGTTTTCCTCAGCTTGCAGGGTGTGCAAAACACAGCCATCAAAAACAAGTTCTTGAAGCAAACAGGTCTCTAATGGGCAATCACTTCCACAAAGCCTTAATGAGAGCATTTACCACAAGCCAGATTTGGGGAGTGGCAGATGCACATGGGAACTTCCATTTGCAACAGTGCACAGGTATATTTATGCATATTGGTCCCTAAAGAACTAAAACATTTGTGTGCTAAAGTCTCCTGAAATCAATGAGCTGAAATCAACCTCCAACTGATTTGGGTAACACAGGTAGCAATTATCTCATTGAAAAGAATCAGGAAGGAATATAGGGTGCCCAAGCTACTTCAAAGTCCAGGTGTTATACTTTTAAAGTGGAAGGCAATTTCTTCCCATCAACATGTCAGCTTTTAGAAAAATCCCAGCCAAACCCAGCTTGCCACTTACCATGGTAAATGATCAAACAGCTTTTAGGGCGGTGAGAAGACCCTCCCAAGTTTGGAGCTGCTGGAAAAAAAGGGACGGTCCCCAACCCTTCCTCAGCTTCAAGGTTCAGAGAAGGCCTGGGATTCATTTTGGTGTTGGTGCTTGCTAGGTGTCCTGTCCATGGGGCACGATGGGACACCTGAGGGTGACTTAATCAGGCAAGTAGCCAGGAGAGCAGCCTTCTCCAACCTGACACCCTCCAGCTTTGTTTAACAACAACTCCCATCATCTCCAACCAGCATGGTCAATGACTACAGATGATGGGATTTGTCGTGCAGCACATCTGGAGGATGCCAGGTTTGGGGAGGCTATGGTAGACTTAGGCTAGAATTGCAGAACCTTGGATAGCTCCAAGTACACGAATTGTTCTAATGAGTTCTCACGCTCAAGGGAGGCTTCCTATGCCTTTTGGGCCAGGCTACCCAGCCAAGCTCCACCCGCTTCTTGGAGAGTGCAGAGCCTTAAAGGGCTACTCCCCTGGCCTGGAGCCTAGCATTCGGCCACCACTCAGTCAGCTCCTGCCCTGTGCATTGCTTGTGCTGGCAAAGAGGCACTGGGGAGTGCAAGGCCCCTGTTGTTATGGGAGCTAGTTGCTCAGGGGACTCTGGCTCAAGAGGCTCCTTGGCTGACAGACAGTTCAGTGTTGGCATCTGGGTTCTGTACCTCCACAGCCCATATTGCTGGTCTTCCTGATACAACTGGTTCTTCTCCCGTGCATTATAGTCCTGGCTTCTGCTCAGGGTCACAACACTGGGAGTTCAGAGCACTAGGCAAGAGCTAGAGCCTGCTTCCATCTCAGAGCTGAAGAGGGAGGTAGAAGCAGGTGAGTTTGTACCGGAGCTTGCCAGATTCACTGAGCAAGCACAGGGACAAAGCCCCTTTCACTACCTGGAGGGGGAGGAGGCCAAGGCATGTGGGCTTATTGGGTGCCAACAAGAGTGCCAACAACTGCAAAAGTAAGGCTGAAGTGGGGAGGCCGAGGCGTGACTACACTCCATTACTACCTTTAAATCCTGCTTTTTTTCCTCTTGCAAGACAGATTACATAGTTCTCCTCTCTATCTTCTCCTCATAACAACTGTGTGAGGCAGGTTAGGGACTGCGAGTGTGTTACTGGCCCAAAGTCACCCAGTGGACTTCATGGCTGAGTGGAGACTAGGACCTGGATCTCCCATGTCCCAGTCCAACTCTCTAACCACTACACCATACTGGCTCTCTTCACGGATGATGGCTTGTGTCTGCATTTAGCAGGTGCTGCTAGTGCCTGGCAAGCACACAGACAAAGGAAGCCTCCACTTCTGTCTTCTCCCCTCCAACTCTGAGCTGGAGCGGGTTGAGGGCTTGTATTCACCCTGCATGGTGTACAGAGTGAGGTCAGGACCAAAACCCAGACCCATGGAGGAGCACAATTCCGGCAACAAGAAATCTTTGGCTGACCACCACACCCAACCAAAATTTGTAAATCTCTGAATGACTCTATGAGGGCTATGAAAGCTACATATGAATTGTGCTGATTGCATAAACCCAGTGCGCACAATCCAGACAAAGTTAAGCAGTTTGAGGTCAAATTGTTTTAAACTGGAGAGTTAAGCAAGGGCTTAGAGATCTTTCTCTCTCTCATAAAATCAATGGGACAGACATACTCAACTATTGCTGGAGTGTTCCAACAGAAGTTAGCTGTAGACCATCAGCTCACAGTAGGCAGCCACGAAGATGTTGCCTGCCCATGACTTAATCCTTCATTATGAAATGTCCATCACTACCCCAGTTTTGCAGTAAGACTGCACCAGAGTATGAATATGTAACAAAATGTTTGTGCCTCTTTGGGTTGTAATCCTACGCACATTTCCTTGGGAGCGTGTCTTATTTGCACTCACTGTAAATTTGTATAAGATTGTGCAGCTCTGGCAGTTTTAATTTTAGCCATTGAATATTGCAGTAGCTTGAACATTAAAAAAAAAACCCTCTCAATCCACTCCTGTACTTACTTGTAATGTAATAACTCTACCCCTTTCTCCTTGGAACTAGGGTCAACTTTCATCTTCTTGCATAGTTTTCGGCTCTCTGAATCACTGCAAGAGATAAACAAAAGATACTGATATTTTAAAATGTTATCACCAAATCACAGTCAACAATAACTACATATAAGTAATTCTGGTTTAACAGTTTTATTGTAAGTACTGAAAATGTAGCTTAAATCACAAGTTCGATCTTCATTGGAGGTCCCGTTATATGTCTCACCACTGAGAGAAGTTAGATTGGTAGGTACTAGAGACAGGGCCTTTTCTGTAGCAGCCCCCTCTCCGATGATCATGGAATGCTCCTCCTAGAAAGATTAGATAGGCTCCCTCAATATTATGCTTTAGGCAGCTGATTTCTTCTCTGTTATGCTTTAGGAAGGCGGCTAAGAGTGTCCTGTTTCCTTGGGCTTTTAATGATGTTGAATGTTTTATGCTGCTCTTACTGTCACTCTTTAAATTTATTGTGTTGAATCTGTTTGACTCTTGTATTTATTGTTTTTTATGAAGTAGGAGGTTTTACTTGGTTTTTATTGTAGCTTTATTGTAAATCAGCCTGGGTGCTTGGTAGATGTGAGAGTGCATTTTGTGAATTTATTAAATAAAGTTAATGCTCATGTGCAACATATTACAAAACTGAGTTGTGAACACAGATTATTTGTTTCTTCAACTTTTTAAATGTTGCTTTTCAAAAGGCAGCTTAAAACAATACAAAGTCCAGCAATAAAATTATTTTAATAGAATAAGAACATTTGTTGTTGTTGTTCAGTTGTTCAGTCGTGTCCGACTCTTCGTGACCCCATGGACCATAGCACGCCAGGCCTTCCTGTCCTCCGCTCTCTCCCGGAGTGTGTTCAAGTCCATATTCATTGCATCCGTGATGCTATCTAGCCATCTCATCCTCTGCCGTCCCCTTCTCCTTTTGCCTTCAATCTTTCCCAGCATCAGGGTCTTTTCCAGGGAGTTTTCTCTTCGCATTAGGTGGCCAAAATATTTGAGCTTCAGTTTCAGTATCTGTCCTTCCAATGAGCACTCAGGGTTGATTTCCTTTAGGATGGACTGACTGGACCTCCTTGCAGTCCAGGGGACTCGTAAGAGTCTTCTCCAGCACCACAGTTTGAAAGCATCGATTCTTCGGCACTCAGCCTTCCTTATAGTCCAGCTCTCAAAGCCATACATTACTACTGGGAAAACCATAGCTTTGATTATACGAACCTTTGTCGGCAAGGTGATGTCTCTGCTTCTTACTATGCTGTCTAGGTGTGCCATAGCTTTCCTCCCAAGGAGCAAACGTCTTTTAATTTCATGGCTACAGTCACCGTCTGCAGTGACCTTGGAGCCCAAGAAAATAAAATCTGTCATTGCTTCCATTTCTTCCCCTTCTATATGCCAGGAAGTGATGGGGCCAGATGCCATGATCTTCGTTTTTTTAATGCTTAGTTTCAAACCAGCTTTTACACTCTCCACTTGCACCCTCAATGAGGCTCTTGAGATCCTCTTCGCTTTCTGCCATTAGGGTGGTATCATCTGCATATCTGAGGTTGTTGACAATTCTCCCAGCAATCTTAATTACGACCTGTGAGTCATCCAACCCGGCGTTTCTCATGATGTACTTTGCATAGAAATTAAATAAGCAGGGCGACAATATACAGGCTTGTCATACTCCTTTCCCAATTTTGAACCAATCGGTTGTTCCATGTCTGGTTCTTACTGTTGCTTCTTGACCCTCGTACAGGTTTCTCAGGAGACAGGTAAGGTGGTCTGGTACTCCCATCACTTTAAGAATTTGCCACAGTTTGTTGTGATCCACACAATCAAAGGCTTTAGCATAGTCAATGAAGCAGAAATAGACGTTTTTCTGGAATTCTCTTGCTTTCTCCATGATCCAGCGAATGTTGGCGATTTGATCTCTAGTTCCTCTGCCTCTTCGAAACCCAGCTGGTACTTCCGGTAGTTCTCGGTCCACATACTGCTGAAGCCTAGCTTGTAGGATTTTGAGCATAACCTTGTTGGCATGTGAAATGAGTGCAATTGTACGGTAGTCTGAACACTCTTTGGCGTTGCCCTTCTTTGGAATTGGAATGTAAACTGACCTTTTCCAGTCTTGTGGCCATTGCTGAGTGTTCCAAATTTGTTGGCATATTGAGTGCAGCACTTTAACAGCATCATCTTTTAGGATCTTAAGTAGCTCAGCTGGAATACTGATATCTCTGCTAGCTTTGATGTTAGTAATGCTTCCTAAGGCCCACTTGACTTCACTCTTGAGGATGTCCGGTTCAAGTTCAGTACTATCATGGCTATCAGGGACATTCAGATCTTTCCTGTATAGTTCTTCTGTGTATTCTTTCCACCTCTTCTGAATCCCATCTGCTTCTGTTAGGTCCTTGCCTTCTTGGTCCTTTATCATGCCCGTCTTTGCACAAAACGTTCCCTTGAGATCTCCGATTTTCTTGAAGAGATCTCTAGTCTTTCCCATTCTGTTGTTTTCCTCGATTTCTTTGCATTGTTCATTTAAGAAGGCCTTCTTGTCTCTCCTTGCTGTTCTCGGGAACTCTGCATTCAGTTGGGTATATCTTCCCCTTTCTCCCTTTCTTTTCGCTTCCCTTCTTTCCTCAGCTACTTGTAAAGCCTCATCAGACAGCCACTTGGCTTTCTTGCATTTCTTTTTCTTTGGGATGGAGTTGCTGCCTCCTGAACAATGTTACGGACCTCCGTCCATAGTTCCTCAGGCACTCTGTCTATCAGGTCTAATCCCTTAAATCTATTTGTCACCTCTATTTGTTTATCGGTTTTCCCTATGTTCTTCAATTTAAGCTGAAATTTTGCAAGAAGCAGCTCATGATCTGAGCCACAGTCAGCTCCTGGTCTTGTTTTTACTGACTGTAAAGATTTGAATGTCCCTGATAGCCATGATAGTGCGGTCACTGAACTTGAGCCGGACATCCTAGAGAGTGAAGTCAAGTGGGCCTTAGGAAGCATTACTAACAACAAAGCTAGCGGAGATGACAGTATTCCAGCCGAGCTATTTAAAATCCTAAAAGATGATGCTGTTAAAGTGCTGCATTCAATATGCCAACAAATCTGGAACACTCAGCAGTGGCCACAAGACTGGAAAAGGTCAGTTTACATTCCAATTCCAAAGAAGGGCAATGCCAAAGAGTGTTCAAACTACCGCACAATTGCGCTCATTTCACATGCCAGCAAGGTGATGCTCAAAATCCTACAAGCTAGGCTTCAGCAGTATGCGAACCGAGAACTACCGGAAGTACAAGCTGGGTTTAGAAGAGGCAGAGGAACTAGAGATCGAATCGCCAACATTCGCTGCATCATGGAGAAAGCAAGAGAATTCCAGAAAAACGTCTATTTCTGCTTCATTGACTACGCTAAAGCCTTTGATTGTGTGGATCACAACAAACTCTGGCAAATTCTGAAAGAGATGGGAGTACCAGACCACCTTACCTGTCTCCTGAGAAACCTGTACGAGGGTCAAGAAGCAACAGTAAGAACCAGACATGGAACAACCGATTGGTTCAAAATTGGGAAAGGAGTACGACAAGGCTGCATATTGTCACCCTGCTTATTTAACTTATATGCAGAGTACATCATGAGAAATGCCGGGTTGGATGAATCAGAGGTCGGAATTAAGATTGCTGGGAGAATTATCAACAACCTCCGATATGCAGACGATACCACCCTAATGGCAGAAAGTGAAGAGGATCTCAAGAGCCTCTTGTTGAGGGTGAAAGAGGAGAGTGCAAAAGCTGGTTTGAAACTCAACATTAAAAAAACGAAGATTATGGCATCTGGCCCCATCACTTCCTGGCATATAGAAGGGGAAAAAATGGAAGCAGTGACAGATTTTACTTTCTTGGGCTCCAAGATCACCGCAGACGGTGACTGTAGCCATGAAATTAAAAGACGTTTGCTCCTTGGGAGGAAAGCTATGGCCAACCTAGACAGCATAGTAAGAAGCAGAGACATCACCTTGCCGACAAAGGTCCGTCTAATCAAAGCTATGGTTTTCCCAGTAGTAATGTATGGCTGTGAGAGCTGGACTATAAGGAAGGCTGAGCGCCGAAGAATTGATGCTTTCGAACTGTGGTGCTGGAGAAGACTCTTACGAGTCCCCTGGACTGCAAGGAGGTCAAATCAGTCCATCCTAAAGGAAATCAACCCTGAGTGCTCATTGGAAGGACAGATAATGAAGCTGAAGCTCCAATATTTTGGCCACCTAATGCGAAGAGAAAACTCCCTGGAAAAGACCCTGATGCTTGGAAAGACTGAAGGCAAAAGGAGAAGGGGACGGCAGAGGATGAGATGGCTAGATAGCATCACGGATGCAATGAATATGAACTTGAGCACGCTCCGGGAGAGAGCGCAGGACAGGAAGGCCTGGCGTGCTATGGTCCATGGGGTCACGAAGAGTCGGACACGACTGAACGACTGAACAACAACAACAATGGAGCTTCTCCATCTTTGGCTGCAAAGTACATAATCAATCTGGTTTCGATATTGACCATCTGGTGATGTCCATGTTGTCAGGGTGGACACTGAGCCCACAGAACCTCAGAGCAGTTCTGATTATGAGAAGGAACAGCCGTCCGTGGGAGAGGAGCATGTTCATCCCTCCCAGGCCCTGCAGCTGGCAGAGATTCCTCCTGCCGGCATTGTAGACATAGATAGCGGTCCTGGGAGTGAAAGAGCGCAGAAGGAGGGCTGGCTGGATGCTCAACGCAGACGCAAAGAGTGACGAACTATGGAGGGTGCGGAAAGGAGGCGTAGCGCCCGTTTGGTGCGCAAGCAACGGTCGCGTCCAGAGGACCCAAGAGAAAAGGGGAGGGACTCTCCCTAGCCCATAATTTCAGGGTCTGCAAGTGATTCTCATTCAAACGGGGACCAACTGTTTCCAACCGGGGACATAGGTTACTCTGCTGTTCATAGCTTAGTCGCTGGTGATAGAGTTATTAAGTTGTAAAAGGAATAAAGCCTTGAAAAGAATCCTTTGTCTGTGTCCGGAGTTGGCTACTGGAGTAGACTGAAAGAGGCTGGCTAGGGCCCCTGACACATGTGTACAGTCGTCTCTTGTGCTGTTAGAAAAGACTGTTTGCTATGATCAGCGTGTTCTCTTGGCAAAACTCGATTAGCCTTTGTCCTGCTTCATTTTGTACACCAAGGCCATGCTTGCCTGTTATCCCGGTGATTTCTTGACTTCCTACTTCAGCATTCCAATCTCCTATGATGAAAAGGACATCTTTTTTTGGTGTTAGTTCTAGGTGTTATAGGTCTTCATAGAACTAATCAACCTCAGCTTCTTCAGCCTCAGTGGTTGGGGGATAGACTTGAATTACTGTGATGTTGAATGGTTTGCCTTGGATTCATACTGAGATCATTCTATCATTTTTGAGATTCTACCCCAGTAATGCTTTTCCCACCCTTTTATTGACTATGAGTGCTACTCCATTTCTTCTAAGGGATTCTTGCCCACAGTAGTAGATATAATGGTCACCTGAATTAAATTCGCCCATGCTTGTCCATTTTAGCGCGCTGATTCCCAAGATGTCGATGTTCAGTCTTGCCATCTCATGTTTGACCACCTCCAGCTTACCTTGATTCATTCATCTTACATTCCAGGTTCCTAAACAATATTGTTCTTTACAGCATCGGACTTTCTTTTCACCACCAGACACATCCAAAGCTGAGTGTCCTTTCGGCTCTGGCCCAGCCACTTCACTCTTTCTGGCGCTACTTGGAAATACCCTCTGCTCTTCCCAAGTAGTATATTGGACACCTTCCAACCTGAGGGACTCATCTTCCGGCGTCATCTCTTTTAGCCTTGTGATACGTTCCATGGGGTTTTCTTGGCAAGAATACTGCAGTGGGTTGCCATTTCCTTCTCCAGTGGACCACATTTTGTCAGAACTCTCCGTCATGACCTGCCCGTCTTGGGTGGCCCTGCACGGCATAGCTTATGGCTTCAATGAGTTACGCAAGCCCCTTCGCCACAACAAGGCAGTGATCCATGAAGGGGAAGAAAAATAGTAACATAAAATATATAATGCCCCATGACTCAGAAAGACAGTTCTTGTTATTGGGTAACATTTCTGGACAGGTGGAATACAAATCCCTTAAATGTGAAATAAAAATTAATATATATTATTAATTATTGATAGAATCCAAGGTCAGATGATTTCCACAATGGAAGATTTGAGTAACGAGTTTTATTTTTAGTGGCAATTGATAAAACTGGATGGATGGTAAAAACAAACAAAATCCTCAAAAAGCACCTAACTTCATAAATTAAAAGAGTAAAATACATAAAAACACACAAGTCAAAAGAGACGTTTAAGTTATCATCTAGGACAAGAACAGCATTTAAAGGCACAACACAAAACAGACGTTCAGCTGACAGCACAAAGACATCAGATTCACGACAGATAAGCCTCCCAGGGAAGAGTTCCAGAGCCAGGACACCATCCCTGAGAAGGCCCTCTCATGGGTCTAATCCTAAAGGAAATAGGAAGACTGCTTATACAATATCAGATTATTTATCCATTGTCTACTCTGCCAACAGCTGTCCAGCATCTCAGGCATATCACTTGCTACATGATCATTTTTTACCTGGCAACACCAGGGATTGAACCTGGGACCTTTTACATGCCGATGGGAGTTGAAGTCCACATTATCTGGAGGGCACCAGGTTGAGGAAGGCGGCCTAAATGATTCAGCTGCTAAGAATACACACTGTCCCAGAATCGTACAACAGAGGAGAACCTGGGTGATTTACTCAGCAGTAATCTTTGCTCAGCACCACTTCCCCACTGTTTTCTGTAGCAGCCAAACCCATGGCAACCTCCTCTTCCCAGACTGTAGCACCAGGATAAGAAGAATGTGACATCATTCTTCTGAGTTATGTACACAGCCCCAAATCAACAGAGTGTGTAAATGCCTGGTAATGAAAAATATGTAAAGAGCTGTAACCAACTTCTCTGGTAAAGAGAAAAGGTAAGATTAACATATAAAAAGACAAAGTAAAATGGTCGGAATGTCATGAATGAAACCCCAAGGAACTTTATAGACATTTCCAATACATAGATTTGTCATGAAGTTAATTGTCACTAGGCTAATTTGTCACAAAGTTAATTGCCAGCAAAAGTTATGAAGTTGAGAAGTAGGAGAGCTGCAGTAGCATAATGAGAAGAGGAATATACTAGCACAGGAACCTGCTTCAATATTATTATGCCATGTATCCTTTTCTCTCACAATAGCAGTGATGTACATGACCGCAGTGCAATTCAGCTGTGGTTTTTGTTTCTGTTTCTCTAAACAAATTCTGGAGGTACAGGCAGCATGCAAAACACACAGCCATTTCTAGTCTTTTCGCTGTGTTACCATGAAACTGCCTAAAATATTTGAGTATATTCTTTGAAAATTCTGAAATTGTTGGTAGCATTCTTGGTAGCAATCCCCATGCTACTTCTAGAATACTAAAACGTTAGAAAAGTAATCAGGACCCATGCAAGGAACAATATACCCTGAAAAATATTAAAAGGATATATCAATAAGTGGGCTGCAGGAGGTGGCAAGGAGAAATGAGTTACAATAGAAAGGCATTAGATAGAGACATTAGATGACATATACATATACATATACATGACATATATATACATTTTATAAGCACCCTGCACTTGTTTGGGAACACAGAAACCTACAAATATATTTGCATAAGCATGAAATACTTAAAAGACCAAGACAAGAAACTAAAGGAGGATGAACTGAAGTGGTAAAATACAGAGAGATGTGGAGAGATGAAGGGGCAGGCAAAAGGTATAACCAGACAGTGAAAAATATCAAAAGCAGATCTTACACCAGTTCTTAAATCAGACTTAATATTAAGATAACTGGCAGTTATCTTAATATTAAGATAACTGGCTCCAGATGCCGGCAGCTTCTGGAGGTCAATGCAGCACAAAGAGCCAAGAAGAGTTCTTCTTGGAGGAAAGGAATTACAATGATTTAAATCTCCCTTTTAGAGTAGGTATTTTTAAAAGAGTGACAACACACATACATTCCTAGAACTGGATATATAGGCCAGAGGGGACATACCTGCTTTAACAACTAAACACCCATCTCACCAGTTTTCCCACTCTGTGCTGACTCGGTCCTGCCAAGGTCCTGGTCACCACTTGGAATGAGGAGATGACCCGGGCTATTGATATGATCGATCCCAAACGTCCTTGACCTAGTTGCAGAACTGTGTCAGCTCCTTGGTATTCTGAGGAGCTGAGGGCCATGAAATGACTGTGTTGACGATTAGAGCGCAAATGGCAGAAGACTCAGAACGAATACGATCCAACACAAGCAAGAATCCATTTGCAATCTTATTCTGTGGTGGTGACGGCAGCGAAGAAATCCTACTACTCCACCATCATTGCATCTGCTCAGTGTCGTCCAGTGGAGCTCTTTCATGTGGTTAAAGGGCCTTGGATGGAACACAAGAACTTGAACCCTCAAAGGCCCACCATAAATAATTTGCCAGACACTTTGCAGATAAAATCACTCGTATTTGCGCTGACTTTTTTATTTTTTTTATTATTAAATTTATTAATCGCCCATCTGGCTGGTCACCCAGCCACTCTGGGCGATGTACAACATACAATAAAAACAGTTTAAAACAATAAAATTCTACAATAAAAACATTTTCTAAAATACCCTAACCCACCCCAAATGCCTTGGATTTGGATGACATTGTTTTGACAGAGTCTGATATGAACGGGGCTGGTGCACCATCTAGTCATGTTATGGATACCTTCTGGCTTGTGCAGCCTGAGGATGTGGACAAACTGCTTGGAGGACTGAGGCCTACTACTTGCCCTTTAGATCCTTACCCATTCTGGCTTGTGAAATCTGCCAGAGCTGGGCTGGATATCTGGACCTCGAAGGTGGTAAATGCCTCCTTGAGGGACAGAAAGGCCCCCACAGCTTTGAAAGAAGCTGCGGTGAGGCCCTTGCTGAAGAAACCAAATTTAGATCCCATGGTTCCAGATAATTACCATCCTGTGTCAAATTTGCCATTCTTGGGCAAGGTGCTGGAGCATGTGGTGGCCTCCAGTGGTTTTGGATGAAACTGATTATTTAAAACCATTCCAATCAGGTTTCAGGCCTGGTTATGGGACGGAAACAGCCTTGGTCACCCTGGTTGATGACTTATGCCAGGGAATGGATGTGGGGAGTGCTGCTCTGTTGGTTCTTCTGGACCTCTCAGCAGCTTTCGATACCATCAACCATGGTATCCTTCTTGATCATTTATCTGGATTGGGCTTGGGAGGCACAGTTTTAAAGTGGTTCCAGTCCTTTCTGGAGGAGCCGTCTCAGAAGGCAGTTCTGGAGGACTTCTGTTCCACCCCATGGCCATTAGCCTGTGGGGTGCCGCAAGGTTCTATCTTGTCCCCCATGCTTTTTAACATCTACATGAAACCACTGGGGGAAGTCATCAAGAGTCATCAAGACCAAGCGTGCAGTCTGGGAGTCCCCCTGGACTCTGAGCTAACTGGGGAAGCCCAGGTGGCTGCGGTGTCCAGGAGTGCTTTTTACCAGCTTAGGCTAGTACGCCAACTGCGGCCCTATCTGGAGAGGAGGGACCTTGCCTCAGTTATCTATGCACTAGTCACGTCCAGGCTGGACTACAGTAATGCGCTATATGTGGGGCTGCCTCTGAAGACGGTTCAGAAACTCCAGCTTGTGCAGAATGCGGCCGCCCAAGTATTGGTGGGGGTGAGGCGATTCGATCACATAATGCCTATACTGCGCCAGCTGCACTGGTTACCGGTGCATTTCCGAGCACAATTAAAAGTGCTGGTTTTGACCTTTAAAGCCTTAAATGGTTTGGGACCAAGTTACTTGAAGGACCATTTACACCCATATCAGCCTGCCTGCACTTTAAGATCAGAAAGAGAGGCCCTTTTCATTTTCCCACCCATGAGAGCAGTCAGGTGGGTGAACACACGTGAGAGGGCCTTCTCTGCAGTGGCCCCACATCTTTGGAACGACCTGCTATCAGAGGTCCACCATGCTCCATCATTGCAGGCTTTTAAGAAGGTCTTGAAAACATATTATTTTACCTTGGCCTTCTATTGATATGATTAATACTGGTGGTGCTGCTGCTGCTGCTGTTCACATAATTGTTGGTTTCAATTGTTGTTTTAATTGTTGGCTTTTATTGTTTATATGTTTTATCACTTTTAATATTTTAACTGTTTTTATGTATTTATTGTTGTAAGCCACCTTGGGAGGGCTTCTGCCCTGAAAGGCGGCCAAGAAATATTTTAAATAAATAAATAAAAGAATAAGAGTTGGTTATGGATAAATCCTAATTAATACCAAATCCTTGTTAAGGTCAGCACTGATGTAAGGCCAACATGGGGAAGACAGGATGATTCATGCCAGAGACAGGTGTAATCCTATGGCCCAGACTGGAAGTATTATCCTTGTACCGGCACAAAGTGGCAGGATAAAGAGAATTAATAGCAGGGCTAAGACAGAAACAAATCTCCACACGTTCTTGGATAGAGTCAGATTAAAAAGGCACAAAGCAACATGTATCCATGTACCAAAAAGCCAGTTTGGCAACTGGAAGTGCTGAGCAAACATCTACACTTCAGAGATGTTGAATTGGTGGTGTCCCTTTAGAAAAGCTTGGTGACAGCAAGGGGCCCTTTCCTAGCTGAAGTGCTGCTGCTGCTGCTGGCATTCCTGTTAATTCTCTCAACATTTTCAAGCTGCCTTCTTGCAAACATGAACAATGAACAACAATAAATTAACACTAGATTATAGATAAGACAGGAGAGCTTGGGTGAGAAGAAAAGTTCAACACATACCCTGCAGATGGTAGTTTGCCTGACTGGGGAAAATGCAGCATACTGTATATGCATAATAATCAGCGCTACAGCATGCACTGGCATTAGCAATGTATGGCACTAACTAGCAAACGCCAGGACTTACTTCCTCCCTTATTTCACCCATCTAAAAAAGCTTGCGATCTTGCCAAGCGTTGCAAGTTTCTCACATACATTCTTCTTTGCATGACAGATCACATGGTGGTCAGAAAAGAACAGGTATACCCAAAGTAACATAGAGTCAGCAAAATACAGGTCTCTCTGGTTTCTGCAATATTGCACACATGACACTTTACACAATGTGCCATTCCTTGGAGCAATTTTTTTTATTCTTTTGTGGGTTTTTATTTTATGAATAAAAACCCATAAAAGAATGGATGATATTCTGGAGGTGACGGACTCGACCTTGGGGGGGCTGGGGGTGGCGATGGCCGACAGAAAGCTCTGGCGTGGGCTGGTCCATGAAGTCACGAAGAGTCGGAAGCGACTGAGTGAATAAACACCATTTTATGAATGCAACACATAAACTGCAGACCCAAACCGAGAGCACTTCCACAGGTTTCAAAGGAGAAAGGCAGGCAGTGGCAGAAGCCCTTTTGTTGATTTTGTTGATTTTTATAAAGTGGGAGGGGTAGGACACCTCAGTCGGCACCAAGAAAGGTGTCAGGGGGCACACTGGTGCCCACAGGCACTATGTTGCCTACCCCTGCACTACAGCACTGCACAAGACAAGCAAGGCTAAATCCAAAGATGTTCTTTTGCTTGCACAGGAGTTGGCACAAGCAGAAGCAAAGCAACTGCTATAGAGTTTACCTATTATAGAACTGCACAAACACCATTAGCACTTGCACAAGTGTTTGCTCAACGGTCCTAGCAGCTATCCTTCCACTCACAATTCTATGGATTCCTACTTCTTGAACCTGAACGGAAGTAACACCTGAGCTGAACTTAACCAGGGAATATGTTGAGATACAGTACGTAAAGAACTGGTTCGGATACAAATCAATGCCATATTTCCCCTTCTGATCTTTTCACCTGCATTTCGACAACTATGTTTAAGACTGTCTCATCTGTGATGCTTGAGAAAGCTTATGCATTGGGGGAAACAGGTTACTGGCTGTTATTCACATCCATTGAACCATGTCCTTTCAGAGCATTTTGACTGGTACTCATAAGTGTTGTAACTCACATTTATTATTTTTATTCGATTTGTGCCCAACTCCCCAACAATGCCCTTGAAGCAGCTTACAAAGCATAAAACACAATAGAAAAATACATAAAATCCATCAATACAATTTAAAACAAGTCCAGAATACTTCATCACAAAAAGTCTGCATGGTATGAAATCCTGGAAGACACTCAGCTAGATAGCACAAATTTGTTTTTAGATACGAGCCCCAGAACTTTTACCTCCTGGACAGAATTCCACCTTGAGAAAAGGGGCTTTTTTTTTTTTGCAATCTATATATATTTCAGGGAAGGTTAAGGGGGCATCAGTGTTGTTCTCACCAATATAGGTCTAAGGTTTGTAATTGTGTATCCCCTTAGACCAACAGAGGCAGGACAATTCCATACGGTAGGAGATTACTATACTTACACTTGTCAGTATGGATTAGTCATGCCCAAAATGGCTCAAACCAAAGGCCTGTTCAAGCAACACTTCTCTCCCACCTCCCTTCACAGCTACATTGGTTCTTTGTACCAGATTCTATATCACAAGGTCAAGGAGATCCCACTTTCAGATAAATGTAGAATCTCCTGTGTTACCTTCTATGTGTGATGAACCAAAAAGGTGAGCTCTCTTCCATTTCACCATATGAAAGTTTAAACTTGTCCTAGGAGCAAAGAGAAAAGGAAAGACCACAAACTGAAAAGCTATCCTGACCTTCCTTTCTCTTCTCTTCTCTTCTCTTCTCTTCTCTTCTCTTCCTTTCCTCTCTCTCCTTTTCCACAGATGCCAGAAAATAAAACTACCTTACCAAGCATCTGTTTCAGAAAACCCTTTCTGACAGCATTTGGTTAATGCTCTCCTTTATTCTGAATAACAATGAAATAGAAACACAGATTCAGTTTTCTGCTCTGAGGAGAATGCCTTTGGATTTCAGCCAACATCCCCATAACGACAAGCTCCTCACCTCT
The DNA here is from genome assembly GCF_057233095.1 of Heloderma suspectum. Taxonomy (NCBI): domain Eukaryota; kingdom Metazoa; phylum Chordata; class Lepidosauria; order Squamata; family Helodermatidae; genus Heloderma; species Heloderma suspectum. The sequence goes on along the minus strand of NC_139458.1, from coordinate 153,726,027 downwards.
GGTGTGGAAAAGGATAATTAGGAGAATAGCTCTTGTGATGGAGAAAGGGAGGGGGAATAGAAAGAAAGGGGGGGGAGAAGGGGGGGGAGAAAGAAAGAGGGAGAAGGGAGGCCACCCTTTACAGAGTTTGTAAAACAGTTCACCTCCACAAAAACTCTCTGTTTTACCTATAATTCAGTACACTAGAAAAATGCAGGTAGTCTTGAGAAGCAGTAACTAGATACCACAAAGTAGTGTAGACCTAAAGAATGAGGTCAAAAAATTGACATGGGTTCCATCTCTCTCTCTCTCTCTCTCTCTCTCTCTCTCACACACACACACACACACACACACACTTCACTGTTTAATGTATTTCCCCCCACCTACCACCCCTAAGACAGTAATTCAGCACCACATGTCAAGTATTAAGAAAAATAGAGGCCGCATCTTTAGACGCACTATATTCTATAACCCAGTTTAATCTGAAAAAAGCACACAAGTAGTTGATATATATTTTTGTGGCCACAAATAGTAATTTTAAAATATTGTAAGACATTAGCAGTGTAATCCCTCCACCCACCCCCACAACTACTGCTGTGACTAACCCTTTACTCATATGATCGTTAGAGCAAAGCACAATTGGAGGTGTTTTATGCCTTCAGGTAAAAGCTAGAAACTGCGCAAAGAAGAACTATTTCCCTCCTATTCACCCAGTGGCTGCAGCAGAGGTGCAACTCCCTCCCTCCCTGTATGTATCCATAGTGCTTTGAAAGTTACTATGGCAGAATCCTAGGCAACAGCGAGCCCAAGATATGTATTTTTCTTAAGGTGCCAGACATCCTTTGTATGGAAAACTACATGTTCCAGTGCTTCTAATACCTAGAATGCAATGAAAAAAATACAAAGCCCACCAATGTTCTAGCAGATGCCTGGAAAATTGGAAGTCTCCATGCCATTATTCTCATTGCTAGACTAAGTAAGTGGGAAGAGCCAGTGGAGATTGGAGGAGGTCCTCAGAGCCCATCATACTACCAATAATGTCACCAGGAATATAACAGGATCCAAATTGGACTTGGAATAAAACCAGAGTGATTTTCTGATATATATTTTTTAAATAGCTTGATTTGCTGAACCGAAACCTGAATTTCAAAGGTAGAATGAGTTCACTCATCACTAATGTCCTTTTTACCAACTGTGAAGATCATGGCTGGAGGGGGATGCAAAGAAAATACTGCTGGGGCTGTACTTATTTCCTCCCCACCACCCCTATTACCCTGCCATCTAGTAATTTAGCAACTAAGAATGTAAGAAGCAGCACAGTGTATTGAGCAAACCCATTCATTGTACTGTGAGGAAGAGAGCAGAAGTATACTATGTCAATCCTTCATGTGCAACTCCTTTGTAAACAAAGCTCTGCAGTTCCATGCTGGTTTGGTCTGAAAGCACACTTAGGTAACTTAAATCAGAGATGACTGTACTTTTCTCTCCATCTTAAATCTAAGATCTTCTGCCAGAAGAGGTTCTTTAAAAAGATGCTTCATCCAGCATATTATTATTTTTCTTCACATTCTTAAAGCAGTAGTAGTAGCAGTACATTTTATAAAACAGCAGCTAGAGAATTGTGCTAGCAAAATGAAAAAATATATCGGCTTCTGCTTTAGCTGCAGGGACTCTTTTGCCGTCCTTATTATTGTTTCCTAATTCTGTCATGGCAGTTGCCTCTAATGGAACTGGCAACAGTAAGTCATATTTGTATGGATCCTCACAGAATAATGATCCCAGGCCTTTCTGTTTCAATCTCCTGAGACAATCCAGGTACATGAAACTAGGGTTGAGGAGGAGGGAGAAAAAGAGTAAACCCTCAAGAGCTGTCAAAATGGGCTTCAAGAGCTCCTGCTTGCCAAAGAACTGTGTCATAAGCATCCTCTATATGATAATGGCCTCTTGCTTCCACATGGACAAAACCTAGACATGATTCTCAACATAAGGAGACCACCCAGACAAAAATAAAAGAACCAGTAAGGTAAAGAAAAGCCAGCCTAAAGTCTATGACTCACCTCTATGCCTCTGAGGCACAGAATTCAACAACTGAACATCTCAATACAGCTGTATGCAGAACATGTCAAAATGATTTGAATAAAATGGAGCACGGATAGAGAAAACAATTACATGGCAGGGGACAAGGAAAGGGAGAAAAGACCAGCAAGATGTGACTAACAGAAAAATTCTTGTTTGTTTTGTTTAATGAAATGAAGATATACCCTTCTGTAACTGAGCCTGTCAGTAAGCATAAACAAGTGCAACTGAAACAATCACATGTTGCTTCCGTGTTTACCCCCTCCCTCCACTTCTCTCCCCTTCCCCTGTTTCCCCATATCAAATTTTAGATTTGCAGGCAGAGACCTGTTATCTTGAACCTGTAAAGCACCACACACACTGATGGCTGTATTATTAACAACAGGTGCAGTCCACAGAAGAGCAGGCATGCTTAAAACCCATTAAAATTAAATCATTAAAATCTAAGTGCCTAAGTGTATTAAATTCCACTTATTTTAATGAGAAATGCATGTGCTTTTTCTTTTTTTGGAAGGTAGATAACAGAAGGGGGGATAGACAAGCAAGGAAAGGAAAGGTTCCTCCTGTGCAAGCACCGAGTCATTACTGACTCCTAGAGGGACGCGGCTTTCGCTGGGGTTTTCATGGCAGACTGTAGTGGGGTGGTTTGCCATTGCCTTCCCCAGTTGTGACTACCTTTTCCCCAGCAAGCTGGGTACTCATTTTACCAACCTCGGAAGAATGGAAGGCTGAGTCGACCTGAGCCGGCTACCTGGGACCCAGCTTCCGCTGGGATCCAACTCAGGTCGTGGGGAGAGTTTCGGTTGCAATACTGCCGCCTACCACTCTGCACCACATATTTTGGGCTGCCTTGCTCAAAGTTATGCAAAATTTATGTTGAAATCAGAGGGATTTATCTGGGCAAAGGTCTGAGCAAGACTACTGCCTATATTAGCAAACAATTATTGTGCCAGAATTACACTCAAGCAAACTCAGACAAATTAGCTCCTGTTGTGAAAATAATCTCAAATGCTTTGCTTGAGACTGTTTACAATCATGCCATCAGCACTGGGGCTTTTTCAGTGGAAATCTCTTCAACAGGAGTATTATTTAAAATTGTACATTAGTAATCTATGGCTAATTAATTCATCATACCGATTAGTGGCTTCAAAACTAATAACTCCCCACTCCCTGCACGCAATATCAAAAGCTGAAAATCTCGTTCAGCTCAAAGACAACAAACTAACAAGCCAAATGCAAGGCAGGTGCCTTTGGATGTCATCAGTCAGGAGTGGAGAGAACAACAACTCCACAGCATAACATTCCAGCTATGTTGAAGTCAGTGTGTTCTAATCAACAGCATTTTCTAATGGGAAGCATGTTAATAAAAGAAACTCTCTTGAAACTGACATAGCTGCACAGAAATAAGGAGAAGGTTAAAAGGAGACTCCAAAGGGAGTGCAGGAACTCCTTGGTGAAGACAGGCAGAGAAACTTTCTTATTTTTTTTAACATAGCTCTCTTTCATCATGGATGGGCTTTTGAGACTACAGATAATCGAATCCTCAAAATACCTTGACAGCAGGAGCTCTGCTGACTTCAATTATGTTTCTACTTGCTCATGTACTTTGCAGATTTGCCTTGTAAGAGGATGGGTCTGCAACTCAATGGATCTGAACATATGTTTGGCTGGGCATGAACAAGGAAAACGCAAAAATTTAAAATTTTAGTATAAATGCAAACTTATTTGACATTATCTAATTGAGATCCAGCTTTTCATAGAACAGTGGCATGGACCCAGTCTTTAGATAAGCGGAATTCCATCAATGGGACTCTCTGCTGGAGTAAGGGGCAGAGAATGTGTTTTTTTGTTCAGTTCCTCATTTTCCAGTAGCCACCTGGATTGGAACCCCTTCTGAAGATGGAAGGACACAGGTGCATGGGCAGGTGTGGGTGTAAATAAACCTGAGCAACATTCTCTTGTAAAATTTTAATATAAAGCTCTTTGGCTACAGAAGTAAAGGCAAGAATAACATGGTCCTAGTCATTAATCAAACCATGCTGGGAAGTTGCATTTCCCCTTCTTCTGCATGAACACTAGCAAGGGGTGTTATGAGTGTATTACTCCAGTATTGTACCATCATCACTGACTCCCAGTTCATTTCCGGGCCCAATTCAAGGTGCTGGTGTTTACCAGCAATCCCTTCACAGCTTGGCCCACAATAGCTGAAGGAGCACCTCTTCTCATATGTTCCTGCTCAGGCCCCAAGATAGTCATCTGAGCGCCGTCCTCTAAGTGCCCCTGCACACTAAGATTTGATGGGTGGCTATTCATGAGCAAGCCTTTTTTGCAGTAGCCCCTGAATTGTGCAGTGCTCCCCTGAAGAGGTCAGCCTGGTGCCTACTTTGTTGACTTGTCAGCGCCAGGCAAAGACTTCTTATGTTCTCCCAGGCCTTTTAAAAGTAACCACTGCTTGCTTTATTTTTACTTATAATGCTGTATTTTAAAATAATCATCTCTGGTTTTAGCTGTTCAGTTATTTTAAATGTTGAATTTTTGAACAATATTCTAATGTGCTTTTAAAATAATATTCTAATGTGTTTTAGCATTGGTTTTATTTATTTTGCTTTTATTATGTAGGTCAGCCTGAGAGCTTCAGCAATAGAGTGACTCATAAATTGAATAGATAAAATAAATAAATAAAACCAGCATAGTCCAAGCCATCCTTAACCAGAGTACCTTCAGTTGCCAAGTGTTGCTTTCTCTCATATGTGGTACCCATTTCATGCTATGGAACCAGTCTGAAGGTAAGTGGCTAACCTGATACCATTATAAAAAGGTAAAGGTGTCCCCAACCAGTCGTGTCCGACTCTAGGGTGCGGTGCTCATCCCCGTTTCTAAGCCGAAGAGCCAGCACTGTCCGAAGACGCTTCCGTGGTCATGTGGCCGGCATGACTGAACACCGAGGTGCACGGAACGCTGTTACCTTTCCCGCTGAGGCGGTACCTATTTATCTACTTGCAATTTCTTGCTTTCGAACTGCTAGGTTGGCAGAAGCTGGGACTGAAGACGAGAGCTCACTCCGTCACGCAGCACTCGGGTCTCGAACTGCTGACCTGCCGACCTTCCAGTCAGCAGTTCAGCGTCTTAACCACTAAGCCACCGCGGCCCCTGATACAATTATAGGCCATTATAAAAAACAGACTAACTAATTTGCCTATTAAGTGACTCCACATATACCTTTAAAGATGAATGCCTTTTTCAGAACAAATAATCCTTTTATTGTATGCTGTTAGACTTTATATTGCACAAAGATGGAACGAATTCAGCCTTCCTATGCTAACATTTTAGTATACTAAGATATGGCATATGATAATGATTGAGAAGTTATCCCATCCTCCGCGATGCTTAGGAAAAAAGGAGGCAGATATATGGATATTACATATACAGATTCAGTTTCTGACCTATGCAAAAAATAAGTTGCTAGATAGCAAAACTGAATCCTTAAGACGTTTTTCTGAATATTAACACAAGCAAAAACCCTAATACATTCTGTACACTCAGTACGATTTATGACAAAGTCAGAACACTTCCCCGACCCTTCTTTTTCCTTTCTCTTCTGTATAAAATTCCAATACATTACAGCTGAACAGTGCAACATCAATAATGTGTTCGGGCGTGTGTTTAGGGATGTTTTAGATAGTGCCCGAACAAAAAAAAAAGCCCCTTGGTCCCCTCCCCCATTTTGCAGTGAAATTCTAGATGTGTATCAAAGATAACTGGTAAAAAAAATCGAAGGGTACTTTCTGACAACACAAAACCAACCTGCTTGCCAACACCCCCTTAACTAAACAGTTCTCGTAGACAAACTCTTAAGGTTTGTCATCTACAAACTCTGGGATGTAGATGCTCAAGTAAAACAGAGTGCTTTCTTCATTGGCCCCAAAAAGTCTCTCTTACAGTTTAAAGAAATTAGTGCTCGGAGCAATCCAAGTAACTGCTCTGTGTACCAATGAGCAATACTTTCAGCTGTCTTAAAAAGGAGCCTGATTTCTAGCAAAGGGTGCTGCTAACTGCTAAGATTTTGGGTAAACATTATGTGAATAAGCTGTACTCAGAGCACTGTCTGAATTCAACTACATTTTTTAAATCATCCTTTATCAGAGGCCCATCTTGCTCTTGGAATTACTATATACATACAGCATGAAATGAGACCAAGAAAAGCCCATGTTAGCTTATCTTAAGAGCATTTCAGCTGTCTGACATCATCATTAAAGGCCAATTCACATGATCACTGAGTAAATGACGGGCTGTTCCCAGACATTTGTCTTGTTTATCTGTAGTTTGCATGCGGTGAATGATTGGCTAATGACTCCACCGTAGGTCTGGGCATGTTTCTTCAATTCACATTTGGAAGGTTTATATTGGCACCATCAACCATCATCCAGGTCTCTGGTGGAATCTTCACGCAACCATAATCAACTTTCAATTCAAGAAACAGCCAGCCATATACATGCTTGGTGGCCACATGAAAGGGCCCTTATAGACATCCAATTGCATTTCTACAAAGAGAAAAGCACTGAGAGGTACAATGAAACAATGCGAAGTCAAGCTTCTGATCGATCAGAAAGGAGCCATTTAGGCCAGATGGCTCGAAAACAGAGGTCATGCATAATAATAGCAGATGGGCTACAGACCAAAACCTTTGATTATGTCTGGAACCTATATTTTACCTATATTTTACGTACTACCTCATTTAAGGGAGAGGGCTTACTTAATCAAGTCTAGAAAAAGGGAAAGATGCATTTGTTTTGACATAATTATTGCAGAACCTTTCATAAAAGTGGAAGTAGATAAACTGTTAATAAACTGTAGACAGACATCAGCAGACATATTCAAAGAGACATAACAGCTTCTTTCATCAACAGCTTCACCTGCTTTGGAGATCAGTCTAATCTTCCTCTCAGACTGGATTTGTCTGATTGGTTATAGGACCAGCTTAAGCACTTGACCCAAAGCTAAACATGCAACATCCCACCTAAACATGCAGGCTGCTTTAATTAATTCAGGAGGCCTAAGTCACAGACACTAATACTTATGCTATACACCAGTCCCTCCCCATAAGCAGTAGAATTCTGAAAAAGGAGGTAAAGCATTGCTTACAAAAATCCAAATTCTACAATTCAAAATACTGCAACTCAGGAAAAACTGCAGGCATCTACTTCATTAAAAAGAAGTTTCATTAATGAAATCTTCGTACTTGTTAATTCTTTACAAGGGTAAATGGGTAATAAAGGGACACAGAGAGGTCATGGAGGGACCAGTTTGTGTGTTGGTGAACAGGGAATGGGGACATAGAATTCTAAGTAATGTTAATCCTATTGAAAAATTGAAAGCAGTTAAAAACAGACCATTTCTATTTCCAGAGCCATACAAGCTTGAGGACTATAGTACATGAGGACTATAATATTCAAGATAAGTTTTTAGATGACAGTACATTCAAATCACTACATTAGTAACAAAATCACAGATATGGCAGTTCAGCTTCCTAATCCTAACCTTCTTTCCAGTTTTCATACTCCTCCTCTTTGTCTCTTTGAACCAGCTTTTTTTCACCAGTTCCAACAGAAATGCTGTTTCATTCCATCACAAAGCCTAAATGTTGTCCTCTTTACTTGATTGCTTTCCCAGAGGTGTTTCAGGCATTTGCCTTTAGAATCATAGGAAGGTGCCTTATGATTGGTCAGATGATTGGTCCATCTAGCCCAGTATTATTGACACTGACTGCCAGCAGCTCTCCAGGCAGAAATTTCCACAGCCCTCCCTGGAGATGCCAGGGATTGAACTAGGGACCTTCTGATGCAAAGCAGGCGCTCTACTACTGAGCCACACCCCCTCCCCTTTCCAATGAAGCCTTCACTAACAGAATGAAGAATTGTCCCATCTACTATAGCCCTAATTCCTATCAAATACCTCCAGTCAGGGAAATTTAACAATACTATGTTTTCAGTACATGGTGCACAACCAATATTTGACTTTAAAACTTTCAGTATCCAAGTGACACTAGAAAGCTTGAAACAAAATGCTCTAGGGCACAAAACTGGATAAAACTTTGAACATTGCAGTGTGCTTCGTTTACAGGTCTGCATCTGGGTCAGGGAAGACATTGTATTATTTACATGAGCACATCCAGGCACACAAACTGCATTTACAGAACTGCAATGATAAATTGCTCCACCAGCCTCAGTAGTTAGCCTTTCATTTCTAATCTAGACCTGATGCACCGGATCTTGCACAGCATAATGGGAACATTCTGTTTAAAGCTGACAAGCAATGAAAAGTAGATATCATGCGTAGAGTCTGAATCTCACCAGACATTATTAATTCAATATTCCAACATCTCCTGCGCTGCAAATCATTCATACATCACACGCCTTGGCAAGGGCTCTCTAATTAAAACATGGGAAGGCGGCAATAAAAAGTAAGTACTTCTGCCGCATCATTTGTGGGCCTTGCGTTCTTAATTGAACTTGCTTTGTGTTAATTATGCAGAGAGCCTCATGTGGCATTGTGGAGAAGAGAAGGGAGAAAAGTGGTCACTTTTAATGAACTTGTTGTCTTATAATTCCTCTGAGAAGTTACATAGTTTTTCTTTTTTTAAACAAGAATTCTACCAGCATTAACTAAATGGTGGGTGGGACATATGTTCAAATTTGGCATTAAAACCATATTACTCTCCTGGAGGGTGTAACAAGTGGAGGATGTCATTTTAAGAACTCCAAATTGTGTTTCAAAGGGTCTGCTGGAAACATTTGTTACTGAAGTAGAAATAACAGGAGGCCATGCTATTCCAGTGCCATCATCAACTAAAATTCCGTTTTCCAGAAAGGGGAAATGCTGGAGAGACAGACCACAACCCAGTGGCTCTGATTGCAATATATAAGGCTTGCCCTTTATTTTATCCCATGTTACACTTCTTCTACAAGTGTTCACAATGATATTCAATAAAATCAGCACAGAAAACCTAAAACAGCAACACACCTTCAAAGAGAAATATCATGGTAGAAATTGTATCTTGAAATAAAGAGCAGATGGCTAAAGCTATAGGAAGCAGCAACCCATGGGGAGAGAGAAATGTGGGCACAGCAACTGAAAATGTCCCAGTCCAGTGCCAGTTACCATTCTCTTATGCATGAGAATGAGATTTGTTGAGTGCAATGGTAGGCGCATTTGAAGTTAAGTGTCCTACCTGCATGGGGTTCTGGAACCTGGACAGTCTGCCATTTGTAACTTCAACACTGTTCTCCAAACTGTAGAAATAAGTTCAGGGATTATTGGCTTGGATATTTATTTTTAAGTGGACCTTGCTTCTCCTCAAGGATGGAATAAATGGCTTCTGGGGTAGCAGATAGCTTATTTGACACTATCTGGAACTAGAAAAGAGAAGCCAAGGTATCAGGCCAAAGACCCGCCCTATCTAGTCCAGCATCCTGTTTCCCACAGTGGCCAACCAGATGCCTATGGGAAGCCCATAAGCAGGACATGAAGGCAAGAGCCAGCTCCTGCTGTTCCCCAGTAGCTGCTATTCAGAGGCATGGTGTCTCTAATGCTGAAAGTGGTATATGGCCATGACAGCTAATAGCCACTGATAGCCTTCTGCTCCATGAATATGGATGGCCTTTTAAAACCATCCAAGTTGGTGACCATAATCACATCTTGTGGTAGCAAATTCTATAGTTAAACTATGTGCTGCATGAAGAAGGATTTCCTTTTATCTGTCCTGAATTTCCCACCATTTAGCTTCATTGGATAACTCCAGGTCCTACTGTTATGAAAGACAGAGAAACATTTCTCTATCCATTTTCTCTACACTAAGCATAATTCTATAAACCTCTGTTATACCCACCTTACTCACCACTTTTTCTAAGTTAAACAGTCCCAGATATTGTAACCTTTCCTTCCAGGGAGTTGCTCCAGCCACTTGATCATTTTGGTTATCCTTTTCTGCACCTTTTCCAGCTCTACAATATCCTTTTTGAGGTGTGACAACCAGAACTGTACATAATATTCCATGTGTGGCCACACTACAGATTTGTAAAAGGGCTAGTGAATTATTAAAAACCATCAAGGGTGGGGAAATATATTGTACTTCTGCAAAGCATTCCCAGGCGACAAAGCAGTAGTTCCCAGCTTGAGGCAAGTTTATTCTCTTTGTAAGAGCAGAAAAAGAGTACCGGCTTCAGCTATTCATGAAGAAGTCTGAGTTGCTGTCTACTTATCTATGCCGCTTTCTCCAAGTCAAGTATACCTTGTGACAAACCTGTTAATCAGCCTGTAGCATTCCAGTCAGCCACAAAAGCATTTCTGTTCACAGTGGGAAAGAGGACAGAAACCTGTGCAAATGTACTAGCACTCACAATTACTAGAGTTGGTTTGCAGTAGCATTGGGGTGGGACACTATTTCATTATCAACACTAGGTAAATGTATTTTCAGCATCTGGTCCACCAAAGTCTTTCTCTCTAGGTCTTCTGTTGCTGCCAAAGGACAAGCCTTTCTGGAGGAAACAGAAGGGGAGGCGAACTCTTCTGGATAGCAGCCTGCATGGACAAGATTCAGACTGCTGGCAATACATCTGAATTAACCTGAGAAGATGAGCTGTGGTGGGATTGCCCTAACCTGGGAATTACAGAGTGAAGAGTTACACCATAAATATTTTCCAAAGAACACAGAATGCAAGGGTAGAGGAATAGTTACTCCGGGGTGAATGCCAAGTTTATACAATAAACAAGTGATATGAAAGAACTGCTGGGATTAACAGAGATAATGGAAAGATGATGTCTGATAATAGATGGGGCAGCATCTTGCTCTCTCCCAAGCCAAGAGTAAAACAGTAGCTATAACCTACTAAACACAGCCAGTTTCATAAAAGGCAGAGCTGTCATCACTGCAGGGAGAGCAGAAGGCAGTAGGCACAGCACAGCATGCCTAGCAGCCTTGCCAACACACATTCTAAAGGGTTCTTTCTTTTCTTTGACAAAGCTCACTACATCGCGTGATATGAGAAATGAAGCCAAAAAAAAAAAAAAATCTGCTACAGGGAGAAGAGGACGTAGCTGCCAAGCAAACAATTTCTTGTCAATATTTGTCAAACAAATTGAGTCTACACAGTAAACACCCCACCATCCATGTAAGTCATTCCTTCAGCCTTGTGATCCACGACGGAGTTACAGGATGTGTTTGCAATGGAGGATCTTTCCTTGAAGCACTTCTGGTGAGGCTTCAGTCCTTTGGGGCTAACAACAGAAGATACTCCAAGAACTATCCATACTTTGCAGCTGGGGTGGATAAGCATGAGCATAACAAAGACAAATCTTGGAAAATCATTCAAAGTAAAATACATACATGCATGTAGAAATAATATGAACACAGACCTTTTCAAGAAGAGTGCTCTGGGAGTCACAAAGGCAAAACCATTAAGCCAAAAAAAACCACCCCACAATGTGACCCCACACCATTTTTTTATTTGCAGCACAATTTCCCCAATAACCATTGAGATCCTGCTTTTACTTAAAAAAACTAATCACACTTTAAGCAGATTTAGCAACATCTGCTAGGACACCTCATGGAAGACAAGCAGGGTAAGAATGAACTCAAGCACACAAGTGGGAAAACATTAGCATTTCACAAGATCTATCCACAGCCCATCTGAAAGTTTGATTCCAAAGTTACATGTGGGAATATAAGACAGAGGATTTTGCTCAAGAGCAGGCAATGACATTTAGTTAGTGGCACAACACCATCAGACACTACACAGAACAGAGAGGTAATGCAGTCCCTGCCAAGAAGGCTTGCAATTTCAGATCAACAGGACAAAGGTGAATGAGAGGACAGGACCTCATGATACAGCAGTAAGCATTGATGCGGGACCAAGTGGCAGCAGACAAGGGAGGCTGTAAGGAAGGTAGTTCTGAGAAGCAATTTAAAGCATAATGACGAAAGCCATGTTCACCTGAACAGTTACTTCAGTTTAAGAAATCAATTCCTGAAAGAGAACCAACTGCATGTTCTGTGAATGAAACTGTTTGTTCATGTGTGTATGACCTGTTCAGGGATAGGGATAGGCCAATCTCCCCAGAATGCCTCTGTCCAATGAAGGGATGTCACTCTAGAAAACACAGCATGGAAGAGAACACTTGGATATCCTCACAGGCCTTGACTGAACAAAATCTACTTTGAAGGGAAGGATATTACCAAAGATCCCAAAGTCCACAGAGGCAGTCTCAAATTAGTCTGTGATCAATCAGCCTTGGACTAAACCATTTACCTTTTCCAAGAAGATAACTTCTGCCACTCATCAAAGTAGCTGGTGGCAAAATTCATTAAGGGTGCAATCCTATACATGTTTAGACAGAAAAATGTCCTGCACCTCCCAGCATGCCCCAGCCAGCCATGCTGGGAGTTGTAAGATTTTGTTTCTGTCTAAACAGGCATAGGACTGCACCCTAAGACAGTATTTGTAAATGACTCTGCAATGCCTAGAAGGCACCAGATGTGGCAAGTACATTATAAATTATAGTAAAGTATCAACTAGAGGAGAGACTTAAATTAGCTTTGACCATGTAATGGAAAGTTAGTTTTTATTCACAGACTTTTGGAAGAAAATTAGAAAGGAGATTATGAGAACTAAAAAACTTGCTAAATAATAAAGATTAAAGGCCTGGGTAACTGCTCACATCTAAATTAAAACACTATGGACTGTTCAGCGTCTTACCACTGACTATCAGCAGTGCAATATATTAAAACTCATAATATACTTAAAGCAGGAGTAGGCAACCTGGTGCCATCCAGATGTTTTGGACTACAGCTTCTACAATCCCTGTCCGCTGGGTATGCTGGCTGGGGCTGATGGGAGTTGTAGTCCAAAACGGCTGGAGGACACCATGTTGCCTAGCCCTGACTTTGAGGTTAAATATGGAGCAACTGAGATATTTCTCCCGTAAAGCTGCACCCTAGAAGATGTTAGTAGCAGGCCAAACACTCATGCACTCTATTACACACTCCTCCCACATGGAAATTAATTAAAAAAACAAGCCAGAACATTCTATATTTACTTGAATATAGGAGCTTGCTTTCTCTTTCAAACCTACCAAACACAGGTTATCTGAATCTTGCAGGAACAAGGAGATCCCTCATTTAGATAACCACAGGTTTTATCCCCATACTTTGTTGTTCACTCTTTTCCTCACAGTGAGAAGAAGGGGAGGAGCGCATAAACCAGACCAACTTCCCTGATATAGTTACGAGGAGAATATTGTCTGGATGGGGCCTAGGTGGATGGAGCCTAGGTGGAAAGTAGTAGCTATGTAGTGTTACAAGATGTTGTAGCAGATGGTCTTGACACTAGTCCCGTCAATACAATTAGTAATATATATGGACCCAAAAATTAGGTATGCTACCATTCCTTCAGAAAGGTCATCGGAAGCCACAGAGAATACAGAAGCACAACACTTTCTCCTTGCTACACATAGGGCACAACAGTAGCGAAGCCTATTCATTTAGACATGACAATTTAGGAGATGGGAGAAGGAAGGGCAGGACGTTACATACCCGCAATCTATCCACGATATAGTACCTCGGCCCTTCACTGCTTGGGCTACATCAGACAATAAGCTGAGCGAACTGTCAGCAGCTGCCACTGGAAGAAAGAGTGAAATATATATATATTTACTTGTATGTATTTCAGGAGAGGGTAGACTTCAGGCTTGTGGGATTTACTTTAGTTTTCACTAGAACCCTGAGGTCCACCAGCCACAGCCAGGTGCAAAATAGTGGCTCAAGATGACAGACACAGAATTGAGGAACAAGACACTCTGAGGGCGGCTCACCCCAGGAATTTGTTTTCAGTGCCATCACTAGAACTTGCATACAAATCTTTTCACACACAAACCTACTCCTGATTTCCTCCAAGATGTCTTGATTTCAGCAGCCTAATTCAGGGAAAAATAAGTTTTGTTGTCATTGTTCAACTATTAGGTGTCAGAGCCCCTTGCTGAAATCACCCATTAGATCCTAATCTACCTTCTGACCACTCCTGTTTAAAGCAATCATCAATATCCATGCACAACTTGGCAGAATTCTTCCATAAAGCACTTTCATCCATAGGTTCTCCCTACAAAGGAAAAAAACTGTTGCCAGAGATCGCGTTTGCTTTTCCATCAACATTTTACTATGGCTGGGATCCAACGAGCCACTTTAGGCATGCCCAAGGACTTGAGCATGCTCAGTGGGATCTTTGGCTTTTATCTTCTTTGAAAAGGAGACTGTCCCCTACCACAAACTGTTTTGGAAGGTGATTCCAAATGTGGCTTGCCACCTGACACATGCTGTTGAAGAACCACAAGCCCAAGGCTCGGTGGGAAATAATTAAATAAATTATGGAAATAATTACATGGCTCTTCGGACCCTGGCCTATATATTTCAATTGCTCCACATCACTGAGGCCTTTTACAGTTGCCTGACTTTCTCTCAAGGAATGCAATAACAAAACTAGGTTTCCCATCCTTTTCACATTGATATTCATAGCTGAGCCGTTTTTTGACTGGCATTTTGCTTATAGTAGGGATGGGGAGCCTGCAGGCTGGATGAGGCCCCCAGGGCTTCCCCACCTAACCTGCAGGCTTCTTTTGTTATTTATCTCTGACTACTGATCAAAGCTAAGAGGATATTTAAAGGCAATTAACCTTTAAATACTCTGCAAAGAATTGAGTTGTGCATTTTTCAGGCAGGACAGCTGTTGCACTGGGTCTTACTCTTCTGCTGACTTGCTTAGAATTGAGTAGTATGTTTGTATGCTTGGTGGGAAAATGTTGACATTGATAAGAGTTACACCTAGCCCAGCTCACTTTGCTTCATCTGTCCTCCCTCTTGCTTACCCGCATCCATCCCGATGCCCTTAGTCCCACTGCTGGAATGTGGCCTGAGACTAGGGATGTCAGAGAAATCCGCAAAGGAACCAAATGAGTTCAGATTTTCATGGATCCGACCTGTGGATCCCACAGCAGATGGCTTTTCTCTTGTTGGGCAGATTCAGCAGACTTGAGGACCAATCTCCTAACTTTCCCGAATTTTGCGCAGTAGAAAAATACACAAAATTTTTTTAAAAACTGCCAAAAATGCGCATTTTCCCCATAGACTAAAGCTTGAAATACATATTTCAGCAAATTTGCACATTTTTACATGTGCAAATTGGCGCAAATGCAAATTTGCACAAATTCTGAAACAAAAAAATCCAATTCCGTCCACGGGCAGACGATGGAACAAAAGGTGCTTGTCAATCTGCAAAAAAAAGATGGAATGGATTTTACCCTAAGACCCTTCCCAAAGTGGAATTCAACCCTTGGACTAAAAAATGTTAAACACCCCAACTCATAAGAACATAAGAAGAGCCCTGCTGGCTCAGACCAAAGGTCTAGTCCAGCATTCTGTTCTCACAGTGGCCAGCCAGATGCTCCTGGGAAGCCCACAAGCAGGATATTTATTTATTTATTTTACATTTCTAACCTGCCTAATAACTGATGGTCTCTGGGCAGATTACAAACAGTTAAAATCTGAATATGAGTGCAATAGTACCCTTCCACTCATGTTCCCCAGCAACTGCCTCCAATACTGGAGCTAATATATAGCCATCATGACTAGTGGCCATCGATAGCTTTATTCTCTATGAATTTGTCTAATCCCCTTTTCAAGCTGTTCAAGTTGGTGGCCATCACTATAACTTCTGCAAAGGAATGCCATAGTTCAGTTATACACTTCTTGAAGCAAATATGGCCCTGCTCCCATTTGTTCCTCCTTTCATATGGTTGGCCATAGGGACATTGCACCATTAACAAGTGAGATACGGGGGCGGGTGTGTGTGTCAGTTACAGTTAATCACCCCTGGGACCAGATGGCGGAGGGTCTGAGAAGAGGCCCAGACCAGAAGCCTCAGTGACTTCTGGCAGCATGAGGTCTCCCAGCCTTGATCCCTACTTGGGAAAAGAAAGCCAATGTGTGCTCTGCCAATGTTTCAGAAAATGGAGGGGCAGCTATGAAGCTGCTGAGCTGGTGCCTAGTAGTTGTTGATGCCACACCTCATCCTGATGAGCACCCGGGTTCTATGCAACTCCTTAGACCAAGAGTGAGCAATTTGTCACCCTACATATGTTTTGGCCTACAGCTCCCATCAGCCCTTAAGAAATAGGAATGTAAGAAGAGCCATGCTGGATCAGACCAAAAGGTCCATCTAGTCCAGCATTCTGTTCACAGAGTGGCCAACCAGCTGCCTATGGAAAAACCACAAGTAGGATATGAGTGCAATAGCGCTCTCCGGCTCATATTCCCCAGCAACTGGTGCAGATGGGCATACTGCCTCTGATACTGCAGACACTGAGCACAGCCAATGGTAAGTTCACACCCCTGCCTTAGGTGGACAGCAGCCCTGCTATTCTGGAAATTTTATCCTTGGTTTGTTGGATAGCTCCCCAGCCTCAATGGCAAGATGCTGAGCCACAAAGCAGTGGCAATGGAAACAGAGTAACCAATATCTCCAAATATATTTGTATATGTTCTGGGAAGGGAAAAATATTCTTCCAAGAAGTTAATAGCCATCATGTAATTCAGATTCCCCTCTTTCCCTGCAATTCTTCCTAAACTAGAGTTCCTGCAGAAGACTAGCTAAAATTATTACTACTACAATAATATTCAGATACATTACAAATATAAATTCTACCCCATCTATTTAGAAAGTTGGTTTTAGCCCCGTCCCCACTACTTCACTCTAAAAATTTGACTTTATTTTAAATAGGCAGGTTCAGCTTAGATATGTGGCATGCATTGGAGATTAGAAGCAGGAAGTTTTTATACATAGCAAGAAATGTTTTAAGAAAATCTTCTGGGAAGTATTAGTGCAAGCTCATTCTATATGATTTGTTACGCTGTTGGAGACTCCCGATTATTAGCAGAAAAAACCCCTATGGTTCATAGGGGAGCATTCTTTTTAAATCCTCTTTGAAAATTAAAAAACAACATTACAAATCCTTTTGCAACTTGAACTTTAAGATTTACTACAGAAAGATGGAGCAAAAAAAAAAAAAATACTCACCTTCCTGTTATATCAATAGTACAAATGTTTTAACAGCAATTAAGTCATGTGGGTACCCTTTATAAGCAATTTTTAAACTTTTGGAGGAAACATCTACCCCTTTGTTAAAACTTCCATGTTTGAATTTAAGCTTACAGAGGAGAGGTGGAAGGGGGCAGCATTTTCACCTGATGTCCCCCTGCCAGCACCAAACCCACCTTGTTAAAATTTGTGCGTAAGACATCCTCTGCTCCACAGTCACTGTGCTCTCAGAGGGGAGAAATTCAGAGTACTTTCCAGGATTGAAAAAAAAATTTCAAAGATTGCGTCCATCGTTCCTCCTGCCCTGCACTGGATGATTAGAAGCCTCCATGTTTGGGGGGTTCCGATCATAGCAGGCGCAATCGATAGGATTGTGCCCTTAAGTAATGTGGGTGTTGGTAGGTTGGCACAAACAATGGGATATCACTAAGGAACATTTACCACACCAGAGATATTTGTTATGAGGCTAG
The DNA here is from genome assembly GCF_057233095.1 of Heloderma suspectum. Classification (NCBI taxonomy): domain Eukaryota; kingdom Metazoa; phylum Chordata; class Lepidosauria; order Squamata; family Helodermatidae; genus Heloderma; species Heloderma suspectum. The sequence continues at coordinate 153,708,362 of NC_139458.1, read as the reverse complement.
AAAAAATACCCCACAAGAACAAAAACATTAGTATGTAGTAATAGCAAAGTTTTACCTTGACCGTTTATGACATTTCCTAATATTTTGGATTTAAAACATACTTCTGACACCACAGACACATAGTTGTTCGTGGGAGATTTTACCACTCCAAGATACATTGGAAAATGGCTTGGGGCATTAAAATGCCCCCACAAACATGTTTGCATTATTTTTATGAGTTTTGCAAGAGAAATTAGCATTAAAAGGGGATCTTCAGTCAGTTACGATTCCGTGAAACGATGCCCTTTAATCTAATTCTGTCACAGTCTATGTTATTTATTCTAAAAACCAGTCACATAAAAAGCTAATTGTCAAGGAAACCATCCTCAAAGCAGCTACTCAGGAGTAGCCATCCCCTCACTGACTTGAAGGGGCCCTTGCAGAATAAGTGACTTGAAGACAGAAGTCTAAGTGTATAATACATTTTTTTTAAACTGACATCTCTTGGCTGGTTCCTCTTCCTCATCTGAGGACTGAGTGGTGAGAGCAGGGAGTAAGGAAGCATTAAAGACACCAATTTGGTCTAATTTCTGAGCTAATGTGCAGACCGTACATCTTCTGGCCAAGTAAATATCACAGCCATGATACATTAGGCGTAATTAGCCTTTCTGCACACAGTGCCCTAAATGGGCCAAGCTCTATCAAATAATCTTGCCAAGAGCAGCTCACAATCCGCTGCAGAAGACAATAGAAAAGCAGAAGGAAAGCTGCGCTGCAGAAAAGGGGGATGGAGGCAGGAGCAGAAAGTGGATTGTAACCAAAAGAAGTTGATTGTAACAGAAAGCGACAGCAAATAGGTGGCTAGTAGACAAGAAGTTAAAATGGGTATTCCAAGGCTAGGTAAAGCATAAGAAGATGCAAAAGGACAAAGAAGGAAAAACAAGTGAACAAAGAGAAGGCTATAAACAAACACTGTTGCCAACTAGGCATTTGGGGATGCCCTTAAACAACTGGAGGAGAGGCATGAAGATCCGTGTTTGTATAAAGTTAGAGAAAGAGATAAAGGAAAATTTAGGAGCAAACAGTGATTATTGAAAACATCCTTAGCATGTTAGAGATTAAAGGGGGAAAGAATGATATGAAGAGTGCCCCAAGGTAAAATAACTGAATGACTTGTGTGTGATGTTAAACTGAAAACGCCCCAGATCTGTCTCCAGATGTGCTTCTTTCTTGTTATACATCTGCTCATATAAAGTGCTACATTGTTATGTTTATGAAGGGTATAAAATTTAAAAACTTATTTTGTAAGGAGTTGGCACAGAAGAAAACAGCAAGAGAGTAATGGATTAATTTTTGGAATTAAGTCTATAGTCAATCAGCAAATGCTTGTATCAGTATGTAAAACAGCCTGTTAGACATCCAATATATATTTGCTATGCAATTCAGGTTTACCTTGAGGGGAAAAAAAGAATCCTTCCTATTTTTCTCATCTTCCCACCTAGGCAGTCACTCAGCATTATTTGTTAAAATATGAATTACCCTTAAAAAGTTTCCAAAATGAGGAATACTCACAAGATTTGGAATAAAGTACCAATACGTTATTCCGTGTTCTCAGGAGTTTCTTGAAGTCCTTCTGATCGCTAATTTTTTCTATTAGTGGGGATATCTTTGCTGATGATAGGCATGCTGGAAAGATGGTCTGCAATGGTAAAACAGAGAAAAAACACAAACTATTTCAAATGGAAAAACTACTATTGTGAACCAACTTATTCAACAACATTGCCTTCAACACTCCTGCTGCCTTCTGTATTTTATCTAGAGGGCACACACATCTGCTAAGGATTCCTGTAAAAATATAATGCTGGGGAATATTCTATAGCACAAAGAATACAATTTTGCCTAGTTGTTTGCTTTTTGTCCTCTCATGCATAAATCTGAACACTCAGACTGAGAGATGGAGAGATGAAAAGAAAATATAGAAAAACAAATGAAGCTGACACAGGAGGCCTAAATACTTACCCTCCAAACTTGCTAATGATATATCTGGCCCAATCTAACTTCAACCTTATCTTTGAGTGACTCTGGGCCATAGAAGCAACCAACTGCAACATCTCCAGAGATGTTAGTGCCACTTGCCATAGATAATCCAGCAGAGTTTATACAAAGTACTGTTGCGTAACTCAGAGTTTATACAAAGTACTGGGGGCAAACAGACTGGCTAATTGTTGTTGTTGTTGTTCAGTCGTTCAGTCGTGTCCGACTCTTCGTGACCCCATGGACCATAGCACGCCAGGCCTTCCTGTCCTGCGCTCTCTCCCGGAGCGTGCTCAAGTTCATAGACTGGCTAATATCTTCTTGATTATTCTATACTGTAAAATCAATGCAGTGATTATGATTTTAACTGTTCTTGATACAAGACATCTTTTATCTCAGTCTGTTTGAAGCAGAGATTCTCAAATTGCAGAGCAAGTGCCCTGGGGGATTAAAGATGGGGTGGGGGGGTGTTGTGCCTGATCAGACATATTATTTGCCATTTTTACATCTGATGTGAACTGTTATTCTCAGTCTACACCCAGGATTCATAAACTGGATTGTTTGTGCAGAATATACTCAGGAAACCATTGCATTAAATAATCCATTTATTTTGTTTGCATTATCAATTTTAATATTGTTTATTTAAAATACATTTTACATATCTCTGTGTTAATATTTTGTACAGTTTTCTTCCTAACCATTATAAGGATTTCCAGGTAATAATCTCATGACCACATTTTGGACTAACTGAAGTTTCCACGAGGTCCTCAAAAGCAGCCCCACAAACAACTCATTACTTGGCATGACCAGAGTGTGGATAACTGTGGCAAGAACATTCCTATCCAAGAAGAATCAAAGCTAGCTTATCAACCGAATTTGATAAAAGGCAGCTGGATACAATGTAAGGCTTCCAGTAACAAGGCCAGATCTAAAAATACCCTCAAACTGTGAACCTGATCCTTTAGTGAGCGTGAGACCCTATCTAGAACAGACCAAACCCCCCCATTCACGGTCAGGTGAACTGCCAAAAGATATCTTGTCTTGTCTGGATTGAGCTTCCGAAATGGAGCTGCATGACATCTGCATACTTATGAAACTTAACCCCAAATCCCTGGATGATCTCAGCCAAAGGTTTCATGTGATGATTGAAAAAAGGATAGTATGGTGAATGGTACTAAAGCCACTGAAAGATTCAAGAGTTTGAACAAGTCTCTCTCTCTCTCTCTCTCTCTCTCAGTGTTAGTCTTCAGTCAAGGCAACCAAAGCACTTCCTCTACTAAATTCATGATGAAAACCAGGCTGAAATGGATCCAATAACCAGCATCCAAAAGTACATGAAGCTGGATTTCCATCACCTGCTCGAATCCCTTGCCTCCATAAGGGGAGATTTATGACTCGTCAATGGTTAAAGCAGTTCTCATGCTACAAAGAGTTTCTCTTTAGGAGCAGCCCCCCAGCCGCCTCCTTCAAGGGAGCTGGGACCACCTTTGACTGTAATGCTGTAAATGCTGTAAGACTACTTGGCTTGTGCAAAAATGCACATGGAACAGATATGAAAAACAAAGAATCTATTTCCCCTAGCATTCTGCATCGTAGATTGCAATCCTAAACAACGTACTAGCAAAATCAGAGCTTTTAGACTTGAGCACTGTATGTCAATGGGATCTGTCAATAATAGGTGAGGTATAAGAGGGCATCACCATATTATTATTTTTTTATGGAAGTTCTGTATCCTAACCTAAGAAATTATCTATTCCATGGCCATTATTCCCAGAGCAAAGAAAATTCTTTCACAAGCCTGACTCCACAAAGTACATCAACTGGAGGTTTTAAGGCCAGATAAGTAAAACCCTGGGGGTGGGAGCTAGGACAGGATTTAAATAAAGCTTTTTGTTGTTGTTCAGTCGTTAAGTCATGTCCGACTCTTCGTGACCCCATGGACCATAGCACGCCAGGCCTTCCTGTCCTCCGCTATCTCCCCGAGTGTGCTCAAGTCCATATTCATTGCATCGGTGATGCTATCTAGCCATCTCATCCTCTGCCGTCCCCTTCTCCTTTTGCCTTTGATCTTTCCCAGAACCAGGGTCTTTTCCAGGGAGTTTTCTCTTTGCCCCCCAATTCCTCCTACCCCCATTTTAGCCAAATCATACTCTCTTTGTAGTCTTCTAAATATGACAACATTCGATGCATCTTTGCATTTAACATGCACGTTTTTCAAAAATGCAAATAGCACCCAGTGGGGTGATAATTATCAGAATTGCCACAGGCAGCTTGCGAAGTATTATTACTACCACTACCACTACTACTTACATTTCTATGCCGCCCCATAGCCGAAGCTCTCTAGGCGGTTTACAGAGATTAAAACATTCAAACCTAATATACAAAGTTTAAAAGCCATTTACATTAAACACACAGACAATATACACAAAGATTACATATAACTAAAAACAACTTTGAACGGTCAGTCATAACCACAGACAAATCCAGAACTGATTAAAATTATAACCCTTCTCTCTCCTTTTGCAGTCTTGATAGAAATGGCTCCTCTGAAGCTGCTAGTTGCACTGGGAGGAAATCCCCCCTTGACACTCCAGGCCTACTATTGGCATTTTTGAAAAACAAACTTCCACATTATATGTGCTGTTTCCCGCCTCCCAGCTGAGCAGAGCAGAGCAGAGCAAGCTGCTCCAGCTGGTCCAGGGACTACAGAAGCAGGCAAGCTCCCAGAGAGCGAACGAACAGGGGGAGCAAACAGGAGTTGGCCAGGGGAGTTGCGGTGGTTGAAGAGACAAAGGAGACAGAGGCTAAGAGGTAAGTGGGTTGCAGGAAGCCCAGGGGGCTGCCCTTTATCCTTCTGATTGGCTGTGAGCTCACCAGGTGCTTCTGAGAGCTCCAACTGAATTGGAGGGGTGTGGCCTGAGTACTCCCAGCAGCTGACTGGGCGGGAAGCTTCAGTCTGTTTCCCGCCTCCCAGCTGAGCAGAGCAGAGCAGAGCAGAGCAAGCTGCTCCAGCTGGTCCAGGGACTACAGAAGCAGGCAAGCTCCCAGAGAGCGAGCGAACAGAGCGAGTGAACAGGGGGAGCAAACAGGAGTTGGCCAGGGGAGTTCGGCAGGGGAGGTCAAGGAGGAGGCCCCTAACATTTTTTAAAATTATTTTTATTTTTTATTTTAACTAATGTTTTTCCATTTATTTGTCTTGTAACACACACTTTCACACCAGTGGGACTCTGCTTTTAACCTCTACTGAGTAGAGGAGCAGGCACAGGCTAGTCTAGAACAATCACAAAGCTAGACACAAAAAGGGAAAAGAGGCTATGGAAGGACAAGACTCTCCAGTGGTGGTGACCTGCAAGGTGTGTGCAATGTTTGTTTTCTTGCCTGAGAACAACATGGCCTACACCTGCAACAAGTGCAAGTTGATCACGCTGCTGGAGGAAAAAGTAAGTGGACTGGAGCGGCGACTGTCGACCCTCCGGGGAATAAGAGAACACAAAGAGTTCTTGGACAGAATGGGGGAACTACAGCAGCAAAGGACAGACCAGAAGCTTGAAGAGCAACAGCAAGATGAGGCAGTGGGAAATGCTGAGGTGAAGAAAATGGAGAGAACAGCTCTGATAGCGCCCAATAATAGTCTTCAGACACATGTAGGAAGAAAGCCAGACTATGAAGCACATGGTCTTCGATGTCTATATACTAATGCCCAGAGTATGGGAAACAAACAGAACGAACTTGAACTCTTAATACAGGAGGGAAATTATGACTTGATAGGTATAATTGAGACTTGGTGGGATGACTCTCATGACTGGAATACAGCACTTGAAGGATATAACTTGTTCAAAGAGAACAGGAGGAACAGAAAGGGAGGTGGGGTTGCACTGTATGTGAAAAATACATATCTCTGCACAGAAATACAGGAGGAGGAGCTTGGTAGCCCCATCAAGAGCATCTGGGTTGAAATAAATGGAGCAAAGAATAAAAGGAACCTGGTGGTCGGAGTCTACTACCGGCCACCCAACCAAGGAGAAGACGAGGATGAAACTTTTGAAAAGCAAATAGCCAATGTTTTAAGGAAGCATGATGTAGTAGTAATGGGGGACTTCAATTTCCCCGATATTTGTTGGGAGACAAATTCTGCAAAACATGGCCCCTCCAGGAAATTCCTGACTTGTGTGGCGGATAACTTCCTCCTACAGAAAGTAGAGGAAGGAACTAGAGGATCGGCTATCCTTGACTTGATCCTAACCAACAGAGATGACTTAGTGGATCAAGTAGCAGTTACAGGAACTCTGGGGGAAAGCGACCATGTTGTACTTGAATTCTTGGTTCGAAGGGAAGCAAAAGCTGAGTGTAGTCAAACGCGTACCCTGGATTTTAGGAAAGCTGATTTTCATAAACTCAGAACAATGATCAGTAAGGTCCCATGGCAAGCAATGCTAGCGAGAAAAGGAGTCCAAGATGGGTGGGAGCTTTTAAAAAAGGAAATTCTCAAGGCACAATCACAAGCAATTCCAACAAGAAGAAAAGGTGGAAGACAACAGAAGAAGCCAATGCGGCTTCACAAAAAGCTTAGGGATGACCTGAAAACAAAAAAGGACACATATAGGAAGTGGAAAGAAGGCCAAGTAACAAAGGAAGAGTACAGGCAGATAGCACAGAATTGCAGGGATGGCGTCAGGAAGGCTAAAGCTGAGAATGAGCTGAGGTTAGCAAGGGATGTTAAAAACAACAAAAAGGCTTTCTTCAGCTACGTGCATAGTAAAAGGCAGAGGAAAGAAATGGTTGTTCAGCTATTAAATAAGGATGGCAAAATGATAACAGATGACAAAGAAAAGGCAGAGGTGCTCAATTCCTACTTTGGCTCAGTCTTCTCCCAAAAGAGGGTCTATGATCCCCCTGGCAAAGGCGAAGTACAGGCTGAAGGGGCAGGATTGCAGCTTGAGATCAACAGGCATATGGTCAAGGAACACCTCATTACTTTGAATGAGTTCAAATCTCCAGGGCCAGATGAACTGCATCCTAGAGTCATAAAGGAACTGGCAGAAGAACTCTCAGAACCGCTGTCTATTCTCTTTGAGAAATCATGGAGGACGGGGGAAGTGCCAGATGACTGGAGGAGGGCTAACGTTGTCCCTATCTTCAAAAAGGGTAAAAAGGAGGAACCTGGGAACTACAGACCAGTCAGTCTGACATCCATCCCTGGGAAAATTCTGGAACAGATGATAAAGCAATCCATCTGGAAGCACCTTGACAACAATGCCATGATTACTCGAAGCCAACATGGATTTGTCAAAAACAAGTCCTGCCAGACAAATCTGATCTCATTTTTTGATCAAGTCACCTCCCTTGTAGACCGTGGGAATGCTGTAGACATCATATACCTCGACTTCAGCAAAGCTTTCGACAAAGTGCCCCATGATATCCTGATGAGCAAACTAGCTCAAAGTGGGCTAGATGAAACAACGATTCGGTGGATCCACAGTTGGCTACAGAATCGGACTCAAAGAGTGCTTATCAATGGGACCTTCTCAAACTGGGGAGAGGTAACGAGTGGGGTACCGCAGGGCTCAGTCCTGGGCCCGGTGCTCTTCAACATTTTTATTAATGACTTGGAGGAGGAGGTGCAGGGAATGCTGATCAAATTTGCAGATGACACAAAATTGGGAGGGATAGCTAATACTTTGGAAGACAGAAACAAAATTCAAAGTGATCTGGATAGACTGGAGCGCTGGGCAGAAAACAACAGAATGACATTTAATAGGGACAAATGCCAAGTTCTGCACCTAGGAAAAAGAAACCAAATGCACAGTTACAAGATGGGGGATACATGGCTCAACCACACTACAAGCGAGAAGGATCTTGGAATTGTTGTCGATCACAAGCTGAATATGAGCCAACAATGTGATGTGGCTGCAAAAAAGGCAAATGCTCTTTTGGGCTGCATTCATAGAAGCACTGCTTCCAAATCCCGGGAGTACTAGTTCCCCTCTACTCAGCGCTGGTTAGGCCTCATCTGGAGTACTGTGTCCAGTCCTGGGCACCACACTTTAAGAAGGATACAGACAAACTGGAGAGGGTTCAGAGGAGGGCAATAAAGATGATCAGGGGACTGGAAGCAAAGCCCTATGAAGAGAGACTGAAAGAACTGGGCATGTTTAGCCTTGAGAAGAGAAGACTGAGGGGAGATATGATAGCACTCTTCAAGTACTTGAAAGGTTGTCACAGAGAAGAAGGCTGATGTCTTCTCGATCATCCCAGAGTGCAGGACACGGAATAATGGGCTCAAGTTACAGGAAGCCAGATTCCGGCTGAACATCAGGAAAAACCTCCTGACTGTAAGAGCAATACGACAATGGAACATATTACCTGGGGAGGTGGTGGGCTCTCCCACACTGGAGGTCATCAAGACGAGGCTGGACAGCCATCTGTCAGGGATGCTCTGACTTGGATTCCTGCACTGAGCAGGGGGTTGGACTCGATGGCCTTGTAGGCCCCTTCCAACCCTACTATTCTACTATTCTATGATTCTATGATATGCAAACATGAGTTTAATGCTCTGTCTAATTTGGCCTGCAGCCAGGGATCCATCACAACCGCAATGGGGTTCTCTGCTCTATCCCTGTCATTGGAACACTGGGTGGAATTACCTATGTATATTTCTGTAGCCCAACCTTTTGTTCTAGTTTTGTATACTGTCATTGCTCTGCATTCCTCCTCATTGTTTTAGATATATGTTGTTGTTGTTGTTGTTGTGTATGCTATCTATTTTATGTCCCAATATGAATGGTTTTTATATTTTATGTATTTTAATGGTTTTTTATGGTTGTGAACTATCCAGAGAGCTTCAGCTATGGGGCAGTATAGAAATATAATAAATGAAATGAAATTCAGTGGCATGGTTGGCAGAGACAAGAAAGAGGGCCTTTTTTCGGCTATAGCACCCAAACTATGGAACCCCTATCCCTAGAGGCTCAGGTGGCCCCTTCTCTTATGTTGTTTGGATGGAATATATACATCTTTTTATTTTGCCAGGCCTTTGATCTGCGCTGAATTTCTCCTCCTACTGTATTGGTCTTCATGTGCAGATTCCTGTTGTATTCTTTTTTACACTCTCAGATTTTGACTGCATTCGTTCCATAATTTTTACTTTTAATTCAAAACCTCCTTGAGTTCCCTTGTTGGGGACAAATGCAGGTTATGCATTTAAAAATTATTAAAAGTTATTGAAAAAATAAAGAAATGAATGAATGTGTGTCCCTCACACATGCCACACACCCTAAAGGAGAAAATGCATATTCCACATTTTTATCTGTTTTAAAATGATGTACACTGCCTTGAACCTTTCAGGATAGGGCAAACTGTAAGTTTAAATAAGAGTTGGCAATTATATTATCACCCCCAGCTTTTCCAGATGCCAAGCACTTCCAAAAAGGCATAAAAATCAAAGCTGCTTTTAAAGACACAGCTGCACTCTGCCAAAGTCATTCTCATGGGTATAAAAAAACCATTGTGTAGCAGCATTAAGAACAATGAAAAAACTGGAGGGCCTAGTGCAGCAATACTGCACAGAGGAAGAAAAAGATTGCAGTCACTATGGTAAGCATTTATTGCCCCTCTTAGCAATAAAACCCTACTTTTTGTAATAGCCAACGGCTGAAACAAACTAAACTAACTGCAAAATACCCTGGGTTTTCAGGCTCACACACTTCATCAGGTTTCACACAAATAAATGTCAGTAGTTATTTACATCCATCTTCTAACACGGCTTGTAAGATTAAGCTGTATTTATTCAAATATATATTGTAATATAATTTTACAAAATACTATATACAAAAGCAATTCATTAATAGCACAATCTTGATCGCCACCAGGAATGGATGAAAAGGATAAGGTTGCACATAAGTCTTCTTGCACAATGCATGACACACCACAGCTAATGATTATATTGTACTCACACAGAAGGCTGGAGAACAGGATATCAACTAGCCATGCCTGCCTGGTGCCAGTTGTGGCATTGCACCAAGCACGACTGGAACACAGCTTGTACACATCAAGGCACATGGCACAGAACTACAGCACTCTGCTATTCCAACACCTATGGAACCATGAGTATGCAAGACAAAGAGAGAACCTGGCAACAGGGACCAACAGAAAAGAAGAACAAAGGGGAGAATCTGAATGATCAACAAAACACTAAATCAAAGGACAGTCCCCCAGGAAAGAAGAGCAACTGCGCAATGCTGGTTCCCAGAATCCATACCCTCCTTTAGGCCACCCCAAACACAAAGACCCACCCAAAACTGCAGGTGCAACAAAAGATGTATCCCAAACAGGTAAGGAAGTGAAACACCCACCATTGGGTAAGGACAGGAAAGGAAGTAGATTTCCACCATCACCCATAGGAATATAGGAAACTGGCCTTATACAGTCCAATTATTGGTCTACCCAGCTCAGTCTTGTCTGCAGTGACTGGTAGCAACTCTCCAGCGATTCAGACAGGAGTCTTTCTAACCCTGGAGATACAAGGTATTGAACCTGGGACCTTCTGTGCACCAAGCATATACTCTACCAATGAACCACGGCTCTTCTCTCCTTGATGCAGAAGCACTCCTGGAACACCAGTGGACACATCAATGACAAGAGTTTATGGAGATGCAAGAAGTGGCTACAATGGCAGGGTGGGGTGGGGTGGGGTGGGGTGGGGGGCAACAATTCCTCACCCCAGTCAGCAAGTAGAGGCAATGGCTTTCATAAAGACAGCAGATGAGAAATATGCATTTTCCACACTAAGTGGCCTAATGTGGGCAATCAATACCAAAACGAAAAAAGAAGCTGCAATAAGGAGCACCAACCATCCACAGTAGAGTCTTCGACATATGGCTACAATACCACTGGCCAAAAACTAGGCTCTCCTGTGTTCTTTTCCTTTCCTTCCCCAGGATAATGCTCTTTTCCTCAGGGAAGGGAGAGATGGGTACAAGGGCAAGTGATGGCTAAGCTGGATTTTCAAGAGATCAATATGAACACTTGAAACTCCTACTTGATTTTGGGGGCAATCAACATTACTGTTGGAGACTATAATGGATATTGCCATTAGTGCATTGTCTGCCTGTCACTGTAAGCAAGTCATTCTCTTGAACAGGGGACATACATTCTAGCACCATAGTCTATTAAATCTATCAATTCCTCCTACTGCCTCTTCATTTCAACCATTCACACCTATTATTTACTAAATGCCCAGCCCAGCCACCCCATCAACTACAGGCAGGCTGGAGCGGTGAAGAGTGAGCAACTAAGGAGAGGAGCAGGACTAAGAATTTTAACAACACACACAGGATAGATCCAAGATGGACAATAAATGATTAACTTTACAACTGCAGTTTTTTCCTCTTTTGCTACATAATGCAAGGTTGACCATATACATGCCTTACTTGTACAGAAAAATCTGTGAACTGCAGGGCTCCCTGTGGTTCTCTACCATTCATATCCCTTCTCAGAGCAAGTGGTAATTCTCACATTACATGGATGTCATAGAATCATAGTATTGGAAGGGGCCTACAAGACCATCAAGTCCAACCCCCTGGTCAGTGCAGGAAGCCTGATTCCCAGGTGGTCTCCCATCCAAGTACTAACCAGGGCTGACCCTGCTTAGATTCCGAGATCAGACGCATCCAGCCCTTTGCTCGTGTCTTTTCCGAGGCAGGGACGACATTCTAGGGTGTACATTTCTTTACAATGCAATTACAAAAGCAGTCCTGAGAATTAATGTGTCAAGTCAGCAGTTAAACCTTATTCACCAATTTTAGCTAGAATGGAAGTATCCAGCATTGCCTTCTGCCTACTGAGGCTAAAGTCTGAGTTACTCAGTAACAGCCCATGCTTTAAAATGCAGTGGTTACCTGTTCAAACTTCCCCAGACATTGCAACACCCCATGTCTTTTTGAGTGTAACAGGCCCACTGGGTAAATCAGGATTTTACTACCATCAAAGGCATTTTAACAAAGTCTCACTATTACCAGATCCTATAGGAAAATTCAGGTGGCTTTATTTAAGAGGTACTTGGATAAATTTACAAAAATTAGTTTGAAACTTCCTTCCTTCACAAATGAAGATAAAGGAGTGTCACTTTCAGGGAGTTTTACTGCAGCATTATAACCTCCTTGGGAAAATGTGGTTTTAGAAATGTCAGTATTATATGGCTCCACATATATAATAGACTTTGACCTATTTCATACGATTAAATAAGCCATGGTTTGTTAACCGTGGGTTGTTTGCGAGTGAGTGAACTGACTAGCTCCCGACTGCTCACCTGCTTCCAGTGCACTAAACAACCCACTCCCTGGGCTGTTCTGTGTGACATGCAAACGTGGAATTCTGGGTTGTCGGGGTAGAACAACACAGAGTTACAACCCAAGAATAAAATCTGGGTTGTTTCTCCCTCAACAACCCAGAGTTCCAGGTTTGGATGTCACAGGGAACAACTCAGAGAGACGGAGCATCCCTGGGATGGTCAGTGCACCAGAAGTGGGCAAATGGTTGGGAGCCAGTAAACTCGCCCCCGCACGCTCCCAAACAAGCCATAGTTAACAAACCATGGTTGTTTAATCGTGTGAAGTGCATCCGTCTTTGTGTCACTTTTGCTGTGTGACACAGCTAGCAAAAATCCATTCCAATCTAACAGAATCTGCTTTTGGGGTGTCAATCTATGATTTAAACCAGTGGTGGAATGTGTGACCCTCACTGTTGGACTGCAATTCCAATCAGCCCTAGCAAACATAGCCAATTGTGTGAGATAATGTGAACTGCAATCCAACAACGTCTGGAGGGCCACACATTCCCCATCTTTGCGTTAAACCCTGTCTTACGTTTAACTCCATACCAATTCCTGCAATACCCAAGAATTTCCTCAGTTTATGCTCTAAACCCATAGATACAGGTGAATTCTAATTTCCTATGTATGGCAGGCCTCCAGGTATCTCACTGGCACTTCCTGAATAAATCACTACCACTTTCTCTGTGTTTAGATTAATGTTTTTTCCTGTCAAGGATACCAGAACCCAAATGCTCACTGTGAGAGTGTGTGGCTGGCAAGTTGGACATGCAAATCTGTATATTCTCACATAGACCACTGCAGCCAATATTCACTAGGTGATCTAGGGCATCCCAAGAACTCATCACCTTGAAATAAGCCTTGTGGACTACATGACATTTGCAAGTTGATAAGAGTTAAGCGAGTTGAATAACGTGATTCACTTTGAAAAGCTTTGTGTACTGATTCAAACATTAGGCAGGCCACAATTCCCAAAGCAACACATTGACCTTCCTCTGTAAGCAGATGCCAGGAGTTATCATAAACTTCCTTGAACTCCATGCAGATGCATCATCTACCTTCAGCAGACCAGAATGACAGATCATATGACTTGCCCATTGCCAGAAGTACAAGGTGAGTTTTCTCTACCATTTTTGGTTATGTGGTGAGCCGTGGGCATTACTTCTAACAGATTGCTTTTAGCTTTTCTGGACACCCTTTTTGTGGACTCTGAAGAATATCATGAGCTCACATGCTTATACACTTATTTTCTCAACCCGTTCCCAGTATTTATTTAGTCATATTCCACCTCTTATGCATTTGAAGTCAGTTTATACTGGAATTCTATTTATATTTCTTCTCAAAGTATTTATATATTAAAAACTCCATAATAAAACACTGATACATAAAATATTATGAGAATCAGATACTTACTTCATGCATCTTTGATTTCCCTTACATGTAGCGCAATCCTAGGCATGAATAATCAGGTGTAACTGCTCAACAGAGTATACTGCCAGTCAAATAAGGACAGGTTTCAAGCCATAATTCAGTTTGGGTCAGGAGACCAACAGAATAATCTGAGGATATCTCCATATCACAGAGGAACTAGGTGAATGCATTAATATGTGAAAGGGTACAAGCAGTTACAATGGCACATTAAGAATAGGCTTCAGCACGGCAAAATTTGAGGAGCCTCCTAACAGAGCAAGGATGGGGAATGTGTGGCCCTCCAGGTGTTATTGGATTGCAACTTCCATCATCTTTCGCTACTGGCTATGTCAGCTAGGGCTGATGAGAGTTGCAGTCCAACAACATCTGGAACACTACATGTGCCTCATCCTTACATTACTACCACACTGAAACTACAGAATGAGATGCACAAAACAAGATTGTATAAGGACTGAATTTAAAAAATATATCTTTAGAAATTAGCACTGGCGTTTTAAAAATGTGTCAAAAATCAATACGCTTTTTTTTTTTTTTTAAGCCTCTAGGCACCTGGGATTTTTTAAGCCCCAAGTATGCGACCTTGGGGGGGCTGGGGGGGGCGACGGCCGACAGGAAGCTCTGGCATGGGCTGGTCCATGAAGTCACGAAGAGTTGGAAGCGACTGAACGAATAAACAACAAACATGGATCTCTGGGTCTCAATATGTAGCTTTTTCTTAATGAGAAGTGTGAAAATATGTCTAGTTAACCTCCGCTTACATGACAAGCAAATATTAGTCACTCAGAAAGATATTGACCATTAGTATTGGCCAAGCAGAGCAATTACTACACAAACTGTGTTTTCAACATGATTAATTGATACAAGTCATTACAGTTTAGACCAACTGCTAGTATTGGTGCTCCAAGCACGGATCCTATGGCTAGAATATATGCTTTTTACAGTAGTTAAATTTCCTAAAGGAAACTCCAAGAGGTAATAAAATATAATTCAGGCATTTTCAAAGGAGTTGGATGCAATTGTAATGTTAAACCGAACATCTAGTTTATTTTGTGTCTTCTTTCTTTTTAAAAATCCAGCGAGAAACAAACAGGAAAAACATGACTTCCAACCAAACCGATCTAGTAACATTGCGCATTCTACCAAAGCAACATACTTTGTGAATGCTGGAATATGACTCAAGGGGATTCACATTATAGTTTTTACGGAAGGTACTACTAGCCAGTCTGTGCCATCATAAAAACTTCTATTCATTTGTTTGACAGCCAAGGTCATATAAACAGATAAGCACATGTTGAGAGGCCAGGAAAGTTGACACACATTTCTGGGAAGGAAGCCTGTCTGTTTCTCCTGTGAGAAACCATATCCTGCCCACATCAGGCAAAAAGAATCAGAAACTACGCTTGCCACTGGACATGTGCGCATGCACACATTCGTAGCCTACAAATTAGAAAAAAAAATCCAGTTAAGAAATCAACCCATTTACAGTCTGGGAATCCAGTTTTGGAATTCTTGATAGCAAGCAGGTTAAAATTGTTAAAAGCAGCAGGATCATATCAAGCCAGAAATTATCTAACCAGGTCCGAGCTGAAGAGGGCGTCTATTAAGTAGGTTCAGAGCAGAGCCTGAAACTGAAGATCTCAAAAATAAAGACTGCCAAGGCTGTAATGGCTTTCCTTCCATCACCACATCTCTATTGCCACGTCACTGAGGGAAATATTCTGGGTAATAAGACATCCTTGTTGGTGTGGCCAATGCTCTTGTCGAAGCCTTGGTCACTCTGTGGAATGCAGAGATGACTAAGGCAGCTGACACAAGTACACCCAAGCACCTTCTCCCTCTGAGAAGAGCCCAGGCAGCTCCTTGGTATACACCTGAGCAGAGGGCGATGAAGCAAAAGGGAAGAAGGCTAGAACTCAGGTGGAGGAAGACTTGAACACATGGTAGAGCTCATTATCAAGCCTACTCTGGTGGTAATGAGGCAAAGAGTTCCTTTCCACCACCACTGCATCTTCTCAGGGTCAACAAGCGGAGCTTTTGTTAGTGGTTCACTGCCTGCTGCAATCTGGGTCAGGAAGACTTCAGCAAAGCTTTCAACGAAGTGCCCCATGACATCTTGATTAGCAAACTAGCTCAAAGTGGGCTAGATGAAACAATGATCCGGTGGATCAACAGCTGGCTACAGAATCAGACTCAAGGAGTGCTTATCAATGGGACCTTCTCAAACTGGGGAGAGGTAACAAGCGGGGTACTGCAGGGCTCAGTCCTGGGCCCAGTGCTCTTCAACATTTCTATTAATGACTTAGATGATGAGGTAGAGGGAATGCTGATTATATTTGCAGATGACACAAAATTGGGTGGGATAACTAATACCCCAGAAGACAGAAACAACATTCAAAGTGATCTTGATAGACTGGAGCGCTGGGCAGAAAACAACAGAATGACATTTAATAGGGACAAATGCCATGTTCTGCACCTAGGAAAAAGAAACCAAATGCACAGTTACAAGATGGGGGATACGTGGCTCAAAAATACTACAAGCAAGAACGATCTTGGAATTGTTGTCGATCACAAGCTGAATATGAGCCAACAATGTGATGTAGCTGCAAAAAAGGCAAATGCTATTTCGGACTACATTAATAGAAGTATAGCTTCCAAATCATGCAACATACTAGTTCCCCTCTACTCAGCACTGGTTAGGCCTCATCTGGAGAACTGTGTCCAGTTCTGGGCACCACACTTTAAGAAGGATGCAGACAAGCTGGAAAGGCTTCAGAGGAGGGCAACAAGGATGATCAGGGGACTGGAAACAAAGCCCTATGAGCAGAGACTGAAAGAACAGGGCATGTTTAGCCTTGACAAGACTGAGGGGAGATATGATAGCGCTGTTGAAGTACTTGAAAAGTTGCCACAGAGAGGAAGGCCGGGATCTCTTCTCGATCATCCCAGAGTGCAGGACACAGAATAATGGGCTCAAGGTACAAGAAGCCAGATTCCGGCTGAACATCAGGAAAAACCTGACTGTTAGAGCAATACGACAATGGAACCAGTTACCTAGGGAGGTGGTGGGCAGTCCCACACTGGAGGGATTCAAGATGAGGCTGGACAGCCATCTGTCAGGGATGCTCTGACTTGGATTCCTGCATTGAGCAGGGGGGTGGACTCGATGGTCTTATAGGCCCCTTCCAACCCTACTATTCTATGATTCAATAAGAAAGATGGTGGAACCTTTGGTAGCACGCTGTGACAAGCTTATGTGACACTTTGAAGATAATGTTGTTCAAATCCATCACAACTTGGACACCACAGTTACTGTAGTTCCTTTAGTAGAGGTGTCCAGAACACCAATTGGTTTAGGTTTATAGAGTTTCAGTTGTTGAGGCCCAAGTATGTGGAGAAAGTGGTTGGCCAAGCCCAGCTGACCACCTGTGTGCTTGACCCTTGCCCTTCATGGCTTATTACATCTAATAGGGAGGGAATATTTGGCTGAGTCCAGGTGCTACTGGCCTCTTTAAAGGTGACAGTAATTAGGCCACTCCTGAAGAAGCCTAACCTGGACGATGTTAACAACTACCGGTTCACTGCCATCCCCTTCCCAAGCAGATGTTCAAGCAGATGGTTGCCAGTCAACTCCAGACACTATTAAATGAAACTGATTATCTAGACCAACCTCAATTGGGTTTCAGGCCTGGTTTAGAAATGGAGACTGACTTGGTCAGCCTGTGGGATGACTTTTGTGAAGAGAGGGATGGGGGAGTGTAACCCTTTTGATTCTCTTGGACCTCTCAGCAGCTTTCGATACCATCGACCATGGTATCCTTCTGGATAGGTTGTCTGGCTTGGGATTTGGAGGCACTGCACTGCAGTGGTTCCGCTCCTACTTGGATGGCGACTCCAGAAGGTGGTGCTGGGGGATTATTGCTCTGTCCCTTGGCAGTTATGCTACAGGGTTCCACAGGGCTCTATTTTACCCCCTGTGCTGTTTAACATCTACACTGAACCACTGGGGACGTTATCCAGAGATGTGGGCTGAGGTATCACCAATATTTAGATAACACCCAGCTTTTTCTCCTTTTCATCAAAGCCAGGTGAGGCAGGGGATGCTCTGTATCAGATTCAATCCAGACAAGATAGGGGTACTGTTAGTGTGTGGTTCATCTGCCCATCTTAAGTTCAACCTGTTCTAGGGGAACCTGCAGTTCCCCTAAAGGATCAACTTCGTAGTCTGAGGGTGCTCTTGAACCCAGCATTGTCACTGGATGCACAGGTCTTGTCTGGATTACTGCAATGCGTTATACATGAGAGTGCCATTGAAAATGGTCCAGAAACTTCTGCTGGTCCAAGATAGGGCAGTAAGATTGTTAATGATATGAACATATTACAACAGTGCTTTGTGATCTGCACTGGC
The DNA here is from genome assembly GCF_057233095.1 of Heloderma suspectum. Taxonomy (NCBI): domain Eukaryota; kingdom Metazoa; phylum Chordata; class Lepidosauria; order Squamata; family Helodermatidae; genus Heloderma; species Heloderma suspectum. Next base: position 153,690,186 of record NC_139458.1, on the reverse strand, counting down.
TTCCAGTCCATTTCTGAGCCCAGTTCACAGTACTGGTATTAGCATTCAGGGCCCTAGAAAGCATGGGACCAGAAAGATGGTCTCCTCCCATATATACCTGCCCTAAGATTGCCTTCAGATGTCCTCCTCTGGGTGCCCCCACCAAATGAAGTGATACAGGTGGCTACTAAAGAGAGGGCCTTTTCAGCTATTGCATCCCAGTTGTGGAATGCCCTTCCCAAAGAAGGTCTTCTGGGATCTTAGTTGTGGTCTTCTTGGCACCAGGTGAAATCTTTTTATTCTCCCAGGCATTTAATTCTTCAGTTTTTATTGTTTTAAATCCATTGTTGTGTCTTTAGATCCTTGCACTGCTGCTGGTTTTTACTTTGGTTTTATACTGTGTTTTTGTCATGTTGTATTTTATGGTTTTAACTGTTGTGCAACGCCCAGAGAGCTTTGGCTCTTGGATGGTAGGAAAAAGGAATTAATAAATATATATTTTCTGTCTCCACAGTCTTGCTCACCCAGGCCACTTCTGCAATCCCACCATTAAACAATTGCTGGACACTTTGTGCATAAAAGTGATCACATCCTGTGCAACTTAGCTATTAGTGTTGAGCAGAGCCAAAGCTAAATGTGTCATTGACAATATCTCCTTGCGTTTGCTTGGATTAATTTCAGTCTGTTTCCTTTTCAGATGGCAACAGAAGGCATGGGGAAATGCATGCAATCATATGTACTTTGGATCTTTGCCCATCATGGATGGTTCTGGCCCTGTGTAGTATTTAATTATAAGTGTATTCTTGAGAAGAAGGAAAAGCTCTAAATGAAGCAGCAATCAGGCCCATTTTGGGTGGGTGGGAGAGGTTTTCACTGACAACTGAAGAACATACAGATTTCCAGCAGTCTCTTTCTGAATAATTTGATAGAACGTGTTGTTGCTTGCTTCAACACTCCAGGCAATTCTGGATGGAGCACCAATTCCAACAAACTTCTTGCCAGGTTTTGGGGACAACACTGCTTTGGCAGCTATGAGAGCTGTTTTTCATTAAAGAATGGACAGGGAAAACCATACTCTCCTGATCCTAGCTCGACCTTGCAAAACTTCAGACCACTCGAGAGAACTAGCAGCCATTTGTAACTGAGGGCACAGCCCCCAATGTTTTTAAATCGGCTGTTTGTTTTAAGTTGTGAATATATTTTAAGTGGGATTTTATTTTTGTTTTACTGACATTTTATAATTATATTAGCTCCTCTGAGCACCTTGATTAGAGTTAGTAAGTGTGGCAAAAATTTATTGCATTAAATAAATGTGTTGAATCATCCAGAGGAGTTGAGTCATTTATTCTAAGAACTGTATGGCTGGGTAGCAGCAAATGGCTGGCTTCTCCATTCAACCCTACAAAGCACTAAGGCACCAGAAACACACCTTTCTCTGTCCAGAGGGGTGGTGGAAGAGAATAATGCATCACCCCACAATCAAAGACGGGTAGCTATGTATGGCTGCATTAAGACATTGTGCCAAAGCACTCTTTACATCCAAGCAGGTCAACTGAAATACCATAGTTTGCAACAGGCGATCAAACCCAGATATCAAACCACAGTTTGAAGCTGGCTTGCAAAGCAGAATGTATGCTAACTGTGGTTTTCTGTTATGCCCCAAATTCACAAACGACTGATAAATCAGAATTATGGGTGTTGCTTCACTTCAAGAGGCTGCTTCACAATGGAGACAGAAGTGAACTTACAAAGCAGATTAGAGCAGATGGAAAAGCAGACAGCCATTGTTTGAATGTTGTGCATTTGGAAGCTTAAACCATGGTGTGAGTTCTTAACTATGAGTGGCACAAGTATTGGTTTGGCACGATGTTTGAATTAAGTCAGCAAGGTCAAAGTGATTCCAACGCACTTTAAAACTATGTGCCATGCTTACCACCCCTAACTCAGGGGTGAGGAGTTACAGGCCAGAGGTTTCCCATTCCAGCCCTAACTCTAGGATCAAATTTATACCAAAGTGGAACATATAATCAGATTCTACAGTTACAAATTATTCATTCTGTAAAAGCCTGCGGGAACATAAGCTCTGGGATCCATGTACTATATTCAGATTGAATGAGTCTGGGGTGTCAAAACCAATGTGCAAGAAATTATCACTTTTTCTGAAGTGTTTTTTCCTCTCCTCTTCTTTCCCTGATCTTCAGAGCTGAATAATTATCTGTTTTGTAAGACAAAACAAGTAAGATTTAGCCTTCAGGGCAATAGGTATTAGAGCAATAGTCCCTTGAGTTCTTTCATTAGATTTTCTAGCAATCCCTCTAAATTGTAGAATGGTCACTCATGTCGCCATTGTGAAACCAATCTATTCACTTGCTTGTGATCAAGACAAACATGAAAACTATTTGTGGCCAGTTACTAGGAGAACAAATGAACGTTTAAAAAGATGCAGTCCTCGATCAAGAGACAGACAGTGTACATTTTTCAAGCGTTATAGAACTGCAATCCTGGTTTGCAAGCAGCAGAGCCAGTGATCTTTCAAACAAAAGCCAATTCACTTCTCACCCACTTTTAAGGCACACAGTGTCTTATCTACAAGAACACCTGAAAAGTCCGCCTTACAGCATTTACTCAGGTTCTCAACTAAACTTGATTCTCAGCAACTCACAAACTCATCTGTGGACTTCACACAATAAATTTGCCTCAGAGAGCTGTTTCTCCTGCCAGACAACACTGACCTGTCCAGCAGGTTCTCACACACCTGTAACACTCCACCATATGCAGGGATAGGTCCTGAAAAAAGCTGGTTACCTTTTTAAAGTGGTAGAAACACTTCGCACTTCTGGACCACAGGGACATGAAACAGCAATTCCAGCCTTTCCTGACCCCAATTAGGGACCTTCTACACGTTCCCCAAATAACTTGAAAGTCAACCTCCATCGTAACACTTGGTCTAGCGGTTTCATATGTTGGACATGATCTAGGAGGCCTGAAGTTATGGTTATGGTAGATTGCTCAAAGTTGTTTTTAGATATATGCTGTCTCCGTGTATACTGTTTGTATGTTTTATCTAAATGGTTTTTAAACTTTGTATACTGTATTTTAATTTTTTTAAATCATTGTAAACCGCCCAGAGAGCTTTGGCTATGGGGCAGTATAGAAATGCAATAAATAATAATAACAACAACTCCTCACATCCCTCAGTCTTGCCAGGAAGCTTACTGGAAGGCCTGGAGCAAATATCTATTAGCATAGCCTATCTCATAGGATTGTTATGAGAACACCATGAAATCACTTCAGGAACACTGCCTTGAGCTCTTTAAAGGAAAGACAGGGAACAAACATAACCACCATTCAAAAGGCGTTCTAATGTCAACATTTCTTTTTAAAAAATACAGATTATCACAATGAGCATGGCTTTAACATTGGCATGGATTTAACAGACAAGGATTTATTTCAAGGAGCCACTGAGGGAATTTTTGTTAAGTAAGGAGACCAAGGATCTCCAACAACAAAAACTGGCACCCTTACAAAACCAAATTGCCAGAATCCCTTTGAGGAAGGGCTGTCAGTTAAACCAATTTAAAAATAGCTAAAGGGACAATTCACATATTACAACTGGCCACTTTATTTTCTCCTTCTTTCAGGTCGCGTGAGCATTCTGCCCACATAGAACACTGTGAAGGTGAGAACTAGGAACCAATTGGCTTCCAGGGAAACATCTGCCACAACCAGGGATGCACATTTTTGGAGCTGCTCTGATTACAGAAGGTATAGCTACAGTATTTTGAGCAGTTCCCAGCTCATTCAATACACTGCTTAATATGAGCAGACTACTTGCACAAGCCAAGAGGGTGGAAAATGAGCAGCCAATTACAAAGATAAAGCTAACCCCAATGTTTTGCGTTACATATGGCTGAAGAGTAACACAACACTTAAACTATGTGCATATTTTATGTTCTTCCTGTATTTACACCAGGGCTCTAAATTTGGTGTACATGTTAATCAGAACTAACAACTGCCCACATCCCCCCCCCCCAGGTTTTCACACATGAGTGGTGTTGTCTGAAGAGGCGTTTCTCTGTCTTCAACTTGCTGCTCCCAATTGCTATCACACACTTGACCCCCCCACTGCCCTATTTTACAGATATGAGTACCAGACATTCCAAATGTCCCACTGCCCTTGTACAGGTCTCTTAGCTGGTTATTTTGTCTTGTCTTTGTCATTGCGAAGGTGGATGGATCACTTTGACCCAACCTGGGCCCTGACGGGGTTTCGCCTGCTAGTCAAGCTCCTGACCCATCAGCTGTAAGCTATACACAGATACATAGAGACTTTTAATTGCTGAAGCAATCATTACATTGCTCAATATGAACAGAATTCTGAACAGAAGCTTTCCTGAAGCGTTCCAAGAGTTTCCCTCAGACCCTCTAGATACCAACAACTCAGTTATGAAATTTGAAAAGTTTGTTTTGGATTAAGATAGATGTAAAACATTTTAGAGCAGTGGGGCCACTCTGAAAGCACTCCCAGTACAATCAGTCCAAAAGCAACTATTTCTTTCCAGCATCAAGCTCAGGGGAGAAGACAGTTCTGCAAATTTGAAGCAGGTCAAATATGCAAAGCACTGATTGGCTGGCACCCATGGTGTCTGCAATGAATCTCCACACAACCGCTACAGCAATTCTGCATTTTTATTTTAAGTTTCTGTTATTTAATTAGTGAGGTGACGAATGAATGGATAGTCGCGTGAATGTTCATGCGGCACTTCAAAGAAAAAAGACAGATAGCCACTTCGAGTGCAGGAAAACATTACATAAGAAGAGCCATGCTGGATCAGACCAAGGGTCCATCTAGTCCAGCATTATGTTCACACAGTGGCCAACCAGCTATCGACCAGGAACCCACAAGCCGGGCACAAGTGCAAGAACACCCTTCCGCCCATGTTCCCCAGCAACTGATGTATATAAGCTTACTGCTTCTGCTACTGGAGGTAGCTCATAGCTATCGGAACTAGTAGCCATTGATAGCCTTCTCCTCCAGGTATTTATCTAACCCCCTTTTAAAGCCAAGGGGCCGCGGTGGCTTAGTGGTTAAGACGCTGAACTGCAGACTGGAAGGTCGGCAGGTCAGCAGTTCGAGACCCGAGTGCTGCGTGACGGAGTGAGCTCCCGTCTTCAGTCCCAGCTCCTGCCAACCTAGCAGTTCGAAAGCAAGAAATTGCAAGTAGATAAATAGATAAATACCTTCGGCGGGAAAGGTAACAGCGTTCCGTGCACCTCGGTGTTCAGTCATGCCGGCCACATGACCACGGAAGCGTCTTCGGACAGCGCTGGCTCTTCGGCTTACAAACGGGGATGAGACCCTAGAGTTGGACACGACTGGTTGGGGACACCTTTACCTTTACCTTTTAAAGCCATCCAAATTGGTGGCCATCACTACACCCTGAGTTAGTGAATTCCATAGTTTAACTATGTGCTATGTGAAGAAGTACTTTTATCTGTCCTGAATCTCCCACCAATCAGCTTCATGGGATGACCCTGGGTTCTAATATTTTGAGAGAGGGAGAAAAATGTCCCCCTATCCACATTCTCCACACCATGCATAATTTTATACACATCTAACATGTCTCCCCTTACCCTCCTTTTTTCCAAGCTAAACAAGCCCAGCTATTGCAACCTTCCCTCATAGGGGAGATGCTCCAGGCCCTTGATCATTTTAGTTGCCTTTTTCTGAACTTTTTCCAACTGACAACAAGACTGATAACTGAGCTCATGTTCAGTTCCTTGCCATGCATGTTTTGCACTGCTATGGGGAGGAAACAGGGGTCACCCTGAAGCTGAGGAATGTGCTGTTAGGCCTATTTTAATATTACATCCGTCTTCTCAAGCACACATAAAGTGGGCCACGGAATACATAGTTTGCATGCAGGAGGTCCTAACTTTAATTTTCTCTAGCTTTTAAAGGAAGACTTGGAAAGACCTATTTTGGAGAATGTGGAAAGTCATTGACAGTCAATGGAAACAGCACTGAGCTGGATGAATCAATGGTCCAACTCAGCTTAAGGCATGTGCTATGTTTTGACAGCTTGGTTGAAATGACTGCCAGGATACTTTGGAAGACTAATGCCCAAAGATCCTTGGTGCTGCAAATACAATGTGCACTCTGCATCTACATAACAGCATTACCAGTTCAGATCAATAGGCTATCAGATCAGCCACCTCCTGTCTCCAGCTATTATCTGATAGAGATGCTACAGAGCCAGTGTGGTGTAGTGGTTACAGCACTTGACTAGGACTGGGGAGACCTGGGTTCTAATCTTTGGCCCAGTCACTGACTCTCAGCCTAACCTACCTCACAGGGTTGTTGTGAGGCTAAAATGGAGAGGAGGTTCACATACACTACCTTGAGTTCCTTGTAGGAGAAGGCAGGACATAAATGTAACAAATAAACAATCATGCAAGAGCTAAGGACAGTAATGCAGTATTGTGCCTGAGCTTTTGGCACTACAAGAGTTAGGTAGTATGAATAACTATGAACTACTTGAGTGATAGACATTGATATTCCTGTCCTCTGCTAGGAATTCATGAAGTCTATTTTGAACCTTAGATGCAGAAGGAGTCTTTAGTTTTAGTTTTTCCAGCTGCAACTCAGTGCCTCTGAAAAGTGTCTTCCACCTCCCACATTTTAAGGATCCTCATTTCATTAGCACTGGGTAAACGTTGCAGTATACAATAAGTGGCATTTGAAAGGGGATGAGATTCATTGCAAATTAAGAATTCAGGTCTATTTAGGAAAACTTCTCTTAAAGCAAATTCATAGCCATGAGAAGATATGGATCATCATCTGCCTTTTCCAACTAAAGGGAAAATGTGTTTCCCCCCAAATACTGGCTCAGTTCAGACACCATGCCAAACCCTTAACTATGCTTGGATAAGATTTATGAATTGACAAACCAGAACCTATACCATAGTTGGAAGCGGGTTTCCAAATCATAGTTTGGCATGATCTAAGCTGGCAAACAATAATTACATCCATCACTCTGCCTCAAGAGGCTGTTGCACCATGGAGACAGTTACAAACTTAGAAAGCGGAGTGCAGAGCACAGGGCAAAAAACAAAAGCAGATTAACAGCAAAATATGCATTTGTCTGTTTATTTACTTGAACAAACTATTTCCACAGCATCAGCACGGAAGTGCTTTCAGGAGGCATGGCAAATTTAAAAAAATAAAACTGTTATGATTAGACATTACATCAGGGGCGTCGTTAGGAGGGCCACCTGGGCACAGGCCCTGGATCTTTTTTGAGCTGTGCCCCAGATCTTTTGACCTGTCCTAATTACCATTTTTTTTACATTTTCCCATTGATTTGAATTTGAAAACAAAAATGGCCATATCTTCTTTAGTTTGTAAGATAAATACATGAGATTTGGGGGCTTGGTAGCCCCTATGGAACTGATTGAATCTGCCAAATGTCAGGCAGTTAGGTCCAGTGGTTTTCGTGCTACTCACAGGTAAAATTTGCTATTTTCAAGAAAATCTGTCAAAGCAAAGAGCTACATTTTTTTGTGCTTCCACATACATGCATGGGATTTTGGGACCTGCAAGCCCCCATAGAGATGACTGAGCCTGCCAAATTTCAGACAGTTAGGCCTAGTGGCTTTTGTGCTAGCCACAGGTAAAATGTGCTTTTTCCAAGAAAATGTGTCAAAACAAAGAACTATAATTTCTTTGTTCTTCCACATAAGTGTATGGAATTTGGCGAGTTGGAAGCCCCCGTGGAGCTGACTGAACCTGTGAAATTTCAGACAGTTAGGTCCAGTGGCTTTTGCGCTAGCCATGCATAAAGTTTCCATTTCTCAAAGTATAAAACAAGAAGTACAAACTGTCAAGTCACCCAGGGGTGACATCTTAAACATCAGAAGATGTTTAAGGTGACCATTAGGAGGTCACTATCCCTAATCTCTGGTGTAGGGTTTTTTTTGAGGCGCAAAAAACTTCTCTCCCCCTACTTTTCTGCTCTTACATGCCCACTGTTGTGAGCTTGCCTGCAATGAAATTTTGAAGAGGGAGAAGGAAGGGAAGAAAGAGCTCCATGTGAAATACTGAAATCAGATTTTACTGCCTCAAACTGGAACCTTTGGGTTCTGCAAAAGTTTAGTAGCTTCAGTAAAGCAAGGGATCCAATCAGCCTCCACAAACTTCTTTCTCCTCCTCCACTTTAATTTCTCCTAAATAGCTGTAGGACTCAAATAATCCCAAAGGGAGGATTAGGACTATGTGGCGTCATGATCGAGAAACTGCTGGGGCTTTTAAATAGGTTCTACAGTTTAAAAAAAGATAGAAAAAGCCTTCAGCCACCTCACCTGATAAAGTTCATTTAAGTACATGTAACCCTTACAAACCCTCCACAGCCTCCTAAATTCCTCTGAAGTACTACCACTCTGAAAGGAGCCACTTGGCTTAGGGAATTCTCTCTGTCCCCCACCACCGCACACATTTCCAATCACCGTTCTTCTTCTTCCCTCTCCTCCCCTCCCCTCCCTTCCCATCTCCTGTTCTTTCTTTCTTTCTCTTCTTTATTCCACCCAGAGCATATCTTGGGGAATTCTTAAAGAGAATTCTCTTCGGTGGGCAAGAGAAGTTCTGAATTGTATTTTACTTTATACAAACAGACAAGAGGGCTGGTTTTTCTCCTTCTCACTCAAGCCTTTGAGTAAAGTGGGTTCACATGGTTGCAGAGAAACAAAACTGGAGCTATTTTGTCTGTCAGTTGCCATTATCCAGCAATAGGAAGGGCTGTAGCTAGGGATGGCAGAGAATTTCTCCCCGAAACTTCGGGGGGCCGAGCGCCAACGTGTTCGGCCCCCCGAACAAGTTTCGGGGAGAAATCCTCCGCCCCCCCGCCCCCCGCCCCCCCCCGGGACGGGACTTACCTTCCCTGAATGTCCCTCCCGGCGGCGGGTCCGGCTGGCGGTTCGTCCGGTGTTCGAGCGGGGCAGGAGCGGCAGCCGGTCTTTCGACCGGCTGCCGCCCCCGCCATTGCAATGAAAGAAAAAAAAACAAAAACGTCCCCTGATAGGCTACGTGACGATTCACGTAGCCTATCACGGCAAGATTTGCAAAGTCAGCCGTGATAGGCTACGTCAATCGTCACGTAGCCTATCACGGGTGACTTTAAAAAAAAAAAAGTGTGTACGGATAATGGCGGCCCCCTTGGGAACCGCCATTCCCCTTCCTTATTTGGTCGCTGTAGTCTACGTCAATGTTTACATAGACTACGGCGAAAATAAGGGCAACGCTATTTGCGTTGCCCTTATTTTCGCCGTAGTCTACGTAAACATTGACGTAGACTACAGCAACTAAATAAGGAACGCGAATGGCGGCTCCCTATGGGGGCCGCCATTCGCGTACGCGCGTTTTTTTTTTTTAAAGTCACCCGTGATAGGCTACGTGACGATTCACGTAGCCTATCATGGCTGACTTTCCAGATCTAGCCGTGATAGGCTACGTGAATCGTCACATAGCCTATCAGGGGACTTTTTTTTTTTTACTTTCGTGTTCGCAGCCGGGCGAGGCGGGAAGCCTCCTCCCCGGCCTGAATTTCGGCCGGGCGAGGCGGGAAGCCTCCCCCCCCGGCCTGAATTTCGGCCGGGCGAGGCGGGAAGCCTCCCCCCCCGGCCTGAACTTCGCGGGGGGAGCAGCGAAGCGCTCCCTCCCACCACGAAAAAGCTGCGAGAAAAGGTAAGTGACTTTCGTTCACCCCTAGCTGTAGCTCAGTGGCAGAGCGCATGCTTGGCATGCAGAAGGTCCCAGGTTCAATCCCCAGCCTCTCCAGGTAGGGCGAGGAAAGAATCCTGCCTGAAACCCTGGAGAGCCGCTGCTGCCAGTCAGTGTCGACAGTACTGCGCTAGATGGTCCCAAGGTCTGACTCCGTACAAGGCAGCTTCCTGTGTTCCTATGAACAGAAAGCTTTAATAAAAATAGGAGTTTTAGGTTTGTTTTTTTAGTGGAAGGGAGATAAATATTGCTCATTTATGCAGTCCTATATATGCCTACTGAGAAGTCCCATTATGTTTAATGTGGCTTACCCTCAGGAAAGTGTGCATAGGATTCCAGCACAAGTTACTTTTGCAGGGAGGTTTGCACCTTGATGTTCTACATGTTTACTCAGAAATAAGTCCTGAGTTGTGAGCATGGTACTGCAGGCCTACCCAATTCTGTCTAATGAACTGACTACCCTTTCAGCTCAGTTCTATGCATGTTTTGTCATTTGTGGGTTTGGGATTTCTTTTGCATGAACTCTAGCTTCAGTGGTGAGGGAAAGGCACTTAGTGCATGCTCAGAGTTTCTCCATAACTGAGCCCTATTTTTGAAAACAGACTCATTGGCTGAATCCTGGTGAAGTCTTGACACAAATGAAGTTATGGGGAGAAAGATACAATGAGAGCTTGTGCATAGAGATGAGTTGCACAAAACAAGACTTCTGTTTTATGAAAAGTTGCTGGAGGATGGTAGGATGAGAAGGGATGGTTTCATGGAGGGGAATAGAATTGGTAGGAGGAGATTGCAAGTGCTCAGTGGTGAAAGGAGAACATTCTGCACATGCTCAGAGGCAATCTCTATTTAAGAACATAAGAAGAGCCATGCTGCATCAGACCAAGCTCCATCCAGTCCAGCATTCTGTTCACACAGTGGCCAACCAGATGCCCATTGAAAACCCACAAGCAGGACATGAGTGCAACAGCACCTTCCCACCCATGTTCCCCCGCTGCTAACAATGCTGAAATGTAGAATGCATGTATCTCCTTCAGAAACTTTTCAGGTTTCTTACCTGGGGGACACCTATAATGACCTGTGCAATGTCATACAATTTTACTCCAAAACTATTGGGGAAGGGGTGAATGGAAGGGAAAGCAAATCACTCCTTCCCCTAAACTGGAGAACTCCCCTACCACATGAACTGCTGCACCTATCCTTCTGAAATTTTGCTGGTTTCTTACTTAGGGACAACTCAGAACAATGGTCCTCAAGGAACCTAGGGAGAAAGGTATGTCCTCTTTTGGAGACCTCAAAATGTCAAGGCTACCCTTGCACAAAAACCCTTGTGGCTAGCATTCTGAAATTTGGCAGACATGATCTCCTCTGATGGGGCAATGAATCCTGAAATGTTTATCCAAATCTTCCAAGGAAAACATTATTGGCAGTTCCCTTTAAAAGAAAATCAAAATATAAACACTGCACCTATTTTTCTGACAGTGGGCAGGTGTAATCCCCTTCTAGGGGGCTACTATGCCTGAAATTATCCAGTTCTGACCAAGAGCAAAAAGTTACAGGTGTTGTTGTTTTTTTTTCTAATTTCCCATGGTAGTCAACAGGAAGCATAAAGACTCATTTTCCTAAACCTTGACTCAGGTTTGGTGCTGAGCTGAAGTGGTCCGACTACAAATTGGCCCGAGCAGAAGTGGGATGTTTTCCAAAATGCTGAATCGGGGTCTGAGTTGAAGTGGGATGTGGTGTCAGTGCACACTTCATATGTATGTATGTATGTATTCTATACACACACACAAGCACACTGCATGCACACACAAATATATATATTAGACGTGCGTTTAGACGTGTGTGTGTGTGTGTGTGTACACAAAGTTGCCAAAAAGTAGGTATACAGTATAGTTTATTTGCATTTTATTACATTTACATTTGTTTCACACTGTTTAATCTCATAAGTGCTCGAAATGTATTCCATCAACATTGCAACATTCCTCGAACCTGTCCAGAACACTGACACACAGTATGACACAAATTCCAGACCGCATCAATGTCCATAAATGATTCCGAGATGAACTCTTTTAATTCATCAACTGTCCAGGGATTCCTCTCAAAAACATTATTCTTTACTATGCCCCCCCCCCCCCCCGCAAAAAGAAGTCCATTGGTGTTAAATCGGGTGAACGTGGCGGCCATTCAATGCTGCCACATCGTCCGATCCAATGCTGTGGAAAAGTGTTGTCAAGATAGTCCCTTACTGCAAAAGCATAATGAGGAGGTGCCCCATCTTGTTGGAAGAGCAGTTCGGCGAAGTTAGCCCTGGTTCTGAGTCGTGGCACTACCACGTCGCGTAACATGTTTAGGTAATTGTTACTATCCACAGTTGTATCGAAGAAAACCGGTCCTACAACACCTTCGCTGGACAGTGCACCCCACACTGTGACGCCTGGCTGATTCAGTTGAGATGTGATAGTCATATGAGGATTTTCATCTGCCCAATACACACAGTTATGCCTGTTCACATGGCCTGACAACTTGAAAGAAGCCTCATCTGACCAGATGATCTTATCAAGAAGATTTGGTTACGCATCATCTCACAGAATTACAACCGATGGTCTGGGTCGTCCTCCAGAAGACCACGTAACAGCCTTGGACGGTACGGCTTCAATTTCAATTTACGCATTAAGCATTGCAACGACATTCTAGGTATGGACAGCTGCTTAGACGCACATTGTGTGAACTTTTTCGGACTGCTCACAAATGTCAGAGTGACTCTCATCTCATTTTCCTCTGTCACAGACGTCCTAGGACGTCCAGATTTCAGTGCATTAGCTACTGCACCTGTTGCTTCAAATTTATGTCTAAGACGATAAATTGTCAGACGTGTTGGTGGAGGAGTGTCGGATGCTTCTTGCCACGCTGTGTGCACCCGCTCAACATTTTCAGTCCTCCAGTACTGCTTTAGAATCCACTTTCTTTGTTCTTGACTCAAGTTCACTGCCATCATTCACAATATCAGTAAAAAAAAACACAACTAAACAACTGTATACCTACTTAAGGGCCTCACTCCCCACACTTAACTGATTTAACTGTCACTCCCTGTCACTCACTCTTCCCAACTGTCATTCTGACTCCATCCACACATCTTCTACCCACACATTCTCTCCCCCTCCCATCAACACTCTAAACAACTGTATACCTACTTTTGGGCCACCTGGTGTGTGTGTGTGTGTGTGTGTGTGTGTGTGTATGCAAATTTGTGTTATGGGCCTGTGCCCCGAATCTTTTAAGACCCTAGCAATGCCCCTGCATTACAGAAATATAAAACGATGGAAACAGCAAATAACACACAACTCCACAGTAGCTTAAAGGGATTTTAAAGCTTGGGACAGCCAAAACAGTCTTCACCTGATGCCAAAAGAATATCAGACTAGGCACCAGGCAAGCATCCATGGGGAGAGAGTTCCAAAAGCAGGGCATCACAACTGAGAAGGCGCCTTCTCCTCAGTTGTAACCCACTTCACTTCTGAATGTGGTGTCACCTGGATTAGAGCTTCTGAAGATGACCTCGGCAACTGCGCAGGCTAGGATGTGGGAATGCAGTACAGTAAGTACTTGGGCGCTAAGCTATGTGGAGCTTTAAAGGACAACACACCAGTACTTTGAACTGACTTTTAAAACAGAGTGGGAGCCAATATGAGGATAAAATGGAGAGGAGGAGGATAATGTAAGCCGCCTTGGGTTCTTTGCAAGAGGAAAAAAGGCAGGGTATAAATGCAATAAATAAATAAATAAATAAATAAATAAATCTGCTTTGCGCGGATGAGATGCAATCCCACTGTGCAGTCTCAGCTAACATCCTAGCAAATGGTTTGAAAACAGCAGTAAATTCAAAATACATTGAGAAAGGCACCCTATAAAGCAGGGGTGGAAAACTTGCAGCCCATGGGAGGCCCCCAAGCCTTGTCTGGCAGTCCCTAGACGCCCAGCATCTGCCACCACAGGAAAAAGGGGGGAGAGGAAAAACCCACTCTAGGAACAGGCTCTATGGCTCTTGCCACAGAAGTCTTGTTCCTCAAGAATCCCTCGAGAGTCCTAGAAAGCGGTGCTTGAAGGATCCTGTCAGCTGCCTATGATGTTCTGGGGACGCTCTAAGATGTGTGCAAGTGAATATGTTTGAGCACATGCACATGTGCAGACACTGCCGCCCAATGCAGCCCTTGGGGCCAAAACAGTTGTGCACACCTGCTAAAAAGCATTACAGCAGCCCAACCTGGAGTATGGATAACCATAGCAATGCTGTCTTTGTCCAGAAAGGGTCACAGCTGATACACCAGCCTTAGCTGGTGAAAGTCACTCCATGCCACTGAAGCCACTTGGTGTTCCAGTGAATATTTGAGTAACTTAGGCACCTAAACCACATGTTAATCAAGGTAGTTTATCTTACTTATACACATCCTAAGCCTAAGATATTTCATTTTGGATTACCTATTTGAGAAACAATATGAATTTTTGTGAAAACTAGAGGTATTCTTGCTTACCAAACAGAGGAAATGGATTTAATAGTTTTATTTTTATTTTATTTATTAAATTTATTAATCGCCCATCTGGCTGGTCACCAAGCCACTCTGGGCGATGTACAGCATATAATAAAACAGTTTAAAACAATAAAATTCTACAATAAAGACATTTTCTAAAATACCCTAATCCACCCCAAATGCCTGCCTGAACAACCACGTTTTTAATGCACGGTGGAAGCTCATTAAAGAGGGGGCATGGCCGAGTTCCCTAGGGAGGGAGTTCCACAGAGTGGGGGCCACCACAGAAAAGGCCCTCTCCCTCATCCCCACCAGTCTAGCTGTCCTGGCTGATGGGACAGAGAGAAGGCCATCCAAGGCTGATCTTGTTAAGCGGCCTGTCTGGTGTTGCTGGAGGCAATAGAGGGGCTGGTAGATGGACTTAGTATTTCCTCCCACTAGTAAAATAAGTTAGCAGTTGGAGGAAATGCTGCTTTGCCCTGATCGACATAGGAGCCACAGAAATGTGGCACAGGAGTCAATTTACCTGCACGCTACATGCAAAGTGGCATACTTACAGGTCATTGAGAAACCCCAATAAACCCCAACAGCACAAGAAACCCAACATCAACATAGCACCACCCTTTTTCTTCAGTAAATATCATTAATTCATCAATCCTAAATGAATCAATTGCATCTCATGTCACAATGGGTGAAATCATGGCCAAGCCCATGACAGGACTCCATCTGTACATTTCTTGGGCTCTCCCACTTGCCCTTGAACACCATCCAGCTCCGTTTCTTACAGCGATTCAAAATCTCTCCTCAGTAGCAAACCAAGCATGTTTTTAATATAAAAACATACAGAGCTCCTTCATCACTGACAGCGCAATAAGCAACAGTGAGACATGGAAGGCACACTGGTGGATTCCTAGGCTGCGTGGATGGATGTCACATTCAGCATAGATAGCACCATAGCCAAAATCAGGTTTAAGAGGTGAACAACAGGGAAAATTCTAAATCAAATGCATTTTATGTAAAAATACATGCAGGGTTTTGGAGCCACTACCTATACCTCTGCCATCCCAGATAAGACTGCCCTAAAGCTGCTTTTTCCCCCAAAATGAAGACACAGACGGCGAGAACACGCAAGGATTTCATGGTATGCTTTTTTGTCCTTTTGCTCATCATGCAAACTACTGCTGACCTTGTGCAATAATTGCTTCCTTTCCCATCACAAATTGCTCCCCTTCCATCGCTATTTACATTCTGAGCTGCAATCACCTTGATCACTCAACCATTGGTAACAAACGTCTTTGGAGACATAAAGCGATTAGTAGAACAATCCCCAGTTTTTGTTCATGATTAATATCCAACGCTGTCTGAGAAATACTCCTGACAAATCACACAAGGGGAAAGGGGATTACCATACAACCCCAAAAACATTCAGAGCAAGGATGAAACCTCTAAGGAGGGGAATCTAAAATTCTATTCTAAAGTCTCTGACTATGGGATTAGAAATGTTATTTAGTCAAAATTATACATTTTAGCCATTTCTATTACATTTATATCCCACCATTCCTCTGACCTCAAAGTGGCCATGGGTTTTCCTCTGTCTTATCCTGACAACTACCCCATGAGGTAGGCAATCCTTCAAAGCATGGATTAGAGGAGGAGTACACAAGCTGCTGCCTCACAGATGTTTTCACCTACAGCTCTCAAAATCCCTTACCACTGGCCATGCTGCCTGGGGAGGATGGGAGTTGTCATCCAAATCCTCTGGAGGGCACCAGGTTTCCTACCCATGAGTTAGAGTGCTGAAGATGTTCACACACTCCCTTCTCAGGCATGCTATCCTTCTTAGTTTCCTGCTACAGGTTGAAACGGTTTTGGTTTGGGCAAGGACCAACCACAATTTGATGGCTTGGACGCACAGCAAACAATGGTTAGTGGAAATTGGGAGACAATCCTCACTTGAGGAAGGGAATGAGCATACAGGATTCATTTACAATCCCCCAAACCACAAGAGATACCTAAACTATCTTGATTGGCCCAAGGTTGCCCAGTAAGCTTTATGACTGAATGAAACTTGAACTGTCTCCCCAGTTCAATGCCTTCTCCATACCATCATATCTGTTGATATGTGCTTTGATTTTCTCATATTTTCTATTTTCAAACTGAAGCCCAGATTTGAACATAGAAATGGATGTAGAGACTGGGGATGCTTCTGGACCAAGGGTTCCTAGCACTAGCAACCAGAAGGCGTTGTACAGCTGTTCCATCTTCCTTAACAGATTTTCTGAGTTAAGGAAAAAGAAAAAGAACTGATAAGAAAACACTGAGGGGGGGATTATGAGCAGAAGACATTGTCAACTGGACCCCGTGTAAAGTTCCATGAATGAGGCAGAACAATGGTGTCATAATAAATTCTTTAATAATTCCTCATCTGGAAACAATCTGGATGCATATGTACGGATACTCATGGCAATACATGAATGTGGATTAAAGGAAAGGGACAGAGAACAAGAGAAAAGGAGACTCAAAGCTCTTTTAGTCAAAGACTCAATCCTTAAATGTTCACGGCTTGGGTGAACTGCTCAGGAATCCAGTTGGATGTAGAGCAGTGTATAAATCTTGTAAATAAAATAAAAGCATGCAAATGCCATTCCCTAATTATGGAAAGCACAGAGAGACTGCCATGAAGGTTAACTTAGCTTCCATCTTTATAAAGCAAAGTAGATTTTCTGAGGATACTCTAGTCTTTAACCAAGGCATCTAGATTCCATGTTGTCTATTGTGATCAAAGCTATGTAGATTTCTAGACCCCATATCTACCAGGTATGTTACATCAAACAACACACTACAAATAAGTACCTCAGCTTTTTATCTACCAAATGCGGCACCTAGCTTTGATGTAACTCAGTCTTCACTAAGTTTTACTGCAGAGCTCTAAGAAAGTCAAAAATTCTTAGTACTGAGGACCAAAAACCCCTTCTTAACACAGCTCTTTCATTTATTTATTTTTTAAGAATCACATCAAGTCTCAACTAAAAACTAATCTCATGATTAAAACACACAATATAAAATTACAATAAATACCAGTTCTAATTAAAACAATCTCATACAAAAAAGAAGCCATCCGTAGCAGCAGTAAATCCAGCAAGACAATCATGCTGGAACAAAATGAGTTGCATGTTTATTGAAAGGTGAGACAAGAATATGCATGTGTAAAAATTACTGGGTTGCATGTTCTGCAACAATAGGGTTGATTGGCTTTTGCCGGAGGAGGGGGGAGGGGGGTCTCTCTTAAAATCTGGTCATGTGCCTGGGAGAGAGGATATGGGGCCAAGTGGGGGGACCTGAGGGGGCCCCAATTAGTGTGGTTACGGGTCAAGGGAGAGATGGCATTGGGAGGAGGGCTAGCCAGGTTAGGGGAGCATGGCCTGGACAGTTAATAGCTGTGCCATGTTCCGCCCCCCCCCTCGCAGGTTTGGGGGTTGCCCTATCAACCTGTCCTCAGGTTGCCTGGATGGTGCTTTTAAGTGACAGATTGTTAGAAATAACACTGCTCTTATCCATGAATTGATAGTGTATGAGGAAGCTGACCTAGCATGTATAATCGAGACCTAGGTGGGTGAGCAGGGGGGAGTTAATCTATCTCAGCTGTGCCTACAGGGGTACTTGGTTAAGCATCAGGGTAGGCTTGAGGGTGGGGCGGGGAAGTTGCTGTGGTCTATAGGAATTCCATCTCCCTCTGCAGGTTCCCTGTCCATCTGACTACAGGTCTAGAGTGTTTGCACTTTGTGTTGGGTCAGCCGGACAGATTGGGGATTCTGTTGGTGTACCACCCACCCTGCTGCTCAACAGATTCCCTATCTGAGCTGATGGAAGTGGCCTTGACTGTTGGTTCTGGGGGGTGTCAACATTCATGCTGAGGGCACCCTGTCTGGGGCAGCTCAGGATTTCATGGTCTCCATGGCAACCATGGGACTGTCCCAATATGTCATCAGCCCAACATATGTAGCAGGGCATACTCTAGATTTGTTTTTTTCAGCTGGACATGGAGATGGTGATCTGAAGGTGGGGGACTTTGAATCTGTCACTGTCACATCATTGCCTGCTGAGGTTTAGACTTACAGCAGCTTTTCCCCTCTGCAAGGGGACCTATTAAGATGGTCCGCCCCTGGAGGCTAATGGATCTAAATGGCTTCCAAAGGGCTCAGGCGGCGGCGGTGGGGGATCCAGCTGACATGGCTGATGCTCCTGTCAAAATCCTAGTCAATCTGTGGAATGTAGAAATGACCAGGTGGTTGACATAATAGCTCCTGAGCGCCCTCTTCGCTCCTATGGCTCCATGGTATACTCCAGAACTGAGAGCCATGAAGCAAAATAGGAGACAGCTTGAGTGCAGAAGGAGAAAAACTCCTAGTGGATGCAGTTGAACACTGGTGTGTGCCTATGTCCATATATATATTCAGAGGCAGTAAGGGTGGCAAAGAAACAACATTTTGCTGCCTCTATTAAATGCTCTATGTGCTGCCTAGCTGGAGCTTACTACATGCTGGCCCAAGGGATGGTGTGGATCCACCTGAGGCCCACTGTAATATACTTCCTAGGCACTTCCAAGATAAAATATCTTGCATCTGCCAGGACTTACAGCAGATAAATCAGGTGAGGTATTCAGAGCACAGCCTTCCTGTTTTCTTGGATGAGTTTCGGTTGGTGCAGCTCGAGGACGTTGACAAGGTGCTTGGACAAGTTTGAGCAACCACTTCCAGTTGGATCTTTGCCCCTCTTGGCTTATAAAAACTGGCAGGAAAGGAACAGTCAGCTGGGCCAGGGAGTTGATCAATGCCTCCTTGCAAGAGGGAGTGATCCTGGGACACCTGAAAGAGGTAGTGGTGAGACCTCCCTGTACAAGGAAAAACTTAATAACTTTAGGCCAGTGGCAAATGTTCCTTTCCTGGGCAAGGTCCTTAAAGGGGGGGGGGGTGCCAACCAGATACTCTTGGATGAGTCCAATTATCAGGATCCATTTCAGTCAGTATTCAGGCCAGGTTTTGGCACAGAAACAGCCTTGGTTGCCCTGTATGATGACCTATGTTGGGAAAGACATAAGGGTTGTGTGACCTTGTTGATTCTCCTTGATCTCTCGGTGGCTTTTGATACCATCGACCATGGTATTCTTCTCAGATGATTGTCTGAGTCAGGAGTGGGAAGCACTGCATTGCAGTGGTTCCGCTCCTACTTGGATTGCTGGCTACAGAGGTTGGTGCTTGGGGAATATTGCTTGGTCCCATGGACTCTCCAGTATAGGGTTCCACAGAGGTCAGTTTTGTCCCCCATGTTATTTAACATCACATGAAACCGCTGAGTGGGGTCATCCAGAGTTTTGGAGTGTGTTGCCATCAGTATGCCGATGACAAGCAGCTCTATTTCTCCTTTTCATCTTCATCAGGTGAGGTTGCTGATGTGCTAGATTGGTGCTTGGTTGCAACAATGGACTGGATAAGGGCTAATAAACTGAAGCTCAATCCAGACAAGACCGAGATGCTGCTAGTAGGTGGTTCTTCTGACTGGATGGAAGATGCTCGGCCTGTTCTGAATGGGGTTGCACTCCCCCTGAAAGAGGTTTGTAGCTACAGGGTTCTCCTCGAGCCATCTTTGCCACTTGAAATGCAGGTGGCCTCAGTAGCACAGAGTGCCTTCTAGCAACTTCAGCTGATGGCCCAGCTACACCCCTATCTGGACAGGGATAACCTGGCTTCAGTCACCTATGCTGATAACCTCCAAGATACATTACTACAATGAGCTGTATATGGGGCTGCCCTTGAACAGGGTTCAGAAGCTGCAGCTTCTGCAAAATGGGATGGCCAGATTGGTAACAGGGACAAGAAGGTCCAAACATATAACATAGATTCTGACCTGCTTGCAGTGGTTGCCTGTATATTTCTGAGCCAGATTCAAGGTGCTGGTTTTGACCTATAAAGACTTACATAGCTTGGGACCGCAATACCTGACAGAATGCATCTCCCGGCATAAACCTACCTGTACACTACACTCTTCGTCTAAGGCCCTCCTACAGGTGCCCCTTCCGAAGGAGGCTCAGATAGTGGCAACAAGGGAGAGGGCCTTTTCAATGATGGCCCCCCAGTTATGGAATGCACTTCCCAGTGAGGCCTGCCTAGCACCAGTATAGTTATTTTTTCAGTGCCAGGTTAAGACTATCCTCTAGTCCCCGGTATTTGGCAGCTTTTTAATCAGGTCATGGGATATTGTTTGGGTGTGCATGTCTGCTGACTGTTTATATTAGTGTTGTGTTGAATCCTTCCCCTTATTTTCAGGAATTTTTTCTCTCCCTGCGAAAAGCATTGTTTTTTCTGCCTCTTTCACAGGGAGGGGGAGAATTTCAGAGAATTTTCTCCTTGGGGAGGAGGACAGGGTGTCCACATACCTTTTTAAGTTTGGGAGGTGGCTGAAGGATCTTTCTATTTATTTATTTATTTTACTTTGAAAACACCCCCAGCATGAGAGGCTTCTCCTGCCCAGCAGCACTTCTTGAAATTCCATGAGACCATGTGACCTCACCCTCTCCAAAAGGCATTCACGAAGAACTGCCGGCTTGCAGAAGCTTCTTTGCAAAAAGCTTCTTTGCAAAGAACAACTGGGAGTTTGAGAGCTTTACAAAAATGCTTATCATGCTTGCTCTTTCACTGCAAGGAAAAGCAGAATTCTTCTCAAGCTCTAAAATCCCCAATTGCTCTTGTTCTGCAAAGAAGCTTCTGCAGCCCCGGAGCCTTTCCTGAATGCCTGTTGGAGAGGACAAGGTGAAACAAGGCGTGGCCTGTTCCTGTTCCTGACTTGTGTGGTGGATAACTTCCTCCTACAGAAAGTAGAGGAAGGAACTAGAGGATCGGCTATCCTTGACTTGATCCTAACCAACAGAGATGACTTAGTGGATCAAGTAGCAGTTACAGGAACTCTGGGGGAAAGCGACCATGTTGTACTTGAATTCTTGGTTCGAAGGGAAGCAAAAGCTGAGTGTAGTCAAACGCGTACCCTGGATTTTAGGAAAGCTGATTTTCATAAACTCAGAACAATGATCAGTAAGGTCCCATGGCAAGCAACGCTAGCGAGAAAAGGAGTCCAAGATGGGTGGGAGCTTTTAAAAAAGGAAATTCTCAAGGCACAATCACAAACAATTCCAACAAGAAGAAAAGGTGGAAGACAACAGAAGAAGCCAATGCGGCTTCACAAAAAGCTTAGGGATGACCTGAAAACAAAAAAGGATACATATAGGAAGTGGAAAGAAGGCCAAGTAACAAAGGAAGAGTGCAGGCAGGTAGCACAGAATTGCAGGGATGGCGTCAGGAAGGCTAAAGCTGAGAACGAGCTGAGGTTAGCAAGGGATGTTAAAAACAACAAAAAGGCTTTCTTCAGCTACGTGCATAGTAAAAGGCAGAGGAAAGAAATGGTTGTTCAGCTATTAAATAAGGATGGCAAAATGATAACAGATGACAAAGAAAAGGCAGAGGTGCTCAATTCCTACTTTGGCTCAGTCTTCTCCCAAAAGAGGGTCTATGATCCCCCTGGCAAAGGCAAAGTACAGGCTGAAGGAGCAGGATTGCAGCTTGAGATCGATAGGCATATGGTCAAGGAACACTTAATTACTTTGAATGAGTTCAAATCTCCAGGGCCAGATGAACTGCATCCTAGAGTCATAAAGGAACTGGCAAAAGAACTCTCAGAACCGCTGTCTATTCTCTTTGAGAAATCCTGGAGGATGGGAGAAGTGCCAGATGACTGGAGGAGGGCTAATGTCCCTATCTTCAAAAAGGGTAAAAAGGAGGAACCTGGGAACTACAGACCAGTCAGTCTGACATCCATCCCTGGGAAAATTCTGGAGCAGATGATAAAGCAATCCATCTGGAAGCACCTTGAAAACAATGCCGTGATTACGCGAAGCCAACATGGATTTGTCAAAAACAAGTCCTGCCAGACAAATCTGATCTCATTTTTTGATCAAGTCACCTCCCTTGTAGACCGTGGGAATGCTGTAGACATCATATACCTCGACTTCAGCAAAGCGTTCGACAAAGTGCCCCATGATATCCTGATGAGCAAACTAGCTCAAAGTGGGCTAGATGAAACAACGATCCGGTGGATCCACAGTTGGCTACAGAATCGGACTCAAAGAGTGCTTATCAATGGGACCTTCTCAAACTGGGGAGAGGTAACGAGTGGGGTACCGCAGGGCTCAGTCCTGGGCCCAGTGCTCTTCAACATTTTTATTAATAACTTGGAGGAGGAGGTGCAGGGAATGCTGATCAAATTTGCAGATGACACAAAATTGGGAGGGATAGCTAATACTTTGGAAGACAGAAACAAAGTTCAAAGTGATCAGGATAGACTGGAACGCTGGGCAGAAAACAACAGAATGACATTTCATAGGGATAAATGCCCAGTTCTGCACCGAGGAAAAGGAAACCAAATGCACAGTTACAAGATGGGGGATACGTGGCTCAACAACACTACAAGCGAGAAAAATCTTGGAATTGTTGTCTATCACAAGCTGAATATGAGCCAACAATGTGATGTGGCTGCAAAAAAGGCAAATGCTATTTTGGGCTGCATTCATAGAAGCATAGCTTCCAAATCCCGGGAAGTACTAGTTCCCCTCTACTCAGCACTGGTTAGGCCTCATCTGGAGTACTGTGTCCAGTTCTGGGCACCACATTTTAAGAAGGATACAGACAAGCTGGAGAGGGTTCAGAGGAGGGCAACAAAGATGATCAGGGGACTGGAAACAAAGCCCTATGAAGAGAGACTGAAAGAACTGGGCATGTTTAGCCTTGAGAAGAGAAGACTGAGGGGAGATATGATAGCACTCTTCAAGTACTTGAAAGGTTGTCACAGAGAAGAAGGCCAGGATCTCTTCTTGATCATCCCAGAGTGCAGGACATGGAATAATGGGCTCAAGTTACAGGAAGCCAGATTCCAGCTGAACATCAGGAAAAAATTCCTGACTGTTAGAGCAATACAACAATGGAACCGATTACCTACGGAGATGGTGGGCTCTCCCACACTGGAGGCCTTCAAGACGAGGCTGGACAGCCATCTGTCAGGGATGCTCTGACTTGGATTCCTGCATTGAGCAGGGGGTTGGACTCGATGGCCTTGTAGGCCCCTTCCAGCCCTACTCTTCTATGATTCTAGGTCATGTAGTCTCCTGGGAGTCCAAAAAGAGCTGCTGGGCTGGAGAAGAGCCCTGGGCTCCTACAAGTGCAGGGGGTGTTTAAAAAGAAAGAAAGACAGAACACCCCTCAGCCACCACCTACACTTAAAAGGGTAAGGTGAAATTTTGTCCTCCTCCCCAAAGAGAAAATTATTCGAAATTCTCACATCTCCCAGCCTCTTTCACCGAACTTTTCGTTTCCCTCCAGCCCTCCATGAAATGCCAAAAACAGAATAAAAATTTTCAGCACAGCACTAGTTTGTATGTTTGTAGCTAAACTGTTTTTATATTATGCACAATATTGTATTTTTAAGGTTTTTAATCTTTGTAAACCACCCAAAGAGCTTTAACTATTGGGCTGTACAGAAATGTATTAAATGAAATGAAAACTCTGGGCTGTTACAGAAAATATTTTGTGACAGTATTTTCTTTGATAAAAGAAAAGTTCTAGGCTGATGAATTGCAATGAATCTGAAGTTATTTTACTCTACTCAGTTAGTCAGAAGAAACTATGGTTGTCATTCTACTAACAGAATCAGTTAGTGGTTGGCCTCTTGTTGTCTGTAGGGCAATCTAAGTTTGCTGGTGCCTGATCTGCCACTACTGTATCTTATCAAACCACTCCTTGTTCCTGGAAAGGGCAAAAGATCTCATTTTGGTGTATCAACATTAGGAAAAGAGGGAAAGTTCTCTCAAGCATAAATGCCATATGCTTCTTAATCATTTCTAGGCTGTCGCAAGGACCATGGAACAGCTGTTAATCAACAGCCCTCATATTATCTGCAGCTTTACCCTTTTCATTCTTTCAGAGTTATTAAATAACACCCCCCCCCGAAATTCCAGACCCGTGTAGTTTTAAAGAGGGTTTTTTCCTTCTCTCTTGTTACTGTTATTGGACCAGAATGAGTTCTTTAGCCCCATCTAGAAACAAGGATGCATTTGTCCGGATATTTATGCTTCAGGGTGGCAATCTAGACAAGAGGCCAACCATGGATATTATATGGTATAACAGTAAACATAATAGCATTCTGATCTCACTCCAAACCAGTTTCTTTTATTTTTAAAGTCCGAACCTATATCAGCTGATGGAAACGGTTCTGTCAGTGGAACTGGGAGGGAGAGCTATTCCCCCTCCCCGCACAGCCCCCTACACGCCCTCAAAACGTACTCCTGAGGGCTGGGAAACCCTCTGGGCAGATTTTCAAGTGGCCCAGATGGCTGCAGGGAGAGGGAGAGCAGGAGAAAGTCCTGTCACACTAGCTGATTTCTGCTAGTGTGATATTGGCTTTAACCGAGAGTTTGTGAAGGACCAGCAAATTAGAACATGAAACTGTAGTTTAAAACTGATTTGCAAACCACAAATGCTGAATGTGGTTTGCAGTTATGTGTGGGCAGAAGCCAACGGGGCATGTATGCGCCCCCACCCATTCCCTTCCACAAGTGATGGGTCCCATCTATTCCATCGCCAAGCAGGACCCACCACTGACTCAAGGGAGATTTAGCGCAGAAATGCTTGTTCCTGGAAGGT
Source organism: Heloderma suspectum (assembly GCF_057233095.1). Lineage (NCBI taxonomy): Eukaryota > Metazoa > Chordata > Lepidosauria > Squamata > Helodermatidae > Heloderma > Heloderma suspectum. The sequence goes on along the minus strand of NC_139458.1, from coordinate 153,665,164 downwards.
GGCAGAGCAGCGGAGGTCCCTTATGTGACCTCCACCGACCTGCTTCCTCAGAGCTCACATAGGGAGCAGAAGCGTTTCCGCTTATTTCAGATTGTTCCAGAAGTGCTCAGTCAATGTTGCACAAGTGGCGGGGGCCGCTTGTGCAGTGGAATTGGCAGGGCTTAAGAGAATCGGCAGGGGCATAAGCACCCTGTTGGATTCGGCCGTCTGATTCCACAAATAATGAACAAATGTTTGCCTCAATGGTGGTTGTGCTGCCTCAAGAGGCTTCTGCACCATGGAGGCAGGAGTGAACTTATGAAGCCAAGTGCTAAGCTAATGGAAAATGAAGTAGCCAGACAAGCGACTCTAAACCACAGAAGAAGCCAGCCAAGCAACTCTAAACTACAGTTAAGAAAGCCAACAGCTTCTCAATGAGAAACTAGCAAAGGGGGCAGGGGTTTTCAGAGGTGTCACATAGCTTGATACATCAACTCAAGAGGGCAGAATAGAAACACCATGTTTGGCATAGGGTTTGTTTATGGGCTAAAATCCCCTGTCAATTAGATCTTCTTACGCTGGTTACTCCTTTGCCATGAGAGCCAAGAAGCTCATCTGTGAAACCTGATTTTGTTACCAATAAAAATTCTCACTGTTTCTGGTGTTTTGTGTCAGCTTCCCAGAATACGTTTATGCCAAAAGATCGACGTGTGACACTACCCCTGCAACTCCCTGATGGGACTACAGCTCCCATCATCCAATGGGCATGCTGTCTGAGGATGATTGAGGTTGCAGTCCAACATATCTAGGGGACACCAGGTTGAGAAAGTCTGGCTTTTAGAGACAGAGGTAATTCATTCCCAACAACACATTCACATCCTAGCCTATCCAGGGGTCTGAACAATATACATGACAACCAGTGAAGACAGTCCATTTGAAGTAACGTTTTCAGTAGTCACTCATTTTCAGTGTAAGAAATATTGCAACTACAGAGCCAGCAAGACACTGAATGGAGCTTACCATGAACACACAATAGTTAAAGGTTGGGTTTTAGGAAACACGAGTCTAGCCGTACTATATTTTGCTACAGGTTTTTTCGAAGCTCTGTGTAGCCAATTAGTTATGCTGCATATTGCCAATTTTAAAATGCTTAGTGAAGGGAAACCTGCATAACTATTTACTAATTAACAAATGATTGTAATATGGTCAATTACCAGTGCCGACAAAGATTTTTCTTCTTGCTATGAATGAGGAATTGAATTCCTCATCAAGCTCAGCATAATATTATTTCATTAACATTCTGGTTAATATTTGTTCCAGATACCATTTGTAAAAAGAATACATTTGTATAATTTTAACAATTATGAACAGAAAAAAAATCCACGTATGAAATATTATTGCTTGCTAGAAATTAGTTTCCACGGAAGCCTAGAGCTACTTGTTGAGTGTATTAACACACTAATGGGAATCAGGGATGGGAACAAATTACCCCTAATAATACTTAGCGCATATATAGAACATAATGTCTTCAAATGCAGCACCAATACTAACTATTAACCTGTATAACTCCCCTTCCAAGTTGATGAGAATTACCTATAGTTAACAGCCAGGATAACGTGAAGCCAACATAGTTACAAAAGGCCACTGATTTCAAGCAGATTCACAATGCGCATTATCATGTGGTTGGCAGCCCTGCCACATGTCTATGCCAGAAGGTTACAGGCACAAAAGATTATAGTTGCAACTACTGCCAGTCTTTTGCTGATTAACTAAAGGTAATTCTGCTACAGCACATTTTGCATAACCTGATACTGAAAAGAGCACAAGTGGTGGTCAAATCTAGATTTCAGCATACATTGTGCCCCTTTTCAGGTTTCACTTCCAGCATGAAAGTTAACACCTCCTGAAAGTACATGCTGGCTGGAAATTATGGGAGTTTCAGTCCAGCTCAGTTGGAAGGCACCAAGTTGGGGAAGGCTGGTCGAGACAAACCTCTTCACACATTTGTCAACCTGGCCATTGCCAGGGGGGTGCAGCTTCTGTGTTTGGGCTGTCATTATTCCAGAGGATGGCATATGGTTAATTCCTGCTTCTACTCAGGATCAGCACAGAAAGGCAACAGAGCAGCTCCAAGGACACAGAACCAGAGAGGAACACCTTGGGAAAGACAGAGACTAAGGCTGCAATCTTATACACACTTAACAAGGAGAAATTTCTGAGTAGACATGTATTACACTGTAACAGCCCTTGAACACAGGTCAGCAGCAGATCCCTGGCCACACATATCCACCCCACTTAGCACTGAAAACGGTCATTCCTCGAAGTCCCACCAACCCAGTAGTTCTTGGAAGTACACGTGCATTTGCTCCAAAAAACCCCAAAACAGCCCACATGGTTGCATTTCTATGTCCAAGAAACAGTTGGGGGATATCAAAGGACAATATATGTGTAAAGAACTGCAGCATGGAAATGCTGAAACAGATGCACTGTGAATAGCGCTGAACCCCAAAATACTTCACAGTGACATACCAACTGTGGGAGTCGTCAGACACAGAAATAATCTCAGAGATAAAAACAGACACCTTAACACATTTCTTGTGGTATAAACATTTGTAAGCAAGAGTCTACTTCAACACATGCTCTCCTACAGGCATTTGTAAGGGGCGATGTCAACAGCAAGAGCTTGGCTTTCAAACTTGCAGTCTCTTAAATCAAAACAGGACTCTTGTGGCACCTTGGCACCTTAAAGACTAACCCATTTATGATTGAATGAGCTTTTGTGAACGAGAGGCCACTACTCTGTCAGTTCACAGAGCACTGTGAACTCTGTGTGTTATTCCATAGTTGGCAGAGATTCTACATATTTATTACACGAACATGGGTACAGAGAAGAAAACTGTAAACATTTGGGCATGTAGGTCATGAAATGAGAAAAGGTACTATTTGCATAATTTCTAGGCAAAGCCAAAATGTATACAAGATCAGAATACTGACAATATAATATCACTGATAATTACTGATAATACAGACTTCCTAGCTTTGCTATGCTAATATAACATATTAGGAGATAAATGCTCATCTTGATTAAGCCCTAAATGAACAGAATCAAACTTACTGATAAAGTCTTGTTCAATAATTTCATGCGGAAGTTCCCTAACTACCATAGTTAATTCTCAAGCAGCTCTGTCCCCATGTAAAATAAAATCTCTTTTGATATACACAGATGAAGCTATTAACATCCAATTGGAGAAAAAAAAAACAGAAGGTAATAAAATTGATAACAGTAATGCTCTCAGTTTTGGGATTAGCATCGTAATCTTTAGTTTGTTTTTCTGTCATGCATTTCATGCATAATTTTTCTAGTTTCCTACATTGATTTTAAAAGAAGGCAGGGCTTCTGGAATGTCAGTCTGCCCTAATCTGTAGTTTGCTTCTTGTCTCTGAAAAATGGGAGTGTGTTTTGGCTGAATAAAAGTACATTTACACCCCCCCCCAACTCCCTCTTATTCTAGTCCTGTTCTGAATTCAATGGGGGAAAATGCTATAATCAAAGGAAACAACGTATACAGTTTATTGATTATTTAAACTGTCTATAAACATATTTTGATCATTTTGATACTGCATATCACCCCTGTTGCTAATGCTTTTCAAAGCATCTTCATCACCACAATAACAGCAATAACTACAGTAATCTATATAGAAGAATGTTACAAGATCAGTAGCATTTGCATAACACCCGTGGGAAAGGGAGAGGCCTATTTTGCATGTAATTTTCTCTTTCTTTAGTAATCTGGCCTCTATAGCAGTTAATATCAATGACAGTGACCCGTTTTACATGTAACAAGAAGCCATCATGGGTGAAATTCCCTGTGGGGTTTTTCACCATAGCAACAGCTGATATTCTGAATGTTCTGGGCCTGGTGGAGGCAGGCCTTAGCTTCTCGTTTTTATACAAACCTGGTTGGGGTTGGGGAGAGGTTGACAAGCCACCCACAACCCTAATGGGTTCTAGGTGGTTTGTCAACCATCCCAACAACCCACCCTCACCAGGTTTGTACAAAACGAGAAGCTACTGCACTCACCCCACCGCGTTCCAAATATTGAAAATGGCGGCTGCCACCACAATGAAAAGCCCCATGGGGAAATTCGCCCATGTTGGCATCTTGTTACAATAAAACAGGTCACTGTCAGTGATATTAACTGCTACAGAGGCTAGTCCAGATTACCAAAGAAAGAAAAATCAATTATTTTGGAAGTTCTGACGTGCTGAAAAGACTGTCACCCAATTGAAAAGAAGTGTTTCTCACTTGTCTGATATTTCACCGATTGATTGCTGTATTAAATTTACATACATTTAGGGCACTTCCAGACAAGGCTTTTATCGTGCAATCACCATGCCTCATTCACAAAATTTTACAGGGGCTCCAGACAGCAACATCTTCCCCTCAGAAGCTTTCCATGTTTTCCCACCGTGTTTTCTGTCTTTTCTCTTACTGCTAAACATCCATTAAGAAGAAAAAGACCAAATAGCTACCCAGTACCTTCTCATTAGTAACACTAGGAGCCCTCCATCAGGAAGCGCCCTTACAAAATAGGTGCCTTTTTTGATTCTCCTGAATTAAGCGGTCAGTTTCTTAAAGCATAAAGTAATTTACAACTTACAATATAAGTTACCCCTCAGCATTAGAAGACCATTTTAATAGTTTCTCTTGCATAAAATTGAGAACATGGAATGCTCTCTCAGTGTAAATACCAATGACAAAATGTCTTCAACAAAATAAACAAGTTTGAGGCAGATCCACGTATTGCAGAGGATCTTGATTTAAAAGAGCTATCGACGTTGATTTCAGTTGAGCACTGTCAGCCTCAGTTGCCTCTGCCAATGGTTTCACCCTGAAAAGTGAACTATGTGCTAGCTTGGAAAATAAATGGGAAGAAAAGGCATGTGGGTTTAAGCCTCTTCTAAAAAACAAGTCAATACATCTGTATATGTCACAAAGAAAGAGGAGGGGAGGAGTGATAGGCCTGGCCTCCTTCAAAAAATAAACTGAGGTGTGTGTCCTTAAGATCCAAATACTGCTGGCACTAAGGGAATTACAGCAGTGGTACTTAGGGCCGCAAGCTTTCATCGATTTAATTGGTGAGATCAATCAATTAGTAATAAATTAAGACTTCCCTTCCTCATCGATTTATCCAGGGAGCCAAGAACAAGCAAGGAGTAGTAGGGTCCAGCACTGATCAGAACACATATATGTACAGGCTCCCTCTTCCTTTGAAGCAGCAGCTAAAACAGGCTTGCAAATGAGTCCACAAAAGTTAATAGACAACCTAGCTACCCATGTAATTTATTTGCAAGATTGAAACCTTGTCTTTGGACAAGTGTCCTTGGGGGGGGGGGGGGTTAAAGCAATTTTAAAACCAAGAAAAAGATCCCACTAAAAGCCTGTGTGAAAAGGGTGGGCTTTGCCTAGCACCTAAGAAAGAGCAGGTACCAGGCAGGCATGTCTAGGAAGAGAATTCCAGAGTTTGAGAGCCACCACAAAAGAGCTCCTCTTTCAGGTAGCCAACCACCTAATTTCCAAAGGTGGGGGCACAGAGAGAAGGGCTTCAAAAGATAACCTCAACTGACAGGTTCATTTGGGAAAAATGGTCCTTCAGATATTTAAAGCCAGGCCATTTAAAGCTTTAAAAAAGCCAGAGCAAGATCTCTGAAACAAACCAGATGCCAGTGAAGTTATCATTGAGGTGACATGATCACAGTCCTTAGAACTAGTTAATAATTGAAGTTTCTTAACACTTTCAAAGACAGTCCTACGTTCAATGTCTTACTACAGTAGTCTAACCTGGATGCTATTCATGCTGTTTGTAGCATGAAAAAATCCAAGCACCAAGTTGTGTGAATCTTCCCCACTTCAAGGCTATTCTTACTTGCAACATGTAGGTGATTTACAAGTTATTACAAACCTAACAAAAAATGGGCAGTTAAGTTGAATGGGTAGTATCCAATGCTAGCAATCCACCAGCTCCAAACCTGTTACACGAGTGGGAACATCCACTAGCACAGTGGGAAACTAACGCTTGCTAGTGCAACCCAGGAAACGAGCCAAAACTACCACTTCCAGAATATAACAAGTCAGCAGAGCTTCTTTCTGCAAGCTCCACTGACCTGTCTCATTCTGGAAGCGATAGTTTTGTCTAGTTTCCAACTGCACTAGCAAGTGCTAGTTTCCTGTTGTGCTAATGGACGTTCCTGCTAGTGCAGCAGTAGCAGCACTGGATACTGCCAACATTTATAAGATGAAGGACCCAACCATTTATGACCCATTATTCATTGCACTGAAAAGCTCATCACTTCCTGTAAATAAAATTTGCAGACCAGAGGACCGCATCCTATAGCATTGAGGCTGCAATCTTACACTTAATTACCCAGGACTAAGCCCCGCTGAACTCAATGGGACTTATTTTTAAGTAGACATGTATAGGATCACACTGTGAGAATCAATATGTAAACCATCAAAAGAGACTGGAAAATTGGGAACCTAAAGTTTCTAAAATTTAAAGTGCATCCATCTGCCAACTAACCCATGTCATGTTAGTCAACTGTTTCACTATCCCCCAAATAAGACTAATGTTGCATCACACATCTCTAATGGACGGTGCGTGAGTTAGGTGCTAACAATAGCTGTTGGAATGGTGGGCTTCTCCTATCATTGGATGCCCCATAACATTCTTTCTTAGCTATGTAATGTTGCACACACAGTCAAATGTTTAAAGCTGGAAGGCATATTTTAAAGTTCAAATCCACCTCTCTGATCCTAAACAAAGCCAATCATTTCTAAACTATTCCTGACATTTTAGGTAATGTTAAGAGCTATTATTGACAATACAGATTCTTTTTCCTTAAGCAGTTAACTGCTCTACTGTCCATCTATTCTTAGATACTCTTCTAGGATGGATAACCTAAATCTTTCCTTCATCTAAGTAAAAATACAGCCTCCCATTCCAAATGGGAAAACCGAAGAGGAAAGAAGTACCCAGAGATTCCTTTCCTCACTTGTAAACTGCTTTCACTCCTTTCCTTGTATAAATAAATCCAATCTCCAGGTGAGCAAAAAAGGTTTGTTAGGTTGACTGGCTATATAAGCAAACCATTAGAATTCATAAAAAGAAACTATGCCAGAACTTATGTCTCTGAGACTGCGGATTAGTGGCTACAATACTGAATTTAAGCCTTAGCATTTCTGGGTTCACACTTCTTTTAGCCACAGATTCACTGGGTACCTTGTAAAAGTCACTCACTACATTACAGCCTTAGTGCTCCATCTGGGAAAAGTGATGTAGACTGTAATCCTATACCCACTTACTTGCGAGTAAGCCCCACTGAACTCAACAAGGCTAACTTCCAACTCATCATCCATAGGGTTGCAATGCAAGACCGACCAACTTCTTAGTCATGTATACACCGCTTTCCAAATTACTGAGAATAGCTATGGTAACGGCATAGTTATTCCTGCACCTTTTAAACTCACAGGATCTATGAATGGGATTCTCTTTTTCTGGCTTACTTGTTGCCCCTTAACTGGGGCATGTAAGTTAGTCTGCCTCAGCTCTTGACCATTATGACCTTAAAACCCACAACTGGAAATCTGGTGACCTGCACAAAGTGTTTACATGACCCACCATCTGGCACTCACTGCTATCAGCCTTTCATATATATGAATGCTGTTATTCATCTTCACCCGCATCATATCTCAACGGTCTTTCTGAGAAATATGTTCTCCAATTTATGGAGACACTCTACTAACATAGCCTGACTTTTACAGAAACCAGAGTACAAAATTCACCCTACTCTATTTAGAACACCAAGAAAAGGGAAATCTTTAAATTAATCCAGAACTCTCCACTTGTACCAAAATAACCCAGAAGAAATTTCCAATGACATCTACAATAAAAAATTTTTAACAGACTTACCACAGTAATTGTCATAAACAATTCACTGGTTTTTTATGCTAATAGTACTGAAAGCACTAATTGCTTGACATGTTTAACAGATACCTCGATTAATAATGGTGTTTGAAACCCACATTTTAATCAAACCATCCTTACAAAAAGGTACTAAAGGTTAATGGTATTATTGCAAACTATGTTAACCTCTTGATTTAGTGTAGTTTGAGATTTCCGCAACCACAATTGGTTTTGTTTGTTTTTTCATCAAGGGGAAAATTTTCATTAAATATTGTCCATATAACTTTTGTAGGAAGAGGCTGTAACATACTTATTAGAACTAATCAATCAGGATTGACACCGCAACTGGAATCAAGCTTCAGGTCAGTACGAATTACTTGCATGGAACCATGGTTAGGCTCAAAACATACACAGCCAGCACAGCCAGCACAAAACATTTTGCTGCCTCAGGTGAAGGACAAGATGATGCCACCTCGCCTTCCATTTACAAAAGGCAACCAATTGGCAGCTGGATCTTTCTTCAACACAGGAGACAGGACAGCATCCTTCACAGCACCTGAGGGCAGCAGGATCTCTTAGGAGGCTCAGATCAGACTATGTAGTAAATACAGCTCTGTCCTCAAACGCTTTACCACAGCTCTCCTCCCCACAGCATCTGCCTCACTCTGCCTAATGGTAGAGTCAGCCCTGAAAACATAAACCCGTTTAATGGTAATAATAACTTAAAGAACTTTAAGTTCCTACTGGCAACAACCTGTCCCTCTCCCATTCAGATTTTCCAACTTCAGCTTCAAGAATCACCTACTTTCCACATCAGGTTTCACAATGCCAAGAGTCAATGGATAGATTGCACATGGCCATTTTGACCACTACATATGACTGCTCTGACACATCTCAAACGTGTCAGGAATGCTGCTCAGAAAACCTCTGAAATATGTAGTAGGAAGCAGGCAACACATTGTTTCCCAATACATGTGAGCTGTACATGTTAGAGCATTCACGGATCCAATTTGTATGAAAGCGTGTATACATACACACACAGAGTTCCATTACATTAGCCACAACCTAAAAATGGTAGCATTAATCTACTCTATAATATAACAGACATAATATATACTCTTATAATATAACAGACATTATAATGTATATATAATATAATATAACAGACATTATAATATAACAGACATTATATGGGGTCTGTTGAAGGAGTGAATGCAAGCAAATTACAAAATTAAGAGAATTGTGGGCCAAGAATACTGGCATGCCTCTTGGCATTTAAAAAGTGAACCTCAACTTTTTACTTCCTTCAGATTGTGCCATGCCGTCTTTTCTCTGGTCTCTGCTTTTATGCCTTCAGTAAGGCATAGTGTCATCTATGTGCCTCGATTGTGGAGCTTCCACACAAGTTTTTTTATGTTTGGTGAACAACTTGAAGGACTGAGGAAAAACCACATTCTCCCTCTCTCTGAGAGAAAAAGCAGCTATGTCAAAGCAATGTAGTAAGAGCAGAGAAGAACCTTATGAGATAGAAACTAAAGAGAATATCTCATTTCCTTTACAGCTACACTGCCAGATCAGGGCGTCAAGAAGCAAGATAACAGGGTTGCTCTTCATTTGGTCAGCTAGAAAATTAACATTATATGGGGTCTGTTGAAGGAGTGAATGCAAGCAAATTATGATGGCAAGAGAAGGAATTAAAATTGAAAGGTACTCCAAGAGCCAGTTTGGCCAACTCTTATGTACTAGAAAGATGTCCCTGAACATAAAATATTCTGACAGACACTCGTTCAATCTCCAGACATCCAGATTCTACAAACCTTTGAATAAACATTTCAAAAACAACATAGCTCCTTCCCTGAAAAATTCGTAAGTCAAGTCCTACTTCAGTACATTCTGTTTTTGAAGAAGAAAGCCAAGAATTACAACAATGTAGTTTCGTTTTTAAAAACAAAAAAAACACCAAAACCACCACCCCTTCATTTTCTTTGCTACATTGGACAAATAGCCAAAAGCTTAACTGGCAGAAAGCAGCCTCCAGTTTTGCATGTCCACCATGAGACAACTTCAGAGTCTGACTCCAAGGAGTATGGAGAATACACAGTAATAATTAAAGTAACTGAAAGCTAAGACTTTTGAAAGTCAGGTTCTAAGAAATCTGAGGGTTAAATATTTTGCTTGGAGAAAGGGGGCAGGCAAGAGTGTTTAATTAGCCACTCCAATTACTTCACCTCAAACCAAGAACAGAGTATGATAGTGTCCTTTTAGTACAACAATACAATCTCCAGTCAACCATATGCAAACTCTCAAAAGCGCAATAAAGGAAAAACAGCACATTACGAGAGAGTAAGCCCTAATTAACACAGTGGGTCTGAGTAAACATACATAGGACTGCACTGCAAATCACTCAGTGTTTGTCTAGTTGCAAATCACCTCCTTGCACACATGGCTATAAGATATTATTTTTTCCAAGGTGACCCCTAGGGGGTTGGCTGGGGGAGGGGGGAGAGTGAAAGAGACTCCTTCCAGGCTGATTCGTAAACTGCAGTTGTAAGACTCAGATCCTGCAATGGGTGGGGCAGGGAGGGGAAGAAATACACATGCTTAACATTACACCCAATCTGCAGTCATTTAATGAAAATGTAAAGCTAAAACATGTTTGTCTAAAATATTCAATCTGTTTTGCTGCAACAGCCCTTATTCCTTTCAATCATTCAAATAGGGCTTGCACCATTATGCTACTTTAAGTAACTGAAGAATAGTCAAATATGCATTGAATTATGAGTTGACCTATTTCAAGGTGATGCCAACCTAATATGGACCGCCAAATTAACAAATAATACAATTCAAAAGAAATACTGTATTGTACACACTGTTGGAAAGAAATTGGATGTTAAGCTCAGCATAAGCAGAGTAAAGAAAACATAGATCTAAATGGAGGACAGTTCATAAAATGGACAATCTACAGTGGCACGGAGTAGCATATTCATGTCATTTCTGAAAGGGAAAAACAACAACAGAGCTTCTGAGAATTCCATGCCTGAGAACCTTAGAGCAGGGGCAGGCAGACTGCAGGCTTGTGGCACCTACTGATTTTTCACCAGAACCCAAAGATCCACCAGCTAAAGCCAGGCAGGTGCAAATTTTTATTTATTCACAACATTCGTGTACCACTCCACGTCTAAACAGATCCCAGAGCGGTGAACAACAGGAGATAACATAAACAAAAGATAGAATGAAACATATTAAAATTATTTTTTAAAAGACAGAGTGCCAATAAAACAGAGGCTGGTTGACCAACGAAGGCTTCCTGGAAAAGAGCTGTTTTCAGGAGGTGCCGAAAACAACCCAGTGTTGGCACCTGCCTGACCTCCAGAGGCAGGGAGCTGCATAGGAAAGGAGCCACCACACTGAAGGCTTTTCCCTGGGTGGACTCCAGACTGGCCATAGGTCCATGCGGAACCACCAGGAGCACACCCTCCGATGACCTCTGAGATTGGGCAGGCTGGTAATGAAGAAGGCACTCCCTCAGGTAACCTGGTCCCAAGTTGTTTAGGGCTTTGGACACTACCACCAAAACTTTAAACCTGGCCCGGTACCAAATAGGCAGCCAGTGCAGTTCTCTCAGGAGAGGAGTTGCATGCTGAAAAGTGGCATCTCCTGGCAACAGCCAAGCTGCTGCATTCTGCACTAACTCCAGCTTCTGAAGCAGCCTTAAGGGCAGCCCCACATAGAGTGCATTGAAGTACTCCAGTCTCGAGGTTACTAGTGTCCATACCACTGTGGCCAAGCTATCCCTGTCCAAGGCTGTGTTTCCACCAGCAATTTACTCTAACCTGCCTGCTCCATGGGGTCTCTGTGGTTCCATGACGTCATGGCCATTCAGCCCCAGTGTCACATTTTATTCCTGAAAAACCACTTCTTCTGAGACTGCTTATAGTCCGACTTTTCCCCGGTTATGGCGGCTCCATTACTGACCTGTTTCCACAATCACACTGGATTCGCTGTCTTAGCCCTGCCCATGGGGCATGTAGCCTGGCTTTTGTGGGTGTGTCGCTCTGACCTCAGTGACCCAACCCTTTTCCTCCCTGTTTTCCGGAAGTTTGATTGCCGTTTTGGAGCAGGATGCCGAGGGACCAACTTTTAAAACATTCACTGAAAATAAGCACACCTCAGTCAAGGGGTGTTTTCTCCCATTGTGCTGAATGACGCTTGCCCTCTCAATGACCACAGAAATGACAGAGAAGCCCTTCAATTGACACCGCACATATCAAAGCCCTCAGTTCTTGAAATGTGATTAAGTGCGATCTCCATCTCAAGGCTTCGGTCCATTGCCTTAGGACGTAACTCCTTCACAGCTTCCAAACAGAGATCTTGTGTGTTAAGATGGGGGCTGGTTTTGGTCTCTTTCCCACAACTAACCCATTAGTGTCTCCCCAGAAGTAACTCCCATTGCTGTGGATGGGGCTGAGATTCCCCCTCAACTGAAATGGCACACTTTTAAGTCCAATTGCTTAAATGCGTTTAAGCCACCAAGAGAGGCTCCAATGAACTGCCTTAGGACGAAAGTACTTAGCAGCTTCCCTATCCTGCGGGTTACAATGGGGGCTGGATTCTGTCTTTGTCTTTACTACTCTTTTTCCCCACAACAAACCCATTAGTGTCTCCTCAGAAGTGACTCCCATTGTGCTGAATGAGGCTTGCCTTTGAATGCCTACATTAGAACTTACAGAGATTCCCCCTCAACTGAAATGGCACACTTTTAAGACCAATTCCTTAAATGTGATTAAAGGCTTTGGTCCTTAAGGCTTCAGTCTACTGCCTTAGGACGTAACTCCTTCACGGCTTCCAAATAGAGATCCTGTGTGTTAAAATGGGGGCTGGTTTCACTCTTTCCCACAACAAAGCCATTACTGTCTTGTCAGAAGTAACTCCCATTGTGGTCATTGAGGTCCTCTGGATTAAAATGGGGGCTAGTTTCTCTCTGTGTGTTCTCCCCCTCCCTTTTTCCCAGCACAAGTATATGACTGTCTGTTCAGAAGTAACTCCCATTGTGCTCAATGAGACTTGCTCCTGAAATGCAGGTGCATCTGGACTTTCAGGGGAAAGGAGAAAGCGGGGGGGGGGGGAGAATACTCCTCCATTAGCTTCTCCTTCTGTTGTCCTGGAAACATGGCCTAGGAGGCGGGAACACTGAAGTTGTGTGAAGGAGAGGGGGAGATGATCCTGGAGGGAGCAGTCAGGCAGAGATGAAAAGATGCACACATGAGCACCCATTTTAGGAGCAAGAAAGAAAGTTTAAAGGGGTGTGGGATGCTCCAGACACAGCGCTTTGATTTTTTCGCCCCTTTGTTAATGCACAATTGTGGTTCAATCTCTGTTTTAGGGGCAACAAGGAAGATTTAAGGGGGGGAAGCTCCAGACACAGTACTTTGATTTTTTGCTCCTTCTCTAAAGCAAAACAAAAGGGCTGGGAAGGCAAGAAGGAGACTGGCCAGAGCGGGAAACTTCAGTGGGGCAGAGGGGGCAAGGAAGGGGGGAATCGGAAACAGGAGGGGGGGAACAGAGGGGGTAAGCAGACCCAACGCACTCCAAAAAGGCTCCACCCAGCCATTAAGAGAGTAACTCGATTAGGGCTCTGTGGAAACAGCGCAACCCACCAGGATAGAACGATGATAGACTGGGTCCTTTTGGGTCCTTTTGGGACATGGAAACCCAAGAGAGAAAAAATGTGCTTAGGGAAACAGTGCAACAAAGTTGGAAAAGAAGTGAAGGCAATAGTGTGGAAACACACCCCAAGAGAGGCCGTAGCTGGCAAACCAGCCAAAGCTGATAAAAGGCACTCCAAGCCGCCACAGCCTCTTGGGCCTCCAGTGACAGTGATGGATCTAGGAGTACCCCCAGTCTACAGACCTGATCTTTTTCAGGGAGTGCAACCCCATCCCAAACAGGCAATGAGCCTATATCCCAGAGCTGGGAACCACCCACCCACAGGGATTCTGTCTTGCCAGGATTCAGCTTCAGTTTATTGGCCCTCATCCAGCCTGTTACTGAGTCTACGCACTGATCCAGGACTTGCACAGCCTCTCCTGATTCAGATGTCACAGGGAGATAGAGCTGTGTGTCATCAGCATACTGGTGGCACTTGTCTCCAAATGCCCTAATGACTCCCAGCAGCTTCATATAGATGTAAAACAGGATGGTGCCCTGCAGAACCCCATAGCTCAATTGTCAAGGGGCTGAGGAATGGTCACCCAATGAAATTGACCCTGCAGGTAAAACCGGAACCTATATAACACAGTGCCTCCAATGCTCATCCTACAGAGTCAATCCAGGAGTATACCATGGTCAATGGTATCAAAAGCTGATGAGAGATCAAGCAGGGTTGCAATTCCCCTGTCCCTCTCTCAATAAAACTTATCCATCAGGGCGACCAAGGCTGATTCAGTCCCGTAACCAGGTTGTAACCCAGACTGGAATGAGTCTAGATAATCAGTATCCTCCAAGAGTCCCTGCTGTTGTTCCGCCATAACCCTCTCCAGTACGTTCCCTGAGAAAGGGGTATTTGCAACTGGGCGGTACTTGTCTATAACCATTGGGTCCAAAGTAGGCTTCTTCAGGAATGGTCACACTACAGCCTCCTTAAGAACAGCAGGAACCACCCCTTCCTACAGAGAAATATTCACCACACCCTGTACCTACCCAGTCATACCTCCTCGGCTAGCTTTTATTAGCCAGGAGGGGCAGGGATCAAGAGGATGTGGTCGCTCACACTGTTGCGAGCACTTTGTCCACGTCATCAGGCCACAGCAACTGAAACTAATCCCACAAAATCCAACAATGGAGAGTTGCAAGTGTCAACATATTCTTAGAAGTAAAGAGAAAGGGCACCTCTGACTGCATAGTGAGCACAGGAATTTGTTTTCAATTCCAGAACTGAGCTCACAGTCTTGTCACACAAAAATCCATTCCTGGTTTTGCCCCCAAGCTTCTTCCATCTAGGTAACCCAATTTTGGATTGAATATTGGGAGTCAGAAATGCTTGGCGATCTAGCACAAATCACCCAGAGACCTACCAGTAGATCCCAGTCTACCTTCTGCCCACTCCTATGCTAAAGCCCTAAAAACAAGAGGCCACTGTAGGAATTTTAGACAAGGAAAGGTTAAAAAAATGCTCCATTTCAAGAAGAGGGATAGATTACAAATATTAATCTTGGGATAGGATATTGGTTCTTCATCTTTCAGATTCTTTTTTTTGAAACTGTAAAACCTAGCAGGCATTTAAGAAAAAACAGGATTACAAAACTGTATGGATGACTGTAGGGTAACCATTATTGTAAAACATCTAAGGGCACAATCCTATGCATATTTAGACAGAAAACGTCCTACAACTAATTTTTCTCCCTTTCTCATAATACTAGAACCCAGGGGTCATCCCATGAAGCTGGCTGGTGGGAGATTCAGGACAGATAAAAGGAAGTACTTCTTCACACAGTGAGTAGTTAAGCTATGGAATTCACTTTCACAAGATATGGTGATGGCCCCCCATTTGGATGGCTTTAAAAGGGGGTTAGAAAAATTCTTGGAAGAGAAGACTATCAATGGCTACTAGTCCTGACGGCTATATGTTACCTCCAGTATCAGAGGCAGTATGCCTATGTACACCAGTTGCTGGGGAACATGGGCGGGAGGGTGCTGTTGCACTCACGCCCTGCTTGTGGGTTTCCCATCAACAGCTGGTTGGCCACTGTGTGAATAGAATGATGGACTGGATGGACCCTTGGTCTGATCCAACAGCGCTCTTATGCTCCCTGGGAATTGTAGGACTTTTTATTTTTTTCTTTCTAACATGCACAGGATTGTGCCCTAAACCACACAGAAGATAGTGAATGCCCTTTGTCTTATTTAAAACAGCACATGTATCACATAGCTTCATTACAGAGTAAACAGACACCTCTGTCCCACACAGTAACAGAATTGTCCATGTCAAATACCCCCCACCCCCACCAAACTGAGCCATCCTCAGAAGGCAGCATTCCACAGGTTTATAACTGGAAGACCCAGCTTGTATCATATGACTCATTTAACAAGGCTCTGCCAAGTATGTCTTAAAAAGCAATGCATACTACAAACACTACACCCTATAAAGGCAAACAAACATTTTCTTGAAAAAATCCAGGTGAGTAACAAAATTTGATCAATGTAAACTATGTTTTTACAAGAAAATATAACACTATCTTATTATCAGCCTTGTCACCACACAAGTAGGACAGCCTGTACATGAGAACACTTTGCAAGCTGCACTTGGAGACCCAAGTATTAAAAGACAACCAGTCTTCACATACAGTAAGAAAGAAGAGAGGCAGGGAGGAACAGGAAGGCTCAACAGTGGGAATCTGGTACAGTAATGCCATCAAGGAGCCTGGGAGGAAGAACTAACAATGATACTTAAACAGAGACCACATCCACGCCTGCTAATAATCCTTGTAAGATTTCACAGATGTGGTCTAAGTAATGTTTAGTTCCATATATCTAACCAGTGCAGCTCTAATCCCAGCTCCATTACTGAACGTGCAGTCATCATGCTCTGTCCAGGGTGGCAATAACATCCGTTATGAGGAAACAGTTCACAAACAAAACTCTTTTTCAATTAAGACTTTTGACAAAACTCTGGAAGCTGACTGGAAGAATGTGTACCTTTCACAGGAAAAAAAACATTCATGCAACCTTTCCTGTTGATATCTGTACACAGGGTCTTAAGGTATCCTAATAAAAAAGCAATGGAAGTAGCCAGAGTCTGTTTTCTCAGTAGTTCATGTGTCACAAAGAATGGATGAGGCAGTAAACTGGCGTTTCAAATGTACTACTTCAGACTGTATGCTTTTTCATTAAAAGAAAAAGTCTCTATGCACAGAAAAACAGATATCAGGGAAAGGGTTCTTGCTGAAGCCTTCTCCTTAATGTGCTTGTTTTCTATGTATAGGAATCTTTTTTCATGGGGAATATTCCATCATGTGATCCACCACCTGCAGTGGTACAGTCCAGACATAGGCTTGCCACCTCTTCAGCTGTTTGCAAGAACCAGAATGAGGCTGACATCACCTAGTGCCATTGAGGATCATGTTGTATTATGTCATTTATAAAATTAATGCAGACACCAGTTGCCTTTTTAGCTTCAGGGACACAGCTTGTTGGCACCATATAGCTGGCTGCACACATTAGGAATAGGTTAGGGCTTTTTGCTTGGGTTTTTGTTTTTCCTTCCAAGCCAACAGATGTAAGGCATGTGCTAAAGGCAAGAGGTCAGTGAAGACCAACCAACTCTCTTTTTCCAGGGATAGAAAATCCTGCATTGCATTTGTGGCTACTGTATTAAGTGCATGCAGCTTCTAGATGTATGGGGAGGTGTAAGGATGCCGGGTAACCAGCCAGACCACAACAATACATTTTGTTTGCTGCAGCCAGCTCATTCTATTTCAGAAGTGCACTTCTGTTGACTGAGCAGATGTCAGAAAATTAAGAGGTTACCCAGGTTATGATTATTTATCAAGGGACAGAAGGAAGTCTAATTCCACCCAGTAAGTTAAACAGAGGAATTCATGCAAGCATCCATGTTAAACAACCTTCTGACTTATTCATGTTAAGCTCTTTACAGAATCAATTAAGGGAGTTTTAAAAGCTTTTTTCCCACCACGAAAAAAGCTCCACTTTAACAGCTAGCATTATTAAACAGTTTGTGGTGCTCTTTGCATTCAGATTATACTATACCTCAATATTTCTGTATGTGTCATCAGAGCTTTTTCACTCAATGCCCCGAACATCAAAGTGTTCTTGATTTTCTCAACACCTTCATATATGAAATCTATTGAGCAAAGTGCAGCTATGCATATAGAAATCTTAGGGCATGGGGGGGAGGGGAGAGAGAGTGAGAGGCAGAGAGAAAGAAAGAAATAATTTTTCCTGAAATTGCTTCTGATTTTAACACCACCCATTCAGATCTCTCCCATATAAAATTGTAATCTGAGCTTAACTATTTACAGCTAATGGGCGGGGGGGATCTAGTATGGCAGACTAATGTGGGTAAGTTGAATAATGTTCTTCAAACTTTTTTTTAATCCTTTCCTTTTTTATTCGACAGATAATTCAGGTCCTTCACTGAGATACTAGTAGGCATTTGGGAGTAGAGAGAGGTCATAAAAAGGAACTCTACAAAGTTGCAGCGGAAATGGAAAACACACACACACACCCCAACTGTTCTTGTTTTGAAACTGTGGTAGGAAAAAGGATAATAAAGGGAACTGGAAAGCAAACAATGAGAAGTGTACTGCATTGGACAGACAGAACTGAGCACCCATGCATGCCTCAAACGTCAATCCTCTATCCTTCTGCCACCCCATCTCTCAGGAGGAAGTATATCTGTAACTTCTTATGCAGTACAGACTCTCTCTATAGTCTGTTCTCTAGTCTTCTCTCCCCCTAACTCTGAAGACTTTTTTTTTTAAACAAAAAAGCCTGCAATCCTTAACACACAAGGCAGTAAGTCTCACTGAACTCACTGAGACTGCCTTGTGAGGAAACAAAGCTAGGATTGCAAAGTAATAAACATGCCTGTATGCATTTACTTGGCAATAAGTCCCACTGATCCTTGTGGGATTTACTTCCAAGTAAATGTGCACAGAAGCTGAACTCATTTTGGGGGAGCAGCTTGAAGCACTAGCACCAACACATTACATTTAGTCTGCAGTCCTATTTATCTGGACCAAGTTCCACTGAACTCAAAAAGACTTATTTCCGAGTAGGCATGCACAAGATTGCAGTTACGAACTAATCTAGCAATATTACAGAAGACAACTGGCTTTACTATGATTAATTCAGATCACCACTTTCATTTCTATGTTGCCCATTATTAAAAAAAGAGAGAGAGAGAGAGAGAGAGAGAGAAGGGGGAGGAGGAATACGCGTATTTACATTTTGCACTAAATTCAGTCCAGAGCGAACAATCTGAACTACCATAACCATACTGCCCTCACAGAAAGTAGGGGATGATTGACACCCACTGCAAAATCACAAGAAAGAAAACCTAGCGGTGCCACTGGAGAGGATGGCTATATATTGTATAATCATCCCAGGAGCAGCAGCGCACAACGCGCAGCCGGAGAATCTGAGGCAGTTAAGCCAGGAGAAGGACCCGTGCGGGTTAAGCCCAGCTGCAGCTACAGCCCTGGAGTAAGTAGCAAGGCTTCTGCCTCCGACTCGGCGGCCACCGGGCAATGCGCGCCCGCAAGCGCAGCGGGCTCTAAAGCAACGCCAAGCCTCGGCAAGCAGCTCCTCTGCGGAGGGGCGCTTCTCCCTCCCCCTGCACGCTCCCGAAGGCCAAAGAAGTTTTAACTTCTGCTCGTGCCGGGGCTTCCTAAGCCACTTGTTCCTGCGGCTTCTCCTTGACAGCCAAGCTGTGCACGCAGCCGGGCTCCCCGCAAACCAGCCCCCCCCCCACGCCGTCCCGTGCCACGCCAACTGCCTCTGGACCACTCGCCCCGCTTCCCACCGCGTCCTGCAGGAAACGCCCCCTGGAGCAGACCCCCCCCCCCGAGAAAGCAGCGCTCACCAAGAGGGCGCCGAGGAGCAGCAGCAAGCGCATTCTCCCTCCGAAGCGCTGAGTCCTCCCAAAGCTGCGCCCGAGCAGAGCCATGATCACCCGGCCAGCTCTTACTCCCGCTCGCGCTGGAAGAACGAGCCGCGGCGGCGGCGGCGGCTGCCACGTCTGGCTAGGCATGCGCAATCCATGGGGGAAAAGCCCTCCTGTACTGAAGCGGAGTAGCGCGCGGCGCGGCGCGGCGCGGTGCGTGCTGGGGCTTGTAGTTTCTCCGGCGTGGGCGGCTGGCTGGGCGGTAGGGCGAGGAAACAGGTGGCGAGAAGAGTTAGAACGCCCGCGCGCAGTCTCCGGTCAGCAGTTCGTTTGCATGAGAAAGGGGGAGCCGAGAGCGCTCTGTGGAAAAGGCGTCTGCTGCGCCACAAAGAGCAGCGAGCGATGTATGCACTGGGAAATCCCCCGTTCAGATCTCAGCTCAGCTGGTGGTAGTCATCTTAACAACTGCTATGGGAGGGGAGGAGAGGAGGGCAGGTGGCACTGAGGCGTTTTGTTTAGGCATGGTGTGGTTGATGTTACTGAGGGCAATTTTTTCTTTCTTTTATTTTCTGTAAATAATGAGCGCTGGATTGCCATGTTGGTTTATTAGCCATGTCTGTGGACATGTATCCTGGTTTTTTGTATGCGTTTATTTTTTGTGTAAACTATTATATTACTAACATTTTCAAAATCATCATCTTCATCCAACAGCAGTTCTTGGTCATTTACTTTCACAGTGGTACTGTGATTTATGCTAACCTGACATGTACAGACTTGCATATGTATTCTATTGGCACATTACATTCTCAACAATCCTATAAAAGGGGCACCTTACAGATTTGTTTTTTAAAGTACCTTTATCAAACACATGTGGCATCTCTCACAGATCCATAAGAGCTGTTCTAACCATCATTTTAAAAAAATCCAGTTGAGTAACAAAACATTTAGATCAATGTAAACTATGTTTTTACAAGAAAGCATAACAATATCTTATCAGTTCTGTCACTGCACAAGTAGGACAGCCTGTACATGAGAACACCTTGCACTCTGCACTTGGAGACCTAGTATTAAAAAACAACCAGTCTTCACACACAGTAAGGAAGAAGAGAGGCAGGCAGCAAAAGGAAGGCTCAACAGCAGGATCCAGGTACAGTTCCAACAATCCCATAAAAGGGGCACCTTGCAGATTTGTTTTTTAAAGTACCTTTATCAAACTCATAGGTCCATAAGAGTTGTTCTAACCATAATATAGCCCACAGAACTACCTGTCACAAAATCCAGTATAACAGGCACCCCACTAATCCATTCCATTAAAACCAGAAAGAACAGATACCAGAGTACCCTAAAAATAACTGTATTTGTATGATGATAATGATTATATTGTTTGTTTGTGCACTACCTTGTGACAGCGCTTAAGTCCTGAAAAGGCAGTCTGCTAAAGAAATCTGCTAATAAATAAATAAAATAATTGTTGGTCCTAGCCTAGCTATCAACAGCTGGATTGGCTTAGGCAAGCATGATACAGGTGCTTAATCTATGGATGCAAGTTACAGATGTATTACCAGCCTATGGTACATTACCACTTGTAGGTACCAGGGCCGAAGTCATTGTTCAACATGGTTGTAGCTTTTTGACACTTTTTCCAGTACTTGGCTAACTTGGAGAAGGAAGATGACCTTACACAAGGAACTAAACCACAAGCTACACTGAAGAGGCTTCACTTCAGCCTTGATTGTGTATTGAGAACCATTCAAAACTTCGAATAAACAAATGAAGCACAGCCCATCCAGAATCAATTTGTGTAACCTTCATTTTGATCATTATATCTGAATGATTATCACATCTGAGATAACTAATTGGTACATTTCCCAATCATATGCATGCACAGAGCAAGTTCTCTGTCTGGCTTGGCTAGTATGCCCTGCTAGGAATGCTAATGCCTAGGAAAGCAATTGAGTTTATAATGTATCCTAATTGTTCACTGCATAGTCAGAACATTTCTTAGCTTAAATCCAAATAGTCTGAAAGATGTCAAAAACGTGCCTAAAATCTAACCTACTTCAAGTGACATCACAAAGGTCAGTTCAAGTAATTACCATGGGCTGCTTTTTGTACACATGGGGGAGTTACCATCCCCCCCTCCAGCATTTATTTATTTGTTTGTTATTAAGAACTCTGCCCAAGTGGGCATCATAATATATCAGCTGACAGAGCCCACAGATCTTAGCATTTTGGAACCTTAGAAATCATAGCAGGTGCTACAGCAGAGGTCCACTGGCTTCCAAATGTCATGTTATACCCATCGCATAAATGTGGTTAGAGTGTTGGACTGAGAGCCAGGAGATCTGGGTTCTAGTCCCCACTTGGCCATGGAAGGTCACTGGGTGACTTTGGGTCAGTCACAGACTCTCAGCCCAACCTACCTCACAGGGTTGTTGTTGTGAGGATAAATGGAGAGGAGGATTATGTATGCTGCCTTGGGTTCCTTAGATGAAAAAGGGCGGGATATAAATGCAATAAATAAATAAATAACTACAAGAAGTGGCCCAAAGTAACATTGGATCAGCCCAAGAAAACCAAGCATAATACACAGTTTGATACTTGAAAACATTAGCTGCTTGAGCTTAAAAACAACATGCACCTCATTAATACAATTTAAAATAATATGCATTCCTCTAACCACTGTCCAGGATACAGTATTGGAAATGCAAGTAGAGAAATTCCCCACCATCTACACAAATGACTTCTTTTACACAAATCAGCAAAATAGAATCACCAGGTAACTCCCTGTTGCTTTTAAATGGGTTGCCATTCAGATTATACAGACACAATTATCTCAGTCTGTATGCATTCTTCTGGTTTCACTTGGATTTCTGAACCTTCAATGATTATCAGAACTCTTCTCTGAATTCCTTTGTGTCCAACCACTTACATCTTCAGATGCTCTAGTACAGTCACTGCTCCTAAAGAATGCAAAAGCAACCTCAGTATAAAAATTTTGCCAAGCTAGGTCAGCAGGATGTCTTTTATCAGGCTGGAAAGAAGAAATGCTCCCTGAAATAGTGACAAGACAGAAAGGGAGTCTCTTTCAATACAAGAGTGGCTTGCTTTGCACTGAAATTTAAGAAGGCTGCATCTGCAATGGGGGAACAAAATCACGTGATGTTTTGACAATGTTCCTACTGTAATGCTACCTAGCTTTTATACAGTCATTTTCATCCGGAGATTTCAAAAATGATTCAGATAGGATATAATTGTTATTATAATCCTTTTGCAGGTTGGAAAGTAGAGTTACAGCAACCCCTTGCCAAACACAGCGCAGCAAATCAATGGAAAAGGCAGTGTTGTTGAATCACAGCCCAGGATCAATCCAGGCAGACACATTGCCTTTCTCTTTGATGGCTTGCCCTGGTAGCTTCTTCTCTTAATAACTTAGACTGTTTGGCCTGCCTTCATTATCTGACTTTGTTGTTGTTGTTGTTCAGTCGTTCAGTCATGTCCGACTCTTCGTGACCCCATGGACCATAGCACGCCAGGCCTTCCTGTCCTGCGCTCTCTCCCGGAGCGTGCTCAAGTTCATATTCATTGCATCCGTGTATCTGACTTTACTTTTGTTCTTATGACAAGCATGATAAGTTTGTTGTAACGTAAGTTACGTTTTGTCAGATTTCTGTGGATTCAAACTTTGATGGAAGGGGTGGTTGGCAACTCATCTAAGCTTTTATGACAAACTAGCAAAATGGCCTCCAAATGCTTGAGATCTGAATCGAGATATGGCCATTAAAATAGGCTGTAGCTCAGCAGATTGGTGAGGGCAGGCCAACCCTAACATTAGGCTAAGTGAGCCAGTTGCTTCAGGCAGCAAATGCTGGTAGGTGGCAGCAAAGTGTTGGAGGGTACAGCTGTGTGCCACATGGCCTGCTCTGTGCCCCCTAACCTAGCTTGCCACCTTCAGGTGCAGTGGCAGATGCTATCCCATCATCAATGTCAAAGAAAGATTCAACTGCCAGTCCAGCTGGGTTTTGTACATTGGGAATGGACACAAAGTAGATCCCCAGATTTTGGGGGCTTTAGCTTCCAGCATTCCTGACCATTGGCCATGTTGGCAAGAGTCTCTGGGAGTTGAAGTACCAAACATCTGGAGATCTACCTTCTCTCCACCCCATTGTACATGGAAAGGGCTGGGGCAGTGTCTTATTCTTTGCCTCAAGCAGCAAAATGGTATGAAGACTTTTCAGGTGTTTTTGTCCACTTTCTCGTGGGCCCTGCTTACTATCTCTCTTGGTCCCTTAGAACATGGATGGACAGAAGGTAGATCTCCAGATGTTTTGGACTTCAACTCCCAGAAGCCCCCGCAGCATGGCCAATGGTCATTAAGTCCAAAATATCTGCTTTCTTCCCACCCCTGCTTGGGTCACTTTTTTTGGTCTGCTGCACCCTTTCCTCAGCTGCCTTCTTAACTTCAGCCCTTCCCAACTGTAGCCAGTCCCTCTGGCCATGATAGCAAAAGGTTCATCAAATGCTGCAGTCCTGTACACACTTACTTGAGAGTAAGATTCATGGAACCCAGTGGGACTTCTGAATAAGCATGCATAGGATCAGGCTGTAAACCTTGGAGAATGTATTCCTGCTTCCCCAAGTCATGCATCAGTAGCTTTGTTGGGTGTTTCTCACTGTATAAGCACAGATTCATTCTGTCTCTGTGTTTCTGAGTTGGTTAAGTACTTGTGAAGTGTCCTGGTTGCTAGGCATGCAAATAGGTCTGAAAGTGAGCAGGGAAGAATTTTGTAATAGTAGCTGTTATCACAAAGGAATGGTGATTTCCCTTATGCTAATGGAATAGCTGAGTTTTCCCTATTTAGGTTCTAGGGATGGAGTGGAGAACCTCTGGCCTGGGGGCCAAATCCAGCCCTCAAGGGCTCCCCAGAAGGCCACGCCCCTTCCCCTGGTCCCACCTCCTTTCCCCAACCAATGATCATTTGGTGGCTTTTGTGCAGTTTTTTCCACATCCTAAAAGGTTGAAATGCCTCTTCAAAAGCTTAGTTTCTGGCAGGAAGAGCTTCAAGCTAAAATATGGTGGCATTTTGGGGTTTGTTTGTTTGTTTGTTTGTTTGTTTTTTGGTCCCACCCACCACTAAAATGCAGCCCTCAAGAGCTTCTCCAAAATGGAATTGGGCCTGCAGGCTGAAAGAGGTTCTGCATCCTTGTTCTAGTGGTCTCAGGTTAAAAGGCTGCAGGTTCCCAAACATTGTTTATTAACTTTTCCTCCCCTGCAGCTTTCAGGCACTGTCTCCTGCACTCATTCTGGGAAAGTGGTTCAGGAGGAGAAGCCAGGCAGGATTACAGAGGTTTGAGACGTTACTATAGAATATGCTGCACATCACCTTTAACAGAGCTTGAAATCAGTGCCAGCCCCAGATATTTTTCTGTTTGAGGTGGAGTACCAAATGGTGCACCCGCCCCTCCATATGAGGGCCAACACTTTTAAAATTTTGCTGCACCATTCAGACATCAATTCCTGCCTTCATCTATTTTCTTTATTTGGAGTGCAGTGATTTCCATGGGACAGGGCTTTAAAAATGGTCGTTGTCCCAGGACAATGCTCAGGGCTGGCCCAAGACATTTTGTTGCTTGAGGTAAAAGACAAAGATGGTGCCCTCCCCTGCTAAATTCCACATGCAGAAAATGGCAGTTGAATTTTACTGCAACACTGTCAACAGGCCAGTGTCCTGTACTTCCCCAGAAGGTAGCAGGCTTGTTTTATGGGTACATGACAGGCCATGTGGCACACATAGCTTTGTCCTCCTACAGGGGTGAATGGTTGGGGGGCCCTGATGTCCATCCCCGCTTCTGCTGCCTGAGGTAGTTACCTCACTCTGCCTAATGCTAGGGCCAGCCGTGTTTTAAAAGACCTAGATATATCATTTCTTAAGTGGAAATAATGAAGGATATTTATTGGGGGGGGATTGTCTTTGAATGCAAAGACTGAAGAAATAGTATTCATTTCAGATTTCTGAGTGGTCTTGTATAGCTGTTAAGGGGTTTTTCTAAAGAACAGAACTTATCACAGGATTAGTCTTCGTTAAGTATAGAGTATCAGGAATTCCATTACAATCAGTCACGCCATTGGTATATCTAGTCCAAATAGGGTGGCCATGTATCCTTCTTTACAGCAGACAGTTCTCTGTTTGAATGCCTCTTCTATCTGAAGGGCTGTCCAGTGCAAGGCTGGTTTAACAAACAAAAAACCCTAACTAAGAAAGAAGAGCAGGCAGAGCCTTGAAGTATCCAAGAAAGTCATTGCACTAATGCAAATTATGTTGCATTAGGTTGTGGGACCTCTAGCACAATGCCAGTAGTGTTAGCCTGCATGACAGGATTCTCCAGGGAACCTGCAGTGGAAACTAACACTACCAGCATTGTGCTAAAGGTCCCTTATGCCAGCACAACATAATCTGTCTTGCAATGACATTGCTGGATACCGCTCAAACATTAGCTTATGCAAATTTTATGCAAACCCATGCCCCCTTTAGTCTTTAAAAAAAAATACGCATTGCCTCTTTTAGGACCATCTGTTCGTGCCCAGCCTAAGTCCAGTGTTCTCCTCTGACTGGTACCAGCTTGCCAAGCCTCATGTAGAAGGATCTCTTAGCTCTTTAAAATGAGAGCTTCATAATGAGCAACGCCAAGGAATAAACCATCTACATGCAAAGCATGCACTGCGCCACTGGGCTATGGATCTTTTGTGTAGGTTAA
Organism: Heloderma suspectum; assembly: GCF_057233095.1. Classification (NCBI taxonomy): domain Eukaryota; kingdom Metazoa; phylum Chordata; class Lepidosauria; order Squamata; family Helodermatidae; genus Heloderma; species Heloderma suspectum. Next base: position 153,638,841 of record NC_139458.1, on the reverse strand, counting down.
GGCTGACAAAGAAAGAGACAGGATAATTCATACTGGAGAAAGAGCATGATCCTGAAGCTGGCTCTCAATCTGCAAACTTTTTGCAAGGAACTGGTATTATATCTGCACTGGACCTGCATGTACATTATTAAAGCGAAGGAAAACTATTGCCCTTTGTTCAGGCCAACTCCTGTTCAGCATTTCTATGGCCTCCCTGGAACTAGCCAATGGCCATGGGGTGAAACAAGAGACCCTCAGCACCACCTTCTAAGTTGGTGCCCTCCCAGAAAGGGCTCGAGCCATCATAATACCTTGCCACCCAGTCCTAACCTAGTTAGGCGACCCAGCCGAATACCATGGTCAGAGCCTTAGCTGCATCCATCTCTGACTCTGTCAAAACGATGGCATCCAAGTCGAAATGAACACCAGCAATTTTGTCTGCAAATCAGTCACAGCGAGCCATTGAGGTTTCAGTCTGATCTCCCAAGCAGGCCCCTCAGCATTCAAAAAAGCTCAGCTGGCCGATATCATGCAGCTGCATCAGTGGTGGGAAAGTAGATCTCTGCCACCATTGCTGCCACAGAGTAAACCCTAAGTTGGATTTTTCCCCATGTTCAGCTGCGCTTGTCCCAAGCGTTTTGCCACTTATGCTCTAGCTGTCAGCCCAACCATTTCATTGCCCTCAGCTCTTCCTAGTATCAAAGAAATCATATGTTACCACGACTGTGTTGAGGATGCTTGGGAGCAATTGTACCAGAGGTCTGGGTCATCTCCCCATTCCAGGCAGAAACCAGAGCCTCAGCAGGACCGCTGGCTAAAATTTACATTTAGAGCCCTCTGTGCCTTCCCCTTTATCTCTCTGCTCTTATATCCCAATATATCCTTGCCCATGACCTTTATTTCTCCAGGTCTATCACCCTCCACTCCCTGGAGGTCCCCTGCTCCCTCAAAAGAGGCTGTCCTTTCTCCCTTGCTGATCTTCTGTATGCCTCCAGGACAGCTGCCTTCCAGGACACCTGTCTGATGACGCCTCTTTTACTTCCTTCAGATTCCTCCTCAATTAAGTCCAAATCAGCCCCCCCCCCCCCCGGTCAGTAGCCATGGATATAGGCAAAACACACTCAAGTGGTGGGTTAAGGACAGACTTTACTTGAGATACACAAGCTTACATCTCGAGATAAGTTGGCTGAGGTCAGCCTCATGGCCAGCATCCCTTGCAGAAGGAAGTAGGAAGAAGAATAGGAAAGTAGGGGGACGAGACAAGGAAAAGGCAATACGATCTCCCAGAGACCCCTCCCACCTGACTCAGGTACATATTCACCCTTCAAGTCCAGGTTAAGTGACTCATGGCCCGAGTCCCTCTAACACTCAAAACCCATCTTTTTCTGTAAAGCCTTTGGCACAAGCCCCTAGTTATCATGCCCTACTATAACTTAATGTACAACTAAGTATAAGTACGTGTAATTGAAATCGCACATTCTCCCCGTTTACCCTGCCTCTCCTTCCCTCCTCCTCTTCTGTCACTTCTCCTATGTTGTATTTTGGATTGTAAGCCCACCGGGGCAGGTGACGTGCCCTCTTGTGTTCTGTAAAGCACCATATAGACTGATGACAGTATGTAAATACAATAACATTTATGCTATTATTATTATTATTATTATTATTCACAAATATTTTTAAAACTCATGTTTCCTTGTAAGATAAGCCTTTTTCTTTCACTGCCAAACCTGGCATGGCATTTTGACAGGACAGGGTCCAACATATATTGTTTTCGGAAAGCACTTTGTATAAGCAATTTCAAATTGTAGTCAGCCAAATACTCCCTCAGAACAAAGAAAAGCAAGGTTTTTATCCCTGTGGTCAGCACATTCTAACTGCCACAGAATGGTAATACATTTATTAGGATCAATCAAAATGTTACAGAGTCATAAGAAAGGTATAACCATTCTGTGGCTTTTGCATTTTTTTCTAATGGGCCAGTGCTGCTCTCTACCATTTTTGGTGTACATTCTAAACTGCAATTTCTCCAGACAAAGAATAATCCTCCTTTGGATTTTTCAAAAGACCCATATTTGTATCTCTCATGGGACTGGAAGTGTATCCAGTCAAGACTGACAGAACTGAAAAACTATCACAATCATAAAAGTGCAGGCAAAACGTTTTTAAAATCTCATACAGATGTAGGAAGAAAGAGACACCATCCTACCTAAGTGGCAGAGAATACACATCCATCTACCAAACTTTTCCCCCAAACTTTCCTCTGTATTGCTACGGAGCACCAAAAGGGTCAAAATTAGCTTGTTTGCATGCACCAAAAGGGGGACATTTATTTATTTATTACATTTCTATACCACCCAACAGTGAACTCCTAGGCAGTTTACAACAATTAAAACCAAAAAATGCAGCACAATAAAACACAGTATAAAATTCTTAAAAGTTTAAAACTGCAGTATAAAACCAAAGTAAAAACTAGCAGCAGTGTAAAGATTTAAAAATACAATAACAGATTTTAAAACAACAGAAACTGAAAGACTAGAGGTACAGTCATGTAGCTGCTGTTCAGCGGCTAGGCTGCCATAGGATTTGCCATTTTCTGGGAAACAAGCTCAGAGCCATCGCTCCAAGGTCAGTTGCCAGAAAACCGCCTCCCTGTCCCCTGCCCCGCCACCTCGGAGGCAGCACAGTTCATCCCCAGCTCCGCACTCCGCAGCATGGTGCAGAGCAGAGGAAAAGGGGGCGTTCCAGTGGAAGCGCTGTTACGACACTTCTTATGTACCGTCTGGCTTCACCCCCCCGCTCCAAGTCACCCTGCCTAGGCAGCCAAATTCGGCCATCTAGCTGCAAATGCAGGGTGGCCGGAGCATGGCGAAGAAGATCCCCTCCGCGTTCCACCCACCCTGCATTGGATAGTCAGTTGCCTCCAAGTTCGGAGGTAGCCAACTATCCCCATAGGATTGTGCCCCAAAATGCCTGGGAAAAGAAGGCCTTTGCCTGGCACCCAAAAGACCATAATGTTGATGCCAGGTGGGCAGGGGAGGTAATTCTACAACCAGGATGTTACAATGGAAAAGGCTTTCTCCTTAGTAGCCACCTGTCTCACCTCATTTGGTGGGGGCTCCCAAAGAAGGAGCTCTGAAGACAATCTTAGGGTCCTGGCAGGTATATATGGGAGGAGACGTTCCTTCAGGTAAACTGGCCCCAAGCCATTTATGGCCTTGAAAGTTAATAACAGCACTTTGAATTGAGCCCAGATATGGACTGGCAGCCAGTGCACATCATAAAGCACTGCCATAATACATTCATATTGACCAGTGCTTGTTAACAATTTCACTGCCCTATTTGGACCAGCAGAAGTTTCTGGACCATTTTCAAAGGCAGCCCCACGTATAATGCATTGCAATAATCTAGATGAGACGTTACCAGAGCGTGGATAACTGTAACTAGACTATCTCTGCCCAGATAAGGATGTAATTAGTATATCAGCCTAAGCTGATATTGCGTCCACCTGTGCTACTGAGTCCACCTGTGGCTCTAGTAACAATGCTGGGTCCAAGAGCACCCCAAACTACAAAGCTGATCCTTTAGGGGGAGAGCATCCCCTCCAGAACACGTTGAACATCACTGAGTTGGGCAGATGAACCACCCACTAACTGTCTTGTCTGGATTGAGTCTCAGTTTATTGGCCCTCATCCAGTCTGTTACTGTGCCCAGGCACTGGTTCAGGACACCCACTGCTTCTCCTGGATTTGATGAAAAGGAGAGGTAGAGCTGGGTGTCATCTGCATATTGGTGATGTCTTGGTGACATCTCAGGCCACATCTCTGGATAACCTACCCTCAGCAGTTTCACATAGATGTTAAACAGCCCAAGGGATAAGATAGAGTCCTGTGGAACCCCATAGCATAGCTGCCAATGCACATAGCAATAATCTCCCAGCACCATCTTCTGGAATCAGCCGTATAAATAGGAATGGAACCTCTGCAACACAGTACCTCCAGCTCTTAGATAGCTGACCCAGAAGGATACCATGGTTGATGGTATCGAAAGCCACTGAGAGATCCAAGAGAATCAAAAGGGCCACACTCTCTTGGCAGAGATCATCCCACAGGGCAGCCAAGGCAGTTTCTGTTCCAAAACCAGGCCTGAAGCCTGATTGAAATGGATGCAGATAATCAGTTTAATTCAAGGGTGTCTGGGGTTAACTGGCAACCACCGACTCAAGCACCTTGCCTAGGAAGGAAATGTTGGCAATAGGCCTATAGTTATTAAGATCTTCCACATCCAGGTTAGGCTTTTTCAGGAGTGGCCTAATTACCATCTCCTTTAAGGAGGCTGGTACCACTCTGTCTCTCAAAGAGGAATTTACAGCCTTTTGGACCCAGCCAGACATTCTTTTTTTTTACCCTTTTGGCATTCCATGGTGCTCTGGAAACCATCTTGCCCCTTCATAGCACTACGGATATGGGGGCAGGCTGTCAAGGGGCAAAAATGGCCCCGGGACCTTTCACAGTTGCCCACCCCTGCTCTATAACATAAGATGTATGCAATTGATTTATGGAGCTCACTACCTTTTAAACATGTTATTTGTTCCTTTGACCTTTCTCCCCCGCCCCTTTCTATTCCACTTCGCTCTTTCTCAGTGCTAAGAAAGAGTCTAGGGGTTGAATTCAGGATCCGCCTTCTGAGGATAGAAGGCCTCCACTCATGGAACTTGCCTCCACCCCCTCACCACAGCTCGCCCCAATCAGCAGGGTCTGCTTACTCTCTGTGTACCATTTTCCAGGAGATGGAGGGGCTGCCATGGGGATGAGGAGGAGGAGGGGAAGTCCTGTTGGACATGCCTAAATCTGGATCCAACCCAATTATTTTCTCCAAGACACCGACTTGTACACCTATACTTTTTTGTGTAGAATTTACTTTCTCATTTAATGCTGGCGTAAGCCTAACCTCAAAAGTAATTTCAGATTGTGCACATATTTGTTTCAAAAACAAGCGAGAGTACCTCAAGGGTAAATGCAAAGCTTTCTGACACAACCATTTCTGCTCCAAATTTCTAAGTTGCACCTCCTCTTGCTTTTGTGACATTTCAGTATGAATATTTCTCCCTATCAAAGTGCCCTACAGTTAATAATTACTCTATTTTTCAGTCATCCATAGCTCAGTATGATATAACATACTCGTATGTACTACAAAAGCCATCCAAATTTAGAAGTAGTGTTTGTTGAAAGGTAATGTATGCCTTTCAATGATATGCTATGGAAGTAAACGTAAACAAGACTTGTTGAACTTGGCACACTCAGATGTGAAAGGCAAGAGGCACTTATGGTTTCCAATGGTAACAATAAATAAAAGGGGTTCATAGTTATGAACAAAAGAACTTCAAAATACTCTGAAGTTTTGGGTTTATTTTTCAAACCCTTTGAGTTATACAACAGGGTAGGTTTGGGCCATCTGGCCTTGGTTCCTAGGTTACACCAAGGCATATTACACAAGGCTGCCATATCTATGAAATACAGTGGTCCCTAGGAGTGGGTGGGTTAATGGCTAGCCAATAGGAAAACTACGAGTTCCTGGTGGGCAATCTGTGAGACACTATGAGGTCCTAACCACATAGCTACATGAGCCATCTGCCCTGGTGCTGCTTCGATGGGAAGATCTTTGCGACAGATGATACAGTCGCCACTTTGCAGCCCAATCGTGCTTTTCACAGAGAAATCCGGATTTTCTCAGAGTCCATTTGCTGCAATTTTTTCACTTGCTTCAGCTTCACTGTGGGGGGTTGAGCTGTCTGTCCCTTCCTTGGATTGAAATCCCAGCATTGTTAGCGATGGCAGTCACTATGAGACGCCTTTTCACCCCTCCCCGTTCCTCCTTCGCAGCTCCACAGTTACAGAGGCATGAAGAAGCGGGCTGGTGGAAGACGCACTGATTGGTGGAAGGGAAAGTAGCCTGGGGCGGGGGGAGAGCAGAGGGGTAAACATGTCTACTGGGAAGTACCTCATTGCCTTCAGTTCCAAGTCGCTGTCGCTCACTTTAAGTAGTCGAGCTTGAGAGTGGAGATGTGCAACTACAAAGGAACACAGCTGAGAAACAGTGGATACCTGTTGATTCGAAGCTGTGAAGTTGAGAAAGAGTGGGTGCCAGGGCAGATGATTTTCATAAACATGTACTCAGAAGCACTTCATGCTCTCAGCGCCTGCTCAGTCTCTGGAGGCAGCGGCTGCTCACCTGCTTACCTGCCTGCCTCAGAAATGTGTATGCAGGGTTTGTTATGAACATCAACTCGTAAGCAAGTCCTATGTGCTAGTCGCTCACCCTGCTCCCCAGCTCTGCGCTCTCTGCTCTCAGCACCTGCTCAATCTCCAGAGGCAGCGGCTGCCTGCCGCCTCAGAAATGTGTTTGTGCATGCGGGGTATGCGGGATTTGTTATGAATGTCTACGCATAAGCAAATCCTGCTTCATTGAGCATGTTCCCAAGGACAGCCAAGCAACGGTTTCCAGCTTGGGAAGTCCACATTAACCGTCCCATCTACCGCCCCAGTCGTTAATTCACAGTGCCAATACTGTGCAGCTCCTATGGAGCGAACAATGAAATCGGTGTCATGTAGTTGAGGCCCAAGAGCCCCACATTACTGCTTACACTATAGGAACAACTGGTTTGGTTGAGGGAGGGAACCGTTCATGCTGGGCCAGACACCCAGTCTTCCTTATCCTGGAAATCAAGTGTTCTTGAACACCAGTTCCATACAACTGGCTGCTATATATTTTAAAATTAAATATCTATAGTCCACCTTTCCACTATCAAGACTTTGGTGCACCTCACAACATGAAAGAAGTTCTAATACCCTGCTGAACTCCCTCATTTGGGAGACATGTTACTGAGGGAAGCCACAAAGCTAGCCATCTTTACCTCCAGACTGTTAGCCTTCTACCTACTTGACCACTCAAGCACCTGCCCTATGGATCCTTCCCCCACCCCCACCCCCGCTTCCAGGTGCTGGCCATCACTCCAGCTGGATTTGCCAACTGGGCCTGGTTATTTGATATGATAAGCGTATAGGGCCAGCCCTTCATCCTGCCACCTGCTCCCAGCACATATCCCAGGGGCCTTTGCAGCACAACTCACCTATACTCTTGCTGTGATGAGATCCCTCCCCCCATTTCTGGTCTTGTGAAGCACCTGCATTGACATATATATGCCATGGGGGGGGGGGTTCCCTTACTTTTTAGGACAAGGTGGCTGAGGGTTTTACTTATTTTCTTTAACACTTAAAAAAAAGCCACTTTGGCAGCTCCTTGCAGCCAGGGACAAGTAATGTTCCTCTTCCTAGCACAGCTATGCATATATGTGTGATTGATTTACCTTTGGGTAAGTGCGTGTACCCCCAATTTGGGACCTTGGCAATGTGGGAGGGGGGAGATTTTTTTCTTTTTTCTTTTTTTTAGACTTTTTTCTTTTTTGATCCCCCTAGGAGGGGGATTTCAACATGAAAACAGGAGGGGGAGCTTAAATCCCCCTCTCCTGAATAGCCATGGTTTCGAATTGGGGGCACACATGCTTACCAAGAGGTAAGTCAATCACGCATATATCCATAGTTGTGCTAACTTGGCTCCTAAGGGTTTATCCCCTTAGGAGCTGAATCAGCATAACTACGTGTATATGGGGGAGGGCATGTATTGCCAGTTGCTGTCAAATGAAATGTGGAGCTGGAAGAGGAGTGGTGGGGAGTACTGCAAGGAGCCGTCAGGTTTTCTGGATCTCTGTAGCCCTTTCAAACAAGCCATGCAGAGCCCATGCATTCACACCTCACGGCAAGCCACTCTGAAAACAAGCCACCCTGAGCAACCCAACAACAAGCCATGGGTTCTCGGGGTGGCTTATGTGGGCTTAACAAGCCATCGTGCCAGGTTCAGACAACATGACAAGCCACTCTGAAACAAACAAGGGTGACAACCCACCGTGGGTCACTGTGTCGAGCGAACCAGGTCACTGTCCCTTTGCCAGTGTTGAAGTAAAATTAAACTGCCAGTTCTTTATGTGGAATGTGGAGGAGAGGGCATTTGCCTTCATTATTTGCCTCAAGCAACAAATGACTTGAGACAGCCCAGAATGGATAAGGCTGCTTGGCTTGCCTGGGGGAGGCCACATTTGCTCTGTCTTGAAAACCCTCACTGTGAAATGGAGATTGTAGTGGTCCCCGCCTGTGCTCCAAAGTGCACAAAGAGGTGAGCAAGTGTCAAGACCATTTCCCAAACTACAACCAAGTGACCCAGAAGTTATTCAATTTTTCTGCAAATTGAAACATGTTGAAATAAAGTATTCTCTCATATACTTCCAGTTGCACCTATTTAACTCTTCACAATACCTGCTTTGTGTTCTCTGTGTGTGCATGCGTGTGTGCATGCGCTAAGGCCACATTGGAAACTTATAATGTGTATCATGTCTACCATTGAGTGCATGGCCCCTCCCAAGTGATTTAAAAAGGGGAGGAAGGACAGCTAAATGATAAAGACAAGCAATGAAGATAGGTATGTGCAAGTATCACATTCTATGAAATATAAACTAGGAATAACCCTGAGACACTAATCAAATGCAGGCCGGCAGAAATCTTACAGAACAATAGAATGGAGTGCAGATGTAACCAAGTGGATCAGTGGAATGACATCAACAACTGCTCCATATGCGAGAGAGAGAAAACAAGTTACCTTTTAAAAAATCAGGTAGAAGTTCTGTACACACAGAGGGGAAAAACACCTGAGTGTATACTGAATGCATCTATGGATAGATAGTAATTGGCAGTGCATAAAAATCCATGCATGTACAGCAAGCAAGCATGCATGACTTCTGGAATAGAGGAGGGCAGCGAAAAATGCTGTGATTGCTGAACATACTGCCACCTATGCCTATACACTGGGACAAGCTTAGATATACCTACAGTAAGAGAAACTGATCTTTTGCAAGGGCTAAGAGACTGCATAGTATGTTCATGGTGACTGCAGCAAGGAAAGGATTCCCAAAGGAGATGGAAAGACCATAAACTGGTTGCATTTTTGTGGATGAGCCACATGGTCACCAAGGTTCCGAATGGGTGACTCTTCTTGTTACTCTTACTTCATATTGTTTAGCTTCTCTGAGCAGTGGAGAGTTCCCTGGAGCTTCAGTTCTTCTGTCAGCCCACTCAAAAAAACCTTACAACTGCTTTTTCTTTCTCTGGAGAAATTTAAACGGTGCAAACTGATCCTTTCCGTCTCTGCACACGCAGGTGGGTGTGATAGATTCCAGGAGTTTCAAATAGCTACTGCTCATCAGAGAAGATTAATCAGAACCCTATTGTTCACCAGGGCTTGTACAAAGCGGAGTCATGACATAGTACCTTGCCCCAAGACCTTAAAATCAGCCTGATAGGACAAAGGTAGATGGGTAGAACGAACATGGAGAAGGGGAGAATTGAACTTGTAGCAGGAAGTTCATAAACTATGAAACTACAACAAGGCTGGTGAATAACCTTTATTTACCAGACCTGCCATTAGGCAGAGCAACCACCTCAGGCAGCTGATTTGGGGTGTTATGACAGGGCAGCAAATTGTTAGTTATTTTTCTTGTATTTTTACTCCCAGGGAGAGATTATTGTGAGATTTCTGCCTCAGGTTCCAAAAGAATATGACCAGCTTTGGGTATTGTACATCTTGATTGTACGGGTGGCCACAGTTTGCTGTTCTACCTCACATGTCCCATTAAGTTCGAAGGGGCTTGCTCCCAAATAAATGTGCACAGGATTCCAGCCTGGAACACTTTCAAATGGTACCTCATGTCTGACAGTCATTTGGCTTACATAACACCGTGGGCAGTTTCCAAGTCTGTGGAAACCCATTGCACCAGCCAATATGCTATTGGCATTGGTTGCTTACACTAGCGCAATGTAATTTATCTTAGTGCTAGTGTTGACTTGGATACTGACCCATATCAGGAACCCTTATTCACTTAATTAACATCAAATGAGCTTATTTCATCTGCCAAATGCTGGAGAGTATGAGTATAAACAGACATTACTTTAAATGTGTGTGTAGCAGTCATGTCTTCTTTTCATTTTTACTCTAGAATAGGCACAGGGCCCCCAATCTATATACCGGGGGGGGGGGGAAACACCCCAGGGGTCCAATCCAGACTGGAGGCCGCTGTGCCTACTCTAGAGTAAAACTGGGGTGGTGCGATGTAGCTGCTAGACACACATTTAAAATGAAGTATGTTATAGCCCTAAGAAGCTTCCAAGAATATATGTCCCTTTACAATCTGAGCTATTGCCTGTGTAGGTATATTAGAATTATTTTCTGTTTAGGGGTCAAAGGCAGCTTAGTGCAGGCCTCATGTACGTACATGGAGAAATAACATCTGTAAACCATCTCAGGGAATAAAGTCCCCCAGAAGAGTCTTACAGAGTGACATCTGATCCCGCATTTCATAGACACAAATGCCAATTTTTAATTCAATAATCCAGTTACAGAATGAATAACAGTCAAGGAAGAGGTAAATATAAAGGTATGCTAGGTATGGGATGCAGGGTGGAGGATGGATTTTGCATAGATTGACTATACTCTCTAGGGGACTGTGGGAGACTGAAATGTAAAGGAAATTAAGACCATTAGTAGTTGGCAAGAAGTGCAGGGCAGAAGATTCGCATATGAGCTAGGGCAAATTATGAAAGGAGATAAGTTGCCCTAGAAATGAAGAGACTTGGGAAGTGACGTGCCAGGATCTGAGGTGTGGAAAATATTGAGTAAAAGGCCTACACTGCTGCCAATTAGCCACACTACCATGGCCAAATTACCTTGTTTTTATATCTGGAACGTGGCATGAAAATGATAATGCTTAGCTCATTAAAAGAGAATGAGTTAACTTTTACATTCAGATGTTATTAGATAAAGGAAACAACATCACCCTGAATTTGGATCTAAGGCTGAGAGTTCCCTGGGCTGAATGTTGTCATGTAAGGGAATGATGGTCAGGTGACTTTGAAGCTTTTATAAGAGCTGAACAAGCTTAACTGATGATAAATGAAGGCAAATGTAACCTTAATGACTTTGAATCAATGCAGTGACACCCCACAGGAAATATGGATGACTGGCAAAAATGTTATTACTTCCACAAATTAATGAGGGTTTCCTGTCTCACGTTCTGTTTCTTGGCCTTTGGTCCTCTGCCTTCATTTTCCTTCTTGAACACTAGTAGACAGGATCCTTAGAATAATGGATGAAATAAGATCTTAAAGTACTGGGTCACATGACCTGCTTCACAGTTCATATGTATGGTGCTTTCCACAGGGCCCAAGCCAATGCTTCCCAATTTACCCTCCAGCAGGGATTTAGGGCAGTAGCCATCCCCTTGTTGCTCTCTAGCAACTGATATTCAGAAGCATACTGCCTCTGTACATGGAGCTCCCATATAGCCATCATGACTAATAGATAGACCATTAACTTTTCTAATCTCTTTTAAAGCCATCTACGTTAGTGACTATCACATCTGTTTGTAGAGTATTCCATACATTCACTATGCACTGCATGAAGAAGTACTTTATTCTGTCTGGCCTGAATGTGAAGCCCATTCATTTCCAAAGCATGCTCTGGCATAGTCTGAAGCCCATCATACAGCAACCTTGCTGAAGCAAAGCAGTTTTCTGGTCAATGCCTGGATGGGAGACCACTTGGGGACCCATGTATGATGCCCTGAGTTTCAGGATAGAAGAAAAGTGAAATAGCCATGTAACAGGTAATAAGGTCACTTGAGGTATAGCTACTGCATTTGGTTCTTCCCTCTCTGTCCTTAGACTGTAAAATAAGACCTGCAATCCTGGAGGGATGAGAGTAAGGAATACACAGCCAGGCAATGGTCCACCCAATTTTCAGCAGTTGGTGGAGTGAGATGGAGTGGAAGATGAAGAGAATAGGTACAATGTCCTAATATGACTTGAGTTTGGGGTAGGAATGTGTGTCAACACTGAGCCATAGGCAGCTGTCAAAAGTGAGTCAGAACTTAAGAACTCACAGAAGCACACCCAAGCCAGGAAGACCTTGTTCTTCTCCCAAGGTCCCTGCCCAAATAGGAAGGCTTTTCTAGCCCTTCCTGTCTAGGCCAATGGCCAGCCTGGTGGGACAGGGCCAGTCCAGAGCCTGTGAATGCTTCAATGCTAGGAAGATTGAAGACTGAGAGCCAGCATGGTGTAGCGGTGAGAGTGTTGGACTGGGAGCTGGGAGATCCAGGTTCTAGTTCCCACTCAGCCATGGAAGCTCACTGGGTGACTTTGGGCCAGTCACAGACTCTCAGCCCAACCTACCTCACAGGGTTTATTTATTTTTTATTTTATTTATTTCATTTCTATACCGCCCAATAGCTGAAGCTCTCTGGGCGGTTCACAAAAACTAAAACCAAACAACACACAATAAAACCATTTAAAATATATAGAACATTAAAACCACAATATAACAATACAACCACAATAAAACCTAGCAGCAGTACAGGAGTTTAAAATACAGATTTAAAACAGCAAAGATAAAAATTTAGAAAGCTAAAATGCCTGGGAAAATAAAAAGGTCTTCACCTGGCGCCGAAAGGAGTACAATGTAGGCGCCAGGCGAACCTCACTAGGGAGCTCATTCCAGAGCCGGGGTGCCACAGCAGAAAAAGCCCTCCTCCTAGTAGCCACCCGCCTCACTTCCTTTGGCAGGGGCTCACGGAGAAGGGCTGCTGATGATGATCTTAAGGTCCGGGCAGGCACATATGGGAGGAGGTGATCCTTCAGGTAACCTGGCCCCAAGCCGTTAAGGGCTTTGAATGTTAACACCAGCACTTTGAATCGGGCCCGGAAATGGACTGGCAGCCAGTGCAGCTGGAAAAGTACTGGCGTAATATGAGCTTGCAGGCCAGTCCCTGTTAACAATCTTGCTGCCCTATTTTGGACCAGCTGAAGTTTCCGGACTGTTTTCAAAGGCAGCCCTACGTATAACGCATTGCAGTAATCCAGACGAGAAGTTATCAGAGCATGGATAACTGTAGCTAGGCTATCTCTGTCCAGATAAGGGCGTAGTTGGTATACCAGCCTAAGCTGATAAAAAGTGCTCCGTGCCACTGAGTTCACCTGTGCCTCAAGTGACAGTTCTGGATCCAAGAGCACCCCCAAACTATGAACCTGATCCTTTAGGGGGAGTGCAACCCCCTCCAGAACAGATTGAATATCACCTAGCCGGGCAGACGAACCACCCACTAACAGTACCTCCGTCTTGTCTGGATTGAGTTTCAGTTTATTAGCCCTCATCCAGTCCATTACCGTGCCCAGGCACTGGTTCAGAACAGCCACTGCCTCACCTGGTTTTGATGAGAAAGAGAGGTAGAGCTGGGTGTCATCCGCATATTGATGGCACCTCAGCCCACACCTCCGGATAACCTCCCCCAGCGGTTTCATGTAGATGTTAAACAGCATGGGGGATAAAATAGAGCCCTGTGGAACCCCATGGCACAATTGCCATGGCACAGAGCAATAATCCCCCAGCACCACCTTCTGGAATCGGCCATCCAAGTAGGAGCGGAACCACTGTAGTGCAGTGCCTCCAACTCCCAACCCAGACAACCTATCCAGAAGGATACCATGGTTGATGGTATCGAAAGCCGCTGAGAGGTCCAGGAGAATCAACAGGGTCGCACTCCCCCTGTCCCTCTCCCGGCAGAGGTCATCCCACAGGGCGACCAAGGCAGTTTCCGTTCCAAAACCAGGCCTGAAGCCCGATTGAAATGGATCTAGATAATCCGTTTCATTCAAGAGTGCCTGGAGCTGTCCAACAACCACCCGCTCAAGCACCTTGCCCAGGAAGGGGATGTTGGCCACTGGCCTATAATTGTTAACATCCTCTGGGTCCAGGTTAGGCTTTTTCAGGAGTGGTCTAATTACTGCCTCTTTTAAAGCAGCAGGCACCACTCCCTCTCTCAAGGAGGAATTTACAACCTCCTGGACCCAGCCGGACAACCCCTCCTTGTTTGATTTAATAAGCCATGAAGGGCAAGGGTCAAGCACACAAGTGGTCGATCGGACTTGGCCAAGCACCTTGTCCGCATCCTCAGGCCTCAGTAACTGAAACTCATCCAATAAAACTGGACCAGACGGTGCTCTGAACGCCTCTACCAATGGAACTGCATTAATGGTGGTGTCCAATTCATGACGAATCTGAGCGACTTTATCCTCAAAGTGCCGCGCAAACTGGTCACAGCGTGCTACCGAGGGTTCCACCGTCTCTCTCCCTGGCCCAGAATGTAACAGGCCACGAACCACTCGGAAAAGCTCCGCCGGACGACACTGAGAAGATGCAATGCTGGTGGAAAAGAACTGCCTCTTTGCCACCCTCACCGCCACAGAGTAGGCTTGATAATGGGCTCTTACCTGTGTTCGGTCAGACTCAGCATGAGTTTTCCTCCACCTGCGTTCTAGCTGTCTCCCCTCTTGCTTCATTGCCCTCAGCTCAGGTGTATACCAAGGAGCTGGCTGGGCTCTGCTCAAAGGGAGAGGGCGCTTGGGCGCGATCGTGTCAACCGCTCGAGTCATCTCTGCATTCCACAGAGCGACCTGGGCTTCGACAGGAGCACCAGCCATACCAGCAGGAAAATCCCCCAGAGCCCTCTGGAATCCATCGGAATCCATTAATCTCCAGGGGCGGACCATTTTAATAGGTCCCCCACCCTTGCAGAGGGGAAAGGCCGCCAGAAGTCTAAACCTCAGCAGGAAGTGATCTGACCATGACAAAGGGACAGATGTTAATTCCTCCACTTTCAGATCACCATCCTCCTGCCCAGTCGAGAAAACCAGATCAAGCGTGTGTCCTTTTATATGCGTTGGGCCGATGACATGTTGGGACAGCCCCATGGTTGTCATGGCGGCCATGAAGTCCTGAGCCGCCCCGGATACAGCGGCCCCGGCATGGAAGTTGAGATCCCCCAGGACCATCATCCTGGGGGCCCTCAACACCAAGTCCGAGACCACCTCCGTCAGCTCAGGCAGGGAGTCCGATGGGCAGCGGGGTGGGCGGTACACCAACAGAATCCCTAATCTGTCCCGGGTACCCAACACAAGGTACAAACACTCAAGATCTGCACTTGAATGAGCAGGAAGCCTGGAGAGGGAGATTGAATTCCTATAGACCACGGCAACCCCCCCTCACCGACCCTCAAGTCGGTGTTGGTGCTGCACCGAGTACCCAGGAGGGCACAGCTGGGAGAGAGTGACCCCTCCCAGTTCCCCCACCCAGGTCTCAGTAATACATGCCAGGTCAGCCCCCTCATCCACAATCACATCATGGATGAGGGAGGTCTTATTTTGGGCCGACCTGGCATTCAGCAGCAGCACCACCAGACCCGAGGGCAGACTGGTAAGGCTGCCAGGAACCATCAGGTTGGGGGAAGAACCAGAAGAGGGGACAGCTGTAAGGTGTCTAGCCCCTCTTCTCCTCAGCTGGCCTGTTAATCCCCCAATGCCATACCTCCCCTGCCCGTGACAGGGGGCTTGTTGTTGTGAGGATAAAATAGAGAGGAGGATGAGGAGGATGTAAGCCACCTTGGGTTCCTTGCAAGAGGAAAAAAGGCAGGATATAAATGCAATAAACAAATAAACAACCAAGATGTTCCAAGCTGCAGCAGTGATAGCTTGCCACACAGATCCATCACAGAAAATTCCTGGTTCGAGGCCCCACAGTCCCTGTCAGGAGGATGAACTAACCCCAGAGCAATGCTATGAGTGAGGGCCAAACTAAACGTTCTTTTCATCACACATAGCTGAGTGATTTGGATCAGGACCATGGTGCTTCAGGAGAGGAGGGTTTAAGCTTCCTTCCTCTCCACTGTTTTTGTCCCAAAATTCCACCCCCACACACAGGGGAAGGGGGGTTAAAAAAGAAAAAAAGTCTCAATGGATTCCAGTGAAGGGGTGTTGAACCTCTTTCAGCCTGAGGGCCACATTCAGTTTTGGAGAAGCACTTGGGGGCCAGATTCCAGTGACGGGCGGGACCAAAGGCAAAAGGGGGTGGGACAAACATATTAAAAATGCCAGCATAATTTAGCTTTAAGCTCTTACTGTCGGTAACTAAGCCATAGGAGAGGCATTTCAACCTCTTAGAATGGGGAAGAAATCATGCAAAAACTGGGAAACCCCCAAATGAAAGGCAGTCAGGTAGGGAAAAGTGGGAACCACCTGGTAATGTGGGGAAAGGGGAACATTGGGGAACACTGGAGGTCCAGATTTGGCCCCCAGGCCTGTAGTTCAACATCCCTGTTGAACATCCATAGGGTGGCTGCATTTTAATGGATAATTGTTTTAGCTCTTTTAAATTTTGTATATTTTGATTTTGTTGCAAGTCACCTCGTCACCTTGAGTATTTTTTCTTAGAAAAGTACTCAGAAATCTAATATTAATGTTATTATTATTAATAATATAGAACAATGCAAAATTTGAGGGTCTCTGTAATAGAATTTGGAGATGAACTACACAGTCTATCTGAGCAGATCTATTGGGATTCCCAGAATATGTGAAATGACCAGCCAGTGACCCATGCCTCCAAACAGAAGCACAGTGTTGTGTCAAATAATCAACCCCACCCATATCAGATATCTGCCTTTCCCCACAGCAGCTGTGTAGCTGCACCAGACCAGCAAAACGCACAGTATTACTGGATCCTTTGTTGGCAATGCAAAAGGCCCCCAATCTGGACTGGGATTGCAGAGGGGGCAAAGGGTTAAAGCCCCCCTATCCTCGTGCTAGGATCCCAATCTGGATAGATTCCCCTATGCTTAGTTTTGAGCAAGTAATAAAAAAGATATAGCTGCTGGCTACGTGTGTTTAAAGTAATGCTTAGTTGGACCCTGACAGCTGCAGAGTCTGAGGCTAATGAAGAGGGCAGGGAAAGGAAGCTGGGCTGTAGAAAGCTATCCTTTCTGCACCAGGTGAAGAGGGTTCCATTAAAGGTAAAGGTAAAGGTAGAGTCGTGTCTGACTCTAGGGTGCGGTGCTCATCCCTGTTTCTAAGCCAAAGAGCCAGCGCTGTCCGAAGACGCTTCCGTGGTCATGTGGCCAGCATGACTGAACACCGAGGTGCACGGAATGCTGTTGCCTTTCCCGCCGAGGCGGTACCTATTTATCTACTTGCAATTTCTTGCTTTCGAACTGCTAGGTTGGCAGAAGCTGGGACTGAAGACGGGAGCTCACTCCGTCACGCAGCACTTGGGTCGTCTATCCAGTTACATTTTGTTATCTTTTAGTTTGTTTTGTAATTGTATTTTGTATTGTTTTTAATCTCATTTGATACACTGCCCTGATATCTTTTTAAGAAGCATGGTCTAAAAATCTCACAATCAATAAAATAAAATTTGCCCATAAAATGCCTTTCTTCTTTCAGACCAGTGCTAAGGTAGGAGAGCAAGGGGGTTTTGATGAAGAGCAGCAGGGAAACAGCAGGGATCCAAGAAAGATTAAAAAAAACAGACTCCTTATCCAGCTATGGTTCAGCTTCCTGGGAATCTGTCTGGGTGACTCTCCACCCCAACTGATAGCCAGAAAGCCCGGGGGGTGGGGGGGGTGGGACCCCTGATTAGAGGGCCTGAAGGGGTGGCAGTCCAACCTTCCAGCACCCTCCATCCAAGGGTAGCTGCTGAAGGGAACCCTTTACCTGATATGTGTGTGTTGTTAATCCTGATGCCCTGGGTGAGTGACAGTGAACTTTGTGCTAGGATCCTTCCCCAACCTGGTGCCCTCCGGATATTTTGGACCACAACTCTCATAGACAATTGCCTATGCTTGCTAGGATAGATGGGAGTTGAAGTCCAAAACGTCTGGAGGGCACCTGGGTCAGGAAGGTTGCTTTATATTATCAGAGCCCTTCTCTATTTTTGCCAAAGGACCTACACTGTGCATGCTCTTAAAGGTCAACACTGCCCTGGACACGGGAACTTTATAGTAAGGGAACTCGCTGTGACTTGCCCTGTTGTGACAGAGGACTTTGAGACCCTGGCACATGCTGGAAAGTGTTTCGCTGTGGCCCAGGAGATCTTCACAGTGTTAAGGAACCCTTGCCATGGTTTGCTGATGATGCCCTAGAACCCTGCTAGTGCATTAGAGAAAGACTGCTAGTTTTTGGTGTTGAGGCAACATAGTATCAGAGGGTTAAGGGAATTTGTCAACCTGGTCAAAGACTGAGAGATAACAGGTTGCTGTCAATGCAAGACAACATTCCATCAGTGAGCGTGCTTTGCAGAGCTCAGTTTTGAGCCATATGTTACCAGGATGTAGCCCTGGCGCTTGTTTTAACTTAGACTGCAACTGTAGGACAAGTGAAGCAATAATAAAGTGTGCCTTCCAGCATGTGCTGAGTGTCTTTCACCACTGAATAAACAAATAACAGCTTCCACATATTTGGCAATGGAGAAAAGGCTCCTAGGTCACCCGGTCACCCAAAGCGAGACTTGCAAGAGCCAGTATGGTGAAGAGGGTAGACATTTGGACTTGGGGAAGGGAGATGTGTTCAGCTATAAAACTCACTAGGTGACCATGGGCCACTGCTACCACTCAACTTATTTTACAGGATTGATGTGACAGAAAAATGGATATATGCCACCCTGTGCTTCCTGGAGGAAGTCAGGATAGATAAATAAAGACTTGGTTTAAGCCTTAGAACCTTTCAATGTGGACTTTAAGGACAGAAGCACATGGTGCAGAATTAAACTTCAGGGAGTATGGGCTGCCTGGGATCATTAATAAATGATAGTCCGCTAATGCACACAAACTTTGTATTACAATGCCACCCCAGATACACTATAATGGATCCATGGGACTATCAGATGTTGCCCACTCAACCATTCTGATTTTTGGAAGGGTCCAATTTAGCAATAGTTACATACTTCATTACTGTAGCACCACTATGGAAAGCTGACTGTGTGGATTGGCACTAGGTCACTCCCTTTAAAATCAAAATGCTAAGCAATCTCTTGCTCTGGATAGACATCTCTCTCTCAGGACCATTCTAGTGATGCTTTGGTCACTAGAATAAAGGTCACAGGCTACTTTGGGGAAGTGGCTGGAATGGATTATACAGTTAAAGAATTAGCCTGCTTAGAGTGAGACCTGAGAAGAGAAATTGCAACAGTCTTGCGCTGCAGTTTAATAGCATCTAAGAAACACCTCTCAGTTCAGTGAGTTTGGTAACACAGCAGTCTTGATTACATTGTGTTCAAAGTGCTCCCTGATCAAAATCCCTGTAATTCACTCAGAGGGTTTGATTGCTCATTGACATTGCAAGGCAGTGTTATAAAGAACAATGGCCTACTTTCAAAAGGCAGCATTTCTGTATTGTACCTTTTTAAACAAAAAGAAGGGGGGCACTAGAAAACTGCTGGTTTCCCTCTTTTAATAGGGTGCCCAACAGACAGGATTTAGTGGCCTTTTTTGTCTTTAAACCAGGTGTTGTGATGTCTATGCTGAATACAGGATATGACGCTGTGCAGGCAAGGTTTGCATGTTATTAATCACTGAATGTTACAGCAGGGGACCTCTCTGCTCCTGCATAAATCCCACTCTTTGCTGCAATCATTTTTCTTTATTGGTGGCTCTGATCACAGGATACTGAGGAAGCTGAGACACTTGGTTAAGATTATGTATAGAACATGACATTTACCCTACTTTCAGGTAACGTTAGAGGTTCTAGTATCATGCAGGTGTTTTGTTGACTTGTTCTGATATAATAATAATCATCAGACCCCTCACCCCCCCTTTCTACAAACGTGGTTCACAGTGTGTACAACTGAGATTTCTTCACTAAATGATTGTCATCCTCCCCCCCCACACACACAATACTAGTTGCTCTCTGCTCATAATTGTGTGTGTGTGTGCATGCGTGCATGCATGTGAGAAAGAGAGAGAATGGTGAGGGGAAAATATGTGAGTGGTTGAACCATGCTTACTTTCTCCTACTGCTTTAAAGGTCAGTTTTCCATATGGCCTTTCCTGTAATTGCCTTCATACAAGGCTTGGCTGACAAAAACCAATGATGAATGCCAGGGAATGGAGTGCTATAGTATTCCAGCATGCTCTCATCAATGTTATTTGAAGTATCTAAGTGTTAGTTAGGATATGGCTAGGCTGATACCTGGATCTGACTTCACAAACACACTGCAACATCAAGCGATCACTTGCCTCTGTGAAACAATCATCACAGATCAAACACTGCAGACAGAAGTTTAATAGGACCATCTTTTTCAGCATGTACTCTGCCTGTGCATGGAGGTAATTGTCAGATGCTTGTCTCTATGCACCCCCACCTTCTGAAGTAAGGTGGCTGATGATGGGTGAAAGGGCCTGTCCAGCTGTAGAGTCCCAGCTTTGAAATGCTTTACCCAGGGAGTCTTGTTTGGCAATCACTCTGATGGCATTTGGGCCTCAGGCAAACACTTAAAAAAATTCCCAAGCCTTCATCTGACTCTGACTTTATCTTACTTCTTGATGCATATTTTATTCTTCCACTTTTTAAATGTTGTAATTGAGGTTGTTTTTTATTGCTTTAGTTGCTTTTAATTGACTTTAAGCTGCCTTGCGAATTGTTTTTCAGGTGGGCAGAGTAGAAATTTATTGAAGAAATATCACTTAACATTACTTCAGAATGTTACTTTTCAGTTGTGACAGTTCGTCTGCAAACTGTCAAGTGATATATGCCACAGTGATGACTTATCACATGTGATGTCAGCTGTCAGCAAAGCCATTCCTAATGCTAGTTATTTATGTATTATTTATTTATTAGTAATACTTATATACAGCTTAATATAATAAAATCCCTAAGCAGTTATCCTCCTTTTTAATAAGGTGAAAAAAAGTTTACATTCACTTTATCGAAAAAGTTTTGTTATTTTTTTAGCCCTTATCAGAGATAATAGGGTAGGCTATCACAACATCTACCTGCCAGAAGTTACATTTGTCCTGCAATATTTCTTGATAAAGCTAGAGCCTGAGGCCTGTCCATCCTAAGCCTTTACTTTTGAGAAAAGTGAGTTACACAATGGCAGTAACTCACTTGTTGCCTTGGAAACCAGTGCAATTGCATAAGTTGTGCTAGCCTAAAATGACCTCTACTGCCCTTTTGCCAGGTAAACAGTGAATAGCTCCCAGCTTCAAGATAAATGGCAAACATAAAAATCAGGTCATTTGTCCCTGGGAAGCTTGGATAAAGACTCTGAGTTTGTTTGTCTCATAACAAAGTTGGGTGGTTCTCATTTTCAAGCCCTTCTCATTTTCAAGTTCCCTTCCTCTCTAGCAAAATTATAATGAAGCATTATTGCTGTTACGGTTGTCTAAAAACAATTCCCTTATATACTAATGGTTGTTTTATAGAATAGGGCCCCAAGGGCTCACATTTTTTAACTATATTGCCAGCATTTCAATTTCAAGTTCCAAGCCTAACACAGACCTTTAAGGTGACAGCCATCCAGTATGAAATCCAGATAGGAACATGCGAAACAGAATTAGTGGTCCAACTGATAACTCTTGGGCGCTCGCCCTGCATATGTTTGGAACATACAACACAGTGCCTAGAGCTGTTTTTCATGGGCTGCTAGCCTCCCTATTTGTGGCATTGCTAGGGCCGGGCAGGGGCTCTGGACATCGATATCTAGATCTTGATCAGGAAGGTATGTCATCCAGCTCAAGGTCTCCGAGGTCAGTTTCTGGAACTGGGAAACCAGAGCTTGGAGCGCTGCAACCAGAAAACACTGCTTTGTTGTCTAGGGAAGGGCAGAAAGCTGGACCTGGACAATCCAAAAGCTTCATACTGTCTGATAATCACATGAACTGATTGATGTTGCATTCTCTTATTCACTTTGGTGCCTAGAAAAGGCCCAAAGGGCGGTGCACACACAGTCTCCAACAGCTCATAGGTCACTGAGTGCAGTTTACAGTGATTTCATACGTTCTACACAGGTGTTAGCTTGCCTCATGTGAAGGACTAAAGTGGGGACAAGCATGTCCATCCCACCTCTCCAACATCAGATGTGGTAAAATAGCCAGACGGAATTAAGCGTGGAGATCATGCTACACAGATCTGCTTCAGACTATAGGGCAATGCAGACATTTGCCTGGCTACCTCAGAGACACGTGAAGGTCTGCGCAGGAGCCTGTAAGCATTTTTGGCTGACCAGACTTACCCAGCTCCCATGATCAATGAAGCAGGATTCATGATCGTGGGAACCATGTAAATGTGCTCAGCTGACCACGCTTACAAAACCCTAGGCAGACCTTTGCGCTCAATATGCAAGGATCTCTGAAGTAGCTGGGGGCCTGGGGATGTTTGGGGCCGGGGCATGCTCATGCACATCGTGTGCCCAGTTTGACTGTAACCATGTTACATAGCCCCATAGTCAGAATGTGGTCTGTGTAGCATAATGTCCAAACTTAATTCAGTGGAGGCTGGTGGCTCCAATGTCAGTGGGGCTGTAAATTCGCTCTGGGATTCAGTCAGAACCAGTCAGAACTCTGAAGGTGCTATCCAAGGTGCTGAACCCTATCCTCCAAATGTGTTCTACACCTTGGATAGCTCCTTTAGATTTCTGACTGATTCTGACTGAAATCCAGAGCAGATTTACAGCCCCATTGACATTGGAGCCACCAGCCCCAACTGACATAATTCCTTCTGGCTATTTTACCACATCCTTCTATGCCAGAGAAGTGACAACACACAAATAGGTTTAAGTTCCAATTAGTCTGCTCCACCAGTAGGTGGAGCAGCGACCAATCTAGTCAGTTAGTTTGAACTTGTTCGTTTCTCTCTATGATCCAAGCACCTCCCTCTCCAGCCCTGTTCCTTTTTTTTTTTCTGCTGAAGGCATGACAGATAATGCTGTATGCAGTCTGTTGCTGCAGTAAAGGCATTTTCTAAAATACACTTCTGCTGTGTGTGAGGCTGACTGATCTTCTCACCTCTGTAGCACTCCGCTAACATTCCAAGCTAACACTTTTTGTCCATGGCTGCTAATTTGTAAAAATCTCCCTATTTATTTTGTATGTAGCTTCCGCTGGAGGGTGTAACACTCTTCACCGCCTATGAACACACTTGGCAATAGTATAGCTTTGCCCCAGGATCAACAGAATGCCACTGGACTTGTAACCAAAAACAATGTGTGGTCTATCATTGATTTTGCTTCAAGAATGAAGATACGTCCCTAAACAGAGGTTTACCTCAGGATCTCTTAGGAAAGGCAAGCTCTTATGGAGGTAACATGGTGCCCAGAATTGGAATGCTGGCAGCCACCAAGAGCAGCAGATGTATGAAAAAGGTGATGGCCCTGGGGTTATGTGCAGTGGCTGGACATCACCCCCCAAATGTAATGGACTAACTGGCTAAAAAGGACTAGAATGGGCTGTCAAATCCAGCCTGGATCCCTGTGGGGTAGACATATGCAGTGTAGTGACTGTCAAGAGGTCCTCAGTGCTGTGATACAAATATATTTTGATGTCAGTGAGTCACCAGAGAGTACGTACTTCTTGTTGGAATAAAGTCCCATCTCTTCAGCCATTTACAACAGTGGCATCAAGTATTAGACACGAACAGGTATTCTTGCTTTTTTTACATTTCATGGCAGAAAATCTCCCTTCCAGCACTGCAGAACTGTGAGGTCTATTGGAAAAGTATTTCCAACCAAGAACACTACAATTGGAGAGATGGGTGGCTTAGTTAAAACATGGCTCTGACTGTCAGTCCCTGTGAATTTGCCAGAGTCTAAATTTAGAGGCACCCATTAAGGAACAATGCTCTCCTTTCCTCTTCATTCATCAAACCTATGTGTAGTGCTACAGCTAGTTACAGCAGAAAACTGTTCTCTTTTCATCACTGTGTAGATTCGATGCTCTGAAATGACATGAAAGTTTCTGACTGCTGGGTGGTGAATTATAGATTCAGGTCGGAGGTGGGAAAGATTGGGTTTAGCAACTACAGATGATCTGCTGTTTCTCATGAACCTGGGGTGGTTCCAATTAATCCAATGCAATATTTTGCTTCCCTTCCTGTAGTCCCTGCCTGAAGGTAAGGTGACCTGTCCTGTATCTTTAATAGCTATGTATATGAGGAAATTTTGGCTTATGCAGCTTCTCATAGAAGGGCAAAAATGCCACACCTGCTGAAAGATTGGTCGGTTCTTGGAGAATCGCCTCTCCACCCCTGCTGCCTCATAGGCGGTATGGATTGTCCCCGGGCTCCGGGCTCATAAGAGCAGTGTGGAGCAGGGCAAAAGGGGGCATTCTTGAGACCAGGGAGGGGCAGGGAGTACGGAAGTGCTGGTACGACGCTTCCTATGCATTGTCCAGCCTCCCCACCCTGCACTCCGACGTCCCACAGCTAGACAGCTGAAATCGGCCATCTAGCTGCAAATGCAGGGCAGCTGGACTGCAGAGGAGAGGATCCCCTCTGCACTCCTCCCGCCATGTGTTGGATAGGCAGTTGCCTCTGAGTTCGGAGGCAACCTCCTATCCTGATAGGACTGCTCCCTCCAAGTACAGGAGCCTTGACTTGGTTTGCATCATCTTACCCAGGGAGCTTGTCTATGGGGTGAGAGCAACCATGCATCTTGCAGATCTACACGCCCTCATTAAATTTTGCAGGGTCTTGAAACCTGTGATATTAGGGTTTCCTGTGATAACTTATTCCTGTGCTGATTAACACTAGCTTACCCTGCGTCAGACAATTCCACATATAGGTGGAAACTAGATAACCGGCTGTTTGGCATTCATATAAAGCAAGGGTGTTGAACCTCTTTCAGCCCAAGGGCCAAATTCAGTTTCAAAGAAGCTCTTGGGGCCACAT
The DNA here is from genome assembly GCF_057233095.1 of Heloderma suspectum. Taxonomy (NCBI): domain Eukaryota; kingdom Metazoa; phylum Chordata; class Lepidosauria; order Squamata; family Helodermatidae; genus Heloderma; species Heloderma suspectum. Next base: position 153,614,002 of record NC_139458.1, on the reverse strand, counting down.
GCCAATCATGGGTGGGGGCCAAAATACCAAAAAATACCAGCATATTTTAGCTTAAAGTTCTTACTGCCAGTCACCAAGCCTTAGGAGAGATATTTCAATCTTTTAGAAGGGTAGGGGAACCTGCACAAAAGCCAGGAAACACCAAATGATCAGTAATCAGAGGAAGGGCTCCTAGCCATCTGGGGAATCCTGATGAGTTGGATTTGGACCCCCAGTAGGCCAGATATGGCCCACAAGTCTGAGGTTCTGCACCCCTGGTATAAAGGACTTCTTGTTTATGAAGAGACTCTATTTACTTGAAAATAATTGATTTTCTAAACACACATAAACGTGACTTCAATTCAGCCTAATTTAATCTGATGTCCTTCTGACAAATGCGCCTGTTTTCTGCATTTGTTTGTTTGTTTCTTCTACTGATGATGTACACATTTACTGTGGTACTCAAATGCATAGTCCTGTTGCATGAACATTGAGAGGGATCACATGAATGCTGCCATCCTGACAAAAGTAAAGGGCATGTTCACACAGAAGCGGCTCATAATGCTGGCTCGATGCTTTACTGCTAGCCTATGATTGCCATCTTATTATTGACAGAGGCTCTGTCTGTAATAGGCAAAAAACCAGCTTTCCCATTCATGGCACCTCCATGCTGAGAAAAGATTCACCTGATGATTTCTGCTTGTTGTTTCAGCTTGTGCAGTGTGAGCCTAAGTGCATTTTTTCAGAAGTTAGCATGCATTGAGTTAAATGGGACTTACTTCCTAGTAAGTGTGGTTGGCACAGCTATCTTAGTCTGAAGTAGGGATGGGGGAGAAATCCGCCACGGACCCCAATGAGGCTGGATTCTTGGATTCTTGGAATCCAGCCCCATTGGGGCCGGTGGCGGAACAGAGCACTCACCTCCACCTCCGCGTGGAATCCTTCCGGGTTGGATCCGTCGCTGCCTTAATCCTGCGGAGCCAGCTCTGCTTCGCTGGCGAATGTCGATACGGCCGGCAGCCATTGTCGTGCCATATTGCTGTAAGTCAGGCTCCAGACGCAAATAGCGTAGTGGGCGTTCCAAAGTGGAAAAAAGGTGGTGTATAAATGTAATGAATAATAATAATCTTAAATCCCATAGAAATGTGCCACCCTTAACACTGCCTAGAAGTACTACCTTGAAAAGGAGACACAATGCCTTAGGTAGGCTGTTCTCCTATTCTGATTCCTTTATTTCTTCATGAGCAAGAGGAGTCATTCTCTCCAACACTTATCATGTAGACTAGCAGGAATCAATACCATCTCATGGAGGTTCAGCACATCAAAGCCTCAACAAACACCCATGTAGAGCTGCCTAATTTTCCTTGATAATTTGTAGACAACAGCTTCAAAATCCCATCTCCACCATCTGCCTGATGCTCCAGTATTCCAAGTCCTGTAACGAGGCCACTGTTTTGAGACTCAGAAGCCATCTCACAATCCCTTCTGTTTCCTAGTTTGACTGGTGGTGCTGGCCCGGCTGTCAGAGTTCCCCATTCTTGTATATCAGCAGGAAATTTGTACAGGCTACAGAGATATCCATTATTTCCTGCAATTTGGGGCAATGATGACTTTTGATTAGGACTAAAGTTTGGATTCCAACCAATATCCAGGGCTATTTAACTTATACTATCAATATTCACTGCAGAAAATCTGCTGAAGCATATGGAACCAAGAATTTGAGTTGAAAACGCTAGCCCTTAAATAATATATGGGAATCCTGAATTGACATGTTCAGCTTCTGACTGTGAAATTAAACATTTCAACTCCATTGTGTATAAAATCTTGAAAATGTTATCTTCTAAGAAAATCCACTCTCCCTAGAATTAGGCTGCTTATTTTGGAACCCTGGGTTGCAGATTTTCCTGGGGATTACAGGTGAGGAATCTGTCACAACTTTATGACAACATGCTGCTCTCTTGCTTGTAGTGCAGCTTGTTCTGCAGAATACAAGCACGGTATGCAAGTAAAGCTTTCAAATATATCATGTTTATATGTCCACTACATATGGTGTCCAATAGGCCCACTGTGCTTCTATTACAGTATAAAAGGTATACAGTATACACCAGTAACATCCTTATCCTAGCTGTCTTGTTTTCCTGCATGGGAAGGCAGCATGAGGAAACATCAACTCCACCTAGTGGTTTAAAAAGTAAACCCAGCATTTATTTCTCTCTTGCATAAATTTTGCTAGAGCGAAGATTCTTGCACATGAACATGTTTGCAATGCATTGTGTTTCTTGTCTGAGCTGCTGGGAACATGGATACAGTGTCCTGATACAATGAATTTAACAAATTACAGAATATATAATGAGGAAACCATGAATTAAGGGAAAAGAAGAAGAAAGAGCTGAAAAATTAACAAAAGAATTGAATGGTTGGCTCTAGTCAAAATCTGTTCCCAAGCCAAGTTAAGAACTTACCTTTACAGTAGTATGCAAAAGCTGCTCTATGCTGTATGCTGCGAGAGTGTGCTCCTGGCATGCATTCAACCACCTCAGCATGTGATGCTCATGCCCAGAAGTTAACAACACAGATGGCCTCCAAACCATTGGTGCCATGCGGTGAGAGGGCTGTGAGATTGGCCCTTTTCTGGGGGTGAAAATACATTTGCGTAAGCTCATTAAAGAGGGGGCATGGCTGAGTTCCCTAGGGAGGGAGTTCCACAGAGTGGGGGCCACCACAGAGAAGGCCCTCTCCCTCATCCTCACCAGCCTAGCTGTCCTGGCTGATGGGACAGAGAGAAGGCCATCTTCTTAAGCGGCCTGTCTGGTGTTGCTGGAGGTGCTCCTTGAGATAGGCTGGGCCGGAACTGTATAGGGTTTTAAAAGTCAAAACCAACACCTTGAATTTGGCCCAGAAAACAACTGGTAACCAGTGCAACTCCTTCAGCACAGGAGTGATGTGATCACACTGGCGGCTGCCTTTAATCAGGCAAGCCACCGTGTTCTGCACCAGCTGCAGTTTCTGAACCATCTTCAAGGGTAACCTCCACATAGAGTGCATTACAGTAGTATAGATGAGAGGAGACCAGGGCATGTACTATCGATGGGAGCAGATGGTCGGGAAGGTAGGGGCACAGCCACCATATCAGATGGAGTTGGTACAACGCTGTCCAGCTCACAGCTGACATCTGAGCCTCCATGGACAGCTGGGAGTCTAAAATGACCCCCTGGCTGTGGACCTGGTCTTTCATTCATTCCATTCAACAGCAGGTCAACATCCCACAACCTCCTTTTGTCTACCACCAAAAGTACCTTGTCAGGATTCAGCTTCAGCTTATTCCTCCTCATCCAGCCACTCACCGTCTCCAGACATTTGGACAGGGATTCCACGGCCAACCCTGGTGAAGATCTGAATGAGAGGTAGAGCTGCGTGTCATCTGCATATTGATGGCACCGCACCCCAAACCTCCTGATGATAGCCCCCAGTGGCTTCACATAGATGTTAAATAGCATTGGGGAGAGGATGGGACCCTGTGGCACCCCACACGTGAGTGGCCATGAGTCCGACACCTCTTCTCCCAGTGCTACCCTCTGCTACCTGCTGAAGAGGGACAGATATTACACATCTCTCCCTTGTTCCCCTTACCTGGCATGGCGTGCCCCTAGTGCTCTGCCAGCACCTGCCGCCCAGCCTCTGTATAGTCTGGCCCCCAACACTCCCCCCACTGCCTCTGTCAGGTGGACACATGCCCCCGTGCTTCCGCCTATCAGGCAGGCTACCCACACCTAAAAACACCCCCCCCCAAAAAAAAACCACTCCACACCAACAGTTAAACAAAAATCAAAACAAAACATCCCCTTTGCCATTACTGGCTCTCCCAGGCCACCTCAGCCAGCCAGCTTGTATGGTCCCTCCAGGAGGAACAGGTGGTGTTCCAGGAGGAACAGGTGGCGACAGTCAGCAGCAGCTGGCTCAGTACCTGCGGGCCTGGTTCTGCAGGGAGTGGTGGTCTGCCAGGCAGAAGCCCACAGGAAGACCGGTGGTGGTGGTGGCAGCTGCATCAGCAGCAAGCAGCAGGCACTCCCTCTTCTTGGATGGTGGCTCTCCGGGTTGTAACATCTAATGTTAAGCGTTAATAATAATATTTATTATTATTATAGGAAAGTAATATAATACACAGTGGTGTTAACAAATGTCCTCCCTGAACACATAAGCAAGGGTATGCATGGACAGAAATATATGTGTCTAAGGGAGCTTTGATGTTTGTTGTTTTGTGTCTATACAATTTTGTCCCATGGTGCACATGCACACGCGCACACACACACACACACACGTTTATACCAAAACAGGACAGTTTTATTGAACAGGAATTAAAATGTCAATCATGGGGAATTAGATTGTTGCAGTAATCACAGTAAGGCACTTCTACGAATTCGAGTATAGATTCAATCTGTTCATATAAGACAGGAATGCAGAACCTCTTTGAGCCTGAGGGCCTAATTCCAGTGTGGAGAAGCTTTTGGGGGCGACATTCCAGGAGTGGGTGGGTCAAAGGCAAAAGGGGCAGGGCAAAAATACCAGCATACTGTAGCATAAGGCTCTTCCTGCCAAGAACTAAGCCCTAGGAGAGGCATTTCAGCCTTTTAGAATGGGGGAAAACTGCACAGAAGCTGGGAAACCACCAAATGATCAGGGGTCCAGAATTAGCCCCTGGGCCTGAGGTCTTGGACTCCAGATAGAAGATGAACAGTTCCTGGGCATGTTAAACAAGTAAAACATAGAGTGAAATAGGTAAGATACCCGTCCATACACAGGATTGTGTATCGATGGTGTCTGAACTGAAGGCTGATATGCCTGGAAACCCTGGCTGCAGACATGCGTGTTGTGAAAGGCTGTGATTTTGAGGAAGTTGTGAAAGACAGACAGACAGACTACAGACAGACAGAAAGGTAGGTCTGAAAAGGAGAGACTGCAAGATAAGGGAGGGGGAAAAGCGTGTCTGTCTCTGACTGCGAGCAGTGTGCCAAGGCTAATTCTTGTGCATACTTACCATGGTTAGAAGGAGGGCAAGATGGATTTGGTATCTACAATGAACGCACTCTTACCAATTTCCAGGGCCTTGTGCACAGCTCTCTTTCTCCAGCTTCCTCTTCCAGATATTTGTTGTGCAGCAGGAGCTGTTGCCTGTCAACCAAGCTTTCTGTAAGAACTAGCTGACTATGATGGGCATAAAGAGGAAGTTCAGATAAATGGAAAAGAGGGAGCCTGGCTGCGAAACTGACCAGGGCAGGGCTGTGGAAAAGTGGCTGGTTTTCCAATAAAAAACGAGTTTAAAAGGCGAACTGGATTTCTAGACACACTCACACAAGCACACAGTAGAAAAGAGGGTACAGGGATGTCGGCTATGATTTATAGGAAAGTGATTTCCCAAAAATACAGTACAGCATACAGATACCTTTCTTGGGATCCCACTGGATCCCTCCTGAAGATGGCACTGGAGTGTGAGGAAACTCCTGAGATTGCAGCAAAAGAAAGCCTAGGGCAAGGCTGCAGGCAGGTCACACTTTCAGCTAGGGCACTCCTGGGTGGGCAGAAACAGGTGGACTCGGACAATGGGTAGCGCGGCCATGTGGAAGAACCCCAGCGTTCCGTGGCTCAAGGTGATTTCAGCAAGGGAGCAAAACCAACAGATGTGACTTGGTCAAAAGGGCTTGTCATGCAACCAGAAAGTGGGAGTATCAGTACGATGGGAGGCCACGGAACTACAGAGCTTGCCACGCACCAGGAGCAAGTGTGGTATCTTGCCCACATGGGGGAGGCCAGGAACCAAATGAGAGATTTAAGTAAAGTGGGAATGGTGGGGATACTGTAACCAAGTGGTGGGACTGGTGTGGGTAACCAGAACCAAATTGTGGGACCAGAATGGGTAAGCAGAACACTGAAGGCTCAGAGCCCAGGGTTTTTATATGTTTAAACAATAGGATCAAAGGAAACATTTCTGGGTCCAACTGAGACACAACAAACAAAATGAAGGAAAATGGCTTTAAGTGCTGTTAGACAGTGGATTCAACAGTGTGGATATCAGATGGACCCAAATCCAGTCACCCAGTACTTTGCAGTGTTTGCAGTGCTCCAAGGTGTGAACACTCTATTTGGCTACAATACTTAACAACAATTACAGGTAACACCTTGGAGGTATGCAGACACTCTGTTTGGGTGTATTCAGTTTTATTTCCTGATTACTATGCCTTAATCTAATTGTGAGGCATTTAATTCGGTGCTTATTTGATGAATTAGTTTTTTTAAATCTCTTCCTGACCAGAGACACAGGATCTCGTGGCAGGACTGCTTGCTAGGTAAATAGTCTCCATTTAGCCCACAATGCAAGCTTCATTTGGATCATGGTGATGTCAAGTGCCCAGTTGAACTTCTTAAAGTGACAGTGTCACATCATGGAAAATAAATGAGGTTAAATGGCTTCTCTGCTCTGTGCCAACAGTTAACAATTCTCAGAATTTAATCAAGAGTCATGCTATTTTAGGGTATTTTCCTATAAAAGTGAAACAAACTTTAATTTTAATGGCTTCAGAAAAAAGCCCTGCCAAATATAAGTGAACATTGTGCCCCAAAGTAGCCAGGAAGCCAATACATAAGAATCCTTAAGTCATATCAGTGCCCTTTAAATGGCAAAGCTCGCGGAAACTGTTAAAAATAACACATAGCAAATTGATTATAGCATAATGGACTCATTTTGTTTTATTATTTGCACTTGTTATCTAGGTCATAATGGGGTGCGGGTGGCCTGCTGAAAGTAGCATTAGGAAGCTACAGATAACAGCTTATGGACACAGCAAAAATGGAATTCGTTGATATATTCAATGGTTGTTTTATTGTGCAGAATTAACTGGGGGGAAATTATAAATAAACAAAGTTGTAGGGGGGAAATCCCTAATTCAGCATATTAAAAATAATGCTTATGGAAGTTGAGACTTGTTTTTAACTTTTTAATTGCTTGACACCTAAACATAATAATAAAAGAGGATGTGTGTCTGTCTGCACTATAGCGCCAAGATTATAAAACTTAAGACACCTGAAACCTGGCATTAATACTCTCCCGGCATGAACCTACCCATACAGTACGTTCATAATCTAAGGCTCTCCTCCAGGCGCCTCCTCCTACAGCAGCAACAAGGGAGAGGGCCTTCTCGGTGGTGGCCCCCCAATTATGGAATGAGTTCTGTCTGATGCCAGCATGGTTATCTTTTTGGCACCAGGTAAAGACCTTCCTCTTTTCTTAGGCATCTGGCAGCATATGATGAGGTTTTACTCAGCACCTGGATCTTTCTTATTGTTGATTATTTAAAATGGTTTTAGATATATGTGTGTTTCTGTGTGTACTGTTTATATGTCTGTATGTAAATGGTTTTTATAATGTATTTATAAATACATTATAAAATGTATTTATAAAGGTTTTAATCTTTGTAAACCACCCACAGGGCTTTGGATATTGGGCAGTATAGAAATGTAATAAATGACTGCAATGAAAATACTAAATGAAAATGGTCTGCAGCTCAAAGTGATTGTTTTTGAAACACATGGAGAGAATAATCCTATGCTCCCTGGGTGAGCATCCCAGGAACCATAGGATGGCTAGGGAAACCCCTCTAACAGCACTACAACCTCAGAAGGGGGAGTCAGAGATCTGACCCCCTGCCTCTCGCATGCCAGTGCTGAATGAATCATGCTGGCTGCTTCTCTAAGGATGGAAAAGCGACCTCAGAGGAGGAGGAAAGGGGGCTTTCGAGTGGGTGGGGGGAGGAGACCGGAGAGCCCATGATATGAGTTATCCTGAGCCCCCTCCATCCTCCTGCCCTCCCCCTCCGAAGCTCCTTGCTAGGTGGGCTGAAATGCCTAGCTAGTGAAAATACAGGAGATCAGAGGATGGGGAGGTGAAGATCGCCTCTGCTGCTCCTCCTGCCCTGTGGCTTCAGCCCGGCAGAGCATAGGAATCTCGGAAACCCCCGATTCAGGGGCTTCTGAGCAGCAAGGGTGCTATTCATAGGATTGTGCCCTAATTAATTTAAATGCGTCCATTTGTCTGAAACCTGCAGTTACATCATCCGCTGCTAGGGGCAAACTTCTTCAACGAGCCCATCACATTGTAGTCCACTTAGAAGACAGACAGGGATTAGTAGGCTGAGGGACAGAGTTAGAGGCCTGGCCCCTTCCCCCGGCTATGGGGCAGCTTCCCCTCATCAGGGGAATGGAGTGGACAGACCCCTCCCTCAGGGAGTTATAGCAGTGCACCATGGCAGGGGTCACATCTGGTGGTGCCAGTGGGCCTGGCAGACAGAGCTGGTACAATGTGTCCAGCTGTGATAGCTGTGTACGTTTCCTTGGAGCTTTGAGGTATTGAACTAAGGGCTGTTCAACCTGTGTGAAGCTGGATCCGTTTGGTAGCACGTTAATAAAATAAATCCATATATATTATATAGCAACATGAAAAAAGTAATAGTAACCCATTCTTATTTAGGTCTTCTAAGGTGCAATCCTAGGCATGATTACTTTGAAGTAAGTCCGGTCGTGCCCAGTGGGGCGTACTCCTTCATAAGTGTGTTTACTATTGTGGTCGAATTGGTTTAAGCGTGCATTACTCTCTGCTTCCTTGGGACAAGGGCCTATACATAAATCCCAACGCACCATATGAGGAGGGTCAATATTATGACTCCAGTCTTAGAGAGAAATTGAGGTGAAAGACAGTAGTTGCAAAAGTCATCCAGCATGTAACTGGATGAGAAACGAATACATGTTTTATTTGGGCGAAAATAAATAGAACTGGCATTTTGCTTTCACGTCCTCAGTCTTAAGCTCAATTTTTATATTGAGCTATTATAACTTGAATAGGTAATTGGTCTACAGTGGAAATTTATAATAACCAAAGAAACATTACCAATAAAGTTAATGGTACTGAACTGTGTGGTGCACAGTAAAATATACTCTATGGAGTTTGTTTTCAAAAACTGGCCATATGAGGGAGGATAGCTTTGTTCTCCAAGGATCCTTCAGAGATGTGTCATATTCTGCTAAGTGTCTGTATGAAATCATTGCATGCTTATGTATGAGGGTCTGTGAGAAGACTTACAAGTAAAAGTAAAGGCGCCTTAAGGACATAATCCTATGCATGTTTAGACAGAAAAAAGTCCTACAACTCCTAGCATTCCCCTGCCAGCACTGCTGGCTGGGGAATGCTGGGAATTGTAGGGCTTTGTTTTGGTTTAAACATGCATAGGCTTGTGCCTTAAATATCCCAAACCTGAGTTGGATCTGGCCCTTGGGCAGGGGTGGAATACAGGGTGGTCCAACCTACCTGTTTATTTTAAAGGTTACATCCAGTCTACTTTCTTCTTCTTCTTTTGGAGTCTTAATATGTAACCATTTATTTGTGGTAGGTTAACAGAAAACAATCAAGATATTTAGAAAATTAAATAATAAAATTAAATTACATGTAGTGGTGGATGAGATTGCATACTTGAGTTATTGCTCTGTACATATTTCTAATTGTTGTTTATGCTTGTCACACATCACACTGGCCTGGATTATGGTATATTGATAGCGGTGACCTCATATCATCTGTGAGTTGGGGGCCTCTATTCTTGAGGTAGAATTCTCCTACCCTGCCTTTGGGGATGCAATTTTATCAGCGCAGTCCTCTACATGCTTACTCAGAAGTAAGCGCCCTCAGTTCAATAGGGCTTACTCCCAAGTATGCAGGAGAGGCTGTAGCTCAGTTGCAGATCGTGTGCTTTGCATGCAGAACCCGGGATCTCCAGGTAGGGGTGGGAGAACTCCTGCCTGAAACCCTGGAAAGAACACTGCCAGTCAGTATCGACAGTGCTGGGTTACATGGACCAACGGTCTGACTCCGTATAAGGCAGCTTCCTAACTTCCTACGTGTGTATAGGATTGCACCCGCAATACCCTACAAAAATGGAAGCAAGTCCCATCGAAACTGGCAACATTTACTTCCAACTTAGAACTGTTTTACACTACAGTCCTATGCCCATTTCCCTGAGAGTAAGCCCCATTAAACTCTGGGCTTTTCTTCCGAGGAGGACGGCCGTGTTAGGATCTGTTTGCAAGCGCGTGTATACCCACAGGGGCAGGAGGTCGTCCCCGGCGCTTGCCAGGCGCCCCCTAGCACGCTGCCCCGAGCAAGCCACAATCGTAAAGCAGGTTCCTCTGGATTCTATGATTCTCAGCGACAAATGCTACGCCTTTTCGTTCTACTTCGCAATGCTTCGGTGGCTTGGCTGTCCTCTTCCTCGGGATTTCCTCTTAGGTTTCCGACCCGCTCCAGGGCCCTGCCTCGGTGCTGCATCTCCAGCCGCGACCCGAGAGGAAGAGGAGGAGGAGAGAAGGCGTCTCTTTAATTAGTCCCTTACTGCCCTCTGCGGTTCAGGTCGCTCTTGCAGCCTGAAGTCGCCGCCTTTCGGGATTGCCACGCCGGCCACCTGCGCATGCACCGACGGGAAAGGGAGCGCGCAGAGCGCGGCGGCCGCGTCTCCGGAGGCCACCGGAGAAAAGACCGTTTGTGGTTTTCTGCGGGGCGCAAGTCGCCACGCGCGGGGACTTCCTCGCGACTGCAGCCGCCTCTCCGAACGCGCCTCCCGCCCCCTTCGCCAGTTCAGTGAGGCGCCCCAGAAAGCGGTGCTCCTGGCGGCCAGTTCTGGGCTGGGACGCCGCCGCGCGCGGGAGCGCTGAAATGCAGCGCACGTGGCCCCAGCCGGCTTTTCCCGCCCCTCTCCGTCTCGCAGCTTTACCCCGGGTCGCGCGCCCCTCGGCCAGCCGCCCCGCGCGCCGCTCCGCCTGGCGCGCGTGCCGGGGAAGGGAACTGGCGCGGCCGGGCTTGCGTGCGGGGAGCAAGGCGGAGCGGCGGCCCGCGCGGCTGGGGGCAGCGATCCCCCATCAGCGACCGCTCGGGGAACGAAAGCAGTAGGGCGCGGGGACGTGGAAGGACAGCGAGCGACGCAGAAGCGGACGCATCCTCGCGGGAACAAAGGGAAAATGCGAAGTTTGAAGATCCCCCGAGCGGCATTTTGCGAAGCAACCTGCTGGCTGGGTTTCCTCAGGAGCCCTCGCCGAAGCGTGGCAGCTTCGAGGCGCGCCTGAATTCCCGGCTTCTGGCTTGTTGGCGGGGGGCTGCGCGTAAAGAAGCGCCCCGCTAACTCTGCCGAGGCGAGTTGGCACCAGCGCCGAGCGGGGCTCCCAGCCCCTTCGCGCGCGCGCGCGCGCTCCGTCCCCCTCTCGCTCCCTCCGCCCCTCTCCCCGCTCGGTCTCCTCCCCCCCTGATGGAGAAAGGGCTGAAGCGTTTCTGATAGGAGACTGGACTGCTCCTGGCTGGAAAGGAGGGAGGGCGAGAAGGGAAGCGAGGAGGAGGAGGGCTCCAGCCGAAACTCCAAGGCGACTGCGGTTTGCAGGGGATGCTGCTCGCTTGAGGGGGCTTCTGAGCCCGGAAGACCGCCGAGGATCGCTGGGCTTCCTCGAGGGCTGCGCTTTCGCTGGGACCTTCTCCTCGGCTCCCGGTGAATCGCCTTTAACGCAACGATGTTCGTGTGAACGGCTGAGAGCACCCGCGCCCAGGGACATCACAAAGCGGGTAAGTCAAGCCACGTCCATTATGACTGGCGGCATGCATGCGAGAGGGCCGGGCGGGGGGGGGGGATCTGTATCGCCTCCCCCCCCCTTCAATGTGGAGGAGGAAGTTAGAAAGTTTAGGAACTTGAGTTTGGGGGTGGTGGAGGAGGAGTCGCGAGGGAGGTGTAGTTGCCTGGGCAGAAGGATGGAAACGCGAAAGATTTTTTTTTCCAAGAGGGGAGTTTGAAAGAAGAGATTGCCGTTCCTCCTCCTCCCTAGTTATTGCACGGCCTCGTCTTAGTCGCCAGCAGCAAAAGCACAAGGGAATGGAGCGGGGTGCCGATGGCGGGTGTTGCTCATGGTTTCTGCGTTGCAGTGTAGGCTAGGCGACCAGGTTAACGGGTGCCCCGTACATCCCCCCCCCCCTTTCAGGCTTAGAAAAGGTTCTGGAAACCAAGGGTGGTCCCACAGCTGCTGAGATTCCGAAGAGGAAAATAACCAAGAGCTGGGTTTAGTGCAGGCTCATTCCATTTTAATCTCTCACCCCCCTCTTCTGTTCATGGGGGTTGTGAGCATTAAGATAGCTTGGGGGTACAGAGCAGGGTGGGATGCCTTGGAGGAAAGTGTCTGTTGAGACGCAAAAGATATTAATATTTCTTCTTTCTCTCTTTTTCTGTTCAGATGGTAATTTGCCTTTGTGGTAGGGGTGGCCCATTAACTTTCTGCTCACGTCCTGATGAAGATCAAAAGCAGAGGGGAGAGAGAGAGGGAAGCAGAGAAGCTTGCACAGCTCTCTGGTTTCATGCATTGTTGGAAATAAGAGGAAGGGGGATCGGGGAGGGGAGCAAAATCCCAATTTCAAACCAATCTCGAGATTGTCTCCCCTGCCACACTTTACGCAAAAAAGTTGCTGATTTCAATTTCTTAACTGTTCCACTTGCTGCATTGTGTTGCTTCGTTCAGTACGTTGCTACTCATAAAGGCAGGCAGGGTGGGGGTGGAAGGACAGGATGGATCGGATCGCTGTACTGGTGTGAGAGGGAATATTTAAGAGGCTGTCAGCTCTCCTGATCCCAATCCTGCAAGACAATTAGCTGTTTTTTTTCTTTCCGCACCCCAATCCAACTTGCTGGATTGGGGTGGGGGGAGGGAGGGAGAAGTGGGAAGGAATTTTATGTGTGTGTGTGTCTTAATATGCAACTTTGACTTTCAAAATGCACTTAAAATGAACACTGCCGTTGGCACACTCCCCCCACCTTCATTTTCAGAGCATGTGGAATTCCAGCACTTGATTTCTCCTTTCAGGGCAAAATGGTGAAATGAGCCCTGTATTCCAAATCATCAGGCTTCTTGTTGCTTTAAAAATATTTTCCCAAGTTCTTGTTCTGATTGGAAGGTAAAGTTTCTTTTCCTACTCTCCCCACTCCCCCCAATTTCATGGCATAAAATTGATTGAACTGCAGACAGAGAGAAGACAGCTTCCAGTTGATTGAGCCTGAACTTTGAATAAGGGACGACTGTGTCTTACCTCTGACCTCCCCTGTCTCTTTCTAAACACTGGAGGGTTGGGAGTTTTGGAAAGAAAAAAGCTCCAGATAGTTCTAGAGATCTTGAGGCGGTGGTGCCGCAGTGGTCTATACCACTGATGAAGTTTGCCCATCAACACTATTTATTGAAAGTTAACTTGCTTTTATGTTTGATCTATAAGGCAACCCAAAAAGAATATTCTTGTTGCAAACTGCAGAGAGAAAGTGAGGTGGGAGGTGAATAACACTGCTGATATTTAAGCAAATTACTCAGTGTTTTAAAATAGCTCCTTCTTTTTACAACATCTACTTGAATCCTGTGTTTCTTTCCTGCTGACTTCTCTGACTAAAACTTTTCCCTCCTCTTTCAGATTGGATTGCATGATTAATAGACCTTGCAGAGTAAAATAGATCACCGGAGGCTACATGTTTAGCCTTGAGGCATGTTAGAGCAGAGAACCGTAGGCACAGTGTTAAAGCATTCCAGGTATATTTGCTGTTTATTGTTCTGACATCCCTCATTGGGTTGGGTACTTGACAATATCTCCAGGCGTTCATTGGGTTGGGTACTTGACAATATCTCCAGGCGTTCTTCTGTAACAAGGCTTGAAATAAGAGCTAGGAAGACAGTGGAATTGGTGGGGAAATTATTTATTCCACTGTAGACATTTGTGCTAAGAGTTGCTAGACCTTTCATGTTTTAAAGAACACTCCTTTTTGTTAAGGGTTTGTTCTTTCTTCCAGAATCTGAAAGTTGATCTAGAACGTAAGGTATGTCCCTCATTATGGAGTTATCTTGTTCCATGGCACTCAAACAGAGCGGACACCGCAGTGCCACAGGGTCCCCATACCTTTGAATTTTTGCTACCAGCCATCTGTCTTCATGTGTATATGTCATCACTGCATCACCAGCTTAACACACATGAAGCTGTATGAATGTATGACAAAGTTGTATAGCTTGAATTAAACCAAGTATGAGATTTTTACCTTATGCTGTTTGCTGACTGTAACATTTCCTTAGGGCGCAATCCTATGCATGTTTAGGCAGAAAAAAAGTCCTACAACTCCCAGTATTCCCCAGCCAGCATAGGCTGGCTGGAGAATGCTGATAGTTGTCAGACTTTTTTCTGCCTAAACATGCATAGGATTGTGCCCTTATTTATTAACAGATTTCTCAACTGCCTTATATCAATTACCTTAGCACTGCAGGATACATTGGCGGCTGCGCTTTCTTGTACATTCCTGTATTTCTTGACAATAGCCCAGGATTCTTTTTCATTGACCTTGCATTTGATTTTTTTGGGAAAGCTTTGCATTTGGAGTGGGGGGGCAGTTAGTTTCTGATTCTGGGGAAACCATTTTGAATGTGTGAACATGAGAGGGTTTTTTCGGCTGCTCTTGTTTTGCCATGACAGTGGAGGGGCTGGAAAAGGCAGAGGTAGTTCACAAAACAGCTTCTCCCAGAGTATCTCAAACTGGGATGCTGAAACCCTTGGGGTTGCACAAAGCAGCATGTGTGTTGGGGGACAGCTAAGTGTATAGGTGCAAGTAGAAACTGCGGTGAGGGTAAAGTTGGGGGAATTTGGCAAAAGTTGTCCTGCCACATGGCTATGAGCTACAGGTGACTGTCTCACCATACATTTGCACATTTGGCAGGCAGTGGTTTTCAAGGAAATGAGTTGTTATGGTGTAAACTGTTGCCTGAAGCTAGAGAAATGTGTTGATTTAAAGAATGGAGACTATTGTATATACTATATATATGCCTGGTGAAAGAGATTTAGGCTAGAGAAACTTGAGCCTGTTCAAGGCATTGGACTTAAAGTGGTCCAAGATTCAGAGCACAATTCTATGCATGTTTGTTTAGAAATAAATGCCACTGTGTTCATTGGAATTAATTCTAGGACAGTGTTCATAAGATTGGAGCCAAGGTATGACGGATCTCGAAAGGTATATATTACTCTTTCAGTCCTTGGGTATAGTTTGCTAAACTCAGAAGTCCTCAGGGAATCTATTAAACTGAAGAGTTATCTTTGAGCATAGTGCAAATAGAAGGACTTTATTTTGTAGAACAGTAACTGAAACACTCTTGTTTTGTTTTTTAAAGGATAATGTCCTCTTGCAGTCAGGTTTAGCTGTGAGCCTAGATATGATAGCTATGGTTTATAATCTTTCCCCGGAGGTATGTTGGGTCACACGATTTTGCATGAACCCGTTTTACTGAAGAGATACACAGGCTGTGAAACATTTTAGTGGGAGTCTGGGCTATTGAGTCTGCTTGGCAAAAGGGGGCAGTATCAAACAGTGCCTTGACGGTCTGTGTGCATATCTTTATGTGTATTCCATCTTAAAAACTGAGTGACATGTGTTGCTGTTACCATTAGCCCATGATTTTGAGATGATCCAACTTGGGTAATGCCATTTTTAAAAGTAGTACTGCTTATTTGGGTGAACACTGTATGATGAAGAGATTATTTTGTTTTGAAAGACAAACATTACTGCTTACTACAGTTTCCGTGTGCTAAATTATTTCACAGCAAGTTTAGATTTGTCATGGATGCATTTTGAATTAAAATAAATACCATGTGGTTTCAAGCCAAATTTGAATTAAAAATAAGATCCTGGTTATTTAGAATATTGAATCAAGGAAGATCTGTTTAATTCTTCTTGATTTGTTATGTCCTGAACTTCAAACCAGTTAATCCAGAGTATTTTCCAGTGGAGTATGGCTGCTGTCCAGCTTTTTTAAACAGATTATTGCACCAGTGCCCCAGCAGATACACCACACTAAAAAAAGAAAACCCCCAAATGAACACAAAGTCTGCTTTGCTGCTTGCTTACACCCTGTATCAGTAGCAGTTTCTCCATAGGAGTCAGTAGTTCTTATCTACTGCACAGTGACAATTCATTTGTGAATCTGCCCTAGTTCAGTAACAAAGTTATCTATCTGTTCCTGATGCCTCAACAAACTTGTTCTGCCAAAACTGGTACCTCCCAAACATTGGGGTTTTTTTCCCTACGTTCACAATAATTCTTATAGGGTGGCCATGTGTCCTACTTTAAAGAGGACTGTCCTCGATTTGAAGGCATCCTCTGTCTGATGGCTGACAGCCCAGCCCAAGTCTGCTTTAAAGTAAACACACACACACATACACAAAACTGTAAGGGAGAAGCCTTGATGTTGCTCATCAACAATTGGCCCCTGAACAGCAGACTGTATTTCTATATAAATTCTAATAATTCTTCCAAACTGTGCATCTATACATGTAAATTATCATATGTAAATATTATACAAATCTATGTCCTCTTTGCCCTCTTTTTTAGAGATGCATGTGCTCTTTTCTGATGGTAACTGGCTACCCTACCCTTGAATGCTTTTAAGCTTCTGCAGGGTTTTTGCATGATCTTGATGTTATACATTTCCATGGCAATGCCCTATCCCCTTTGCAATGAAAGCAGAAGAGCAACTTTAAAATCTTGTGGCTGAGTGGTTGTTTTGGTGACCGTTAAGTACAGCTGAGCCTTCCGCTCCCACCTTTTCCAGTTTTCATAAAGATGATCTAAGCACAACTCAGCTGGTGGCTTCAGGGCTGGTGTCAAGGGGAGGCATAGCTGGGCACTTGCTAAGGGCTCACTCCCCAACAGGGGCCTACTGACAAGAGCCTGCTCAGGTTGCTCCTCTTCATCATTGCAACCTGCTCGTTCACCTGCCTCTGGCCCAGACAGCAGTGATGGTGAGAAGGAGCAGCAGCAGATGCCACTGCTGACTTGCTCACCAGCTCTCTGCCTCTCAAGCAGGCAAGTGGTAGCAATGATGAGAGAGAATGAGGCACAATAGCAGCTGGTAGCAACAGCAGTGAAAAAGTAGACTCACTGAGGGAGGGGACCAATTGAGGATGTCTTGCCTAAGCGCACTCAGAAACCTGGAACCAGCCCTGACTTTCAGTACTGGTTGCTGTTAACTTGAAGAGAAAACAGGACGACTCCTGACACCGTATGGTATTCTTGTTTGGGTGTTTGTTGGGTGAGAAGTATACATATGGGTGAAAAAAAAGTGGGAGAACCACTTTTCCCCCTCTGTCCCTGTCTAAAAGCATCCCCGTATAGAGTCAGACACAGACCTTGACTTGTGCTTGGCTTAGCCAGCAAGGAAGTCCAAAACCTGTCTCCAGGAGCTCCCATTTTCCTCAGTCCTTGAGTGACATCTCCTTTGTCAGCCCTTCAGCAGAACCTTGCCATGGTTGCACAGTTCTCTCTCTTTCAGTAGGCAGGTTGGAAAAAAGATCACGGGGCAGGCCCCCAGCTCTCTTTCCAGCTCTTCGTGCAGAGCCTGCAAGTTCTTCATCCTTCCTAATCCAACCTTCTAAGTTTCTCTCAGTTTATAGCAGGTGCAGTACAAGCTTGGAGACACTCCCAGACTGGCTAAGTCTGAGACAAGGCTTCAACTACTAGGCCCAACAGAGTGCAAGGCTTTACAGACTGAATTAGGTAGGCCAAGAGGCACAAAGCCTCCAGACAGACTGAAGAACAGTCAGATATATTGATATTAGTACATTTGTGTCCTGGATCTTATTCCAGACAGTGTTGCAAATAACAGCAGCCATTTTGAGCAGCCATTTTGTCAAGAGACCAGCTCCCGTTAACCCTTAGTATACCATAACAGTAAATATAAATAGTACCTTTAACATATTTTACAAGGACAATAATCATTGACTGGGTTCACACAACATGGCAACCCACTATGGGCAGCCAGCCATGGTGGGTTGTCATGTTGTTTGAACCTGGTGCATTCTTCACAGAGTGGGTTATTTTTTGTGAACAAACCACGCTGAGAACCACGGCTTCTTGTAGGGTTGTTCATACTCATGGTTGGTTACTGTGTTGTCCAAACCTGGAAGAGTGTTTTTATTAGGGCTGTGCACCACTTTGGCGCAAACTTTGAACCAAAGTGGGGCACTTCAGGTTGCTTCCGAGGTGAGGCGGATGGAGCATGAAGCAAGTCAGGTCGCTCTGAAGCACTTCAGCATGATCTGGAATCCCAGCCATGCTGCTACTACCACACAGCCCCAGCTCCTTACCTGGGCCCTTGGGACACACGCTAGCAGCCATCTTCTTGTTCCACAGAGTTACCATTTTAAAAATGATGACTCCCTGTATTTCTGGAAATAGTTCCTACGCAAATGGCGGCCGTAAAGCATGCAGCATTAGTGTAGCATACTTGATGACTCCAAATGGCAACTCCCTGGAACAAGAAGACAGCTGCCGGTGCGTGTCCTGAGGGCCCAGGTAAGGAGCTGGGAGCTTGCGCGTGCTGGGCATTGGGAGCGGGGAAAGTGGGATTTGGACATCCAAATCCTGCTTCGGCCCTGGAGATGAAGAGGGTTGGGGGACCCCCAAATCAGCCCAAAGCAGATCAGGTCTGCCTCGGAAGCCCTGTAGCAGCCTCTGAGGTGGATTGGGGGGTCCCCTCACAGCCCTAGGTTTTATCTTGAGGATTGGCTACAGACCCCCTTGGCAAGAGGGTCAAAAAAGCCTGTGTCGCTCTTCATGATCTCACCAGTGCTACTTCCAGTCTCCCTCACCAGTGAGTGCCCTTCCACCAGTGCTGAAACGGCACTTTGGAAAGATGGTCACTTGTTGACCATCTTCTTCTTCTTCTTTGGTGCCTCAGAATTGCATAGATGGGGCCATAATTTGCTTTAAAAAATTTTTTTGTCAGGCTTTTGCAAGTGCACAAGAGCGCACGTAATGCTCTCTGATACTTGTAGGCTTGCCTGGTCAATTTCCTTGTATGTTTCAGCTGTCAAAGGGAGCACTGAAGTGAAAAGGTAACATACAAGGAAATTAACAAGACGATGTTGCATATAGGCTACTTTGCATACAGTTGAGAAGGACTGGGGGAGAAATAACTGTAAGAGAAAGGAAGATCCAGTAGCGCAGTTCAGAAGCACCAAAAATGGGGGGGAAAGGTGGACCAAGTAAGTGCACCAAAAGTGGTGGTGGGAGGACAATATCTACCCCTTGGCAATGTGATGCTCCCACTTTGAAGTGTTGAACTGACACTTCTTGGTGTCTTCCACCTTTTCAGCATTTTCCCATCTCTCCAGCTACACCAGAAAGGAGAGATATTAACTTCCCCCCTTTACTGCTGCAGTTACTGTGCTTCAGTGGGTGTGTGCGAATATCCCTGACAATTTTTAAAGAACCCCTTGAGTTGGTAGCTGCATGGGATGGACTAAATGGGGCCCCATTGGAGAAGGGAGGAGCAGGTGTAAGTACTGCTGGTGTGGGCCCCCCATGTGTTCCATTCTATTCAGCCACCCTCTGAGGTTTTTTTAAAAAAAAAACTGTCAGGAATATTTGTGGAAATGTAAACATTGGGAGGTAAATGGAGGGGAAATTTTCATATCTGCAGTAACTGCGAAAGGAGCAGGAAAAGGGGGTGGGGAGTTAATATCTCTCCTTTCTGGAGTAGCTGGAGACTCAGGCAAGTGTTGAAAGGGTGGAGGACACTGAAAAGTGTCAGTTCAACACTTAAAAGTGAGAGCATCACATTGCCAAGGGGGAGTGTGAAGGATGGCTGGGCCTAGACTCAACAACCCTGCAAAGTAGGACAGGCCAAACCTGGCCACAGATCCCCACAATAACCTAGTAGCCTTCCACCCTGGCCAGTAGACACTGAAATTAGCACTGAAGTTATGCAGAACCCACACACACCAACTAAAAGTTGGGAAAAGTTTATTAAGGGAAGGAACAATGGGGAAGGGAAGGGGAGAGGTGGTAGGTTGTACAGGAAATTACAAGCAAAGTTACCAGTACAAAAATACTCAAGAATGCTGAGAGCCTTTATACGTACCCCCAAGAACAAAACAATAAAGCTAGCTAGTCTATCCTATTCATACCAGAGTATGGGCCTTCCAGGATAGCCTCCAGGCTGCAACACACCACAAAAACCATCAGGGCAAAAGAAGACAGCCTGACTCTTCCTCAGTCCCTATATTTAAGGCCCAGCCCTAGCAACTCAATACAGAATTCAGATGGCCAATCAAAGCTCAGCCCTCGGGCACACCACCCTCACCTCAGAAGGGGCAGGAGCTTCCCACCAAACCCAACTGTTATATCTTTCCCAGTCAGCATGGACTGAGCCTGGACTTGAGCTGCAGAGCTGAACAATGGTTAGATTACACTTAACTTCAGGTGGTTAATTTGGTTGTGACAGCCTGGCCTATTCTTATGGCAGAAAGCAGGCCAACTCAGTCCTTCCTTCTTGACAGGGAGATATTGTCTCCCACTTTTGATGCACTTACTCTGTTTGCCCTTCCTCCCATTTTTGATGCTTCTGAATTGTGCTACTGGATCCCTCCTTTCTCTTACTAATATTTCTCCCCCGGTCCTTCACAACTGTGCGCAAATTAGCCTACATGCAGCCTCGTTTTGTCAGTTGACTTGTATGTTACCTACTCCACAAGGGTGCTTCCTTTGATAGCTGAAACATACAAGGAAATTGACCGGGCAAGACTACAGATCTCGGACAGGCGAAAGTGCGCTCTTGCAAAAGACCGACATATTTTTAAAAAACACGTTATGAACACATTTGCATGCTCTTGAAGCATGGAAAAAATAATTTTAAAAGGTGGTGAATGAAAAGATGAAAAGAACATGAAGGGGGCCTGAGATGACGAAGCAAGATGGGTGGTGCCTCAGAGAAACCTGGAGATATGGCAGAGCCAGCTGGAGAACTTGGGGGAAGGAGAGGGAGAACAAGCCATGGTAAGCCCGATTGTCTGCCTGGTGTACCTTGGATTGTTCTGCAAACAACCAACCCACTGTGGGTTGTTTGCAGGACGTGCAAACCTGCCCACTTTCGCACAGAGAGCAAATTCTAGGTGCCATGATGATAATTGGGGTGGGCGGTGTCAGCACATCAGTTATGGTTTTTGTGGGGGGGAGGGTATAGGTTAGGGAAGGATGTGTGCGTGCCATGGTTTTGAGGGACGAAATCATATTCTTCTCAGGGTTGCCAACTTACAAGAACATTGCTATGATCTTTGCCTGCATACTCACTGCCAAATCCTATATCACCAAAATCGAGTGGCTCATAAGTGCCAGTATTGTACTCAAAAGTAAAAGCAGGGCCTGGCACTCTGTGGAGACAGAAAATGTATATTTGTACATCCATTATAATATGCCACCATTGGCTGATAGAGACCCAGGCTGGCTGACTGTATTAGTTGCAGAAAAAGGAACACAGGGTGCAAGACAGGCCTAAGGCATGAGAACAGGAGAACTTTAAGGCTATTTACAAGGATGTGATGAAATGTTACTTGCCCAAAGATGAAGGTGAGGAAGAGGAGGTTCACCAAAAAGAAGAACTTGTTTAAATAAGGTTTGGGCAATTTGCTTTAATATGGAAACGGAGCACATTCTACCCTTATATAATTTATGTTACAAGCCATCCCTTACGTTGCTTCTTATTTAAGTTCTTAATAAACATGCACATATAACATGAGTCTAATTTCCCCTATTTTTCCAACTGTACATCTATCAACTTTCCAACTGCACAATTTTTTTCCAGCTGCAGATTTTGTGTCCAACTGCATGCTAAAAGAATTTCTGCTGCTATCCTATTCCTGTTTTTGTGTGAGGAAGCCTCATTTAACTTAATGGGACTTCTATCCAAGAAAGTATGCATAGGATTGTGTTGTAAACTGGTTTAACTCTAAATACCCCAGGTTAAAGTGCTTGGAGAATTGGGATGAAAGTATGCAAAATCAAGCCTGTTTGACCTATTCATAAAATGTCTTCCATGCAATACTCATCGCTCCTTTTCACATTAGAAAGAGAAATGAACATTGTGTTCTTTTGTCCTTAGCTTCTTTTCAGAACTCATTTAATTTCAGCCTACCAGGATGTTATTGATCAGGCACATAGATCCCCCCCCCACTGCTGCTTTAAAGTGCATTAAAATGATTAACTCCCTCTTTACCAACAAAATTGCAATAATAAATACAACAACCCACCGTTCTTATGCAAGCAGCATGTTTCTTAAATCTGTGATACAAACAGCTTGAAAAACCGAAAGTGTATGAGTGTATTTACAGGGGGAGACTAAACATAAATCTGTCTTGTATTTTGGGTGCTGAACTTTGGCAAACCCCTGTTGTTTTCCCCCAGACAAAGTTTCGATAAATCCTATTCACTTGCATAATCTTACAGGATTCGTTCTTAGATTTCACTTCCTAAAAGAGGGCCTTGTTGAAATACTTTCATTATTGAGGTTTTCACTAATGCTGTGCCTTTAGCTTTTCTCTAATATTTATTTTGAGATGCTTTACACAAGCCTGGTACAAAGTGCAATGGAGTGGAAGGAAGTGTCCTTATTTATTCCTCCCATAGCTAAATGATCAGACTTTAAGGATAGAAAGATAATGAACTTCTGTACTTCTTATGCTTGTAATAGTGCGTTGAGTTTAAAAGGCCATTATTGTCCTTAGGATGAAGTTATCAGTTTTAATTACTTTTAATTGTACTATAAAAGAAAAGAGAATGATGGGCTTAATTTACATAGCCCTGTTTTGGATAGTGTTAGCACTGGGCAAACCTTGTTGGCTCTGAATTAGCTTTAGTTTGGATTTTCCATATTATTTTTCTAAGAGATTTGTCCAGATTTCTATTCATTGTGGTAAGCTTGCCCAGATGCCTGTAGGCTTTGGTGCACACTGGTCATGTCGGTGGCTCGAAGGTGCATTTAAAGGTGCACCTGGGCCCAGATGTGTAATGGGTAGTATCCAGTGCGACACTACCGCTAATGCAAATTATGTTGCAGTAGCATAAACAACCTCCATTGCAACGCCAATAGCACTTGATGGTGTGACAGGTTTTCTGGGAAAACTTGTTGCGCCAGCAAATGCTGTTGGTGTTGTGCTAGAGGTGGCTTACATTAGCATGGTGTAATTTATGTTAGTGGTAATGTTGCACTACCTGGAACTGGATTCAGACAGAACCTAATGCAGAAGCCAATGAGCTTTCTTCCTACCTTTCCAAATCCTGTGGCAGATTCCTTATGGTAGAATCCCAGAATCTGCTGTGAGTGAGGTGGCAAACTGCACAGTAATTTTTAATATTGGAGATGCTAAACCCTGTTAAATAATAATGCTGTTAATCCCTTGACTGAGTGGATACTCAACTAAGCATTACAGTAGTTGTTTGCAGTAGCTATAATTACTGCAGTATCTTAAAAATGACAGCTCAAAAGTATTTGCTTATGATCAGTGATAAGGAGATAGCTACTACATATGCTGCTGGTTACTGCTTATGTTATTCTACTTCTGGTTAGGGGTGGATGAATCTGTCAATTTTGGTTTCTCTCAGTTTCTAATTTTTCCAGTCTTGCGTTTGCATGAAAATTCATAAGCATTTTTGTGCATATTTCTCCTAATACACGCCTTTTTGCCTAATGTACACATTTTTTGCAAGCAATTATCCTAATATAATACATTTTTGAATGTTATTACCCTTAGATAGGCATTTTTGTATGCATTTTTGATTGAAGAACTCAAATGCGAAATTCAGAGATGTTTGCATAGTAGCCTGAAAGTTTGAAATTGAGTAATGTGAACTGAACAGATCCCCCCCCCCCCATATTAACTAGGTTTCTGCTGAAATTTATAATTTCTGAATCTTCATGCTGGACTTCGAGAGCTTATATGTGGCAAACATAATCCTGAAAAGTCTGCAGCTTTTCCAACAAATCTGATGTCTTCATGTGAAGAGTAAGGGTGATGTCGGACTTTCTCTTTCTGCAGAAAGAAATCAAAAGTGTGAGTTCCCTGTGCTTCCTTTCCTCTTTAACCTCACCATGTTGGAAATACCAGCTTGAATTCCTGACTCCCAACTCAGACAGCTTGCACATCTCCTAGGCAAAGGAGGTACAAAAACTGTATTTCCAGCATGACATTGTTAGGAACATAAGAAGAATCCTGCTGGATCAGACCAAAGGCCTATTGAGTCCAGCATTCTGTTTCCCATGGTGACAAACCAGATGCCTATGGGAAGCCTACAAGCAGGACATGAAGTCAAGAGCCCTCTCCTGCAGAGGAACAGGAATTATGGAGAACTTGTACTTCCTGTCTCTACACAATGACAGAACATCTGAAGTTGCTTTGAGCTTGTATGTAATTATTTATTCATGCATTCATTTTTCACGGTTATGACCTTGTAACACCCAAGGCGACATACAGGAAATAAAACAATGGTTCTCACATTACTCTGGCAGCAGATTGCTTTCTTACCAAACTGCATACTTTGCATCACACTGGAATGCTCCCAATGTGTTTCCATACAGTATTCTTGGTTGTGTTCTTCTGAGGCAGGTAGAGCTTGTGCTTCTCCCATGGAGCTGTGTGAAAATCTCCCCTTTGTGTGAGATCCGGAGGCATGGAAAGAGGATGTTTTGTGTCATTCACTTGCAACCATTAGCATTGCTTTCTTGTGATGTGAAAAAGCACTAACCTCTTGTTTATCATTAATGATTTTTAAAGCACTTTTGCTGGACAAAATGACTTACTATCTCTTTGCTTGAATTCTACCCACAATAAAAATCAGGTAGCTTACAAATATTCCTGTTCTCCCGATGGGCAACTGAGGCTGAAAAAGGAGTTGCTCGAGGACGTACAATGAGCCAAATGGGGATTTGAATCCAGGCCTCCCATAACCATCCTTCACATCCAATGGACTATACTATGCCTGGTAGTCTTCCTGTCGAAGAATGGTGGTAGAACAACTTATGACCTGACAATTTAAGTGTGCATTTTCACTGAATAATGAGTTCATATCAGGTGTCAGCCTGTTTTGGCTGGTGGGGTTAAAAAGATTTCAGCAGTATATAGGGCCCTGGCAACCCTGAGTATGTATGTATGTATTTATTACATTTATATCCCATATGGGTCAGAAGCTGCAGCATTCTAATTTTCATTATCCTGATTTACTGCCTCTCAAAGGTATTGCAGTGTGGTACAGTCGCCCTCGTGGTTATCATTTATCATGCCTGCAAGGATTGCGCTCTGGACCATAACCTCTAGCTGGAATTTCAAATGCAGTACCTATTGTTAATTTGTTTGAGATCTCTCTGAGCAAAAACACACCACTCTCTGGAAAAAGCAGGCTCCTGATCCTGTACTATTCTAGTCAGTGCAAGTTTTGCTACTGGAATATGACAAGCATCAACATTACCTTCCTCTCCAAGGTAGACAGTAATATCCTGTAAATGTATTCCAGCTTGGTTCCCTGCTGCCTTTTTGTTTTCTGCAGTTGACTGTTGGCTTACTGCATTGCTAAAGTAGCTGGAGTGAGAGTTTAATATTATGTTTTTCTAGCTCAGGAGCACTCAATGCCTCACCTGGCTTTTAGGGAGCACTTGTAAGCAGTTAGCTGAACTGCAGGATTTTCCCGTTGATATACTGTGCTTTTGCATTGCTTAGAGATTCTCTTGTCATCCTACTACTCGTTTCTTGTTCTTATAGGTCATGTATGGATTTTTCCTTCTCTACCTTTGCAGGTATGTAGTGATTTCAGCTTAAGCAGCCAGCTGCCCACCAGCACCTAGTTCAGGCAATCATGTTCATGATTTGGTCTCTCATCACTTGGTTACTTAACAGCTGGTGATTTTTAGGCAAGAGTTTAAACTCTTGACTTCTCCACTGACAAGTACTGAGTTGACGTTGGCATGAAGATTTTTTCTGTTTTGATTTATCTTGGATGATGTGGCCACATGAGCAAGGCATCGTCTGTGGCTACTGTCAGTGAGTGGCCACTCTTCTTTTTTATCATCGGATTAACATTAAAAAAAACCTCTCATAAGAGTTGTGCAATTTGCACTTAACACCAGACCATCTTTGCATAGGTTTGTGTGGTAAACAAGCCAGAGTGGGGCAAATGGCATAGAAATGGGAAGTGCATGGTCCTTTTTACCACTGAGAATAGACTAAAGTGGCTGAAGATAAACCAGTGTGGAAAGTGCTGGAATGGATTGAGATCTATTTATAATTTAGAAAAATATTATATGTACCAACCTATCCAAATAATCAGATTGACACCTGGTCCTCTCACCAATGGAAGTGCAACAGATAGGCACACAAGGTAGGCCTTTACAGTCATGGCACCATCGACTCTGGAATACTCTCCCAAGGAAGGTCCACCTGGCTCCATCACTGCTTGCCTTTACATGGATGGTGAAAACCTGGTTCTTTCAGAAAACATTTGGGGACATCGCAAGCTTATTGATTTTATTGTCTCTGCTGCTGTGATCTGTTTGTTTTATTTATTTGTAGGTAGTCCTGTGATTTTTAAAACATGATTGTTTTATTAAGGATTTTTATTATGTGTTTGGTTATTACCTTTAGGTGCTGTGAGGATTGTAACAAAGTGATCTGGCAGGTTTGGCAGGAGAGCCTGAGGAGCTGTCTGTCAAGAGGGAGGCCCTTCATGCATAATTGAATTGGGGAGTGGGAGGAGGACAGTCTCACTGTCAGTTGTGATGTGTCAGTTTGAGAGTAGGCAGTTAGCCTGAGAGGGTAGACTCAATTCGATCTAAGCCTGTCCTTTTCATTCATTCTCTCATATATATATATATATATATATATATATATATATATATATATAGGCTTAGATAGAATTGAATGCATGAAGCAGCAGGGACAATAAAATTTAAAGGGTTGAGATACACACCTACACACACACACACACACACACACACCCTTTAAATTACTCCAGAGTTAGAGTTAGTGTCTTGAGCATATGTTCTGTATGTTGATCGTTGTTTCTGGCCGTAAACCCCGTTCTTTTTGCCTATGAATAAATAAGCCTCAATTTGAGTATTTAGTGAATCCCGTGGTTTGATTTTAGAGAATCATTTGAGGTCGACCTTCTTCATGATGCCTTATCCTTGACTCAGCCTACTGTGTCCAGATTTATAAAGATCCAAATTTCTCCTAATCCAGGCAGAGGCCTATGGCAAACAGACTTTTGATATATTAGTTATTTATTTAAGTTTGGCGAGCCTCCTAAGTCATAGGAAAATGGTATCTGTCACAGGGACCTTTTGCATTGTGAAAAGTGGGGGTAAAAATAGGTGTAATAACTTAATAATTATACTTGTGGTTGTGTCTTCTCAGACATGGGGTTACTTACACATCAGCTGCAAAGTTCTTATCTTCACATTGATTATAGTACATACTTGAGTTAACACTTTATTCAGGGATGTAGTGCAGTGGTATTACTTTCTGGTTAAAAGGTGAGGATTTAGTAAAGTTATTTGCTAAATGGATGGACAAGGTGAAACTTTTTTGTGCGATTTCTCCTGTCCCTCAGCATCAAAAGATCTTGCAGATGCTGGCAAATAGTTTTTACAAATGGTTTGGGTGGTTCTTGGTATCAGTAAAAGTGAGTGATATATTATTACATTTAAGCATTCTGGCTCATAACGAATACAGTATTTTCCCTTGGAGAGCAACTTACTAGCTCTACGTTGTAGTTTGCCTATGGCTCAGTGCAGGGAAAATAAAACATAGCATTGTAAATAGTGTTTGGTCCCTCTAATGTGTCTTTGAAATACTGAAACATCTTATATTCGGAATGAGCTCTTCACACCTACTTGTCTTTGAGTTGCCTTCTGAAGCCAGGCTTCGCTGCATTGCCTTTGAGAATTACGGTTTCATTATACTACAGCAATATTAACAACACTTTGCTTTCTTAAAATTTCTTCATATTTATTTATTGATTCTTCATTTGGACACCATTTCCCAGTTAATGATGGCGCTACTGTGAATAGCTGGAGCAAGTTAATTTGCAGGGGCCTAGAAATAGCACGCGGCTTTCCATTTCTGGCCGAGAAAAATTGGCTGACTTCAAAAGCAGACTTATTCACATCTCTAAAATACTTCAAAAAGCAATGGGCATGGGACACAATATCTCATATTGTGATATTGGTGCTTGGGAGCATATTAGTAGGATCCATTTCCCCTTGACCCATATGCAAGCAGAAAGCATTTCTGTGTGTGCACGTCATGGGGGTGACATTTTCTTGGTGGCAGCTCCCCCATGTCTCATGGGATGCAACTCTGGAGGACCCTTGGGAGTAGGGCTGCTGCTCAAAGAAAGGAGCTGAAACATTCCTGTGTGGATGTGGAATGTAGCAGGGTTGGGACCTAGCTGCTGCTTTTCAAGGCAGGCACACCTAAAGATCAGGCAAGATTTGTTTTTTTTCCAAAAAGAATTGCAATGGATAGTCAGTAGTATATTACACTGGTGATTTACACCTTTATTATTAAAGCGTTTTACATAATTTTTCTGCAATTTACCTGCACAAATAATACTGCTTCATATTCAAGGGTGTTAGGTGTGCCCGAGGACGTTCCCCAGATACCAAAAGATAGAAGACTGAAGATTATGATTGTGCCCTTGTTCCACTCCTTCGGGACAGACAATCTCTTCAGTCAGTAGAAGTGCACTTATTATATATTCCTGAAAGGATTTTTCCACTTTGTACTGCAGGGGGTACCTGATATGTTTTGAAAGCTCCTCTGCATCAAAAACTTCTTGTACACAGAAATAACTATCTTTGGGGTGAGGCTAGGTTAGAATATTTCTCCCTCACAGATTTGCTTTACATACCTTTTGATATGGAGGAGGGAATTCAATCATGTGATTTCTCCATTTGCATTCTGAAATAGTACAGTCCTGGGAGAGCTGTAAAGAATGAATTTCCTAAATATATAGATTGCTCTCAGTTTGGATAGTGTACTTATATAAAATAATTAATTACTTATATAAAATAATTAACTCTCCGCCATGACCTGTCCATCTTGGGTGGCCCTGCACGGCATAGCTTATGGCTTCGCTGAGTTATGCAAGCCCCTTTGCCACAACAAGTCAGTGATCCATGAAGGGGGGCTTTAAAGTATACCCCTTTAAATGGCAATACGATGGCTCCTACTGACCACATTTATCTTAAATTGCCCAGTATTGAATTTGAATCCTTTCAGTTTGGTGTGCTGGCCTTGTACTAACAGCCCAGCAGAGAAAAAAGCTGAGCAAACGCACTGATTCTTTGCAAACCTGCAGTGTATTGCGGGGTGTCTGGCTCTGTAAAACAGGGGTGGGCAGAAGGTAGATCTCCAGATGTTTTGGACTTCAACTCCCAGAAGCCCCTGTGAGCATGGCTAATGGCCAGAAATGCTGGAAGTTAGAGTCCAAAAATCTGGAAATCTACTTTCTGCCCAGCCCTTGCTGTAAAAGACCCATTCCATCTCATGTTTACTGTAGCACTGCCAGATTGGTACTATTTCCACCAGAATTAAATCTCTGCAGAGCCATACAATTGCAACCGGCAGGCCTGTGCTTCAGAACAGGGTTACCTGCTGCTACCAATAATGGCTTAGTTGAGAATAGAGGAGGAAAACCCTGAATCCTGCTGACTGCTATCTCATCATAGCTTTCTACCATTTCATTGAATATGCTTGTTGATGGAAGCTCTAGGGGCCAGATTGTTTACTGCAGAATCCTGGGTCTAGTTTACTTATCTATGAAAGTTGTTGTTGTTGTTGTTCAGTCGTTCAGTCGTGTCCGACTCTTCGTGACCCCATGGACCATAGCACGCCAGGCCTTCCTGTCCTGCGCTCTCTCCCGGAGCGTGCTCAAGTTCATATTCATTGCATCCGTGATGCTATCTAGCCATCTCATCCTCTGCCGTCCCCTTCTCCTTTTGCCTTCAGTCTTTCCCAGCATCAGGGTCTTTTCCAGAGAGTTTTCTCTTCGCATTAGGTGGCCAAAATGTTGGAGCTTCAGCTTCATTATCTGTCCTTCCAATGAGCACTCAGGGTTGATTTCCTTTAGGATGGACTGATTGGACCTCCTTGCAGTCCAGGGGACTCGTAAGAGTCTTCTCCAGCACCACAGTTCGAAAGCATCAATTCTTCGGCGCTCAGCCTTCCTTATAGTCCAGCTCTCACAGCCATACATTACTACTGGGAAAACCATAGCTTTGATTAGACGGACCTTTGTCGGCAAGGTGATGTCTCTGCTTCTTACTATGCTGTCTAGGTTGGCCATAGCTTTCCTCCCAAGGAGCAAGCGTCTTTTAATTTCATGGCTACAGTCACCGTCTGCGGTGATCTTGGAGCCCAAGAAAGTAAAATCTGTCACTGCTTCCATTTCTTCCCCTTCTATATGCCAGGAAGTGATAGGGCCAGATGACATGATCTTAGTTTTTTTAATGTTGAGTTTCAAACCAGCTTTTGCACTCTCCTCTTTCACCCTCAACAAGAGGCTCTTGAGATCCTCTTCGCTTTCTGCCATTAGGGTGGTATCGTCTGCATATCGGAGGTTGTTGATAATTCTCCCAGCAATCTTAATTCCGACCTGTGATTCATCCAACCCGGCATTTCTCATGATGTACTCTGCATATAAGTTAAATAAGCAGGGTGACAATATGCAGCCTTGTCGTACTCCTTTCCCAATTTGGAACCAATCGGTTGTTCCATGTCTGGTTCTTACTGTTGCTTCTTGACCCTCGTACAGGTTTCTCAGGAGACGGGTAAGGTGGTCTGGTACTCTCATCACTTTCAAAATTTGCCACAGTTAGTTGTGATCCACACAATCAAAGGCTTTAGCGTAGTCAATGAAGCAGAAATAGACGTTTTTCTGGAATTCTCTTGCTTTCTCCATGATGCAGCGAATGTTGGCGATTTGATCTCTAGTTCCTCTGCCTCTTCGAAACCCAGCTTGTACTTCCGGTAGTTCTCGGTTCGCATACTGCTGAAGCCTAGCTTGTAGGATTTTGAGCATCACCTTGCTGGCATGTGAAATGAGCGCAATTGTGCGGTAGTTTGAACACTCTTTGGCGTTGCCCTTCTTGGGAATTGGAATGTAAACTGACCTTTTCCAGTCTTGTGGCCACTGTTGAGTGTTCCAGATTTGTTGGCATATTGAATGCAGCACTTTAACAGCATCATCTTTTAGGATTTTAAATAGCTCGGCTGGAATACTGTCATGTCCGCTAGCTTTGTTGTTACTAATGCTTCCTAAGGCCCACTTGACTTCACTCTCTAGGACGTCCGGCTCACTAACTTATGCTCCAGATTATTGTTGAGAAGATATCCACCCATTTGTTCATGTGAAAAAGGTAGGAGTTGTCAAGCAAAAAGGTTTTAAAGGAGAAGCTGAAATTTGCCACCTAATATCAGAGGTTCATAATCAGAAGAATTCTGTGCAGTGTAAGTTTGCTGTACTTTCTAGTGCAGTTGGTGATGAAAGCCTGGAGATGGGAAATAGGTTTTAAAAGCTGAAAGTGGTATGAGTGAGGCATCATTTATGCTGGTGTCTATACACATTTCTTTGTCCCATTGTTGTGTCTGAACAAACAGGTTTTGCATGTTTTTGAAACCCCCCCCCCCCACAAAACCTGTCTACTTGAAGCATATGTGGCATGGGAATACACATAAGTGGTTTAAAACCACCTTTAAATTTTCTGAAAAACTATTGTCTGTTTCCCACATAGCTTGAGCCATGTAGGATCTAGGCTTTCGTCTAGTTGCCTAATACACAAATAATGGTGAGATTACCATTTTTAGAAATAATAGCCAGTGTGGTGGTGTGGCTAGAGTGTTGGACTGGGAGTCGGGAGATCCGGGTTCTAGTCCCCACTCGGCCATGGAAGCTCACTGGGTGACTTTGGGCCAGTCACAGACTCTCAGCCCAACCTACCTCACTGGGTTGTTGTGAGGATAAAATGGAGGAGGAGGAGGAGTATGTATGCTGCTTTGGGTTCCTTAAGGAGGAAAAAAGGTGGGATATGAATGAATGAATGAATGAATGAAATAATATACATTGAGATATAGAAATGCAGGCATTTACTAGAGTCAGCCAGTAAATCCCTTTTAAAATTCAGTGAGATAATTTGGCTTTGCCACTGGTAATAAGGAAGCCTAACATCTCTTTGCTATGCTGTGTTGATAGATGTAATTAAAAGCCAATAGATCATGAAAAATTGCATGCTTATTAGAGCCAGCCTGGCCAGATGAAAACTTAGTGGAGCTTTGGTATACTTGCCATTGAGCTATAGCAGAAAGTGCATTTGGATGTACGTTTCATATGCTGCTCTGAACCGGTGTTTTCCTCATGACCAACTTCTGGAACAGATTATCAAGATTGTAGGAAGCACTTCAAAGCAGAATGATGTGGTAAGAGACTTTACTCAAAATGTTGGCCTCTTTCACAAAACGGAAACTGCAGATGTCTTCGCAATCTGTCTGGGTTCAGCAGGAACATCAGTTTAAAAAATAGGGGGGTCACTGTGCTGATTTCCACAATGTAAAACATAATTTTAGGAACATAGGGATCTTATGCCATCAGACTATTTGTCCATCTAAAGGTGCAATCCTATGTTTGTTTAGACAGAGAAAAGGCCTACAACTCCCAGCATGCCCCAGCCAGCTATTCTGCAGGCCTTTTCTCTCTCTCTCTTAGGATTGTTCCCTAAGCCTATTTTCTACTCTGTTTGGCAGTAACTCTCCAGGGTCTCAAGCAGAGGTCTTTCACACCATTTGCTACTTGATCCGTTTTAGCTGGAGATACTAGGCCGGGACTGTTGAACCTCAGGCCTGTGGGCCAAATTCATCGTCCCTGGGGTCCCAGCCACTGCCACACCCTCTTCCCCTGGCCACACTCTCTTCCCCCTGACTGCTGATTGTTCAGGGGCTTCCTGGATTTTGTGTGGTCTTCCCCTTCCTAAAAGTATGAAATGTCTCTCCTAAGGCTTAGTTAGTGGCAGTAAGAGCTTTAAGCTACAACATGCTGGTATTTTTGCCCTGCCCCTTTTGCCTTTGGTCCCACACACCACTGGAATACGGCTCCTGAGAGTGTCTCCTAAATGGAATTTGGCCCTCAGTCTGAAAGCCCTGTGCTAGGGATTCAACCTGCATGTGCTCTTCCACTGATCTACAGTCCCGCCCAACAATTACTGTTCTTCATGAGGGTTCCAGTCAGGGCCAGCTGTACCATTTGGTAGGGTGAGGCAGCAGTAAGTTGTTCAAGGAGAGAATTATGTGCCTTACAGCCTACTCTGCACCCCTTAAGTTAGCCTGCTGCTTTCAAGTTCAGTGGAGAAAGTTCTTCAATTACTAGCGTGGAAGACATTCATCTGCCATTCCAGTCAGCTTTTGTATGTGGAATGGGAGGGGGTGCCATCTTGTCCTTTGCCTCAGGCAGCAAAATGCCTTGGGCCAGCACTGTTTCCAGTGTTGCTCCTTATTCCATCTGAAGCCTAATAGTCACTGAGGCAGTCATCTTGTGTCTGGGTTGTGCTGTTTTAGACTGCAGAATGGGATCACCTGAGTGAATGCTCTTCCATCCAAAATAATTCTCTACATAGGGAAAATAAGTATATCAGGAGGACTAGAACTGTGTTCTCCCTGACACGTTGTTGCTGCACTTTTTGAAAAAGGGCATGTCAACCAAAAGGTGAAGAAGTTCAGTCTCTGCTCTACATACGGGTAAACTTGTATAGTTGAATCCCAGCTTGAAAACAAAAAGTGGCTTTGCCACTGACACAAAGCCATGTAATGCTAGTGTCTGAAATGTGCTGGTGTGTGCTGATAAATGGCTAGTGAGGAAAGCTTGAGTTGGCTGCTGAAACCTTTGTCAGGAAATAGCGGCCAATGAAAAGAGGGAAGATACAAGCATCTTTAAAGGTACTGTGTGTTTTTCTTCCTCAACCCCAATGTACTGTGTTGCAGTGTTCAAAGTGAGGATGACAGAAACCTCCTATACAAATTTCTGCAGTGCCATATCTGAGCTCTCTTGCCTAAATGAAACATGCCTTTGGCTGTTTTGCTCAAGCTGTTTGCTGACATTAGCTCAATCTCTCAGGACTAATGTTTACAGATAGGAAAAGTAGTGGAAGTAATAGCAGCTTAAGTGATTTGCTCAAGGCCGCCCATGGATCAGTGGTGGAGGATTAGTGAAGGCCTGTTTTCAGTCAACTGTGGAAAGCAATTAAGTTCTCTTTGGTCTGGTGAAACACTAGTGTTCTGTGCTGGTGAATCTGTCTTACAAGCAGCTGTTTGTGTTGATCATTGTGTTTTGTTTCTTGCGTGTTGTTCAAGTACTTTTATGTAAAGATCACAGCTTAGCAATATATGCATGTGAAGAACGGTAGTAATGTGCCTGGATTAATGAGCACTCTTCGGCTATCTTTCTAATGCTTATGAAATCTTTACACATGAATAAGGAGTTTGATTGTCTCTTTAAAAGTTACAGTTTTCTTCACATTACCATCAAAGCAGAGAATGTGTGAGCCTTAATTCTGTTTAAAAGCAAGCTGCAAAGATAAGCTTTGTTTTGTTTTAATTTGAAATTTTAATTCTTATTGTGCAAGCTTCCACACAGCTTGAGTTCCAGCTCTCTCTGCCTTACTCATTAATTGCAGCCATGCTGTCAGCTGTGCTCTGTCTGACTGAGAGACCCCTAGTGGCTGAATGATTGTGCTGCAACTAATCATACCGTTGCCACTCTCTTTCAAACTACTGAGACACAACATTCTACGCTACAGACTTAAACTAGTTTAATTGTACCTTCTATTCCCAGGGAGCTCTGGTAATCATAGGTCATGGGGGCCAGAGTGGAGATCAACTCTGTCAGAGAATTCTCACTCTCCAAATTACAATGTTCTTCCAGGGGAAGCCATGAGATTAATCTGGTACCAAAACCAGTATGAGTTTGTAGTCCTGGTGTTTCATTGTTCAGATAAAAACCTTCCCTTAGTGCTTTCTCCCATTGAGTCACTTGGAAGGGGTTTTTTTTGCTTCCATTATCAGCGGGTCGCTGTATAGCGTTGAATATATTGTGACTTGCTCCTCGCTATCCAGAGCAGCGACAGGGTCCAGAAGCAGCACTACCTGGGTTTGGGAGGAGAGATCACTAGAGATATAGAAGTCCTCTTCAGAAGTAAACTTACAGCAGTAAATGCAGCTTGTGAGTGGGGCCAGGGCTGTGCCTAGTAGCCCTGCTCCTGGCATCGTAAGTGCTGCATCACTCTGCCTTCAAGTGTTCATGCGTGCCTGCAGGGGAAGACCCTGACACATACAGCTGTACATGCAGAGGCCTCCATGCAACTCAGAACCCCAAGAGTGCAGGACTCTGAGTCACGTGGAAGCCTTTGTGCATACAGCTTTACATGCAAAGGCCTCCTGCCTGTAGACAGTTGTGCTGTATGCTCAGACACCTGAGGGCAGAGCTACACACCTCATGCAATGTTGGGGGCAGGGCTACTTGGTGCCACTCTGGCCCTGCATGTGTATTGGCATTTATGAAGTGGACAAGGTGCTTTCATCTGTATGGCTGACCACCTGCTTACTTGATCCTTGCCCATCTTGGCTCATTATGGGCTGCAGAGAGAGACTGGGTGAGGGGATCAGGGCGGTGGTGAACGCCTCCCTTGAGGAGGGAGTGATGCCATCAGCCCTCAAGGAGGCAGTGATAAGACCGCTCTTAAAGAAGCCCTCCTTGGATCCTCAAGTTCTGAACAACTTTTGCCCAGTCTCAAATCTGCCATTTTTGGGCAAGGTGATTGAGTGGGTGGTGGCAGTGCAGCTGAAGGCACACTTGGAAGAAACTGATTATCTAGACCCATTTCAGTTGGGCTTCAGGCTTGGGCATGGGACAGAAACGGCCTTGGTCACCTTGGTGGATGATATGAGGAGGGCCCTGGATAGGGGTGAATGCTCCTTCCTTGTTCTCCTCGACCTCTCAGCGGCTTTTGATACCATTGACCACAGTATCCTCCTGGACTGCCTGGAGGGGTGGGGCATTGGAGACACCGTATTGCGGTGGTTCCGGTCCTTCCTCTCCGGCAGGTACCAGAGGGTAGCACTGGGAGAGGAGGTTTCGGACCCGTGGCCACTTACTTGTGGGGTGCCACAGGGTTCTATCCTCTCCCCGATGCTATTTAACATCTATGTGAAGCTGCTGGGGGCTATCGTCAGGAGGTTTGGGGTGCAGTGTCATCAATATGCAGATGACACGCAGCTCTACCTCTCATTCAAATCTTCACCAAGGTTGGCTGTAGAATCCCTGTCCAAATGTCTGGAGACGGTGAGTGGCTGGATGGGGAGGAATAAGCTGAAGCTGAACCCTGACAAGACCGAGGTACTTTTGGTGGGAGACAAGAGGAGGCTAGGGGATGTTGACCTGGTGTTGAATGGGGTACGGCTATCCTTGAAAGACCAGGTCCGCAACCTGGGGG
This sequence comes from Heloderma suspectum, assembly GCF_057233095.1. Classification (NCBI taxonomy): domain Eukaryota; kingdom Metazoa; phylum Chordata; class Lepidosauria; order Squamata; family Helodermatidae; genus Heloderma; species Heloderma suspectum. The sequence goes on along the minus strand of NC_139458.1, from coordinate 153,577,585 downwards.
TCATTTTGGACTCCCAGCTGTCCATGGAGGCTCAGGTATCAGCTGTGAGCCGGACAGCGCTGTATCAACTCCATCTAATACGGTGGCTGCGCCCCTTCCTTCCCGACCATCTGCTCCCATCCGTAGTACATGCCCTGGTCTCCTCTCGTTTAGACTACTGTAATGCGCTCTACGTGGGGTTACCCTTGAAGACGGTTCGGAAACTGCAGCTAGTACAGAACGCGGCGGCTCGCCTGATTAAAGGCAGCCGCCGGCGAGATCACATCACTCCAGTGCTGAAGGAGTTGCAGTGGTTACCAGTTATTTTCCGGGCCAAATTCAAGGTGTTGGTTTTGACCTTTTAAAACCCTGCATGGTTCCGGCCCAGCCTATCCTAAGGAGCGCCTCCAGCAACACCAGACAGGCCGCTTAACAAGATCAGCCTCGGATGGCCTTCTCTCTGTCCCATCAGCCAGGACAGCTAGACTGGTGGGGACGAGGGAGAGGGCCTTTTCTGTGGTGGCCCCCACTCTGTGGAACTCCCTCCCTAGGGAACTCCGTCATGCCCCCTCTTTAATGAACTTCCGTCGTGCATTAAAAACGTGGTTGTTCAGGCAGGCATTTGGGGTGGGTTAGGGTATTTTAGAAAATGTTTTTATTGTAGAATTTTATTGTTTTAAACTGTTTTATTGTATGTTGTACATCGCCCAGAGTGGATGGCTGACCAGCCAGATGGGCGATTAATAAATTTAATAATAAATAAATAAATAAATAAATAAAAATGTACTACTTTTAGTAGTAAACACCTAAAAAGGGCTAGTGTGTTTTGGTATATTTGGTTTATTTACAAATATACGGGTAGGGAGTACATGGAGAGGCAAGCATCCTACACGCTTCTACCAGGCAGCAGATCTGATATCTCATATCGGATTTCCAAGAGAGGCACCCCAAGGTGCTTCCAGCCCTTTCTGCTTCTGTCTCCTCCTGACTCAAACTATGCTCCCTTCCTCCCTCCCCCCCCTCCCTGTGGGTTTCCTTAAAGCAATCTTGTATTTAACCACTTAGTATTATCATCATTGGCAACCAGAAATTCTACACCAACAAGTGCACGGAATTCCCTCCAGGCGTGTGAGAGCCAGACTGCATCTTCTGCTAATTGTGTAGATGAGGCTTGTCTTACTTTTAATTTTCCTGTAAGCATGCACAGTTCCAATTCAGATTGGGACCATGATGATCCATGAGGGGCAGGTAAATCTACCCCCCCCCCCATTTAATTTCACCAATGGTAACGTCTTATTTTCAAGAAAAAATTATGCTGAGGAAGGTTTAACTTTCTCCTCCTGGAGCATCATGGCCCTGATGCAAATTGGGGCTATGCATGCTTACATGAGAGTAAAAAGTAAGACAAGCCTCAGCTATGCAATTAACATAATATGTAGTTTGGCCTGAGTGGGCTGGTGGAAGAGGGACAGAATGATCTGTTTGTCTTTCACCAGCTTGTTCTGCTTCCATACCTGCCTCAGAGGAAATGAAACTCCTTACTCCACAGCCATTATGAAAGCTGAGCAGGCTTGTGAATGAAGAAGACCACCCATCCATCCTTCACCAGCCCACTGTTTTTCCATGCTGACTGTGGAGGAAGGCAGTTTACTTCTTCCATGGTTAGCATGGAAGCCAAGTGAGCTGGTGAAGCAGGGACAGATCATTCTGTTCCACTTTCAACAGCCCATCAATTCACCTGGAGCGAATTCCATGCACTTGCCTCTGTGGTTAACTAGACGACTGCTTAAAGGCGGGGCAGGCAACATGTGGCCCTCCAGATGTTTTGGCATACGACGCCAGTCATCCCACACCATTGGCTGTGCTGGCTAGGGCTGATTGGAGTTTTAGGCCAAAACATCTGGAAGGCCACAAGTTGCCCATCCCTGCTTTAAGGCAACCCATAGTGATAATCTTATCCATGGCAATCTTGCAACAATGTTTATTTTTTATCAAATGCTTACCTTGTGAGAACATGGCGGGGTTAAGGTGGGGAAGCTAAACCTATTACATACCTGCCATTCAGCTGTTAAAAGTCACAAAGCATATGTCATGAAAATGTAGCACTCCCACCTGTTTTACATGTTGAGTGGTACCCTGTAGTTCTTGAATCTTTTGTTCTTTGTGTGAAAGCCTGCTCATTTTGAAAAACAGAAGTACTTACTTGAGTTTCTTATGGTTGTTCCCTTCTTCCCCTGGCCAGCCACTTGGATAATTGACGTTGTACAAGCTTTGCAGTGTAGCTCCTGCCTTATCTTGCCATTATAACCCTTCCCCACCCCATTAACAGCAATTTTCTGTAGCAAATGTATGTATATCCTTCAGTGAGCACAAGTTAATCTACTGAATATGCAAGATGTCCCTTGTTTGTTGTTTATTCGGTCAGTCGCTTCCGACTCTTCGTGACTTCATGGACCAGCCCACTCCAGAGCTTCCTGTTGGCCGTCGCCACCCCCAGCTCCCCCAACTCCCTTGTACTGATGTATAATTAAGTCAAATTTGTTCTCGAAGGCACTAGATCCCTTCTGCGTAACCTGATTTCTAAATAAATATTTATTTAATAAGAGGATAAATAGATGTAGTGGTTGCACTTGTTGATAGGGCTTGCAGTACTCATAGCTGTCTGCTTGTGGTGGTTACACAATAAGAACAGTTGTTAAAGCCTGTCTTTTCCCTCTTGCTTGTTGCTGTAAATCAAATTGTACTGATGTGTTCATGATCTGAGGATGTCCTAGCAGTGTTTAAAGATGGTTAGATAGCTGTGAAAAAAGGAGACAGTGGAATTGTTCTACTGGGGAAGTATGGTTTAAATTAGAAGTGAACCTCCTTCTGCAGTTGATTTTCCCCCTAATTTGGAGCCATTAAAAAACTGGGGCTCATATAGGTAGCGTGATAAGAATACACTGGCTGCATTACTATCTGATTTGGTTACGTGACAGTGTCATAAAGCCAGTTCAGAGTAAGTATAGAAAACATTGCCCTCACTCTCTGAATTGACTACATGGTATTGGGAGAGAGCCTTTCAGGTTAGGAATGTCACAAAAGCCCTGTGCTAGGGTTACCTTTACACTGTTTAGTTGAAAATGCAAGTGGGGAGTGGGGTTGTGCTGAATAGCTCAGCCCCCAACATTGCATGTGAAAAGTAGCCTCTCCCTCTGCTGTCCATGCATGTATAGCAGAGAGGGGACCTTCACATATTCAGCTGTACCCTTGGAGGTTCCATGCGACCTGGAATGCATAGGCTTCATGGTTGTGTGGAATCCTCCACATGTCTGACAGCATGAGTGAAGGTCCCCTCTCTGCAGACACTTGCGCTGTGTGCACAGACACCGGGGGGGGGGGGCGCTGTTTCACAGGGACAGGAGCACAGTCCTGCTCCCCACTTGGGAGTTAGCTAAACAGTAACAATAACACCCAAGTAGGGCTAAAGCTGAATTAACCTGAGAGCAATGCTTCTTCCCCACATTTGAATGGGTGGACATTTTCACACATTTCCTGACAACTGCTAAAACAGAGGGCACATTTTTTTTGTGTGAAACATTGCACACACACCCCTCCAAATCTTTGGCTAAGCATTAACTGGAAGTAACTCTGGAAAACCCAGTCCTTGGCATCCAGGTGTTTTGCGGAGATGCCATAGCTGTGGATAATGCAATTTGCAGGGATGGGATGTTTGTCACTGCAACTTGTGCATTTTCCCCTCTCTTAATAAAAAGATAGAAACTGTAGAGTTACCTGGCACTCCTGTCCATCAAAGCATTTTGACTAAGGCTCCAGAAGCGACTGTTGCTCTTTTCTTTAATCTACTGTAATCAAGATAGCAGGGTTGCTAATGGACCTGCACCTCATTCTGCAGAAATCACAAGGCAAAGCTTTGCCATGGCACAGAGAGGGACAGTATCGCCTGCCAATTGCCACATGTCATACCGCTACAGGGTATGTAGTGCTATGCCATCCCTGTAGCACAGCTACAGGGGTTGTGTCAAAAGTTGCCAACGCTACTTGACAGGAGACTGTCTTCTGAAAAGTAAGTAGGCTGACCTGCAAAATGGAACCCTTCCTCACCCACTTTTGGTTAATGCTTTTAGGGACTGTGAGGTTTGAGACATAATCTATCCACTATATTTTTCCACAGAGGTTCTCCCAGAGCACAGAGCACCATCACTGCTTTCTCTGTAGAAAATAAAATACATGCAAAAACTTAAGAAAAAGCAGTATTGGAATGATTTACACAGAAAGCATTTGATTACAACGCTAGCATCTCTTTAAGTACCATTACATGTTTGTGTGCATATCCTGTAAGAGATTCTGGGTCTGGAGTAAGAGTAGCAGAGCTGTACATTTGCAGAACCAGTCATTACCACTTCGTGACAGGTGGAATTGATTTTGCAGTTAGGTAAAACTGATTCCAGTGTGGCTTTATTGAGCTCATTGGCACCTGTTACTAGCAATGTTAAAAAGGTTAAATGTTTTGCTTGTTGAAGTTGGACATGACCAACAAATGTCAGTAGACTAGAGTAACAAAAGAAATCGCCTGTAATATTCTCCTTAGAATGTGTCACAGGAGGAAAGAATTCCCATCGTTCTTAAAACTAAACTAGGCTGATTTGTTACAGGGGTTGCTTGATGATGGTGTCTTAGTTCAGGGATGGGCTTGTATGACCTCTGACACTCTTCCAGCTTTTGGTATTTATGTTTTATTACTCCGCGTGTTCAACATAGATAAAATGAAATATTAGTTGCCAAATAGTTTTCTATTGTAATTCACTGATTTGTATTCCCCTGTGATGAGGGTTGCTACTTACCAACCTGAACACTGGATGCATACTTTTAAATCCTCCTGATATAGTACAAGGCAAGATAGTCATGAATCCTCCCAGCCGTTCCCTGCCAGTCCCACTGTCTACCCCAACCTTTATGTAATGCAGTAAACAGGATTCCAGGTGTGCTGTGCAGCAGGTGAGGGAGGAGAGCAGATGGCAGGACTGGGGAGGAGGAGCTGTTCCTGCCCTTGTCAACCATTGCACCAAGGCATTTAATGGTATATATCCAGTGTCTAGGTTTACAAAATACTGGTGATCCCACCTCTCCCCTCCCTCACACTACTCATTGCTGCTTTTTGCATTCCGCATTTTTTTGGATCAAGCCTCTCAGTATCTCTCCCATATCAGGTTATCTGATTGTCAGTTTGTGATATTATGTACAATAGAAATGGCAAAGTTGGCGGGGTTATTGATAACTGTTGTTTGCTGTTGTGTGATCTACACACATGCAGTCATTTCTAATCTTCCTACCTACTTTGGGTGTAGCCCTTAAGATTAAAGATCAAGTTGCTACTGCCGCAACGTTATATCTTCATCTCCTACATGTGAGGTCGAGACCATAACATTTGGCAACTTCACATAAGTTTATTGGGTATTTTTGGCTATATCAGGCTTGAATGATTGAACATAAGCCAGAAGCTGTGTTAGGGGCCAAGGGGAAGCTGCATAGGGACCTGGTTTGGTACTGTAATGGTACTTCAATCCCTGACATTTGTTTCCCTGAAGGCTGGATATCTAAGGATGGCTTCAGTCTAAGGTCGATTGCCTTTGACTGCCTTAGCTTCACACAGTTGAGGTTCCTGGCTTTAGCAAAGTCACAGATAAGTTGATGAATTGAGTTGCTAAATGCTCCTCTATGCTTTCAGACCTAATAATATATGCTAGAGTTTAAATTCCCGAGGCGTAGTCTGAAGGCACACAGTATAGCATCTGTGCTGAAGGTAAGGGGTCTGAATCTATGTCTGAATGGGAAGCCACCTGTGAACCTTCAGTACAGTGCCTTGAATTCCAGAATGAGGGACTGGGGGAGAGAATGAACACAACAGAAGTCTGAAGGCAGGATCATGTGAATAATATCCCTCCCAAGAATGGAGATCTGACTTGCATGTGTATCTTTGTGAACTAGACACAAGCTGCTGACTTCTGTAGCTGCTGTTGGCCATGGTCCTCAAGCTGTTGGCTATTGAAATGGAAGTGTGTGAGCTCTCTAATGTATTAAGTCCCTTCTTCCCTGCTGCACTGTTTTTCCATACCCAAGAGATTATAAAAGTCTTGCCAAGCCTTTTGTTTTCAATGGCTCCATGTTACCATGATACCCCAATCTCACTCGGCTTTGAAGTTGCTTGCCATAGTGATGTATTCCATTCACTGCTTTACAAGTGCTTACTGCAAAGCTCTCAACTGGAATTATTCTGTGAACTTTGCTAGGCTTGTCTTTTGCTTTGATGTGGACAGTAGAACACTGTAGTCATCATAAGACAAGAAACGAGCTGTGCCCAGAAGGTCTAGAATTCCATGTACTACCTCCGCCACCCTTGGTATGTGACCAGAATAATGTATGCCCAGTTGCCTAAATTTACTTGTAAAGATGGTGGTAGTGGTGCCTAACTTGGCATTTTTGGAAATGTCAGGAGAAAATGGCATGGTTAAAAGAATTCCAAGAGTTGTAGATGCTTAGGTTCAGACACTTGATGCATGAGGAAGGATAGGATGCTATATAGAAGGTCAAAACTGTGATCTTGGGTACATTGGATTTCTGACCAATGCTTTGCAAATATTGGGACTAGAATAGAGAGTGACTTTGGGGGGGATACCTCCACCTCCCACTCCACTAAATGCGTTGTTATATATTCTGGCTTTTGGATGTTAAAAATTTCTACATCAGACGTAGAATCAAAGGCGTAGAAGGAACCAGAACTCATCAAGACAGTCTGTTTGTCAAAGTTAGGGTCTTCACATTGGTCCCTCAAAGATTAAAGCTGCAATCCTATTCACATTGACTAGGCAGTAACTCTCATTGAACATGGAAGGCCTTACTTCTGTTTAGGATTATATTGCATGACAGCAAGCTAGTGCATGTTTAGTGTGAATAAGGCTGCAGTCCTATGCATGCTGGTTTAGTTTAGTTTAGTTTCAGTTTGGTTTAGTTTAGTATCCCATTCTTCTGTAAAAATAAAGCGGTTCATACAGGTAAAAAAAAAAAGGAACATAAAGGTTAAAAAAGGTTGAAACTACAGATTAAGTTGGGATAAATTATCACTGAATTTGGTATGCATCCAAGTAGACATGTATAAGATTGGGTTGCACATCTCCTTGAAGTCAGTGGGATTTACCTCTGAGAAACCATGCATAGCATTCGGTTCACATAATCTCATCAACATCTGACCCTAGAGTGCTAAAAGCAGAGGGCAGGGCCAAACAAGATACCACAAAAGCAGATAGCTCCAGATCATACAACTTCTCTGGGATTTGTCCATAGTAGTTAGGCTTCACCTAACTTTGGGATATGTTGCTTCCTCCTCTATAGACTTCAACAAAATTGTTTAAAAGATGGAGATACGGTTTGTTATTTGATACTTTAGGGTCACTCATATATTGTAAGCATACGTATACATTAGCCTTGCAGACAAGTTCAGAACAGCTGCATTTCTCTGTTATATAAAAATATGCTGTGAAGGATGTTCTCAAAGATGATTTATTCATTCCATACTGCTTTTTTATTTGTTTCTGACTTGGCAACTTTTGTGCTGTGTTTGGAAGTTCTTATTTCTTATAGAGAAATATATAACAAGCTGCTTTAGACTATCAGTCTAGCCTTGTATTATCTGCCCTAACTGGCAGTGACTGTCCTGGGTTTTAGATAGAAGGATTTCATGGATGATCTGCCTGAGAAGCCAAGAACGGAATATTTCATTGCTTAATGTACAAAGCACATGCTCTGATGCTGCTGAACTAAGGCCCTCCCCCAAATTAATGTTAGCCAATGAAAAGTAAGCAAAAGCACACATCTCATCCTCTCCTGCAACTAAGTCTAAGTATGAGTAATTAATCTTGATGTGTCCTGTTTACCCTCCACTTCCTCTGTTGCTTACAATTTTAGACTGTAATCTGTTTGGGGTTGGGACCTATCTTTTTGTTGTACTCTGCAAAGTACATTGATGGTTCAATAATAATAATAATAATAATAAATTAATGAAAGAAGGTCAAATTATGTAATTTTTTCAAGATAACATATTTGGATTTGGGAATTCATTCCTTCTAATACAAATAGTTGAATTCATTCAATGAATTTGGCCATGATACATCCATTTTTAAAACCAACTCTTTTGGTTTGCTGCTTCCCTTATGTTCTGAGGTTATTAGTTTCATTCTGCTTCTAGTATGACAAGCATGCATTTCAGTTAATTTTTTAGGATGGTTTGCGGCATGTAAACACCATATTGGTATTCCTTGTGGTACCTGGAATCTTTAGCCATTGAAATTGTTCTGTGACAGCAGGTGGTCTGTATTACAGAGATTATACAATTTAAATCTGGAGTTGATCACACGATGTAGCACTAAACGTGCAATTTCAACAATGTGGTTCTGTTTTAAACTGACTGAGATCCATACATCTGCTATGATGCAGCTGGACCACACTCAGTTAAAGGCAGGATGTCTCTCTTTCCCTGTCGCTCTCCTGGGGGTGGGTGTGTTGCTTTTGGTGTTCTCCATCTGTAAATGAGCATTTTGGCTGACTGCTCTAAACTTCACTTACAACTGGAAGAACGTGTATTTGGTTGTCAGCAAGGGCCCACAAATTCAGTCACTATGGCGACTCTGTCTCCCTCCTCCTCTGCCTTTTGTCTTTTTGCTCATCTCTGACTTCACACTGCACTTCACAGGGTTTCAGAAGCTCCAAAATGCAACACTATTGACCCTGCCTCTTAACCCCAACCCTGGGCAGATGCTGGGGTCTTGGCAGTTCATGCCAAATGACAGGCAGATGAGGGACAGAGCCAGTGGTGGCCCCGTAGAATGGCTGGCTACCAAGGCCAGCTAACATCTGTGGACTCTGTTGTTCAATACCTTGTGAGAATTACAGGATTTGTTGGTACGATATTACTGTGATAGACCAGCTGCTCTGTCACACCAGTCCAGGATATAATTCTTGTTTTAAAATACCTCTCCCACCAGTTGGGATGCTGTTACAGCATTTTTCCAGTGCTCTGTCGAAGTTGCTGCTGTGATTGTATAGCTGCACTTTCACAGGCATTTAAAAATCTGTGGCTTTAAGACTTTTTACCTTGAAAGAACACTGCACCTTGTTTGCCAGGAAGCCTCTGAGCATCTGCCGAGAAGGAAGCTCTGTGTACTGCAGAGTCTTTTGCGGGACATTCTAGGTCTATATTCTCTTTGTGTTGGTCGTTGCCAGGCCTTTTTGGTCTCACTGTTGCCCTGCTCAAGCTGAGAGTGTGACCAACATACTTGCCTGTAAGCTGCACGTTGCAGGAAAAGGTCGATAATGGGTATGCAAACTTGCTTCCCCCCCCCCCATCTGCTGTCACTGACCTTCTCATTTAGGAACTCCTGAAAGGTGTCGGAGCAATCTCAAGTTCCCCAGAACACATTTTGAAAATTACTGGCTTTGGGTTTCACCTGCAAGGGAGGAGATTGGTTAAGATAGGTCTGGTAGCTTAGAATAACATGATGCTGCCCTGAATTGGTAACCAAATCTTGGGGCGGTTTACTTTAGCAGGTGACTTATAAATCTTTTAAGCAAATAAAAAGTAATCACTGCACAGTAAGAATTGAAGGATGAGGGGAGAAACCAGGGCTTGCTTCTGAAAGATGGTGAGTAGCATCCAGACCCTAGAAAGAGAGACAGTGGATTCCTCTTCATGGACTAACAATAGCTGTGTACCTGGTGTGAATGCCTCAAGTAAATTAAAATGTTCTCTCTGTTTAGATTCTCTGACATTTATCTGGTTAACAGATGTTATGGGGTGCAGCTAGGGATGATGTAGAAATCCGCAACAGAACCAAATGTGAAATCAAATGTGTTCAAATTTTTATGAATCCGACCCACAGATTCCTCAGTGGACTGGCTTTTCCCCTGTTGGCTGGATTCCGTGGACTTGCAGACCATTTTTCTAACCTTCAGGGAATTTTTAGCAAATTTTGTTTTAGAAAAATATGCATTTTTTAAGCAGCCAAAAATGAGCATTTCCCCCAAAGGCTACAGTGTGAAAATACGCATTTGGGGGGGGGGGATTTGCACATTTTGGGGCAATTTATGCATTTGTGTGTGTGGATTTGTGCAAATTCACATCTGCACAAATGGAAATTTGCACAAATTTGGAAACAAAAAATCCAGTTCCGTCGGGCAGATGACGGAATGAAAGGCACCTGAAACACAGATGTAATGGATTTTACACAATCCATACATCCCTAGGTGTACTGCAGAGAAAGGTAAGTGGAATCCCAACAAAAGTTATGGCCTGAGCATCTTTTGGAGCTATTTTTCATTTGAACTGGATTCTAATTGTAAGGATCTAACCTGTTATTTGAGTAAGGGAGGATATGGGGAAAGGCTAACATTTATACATGAGATAGTGATGGAAAAGGTATGTCCACTAATTTTAAACAGGCTTAAAAGTATCTCATGTTTTGTGCATTGTACCCAGTGATAGGTTTTCCTAGGGCCACTTCACATTCCACAACAATTATTGCCTCCTCATGAACATGTGACAGGGCACCATTGTCAGCCCCAGCTTTGTGGCACATGTATCATAGAATACATATGATTGGAAATATATTGCATAAATATTAATGGCATTTGTAGAGTTCAACACACTATGGAACTTTCATTCAGTTGAAGTTAACTTTAAAAAATATATAAGAAAGAAAACAAGTGTTAAAATTTAAGCAAAGTATGGATGTATTTGACATTCCTTGCTATAACGGAGTCTTGAATCAATTTCCTTTCTTCTTTTAGTATTTTCACAATATTGAGTCACAGCCTGATTTCCTCTCTTAAGAACCTCTTCATATATATGACATTTTTCTTATACAGAGATAATCTCCCCATAGGGGAAGAATGTATGCACTAATTTGTGTGAAATCATGCAGTGGTCTATTTTGCTTTGATTACATAGTTTTGAATGCCACAGCACAGGCCCCTCTTCTAAGGGCACATTCACCCATGCATGTTCATCCCTCAGCAGTTGCAGCATCCATGTACGATTTGTAGGTGTGAAACATCCATTGTGGATCAAATCATCATTGTGGATCACACTTGAGAGCCAGTGTGGTGTAGCGGCAAGAGTGTTGGACTGGGAGCTGGGAGATCCGGGTTCTAGTCCCCACTCGGCCATGGAAGCTCACTGGGTGACTTTGGGCCAGTCACACACTCTCAGCCCAACCTACCTCACAGGGCTGTTGTTGTGAGGATAAAATGGAGAGGAGGAGGATCATGTAAGCCGCCTTGAGTGCCTTGCAAGAGGAAAAAAGGCAGGATATAAATTCAATAATACATAAATAAATAATAAATAAACACCACAAAGAGAGGTTTCATGTCAGCCTGTATAACCTCAAACAGATTCAGTTCACAGTTTCCAAACGTTGAGATATCCAGGGATGTAAATGCATTTGTGGAGAGAGTTAAACATTGGGAATAAAGCACAGGTATGTCTTGGGGGAGCCTGACTTGGACTCACAACAGTTGTTTAAGGGTCGGCTTTTGATTTTTGAACATCTTGGAAGTTCTGATAGTGCATACTAATTTGCGTTGTTGTTGTTATGATGATGATGATGCTTATTTTGAGGGTTTATACCCGTAATTGTAAAGGACCTCAACCCCTTGTCCTCAGAAAATGAGACTCCTGAGTTAGATCAGGGAGAGGCCTTGGTTATGGAAGGGTATAATGAGGTTCCTACCCCCTTAGGACCTAGTTCTCCAGGAACACCCAAGTGAACCACTCCCCTGTGCTCAGAGATGGTCACTGCCTTGGATTCTGAGGACTCTAGCCAGGACAATATCACCATGCTGTAGCCACTTCCATGTTGTTGCAGCCTGAGGCTGCTGAAACAAACCAGACCCCCTTAAGTGAGAAGGTCTCTGTCAATAGGGAGGTGGGGCTAGCCAGCTCAAAGGAAGCCAAACCCCTACTTACGACTCAAATCACAATTTGCTGCTTGTTGGAGCAACATACAGGCAAGGTTGTCCAGCTTCCAGACCCAGCATAACTTTGAGCTCTCCGTGGTGCTGTTCTCTTTCCATTCTTTCTGGGAAGCCTGACTTCTGCGTAGTTGAAAGCTAATGAACCTGACTTGTCACAAGTCCTTGGTGTGCACTGGTCATTAAAATGCCCTATGACACCAAGCCCTCACTGTGACAGGGCTTGCTGGCTGAAACAGAACAATATCCTGCCTTTCTACCTAATGATTTCTAAGGTGGCTTACAACTGGTTGTAACAATACAAAATTAGATTCAGGGAAACAGTAATGTGCAACACTTTGGTCCAGTCTTCATCGTGAGATGGTATGACCGTGTCATTTTATCCAACACTCCCCCCCGCCCCGAGTGGTATATAACATACTACTCTATTAAGGAAAGCACATTTTTAAGAGTAATAAAATCAATGACTTAATATCACCTTCTTTGAAAGAAGGTTTTGAAAGAAACCCTAGTACCTCTTGCCAAACTTTGGTATCCTTTAAAAAAAACCTCACATTTATAGCCTACTCTGCCTCTAAGGAGGTTATGGCAGGATGCAAGGTGTGCGCCATTTTATCCTTGCAATAACCCTGTGAGGTAGGCTAGGCTGAGTGTGATTGGCCCAAGGTCACCTTGTGAACTCCATGGAAAGTGGGGATTTGGATCTGGGTCTCCATGGTCCAAGCCCCGCACTCTAACCACTGGCAATCATGCTTTTGCTGTAAGTAGGCATTGGCCAAGCATGGGATGTTCTGTGTTAACCTTCAAATACGTTCACTTTGTTGGTACATTATCACAACACTATTTTATACTTTCATATGCACATCTGAAAATATTTGCAGGATTTAGCACATTTCCTTTAAACTTGCCAGTGGCTGCTTTGTAGTCTGAGCTACAGCTACCAATAAATGAATGTTGTTAAATATTTTTTTATATTTGTCAATTAAGTTACTAATATTACAGACTAAGAGATTTTTTAAAATGCCAGGCTGGTTATTTTTTTTTTATAATTCCAAGACATCATCTTGAATGCCTGGCCTTTTAATGCAGATAATTGTTTACAGCGATTCAGTTAACACTGAACAGTCTACCAGAGGAGACAGCTTTGATTTAGAATTAGATTTAGAAACACCTATTTGGTCAGTGATTAATTGAGCAATGTCCTGGACTCTAATCTGAATGTTTTTATAACCACAATTTCATTTCTCATCCTCCAGAAATAGAGCAATAGATAGACTTGGCAAAATGCAGAGCTGCTTTTTACATTTCTTCTGTTATTCTGGGAATCATACAAAGTGGATTTTGACAGTTGATGAGCAAAAGGGACTTGCTGGTAGCAATTCTATTAAAAGTACCTCTAAGTAACTTGCCTGAATGACATCACTGGAATGCTGGGAGATATTGCTTTATATTCTGGCCAGTGTGAGAGAGTCTCTGCACCTCTGTGTGCCTGTGTGAAGTAATTTTCAGACAGGAATGTTCATGTAAACTCTTAAAGAGATCTGTAAATTGGAAGTCTAAATGTGCATTGCAGATAGGCGATATATATATAGCCTATATATATAGGCTATATATCGCCTATATAGATAGGCGATATCAGATATATATCAGATATATCTGATATCTGATAATATCAGATATATTATCTGATATTGCAGATAACAACAACAACGCAAATTAGTAGTGTACAATACTACAGATTGTAGCCTGGATAAAACTGATGCCCCCACCCTGTTTAAATAAAAAAGCCACAATGAACATGTGGTTTACTTTGGGTGGGAAATTTATTTTTCTCCATGTTGTGGAAAGTCTGCCTTTTTCTAGCCAGTAAGGGATCATAAACAAGTAAAGGAAGCTAAGAAGCTGTTTGGATGTAATTAACATACATTTTATACATGACCTGAAAGCATCCCTTAAAAGCCAAATTCCTACATTTTCAACCCATCAACCTAGTGGTGTGTTAGCACCAGCTTGAGAGCTCTCTGAGTTGGCCGGCAGATGGTCTATTTTGCATTCCTCCAGCGTGCTAACGCTGCCAGTTGGGTGTTTGAAAGGCTCATTAATTTTCCTCAGTGTTTGGCAATAAGACCTTACTTGTTCTTGCTCTGTTCCCATTTTCTGAAACCTAGATAGTTGTGGTTTTATTCTGTTTTTTTCAAATTGTAGTTTAGTCGTTGCTTTGATATAACATCACATTACTGGTCTTGCAGTGAAGGGACAAGAAACAAATTCAAACCAATAATTACTAAAAGATACAATGAGAAGGGCAGATATTTGTGGAGGAGCAGGGAGAAGAATAATAAGAATCTGGGCATATCTGTCAACTGTTGGTTTTATATCAAGTGTCAGTTTTATACCAGTTAACTTTTCCCCAGAGCATCCTGGGAATCATAGTAAAAAGTGCTGAGAATTCTCTATTGGGAAGCCTCCCACACAGAACTATGGTTTCATGGGGAAAATAAATGAATATTAATCCATTGTAGACCTGTAATGTAGATATGATGTCTGTGTCATCTGGGTGTTGAATTAAACCGTTATTGAGTTAAGAAAGTGCCACAAACATTGATTAGTCTGAATTATTTTCATGAGAGAAGATCCAAATAGCTACTTTAGGTGAAACTAAGAGCTTGTGCATGACCAGTGGGTTGGTTGACTGTTTTGAACAGTAGACCCTTATGCCTGTTGCAGGCTGCTTTTGAGATTCCCCCTTGGTTTCCCAAATGGTTTGCTCTCAACTTTAGCTGATATTGAATCACAGGCATTAGAAATCAAAAGCTGGGTGTTGGCCTTGTAACTAATTACTGAAGGGAGGTTGTTCGATCCCAATAGGGTTGCTGGCTGTAATGCTGGAAGAGAGTATGCTGTATGTATAACCTCACCTGTGCAATGATGAAATGAAATAAGGGATGATCTGAAACAAAGAGGGATCCACTTCTGCCTGTTCAGATATCTAAGTACTGAACAGGAGGCTGATCAGTGAACAGCATGATGTAGTACAAGGTTTTACTGAACTGAGGGCACAGTCCTATGCATGTTTAGACAGAAAAAGTCCTACAACTCCCAGTATGCCCCAGGTAGCACAGCTGGCTGGGGCATGCTGGGACTTGTAATACTTTTTTCTGTCTATGCGTGCATAGGATTGTGCTCTAAATCACTCCGAACAAAATCTCAGATTATTCACCATTTAATCTCTTATTTTGACTCAAATCTGTCTTCTTTTGTATATCATTAATTGAAGGATCCCTTTTTTGCTACTCCTTCAAGTTAGGAGTACCCTTGTACGATGGATCACCTTCCTACCTTTCCTTTTTTTCTTTGTCTTTTTTTCCCTATCTTACCCTTGAATGGTTGGGGTGTGTGTGTGTGTGTGTGTGTGTAAAGGAGAGAAATCACTATGCATTAATTAAGTTCACAGTTATTCAACCTGTGCGTGTGACTCCCTACAGAAAGAAAAAAAAAAGAGAGGCATATAGTACAGGTGTAGTTTGCCACATCTGCAATGAGTAGCTAGTAGCAATTGTTCCAGAATGAGACCTTGAATGGCAAATTCCAAGGCCATTGGCTACATCTCTTGTCCTAGATATTTATAGGACCCACCACATATTAGCTCAGTTACCTTTTATTTGCCCTGTAAGGTCACCAGGTACTATCTCCATAGTACAGAAGAGGAACCGGGCCTTAGGTGGCTGGAGCCTATCTAGTGAGTTGATGGCTGAGTTGAGATTTCAGCTTAGCCAGTGTTGAAATGTTGAAGTGACACAGAAGGGCTGTTCACACAATGCACTAACCCACATGCAGTGGTTGAGTGTGGGCTGTTGAACTGTGGGTTCTTTGTCGAACCTTGGCTTAGTGTGTTGTCTGAACCCAGGTCATTTTCTGCAGGATGGCTTGTTAACTATGCAGTGAGGCTTGTTAACCACCCTGAACAACCCAACAATCAACCATAGGTTCTCAAGGTGGCTTCTTCAAGAAAATAAGCCACACTGCATGGTTAACAAGCCACCCTGGCTGCATTCAGACAAAATGCTAACCCACGGTTCAGCAAACAACCCACAGTTCAAAACAACGCATGCTCAACCACTAAGTGTGGGTTAGCGTGTTGTGTGTGTTGGTTAGCGTGTTGTGTGAATGAAGTCAATATGAGGTGGAAACCAAGCAATACAATGGACTTAGCATTTCAGTTTGTAGAAAACTAGACATAGTGAGAGGGCTGACTTAGAACTGATGTACTAAGTTCCCCCTTCCTCATTTGCAGAGGTATTCATTCAAAAATTATATCACCCCACCTGCAATCTGGTACATAACAGTCCCCTCCACCACATCAGGATTCTCACACCTCATTCTGTGGCATGTTTAGACCAGACCTATACTTGTGTTTACTTATGTTACTTTACCAGATGTGTATTGTAAAGCCCATGTCTTAAAATAGGTACATATATCATGAAAGATTGTTGTATGCCTGTCCATTTAACTGCCAAATTGTACATTTGGAAAAGTTCCAGAAGTCTGTTTGCTGAACATCCAGCCCAACAGTGCAACAGATTATGCATCACACTCCTCCTGAAGTTTGTTTTAATTGTTTAAGATGGTTTTTAAAAGGGGTTTCTGTGCAAACTAAGATTGGAATGGGTACTAACTCATGAATGCATACATGTATAAATCTTTCTCACATTGTAGTATTATTGCAGGAGCAGTTCTTTGAGTAAAAATGTTAGTCTCAGAAGCAACCCTAAGGCTACTGTTTATTCAGTTGTATAGTCCAGCTCTTACAAAACTCCAAATATAATTTGCAACTGTTCGTTGATTATGAAAGGAGGACTCTGTGTATTAAAAGAACAATGGTTCTTTGTTTCACTGACCTTAAGCTGCCTGGATGAAACTTATATTGCCTGTCAAGACAGAATTGCTTTCATAGAATCTACAAAGAAGCTAGGAAATCATTTATTGGAGTTTAATTTTCTGGAAGGCACGAAGTTGGAGTCCAGGTGAAAATGGGGTCCCTCCTTCTCTCTCTAAAGTAAGATCTCTAACACAATCACTTGTGATCAAACAAGTGTCTCCTGAAGAAATTGACTATGCTTCTTGCATTAACACAGTGTTATAGCGGCTGTCGGCTCCTACCTCTGTCAGCATAGCTTCATTTCATTTCATTTCATCTCTCTTTTCTGAATGCGCTTCACAAATCAAGGTGAGATGGATGGGTGGAAAGTTTTGTCATGTTCGCTGTGCAGACTTAAAAGAGCACCACCACCAGATACTTCTGTCAGCTAACAGCAAAAGGAAATCAGGTGGTTCTCAGAGTTTTGGGCGACCATCTGTGCTTTGATTGCATAATCAGAGCATCACTCATGATCTGATAGCAGAACTGGGGCAATCAATATCCTTGAGGTACTACTATATCCCCAGTCAGGTAGGGCCAGCTTCTTTGATACAAGGTGTCACTGTTTCCATTAATAAATCACCCACAACCCCAAAACAGCCCATGGTTTCTGGGTGATTTGTTAACCATGCCAACAACCCACCCTGGGTTCAGGCGACACAGCTTGAATATTAAAAATGGCTGCCGGAACATGCCACAACCCACTCTGGCTTAAATAAGTCTTGGTGGGCTGCAGTGATCATGCAAACTGGGCCATTGTGTTACACTTTAAGGCAGGGGTAAGCAATTGGTGACTGGCAGATATTTTGGACAATAACACCCATCAGTCCCAGACACCATGGCCAACGATCGGGGATTGGTCAACCAGCCCAATTTGCAGATGTGCCATTAACATGCACTAGAGATCTCTGGCCAGTTGCTGCCCTCTGAATGGAAGGGTCTCCTCCTGTATCTCTGCATGTTTGGAGACATATATCCTCCCTTTTACACTTTATGTTCACTCAAAAAAGCACTGGTGTAGCCACTCATTGCACCAGACGTAACTGACATCTAAGTGATGTATTGACCTGTATTAAGTTGCGTGAATAGTTTTTCTTATGTAAATAGCAGCCATGGGGAAGCCTGAGCAGCCTTGGGACTCTGCAGAGGGGCAAGTTTTATTCCTTGCAGTGAACTGTAGAGATGGCCATGGCCCTGACAATTCACCTCTCAGAAGCTGCTGTTTAGGTTTCGAGGGAAGTCTTGATTGGTGCCAGCTTTTCAGAGGTGAGTTTTGCTAGGACTGTGGTAGGAAGAAAAAGAGCTAAACTTTTTCAAAAAGAGCTAAACTTCTCCACCGGCACAGTCCCAAGGCTGTTCAGGCCTCCCTGCTGCTTCTATTTACATAAGAAAAACATACACCTTACTTGCACTAACATAATGTGACATCTACTTTGGCCCTTAATTCCACGGACGGAGGGAAACATCCTCACCTCTGTGACTGTTGCGGGGCTGCTTGTGTCCAGTGTGTGGGATATGCTGCTACAACCTTTTGAGTAAGGGAGGGTAGTTTTCCTAGTACACTGTCACTCCATATTGTATGAGGAGATATTCTGTGGCAATGGGTGACCGGGTGCTCTGCATACACATCTCTCTTCTTGGATGGAGGAGATGTAGGAGTCATGCTGTGAGGCATGGTCTTTCCCTCTGTAGTGAGTCTCTTCCCCCCCCCACACACACTTCGTGGGGTTCCTTGTTTAAATTCCAAATTGAGCTGAAATGTCCTGATGGGAACTGAGGTAAAGTATGTGAAAGGAAGAGGTGTTAGCAGTATGACCTTCCTATTTGGTTGTTTTCAGTGCCTTCCTTGTTTATGCAAAGTGCTCTCTTTTTTGTGCAAAGTCCACAAAGCATATTTATTTATTTACATTTGTTTAATAAACCGTGCCTTCATTCCAAAAAAAGTTTCAGAGTGGTGTACATAAAATGACATAAAAACAATGCAATATAATACAGTAGAATAAAAACTAGTTAAAATCTAAAATTTACCAATTGTATGCTTCCAGTTCTCTAAACATGGGGGCAGAGCGAAATAGCCCCATGCTGGTTTTCTTGATATGGAGTTTTGTACTCTTGTTAAGCATCTGCATACTCCTGATGATTTTCTCTGGGTGCCTAAAGAGTTAGTTGGCAACTTGTCTTGTCAGAATACTAGCTTGTGACAGAAGGGCGGTATAGTGGGATCCACTGTAGTGGCACAGTAGCCCTATTTGTGTATTCTGAACCTGAGTAGAGCAAACATGTGAGGAGAGGGAGCGCTCCAGCCCCCTCTGTCACTGCATTTGTTGTCCTCAACTTGTGGAGGGTGACTGCCTGAAGAGGAGACCCTCTGGTATCCATGGAGGCTCTCCATGTGAGCCAGAATACTGATTTTTCACCTGAACTAAATAGGGCTCATGTTATATTATTAGGGGTGGCACTCTGAACACAGGATTCCAGCTAAACTCCATGCCTACCTGCCACATACCCCAGCTCAACCTTTTATTTTGCTGATCATGTAGCACTGGCATAGTGGTTTTGCGTTGCGTAACACCAGTGCAATAGTAACACTGTTATGAGGTAATGTTTTGTTCCACTGTCATGAGGGAATTAGTAGTGATTCCCACCCACTGGGTGTAACCCGAGGATAGGACTGTGTCATTAACTATTACTGTATTCCACCCTAGGAAGTGGCTGTATTTGATTGACTAAACACGAGATGATCCTTGGTAGACCTAGCATGCAAAACACATTTATGATATGTTATGATAATAGTAATACAAATTATTTTCTTTCTAGAAAATGAGTATGTGTTGCTTTCCTTAAAGAGTAGCTTTCTATTTTCTCTTCTTAATTTGTACAGATTTCAACACAGCTTCCTGAAATAGCTCTTTAAAAACAGCTTCCCCCCCTCACTGTGTATTAGAGTATAATTGAACTGAATGAAATCTACACAGACACGAAGCAGCAATTACTGAGTCCTGCTTTTTTTTTTTTATTCACAAAGGTAGTTTGGGTTTTTTTTCCTACTAGAACTCTAAATGCCAGTTGGTAGTTTGAAAGTATAGATCATTAAACTAATTAGGACCTTTCGAAGCATGTCAAGTAGTTTGACAGTCTGCAGAAATACACAGATACTGAATGGTGCTATGAAACACTGTTAGGATGTGTACAAATGTAACATTTTTTGAACAGTGCGATTCCTCTGGAAGTGCAGTCACCCGTGTTCAGCTCAAACATGGGTCTTCTCTCCAGGGTCAAGGGCAGGAAGGGTGGTTTTGTGAGTTCGCAGCACAATGTGGCTGTGTGCAGTGTTGATTGGCTGATTCATGTGATGTCACAAACTCATCCCCCCAGTCATCCTTGTAACCATTTTTTTTGCAACTCGTTTAAAACTGACTGTTGTATTTTAAGAAAATTAATACATGTTTAAATTAATCACTGTACATGCAGTGCCTGAAATGGCAATTTCACACTTAAATATAAATTAAATTTAATAGAACTACGGTCATAGTTTCCAATAGGTTCAACGACAGGATTAAGTGTTACCTCCCCTCTGGTCGGTTCCATGACCAGCTGATCTAGAGCACAGTTGTTTAGGGTATCAAGAAATTCAACCTGTTTGTTGTGACTTTCGTTATGACATTTTGTTTGTTTGTTGTGACATTTATCCAGTCACTGTGAAAGTAATTGAAATCACCTATTATTACAATACTTTCTTGTTTCAATGCCCCCCCCCCCCCGATTTCATTTTCCACCTTAAGATCGTCCTGAGTGTTCTGGTCATGGGGACAATAGCATATTCCCAGTACTAGACCACTTTTGGACCCTGGTATTGTCATCCACAGTGATTTTGTGGAGGATCCTGCCCCTTTTATGGTTTCTAGTTTGCTTGACATTATGCTCATTTTGCCCCTTCATGGATCACTGCCTTGTTGTGGCGAAGGGGCTTGCGTAACTCAGTGAAGCCATAAGCTATGCCATGCAGGGCCACCCAAGACGGACAGGTCATGGTGGACAGTTCTGACAAAATGTGGTCCACTGGAGAAGGAAATGGCAACCCACTCCAGTATTCTTGCCAAGAAAACCCCATGGAACGTATCACAAGGTTAAAAGATATGACACCAGAAGATGAGCCCCTCAGGTTGGAAGGTGTCCAATATACTACTGGGGAAGAGCAGAGGGAATTTCCAAGTAGCGCCAGAAAGAGTGAAGTGGCTGGGCCAAAGCCGAAAGGACACTCAGCTATGGATGTGTCTGGTGGTGAAAAGAAAGTCCGATGCTGTAAAGAACAATATTGTTTAGGAACCTGGAATGTAAGATCAATGAATCAAGGTAAACTGGAGGTGGTCAAACATGAGATGGCAAGATTGAACATCGACATCTTGGGAATCAGCGAGCTAAAATGGACAAGCATGGGCGAATTTAATTCAGGTGACCATCATATCTACTACTGTGGGCAAGAATCCCTTAGGAGAAATGGAGTAGCACTCACAGTCAACAAAAGGGTGGGAAAAGCAGTACTGGGGTAGAATCTTAAAAATGATAGAATGATCTCAGTACGAATCCAAGGCAAACCATTCAACATCACAGTAATTCAAGTCTATGCCCCAACCACTGAGGCCGAAGAAGCTGAGGTTGATCAGTTCTGCGAAGACCTACAACACCTTGTAGAACTAACACCAAAAAAAGATGTCCTCTTCATCATAGGGGATTGGAATGCTAAAGTAGGAAGTCAATAAATTACTGGGATAACAGGCAAGCATGGCCTTGGTGTACAAAATGAAGCAGGACAAAGGCTAATAGAGTTTTGCCAAGAGAACACGCTGATCATAGCAAACACGCTTTTCCAACAGCACAAGAGGCGACTCTACACATGGACATCAGCAGATGGGCAATATCGAAATCAGATTGATTATGTCCTTTGCAGCCAAAGATGGAGAAGCTCTATACAGTCAGTCAAAACAAGACCTGGAGCTGACTGTGGCTCAGATCATGAGCTTCTTGTTGCAGAATTTCGGCTTAAATTGAAGAACGTAGGGAAAACCACTAAACCATTCAGGTATGACCTAAATCATATCCCTTATGAATATACAGTGGAGGTGAGGAATAGATTTAAGGGATTAGACCTGATAGACAGAGTGCCTGAGGAACTATGGACTGAGGTCCGTAACATTGTTCAGGAGGCAGCAACTCAATCCATCCCAAAGAAAAAGAAATGCAAGAAAGCAAAGTGGCTGTCTGATGAGGCTTTACAAGTAGCTGAGGAAAGAAGGGAAGCGAAAAGCAAGGGAGAAAGGGGAATATATATCCAAATGAATGCAGAGTTCCAGAGAATAGCCAGGAGAGACAAGAAGGCCTTCTTAAATGAACAATGCAAAGAAATTGAAGAAAACAACAGAATGGGAAAGACTAGAGATCTCTTCAAGAAAATCGGAGATCTCAAGGGAACGTTTTGTGCAAAGACGGGCATGATAAAGGACAAAGAAGGCAGTGACCTAACAGAAGCAGAGGAGATTAAGAAGAGGTGGAAAGAATACACAGAAGAACTATACAGGAAAGATCTGAATGTCCCTGATAGCTATGATAGTGCGGTCACTGAACTTGAGCCGGACATCCTAGAGAGTGAAGTCAAGTGGGCCTTAGGAAGCATTACTAACAACAAAGCTAGCGGATATGACAGTATTCCATCTGAGCTATTTAAAATCCTAAAAGATGATGCTGTGAAAGTGCTGCACTCAATATGCCAACAAATTTGGAACACTCAACAGTGGCCACAAGACTGGAAAAGGTCAGTTTACATTCCAATTCCAAAGAAGGGCAACGCCAAAGAGTGTTCAAACTACCCACAATTGTGCTCATTTCACAAGCCAGCAAGGTTACGCTCAAAATCCTACAAACTAGGCTTCAGCAGTATGCGAACCGAGAACTACCGGAAGTACCAGCTGGGTTTCGAAGAGGCAGAGGAACTAGAGATCAAATCGCCAACTTTCGTTGGATCATGGAGAAAGCAAGAGAATTCCAGAAAAACATCTATTTCTGCTTCACTGACTACGCTAAAGCCTTTGATTGTGTGGATCACAACAAACTGTGGCAAATTCTTAAAGAGATGGGAGTACCAGGCCACCTTACCTGTCTCTTCTAAGAAACCTGTACGAGGGTCAAGAAGCAACAGTAAGAACCGGACATGAAACAACCAATTGGTTCAAAATTGGGAAAGGAGTATGACAGGGCTGTATATTGTCGCCCTGCTTATTTAACTTATATGCAGAGTACATCATGAGAAACGCCGGGTTGGAGGAATCACAGGTCGGAATTCAGATTGCCTGGAGAATTATCAACAACCTCAGATACTCAGATGATACCACCCTAATGGCAGAAAGCGAAGAGGATCTAAAGAGCCTGTTGTTGAGGGTGAAAGAGGAGAGTGCAAAAGCTGGTTTGAAACTCAGCATTAAAAAAACGAAGATAATGGCATCTGGCCCCATCACTTCCTGGCATATGGAAGGGGAAGAAATGGAAGCAGTGACAGATTTTATTTTCTTGGGCTCCAAGATCACCGCAGATGGTGAGTATAGCCATGAAATTAAAAGATGCTTGCTCCTTGGGAGGAAAGCTATGGCACACCTAGACAGCATCGTAAGAAGCAGAGACATCACCTTGCTGACAAAGGTCCGTCTAATCAAAGCTATGGTTTTCCCAGTAGTAATGTATGGCTGTGAGAACTGGACTATAAGGAAGGCTGAGCGCCAAATAATTGATGCTTTTGAACTGTGGTGCTGGAGAAGACTCTTACGAGTCCCCTGGACCGCAAGAAGGTCAAATCAGTCAATCCTAAAGGAAATCAACCCTGAGTGCTCATTGGAAGGACAGATACTGAAACTGAAGCTCAAATATTTTGGCCACCTAATGCGAAGAGAAAAGTCTCTGGAAAAGACCCTGATGCTGGGAAAGATTGAAGGGAAAAGGAGAAGGGGACGGCAGAGGATGAGATGGCTAGATAGCATCACTGATGCAGTGAATATGGACTTGAGCACGCTCCGGGAGAGAGCGCAGGACAGGAAGGCCTGGCGTGCTGTGGTCCATGTAGTCACGAAGAGTCGGACACGACTGAACGACTGAAAACATGATGCTCATTTTGATGTACAGAGTGACACCACCTCTGTTATGCCCTTCACTTTCCTTCCTATAGAGTTTGTACCCAGAGCTGGCCATATCCACCTTGTTTCTGTTAAGCCTATTATATCTAAAACCAAGCACTCCGACTCTCCCATCTTGGTGTAGAGGCTTTTAGCATATGCATAGAAACTATGCATGGTGTCGCCCTCCTGCAAATGCATTTTCTGCTATGGCCCTTAGGCCTCGTTGACTGGCTGTCATGTTTTATTGATGTTCATGGTATATTTCCACCTCGTCCCCATTTGGGCAATCAGAAATATTTTCATGTTCATCCCCTAGGGATAATTCAACTGGAACTGGATGCTTCCCAGCTTCTGTTGGCTTTCCACCTGGATTTAAAATCTGCTCTGCCACATTTTAATGGTAAGCTCCAGCTGGTTCCATTCTGGTTCAAGTGGATGGATCAGGGGCCATAAAAAATCTCATCATATGCTGTCACATGCCTTGGAGCAGAGGAAAGTCTTAAACTGGTGCTGGAAAGATGACAGTATTGGCACCAGATGGATTGTACAGTGAAGAGTGTTCCACAATTGGGGGACGACCACTGAGAAGGCCCTCTCCCTCATTGTCATCACCTGAACCTTCCTTGGAGTAGGCACTTGGAGTGGGGCCACAGATGAAGATTGTAGAGTATGGGAAGGAGAGGTGCTCCTTCAGGATATGCGCTCAGTTTATGCAGGACAACTTGGCCAGAGGGTGTGAACCTCTCCACTGTCCTGCATTGAAAGAGATTGCAATCTTGAAAATTAACTCTGGAAAGAATTGCAGGGAGGATTGGTAGTGGTAGGCAAGCTGTGTTGGAAGGGAAATTCTCAGCCGGTATAGATCTCCTAATTATGGGGGTCCCTGAGAAGCTTGTGGCATGGTTTGAAAGTCACTACACCTTCATCTCGCCAGCCCTGGCTTAGCTTTCTGATAGAAAATGCCAGATAGTAAGTGTGATCTTACAGTGCACTGCTACACTTATTGTTGGGCATGGAAGGAGTGGGAACATGTTTATATACCTGATTAAGAACACACGTGCAGATCTTAAAAAGGACTTTCCTTTAGGACTGAACTTGGACAGAATAAAAAGCTGTGATTATGTCTAGTTAGTTTCTCCCACTTTATTGACTCATATGGGAGATGGAGAAGCAGTTGCAATTAGGAAAATGGTGCAAATGGGATTTCTGCCTGCAGCGATGCTCCTTCCCTCTCCATTTCATTTGAACAATTAAAGCTACTGGTGCTGTCGAAGCTGATTCCATTGTAATAGCAGTAAGTGGAAAGTCACTTCTGTCGCTCCATAGATACACAGTTCTAAGGAGCATACAGGTGTTCTAAATGTATTTAAGGCAATCCTGGCAT
Source organism: Heloderma suspectum (assembly GCF_057233095.1). Classification (NCBI taxonomy): domain Eukaryota; kingdom Metazoa; phylum Chordata; class Lepidosauria; order Squamata; family Helodermatidae; genus Heloderma; species Heloderma suspectum. Next base: position 153,552,123 of record NC_139458.1, on the reverse strand, counting down.
TTTGGACGCCCTGATCTTTGGATTGTGGGTATCTATAGCTGGCAAAACTGACCTAGTAAATCCAAGAATTCAACAGCAATAATGAAGTTGTTCCATAATGTGTGGTTGTGTATAGATGCATTTCCCCCAAACTTTGACTATACTGGTGTGCAACTGCTCTATATATTTCAAACTTAGCATTTTTGCAGGTGGGAGGAGTAAAGACCAAGTGCTTGCCTTGATGAATAGGAATAAGTTAGTATGATCATTTGTGTGAAATTGATTTGAAAATACCAGGAGGAATCTACATCCAGTTGAAGTCAACTGCAAAACATTCCCTGATTTGGTTTAAATGGCCTTATACTTGCAGTCTCAATGTATCATTCTCAGCGAGGTTGGTTTATTTATCATCTTCCTAAAGAAAGCCTCATTGTGAAGTCTAGCTTTGTGAGTAACCAGCCAGAATAACCCATTTACAGGATGTAAAAAAAAAAAGTCTGTGTGGTCTCCTTTTCTTTAAAGCCCCAGCAACAAAGCAACAATGCTTCATCCAAAATAAGAGCCTGCTGGTGGAAATACCTGCCAACAAAAGGATACTTTTTTGTTTGTTCCCCCAAGCCTTGCAAGTTATTAGCGGAAGTGTAATACAGAACTACTATGCCATGGCAAACTGTCCTGAAATTCCTCTGGAGTTGATTCATAGGCGAGATGACAGGTGCTGATTCATGAGTGCACAGTGCCATCCATTTCCCTGAAGCAGGAATTCCAACGGATGCCAGGGCAAAGAACCATAGCCCCAAGAGACCTGGCAGATTCCACTGCTTCTCTGTTAGGTTTGTATATTTTTGCCTTGCCAGCTTGAGGCTCTTGTCCAGGTTGAGCTCCGGTGTAAATCCAAGGGGGTCTATGGCCTTCTCTGTATTTGCTACAGTGCCAATTTGGCCCATGGTAGTTACGCTTCTGACGGTATTTCAACTCTTTAGTATTATTATTATTATTTAGTGGTTTTGAAGCTAACTATAAAAGTGTACATGCTGGTGCTTGGCATGCAGCGGCCCATCAAGAATTTTACTGGGAGAAAAGATTCTCCCTGTGTGTTGTGTGCTTTTTACAGAATAAAGTCCATGTGGGGGATGGAGAAAATTTTAGTTTCAACTGTTTTCATACGTACTTGTAGTTCTGATGTCCATTGCTTCTAATGTCTTTTCCATATCAGAATGATGCATTGGTCATGCCTAGTAAGAGAGCACTTGACTCCAGTGAACGCAGGGTCAGCACACAACAGTTTGGAGTCCTGCTGTATCGCCGCACGAGATGCAAGCTAACATTTGAGCTTGATCTGGTAGACGCTCTCTTACGAAATGATATAATGGCTGGAAGTCGATGGAGGATTTCTCAGCTGTGGATGGCCACATTCACACACCAGGATTATGAGGCCTAGCCAACATATGCAGATAATGAGGTGGTAGGATTCTGAGGTGGCAGAGTGGACTCTGCCATCATATTGCAGGTGGGAGGTGCCTTTAAAAAAAAAGTTCCTGCATGTTAAAAAAAACAAACCCTCCTTCCAAGTAAGAAAAAACAATCTAGCACACTGGAGGGTAAAGGTTCAAGCCCAATCCCCTTCCTACTGTGCTAGTTTTCTACTTGCATGGAGTTTGTTTTTAACACTGAAGAACATTACAAAAAATGTGATCTACTTCCAGTCTGAAGTGATACAGCCCATTCTACCTCTTTAGGACTCTTATCACCTTATTCCCGCCACATTCTCCCGCCTGTGTAACAATTGGGCAATTGAATATGGGTCACACCAAGCCTTCCACAGGGCAAGGTGGAGGAACACTTGGGATTATTTATCACAACTGTAGACAGCCTGAACCTGCTTATCTCTGAATAAAGACAAAACAGAGTTGCTTTTGAAGCTGCATGGGATGGGAAATAACACAATAAGCAAAAGTGATCCCTTCTCTGAAGAACAGGGAGAAAGAAACTTGCATGTCTCTCCCTGCAGTGAGATGAACCGGCTATTCCCACATCAGGAACTTGTGCATCTAACTGCATGTGTGCATGAGGAGTAGAGGGGAAAGTTAAAATTGTGACGTGTGTGCTTCCTATTCTGCCCCCCACCACACACACACATTCCCTTCATGTGTCTCTAATGTCTGAAGTCCCTCTGTGGAAAGGGCCTTAATTCTTCCTTGCGAAATAGAGCAAGAACACTGGGTGCTAAACGTTCTTGTTTATCTTTTCTGGCAGACTGGGGATTATCCTATACTGAGGGAGGGTCTGCATTCACAGTTCCTTCCAAAAACCTCTCTGGAGGGTTGAGAAGCGCCCCTTCTCCCCAAACAATGTTGGATGAGGCATTTAGACTGCTGGGGGAAGGACAGGATGGGAAACATTCTTTCTGAGAATGTGAATGTACCGTAGGATCCAAACCTGATTTTGGCAAATTCCTCCACACCATGCCCCATTCCACATGGTTCAGGAAGGTCCCCTGATCCTCTGAAGAGGCTTTTGGGGTGGCGAGGGGTGCAGGTGGCTGAAGCTCAGAGGAGTGGGACAGGACACTTTCCTCCCATTATCTTTTTTGAGTTAACTTATATTTGGATCCAAGCTAAAGTCTGTAATTTCTCCTGAAAAACAGGGCCTCTGGGGTGGGCAGCCTTGAACTGATGTCACTCCTGTGTGTAGAGAAGGCAGTCTATTTTGGTGTCATTGTTGCCCCCATTTGTCATGGGAAATGATTGGAGGAGGCTAGAGATGTGAAGGCCTGGTGGTGGTGGTGGGGAATGAGGAAAAAATGGAGAACAACGGGGAGCACCCCCCCCTTGTGATTGAAGAAAAAAAATTAACAGTTTTTTCTGGGTTTTTTTTTGCTGGGGAGGGAGTATTTTTTTCACACCTTCACATCTCTAGAGAAGGATATGCATCAGTCAAACACCTGTGGGCATGGCGACAATATGTTGCATCCAGAGATGCATGAACCGAGCTCCTCTGGTGCTGTGGGTGTTTTCTGCCCCTCTTTCTCACTGCAGCCACTTTGAAAAGCCACCCCTGAGTTTTGAAGGGAGTTCTGGAATGGAAGGGAATGTGGTGGTGGGGGGGCTGCTGCAGGAGAGGGGAGTTGGAAAGTTTTGTGGAGGGGGGGCATGAAAGGAAGTGCATTTTGCTCAAACAAGCAAACTTCTGGCTTCAAGCCTGTGTGTTGAATGAGCTAATCTAGTCCCTAAATAAAATTCTGTGCCAACACAGCCATGGGTTGCAGGCATGCTTGCTGTAAGTTTGAAACCTGTGCTTGTTTCTTAAATATATAGTGGAAATGTAAAGACAAATTGCAGTTTCTGGGATTTAAGTGCTAAAAACAATCCAATAGAACAAAACTTGCCCAACATCCATTAAGTGGCTGTTTAGGAGATCATTTTTGTGTGTTCGTTTTTTACTGATTGATTTTTGTTGTCCTATCTCGAGTCAAGAATGAAGGCACGATAAACGGAAAACTAATGAAACTGAGAGGGGAAAATGACACTCCTACACAGTGCAAATTTATTGAAAATGAAATCTATGCACCATAAATAATTTTTAGTAAGTGAAATGCTGCTCTGTCTGCCTTGTAGGCACTTTTTACACTGAATGTCGGATCTGAAGAAGCAAACCCTATCAAAGAAAGTTTCATTTTATAATTAAGTTTTGTGAATCACCACAGCAAAGTTGGGTTAATGCAAAAACATTGTCTTACAGTACAATCCTATACATGTCTACTCAGAAGTAGGACCCATTGAGTTCAATGGGGCTTACTTCCAGGTAAATATGTATGGTCTCCATTGTGCCCCCATAGGGACCTCCAGCAGTGTCCCTGAAGCTCTCCACTCCCTGACTCCTTCAAAAATGTATTAATAAAAACCTTGAAAAACATTAGTGCTCCAGGTTCTCCTTCCTGTTCCTGCATCTGCTGCAGATCAGCTGTTGGTGGGCAGGCTAGGAAGCAAATAGTTGCTTTCAAGCTCTGCCCAGTCTCTACCCCTTTGCCTTGCTATTTCCCCCTCTCTCCTAGCCTCTAGCCTTGCTATTTCTCTCCCCCCTCACCTGTTTAGCACAATGTTTATCCCCCTCCCAGCCTCTAATGTTGGTCTTTACCCCTTTGCCTTGCTATTTCCCCCTCCCTTCCAGCCTCTATCCTCACTATTTCTCCCTCCACCACCACTTTAGCTCACTTTTGACTCACCAGGCTCCCACAGCAGCCATTGTGTGACTAGCCACAAATGGAAGCCATTTTGTAGTGGTGCCCACAGCACTTTCTCAAATTCCTAAATGTGCCCATGGGTCCAAAAAAAGTTGGGGGTCCCTGGTGGATTGCAGCCTTAATACTGGAAAGCTCAGGAATTTTGCATGCTAGCACCCTAATCCAGAATATACTTACTTGAATGTAAAGGCTTATCCTCAGGGCCAACTAGGACACAACTTCTGTGTGTCTCTGCCATAGGCTGACTTAAGCTGGATTGGCTTTGGCATATCACTGCAACCTGGTGACAACCTTAATGTGCAGTAGTAAGCCAAAAACCAACCTTTTCACAGTTCAGTTTATGGTGGTGGCACCATGATGCATGCAGAGTGTTTGGAACTCATCACAGGCTTGAGTTTGCCCCCATAGCCAACACACACATGCACCATTGGAGAATAAGTGCTGGCTTTCTTTTGGTTTTAATATAATGCACCTTAAAGTAACTGCTCTTACAATGGTAATTCTTTCTATCAATTTGGAACCCTGTACAGGGTAGAGACAAGTCTTGTGGCACTTTAAAGACTAACAAGTTTATTATGGCATAAGCTTTTATGGGCTGTCCTCCACTTTATCAGATGCAAGTAGACTACACTAGATTGGAGAAGGCTACCCTAATATTTCTTTCAGGGAGAGGTGGGAATAGAAATGGCAGGAAGATCAGGCCCTCTACACTGCTATTTCTTTTTATGCTTATTTATGAGACAGCTGGGCCATTGAACAACCTCCTCAAAGAGGCAGGGTTTGACAGTTCTCAGTCTGTGATGGTGTGCGTGTAATTTATTTTGGTTTAGTTTGTCAAGAGCTAGCTGGCCCTCTAAGGAGAGACAGAGCACAGGTTGGTTGTAACACAGTCTTTAATAGGCAGTGATCCGCTTCATCAGACCGGTGAATCTAATGGGAACCAAAGGCTGAGTTATGGTGACTTACTCAGGCCATTGGCTGAATTGCTGAGCAGAACTTGAACCCAGGTTTCTCATTTCCCAATCCAGCAATGTACCACTTGACCGCATGATACTTTCAGAATGTGACCAGAGTGATACCAGTAAATGCTTCAATTGGCCAGATTCCATAGCTCCAGAGTGTATGTACTGGATGCTTATCTGGTAGATCCATAACTCTGAGGCGGGGTGTGTGTGGGTTCATTCACTGACCTGCATTACATCCCACAAATCAGTGGACACAAGATTCTTAGAAAATTTGGGAAGTTATTTTCCTCATTTGGTTGTAGAACCTGTTTCTCCTTTAGCTGTCCCTTCCCTTGACCTCTGTGTATCGTGAAGAGATTGTGTCCATGATGGAAAAAGGCCTGCATTTTTTATTGGTAAGTCATCTATGGGAGAGCCCGTGGTGGAGGAAGAAGAGAGGCTTCCTTGTTGCTTGTTTTTCTGCTTCCTTGTATTAGTTTAGAACAGGGCTGGAGAAAAATATTGAGAAGTTGGCAGCATAGTTTTTAGGAGAGCTTGTGATTTTTGCCTCTCTGTACTCTAACGCCTGATCTAAATACTGGTTCACTACACTTATTTCTTTGTATCTAAAGTGTGTTGTTTGTTGTTCTCTTTGTAGGGGAGAAAAGGTGAGGTTTTTTTTTTTTTTGCAACACAGCTTTCATTTTATCAGAATGCCATTTACTTTTCTGTCCCCTACAGAGATTTTTCCCACCTGCATAACTGTAGCTGCATGATTTCCGTAATTAGCAAACATGATAGAAAAGCTAAGCAAATCACATTGTGATTTTCTTCTGAGGAGTAACAAATAGTCTGTTTCCACCTAAAAGTATGATCATGCCTGTCTTGCCACTGTAAGCATTAATGGGAACTGCAAATGTGCTAACTCCTAAAACACTGTTTCTGTTCAGTGTAGTGGCATCTTGTTTCAGATCTTCTAGCTGTTATTCATGGACTAGAATAATGGCATTTTTTGACTACACTGTGTTTGTGTTTTTCGTCTGTGACTGTGACTTGTATTTGGCAACACTGCAAAATCAGGCATGCACTTTCCTTAAAGTTTATCCAAGCCTTTATGTATCATATCTTGCTTGTAGTTGTGCGTGCCTACAAAAAATAAATCTAGAACAGGTTTTATCAAAACAAACAGACAAAAACAGTAATTTTCAGCAAATTAAGGTTTCCTGTTGTTGGCACATAGTGCACTTTACAGCTTGAAGGGGTGGCCATTTTCTCAAATGAAACCAAGCAGGGCCCAGGAGTGGAAGAAAGATGAATTCCCAGGCAGCAGCTGCTAAAATGTCAGTTGCTGTAACAACTTGGTGCCTGAACTCTTGACCTAGTTGATATATTAGAAAAGCAAGGGGCAAGGCTGTGTCCCCCATCCCTCAGCCTTCCTCTTAGCTGGCTGTCTCTTTTACCTGCACACTACAGGTAAATAAACCCTTTTTGCATTGGGCTCCACCTAAAACCTACCAAAAGTCATTGGTCTCCAGCCCCTTGCTTTGTTGTGAGACCTGCTCTGGGCTGCTTCCCCTGGCTCAGAGTTCTCACCTGCAGACCCTGCTCTGGTCCCAGAATTTGAGCTGGTAGCCTGAACTAGCTTTGTTAGTTCAATGTTAGGAAGGTTTCTTCCAAAATGTTTTTCAGAATGATGTAGATCTATGTTTGTATTCTTTTGGGACAATATACTGACATTTTCAAGTAGTGGCATACATATCAATAAATGTGCAGGTCCACATTCCAAATCTGTAAATAAACAATGTGGGATAACTTCTCTGACTATATCTGGTTGGAAAAGGTGTCCCCCATTTTTTATTTACAGATTTGGAATGTGGACTTGAACATTTATTTTTATATTGCTACTGGTGAAATCTTTGAAGCTATAGTAAAACCAGTGGATAGCCTTGTCTAGCAATGAGGACTGCTTTTTAAAAGTAGAAAGTCTTGTCCATCCTGAGGAAGAGAACATTGGATTGGGTTTTAAGGACATGCATTAAAACCCCAGTTATGTGATTCACACTTGACAACCTGGCCAAGTCTTTCTCTCAGGCTAAGCTTCTATAAAAATTGGAATAGCAGTGATTACTTCATAAGGTTTGAGGTAGAGGTGAAATGAGTGAACAGTAAGTGTTACAGATGATAAAAACCACCTACTTGAACTCTGTTTTGCAGCATGATTTGGCAAGAAAGTTGCCTTTCATTTTAACCAGAAATACGAAGGGATCAAAATCTGGTTCTGTGTATGTTTAGCTTTGGTGAATGAGCTTCTGTGGGTGCTGGGAACATCCACAAATGTTTGTGAAGAGCTGGTTTCTCTGTCTATAATGAGCCAAATCAAATGAGCTAATCTGAAACTTCATCTTCCAAGCAATGAGCCTCTTGCTTTTAAATCTGTGTCGATTGTTCTACTTGATAGTGCTTTTAGAGTATAAATGGGTTCAGTAGGTATGCAGATGAGCTCTGAAGTTATTTGTCTCAGAACTGGGTATGGGTAAATCTAGCAGGGACAAAGAATTTCAGTAAGCAGCCTTGCAAATATGACTGGAGACTGAGAATTATTTCCTTGTTCTGTGATGAATTTATTTATCCTTTGCCCATTTCAGTGGTATGGCCAAGACAGATAGAAGCTTTCACTGCCTTCTTTCTTTATCCTCCTTGGAGATGAAAGCCACACAAATGTGCAAAGCATTGGCAACATTAGATAAGAGCTACCTGTTTACCACACAGATTTGTTTGTCAAGTCCATGAGGGAAGCTTGCTTCCTTATTGGTACAGCACCAAATGCTCAACCTGTTTTGAACACACAAATACAAGAAAACATGGGTTGTGGCTTTGTTTAATACAGATAATTGGAGAAGTTTGAACTTAGGAGACTAGGACGTCTGCCTGTGGAGCAGTCTTGTACCTGTTGAGCAGCTCCTGAGTGGTCTTGTATCTCTTGATTGGACATCATTTGAATTTGGTAATACATATTTATTATGGGGATTTCTAACTTGCCTGTAACAAATTCCCAGGGCAGTTTGCAAAAACCAAAAGAAAGAAATTCGATAAACAATGAAAAACACAGAATACTAAAAGCAGTCAATCTAAAGAGAAGCATAAAAACACCAGTAGAGAGGAGAGATTGAATTAGAAGGCCTTCATAAATAAAACAAATACAATTCATCTGGCAAATGACATCCAAGATATTGACAGGCAAATTTCCCCAAGGGCATCACCACCAAAAAGGCCCTTTTCCCTATAGTTACCCACAACGCCTCAAATGGCAGAGGTACCAAAGGAAGGCCTCTTATTGTATTATGAACAGGCACAGGGGGAGACAGGCAGTTCACAAAGATTACCCAACATGTATCATGTAGTACAGAATAATGTGGGTGGAGGGATCTAAGGAACATCTAGTCCAGGATGTAGAACTTATTTCAGCTTGAGAGCCAAGTCGCATTTTCGCAAAGCTTTTGGGGGTTGCTTTCCAGTGGTAGTTTGGGACCAAAGGCAAAAGGGGTGGGGCTAAACTACCACAAATACCAGCATATTTGAGCTTAAAGGTTTTACTGCCAGTAACTAAGCTTTAGGAGAAGCATTCCAACCTTTTAGAATGGGGGAAAACTGTGCAAGAGCCAGGAAACCACCAAACATTTGGTGGTTGGGAGAGAAGAGGTGGAGCCAGGGGAAGGTGGCATGGCCAACTGGGGAACCTGGGGCAGGACAGATTTGATCCCCAGGCCTGAAGTTCTGCAATCCTGATCTAGTTCAAACCACAGAACTAAAGCAAAATCCGTTATACTAAACCATTCAAAGTGATTAGCTCATATTACATCTCCTCAGCTCTCTCAGGACTCTCCCTTCCTCTTCCACCCCTTTTGGAATCTCTGCCCTATACCTTTGGAAGGCAGGCTGTTTTCAGACTTCAGTTCAAATTCTAGCTCCCACATTGGCTGTATTTGCACACAACAACAAGCCAGAATTCTACAGAATTCTGGCTTAACGTAAACATCCTGTGTTCTGGTGCATGCAGCCCTTTAGCTCCCACTTGGCTCCTCTGCATTAGTGCAGGATTGGTTTGTTCAGCATGTCATCAGAACAGGGGCTCCTGGCTTGTTGCTTTATGACTCCTGGCTTGTGAAGGGAGAAAGAACAAACCCTAGCTTGTGATTCTGGCTTGTGAAGGGACTAACAAGCTAGGTGTCCTGCTCTAGAGCAAGCCTTGGCTGTGTGCAAGCTAGTATAGGGAGTGAGGCAATAGACTAGTCAAGTTGGCAAGCAAATAGTCAAGCACAAAGGTTTCAGTCCAAGGCATTTTAAGCTAAGACAGGAGTGTTCTGATCTCTGCCTGGATTGTTGAATAATCAACGGCAGTCAGTCAGGCAACAAGGAGCAGGCAGCAGCAGAAGTAGTCAAGTAACAAGCAAGAGGTCAAACACAGTAAAGCAGTCAGGTACATTACGCAGTCCAGAAGCAGGGTCATTGAGCAGTCCAAAAGGACAGGAACCAGAGCATCAGACATAGGGCACAATATAGGAGGCATGGCAGAGGCTGGAAGGACCAAGTTGTTCCAACACTGGCTGGGTTTCCAGTGCAGGCTTTTAAGCTCCAAGCCAGCCAGACCCCACCCATAGTTCAGCTGTAGCAATCAGAGCTCCCTTCCCAGAGCCTACTCCTGAGGAGTCCCTTTCTCCTGAGGAGACCTCTTCTGGAGGCGAGCACTCCTTCGCACAGGAGCCCTGCTATCCTGCCTCTTGAGCCGACGATGCTCCCGGGGATCAGGAGGTGGCTCAGCCTCTGCCTCAGAGGCAGAGTCCCTCTCTCCTGACCTGGATGGCCCGGCAGCTACTTCCTCCGAGGGTGCAGCATGGGTGTTGCTAGGTTCTTAAAAGATCTGGGGCACAGGCCCATAACACAAATTTGCAAGTGCATATATATCTATATCTATATATATATCTGAGTCGAAGAGGACCTCTAATATGTGTGTTTGTGGGGTGTGTATGTGGTGTGCTTACGTGTGTGCATAGATTACATACATAAGAAGTATGCACTGCCCCCCCTCCACTTCAACTCAGACTCTGATTCAGCATTTTGGAAAACATTCTGCTTCTACTCAGGCCAATTTGTAGTCGGACCACATCAGCTCAGCACCACACCTGAGTCAAGGTTTGGAAAAATGAGTCTTTACGCTTCCTGTTGACTACCATGGAAAATTAGAAAAAAACTGTAACTTTTTTCTCTTGGTCAGAACTGTATGGTAATTTCAGGCATAGTAGCCCCCTAGAAGGGGATTACATCTGCCCAATGTCAGAAAAAATAGGTGCAGGGTTTTGATTTTCTTTTAAAGGGAACTGCCAATAATATTGTTATTCCTTGGAAGAACTGGATAAAAATTTCAGGATTCATTGCCCCATCAGAGGAGATGATGCTTGCCAAATTTCAGAATGATAGCCACAAGGGTTTTTGTGCAAGGGTGGCCTTGACATTTTGTCAAGAGGACATACTTATCTCCCTATTTTCCTTGTGGACCATTGTTCTGAAAATTACAGACAAACTACAGTTGTCCCTAAGTAAGAAACCAGCAAAGTTTCGGAAGGACAGGTGCAGCAGTTCATGTGGAAGGGGAGTTCTCCACTTTGGAGGAGGGAGTGATTTGCTTTCCCTTCCATTCACGCCCTCCCCAATAGTTTTTGGGTAGATTTGTATGGAAATGCACAGTCATTAGAGGTGTCTCCCAGGCAAGAAACCTGAAAATTTTTTGAAGGATATACATGCCTGCAAATTTATAATTACTAGAATTTATTTACATGTCACTAATGTTAGCAGCAGGGGAGCATGGGTGGGAAGGTGCTATTGCACTCATGTCCTGCTTGTGGGTTTCCCATGGGCATCTGGTTGGCCACTGTGTGAACAGAATGCTGGACGAGATGGACCCTTGGTCTGATCCAGCAGGGCTCTTCTTACGTTCTTAAATAGAGAGTGACTCTGAGCATATGCAGAATGCTTTTCTTTCACCACTGAGCACTTGCATTCTCCTCCTACCAATTCTCTTCCCCTCCATGCAACCATCCCTCCTCATCCTACCATCCTCCAGCAACTCTTCATAAAAACAGATGTTTTGTTTTGTGCAACTCTCCTCTACCTCCTCCTTGTTATGCACAAGCTGTCATTGTATCTTCCTCCCCATAACTTCATTTGTGCCAAGACTTCACCAGGGTTCAGCGAATGAGTCTGTTTTCAAAACACAATGAGTCTGTTTTCAAAACTAGGGCTAAGTTATGGAGAAACTCTGAGCATGTACTAAGTGCCTGTCCCTTACCACTGAAGCTAGAGTTCATGCAAAACCACCACCACCACCACCACCCCACAAATGACAAAATATGCATAGGACTGAGCTGAAAGGGTAGTCAGTTCATTAGCTGGAACTGGGTCGGCAGTGTATTAAGCCTGCAGTACCATGCTCACAACTCAGGGCTTATTTTTGAGTAAACATGCAGATCATCAAGGTGCAAACCTCCCTGCAAAAGTAACTTGTGCTAGAATCCTATGCACACTTCTCTTGAGGCGAAGCATCATTAAACATAATGGGACTTCTCAGTAGGCATACATAGGATTGCATAAATGAGCAGCACTTATCTCCCCTTCTCTTAAAAAAGCAAACCAAAACCTCCTATTTTTATTAAAGCTTTCTGTTCAGAGGAACATAGGAAACTGCCTTATACCGAGTCAGACCCTAGGTTCATCTAGCGCAGTATTGTTGACACTGACTAGCAGCAGTGGCTCTCCAGGATTTCAGGCAGGATTCTTTCTTAGCCCCCCCTGGAGATGCTGGGGATTGAACCTGGGACCTTCTGCATGCCAAGCATGCACTCTACCACTGAGCCACAGCCCTTCCTATTGCTGGATAATGGCAACGGACAAACAAAACAGCCCCAGTTTTGTTTCTCTGCAACCATGTGAACCCACTTTTCTCAAAGACTTGAGGAGAAGGAGAAAAACCAACCCTCTTGTCTGTTTGTATAAAGTCAAATACAGTTCAGAACTTCTCTTGCCCATGGAAGAGAATTCTCTTTAAGAATTTCCCAATGTATGCCCTGGGTGGAATAAAGAAGAGAAAGAAAGTAGTAGGGAGGAGCAAAGTGGGTGTGATTGGGCTGCATGCGCCAGCAACATAGCTCATTCATGACAAGCCAGAATTATCTGGAATTTTGGCTTCTCCCTGCATGCGAACACAGCGATTGGGTTACAGGGAGGTTTGTTACTTAAATGGGTCACAGTTCCATTACAGCTCAAAGTGAATTTTGTTTGCAAAATATGTCTATAGATGTTTAAGCTTTTTTATGCCTGATCTTCTTCAAGTCTCAAACTGTTTACTCTGAAGCAGTTCTGAAATAAATGGGAATATTCTTGTGTATATGATTTGAAGATCACAGTTTTAGCATAATTGTGCCTGTTTTTCTGTACAGACCAGTACACAGTTCTCAAATGCTGTTTGAACCTGTGTGTGTGAGAGAGCGAGAGAGAGAGAGAGAGAGAGAGAAAGAGAGAGATTTTTCATTTATTTATTTATTGGGCAACCAAGTATAGGTTATAGCCAAAGGTGAGATATATGTGTGTGCGTGCATACGCGCACACACACAGAGTATACGTGAACTTTTGGTTTTGTACTTGTAAACTTGTACTTTTCGGGGCAAAAGGTTTCTGTGCTCTTGTGATAAGAAATGCAGTGTTTCTGCTTGGTTTTCACTGTTATTCAACATGGAGAGTACTTTTTCTTTGCAAAATTTTCCTCTGGGAAAAATGGGTTTATGCAGATGTACACACAAATCAAGAGAACTTTTGACAAAAAACAGACTAGTTTGTACATTCCATCTGTCTTCCAACTGGTCCTGGAGAAGTTTAATTTTTTGTGTAGTACTCCAAGAAGAGGAAAGAAATATGCTGTAACTGTTCTGCAATCTTCTGCCACTTGATTGGAAATGCATAGCATTTTGTATGCAAACTAGAGAGATTCTCTTGATGCTTTCTTGCCAGACTAACACTTAGGAGCCTTAGGAATTCACTGTGTCCGTGGAATACAATTGTTGAAACCATTGTATTTGTTAAGATTTTTTTCCTACCCTCACGCATCCTTGCCCCCAGTTTACTTCTCTCTTGGTGAACTGCATATTTCACTTTAATCCAGAGGAATGTAACAACATCAAAATTCATTCTCCCACAAATGATTTGTCTTTTGTGAGATTAAACAATATCCCCATTGATGGCTGGGAGAATGAAACTCAAAAGCCATACTAGAGTTAAGGACGGGAAGCGTCCTATAGAATAACTGTGTGTGTGTGTGTGTGTGTGTTTGTAACGGCTGAGAATGAACAATGTCAAGCTCCTTGTTAATAGTCTGGGAACATAAAGCCATGTCACGTTTTTTAAAAGAAAAAGGATCCACCAGGGTCACAGCCATTTCATTTAAATTCCAGACTTTAGGTTTGGTAGGACTACTTATTATGGACAAAGAAAACAAATACTGATTTTTTCAAGCATTGACAGAGCAATATATGCAGGCTTGGTTATGTTGACCTTTTCTAATAAGAATTCTGCTTGATTCAAATGTTCTGATATGTGCTGTGCCCCATTTTATTCCATGTCTGAAAGGTGATGTCGAACACAAATATGTGAAAACGTATTGGAGGTTTGTACATAGAGTAAAAACGTTCTTTATTCTGAATCAGCTATTTTTTTCCAGGCTTATTTGCACATAACTAAAATTGTTGCTCAGACCCTGAGGTAATATAATAGCAAGTGGGTGGAAAGGTTGCATTGAATTTCTTCCAGTGGAGAGTTGATAGCTCCCCCAGCTTCCTGTCCACCTTAGTTACTGTCCATGATAATATTTCGTGTGCTGACATTAGTGGCGAGTGAAAGGGCCTGGAGCTGTTTCTTTAATTTTTGTTCAGTTTTACCCTTCAGTTGTGTAAACAAATAAAAATGTTGAAATCCATTAAGATCTTATAATTGCCATATAAGCGATAATGTAAGCAAGCCCTGAGGTTAATATGATGATTTTAATAGACTAGGTTACTGAAGGATTAGGCCTGTTTAAAAATCTGAGAGGAAATTATTGATACAGGTTCAAATAGTTTATTTGGCTAATTGTAATCCAGAGACCAAATTAGCTGAAGGCAAACCCATCTGGGTCACATTAACAGTATGAATGGAACCAGTTCTGTAGAACTGACAGTGAAAAGCCATAAAAGGCCCCCAAGCCAGAAGTCTCTTATCTGTGGTATGCAGTTTTACAGTTTGTTTGGACGCTCAAATGAACTACCCTGGCATATTTAAGCCACAGTAGGCTGTGATGCATGCCGGTGGCCATTTTGAAAATTTAAGACACAATCGCAGCTTGTTGTGTTATCCGATCCTGGCAGGGATGCCTTGTACAAAGGTTAAACAACCCTCGCAGAACCGATGACCTGTTTACGGTTATGCAGGGTTGTTTAACCCTTGCACAACCTGCTTCCACTGGGTTCAGGTGATACAAGTCACAGTCATGGCTTGAATTTTCAGGATGGCGTCCACGGGCACCGCAGCTCATCATGGCTAAAATACACCACGACAAGCCACAGCAATCATGCAAACCCGGTCTTAGAGTAAACCTCACAGGTTTAGTTGAATATCCTTAATCTACTTCCCAGCACCTCCCTCCTCTGACCTGGGATAAAAGTACAAGTGGGGTCTTCTTTTGATATAAGGACATTCTGCTCAGGTAGCCTATCATAACTTTCTCCTGCTCTCAGTTAGGGTGGTCATGTGTTCTTTTTTTTTTTTTTTTTTTACCAAGGACAGTCCTCTATTTGAAGGGCTGCAGACAACCGTCCTCTGTTTTGAGGGTGTTCTCTGTTTGAAAGGCTGTCCAGTCCAAGTCCTGTGTAAAGATCAAGGACCATCTGAATGGAAAGTTGGGCCTTGCATTTACCCATCAAAGACAGCTGTACAGCAGTCTGAGCAAAGCACACAGGTCACCTGGTTATAGTCTTCCACACTATGGTGAGATGTACTGTATTTCTATTTAAATTATAATAATTATTTCTGAACTTGAACCTACGTATAAAAATTAGCACACCCAAACTTTATGCAAATTGATGCCCTCTTGTCTTTTGGGGATACATTTCCTCTTTTTTGGCAATTCATAAGTAGCCACCCTCCTCTCAGTTAATGAGCCAAACTCTTGGTGGCAATGCTAAGTTCAAAACTACTTGCTTTTACTGCTTCCTTGTATTTCTATGAACTGCTGTAACTAATTTAATAATAAAATGTCGTATTTTAAAACACTCATAAATTAACTGTTTTCTTCTTAGAAGCACATATGATCAACTAGTGGCTTTCACTTCCAAAAGGTATGTTCTTTATTCCTGGCCTATATTGGCCAGGCTTCAACTTTTTAGCTGTTGCATTTGGGGTGGGTGGGATGCCTTTGTCTGTTGGATTAAGACATGGGAGATCTTTCCCTCATGTGCATACCTCAGACACCCACTTCTCACTCTCCATTTGATAAACTGCTGTGATGAAGCCATCTTGTTTTTAGACAAAGCCGACTCTCTTAGGCCACAATCCTATGCATGTTTAGACAGAAGAAAGTCCTACATTCCCAATATTCCCCAGCCAGCCAGTCGCACAGCTATGTTTTTTTCTGTGAGACTTGTAGAAGCATGGATTTAAAACCATCTGAATAGGGGCATTTGGATCATTTCAAGCAAAGATAAACATTCATTGGTGTATTTCTGGCCACTTTTCTAATAGAAACTTTCCATATAAATATTTGCAGATGGATAGGCACTAAAATCCCTCAAGGCCTTGTATTCTTGAAAGATAGTTAGCAGAGCAACAACCTCTTGACTATAGATTTTTTTTAGCATGCTGTAGATACAGTAATCACTATAAAATGACTCTCCCACCCAATTGCTTTGCTTGTTGGCATTAAAAAGGTTGCTACTGGTCACAGTACAAAACCTCAGCCTATCTTTGACTGCATCTTCAATCTAACCTTTAAATGTATGGTGTCCAACTTGGATTTCTGAACTTTTCCTCCCCCACCTAGGCCAGGAAAACAAGCAAGTACAACTATGGGCAACATGCTCTGTGACCTGCTTGGAACCCCAGTACTTTTTCCATCCCACAGAAGTTCATTAGAGTCTTGATATTCCCTGTTAGTACCTTTTTAATTTGCAAAGTGCTTGTCACTTATTCAGTCTGTGTTGCCAAATGAGGTTTTCCTGTATGAACTTGCTCACTTGTTAATATCTTCTTTGAAGGCCCTTCTCTGAGTGCTTCTGCAATTTGAGGTTCAATGGGTGGCTACTGGGCAAAAGGCCTTTTTTGTGGTAGCCCCCAAATTGTGAAATTCCCCAGTTCTAAGTTATGTTTCCAGACACCATTATTGTCTTTCAGGCACCTTGCAAAGGTGTTGTCTTATTCTCTTATTAATTGATTAATTAATTTTATTAATCGCCCATCTGGCTGGTCACCCAGCCACTCTGGGCGATGTACAACAACAAAACAGTTAAAACAATAAAATTCTACATTAAAAACATCATAAAAAATACCCTAACCCACCCCAAATGCCTGCCTGAACAACCATGTTTTTAATGCGTGGCGGAAGCTCATTAAAGAGGGAGCATGGTGGAGTTCCCTAGGGAGGGAGTTCCACAGAGTGGGAGCCACCACAGAGAAGGCCCTCTCCCTCGTCCTCACCAGCCTAGCTGTCCTGGCTGATGGGACAGAGAGAAGGCCATCCGAGGCTGATCTTGTTAAGCGGCCTGTCTGGTGCTGCTGGAGGCGCTCCTTGAGATAGGCTGGGCCAGAACCATGTAGGGTTTTAAAGGTCAAAACCAACACCTTGAATTTGGCTCGGAAAACAACTGGTAACCAGTGCAGCTCCTTCAGCACTGGAGTGATGCGATCTAACCAGTGGCTGCCTGTAATCAGGTGAGCCGCCGCGTTCTGTACCAGCTGCAGCTTCTGAACCATCTTCAAGGGAAACCCCACGTAGAGCGCATTATAGTGTAGAGCGCATTATAGTAGTCTAAACGAGAGGAGACCAGGGCATGTACTACTGATGGGAGCAGATGGTTGAGAAGGAAGGGGTGCAGCCGCCGTATCAGATGGAGCTCGTACAGCGCTGTCCGGCTCACAGCTGACACCTGAGCCTCCATGGACAGCTGGGAGTCTAAAATGACCCCCAGGCTGTGGACCTGGTCTTCCAAGGGTAGCCGTACCCCATTCAACAACAGGTCAACATCCCCCAACCTCCTCTTGTCTCCCACCAAAAGTACCTTGGTCTTGTCAGTGTTCAGCTTCAGCTTATTCCTCCCCATCCAGCCACTCACCGTCTCCAGACATTTGGAAAGGGATTCTACGGCCAACCTTGGTGAAGATTTGAACAAGAGGTAGAGCTGCATGTCATCCGCATATTGATGACACCGCACCCCAAACCTCCTGACGATAGCCCCCAGTGGCTTCACATAGATGTTAAATAGCATCGGGGAGAGGATGGGACCCTGTGGCACCCCACAAGCGAATGGCCATGGGTCCGAAACCTCCTCTCCCAGTGCTACCCTCTGGTACCTGCTGGAGAGGAAGGACCGGAACCATCGCAATACGGTGTCTCCAATGCCCAACCCCTCCAGGCAGTCCAGGAGGATACCGTGATCAACGGTATCAAAAGCTGCTGAGAGGTCGAGGAGAAGAAGGAAGGAGCATTCACCCCTATCCAGAGCCCTCCTCATATCATCCACCAAGGCGACCAAGGCCGTTTCTGTCCCATGGCCAGGCCTGAAGCCCGACTGAAATGGATCTAGATAATCGGCTTCTTCTAAGTGTGCCCTCAACTGCATCGCCACCTCCCGCTCAATCACCTTGCCCAAAAATGACAGATTCGAGACTGGGTGAAAGTTGTTCAGAATTTGGGGATCCAAGGAGGGCTTCTTTAAGAGCGGTCTTATCACTGCCTCCTTGAGGGCTGATGGCATCACTCTCTCCTCAAGGGAGGCGTTCACCACCGCCCTGATCCCCTCACCCAATCTCTCTCTGCAGTCCATAATGAGCCAAGATGGGCAAGGATCAAGTAAGCAGGTGGTCGGGCTTACAGATGAAAGCACCTTGTCCACTTCATCAGGAGGAAGAAGCTGGAACCGATCCCACAAAACCGGTTTGCCACAGGCCGCCTCTTGCTCACTAACTGTATCCACAGCGCATGGAATAACACTCCTAATCCGATCAATTTTGTCCGCAAAGTGCCTTGCCAAGGCCTCACAGGAGGCCTTAGAATCCTCCAGCGGTTCCGGAGCCACAGGACCGACCAGGCTCTGGACCACTTGGAACAGCCTCCTGGGACAGCACTCTGCGGATGTGATAGAGGCAGCATAATATTCCTTTTTTGCTGCCTTCACTGCCATGGCTGAAGATACAGCTCTAGCCCGTGTCTGATCGTCTTTGGAGCGAGACTTCCGCCACTGGTGCTCTAGCTGTCTCACTTCCTGTTTCAGAGCTCGTAACTGCGGATTGAACCATGGTGCAGTCCGAGCCCTGTTCAGGGGGAGAGGGCATTTCGGAGCCACCCAATCTAATGCCCCAGTGATTGCGGCATTCCACTGACCCACCAGGGTCTCGACCGAGTGGTTGTTGGCATGCTCCAGAGAATCCTCAAGTGCGTTCAGGAATCCATTCGGATCCATAAGACACCTGGGGCGGACCATTTTAATGGGTCCTCCACCCCTGCGGAGGGGTTGTGGAACCAAGAAGTCCACCGTCACCAGATAGTGATCTGACTATGACAAGAGGGTGATGGATATACCCCCGACTTCCAGATCACTCTCCACTTTTCCAGAAACAAACAGTCTTGAACTTCTAATGACATCGTATGGCTTTTATAGTTTGTTTCTCTCATGGGTCCTGGAGATTTCTTAAAAGCATATTAAGGAGGTCTTTAATGAGAAGACCAGTAATTATAGAGAAGTTTCGCACCACTGTTAATCTTGCTGCTGAGAGTGTACTCTCAGTTCCACAAGGGCGATGGCCCATTTCCTGTGTTAATTGAGAACACCCAGGACCTGTCTGCAGGAAATCCTAGGCAGTGAAGTCACTGTGAAAAGAGTTCCTTAAAGGCAGGAAGTTAAAAAACAACCACAACCACTGGCCTAGGGGACAGGTTGGGGACATTATGGTCAATGGATGGTTTTTATATACGCTAGCAATTCCTTCCCCACCCTGTTGCCACCAGATGTGTTGGACTGCAACCCCCATCATCCCAAGCCAGTATGGTCAATAATCTTGCTGGCTGGGGATGATGGGAATTATAGTCCACCCTGTCTGGAGGACACCAGGTTGGGGAAGGCTGCACTAGCAAATGAGCATCATTGTGATGGCTGGAGAGAGGGCTTATATATTGAAAGGTCTCTTTGCATTACTTGCTAAGGGCATAATCTTATGGACTGTGCCCTCACCTCTCAGAAGCCTACAAACTTGGGGGCTTTCAAGATTTCTATGCCCTGCCGGGCTGAAGCCAGCAGGTCAGAAGGAACGACACAGGCCGTCCTTGCCTCCCTGTCCTCCAATCTCCTGTATTTTCCCTAGATGGACTTTTCAGCCAGTCTAGTGAGGGTGCTTTGGAGGGGGGGGAAGGAGGCTGGAAGAAGCACAGGATAATTTGTATCCTGGACTTTCCAGTCTCCTCCCCTCCCTTCCTACCAGAGCGCCCCCTTTCCTCTTTGTCCAAAGTTGCTTCTCCGACCTGGGAGAAGCAGCTGGCGCAGTTCTTTCCTCACTGGCTGCAAGGGGGAGGGGTCTGGGCTCAGATCTCTGACTCCCCCTTCTGAGGTTGCTATCTCTGACCTCAGAGAGGTTTTCCGAGCCATCCTATGGTCTGTGGGACACTCGCCCAGGGACCATAGGATTAATCTCTAAGACTACTTGCCACTGTACTCCATATTGTTTAAGGTAAATATATGTGTTTATTGTTCCATAACATGTACATGCTGTATGCATGTAAGAGAAGAAGCATATGCGCCCGTGTCACATGCTACAGATATATGTGGAGTAGCTATTAATCTTTACCTGTATGAAACAACCCTAAGGGTAAAACCGTTTGGACTCCCTATGCTTTTCCCTCCTGGAAAAACAGCCACGGGTGGGGTGGAGGGGCTTATGTGGATTGGGGCCGTGCATCCCAGCCCAAGTCCAAAGCACATGCACACCCCCATGGCTGCTTTTTCAGAAAGAAAAACACATAGGGAGTGCCAAACATGGAGCTTTCACATCACATCTAGTTTTACTCTAAGTTTCTAGCTCTTATGGCTCCATGGAGCATGGAAAGCATGGCAGAAACCTGTGGTAAACAGAAGCAGCTTGGCATTAAACTATCTGTTCTGAGATAAAGTTTGTTTCTTTTTCTGAGCCCATTTTGGGAAGGGCTCACTGAAAGTTTTCCACATTTAAGAGCCATGCTGGATCAGACCAAGGGTCCATCTACTCCAGCATTCTGTTCACATCGTTACTTAAAGATTAAATTAAATCTTTAATTGGTAAATCTTGGTAAATCTTTACTTAAAGTATTGATTCTTGGAAACTGGCATTTATTGGAATAAGGGGCGTTTGGTGTATGTATGTATGTATGTATGTATGTATTAATTACATTTCTTGGCCGCCTATCAGGACAGAAGGCCTCCTGAAGTGGCTTTCAGCAATAAAACTGTATGACTGCAGGCACTATTTGGAGCAGGCAAAGAGGAGAATATATCAAGCAGGGTTCAGCCCGTCTTCCTAAAAGCATTTATTGTGAGCTTTTTCCCCTCCACTCAGGTCTGCTTACAATTTAGATAAGCTACCTGATACTTGATGCTATAGCAGGATGAAATCTTCGGGGTGGGGTGGGGTGTGTGTGTTTGAATATTAATGTTCCCATGTATGCTGTAGTTATTGTGCTTTGTTTGCTCTTTGTGGATTCAGGTTATTAAAATGATACCAGCTGTATAGCTGTATTGCATGATTCGGTGGCTGGAACGCAGATAACACCTGGATTATTGGGTGCGACGTATTGACATTATCTATTCAGCAAGATCAGGTATCCGATGTGAATTTTTGTGGAAGTGTCTGTGTAGATTTTGTAAGATGAGAATAAGTTCCCCTGCCAGTGGCACCTCCTAGGTAATCAGGCCGAATGTGTGGTGCTTACCTTCTGCTTTATCATGGTGCGCTCCACTGGAGCATAATGAGCATGTATATTGGAAATTGTTCATTGCATGAACAATGAGGGGAAAGAGATAATTGTGGGTGGATTCAGGAGCTGGAGACTAACTAAACTGGGTGATCTTAGTTTCTTTTTAGGGTGTGGAAGGACTGAACCGTATAAAAACAGCTATTTGTTTTATTTTGTCTTTCTTTTTTCACTATGCGTGGCAGAGGATTTTGGCAACCGGGTTAGATTTTTTTGTTTTTATATTAATGATGATATTCTCTTTTTCAACATAACTATACAACAGTACAACATTATCACAAGCAACATACATGAGCAGCATCTAATTTATTGCTTAACTAGCAAACTGAGTTTGCTTGTTTCCAACCTTTGCACAAGTTGGAATAGTCATTAATTTGATACAGCAAAGCTTTCAAGCAAACATATGCAGCTCTCAGAATTGGTCCTATTTGAGTGAAGCCATGGCTGCTGGCACTGCTAAGGATGGCTTCTGCCATGGTGCACCCCTATAGCCTCCTGAGTTGAATGTCAGCTCCATTCCCTTGAGGGGGCTCTGCTCTACAGCAGTGGGGAGGATGAGGCCATATAAGTCTGCCTTGACAACTTCCAGCTGGCTGCAAAGTTATGTGCTGGTTAGGCAGGTCTACCACCTAGTGACTCAAGATGGTACTGCAGACTTAACACTAACATAACAAATGGGCACATTTGCATTAATTAAAATTAATTAATGCATTTTAAAAAACTAAATAACCCCAAGTTGCGTACCCTAAAGGGCCCTGTAGTATGTTAAATTTCAGGTGTCTAGATTTCACAGTCTTGGAGCTATGGTGCTTACAGACAGACAGACCCCCTTTTTTATTATATATGATAAACATAGTGTTTATCGGGTGCTGGCCTTTTGTTTGTGGGAGGCTCTTCAGTCTAAGGAACCTTTTGTGGATCAAGGGAGGATGGCAGTAATTCGTGTAAAATTCCCTTTTCTAGTGTGCCCCCCCCCCCCCATGCCAGTTCCCACAGTGTTCCAGAGATCCCGAACCCTCTGGAGTAGATTGTTTTGGGGCACAACCTAGGACTTTTGCTCTGCAAGATCTTAATCTTCGAAAGTGAATGATGAAAAGTTATATGTGAAAGAGGTACAGACAATAGAGCCTCTTTTTAATCAGTTTAGGCAGATCTTGACTGCTGGGTTTTGTGTGTGTGTGTTTAATTGGACATTTAACACTGAATTTGTTTTTAATTTCATTTTCATGTCATGGACTAGAAAATAGGGAGTGCAGCTGTGCAAATGCAGAATGCCTGGAGCCGAGAACTAGGGGAGTGAACTGGGTATTATAGGATCAGTTCCACCTGGGACACTGCTGGATGTTGGTCAGAATTTGATGAGGGGAACCAACCTAGACAAAAGGAGTGACTGGCAGCAGGAAGCAGTGATTGGCAGTGGAAGCAGGTATCAAGCTACAGAGCAGCTGGTCAGATTGAGGGATCACTGGGTCTGGAAGAGCTCCCACGGATAGCAGGAGTTTGTATGACAAAAGTACAGAGCCCAATTAAGTCTCCATATACCCAAGGAGGGCCTGATATCCGCCAGAGCCCTGCTTCTCAAGTGACATTGCAAGGAATGTAAATGGGTGATGTTATGGCTTGAAGTCTTACATTATTGTGCCCTGTCATTCTTGTGGATTTAAGAATTGTGAGACTTCCTAGGCATCCTATTCCAATTTGAGACCATAGTCAGAGGAGGCTTCATCAGTGTGTTTGTGTGGGCTGAGCGCTATATGCATACTGGAAGATTGCCATTCCCTGCGTAATGGAAGCTTCCATGCAGAGACATTTTGGTTTCTAAGCATTTCATAGAAAATGCTTATGATAGCAGGATTCTGGCAATTTCATGGTTATGGAACAGCCCCCCCCCCCCCCGATTCTTCAAAACAAAAAACTGATTCTCTGTTCATAAGAATGTGCATTAACTAATGTTAGAGGCCTGAAGCCAAAGAGTGGCTTGTTGTTTCAAATTATCATAGGAAGCTGCTGCCCAGCCAGACCATCCGTCCTTCTAGCTCAGTACTATCTACACTAGCCTTTTCCAACCTGGGGCAGTATCCAGTTGCACATTAACACTAACATAAGTTATGTTGCACTAGCGTAAGCAACCTGTAGTGCAAAGCCAGTAGTGTTTGCTGGCCCAATAGGTTTCCCGAGAAAACTCAATGTGCCAAAAATGTTCTTGGGATTCTGGGAGTTAAGAACATAAGGAGAGCCCTGCTGGATCAGACCAAGGCCCATCCAGTTCATCATTCTGCTCACACATTGGCCAACCAGCTGCCCATGAGAAACCCACAAGCAGGACATGATTGCAACAGCACCCTCCCACCTATGTTCCCCAGAAACTGGTGTACATAGGCATAATGCCTCTGATACTGGAGGTAGCATATAGCCATCAGGACTAGTAGTTTTTGATAGCTTTATCATTCATGAATTTGTCCTGTCCCCTTTTAAAGCCATCCAAATTGGTGGCCATCACTACGTCTTGTGGTAGCGAATTCCATAGTTTCACTATGCGCTGTGTGAAGAAGTGCTTCCTGTAATCTGTCCTGGATCTCCCCCCAGTCAGCTTCATGAGATGACCCTAGGTACTAGTATTATGAGAGAGGGAGAGAAATACCTCCCTATCTACTTTCTCCACAATCTGGGAGTTGTAGTCCAACACATCTGAAGAGCACCATGTTGGGGAAGAGTGGTCTACACTGACTGGCAGCAGCTCTCTAGGATTTCAGACAGGACCTGGGACTTCTTACATGCAAAGTATATGCTCTGCCGCTGAGCTACAGCCCTCTCCCCTTGCATGTGCTGTACCACTGAGCTATGGTCTCTTCCCTCATAAATTGCTTCAGTCTTCCCCTCTTCTTCAGCCCCTGTCTGTGTACATCCCCCCTCTGCTGTGGGCTCTTCTAGTTAGCCTGCCCCTATCAGACTCCTCCCTCATCCTCATTGCTGTGGTCCATTCTCTGTTCTAACCTTTTGTTCCTATTTCTCTCTCTCTTTCTCCCCTGTGGGGGAGGGGGGCATTTCTTTGGGATCAACACAGAATTAATGTAGTGTGATGGCTGGAATCTTGACTTTGGGTGTGGGAACCTCAGGTTCAGCTTCTTACTTGGGAGGGTGGCCTTGGGCCTGTTTGTGTCTTCCAGCCTAGGCTTCCTTCTTTCTCAGATTGTTTGTAGACTACAGTGCTGCTCCCAGTGCCTTGGGGAGAGAGCAACTGTGACTGGCTGTGGGCAAGATCACGTACACCATAACATTTAGCCTGGGTTTTTTCTTCTGAACTGGCCTGATTTTGCAATATTTGAAAGTGAACTAGACACATTTTTGGCTTTACCTCCTGTCTCTATGCCTTCAGTTAATATGAAGTAGCTTGAAGCGGTGACTCAGGAGGAGGAATCCCAACGACTACAGCAAGGAACCTATATCACAATAGGGCTTCTCTGCACATGAGTGTTACCCTTTGAAGATGTTCCTATTCATATGGAGCAAGTAACATGGGATTTTGGAATACATGACATTTATTTGTTTGGAACTGAGTGCAAGGAGAATTCAGATAAATCAGCAGGGGACAAATCGTTGATGAGTGATGTAAGGGGACATGATGGCAGTTTGGCTGCCTTGAAAGAAGGAAGAGAACAGTAAATTTGCCAGGTTCTATGAAGGAATTACAAGGTCCAGCAGTTCTAAGATGCAGCAGGGTGGATTTTGTTGGAACAGCAGGATTAATTTTCTTGACAATAAGAATGGTTTGGTAACCTGGTAACTAGTAAGATACTGAAGTTTGCTTCTCGTGTTTCTTTTTAAAAAGAAGACAACTGGACAAGCATCCACCAGGGATGAAATTGATATAGTGGGAACATATGACTATGTGGAAAGCTTTGCTTCCACATCTTCAAATATATCTTTGCAATTATGAGGGCTAGATGCTGACTTTCAAAAAAGCAAGCAAGCGAGGAACCTTTATGCACTGTACTATGTTTATATCCCCCCTTTCCATCAAGGAGCTCAGGACAATGGTTCCCGGCCTTTATCCTCACAACAATTCTGTGAGGTAAGTTAGACAGACAGAGAGAGAGTGATTGGCTCAAGGTCATGCAGTGAGGCATGTAGCTTAGTGGGAATTTAAACTTCTATCTCCCCAATTCTTGTCTGACTCCACCATATTGGCTCCCTACACTCTGGAGTGTAGCGAGAACTTTGTTGCTTCCATAAGCCACATGATTCTCAAGCCGCACACCCATTAAGTTGTGCTAGCCAAGTGTTCTAGTCTGAATGACATTTGCAGCATTTCATTCTAGTTGGATAATTCTGTGATATGTACCATTTGGAGAAGTGGCAACCAAATACCCTGTGGTGATCCTGTAAAGCAGCCTTCCCCAACTGTGCTGTGCTGGCTGGTGATGATGGGAGTTGTAGTTCAACACATCTGGAGGAAGCCAGGTTGGGAAAGGTAGTTGTAGTGCCTAACAGCTGTTTAGGTACTTCTGATGCCGACAGCAAGGTTTGAGAGAGTGTGGCTTTCCAGCGAGGATGATTTTGCCCGCAGATGCATTCTTGTACAGTGTCTCCTGCAATCTCAAAGAAGAAACCAGAGGGAAGCATGAAATAAACAGTACTGATATACATGCCATGGGAAGTAGCTTTGGACAAGAACGTAAGATGGCTAAATAAATAAATTGCTGTGGTTTTATACCATGACAAATGCAAAGGATGGTTAATTGCTATACAGATGAAATGCCACATGGCGATTGCCTAAACTGTCATCCAAGCATGGTATTTCAAGATACCCTTGGTAAAACAGCAAACCTCTGCAGAAATTTTATCAGTAGTACACACAAAAGGACCCCATGCAGATGAATTTTTCTTGCATCTAATGTAGTTAGAAGGTGAAACTTCAACTGCCTTTGGTGTTCGTTGAACCAATAAAGAGTGATTAACCTATTACCTTTTGCAAGAGATTGACAAAGCAAAAATGGAAATTGCATATCAATTAGTGGCATTGACTGGCCATGTAAAATGCTGCTTCTTCTGGAACAATATTTTCATTGGCAAGCCTCTACATTCTGTTTATGTTCAGTAACAGACTCTCCAACATTCTTGTTGTTGTTGTTTAACAACAGGATAATTGTTTAATTGGGGGGGGGAATTATCTCTTCATCTCCGTCCATTCACATCATTAATGGAATTGCACAAACAAGGGTTAAAATGCCTGAAAGTGCTACTCTGTTGTTCCTATTTTTTGTATCTGTGGTTCAGAAGGATCTTATGCCTTTGTTCTCAAGCTATGGGTGCAGCCCCCATGGAAAACCTGAGGCATAGAGTCAGAAAATTAGAAGTCTTCTCTGTCTATCCCATTCATGATTGTCTCCAGTTTTTACTTCTGCACATTCCATCTGAAATCTTTTTAGACCTATCACTTCCTTTCTCCATGTCAGAGCTAGCCTGTAGGACAGGGAAAGCTGAAGTTGGCTTAATTTGTGCCTGAGTTTATCTGGGCTCAACCTTGACATTGTTTTCATTGCTAGGACTCAGCTTTGAAACATCAGAGGTAAGAATAGATGATGATGCCCCTGAACAGATGTAGGGTACATTTCTTTCATCACCACTGAATAACTACAGACAGTCCTTGCATGTTGGGGAATAGTGGGGAGGCTTCTAGACAGACATGAGTCCCTGTCTAGCCCCTCTCTGTGCTTAGAAATTAAGCAGTAGCTGAAAGGGCAGGTCTGATATTGGAGTCAGGGTGAGTTAATCCAGAAGCAGAGTCATTTGAGGGCTCAGTTCCAGGTGAGAAGTCTAACCACTGAGACAGGCTGGAAGAGGGGTTTGCTTCTTTGTTTATGGGCTTTTAGCCCACATTTCAAGGCACAACCCTCCCAAGACAGTTCACAAAATTAAAACAGCATAAAGCAATTAAATACATTGTAACAATTCCACCCCCAAACTAAAAACAGAGGCAGTTAAAACTCTTAGCATACCACACTTCAACTTAAGGGGCAGACAAACAAAAATGTCTTCAGAGTCCATTGCAAGGCCAGTACAAATGGGTTCATATGTACCTCTCTAGGGAGGAAAATCCATAAGCATGGGGCCACTACTAAAAAGGCCCCATCTTGATACCTGTCGGCCTGATGGGTCTTGCCAGTGGGCCAGAAAGCAGGGCCTCTGAGACTGATCTTTAGGCCTGGGTAGGTTCTGTCTTGTCTTTCAGAAGAGCAGGCAGGCACCTTGTGATGCTGACAGACTAGGAGGCACAAAGGAAGACTAGAATACACACAAGGCAAGGAAGCCACACAGTCTAACACTTGTCTGGGCAAAAAGAGAGACTAGGTCAGGGGGAACCAACAGACTGTTCATAGTATGCAAAGCCGTGCTGAGACCTGGGAAGTCAGCTGATGCATAGCTTTATGAAGATGTCAACCCAGCATACAGCTGCTATGAAAAAACAAATGCCATGTTGAGGATCATTAGGAAAGTTCCTTAAGGTTTAAAAAGGTTCCTTAAGGAGGAAAAAAGGTGGGATATAAATGTAATTAATTAATTGATAGATAGATAGATAGATAGGAAAGGAATTGAAAATGCAACTTCTACTATCATAATGCCTTAATACAAAACTATGGTTTGACCACACTTGGAATACTGTGTACAGTTCTGGTCACTGCATCTCTAAAACAATATTGTAGAGCTGGAGAAGGTGCAGAAAAGAGCAACCAAAATGGTCAAGGGTTGGAGCAACTCCTGTATGAGGAAAGGTTACATTTGGGGCATTTTAGCCTTATAAAATTATAAAAAAATTTGTTTGTTACATTATATATTGATACATCTCTATCATGTCCTCCTTATTTCCTTATAAAAAAAAGGAAAATAAGGCGGACATGATAGAGATGTATAAAATTATGCATGGTGCGGAGAAAGTAGGAGAAGGTTTTCTTCCTCTCTCACCTATATTAATACAGAGCATGATTTTTTATTCATTCCGTTTCGACCCCTAAATATTAACCAATTGAGTTTGGAACGGTCTCAAATTACAGCTGGCAATGCCTAAATTTGCAGAAAAATAATCACACCCCGAAAATAAGTTGACAGCTTCGCAGTTAATTGTTAAAGAGGGTCAAGAAGCAACAGTAAGAACAGGACATGGAACAACCGATTGGTTCAAAATTGGGAAAGGAGTACGACAAGGCTGTATATTGTTGTCCTGCTTATTTAACTTATATGCAGAGTACATCATGAGAAATGCCAGATTGGATGAATCACAGGTCGGAATTAAGATTGCCGGGAGAATTATCAACAACGTGAGATATGCAGATGATACCACGCTAATGGCAGAAAGCGAAGTGGATCTCAAGAGCCTCTTGTTGAGGGTGAAAGTGGAGAGTGCAAAAGCTGTTTTGAAACTCAACATTACAAAAATGAAGATCATGGCATCTGGCCCCATCACTTCCTGGCATATAGAAGGGGAAGACATGGAAGCAGTGACAGATTTTACTTTCTTGGGTTCCAAGATCACTGCAGACGGTGACTGTAGCCATGAAATTAAAAGATGCTTGCTCCTTGGGAGCAATGGCACACCTAGACAGCATAGTAAGAAGCAGAGACATCACCTTGCCGACAAAGGTTCATATAATCAAAGCTATGGTTTTCCCAGTAGCAACGTATGGCGGTGAGAGCTGGACTATAAGGAAGGCTGAGCGCTGAAGAATCGATGCTTTCGAACTGTGGTGCCGGAGAAGACTCTTACGAGTTCCCTGGACTGCAAGGAGGTCAAATCAGTCCATCCTAAAGGAAATCAACCCTGAGTGCTCATTGGAAGGACAGATACTGAAGCTGAAGTTCAAATATTTTGGCCACCTAATGCGAAGAGAAAACTCACTGGAAAAGACCCTGATGCTGGGAAAGATTGAAGGCAAAAGGAGAAGGGGATGGCAGAGGATGGGATGGCTAGATAGCATGACTGATGCAATGAATATGAATTTGAGCACACTCCGGGAGAGAGCGGAGGACAGGAAGGCCTGGTGTGCTATGGTCCATGGGGTCATGAAGAGTCGGACATGACTGAACGACTGAACAACAACAACAACAACAACCAACAATATAAGCATTTGTATCACAGAGCCGAACAAGCATGCAATCCATGATCGCATACATTCACTATTGATGTCTACAATTGCAGAAAAATAATTCCATTTTTAAAAATTAGTTGAAATGTCGATAATTAAATGTTAAAAGTTTTTAATTTAGACATGGTCTCACTTCTCACTGTATTGTGATGCGATAATGATCAACGTGTGCTCTCTATCATTGCTAATGCTCCCCACATTACCTTAGTCAAAAATTGTCTGGTTTTTTTTCTCTCCCATCACATTCCAAGAGTGGGTGGTGCCAGAGCCAAGAGTGGGTGGAGCTAGAGCCAAAAGTGGGTGGAGCTACAGAAGTAACTCTTAATTTTGTCCAGCTTACAACAGGGGGAAAACATACATTTGTCTCCAGGCATTCTCCTTCCCCAACGTTCGTGAACTCCCCTTTATAGTTGGAAGGAATCAGTAATTGTGCTTGGAGTAAATAATATCAGTAACCTGGGCCTATGAAGGGGTGTGGCCTCGGAAGAGCCTGGAGGTCTGGGTTAGGGGGCGTGGAGGTCTGCATTTGGCCCACGGACCAAATGGAGACCTCCTATAATTGTACTGATAAATCTACTGCATGCTATAGGATGTATACCAAGGGCGTTCAACCTCTTTCAGCCCAAGGGCTGAATTGCATTTTGCAAGCACTCATTCCAGTGGTGGGTGGAGCCAAAGGTGAAGAGAAGGGCCCAAAAGACCAACAAATACTAGCCTATTGTAGCTTAAAGCTCTTAAGCTTTAAGCTACAATAGGTGTTGTGATGACCATCAACTTGGATGGCTTTGAATGGGGATCAGACAAACTCATGGAGGATAAGGCTATCAATAGCTGCTAAAATGATGGCTATACATTACTTCCAGTATCAGAGGCAGCCACTGGAGGCTGGTGACTCCGATGTCAGTGGGGCTGTGAATCTGCACTGGATTTGAGTCAGAACTTAAAGAAGCTATCCAAGGTTCTGAACCCTAGCCCCAAAATTGGTTCAGCACTTTGGATAGCTCCTTTAGAGTTCTCACTGGTTCTGATGGAAACCCAGAGTGGATTCACAGCCCCACTGACATTGGAGCCACCAGCCTCCACTGGAGGCAGTATTCCTCTGTATACCACTTGCTGGGAACACAAACGGGAGGGCGCTGTCATACTCATGTCCTGCTTATGGGCTTCTGTGGCTTCTGGCTGGCCACAGAATGCTGGACTAGACTTGTCTTTGGTCAAATCCAGGAAGGGTCTTTTTATGTTTCTCTACTGTCCAGCCTTGAATGGCTCACCTCAGAGGGCATCAGCAAGCAGCCTAGGAGGCTCCTGGTTGAAGTCCTGGCTGGTCTTCTTTTTACTTATTCCTGCAAAGAAACTTGCAAAATATTGGGTTGTCATTGCTTTTGACAACCCAATCCTGGCCACACCCAGGATGTCTGACTGAATGCCCTCCTCTATTGAAATCTCTTCCACATAGAAAACCTGGTGTCAGGGAGGAGGGTTCTAGCTTAGCCATGCTGAGAACCCCCATTTGAGGGAGCATTTTAACTATGCTGTTCTCAACGTGGTACAGGCCAGGTATAGTTGTACCATGGGATTGAGTGTGTGTATAGACTGGATATAACCAGTCTCAGCTGGGTCCAGTGTGAAGTAGACTGACACTGCAGCCACAAAAATGTCAGTGCATCACACTTTTGTAGCATGATCATGACTGTAATTTATAGAATAATTTTAAGACCGGAATTTGGCTCTCACCCACACAATAGGCATTAATAACAATTCTCAGTTTATATCAAGGTTGAGATTTATATTAAACAGATTACTATCACAGGGGATAGGTTTTTTTATGAAGATAGGCCTCTTATATGATTGTGTTGGCATGTTTGGTAATAATAGAACAGTAACAATTTACCCATTGAGGAGATATATAATATGTCAAAAGTGTTGCTAAATGGTTATATTTGCTCAGAGGAAAAAAAGAATGTAAATGAAATCATAATGTTAATTTGACTTTGTTATGATTGATTTCAGATAGTTTCTTGTTTGTTAATTAGCATGTCCTTGAAGAATCCGACTTGCCACAGAATAAAATATAGTGCATGTCCCAAAGGCTTGACATAAAAACGATCAGCAATCTGCTTTGGTTCAGTCCCAAGTCCAATGGGGCTTGGATTTAATATCCTATACATATACATACATACATACATACATATTACAAATTTTAATTATTTGTGTGACGAGTAACACAGTAGGCCATTAAAATTAATCAGCTTCAATAAACTTGCGTTCCAGTGTTGCATTTCAAGTCTGACTCAATAAAGAATTCCTGAACAGTGCAATTTTTACATACGTGGCAAACTGTCTGCTTTTTAATTTTTCCTTTTAAAAGGTCTTATTTACTTCAGCTCTTCTCAAATAAACAGTAACAAATGCCTACTGGAGTAGATGTACAAGAACCTCAAAACTGGATACTGAATAGAGCTACCCCAAATTTTATTCTTTTAAAGCAGGGGTGAGGAACCTGTTTCAGCCTGAGAGCCGAATTCGATTTTGGAGAACTCTTCAAAGCCACTTTCCAGTGGTGGGCAGGGCAAAAAGCAAAGGGGGTGGAGCCAAAATACACACACACAAAAAAGCCAGCATATTTTATCTTAAAAGCTCTTACTGCAAATAACTAAGCCTTAGGAGAGGTATTTCAGCCTTTCAGAATGGGAGCAAAACTGCACAAAACCCAAGAAATCAGCAAATGATTGGTGGTTGGGGGAAAGGGGGTGAAGCCAGTTGGGGAACACTGGAGGGCCAGTTGTGGCCCCCAGGTGGCCTGGATTTGGCTTCTAGGAGCGTCAGATTTGGCTTCTGGGCCTGAGGTTCCCCACCCCTCTTAAAGCATCCAGATCCTTCCCAGCCTCATTTGTCAACGTTGAAAGAAGGGCAAACAAGGGGTCGTGTTTCCTCCACCCTGTGTGTTGTAATATCCCAAAGTGCCTTTTAATCACAGTTTTGGAGTAAGGGCAGGACACAAAGTGGTAAGGGGAGGTTACTTTTGGGAAAGAGGCATAGACATAAGGCGAACCCAAGGGAGAAAGTTGGGTAAGTCAGGAAGAGGTTAAGGCAATAGGAGGTGTTCCTCCTAATCTGTGTGCTGATCACAGATGTCTATCCTCAGTGAATAGCTTTGTTCTTTTATCTTTTTGGCAGACTATAGGAATTTGACACGACTATAGGAATTATGACCAGGCACTACCATTAACAGTAATGTTGTTGTTGTCGTTGCTGTCATCACTGACAACAACAAAATGGTGATACCCCAAAATGCACTGTAAACACATAGAATAGTAGGGTTGGAAGGGGCCTATAAGGCCATCGAGTCCAACACATGCAGTCCTGTTACAATTTGCCAAAAGCTTGTTGGCAAAGCATATGTGACCTTTGTTATCCAGAGCAGGTGAGAGAGTGCACTTATGTTCTGTTCCATTCCCCACTCTTAACGGTTGTGTGCTAAATATGGGGAGGCTGGAAGGAACTTGTGGCTGAGCATAGAAATGAAGGATAAAGTGACTCTTTCTCTCTCACCCTGGACAAAATGAGCATGCACGACTGCGAATTGCATCCAGACAGAATGAACCCTTTCATGCAGGGGGTTGTGATTTACTGATTCACTGCCTGAATACCAAATGCAAGAGTGTGATAGCAGGGAGGCTTTGTTCCAGCGGATGCAATAGCGAAACTGATCTGGGAAGGAAGCAATCATTTTAGACCTTTGGGGCTGAGTCTCATTTCATTTAGACCAGTGAAACTCTGCTGGCATTCACAGTTTTGAATGAGAGGGAAAGGTGTAACGGGCGTGTAATAAACACTGCAAATATTTAGCTGCTTATTTTGGTTTCTGACATGGTACCGGCGTGTGAGCACTGCTTCAGGGACGTGGGGAATGCACATAATAGAAAAGTGTTATCAGACGTTCACATAACATGTATGGAAAGGCTTGCCTGTGCAATTGACAAATTCTAAAGAAGTGAAGAGAAAGTTGAAACTACCTCATGGAATTAATTAGATGGACTGACTTTCTACTGCAGCTCTGGTGTAAGGATCATACACACACTTTCTCTTACGTACACAGATTTTATGGAAGAGAATTAGTGGCATTGGCTGCATTCTAAGATACAAAGAGCAGCAGGGTAGCTGGACAACTTGGTATCAGAACCTAGTGATATGATACACAATGGTGGAAGAAGACATAGCATTTTTGGTCTCCGGAGTGCTTTACAGTCCTTATCCGTTTCATTATGACAACAGCCGAATTGCAGCGTATGTTGTATTATAAGACATTTGTGCTTCCATGTTACAGATGAGGGGGACTTGGTTGTGCAGAGAATTAATTAATAATCTGAATTTTTGACTCTGTTCTCCCAACTTGGAATCTAGTTCTCTAACCTTGTGGATCAGACTGGCTTTCTGTTGTTAGTGCTGTATCACTGGGATTAAGGGCGTGCACATCATCCATTGTGCTGCGTGTTAATACAGGTTTCGTTGAAAAATTACAGGCCTCTTGTTAGATTGAAAGTCCAATTCTGATGTTCCTTATGCTGGTTTAATTAAAATTCAAATTATTTTCTTGTAAGGCTGGGAAAAAGAGGCTCCTGTGTGCTTTAACACTGGTGTCTGACAGCTCAATCCTATCTATGTCTACTCAAAAGTGTAAGTCCCATCGATTTCAATGAGGCTTACTCCCAGGTTAGTGGACATAGGATTAGAGCCTCCGATGGCCTTTTAATGGGAACAATATTATGTCCTTGCCGAAGAAGCAGGCTTTCTCGTTGATCTGATCCAGTTCTGCTGTAATCTTTTCTGCATCTGATTTGGGAGATCACTGTAGTGTGATAGCACTAAGTTTTCAGGGTAATTAACTAGGTGTGTGAGCCAAGGGCCTGCTCTGTTTAATGTGTCCATTGACTTTGGTAGGTGTAGGCTCAGACAAGGTCATAATGCAGTTCAGTTGTTCATTAACTACATTTAAAGATGTAGTGTTTCCCCCTTTCTATTCACAATTTCACACTCATGTTATTTAGGTTAAGATGACCAATCATAATAACAAATTGATTAAAGTTAACTAGATAAAGTCATCTCAGTCATATTTACTGCTAAACTAACTGTCCAGGGAGGTGAATTAATGATCTTTACAGAAACCTTTTAATGGTTATTTGGCCACAAGGTGTGATCTGTTTTGATCTTTTATGCAACATAAATCAGTATAATAGTTAAAGTCCATGGAGCTAAGCTGCTGAATTTAAATGAGGGCTCTTCAAATGAAGGATGATGCTTCCTCTGCTTCCCACACACACACAGGGGAAATAGGGTAGGGGTACATTGCAATTAAATGGGGGGGAGCTATAATTAGATAATGCTGGGTTTGTGAAAGAGGCTCTGCATGGAGACTCATAGTAGAAGCTGATGACGAGCTATTATAAATTCATAACATAGTGGAGATGGAAATGGTCACTGGTGAGGTCAAAGCCAAATGAGAAAGGAAGGTGGTTATACAACATATTTTTGCTTGTATCTATTAGCCTGGGTTTAAAATGTAATATAAATTGCAAGTGAAAATAGCTTTTCTCTAGTGGAGATTAAAGCATTGTTGGTTTTATAGCCACAGTGAGCTGGTAGGCTGGAAAGCAGAAGGCATGAGTCCCCAGGACTGAAGGCCAAAGTGGGGAACCTATGGCCTTCCCTATGTTGTTGCACTATAACTCCCATCAGCCCTGACCATTGGCCATGGTGGCTGGGCTTGCAGGGAGTTGGAATCCAACAATGTCTAGAGGGCCCCAGGTTCCCCACTCCTGATCTAAGGAGTCAGGAAGGCACATGCACACAGTCCAGACTGACTGCTGTCTGCGCAAAAGCCCGATCTGATCCAGAAACTTAACAGTGGGCTGCCTGGGTGGATGCAGTCCTTCTTGAGCTTGGAGGTCATCCTAACCACAAGGGACAGCAGAGCACAAAAATGAAAGATCCCAGTTCCAGCCCTGCCAGCTCCTGACAATTGTTGGTTAGTCTGCAGTTCCTGGGCTGTAAGGCAGGGATCCCCTACCTTTTTGGACCTGTGGGCACATTTGGGAATTTGAGATACTCTTGTGGGCAGCATCACAAAATGCCTAATCAGTGGAACATCGCTGTTGCGTCTACCTGTCACGTCTGTGGATCTTAGGTTGCATCCTATTCAGCAAAAACATTCGTTTCTCGTCTATTGGACACTGCAATGTCTCTTTAATAAGGAATTGTCTAATTCGGCTAAGTGCTGGTGGTGCAATACAGCTAATGCTTCTTTTAAACATATGTTTTGGCAATGCCCAATACTTCCTTCTTTTGGGGAGGAGGTTATTACACAGATACATTTTGTACCGGAACGCTCTTTAATATTCACTGATGTACATGCTCCTTTAAATTATTTACCTACTTCATGGAAATTAACGAATGCTCATCGTAAATGGATTCTGTGCACCCTTTTGACAGCTAAAAGACTGATACTACAACACTGGAAGGATAAACTCTCACCTCCTATAATGCAATGGATTGAGGACCTTACAACACTTTCAGTATTTGAACAGGTGGCATAGAGACGCCATCTTCAAATAGATATGTACTAGCTGATATACCTGGCGTTGCCCGGGATGTAATTTTGTCATAGGCACTATTTGTTAGAAACACATTAAAGTAGATTTACACTTCTTAGAAAGGCCCCATAAGAAAGGTGAAAAGTTGAATCCACCAGACTTGATTAAAAAAACACAATTATAATGAGCAGATTGAATAAAAAACTACTAAAAATGCAAGAGACTGAATCTGTAAGCACTACTACAATATAATCCACACTGAATCTCATACCACTATTAAAATGTTCAACAGAAGCTTCCTTGCTGGATATTGCAGGAACAAGGGAGAGAAACTAAATGCTCTCCACAGTCAGAAAAGAAACCATGAGTAAAGGGGAGGAAACAAATGGCAACCAGCCAATCCAAGGTATAGGAAGTCAGAGTGAATGGGAGAGAGACCAATAGAATGAAAGATGGCCAATAGGATGACTGGTAGCTGAAATCAGAAACCTGGCCTGTACCATGATTGAGAGGGTGTACTTGTTAGTAAGGGAAAGTATAAACAAAGTAATAATGTAACCCAATGACTCCTGTTATACACTCTGGCAAGTGAGAATGTGAAGTAAAAGGAGCAGCAACTGTAGGGCCCAAATGGCAGGCTCAGTGGGCCCCTACAGTGTAGTTACACCCAGGGCAGCTCCCCCTTATTCCTTGCGTTACAGATGGCCCTGCAGCCAGCCACAAACACACAAACCCACACACAGTTTTTGACTTTTATATATATAGAAGATTTGGATATTGGTCTGCTTTTGTTTAAGCCTATGTACAGTTACTAGAAAGTTGTATGCATTTCATTTGTATTCATTGCTATAGATATATATAAATCCATGTGCATATATTAAAAAGAAATGTTTTTTTTTAAATGTTTTGCATGTGCAAAAGTTGGGGACCCCTTCATGGGTGCCATGGCACCAACAGGCACTATGTTGTGGATCCCTATTGTAAGGCTTCTCTTCCTAAGAAACAGAACCTAGTTGCCAACAGAGGCGGCTCAGGCCCGTACCCAGTTGGATCAAGAGAGAAGCCAAAGTAGAACCCGCTTGCCTGTCTTTCCATTCACTGGGACTGTTCACACAACGCGCTAACCCACACTCAGTGGTTGAGTGTGGGTTGTTTTTAACTGTGGGTTGTTTGTTGAACTGTGGGTTAGCATTTTGTCTGAACTCAGCCCAGTGGCTTGTTAACCATGCAGTGTGGTTTGTTAACCACCCTGAACAAACCAACAACAAACCATGGGTTCTCAAGGTATCTTGTTCAAGAAAATAAGCCACATTGCATGGTTAACAAGCCACCTTGGCTATGTTCAGACAACATGCTAACCCATGGTTCAGCAAACAACCCACAGTTCAAAACAACCCACACTCAACCACTGAGTGTGGGTTAGCATGTTGCGTGAACAGCTCCACTATCAACACAATAAAGAGTCTATCAACCCACTTGTGTTGGAAATTATCCTGACAGGAATGTGCCACAAGAAGTCATGCCACCTTTTAAATAAATAAACAAGTGCAATCTCACAACCTTGCGTTGAGTATCTCAGTGCATGTTCAGAGTTCCGTCCTCCAGAGAAATTCCTAATGGCTCATGAAAGAATTCCGATGGTATTTAGACCCAATCAAGAAATGCCACAGAACGCTGGGAGCACAGAGGCACATACAGGGGAAGGCACCTGCAGTCGTGACCGTGCAATACAGGAAAGCCTCACTAAATGGACCAATCCATTTTCTGTTCTCTGCTTGCTCCTGTTAAGCTATGTGTTGTTTACTCCAAAAAGTGTTAGGAAACTCTCACAAATAGAACATAGGCACTCTGTTCTATTCAGCATTTTGTTGCTATCAAATAATGCTAGATACAGGTATGGTGTCCTCCATTTTATACTGTTCATATTCACTGTGGTTGACTGCATATTCAGACCAAACAGTTGACTGAGCATCAGTGACCAAGATGAATACATAACATAGATTACATTCTTTTTATACTGGATGAAACACTTCTATAAGCGGGGTGTGCTGGATTTACATGTGATTCAAAAAATATATCAATATATTAAAGGCTTAGTTAGGTAAGCTCCCCATAGGTGAAATGTTTGCTATGCAAGGTCCATTAATATGAGTTGAAAAGTGTTTGTTTCCTGCTACAGTACCATGCCATAGTAACCAGCTGATAAATGTTTAGCAGCCCCCTGATGAGTTTCCTCATCTTGGCCCTTTTTTATGACTGTCTGAATATTTGAGTAACCTTCTGATAGACCGTGAAGGGGGCCTAGTCCAGGCTTGCCTTGGAGGAAAAGCTCTGTGTGTTAAATTGGAAGGTTTTCGGGGAGAGAGGGTTGTTTATGTAACATGCAAAGGAAAGCTCCTAATAAGATTCCAGAGAGCCTTCTGGCAATAGGTCTGTGGGAGGCTGCCATGGAGAATAAGGAAATGATTCGTCTGTGGGTAATTCAGAGTGTAAAGTGCTCTTTTTCTCTCCTCTGACCCCTCAAAATGAGTGTGTCAGGAACTTCTGGTGCAGTAGAAACCAGAAGGCATGATAGTTTTCTTTGCCGAGGAAATGGGGGAGGGGGGTCAAAGTGCTACCGCTGTGACTGTACTCTCAGATCAGCTCTGGGGCCTGGGAGAACAACATGGAAGCGGATTTCATCCCCCGCCCCCATTGCGAATTAGTTGGGGCTCATCCTCATAAGGAAATCATTAGAATTTGAACAGCTTAACCCCCTCCACCCCACACCCGCCCTACAGAAATATTTTATTTATTTGTTTAAAAATATTTGTATGTTGGTGTGAGGAGGCCCTTCCAGTAAGCAGCCAGGAAAATGGGTCTGTGCTTGCCGAATGCAAGCTCTGTTTGCTAGCTGTTTAGCAAACAGATGACCAAGGAAAAATCTATCTCTAAATACCTGTTATTTAAACGATATTGTGGTAATAAATCTTTGCTTATACTTGGCTTGCCCGAACAGGAATATTTCTATATTGCCTGTAGAAAGGGCCAGCCCAGCCGTTAGGAGTGAGG
Source organism: Heloderma suspectum (assembly GCF_057233095.1). Classification (NCBI taxonomy): domain Eukaryota; kingdom Metazoa; phylum Chordata; class Lepidosauria; order Squamata; family Helodermatidae; genus Heloderma; species Heloderma suspectum. Next base: position 153,512,887 of record NC_139458.1, on the reverse strand, counting down.
CTGGGAGGTAGCCAGGTGTTGGAGGACAGAGCTCTTTATGCGAATAGCTTGCCAGTTTTGATTGCAGGTGGTCCTGGTGCATCTCCTTATTTGTGTATATTAGGCCCTAACGGAAGCATTTGCCAGGAGGCAGGGATACTGGGATAAAGAAGCGTGTAGGCTTTTGTTAAGCCAACTTTTATGTTTCCAAACACTTTTTGGCACTGAACTCCGCTCCAGGTCCTTGAGCCATCAGTGCTGTCTGAGACGAAACAATTTTGCTTATAAATTCCAAGCTGATGTTTATCAGCTTGGCACTTGATTATGTTTGTGGCACAGACATTTTTTGGCCTGGGGCTGTTTCTGAATCTGATTATGTATAGCAGAACCAAACCACGGTTGGGCATGGAGGAATATTTCAAATGTTATCAAGGGACATATCTTTTATTCTGGCTTCTCAACTTCATGGGCATAGTAAGGAACAGCAAATCGTCTTTTTCTCTCTTTGCAGATCTCTGCAGGTAATTAACCAATTCTGCATTCTTGTTTGGCTTAGGAACAAAGTATCTATTTCTCCCCCCCCCCCAAGGCTAGTATTCTTTTCACAAGTGATGCAGAAATAACTGTTTAAATTTCACACGTCTGCATGATAACGTCATCTACGTTTCCATGTAACAGCCAGATGAGGTGAGGTGGCATCCATATGCTGATGATAAAGCTAACACTGTTTTTTCTTTTCATTGGATTCAGGTGAGGTTGTGAAAGTGCTGAATCAGTGTCTGAGAACAGTAATGGACTGGATGAAAGCCAATGAATTAAGACTCAGTCCCACCAAGATGGAAGTGGTTTAATCTGTTTTGGATTGGGTTTCACTTCCCTGAAGGCTCGGGCTCATAGGCTGGGGATGCTGTAGATCCAGCGTTGTCACCAGAGGCCCAAGTGGCATCCATGGCATGAAGCGTCTGTCGTCAACAGAGGCTGGTTCACCAGCTGTGACGCCACCTGGAATATGGTTATTTATGGTCTGTTCGCTTCCAGATTCAGTTGCTGCCACAGGTTGTACCTAGGGCTGCCTTTGTTTGTAGACTTCTCAGAAATGTTAGCGAGTCCAAAGTAGAGCTGCTGGGATAGTAACAAGCCTGTAAAAAGGGAACTTTTCTCACTGATTCTTAGATAGTGACACTGATGCTTACCTTTTAAAACTCTGGCAGACTGTGTGCTTTACACAAGCCTGTCCAAATGTTATGATAATTCTTCAGATGCTTTCCTTCTACCACCTGTGCCCTTGTAGGTGATGACTGGAGACAGGGCATTTTCAATAGTGGCCTTCTGTGTACAGAAAATGTACTCCAGGAAGGCTTGCCTGGCACCAGATTCAATTTCTCTTTTTAAAATTCAGTTTTGTATTAATTTTGAAAATTAAGTTTATCAATGGGGGAAAATCACTAACAGCATACTAAACATCCAGATTATACCAATGTTTCCTCTTCCTTATATCAACAAAAATTAGTTACCAATCACTGTAATTTGTTGATTATTCCAAAATTGTTTAAACCATTTCCATTGTTGTTCAAACCTAGGATAAGATCCCCCTCCCTGACTAGCTCTTATAATTGAAGTTAGTTTATTTAGAACTGCAAAATCCCATAGTCTGATGTAGCACTCTCTAATTCTTGGAGTTTTGATTAGTTTTCCAGTTATTTGTATATATAATTCTAGTGGCAACAATCATGTGATAAAAGTATGTTTTCTTATCCTTATTTATCAACCCCTTAAAGTTTGTTAATCATCATCATCATCTTAGAGTAATAGTGCATTAATGTATAAATCAACATAAACACGTGAATGGAAATTCATCTTCTAGCCCACAATTGAGTTGAACTGAAAAATAGAAAAATAAAATGTGAAAAATTGGAACTGATCACATGAATTAGTTTTCAGTGGGTGTAGTGTATTTGGGAGACCACTGTTAGCAGTAACTGTGTACAGACTATGTACCTGATAACTTTCTCAATTCCCTTAGGATAGCTAATTAATAAATTTATATCCTGCTTTTTAATGTAAGTTCTCAAAACAGCTTACAGGAATTATAAAATACAAGAACACACACAAAAATTAAATGTATACCGTAAAATCAGGAATACACAAGTTTCATAAAACACGTAGCAATATTTCAAACAGTTTTAGCTCCCAGCAGCCTACAGATCAAAAGCCAGATTAAAGAAAAACATTTTTATGGCCTTCCTAAAAGGGGTCAGTTGAAACGGAGCTAGCTTATCTTGTGATGAGGGAATTCCACAAACCAAGAAGTAGCACCAAAAAAATCCTATTTCTAGTGATTGCTGGTTTTTAACTTAGAAGGTGCTGGTGCCTGTAGAAGGGTCCTGTCTTTCAATCTCAATTCAAAATCTTATTGCTTCTCACATGACATCTTCGTAAGCAGATGTTAGATTTAGCTGAGCACACATATCATGTCTGTTTTAGTGCATGTACAAGCATTGGGAAGGTGTGATTAGCAGTACATTTCCAGTGTGTCTACGCTCAGCAAAATAGACACACAAAAAATACATGCATGCCAATTTCACAGGTTTTATTTCTCCTACTTGTATAGGAAAATCATCATCCTGATGATCACATAGTGTTTGTTTTCTCAAATTATTAACCACAATATACTTTAAGTAAAATGGCTCAAGACAGTGCATGAGGAGTAGATTACTTAAAGTATATTGTGGTTAATAATAAAATACAACTAACAAACACTAGTTGATGATCAGGATGATGATTTACTAAACCAAATTGTAAAATAATTGTTGTTGTTCAGTCGTGTCCGACTCGTCGTGACCCCATGGACCATAGCACGCCAGGCCTTCCTGTCCTGCACTCTCTTCTGGAGCATGATCAAGTCCATATTCATAGCATCAGTGAACCTATCAGCTCTGGAAGAATCTCCTGTTCTGCTTCATATTTTTTTGTAGAGAAAGAAGCATGGAAGTGAGCATGACCAAACAATAAGTTATTCTAATACGAAAATGAATGCATGATCATCTTGCCTTTTGAGTAATTATGCATCATAACTTCGTAGTTCTTAGTTGGTGAACAGCAGGTCCTATTCCCAAAGCTCAGATTATGACAGCAGGCTTCACCCAAGCCCAGTTGCCGTCTCATTGAAATTGTGTATGTCGACCCTTTCCTGCTGAATATTTCTGTTAACATCTCATAAGACACATTTCATTAGCTCTTTTGCCAAAATTCTCCTTTCCAACCTCCTTGTAATATCTACCGATTTTGACTTTGTTTTCTCCAAACCTCTCCCCTGAGGAGTCATTGCACACACTGATATATGAAAAATTTATCATTTTTCTGCCTTCTCTGAGTTTTTGTTGGTGGAATGTGTCCTCCCCCCACCCCGCCTGTTTCTCTTTCCCCTCTGGAGACATACACTTTGCATTTCATTTATATTCTGTGCCTTTAAAGTCACACCTTCATTTTGTCATCTCTCTGCTTGTTTAGTCCTTTTCCATTCCTGGTTCCACCACCTCCTAATAAATTAAAGGGGAAAAACAGCTCACAAAATACCCCACCCCTCCTGAAACCATCTTTTAGCAAATTTTAATAAAAAATAATATCTCCACAGAATTATGTAAGTTGACTTTTCAAAATCATCTTATTCTGTGGGTTTTTAGAATAATTTACTCAGGACACTATTGCAATTAGATAGACTTCTGTGTGTTTCACTTCTTAAGTGCTAGAGAGATCTCTTCCCACCCACACCTGCATTGACTGCAGAAAGAAGAAACGCATTGACATTCTTTTCACCTTAGAAGGGTTTTGCAAGTATTAAAATATTTCAGCAATGCTACTGGGGAATGAGTAGGCTTCATCATTCGGCTTCACTAGTGGGAACTTTAAGACCAGAAGTTACTTTGGCAAGGTTATTAGCAGTGAATCCGTTGCAAAGCATGCATGAGTTCCAGATTCTCTCTAGTGGAAGGCGTGAATAAACATTTATCCTGACATCTTTGGGATTCAGCTTGTTCCTGAAATGTGTGGTGGTTATTTATTTATTTAGGGTTTTTTTCCTAAGCCTTTTACTTCGGGAAAAAGAAGTTAGAGAAGTGTGTTCAAGAGTTTGTTTTGTCTTATTTGCCTGCATTTCAGTCCTTGTGAATTATGTCATATCAGTTGGAGGCTGGACTTTGCCATGTACTCAGTTGAAAATATGGATGTTTAATTAGGGTTAATCCATTTTGCTCACATGGTTGACTGTTTCTTGGTCAAACATTTTGTGAGGCCTGTATGAATTCACACACAAACATTCCGGAGTCAAAAAAGATTTTACACGTTGCTTTTGAAATAGCTGAATTTGAATCAGCTGATCAGTTTAAACAACACCTCAGTAATACTCCTCTGCAAAATGATCCATCAGTATTGTAAAAGTTAAAACAGCAACCTGTTATAATGATGAAAAATTTCATTGTAGTCTGGAAAGTTATTTACTTGGTCTGCCTGACAGTGCATGTCTGTTGAGACTCAGACCCATGGAGTTCAATGCGACTTACTCCCACGCAATGTGTGTCTGTAGGACTGCAGTTTGCATTTATTTTCAGGAGCACGCTACCTTTGCTGAGGTTACAACCAATTGGGGTGCTGAACATCTTTCAGCTCCAGAGTCGAATTGCTTTTCAGAGAAGCTCTTGGGAGCCACATTCCAATGGTGGGCGGGGCTGAAGACCAAAGGGCAGGACCAAATACCAAAAATCCCAGCATATTTTAGCTTAAAACTCTTCCTGCCAGTAACTAAGCCATGGGAGAGGCATTGCAGCCTTTTAGAATGGGGAAAAAATATGCAAAAGCTGGGAAGCCACCAAATGATTGGTGGTCGTGGGGGAAGGGGCATAGCCATCTGAGGAACCCCAGAAGGTTGGATTCGGCTCCTGGGTCTTAGTTCTGCAACCCTGCAATAGATGCTTTCTAACATTTTAGATGGGAAGTATCAACATTTGCTTTTCAGTTCACATGGTTTTAACTGTGGGGAGAAGGCAGTTGAAGACCTCCCCTATTGTACTGTTGCAGTGTAGGCCCCAAGAATGTATAGAATTGGTTTCTCTTAACAGTTAGTGAAAGATCTTGAATTCTGGTCAACTGAACAGACAATAGAATTTCTCTTGGTTAATGAAAATAAGGAGATTTTTAGAAGTGTTGTGACCTCTGCTTTGGTGGCAACAAAGCAAGAGCAAAGGCGTTTTGATTTACATTTGTGTTGTAAACTGGATTCTTGCTTTTGACCGTTACCTGAATTATGAGTGACTGACCACTGTATTTTTAGGCTGTCAGTGATATTCTTGTTCCATGGTGGTTTAGATCTACCTAATGGTTTCCAGTTGCTTCATTGACTTGCTATCTTTTTGTTATGGCTAATACTGGAAACAAATAAATTATACCATTACTACTACTGCTACACCTATGGAGTGCTTGGTATACTTGTCTATATACTTTTCCTTCCCCTTCATGGATCACTGCCTTGTTGTGGCGAAGGGGCTGGCGTAACTCAGTGAAGCCATAAGCTATGCCATGCAGGGCCACCCAAGACGGACAGGTCATGGCAGAGAGTTCTGACAAAATGTGGTCCACTGGAGAAGGAAATGGCAACCTACTCCAGTATTCTTGCCAAGAAAACCCCATGGAACGTATCACAAGGCTAAAAGAGATGACGCCGGAAGATGAGTCCCTCAGGTCGGAAGGTGTCCAGTATACTACTGGGGAAGAGCAGAGGGTATTTCCAAGTAGCACCAGAAAGAGTGAAGCGGCTGGGCCAAAGCCGAAAGGACACTCAGCTGTGGATGTGTCTGGTGGTGAAAAGAAAGTCCGATGCTGTAAAGAACAATATTGTTTAGGAACCTGGAATGTAAGATCAATGAATCAAGGTAAGCTGGAGGTGGTCAAACATGAGATGGCAAGATTGAACATCGACATCTTGGGAATCAGCGAGCTAAAATGGACAAGCATGGGTGAATTTAATTCAGGTGACCATTATGTCTACTACTGTGGGCAAGAATCCCTTAGAAGAAATGGAGTAGCACTCGTAGTCAACAAAAGGGTGGGAAAAGCAGTACTGGGGTACAATCTCAAAAATGATAGAATGATCTCAGTACGAATCCAAGGCAAACCATTCAACATCACAGTAATTCAAGTCTATGCCCCAACCACTGAGGCCGAAAAAGCTGAGGTTGATTGGTTCTGCGAAGACCTACAACACCTTGTAGAACTAACACCAAAAAAAGATGTCCTCTTCATCATAGGGGATTGGAATGCTAAAGTAGGAAGTCAAGAAATCACCGGGATAACAGGCAAGCATGGCCTTGGTGTATAAAATGAAGCAGGACAAAGGCTAATAGAGTTTTGCCAAGAGAACACGCTGATCATAGCAAACACTCTTCTCCAACAGCATAAGAGGCGACTCTACACATGAACTTCACCAGATGGTCAATATCGAAATCAGGTTGATTATGTCCTTTGCAGCCAAACATGGAGAAGCTCTATACAGTCAGTAAAAACAAGACCTGGGGCTGAGTGTTGCTCATATCATGAGCTTCTTGTTGCAAAATTTCTGCTTAAATTGAAGAACGTAGGGAAAACCACTAAACCATTCAGGTATGACCTAAATCATATCCCTTATGAATATACAGTGGAGGTGAGGAATAGATTTAAGGGATTAGACCTGATAGACAGAGTGCCTGAGGAACTATGGACGGAGGTCCGTCACATTGTTCAGGAGGCAGCAACTGAATCCATCCCAAAGACAAAGAAATGCGAGAAAGCAGAGTAGCTGTCTGATGAGGCTTTACAAGTAGCTGAGGAAAGAAGGGAAGCAAAAAGCAAGGGAGAAAGGGGAAGGTATACCCAACTGAATGCAGATTTCCAGAGAATAGCAAGGAGAGACAAGAAGGCCTTCTTAAATGAACAAAGCAAAGAAATCGAGGAAAACAATAGAATGGGAAAGACTAGAGATCTCTTCAAGAAAATTGGAGATCTCAAGGGAATGTTTTGTGCAAAGTTGGGCATGATAAAGGACAAAGAAGGCAGTGACCTAACAGAAGCAGATGAGATTAAGAAAAGGTGGAAAGAATACACAGAAGAACTATACAGGAAAGATCTGAGTGTCCCTGATAGCTATGATAGTGCGGTCACTGAACTTGAGCCGGACATCCTCGTGAGTGAAGTCAAGTGGGCCTTAGGAAGCATTACTAATAACAAAGCTAGTGGAGATGACAGTATTCCATCTGAGCTATTTAAGATCCTAAAAGATGATGCTGTTAAAGTGCTGCACTCAATATGCCAACAAATTTGGAACAGTCAACAATGGCCACAAGACTGGAAAAGGTCAGTTTACATTTCAATTCCAAAGAAGGGCAACGCCAAAGAGTGTTCAAACTACCATACAATTGCGCTCATTTCACATGCCAGCAAGGTGATGCTCAAAATCCTACAAGCTAGGCTTCAGCAGTATGTGAACTGAGAACTACCGGAAGTACCAGCTGGGTTTTGAAGAGGCAGAGGAACTAGAGATCAAATCGCCAACATTTGCTGGATCATGGAGAAAGCAAGAGAATTCCAGAAAAAGTCTATTTCTGCTTCATTGAGTACGCTAAAGCCTGTGATTGTGTGGATCACAACAAACTGTGACAAATTCTTAAAGAGATGGGAGTACCAGACCACGTTACCTGTCTCCTGAGAAACCTGTACGAGGGTCAAGAAGCAACAGTAAGAACCGGACATGGAACAACTGATTGGTTCAAAATTGGGAAAGGAGTATGACAAGGCTGTATATTGTCGCCCTGCTTATTTAACTTATATGCAGAGTACATCATGAGAAATGCCGGGTTGGATGAATCACAGGTCGGAATTAAGATTGCCGGGAGAATAATCAACAACCTCAGATACGCAAACAATACCACCCTAATGGCAGAAAGCGAAGAGGATCTAAAAAGCCTCTTGTTGAGGGTGAAAGTGGGGAGTGCAAAAGCTGTTTTGAAACTCAACATTACAAAAACGAAGATTATGGCATCTGGCCCCATCACTTCCTGGCATATAGAAGGGGAAGAAATGGAAGCAGTGACAGATTTTATTTTCTTGGGCTCCAACATCACCGCAGTCGGTGATTGTAGCCATGAAATTAAAAGATACTTGCTCCTTGGGAGGAAAGCTATGGCAAACCTAGACAGCATAGTAAGAAGCAGAGACATCACCTTGCCAACAAAGGTTTGTATAATCAAAGCTATGGTTTTCCCACTAGTAACGTATGGCTGTGAGAGCTGGACTATAAGGAAGGCTGAGCGCTGAAGAATGGATGCTTTCGAACTGTGGTGCTGGAGAAGACTCTTACGAGTCTCCTGGACTGCAAGGAGGTCACATCAGTCAATCCTAAAGGAAATCAACCCTGAGTGCTCCTTGGAAGGACAGATACTGAAGCTGAAGCTCAAATATTTTGGCCACCTAATGCGAAGAGAAAAGTCACTGGAAAAGACCCTGATGCTGGGAAAGATTGAAGGCAAAAGGAGAAGGGGACGGCAGAGGATGAGATAGCTAGATAGCAAATACCGATGCAATGAATATGAACTTGAGCACACTCTGGGAGAGAGCGGAGGACAGGAAGGCCTGGCGTGCTATGGTCCATGGGGTCACGAAGAGTCGGACATGACTGAATGACTGAACAACGAATACTTTTCCTTGCCTATCAACTCTTGTTTTTATGTATTTGTATCACTGCACTCTACTGGATGGAATCAAAGCTTTTTGGTCTTGCAATCATAGTAGGCTTTTATACTAATGGGCACCAGCAAAATGGTTCTGATGAAGGTAGTAATCTAGTAAAAATCCTATTAGTCTAGTAATTGGAAGTGATCATTTCATATTGTCTTACCCCTATATCCTCATTAGATATTCTTTTTCACTGGTATATATTTACTACCATAGAACGTTATATGTATTGCACTCATATAGTACAATTCAGGAGCAAGAAGGGACCACAAAGCTAAATGAACATTAAGACTTCTGGATACATATAATTAAAATGAAACCCCCCCCCCACACACACAATACATCTGTTTAGTTGAGAATTTTGAGCAACAGGTTTTTTTTAAAACTCTTCTTTATTTGTGCTTGCAAAACCATTTGTTGTGGCTATATCTACAGCCTGAAAATTGTTAATGGAAACTCTGACAACTTAAGGAAACAAATGGGAAAAAACAGCCATCAGCTGGTTTGATCTAACATCACCCAAGGATACTTCCCCTTTCTTTTCTTCCTCATGCCTCCCATCTGCCCCTGAATTCTAACCCTTTGGATTAGATTTTGGGGGTGGCTGGGGGTCTGCAGAAGGGAGTGGGAATCCATTCCCCTAACAGTATCCATTCTGTTGGTGAACGGACACCCTTGGATTTCACCCAATACCTTTAAAATGAAGATAATGTAGTAAAGTGAAATGGCTTTGAGAATGAAAGAGACAAAACTAGAGAAGCAATTATTCCTACTGAACCAATTTCTGTTGGAGGAGGCATGTCGGCTCTTGAATGCTATAGGGCTCTTGATTTCTATAGGGCTTGAAACTTCCACATAATCTCAAAGAGAAGTTGGCCTCGCAGCAGAGTGTAAAGGACAATATTCAAGCTATTTCTGGGCCAAAAGCTTTCTCTCCCCCCCCCCAATTGTCAGCTAATGTGTTCTTCTAATTGCCCTCATCAGTCAAGCTCCCTTAGCAACATACTGAGCCAGACCATTGATCCATCTAGCCTAGTACTGTTGGCACTGACTGGCAGGAGCATTCCAGGGTTTCAAGACAGGAGTCTTTCCAGCCTTACCTGGAAATGCAAAAGATTGAACCTAGGATCTTCTCCATGCAAAGCAGGTGAGCTACCACTAAGCTACGGCCCTTCCATTTATTTTGGTATTAAGTGTAACAACATATCAGCAGTTGCTGCCAGAAGAGCAGATGTGGCTCCTAGAACTGCTCTAGAATTTGCACTTGCAACAGGAATAGGTGAAATAGATTCACAGTGGTACTTTACTCTCACCCCAGTACTTAGCTCCATGCTGGCTAGCGCTGCATCCTGGAGCTTGCACCTGTGCCTTTAAATTCACAGCCAAATTGGAAGATGAGGATACAGCGCCTTCTTCTGTTTTTTTTTTAGTCCTTCCATCCATTCTCTCTCTTCACCCTGCTGTGTAGTATACCTGAATCTCTTCGCAGTATCGACACTCAGTTCAGCTGTGAGTTTAAAGGCAGAAGGGGCAATTTCCTGGTTGCAACCTGGGAAGTCTACTGTCAGCAACTCAGTCTTTTTCTTTAGAGCTTGGTGGTAAAAGTAGAAGAAAGAGGGCTAGTTGGACTCTATGTGCCCTGTGTGGGCACCTCTTCTTTGGGTACTTCCAGGCAGCTTTCTAAGCCTCTAACCCTTTTGTCTTAAAAATTATTTTTAAAATGTAAGAATTACTAATTATTTTTAAAAATTAAGAGTTAGTAAAAGCATTGAGACTGAAAAATGAGAGCAAGAGAGAAATCTGGGCACAAAATAGCTATTTAGCAGCCTCTGAGCATTGACATTCTATTTCAACGAATTAATTTGTTGACAAAAACATATTGGAAGGTTACCACAATGTGCATTAAGAGGCATGACAGCGTGTTTAGAATTGTGACGTGTTCCCTTTGCTTGTTAACTGAGTCCTTCAGCCAGGAGTCAGCTGTGGTTTTGGGAAGATGCTGGAAATGTTTCTCCTAAGTGCTAAAAAAATTGATTCAGTTTCTCATAATAATATTGATCTGAAAATCAGAAAAAAGAAGGAAAGAGACATTTCTGTGAATTTCATGTTTAGACCGGGACTCATGAAATGTCATGGCTAAATCCAAACATAAACCAGGTCCAGAGAGGTAGTTGTGTTAATCTGATGCAGGAAAAAAACAACAAAGAATGTTGTGGCACCTTAAAGACCAACAGATTTATGATGGCATAAACCTTTCGTGGACTGGAGTTCACTTCATCACATGCACAATAAAGTGAATTCTAGCCTACGAAAGCTTATGCCATAAGAAATGTATTCATTTTTGAGGTGCTACAAGACCTTGTTATTTTTTTTATTTCCCAAAAGCAAATGACTAATGCCAAGGATTGCATAGAGAAAGCTTGTCCAGGGAATATTGTAACTTAGCTTTTTGTAGTCATGGGCATTTTACCCCTTTCCCATATGGATATTTGAAGATTCTTGCAATTTCTAACAAGCTTCTCTCACATGAAATGAGAGTGGCTTGTGGTCAGCATCTCTTTCCTTCGGTAAACAGATTTTTGGGGTGTTTTTTTAAATGTTGATCCTTAGTCAGTGAGGGCTGTAAACATCCATTTAATTCTGCAGAGCATTGCACTTGATCCTAGCATTCAAAAATGCTGGCTCCAAAAATGTAACGTTTGCTAGGAATCTGAAATATTTCCCTCTCCTCGGTGCTTTTTTAAAATTACCCTTACACATTTATCAAATTTATCTTATATTAGCTATTACAAAATAATAATAAATGCTCTGCAAGGGTTATGGTTTATCGAACTGAGAGCATTGATTGCTTATCACATCAGGTTATTTATAGATTGGGAACCCATGTGGGCAGGTACTCTTATCCGAAAGACATTTCCGTGCCTTGATTTTGAACTGACATCCATCCCCCTAAGTAATGTGGGTTCCAAGTTCCTGATGTTGAAGAGTTATTTAAAAAAAATTAAAAAAATACAGGAATTGTCTCGAGAATCATGGACTATAAAGGAAAGTTGGATAAGGTGAGAGTATAAGTACAATCAGAAATTGTACTCGAGAGACAGTTGTGTTTTTTCTGAATGCTGGTCTGTTGTATGGAACGCTGAGAAAGTAGACCCACACATTTGAATGCCCCTATTTTGAAGGCTATCGGTAAGTGAAGATGTAAATATCACACCCTTTCCTTTAAAAAAAAAAAAAAAAGCTTGTAGTTCTATCACAGCCCCCTGGATTTGTAGGAACATGGGGTTTTGTGCTAGTTTTGGCATGTTGTGGCTAGAATTTGCCAAGTTCCACTAATCAGTCATCAGGAGGTTCATGAAGGTTATGCAGAGTCTACTGAGGGGGAATTCAAGGACCAAAATGAAGGGTGTGCTGCTAAGTGTGTGCTTCTTGTTTCCTTTTTGTTGATTCTCAGAATGTAATTGCTACACATTGCCTATTATCAGTGGGCTCCAAGCTTTAGGTAGTTACGCTACACTTGCAAGTGTCATATTGACTTGCTGGTACATGAAAAATGTTAGATGAAATGTTAAATGAAAAAAATGTTAAATGAAAAAGCTCAGAGAGCTTCGGCTATTGGGCGGTATAGAAATGAAATAAATAAATAAATAAACAAATAAATAAAAATGTCAAAACTTGTAGCATCTTCGTGCTAGATTTTGTCTGTTCTAGTGCTTTGGAGTCAGATGCCATCATTTTCTCAACATGACTGGAATAGAAGCTTATTTTAAACAGGTACTTGGAAGTCTTGAATGAGTTGAATTTCGGTTCTTATGAAAGACGTGGCTACATCTAGGATTCCCAGAATTCTGACATTTCTATAGACTCTGTAGTTCATGCATTGGTGGATTTAGCATCTGTGCATATCTCCATATTTATTTACTGCCCCCATCACACATTATGTGTGATGGGGGCATTATGATGACATTACGTGTACCTCCAGTATTGAGGTTGGACTCAACCTCCCCTATGTATATATAAGATTGCTGGCCATACCAAGATGTGAATAGGGTCCAGGTGATGCATTGCATAAATCAGTGCCTGAGCCCACCGATTATCATGTGCTAGTAACTTCTATAGACATGGAAAAGCAGGCAGGTGGTATAAGGCACAACTGCATGGATGTTGTACCAGGGGATTGATGTTGTCTGTTGCCCTTCTCAGTCTTCATTAGAAAAAGCTGACATAGCGTCTTAGCATTGTATCCATAGCAAGGGAAACTGCCCTGTAGAGATGACATAGGGCTCAATGCTGCTTCCTCCACAAGGTTCTGACAAGTTGCTCTATGACTGAGCTGAGTACAAATGAGACAGTATGCTCATATGTTTAATTCAAGTCTCCAGCAAGAGCAATCCATGCCATATGTGGGATGGAATGCTGGGGCTTGGGAATTTTGTTTTCCCCTTTCCCCTTTAAATCAGCCTCCTTCTGGAAGGATTCCCTTGGCAGCCAGGATACATCTTTGCAAGATGCAATCTGGATTTGTATATGCATGTATCTTTATATATTGATTATACAGTTTGCAGTAAAAGTTAGGGATTTCTAGCCATGCAGGCCACAAACTATTCTCTTCCTTAACCATGTTCAGCAACCCAACTGAAGTTTTCCCGTTTCTTTTCCTCTTTGTTTTTCTTACCACATATTGTCCAACCACAATTCCATCTAATAAAAATGATCAGCAAAGATGCAAATTAAGCAAAACAGTGCAAGGTGCATTCCAGCCAAAGGTAAACACAGTTAAGGCTGCCGTCCAGTACACACTTTCCTGAGAGTAAGTCCCATTGAACTCAGTGGGCTGCAGAGTAGACATGCATGGGATTGCAGTCTAAGTCCTATTAGTATCCCTGGGAGATTTAAGCACATACTTAACACTCCCCTGCTGAAATCAATGGGATCTAAAGGTGCTTATCTTTAGCTGGATTATGCCCATATTATGGACGCATAATTTTAGTTTCTTCATGGAATTTGGTATAGTACATGTTAAAGAATTGTAAATGTTCAGTATCCAGAACTGGCATATGGTTTTCTTTCTAACCATAACCTCATACTAACAAATTCTGCAGTCTTCTTGCTGAGCAAACTCCTCAGAGCACACTATGGCAGCCATGCCCTGCAGGCCGCTCCACAGCATCACTTCCATTTATTCATATCTGTTGTTGCTAAACGAGCAATCAGGTATAATAACTTGCAATGTATGTTCAGTGAGTTGATGCCTCTGCAATGTAGTAAGTGAAACCTCATATATGGTGTGGGTTGGTTGCTGAAATATTTTTAGTTTCCAGTTTTGTTGTTGACATGATCACGGACTTCACTTTGTTTCTGTGGGAAGCATAGTTGCTGAACAGCATCATTTGGTTGCTCAGCATTACTCCAATCTTTTGCTAAGCTGACTTTTCCTGCCAGCCTCCAGGATGCTGGGACAGTTTGTTTTCCCACTGGAAATGTACCCATTTATTTTCAGAGCCTGCAGCTGTCTCAGCTGAACAGTGAAAGAGGCATAGATTGGCTGGGGTTTGACATTTTACCAATCTCTGTTTACATTTACGGTTCATCTTTCTAAATTGGGTTCATTAAAAAGAAAGAGAGAAGCTTTCAGGATCAGAACATCTAGTATACTGTTCCCATCAGTGGTGTGCTATGAATGTGCTCTTATGCAGGACAAGCTGGATCAGTCGCTGGACTGGGAATATGTTCATCTTGGTTTAAGCAATGTATCAAATTTGAAGATTCATGTCTTCCCCATCTTGACCATTAGCCATTCATAACATTATCTTACATTCATTTGAGACTAGTTGCGCAGTTTGGTTTGAATATGGTTGGTAGGTCAAAGAGGAAAACTTAAATCAAATGTATGTGGTTTCTACCTGTCAATCAATTCTTTGTTCCAGTGAGTCTGCCTGAAAAGAGAGCTTCTGAATTAACCAAGACAGTTTCAGTATTATGATGGCAGTGGGAGCTATACTTAGGCAGAAGTCATTATTTGATTAATTGGCCTGACCTAATTGATTGCATCATTATTCCAATTTCATATGCAGAGTAAAAAAAGAAAAGAAAATCATTTTACAGAGACAGCTCATCTCAAATAAATTCCGGCAAAAACAAAACAAAAAATAATCTATAATACATAATGCACAAACAGTATGAAATTAGAAAATTAAAAGAGAAAAATGATTCTGACCTAGTTAAGTAGCTACAACTATTCCCCCAGGTGGATTTTTAATTGGATTTTACTCAAAGCTGTCTCATGTGAAGTGGCTTTTGCTGTAGGTAGCATCCTTATAAACAATAAAAGCACATCATTTGCAGACTGCCCAACTGTGCCTTTTTAATACATGCTTTTATCATTGTGTGTGACTATTTCTAGTTTGCATTGAATTTGTACCTGATTCTGGGATGTTTCTGCTGCCTGTACCTATTTGGAATGGCACAGCATTGTTTGTCTTACTTGGGAATTTAGATTGGCAACTTTGCCAGCTTGCAGTGAGCTTTCGAATTCTGAAACCAAGAATTTTGGATTTTGCATGGTGACAAAAGTGGGCCATCTAAAGACAAAAACATGCTTCCTTGGTATAAGAAAATGCATATTTTGAAGATACAACTTCTAAAAATATTTTCTTGGACCCCACCCCCCCGCCCCAGAAATTATACTTGGCTTGTGCATGATTGCACCCTGAAATACTTTTTTACTCAATGCAAAGCAAATTCCCATATTTCTATAATCACGTGCTGGCAAATATACTTATGATTTGGGTATGTAGGTTATCGGTGCCCAAGTACAAAAATCTTGGTAAGAAGCAGTCCTGATTCTGAGTATAATTTAATCTGTTCCACATATTGATTATATTATAATACAACTGCACTAATATTGATACTTTAATATGAGTGTATTGTTTTATATAATGTAATCAATCAATATTCAAAATGCAAATATAAAAAATCATAGCAGACAACAAGGATGGTATAATTAGAAACTGCAACCTTGCACCTATTTGTGTGAATAGTTTGGGTAAGAACTATCCCTTAAGACTTTTAAGGGGAGATATCCCACTGCTTGCCCCCCTCTCCAATGAATAATTGACTTCCAAATCTCTGTAAAGACACAAGTGTCATGGAAAGGAAAATATAATTTCTTCTCAAATGTACATTTTGAAATGAAAACATGATTTATATTCATCAGCCTTTTGGGAAGGAGGCTGCAAATCACAAGGCATTTAGGACCCGAAAAGTTCATGGGAAAGTGAACAGGGAAGAGCAACAAATCAACATGCTGACCTTTTAGACCTTCTTCTCCCTATCCAGCTATATTTAGGTTCACAATCAAGTGGTCCATTTCAGAAAGGGCAGTTAATGTCTGCAAGCAAAGTATATTTCCAGGAATAAGAACTCTGTTTACACCATTGCCTTTGCTGGAGTAGCTTATCTTATCCAGAAGCCCTGAGGAATGAAATGCCCTTTCACCACTTTTATGAATGTGGTTTTACATCAAAAAAAGTTTTGAGAGCACATCTTCAGGATGGGTAGGTTTCTGCAACATGTGACCAACCAAGCTCAAGTAGGGTGTCCTGTATCCTGTTTAAAGAACACTTTCCTCTATTTGAAGCTGTCCTCTAACCTGAAATTGGGTGGGTTAGCCCTTCAAATAAAGGTAAAGTACCATAAGGACTCTTCCTTGCCTATCAACAGTTAGCAACTGAACAGCAGACTGAACAGGCAGGCACACAGGTCACCTGGTCAAGCCTTCCACACTATGGTGAGATGAACTATATTTCTATATAAATTATATTTTTCTTAATTTGCAGCTATACATATAAATTAGCATATGCAGATTTTATGAAAATCACTGTCTTCTTCTTGGTGATTCATTTCCTCTTTTTTGGTGATTCATATGTGGACACCCTAAGCTCAAGGCAGCCTACAAGCCATGTATTGAAGGCCACCAGGGACTTGGTTAAATCTCTGAGATGTTTTTTGGCCTAACTAGGCTTGCAAAAACAGGAGGTTGTCAGACACTTAGTCAGGATGTTTAAATAATTAAAACGTTAAAAAAACAAAGTGTGGTTATGTGGTTTATATCAAAGTGCCTGTATGCAGACTATCATTTATGTCGAGCTGGAAGGATGTAAGCCCAGAGTACTGATTTCCAAATGTGTTGGAGCAAACAGATAGCTGTAACCTCTCAGTACTGTTTTGAATTAGATTTTTAGTATGAGATCTGAGTACAAAATACATGTGATGTGCATCTTTATTTTAGCTGCGCATACATGGTTTTAGCCATTTTAAAAGATGTGTGAGCAGGGTCCAGTCCTTTCCCAGTCAAGTGTATTTTAAAGGGACAAGCTGAATAAATTACATGCAAGCACGGTTCATCAAATATAAAAGTATTTTGTACACTGCTTCTGTACCCAGAGGTCTACAAAACCTCTAACATGCAGCAAGGTGGTTGCTTCAGGCAGCTAATTGTGATACCATTAATGGTGGCAAAGTTGGGGGACAGAAAAATCTGACCTATGAGGCATTGTCTTCTGGATGCACATGAATGTTTCCTGTTGGTGTCAGTGTAGCACAGTGTTCTTTGAATTCTGCTCCTCACACTGCAAAATGCCATGGTCTTGTCCTGGTCATACTTGAGTAAAGTGGCCAGCTGTTTATTTAAAACCTTCTTATACTTGGGGGATGGGAGGCAGCGGTGTGGCTGGGAGGAGTTTGAAAGCTTCGAACATGGGCAGGAGGGTGCAGTTGCACCCATGTCCTGCTTGTGGGTTTCCTGGTTGACAGCTGGTGGGCCACTGTGTGAACAGAATGCTGGACTAGATGGATCCTTGGTCTGATCCAGCAGGGCTCTTATGTTCTTAACCATAGTGTACCATGTCGTATGAACCCAGAACTGTGGTTAATCTTCACCAGGGCCGGCCCTACCATTATATGTTTTTATGTAAATGCTTTTTAAACTTTGTATGTTGTGTTTTAATGTTTTAACTTTTGTAAACCTCCCACAGAACTTTGGCTATGGGGCAGTACAGAAATAAAACAAACAAATGATGAGGGGTCATGTGCCTGCATCAGGTAGCACAGTGGGAAGAGCAGCGAATTGCACCACTCTCCCCACACCAAAGGCCCCCCCCCGCCTTCTTCTCTTCCCTCCTTCCTATTTGCTCTCCAGCTGGCCAGCCATCTATTCCCACCTTCTGCCTCAACCACAGGGCTCCTGCGAGAGTCAGCCGAAATATTGCAAGAGGACCTCTCGCAATATTTCAGCCAACTCTCCAGGAGCCCTGCGGCTCCAGCAGAAGGTGGGAGCGGCCAGTTGCCCGGTTCGCCAGTGAGCAGGTAGGTGGGGAGTGGGGGTAGAATCCAAATGGGGCACTGAGTGCGGGTGCACTGTCTCTGGAGAGCGTGTTCAGTGCCCTGTTTGAATACTACCTGGGGAGGGGGACGGGAAGCTGCTGCCCGCCCACCCACCACTGCCCAGAAGTGGGATGGAGGCACTAGTGCCAGCTTGAGGCAGCAACATGCCTCAGGCTGGGCCTGGTCTTAACTATGGTTAGCTTAAACAAGCCAGCTTCAGTAACTCTGATTTATTTATTCATTCATTCATTTAATTTCATTTCTATACCGCCCAATAGCCGAAGCACTCTGGGCGGTTCACAAAAATTAAAACCAAACAACACACAATAAAACAATTTAAAATATATAGAACATTAAAACCACAATATAACAATACAACCACAATAAAACCTAGCAGCAGTGCAGGAGTTTAAAATACAGATTTAAAACAGCAAAGCTAAAAGTTTAGAAAGCTAAAATGCTAAAATGCCTGGGAAAATAAAAAGGTCTTCACCTGGCACCGAAAGGAATACAATGTAGGTGCCAGGTGAACCTCACTAGGGAGCTCATTCCAGAGCCGGGGTGCCACAACAGAAAAAGCCCTCCTCCTAGTAGCCACCCGCCTCACTTCTTTTGGCAGGGGCTCACGGACAAGGGCTGCTGACGATGATCTTAAGGTCCGGGCAGGCACATATGGGAGGAGGCGATCCTTCAGATAACCTGGCCCCAAGCCGTTAAGGGCTCTGAATGTTAACACCAGCACTTTGAATCGGGCCTGGAAATAGACTGGCAGCCAATGCAGCTGGAAAAGTACTGGTGTAATATGACGTCGCAGGCCAGTCCCTGTTAACAATCTTGCTGCCCTATTTTGGACCAGCTGAAGTTTCCGCACCGTTTTCAAAGGCAGCCCCACGTATAACGCATTGCAGTAATCCAGACGAGAAGTTATCAGAGCATGGATAACTGTAGCTAGGCTATCTCTGTCCAGATAAGGGCGTAGTTGGTATACCAGCCTAAGCTGATAAAAAGTGCTCCGTGCCACTGAGTTCACCTGTGCCTCAAGTGACAGTTCTGGATCCAAGAGCACCCCCAAACTACGAACCTGATCCTTTAGGGGGAGTGCAACCCCCTCCAGAACAGGTTGAATATCACCTAGCCGGGCAGACGAACCACCCACTAACAGTACCTCCGTCTTGTCTGGATTGAGTTTCAGTTTATTGGCCCTCATCCAGTCCATTACCGTGCCCAGACACTGATTCAGAACAGCCACTGCCTCACCTGGTTTTGATGTAAAAGAGAGGTAGAGCTGGGTGTCATCTGCATATTGATGGCACCTCAGCCCACACCTCCGGATAACCTCCCCCAGCGGTTTCATGTAGATGTGAAACAGCATGGGGGATAAAATAGAGCCCTGTGGAACCCCATGGCACAATTGCCATGGCACAGAGTAATAATCCCCCCCACCCACCTTCTGGAATCGGCCATCCAAGTAGGAGCGGACCCACTGTAGTGCAGTGCCTCCAACTCCCAACCCAGACAACCTATCCAGAAGGATACCATGGTCGATGGTATCGAAAGTCGCTGAGAGGTCCAGGAGAATCAACAGGGTCGCACTCCCCCTGTCCCTCTCCCGGCAGAAGTCATCCCACAGGGCGACCAGTTTCTGTTCCAAAACCAGGCCTGAAACCCGATTGAAATGGATCTAGATAATCTGTTTCATTCAAGAGTGCCTGGAGCTGTCCTACAACCACCCGCTTAAGCACCTTGCCCAGGAAGGGGATGTTGGCCACTGGCCTATAATTGTTAACATCCTCTGGGTCCAGGTTAGGCTTTTTCAGGAGTGGTCTAATTACTGCCTCTTTTAAAGCGGCAGGCACCACTCCCTCTCCTAAGGAGGAATTTACAACCTCCTGGACCCAGCCGGACATCCCCTCCTTGTTTGATTTAATAAGCCATGAAGGGCAAGGGTCAAGCACACCAGTGGTCGATCAGACTTGGCCAAGCACCTTGTCCTCATCCTCAGGCCTCAGTAACTGAAACTCATCCAATAAAACTGGACCAGATGGTGCTCTGAACGCCTCTACCAATGGAACTGCATTAATGGTGGTGTCCAATTCATGACGAATCTGAGCAACTTTATCTTCAAAGTGCCGTGCAAACTCGTCACAGCGTGCCACCGAGGGTTCCACCGTCTCTCTCCCTGGCCCAGAATGTAACAGGCCGCGAACCACTCGGGAAATCCCCGCTGGACGATACTGAGAAGATGCAATGCTGGTGGAAAAGAACTGCCTCTTTGCCACCCTCACCGCCACAGAGTAGGCTTGATAATGGGCTCTTACCTGTGTTCGGTCAGACTCAGCACGAGTTTTCCTCCACCTGCGTTCTAGCCGTCTCCCCTCTTGCTTCATTGCCCTCAGCCCAGGTGTATACCAAGGAGCTGGCCGGGCTCTGCTCAGAGGGAGAGGGCGCTTGGGCGCGATCGTGTCAACCGCCCGAGTCATCTCTGCATTCCACAGAGCGACCTGGGCTTCGACAGGAGCACCAGCCATACCAGCAGGAAAATCCCCCAGAGCCCTCTGGAATCCATCAGAATCCATTAATCTCTGGGGGCAGACCATTTTAATAGGTCCCCCACCCTTGCAGAGGGGGAAGGCTGCCAGGAGTCTAAACCTCAGCAGGAAGTGATCTGACCATGACAAAGGGACAGATGTTAATTCCTCCACTTTCAGATCACCATCCTCCTGCCCAGTCGAGAAAACCAGATCAAGCGTGTGTCCTTTTATATGCGTTGGGCCGATGACATGTTGGGACAGCCCCATGGTTGTCATGGCGGCCATGAAGTCCTGAGCCGCCCCGGATACAGCGGCCCCGGCATGGAAGTTGAGATCCCCCAGGACCATCATCCTAGGGGTCTTCAACACCAAGTCCGAGACCACCTCCGTCAGCTCAGGCAGGGAGTCTGATGGGCAGCGGTGTGGGCGGTACACCAACAGAATCCCTAATCTGTCCCGGGTACCCAACACAAGGTACAAACACTCAAGATCTGCACTCGAATGAGCAGGAAGCCTGGAGAGGGAGATTGAATTCCTATAGACCACGGCAACCCCCCCTCCCCGACCCTCAAGTCGGTGTTGGTGCTGCACCGAGTACCCAGGAGGGCACAGCTGGGAGAGAGTAACCCCTCCCAGTTCCCCCACCCAGGTCTCAGTAATACATGCCAGGTCAGCCCCCTCATCCACAATCACATCATGGATGAGGGAGGTCTTATTTTGGGCCGACCTGGCATTCAGCAGCAGCACCACCAGACCCGAGGGCAGACTGGTAAGGCTGCCAGGAACCATCAGGTTGGGGGAAGAACCAGAAGAGGGGACAGCTGTAAGGTGTCTAGCCCCTCTTCTCCTCAGCTGGCCTGTTAATCCCCCAACACCATACCTCCCCCTACCCATGACCACAGTTATAGTGGCACCTCCCCGACCCCCTGAGTTGCCCAGTAGTCCTCCCAGGCACATATTAAAATGTTAGGGTATAAAATGTTCAACAGTATAAAAGAATATAAAAGATAAAAGAGATAAAAGATGAAAGAGAATAGCAGCTAAGAAGGAGCAGATAAAGTCCATGTTTGCCCCTTTCTCCCTCGTCTTTAAAGCTGCAGCCCTCTGCTGCTGCTATTTGCTGCTGGTATCTGTGGCTGCTGGTGTCTCTGGAGAGGCAGGTGGGTGGGTCTTCAGGTCCTGTTCTACGTGACTCCAAGTGCAACGCTAAGTGCGCACTTAGCGTCGCACTAGGCGCGACGCCGAGGCGCTGCCTCTGGCAGCCCTGCCTTAAGTACCTGTTTGGCGGGGGCAGAAGCAGGCTCAGGATCCGCCTGGTGCAGCTGCTGGCTGGTCCTCCTTCCCCCAGGCTCCTTCCCCTGTTGGCTTGCTCAAAACTAACCATAGTTAAGATTAACTGCAGTTTAATGTGTTTGGAGAACACTGTAAGCTGTGGTTAATCAAAAGAAGAAGGGAACGTTTCTGAACTTCTCCTAGCAGCCAGGAAGGGAGGGGAGGGGAGTGGGCAAGCCTGGGGCGAGGCAAGGCTCATTCACATCTCACTAAACTATAGCTTAATGTGATGTCCAAACACAGCTAGGAAGTATAGCCAGGACTAGCCAGGGATGGAGCCTGGTCAACTCCAGCAGGAGCAGAACAATTGCAACATTTTCCTGTTTTCTCCTGGCAGATGCAGCTGAGCCTGAGATTGTATTCTAATACATGCTGAAGGAGCTCCAAAAAGAAGTGGGAGTAGGAGTAAACCCCGACAGCTGCCATTGCCCCATTTCTTGGTTAGGGCCCACCTTGTCTGCCTTGGGTCAACAAGAGGGTGTGTGGGCCGGGGCTATAGCAGAGCAATGCACACGTGCACTCTGCAGCCTCTCATGAACGGGTGAGTTGGGCTTACGCGTAACAACGCAGCTCCTGATTTCACATGTAGGAGTTGCACAGTTCAGACAGGCACACTGAGTGAAAATGCTGCTGTTGCTGACTTTTATTTATGTGTTGGTTAGTTTGATTGATTTTTAAGTACAGCCAGAAATCTGACTGTACTTAAAAAAACTCTGGCAACTAGCCCTAAATTCTGGCTTTTTACACACACACACACACACACACACACACACACACAATCTGTCCAGCCAGTTTATTTGTAGTACATTTACAACTCTTTACCTCAGTACAAAAAACAAACAAACCTTTGTTTGCAGCAGGCCCCCCCCCCACACACATTTCTCACGAAGCATCTGCTTCTCATATAGTAGTTAAATCCATTGCCATGGAAGATTCAATACAGTGGGAGCAGCCCATCTATCTGTCTGTTGATCCTTTTGTCTTGGAAATAACTTTTCTATGGAGTTTTGCCAAGGACATCTTTCATTTGGTACTCTATGAAACTGAATTATATCTTGAGCGCTGCAGTAAAGTCGGTGTTGATTTTGGGGAATTCTGTAGTTTGTGTGCATGTGTATGCATTAGTTTCTGAAGTTATGCAGAAGTGGTGTATATTTCTTTGATGAAGAATGTCCTTTTATCGGCCGTTGCCTAATTACACACAGGAAAACAACAGACTCCCATATTTTAAAATTTATTATTACATTTATATCCTGCCTTACTCCTGTTGCAAGGAAAGCAAGACAGTTTACATACTCCTCCTCTTCCTCCTCTCCATTTTATCCTCACAACAACCCAGTGAGGTAGGTTAAACTGAGAGTCAGTGACTGGTCCAAAGTCACCCAGTCAGCTTCATGGCCAAGTAGGGGCTAGAACCCAGATTGCCTGAGTCCCAGTCCAACACTCTAACCACTACACCACACTGGCTCTCCTGTATGTGGACAAAAGCTCTGGTACAGGAGAATTTTGTCCAACGGTTGTGCCCTAGAGGCAGTCTTGGACTCTGTAAACTCTGTAAACATCAGTAAACGCTAGTCGTAGTGCTCATATACGGTTGTGCCCTAGAGGCAGTCTTGGACTCTGTAAACTCTGTAAACATCAGTAAACGCTAGTCGTAGTGCTCATATACCCTGAGGGTAAGCATTTAAATCTGCCAGGAATATTGTCAGGGTACAAAATATCATGAGCCAATTAAGTCAAATACGTCCTTGATGTACTTCAACTCCCTAAACAAATAGACTGATGCTATAGCTAAAATATTATCCTTTACAACATTCTCTGTAAATTACAATTCCAGGTGTTACAGGCAATATTGCTGTCATCAAATACTCAACGTTTATGAAGTGGGACATCAAAACCGTGAGAGTGATTTTAAAATGATTAAAACGTGTGCCTGCTATTTGCTTCCTTTGTTTGTTTTAAAATTCCATTTAATATTTAAGTTCTGAGTCTTTTGGCTTTATATAACTATGCTCATTATGTCGGGTTTCTTGACAATCATGAAACATACACATTAACAGGGCCGGCCCTCCCATGAGGTGGGCTCAGTCCCCAGCTGCAGCTGGCAGGTCAGGAGGGGCAGCAGATTACTCACCCCCACTGCTATGAGGCACCATGGAAGGTGCTCCAGAGAGCTGCCCCAGCTGCGTGCTGCTGCAGGAAAGTGGCCAGCATAGCTCCCTGAAGCAGCTGCCCACCAGATGCCATGCTTTGAAGACCCCTCAGCACGAGTCATCAGGCGGGTGGAATCCTGGAGAGCCCCAGCTGTTTTCCCACTGCAGCCGCTACACCAAGCAGGCTACATAGATGCATCATTGCCTGCTCTTTGGGGTCAATTAGACCAGCGATTTCATTATGGGACAAAGTCCATGGGCAATCTGAGAAGTAGAGACACAGAGGGAAGGAAGTGAACACAGAAAAATTGAGGGAAGGAAAAGGAAGATCTAGAATTGCCCTCTGCCTTCTCCTATCCAGTCAGTCAATCAATTTAGAAAGCAAACCTTGTTGTTAAAATCCACCTGCAGATGGAATGAAGTGGCAGGAGCTTGTTGACTGGGAGTTATTTGAAGGAATATATTCTCAAGGTGAGGTGTGGAGGTTTGGGACTGAAAAGGTTCTTTAGCACTTGCTGTTGTTGAGTTCCAGGAGGTGGATTGTGTTGGGTGAGGGAAGCGAAAGAGGCTGTGTGGGGGAAGCAGCTTTGCACAAGGGACACAAATTAAAACATGATAGTGGGCAGGATGAGAGAGAGATTGAAAATGGTGCCTCCATCCACCCCCCTCTCCCGCTCCCATCCACCAGTATTCCTAGAAAGGGAAGGGAGGGATAGGGAGAAATCCTTGCAGAGAACAACAGATCCTAAAATCTACTCCAGGTTTTTCTGGCAGCCTTTTCTGGCAGCTACTGTAATGCAACATCCTGCCCTGAATGCTCTTGCTGGCCAAAATCAAAGACTTTCTCATCCCAGGCCTGTTGGTGAATGGTTTGTTGAAAGCTGGTGGAAGTATTCCTAGCAGGTTTCTAAGGATAGCTATAACCCAAAGGTGCACAACCTTTTCAGCCCTTAGGGCCACATATGATGCTGGCTCAGAGGCTGCACAGCACCAGTGATCTGTATGAAGATCTCTGGGGGAGGGATTAGAAAGCCTTCTCTCCACCCCATTCCCCAGTGTTCCTGAAACAGATTGCTCTTTCCTCGCTGCTAGTGGTGGTGGGGAAAAAAGGTGATCTGTCTGAGATATCTCAGGAGGAAACGAAGAGTACAGGCAGTGGGGAATTTGGTGGTGTTGTCAGGGCACCCTTGGGAGGCCCTGGTAAAGGCTCTGGGAGAGTACATGCAGCCCACGGGTTCTGGTTGTGCACTGCTGCTATGACCATCATACCTTGCTTGTCTGTAGCTGTTATGTCGTGCTTGTGGGCTTTCAAGGGGCATTTGACTTGTCACTGTTAGAAACAGGGCTGGACTAAATGGACCTTTGACAATGTTTATATTCACAAGGACAAAGGACCAAACGGCAGATTTCCTCCTGCAGTTCTTTAGCATTCCAGAAGTTTGAACTGCCATCACTGTCACATAATAATTCTTGTGTTGCTGTTTATTTGAATGTCAAATTCTTTAGGGATTGCCTATTTTCAAGCCTTTTGGCAGCAATGCCAAGATCACTCTGGGACTTTGTACCCTTCCCCTCAACACCAGCATCCTGCACTGAGTCCAAGACTGCTTTCGGTATGAAGTCATTTCAAAAGTAGTTTGCCAAGCAGCATGGCTAACTGCTATGGGGGAGTGTGAAAAGCCCTGCGGTGTGCACGTGTAAGTATCTTGCCTCACCTGGAGAGGTCATTTGGATCAGAGTGTCCATCAGATGCCCTAAAGCCTTGAAAATTTGCTGCTCATACTGAAAACTGAGCTTTTTCTTTGGGTCCCATGATTTTGTGTTTTAAGGAAAGCAACTTGTATCATTATATCATTACAGGAACCCTAAAAGTGACTTAATTTGGGGGATTATTAAATACTTATATTTTTGTGAGAGACATGCATAATTATCCCCAGTGAAAGGCATGGTTTGCCTCTAGCATGCTAATGGTTGCAGCAAAGTGCATGGTTCAGACAGTATACTGCTTTGTGGGGCTGTCTTGTCTATAATGAATCACTCAGAAGAGAGCGCATGTAATGTGGGTACACTGAAAATAATGTTCCTTCTTTATATCTGGCCGTCTTCATCCATCCATCTACACACAGAAACTCCACCAGCAATTAATTGCATCTAGCCAAGCGAAACCCTACACCAAATTTACTTTCAAAAGTAAAGTTAGAGAGCAAGACAAGGTAGAGTTGGAGAAGTGTCACAGTTAGGCTTTGCTGAGCTGCATATCCTCTGCAGCTCTGCAGTTGTTGAGGGGGATGTGTCATGCACACCTTCAGTGGATTAACTTGGCACCTCTGACAGTGGTTATTCTTAGCATCACAACTCCACCACACTTCTGCTTTTAAATCTCTCGGAAGAGTACTGTATGTACAAGACAGCAAAGAACAACAGATCTGCCTTAGTGATGAGTTATGGGCGGAAGAAATAGCACAGTAGCAGTGTTATTTACATATGCCAGACCAGTTATAGGAATTTCTTTTTTCAACTCCCACTGCTGAAAGACTTTTCTTTTGACCATCTGTAAAAATTGATGGCAGGATGATATTGGGAAGCTCACAGTTGACAGTTTACAAAAACTAGGACATGTAGCCTGATCCTATGCTTGTTTACTCAGAAGTAAGTCCCACTGTAAATCTTGGGAAATTGTGCATAGATTTTGCATGCTTAGCTTGCTTGTTACTTTTCTGTGTATGTTCTGCCTATTGCAATACATACACATGTCCACTTTCAATAAATGATGCTATTTACATGTATTGGTAATTGGGTTTCCAAGCACGGACAAGTAAATGTATTGTATGGGATTGGGGTTGTGTTGGATGTCCTCCCCGAATCCCTTCCAGCCCTGTGATTCTTGATTGTAAGATTGGGGATTGGGCAGGAGATTGGGTAATACAGGGGTGGGGAGCCTCAGCTCTGGGGGCCAAATCCAGCTCTCCTGGGGGACAGACGTGACCCTCTGGAGTTCTCCAGACAACCCCACCCCCTTTCCCCCAACCACTGATTGTCTGGTGTTTTCCCAGCTTTTTTGCAGTTTTTTCCCAATCCTGGAAGGTTGAAATGCCCCTCCTAAGGCTTCGTTGCTGGCAGGAAGAGCTTTAAGCACAACATGCTGGTATTTTTTGTATTTTTGACCCACCCCTTTCATTGCTTTGCCTTTGGCCCTACTCACCATTCTAACACGGCTCAGGCTGTAAGAGTTTCCCCACTCCTGGGTTATTGGAAGCAGTAGGACTGCTAGAGATGATCTTAATGGCCCTGGAAGAGTAGCCAAGTACCTTCCCTTCGTGAAGGATATTAGCTGGCTTTAACAATGGCCAACCACTATTCTGGAAGGGGCAAGTCTTTCTCCCCCTGCCCCTTTCTGTTCCCTCTCTTCTTTGGGGATGATGTCATCGATGTTTGTGTTTGTGTAAATGAAAAGCTGAGACTCTGGGGAACAGGACCAGAGACAGCTGTGATTTGTGG
Organism: Heloderma suspectum; assembly: GCF_057233095.1. NCBI lineage: Eukaryota > Metazoa > Chordata > Lepidosauria > Squamata > Helodermatidae > Heloderma > Heloderma suspectum. The sequence goes on along the minus strand of NC_139458.1, from coordinate 153,485,253 downwards.
AGCTCTGAAGGTGCTGGCTAAGCCCCTAGAAATCTGATGGGGGAGCAGTGAACTTTGGAGTGTTGACCTCCACCTATGTGCAACCTATATATTTGAAATAAAATGCAACTACTACAAAATGCCCTAAATCTCCAGCTGAACACCTTCCAAATAAAACCAAAACCATAAGTACTGGAACCCCATAAGCTCTCAATGCTTGGACAATCAGGGTGCGCTTAACAGTACGAAGATCCCCAGCGTGGTACCCACAGTAAGAGGAAAAAGTCTCACCATCCAGACCTGACATCATTTGAACTGGGTTCCTGATGTGCTTTGAAGTGTCTCAGGCTTTCATACACGCCTCTTCAAGTGAGCAGTGCAATTTGCTGCTAGAGCAAAAAAAAAAAAAAAGGCATTGTTTTCTTACCTCTAGGGGTGAGCTCGGGGGTGTTGGGGTGATTTATAGGGGTCATGCAGAACAATAAAATCTGAGTTTGCTGTAACTTCCTTGATGCTTTAAAGCTTTCAGCGGGTTCTGCATGCTTGTTAAGTTTTTGATCCATTTTGTGGAGCTGTTTTTTAAAAAAAACATTAAGCAAGCTCTGGCGAGAGTTGCAGGGATCTGCCCAGATTTATTTATTTTTAATTCGTGTTTATTAAATTGCCATGAATGCTGATTAACCAATTTTCCTCGCACAGCGTTTATTTTTTGTTTCATTCTTTGCGTGCAAATGAGAACAGCCAGAGTGCTTTTGATAAATTGTGTGAGAGGCTGGCAGGGACGGCTAGCATGAAATGAATGACCCTTTATGGTCTCAGTAAAGCGTTGCTTCTCTAAGGCCTAATGGCAATTTTTGACCATTTGGCATTATGATGTTCTATCCTTTTTCTGCTAGTTCCTTGGCCTACTTATTTAATTTCTTTTACTGCGACACATTAACCGAGTCAGCCTGCAAACAGCAATAGCCATCTTCCACTGAGAATATTGTTTTGCTTTTGTCCTTGGCCAAATACTACCATGCCTATAATAACATTCGATGTTCTTCTGTAGATAACCACGTTGAAGGAGGATATTAGAGATGCCTGATTTTCAGACTGACATTCCCCAGGCAATTTTGACTATCACTCTCCTTTGATTTATGGCAGGGCACCTTTCAATCCTGTTCTAAAATCAGAGTTGTTAGGTTTTTTGGGCAGATGATTCTTGGGCTTGACATAAGGTTGCACCTCTATGTGTCTCGATTTTATGCACCGAGTGCTTTTTTAAATAACTGCACAATTCCTTTTTAGATTAATCCCTCTTTAAAAAGACTGCATCTTTCCTGAAAGCCTTCACAGCTGATTAGGGCCACAAATAACTCATCAAAACAAAGTTGGCACTGTTCAGTGTACAGCGAGCTTGGAAATACTGCCCTTTTAATGATGCAGTGGTGTATCCTTCCAGCTGTGTTGCAGGAGTGCTTGGTCCCTAGCAGCTGTTAGATAGCTCATCAAATAGCTGTTGAGCATCATCCCCTATTTGTCATAAAACCAAAGGTACCATGAGGGTGAGGAGCCTCTTGACTGCTACTGCCTTGTCTCCCCATAGTTACCTCCTGACATAGGAATTAAAGAGGAGTTATTGTTGGTTCATGGCTATTTCTGTTTTTCTTCCTTTCTGTATGAGGGAACTGTTACCGTGTTCTCTCTGCCAGGCCTGCACAACTTGCAACCAGACAAACTGAACTTCACCTATTCTACCAGCCATGTATTGTGGCCTGCACTATTTGCGACTACCAAGCCAAACCCAACCCACCAACCCTGTTTTGCAGGGAGCATAATAAACCACGTCTTTGGGCTACCTGCCAGATGCTTGGCAACCCTGTTGTTTTACAGTCTCTTGCAGGGACCCTTGTGCCCCTGCCGGACCACCATACGTAGCTGGTTGGGCTGTGTTTGGCTTGGTTGTCCATCTGGCTCCAGTAGCGAAGGGCTGGTGGTTCTTGTGCTAACAACAGTTGAGTTCGAAGATACACTTCATGAATTTTGGGAAGGACCATAGCTCAGTGGCAGAGCACATGCTTTGCATGCAGAAAGCCCCAGGTTCAACCCCTGGCATGACTTGTTGTAAGGCTCAGGTGGCAGATGCTGGGAAAAGTCTCTGTGAGAGATCCTGGAGAATCCCTGCCAGTCAGAGTTGACAGTCCTGGGGGACATGGTATAAAGCTGCTGAGCTGGTGGTTCCTGAGTGGCGCAGGCCTACTCTGCACCCCAGCAACAACTGTCATGGAGTGAAATCTCAGCGGTTGTGATATTACGTGATCAGAGAATCACACTGAACGGTGGTTTAGTGGGACAGAAGGTAAGTTCAAGTCCTATTTTACAGTAAGACTGTAGCCCTGTTTAGCCATTACTCACGTGAAAGGGCAGCACAAGTACAAAGAGGCTGTGTTGCCTTTAGCCCAGGGCTGGGCAACACATGGCTCATGGGCTGCATGCAGCTCCTGGTGCAGCCCCCTGGCGCAGCCCCCACAACCCCCCCCCCCCGCCTTGCACCTTGCCACCACAAATTTACAGTGGCAAAGAATCACTAGTTTGCTGAAACCACTACAAATGCTTCAATGGCCAAATTTAGTTTGTTTTTGTTATCTCCCCCCCCCCCATTGCTGAATTCTGTGGGGCAGTGGCAGCAGGAGGGTGATGGCTTGGGTATGTAAGTGAAAGAAATCGACTCCAGACTTCCCGAAGTTGCTCACCCCTGCTTTAGCCTCACCCTCACTGTCATGGGCCTCCTTCTGGCTTCCTGTATGTTCAGAGCAAATACCTGCTACAGGGAGCCTGCAGGGAGTCATGTAGGCTGCCCACGTGACTTAGAACCCTGCGTGATCGTGGTTCCAGATTGAGCAGGGAGCCTGCACGTTTGCCCTGAATGCTTGCGAAGCTGGAAGGTGCCCCGTGACAATGGGTAGGGACTAAAGGCCCAGCCGCGTCATACTTGCGTTGCCCCTTCATGCAAGTGCCAACTGAATAGGGCTCCTGTTGGTCTTGATTTCAGGAGTACAGTAGAGACAGAGTCCATCTGCACCATTAGTCTCTGGCATTGGCTGGTCAGATTTCATAAGGCAGCAGGGTTGAGAAAGATGTCTTGCAGGGATGTCTCGTCCTTACCCGGCCCTGTTCTGTACCTTGTATCTTGCACCCACTTTGGCTCTGGTTTCCTGCTCAGGATAAAATGTAATAACTTAAATAATGAGAATAAAATAAGTCATTGAGCTGAGAAGATTGCTTTGGGAAGAGCTTTCTACTTATAGCATGCATTGCATCTCATTTGAGCGAAAATCCATCTACCTCTGCCCACTCCATCATAAGCAGCTGCACACATTTGCTGTTGCATCCTGTTAGCGACGAATCAGAAGAGTTTTGGTGACAACTCTCATTAAGTTGGCATGCCTGGTGAAAATGTCTTTGCCACTTAGGCTGCCTACTTGCAGTCTGTGCTGTTTTTGTCTGACTCTGCTGTTATTTATAGGGCACCTGTCACGATCGTGTTCAGAGAGAGGCCTTGTCTGTGTTTTCTGCAAGTTCTGCGCTTTTGGGGGTTTCTGCTTGAACAAGGAATGCATTATTCAGCAAAACTTCTTTTTCTTTTGTGGGAGCACACATTCGAATCTGGATTACATCTTATATACTGTAATATTTTTTCAAGTTGCTAGAACACTTGTATTTATTGTCCATAGCATAGAAACAGATGGGGTATTTGCTGGTTAAATGTTCTGAGAAGTTTATCTTTAGCACATCAGACTAATATAAATTTGTTCACTGCTACTTGGATTGTGTTGGACTGTACCATTTCAGTAGTACAAAGCCATTGTGAGATGGGAGATTGACATACTAAATTATTTTGTGCTTTTTATTAACTGTCTTGCATTAGTATGCTAGAGCTGAGTTTATTGGAATACTGGAATAAAAATAAGATTTTTCTTGTCTCCAATCTTTGGAGGACTGAAACTAAGCTTCAGCAGTCAATGTTGTGGCTCTGTCTTTAACCACTTCTACTACTAGTAGTTAGAGCCCAAGTTGTGGACATAATCAATAGTTTTTCAGAGAATTGAAGGTGGGTTGAAAGACAGACAGCTGCTTGTACTGTGTACACTTGTCCTATCTAGCCACTGGTAAACAGTTTTGCAAGTTCTTGTATTTCTTCAAAAAACTGTAAAAACTGTTCAGCCAAGGTCAACAGTGGGCCAAATGAAATGTGTGCACACTATGGGAAGTGCAGTCTGTTTCAAATCACTTTCAACACACTAAGGGTGCAATCCTATGCATGTTTAGACAGGAACAATTCCTACAACTCCCAGCATTTTCCAGCCAGCCGGGACTTTTTTCTGTCTAAACATGCATAGGATTACACCCTTAAAAATACTGCCTCCAGTCTAAATCTGTAAGTCTGGACTAATCAGCTAATGTACTGTATTTTGAGAGATTAGACCCAAAATCATAAAGGTTTTATGCAGCCCATAAACATACTGTGGCTGTGCCCCATCTTAAACCTATTAACATCATTTTTATCCTTGTGGCTTTAGAAAGTAAGCTAATAAGTCAAGTTGTCCAACTACAACATTTATTTCTATTAACCTTGAATATATTTCTCAAAAGTATGTTATTAGCTGGTACCGAGGGCCATAATTTGAAACATACAGTGTATGGTTAGACTGCACAATTTTTGTAAACCCCTGTCTATTTTGGTTCATGGCTCAGTTTTCCAAGTACTATTTTCTGGATCCTCCAAAACATAGCCTGAAAGCTCTGCTTAGATTTCATGTAGGACTAGGTCAGTCCAGAATGCCCCAGTCTAGGTCAGTTAGGCTGCAATCATGTATCCACTAATCCAGGAGTAAGTCCTATTGAACAAAATGGGCAGTATCCTATTCAGCACTAGCACTAACGTAAATCATGTTGTGCTAGCGTAAGCTACCTTTAGTGCAACAATAATAGCGTGTGTGGGTGCAACAGGTTTTCCTGGAAAACCTGTACTGGCATGATAGAGTTGTTCTATCCTTTTTTTGGCATGCCTAAGGCTGTGTTTTATAGAGTTTTCTATGGAATTATGATTCTGTATAAAATCCAATCTGAAAGAGGTAAAGCCTTATTCTGAGTTAAAAAAAAATGGTGTCTCAGCTGATTGACAATACTCAACAGCGTGATCCATGTTTTGTCCTGTTCATTCAATTTAAAATGTAAGTTTCTGTAGAATAAATCAAATGAAAGTTTGCAATTATCCCTTTTGTTTGTTTCTAGCCTCCACTACTAAGAACGTTGTTTGGGATAGAGAGTTACGTGAAATTTGAAGAATTAGAGAAAAGGAAAGATCCAGCAACAGAGACTCTGGGAAGGTATAACCCTACTCACTTTTGGTAGCTATGCTGACGTGTAAAGTGACTGCTTTGTGGCACATTGTGGGGAAGATTATAAATATCTGGGTTACCTTAATGTGATCTTGGCAGAATAACCCACACACACAATAACCCCTGTCTACACAAGTGAATAGGGTGGCCAGATGCAAAAGAGGACAGAGGTCTGCCAGTGGAGGCTGGTGGCTCCGATGTCAGTGAGGCAGTGAATCTGCTCTGGGTTTCAGTCAGAACCAGTCAGAACTCTAAAGGAGCTATCCAAAGTGCTGAAATTGTTAGATTTCTGACTGGTTCTGGCTGAAACTCAGAGGAGATTGATCATCCCACTGTCATTGGAGCCACCAGCCTCCACTGGGTCCTGCACCTTTAATAATTGTGTACAAGAGGGGACATCTGCAGGGATAACTGCAGCCTTCCACAATTTGGTGTGCCCTGCCATCATAGCTATATCTCTTTCCCTTGCCTACACAGCTCTTAAAGGTGCAGAAGCTACAAGTTTGTTTGACAAGGAGAGGGAGGAGAGGAAATGGTATAATCTGATCTGTTGTCCTTTCAGTCTTGTTTTGTTTTGTTAAGACACATGGAACAACTTCTTTGTTCACATCCTTTTTGTTTTGGAAGAAAGCCCTGCTTTTGTGTGCAGTGGTGTATGTACTTCTGATCTCCCAGAATCATCTTGACTAAGAAATGCAACATTTAATCAATGAGTTGTAGTGCTAATGCTACACTGCCAGTATCTTCCATTGGGAAGTGACAGCTTTGGAAATTGCCTCAGCAAGATGCGTGATGATCTTGATCGTGCCCCAGTTCTTTACAGTGTGCACAACACAAAATATTTAACTCCATTTTGAGATTTGTCTCCTTTCTAATTCGAACTGGTCAGTTGGCAATAACTTTTGTCCTTAAGGCATTTCCAGACTACATCAGAGTTAAATCAGTCTTGTGTTGAACACCTTGGTTGGTACATAGGAAGCTGCCGTATACAGAGTCGGACCATGGGTCCTCTAGCCCAGTATTGTTGACACTGACTGGCAGTGGCTCTCCAGAGTTTCAGGGAAGATCTCCTAGCCCTACCTGGAGATGCCAGGGATTGAACCTGGGACATTCTGCATGCAAAGCATGTGCTCTACCACTGTAAGCTACAGCATCCCTTCCCCCTTGGTAGCTGTTGGTACCAAGGAATTCCATGCTGGTGAATCAGCATCTGGAAGAAGAGATCTATTCATCCCTCCACTGCCAGCCTACTTGTTAGAAGGCAATTTTTTTTTAACTCGCCTGCTAAGAGGTTAGTATCCTGGATTTCCATGCTGGCTGGGAAAGAAGGGACTTTCCTCCTCTTTGGACAGTATGAAAACGCAAAAGACTAGCCATTTAGCAGGCTAGCAAAATATTTGCAGGCTAGTAACTTTTGTGGACTTATTTACAAGGCTGAGCTTACATCAGTTTTGAGTCTCTCTTCTGGTAATTCTGTTTATTAGCATTGCGAAAATGGAAGAGAAAGCTTAACAGAAAGGCATTTGTAATATGAATGAGCATTCTGGCCATTGTTGGTTTTTGCACCTACATTACAAACCAAATAGAACAAGAGCTGCTTTAAACTTTTGCCAGAATGCTGTTTACCAATTAAAAAAAATCTTCTGGAGGTAATAGGAGAGTTTGCTGCAATAGATTTTAAAAGACTTTATGACACTGCTGGTAAACATGTGTTTTGGGAGATATTAAAATGCAGATCATTGATCTGATAAGCCCTAACAACATCTTCAGAGTTATTAAGGTGTATTGGCTGAATGAATCTCCAGTCCCTACAGCAACAGATGTAGTAAAAACCTACATGAAACTATTTTGGAAGCGGAGGAAGCCTGTCTAATTGAGTTGCGCGGTCCATTTGGTCTGCACCCTCCTTGAACTCAGAGGAAACTAGAGGGCTGAGGAGCTATTTGGAGCCAACCTGCATCTGTCCTGATGTGGCCTAATGTAGATTTTAAGCTATGTGCTTATGGTTAGAAAACAAGACATAGGCTTAGCTCTCATTCTGATAGGAAAAACACTATGGCCCCATCCATCAGCCAGAGGAGCAAGGGCCAATGGGAGGCCACTCCCCTGTCTCCTAGGGAGAACTTCAGGTCAAGGTGGAGACCTACCTGGCTTCATCTATTGGCCAGGGAAGGACCTGCTGCTCCAGTGTTTGCTTTCCTCTTCTCACCCCTTTCCTTTTTTCTTTTCTATTGTGTCTATTAGATTGTGAGCCTGTGGGGGCAAGGACTGCGTTATCTTTCAGTGTCTGTACAGTGCTTAGAAAATTTAGGTGCTTTATCAGTGTTCAATAATAATAAATAATAAAAGGTGGTAAGCCTTTGTGTCAGTGCAGAATGCAGGTGGGAGGCTCATGGGACTGAATGTCCCTCCATGCAAATAATTTATTTCCCATGGAAAGCCACATGTCAGGGAAAAGGGCTCTAGCCTAGCCTTTCCCCTGACATGCTAGTTTCCTACGTGTAGGACATTCTTCAGGTATGGATCAATATTCAGTCATGTCAGCCTGCACCTACAGTAAAAGTGGTGCAGCCCATATACAAAGATTTGCCACCTCACTGAGAACTAGGCCATTTGGATCTCAGAGCGGCTCCTCGTTAGAAAGGGATCCTTTAAAAACCCACCAAATACTATTAATATAACTTTAGTCTCTAGCCCCTACAACACTGCTGAGAGCTGTGCTTTCAAATCACTTCCCCCCACCCTACGTTTCTTCAGCTAAGAAGTTTAGCAAGGAGCTTAACATAAAAAGAAGTTTATCTCAGAACACACTTTACAATAACAGACCAACCCTGATAGAGATGTACAGTCAGATTGGCTGTTGAGAAGATGTGATTGTGGATAGGTGTGAGGCCACCTAGCCACAGGTCATAGAATCATAGCATCATCGGACTGAAGGGGCCTACAAGACCATCGAGTCCAACCCCCTGCTCAGTGCAGGAAGCCTGATTCCCAGGCGGTCTCCCATCCAAGTACTAACCACCGTTGACCCTGCTTAGCTTCCGAGATCAGACGAGATCAGGAGCATCCAACCCTTTGAATCACATGTTCAGGCACATGTTCAAGTGGATTGTTACTTAGGTAGGCTAAGGCCTGCCTCACCCTTTTGCTTCTTCTTGTTTGGTGCTGCCCCTCTCATTCTCCTACTTTGGTACCCTAATAGCTGCCATAGATATTATAAAATAGATCCATTTTGGCAAATATTTTTTTTGCATAGGAATTTCCTTAAATGCCTTCATTTATGTATGCACAAAAAATAGAAGAGCAACATTTCATGTGAGCAACATACACCCATCTAAATGTTTCATAACATTGCCAGGTTAGATTACTGAAATGTGCTCTCAGAGCTGGCTCTAGTTTTGTGTGGGCCCCCATTGTGCCATCCTCTCCGCCATGCCTATCAGAGACGTATTAATCCTGATGGCTGTATGCTGCCTCCAGTATCACAGGCAGTGTGCCTGTGTAAACCAGTTGCTGGGGAACATGGCGGGGGGAGGATGCTATTGCACTGATGTCCTGCTCGTGGGTTCTCCGGAAGCAGCTGATTGGCCACTGTGTGGTCAGAATGCTGGACTATCATAAAGTCATAGAATAGTAGGGCTGGACCCTAGGGGCCTGTAAGACCATCGAGTCCAACCCCCTGCTCAATGCAGGAATCCAAGTCAGAGCATCCCCAACAGATGGCTGTCCAGCCTCATCTTGAATGCCTCCAGTGTGGGAGAGCCCACCACCTCCCTAGGTAATTGGTTCCATTGTTGTATTGCTCTCACAGTCAGGAAGTTTTTCCTGATGTTCAGCCGGAATCTGGCTTCCTGTAACTTGAGCCCATTATTCCGTGTCCTGCATTCTGGGATGATCAAGAAGAGATCCTGGCCTTCCTCTCTGTGACAACCTTTCAAGTACTTGAAGAGCGCTATCATATCTCTCCTCAGTCAAGGCTAAATATGCCCAGTTCTATCAGTCTCTCTTCATAGGGCTTTGTTTCCAGTCCCCTGATCATTCTTGTTGCCCTCCTCTGAAGCCTTTCCAGCTTGTCTTCATCCTTCTTAAAGTGTGGTGCCCAGAACTGGACACAGTACTCCAGATGAGGCCTAACCAGTGCTGAGTAGAGGGGAACTAGTACTTCCCAGGATTTGGAAGCGATGCTTCTATGAATGCAGCCCAAAAGAGCATTTGCCTTTTTTGCAGCCACATCACATTGTTGGCTCATATTCAGCTTGTGATTGACAACAATTCCAAGATCCTTCTTGTTTGTAGTGTTGTTGAGCCGCGTATCCCCCATCTTGTAACTGCATTTGGTTTCTTTTTCCTAGGTGCAGAACTTGGCATTTATCCCTATTAAATGTCATTCTGTTGTTTTCTGCCCAGCGTTCCAGTCTATCCTGATCACTTTGAATTTTGTTTCTGTCTTCCAAAGTATTAGCTATCCTGCCCAATTTTGTGTCATCTGCAAATTTGATCAGCATTCCCTGCACCTCCTCCTCCAAGTCAGTAATAAAAATGTTGAAGAGCACTGGGCCCAGGACTGAGCCCTGCGGTACCCCACTCATTACCTCTCCCCAGTTTGAGAAGATCCCATTGATCAGCACTCTTTGAGTCCGATTCTGTAGCCAACTGTGGATCCACCGGATCGTTGTTTCACCTAGCCCACTTTGAGGTAGTTTGCTCATCAGGATATCATGGGGCACTTTGTCGAAAGCTTTGCTGAAGTGAAGGTATATTATGTCCTCAGCATTCCCACAGTCCACGAGGGAGGTTACCTGATCAAAAAATGAGATCAGATTAGTCTGGCAGGATTTGTTCTTGACAAATCCATGTTGGCTTTGAGTGATCACTGCATTGTTTCAAGGTGCTTACAGATGGATTGCTTTATGATCTGCTCCAGAATTTTCCCAGGGACTGATGTCAGACTGACTGGTCTAAATGGACCCTTGGTCTGATCCAGCATGGCTGTTCTTATGCCTCTGGGGCCTCCCCGCTGCAATAGAGGGCAGGCGACTCAAGCTCCTTTCTCTCAACCTCCCACCCCTTATTTAAAACGTCCTCTGTCAGTGGATGGGTAGGACTTCCATGTACACAGCAAGGGGAGAGAGAGGAGAATACAATGATACTAGCCATGGTGTGAACAGAAGAAGTGGAAGCACCATTGCAGTTGGGGTGGAGGAGAGAGCAATGGAGAGGAGACAGTGCTAGTTCCTTGGCAGCTGCTCGACCATGCCTTTTGCGACTGGCCTTCATGTTGTACCTATGGCTGCCTGTGAAGACTGTTTGGAAACCAGGTGATTCAGACTACAGCTGCAAGGCTATTGACTGGTACAGTGGAAATGTATCTTGCTGGCATTTAAAGTCCTTCACTGGTTTGTTCTGGGTCTGCTCTTCTAAGTGCTAGCTTTGCTATTAAAAACCATAAAAGGTCTGTGACCAAGGTATCTGAAGGACCTCCTGATCCCACATGTCTGCTCATGTTTATTGAGGATTTGGTTGAACGCCCAGCTCTGTGTTCCTGAGCCTTCTAAGTGAAGGGCATGGCTACCAGTGATAGGGCTGCCATGGCAATGGGGCTTTGTTTATGGAACTAGCTCCCAATCCACCTGGCAGTGAGTTTAGGTTCCAAGTTAAAATATGGCTGCCCATCCAAACATTTAGGACTGTCTGAACTATAAGCTGCTGATTTCATTTGATTCTTCCTACTGTTTCTTTTTTATTGTGTTTTAATAACTTTTAATATTGCCTGTTTTATTATTCTTTAAATATGTTATGAGCTGCCTTCAGAAGCTTAGTTGGAAGATGGTGCAGAATATTTTAAATGAGTAACTCATATGGATTTGCCTACATATTTAGTTTTCAAAAGTCAGGACTGGAAGGAAGATAAGAAAACTTGATCTCAATTTAGGGACTGTGGTAGATACTAGGAGAGGTATATCTGGCTCAGATAGTTTCCCCTTCATTCTGATTCTTCAAGCCAGTGTCACCCTGTTTTGTACATCATTTACCTCTAGTAGCATATAATATAGTAGACTAGAAATGCCTTCAAAACTTTGGGCTAGTTGCTTAACTGAGAGAGAGAGAGAGAGAAAGTGTGTGTGTGTGGGGGGGGGGGGGCTTCTCCACATGGGGCTTTTGTCCTGCAATTGAGATTTACTCACAGAAGTTTGCAGGTCCTTTACATGACGTCGTCAACCTCCAGTGCCTCTCCTGTGCTTTCCGACCATTTCCACAGCTTAATTTGAAACAGAGATAATGATGTAATAAAAAGAAGTGGTTTGAATTTGTCTGTGTAAAGAGGATTTGCATTATAACAACAGCTCCATCTAGTGGCTGTATAATGAAACATATTGAACTTGCAGATAAAGCCAGTCCTCTGAAAAACAAAACAAAACCAGGAAGTTTGTGAAGGAGCCCATCTTAATCCTGTAAAGAATCTGGAAGCAGAAGCCCTGGTAAAGTTGCGGGATAAAAATCTGACATGGAGAAGGCCAGAGAGGGTGTCAAATGTTCCTGTGGGATAAATCTGTTTCTTCATATGTCTTCTTAGAATGAGAGTTTGTAATGACAGTTTCATACCCTTCTATCTCCCCCTTTGGCACCAACTTACCACTGGACTGTAATATTCCGTTTACATTCTCCAACAATTACTGTTTATTATGGTAAACATGTGACAGCTATAATGTAAATCCCTCTTGCTTTCTCTCCAATCTTTCAAAATGTGCATGTTTGCAGAGGGTGTGATAGGTTATTGCAGCCTGTCACAGAATGAACTGAGAATCAATGACTTGTAAGTGTACTCACTGAAAGCTTGTCTGAGAGCCAGACTGATGCCCTCCATGATAAGCTGCCAAAGTGACTCTCAAAAGGCTCTGAAGGGAATGCAAATTTGTTTGAATCATTTCCCTTTAACTCTCAGGTAGGGAAATCTTCTTTCTTAATAAGATCAAACATACACAGCTCTCTTGCTTCAGCAAAACAACTTCCAAAGTTCAAACTCTGAAGATCTTATGATGATTTTAATTAAACTTTTGCTCGAATAAGAATTGAACATAGTCATTGGAAGAGGGGGGTATTTTTTCCTCCTCCCATAATCCACTTTAATGTCTTCAAGGTGCATGATGCTTCTGGACAAGGCTTTTATAGTGCAATCATCCTGCCTCATTCATGGAATTTTACAGGAGGTCCAGATTTTATTTCATTTATTACATTTCTATACCACCCGATAGCCAAAGCTGTCTGGGCAGTTTACAGAAATTAAAAAAAAACCTTAACAATACAACATACAGGCAGCCAGTGCAAGCAGTCCAGAATCGGTGTTCTCTGTTTGGACCTTGTTGTCCCTGTTATCTATCTGGTCACTGCATTTTGCACAAGCTGCAGCTTCTGAACCATCTGCAAAGGCAGCCCCACATAGAGCGCATTGCAGTTATCTAACCTGGAGGATACCAGAGCACAGATGACTGAAGCCAGATTATCCCTGTCCAGTTAGGGGCATAGCTTGACCACCAACAGAAGCTGATAGAAGGCACTCCATGCCACTGAGGTACATGAGCTTCAAGTGGCAAAGATGGTTCCAGGAGAACCCCCAAGCTACGAACCTGCTCCTTCCAGGGAGTGCAACTCCATCCAGAACAGGTTAAGCACTCTCCATCCAGTCAGAAGAACCACCCACTAAAAGTGTCTCAGTCCTGTTTGAATGATAGAATCATAGTATAGGAGGGTTGGGAAGGTCCTATAAGATCATCAAGTCCAACCCCTCAAGTTTGGATTGAGTTTCAATGTATTAGGCCTCATCCAGTCCATTGTTGCAGCCAGGCACTGATCTAGCACATCCACAGCTTCAACTGCTCAGTGGTTTCATGTAGATTTTAAATAGTGCAGGGGACAAAACCAGCTCCTGTGGAACCCCATACTGGAGGATCCATGGGGTCAAGCAATATTTCCCAAGCACCGCCTTCTGGAACTGACCATCCAAGCAGGAGTGAAACTACTGCAATGCGATGCATCCCACCCTCAACTCAGACAGTCTTTGAGGTTATCTTCCACTTGTAACCCTCCCATGTTTTCCCACCACTTGTTCTGTCAGTTTTTTCTTACGACAAAAAAACCAGTTAAGGAAGAAAAGATGGAATAGCTTGGTAGTGCTAGGAGCCCTCTATTGGGAAGTACCCACAACGTCTGCAAAAGAAGGAAGAGCATTAAAAGAGAACTGGTTTAAAAGACCAGGGCTGTAATCCCATGCATAGTTCAACTGCTTAAATCTCATTGAAATAAACAGGAATTAGGCAGACAAAAAGTGCACAAGACAAAGATGATTATGGTGTCAACCTATTATTATTTCAGTGTTTAGAAATATAACCATAGTCCAAAGTACTTTTGGTGCCAATATGTAATTGAGGCATGCCTAAATAAAGAAAGGAAAAAAAGACTGAAAATGAAGTGGTCTAGTTCAGGTTCAGCATTCACATAAAAGGTATGCTTTCCACCATTTCCTGATGATGAACAAATTGGGACTCTTGATGGGGCTGGGCAAACAAAAGATTTTCTAGTCTGTGCTTTACTAAAAATAGCCTTCCGTCAGTCTTTTGAAGATTAATATAATTGTTGCTCGATAATGTTCCACAAAAGAGCAGGGTGAGGAAGGTCCCTAAAGGTTACTAGGTCTGTCTCGTTTGTATCTGACCTTGAGGCATGGCTTTGCTTTCCCCCTTCTCAGTGTCTTTCCCTTATCCTTTGGGAAAGTCAGGATTTGTGTTGGAAATATCTGTAACTCCTCCAAACAGAAACCTTTTTGCTGCTGTTTTTCAGCATCTGTAAGATCTGCCCTTTCTCCCTTCAAGTGCAGAAGGCCAGCTAGTCCAGGGAAGGCCCCACCCTCTGGGGCTTGGAGGCAGTCTTCTTGAGAACTTCTGGGGTGGGTGGGACCTCCCCTGGGAGCCCCAGTTTGTCAGCTTCCTGCCTTGTGGCAAAAGACAGACTCTGTCCAGGCTCCGTCCTGTTCAGCACAAGAGCTAACAAGAAGTACAAAAGAAAGAAGACCTGCCAAACGGAACTGGAGTAGACAAGTGGCAGCCATTTGTCCTGCCTGGCACATGAAAGGATGCGCTGGATGGCCACAGGGTTGTGGTGGCCTCTCCCCAACACTAGGCATCAGGAAAAGAGCCTGGCTTCCCACTGCAAGCTCAGACTGGTGCCCTAGAGGGACTGATGCAGAGGAGAGAGAGAGAAAGAGAGAGAGAGACGGAGAGACCAGTGGAGGAGTGGGCACCTGGTTCAGCAGGCCTCCACAACTCCACACCAGCCCAAGAGCTCACCCCAATGCCACAGTCCTCAGTGGCCTTCAGTAAGACAAATAGTGTCTTCTTCAGCAGCCTCAGACTCCAGAAATGCCTTGCACTCTGGGCATTCTGAGGGGTAAGAGGTCCCACAGGCCTGGAGTCACTGTTAGGGAGCAAGTATTTGGAGGGCAGTGAGTGCCCCCTTCCCACCCCACCCGCCGCACTCTTGAGGAGAAGAATGTCTATTAAAGCTCCTGAAAGCAACCCTTGAGTGGAGCAGTAAAAAATCCAATTCTTGGGCTAGGAGCAGGACTTGAGGAAACCTTCACTCTCTGTCTAAAGGAATCAATCCCCTAGAATATGGGACCTCTGACTTGTAGGCCTAATCAGGGCTCTTTAATCTGGTCCATGAAGCCTTTGCTGATGGACACATCCCTTTTGAAAACCTTGACCCTCTTACCTTTGATCTGTCCTCCTCTCCCTACCTCCCCACCCCCTCGGGTTTTCCCTGGTGTTTTTGCGGGTTCTTTTGGGCTGCAATTAGTTTTACTTGGCCTGTTTTAATTGTTTTGCTTGTTTCACATATTGTATTACATGTTTTTTTAAATGCATTTTGTTTTTGTAAGTTGCCTTGTGAGATTTGACAAGGCAACTTGCAAATAAGGTGGGAAATAAGGGATTCTACCCTTAAAGGCATCCTAAAAATAATTTCAAATAAATAAATAAATAAATAAATAAACAAACAAACATATTAAAGAAATAAACAAATAGAATAGTTGATCTAAATAAAATGCTACCTGCTTGTCATATACAATGGATTTTTCATTAATGATTCAAAAGTAAAGTCTCATTCAAAAGTTTAATATCTTCAGTATACTCTCATTAGCAGAGTTATACTTTGCTAAGGACCTATGAAAGGTTAAGATCTTGTCTCGGTCTCTAGCAGTTGGAAGCAGAAAAGGAAAGAGCTGTAGATGCAGAGTCCTGGAATTACAGCTGCACTGTGGTTTCAAAGTTGTAGAGTAAAAGCATACAATAGTTTTTTCAGGTTAAGATATGGAAGCCTTGATGCTCTCAACAGGGATGCTTTTTGCAAAGTCTAGTTACATTCTGAAATGGGCAGAATGCCAGATGGTAGATTAAATAATTTGCAAAGGATTTACTAAATATCTTTCCATTTTCTCAAATATATCTATATCTGTACACACATGCACACCTTTACACCCCCACACATATATTTATATTTACATGGCAACTGATTTGATTGGTCTTACCAAATATGCAGTGGTTGTTCTTAAAAGGGTAGGAAACAAGTTCTTGTGTGAACTCAGATGGGCCTGCTGTTGAGGAAACATGCTTAGGATTGGGCTGCAAGACAACAAATGTGTTATCTCCAGATTTTACTTTTCAGAAAACACAGAATCATAGTGATGGATGAACTCCCTTCAGTTTGATTTGGAATTGGCGATCTCCTTTGGGGCCATTCACTTAGCTCTGTGTGAGTAGGAATTGGTGTCCATGAACTGGGCTAAACCAGACAAATTAAAAGCCACTTTCTTTGCATGTGCAGAATTTGTTTTGTATTCTGAGATGTAGAAGAGTGTTGAAATAAATGATCAATTCATAATGCATCTGATCATGGCAAATTCAATATTCTGAGCCATGTATATTTGTTTTGGCAACACAGTTGGAGGATACAGTTCTTATTCTGTGAAAGTTTTTTGTAACAAAGCAAAGTGTTAGATTTTAAATACTGCCTGCTAAAGATCAGATAACGTTTTCTAAGCTTTTGAGTTCCACACAGCTTTGGCATATAACCTACCTGACTTTCCAAAAACAAACAGAACCTATTCTGTATCTGAAACTCATTTTTTCCTTAGTCAGTGTAAATGGGATCATTTCCCCTTTTACTGATTTGATGTGCGCTTGGAATTTAAGTCAAGTTCAGTTTCTGAGATGAATTTGATCCCAAGTGTAAATTTAGTGATTTTACTTCATAAATATCAAAGCCACTAATGTTGTGCATGGGAAGGATATGGACCAATAATTTTACTAAGATAATAAAAATGATAAGCAAAGCAAAATAATATTCCTTTGTGGTATAATTATCCAGTTTGTGAGAGTCCTTTTTAAACACAAGGACTCTCCCAAAATACTAATTAGTGAGATTTCATGAGGATGCAAATTAGTCTGCAATGGCTGCCAAATAGAATTCTTTGTTATTGAAGGGGTTAATTCATTTTGATCCTTAAGATGAGAAAACATTATAAAAAATTAGTTCATGTTGTGTTTGATTATTGGAACAACACTGCATAAATGCCCTGATGTAATCTAATACAAGGGTGGACAATGTGTGTCCCACAACCCAACTGTGGACTCTCTGGCCTTTCTTGAACACACCCACTTGCTGTCTCTGTTGCATCACTGAATTTGCATGAAAAATGTGGTGGTGTGGTGGCAGCAAGGAAAAGTGGCCTCCTTTTCAAAACCAAACTTGGTGGCTTACCACTGAGCCTTTGGCGGAGTAGCAGTAGCAGCAAAAGGGGCTATTTTAAAGCAAATTTCAGTGACCCCTGGGAGGATCTGGGAGGGCAATGCATTTTGATCAGTTACCAAGAAGCTATATGTAAAAAATAAATAATAATTGTGGAGGGAGGAAGGGGGTTACCCTAGATCCCAGCAATAAGTAGGCTGCCACCCCCGCTTGAGTTCACCTCAGCCTGAGCCAGACGACTCTTCGAAACTGCAGGACACTCTTGAGGCTTAGGAAATAGGGGTTCAGGTCTGGCACACCCTATTTCCAAGCCTCAAGCCTGAAACTTTAAACAGTAGTAATTAACCAAGCGGAAGATTCTGGATTTAGTACTAAGCCTTATTTGGAAGAAAGCACACATAATTCTTAAGGTAGGTAGTGAGCCTATTTACAAAGAAAAAGGGGAAAAAAGAGAATAAAAGGCATACAAGAACCAGAGTATGTTTGGAAACAATGTTTCAAGGTAAAAACAACAGAGCTTATCTAAGCCTGCCTACACACACCTAAGCATGGGTCTTCAAATAGGACAGGACCAAACAGACCTACGAGGAGTCCAAAGCTAAGGCAGAAAATGAAGAGAAAGACCAAGGGCTGCTGTCACCCCCTTGGTTTTAGGCTCACACCCCTGGAGACTCCAAGGTGATCCCTGCTAGTGAATCACAGGGTGGCTAAGGCAGTCTTCCCAGCCCAAGGGGGTGGTTGAGAGTTCCCACAGGAACACAGATCAGATCACTCAGTGCAACTAACTGGGTCGTGGTCTGACCTTGAGGCTAAAGGCCTCACACGATAACACACATGCCGGTGGTGCATCATTACATGCCGCTTTAGTCTGGCAAAATGAAAACTCATCGACTGCAGGGACGCAGAAAGAAAATGGAGTTCTTGATAATAATTTTGGTACTAACAGAATTTAGAAAGCCCCTGATAAACTGACTGACAGGCATATAGAGTTACAGAGCCAAGAATTTGCAGTAAAAAAGGAAGAAGAGGCTTACTCTGCATTCATAAGCCATATTCAGCTGTAATGCTAAGCCATGATTTAGTAAGACTTAGGCTTGTTTGTTTTGCTCCCTTCCCCCTCTCTGTATGTAGGGAGGAAACTTGAAGCTTCTGTTAGTGGTTTGTAACGAATAACAGTTTTCCATTTGTTTGAAGGGTAAATCTAGTCGCCACTCTGCTTCTCATAATGGTCTTTCGGCGAACTATATGCATGCTGTCTTTTAAATAACTTGGTCTACAATCCCATGCTCCAGTGGTGAGGAACCTGTGGCCCTTCAGATGTTGTTGGACTACTACCCTGACCTTTGGCCATGCTGGCTTGGGCTGATGGGAGCTGGAGCTCAACAACATCTAGATGCTCACAGGTTCTCCCACTCCTGCTATACTCACCTGGGAGTAGATCTCATTCAACTCAATAGGATCTACGTTTTGAGAGACATGTGTAGGATTGAATTATCAGACATCCCTTTTCTGTGGTAGGAAAGCATTGCCCAATATAGTTCATTTCATCAAAATTAGGCATGTGCAAATCAGCAAAACTCAAGCTCACAAAAGTTCCAAATTGAGTCTGTATCAGACTGTGAGCTTTGGGTTTTTATTTTCGCATGACAATCCGTGTGTATTTTTCCAAATGAATGTGCATCGATTTTCCATCAATTGTGCATATTTTTTGAAATGTACACATTCTTCTCCCATGATTAAAGTGTATTTGTACACATTTTTGAAAAGTACTCATTTTGAAATGTATTCATTTTTGAAATGTATGCATGCTGTTGAACACATTTTTTGCGGGGTGGTGGTGGTCCAGGAATCACATTTCAAGCTTGGAAATGATGGACTTCGACCACAGATTGTGTCGAAGTCTATGTTCAATCTGGAAGGTATGAACTGGGTAAAATCCTGATCAGAAACAAACTGAAATGAATTTGTCATACATCCCTAACCAGAATACAGGAACTCTATAAAGTAATTCCTCATTAATCCAATCTGATGTCTGAATAAAGCTCAGAGGGAGGATAATATAAATGTGTAGATGAAGACAAACAACAACTATCTCAACACTCCAGATTATGAAAATGGCCCCTTATAGTCCCAACACAGGAGCATCTGGGACAATTTTTGTAATGTATAGACTCCTGCTCCTTGTTCTGAATTTGGCTACTATGAAATATACAATTTTTGTCCCCATCTTGGACCAATCTAGGACTAGCCTTGTGTGTATGAGAAGAGTGTTGTTAAAGGCATGCTGTACTCTTGCGGACTGATGCTGTCTGTGCACGAATGCTTGAAAGTCGGTTTGGCATTTCTAAGGACACACATGTGGGCTCCATGTTCACTTTCCTCAACTGCTTGGTCCTGTCTCTTTTGAAGCTGGGGAGCAGATGGTTTGGGCTGGGCCTTTGCCTGTACAATAAAGTCTTCCTCATTCTGGTGGGTTGCTGTGTGTTCCTTGGCTCCTGGCTCACAGTCTTAATTGTGTGTATGCATAGCATGAGATGTATTTTATGGATGTAGAAAGCCAAATCTGCAGGACCCATCTGACTTGGGAGCAAATTAAAAATGATAAGAATTTCAGTGGCAAAACCGGGAACAAACCACAAAAGTTTTAGCTGCCTGTCTTCTCAAAAGAGATTAGCCGGGAAGGGGGGGGGAGGAGGGGGGAGTATAAATATCACTGAAAGATCACAGATCTCTTCTAAAGCTGTGACTATGGATCTGTAATCCTGTTGTAGAGATATCAATAAGAAAATGAAAGAAAGAGATTTGACCTGAAAGAACACAAAAGAGCAGTTCTCACTTTCAGTTCTATTGATGTCAAAGCAAAGTAACTCTGTCTTTCACATATTTACTCCAGGGATCAGAATTTTCATCCTAAACTTCTAAATTACTCCAGCAGCTGTTTGGAAATTGTTTTCCATTCTAGCTGTCACTCATTCCTCTACTCATCTTGATTACATATTCAGGCACCTGAGAATACTGCATAATCTTCCTGATGGTACCCAAGAAAAAAACAAGAAAACCAATGTGAGCTTGTGTGCATTTGGTAGTCTGCTGGGTAACTCAGATGGGCACTTTGTCAAAACCACAAATCGATACCTTCCATTTTGCACATCAGTTGGACCCTGGCTGAAGACACTAATATGGCTAAAGATACTCATAATGCAGAAATTACTTTATTTTCAGGCTACTTCCAAGTGAAAACCTCTTTGGGGAATACATACAGTGTGTTCATCTCCCAGGGCACATCCACATCCCTCATTAGCATTAAAAATGTTAGTCTTCCATGAGCCAAAAGGAAAATGCTTCTCAGCCACAGAAAACGCACTTCGCCCCACAATGGAGTTCTCTGTATGATTCAGTCCTTTTTACAAAAGAGTGGATTCCAAATAACTGAGCTCAAGGGAAGTGAAATTTGCTAGGACAAAGGCTGCTATTTGTGGATTGTTTAGCTTATGTTTATAGAAGTCCCTCTCATAGTAACTGACCCACTGCTGATATTTTGTTGCAATAGTAGAGAAACCTCAGGTGCTCCCAATGGTTGAACATATTCTTTGGATCAAGAGTCTGATTTCATTTTCCTCTTTGGGTCTTGGAACCAATACTTAAGAGTCTGTACCTCAACCCTGCACTGCTGCTTGTTTGCTCTTCCACGGGATTTCTAGTCTTGTCCTCTTTCCCAATCATTTTCATTTTCTTCTGCTGCTTAGTTTTTGTCAGAAATATTCCACAGTTGGCAGAAGTCAAAATATTGCAATCAGAATAAAGCATGCCCGTCCAGCAAGGCTTGTGGCAAAATGCATATGTTATTAATTGAGGGTGCGAAAGGAAGCCTGTTTAACAGATGACGAAGTTTCCACCTTCCCAACATTCTGCAACCTAATTGAATCAACTTTATCTTGTAACTTGGACCAACTTGGATCATTGCAGGAAAGGAAATGAAAAAGCTCGGGCTCCAGGGGTGAGAATTTCTCATAACTCTTGATTTAGTGCAGCAGCACATTTAAGCTGTATCACAGATTAATCTAACCAATTTAATCTGAAGCCAGGCAAACATCCCTGCAGAGTTCTATCTTGGAATCCTGAAAGGTAAACCTATCAAGAGCACAAATTGTAGTCCCACTGTGGCAAATCCTCAGTCTTGTCTAAATAGTCCCACTGAAATTGTCAGAGAATTCTTCACACTTTGAACTTCCTTGGCCTCTAAAAAAAATTCTTTGTCTTCCCCCCACAATTCTGTGTGTGGAAGATTCGTCTTCCCTTTTCTGCCTCCTTTGAAGAACAAACTTTAGCAGTGCTCAACATAAAGCAATGTGACATTCTCTATGTTTATCCAGATATGATCATGTCTTTGTTGAGAGGGATTCTTTTCTGTCAATGCATTTTTTTATTACCTCTAACTTATGAGTTGACCTCTTGGGGAAAATATAGTTGATAACACAGTTATCAAAAATATCCAACAGTGGAGCCGCACTTTCTTCCCCCACCCTACTCCGAGAGTGAAATTGGTCTCCACACGCAGTGCTTAGGCCACACATTATGTGTGTGTGGTCAGAAGGAATGCATGCCTGTAACTCCACTGGCCTCCTCCATGGCCCGGTGAGCCTATGATTTTGATTCTCAATCTTAGTGCCTCATCTGTATGAAAATAATAGAAGCAACTCAAAAATTTGTTGTGAGGACAGATCCGATAAAGATTGTAAAATAATCTACAAATAAAAAATGTGATGTAAATGCTACGAAGTAGGGTATTAACCAAATTGTTCTGGGTGGCCATAACCCCCTCATTATGGAAAGCAGGCAGGGGATGACTAGGAAGAGGTTCCACAGCTGTGCATTTTCTCTTGAATATCTGGAACTGAGCACTGCTTAGGGCCTGCTGTCAATCATTCCTCCACTAAATTTCTGTTACAGTCTGATTATCAAAGCTCATTGGTAATGCTTTGCATATGGAAGTTCTAAGATTCCATCTCTGGCATCTCCAGATAGAAAAAGGACCATGTACAAGGTGATGTGAAAGACCTCTGCTCTGAATCCCTGGAAAGTCAGCTACCCTGGGGCCTTCTGTATGCAAAGCATGTACTCTGCTGTTAGCTACTGTCTGACCTGAGCTAGGGCAGCTTCTTAGGAAAGGGGAAGCCCCAAAGCCCACTGGTGGAGAACATACTCTGCATGTAGTAGGTCCCTGGATCAATACCTAGCTTCTCCAGGTACAGCTGGGAAACACTTCTGTCTGAGACCTAGGAGAGCTACTTCCAGTCCGTGTACAATACTGATGGACCAATGGTTTGGGTCAGTATAAGGCAGCGTCCTATGTTCTTAAGTTATCTAGCATGTCTAAAGGATGTTTCAAACATTACACAGCAGCAGCCCTGAGTACACTCAACAGAGGGTTGCAGCCAATCCCCGTTTCTTAATGAGTATACCGGTATGGTACACATGGTTGAAAACACATTTCTGTGGCGTTGTTTTAAATCCATACTTTGTTATTAGATGTACACCAAATTACATAATGTGTGAATGTGTTCTTTTGAATCTTAAAGTACCACAGCCTTCATGTAAGCACAGCAAAACCCGTTTGCCATGCAGGCTATTTTGCATTGACCCCTATTCTCACTTTCAGAACTACCTTGAAGTATTAAAGAAACACGCAGACATTCCCCAGTAATGAATTTCCATATGGATATATCTTGTAAAGAGATTATCTCCGTTCATTCTTTTTATAAAGTTCTCAGAAGGGAAAGCGCTGTCCCAATACACAGAAGCAATTTTTCTTTTCAATGGATCCTGTGACTCAAATATGAAAACCTCTTCTCTCTGAGGAACACTTTCCAAATGTTTACTTACTTCTTGATTCCTGATAGACAGCTTGGTTTTAAAAAAAATCAGGTGAACTGCTGCTGCTTCTCAAAGTTATACTGCTTCATATTGTTTGAAAGGTTGGCTGTGCTGATGAAAGTAGAAGCCTGCCCTTTTCTCAGTAGGGTGCTACTGTCACTTCTTGGGCGTTTAGATCTTTATCAACTGCCCATAAACCAAGCTGTATAGAGAAAAGTCTAAAGAACCTATAAATTCAAAGAATCCCGAGGTAACTGACACATTAGATTGGGTTAGTTATAGTGACAGACCACAGCTTTGCTCATATCAGCTGTTGGAAGTAAACATGTTAAACAATCACTTCACACTTTCAGTGGCAATCATGTTTTCCAGGGTCACTCCAATGCTCCCTGCAACAAAGCTACAAAGTATGAAGAACAGGCATGTGTTCTTAAACACACATTTAAGAGCTGCAGCAAATCGGGGCCTTCCAGCATATGTGCCTGTATATTCAAGAATGCACATCTGTCCCTTCACACTTTACATGATTGTTGAGGAAAACTCCTGTGTAGCCACAGCAACCATGATTGTGCAAATGGTGTGAAGCTTTCCTAAGCTCGGGAGGGCCATAGCTCAGTGGCAGAGCACATGCTTTGCATGCAGAAGGTCCCAGCTTTGATCCCCAGCTGGAAAAACTCCTGCCTTAAACCGTGGACAGCTGCTGCCAGTCATTGTTGACAATACTGGGCTAGATGAACCTGTGGCCTGATTTGCTATAAGGCAGCTTCTTATATTCCTAAACGGTGTTGCCAGGCATAGCCTTAAGATCAATACCTAAGCATATAGAATGAAGCACTGTCTTGTAAGTGAAAAGGCGGAGATATTTTTTAAAAAAGCAAAAATGTCACCTGTGAAATGATTCAAGGATAAAGAACTTGAGGCTAGAGATAGAACTGCCCTGGCATCTGGCATGTTATTAATGCAATTGTTGATCATTCTGTATTCTAAAATATACTCTTGTAATTAATTATGCTGTTTTAACAAATCCACCAGGTAGCTGCCTCGTTGCTAATCTTTTAAAGGAGGAGTAGGGCAACCAAATGATCAGAACTGTAGAGTTTGTCCATAGATGATGAAGATAACATTTGTTTATTTATATTTTTAATCTCATCAGTAACAGTCTTTCTCTGGGCAGATTACAAAAGCCAAAAGAATAAAATGCAAAACAAAACAACAAACAGCACAGGAATAATAACAGCCATAAAATCTTTAAAAACTGAACCCTAAAATGCCTGGGAGAAAGGAAAGGTCTTTGCCTGGTGCCAAAAAGATAACAATGTAGGTGCCAGGTGTTGCTCCTTGGGCAAGGCATTCTATAAGTGGGTTGACACAACTGAGAAGGTCTTCTCCCTTGTAGCCCCTAATTTAATTTTCTTTGGCAGGGGCACCCAAAGGAAGGCCCCCAAAGAAGATCTAAAGGTCTGAGCAGGTACATATTGGAGGAGGCAATCTTTTAGTTCCTCTGGTCCCAAATTGTTTAGGGCATTAAAGGCAACCCCAGCACTTTGAGATGAGCATGAAAGTGGACTGGAAGCCTGTACAGCTGATAAAGCACTGTGTCACATGATCATATTGACCAGTCCCATTAAGTAGCCTTGTTGTTGTTCAGTCGTTCAGTCGTGTCCGACTCTTCGTGACTCCAAGGACCATAGCGCGCCAGGCCTTCCTGTCCTGCGCTCTTTCCCGGAGCGTGCTCAAGTTCATATTCATTGCATCGGTGATGCTATCTAGCCATCTCATCCTCTGCCGTCCCCTTCTCCTTTTGCCTTCAGTCTTTCCCAGCATCAGGGTCTTTTCCAGAGAGTTTTCTCTTCGCATTAGGTGGCCAAAATATTTGAGCTTCAGCTTCAGTATCTGTCTTTCCAATGAGCACTCAGGGTTGATTTCCTTTAGGATGGACTGACTGGACCTCCTTGCAGTCCAGGGGACTCGTAAGAGTCTTCTCCAGCACCAAGGTTCGAAAGCATCAATTCTTCGGCGCTCAGCCTTCCTTATAGTCCAGCTCTCACAGCCATACATTACTACTGGGAAAACCATAGCTTTGATTATACAAACCTTTGTCGGCAAGGTGATGTCTCTGCTTCTTACTATGCTGTCTAGGTTTGCCATGGCTTTCCTCCCAAGGAGCAAGCGTCTTTTAATTTCATGGCTACAGTCACCGTCTGCGGTGATCTTGGAGCCCAAGAAAGTAAAATCTGTCACTGCTTCCATTTCTTCCCCTTCTATATGCCAGGAAGTGATAGGGCCAGATGCCATGATCTTCGTTTTTTTAATGTTGAGTTTCAAACCAGCTTTTGCACTCTCCTCTTTCACCCTCAACAAGAGGCTCTTTAGATCCTCTTTGCTTTCTGCCGTTAGGGTGGTATCATCTGCATATTGGAGGTTGTTGATAATTCTCCCAGCAATCTTAATTCCAACCTCTGATTCATCCAACCCGGCATTTCTCATGATGTACCCTGCATATAAGTTAAATAAGCAGGGTGACAATATCTGCATCTGTTAGGTCCCTGCCTTCATCTGCATCTGTTAGGTCCCTGCCTTCTTTGTCCTTTATCATGCCCGTCTTTGCACAAAACGTTCCCTTGAGATCTCCGATTTTCTTGAAGAGATCTCTAGTCTTTCCCATTCTGTTGTTTTCCTCGATTTCTTTGCATTGTTCATTTAAGAAGGCCTTCTTGTCTCTCCTTGCTATTCTCTGGAACTCTGCATTCAGTTGGATATATCTTCCCCTTTCTCCTTTGCTTTTCGCTTCCCTTCTTTCGTCAGCTACTTGTAAAGCCTCATCAGACAGCCACTTGGTTTTCTTGCATTTCTTTTTCTTTGGGATGGATTTCGTTGCTGCCTCCTGAACAATGTTACGGACCTCCGTCCATGGTTCCTCAGGCACTCTGTCTATCAGGTCAAATCCCTGAAATCTATTTCTCACCTCCACTGTATATTCATAAGGGATATGATTTAGGTCATAGCTGAATGGTTTAGTGGTTTTCCCTATGTTCTTCAATTTAAGCTGAAATTTTGCAACAAGAAGCTCATGATCTGAGCCACAGTCAGCTCCAGGTCTTGTTTTTACTGACTGTATAGAGCTTCTCCATCTTTAGCTGCAAAGGACATAATCAATCTGATTTCAATATTGACCATCTGGTGATGCCCCTGAGGGGCTCATCTTCCGGCGTCATCTCTTTTAGCCTTGTGATACGTTCCATGAGGTTTTCTTGGCCAGAATACTGGAGTAGGTTGCCATTTCCTTCTGCAGTGGACCACATTTTGTCAGAACTCTCTGCCATGACCGGTCTGTCTTGGGTGGCCCTGCACGGCATAGCTTATGGCTTCACTGAGTTACGCAAGCCCCTTTTCACCTGGGGTTAGGTGAAAAGGAGAGGTAACACTAGGTGTCATCTGCATATTGATGACATCTCAACCCACATCCCCATATAACCTCCCACCGTGGTTTCCACCATATAGATTTGAATAGCATGGGGGATAAAATTAGGCCCTGTAAAACCCTGTGACATAATTGCCATGGAACACAGCAATAATCCCCCAGCACTACCTTCTGGAAATGGCCATCAAAGTAGGAACTGAACCATTGTAAAACAGGGTCCCCACATGCCAACTCAGACAACCAGTCCCAAAAGATATCATCAAAAGATATCAAAAGCCTCTGACAGGTCCAAGAGAATTAACAGGTTCACATTCCCCATGTCTTTCTCTCAGCAAAGGGCAACCAAGGCAGTTTCTATCCCAAAAGCAGGCATGAAGCTGGATTGAAATGGATCTAGAAAATCAGCTTCACCCAAGAATGCCTGGAGTTGATCAGCATCTACACCCTCGAGCACCTTACCCAAGAAGCTGGATGTTAGCAACCGGGCTATATTTGTCCTCCACTTCTGGGTCCAGTTTAGGTTTCTTCAGGTGTGGCTGGATTACTGCTCCTTTCAAAGAGGCTAGTATCAATCATGTCTTTCAAGGAGGAATTTATAATATCCTGGACTCAGCCAGCAATTCTCTACTTATTAGATGTAACCAGCCAAAATGGGCAAATGTTGAGCATACAAGTGGTTGGTCAAACAAAAGGCTGTCCTTTTTAGGAGAGAGAGAATTCTCATTGTAGTATTTTTAGGGAGTGAGGTATGGTGGAATTTGTTTTTCAAGAAACATGTTGTGGTGAGCAAAAAAGTGCTTCGAGCACGTTTGGGAAAGAGAAGCCTCCCTTCTCCTGAATGGGTGTGTGCTGGCCTCTCAGCTTCTGAGAAGTGGGAGAGGTGTTGCCTGTCAGCTCATGAGCCGGAGGGAGGCATCTAGCAGAGAAGCTTATAAGATCCAATCTGCAGGCTTTGTGCTTTGGTCTTGCTCCAAGAGGGAAAGCATGCTACCAGCTTGGAGAACATATGCCGGTCCTAGGAATGACTTCTAGTCTATCTTAGGGACTCAGATAGACATATCAACTGTGACAGCTTCATTGGCTGATTAGAGGTGTGAGCTTTCTTTGCATTTTTATTCTGCATCCATTTTCTAGCAATAAACTGTCATCCTTTTGCACAAATGGCTTTGTTTCATCTTAGTAATCTAAAAGAATCTATTTTGACTGGGCCTTGACAGAATCAGGACCCCAGATCGATTCACTTGTCTCCCCATTTTGGCTTGGCTCAAGGAGTGAATAGACAAACTGGTTATGTGCATGAGATAAAATAATCTTATCAGAAGCTTCACTAGTGAATGCTGTAAGGTTTGTGCTCAGTTCCAACATCTATTGTCAACTCTTTTGCTTCTTGTTTCAAATTTGACATGGCAGGGTTACACAACACCATCTTGAAGGTGCAGTGCATAAATTGGCTATATGCCCTACATCTTCCCATGTGAAATATTGTTTCTTGAAATTGACCAAAAGATGTTCTGGATTGTGCTTCAGATAAATTGAATTGTTTTGGTTGTGCAATATCTTTTCCTCACTATTATAAGGAGAGTAGCCATGTTTAATAGTATGAAATTGTCTCTTGTCAGTTGATCAGGGAATTCTGTATAGCAAAATGAAAGAATCCCAAGTGAGGTTGTTTGACAAGGCGCAGGTTCCAAACGAGAGAAGGGGGGGGGGTAAGGGGGTTATTTGACACTTATATTTTGAAATATAATGAAGTGTGATTTATTGTCCTTTGTCAGTGTCTGCTACCAATGTTCAATTTACATTAATAGCTGAGGAAATGATAGTTTTTACTGTCATACACATTGGACTATTATTAACACTATGCCTGATTTGACAGGACAGTTTTTCTATTATTGTTATTACTCACAACTCTCTCAGTCTTTATGTCAGCCATCTCAACGGATCACCTTTGGCAATGTCCAACTACTTAATTTGCACATAATCATATTCGGAAGTTTAATTCTCTCAATATCAAACACCCACAAGGAGAAACAAATTAACACTTCACCAAGGAAGCATTTAGGAAAAGAGAGAGAAAAAATGTCATTTATAACTGGGTATCTCCTTGAATCCTTATCTTTATGGATTTTATTCATTTCTGAGCTTGTTGGCAGGTTTTCTTTTTGCTCCAGAAATGTTTGTCTCTTAACAGTTCTTGTAACCAAGTTTACTGAAGAACAGGGCTCTCCCAAGCTTACCACATCTGTTCTAGCCAAGTATAACATGATTGTGATTTATGTGAAGAAAACAACCTTGGATCTCAGTCAATCACATCATCAGTTTTAACCTGACTGCCTAATAAGTAGAAGGCAAGAGTATTACTGTGGCTCCCCTCCCCCCCGCCCCTGCTTTTATATGACTTTGTCTCCAGATGGTTGGCATGTTACCCAGCATGACGACAATATCTTCCCATTTCTCATCACTTCTGTTGCAAAAGCGTCTTTCTTACTTTGTGGAAAAGCGTTACAAAGAAGGGAGTTTGGGGAGCCAAGACCTGTCTTTGGTCTTTCACTGGTATCTAAGGAACCGTCTCAGATATGCAGGCTAGAAAGCAAGGCCTTGTGTCAACTTATGTTTTATGCAAAGATGTCCACCCGATTCATGAAAAGTGCTGTAGAGTTCATAAGGAAGGTGATTTGGCTCCCAGTGTAAAATGGGACATTAATGCTTTGGTGGGAAGGGGGCGGCACGTAAGATGGACTCATTTCCGTATTTATTTATCTTTGTGATTTCTGTCCCTCTGTATAGCTCCAAAGGTGGCTACAAAGACATAAAAAGAAATTTTAAAGATCTAATAAAATATACAGCTCATCATTATAACAATAAAAGTTATAAAACCAGCAAAACAGAATCAATAATGTTTTAAGTGCCATCTGGGGAAATTCAGTAGATTTGCTAAATGCTTGCTGGAGTTGCGGGGGGCGGGGGGAGTCTTTACCAATCCCTTGAATGTTAATATAGCATGGGCTGTCAAACCGCTCTGCTGAGAGCATTTTTTGTAACAAGGGCTCTACCACTGGAAAGGCCTTGACTATTAATGTATTTCTGTGGATTTTATATCATAATGCATGATGGGCTGGTTCAAGCATGTGTAGGGAGTATATACAGTAATATTTAATTTCTGGTTAAAATGTGGAATCTAGCTTGATAAAGTAAAACAACAACACTTTTTTCCAAAGGAAGAAGGAAATGATCTAGCAACATTGAGTTCTGCAGCATAATGCCTGAATGCTAAAGTTCCAGTTAAGTCTGCAATTGTGGTTTCTATGAGAGTATGATGGCAGAACATACCAGACAAAGTGAAAGGCACTCTGAATGGAGCCATGTTGCTAAAACAGCAATTGTCTTTCTCTCTGCACGTGTTCCTGTCTGCATGATTGGTATCGAAACCACACATATGAAACCTCTCCGAGTTAAGCTGTTCGTGACAAACAGTGCACTTCTGTTTCTGAGGCTTTCTCAGTTTTCCCTGAAACCATATCATGGCTAGGATTCTCACTGTAAGTTCTTCCAGAGTCATGTGTGGGTTTTTGTTTTTGTATTTGTATTTTTACTTGGAGACTCTCCTCTTCTCTACAGGGAAGATAACTGAAAAGCAAAAAGTGACAGAGCCAGATGACGTACTTAGTTGCATTCAGTGGCACTTCGCACGTATTCAAATAGATATCAGTAAGAAACTGTGTGGTGTAAGACATGACTCCACTTTTGTAGGAGTATTCCAATCTGTTACTCTAGAAATAGGTCAAGCCAGTCATCTTAAGTATTGTGCTCCAAACCAGTTAATGCTAAACTATTGAAAATTTTGGTGAATGCACTCTTTCTCATGGTCTGTTTGCATTTTGGGGTATGTGTCTGATATGTCTTGTGCAGATTTTAGCCAGAAACAGTCACATTTAAGTAAAATAATTTTCTTTGTTGGCACAGTACTAGGAGCAGTAGGAGTAGGATGTATGGCACATAGGCTGTCTTGGTGGCTGCCCAAAGGCTCTTGAACTCCCTTCCCAGGAGATGAGAGTGGCACCCTCCTTGATAGGCTTTTGCAAGCATGTAAAAACTTTTTTATTCCAGCAGGCCTTTGGGGATAGCTAGTCTGGACCTGTGAGAATATGACAGATGGATACTATATTTCTTGTTGTCTTTTAACGTTTTAATGTTAACAATTTTAATACTGTTGACAATGTAATTATATTTTTAACTTTTGTATACTTCTATTTATAGGTTTTAACTGTACAAGTTTTAATGTTGTAAAGCTGCCTTGAGTCCCAGTAATGGGAAAAGGCGGGATATTAATAATAATAATAATAATAATAATAATAATAATAATAATAGATGATGATGATGATGATGATATGACCGTCTGGGAATTTCCATAGTATAAACCTTTAATAATAATGCATCAGAAGATTTCAGAGCGGTGAACAACAAAGGTAAAAGAATAAAACACAAGGTTAAAACATCTAAAACATTTTTTAAAGAGACAAATTCCAATAAAGTCAAATTTAATAAACCGCAGCTGGTCATGCAAGGAAGGCCTCTCAAATTAGCCATGTGTTCAGGAGGCGTCGGAAGGAGCGCCTGCCTGACCTCCAACGGCAGGGAGTTCCACAGGAAGGGGGTTGCCACACTGAAGGCTCTTTTCCTGGTAGACTCCAACTGGGCCATGGGTCCATGTGGAACCACCAGGAACATGCCCTCTGATGATTTCGGTGACCCTTTTGGCCCTTCCCTTTTTGTCTTTGGCCCACCCACCAATGGAATGCGGCCTCTGAGAGCGTCTCTGAAATAGAATTCGGTCCTTGGGCTGAAAAAGGTTCAGTACCCCTGCTCTACCTGCTTCTGCCCCTCCTTTGATGATGGCTTGTGGATCTTTGCTGCTTGTGGAATGTGACCCTTGTCTGTCCTAGATAGACCAGCAGCAAAGAGGCAGGTGTCCTTGCCCCTTCAGTGGTTGTGTAGAAGAGAGAATTTCAGCAGGCACAGATTTTCTTGCATGACAAAGCTGTACCTTCTAAATTTCCTCTTCTGTGCAATTATTAAGAGTAGAGGGGCCTCCCTTTCATGAAGTCATTCTTGCACATTAGGGACAAGGCTATGCCAGAATCTTTCTCTGTGCCATGCAATCTTTCTATGAAGCAGGGGACTTTTAATGTGGGGGAGCAGTTAGATATACAATCGTCCTCCCCATTCTAATGCATTGTTATTTGAGCACAATCATGCTTGAAAGATGGGAAGTTCTAGATAAATTGAGCTGCAGTCAGGCTATGTTTGCTGTTTGAATGGTCATTGGGGAATTTCAGATTTTTCTTTTCAGATTTGTTTATTCCTTAAAATTATTTGCCAAGTTCTTTGAATCACCGTTGAGAACGCGATGAAATTCTAAATGAGCTGTGTTTGGTTGAGTTGGATTGAATGCAAAGGTCACATATGTTTCTATTTCCTGAGTGGAGGAAGATAGCTCTCTGAAAATTAGATGTTGAGAATGAATGTTCATGTTAACTATTTTTTTTCTGCAGAATAACCCTTGGCATGTAACTGCACTTTGGTGTGTATCAGAAACTTTCCAATAAGTAACTTCTTTGGTGAAAGCTAGAACAGCAAGTTTAAAGTCTTTTGCATCCCAGGAAAAGTGATTACTTGAGCAGGGTTGTGGAATTCACTGTTCCATAGAGAAACACAGTGACCCAAAGTCAGCAAGCATTCTTAGAGGCAGGAATTGTTATCTCACAATAGCAACCTCTGACTCTTGTTTGTGTAAATAATATGCTCTTTGACTAGAGATGGAAGAATGTAGAAGCAGTGGTGGAAGAAGTTCTGTGGAGTTTTTCCTAGTCTGTGAAATTGCCTTAGATTAGACATAGATGTAGCACTGAAAATGAACGTCTGGAAATATTTAACTGGGGAAAGGGATACTTTCCAGAAAACCACAGATGTTTGTCTCTTATTAGCCCTATGCAGGGGATTGCCTGCAGATGTGTGGGCTAAAAGGTGTATTGGGGCGGGATGCACACAAGCCTTGAGCTCATCTAAAGACCTTCACTCATTAAGTGCTAAGCTCTGAAGAGGGAAGGGGTTGTGTAAGCATGTTCAGCTGAATGCAACTACAAACCTCCCCATGGTTGGGAAGCATGATGGCCGCGCTTACATACCATGGTTGGGAACCATGACATACTTACAGACCTCCCAATAGTGAGAGGTCTGTAGGAACGTTCATTCAAATGCACCTACAATCTCTCTTCAGACCTCAGCGCTAAATGCATGAACGTCATCAGAGGAACCAGGCACGTAGGGGGCGTTGGGGATGTCAGGAAGCCAAATGTCTGCATGGGACTATTGTAGATCTATAATTTATGCATTCCAGCATCTCCTTTTTACCAGGAACAGCACCTATTTTATAATTCCTGTCCTTGTAAAATATGTTCAGTATTTCAATAAATGCCTCTATTTTGCCTTTGAGAAAATGTTAGTGAGACCTTTTTAAAAATGTGCCACTGTGTGCACTTGTGCATTCGAGTTGCTAGTCTTCAAGCCTCAGCTCCCTCTCCTCTGAGGATAAACCTCTAAGTGGGAGGCAGGTTCATCTTGGCTGTAGACTCTTGCAGGCATATGTAAATGTACATGTGTGGCATAATTGTATTTATGTATTATTTATTTATTACTGCATTTATATCCGAACTTTTTTTCCGCTTGCAAGGAACCCAAAGTGGCTTATGTGGTCCTCCTCCTCCTCTCCATTTTATCCTCACAAAAACTCCTGTAGTGTAGGTTAGGCTGAGAGTCAGTGACTAGCTTTGCACAATCAGTGGGGGGAACCACACACTGGAGCCTGTTTCCCTTGCCCCCGCACATGTTGCTTGCCCACCCGCCTGCCATTTGCTTAATTACCCGCACCGCACAATCCATGGCTTGTAGTAGGGGTTGTGAAGTGGATTAGAAGCCACCCCCACTACACACCACACTGGGCTTGGAGAACACGTCAACCTGTAGTGCGGGTAGTTAAGCAAATGGTGGGCCCATGAGTGGCATGCGCAGGGGCAAGTGGAACAAGTTACAGTGCATGGTTTCCCCGTCTGATCGTGCGAGCCAGGTCACTGGCCCAAAGTCACCCAGTGAGCTTCATGGCCAGTGAGCTTCAGAGTCACCCAGTGAGCTCCTAGAGTCACCCAGTAACACCATGATGGGGACTGGATCTACCGAGTCCCAGTCAGCATTGTAACCATTGCACCATGGCCTTGATATAAGAATAGCGACAATGTTACCAGTATATAAGACAGTCTTTATTTCCATTGGTCAAATATTGGAGGATATGGATTAAATATTTTTTAAATGTTTGTTTGCCCCATTCTCTTAATATTTAGTGATAATGGTTAATTATTATTTTCATCATACTCTTCATGGTACTCTTCTATGCTTGCAGGTTGCAGCGGGATTACGACAGAGCATGGACCTAAAAATGAGACACTAGTGATGCAAAGGGAGTGAGTATTTTAAGACTGACTTCTCAGTGTTTTACTTTTAAAGCTGTGATCTTGTCTTTGGTTTCTCTTGTAAAATAGTGATCCATAAAGCAAATGAACCACTATTTTGCAATAGAAATTGCAGGTCCCCCCCCCCCCAGTCCAGATCGGGCCCATAGTGGGGGGGAAAGGGTTAAAGCCCCCTAACACGCCCCCCATGCAGGGGTCCCAATTTGTACCAGGGGCCTTGTGCTTACTCTAGAGTAAAAATTGAATGTCTGTTTTGGCTCTCAGATTGTTTAATGTTGAATTTTGATATTACATGCCCAATTAGGGCAGTAAAGGAATGCCTAAGGTCAAGAATATCTCAATAGCTGCCTGCAGTTATGGGCCATCCTTAGAGTCCCTCATCACATTCAAAGCTTGAATATATTTATGAAATATTATAAGACATTGGTATTTGGATTGGGTTTTTAACCGTTTCATTAGATTCTAATTTAATTCTATGTGTTTAATTTGTTTTTATGTACCCTAAACTTTTAGAATGGAGGTGTGACTTATCCAATGAATAAATAACTACCTCCCTGATTTGTATGCATGAATTAAGTAGTTGATGATATATTTTGGTCTACTTATCCCCCAGTGCATTTTAATATGCCACTTAATGTACTCATTGGATCTCTATTTAGTTCAGTCAGGAACTCAGTACAGTCAATAACTTTTAATGAAAAACCCATCGATTCCACCTTTTATTTCAGTCTCAGTTCATGGCTTTCATCAGACACTATCAGATAACTTAATCACTGGCCATTGAAAATTGTGCTTTAATCAATGGATGAGACCATTTTGCTGAAGAGAGAGTTTATTTGGGAAAAGTCACAAGGAACTTGTGTTTCCCACCTCCTAGCTGAATAATAATTCAGCTCTTCCACATTTTCAGCCTCCCTTGGGCTGAAGGAGTCTTCCCACCCCTGTTTTAGGAGGAGCGTAACCCCTCCAAAACAGGTTGGACACCACTCAGGAAGACCACTCATTAGCAGTGCCTCCATCTTGTCTTCTGGACTGATTCTTAGTTTATTGGCCCTCATTCAGTCTGCTACTGCATCCAAGCCTTGATTCAGAACACCCACTGCCTCACCTGGATTGGATGAAAAAGAGAGAGCTTGATCTGACATTTTCAAAAGTTATAATGATGGTATTCCCACAGCCTTGTTTCTGTTCTAAATATAAAGATCCAAAGATGTTCTTATATTGATAAACATACAGTAGAAATCCTAGTTTCCAAGCCTCAGTAAACCACATTTACTGTATTTTCTCCATGTATTTCCAGGCCCAAGCAAACCCGTTCTTGTTTAGAACAAAGGTGATCTGAGTGCTTTGAATGTTCCATGGGCCACGGAGAGATGTAGGAAGCTATGCTGCAGATAAGAATAGCAAAAGAGGATAAGAATGTAGTATATGCGTAGCATTTGATGCAGAATCATTCTCTGACCCCTCTTTTAAAAGTGCTCCCAAGGAAGAGCGTAATCAAGGCAATTCTACAATTTCTTACAGTAATAGTCATTGCTAGATCTGTATCATAGTTGTCTTTAAATATGCACAAATATGTGCATATGTGCATTTAAATATGTGCATATTTAAACAAAATATACACTGCTAAATGAATATTGATTAAATATATTCCACTGCTCATTACCTGATGGGTATTTTAAAAATTATTCCCTTAAAACTTCTTAAAAAGCACTAAAACTCTTTGTGCTGTGGAATCAAAACCTCCTATAAGGATTTGGCTTTTTTTTAAAAAAAAAAACTTGCAGAAGCCCGTTTTTGACCTCCTGTACCAGTTGTTAATAAATGAATGGACTTGCTTCTAGACAGAAAAGAAGGGAAATGGATTATAATAACCTATGTTATTTCTGCCTAGGAAAATGTTTTCCCTGCTAGGGAAGTTTGTACCATGAACTACTGGATAAATTGCTCACTTGGCCTACTTTTAGGGGCCACGATGGCATTGGCGTGATCGAAAGTGACAAAACGTCAAACAATTATTTTGAGTAACTTCAGCTTGATATGTGGAACTGCCACATTTGAGGCCCTAATTGTGTCCGAAATAGTGAGATATATAGCATTTCCACATGGGGCTTTTATTGCATGCTCGTGATTGGTCACTGGTGAAAGTTTGTGGATACTTTACATGACGTCGTCAACCTCTGCATCTCCCATGCTTTCTGACCTTTATACCAGTTTTAAAAAGATTGGTATAATGCAGTAATAAATGTTAATCTGCTTTAATGGCCATATGAAATTGCATAGTTCTGCTATATCTCCACTGTATCTCTGTGCCATCTAGTGGCTGTATATAATGAATCATGAAGAACTTGCACATAAAGGAAGTCTTGGAAAAAATGCCCATGTCATCCCATGTAAGAAGCCGAACTTAATCCTGCAAAAAAAAATCCAGAAGTAGAAGTCCCAATAAACTGCGGGATAAAAAGCCTGGTGTGGAGAAGCCCATAAACTTTGGGGAAAAACAAGCATATATCTCCAACCTTCTTCAAATTGAGTGTGTGTGAATTGGGCCATTAGTTCACTGACATCTGGGGAACTGTAAGTGACAGACTGGGAGGGCAGGAGGGTGGGTGGAGGGAGTAGAGAGACATACTGGGTGGGTGGGGTGGAGGAGGGACACAGACATGGAGGGGAGGGGAGAGAAGGGGAGCGTTGGCAATGGCAGCCAGTGGCAGTGGCAGATGTGCTTTCCCACCTCTGGCGGCAGGAGAGTTTACACTGGCACTGGTACTTTTAAACAAGAATTGGGACATAATCATGTATTAGTAGGTATGCATGTACTTTGACTTTGTTTTACTACATTTCCATGATTTGAGGCAATTAACATAAGGTGGACAAAGGCTTGTGGGATCTACTTCACTTTCTGCTAGAACCCTGAGACCCACCAGCCAGATTCAGGTACAAATTAGTGGCTCGGGAAGATGGACTGAGGAACACATGCTCAGCCCAGGAATTCGTTTCCAGTACCAGAACTGGAGCTCTCTCCTATACATCCTTTCACACAGAAATCTACTTCTGTTTTCCTCAGTGTTTTCTTTCAGCAGCCTAATTTCAGAGGAGAAAATGCTTTTTGTTGTCACTATTGTTAAGCCACTGGGTGTCAGAAACCCTTCCCGATCTACTGAAAATTGTTTGATGACCTACCGGTAGATCTCAATCTACTTTGTGTCTCCCCCAGATGTATAACACCATTCGATCTATACCATCAGCACTTAGTGTAGCTGAGAATTGACTTTGGTATAATATTAATGCACTAAATGTGCAGGTTTTTAAAAGGGAGTAAATTATGAAGTCTGATAAACACCATAATGAGAAGTTACAAAGAGATCACAAAACTTGCTACTTGCAAAAAGATGCATTTGCAATGTACAAATGCATAATTTCCAGGGAGATAACGTGAATATGATTTCGATACAGTAGTACTGGAACAAACAAGCAGCGACTAGAATTTCTTTGCAGTCAGAATTGCACAAGATAAAGTAAATGAATCTGCAGTGCAGATGTGGCTGAAGTCCTTTGCTGGCTGTTGTAGACAGAAGTCAATAATGGGATCTTTAACGAAACCTGGAAATAGTTGCTGGCAAGTATTTTCCTCCTCTTATAAATATGCAGCTACTTATTATAAAACATACATAGGCTGAGCCAAAATTGGTGTATCCCTTTTCACAAAACAGTTCACCCCTTTTGAAACAGGGTGCTCTCAGCCATTTCAGCAGTTGCTCAAATGCAAATGTATGGAAATGTTTGCTGCTCCTTCATAGTGGCAACTGGTGATCTTTTGATTTATTAATTTTAAATGTCTTTGGCCTTAATGATATTGTGGTCTGCATTGCATGGTATTCGATCATTTAGAGTTAAGGTGAAGTCACACATAAATATTTAATATTTCAATGACTGCTACAGCAAGTGATCATGGCATCTGGCCCCATCACTTCCTGGCATATAGAAGGAGAAGAAATGGAAGTAGTGACAGATTTTATTTTCTTGGGCTCCAAGATCACCACAGACAGTGACTGTAGCCATGAAATTAAAAGACGCTTGCTCCTTGGGAGGAAAGCTATGGCAAACCTAGACAGCATAGTAAGAAGCAGAGACATCACCTTCCTGACAAAGGTCCGTCTAATCAAAGCTATGGTTTTCCCAGTAGTAATGTATGGCTGTGAGAGCTGGACTATAAGGAAGGCTGAGCGCCAAAGAATTGATGCTTTCAAACTGTGGTGCTGGAGAAGACTCTTATGAGTCCCCTGGACTGCAAGGAGGTCAAATCAGTCAATCCTACAGGAAATCAACCCTGAGTGCTCATTGGAAGGACAGATACTGAAGCTGAAGTTCAAATATTTTGGCTACCTAATGCGAAGAGAAAACTCTCTGGAAAAGACCCTGATGCTGGGAAAGATTGAAGGCAAAAGGAGAAGGGGACGGCAGAGGATGAGATGGCTAGATAGCATCACCGATGCAATGAATATGAACTTGAGCACACTCTGGGAGAGAGCAGAGGACAGGAAGGCTTGGCGTGCTGTGGTCCATGGGGTCGCGAAGAGTCGGACACGACTTAACGACTGAACAACAACAGTCTTGTATATGCTCAATAACCATTGCAGATCAAGCGCACAGCCAAAACTTTCATATCCTGTGATATCACCCCAGAAACGTTAATACAGCAGAAGTTTCGATACTAGCTGAGCAATGTATATACAGGTGTGAATCAGCTGTTAGTAGCCATGTTGCTAAAATCCATGGTGACTAGACTAATAAGTTATTATTCTAGCCTCTTTTATGTCCCTTCCCCCACAGGATACAGATTGTTTTTCTCTGATTTCAAAATGCAACAGACTATAGAAGGCCTGTGTACCATTAAACCACTCAAGATTTTGTTTTCCCTGATCTGTGTGTAGTAGTATCATTAACACAGGCAAATTACCACACTTTGTTATACTTTCTCCATGGTACATTAGAAGCCTTTTCCCATTGGTAAAATTGGCCTATTCTTCTGTAAAATGAGGGGCCCATTGGCAGTTTTAGGCAAGTTAGATGGAGAGACTCTTTAATGAAAGGGAGAGTGACTTAATATGGGAACAGACGTGACAAGTGCAAAGGAAGATATCAGAGGACTGATGAGTAAACTCTCTAGTAACTTCAGAAAAATTGAATGACGGTGTGTATGATCCATACATGTATGTGCATGTGTTTTGTGAATGCTTATTTATGCCTGTATATGTTTATTTTGCTGATGGGAACCACCTCTATTGGAAACAATTAATGAATTCACAAGAGAACGGTTTATAAAAAATGAAACCTTATTTATTTTCCATATTTGTTTTTTTCCCCTTTGTGGTAAGTCATTTATGTTTAAAGTAACTTAATATAGTTTAGCCCTGTAAGTAGCTACCGTAGGTTTGGGCTCAGGGGTTGGGGCTGAGCCAGGGCTAGACAAAGTCTTGCTTTTTTGCAAATAAGTTTTTCATTTTAATAAGGTGAAGCCAATTAACTGGGAAGTTGCTGCCAGTAGAATTTTACAGGTACATAAACAATATATTGCTTTTTGCTTGTGCCATATCATCATTCCTCTTAAATTCTCCCATTTTTCTTTCCGCCATCACATTGGTACTATTCAAGAAATTGATTAATCCCCACAGAGTCTTCTTCTTGGGATACTGGTCTCTATCCTGGAGCTAAAAGAAATGTCCTCCCCCCCCCCCCCAGTGATTTCGCAGAGAAATTGGCAAGAGAAGGCTTTCTGAGTTAATCAGCAATGTCACACACAGGTGTGAGCAAGCAATCACTGCAAAAAGATCTAAGCAGGAGAGAGATTGAGTAGTTTAGAGACAACCGAATGCTTCTAAAAAAATAACTGGAAAAGAGATGCTCCCTGATCCAGATATGGGCCACACATATGTGAAAGCAGGGTTCGTTTGTATATTTTATTTAATTTATTTTAGAATTTCTATACCACTTTTCTTTTTAAAAAATGATAAAATATACATTCATGATAAAATACAATATATCCAAATGATTTTCGGAGAACTTCTTGCTATATGTGTGATTCCTTAAGCCGATCCAACAGCAGGGGCTGTGTGTGTATAACCCTTTTAGAAAAGCAACCTGTCACTTGCTAGCTTGTATGTTCCACTGCAGCTTCCTTACTAAACAGCTGTTTGGTGGGATTGCAGCTTTAAAGGGCTATATACTGGGCTGCACTGAACGTTCTGCTGATCCAATTTTTTGGACTTAATTCGTGTTTCGGCGGAGTATCAGATTTATTTTTAAACAAACCCTTAACTCGGTGTTTAATCATTTTTAATCCTGTTGAATGTAGTTTTTCCGCATCTGCTGCTGCTTCAGTACCTGTTTTTCCTTCTTATTACTTTGTTTCCTACCTGGATGAGTCATGTGTGATCCCAATCAATCAGGAGCATGTAGTGAATGGGATGACATCATGTTGCTATTGTGCCTGTTGTGTTTCCATATGTGCTGAATTCAGGGAGGGTAAATGAAGCCAATTGAAACTGAAGGCAAGGTGTCCTATGTAGACAAAACTTTTTCAAAGCAGTCACCAAAAAACACTGAAAGCGGGGGCGGGGTGTGTGCTTTCAACACTGCTGATATATTCACAAACAACAGTGAGACTTCTGGCTTGGGACCATGCTACTCAAAGCCCTGGCTGACTGACATGCACTTCATTGAACTGAAGCCATGTAGTATAAAAGGGAAAAAGAGAAATTGTATTTCTATTTTTTCCAATAGTGTTCCCCCCCCCCTGCAGATTTTTCCATAAATGCCCAGCGCTCATTTCCAGGAAAACTGGAATATTTTATTTAATAGTTGGTGTTCATTTCATTTGGCACTACAATTCCCATTGTGTTACAGATTCTTAATATTGCAGTATCCCATGGTCTTGAGAGAATACTTTCCAAGAAAGCTCTTTGTTTAAATGTGCACAGAGGAATTTGTGTCCTTCCTTTTCTTGCCATTGAATGTACTCTCTGCACTGGGGAGGTCCAGCCATTTCTGCCACCTGTAGGGTCTGGCAGTGACTTCCATAAATAATTTAAATTGCTGCTATGCATCCAATATGATGCCATCGTGAAAACTTTGTGGTACCTGGTACTGATGCATGACTTAATTACAACACTGGCATGTGGTGAAGAATGTCACATGGACAAAGAGAGCAAATCAGAGAATAGGTGGATGATTACACTGTTGAGCTGCCCACACCAATTTAAAATAAGTTGGAGGCCACCACACCCTGGCAAGCCAAAAGCAGGCTTGATTTTTGCAGTTACTGAAAATGAAATGGGTACGTAATTTTGGCTTGGCCAAAACTGGTATAGTTTTTGACGGACAGGCTATTTTAACTTCAAAGCCTACAACTAATCAGCTTTGGCTGGTGGTTCCCAGTAGTTTCATGAACATTTTTTCATCAGCTTGCAAAAACACGTTTCATATTTCCATTATACAAGGGGCTTCGTTTTAATGCTCCATTTTTCAAGAAGCCATTTCAAAGAATGGGATCTTTTGTTAGGCTAATGCCTTAAAGTCCGAGGCTTAAACAATAAGAATAGTTCTCACTTGTACACCTAAAGGTAGGCTATTTGAGCTGTGGCATAATACTAACATTAAAAATCTGCTGCATCGTGAGTCAGCTTGAAGTAGTTTATGACTATATTCTAGTTCCTCCTCCACACAAGGGACTTGGATTTAAAGAGAGCCCCATGAGTTTTATGGGCGATTTGTCCATGAGATGCCCCATGAGCAATTTGTCAGTACAAAAATGCACATCTTCAGCTGGTACCCAGAAATTTCAGAAATTTCAGAATATTCTACTTTTGCCCAACAGGATGCTTTCAGCCGTATTCCTGAAAGTTCTACATGTGGGGCCAGCTTAATCACAATAGAAGCATACCCAAGATTCCTTATTTGTGCATTGTTTTCAGATTGGCACCACCAAGCCATTCAACTTTTTGTGGATAGTATTATTTAACTACAGCAAATATCTTACTGTGGGGTCCATTCTAATAATTATGTCTCTTTCAGTGATGCACCGTTAATGTGATTCTGTGACCTGGAAGTGACTCTGTAGCATTCTCTACTTTTGCAGTTGTCTCTGATACCCACTGGTAGTATTTTGACCATCCGCAGTTAGGATATTGGTAGCTTTCAGTACATTAGGCCATGACTACCTTTTCCTCCCCACTTCCCTATTGAATTACATACCCATTAGCAGTTGAATGGATTGTGGAAATGGCCATCTTATGAAACCAAGCGCTGATTCACACAGCCATTTGTTAATGTATAATGATTACACAGTCAAGCCACTACGGGTTGATTTTTAGGATTTCTGGTCCTAGGAACATTGCAGACAGTGTCAAGATCGTGTTCAATCCATATCTGGGAACATTTCTAAAACAGGGAGAGCAGTAACCTGGACACTGATATGAGAGTTCATAAGATTGTTCATCAACACCCCCCCCCCCCCGGTAAAGTCAATACGTGGTTTCATCATGTAATGGTCATGTAAAAGATAACGTGAATTGGCTCAAAATGGGGTAAGTGGAGAGGAACAGAATAAAGTATTAGATTTCAAGAATATAGACAAGTGCCTGTCTAGTACTGGGTATTTTAAAATCTTTTTCCTGTGTGTGCGTAGGCAATTTTTCCTGTTACTGATACTAAAATAACTCTTCATTAGAGTCAAGCCTGCCCCATAGTTTTTTGTTTTTTTTTAAACTGCTCAGGAGCCCATGGCTAGCACTAACTTGAGGGTAATAACACCGTCTCTGGGTTTTGTCACAGAAATTCAATTAAGGGGATTATAAACACAGTTGTAGGCCTGTTTCATTTACAGTTGCAAATGAAACACAGGCCACACACTGATCCTTTATAGAGAAAAGGGTGGTGTGTAATTTTGTGTGACTCTGAGTAGAATTACCTGAATGTTTCTTTGTATTTGTAGGCTTTGTATGAGGTTGGGGAGAGGGCAACCTGGGGAAAGGAATAAATAGGTAGTGGAAGGGTGGTAAACAGAGTAACAGGAAGAAAGCTGTTATTCAGTAGGAGGCACACTTTTCATGTACACATAATAAACTCCCTGCAGAGGCTGATTCCTCCTTAGAAGCATCCCCCCTGCAGGAAAGATTGAGGAGTTAGTTATTTTTCCTAAGGAAAAGCCTCTGCTGTTTCCCAGCCCTGAGTTGCATCGAGCTGCTGGATCCATTCCCCCCACCCCCAGTGTGTGTGTGTGTGTGTGTGTGTGTGTGTATGTGTGTGTGAGAGAGAGAGAGAGAGAGACGGGGGGTGGGCGGGATGCAGTATTTATTCCAGACTGCCCAAGCCAACTTCTTCCTCTTCCTTTTAGCTTTTCATTCTTCTCAAGCAGCAGCTAATTCCCCAGGTAATGTGAAGGAGAGGAGTAGAGACAGGGGTCACCTCTAAGGCTTGAGTGAAACCGTATTGGCAGCAGGAAAGGACATCTGTCCCTTGATGGAAGCCACTTTCTGAAATCATGAAAGGACTTTTGGTGGTGATATGTATGTGAGAGAGAACAAACAAAGGCACGGTTTGGTGCCTTGTGACAGAGATGCATTTGCATCTGTGAAGGAAGAATGAAACATACACAAGCTTTTTCTTCACAAAAACAAGCCTGCCAGTTGCAGAGTGGAAGCCCAGACATAGTCTCCTCCAGCTGAGAGAGACAGAAAAGGTTATCTCCATATCCTACTCCAAATATTAACTGAGTTAACAGGAGCATCAGTTAACAGAGACTGTTAACTGATGCTCCTTTAATCAGTCATCAAGTGACTGGTAGATAATTCTTACATTGTCAACAGCTATGTAAGTGTTGGAAGCCCAGACTGAGAAACTTGTGAAGTGCCATATTGAAAATGTAGCATGTACTTGGAGGTTCATAGTTCAATATGCACATGCTTTT
This sequence comes from Heloderma suspectum, assembly GCF_057233095.1. NCBI lineage: Eukaryota > Metazoa > Chordata > Lepidosauria > Squamata > Helodermatidae > Heloderma > Heloderma suspectum. Next base: position 153,441,306 of record NC_139458.1, on the reverse strand, counting down.
TAATGTAATCAGGAAGTATTGCAATCGAACATTTGGGAACTCCTAGGAAGTTTAATCCTGCTGTCCGAGAGAGAAATGAGGCTGTGAAAAGATGGTTGTCTTGAAATATTTCTAAAATCACAAGGTATAAAATTTAAAAACGCACGCATCAGGGTCACCCTTCAGGTGGTGGAGCAGGAAGAATGATGAATTGTGCCCGTCCCTCCACCCCACCGCCAGGAGGACTTACTGCTGCATCCAGCCCACCATTTGCTGCCCCTGCACCTCCCTCCCCCATTGCCACCACCCGCTCTGTGGATCTTCTTACAGTGTGTGGCAGCCATGTTGGCTGAAAAAGAGGCCAGCGCAGCTCTTCAGAGAGCCATCCCGGCCCAATTCCTTAGACCAGGCACTGTGGGAGGAGAGGTGTCCCTGGAGATAGCCCATGGTGCAGGCAGGCGGGCAGGGAGACAGACAGGGTGGGTGAGCAGGGGAGGAGGGAGGGAGGCAGATGTAGTGGCAATGGGGGCGGGGATGGCAGTTGCAGTGTAAGTGGTACCCTGCTTCAGGCGGCAGAAGAACTGCCACTGCCACGTACAAAGAGGGAAGGAGGGATGTTCAGAATAGTTGATCTCAACCACAGAGGTGGTTATTGATCATATTCATAAGAGCATCGTTTCAAATGTGCAGTTTGCCAAACTTACTGCCATGTCACAAAGGGTTCATTTAAAAAAATGGGTACTGTTTCCACAATCACTGGACGTTAAGGTCATTACACCCTAGTGTCACAGGAAGAGATCGGAGTTCCTAAGATATAAGCCATATGCAGGCAAACACGTATAGGGCTAAAGTGGGAATGGAATGTGTGCGAACACACACACCCTGCTGCCGAGTGTCCCTGTGTCTCATCATAGACCTTCGTGCATTATATTGGAGTTCGTAAGTGTGTTTGATGCAGCTTCCAGCAACTGAAAATCATCCGACAAAACTGGACCAGACAGGGCTCTGGACACCTCCACTCCATTAACTGCAGAGTCCAAGTCAAGACTGATGCAAGCGACTTTGACAGCAAAGTGTCTTGCAAATGGATGATGGTGTTCTACGGAGGAATTTAGCAAATCTCTTCCTGGGCTAGATTGTAAAACACCCCATCTTCATTCAGTAAAGCTCTACCAGTGGACACTGAAGGATGCAAAGGTAGAAGAGAAAAATTGCTTCTTCACTTCCATCACCACCACAGGTAGGCTTGATAATGGGCTCTAACTTGCGATTGATCAGATTTGTCGTTAATTTTCCTCCACCTGTGTTGTAGCAAGCCTCCAATTTACTTCATTGCCCTCAGCTCAGACTGCATGGACTGTGCTCAGTGGAAGAGGGCAGTTTGGGACTATTGTGTCAATTACCCAAGCTATCCATTCCACAGAACAACTGGGACTTGATCCATCACATTTGTAGGCTGACAGGTACTAGGAAGAGGGCTTTTTCAGTGGTGGTCCCACACATTTGGACTTCCCTCACCAGGGAAATATGTATGGCCTCTTCACTGTGGGCTTTTAAAAAGACACATTTATTTCAGTCTGCATTTGGTGCTTAAAAATTGTTATCCGCTGCTGCCGCCACTGCTCTGTGTGTGTAAGTGTAATTTGTATGTTCATGTTAAGAACATAACATAAGAACATAAGAAGAGCCCTGCTGGATCAGACCTAGTCCAGCATTCTGTTCACGCAGTGGCCAAGCAGCTGCCCATGGGAAACCCACAAGCAGGAAACGAGTGCAACAACCCCCTCCCACCCATGTTCCCCAGCAACTGGTATACATAGGCATACCGCCTCTGATACTGGAGGTAGTGTATAGCCATTAGGACTAGCAGCCATTGATAGCCTTCTCCTCCAATATAGATAGCCACTGATATTGTAAGCTGCCTTGGAAGGGCAGTGTGCCCTGAAAGGCAGGTTAAACATCTTTCAAATAAATAAATAGGATTATCCCATTTTATCATCACAATAACCCTCTGAGGAATAACCCTATGAGAAGGCTATGCTGAGGGGACCGTGACCCCTAGTAAGATTCATGGCTGAGAAAAAATTTCGGTTCAGGTCACTTTGGTCCAAGTCCAAGACTGTATTCACTACAACACATAGACTCTCATTGGCTCCCTACCAGCTGAATTCGGCTGTATGTGCTGTGAGTCTACAGCCATCTCCATGTTTGCAGCTGCTGGAAAAATCATGAAGGTCCTGGCTCACTGCTGCACCTCCTGGTTCACCTTTCCCTACAAGGTCCAAATGTAGACTAGCACCTCATCTGCAAGTCTTAATGGTGTGAATGTGACCCTTTGCAGATGTAGTCTAGACATAGCCCTTTGTATCCGAGTCCAACAGTCAGTGGAGTTGCATGTGCTTATTATGGCATCTCAGAACTGGGGAAAGTATTTGGTTTTTGTGTGTGTGTTTTTAAACCTTTCCCATCTCAGAGGTTGATTAGTATTATAGCATAAGCATGCTTGGCATGAAATACACATTTTATCAAACTTCTGGGAACCTTGTAAATGGAGGGATATGTTTAAGGTTCATGTAGTCCTGTTGTGATTATCTGTGATTTCTACAAAGGGCTCTTAATTATGTCTGGCAGCATTGCCTGCTGAAGCCCTTTAGTCAATGAGTAATCCTCTCCGTTTGGGCGGGTATGAGCACTGAGATACATTTTGAGCCGAGTTTCAGAATCATGTTTGAGCCCCTTCCTTCTTATGGGAAACAAACTGGTTTAGCACAAGCAGGCGCCAGTTCAGCACTTTATCAGGTGTCTTTTGGAACGCAGTTTGTTTACACAGCAGAAATGGTGGAAAAAATAGAAACTGAGTCATAAAGCTACATAAAAGGCTGAAAGTACGTGTTAGATTGGGACCGTCTATTTGCAGCCAAATAAATAAATGCCTATATCTGCTTGTAATGGGAAAAGGGGTAGGAAAGTCAGAGGTGAAATGCACTCTGGGTTCTGGGAATTGAGCTAAGGGGAAGAGGAATTTTGTTAACATGAGAACTGATAACTTTCTGAATCTTTCTTGTTTTAGCAGCTACAAGGAGGAACAACAGCTCAAGATACCCAGACTTTGTTAACTTTTGCAGAGTTTAGGGGAAAATGTACATTATTCGCTACCTTCAGTTTTTAAGGATATTGCATATTGGCAAGAAACATTTGTTCTAAAGGAGCAGAAAAGACTTATCTGAGCTGTAATCATATGGACATTTATCCATTTTAAACCCTGTTTATGTCAGTAGAATATACTGAACATTAAATGTCATTAGGATCACATTGTCTGATACTATGAGCCACTACCCTAGTGCTGTGGCATAAAGATTTAGTGGTGGGTGAACCTCCCCCATGTCAGGTTCTTTTTGAATGTGCTTGGAGAAAGCCAGGCTATTCGTCCTCCAAACCCAGGAAATATTTCTTCTTATTCCTAGTTCATTCAGGTGAAATTAGACCCCATTATGCCCCTTGATTTGGAGGCATGCCCACATATATTTTGTTGCTCTTCTCCTGGCAGAAGAGAAGGTCTCTCCACCTTCCCTTGGCGCTTGATTCTACTACAGCAATGAGCCAGGTGCAGGAAAGAGAGGATTGAGAGGTTCTCCTCCCTTGCAAGGCTGCTGTCTGATTTCAACTTCAACTTAGATTAACATTTGAGCCAAAAGAAGAGCCTGAGGCAGGGGGACATGTCATATGCTCACCTTGTGCTCAGATGACATTACAAGTTCCAGACTGAGGAATGATGAAGCTTAGTGACATCCCTACAAAGGTCAAACCCATCTCTGAAATCTCAATTTTCTCCAGTGCTACTGCATGGGTGCTTTTGCCCCCGTGCTCCGCAAGCCACAGTATATATCTCTTGAAGCAGGGAAGAATCGGGATTTCCTCTTGCCCCACTGGCAGAGGGTTGGAAAACCACTTTCAGCCTGAGGGTGGAATTCAGTTTTGGAGAAGCACTCAGCAGCCGCATTCCACTGGTGTGCAGGGCCACACGTAAAAGGGGTGGGACACCAAACACCAAAACACCAGCATCTTTGAGCTTAAGCTCTTATTTCCCATACTTAGCCTTAGGAGGGGCATTTCAGCCTTTTAGAATGAAGAAAAAATGGCACAAATGTTGGGAAACCATCAACAATATGTGGCTGGGAGAAAGAGGGTGGTACCAGTGGAAGGGGGCAGGGCCATCTGGGCAACCTTCTAGTTAATAAAAAAAAATCTTAAGAAATAAAATTAAAATTAGGAGGGACAGGGATCTTGGTGGGTGCCAAGGGAGGTGTCCACAGGCATGTTGATGCCTGTGGGCACTATGTTGGAGATTCCACCTTTAAAGAGCAAATGTTTCCTAGGAAGTGGGCATAAGGCATGCTACAGAATGTGAGAAGAAGGCACGTGTAATCATGGCTGCCGCTGCTGTCTCAAAAGTGTCTGGTGGTGGTTTTGGGGTTCAGGCGGGCAAAGAAGGTGAGACATAATCCAACAAAAAGAGAAAGTACGGTGGGTGGGGAAATCAGCTACTCTGGATAGAGATGGATAACTGGCCTTAGACAGGGTTTCCCTGCCCTGAAGAACCAGTTGTGCAGTTTGAAAGGCCCGTTAGGCTCCATGCTACCCGGAGAAGCTCAGGTGGTGGTAGTGGCCAGAAGTGTTTTTTACCTGCTTAGGCTAGTACGCCACCTATGGCCCTATCTGGAAGTGTCTGACCTGCAGTAGTGACATACAGGCTGGACAACTGTAGTCCACTCTACATGGGAATGCCTTTAAAGAGAGTTTGGGAACTTCAGCTGGTGCAGAATATGGCCAACCAGGTATGTCTGATGTCACTGGTGCATGTGGCACCTACATTGCTCTAGCTGCACTGATTATCAGTGTGTTGCTGAGCTCAGTTTGAAGTGTTGGTTTTATCCTTAAAGCCTCAAAGGGTTTGGGTCTGAGCTGCTTGAAGGACTGCCTTCACCCATACCAGCCTGCCTGTGCTTCTAGGATTAGCAACAGTGGCCCTTCTCACTTGCCTGTCTTTGAGGAAAGTCAGGTTAATGAGTACAAGGAAGAGGGCCTTTTCTGCAGGGGCTCCACATCTTTGGAATGTGGTACCATCTGGGATCCGTCAGACCCCATCATTGCAGGCCTTTGGAGAAGATCCTGAAGATCTATTTGTCTTCTTTGGCCTTCTCTTGAATTTGTCTTTTATCAGACTGGTGGTGCCTTCTTAGTGCTTTTAGGTATTATGTTTTATTATTTTCTGGTTTGGATGTTTGTGTTATTTTATTGCTGGCTTTTATTAATTTTATTAATGTTGAGATTTATTGTGTTGGATTTTATTGTAAGCCACCTTGAGAGAGCTTTCCCCTTAAAGGTGGCCTAAAAATGTTTTAAGTAAATAAATAAAACAAATAAATGTGCTGACACCTGAATATTATTTCTGAAGCTCCTCAGTGCAAGAATTATTTGAGGGAATTTCTCATCAGTGGCAGGTCACAGGTGGACCAAACTCAGGCTATTAAATGCTTAAGCTCCCTGCCCAAGCTGGTGAACTCTTTCAGGATAAGAAAATGGGCAGAGGTAGACTTCCAAATGTGAATTACTAGTTAGCTATACTGATAAATAGATATATATCTAGGCATCACTTTAGAGGCAGTGTCATGGCAAAAGAAAGAGTTCTGTCTGAAGAACTGTTTAGAAAAGAAGAAAGAAAGAGACATGCCAGTTGTCTACTTGTTTTATGTGCAATCAGGCTGTCGAGAGACCTGTTAATCTGCAGTTTACAGCAGGACTGGATTCTCCCTCATCCATCATATTCTATATTAATATGATGTCTAGGCTGAGTTCTACTAAGTTGACCTTGGATGGGAACTTGAATTTGTTTCTGTTGGTCTATGTGAGCAGAGAGCAGGAGTCAGAATGCTAATGTGAACTGAAAATGATGGAAGGTGTAGAATTGGGAGCAAACAGAAACGATGCATCCTGCCTTAAAAAAAAGAGTATAAAAGGGCTGATGCTGCCCATCTGCTTATCAAATAAATAGGTTTATTGGAATATATTGCCTGCCTTCATAGTCAGCTTTGAAACAGTCAGTCTTGCTCTATTTCATCTTTCTGAAAGTAGCCTTTTTTCTTTTCAAAAATTCCCTGGTATGCTGCCAGCCAAACTGCTAATTTAGTTTATTTTTACTGTTAAACGTATGAAAGGAAGCTGGGGCCTGCGATTTTCCATTAGTGGTGAAGTGGCATCTCTGTACAAATGGGATGCTGTGGTTCATAGAATGTGCTTTGTGAGGAAATAAATCGCAAACCAGCTGAATAACAAGTCTCCGACTTACAAGATGATAACGTGTGTGGAGGTATGACCAGAGGTCTTTGCCGTAGCATGAATCTCATGCTTTTAGTCCTAGCAGGATTTATTATGACAAATCACCAGTGAGGAAAGTTTTAAATTATATGACATCCCTGTGATGAATATCTCTCATGAATTGGAACCTCCCTGTGTTGTGAGGTGACATGGTGCCCGCTCTAAGTGAAACATGTAGAAGTTTCTCTAAACTGAAAATAAGTTTCAGAGCGAGCATAAGCCGGGCAGTCTTCATAATGGCAGCAAGGTAATTCATTAGGAAACATTTGCAGAAATGTTTATCTCAAAACAGAGGACAGCCTGTCCTTGCTGTGTCCATCTACCAGAGCCTCTGCTGCATGTTGGTCTTTGTACTTTTTCACCCAACACATAGTTAAACTATCATACTTTCCCTTCTAAAACCAGCATGGATTCTTGAGCCAAGGTGTCAATTCAATTCATACATACATATCAGAGAGCCAGCACATCTGAAGCACCTCTGTAACAGTTCTTACGGGGCTGGAGGTAAGGTGATGTGTCTCTGAAGCACAGAATGAAAATAAAACTCCCTTTAGGCCTTGCATATGTGCAGAGGTTCCTCCATAGACTTCGAAATGTGTTCATTCCTCTCTGAGGCAACTGGCTTCTTCCTTCTCTCTCTTCCCTTGTAGCCATTGGCCTAGAGTTGCTAGATAGGATGGGATCTTCAAGCCATAGTCATGCAATGCGTGGGGGGAGGCATCTACGGCTCAGTGGCACAGCACGCATTGGGCATGTATTATGTCCCAGGTTTAGTCCCTGGCATCTCCAACGAAAGGCCTCAAGCAGGAAAGTTCTGGGAAAACCTCTACTCAAGACTTTTCCTTGCTGCCAGTCTGTGGTAGGCTAGGTGGGCTAACGGTCTGACTTGGTTTCATTTCATGTGTTCATCTCTAAGGTAGTCTATGAACAACCTTTAGACAATACTATTCTGTGTGCTGTTCAGTCAATTCCTCCCAGCATTTAGAAAAACAAATAGCTTCTTGGAGATGCATAGTCAGTGGCATTGGATTTTATTTTTCCCTGGATGTTTTGGTAAAAATCTGTTACAAAGCAAAAGTTTCCCCAAAATTGAAGAGGTGGGAAACCTCACTTAGGAGAAGCCAAAATCATTCAGTTGTAACATATTAACATGTCTTACAGCAATGAGGAATGAAAAAAGGTACAACTGAAAAACGTACTAACAATGAGTAGTAATTTTTGTTTATTAAACTGAAAGCGAAGTTACACTCCTGTATCTCAAAAAGGCATGTTTATGGAAGATTTAGTAATATTTAGTAGTATGTATTTTAAATTGTTTTATTGTGTGCTGTTTGGTTTTAATTTTTGTGAACCGCCCAGAGAGCTTTGGCTAGTGGGCTGTATAGAAAATAAATAAAAAAATAAAAAAATATCTGATAACACCCTCTTTGTTGATAATTAGTACAAGTACCAAACTTATTGGTGATTATAGTCTTCCCGTAGTATTAGTGTATAAAAAATACTTGACCAATATTTGATTGATCAATTTTTTTTTAGTTTGACTGGCCAAATGTCCAACCCTCCTCCTAGCCTGCCAAATACGGCCTTCGCTCTGCTCCTGACCTTCCAGATTCTTCCAGGCACTTCCTGTGATCTGCCTGGTCTGTCCTAACTCTGATTGTTCTAGTTTCAGTCCCTCGGACCATCTGGAGCTGTGGTGATAATCAGTATTTTTAAAATAAAAAGGGGACAACCTTTCCTCTTATATTCACTCACTCCTACTCTTTATTCCTTCATTTCTTTTGTATCTTCTTTCCTCTTCTACCCAGGCCTTCTTTCTGTATATGAATTGAAATATTTATATTATTTTGTTTCATCTTCAAGAATTAATTTTGTACCTGGTGTTTTTTTTATTATTATTATTTGTAAATAAAAGTTGGTTCTAAAAGAAGAACCCATTGATATTATAAAGTCACCTTCTTGGCTTTTTAAAAGCTTCTACTAATTTTCAGCTGTATTTGTGGTAGCCAAATGTTAGTTTTGGAATATTTATGACTTTCCATTTACATTTCCTTTGTGTTCTCATTAGCAGAACAGTAATAATAAATTGAAATGCTAACAGGTCATCATTTTTGCCAATAGGGGATGTTATTAACAAACTTGATGAAATGTTTGAAAGTGCAATCATTTTAAAAGTGTGAAGCTTTCACTCCTTAAACATTGCCTGTAATTGTCTCATTTATAGTGTGTGTATAACTTTTGGCACAATTTTGCAACAATAAATGTCAGCGATCTCTTTAATTTCTTCCCTCAAAGCCTGTTATCTTGGCAAGATTTTTTTTCTACAAGGCACAATGTACTTGTGCATACATATGATCAAGCAGTATTGTGGCGCTGCAGTTTAAAGGGGTATCACTAGTATTATTTGGTTATGTAAAAACGTCTTCTAATGTGTTTCTTTTGTGTTGATTACAATGGATTACCATGGGTTAGATTCAAAGGTAATCAAGCTTTCCCTCCCCCTGCTCTGCCTTTCCTGCACCCCCCAAAAGGCTCTCAGGAGGGTAGGGGCTCTCTCTCCTAAACTGTGTGTTCTTGGAGGCTGCAGTGGGAGGAGGAATCGTCCCAAATCTCATGGAGGAACATTGCATGGTTGTCCTGCCAGGTTTGAGGCAATTCCCCCTCCCCATTGCAGCTCCCTGCAATACAGCCCATGCTGTTTAGCATGGCCCTCCTCCAGAGAGTATTTGCAACGGGAGGGAAAAGACAGCGGAACCTTTGGATCCAACATCTTGTGTGCTAATGAGGTATAGCACGGGTGGGAATAGTAATATCCTGTTTCTCGTGCATTAGGCTGCTTCCTTCAGACAAGGAGAAGTGTCAGTGTACCTGACAACAGGATATGTTAGTGAGTGTGAGATAAACAGTTGTAGGGGTACCCTGGAAAGGCTACAAAGGGTCTTCTCGCACAAGCAACAACAGGATGTTACATGAAAGAAGCAGAATTTCAGGGAGGGAGTCTTACTGATTGAGTCTTCAGATTGAGTCTCACCAGTGCTGCGTGGTTTTTAACTCTTCCACTATAGCTGGATTCCATGGCATATCCATTTTGACTGAATGAGAGAATCCTACAGGCTGCCAGGATCATGTGGGTACCACTCACATTGATGGTCCTGACAAGGAAGGGGTATTGTGTACCCCACAGTACCCCACAGGAAGGGGTATTGTGCTCGTGACCCCATGTGACTCTCATTCAAACATTAGTACTGGTGGTTACTTCCTCAAAAGTAATCTTCCTGACCTAAGGAAGATTACAAATTGATAAAATAAACACACATGCTGGATTCTTGATGTGACAGGGGTCCCAGCCATGGGGAAGTGGAAGCAACACTGCACTGGTAATGTACAAATGGAGCCAGAGTTATTACTGCTGCAATGAGCAATGTCATGGTCTCAATTCAAGGGAAGAAATACCACAGGGGAATACATTATTTATTGCTGCCCATATATATGCGGCTACTGTGTTTTGAGGTTAAAGGTTGAAAGGTTATTCCTATGGGGGAAATTATTTTTACACCAGACATGTATATCATCACCATCATCATCTAGATTTAAAGCTTGATTTTCCACAAGAATTTGTATTCAAAGTGGCTCACAATGCATTACAAATAAACCACAAATAAAGCAACAATACATATCAAAAAAGAAAATGTAAGCATTTCATTTTAATAAACTTAATATCAACATAGCTTCACATGAGGTGGCTTCTGCTGTCCCAGCTGCCTAACCCATCCCAGTCCTTGAAACTGCCCTCAATTTCCTGACTTGTGTCAATTAAAAATGTGGAAAGGCCAGCACTTATGGCACTGTGTGCTTCTGCTGCTTTTTGGGCGTGCAATTATCTTATTACCTCCCTACTGCCCAGTGTTTTGTTAAATGGTTAGGCAATTCTCAGCAGGCTGGTGAGAAGTTCTGGTTATATTATTGAAGCAATTATCATCTGAGATTCTCTGGAGGGCTCTTGTTCTACTGCTAATGGAAGGTGCTTGGCATTAGCAAGGAAGGATTTTAGTGACAAGGCATAACATTGCTCATCCAGAATTGAGTTTATTGCTTAGGTATTATGCAGTATGTTGTGCGTAATGGAAGTTGACATGAGGACTGGAGGTGCTTTCTTTAGAAATCACCACCTTTAAAGGCACAGTTTTTGGCCAGTGGGGTAAGATTCACAGAAAAGAAGAATGCTGTTGGCTGTGCCCCTAAAGGTGAGCTGAAATAGGCCCTTGAATGTTGCTTTTGGGTTTGGTCACTAAAATGGCTGTCCCTGCACAGCTTCCTGTATTTCCTGGTTTATACTGATGAGACATAGTGGAATGCTGCTATCTGGTATATGTTTTCATGTGCGCAATACTGCTGCCTTAAGTGTGTTTGTGTGTTCAGTCTAGGTGAAACTGGTACTGTCCATGCCACTTCAGACATGATAGAATGGTTGAATAGCCTCATTCAGACCACCAAGGATCAGCCATAAACCTGGGTATATTTGTGGGGTGGGGAAGAGGCAGGTTCTAAAAAGCTTGAATATTTAAATTAAGAAAATGGCATACATGGAGCTGGTCAAGGTAAGTGAACAGAAATCTAGTCCATGTTTCCATGACTAAACCTCATTCTAAGCTGTGTACCTGCTGCTATGGGTGTATGTTCAATCTGTTGTTCAGTCGTTCAGTCGTGTCCGACTCTTCGTGGCCCCATGGACTATAGCACGCCAGGCCTTCCTGTCCTGCGCTCTCTCCCGGAGTGTGCTCAAGTTCATATTCATTTCATCGGTGATGCTATCTAGCCATCTCATCCTCTGCCGTCCCCTTCTCCTTTTGCCTTCAGTCTTTCCCAGCATCAGGGTCTTTTCTGAGAGTTTTCTCTTCGCATTAGGTGGCCAAAATATTTGAGCTTCAGCTTCAGTATCTGTCCTTCCAATGAGCACTCAGAGTTGATTTCCTTTAGGATTGACTGATTTGACCTCCTTGCAGTCCAGGGGACTCGTAAGAGTCTTCTCCAGCACCACAGTTTGAAAGCATCAATTCTTGGACCTTTGTTGGCAAGGTGATGTCTCTGCTTCTGACTATGCTGTCTAGGTTTGCCATAGCTTTCCTCCCAAGGAGCAAGCGTCTTTTAATTTCATGGCTACAGTCACTGTCTGCGGTGATCTTGGAGCCCAAGAAAGTAAGATCTGTCACTGCTTCCATTTCTTCCCCTTCTATATGCCAGGAAGTGATGGGGCCAGATGCCATTATCTTCGTTTTTTTAATGTTGAGTTTCAAACCAGCTTTTGCACTCTCCTCTTTCACCCTCAACAAGAGGCTCTTTAGATCCTCTTCACTTTCTGCCATTAGGGTGGTATCGTCTGCATATCGGAGGTTGTTGATAATTCTCCCAGCAATCTTAATTCCGACCTGTAATTCATCCAACCCGGTGTTTCTCATGATGTACTATGCATATAAGTTAAATAAGGAGGGCAACAATATGCAGCCTTGTCGTACTCCTTTCCCAATTTTGAACCACTCGGTTGTTCCATGTCTGGTTCTTACTGTTGCTTCTTGACCCTCGTACAGGTTTCTCAGGAGACAGGTAAGGTGGTCTGGTACTCCCGTCACTTTAAGAATTTGCCAGAGTTTGTTGTGATCCACACAATCAAAGGCTTTAGCGTAGTCAGTGAAGCAGAAATAGACTTTTTCTGGAATTCTCCTGCTTTCTCCATGATCCAGTGAATGTTGGCGATTTGATCTCTAGTTCCTCTGCCTCTTCGAAACCCAGCTGGTACTTCCGGTAGTTCTCGGTTCGCATACTGCTGAAGCCTAGCTTGTAGGATTTTGAGCATCACCTTGCTGGCATGTGAAATGAGCGCAATTGTGCGGTAGTTTGAACACTCTTTGGCGTTGCCCTTCTTTGGAATTGGAATGTAAACTGACCTTTTCCAGTCTTGCGGCCATTGTTGAGTGTTCCAAATTTGTTGGCATATTGAATGCAGCACTTTAACAACATCATCTTTTAGGATCTTAAATAGCTCAGCTGGAATACTGTCATCTCCGCTAGCTTTGTTGTTACTAATGCTTCCTAAGGCAAACTTGACTTCACTCTCTAGGATGTCCGACTCAAGTTCAGTGACCGCACTATCATGGCTATCAGGAACATTAAGATCTTTCCTGTATAGTTCTTCTGTGTATTCTTTCCACCTCTTCTTAATCTCCTCTGCTTCTGTTAGGTCACTGCCTTCTTTGTCCTTTATCATGCCCGTCTTTGCACAAAACGTTCCCTTGAGATCTCCAATTTTCTTGAAGAGAACTCTAGTCTTTCCCATTCTACTGTTTTCCTCGATTTCTTTGCTTTGTTCATTTAAGAAGGCCTTCTTGTCTCTCCTTGCTATTCTCTGGAACTCTGCATTCAGTTGGATATATCTTCCCCTTTCTCCCTTGCTTTTCGCTTCCCTTTTCGTCAGCTACTTGTAAAGCCTCATCAGACAGCCACAGACAGCCGCATCAGATGTTCAATCTCCTGTGTCTTAATCATGACAATTGTGGATTCTGACTTTGTGCTGGAAGCTCACCCCATCCCACCCTTTTGAAATCTTATTCCTGTTACTGGGCTGGATTTCCCTTACTGTAAACATGAGCTCATTCTTACCGATCCCTGACTGGCTTTTCATATGCCCTTCCTTTTACAGCTTCTTTACCGACTCCTGATATCCCCTCATGCCAGAAGAGTGAGCACTTTTTGCCATTAGTGTACTTTTCTCTGTAAAAAGACAGGATTCAGATCTTCCTGGAAGTTAAATCCTTTGTCTCCCTGATCAGTCTCTCTTCCTGATGTCTAGGTGGAGCGCATATTGTTCTGAAGCTGCCACAGCCCAGATAGCATGCAGCTGACTCCATTTTGAACCCCCTGAAACTGGCTTGAGATAAAGGAGCTCTCGGAACCATAAAAGTTTTGGAGTGTGTACCACACCTTTCCCAGTCAGTGGAAAAAGTTATTTGCCTAAAGAATCTTGTATTTTTCTACTTTTTTATGCTTCTTGTATATTTTAGAAGTATGTTCCTCTTTTTATGTTTAAATACCCTTTGTACTTCCTTTAATCATCTTCCCACTCACATTGTCTCTTTGGCTTATGCTTACCATACTAATAACCCGGGATGTATAGGGGCTCTTCCCCCCTGATTTCTGTGACATGATCTGAGCCACTGGAAAATATGTATCAGCCAAAATATTAACTGACAGAGGTGGGGGAGAATTTCATTTGGTCCACATTTTTAAGTGAAGTGGCCTAATGCGCACTTCCTGGACTAATAATGTGAATTGGAGCACAATTATTCTTCAGATTGTGCACTTCTCCAAATTTTGCTATGCAGTTCTTGGCTCAAAAGGTGTTTACAAAAATGCATATATTAGGGAAAGTTCTGTACAAGATGTGTACGTTAGGGGAAATTGCATATAAAAATAAATGGGAATTTGTGTGTGGTTTAAAAAACCCAAGCAGACTGATGTGGTAATTGGATGGAACGGATTTAAGATTAAATACATGTGAAATGGACACCAATCAGAACTAAACCGATTCATCCGTTCCTGTTAATTGATGAGAAGAAGGCATGTATCCCATTACTGAAGCTCTTTGAAAACACATTATACTGCTGGAAATCTGAAGTTATTATCAAGGGTGGCTTCCTCCACTTCATCTACGAGAGACATAATGCTGGCATAGGGGTTTCTTGGTCTGAATCAGTTAGGCTGCTCCCCTTTTTGTTTCTACCTTTTGTGTGGAGCTATTTAGTCCCATATTTCCCATATTTAGCAAACTAAGTTTCTGGTCAAAGTCACCTGGGCATTTTCATTCTATGTAGGTTAGATTAGCTCCAGTAACTCTGATCCCCAAGTGTTGTCAACTTGTTTATTGTTATAAGTTAAACTGCAAAGACCAAGAATTCTAATGAGGGAAGGTTGAGTTTTTTCTTTTTCATCATGTCATCAAATCCATCATTTCTGCTTGAGCTGCCAAATAATCTATAGAAAGATAACCTGTCTTGATGTAGAGCTTCCCAGTGTTGGAAACTGTATCAAATCCCCCAGGTAATTGGTTTCAGTTGCTGAAATATTTCACCTTATTTCAAGTCCAAACTTCCCATTTTTCAGCTCTTGGTTACTGAATCTTGTTATGTTTGGGCTTATGTACACAGTCGGACTGAAAGCTGAAGCTGTATCTAAAAAGTTGTGTCTCTTATAATGGTCCTTTGGAATTTGAAAGCCCATCTGAGCTTTGTGTTCAGAATGGTGATGTGTTTATATGTTCATCTCTAGGAAATCAAGTGTCTCCCTTTTCCAGGTTTTTTTTTTGCCTGGAGATGTATGCTTATGTTCAGCAGGAAATAATTTACATCATTGGCAGTGCACCAGTGCAAATTGCACATCATGTCTGAACATGCTTGTATTGAAGGTAGTAAGAATTGTACTAGAACATTCACAAAATCAAGAAAGCGATGTATCTAATCAAAACCTTCAGCAGTTTTGAAACTAGTGACTAGGAAACCCAGTAGTGAGCTAATGCCCTAATTAATACATCTGCATTGTAAATATGCATACTGACTGCCTAGGACAGGAGATTGGAGTGAATTTCTGTTTTGTTGGATTATGACAACATATTTTTCTATATTAAAAGCTCCTGAAATCTACAGAGGGTGTGTTTTTTTTGGGGTAGTTCTTCTGACCCTTGAGTCTTGCGATCTGGAAACACTGCCTTGGAGTTTCTCGGATCCTATGTCACCCCATGTGGCTCTTTGTCATGCTTCCTATTGTTCCCTCCCCTTCATGGCACCATTTTGTTCCAGCCATTGCAATTCTTTTCCTTTCTCCCTGGTCCCTGCAAGCTCTTTTCTGCCATTTAATTCAGTGAGGAATTTTCCACATTGCCTTGCCATCTTTCCAAAAGGAACACAGCCAAAAAACCAAGTGTTGGGAAGTGCTTGTTTAGGTTGCAAAGCTACTGACTCATGCCTTGATTCAGTGATTCTCATGTGCAGGGGTGACCTACATACACCCTGGTCTTCATAAGAATCTGCCTGGCTGAACAGATGGTTGATGCTGTAAATGCTAAGGACAACCTTAGCTTTGGTGGGGAGGAAAGGGATATCTGGAATTCATGCCCTCCGCCATCCCTCAACCAGGTACTAAAAACTAACAGCATCAACCATGTGTCAGTGTGTGTACCACTGATATCACTAGATCAGCCTTCCCCAACCTGGTGCCCTCCAAATGTTTTGGGTGACAACTACCAGGACTCCTGACCATTGACCATGCTTGCTGGGGCTGTTGGGAGCTGACAGTGAAACATCTGGAGGGCACCAGGCTGGAGAAGGCTTAACAAGGTGTTATGTGCAATTCTTCTATCCATCTGCAGCAGCATTTAGTGTGCGTAGGACTCAAACATAAAGACGATCAATAGGTATATCACACTTCCTGAATCAGGGTGTTACAGTAGAACTCTAGCTGATTTGTGTTCAGCTCACAACAGAAGAGGAAGTGAGGAATTTGGTTGAGGTTTGTTTTTTTTTCATGGACAGGGGTGCTGTTGGCTTGGCAGGAGGAAAAAACTGTGTGTGTGTTTTTTTTAATCTGAAGGAAAAAAGGTGCATTGTTTGCTTTTTGTAAACAGTAGTAGCTGTTTTATCATGTTACCAGCCATTAGGTAGAGCTGAAATACACTTTCAGCACTACCTTTCAAGTACAGTATCTACACCTGGTCCTCTTAATTTGTGTAGTAGACTGTTGGTGGGGGTTGGACTTGTCCTCTCTCAAAAAAGAGTATAAGTTGCATACCTTTGAAATTCAGATAGCACGGCTATCTGCTTTCTAATATTGGTCAGACAAATATTTGTAGAAAAACAAGCAGCAAATAGTTTTGTGTCTTCATAGGTCAATTCAGCTATGTGTCTTGGAATGGTTTTTATTGCTGTACTTTTCAAAGATTTATTTATTTGTGTATTTATAAGCCTCAAGACAAGTAACAAAAATCACATAATCATAATCATAAAAACAATAGAACAATAAAAATAACGAAAGACACATTAAATCAGAAAATTAAAAATAACAGTGCACTATTAAAAGGGAAATGAAGAGTTTTTCCTCACTTGAGTACATGCAGAAATGTGACATGAGATCAGACATTTCCAGAGATGATTTAAAGTCACCAAACTCCTCTGGGTATCTGGAATGGTATCTTGTAAAGGAAGCTGTCCCGTAAGTTAAAAGATTGTATTGGATGCATTGCATTCCTTAAGATAATATGAGCTGGCATTTAAGCATGCTGAGTTGATTGATTGTTCAGGAACCTGAGACTGAAAATGGTGGTTGGAAGACAGGTTGAGGAAAGGGAAAAGAGTTCAAAGGACAACTAGAGTACAGTACATGGATTTTTGTCACTGTAGAGTTCAATTATTTTTTTTACTGTACCCAAGCCCATTCAAGCAGGGTAGAAAAACTTTGTGGATCCATGGAAGCCAGCCACCCTTTCCATTTCCTTTTGCAACACTGAAGATGAGATGCAGGATGAGATGGTCCACTAGTAAAAAGCTTTATGAAGTTTTCTCAAGGCCATGTTGCGGGATGGAGGCAGATACTTTACTGAGCAGTATTTTGTGCATGCTTCAAGTGGCCACTAGCATGGATGGCTTTTTAAAAATTGGGTGATTTCATGGAGCGTAGATCCATCAGTTAGCCATGCCAGCCCAAAAGAACCTTCCATGTACAGATGGAACCATATCTGTGAATACCAGGTGCTAGGAGCAAAGATGGGCTGGTCATCACTTCCATTGGCCTGCTTGTGAGCTTCCAGAAGCATCTGGCTATTTGCTGATGGAAAGCGAATGCTGGACTAGGTAGACCTTGATCTAGCAAGGCAGTTCTTACGTTTGTAATGGTATTTAACTGTATTTAGCATTGTCCTCCTGGTCAAGATTACCTTCGGGTTTGCATCTGTGAGTATATGTACATGAGTTTATATGTGCATATGAGGTATTTTCACATTCCCCAGAAAGGTATAATAATAATGCAGTCCATCCTGTGTTATTTCTGTAACAGAGGCTAACCACAGGTACTTTTTCAGGAAGTCATACCAGCCTAGTACACAAATACTTCCTGTGAATCACTCTAAGCTATATACAGTATGATATATATGGTGCATGGTAAAAGGAAGTAGGCGTCTGGTCATTTTAAGTCATAACCAAGGATATATTTTTATCTATGAACGTGCCTGCTTTTTTTCCCTTGACCCATTTTGCTTAATTTAGCCAGTGTACGTATCTCTGACACTGTGTTTATTTGCTTCTCCTGCTTTTCTGCATGTAGCCTATATTGTTAATGGGAGAAACACTTGTTGCTACTCATCCTCATTCAGACAGACACATAATTCACGTGTATTATACATGTGTAACTTTGAACGCAGGTGTAAGGGGCCTTTAGGTGTGGTACACAGTGGATTTATGCATTGTGCTTTTACTACCCAGAGGCACAGCTACTTCTAAAATGGGGAAATTAGCTCAAACTAATTTATTCAAATATAGTTTGCTCATTCAAAGTCTAAAAGCATAGACTGGTTGTTGTTGTTTTATAGGTTTTTGTTCTCAGACACACACACATGCACATTAATTGCAGAAGAGAAAAGTGCAGGGATGTAGTGGTACATTTTGAAGTGTAGGCACTCATCATGACAGTCTCCAGAGCCAACCCCCAAGGACAGTCCAAAAATGGAGGCAGCTGTGTTGATCCATATCAGCAGACCAATTCTAGCAGTTCTGATCTCCACCATAAGCAGGGCTTGGGTCTTAATTGCCCATTCAAGACCAAACCACAGCAAAAAACTCTGGGTTACAACAGTTGCTGGGAAAATCCATATCCCTCTATCTACTGTGGGGGTTGCAGCTAAACTCATAGGGAGCAGGGGATTCTGCGGGGGGTTGGGGTTGCAGGGGGTGTCAGATGATGTTAGCGTTCCTGCTAATAAAAAAGTGCCGGTGCTGCATCCCTGTGAGTCCTGGCTCCTCTACACCACTGGAAAAATGGCCCCTAGCATATGGGCCAGGATACTAGTTCTTATAGGCCTAAGTAGAAAAAATAGAGAAAGACAGAGTTTGGGCAAATTGGCATTTGCCAAATAAGTAGGGGAAGGTGGCACTATGGAGATGGCAGAGGACTGGGAGGCTATATGAACAAGGAAGCTCAGATGCTGGTGAAAATGGTGGACAGTTGGGGTGTGTGTGTGGAAACTGACAGGTTTACGAGAAAAGGAAAAGCAGGAGGGTGCTGTTGCACCCATGTCCGACTTGCGGGTTCCCTACAGCTGGTTGGCCACTGTGTGAACAGAATTCTAGACTAGAACGACCTTTGGTTTGACCCAGCAGGGCTGTTCTTATGTTCTTAAAAGAAATGGAGCAGGAGCTGCTGTAAGTACCTGAGGAGGAAGAGGGACCCAAAGGACTCCACTTGGAGGCTGGTTGCCAAAAATTAGAGAAGCTGGGCACAGATTGCCCTCCGCTCCTCAGCTTTAGTTCCAAATTCAAAAATGGGCCAAACTTCATGCCCTGTTGTATATCAGGTTGCCCAGGGACATCCAATGGATGGTCAATCCCAGGATAGTCCTGTCGAACTGGTACTTACAGCGATGATGGGGAGACCTAGTGGAGGCTACGCAGTTATTAGGGACTCCAGAGCCACTGCAATTAAATCCATAGTATGCAATGCACATGTCAGAGAGCCGGTACATCTGTAGCTCCCCTGTAACATGGTGTGTGGGAACACCATGCTTCATGGTTCATCAGTGGGTTGGACGAGATAGCCTTTAGGTGTTTTAGCCTTTAGGTGTTCTACAAGCCTTCATGTGGTGTCACTGTAAGGTGACACTGCCAGGTTTTTATAGATGAATGTTAGCATTATTCTAGGCATCTCTGAACACTGACTCATAAGTAAATCCTTGGTTTATTTTTTTTAATCAGTTTCCCTTCTCTTTTATTTATTTGTAAAACTTCATAGATTTGCAAAGCTGACGCTGTGGTGTGTTTTAATGTCATTTCAGTGTTGTTTTATAGTAGCTAAATTTGGAGCCAAAACAACAGAAAACGATGTGGCACTTGTAATGTTCCTGTCCTGTCCTGGCTTCTAACAAGAAAAATGACGTGGTGTGGAGTGTGAAAATTCAGCACTGGGAGAGTCTCGGTGGCTGACCAGCGCTCTTCTCACAGCCATCAAACCACACGCGCATTCCTGAGCCATTACCTCATTGCGAGCACTCTCCTGACAAGTGCAGAAGTTACTGAGGAGCCAGCCAACTGCAAAGCCACTGACTTTGGCGCTGATGTGAGACAGTGTCCTTTAAACCACCAATGCAATTCTCCATCTATCCCTTCAGCTATTTTGTACATCTTCGATAAAAGGGAAGAGGCATTTTAAAGCAGAGGAGAATAACGGCATTGTTACTGGAAAGGAGAAATCCACT
The DNA here is from genome assembly GCF_057233095.1 of Heloderma suspectum. NCBI lineage: Eukaryota > Metazoa > Chordata > Lepidosauria > Squamata > Helodermatidae > Heloderma > Heloderma suspectum. Next base: position 153,421,448 of record NC_139458.1, on the reverse strand, counting down.
CCTCCAAGCCTGAAAACATTAAGTAGCTTCCCAAATGGATAGATTTGTCATTCTTTCCCTTATTCCTACATACCCACCTCTTGTCTTGTGTATATGTGCGTATGTGATCTCTCTCTCTCTCTCTCTCTCTCTCTCTCTCTCTCTCTCACACACACACACACACACACACACACACGAATTAGTAAAAAAAAAAAAGTATTCTAGTGACACTAAATTTTATAGGAAGGTCTTAATTCGTTTATTTTACTTGCAACTATTTTTCATTTGTAAAAAGAAAAAATATATATTTTTCTTCCCAACCCCCAGTCTCTGGATGCAAAAACCTTTGTTCACATGCCTTTCCAGATCCATAGAGACTCAGTTTGAAGGCTGTTCTGTGCTTTGTCATCATGTGCACAAGCATTTTAATTATCTCTCCTTTAAAAAGCCATGGTTGTGCAGGGCACACTACTGGGGCTATATAGGGAAAGAGTTAATTTATTCTGCTACCTTCTTATCAGCAACACAGGTTAGATTCCAACTCATTGCATTAATATCCTGTGACTTAGGTGCACTCTAGTGCCATCTAACTAGCTCCAAAGGGTAACAGAATACTCATGAGTTTGAGTAAGACTGTTTGAATAAAGACTTACCCAATTTTTATGCAAGCTGTTCTAGTCCCAAACTAGATCAAACAAGATGTTACACACAGTTGATTGTAACATGTCCCTGATTTTTTAAACCAAAAACAGTCTTGGGAGTCTGCAAGTTTGCTTAGAGCACCACATAGGAGTGTGAGAAAAGGCTACTGAACCCTAAATATAGGTTGAAACAAGATGCTACACACAGTCACATAAAACTTTCACCAGGCTTTTAAAAAAACACCACCACCACGAAATAGCCCAGGAGGTTGTGAGAAGAAGCAGAGAAACAGTAGGGGAAGCATTACTGAACTCTTTCCCTTTCAGAAGATTTTCAGCTCAAAATCTCCCAGCTGCTACTTATTTTGTGGGTGAAAACATACAGGTAACTTCATAGTTTCTTCCTCAGGGGAAAAAAAGACAGCTGAGCAATTAATAAAAAAGTGGCAAGAGGGAAAGGATTAAGTAGTCCATTCCTTGCTGGTCCTCCATCTAAACTCTCAGTCTCCAGAAGCTGATTTTGGTTTAAAAAAACAAGACACAGAGTTGCATGTTTAGTCTATGTTTAGCCATTTTAAAATGCCATGGAGCTTATCATTAAGATCACCCATTCTTATAAAAGAAGAATGATGGAAGTAATTCTTCCTGCAGTTATGATGCAGTACCAAGCTCTCCATTCTGTTGAGAATTTTAAGGAGAAAGCAGTACCAGTCACTAAGAGAGCAGCATGGGTGACTGGGGGATGCTGGGAGTTGTAGGACTTTTTCTGCCCGAACATGCATAGAAAGGCTCCCTAAATCTCCCAATCCAGTGACTATGGATTGTAGCTGCTGGCCAGAGGCTGCTGAAATTTCCCTTCCTATTTTATAGCCCCAAAAGGAACATGATGTGAAGTTCGAGGGGAACAGGACATCTCAGGGCCCCAGGTACAGCTGTAGTTTGTGATTCTGTGGTGGTCCAGTATTCTGTATGTCATTCTAAGTATTTATGAGCGCTAACAATCCTTGGGACTAAATTGGTTGGAGGACTTCTGCTTTAGTGCTGAGAAAGCATCTGGTTTAGCCAGTAGGAGTCAGAAAGTGGTCTGCTTCTGATTGAAGGCTAGGCCCACCTGAAGTGTGAGGTGAGTTGACCAGATGGCTGGCGTAATGGCTGTTTTCCTGTCTCTGGAGTGGAAAGACCATATGGCCCATTCTGGATGGTTAGGGACATGGGAGCTTTCACTTCAGGCCCACCAGATATAAATGCTAAATTAGTTACATTAAAAAAGTTAATTTTCACCTTTTATAGATAGTGCTACAGTCAATAAGATACCCCATGGTCCCAGTGGGGAAAATATCTTATAAATATTACTTTTGTGCCCCATGACACTTTTGGCCTAAATTAGCCAAAGTCTTACAGCCAAGAGAATTCCAGCTCAAAGTTTCAGAAGAAATACACAACTGAAGCTTCAGAGATGCAAACTGACCAGTTGGCCAAACATTATCCTCTCTGCCTCGCTCTCAAAACGAGAGTGTTCCTGCTGACAGATGAACTTCTGAATGGCTGATATTCTAAGGTGGTGACCTTAATTTGTTTAGCTTATATCCTGGTTGGCCATATTTTTAAATTAACAGAGCCTGAAGGATGAGGAACATCAGTTCTTCCCACTTACTTCATCCTCCATGAGGTAGGTGAGATACAAACTTCCTCCTCCTCCTCAGAGTGAACAGATGGAGTTTTCCCTATAAGCCTTTCATCTGTCTGATAAGGGATTCTTGCCCACAGTAGTAGATATAATGGTCACCTGAATCAAATTTGCCCATGCCTGTCCATTTTAGTTTGCTGATTCCCAAGATGTCGATGTTCAATCTTGCCATCTCATGTTTGACCACCTCCAGCTTACCTTGATCCATTGACCTTACATTCCAGGTTCCTAAACAATATTGTTCTTTACAGCATCGGACTTTCTTTTCCCCACCAGACACATCCACATCTGAGTGTCCTTTCAGCTTTGGCCCAGCCGCTTCACTCTTTCTGGTGCTGTAGCAGAAATCAGAGTCAGAGAGACCACGGAGTAAAGAAAAATGAGTATTCCTTATTTAACGCGCGAGCTTAAGGCTGGAATCTTTTCCAAAGAGCCAAAAGCCCCGAGGCATAGCCACACATTACTTTTATAGAGATGATGACACACAAGCGACCCTTTCTCCCACTCCCTCTCCTGTGGTTTTACAGTTGGTATAGTTGTTTATAGTACAGGAAATGGGCCATAGGACATTCTATCTTGAGAACAAGGATACAGTCTTGTAGTAAGCAAAAAGGCAAAATCATGACTGTGTTGTGCAATTCGGCTTGCTGACAGGGGAAGTCTCTACATTGCTGTTCCTGCCAAACTATGCTAGCTCAGCAAGAACATGAGACCACTTAGTCTGACCCCCAACATGGCTGCTACATTCCCCCCTTAAATGCATAATTTTATTACAATTATAGCATTTCATTACACAAGTAGACATCTTGGTTGGCAAGGCATAACACAGGATTTTTATGGCAACTTTCTTATTTAATATCTTGTTGAGCTATTACTGGGGCCGCGGTGGCTTAGTGGTTAAGACGCTGAACTGCAGACTGGAAGGTCAGCAGGACAGCAGTTCGAGACCCGAGTGCTGCGTGACGGAGTGAGCTCTCGTCTTCAGTCCCAGCTTCTGCCAACCTAGCAGTTCGAAAGCAAGAAATTGCAAGTAGATAAATAGGTACCGCCTCGGCGGGAAAGGTGACAGCGCTCCGTGCACCTCGGTGTTCAGTCATGCCGGCCACATGACCACGGAAGCGTCTTCGGACAGCGCTGGCTCTTCGGCTTAGAAACGGGGATGAGCACCGCACCCTAGAGTCGGACACGACTGGTTGGGGACACCTTTACCTTTTACTTTTTTTGAGCTATTAAAGCATAGCGGGCGGCTGTTTTTGTGGCTGAGGCAATAAACAGATTGTTTAAGCAACGCATAAACCAGGGGATGCAGAGGCATAACAGTACCCCTACCACTGCTACTGGTAAAATCAGAACAAATAATGCTTTGAGCCAGCTGAGATCTGGAAGCCAAGAGGTCAACCAGTCGAGCCAATTATGTTGCTCTATTTTGATGTCAGCAACTATTTGGTGCAGTTTGTTGATCTGTTCATCTACAGCATTGCCATTATCAGTTAAGTTAAAGCAACAGAGCTTTTGGTGTGTCTCACAACCCAAATGATGAAGAAGGAAGAGGTAATCTATACCAGCTCTATTTTCTAGAACCGCACCTCTTAGATCACGCAACTCTTTATTTAACAATGACAATGCTCGTGAGGTGGCATTTATGCTTTTGGCTAAGCTGCAAGCTAACCGGTTGATCTCCAGACCATCAGCCAAGGCTAAACCTGGAACCCCAACCAGTGACATTGCTAAGGCCAATTTTTCTGAGTCAGAATATAACTGCACATGACTATTACAATTTTTAGTTAGTGGAGTGCTCGAGGCTGCCGTCGACGGATTTTCTCGGGCCACAGGGGAAGAATTGGCACCAGTTTAATTGGCGGCTGAGGCAACATGGGTGGTTATTAGACAAGTTGGCAGGAATGAATGACCAAGTGCGGGAACTACATGTCTAAAACCATCCATGAGGCAAAAGTATGTGGGCATCATTAAAAGATATGTTTTGAATTTTATTACAGTGGAAGGGGGCCAGGGATAGCTTTATATTTTCTGGAAAATTTTTGACAATTAAGCATTCGTGCACACGTAGTATTTGTTTCAGCAACGATGGGGGTGCGTAGAGTGAACTCTGTAGGGGGTAGGATCTTTGCAACCACGCCCCAATTAGCATTTTGGGAATAAGTTAAACTTACACCATAAACTCTTAACATGGTATCTTTTTGAATTTTCCCAGGATGTCTACAGACAGGTATTAGGCAAGAGCTAATAAGCCTGTTTGCAGGTATATCTTTTGGTAAACAAAAATACTTTATCCCAGTGATGTTAGCTAAGTGAAGCCAGTAATTATCAGCAAATTGCTGGGACAAACTACCTTCTCCAGGGGCAGTCCCCCCTTTTTGCACCTTATTAAGGAAACACAATGCAACACTACTAACACTACAACATGCATGTTTGATCTTCTTTGGGATCTGACCGTATGCCGGGCAGCTATTCACCTGGCAAGCTGCAGTAGGGTCTAGTCCCCTTCTTCAATTCTCCAGTTGCAGGTCTGACCGTACGCAGGGTGTGTCCACAGTAAGGTCTAGCCTGAGTCTTCTTACTGCTTTTTCAGAATGATTTTTAAAGGATTTTTAGGATGTCTGTTTACAGTCCATTCCCCTCCTTTCGCTCTCTTGACTCGTGTTTAATGTACACGAGTTCATAGCTGTGGGGGTGGAAAGTATAACAGTTTTTGGTCCTCTCCATCTGGGAGTCAAAGGGTCATTTTTCCCTCTTTAACTCATACTTTATCTCCTGGTTGGAAAGGATGAATCTCTGTAATGGGAATTGGGGCTTATTTTCTAAGACAAAGTGACGCTGGGCTTGAAGAACTTTGCCCAGGGTTTGGACTTCTTGTTTAAGGCTAACGTTTGCTTGCTCTTGATGCTGCTCCAGTGTCAATTATGAAGTCAATGTCATGGCCCCTCACAGTGGCAGTGACTAGGGGATTCCCAGGGCTGAGATTAAGGGGGCCCAGTCTGTCTTATTTAAGACTTTTGGCTTTAGCCACTTTAATGAAGGGGGCTTCTTTATACATTTTTATAGACCCCTGCTTTCCAGTTTGGTTGCTAACTAAGCTGTCTCCTCCCTCACCCGTTCTGGCCCCTTTGGTTTTCTCTTTCATGTATTTGATTTATTTCATTTGGGCATTTACGCCACCAATGTCCATCTTGTCCGCACTGGGCACAGTTTTTTTTCTTAAGAATCTTCTGCCTCTGCCGGGTCTTTTTCATTTCTTCATCTACGTTTTCTTGGGCCTCTGGGTCGAGGGGGCATACTGGCAATAGGCATTTAAAAGACGCTCCAAGTACGCTCTGGGGGCTTCGGTGGCACCTTGCAGCACTTTAGACACTTTGGTTATATTAACTGACTTTTTCATACTTGCTGTCATGGCTTCTAACAGCAGGGTTTGATACTGGGTGAGGCGCTTTAGCCCCGCTTGTGTGTTGGGAGAGAGAAACCTCTCTCCCTCTCTTGCTTTTTCTCTCTTTTGCTGATCTGCCTGTATTGCAGATCATGTTTCAAACTTTTTATATAAAACTTTCCGCTCTATGCACCAGCCTTGTCTTTTTGCAAGTTAAACTCACTTACTTAAACTTTTCTGCCCTACACTAGTCTCAATGACACACATTTGGGATAGGCTGTTCTTCTCTTTCTAGTTACATTTTTTTTTTATCTTAAAGAACTATTACATTATTGTGGTTACTTTATCCCAGGTAATAAGCTTCAGGCACAATCAGCTGCTTTTAATTTACCCTGGGGGCAACTATGGCCACGCTTCTTTTCTACAAATGTTTTCTCTCTTTGCTTCTTGCCTCCTTTTTCTTCTTCTTTTTTCTTCTCTATCTGTCTTCTACTTTCTCTATTCCTTCTTTTCTACTTGCCTTTGTCTTTCTCCTTGTCATCCATTGGGAACCACACTTAGTATTATTTGGAGTTGCAACTAACACTAATCTGCAAATATCACATATATTTTATGATATTTAAGAAATCATAAAATATACGCAACAAACTTTTTCTGCAATTTAACACAATGAATGGAAAACACTTTTTGCATGGTAAGGCATGATGGAGCAGATCCAGCAATTATACTGCTCTTCTGGCTGAAAGCTCAGGGCCCATTAAAATCAAGGGACGGGCATACTCACACACGCAAAGAGTTTTAGGTCACCATTTTTGCATCGGCAACTCTATGCTGCATGAGTTCTGGCAGAAGGAAATCTAAAAGTTATAGATCAAACTTAGCCTGCTGTTCACTGAGCTGACTACAAACACAGACACACGGTCTACAGCAATGAGAGTTCAAGTTTATGAAAAGCTTCACAGCACTGTCCATGGAAAGTCTTTGACAATTCAAAATTTTAGTCCATGTGCAGAGTGTCTCTAAAAAGCCCAGATGATGAAGCCAAACAGAGAAGGCTCTGGGCAATGAAGATGAGATGTTTCCAGCAACGGCTCCCCACTTTTGCATCAGTTTAAAAAAGGGGAAGTGTGGCCCTACACCCCTTCTGACAGACAAGGGCCTTTAACTTTTTAGCAAGGCCTCTGTCTAAACAGAACGGCACAGCTCAGCTCTCTAGCCGTGACGCTTTAACCTGGGCAACTCCTCCGTAAATTTTATTTTACTTCCGTCAGGTTCTCACAGACATCTTTTCTAGCTTCTCTGCCTGCCAAGGCCAGACCAGCTAGGGAGTTGGGTGACTCCCCCTGGCTCTGAGAACGCTGATGGAGATAAGCTCATACAGACTTTGACATTTTAAAAACTTACTCTTTTTTCTCTTTCCTTTAATCTGGTACACGAAAGCAAAGTGCCGAAACTCAGGACACTGGGGGGGTGATGGGCATCGCCTTATACTTGCATTTTTTTCAGGCAGCCGTTAATCTTCTTCGGGGAGGCGGTGGGGTGATTTGCAGGACTTCAAAGGCAAGCTTCCCAGTTTGTTTGTATTTGTAAATCCCAAGCTTAAAACAGGACACGATGAGGTACAGGGCAGCCAAATCTTTGCTTTGGCACGGGCAACAAATAACTCAGGTTAGCTTTCTTCGCTGGGGTCTCAAACAGGAAAACAGTCTTAATTTAAAGTTGTAACATCACTGACAGCGTCAGCCAGCCAGCTACACAGATTTCACTGTTTTTCAAGACAGTTACTCCAATATCTTTTCTTCTCAATCAGGTTGGGTCTCCCAGCTTACACAGTTTATTGCACCTTCCAGGAGCATGGTAGTAGCGTAATTTTGGCTTGGCCAGGAACATGCTGTCTGGTTTCTCGGTCTCTTCAGCACACACACTCAGGCAGTGTAACACTGGACACTCAAATCAGTGAGATTTCTTCATTGCAGGGAATCCCACGGCAAAAGCTTAATGGTTACGATCTTCAGAAATCATATAGCTGATGGTCTACAGGCTCTATGAAATTCTAGGACAGTTCAAAGCTAAACACGGCTACCTTGACAGAGATCTTCATCATGGTCTCTCCGCTTCATTCTGCCTTGGGACCGTCCTATGGGCATGGCACACTTTCCACTCGAAGAGGGGTCTAGCCTGTGCCCTGGGGGCTGATTCTTCACCTTTATTTCATTTTGCGCCTTCATCTTCTGGGTCTTCATTTTCAGTTTCCATTTCTTAGGGATTTCATCTCAATTAGGCGAGGTGATGATGTGGCACAACTCAGAACGTTGTGGGCAATTCTCCTGCTGCCCTCCCGGCGCACTAGGCTAATGGTTACTTCTTCAGCCTCACACTCCCACGCTTCGTCAAAAGTCAGGCTGTCTTGCAACATTTCTCTGATTAACAGCCTCAGATCTTGTTCTTTTTTTTTCTCTCAGCTCGACCTTGAGCTTTTTTGCTATTTCCTCTCTCTATTCTGAATCCTTTTAAAAAAATCTTTTTCCTTTTTTTTTTAACATACATCTCAAGGGGGTGCAAGTCTTGCTTCCCACACCTCCCATAGCCTCTCTCCTAAGATAAAGACAGACACAAGGAGGGAAAGGGGATTGGTCAGTGAGTAAGGGGTCTCACTGGCCGACACAAAAGGAATTTCTCACCACACACTTTGCTACTGGCCTGGGCACCCGGACGGTCAACGGTATGCATCAGAAACCACAGTAGCCACTCACACCATCATCAATCTCTCCACTGCATCCATATGTCCCTGCCACCCACTTTTCCCACTTTTCACCAGAGCGGAAAGCGGCTTCCCCAGCTTCTTCAGCTTCCTACTGAGTACTGGCGTGCTGGGTACTGGCGCCCGCTCGGGGGTGTGATCAGGCCCCCCTTCTACTCGCAAGGAGTAGGTTCTTTTCGTATACGTATACTAACACTGACCTTCTTCATAAGGCGGGGCCCTCTTTTTTTCTGCCCAGTGGCCTTTCTCCCTAAAGGCGGGGCTCACTTTTACTCCATACTTGCCTTACTCCTGAAGGCTTTCAATGTGGGTTTCAACTCAATTGCAGCTGCGATACAGGCAGGGCTCAAGTTCCTTCCTCCGCTTCCCAAGGTTCTCTTGCTGCTCACTGCCGTTTGGGCGATCCCGGCGCAGGCTCCCTCCCATTTACCCGACAAAAAGGTCGGTGGCGGCGATAAAGAGCAGGCAACTGCCACCTCTCTGTCTCAGAGCCTGCCACATCCGAGTCACAGCACCTTTTATGTAGCAGAAATCAGAGTCAGAGAGACCACGGAGTAAAGAAAAATGAGTATTCTTTATTTAACGCGCGGGCTTAAGGCTGGAATCTTTTCCAAAGAGCCAAAAGCCCCGAGGCATAGCCACACATTACTTTTATAGAGATGATGACACACAAGCGACCCTGTTCCTGCCAAACTATGCTAGCTCAGCAAGAACATGAGACCACTTAGTCTGACCCCCGACATGGCTGCTACAGTGCTACTTGGAAATTCCCTCTGCTTTTCACCAGTAGTATATTGGACACCTTCTGACCTGAGGGGCTCATCTTCCGGCGTCATCTCTTTTAGCCTTGTGATACGTTCCATGGGGTTTTCCTGGCAAGAATACTGGAGTGGGTTGCCATTTCCTTCTGCAGTGGACCACATTTTGTCAGAACTCTCCACCATGAACTGTCCGTCTTGGGTGGCCCTGAACAGCATAGCTTATGGCTTCACTGAGTTACACAGGCCCCTTCGCCACAACAAGGCAGTGATCCATGAAGGGGATCCAACAGGGTAGATTGGCTCAATGTATTGTCTGAACTAGCCTGACGGGACTGTGCAAAGATGAGGTGCGTAAGGGGCTCTGTCAGAGCCTCTCTTGCTGTTTGCATTGGGAGGACTCAAGGGGCACAAGAGTTCCTGCCACATTATGTCCAACATGGGGCTGCTAGTGAAAATGGCGTCATTGTACCCATTTCTCCATCATAACATGTAGAATCACTCAGACTATGCTACGACACTATCATGTTGTGTATTTCCCCTCCCAGCTCTACATCATTGGCTCCCAGTGTTGGGAGTGGTGAATTGCACAATGTGATGGTGACACAACCCAAGGTGAGTGACTGTACAGGGAGAGAGGCAGAGAACTCCACATGAGGCGCTGTTTTCAGTAGCAGTCCCATGACATTAACAATGGCTAGTTTTATCCTGTGTGTCTCAGCTTCATGCAGAAAACATTGGCTTAGGGACATCAGTGGAGTGGGTGGGCTGTGGGGGCTGGGGTTGGGAGCTTTCCCAGGGGCAGAAGAAGAGTTCTCAGGTGGGGCCAGATAGAGCCCTCAGGCTAACCTTCCCCAACCTAGTGCCCTCCAGTTGTTTTGGACTTCAACTCCCAGCATGGCTGGCTGGGAGGCACTGGGAGTTGTAATCCAACATATCTGGAGGGCATCAGATTGGGGAAGTCTGCCCTAGGCGGACAATTTTCTATTTATTTATTTATTTATTTATTTATTTATTTATTTATTTATTTATTTATTTATTGCATTTATACCCCGCCTTTCTCCCTCTCGCAAGGAACTCAAGGCGGCTTACATTATCCTCCTCCTCACCGTTGTATCCTCACAACAACAACCCTGTGAGGTAAGTTGGGCTGAGAGTCTGTGACTGGCCCAAAGTCACCCAGTGAGCTTCCATGGCCAAGTGGGGACTAGAACCCGGATCTCCCGGCTCCCAGTCCATCACTCTCACCACTACACTACACTGGCTCTCTAGGTCCTTGATGCATGCTTCCGACATACCTGTTTTCCTTAACCACAGTATACTCTTAAGTGTGGAAATTCTCCTGCAGTTAATGTAAGGAAGTGGCATTAGCATCAGCCAGGTGCCGAATATATGCGTGTTTGTTTAGCCTAAACTCATGCAGGCATCTCACACTGACAGGCTGGCACATCTACCAAGGTGCATTTAGGGAAGCTGTCATGTTTGCTTCAGCCTTCCTGTGAAGGCCTATGCAAGAGGCAACTGCATGCTTGGGGGCACAATGAGCTAATAGGAGACTATTTAGGAGGTAGGGCAGAGGGGAACTGTGAATAGACGGCAGGAGCTCAGATAGGGAGAAGGGGAAGACCCTTCAAAGTTCCCCGAGTCTTTGCAGTTAATAGCTTGCCTCTGTCCGTGAAGCGCTGGCAAGTCGAAAACCCTGCCATGATTGCAGATTTCTGAGAATAATCCTGATCTCTTTGTACCTTTCAGCTTGGCCCTAGAACCGGGAATTGTATACACTTTGAGCTTTTGGCCTGATTTATAATAAACCTTGATACAGTTCTAAGAAGTCACTTAGGCACTAACTGGGCACGTTGTTATCAGTGTTTTCTTTTATCTTCGTGTGTTCTAAGATCATCCTCAGCAGTCCTTCTCTGTGAGCCCCTGCCAAAGGAAGTGAGGCAGGTGGCTACCAGGAAGAGGGCCTTTTTTGCTGTGGCACCCCGGCTGTGGAATGAGCTCCCTAGAGAGGTTCACCTGGCACGTACCTTGTACTCCTTCCAGCGCCAGGTGAAGACCTTTTTATTCTTGCAGTACTTGAGCATTTTCTTCCTAGTCTTTTAGCTTGAGTGTTTTAAATCTGTATTTTAAAGCTCTGTGGTTAAGACGCTGAATTGCAGACCGGAAAGTCAGCAGGACAGCAGTTCGAGACCTGAGTGCTGCGTGACGGAGTAAGCTCCCGTCTTCAGTCCCAGCTTCTGCCAACCTAGCAGTTCGAAAGCAAGAAATTGCAAGTAGATAAATAGGTATCGCTTCGGCGGGAAAGGTAACAGCATTCCATGCACCTCGGTGTTCAGTCATGCCGGCCACATGACCACGGAAGCGTCTTCGGACAGCGCTGGCTCTTCGGCTTAGAAATGGAGATGAGCATCACACCCTAGAGTTGGACACGACTGGTTGGGGACACCTTTACCTTTACCTTTTTACTGTTATATTGTGGTTTTAAGCTTTCATATTTTATATTGGTTTATGCTGTGCTTTGTGGTTTTAATTTTTGTGAACTGCCCAGAGAGCTTCGGCTATTGGGCAATATAGAAATAAACAAAAAAAATAAAATAAACCTTTTTCCAACCTGAGATTGTCAGGTGTAAAGCGAGCAGCTCATTCACAAGCCTCTTCCATCCATAAAGCCTCTCTACCCATGAAACTGAGTGTTCAAACTACCGTACAGTTGCACTCATTTCACATGCCAGCAAGGTTATGCTCAAAATCCTACAAGCTAGGCTTCAGCAGTATGCGAACCGAGAACTACTGGAAGTACAAGCTGGGTTTCAAAGAGGCAGAGGAACTAGAGATCACATCGCCAACTTTCGCTGGATCATGGAGAAAGCAAGAGAATTCCAGAAAAACATCTATTTCTGCTTCATTGACTACGCTAAAGCCTTTGATTGTGTGGATCACAACAAACTGGCAAATTCTGAAAGAGATGGGAGTACCAGACCACCTTACCTGTCTCCTGAGAAACCTGTACGAGGGTCAAGAAGCAACAGTAAGAACCGGACCTGGAACAACCGACTGGTTCAAAATTGGGAAAGGAGTACGACAAGGCTGTATATTGTCGCCCTGCTTATTTAACTTATATGCAGAGTACATCATGAGAAACGCCGGGTTGGATGAATCACAGGTCGGAATCAAGATTGCTGGGAGAATTATCAACAACCTCAGATACGAAAACGATACCATCCTAGTGGCAGAAAGCGAAGAGGATCTAAAAGAGCCTCTTGTTGAGGGTACAAGTGGAGAGTGCAAAAGCTGGTTTGAAACTCAACATTAAAAAAACGAAGATCATGGCATCTGGCCCCATCACTTCCTGGCATATGGAAGGGGAAGAAATGGAAGCAATGACAGATTTTATTTTCTTGGGCTCCAAGATCACCGCAGACGGTGACTGTAGCCATGAAATTAAAAGACGCTTGCTCCTTGGGAGGAAAGCTATGGCAAACCTAGACAGCATAGTAAGAAGCAGAGACATCACCTTGCTGACAAAGGTCCGTCTAATCAAAGCTATGGTTTTCCCAGTAGTAACGTATGGCTGTGAGAGCTGGACTATAAGGAAGGCTGAGCGCCGAAGAATTGATTAGGGTTGGCGGAGAATTTATCCCCGAAACTTCGGGGGGCCAAGCGCCAACGTGTTCGGCCCCCCGAACAGGTTTCGGGGAGAAATTCTTCGCACCCCCCTGCCCCCCCCCCCCCCGGGACGGGACTTACCTTTCCCGAATGTCCCTCCCGGCGGTGGATTCCAGCGGCGGTTTGTCAGGTCTTCATCAGAGGCGGGGGCGGCAGCCGATCTTTCGACCGGCTGCCACCGCCACCATTCCAATAAAACTAAAAAAAAAAAAACGCCCCCGTGATAGGCTACATGACGATTAACATAGCCTATCACGGCTAGATTTGCAAAGTCAGCCGTGATAGGCTACGTAAATCGTCACGTAGCCTATCACGGGTGACTTTAAAAAAAAAAGCGCGTACGGATAATGGCGGCCCCCATAGGGAGCTGCCATTCCCGTTCCTTATTTGGTCGCTGTAGTCTACGTAAAGATTACGTAGACTACGTCGAAAATAAGGGCAACGCTATAAGGGTAAAGATTTACGTAGACTACAGGGACCAAATTAGGAACACGAATGGCGGCTCCCTATGGGGGCCGCCATTTGCGTACGCGCTTTTTTTTTTTAAAGTCACCCGAGATAGGCTACGTGACGATTTACGTAGCCTATCACGGCTGACTTTGCAGATCTAGCCATGATAGGCTACGTTAATCGTCACGTAGCCTATCACGGGGGCGTTTTTTTTTTTTAAACTTTTAATTTCGCGGCCGGGCGAGGCGAGGCGCCTCCTCCCCGGCCTGAATTTCGGCCGGGCGAGGCGGGAAGCCTCCCCCGCGGCCTGAATTTCGGCCGGGCGAGGTGGGAAGCCTCCCCCCACTGGCCTGAACTTCGGGGGAGAGCAGCGAAGCGCCTCCCCCCCACCGCGAAAAGCTGCGAGACCAGGTAAGTGGGTTTCGTGCACCCCTGGAATTGATGCTTTCGAACTGTGGTGCTGGAGAAGACTCTTACGAGTCCACTGGACTGCAAGGAGGTCAAATCAGTCAATCCTAAAGGAAATCAGCCCTGAGTGCTCATTAGAAGGACAGATACTGAAGCTGAAGCTCAAATATTTTGGCCACCTAATGCGAAGAGAAAACTCTCTGGAAAAGACCCTGATGCTGGGAAAGACTGAAGGCAAAAGGAGAAGGGGACAGCAGAGGATGAGATGGCTAGATAGCATCACTGATGCAATGAATATGAACTTGAGCACACTCTGGGAGAGAGCGCAGGACATGAAGACCTGGCGTGCTATGGTCCATGGGGTCACGAAGAGTCGGACACGACTGAACAACAACAACCCATGAAACTGGTACAGTATTTGCTTCTTTGTTAAGACAGCGCTGATACATTGCTCTTCTGTTTTGTGTGCCCTATAGCACGAGAACAGGAATAATAATGTATTTCGTATCATAATTCTATTAACAAAAGTCACAGTTCACAAGTTCCTGAGATTTGTGACTGCCAGGACCGACTGCATATTAGTTTATTTTAAATATGGGTCCAGACCACATTTCTGGATATAAACCACTCTGGGCTTCAGATATAAATTTATGTTTTGATCTATCTATATTTTTAATTTCCTTCACTGTACTTTAAAAACAAAGTCATGTTGCCAGCATATATTCCAACTTGCACGTTTTATCTGGATTCTTTATTTATGCATTGTAGAAATGGAAAGGGCTGGACTTTTAGCTAGCCTGCACCTTTTCATTTCCCACCAATATCACAGTCATGGGAAAGCAAAAAGTGCTTTTCTTGTATTGTATGCAAAATACCCAGAGAAGCTTTTACATGAAATCAACTGCAGGAGATCCAGTATCGAACCATTTACCACTAGTAAAGACCAGTTAAGACTAGTTGTGCTAAGATGGCTAGGGTTGTTTGGGTAGTGTGCTTGCTTGCAAACAGTCCTCAGACAGGTGTATTTCTTCTGTGAGTTGGCCAGGTTGGAAATGGTGCCTGATCACACTGGCTTTAGAACTAGAGTATGGAGAAGAGGAGTTAAACAATAATTTAAAGTCCTGTGATGCTTCAATTTAAAAAAGAAAAGAAAGTAAAGTAATAAAAGAAGAATTTGTGATTCACATGAAGATTTTCGGTTATTAAAGTAGGCTTTAGAGGCTGTTAATAAATGAGAGGTTTTTAATAAATGATGAATGTAGATTAAAATATGATGGAAAATAGAGAGAGTCTTTATTAGACACATTTAGCATCTCTTCCCCCTCCCCATTCCTGTGCAACTGTTTTTATGCTTCTTCAGTAGCTGGAATAGGGGAAAAAGTATGACTATGTGCTAATGGAATAAAGTTTTTGTTGGGCACCTCACAGGCATGGGTGACGTGGCCCCGTTTTAATTAATGATGCAGTCAGGCAGCAAGAGGGGAATTATATAATCAACTGGGATAGGCAATTGGATCAGAGGCTGTGCTCCACACCAACTACAAACCTTCGCCCACCTAAATGCTCCCCTAGTGATCTTTTGGTGAGCATAGCAATGATCTTCCTCCCTCTTGCTGGCAGTGCTTCCAGCTGCCTGTGGGAATATATAACTGTCTCCTGCTTCGTTAGTCATTAATAGTCACAGAATTCATTTATTGTTTATGTCACCATGATATACATAGTGCATTACAGACTAATATTAGCAAAAATGACAGCTCTCCTCAGAGGAGCTTTAAATCAGATTTTGTTAGTGAGAGAGACAGCTGAGGATGAGGAAGACGGAGACAAACAAGGATAGCAGGTAGTTCATTTCTTGTACTTTGCTATGATCTCTGTTCAAACAGATTTTTCAGGTTTTCAAAAACCTGCAAGACCTGTTTGACCAGACAGTATACTATTATTGGTACTGAGCAGTGAGTACAGGCAGTAATAGCTTGATAATTCCACCTTCACATCTCTAAATTGTTGTTGTCTGTGCACTGCCAAAGCCATTACAATCTAC
The DNA here is from genome assembly GCF_057233095.1 of Heloderma suspectum. Classification (NCBI taxonomy): domain Eukaryota; kingdom Metazoa; phylum Chordata; class Lepidosauria; order Squamata; family Helodermatidae; genus Heloderma; species Heloderma suspectum. The sequence goes on along the minus strand of NC_139458.1, from coordinate 153,405,672 downwards.
GTATTCCCAAACTATGAACACTCTTGTATAGTATATCCATAGAAATTCAGCATATGGGACTGATTTAAGCCAGGCTATGCCACTACGATAGCTGCAAGGAGGGATGGATAGGAATGGGTGAAAGGGGGCACAGCCTCCCAAGGATAGCCATGAGAAACCACAAGGCACCTAGTGAATATCATGTACCTAGACAATTCCTTTACATCAAGCTACATTACTAAGCCTATAAAGGGAAAAACATTTGTAGGCTAACAAGACAAAAGTCAGGTTAAATTTGAATTTCTGTTGCCTTGCTGCGCTAGTAGTTTTGGCTCGTCTCACTAACTTGGAGGAAAAACAGGGAGAATGGAGTGACATTCACACCTCTTCATTAGGGGCACTGAGTGTTATGCTACAACAAGAACACTGCTGGGATGGCACAGTGCTGAAGGCGCTGGATGCCTAGCAGTGGGGCAATTGCCCTGCCATCTGTCTGATTTAAAATTTAGACCTAGCAAACTAATTTATTCTGATGCTCGTTATTAGGCCTGATTGATGACTGCAGGCGCTCATTAGTGAGCGAACTGAGGAAAATATAATGCACTTCGCCATTGTATGTACGTACAGTTCATTCCTTCAACAAGCATGCTCGCCCTGTCTCATTTCTCTGACTTAGTGGCACCATGGGCTTTCTGTTTTGAGGCTCTACTCAGCCAGAAGTTAAAGAGAGCTCCTGAGTTATGGGTTTGTAGAATTCAGAGATACAAGCGTCTGGAACTGATTTCAGCGTTCAGCATCCTCGTTGGAATCCACTCTAGCAGGTTCAGATGTCAGATGCTCATATAATTTGATTTCTGATAGAAAATGCTGATGTTGATTTGTAAGCATAAGGGCACTGAGCCCTTAGACCTGCTTCAAAACAGCATTAGGATTTTAGGCAAAAATTGTTAACTTACCTTTGAAATCATCCGCCATATGCGGAAAATGATCTCTGCCAATATTGCATCTCCTGAGCCAGTCAAGATGCTCTCTTTTCTCCATATGCTCTATTACAGTTTTCTGCAGAACAGACCTTTGCTTTCACAATTATAGTTCAATATTGGAAAAAAATGGCTTCAGACAAAGATGCTTTTGAAAACATATGGGGCTATTCAGTGTACCCTGATAACATGAAATTAGGATAGAGATATTCCAGTAGATACCTATGTTATCCCCCATTGCTAAGTCATAAAAGGAAAACTTTATTCTGCTGCAAAGGGAGCTATGGAAGGCATGATCTTGCTATATCCCCATCTTTTTCTTCTATTCCAACTTCAGCAGTATCTGAATATTCACTGCCTTTCTCCCCCCCCCCCCCTGGTCAGAAAGTGTCTGACCTACCGGGCCTATCTACTGGAGTTTGGAGTTCATGCTTACAAGACTTTTAAGTCACACTGTAGAATCTCCATCTTGATGGAAGTGACTTTTCAGAATATTTGGACAAATGACCTAGAAGAACTCCGTGCAAATCACCTGAACCACTCAACCCCCTTAAAATGTTAATAAAATATGGGCGGTTTTTTTTCCAGGTCTCTAGTAATTGATGAGTCTCATTACACCTTCATATAACTGCTTTTCTTTAATCTTATCTGTAATTACTATTGTGTAGCGATAGCAAAGCTGTAAGGAAAATTGAAATGACTTTTCCTTCCTAGACCTCTACTTTTGGCTGCTTTTAGATACATTATCTTTCTCTGGGATAAAAGTCTAGAAGTGAGAGGTTTCTAGTGAATTGGATAGGAATCTTATTGCTACGTTTCATGACTATGAGGAAAATATGAAGCATTATTTATATTGGGGGTTGGATTCTATGGTCTTATAGGCCCAACCCTACTATTCTATGATTCTATGAGTACATTTATCCGGTATCTTCCTCTACCTTTCTCTGTCTGACCTTCCCTGCCATCTCTCAAATCCTGATAAGTCTCATGTTCCACTCCAGTAAATATTCTGAGCCACTCCTGCAGAAACACTGCTCATTGCCTGGGCATTCTCTCCATAGCCTTTTTCATGGCAAATCTTCAGTCCTGATAGGCTTTGGTCAAGGTCCAAGATCCAGAGGGCCTGGGGCAGATGGTATGGCTAAGGACAAGCTGAAGCTTAGGTTCCAGACCAGGCAAACAAGGGACTGGGTTTGGACGATCGTGGGGGTGAAAAGAACCCATTGTAGGTTCTTTGCCCTCCCCCGCACATGCTGGTTGTGCAACTGTGATTTACATAATTGCCTGCGATGCAGCACAGGGTGCTGTGTCATCCAAAACTAGTACGCAGTGGGGGTGGCTTCTTAACCACCCTACAACCCACATCTTGCAGTAGGGGCTGTGGGGTGGGTGAGAAGTCACCCCCACTGTGCCATGTTGTCCAGGTTCAAACAACATGGCTACCTGCAGTAAAATTGGTTACTGCAGGTAGCCAGGCAAAGTGAGGCAAGGCAAGAGGGAGATTCTACACTACTACTCAATTTGATATGTTGCTCCGAAGAGTCCCCATTGGTTTCTCAGGCCTCCTTGCCTGGAAATACAAGTCTTGGTAACATAACTACTAATATTGAGTAATTACACCCACACATCTGGGATTAGCGGGAGAAGGGTTCCAAGTCAGAGCTGCAAAACTTGCAGGCAAGTTTGAGCCCTGGCCTTGGTCATTTTAGAAGTTAGTCAGTGACTGGGGGCAGGTACAATTAAAAGCACATTTATTCAATTTTAAATACAAATGACTGAACAATAAAGAGTGAAACAAGAGAGATATCTTAACCTGGCAAGTTTTTTACACTTCATTACTAATATCCAAATTCTGGCAAAGTGCTCCAGGCACGTGGACTGATGATGCGAAGACATGGCCAAAATGCAGCAGGTGGCAAGAGCAGGGAGCCTTAAGGGTGACCAGCTTTATTGGGACAGGAAATCTAGCCAAAAACGACTCCAGGTTGTAAGAGTCATGCAAGAAGCATCTCATCCCTGTAGGATGGATTTTTAAATTATTATTAATCCACTTCAGTGCATTCTCTGCAAGTGTGTCTCTGAAGGATTTCCATTATTAAGTAGAAATGCTATCCGGAGAGCCCGTTGCTGCCCAAGAGGGCACGTGTTGCTAAGCAGAAAGGATTCCAGCAGGAACGTTTAATTGAAATCCTATCTGTCTTTTTAGTGGGCCTGGGCCTGTGGAGCAAGAGCCTCCCCAGCTGTGAATAATTTTGAAAGCTGCATGTGTAAGACCACACTCAGAATAGCTATCATCCCTGGCCTGCACTTGCTGTCGCTAACATGGGTCAGAACTATCATTTTATACCTGAGCAGGCACTGAAAGGATGGGGGTAACCCATCCTTTAGCACTTTGAGCGCATCAATATCATACGTTAAAATATATTAAAGGTTTTTTTTCACTTTAGACACTTAGGTTTCTGCTTAATAATATTTAGCATGTATAGTGCATTTCAGATGTTCAGTGCTTCACATGCAGTATCTCAGTAGTACTTACAGCTGTCCTGAGAGGTTCAGCTAGAGATCCAATATTTCATTTTTTCCCTAAGAAAAAAAATCATTTTTTAAAAAAATAATGAAATATATGTAACACTTTATCCAATCTAAACTTACTTAGAGAATGTGAAATGTATTCTGTGTAATTTACTTAGTATGTATAATCACACTGTTTGCTCTTTTTATGAAATGTTAAAACTTTAAATGGGTTGGTTTTATTCAAACTGTCAGTAAAGATGGATATGCAAATGGCAGCACCCTAAGGTACCTAAATATATCTTAGCTTTTGACAATGGGGAAAATAGGAAAAACTAAAAGAAAAGTTTAAAATGGAAACCATCAACACTGAAGTAAGCAAAGGAACATTCTGTTGTCTAGGCTTTAGAATAAACTTCAGCATTACCATGCAGAAACACAAGAAAAACAAACAAATAAGAAAAACGAAGTTCATAAAACAAACATAAATAAAGTAAGGGGGCATCCCTATGCATATGTAGATAGAAAAAAATCGTACAACTGGCTGGGGCAGTTTGGGAGTTGTAGGACTTTTTTCCTGTCTAAACATGCATAAGGTTACATCCTAGGAGTGGCAATAGATTTGGACATTCAGTTACTCACATTTATAACAGAGAACTTCCTTCAGTGGTGGTGGCCTGCTGCCACAAGGATATCACTCTGTTAGCATTTTTTTTTCCGAGGGAGATGGAAGAGTAACCCAGTCATGTCTAGCACATGTAAATCAAGGATAAGATTGCTCTGTGTGTGTGTGTGTGTGTGTGTGTGTGTGTGACAGGAGCAGGCCATGCTCTAATTAGGGATGTACGGACTGTGTAAAATCCACTCTGTCTGTGTTTCACGGAGCATCAGACGCCTTTCGTTCTGTCATCTGCCCAAAGACAGATGCGAATATTTTTTCCCTGTCATGCGGAAAAATACGGAAATAATTACATAAATAATTATGTACGTATTTACGTAATTATTTACATACTTTACCTCAGTACGTAACATATTGTCCCTCATTCCATTCAAACTTTCCTCAGCAGAAGCTTACGTATTTTTCTACAGATTTATATGTGTAAATCTTGGGAAAGTAAAAAAATCTTCTGAAAGTCCACGGACGCCGCATGGCCAGCGGGGGGCACTCCGCAGTAGATTCTGCAGGTCGGATTCTTAGAAATCTGAGCTCATTTTAATCCGTCTCGAATTTCTTCAGCATCCCTAGCTCTAACCCAGAACCAGATGAGATTTATTTGGAGGAAGAAGAGGACTTCATTTCTGACATCGTATGGACTGGAACCAGTTGGTACCCCCTCAGGGACATGCCACCCTGAAAGGCACTACCCCCAGGGAGACTATAGAATCAGGAGATCTGATAGTGTAGAAGACCTGATACATACATCCCAGTCCTGGACCCTCCACCAGGATGCCATGACCAGAAATGCTGATGAACCCAAGCTGAAGCTCAGACTAGAAGGTGCAGCATGCATTTGGCAGCCTGAGCCCTCCCATCTCTGGGGACGAGGAAGAAGGAAGAAATAACTGACAGATGCCTTGGATCAGGGCCACCTACAAAACTCAGTTGCTGCCCAGTTATTGATGGTGCACCATCTTTTTCTGCCCAGCTCCTTCTGACTGTGTCTGACTCCTTGGCCGGCCAGCCCCTCTCCTGATTCAGCTTGCCTTGACATGGACCTGATTCTGCCACTCTTGTCTTGTTGGACAGCTCCACAGCCTTGCTGATCCAGGGAATCTAGACAAAAGTGCTCAGGGCTGGCAGGGACTGGATAGCGTTTGCGTTTCCAAACATTCATTAGTTTAGTTCATGGTGCGGAAGATGGAGGAATCTGAGGCAAGTGAGAAGCAAGAGATATCAGAGGTTGTCCTTTACAAAGGCCTTGCCACCACGTTGCTGGAACAACATTCTTACAAATTTCCAACACCGAGTCTTAAAAGCATTGCTTGTTTAGACATCCAGTCAAACACAGTTAACAATGCTGTTATTGCTAACACTGCCACTTTTGAATTGTGTTTCTAAGAGACTTGCAGTAGTGTGAATGAGCTGGAACAACATAACTTTAAAATACTGATTTTAAAAGCATTTCACTTGTTATACTGAAAGCACCCTCCCCATTTCATATAAGATTTAATCCCACCCACCTTTCCTCACAGTTTTCAGTCCTTCAAATAACTAGGTGGACCAATATTATTATCCCCCTGTGATGACTGGGGCTGAGAGAATGATGGCTTGCCAAAGGGTCACACAGTTATTTTTTTTCCTGGCTAAGGTGAGATTTGAATAGGGGATTCTCACTGTTAGTTGCTCATTACACCGGTTTCTGAAATTGTTCTGGAATATGATTGTAAAACCTACATTTCCTTGAATATACATTTTATGCCTCTGTTCCTCTTTCCCACATCATCTATTTTCATATGTGGCACAAGAAGCTGCAGAGAGGCACTATTTATTTATTTATTTGCTTGCTTGCTTGCTTACTTAAAATATTTATATACCGCTCCACATCAAAGATTTCGGAGCAGTGAGCAATAAGATAAAAGAATAAAAGACCATATTAAAACAATTAAAACATTTTAAAAGAAACAGATTCTGAATTTAATAAATGGCGGCTGGTCACTCAAGGGAGGCTTATCGAAATAACAAAGTCTACAGGAGGTGCCGAAAGCAGCACAACGTTGCCGCCTGTCTGACCTCCAAAGGCAGGGATTTCCACAGGAAGGGGGACACCACACTGAAGGCTCTTTTTCTGGTGGACTCCGGCCAGGCCATGGGTGTATGTGGAAGCACCAGGGATGTGTCCTCTGATTACCTCAGTGACCAGGCAGGTTGGTAAAGAAGAAGGCGCTCTCTCAGGTATCCTGGTCCCAAGTTGTTTAGGGCTTTGTATACTAGTACTAATACCTTAAACCTGGCCTGGTAATGAATAGGCAGCTAATGCAGCTCCCTCAGCAGAGGAGCTCCATGCTGAAAAGGGCAGCTCCTGACAACAGCCAAGTTGCTGTATTCTGCACTAGCTCCAGCTTCTGGACCAATGTACTTAAGTGCCATGCATGAAAACACTGTAGAAGTGGTAATCAGTCCTCCTTATGTGATTTCATAAATACATCCTGAGATGCACATCCAGGACTTTAGTGTGTCCTGAGTTGGAGCATGGAACTTTCCTTCCTTCCTTCCTTCCTTCCTTCCTTCCTTCCTTCCTTCCTTCCTTTGGAATTGCTACCATAAGATGTAGTTATGGTACCAACTTGAATGTCTTAAAAGGGGGATTAGACAAATTCACAAGAATAAGGTTCTCAGTGGATACTAATCACAATGACTATGTATTACCTCCAGTATTGTAGGTGATATGGCTCTGAATACCAGTTGTTGGGGAACATGAGCAGGAGGGTGGGTTGCATTTATGTCCTGCTTGTGGGCTTCCCATGAGCATCTAGATGGCCATTGTAAGAACAGAATGCTGGACCATGTAAACCTTTGCTTTGATCCAGCACAGCTGTGTGTGTGTGTTTGTTTATATAGTCACCTTGCATATGTGAAGGCTAAAACTGTGTAGCACACAGAAGTCATGCCCCAATGTCCCCAGGATCATGGCTTTTCTTCCTGCATTGATTAGGAAAGTCTGGAAAGGGTTTCTACTCACATTCAGTTGAACACAATTAGACGTCTCCATGACATCAGGCACCTTGATAAGGCATGCTTCCTGTTCAGGAGGAGGTTTCTAAGCATATTCAGCTGAATGCAGGTAGAAACCTTGCTCAACATAGTCTTTTGAGCCGCATGCATAGCCCTGCCACCCTACCTAATTTTAGCTCTCACATGTGCAGGCAAATGCCCGCATAGGGTTTTCCTCCCTCCTCCTCTGTACCTCATCCACTTCCAATTGTCTTAACAATTTACAGATTATACACTCACTGCAATTGTTTGAAGTGGTTCAGTATGTGATTTGGGTGAGTTCTTCAGTGACATCACAGATCATTGTTTTGTTGGATGTTTTTAATGGTATTCACAGCAATTGGAAATGGTCTCCCTGTGGTAGCTGTAACATGTAAATGGGGCCTTATTTATACTCTAGGCTAGGCCTAGGTTTCATCTTTTTATGCTTAAATATAGGAGGCATGGTGTTAAGGTGGTTCAAGTCCTTCCTGAATGAATGGTCTCAGAAGGTGATGTTTGGGGACTTGTGCTCCACCCCATGGTCCTTGGCCTGTGGTGTACCACAGGGTTCTATCTTGTCTTCTGTTCTTTTCAATAGCTGCTTGAAATCTCTAGGGGAAGTCATTCACTGGTTTGGGCTGAAGTGCCACCAATATGCAGTTGACAACTCTGCAATTTTTTATTATTATTATTATTATTATTATTATCATCATCATCATCATCATCATCATCATCATCAACAACAACAACAACTCTACCCCTCATTTGCATCTAATGACCCTAGGGAGGTTGTTGCACTCCTGAACTGATGTCTGGAGGTGGTTTGGGGATGGATGAGGATAAAAATGCTGAGATATTATTCAGAAAAGATGGAAGTGTTGTGGGTAGGGAAACTTACCAGTATGCATAGGGGATTACATCTGGTCCTACATGGGATTGTACTTCCCCGGAAGGACTAAGGGAGCACATGTTTGGATGCAGTGTTAATTGGGGAAGCTCAGGTCCTAGCTTGAGCCAGGAGTACTTTTTATCAGCTTAGGCTGGTACGCCAGTCTGGAGAGGGAGGGACTTGCCTCAGTTATTCATGCTCTGGTGACATCCAGGCTGGGCTACTGTAATGTGCGGTATGTGCGGCTGTCTTTGGAGATGGTTCGGAAGCTTCTGCTAGTGCAGAATATGGCTGGCCAGATATAGGTGAGTACCAGGGATTGGCTCATATGACACCGATACTGCGCCAGCTGCACCAACTGCCAGTGCGTTAAATTGAGCCCAATTTAAAGTGCTGGTTTTAACCTTTAAAGCCTTGGTTTGGCCCCAAGCTTCTTGAAGGACAGCCTTCTCCTGTACCAAGCTTCCCATTCTCTGAGGTCATCAACAGAGGCCCTTCTCATCTGCCCACCGCCAAGGGCAGTTAGGCTGATGACTACAAAGGAGAGGGTCTTCTCAGTGGTGGCCCCACACCTCTGTAATCAACCTCCATCAGGGGTTCATCAGGCCCCTTCTTTGCAGGTCTTCAAGAACACTCTGAAGACCCACCTGTTTTCACTGGCTTTCCTTTAAACTTGGGCTGTTGGTTTTTAAATGGCAAGTTTTGTTTTTATTGATTTTAATTGGCAATCCCTGTTTTTATGGATTTTATTAAAACATGTTTTTATGGATTTTTAAAATTGTATCCACTTTGTGTAGTTTTTATCTTGTATATCGCCTTAAAGGGTTCCACTCTTAAAAATGGCTTAGAAATAATTTTAGATAGATAAATAGAAATATCTCCTTCATGGATCACTGCCGGGAGAGAGTGGAGGACAGGAAGGCCTCGCGTGCTATGGTCCATGGGGTCACGAAGAGTTGGACACGACTGAACAACAACAAAATAGAAATATGGCTAAGCTAATAGATACTGCCTTAATGAGAAACAGTAATAGTAGTGAATGTGCTTTATTTATGGTTCAGGACGTAAGCTGCAGATTTGCTTTCTCCAAGCAAGTTGTGGGACAGGATGAACCAATGAAATCTTGTTTGGTTCTCTAACTCCTCCCTCCATGGAGTTTTCACATCACCCAAATTTTTATGAAAGGTTCCACTCTGTGCTACTCCTACATCTCAATCACTGCTACAGTTGTTGATTGGAAAACCCTTGAGAGAGAGGCTAGTGCTACCTTTTTGAAAATCTTGGTTCATAGTTTCAGTATTTGGGTAGGTCACTATCTTGCAGTTCCAGTTTTTCCATTGCTGAAATTGCATTAATGGTGCTTTTAGGACGCAATCCTATGGCCGCTAGTCAGTGGACCGACAGCAATAGGATAGGTTGGTTCCCAGAAAACTAACCTCCACCTCCTCCCACGCTGCCTTGTAGGCAGTGTGGATTGGCCCCCCGCTCCATGCTCAGAAGAGCAGCGTGGAGCGGGGGAAACGGGGCGTTCCCGGGGGCAGGCCAGGGCAGGGAGGTCGGAAGTGCTGGCTTGACACATCCTATGTGTCGTCCAGCCTCCCCTTCCCGCCCTCTGAGGTCCCATGGCTAGGCAGCCACAATTGGCTGTCTAGCTGCGAAAGCAGGGCGGTGGGAGCGGAGAGGAGATCCGCTCCTAATTACTCCTTCCGCCCTGTACTGGATAGGTGGTCGGCCCTGGGTTCGGAGGTGACCGTGGATCCGCATAGGATTGCTCCCTCCATCACTGCGTCCAGGCCCTGGAAAGATCAGGATTGCAACTTCAAATGCATTTATTAGGGAGGAAGTCCCATTGAACTCAGTGGGACATATTTTTGAGTAAACATGCATTGGATTGTGCTGTGTGGGAAAGGATGCAATTCTCAACCTGTTTACATAGTTATTGATTCTGTGTAACTCGGATGTCCTGGGGCCGGTGCTAGGACTTGCTGTAACAAATCAAGTAGTCGGGAAGTTCTTGAACTATTTATGTGCTGGAGATTTGCGTCTCTGAAGAGGTTTTTCAAAGCTTATTTTAGAAATGTGGTTTCCACTCTTCAGCGTTGTGCGTGTGTGTGTGTGTCTTTTTTTTTTTTTACACTTTTCATTTTATGAATTTACCAGCAGCTGCCCTTTAATATTTGCCTCTCTTCCACCGAATTCAGCAGCTTGGCCCCTTTACTGGATATAAGCTTTTTCCATTATGCTCTCCTTGTCCTTGGGGAGGAGAATTGATTTCCAATAAAGTGGCAGAATGATTTTTAAGATCCCAGCACTTGCCTGTTTGTTTGAGGTTCCGGTTTTTCATTTAACAGGTTGCTCTTCACATCTTGCCTCTTCTAAATGGCTTTCACCTGTTCTATGTGCATTGACTGCAACTGTGCGCCTGATAGGCTAGAATTTTAGCTTTCAAAGCCAGCAGTAACAGAAGTTGAGAACTTTACAGAGTTTGACTTCCATTTATTTTATTTCCATCTTCAGCTTGTGAGGATTTCCTTCTGATTTGTTTGAATTCATGCATTTTAAAAAAAACAAAAACACGTGCCTTGACCAGGCAGAGTTGGGGAACATGTTTCTCTCCAGATGTTGTTGGACTGCAGCTCCCGTCTGCCCTAGCCAGCATGGCCAATGGTGAGGGATGATAGGAGTTGCAGTCCCACAACATCTGGAGAGAAACACATTCCCCATGCTTGGTTTAAGGAGCCATGATTTCTTCAGTCTAGTAGAGCACTGTCAGCTCCCAACTAATACATTTTTACAGTGGCAGTCGTGAAGGTGTCAACTAGGAGAATCCACTGAATTCAACATTTATATTATTAGGGCAATATTGGTTTTCAAGTCAGACCACGAATTTGTCTTCCTCTCCCTCTGCCTTTTGCCTTCCAGACTCCACCGGGTCTGTTCAAAGATTCTGGAAGCAGAAATGAGCTGGCAATTCTCCTTGTAGGGGATGGCTGTAATGCTCAGTCGAACACCATCTGTTCTGTCAGAGTTACATTCGTTTGACAACAAATCGACACTGAAGGTGTGTTAGCAAATGCACAGATGATTAGGATTTTAGAGAGAGTGGCACTGGTATCTTTACCAGCATCAGATTTGTTAATGTTTCCTCTTCCAAAGACCACGGGATACCCTATTATTTGGCTGAAGAATAATCCCTGGAGGATGGATCTGTCAATGGCTGTTAGCCCTAGCACTGAAATGGGACTCCACATTCGGAGTCAGTATACCTCTAGATGCTAGAACAGCAAATCTTGCATGTTGTGTTTGTAAGCTTCTCAGAGGCATCTTGCTGGTTGCTGTTAGAAGCAGAATGCTGGACGCATGCTTTTATTTTTTAAGTATAAAGAGATCAGGTGCTTTAGGTCAGAAAAGAAAGATAGGGTATTAATATTTTAGATCAAGAAATGCCACAACATGCATAAGCGCTTGCCATGCCAGTTCTTTTTCCTCTAATCGACAATAAACGTGAGTCTCCTGGTATCTTCCGCAGTCCAAATCCATTTACCCCTTAAAAACAAACAAATCTTGTGTTCAAAATCCAGCCCTTTCTGCTTGCCTCTCACCCAAATAAATATATCCCTGGTTCAGGTCTCTAGAGAGTTGGCCCTTGCGACAGTGGCAGGTTCCCTGCAGATCTGTGCTCCTTACTTATTTATTGATTTCTAAAATGTTATATTGCGAAGAGAAAACTCCTTGGAAAAGACCCTGATGCTGGGAAAGACTGAAGGCAAAAGGAGAAGGGGACGGCAGAGGATGAGATGGCTAGATAGCATCACGGATGCAATGAATATGAACTTGAGCACACTCCGGGAGAGAGCGCAGGACAGGAAGGCCTGGCGTGCTATGGTCCATGGGGTCACGAAGAGTCGGACACGACTGAACGACTGAACAACAACAACAAAAATGTTATATCCCACCTTTCTAGTTCTTACAGAATGACCAAAGCAGCTAACACAACAACAACAACATGTAAAAACAGTTACAGTTTAAAAACACACAACAATTTGAAAGAGCACAAAGAAGAGCAGCAAGTTTCATCAACAGTAATGTAGGAGCCGGGCAAAATAAATTCAAACTCTCCGCAGGCCAAAGGCCTGCCAGAACAAACAAGCAAAGTTTTCAGATGGTATCAGAATGCCATCACAAAGGGCCAAATTGAGCTTTTGGGGTAGGGCCCTGAATGTCCAAATCTATTGCCACTCTTAGGGTGCAGCCTTATGCATGTTTAGACAGAAAGAGTCCTACAACTCCCAGACTGCCCCAGCCAGTTGTATGACTTTTTTCTATCTAAATATGCATAGGGATGCATCCTTACTTTATTTATGTTTGTTTTCTGAACTTTTTCCCTTATTTGTTTTTCTTGTGTTTCTGCATGGTCATGCTGAGGTTTACTCTAAAGCCTAGACAACGGAATGTTCCTTTGCTTACTACAGTGTTGATGGTTTCTATTTTAAACTTTTCTTTTAGTTTTTCCTATTTTCCCCATTGCCAAAAGTGAATATATATCTGGGTATCAGAATGCCACCAGGAAGGACCCAATGGAGCTCTTGGGGTACAAAGGGTCTCTCTAGCCTAAGTGGATGGGCAGGATCATATCTGAGGTTGTTTAAGGTATCCCGGTATCCCTATGCTTCTGAATACGCCACCCCAAGCTCATTTAGGGCATTCAAGCAAAAAAGCAACACAATTCAATCTAGAACAGCCTTCTCCACCTTGTGGTCTCCAGATGTGGTGGCCTGCAACACCCATGCTGGGAGTTTTAGTCTTAACCCATCTGGAAGGCACTACTAGGCTGGGAAAGGCTGTTCTAGAACAGACTGGCAGCCTTAGTCTTGTATAATCCTTTTACTTCCAGCTTTCTTGGCACTTGAAGCTGGAGTGACGATGTCCATCCTAATAAGTTGGCTGGGTTATTGCTTTCATGGTTGAAATCTGTAGCTTCCCAGGAAGGTTTTCATGCTCTAAGGGCAATAGATTACATCCAGCTAGCAATAAAAGCATCATTGACAGGATTGTGTCCCTATGAATTGTCATTATATTGCTGGCAAATAAAGGCAAAGTCTGTGCACGCGCGCAATTATTTTCCTTCTAAAAATAAATTTAAAACTGTAGGGAAAAAGTGCGGCCTGAGAAATACAAAGGTGTTTAACATGGCTTTTGTGGCCATGACATTTTTCTGTACCAAAAGCTTCACAGGAAGGTACAAGAAATCTTGATAGGAGTGATGTTATAATAGCTTCTTGTCTTCATAACCTGTTCTAGTTGCCCAAGTCCTGAAACCCAGAGATTATTTATCTTGCAATTAAGAGAGTTTGGGTTTTTCTTCCTCCTTTCCATTGGCTTGATTAAGCCAGCTGTTTGATTTGGAAAAAATTCCATTATTTGCAGCTGATAAAGACAAATCAATTATCTGATAAAATTCTGACTAATCAGTTAAAATCCAAGACAAATATCCTATCATGCCATCTATCCATGGTTTAGTTATCTTGAGTAGCTGACATAATATTTGTCTTGGACTGTGAGACCCATTTTATTGTGCTAAGGAACACATTAGCTAATATAGTTCTTATCCATGTCAGTTTATCACAATGTAATATAGATTAAATGTATAGGTTGTATGGGTCTTCCTAGTTGTTTCAGTAGAGACCCCCTTGGAGAATTTGGACTTGGATATACAGCAAGAAAAAATTCAACAGTTTTTGCAATTAATTTATTTTTCCTTCTCCCCAAATTAGAGATATGTTTCCTAGACCCTCAAGGGACAAAATCTGAATTAATATCTCGATGGTAAACCTGGTTGTTTCAAGTTACCATAATAAAGGCTATGGTTACGTAGAGGCTTCATGTAGTCCATAACTGCCCTGGGAGGTGCCCAGTTCAATTGTGGTTCATGTGTAATAAGCGTATCTGATCTCATCTTGCCTCTTGTTCATGGGTTTAATATCACATAAGAGAGTTTACGGTGAAAAGGGCATTCTTTGACCAGTTCATTGGTATCTTTGCAAGATAAGACATCTGAAGAAGGCCCAATGGCTGCTTGGAACTGACAAAAAAATGGTAAGCAGGTCTTCAGGGAATGTCTGGAAGTGGATCAGGTGCAGAAGACTTCTGCTGTTTTGAGGAGCTGTGTTAATGGACAGGTGAATGGTTTGATGTAGGCATTCAGAGTTATTTTAAAGTTCTGATTATTATCCTTTCTAAGATGTTAGTGACCTGTTGTCTTCTCTTAACTTTCTAGTTATGTTTAGTTTCATAGAAGTGTGGTGTGATAGTTTGAGGTGTTGTGGGCAAATGGTTATTTGGCTACATTTCTGAAGATGCTGCCCTTGAATTTCTCAGGGGGTGGGGGGATATTCTGATTAATTGGCATAGTAAGTAAAAGAAGTCAAGACCCAGGCCCAGGTCAGACATAACAATTCCAGATTGATTAATTATGGTTTATCAGACCAGGAATAAGACATGTGCCTGTACACTCTCTCCCCTCCCCCCTTCGCATGCCCTTCATTGGTGGAGATAATTCCTGATTTATTGTTTCAGTATTCAATTAGAATTTCCAGCAATTTTTTTAGAACTTTGTGGCGTTCCAAGGATTCAGGCTGTGGTTGGCTAGAGAAATTCATTGCCACTTAAACATGGCTGGCAGAATGAAGTAATTCAAGATTGCCAAATCGTCATCAGTGGATCTTTAACGTAATAATAATTTCATTGCTGTTAGTGGTGAAGAAGGAATGTTTATTTTATTATATTATATTTTTGTTCTGCTTTCCTGAGAAATATTGTCTTCTGAAGTAGCTCACATTCAAAAAACGAGACATAAACACTGCTTTCAAGCAATGGCTCAGACTCACAAACTAAGAAAGACCTGCCGGCAGTCTTTGTTCCTCTCTGGCAAATGGCAGTGTCCTTCCCCTTGCTTCTACAAGTCCTAGGGACATCCACTGAAGATCTTGGAGAAAAAACAATAGCAGTTGCAGAGCTTGACTAGGAGTCAACAGTGGATGTTGTTAAACAAAAGGAAACATTATATGATTACATATGCATTACATGTAAGATCCAGAGAAATCCTTTAATAAATTATTGTAGCAATTTAGGAGCAGTTCCCAATGGATTCTTCCCATGCCACCATGGTAACCTTTGGAACCACCAGATCCATGTGACTGGAACCAATTTCATGTGTTCTGATTGCTGCTCTCCTTCTGGCCAGGTGATGATTGGCTGGGAAAGACCTGCGCTCATGTTGTGGGCTTCCAAATATTACCCTAGTTGCATGAGTACAAGCTACGGTGAAGCAGGTTCCTCACCACTTTGGTAACATATGAAGTTGCCTAGTGGGAATGGTCCAACCAAAAGTAAGCACTTTAAGTTCTATTGACCTAAATGGCGGAAAGTTAAGCACATGTTTACCTCTCATTAAATCAGTCTGACTTTAAATTGCTTACTTAAGTGTTGGGTTGTAGTGCAGCCAGAATATCTAATTATGGAGCTGCAAACAAACTGGAGATGGTAAATGGCTTGGAGTGCAGGAAGTTAAGTGAACTGGGTATGATTGCCTTAAGCTGTTGTTTTCAGTTTTTGGTATCCGAAAAGTTGCTACAGGTAAGAAAAGAGAACTGCTTGTGAGGTTCAGTCAAAGCCAAGTACCAATGAGATCAAGTTGTAATACTACAGATTTAAGTGTGGATATCAAGAAATACTTTCATCACTGTAAAGATGATTGGAAAATGGAACAAGTTGTCCAAGGAATAACAGGTTTTCCCAAAAGAGTGCTGTCTCATTCCCTGGATGATTTTAAAAGACTACTGGATCAGCAAGTGCCTATCATTTTAAGCTTAGCTAATCCTGCCATTGAGGGTGGCTGGACTGGGAGATAGCCGAAAACCAGCATTTTTCTGAACCACCAATGATGGTATGAGAATAGCGTGCCGTTCATTTGACCTTTTTTTTGGAGGTGGATGATGATTTGTTGGTGCTTTCAGATACTAAATTTAGCTTTTGGGAACTTGTCCTGAATGGAATAAACATGATATTTGTCTAGCATTTCTAGACAGTACTTCACAATTTTACTCAGGTGGATTGGGAGGGGTAGTTTAACGCTTTCTCTCTCTGCATTCTGTTCTGCTTCTGTTGTGCTGAGAGCTGAGTATCATTGGGTGCTGGTGAGGCCTGGGTTGCAGGGTTGCACTATGGACTGGATCTGTACAGGGTTTTTGGCAAGTCAGGTTTCCCAAGAAGGCAGGAACAGAAGAAGATAGCACCATGGAGAGCTCCAAGTGATGCTGGGGCTTGAAGCCAAACAAGCTTGTTGCTACAACAAGCAGCAGATCATGACTGAGCCTTAAGTAGAGGTTTGGTTTCCTTTAGGCTGGTTAGCCCCAACTCCACACTGACTAAGGCCCTTTCTCTTGAAGGGGCCTTGTCTATTTTAGCAGCCTTATGCTGTGATAATGCAGAGGTAGCTGTAACATGCTGTTGTCTTCATGGCTGGAGTCTAAGGCTGGCTATGTCCAAGAGTCCAAGGATGGCTGTGCGACCTCCTCTGGAGGCAGGAGGGGAAGTCCTTGGAGAACTGGATCCTGAGGAGGTGGAAGCCTCATGATGCCTTTCTGAAACTGAGTCTTCTTCCTGAATGGTTAACTCAGGAACCTCTCCTCCTGAGGACAAGAAAGTGCGGTCCTCTGAGGATGAGGGTTTGGGTCCTGATCCATGACACCCTGCCACGCTTCTGACAAAAGTCAGCTCTCTGAAGCTGCTATTTCAAGGGAAGCTCCCATTGGTGTTGATGGCTTCAGCTGAAATGCACCTAGCTGTTTTTGTTGGGACTGTGGCAGGGAGACAGAGTTAAACACTCTCATTCTGCATTGTCCCGGGGCTGCTTAGGCTTTCTCGTGGCTGCTATTTACATCCACAAAAAATGTGCACATTAATTGCATTCACATAATTAACATCATGTCTTCATATAATATTTGATTCTTTGCAACAGATCTCTTTACACCATGATGGCTACTGGTAAGATGCTTCCCTGTCATGGTTATCCAATGAATTGACAAATGTGACTTTTATCTGTGACCTCACAGGAAGAAAAAAGTGTCTCCTGTAACAGCTCCAAAGTATGTTCTTGTATCCGTGAAAATCTTGATTGCAAACTCACCACTATATTACTACCAGATTAACGGAACATCTGAACAGCCACCACAAACAAATGGATAATATCACTGGGTCATTTCCAAGGGGATTTTGGAAGGATCCAGTGGCTAAATATAACAATGCGGAAAGCTTTCCCAGTCAGTTCCAGGAAAAAGGACAAATGGGGTGAGAGAAAAAGACATGGAAAGTGAAATGAAAAGACGTGGAAGATGAAATGCAAATTATCCCTATTGTGTTCAGTGATTGTTCCTTTGCATTCCAGCTCTGGGAGTGGGTCTTTCTTTGAACAGCAGAATCTTGATCATCCTTTCAGTTTGCTGTTCCTGCCAGATTGTTAATGTTACTGCTAAACGCTTCTTCCCTGTGCAGTTTATAGGCCATAATTGTTTTCAACTTTTTTACTTGGCTATAGAGTAATAATGGTGAGAAGGTAGAGCGTTAAAAAGAAAAGGAAAAAAACACAGTAGTTCAGGATAAAATAAAAAGTGAAGCCAGAATGTAGTTAGGCACCAGCTGCTAAATACGCTTAACTGATCATCTTATTGTTTTCTAACTGAAGATGCAGCATCTCCCTTGACCCTTGTAATCTGTCCAAGCAAAGTCAATATGTAGACCTGGAATTAATACAACATCCTTATAAGGAACTCTTTCAATGGAAAACTACTTGAATGAGTATCTCGCTTTGTCTGTGGCAGTCAAAAGAAATCAGAGCCAGAAATCCAAACCTGAAATTAGAATAACTGACTGAAACAACACGGCTTTGCATAGGTTTGCTGAACTGGCAAACTTTTCATCATTTTTTTCCCCACTTGTAATATTTTTGTCTGGGGCTGAATGATGGAATTCATAGGACATTTGGGGTGGGGGAAAATAGGTGGGTGTGGAAACATCCCCCTCTCTTGGGGGTTCTCATTTCATGTTATTTATAGATTAAAAAGTAGCTTTAGAGATTAAAGGTGTCTTGTAATGCTCATTAAACATGGGCCCTAGTTACAGATTCTAGATCTTGTTGGCTTGCATTGCTCCAGCATTCAGCATATGAAACCGCCTTAGGGTAATAATGCTGAGAAGGTCAGACAATCTCTCTAGCCAAGCATTATCATTTCTGACTGGCAGCAGCTGTCTAGGGCCACATTCTCCTCCAGTGGAGGCTGGTGACACCGATGTCAGTGGGACTGTGAATCTACTGTGGGTTTCAGTCAGAACCAGTCAGAACTCTAGAAGAGCTACCCAAGGTCCCCAAAATAGGTTCAGCACATTGGATACTCCTTTAGCATTGTGACTGGTTCTGACTGAAACCCAGAGCGGATTCACAGCCCCACTAAGATTAGAACCACCAACCTCCACTGTTCACCTCACCTGCTACTTAATCTATTAGAAGAAGAAGAAGAAGCAGCAGCAGCAGCAGCAGCAGCTGGAGCTGCTGGGAATTGCACCCATGCCCTTCTGCATGCAAGGCATGTCCTCTACTCCTGAGCCCTGGCTCTACCCTTTCTTATCTAAAGTCAGGATTCATTCAGCTCACCTGCATTTGGTCCCTTGAACATACACAAAGGCCAAGACTGTGCAACATGATGAACTGGATGAACTGGATGCAAAGGAGGGCAGGGTATGGATTAAATCAATATATGATACCATGTTCGTACACAGAATCAGTCAGTTGCAGGAAAATACAGCAGAAGCCTTCAGGACTCCTCAGAGGAGTTTGGGAAAGATGATAAGCAGTTGTCCATCAGTAACACTTTGAACTTCCCTACCAGAACTGAGGACCACTTAAGTCAGGGGTGTTAACTGTCTTTCACTCCAAGGGCTGCATTCAATTTCAGAGAAGCTTTCAGGGGCCATATTCCAGTGGTGGGCATGACCGAATTGGGGGTGAAGGCAAAGGTGGTGGTGGGGGGCAAAATAGCAAAAATACCACCATATTTTAGCTTAAATGTCTTACTTCCAGTAACTAAGCCTTAGGAGAGACCTTTCAACGCTTTAGAATGGGGAAAAGCCATACAAAAACTGGAAATAAAGGAAGGGGATGAGGCTAGGGGAAGGGGGTGGGCCCATGTGAGTAACCCCAGATGGCCTGTGGCCCTGAGGTTCTGCACCCCAACTTAGATCAAGATCCACAACTACCTGCTTAATCCCAAAGTCCTAACATGGATGCCTCATATCTAATTATGCTTGAAGATGCAGAGTGGGTCAGATTCAAGCTCCCCCCCCCCGCCCCTTAAAAGGGAGCTTTGCAGATGTGGCTGAGAAATAAAAGGCAACTTTTTGGCTTTCAGATCAGAGTCAGAAGACTACTAATTTAAGACCATCTAAGGTCCTGTCCACCTCAAAAGAGTCACCAGTAACTCCTACCTTCCAGCTGGGTTTCACCAGCTATTTTGGTCATGTAAACCATTTACAATTGGCCATTCAAATGCCTATAGGTATACACCCTTTCCACTGGTGAAAGATAACGGTTTGTCTAAATCAGAGCCTATTTCCCCACTCAGGAAAGAGATGAGCTATTTTTCTGGTCTTTGTTTAAATTAGGGAAGTGGGTGGCAAACATACTGCAGCCTGGATTACCATAGAATTTAGTACGCAAAGCACTTATGCTGGAAGGTATTTTATAGAGACATCATAGCAGAGGAAGAGGGTTTCTTTATACTGGTTTCATATTGCTGCAGTCTTTTAAAGAAGACCTTTGCAATCAGCTTCAGTGTGAACAGAGACCCTTCAGTGGTCTAATTATCTGCCTTTGTGCATCGTTCATCTCATGTATTTTTTTGTTAAACCTTTCAGGCCCATGCTACACAATTGGCAGAGGTCTCAACACGGCCCTATACATGTTTACTCAAAAGGAATCCTCCCTGTGTTCAAAGAGTATGCATATGATCTTAATGTGTGTCAGACCTGAAATACTGGAGCAACAGTTATATGACATAGAACCTTAATTACTGTGGTGCCTAAGATGTCTTCTGCAACAAAACTGGCCTTAGAATTTTAGACCTATATGTTTCGGAATTAGGTGGACAATTCAAACTTTGTGCTTATAAAAAATGTTTTTCACTACAGCATCTGTACTTTCATTTTTTTCTCAGAAATTTTGAGGGCTAGAAAGTTGCCTTTTTCCAAACAAAATGCCATTTCCAAGATGCTGCCTTATAATGTTTACTGTTTTAGCAGCCTTCAGCAACACAGTCATAGGTGTAACAATTTTTAGAATTTAAACTTAGTGCCTTTTTATCAGGGTAAAACAATCATTCTTAAGTGACTTTGAAGTTTCAATTACATATGTATCCCAGAGGGACACAGTGATGACATTGCGCTGATGCACTCATAATGAGGTTATTTGACAGGAAAGGTGGGATTAATAACAGTTGGTATAAGACATGCTTGCTTACTTACAGGGGGGAAAATGACAGCTTTTTTAGCACCCTCTGATTTATTTCTGTACGTCTCCACTCAAGTGCATTCAAGTAATCACAGAGAGATCCTTGTTGTTCAAATATGTGTCCCCCCACCCCGCTTTCCCCAAAATCTGCATTAAAAATAAAACCATTACTGAACTGTAACAAAGCTGTTCTAGTAATCAGTGAGGTAGGGAGCATGTTACTCTAGAGGATGGTTACTTACTATCATGAGAAAATGTATTTTCTTCCAACAGTCGTAAAAATGGTTTAAGATGTTAGTGGGGAAAAAAAGTAAATGTGTCCCTGGGGAAGCTTGTAGGTTTCAGTTTTCAGACTTGATCAGAAAATTATCAGTTTCATACTGTCCTTAGAGTTCTCAGTATTTAGGTGGGACACATTGGGGATTATTTCTCAGTGTATGTAATGGAGCACATATGGAATTCTGGGCTGGTAACCTTTGGTTTCCCAGTGGGTTATGTCAACCCGTTGCTTTGGTGTGTTTCAGAATCATGACAGGGATTTGGGGAGTACACAACTTTGAGACAAAGTATTGCAGCTACCACTAAAGTCATCTGAATTATCCTGAAGTAGAAGCTTAAGCGATGGACGTTACATGTTAGGAAATGGATAATCTGATTTGAGCCAAAAAAATAATCCTCTCCCACCTCCAAAGTAGTATTACATTATAGGCAAGGCACAAAGGGATTAGAGAGCCTTTTAAGTAATCTTGAATGTGGTAATATTTTCAAGGACATCAGCTGATATTCCATATGAGAAATGTGGATATTCATGTATGTTATTGTCATCAAAATGCATATTGCTCTCTAGATGTTTCATTTATGTATGTATGTATGTATGTATTGCATATTTATACCGCCCAATAGCTGAAGGTCTCTGAGTGGTTCATGAAATAAAGCTTAAAACAATGCAATGTTAAATCATAGTAAAACATAACACAAAACCTAAAAAATAAAAATAAAACAGTGACAGAATAAAACCAAATTAAAAACAAGCAGCAGTGCAACATCTGAGAAACATTCATATGCTTTTAAAAAACTGAATGACTAAAAAGCCTGAGACAATAAAACAGTCTTCTCCTAATGCTGAAAAGACCACAACATAGGCATCAGGTAGGCCTCTCTGGTGTCACCACTGAAAAGGCCTTTCCCCAGCAGCCACCCACCTCACCTCATTAGCTGGCAACCCCCAGAGGAGGGCCACTGAAGATGTACTTAGGGTCTAGGCAGGTATGTATGGGAAGAGATTATCCATCAGATAGCCTGGCCCCAAGCGTTTTAAGGCTTTGAACAGTAATACCAGTACTTTGAATTGGGCCCAGAAATGGACTAGAAGCCACTGCAGATCACGAAGCACTGGTGTAATGTGATAGTATAGGAAAGTCTCTGTTAACAATGTCACCACCCTATTTTGAATCAGCTGAAGTTTCTGGACTATTTTCAAAGGCAGCCTTATGTAGTAATCGAAATGAGACGTTATCAGAGTGTGGATAACAGTAGCTAGGCTATATCAGTCAAGATACAGCCGTAATTGGTACATTAGGTTAAGCTGATAAAAGGTGCTCCATGCCTCTGACGCCAACTGTGCTGTGAGAAGGCCGGATCCAAGAGCACCCCCAAACTATGAACCTGAAGAGAGATTAATCTGTAAATGTGTGGCTTTAGGTACATGTTGTCTGAAGCAATGGAGAGAATGCCAATGGATTGTCTTAAAAGAGTGGAGTTAGGGAGATCGGGGTATGTACCAAGAAGAACTAAAATTCCATGCATTTTATCACTAAATGAAGTGGACTAGTGTCCATGAAAGCTTATGTCAGAATAAGGGCACAATCCTATGTCCGTTAGTCAGCAGCTCGACAGACATAGGATTGGTCAGTTTCCAGGAACCGACCTCAGAGTTGGTTCCCGGAGAACCGGCTCCCTGCTCCCGCCTCTGCCGCCTTGTAGGCAGCACGGATTGTCCCCGGGCTTCATGCTGATAAGAGCAGCATGGAGTGGGGCAAAAGAGGGTGGTCCTACAGGCAGAGCGTGCATAAGTGCTGGTATGATGCTTCCTAAGTGTCATCACGACGCTTCCAAAGCGTCGTCCGGCCTCCCCACCCACGCTCCGACATCCCACGATTAGATAGCTGGCCACGAATGCAGGTTGGCTGGAGTGTGGAGGAGACGATCCCTGCCGTGCTCCTCCAGCTGTGCATTGGATAGGTGGTCACCTGCAAGTTTGGAGGCAGTCGCCTCTCCACATATGACTGCTCCCCAAACGTGTTAGTCTTTAAGGTGTCACAAGACACTTTGTTGTTTCTGCTGCAACGGACTAACACAGCTGCCCCTCTAAAAATCATGGCTTTCATCTTTCAAGCTATTCTTTAAATGTTACTCCCCTCCCTTCCATAATTAACTTCCCAGGGATAGGCCTGCTCAGTCCCCAAATTCCATGAATTTATGTGGAAGTACAAAAAAATTATAGCTCTTTACTTTGACAGATTTTCTTCGAAAAAACACATTTTACCTGTGCGTAGCACAAAAGCCACTAGACCTATCTATCTGAATTTTGGCAGGCTCAGTCATCTCTATGGGGGCTTGCAGGTCCCAAAATCCCATGCATGTATGTGGAAGCACAAAAAAATGTAGCTCTTTGCTTTGACAGATTTTCTTGAAAATAGCAAATTCTACCTGTGACTAGCACGAAAACCACTGGACCTAACTGCCTGAAATTTGGGTTCCTTGCAAGCGGAAAAAAGGTGGGATATAAATGCATGCATGCATAAATAAATAAATAAATAAATAAATGGAGCCAATATTGTGATAGATTAAGATTGGGTTGGGAATACTAGTTTTTCCCCATGATTTCAAACATTTCCCCATAAGATTAGTGAGACAAAGCAACTTTCTTTTCTTTTTCTTTCACATAACACATCCTATTTGAAACATGTGTGA
The DNA here is from genome assembly GCF_057233095.1 of Heloderma suspectum. Lineage (NCBI taxonomy): Eukaryota > Metazoa > Chordata > Lepidosauria > Squamata > Helodermatidae > Heloderma > Heloderma suspectum. The sequence goes on along the minus strand of NC_139458.1, from coordinate 153,382,087 downwards.
CACATTTTAAAGCTGAGTTGGTTGCAAACAGCACACTTAATGGATGTATTTGGCAAATAGGTGTTTGAGTTCTGCTCTCCAGCTAGACAGATGGTTTTTGGTTTGAAGAGCTGAGCTGAGGATGAAAATTCTCCAAAGTTGTTGCAAGGAGACTTGGCCACGTCCACTGTTACTAATTATAATGGTGCTTGGTAATTGGCCGCCAGAGGCTTATAGACAGATCTTCATTGAATTGGTGTTACCACTTCTGATTTCTCCGACACAAGTGAGAAACAGATTGTTTGGGCTGGAGTTTGATGATCATAGGTGCCTAACATCTGTTCAGTGCTTTCGGTTGTGAGATCTGAGATCTGTAGGACTGCTCTCTTAACAGTTTGTTCAGAATGTCATGAGGAGGAGGAAATGGAAGGCAGACAAGAGGTCCTTGCAATTGACATCATGGACATCTTTACTTAGGGATGGCACCCAATTTTAACATGCATGTGTGAATAATAGGTATCAGCCTTGGTTGTTTCACAGCAAAATTGCTCCAAATATATGTAGTGCCAACTGTCAATAAACACAGACAGCTTGATGTGTGCTGGCTGCCACCATGGGGAGCAATTTAGGGCCTTTCTAGGCAAACATTTTATAGTGCAACAAATCTGTAGTTTTTGCTTGTTTGTTGTGGAAGATTTAGGTGCTTCTGTTTCTGGGATATCACATTTTCCTAGTGTTCATTCCACAGAATATTGTTGCTAGGAAACTCAACTCTTCTCTTAGGCAGCAGGACCATTTGCAATTTGGAATGTGGGGTGCGGGTGCCATGGGCACCTATTGGCTAATTCCAATAGTCATCACTGATGAGTGTAACAGCTTCTCCCCTCTGCCAGATTATGACTGTAGCACAATTGCTTAGGCTGCAAAGGCTGTTGAAGTTTGTTTGTTTGTTTTGCCTGGGGGCTGAATTCCAATCTGGGAAGGGTCTTGGGGGCCACATTCCAGGGGCTAAGGTTACAGGTCAGGGCCAAGGATAGAAAAAGCAAAGTGGGAAGGGCCAGACGTAATTCTTACTAGTTTTGAATGTTCCCCCTAAGTATATAAAACGTAGCTCAATTCTGAGGATGTCTGCTCAGGAGTAAGCTCCAGTGCAACAGCTCTCACACCTGAAAAATCAAGAGCTCAGTTCTGTGCAGGGTATTGAAAGGCTAATTGCCTTTAAATATCATCTTATCTTAGATCACTGGTCAGAGACAAGAGCAAAAAAGCTTATGGGCCAGATCAGGGAACACCTGGGAGCTGCATTTGGTATATTAAAATTGAAACTGACAAATCCCATAATATTTTTGTATATACCATTCCTCTATCACTTAGATTACATAGATTACGTAGAATCATAGGGTTGGAAGGGGCTCACAAGATGTAGAATCATAGGGTTGGAAGGGGCCTACAAGACCATCGAGTCCAACCCCCTGCTCAATGCAGGAAGCCTGATTCCCAGGCGGTCTCCTATCTAAATACTAACCAGGGCTGACCCTGCTTAGCTTCCAAGGTCAGCCAAGGTCATGCAGCAATGAGACTTCAAACTTTGCCTTGAGACTTCAGCTCAGGCCTGCCCAGTTTTCACGTACCAAGTTGCAAAGCACCTTGGATAGCTCCTTTAGAGTTCAGACTGGTCTGACTGAAACACAGACTGGGTTCACTGTCCCACTGACATTGGAGCCACCAGCCTACGCTGTCTCATGGGTAGCTTTTGCTTGCTGTATTAGGCCGGTAGCAGCTGACTGTGGAGAACTCAAGTGTAGGAGTTAGTTAGAAGAATGTGGACACCCACTCAGTTTCCAACATGAATTCGTAAAGTGAACATATTCATTGTACCTAAGATGAAATGCAAGTCAGCCGCCAGGCTGAGTTACATAAAGAAATCTGCTGTTGCAATGCTTAACTGGATCTTTTGGAAATGACAATGCAGTCATTATCTCTCCCCCCACCCCACTCTTTGTGTGAAGTTGTTGTGAAGCACACAAGAGTTCACTGGGTCTAGTAATTTTCTCTCCTGCTCAAGGCTGAAATGGGATATGTTCCCTAAACTACATTTGTATTGGGGAAGGCAAAAACTAACTTCTTGTGTATGTGTATGTGTGTGTGGGAAGAATGGAGGGTCAGGTTCAGGATATATCATTTAAGCAGGTGAAGTGAATCTCATTATATGTCAGCCTAGGTAGACTGTTGTTAAAGGCACACAGAGGCAGTTTGTATTAGCTAAAGAAAGTTCTTTTTAATATGTGAAGTCAGAAGGTGAAATAGCAAGAGTTTATACAAATGTACATTGTACAAGGTGCAGGGCAATACCTGGTTCCACTTCACCAGTAGCCACTATCATTGCTGTAGTGTAATCGGGATCTTATGCTTGCCCAGCAAACAACAAAACGATAAGGGTTCATACAAATCATAACACAGCAGCACCCTCCCACCAGCATCCATGGCAACCCTGTGAACATCCACCAATCATATGCCTGTGCACTGCCAACATCTCCATGTTGTTGTTGTTATTTCTATACTGCCCAATAGCCAAAGCTCTCAGGGTGGTTTATAAGAAATTAAAACCTAAAAATCAATATAAACATAATATAAAAAAAAAACATTACCCATGCACAGAAGAAACCATTCAAGGCAAAACTGCCTGGGCTGCCTGGCCAGAAATAATGATTTTCGGTGCAGAAAGGACAGAAAGCACAGGGCTGGAACCCTCCCATTCCACAGGGTGGCTCTCTAAGTTGTGGAAATATGGGGCCGACAGGAAGATAACACATGATGGGGCCTTTGTAACTTCCCAGGGCCCCAGGTGTAGAGGCCAGCATGGAGAGCAACTTTCTATAGCTCTGTAGCCTACGGATCACTACAGCTTTAGCACAGATGAGATCCCACATTTGAATCTTGGATGCTGTCTCCAAGGGCTCCACACACAAACTATTGAACATAGGCTGTTGGATTCATTGCGTCTGACCGGTATAACATAAGTTGCTATATTTGTTCTTGTTATTGTTTTACCAACAGCCAAGGGTGTCGTTGAGAGGAGCCACCTGGGCATGGGCCCCAGATCTTTTTTTGAGCTGCGCCTCGGATCTTTTGAGCTGTCCTAATTGACTTTTTTTTTATATGTTCCCATTGAGTTGCATTGGAAAACAAAAACGGCCATATCCTTTTTAGTTTGTATGATAAATATATGAAATATGGAGGCTTAGTAGCCCCCATGGAACTTATTAAATCTGCCAAATTTCAGGCGGTTAGGTCCAGTGGTTTTCGTGCTAGTCACAGGTAGAATTTGCTATTTTCAAGAAAATCTGTCAAAGCAAAGAGCTATATTTTTTGTGTGCTTCCACATACATGCATAGAATTTTGGGACCTGCAAGCCCCCATAGAGATGACTGATCCTGCCAAATTTCAGACAGTTAGGTATAGTGGCTTTTGTGCTACGCACAGGTAAAATGTGCTTTTTCCAAGAAAATGTGTCAAAGCAAAGAGCTATAATTTCTTTGTTCTTCCACATAAGTGTATGGAATTTGGAAAGTTGGCAGCCCCCGTGGAGCTGATGGAAGCTGCCAAATTTCAGGCAGTTAGGTCCAGTGACTTTTGTGCTAGTCACAGGTAAAGTTTGGTATTTTTAAGAAAATGTGTCAAAGCAAAGAGCTATATTTTTTGTGTGCTTCCACGTATGTGCATGGAATTTGGGTCCTGGAAGCCTGTATAGAGATGACTGAGCCTGCCAAAATTCAGACAGTTAGGTCTAGTGGCTTTTGTGCTAACCACAGGTAAAATTTGCTTTTTCTAAGAAAATCTGTCAAAGTAAAGAGCTATAATTTTTTTGTACTTCCACATAAATTCATGGAATTTGGGGACTGAGCAGGCCTTATGGAGCTGACTGAACCTACCAAATTTCAGACAGTTAGGTCCAGTGGCTTTTGCACTAGCCATGTGTAAAGTTTCCTTTTCTCAAAGTCTAAAACAAAAAGTACAAACTGTCAAGTCACCCAGGGGATTAGAGATCCTAATCAGAAGGTGTTTAAGGTGACCACTAGGAGGTCACTATCCCTAATCTCTGGTGCAGGGTTTTTTTGAGGGGCAAAAAACTTCTCTCCCCCTACTTTTCTTTTCCGCTCTTACGTGCCCACTGTTGTGAGCTTCCCTGCAATGAAATTTTGAAGAGGGAGAAGGAAGAGAAGAAAGAACTCCATGTGAAATACTGGTATTTCACACAGCATCAGATTATACTGCCCCGAACTTCAACCTTTGGCTTCTAGAGAAGTTTAGTAGCTTCAGTACAGCAAAGGATCCAGTCAGCCTCCACAAACTTCTTTCTCCCCCTCCAGTTTAATTTCTCCTAAATAGCTGTAGGACTCAAATAATCCCAAAGGGAGGGTTAGGACTATGTGGTGTCATGATCGAGAAACTGCTGGGGCTTTTAAATAGGTTCTATAGTTAAAAAAAAAAGCTAGAAAAAGCCCTCAGCCACCTCCCCTCATAAAGTTCATTTAAGTATGTGCAATCCTTACAAACCCTCCACAGCCTCCTAAATTCCTCTGAAGTACTACCACTCTGAAAGTAGCCACTTGGCTTAGGGAATTCTCTCTGCGCCCCCCGCACACATTTCCAATCACCGTTCTTCTTTTCTTCTTCCCTCCCCTCCCCTCCCCTCCCCTCCCCTATCCTGTTATTTCTTTCTCTTCTTTATTCCACCAGAGCATATCTTGGGAAATTCTTAAAGAGAGTTCTCTTCAGTGGGCGAAAGAAGTTCTGAACTGTATTTGACTTTATACAAACAGACAAGAGGGTTAGTTTTTCTCCTTCTCGCTCAAGCCTTTGAGAAAAGTGGGTTCACATGGTCGCAGAGAAACAAATCTGGGACTGTTTTGTTCGTCAGTGCCATTATCCAAAATAGGAAGGGCTGTAGCTCAGTGGCAGAGCACATGCTTGGCATGCAGAAGGTCCCAGGTTCGATCCCCAGCATCTCCAGGTAGGGCTAGGAAAGAATCCTGCCTGAAACCCTGGAGAGCCACTGCTGCCAGTCAGTGTTGACATTACTGCGCTAGATGGACCCAGGGTCTGACTCCGTACAAGGCAGCTTCCTGTGTTCCTCTGAACAGAAAGCTTTAATAAAAATAGGAGTTTTGGGTTTGTTTTTTAAGTGGAGGGGAGATAAATATTGCTCATTTATGCAGTCCTATGTATGCCTACTGAGAAGTCCCATTATGTTTAATGAGGCTTACCCTCAGGAAAGTGTGCATAGGATTCCAGCACAAGTTACTTTTGCAAGGAGGTTTGCACCTTGATATTCTGCATGTTTACTCAGAAATAAGTCCTGAGTTGTGAGCAAGGCACTGCAGGCTTAATACAGTGCCTACCCAGTTCCAGCTAATGAATTGTCTACCCTTTCAGCTCAGTCCTATGCATGTTTTGTCATTTGTGGGTTTGGGGATTCTTTTGCATGAACTCTAGCTTCAGTGCTGAGGGAAAGGCACTTAGTGCATGCTCAGAGTTTCTCCATAACTGAGCCCTAGTTTTGAAAGCAGACTCATTCGCTGAACCCTGGTGAAGTCTTGGCACAAATGAAGTTATGGGGAGGAAGATACAATGAGAGCTTGTTCATAACAAGGAAAAGGTAGAGGAGAGTTGCACAAACCAAAACATCTGTTTTTATGAAGAGTTGCTGGAGGATGGTAGGATGAGGAGGGATGGTTGCATGGAGGGGAATAGAATTGGTAGGTGGAGAATGCAAGCGCTCAGTGGTGAAAGAAGAACATTCTGCACATGCTCAGAAGCAATCTCTATCTAAGAACATAAGAAGGGCCGTGCTGCATCAGACCAAGGTCCATCTAGTCCAGCATTCTGTTCACACAGTGGCCAACCAGATGCCCATAGGAAACCCACAATCTGGACATCAGTGCAATAGCACCTTCCCACCCATGTTCCCCTGCTGCTAACATTGGTGAAATGTAAATCAATTCTAGTCATTCTAAATTAGAATGCATGTATATCCTTCATAAACTTTGCAGGTTTCTTGCCTGGGGGACACCTCTAATGACTGTGCATTTTCATACAAATTTACCCAAAAACTATTGGGGAAGGGGTGAATGGATGGGAAAGCAAATCACTCCCTCCCCCAAATTGGAGAACTCCCCTTCCACATGAACTGCTGCACCTATCCTTCTGAAGCTTTGCTGGTTTCTTTCTTGGGGACAACTCAGAACAATGGTCCACAAGGAACATAGGGAGGTAAGTATTTCCTCTTTTGGAGACCTCAAAATGTCAAGGCCACCCTTGCACAAAAACCCTTGTGGCTGGCATTCTGAAATGTGGCAGACATGATCTCCTCTGATGGGGCAATGAATCCTGAAAATTTTGTCCAATTTTTCCAAGGAATTAAAATGTTATTGGCAGTTCCCTTTAAAAGAAAATCAAAATATAAACCCTGCACCTATTTTTGACAGTGGGCAGGTGTAATCCCCTTCTAGGGGGCTACTATGCCTGAAATTATCCAGTTCTGACCAAAAGCAAAAAGTTACAGGTGTTGTTTTTTTTTTTTCTAATTTCCCATGGTAGTCAACAAGAAGCATAAAGACTCATTTTTCTAAACCTTGACCCAGGTTTGGTGCTGAGCTGAAGTGGTCTGACTACAAATTGGCCCGAGCAGAAGTGGGATGTTTTCCAAAATGCTGAAACGGGGTCTGAGCTGAAGTGGGATGGGGGGGGGGTCAGTGCACCCTTCTTATGTATGTATGTATGTAATCTATACACACATGCAAGCACACTGCATGCACGTACCACACACACACATATATATATGTATCTTAGACGTGTGCTTAGGCTCGTGTGTGTGTATATGCAAATTTGTGTTATGGGCCTGTGCCCCGGATCTTTTAAAACCCTAGCAACACCCCTGCCGACAGCTATGAACTGCACAGACCATATGTTTTAGAAGTGAGTCTTATCTTGGCAGCAAAGACTGAATGGGCCCAGTACCCTTCCAAAATACATGCTATAGCCCAGTACACTTGGAATGGCTTTGGATGATCCTGCCGGGAAAGAAGCCATCGTGGTTTCTCCCTCTGCACCCATGATGGTCATTTGCATAATCCCCTGTGATGCAGCATGGCTTGGCATGTTGTCTGAACTGGGCATGTGGCGTGATGGGGGGGCTTCGTACCCACCCTAAAACCCACAATGTGCAGTAGGGGTCATAGGGTGGGTACGAAGTCACTCCTGCTGTGCTGCATGCCCGACCTGTGCTGTGTCGTGGGGGATTATACAAATGGTGGTCACGTGTGCGGGGGCAGGGGGAGAAGCCACAGTGGCTTCTTCCCCTGTCACAGTTGTCCGAACGCAGCCTTTGTTTCAGAATCCCTTTGCCTCATAGATTTTTACTCAGATGTAAAATATTAACTGAAATATGTCTTTAGCGTCCCTTTCAGTTGGGGAATATGCTTTGCAAACTATTTGTGGGCCTTTCCTATCTTCTATATCCTATTGTAACTGCATGTAATTCACAGATCTAAAGAGTATTTTGAATTTTATGTCAAAATGTGTAGCCAACCATTACTGGTATCTTGTATGGCAAACTGGGGCATAGGGGTAGAAATCTGTCCCAAAATTTAAATATTAAATCATCAACTTTTTCCTGTTTTCTTTACTGTTCCATGTGCTTGATGGTTACAGATCACATCAAGTTACTAGTCACTTGTCCACAAAACTAGTTCACAAAACCTTTTCCTTCATTTCAGTGTCACAGTTCAGAACTCCCTAATATGGTATTCTTCTTCATAGTGACTGGATAATACCATAAAGCAGCGGTGGGCAATTTGGGGTCATCCACATATTTTGGCCTACAACTCCCATCAGCCCTCACCATTGCCTAGGCTTGCTAGGGCTTATGGGAAAGGGCTCAGTGGAAGAGCACATGCTTTGGATGCAGAAGGGCCTGGGTTCAATCCTCGGCATCTCCACGTAGGTGTGGGAAAACTCCTGCCTGAAACCCTGGAGAGACACTGCCAGTCAATATCGACAATGCTGGGCTACATGGACCAATGGTCTGGCGCAGTATAAGGTATCTTCCTATGTTTCTATGAGTTGTAGGCCATAATATCTAGCTACCACAAATTACCCACCCCTGCTATAAAGGGATTATACCTTGCAAACCACAGCCAGGCTCTTCAAGAAAACTCCTGAAGTGAGGTAGGAATGGACAGATCAATTAGTTTTGCTTTGTCCCACATTTAAATTTCTTAAATCTCACGTTTTTTCAGTTCCACGTATGAAGAAACTTGCAAAGTTTGGTAAAACCTTATAAAAAACAAACAGATATTAAATTCTGTCCCATCTGTACTGGCCAAATTCAGTAGGTACAGTTGTTCCTCTCATGGAGAAGACCATGTGTGCCTGTCTTCCATATAGCTGTTAAAGATGAGGAGCCTAAGTCAACACCACTAACATGGTTGAATACACAGGGATTCAAATCCAGGCTTAGAAGAGCTAAGCACTCTAATCCCTAGTCCTGTATGGAAGAGTTTTGAGTTTTCGCACATCTGAATTTTTTCAATCGCAAGTTGTTTTCATGCTGTTTACAAAGAGAACAAAAACAAAACAAACAAAATTCTCACCCATCCCTAGTGAGGAGGTGCCAATATTCCTGTGATCTGGGTTACTTGGATGACACCTGAACATATGAGCTAACGTATAACTCTCTTGTGATGGAAAAATGACATACAAATAAAAACTAGTGCTGTGCTTTTACCACCAAAAGTTAGTCTTTCCATATTTTCCTGGAGGACAGATGCTTCAGTAACAATGTCCTATTATAATGATTGATGGAACCTAGTACCATAGCTTATATTTTTATTTCATATCATCTTAATCTTATCTCCACTAATAAGAGATTAGGGTGTGAATGTGTCTATGAACAACAGCAAACAAATTAGTCAACTCCTCCTCTCATACACTTGGCTTAATAGAACATTTCCTAGTTTGTCAAGCCACAGTTGTCTAAATTGGCAAACTATAGCTTGAGCAATCCCTCCAAACTGGGACTGCAAACTACAGTTTGAACCTAGTTTGCAGAGACTGCTCAAACCACAGTTTGCTGATTTGGACATTACAGTAAACTGTCATCTGACAAACCAGGAAGGGTTCTATTAAGCACTTGAGGGAGAGGGGCCCATGGAGGAGGGGGGCAGTGTACACTTTCATAAAGCACCCCCAGTTCTTCAAACCATGTTGGAAAGTCAGAGAACATGACATCCAGGTGCAGCCTTTGGGAATACATTGTTAGATGCTACTGAAAACCCCACCCATATGTTGCATTTGTGTGCTGTGACTGACACACTCTGTAGGCTTGCATGAAGAAGAAGAGAGAGCAGCCCATGTCATAGAATCGTTTGTGTGTGGTACCTGGCAGCATTTGGCTGCCTGCAGCCACTGCCAAGACAAGAAGAGAAAGGAATTCAAATAGAAAGAAAGGAGATCCATATTCAGTTTGGAGATCTGCATCTCAACCTTATCTCTGTGTTTAAAAGAGTTGTACCAACTTTGCAGAATGACTGCAGCAAGCTGTGAATAATGCATGAAAGAGAGCAGGATAGGGGGAATGGCCTCTCTGGGCCAGGAGAGAATGCAAACAGATGTGCTGTTTTGCTCCGCTCTGTGTACACAACTACACAATGTTCACTGGGGAGGAAAAGCATATCAAATCCAGAGATTCCCCCATGACTTCTCTGCCCGCTTTGATACTGGCCTGGAAAACTGGAGATGATATATATTTGGTCACACACCAGCTCTCATTTTCTGACACTGCTCATTTCCTTTTCCGTTTCCCAGGCAATCTGCCAACATGAGGTAGAGAGAATGAGACTGGCCCAGATTTTGGGGGGTGGGGGGAATAACCACAAGATCTGTGAAATCCTTTCTGAGGGAGACATCAGTGTTCATTTTTTCCAACCCTCTCCTTTCTTAATATTTGAGGTGTGCTTAATGCTCATGAAAGAAGAACATTAGTTGCTTGGCCATTGCTCAGATAGAGGCTATGAAATGGATTATTGTCTTCATTTCATCCGTGCAAATCGGGAATTCTTCCACTTATCTCAGTGGAATGATTCCAGGTTTAGATGGCAGAGAAGATCGATATAAACAATCCCTTCACTGAATCCCTCCATCCTTTGTATTCTTGCTTCATTTTGATCCTCTCTTCGACAGGAAAAGATGGCTGTGCCAAGATTTGTTGGAGGCCTGTGAAATGGCTCAGTGTTCAACAAGGCTTTAACTTCAGGCCACAGAGGTGTGTTCTTGGAAAACTTCTCCAGTCCTTCCTTCCTTCCTTCCTTCCTTCCTTCCTTCCTTCCTTCCTTCCTTGCACCCCCCACCCTCGCCTTGCAGGGGCCAATGTAAGGTAGATTTCTCCAGGGGAGATGAGCTAATGAACTTTTGATTTCTTTTAAAATTCTGTTCTCAATGTTAATTCAAGTAGTGAATTAAAAATGAAGTAGAACTGAGGTTTTCTCAGTTTTCATGCTCATAGCCAAGAAAGAAACCTGAGACCAAATTGAGCAAGCTTTTAAAAATACTTTACATTTTACTCAGTTACTTTTATTTAATGTACCATAATACCTACTATTGTTGTGTGAGTGTTCAAAACACATCACATATATTCTGTCCGTAATCCTTGCATGGTCGAGAGGAGATTTGAAGTAAGGACTTCCCACCCTCCTGCTTCTCGCCACTACTCTACACCATCTCTTCTCACCATGAGATCTAGCAGCTTAAAAAGAAAGGAAGAAATATGTCTTCAGAACACTTAAACCCAATATCCTAGCATCTATAGAAAACTCATTTCTGAACACTACCATGTGTATGTGGAAATTATGTGCTACAACTGTAGCACCTCCCTCCTCCCCTGTGCTTCTGTTCCTGGAACATCCTCACTTTGCACATGTGAATAAATACAAAGAGTTTGCTGATGGGAGGCAGGTGGTATTTATAGATTACAAGATCTGTTTGATAAACCAGGACCACTGAGCAATGCCAAAATAATAGAACGGATGCAAGGAAGGGAAACTGACTGGTTTCAAAGTTCCCAAGTCAGCGCCCCAATGAGTAAGTGCCTGAGGTCAGTTGAGGCAATGAGATCACTAACACTTTTTGAGAAGCTCCACACAAAACCAGTCACAGAATTGAAAGGAACAAATTTCCATTATTTAGAACACTTTAGTCTCTGAGATATATGGTGACTCATGGTGTCTGAAAAGGCTGACCTGGGAACTGAAATATCAGAGACAAGTTGGGATGCACTATGGTGCCTTCCAGATGTGTTGGACTACAATTCCCATCACTGCTAACCATTATGGCCTCTGACCCACAACACTGTTCCTCTAAAGAACAGGTAGGACATAAATGCAATCAATCAATCAATCAATCAATCAATGAATGCAATAATGAATGAATGAATGAATTAATTAATAAGAACACTCCATTCTGAGGATGTGTTCCCATTTGCTTTGATCTCTGGAGCACTTCTGTGTTGAATTGGATATTGCTGATGCAACTGCCAAGTGCCCCAGGGAAATACGAAGCATGTGGAGCCGGCTGCTGTTTCGAAGCACTCGAGATGCCTTAAAGTGGTGGCTCCTGAGGAAACCATCTCCGCACCCTTCTTGCTTTTTCCCAAAATGGTGAAACCAGATTTGGCTTCTGGATATGTGTGTGCATGTGTATGTGTACATGGCTGTATGGATGTGTGTGCCTGTGTACGTATATTTGTGTCTGTGTGTATAAACTGTGTGTGTGGTACGTATATAAATAGAATGTGTATATGGGAGGGAGAGTGGCGGGTGACTGTGGCCCTGATCACTGCTGGCATGCAGACCCCAGTATCCCTTCCCAGTGTGAATGTGGCCCTCAGACCAACATAGCTTCCCCACCCCTGCTGTAGAGGATTATTGTGTGTATATATGGAAAGGGAGTGACTGCGGCCCCACCACAAAAACACTTTAGTCGAATCACACACCCAGATTGGGCTCTTGCCAACCAGGCAGGAATATACAAGCTTGCCCCTTTAAAGCATCCAAGTGATGAGGGCATCTACCACAAGGATCAGTGAAGTGAGCTAAGTCCATTTATTGCTTAAACAAGAAAGCCTGTTCAGTGCAACCCTTACACAACACATATGCTATGAGTTGAACCTGAGCTCATCTGCTACTTATGTGTCGAGCCGAAAAGTACGAAAGCAAAGCTATGGTGGGCTGATCTGTCCAGATAAAGCAAGGTGTCCTGTAACTTTGTTGTCCTGCATAACATTCTCCCTGTTTTTGTAAGAAGTGGTGGGTATTCCTTCCAGCACATTGCTAAATTGATCAGGAATCGAGTGAAATGTCCGAGAGCATTGTCAGTCATCTGCACCCAACTATATAAACAAAGGTGGTGAGGGGAGACTGGCTTCCTTTTTCTTTTCTCATCTCCCCCCACCCTAATATGCCAAAGGAATCTTTTTTGTGGTTTTGATTTCAGAAAAAGGAACCTGTAGATTGTTGTTCTTGTTCAGTCGTTCAGTCGTGTCCGACTCTTCGTGACCCCATGGACCATAGCACGCCAGGCCTTCCTGTCCTCCACTCTCTCCCGGAGTGTGCTCAAGTTCATATTCATTGCATCGGTGATGCTATCTAGCCATCTCATCCTCTGCTGTCCCATCTCCTTTTGCCTTCAGTCCTTCCCAGCATCAGGGTCTTTTCCAGAGAGTTTTCTCTTTGCATTAGGTGGCCAAAATATTTGAGCTTCAGCTTCAGTATCTGTCCTTCCAATGAGCACTCAGGGTTGATTTCCTTTAGGATGGACTGATTTGACCTCCATGCAGTCCAGGGGACGCGTAAGAGTCTTCTCCAGCAACACAGTTTGAAAGCATCAATTCTTCGGCGCTCAGCCTTCCTTATAGTCCAGCTCTCACAGCCATACGTTACTACTGGGAAAACCATAGCTTTGATTAGACGGACCTTTGTCGGCAAGGTGATGTCTCTGCTTCTTACTGTGCTGTCTAGCTTTGCCATAGCTTTCCTCCCAAGGAGCAAGCGTCTTTTAATTTCATGGCTACAGTCACCGTCTGCGGTGATCTTGGAGCCCAAGAAAGTAAAATCTGTCACAGCTTCCATTTCTTCCCCTTCTATATGCCAGGAAGTGATAGGGCCAGATGCCATGATCTTCGTTTTTTTAATGTTGAGTTTCAAACCAGCTTTTGCACTCTCCTCTTTCACCCTCAACAAGAGGCTCTTGAGATCCTCTTCGCTTTCTGCCATTAGGGTGGTATCGTCTGCATATCGGAGGTTGTTGCTAATTCTCCCAGCAATCTTAATTCCGACCTGTGATTCATCCAACCCGGCATTTCTCATGATGTACTCTGCATATAAGTTAAATAAGCAGGGCGACAATATGCAGCCTTGTCGTACTCCTTTCCCAATTTTGAACCACTTGGTTGTTCCATGTCTGGTTCTTACTGTTGCTTCTTGACCCTCGTACAGGTTTCTCAGGAGACAGGTAAGGTGGTCTGGTACTCCCATCACTTTAAGAATTTGCCAGAGTTTGTTGTGATCCACACAATCAAAGGCTTTAGCGTAGTCAATGAAGCAGAAAGAGACGTTTTTCTGGAATTCTCTTGCTTTCTCCATGATGCAGCGAATGTTGGCGATTTGATCTCTAGTTCCTCTGCCTCTTCGAAACCCAGCTTGTACTTCCAGTAGTTCTCGGTTCGCATACTGCTGAAGCCTAGCTTGTAGGATTTTGAGCATAACCTTGCTGGCATGTGAAATGAGCGCAATTGTGCGGTAGTTTGAATACTCTTTGGCGTTGCCCTTCTTTGGAATTGGAATGTAAACTGACCTTTTCCAGTCTTGCGGCCATTGTTGAGTGTTCCAAATTTGTTGGCATATTGAGTGCAGCACTTTAACAGCATCATCTTTTAGGATTTTAAATAGCTCAGCTGGAATACTGTCATCTCCGCTAGCTTTGTTGTTACTAATGCTTCCTAAGGCCCACTTGACTTCACTCTCGAGGATGTCCGGCTCAAGTTCAGTGACCGCACTATCATGGCTATCAGGGACATTAAGATCTTTCCTGTATAGTTCTTCTGTGTATTCTTTCCACCTCTTCTTAATCTCATCTGCTTCTGTTAGGTCCCTGCCTTCTTTGTCCTTTATCATGCCCGTCTTGCACAAAACGTTCCCTTGAGATCTCCGATTTTCTTGAAGAGATCTCTAGTCTTTCCCATTCTGTTGTTTTCCTCGATTTCTTTGCATTGTTCATTTAAGAAGGCCTTCTTGTCTCTCCTTGCTATTCTCTGGAACTCTGCATTCAGTTGGATATATCTTCCCCTTTCTCCCTTGCTTTTCGCTTCCCTTCTTTCCTAAGTACTTGTAAAGCCTCCTCAGACAGCCACTTTGCTTTCTTGCATTTCTTTTTCTTTGGGATGGATTTCGTTGCTGCCTCCTGAACAATGTGACAGACCTCCGTCCATAGTTCCTCAGGCACTCTGTCTATCAGGTTTAATCCCTGAAATCTATTCCTCACCTCCACTGTATATTCATAAGGGATATGATTTAGGTCATAGCTGAATGGTTTAGTGGTTTTCCCTACGTTCTTCAATTTAAGCTGACATTTTGCAACAAGAAGCTCATGATCTGAGCCACAGTCAGCTCCAGGTCTTGTTTTGACTGACTGTATAGAGCTTCTCCATCTTTGGCTGCAAAGGACATAATCAATCTGATTTCGATATTGACCATCTGGTGATGTCCATGTGTAGACAGCACTCTTGTGCTGTTGGAAAAGAGTGTTTGCTATGATCAGCGTGTTCTCTTGGCAAAACTCTATTAGCCTTTGTCCTGCTTCATTTTGTACACCAAGGCCATGCCTGCCTGTTATCCCAGTGATTTCTTGACTTCCTACTTTAGCATTCCAATCCCCTATGATGAAGAGGACATCTTTTTTTGGTGTTAGCTCTAGAAGGTGTTGTAGGTCTTCATAGAACCGATCAACCTCAGCTTCTTCGGCATCAGTGGTTGGGGCATAGACTTGAATTACTGTGATGTTGAATGGTTTGCCTTGGATTCGTACTGAGATCATTCTATCGTTTTTAAGATTGTACCCCAGTACTGCTTTTCCCACCCTTTTGTTGACTATGAGTGCTACTCCATTTCTTCTAAGGGATTCTTGCCCACAATAGTAGATATGATGGTCACCTGAATTAAATTCGCCCATGGCTGTCCATTTTAGTTCACTGATTCCCAAGATGTCGATGTTCAATCTTGCCATCTCATGTTTGACCACCTCCAGCTTACCTTGATTCATTGACCTTACATTCCAGGTTCCTAAACAATATTGTTCTTTACAGCATCGGATTTTCTTTTCACCACCAGACACATCCACAGCTGAGTGTCCTTTCGGCTTTGGCCCAGCCGCTTCACTCTTTCTGGCGCTACTTGGAAATACCCTCTGCTCTTCCCCAGTAGTATATTGTACATCTTCCGACCTGAGGGGCTCATCTTCCGGCGTCATCTCTTTTAGCCTTGTGATACGTTCCATGGGGTTTTCTTGGCAAGAATACTGGAATGGGTTGCCATTTCCTTCTCCAAACCTGTAGATTGAGTGTCTATAAATATTTTCACTGTTTGATGTAAGAAGTTCTAAGTTAGTGTAATTTGGGCTTCAGCACAGAATGTTTATGCGCAGCCTCTTGGGAGCACGTCTGATTAGTGTAGGAGTGACCTTATTGGAAGCCAACAAGCAGGTCTGCAGTTAATTAGAAATAATGCTGAACTCATTTACAGAGCCCTAATGAAGGTGTTCCTTTTATTTATTTTTTCCTCAGTAGATGATGTGTATTTGTATTTAACAGGTTAAATTAAGAAGGAGAAGGCAGATGGTGTACTTTGTTGCTGCCTTTTGAGAATCCCCACAGAGCCACACATATTAACTTTGAGGAGCCAGGTCAGGATTAATGACTTAAGAGCAGACAGTCTGGGATGTGCAACTAAAAGCTGGAAGAAATAATGAACTGGTCAGGCAGGGTTAGTTACAGGTGATGCTGTGTCCCAAATAAGGGGCAGGTGGCTTGTGGGGAATGAAGGATGCCTGTCGATATCTTTCAGAGGTTTAAAGAAGCTTATTTATACACTTCATGATAGCTTTCTTCTCTGACACAAACAGATAGAGGAGAGAGAGAGAAGAGTTTGTTACGTATTTAATCTGCACAATAACGAAAGTTCTCTGGGTGGATTACATAAAGCTAAAACAATCCAATATAAAAACAACAACAAACAGCACAAGAAAAATAATACAAAATATATGAAAATAGTAATAAAATTTAAAATGCCTGGGAGAAAATAAAAGTTTTTGCTTGGTGCTGAAAAGATTAATAGCATAGGTGAGAGCCTCCTTAGCTTAAAATCTTGACTCGTGGCTTGTCATATTAATCCTCAGGAAGTTGCTTCTAGGGAAGGGGGGCAGGATTATGGGAAATTATTACTCTAGATTTCATTCATCAGGTAGTGTTTTGCTGAATTAGGAAGAAGATGAAGTCCTGAGCAAGGGCAAGAAGAGATTCAACTGCTAGAGTGGTAAGGAATCAAGTAGATACCTCTAGAAATATTGGACATGTTTTTATCCTCTGGACTCTATTCTTTCCCCCAGTTAATGTGCAATTAAGAGGAGACAGAAGAATAAAGAGATGATGCTTGAAATTTAATCAGTCAAGTGCTGTTCCAAACTTGATTTATTGTAGACAATTCCCCCAAATTGGTTTCGGTTCTATAAGAGACTGTAAGGAAGTTTTCCCCAACTGGTTAGTTAGACAGAGAACTGCAGTTTATTATTTGGGGTTTTGTCTTAGCTGTAATACAGTCAGCATTAATCACACCCTTTGCTGTGTCGCTGATTGGGAATTGCTTGAGTTTTGAAAATGCTGATATGACTTTGTTCTTTGAAGCTGTTGTTAAGGCAGAGCCTGAGGATTCCCCCCCCCCTCCATTATTATTCCATCTGGAATGACTTATTTATTTGAGTAATGGCCAATTAGTGGGTAAACCTGAAGCTGACCATCTCTGAGCCTCTTTTTGCCCTTTAATCCCAGTAAGGGGAAAGTTTCGTTCCTAAGTCATGCAGCGGTTGTTGCCAAGGGGAGGTTTGAACTCCTCCCTGATGTTTTGTGGGCTGCAGAGAGAGACTGGGTGAGGGGATCAGGGCGGTGGTGAACGCCTCCCTTGAGAAGGGAGTGATGCCATCAGCCCTCAAGGAGGCAGTGATAAGACCGCTCTTAAAGAAGCCCTCCTTGGATCCCCAAGTTCTGAATAACTTTCGCCCAGTCTTGAATCTGTCATTTTGGGGCAAGGTGATTGAGCAGGTGGTGGCGATGCAGTTGAAGGCATACTTGGAAGAAACCGATTATCTACACCCATTTCAGTCGGGTTTCAGGCTTGGGCATGGGACAGAAACGGCCTTGGTCGCCTTGGTGGATGATATGAGGAGGGCTCTGGATAGGGGTGAATGCTCCTTCCTTGTACTCCTTGACCTCTCAGCGGCTTTTGATACCGTTGACCACGGTATCCTCCTGGACTGCTTGGAGGGCTTGGGCATTGGAGACACCGTATTGCAGTGGTTCTAGTCCTTCCTCTCTGGCAGGTACCAGAGGGTAGAACTGGGAGAGGAGGTTTCGAACCCATGACCACTCATTTGTGGGGTGCCACAGGGTTCCATCCTCTCCCTGATGCTATTTAACATCTATGTGAAGCCGCTGGGTGCTATCATCAGGAGGTTTGGGGTGCGGTGTCATCAATATGCAGATGACACGCAGCTCTACCTCTCGTTTAAATCTTCACCAAGGTTGGCTGTAGAATCCCTGTCCAAATGTCTGGAGACGGTGAGTGGCTGTTTGGGAGGAATAAGTTGAAGCTGAATCCTGACAAGACCGGAGTACTTTTGATGGGAGACAAGAGGAGGCTGGGGGATGTTGACCTGGTGTTGAATGGGGTACGGCTACCCTTGAAAGACCAGGTCCGCAGCCTGGGGTTCATTTTGGACTCCCAGCTGTCGATGGAGGCTGAGGTGTCAGCTGTGAGCCGGACAGCGCTGTATCAACTCCATCTGATATGGCGGCTGCACCTTTTCCTTCCCGACCATCTGCTCCCATCAGTAGTACATTCCCTGGTCTCCTCTCATCTAGACTACTGTAATGCGCTCTACGTGGGGTTACCCTTGAAGATGGTTTGGAAGCTGCAGCTGGTACAGGACGCGGCCGCTCGCCTGATTAAAGGCAGCTGCCGGCGAGATCACATCACTCCAGTGCTGAAGGAGTTGCACTGGTTACCAGTTATTTTCCGGGCCAAATTCAAGGTGTTGGTTTTGACCTTTAAAACCCTACATGGTTCCGGCCCAGCCTATCTTAAGGAGCGCCTCCAGCAACACCAGACAGGCCGCTTAACAAGATCAGCCTCGGATGGCCATCTCTCTGTCCCATCAGCCAGGACAGCTAGACTGATGGGGACGAGGGAGAGGGCCTTTTCTGTCGTGGCCCCCACTCTGTGGAACTCCCTCCCTAGGGAACTCTGCCATGCCCCCTCTTTAATGAGCTTCCGCCGTGAATTAAAAACGTGGTTGTTCAGGCAGGCATTTGGGGTGGGTTAGGGTATTTTAGAAATTGTTTTTATTGTAGAATTTTATTGTTTTAAACTGTTTTATTATATGCTTGTACATCGCCCAGAGTGGCTGGGTGACCAGCCAGATGGGTGATTAATAAATTTAATAAATAAAAATAAATAAAAATAAGTTGTTTGCTTCCTGATGCAAACACTGACTTTGCCACCTACATGCACCCAGTCAGTTCAGAACGTTGCAGGCTGCCATGGGCAGGCCACTCTTTAACTACACATAGACCCTAATGTGGGTCTTAGACAGCCTAGTGGAGCGGGGGGATTCTAGTATTGCCTCCATGAATGAAACAGTGTGGAATTTTGCAAAGAGGGTGGAGAAGCCAGGTGGGGGGCTCACGGGTACAAAAGAAATGCTTACTATTCTGCATACATGGATGTGAGTCAAGGAGATGCCTCTGTATATGTATTTATATCTGCTGAAGCTGCATAATTTTGCTCACGTGTGTGAAATGTTCATAAGTGGTAAAACTGGCTGTTTTGATACAAGCCTCAGCAAAGTTTTCAGCCATGTGTTTCTGGGCTACTTCTGTACTTGCACTACTTGCTTTAGAATAAATATAGTATGTCTATGTGTATCTTCTTTGGAGGCAAAACTGTAAGAACCTATGATTATGTATATACAGTCCTGTCTAAACATGTGTGGGAAATGATGTGTGGGAAAGGGTAGAACACAAATCTGTTTCAGCGATGTGCGACTATCAAACATGCCTCTGGAATTGATGCCCTGAAATTGCCTTCTGTCAGAGCTGAAGTTATATGATAAGCAGAATCACACGGGCCAGATCTACACCTTGTGTCATATCATTAAGATCCCCTCACGGTAACGCCATATCTCTCTTATGCATTTATACCTTGTAGGACACACAATGCCAGTTGTTGGATAATGTGGAATAAAAAGCAGGAAATAACACTAAAAAAGCAAATGTGTAATGTGCCCCAACAATTATCAGTGCACTTCAGTACTGCTAGAAAGCAGTAGTGTAGATTTAGCCATGGTTACACTTTTGCTGCGCTGCACCATTTCAGGTGGGGGATTACATGTTTGAAAGCTCATCCTTATAAAAAGAATTACATGTATGTAGTAAGCTAGCATAAGAACCGGACATGGAACAACCGATTGGTTCAAAATTGGGAAAGGAGTACGACAAGGCTGTATATTGTCACCCTGCTTATTTAACTTATATGCAGAGTACATCATGAGAAACGCTGGGTTGGATGAATCACAGGTCAGAATTAAGATTGCTGGGAGAATTATCAACAACCTCAGATACGCAGATGATACCACCCTAATGGCAGAAAGCGAAGATAATCTAAAGAGTCTCTTGTTGAGGGTGAAAGAGGAGAGTGCAAAAGCTGGTTTGAAACTCAACATTAAAAAACTAAGATCATGGCATCTGGCCCCATCACTTCCTTGCATATAGAAGGGGAAGAAATGGAAGCTGTGACAGATTTTACTTTCTTGGGCTCCAAGATCACCGCAGACAGTGACTGTAGCCATGAAATTAAAAGACGCTTGCTCCTTGGGAGGAAAGCTATGGCACACCTAGGCAGCATAGTAAGAAGCAGAGACATCACCTTGCTGACAAAGGTCCGTCTAATCAAAGCTATGGTTTTCCCAGTAGTAATGTATGGCTGTGAGAGCTGGACTATAAGGAAGGCTGAGCGCCGAAGAATTGATGCTTTTGAACTGTGGTGCTGGAGAAGACTCTTACGAGTCCCCTGGACTGCAAGGAGGTCAAATCTGTCCATCCTAAAGGAAATCAACCCTGAGTGCTCATTGGAAGGACAGATACTGAAGCTGAAGCTGAAATATTTTGGCCACCTAATGCAAAGAGAAAACTTCCTGGAAAAGACCCTGATGCTGGGAAAGATTGAAGGCAAAAGGAGAAGGGGACGGCAGAGGATGAGATGGCTAGATAGCATCACCGCTGCAATGAATATGGACTTGAGCATGCTCAGGGAGAGAGCGGAGGACAGGAAGGCCTGGCGTGCTATGGTCCATGGGGTCACGAAGAGTCGGACATGACTGAACGACTGAACAACAACAAGAAAGCTAGCATATCAGGGATAAGGATAAAACCTGACACGCTAATTTTATATGTGCAGGAAGTGTTGGGGGGGGGGTTAGGACTAAAAAATGTTCAAGCAAGAGGTGTGCCCCACCTCTTGCTCTCTCATGTGTAAATGCCTTATGTCCTTAAGAAGTAGTTTCAGTTTATTCCAGAACCTGTATTTTGTACATCCCTGGAGAAATAGCATTAAACTATGGCTGGATATTCCAGAACAAATGAGGCACCATGCTGACCAGGCATTCATTCTACAGCAGTGGAAGAAGTCCAACAATAAGCCAAGGCAGGAATAGGCAACCTGGTGAGCACCAGATGTTTTAGACTTTATTTATTTATTATTTATTACATTTGTATCCTGCCCTGTATCATTAAGACTACAGCTCCCATAATCCCTGACTACTGGCAAGTGGGCTGGGCTGATGAGAATTGTAGGCCAAAACATCTGGAGTGTACCAGGTTGCCTACTGCTGAGCTAAGGTAACTGGCAGTCTGAATGTGCCTCAAGGGTGTAATCCTATGGGATTGTTGCCCTTTATATGGAAGCCTTCAAGCTTGGAGGCTTCTGAAAATCCTATGCCGTGCTAGGCTATTGCTGGCTAGGTCAGGAGGAGGATGGAGGTGATGTCACCTCCTTTTCCTCCTCAAGAACACACACACAAAATAACCCACACCACCCAGCTAGACAGGTCTCTGAGCCTGTCCAGCTCACATACTGGCGGTGGGCAGGCACTGGCAATGGAGAGGCTATAGGATTCTGTGGATCCTGACCTCTCCTGTCCCCTCCTTTCCACACCCACTGGAACCCCCCTTTTGACCTCTACGAGGTCATCCACGGTCACTGTTGTGACCTCAGAAAGCAGCTGGTGAGGTTCTTTCTGTGATGGCTGCAGAAGGCAGGGGGCAGAATCTGGTGTCAGATTCTCCCTCTTGAGGTTGTAGGAGTGTCTGTGGCCTTGGGAGAGGGAATGCAAAATATCCCATGGTCCCTGGAACACTCTCCCATGGACCGTAGGATTGCTTTCTAAGATGCCATTAGTGGGCAATTATTTTCGACACTGTTTGTATGCTGCAGCTATTTCTGAACTCTAGGGCTGGGTGCTATGTACTGTTGCAAATATAGTTGGTGCCAGGAATACAA
Organism: Heloderma suspectum; assembly: GCF_057233095.1. Classification (NCBI taxonomy): domain Eukaryota; kingdom Metazoa; phylum Chordata; class Lepidosauria; order Squamata; family Helodermatidae; genus Heloderma; species Heloderma suspectum. The sequence goes on along the minus strand of NC_139458.1, from coordinate 153,360,173 downwards.
ACCATGAGAGTCCTTAACCAACTTGAAAGCCATTTATGTGAACCAGCTTCCTGTATTATTTGGGCTACTGAGCAATTTTAACTATGGCAGAAAAAAACAGCAGAAAAATCACAGTCATATAAGTCCGTGTGATTGTTGGCAACCACGCTACCAGTGTAGTGGAAGAACAGGACTTTAAATTGCAATTCTGTTGTTGTCATTGTCATCATCATCGTCATGCATATACCACCTTATCTGCTAAAAGCCATCATGGTGGTGTACAAGAATTTAAAACAATAAAGCCTTGCAACACTCAAAACATTAAACACATTTTAAAAGCCTAAATTAAAAAGATGCATCTTTACACCCTATGTAAAGGCCAAGAGAGTGGGGACCAATCATGGTTCCTGAGGGAGCACATTCCGTAGTTTGGGGGCAGCCCAGGAGAAAGCCCTTTCATGTGTGCCTGACAAATGGGCCGCTGCAGATAATGGTGCCCTCAAAAGGGCCTCTCCTGCAGATCTTAATACCCAGGCAGGTTCATAGCCAGGCAGGTGGTCCCTTGGATAGTCAGGGCCTAAGCTGTTTAGGGCTTTAAAGGTTAAGACCAACACCCTGAATTGAGGCCGGAAAGCAATTGGCACCCAGTGCAGGTCTTTCAGGACAGGTGTAATATGGTCCCAATACCGTGCACTGGTTAGCAGCCTTGCTGCTGCTTTTTGTACCAGTTGAAGCTTCCAGACATTCTTCAGGAGTAGTCCCATGTAGAGTGCATTGCAATAGTCTAAGCATGATGTAACCCTTTTAAAGAAAATTCAAGAGGTTCATTTACAAGAAAAAAGAAGTGTGACATCCACCGTCATCCTATTCATCCCTAGTCAGAAATAAGCCCCGCTGGTTTAAATGTGACTTTCTCCCAAATAAATGTGGACAATCTCTCAGTCTTAATGTACTGTGGTGCTGTTTATTCACTTTTAAAACTTATTAGCTGGATTGTTGCTTCCATTTTTTCTAAGTGGATCTCCCCATACTGTTCCTGGCCCCACCCTTTTCCACATGAATTTGTGGGATAAATATCCAAGGAGAAATGTGTTTTAAAAAATACACATGCACACACATATATTTGGTTTCCTCTTTTAGGATTTCCCCCTGTTTTAAAAATGTTAGAACTTCAGAGCAAAAAAGAAAAGACAAAAAAGAGGCTTATTCATATCAGTTAGCTTTATTTAAAAAGAAGAAGTTCTAATCATTCCTATCTCCAAGGGAGGCTATGTTACATATTCATTCTATTACTGGATATTCAGGCGGCAGTTTGAAAACTTGCAAGCTTTGTGGCTTTTGCTGTTTCTGTGGACGTGGAAGGCTCTGGACAATGCCCACTTTTTAACATATTTTAAGGGAAAGCCTCAGATCTGTATAAATAGTCTCACACAGAAAGTGCTTTATCTTCACTAGTTAGTGAGTCAGTTTGAGTGGGGTGGGGGGCTGTATTCTACTGGTGAAAGCTTTCAGAGAAATTATGCATGGTAAATTAATGAAGGCCGTCTGTGGTATTATTTGTCTGTGAATGCACATGCCATTAGAATCAATGGCTGGCTGAAAAAAGTGAACGGTCATTAAGTGACTATTAAAAAGGGCCAGTGGACATGGATTCTCTCGCTTCCAGGGTTCTGGTTGGATTAGGTAGAGATGAAGGTTGTTTGCCTGTAGGCCATAGGACAATCCAGCCATAGTACTTTTGTATTAGCCAGCTTCTGTTGGCTGCTTTCTGTTACTGGCAGATTTACAAGAGTTTGAGACACATAGAGACCATCTTCTAACCAGGCGAAAAATTCTCCCCCCCCTTCCCCCCACTGTTACCATATGAAAAACTAGGCATGAAATCTAGATGTGGAATCTTTTCAAAGTGCTTCTCAAAGATGATGGGAAATACTCGTTCCTTTTATTGATAACTAACCAAGAGGTTTAGTTCCATGAGAACAACGTTTGGGTTTAGGTACTTCATTCTGTGGCAGAAGGGGACACCTAACTTGAGTGCTGCATGTAAAATACCAAATAATGTTACTAGAAGTTTGTGACAAACATATCAAACCTATCTGATACATAGGTAGAATGGGGCATTAATGCTGTTAAAAATGTTTTCTTTCAGCAACTGACCTAGTGCAACGAGCAAACCACTGAAAAGTTCATAGGGGACAGGGAAGCTTTAACAGCTCCCCACCCTCGAATTGTACTGTTTCTTTTCAAAATAACACAAGTGAAGTAAGACAAAAGATTAACCGTCAGCACTTCCAATATATAGATGAGTGTCTTTCCCACCCTTTCCCCGACTCTCAAATGGAGTGTAGACATTCAGCTGTGGCACCTTAAAGGTGAGTTTGTTGCACATGCTATCTACATGGTGGATATGCAACCTGGGTACCTTGTGTCATAATTCCTACAATCTTCTGGGACAAGACATGCCTTGTTTTAAGGGACTATCAGGGTGAGCCTCAGTTACAGCACTATCTGACTTGAAATCAGGTAAGTTGGATGGGGGTTGGGGGGAGTGGCAATTGGTGATTTTATCTTTTCAAGACTGCTGCTAAGAGCAAAAAAAAAAGTCTTTTGATCTAAGTGCCTTCTGAAAGGCACTTTCAGTTGCTGATGGGACTGCTGTGTGGAAGCACAGTTGCTGGTGGGGCTGCTGTGTGGGAGCACAATTAGTATTGATTTGCATTTAATTTTGAGATTGAGAACAAAGGCCCTTTTAAGGCCTACTATCTTCTGTGGTTGTTTATGTTCTCCTGTGTCTACTTTTTTTATACTAAATTCATCTTGCGTCAAAACGAGGAAAAGAAAAATGGCTAATTTGACTGAGATTAACAGACAGCAATTGACTGATTTTTGGAGACACTTTCTCTTTCTCAGTCCCACAGAGATTACCATAGGCAGTTGCTGCTAGTCACCGTTATTTATATAAAGATACGTAATGTATTTTGTACTTGAGAACTTGTCTGTACGAGTGCGGCGCTTACGCCATTTCAGATAGTGCAGACTGGCAGGAACTGCTGTGAATAATGACTTTCCTGTGACAGCTTTTATCCTGCCAGTAATATGTCATTGTGTATGACTTCCAATTAATCATGCAACAACAAAAACATTGCATCTGGTGACGATGGCACGTCCATTAATAGTGGAGGGATTCTTGGCTTGATGAACAGAGTGCCATCTCAGACTCCTGCCTACTCAGGCACTTTAATCAGTAAGTTCCAGTATAGGGCACACTCTCCCCACCCCCCAGTCTCCCCACTCCACCCGATTTATCGGCTACTGCTGTGATCTATCGCACTGCAATACAGAATTCCTCTCATCTCTATACTAGCCTGACGTTGCGAGGTTTTTAAATGATCATATGAATTTGACTTTGAATTACTCTACGCTGACCTTGCTGTAATCAAGGATTCCACCCCCACCCCACCCCCCAGTGTTGTGGAGTGAAGCATGAGGAATGGAAGGGAAGAGCAAGTTGGTGGATTGGCTTCTGATGGTATTTTGTAAAGGTTCTGTGCCACATGCTGTGCCTCGGGAACGGGCAGTCGGCACTGCTGGAAAGCCTCTAATGACAAGAACTTAAGATGCCACATAGCCTGTATGTCAGTGATCCTCCGAAGTGTAACTCAGTTAAGTGATTTGGTGACATTGGCTTTATTTGCCCTCATGCATTGTTCCCCATTGCCATTGCATTCTGGTCCAGAGCCAATAAGTGTTTAATTGGATGAATTGCTGAGTAAGATGTTAGTGGCATTCAGCATTTTAATCTGACCCCCCCAAATCCCTATGTGTTGCACTCACATTTCCTGTAAATGTTAATAGATTATTGACCTGGTAGTGTCTATGTGCTGGATTTAATAGAAAACCTCATTTTTAATCTACTAATCAGTGCAAGTTATTATTTTTGATAGGTCTTCTATTGAGAAGGCATTTAATTATTCATGGTGGCTTTTTATTCACTGCTAAAGAAATATTCCAATGGGCTATGATACTGTTGGTTTGTTTTTTAATTTGAAATTATTGACTTACCTAAAATGCAATACTTTCTGACCAGAACGTACTCATAGGCTTGGCTTTCACAGATGCTTTGGACTGAGACCTTACTTAAGGAGCAAAGAAGATTTGAAAACTTCATAGACTCGCTTTAGTGTCCTGCTCAAGTTGGACTGCTCCCCACCGCCCCACCAGGGCTGGCTGACATAGCTGCCCCGTGGGAAGGAAGAGGAGGGAGGGAGACGGGAGAAGCAGAGAGAACGTCAGGGCCTGCTGTAGTTGGACCCCCGCCCCCGAGTCAACTGACAACAACTGCTGTGTGAGAAGGAACATCAGACGCTCTTGCTTAAGTGGAGCTAGTTGTGTTATTTGGGTTTTGTTTTTTGAACGTGTGGCTTGTGTTGTGTCTGTTGCATTTTTGTAAATATTGTAAGCCACTTTGAGGATTCTAGTCAAAACGTGGGATATCAATCTACTGAATAAATGAATGAACACCTTCTAGTTAGACCCCCACATGCTAATGTATTGAAGTGATTTGCTGACATTGGCTTTACTTGCCAAGCTGAATGTTTGTCCTCTTCAGCTACACATTTGGGCGTAAACAACAAACAAGAATTTTAATTTGGTATATGGCTTCGTAAGGGTTTGATTTATTGTGTAATGTTCTGTGAAAAGACAATTATATTTCTTAATATATTTCTGTATCAGAACTTTTTAGGTGGTGCCTGTACTCAGCTTATAGGAGTTTATTCGTTTTATTGATAGATTTATTTCTTTTAAAATGTTTCCTCCCTTTTATTTCTGAAAATAGCAGCTAACAACCAAATAAACATCTAACACTATAAAAGCAGTACACAATCCAGATAAACAAGACAACAGTGTAGCAGCAGCAATGAACATTTGCATCAATAATAAAACCCGGTGGGGATGAAATTTCAGGAAGTGCTCTGTGCAAATGCTCATTGGAATAGTAATGGTTTCAGTTGTTGTCTGAGAGCAGGAACAGAGGGGGCTGGTTGGCACTTTCAGGGCACTGTGTTCCAAAGTCTGGCCACCTTGATGGAGAAGGCCTTCTTCTCTGTGTCTGCTCTCTGGACCTCAGCTGGGGTGAGACATGGAGCAAGGCCCCCTCTGATGATCAAATGTATACAGGGAGATTCCTCACTCAGCCAGGAAGCTCACTGGGTGACTTTGGGCCAGTCACTGACTCTCAGCCTAACCTACCTCACAAGCTTGTTGTGAGGATAAAATGGAGAGGAGGAGGATCATATAAGCTTCCTTGGGCTCCTTGGAAGAAAAAAGGCAGGATATAAATGTAATAAATAAATACATACATCTGACCTGCTGTTCCTTTAGTATATGTACTTTTTGCTATGGGTCGACTTCATATTAGAATATTTATTTATTTATTTATTGCATTTATACCCCGCCTTTCTCCCTCTCGCAAGGAACTCAAGGCGGCTTACATTATCCTCCTCCTCACCGTTGTATCCTCACAACAACAACCCTGTGAGGTAGGTTGGGCTGAGAGTCTGTGACTGGCCCAAAGTCACCCAGTGAGCTTCCATGGCCAAGTGGGGACTAGAACCCGGATCTCCCGGCTCCCAGTCCGTCACTCTCACCACTACACTACACTGGCTCTCAATATTTACACCCAACTGCCAATTTTAGGCTAACTGTATCTAATCTTTACAATCAACAGCTCAGTCCACTACTTAATTCTGAGTTGTCTGGCAAAAGGAGGAGGGAGCCCTTCCTAACCTTTGGGGAGTAAAAGTGGAAGTTACCAGTTTAGAAAAGTGTGAATGAATAGCAATGAGGGGAAATTTAATTATGTTGATTACAGCCTGGAGATATCTCTAGCTCAAAACTTATGAAAGAGTTTTAAATACAAATAAAGTTTTTTAAAAAAAAAATAAATAGGAGGGAAGAAGTCTGCAAGCATGGAGTCTTATAATCAGATCATACAGGCAGGGAAATATCCCTGGGCATTAGACTGAGGTTGAAGTATTTAGGGAAACGCAATGCCAGGTCTCCCATGAAGTATGAAACTAGGCTTGAAAGAGGAAAAGTTCTTTGGTTCCCTCAGCCTTGTTGCTACAGAAACGGTACATGAGCTCTGAGATACAATAATATAATTGCTTTGGTATCCCTTGGGGTATTTGTAATATTAATGTTGGTTAATGATATTAATTCATTTTACCATTAATAATATTCAACTGCTTCAAATTAAGCATTCCATTTCAATTAACTGCCTACCAGTGACTTTTGTAGTCTGGAGCAGTGATAATCAACTTTTACCCTATAGAAGACTAGATGCGGCCCTTGAAGTGATTTGATTCCTAGTGGCCCTACCAAAATGTTTTTAAGTGGTAGGAAATAAAAATACCACATTTTATTGCCTCTTGTATTTTGTATTGTTACTGAATGTCCTCCCTGGACATGTGTATGAGCATACATGTTTAGAGACACCCCCATCTAAGAGACCTTTGAGCACTGGTCTAGGTGCATCTTAGAAGAGATGATCTAATGATGCACGTGTGTGCATGCGCGCACGCACACCTCTTTGAAAACAGAGGGATTTTATATTACACAAAACAGCAAAAATATACACAATGCTTATGCTTGGGAATTAGGTGGCTGGCAATAGGCACTTTATGAATTCTAGAATAGACACAATTAGTTCTTAGATTAAAAATACTCCTATACATATTATGCAAACGAAACAAGCGTCAAAATGAATGGCATTGACATCCATTCCCTGGGTTCAAGTGGTGGGCAAATTAGCACAAAGGCCCACTCATCAGCTAAACCAAGAGCTGTGGTGTGGAGAAGGCTGTGCTGCAGACATGCATGGAGTGTCTGGGTTGTGACTGCAAGAGCAGGGAGGAAAAAAGAGCCCATGGACGCTTGTCTTTAGCAGTAGGTGATGCATCAAGGTAGTCCTTTTGCACAGTCACCTGACAAAACGGGAGGGCAGGGTTTCAACGCACACACTCCCTCCCAATTTCTAGTGCCTGGTGTGCTATTCGCCCCTTCTTGTTTCCCAATTTCAGATGTTTATTGTGCAGAACACATTGTGTATCAAGTCAACATCTCCAGAAAATTTGGCTTAATCACAGTGGGGATGAAAAGGAAAAAAGATGGAGATCCTAATGGAAGAAGCCTAGCCTTGATCCTTCCCACTGGATGACCAGGGTAAGGCTGCACCAAGTTGGCTGGGCTTCTGACCAAAATCTGATTCAAAGATAGACTGACTTTCTGTACAAGCTCACACAAACACACAATAGAAAAGTGGGTACAGCAGTGGGGGCTACAATTCGTAGAGAAATGCCCTCCGGAAAATAGGCTGAGACTGAAGGATATTTTTTCTTATTATCCCCATGGATTCCACTGGGATGCAGGAAAACTCCTGAGGTTTCAGCGAAAGGAAGCTTTGAGAAAGACTGCAGTTAGGTCACCATTTCAGCTAGAGTGGGGACCTAGGCAGCCAGAGCGGGCGCTCTGGGAAAAAGGGGCCTGACAAGTTTATTTTATTTTATTTTATTTTTTAACTAACTTTTTTCCATTTATTTGTCTTGTAACACACACTTTCACACAAGTGGGATTCTGCTTTTAACCTCTACTGAGTAGAGGAACAGGCACAGGCTAGTCTAGAACAATCACAAAGCTAGACACAAAAAGGGAAAAGAGGCTATGGAAGGACAAGACTCTCCAGTGGTGGTGACCTGCAAGGTGTATGCAATGTTTGTTTTCTTGCCTGAGAACAACATGGCCTACACCTGCAACAAGTGGATCACACTGCTGGAAGAAAACGTACGTGGACTGGAACGGCGACTGTTGACCCTCCGGGGAATAAGAGAACACGAAGAGTTCTTGGACAGAATGGGGGAACTACAGCAGCAAAGGGAAGACCAGAAGCTTGAAGAGCAACAGCAAGGCAGTGGGAAATGCTGAGGTGAAGAAAAATGGAGTAGAGGATACTCCTTGGAAAAGGGTGACAGTTAGGAGAAGAAGAACTAGATGCCACTCTGCACCAGTGGAAGCAGTGGAGCTGTGGAACCGATTCCAGGTACTTGCAGATGAGACTGGAGGACAGCCTGCAGAGGAAGATTCACAGGGGAACCTACATGAGAGTGAGCAAGAGGCTGAAGGTCAGTCAAACAGAGGCGATGAAACCCAGGCCTACAACAAGAAGAAGAGAAGAGTGGTAGTAGTGGGAGACTCCTTGCTGTGTGGGATCGAGACCCAAGTATGTCGCGAAGACCCGTGGACTTGCCAGGTATGTTGTCTCCCAGGAGGACGGATTAGAGACTGAAAGACGTTGCCTGCACTCATAAAGCCCACTGACAGGTATCCCTTTCTTCTCATCCATGTGGGAACAAATGATACCGCCAAGCGGAGCTACGAAGAAATCGTGTCAGACTTTGAAGCTTTGGGAAGGAAACTCAAGAACTTTGGGGCCCAGATAGTTTTCTCATCCATCCTTCCAGTAGTTAGAAGAGGGATAGAAAGGGAACAAAAAATACTCCGGGTGAATGACTGGCTACGAAGGTGGTGCCGATGAGAGAGATGTGGATTCTGGGACCATGGGCTATACTTCCTGGAAGATGGGCTGTTGGCAAGGGACGGGTTGCACCTCACAAAGGCTGGGAAGAATGTGTTTGGCCACAGCATGAAGAACTTCATCAGGAGGGCTTTAAACTGAATCCTATGGGGAAGGGAGATGTAATGTTGGGGGTAACAATGGACGTAGGCGCATGCACTGCAACGGAGAGAACAGCTCTGATAGTGCCCAATAATAGTCTTCAGACACATGTAGGAAGAAAGCCAGACTATGAAGCACATGGTCTTGGATGTCTATATACTAATGCCCAGAGTATGGGAAACAAACAGAACGAACTTGAACTCTTAATACAGGAGGGAAATTATGACTTGATAGGTATAACTGAGACTTGGTTGGATGACTGTCATGACTGGAATACAGCAATTGAAGGATATAACTTGTTCAAAAAGAACAGGAGGAACAGAAAGGGAGGTGGGGTTGCACTGTATGTGAAAAATACATATCTCTGCACAGAAATACAGGAGGATGAGCTTGGTAGCCCCATCGAGAGCATCTGGGTTGAAATAAATGGAGCAAAGAATAAAAGGAACCTGGTGGTCGGAGTCTACTACCGGCCACCCAACCAAGGAGAAGACGAGGATGAAACTTTTGAAAAGCAAATAGCCAATGTTTTAAGGAAGCATGATGTAGTAGTAATGGGGGACTTCAATTTCCCCGATATTTGTTGGGAGACAAATTCTGCAAAACATGGCCCCTCCAGGAAATTCCTGACTTGTGTGGCGGATAACTTCCTCTAACAGAAAGTAGAGGAAGGAACTAGAGGATCAGCTGTCCTTGACTTGATCCTAACCAACAGAGATGACTTAGTGGATAAAGTAGCAGTTACAGGAACTCTGGGGGAAAGCGACCATGTTCCACTTGAGTTCTTGGTTCTAAGGGAAGCAAAAGCCGAGTGTAGTCAAACGCGTACCCTGGATTTTAGGAAAGCTGATTTTAATAAACTCAGAACAATGATCAGTAAGGTCCCATGGCAAGTGAAGCTGACGAGAAAAGGAGTCCAAGATGGGTGGGAGCTTTTAAAAAAGGAAATTCTCAAGGCACAATCACAAACAATTCCAACAAGAAGAAAAGGTGGAAGACAACAGAAGAAGCCAATGTGGCTTCACAAAAAGCTTAGGGATGACCTGAAAACAAAAAAGGACACATATAGGAAGTGGAAAGAAGGCCAAGTAACAAAGGAAGAGTACCGGCAGATAGCACAGAATTGCAGGGATGGCGTCAGGAAGGCTAAAGCTGAGAATGAGCTGAGGTTAGCGAGGGATGCTAAAAGCAACAAAAAGGCTTTCTTCAGCTACGTGCATAGTGAAAGGCAGAGGAAAGAAATGGTTGTTCATCTATTAAATAAGGATGGCAAAACGATAACAGATGACAAAGAAAAGGCAGAGGTGCTCAATTCCTACTTTGGCTCAGTCTTCTCCCAAAAGAGGGTCTATGACCCCCCTGGCAAAGGCGAAGTGCAGGCTGAAGGGGCAAGATTGCAGCTTGAGATCAACAGGCATATGGTCAAGGAACACCTAATTCCTTTGAATGAGTTCAAATCTCCAGGGCCAGATGAACTGCATCCTAGAGTCATAAAGGAACTGGCAGAAGAACTCTCAGAACCGCTGTCTATTCTCTTTGAGAAATCATGGAGGACGGGGGAAGTGCCAGATGGCTGGGGGAGGGCTAATGTCCCTAACTTCAAAAAGGGTAAAAAGGAGGAACCTGGGAACTACAGACCAGTCAGTCTGACATCAATCCCAGGGAAAACCCTGGAGCAGATGATAAAGCAATCCATCTGGAAGCACCTTGAAAACAATGCTGTGATTACTCGAAGCCGACATGGATTTGTCAAAAACAAGTCCCGCCAGACAAATCTGATCTCATTTTTTGATCAAGTAACCTCCCTTGTAGACCGTGGGAATGCTGTAGACATCATATACGTTGACTTCAGCAAAGCTTTCGACAAAGTGCCCCATGATATCCTAATGAGCAAACTAGCTCAAAGTGGGCTAGATGAAACAACGATCTGGTGGATCCACAGTTGGCTACAGAATCGGACTCAAAGAGTGCTTATCAATGGGACCTTCTCAAACTGGGGAGAGGTAACGAGTGGGGTACCGCAGGGCTCAGTCCTGGGCCCAGTGCTCTTCAACATTTTTATGAATGACTTCATAAAGGTGTGGGGAATGCTGATCAAATTTGCAGATGACACCAACTTGGGTGGGATAGCTAATACTTTGGAAGACAGAAACAAAGTTCAAAGTGATCTGGATAGACTGGAGCGCTGGGCAGAAAACAACAGAATGACATTTAATAGGGATAAATGCCCAGTTCTGCACCTAGGAAAAAGAAACCAAATGCACAGTTACAAGATGGGGGATACGTGGCTCAACAACACTACAAGCGAGAAAGATCTTGGAATTGTTGTCGGTCACAAGCTGAATATGAGCCAACAATGTGATGTGGCTGCAAAAAAGGCAAATGCTATTTTGGGCTGCATTAATAGAAGCATAGCTTCCAAATCCCGGGAAGTACTAGTTCCCCTCTACTCAGCACTGTTTAGGCCTCATCTGGAGTACTGTGTCCAGTTCTGGGCACCACACTTTAAGAAGGATGCAGACAAACTGGAGAGGGTTCAGAGGAGGGCAACAAAGATGATCAGAGGACTGGATTCAAAGCCTTATGAAGAGAGACTGCAAGAACTGGGCATGTTTAGCCTTGAGAAGAGAAGACTGAGGGGAGATATGATAGCACTCTTCAAGTACTTGAAAGGTTGTCACAGAGAGGAAGGCCAGGATCTCTTCTCGATCATCCCAGAGCGCAGGACACGGAATAATGGGCTCAAGTGACAGGAAACCAGATTCCGGCTGAACATCAGGAAAAACTTCCTGACAGTTAGAGCAATGCGACAATGGAACCAATTCCCTAGGGAGGTGGTGGGCTCTCCCACACTGGAGGCATTCAAGACGAGGTTGGACAGCCATCTGTCAGGGATGCTCTGACTTGGATTCCTGCATTGAGCAGGGGGTTGGACTCAATGGCCTTGTAGGCCCCTTCCAGCCCTACTCTTCTATGATTCTATAAGGCTCAGACAGAACCCTAGGTTCTATGGCTTAGAGTGATTTCAACGGAGCGAAAGTTGCCGGACACAGCCAAGACTGTAACTGGATTTGTTACCCATCCAAAGTGCTTTCAGCACTAGAGTGGTGCCTTGCCTTAGTGAGGCCTGGAACACTGGACCAGAGTTCTTACAGGGTTTAAAGACTCCAAAAGGGACAGGAGGCTCTGGATCTTGAAGACAATAGAACAAAAGAGGGGAGAAGACTCTGGGGCAGAGTCAGTAGTGGTTTCAGACAACCATACAAAAGAGCAAGATGACTTATTGCGACAGCCATCAAGGAGTCCTGAAAGGGCTAGCTTGAGATGGGGCGAAATTTAATTCAGGTAGTGCTGTGCCCAAAATTCTGGCGCTTAAGATTGGGGAAATCCCCGTCAATGATTATGTCACACCTGGAGGGCAATCACTCTGTGCCTGGGGGTCATGCATATCTACATTTCTGATTGCTGTGCCCAATCGAATTATGAGTCCCTTGATCCAGTGTTTGATTAAGTGGTGTTGCTAAATATGGAGCTGGGTACATGACCAAGTGCTGATGCCCTCATGGCAAAATCGCTTGCTGAATTGGCCTGTGACTTCTGCCTGCCTTGGCTTGTTCTGTGTTAGGCTGAATTTCTTAATGTGAGCGCACTGCATTCTGCTAAATAGTCAGGGTGGGGTGGGGGCTGTCTGTGCATACTCTGCACTAAGCAATTTGCCAGTACTATACAATATACAAATGTAGGTGTTTGTACCGTGGTGTTTGAGCAAATGTGCTCCATAACTGTAAAGCCCTTATTGCTGTAGCATGATGTTGTGTGGACTCTGGATGTATTTATTTATTTAAAAAAATTCTTGGCTGCCTTTCAGGGCAAAAGCCTTCCCAAGGGGGCTCACAGCAATAAAATACATAAAAAACCAGTTAAAATATTAAATGCGATAAAAACATAAACACAATAAAATAGCAATAAAAACAACAAAAAACCGCCGACAATAAAACCAGGAATCGCAACAACAGCAACAACAACAGTCATATCAAGAGAAGGCCATGGTAAAATAATACGTTTTCAAGGCCTTTTAAAAAGCCTGCGGTGATGGATCACTGTGGCCCAAAATAGACATTACTTTAAATCCATATTTCTAATTTCTACTCTAGAGTAGGCGCAGGGGTCGTTATCTGGACCTTAGTGTTGGGGTAGGGGAGCTTTGGAGATCTGGATCAGGCCTCTGCACCTATCTTGTACCAAAGTAAAAATAATTTAAAAAGTCATAGCTGCTAGATAAAGCTTTAAAATAATATCTGTTTGGGCCCTAAATATCCCTTGACATCCAGTGGTTCCTGAGATTATGTAAATTTGTTAACTGAGGTCCAGAGCATTGAAATACTTTTATTTAATTAATATTTTATTCTATCATGCTCATTTTCAGGGATTGATTGAAAGCCCACCTGATCTGAGTTCGGACCCTCTCTGCTGTGTTTCTTGTGGGAACTTCTTTTTATGTGACATTATGCAGAAAGGTCACATTTCCAAAAAGCTGGAATCTGTTCTAGTTAATTCCTAAATTTCTGATCGTCTTTTAAAAAACCTTTTAACACGAGGCTCAGGACATACAGGCACCCCAGGCGGAGATGTTTAAATTAATCTAGTAATAATTGATTTAAAAGAGATTTGGAGGACAGAATCTGCATAAAGGCCATCCATAATGGGAGCAAATCCTCAGAAGCCCAGCTGAACAGCAAAGCCCCTGAATAACTTACATCTTCTAAACCAAGTTGGTTCCATGCACAATTGAGAAGGGGTAGGTAGAGTAAGGTGGTGAATGGGTAATCTATCCATTCTAATACAGAGGTGCAGCCGACAACCCTGCTGGCCAGTGAGAGACAAGGTCCTATCATTACACATCCTCTCTCTAAGACACACGGCTGTACAGCCATGTATCCAAAGGCGGATTCATGCACGCATGTTTATCGCTTGCTTTCTGCAGCTTCAAGAGGTGAACGAGTCGTTGCAGATCAAACACCACGGATAGAATTTGTATGTCACTTCACATTACTGTGAACACAGTGCTTTTCAGTAGAGTCAGTTCATGTGCACATTATAGGCAGAGTCATACGTTCTAAAGTGCCTTTATGCAGAGTGCCCCTGTGAATGCAGCAGGGTGGGTTGAACTAACGTACGAACCAGCGTAATCACGTTGACAGGTACAGGTAGGGTGGCTGAAAATATGAATTACTGCCGGGGAGCTTGCCAAACAGGGTTGCACTGGCTTATATTTCCTCTGCTTGCCTGTGCATGGGTGTGCATTCTGGAGTATAAGAACCAGCCCTATATGCTGAGTAATCAAGTTATGCAAGCAAAAGTGAACTACATACATGTGTGGAAAGGTCCTATGATAGCTGGCAGTTACCCAGTTGCTGCTTTGGGGGCATTTGATGAGCTAAAGGACTAATCCTTTAGAGAAGCTATATAATTTAGCCATGATATACTGAGTGTCTTTAAAAGCCCAATGAATGCAAGTTGCTGATTGCATATTGCTACTTAACTGAAATAATTCACTATGGGCCCTTACTTTGAATGTGGCAATAAGACTTTAACCAGAGAAAGAGTTAAATTTATGAAACATTTTGAATTCTGACTTCAGTATTCATTACAATTTCAAACTGCAGTTGTGACAGTGATTTGCCCTGCTTGAGAAGAGGGAAATCTCACTACCTCAGTTGCATGCATTGCATTTCTGGTGATCACGCATGTTAAAAAATCTGTGGTTCATCATGCATTCTATTGTTTCTCCATTGTGGTGAGCATGTGCAGAAGCTGTTGTCTTTCCTGGTGGTTCCTGCCTAGAAGTTACATAGCACTGCTGCCACTGGGCTCTAGGAACCAGAAGAGCCATAGAGCGATGTTGTACCATGCTTGTGCAGTGTGTTTAATCCTTTTTGACACCAATTGAGATGCAGAGGCCACATCACATGGCTGCAGACAGACAGAATGGTAGGATATGAATAGTGGAAACATATATTGTTTGGCCCCCTTTTGTAAGTATCATATGAATTTATAACTTTTCAGTCCCAAATGGAACTGGTGGTAGCTATGGGAAATCAATACCTCACAGGAGTTTGACAGCTAATTTCATAAGGAATAGAATAGTATGCTGAAAACATTCAGTCCCAGAAGGTTATGGCTGGCTGGTATGCTTTGTTTTGTTTTACTTCAAGAAAGAAAGAAAGATCCCATTAATCCCAATTTCCAATGACATGGTATATGCAAACACATCTGAGAGACATGTTGTGCAGCTCCTTTAATTATTTCTATACTGGAATTGTTAACTTGGTGTTTTAAAAGAATGCGTAGCAAACACCCTCAAAACAAAATGAAATACTGAAAATCAATTATTTTTTTAATTTGTCTTCTGGTTTACGAGCCCTTAGCCCAGATTTTACTACCGTATTTTAAAGAGGATCTATTTGACCATGAGGGCTATAAACACTATTTTCAGATGAAAGACAAGATGGTCTGGATTTTAAATCTTATCTTGTGAGCCATCCAAAAATACTTTCAGGCCACA
The DNA here is from genome assembly GCF_057233095.1 of Heloderma suspectum. Classification (NCBI taxonomy): domain Eukaryota; kingdom Metazoa; phylum Chordata; class Lepidosauria; order Squamata; family Helodermatidae; genus Heloderma; species Heloderma suspectum. The sequence goes on along the minus strand of NC_139458.1, from coordinate 153,344,895 downwards.
TTCAACCTAGCTGTGTAATTGTGCAATGGAAAGTAAACCCTAAGTTTACCCATTTGGAGCTAAACATCGAGTGCAGTGTCCCCTAACTTAATTGCCACTAAGGTCAGAGGTAGGTTTTATAGTGAAATAATCTGCCCGAGGAATCGAATCTGCTGTCCAAGAGAAGAGTTTATCTTAAGTCAACACTCGCACTTCATTTAGGCATGGGTTGATTTTCCACGCAACTTCTGTTTTTATGTTAGTATGCTAATATCTTGCGTGCATTATTGGTTCTTGTGATTAGTTCACTGACAGAACTGTGAGCAGTAGGGTGGACTGCAGGGTGTTGTATCTCAGAAGCTCTGTCAGGGAAGCCAGTTGTGCATGTTTACTTATTAGCACACAGTTCTTGTAGCAACCTGAGCATCAGGGCGAAACAGAAAACGGAGACATTTGGAGATAATTATATATGTTATGGCTGTTCCATTGCTTTTTCAGTATTGTTAATTTACTAGGGGTGTGTGTGCGCATGTTTTGGTTTCAGTTCTCAGTAGCGGCTTTATGTAGGGAGGTTCTGTGCACTTTTGAGCAGCGGCAAGTGGAAGTAATTTTGGTTTGCATCTTTACTAGTAGTTTATTTGTCTGTAGTGACATTGTGCAACTGCGTGCATTTCCAAGGAACATGCTTCCCTCTAAAATAACATCCATCTAGAGTGCAGTAGTTGGTGCTGTGGAAAGTAGCCCCATCGGCTTGGCGATGGGGGAAGTTAATGTAGCGCAGCAGCTGCCCGCTGCTGAAGGATGCATACAATAACATCGGGGTGTTGGGCTGAACAGTGGGAGGGGAAGAAAATCTGTTTGTTTTTGTTCTGAAGCTGAGACATTTATGGGCTCTTTGGATGCCTTGTGGCTTGGAGCTTGTTTGGAAAAGGTGATGCTGTGAAATCTGGAGAGGCTACAGTGACATATTCAGACTCATGTTTTGAAGGCCTGCCGGATGCGGAGGGTGGGTTTCAATGTTGTTTAGACCTTATCCTGTATAATGAGACAATAACTTTAATTACAGAACAGATACCTTGTAAATATTAGGTCTGTGGTTCCTCTTCTGCTCATATATGCCTCTTTGTTGTGGCCGTAATTTAGAAGCTTTTCACAGCAAGCTTTGGTGTACATAGGCTTGTATTAAGATGATACCAATTGAAGCAGACCAAGGAACACTATATTATAGAGCCTTGAGATGCCAAGCAATTCAGTTGAACGAAGTACGTAGTGGGATAATCATCATAACCAGACATTTTTAGGAACCGGATGAAGTGGAGCTTGGCTAAGACTATTTTGGATTGGGGCCCACATTTTCAGCCTGTTCTTAAGCTTCAGAAGGGTTGCTTTAAACATGACAAACTTTCTTGTTTTTTAACACGTGTATCTGGCAGGAAATTGCTTTTTTTTTTTTTAAGTGTGTAATAACATGCATATGTCATGCAGATTGTAAGGTGTGATGAACCTATGTGCACCTAATGTTGCTGCTTATATAGGGGTCTACAATTTTGGGTTGGCCTTTCCCAAAAGAAAGTCTGTGTGGAGGATGTGAGCTGTTGGGTGCTGCTGTCTGGAGGCAGACTGCACTTCTTCGGGAAGCAGTGTTCAGTGCCTCCCCCCTCCTGGTCTTTTCCAAGTGGAAGACCCTGCGGAGTGGGAAGCATGTGCTCTTGGGTGCCATTGCATCCCACGCTTCCACTGCCCACCTTGCTTGCTTAGAAGCAGGAAAGGTGGGGGGAGCCTGTTGGCCCAAGGCGGCACCACACGTGGCCTAGTGAGCATGGCAAACATATTTGTAGAGGCCTGCGCACATACAGGCTCTTGGAAGCTGCAGCAGGACATGAAATACACATGTACAACGATACATCTTTTGCATACTATATCCTACATGAGAGCAACTTTTGTTGACTCTTTCTTTTGGAGGATAGGAGGGCTAGGCTATTACGTCTCCTTTGCTCCAGTACGTATGCAGTGTTTTTGCTGGTGACTGGTGACTTCCTTCTGGGATCTCATTTTGAATTTCATAAGCAAGTGGAAGCACCCTTGGTAGTAAATTCCTATGATGAGCCCATCTGAATTTAAAAACTATGTCTGAACCTCACATAAAAATGGGTGACAGTAATGAAAAAACATAGGTGGCACTTCACCAGGGGGGAAAATATGATAGCTGAAAGCAGTTTTATTCCCTTCTAAGTGTACCGCTACTCCATTTTTTCATATTGATGTATACTCGCCAGAACATTGGACAAGAATAAAAAAGTGACCTAGCCCTTGTTGTTTTCAGAGAAGCGATGTGAGAGACTGGATCAGTTTTGTCCTTCTCCTAGCTCCTCTTCGTTGAGGGGAGGGGCTGTAGCTCCGTGGTAGAGCACGTGCTTTACATGCAGAAGGTCTTGGGTTCAACTGGAGTAGGGCTGGAAAAACGGCTTGCCTGAAACTCTGGGAAGCTACTGCCAGTTGGTGTCAACAGCATTGCGCTAGATGGACCAGTGGTCTGACTGGGTATAAGGCAGCTTCCTGTGTTGTGTCCAATACCTTCTAAAATGTTTTACCACAGCAGCCCCCACTGTGTCTCCAGCCGTATTGATTTGCAGTTCAGCACTGAACTGTCACTGAGGTTTTATGTTAAGCAGCCTAACTGCACAAGAGTCGAGGCAAGTTGTGGGTTACAAATTAAACTGGAGAAGGATTTTTTTTTTTTGTCTGACATTCAGGCTTCATTGTCTGGTTGCCTGTGCTACACTCTTCCTGGATTGCTTCCCCTCCCCTTCCAACACTCTCTGTTTTCTCCAGTTCTGTAAACTTCTGTAAAACTGAATCAGCCAGCATGTCTCAGCAGGCTGGGATGGGAAATACTCTCAGATTCTCAGGGAAAAGATGTCCCTTAGGGTGCAATCCTGTGCAGCTTTAGACAGAAAAAAGGCCTACAACTCCCAGCATGGCCTGGCTGGCTGGGGAATGTTGGCAGTTGTAGGCCTTTTTTTCTGTCCAGACATGTACAGGATTGTGCTCCTAAGAGCTTTAAGTTGACACAATAGAGAGGCATTCACTTCAGCTGAGTTAAAATTACTATATAGGTTTATGGTAGTCTCTTAAATTTAGAATTATACATTTCTGCTTCAGGTAATTAAGGTAAGTTGACAAACCATCACCTGGCTGTCTAATTCATTAATTAGATAAGCATGCTCAGTAAGACAGAAACCTGCTCCTGGCTTTCTGTGGTCTACCCAATAAAGTGCAAAGGCATTAGGAGGAGAATCAAGTTTGGCACTCATTTTTTATTTTTATTTTAATGTAAAATTAAGTGTTGTTTTATTAAAATTATTTAATACAGGGGAGGGTACTCTCCAGCCTGTAGCCCTAATCTGGCCCGCAGTGCAATATTTAATCCTGCAGCAGGTTTCCAAAAAACGCAGAGGCTTCACTATTAGCCAGCTTTACTACTCATCTTCTGCTTCTGTCCAAATTTAAACTTACTACAATCTGTTTCTTTGTCCCTCCCATTAGCTAATGAATGTTACCTTCCAAAGGCAGGTGAGAGTTTTCCAGCCATCAAGGCATACTAATGCTCTTTTGTGAAGTCCGTGATTATTAGGGATGTACGAAAGTCACTTACCTTTTCGCGGATTCTGTTCATGGTGGGGGGGGAGGCGTTCCGTCCCTCCCCCCGGAATCCTCGACGGGGGGGAGGCGATCCGGTCCTCCCCCCCGGAATCCTTGACGGCCGGCTGTGCTCCACGGCAGCTCCACGGAGCAGCCGGCCAGGCCCAGGCCAGGGCCACCTGCAGCCGGATTTCCAGCCGTGGAGGGCTCTCGGTAAAAAAAAAAAAAAAAAGCGTACACAAATGGCAGTGGCTACGGCCGCTGCCATTTGCGTTTCTTATTTTTCGCCATCTTAGTCTACGTAAATATTTACGTAGACTAAGATGAAGAAAAGAAAGGGGAACGCAAATAGCGTACCGGGCACTATTTGCGTTCCCCTTTCTTGTCTTCATCTTAGTCTACGTAAATATTTACGTAGACTAAGACGGCAAAAAATAAGGAATGCAAATGGCGGCGGCCGTAGCCACTGCCGTTTGCATACGCTTTTTTTTTTTACCCAGACGTGATAGGCCACGTAAGTCTTTACGTAGCCTATCACGTCTATGGGGAAAAAAAAGAAGAAAAAAACAGACTGCAAATGTCAGCGGTGGCAGCCGGTTGGAAGACCAGCTGCCGCCACTGCCGCCGCCAGAGCCGCCGCCACCGCCGTCCGAAACATCCACCCCAGGTAAGTCTCATCCCGGGAGGGATTCGTGGGGGGCGGGTGGGTGGCAGGCCATTCCGCGATGGATTTCGGGGGGCCGAATGCACTGGCATTTGGCCTCACTGAGATCCGTCGCGGAATTCTCTGACATCCCTAGTGATTATCCATCGAAGTTGCTATGCAAACCCATTGTAATAGGCCCATTCATGCTGATCAGGAAAGGCAAGCTTAACATTAGTTTCTCCTGATCTGACTCCATCAGAATTGAGGGTAATATCAAGGGGAATTTTGACTAACTTATTTTATCTCAGGTTTATTGCTGAAATAGTTGTAGGAACTTTCCTTGTCAAGCCTCTTCTCTTTGGTAGTGGTGGTTCTGTGTTGTAAAAAAGATGAAGCTAGAAGATTATACTCATTTGGAGACTCTCTTGGCTAACCTAAATGGTTCAGATAGGACTCTGACTGGCAGAAACTCCCACCTCAATACTTTGAAATGAAATCAGGTGTTCTACAAGCCTGGGTGGGATGGGCAATCTTGCACTTGTGGCTGTTAGGAGAAAAGAGAAGCTTTGTTGTACCTGTTAAGCAGAATGCTAGAGATGATCCCCGCTAATCATGGATTGGGTGCTGCCTGGTCATGGAAAGTCCACAGTTTATGTATATGTGATTCTTATTCTCTCCCCTAGGGAGACATTTTTCTCCATCTCTAGAAACTGGGATCATTCCATGAAGCTGATTGGTGGGAGATTCAGGACAGATAAAAGGAAGTATGTCTTCACACAGCACATAGTTAAACTATGGAATTCACTTCCACAAGATGTATTGATGGCCACCAATTTTGATGGCTTTAAAAGGGGATTGGACAAATTCCTGGAGGAGAAGGCTATCAATTGCTACTAGTGCTGAAGGCTCTATGCTACCTCCAGTACCAGAGGCAGTGAGCCTATGTACACCAGTTGCTGGGGAACATGAGTGGGAGAGTGCTGTTGCGCTCATGTCCTGCTTGTGGGTTTCCTGTGGACAGCTGGTTGGCCACTGTGTGAACATAATGCTGGAGTAGATGGACCTTGGTCTGATCCAACGTGGCTCTTCTTATGTTCTAGTACCCTGGGCAGGGTAAGAAGTAGAACCTGCCCCCTACCCCCCCTAGCAAGGAGCTCTTCAAGTCTAAATAAACACTTGCATGTTCCACAACACATTATAAAGAATGATCCATTGCTTCTGATTAAATATAATGGAATAATTTAGGAAAATAATGTTGTGGCACTAGATGGTTTTACATAGAAATTTACAAGGTGAATAAATCCATCCTTATTCATAATGAATGTTGGATTTTACTGGGTAATATGATAAATTATTGTTCATAATAGCGTCACCCTTATAACTCAAGACTAATATCGGTGGATTTAATAATAATAGAATTATTGCCACTTTGGAGTACTCCTGCATTACATTTTCTATACATCTTGATTATGTGTAGGACTCTTGCTAACGATTAACAGAATTTCGATGAAACATGACGTTGTTTAAGAGAGAACCGAAAGGCATAAAATTCTTGATCTTGACAAACACCCTTTCTCAGATTCTGTACAAAATAATAAAAGATACTAAACTTTTTATTAGTACCTGTTGTTCTGTTTGGGGACTAGTTGCTAATGGCAAAGTTTACAATTGGCACTGTCTGACTGAACCCAGATGCATGAGAAGTTATCCTATAACTTACAGGTTATAGTAACCTGTAAGTTTTGTAGACTGTAGTCCATGAAAGCTTATGCCAGAATAAATTCTTAGTCTTTAGGTGCCACACAACACCTTCTTGTTTTTGCTGCAACAGACTAATATAACTATGGAAAAGTTATTGGCGAGATGCTTCTCTTTCTGCTGCTACCTGACCTGTGTGCAGTTTCCTATGTACACCATAGCACAAAGCATTATAGAGCAGTAAGGGGGCTGAAGATGCTCCTCCCTCCCATCAGGAAAGAGTGCAGAGTTAGAGTCTATAGTGAGAGATGTCACTGCTGAATCACAGTCATGGTTTGTGCTCGTGGTATCCCGCTCATGAGCTCACTTGAATTCGTGCAGTCAGCTTGGAGAGGAAACCAAGTAGCCAGTCATGTGCCATAGATCATGTGCATCACCTCTTGGCTTTTCTACAGTACAGCTTTTAAAGACTAGTTTCTTATCTCATGGGAGAAATCTGGCAGACCTAGTAACTGGCTTAAAGTAAACAGGCACTTCCATGCTCCAGTAGAGGATGTTATACTCTAAACATGATTGATGGGCCCGGCACATCATGCAATATAATTGTACTGTATTGTTCTATGTTGTAAGACAAATCATTCATGGGATAACATAGCTATGGATAAAATGCACAGTATTTGCCAGAGCTGGAAGGAGAACCTTCCCTCTGCTTTTGCTTTCGTTTTGCAACACAAAATTTCTGACAGGAGGAACTCAAGGGCATCTCAATTGGTGATGGATGGATGTAGCCAGAGAGGGTTCTGCTTCATTTTTATTAAAGGGATTCTGGATTAAAAAAAAAAAAAGATTTGACCATATTCAGTTCACAGGACCAGTCACTGCATCATTTCACAGCTGTCAGGTTTTATAACATTTATATTTCTTAGTGTTTATCCAGCCAATGGGGTTTTTGAATATTCTCCTGTTCGTTTGTTTCTGTGCTTCTTAGATTTAATGTCCCATTTTAATAAAACTGTGAATTCAGCCAACTGTAAAAAGCACCACAGTCCCCCCACCCTTCTTTCTCTCTTTTCTTTAAAAAACAAAAACAATTTTTCCCCACACTGGAAATCTCCCTCTACTTCCAAATTACAGTAAAGAACTTCCCCCATCCCATAGTTTTATTCCCAAGATAATAACTAAACAGGCTTCATTAAAGTATAATTGATGTCTATACTAAAAACAAAACAAAACACCCAATGGGAAAATACTAGTTCTGCATATAAAGTCTTTTCAGTCTAAAGCTTGAAGAAGTCAAGATAAAGCAGTTTATTACTTGTTATTCTTCTCTTCATATAATCTGTTCTCTATAGTCTCCAAATATCCATCTCTGTGTTCATGTTCCTATGAGCACATGAAACTGTTCTGTACACACAGCCCCATTCATTTCAGTGGAGGAGCAGATTTGTGCATGCAAAGAAAATGGAAGCAGATATGTTTCCTGTGTTGAAATGAATAGGACAGCCCTTGAAGGGTGGGGAACTGTGAATAGAAGGGGCACCTGTAGACATAACAAATCATTTGATTGCAGTAACTGGAGCTATTCTAATGTTAAAAAGTAGTGAAAGGAAGAAAGTTCTATGGAGAAAGAAGCTCTGTCATGTTAACCCAGCAATAGAAGGGACTAGCAGTGGGGCATGCTGCCTTGAGTTACAGCATGGAGGAAAGGTGGGATATAAATGAAATAACATTTTTTATGGAAACTTCCAGCCATAGCTTGAGTGGTGGTGGTGACAGCTCCCCCTCATGTAATACTTGTGTTAGCAGGAACCCAGGAAGCTGCCTTATATTGAGTCAGCCCATTGGTCCATCTAGCCCAGTATTGTCAGCACTGACTGGCAGTAGCTCTCCAGGGTTTTAGGCAGGAGCATTTCCAACCCTATCTGGAGATGCCAGAGGTCGAACCTGGGACTTTTTGCAAAGCAGGTGTTCTACCACTAAGCTACGGGCCTTCCCCTGAATGCTTTCTCCCTGGATGCTTGTCAAGACCCATCAGGATCCTGGACATCAGGCTCCAGAATTCAGGGAGCTGACTGTCTGCCCAAGAGAACCAGAAAGCAGGTTCATGATCCAAAAGAGGGAGGGGTCAAATTCCAGAACAGCAAACAAGAACCCCGAGAGGGGAATGTCAAAGGCGGGCAGAAATCAAGGTCCAAAGCAAGCGTGCAGGAAAAGAGGACAAGAGCTTGGACTAAGCAACTAGTTCTGAGGCCAGTGCTGGGATTGGCCTTTGGGCTAAATACTCACATGGGCTGGTGCTGCAGGCTAGGTGGTGCTCTTGAAGTCCAGAGTGTAGTCACACTGTCTGCCAGGCTTGCAGCAGGAACCGCGCATTGGTAGCACTACTGGAAGCTCCAGCTCAGTGTTACCAAATCTTATGTAGCCAGTAGAAGAAGTCTGGAACTGATACCATCTCTTTAAAAAATAATAATAAAAAAATGCATTCAGGCAAAAAATGCTTCTTACTCTGTCTCTAGAGTGTTCTGCAATGGTGCTTGCATTTCTTGCAGTTGTTTCTGGAATGTATCTGGCTACCAAAGCACCTAAAGACTGTCTATTACAACCCCATTTGCAAATTGTATGAGAAAGGATTTTGTTTCAGAGTTGACTAAATTAAGCTAATGTGAATTTCAGATCATGTTGCTTTAGTAGGTTGATGCACTTAAATATGAATGAATGAATAAATGAGATGAAAAATGTTTCGGTCAGAGGTCTGAGATTTAGGGTAGGGAAAGGAAATGTGTAAATGGGGGGGAAAGTTGCATTTCCCATAATTAATCAGCTCGGGGAAGGTCTTGGGGAAAATGGCATGGGGGGAAGGGTTCCAAAGGCACCAGTCTTCATAATGTTCTGGTCCCTGTTTAAAACATATTTGTTTAGCTAAGCATTCCTTGATTTTAATGACTAGCGTAGTGGGATTTCTTATTTTAATTGTGATTTTTTAATTTCAATGTTAACAGATTTTGTGCACCGCCCAAGAATTTGTTAATGAAGGGTGGTATACACATATTAAAATCCAAGCCAGAGAACAATTCCTGGCTTGCCCAACCTGCAACGCAGATCCCCAAAACAATCTCCCCCTTCCCTTTAAGAAGTGTAGGAGTGACAATGCTTTAGCAATAATGAATAATTGGAACAATAGGGTAGGAAAGGAGTTTGGATCATCTCTTCATCCCTCCCCTGTGGCATGCTGCCAGTACACCAAAAGTGAAAGCCCCAGTGGCTCTTGGAAATGGTAGTTTTCCTAAGGAATATTGCAGTAGCAACTCTAAAACTCCCGTGGCCATTGGAACTTCTATCCTGGCTTGCTACCAGTATGTCAGAAGGGAAAGGATTGAGAGGTCCAAATTCCCTCCTTATCTTAGTCATCGCTCTACTGCTGGAGTATGTCACCATGCTGTTGCTCCCACCACAGTCTCCGCTAAGTGTAATTAACGGAAGGGGTGTGTGTCTGAGGCTCAAGGGGTTGGGAGTGACATTTTGGGACAATTGGGTTGACTATGTGAGAGGAAGGGAGTGAGTAATTCCCAAAGCTGGATTAGCTCAGAAAAATAGCTTGGCTTATTTCTAAACCAGTTTGATTCAGGAAGGAGGTAGGGAATGCCCAGAGAACAGCATTGGCTGTTTGATTGTTAAAAATCATATATATATGCGCACATGCGCATATGCATGCATGCACACACACACACTTGTGTGTGTAGACACACATACACACACGTAGATGGTTCTCAGTAATTTCATGACCTGAGGGTCTAACCTTGTTCCTGAGGGTCTAACATTCTAACATCCTGAAGGCAAATTCAACACGTTACCTATGCATAGGGATGCTGGAGAAATTTGAGACGAATTAAAATGAGCTTGGATTTCTAAGAATCTGACCTGCGGAATCCACTGCAGAGTGACCCCCTCAGGCCCTGTGGAGTCCGTGGACTTTCGGATGATTTTTTTACTTTCCCAAAATTTACGAATATAAATCTGTAGAAAAATACTTACGTTTTGGCTGAGGAAACGTAGAATGGAATAGGGAACAATAAACTAAATGTTATGTACTGGGGTAAATTGTGCAAATACATATGTAAGTAATTATTTCCGTATTTTTCCAAATGATGAAAAAAAAATATTCGCATCCGTCTGTGGGCAGATGACGGAACGAAAGGCGCCTGACAATCCGCAGAACACAGACGGAGCGGATTTTACACAGTCCGTACATCCCTACCTGTGCACATTTAAGAGCTCATATGAGTAATCTATTAGAAGAATGGAACATATGCAATATTGTAGATCAATTTCGTAAACAAGGATTTGTGTTCTGGGAGCACATCTTACTTATGTAAGTTGATCTGCAGAATGTGTATGTTTATGCCATCATTCTTACACTGTCCACGAACTTTTACATGAGTTACTGGGACCTTGAGTTACCGACAGGCTTTGCCGAAACTATTGTTAACTTAATCATCAAGTAGTTTCCTTGTACATTACAGTATCTGCATTTATTGTTTATTGTGTTCTGGTGTTCTTGAGGAACATTTGAGTGTGAACATTTTTAGTCAGTGGAAAAAATAAAATAAATTACAGGATTTATAGCTTTATATATGTAAGGCCCCAGGCCTGTAAACACATTAATTGTACTTTAGAGAAGCTTAAAGATCCCTAATGCTCTCTGCTTTGGTTCATTATTCCTTGCAAGTGTGCTCCTTGGCTTGTAAGATGAGTCAAAGGTCTATATGGCTGCCGCAGCACATTCCATGCTAACGAGCTCTGGTATCAGAGTCTTGGATGTGCCTGGGAAGTGGAGCTCTGTTTGTCTTAAAGCTACAGATGTTTGTGCTGGGAACCAAGCACAGTTAGGCTATGCTGGGAAAGTTGCAGATGAACTCTAATTAACTCTTGCTGCTGTCATGCTGCCTCACTGCTAACAAGTATATGGTATAAAACCCATCTTACCCCTTGGCTCTGTGTTCAGAGAAGCTGTGTGATCCAGCCATTGGGTACGCCTGTGTGCTGTAAGTACTCAATAAAGTCTCCTTGTAAGTAAACCTGGATCTGGCTTATCACTTTTGCGGCACCTCCAAACCTTAGCAACGCATGGCATACAATCTAGCTTATTAGATTTGTAGTGATGTATGTTTATTATGGAATAGGGATTGAGTTCTGGACTCTGGTAGTTCATAGCCTCCAGCCATCTCGTGAAGAATCCCTACTACCTCCCTCTGCTTCTGTTGATTCTGAAGTAATTTTTGGAGCATGATAAAACTCAACTTACCACACAAATAGAAAGGCTACTACAGATGAGCACCTACTGATATTTAGGACTGCTACATTGTAAGGTGAAGCTGCTACCATGTGCTAATTGCTTGGTTTATTCCACTTTTAGTCTGATTCCAAATAGTAGGAAAATAGTGCATGCTAGAAATGAGTGAGTAACCTTCTGCTTTCCACAAAAAGAGTTTGGAAAGCAGAAACAAGAGTTTGGATTGTAGAAAGCACAACAAGAGTTTAGGGGTGGGGGAAGTTGAGCATTTGGAAGAATGCCCAAAGGGCATGTTTCCCTCTGCTGTCTACTAACCAGTGGTGTAGTGGAGGCAGGGCTTGCAGGGATGCAGCCCCAGCACTTTTTCATTAGCAGGGACTCCGATGTCATCTGCCACCCCCCTCAGAATTCCCTGTTGCCTCTGAGCTTAGCTGCAATCCGTGCTGTAGCTGTGGGGGGAATGAATTTTCCAAGCAACAATAAATTGTTCCATGTTGGAATGCAAAGTATTTGGCATGACTTGGTCTGGAATGGGCAACTGAAACCTATTCACTTTACCAAATACATGCTCCTGGTGGTGATGAAAACTCCTAGAACTGGTTTGATGATATGGATCCACACAGCTGCCTGAAATTTTTGGACTGCCCTTGGAGACTGTCACAGTGGGCTCCCGCACTTCCAAATTTACTGCTATACCACTACAACTAACCCATCCCCAGGAAAAATGGAACACATCACTGGTGCTGGTGACTTTTCCCCTAGACTGTAAAGTGAAGAAGATGCTGGCAGCACAGTGGCAGCATGTTGTTGTTGTTGCTGGTGATCAGTTCCGCCTATGTGAATCCTCTACTTGAATTCTCATGACACCCCCTAGTGCATGCCCCACTCTAGTCTAGTTACTTTGTTTTGTAAAACACAGCAGAGTCCATATCTGAAGCTTGTGCCTAATCGCTTCCCCTACAGAATTACCCCCTTATTCAAAAACTGCTGTGCCTAGCCAGTCAATTAGACATTCTCAGCTTCACTTTTTGATCATGGAAGCGCAAACTAATTCTCAGTGCAGAATCTTTTCTCATTAAAAGAATGTTTCCGGAAGAGAACATTGTGGTTGGCAGTAGCATATTACTTATTTAGCTTTTTTGTTTTATTAATGAGCACATGGGCCATGGAAACCTGGCAGGGGGCCTTGCTGAGCAGCGGTGTCTTATTGTTCATATAACTATCTCCGATTCTTCTGAAGTTGATGCTTTAGGGATGTGCTGTTTGCTGCCCTTGATGCCAGAGAACATTGAGGGCCACCTACTGCAACTAGTGTTATTCTTTGGCTGAAACATTCCTTCTAAATAAAGTTAGAAAAGTTCTCTTTTGATACAATTAAAAATCATGTCTGCAGAGAACTAATAAATGGGAAGTTTTGGTTTAGTACTAGCAAATGTAACTGGGAATGTTGCATTAATGGCTAAGCAATTAGGGAAGGGCCATGGCTCAGTGGTGGAGCACATGCTTTGCATGCAGAAGGTTATAGGCTTGATCCCTGGCATCTCCAAGTAGGGCTAGGAAAGAATCCTGCCAGAAACCCTGGAGAAAACTGCCAGTCAGTGTAGATGATACTGGGCGAGATGAACCAATGGTCTGACTCAGTGTGAGGCTATTCCTGCGTCCCAATCCAGTTTGCCTCTGTGGAGCTGCTATTATTGCAGAGTTTTTATGATGCAGACATATCAGAATTTCACTGTCCGATGGAGTGACCCAGGAGGGAGCAGAAGCGAGTCTTGGGTTTACACAGGCTCTTCTCCCCCATGGACTGAATGTCTCATTTGATCCAGGTGGATCTGACGTACAACTGCTGCCTATGGTTTTACAGTGTTTCAGCCCATGCTAGTTCTGGCAATTGTAGTAATAGGAGTAGTAACATCTGGTGTTCCAGCTGACATGACCCCTTCCACCCACAACTGCAACCATACAGCTACTCAATTTTTAAATTTATTTATCTTATTTATTATTACATTTACATCCCACCTTTTTTTATCCAAGGAGCCCAAGGCCGCTTACATGATCCTCCTCCTCCTCCTCCATTTTATCCTCACAAGAGCCCTGTGAGGTAGGTTAGGCTGAGAGTCAGTGATTCATCACTGAATGGGGACTAGAACTCAGATCTCCTGAGCCCTAACCACTACACCACACTGGTACTGAAGAACCATCTTGCTCTGAGGGGAGAAGAGATCAGGCTTCAAAAAGCCCCCCCCCCCCGTAGCATATCTCTGCTGTTTTATTATATAGTTTGTATTGAAGCTTATTTTGTAATATTTTCATGTAAACAGCTTTGTGAGGTTTGCCTGAAAAGAAGTGCATAAATACCTTAAGTACATAGTATATATTATTAGAGTAAGGTAAAATTATTATTGCAGGGAACATTTGCACAGGAGTTTACATACTGTTATAGTCCATAGGTTCTTGTTGTTGTCGTTCAGTCGTGTCTGGCTCTTCGTGACCCCATGGACCATAGCACGCCAGGCCTTCCTGTCCTGCGCTCTCTCCCGGAGTGTGCTCAAGTTCATATTCATTGCATCGGTGATGCTATCTAGCCATCTCATCCTCTGTTGTCCCCTTCTCCTTTTGCCTTCAGTCTTTCCCAGCATCAGGGTCTTTTCCAGAGACTTTTCTCTTCGCATTAGGTGGCCAAAATATTGGAGCTTCAGCTTCATTATCTGTCCTTCCAATGAGCACTCAGGGTTGATTTCCTTTAGGATGGACTGATTTGACCTCCTTGCAGTCCAGGGGACTCGTAAGAGTCTTCTCCAGCACCACAGTTCAAAAGCATCAATTCTTCGGCGCTCAGCCTTCCTTATAGTCCAGCTCTCACAGCCATATGTTACTACTGGGAAAACCATAGCTTTGATTAGATGGACCTTTGTCGGCAAGGTGATGTCTCTGCTTCTTACTATGCTGTCTAGCTTTGCCATAGCTTTCCTCCCAAGGAGCAAGCATCTTTTAATTTCATGGCTACCGTCACTGTCTGCGGTGATCTTGGAGCCCAAGAAAGTAAAATCTGTCACTGCTTCCATTTCTTCCCCTTCTATATGCCAGGAAGTGATGGGGCCAGATGCCATGATCTTCGTTTTTTTAATGTTGAGTTTCAAACCAGCTTTTGCACTCTCCTCTTTCACCCTCAACAAGAGGCTCTTGAGATCCTCTTCGCTTTCTGCCATTAGGGTGGTATCGTCTGCATATCGGAGGTTGTTGATAATTCTCCCAGCAATCTTAATTCCGACCTGTGATTCATCCAACCCAGCGTTTCTCATGATGTACTCTGCATATAAGTTAAATAAGCAGGGTGACAATATGCAGCCTTGTCGTACTCCTTTCCCAATTTTGAACCAATCGGTTGTTCCATGTCTGGTTCTTACTGTTGCTTCTTGACCCTCGTACAGGTTTCTCAGGAGACAGGTAAGGTGGTCTGGTACTCCCATCACTTTAGGAATTTGCCACAGTTTGTTGTGATCGACACAATCAAAGGCTTTAGCGTAGTCAATGAAGCAGAAATAGACGTTTTTCTGGAATTCTCTTGCTTTCTCCATGATCCAGCGAAAGTTGGCAATTTGATCTCTACTTCCTCTGCCTCTTCGAAACCCAGCTTGTACTTCCGTTAGTTCTCGGTTCGCATACTGCTGAAGCCTAGCTTGTAGGATTTTGAGCATCACCTTGCTGGCATTTGAAATGAGCGCAATTGTGTGGTAGTTTGAGCACTCTTTGGCGTTGCCCTTCTTTGGAATTGGAATGTAAACTGAGCTTTTCCAGTCTTGCGGCCATTGTTGAGTGTTCCAAATTTGTTGGCATATTGAATGCAGCACTTTAATAGCATCATCTTTTAGGATTTTAAATAGCTCAGCTGGAATATTGTCATCTCCGCTAGCTTTGTTGTTACTAATGCTTCCTAAGGCCCACTTGACTTCACTCTCTAGGATGTCGGGCTCAAGTTCAGTGACCGTACTATCATGGCTATCAGGGACATTAAGATCTTTCCTGTATAGTTCTTCTGTGTATTCTTGCCACCTCTTCTTAATCTCATCTGCTTCTGTTAGGTCCCTGCCTTCTTTGTCCTTTATCATGCCCGTCTTTGCACAAAACGTTCCCTTGAGATCTCCGATTTTCTTGAAGAGAACTCTAGTCTTTCCCATTCTGATGTTTTCCTTGATTTCTTTGCACTGTTCATTTAAGAAGGCCTTCTTGTCTCTCCTTGCTATTCTCTGGAACTCTGCATTCAGTTGGATATATCTTCCCCTTTCTCCCTTGCTTTTCGCTTCCCTTCTTTCCTCAGCTACTTGTAAAGCCTCATCAGACAGCCACTTTGCTTTCTTGCATTTCTTTTTCTTGGGGATGGATTGAGTTGCTGCCTCCTGAACAATGTTACGGACCTCCGTCCATAGTTCCTCAGGCACTCTGTCTATCAGGTCTAATCCCTTAAATCTATCCCTCACCTCCACTGTATATTCATAAGGGATATGATTTAGGTCATAGCTGAATGGTTTAGTGGTTTTCCCTACGTTCTTCAATTTAAGCTGACATTTTGCAACAAGAAGCTCATGATTTGAGCCAGTCAGCTCCAGGTCTTGTTTTTACTGACTGTATAGAGCTTCTCCATCCTTGACTGCAAAGGACATAATCAATCTGATTTCGATATTGACCATCTGGTGATGTCCATGTGTAGACAGCACTCTTGTGCTGTTGGAGAAGAGTGTTTGCTATGATCAGCGTGTTCTCTTGGCAAAACTCTATTAGCTTTTGTCCTGCTTCATTTTGTACACCAAGGCCATGCCTGCCTGTTATCCCAGTGATTTCTTGACTTCCTACCTTAGCATTCCAATCCCCTATGATGAAGAGGACATCTTTTTTTGGTGTTAGTTCTAGAAGGTGTTGTAGGTCTTCATAGAACCGATCAACCTCAGCTTCTTCGGCATCAGTGGTTGGGGCATAGACTTGAATTACTGTGATGTTGAATGGTTTGCCTTGGATTCGTACTGAGATCATTCTATCGTTTTTCAGATTGTACCCCAGTACTGCTTTTCCCACCCTTTTGTTGACTGTGAGTGCTACTCCATTTCTTCTAAGGGATTCTTGCCCACAGTAGTAGATATGATGGTCACCTGAATTAAATTCGCCCATGCCTGTCCATTTTAGTTCGCTGATTCCCAAGATGTCGATGTTCAATCTTGCCATCTCATGTTTGACCACCTCTAGCTTACCTTGATTCATTGATCTGACATTCCAGGTTCCTAAACAATATTGTTCTTTACAGCATCGGATTTTCTTTTCACCACCAGACACATCCACAGCTGAGTGTCCTTTCGGCTTTGGCCCAGCCGCTTCACTCTTTCTGGCGCTACTTGGAAATACCCTCTGCTCTTCCCCAGTAGTGTATTGGACACCTTCCGACCTGAGGGTCTCATCTTCCGGCGTCATCTCTTTTAGCCTTGTGATACGTTCCATGGGGTTTTCTTGGCAAGAATACTAGAGTGGGTTGCCATTTCCTTCTCCAGTGGACCACATTTTGTCAGAACTCTCTGCCATGACCTGTCCGTCTTGGGTGGCCCTGCACGGCATAGCTTATGGCTTCACTGAGTTACGCAAGCCCCTTCGCCACAACAAGGCAGTGATCCATGAAGGGGCCATAGGTTCTAGAACAGTTCTTATGCTCCCGCTTCCGCAAGAGGCTGTTTAGGTGTGTCGAAAAGTGGAAGAACATCTTTTGGATTTATTTTCATCTTTTTGTGTAGTGCTTAGCACCTGCACAAGTAACAGTCCTTTTGTGGGTGGAAGGTGTCTTCCTAAGGAGTTCAGTTATACACTGCCAAAAAAAGAGGAAATCCATCACCAAAAAGGAGGACAAAAGAGGTCGTGTTTTTGCTTATCCTAATTGATATGTCTAGATGCTAATTTAGAAATGATTACTATAATTTAAATGGAAATTCAGCACATCTTACTATAATATGGAAGACTGTGACCAGGTGACCTGTGTGCCTGCTCAGTCTGCAAGTGTCCAAGTGTTAACTGTGAATGGGCAACTTTAAGGCCCCTGGGCTCTCCCTTCTGATGGTTAACTGTGAATGGGCAACTTTAAGGCCCCTGGGCTCTCCCTTCTGATGGTTAACTGTGAATGGGCAACTTTAAGGCCCCTGGGCTCTCCCTTCTGATGGCTCTTTATCTTAAACTGGGCTTGAACTGGACAGGCTTCAAACAGAGGAGGCCTTCAAGTAGAGGACTGTCCTCTCTCACATATGCCTTCCACATCTGAAAGAGCACTTTTGGATCCAGCCCATAGTTTTTAAAAGACTTTCAAAACACTGACAATAAGTGAGAGTTAAGACAGGTCCTTCTTGCAGAGATAGCCTAATAGACAGAAAGGCCGGGGAGCGTAAGGAATGCAAGAGGAAAGGAAATGAAGGAGAATGAACTTACATTTATTTCTCAGAGCTTTTACCTGTATCTTCAAAAAAGCAGCTTAAAAAGTAAAAGTCATGGAGGCAAGGCATTCCATAGATAAGGAATAACAAGGAGATGCAAACGTGAGGTAATGAATGAAGGAGATTTTGTGTCTGATAAGATGTAAAATGTCAATAAAATAAAGGGAAGTAGATAAGTGATAAGAGAGCCAACAGATAAGGCGGAGCCAAGGCATGAAGACATTTATAAGCTGAAAGAAGTTTCCACTGAATCCTGTGGAGAAATAGATACAAAGTAGAGGTGAAACCTGGGTAGAACAAAAAGCAAGAAAAACAAACAAGCTGCAGAACTTAATAAATAGAGGCGAATGGTTGAAGAGAAGTGTGTTCCATGGAGAGCTATATTCAGTCTACTCTGCCAACAGGAATGATGATGTTGCAACAAAGTCCTGTGTCTCAGTTAGAGCAGAAAGGGATGTCGGTGTGGTGTAGTGGTTTGGACTAGGGCTTGGAAGACCCAAGTTCAAATTCTCAGCTTGAAGATTCCTAAGTGAGCTCTTACCTCAGCCTAACTTACCTCACAGGGATATTGTGAAGATACAAACATGGTGGAGCTCCTTGGAGTAAGGGTGGACTATAAATGGAAGGTTTTTTTAAATGTCTGTAGCTGCCTTTTTCACAGCAGGAGCACATGGAATCCCTTTTGCAGTCACTCTGGGCAAACCTTCGGATATTGCTCTCTGGACAGAGATTGTTTTGCTTGCATGTGCTCTACCAGCTACTACACTCTTGGTATTTGGGGATAGTGGTGGTAGTAGTATAACTAAATTAGCAGTACAGTCCTGAGAAAGGGAACTAGGGAAAAGGAGCAAGGGAGGACACTAGCTAAGAGTGTGTATGCATGGTGTATGCATGGTGTATGCATGGTTGTGCTTGACTTCAGATCCTCAAGCAACCTCAGCAGAATGCTCAAGAATAAACGTCAGGACTCATACAGTCAGCAACTCATATGGAGGGCTCAGTTCCCTGTAAGACCCTTGCAGGGCAATGAAATGAACTCACAGGGTTGGACTGTGCCATGTAGCGCCTCAATGGCTGCTTCAACAGGGGTGTGTGTGTGAAGGTCTACCTGGGTATGCAAGACAATGGATCTATCTGGGCAAACAGGGCAGAGTGGAACTCTGGCCCTGAAAAGGTGGGCGAGGCACCAGAGCTGGGAAGAGAGAGTACTAGGAATGATCATGAGGCATGCACTTGGGAGCCATGAGAAACCTGGGCAGTTGTTAGAGCCATGTGATTGAGAGACTGTCCCATGATGGAAGAAAGGAAGAATACGCCAGGTGCCTGAACTCAAGGGCAGCTATAGACTTGAAAACGAAATGATCAAGGGCTCTGGGGCTGGACTCAGGATGGGGTAGAACAAAGAGTTCAAGAGCTTGACTCTGAGGAATGAAAGGGAATCTTAAGGAAGTTCCTGGCTGCTTGACTGAGTTATGGCTAGCTGACTGAGCAGTATAAAAGCCATGCATTTGGGAGACAGTTAGGTGGAGGTATACAGAGCAAAAGATATTATAAGGGGTGTCCAGGTGGTACTTGAACTAGGTGATCTATCTTGTAGTGGGGATGCCTCAGGAGAGGTCCATGTT
Organism: Heloderma suspectum; assembly: GCF_057233095.1. Lineage (NCBI taxonomy): Eukaryota > Metazoa > Chordata > Lepidosauria > Squamata > Helodermatidae > Heloderma > Heloderma suspectum. The sequence goes on along the minus strand of NC_139458.1, from coordinate 153,325,554 downwards.
TCCCAGGAAGGCCAATTTAGAGGTGCCCTCATGGATTGTATGACTGGGGGTGGTGACTTGGTAGTCAGGTAGGCATTTGGAGGTATCCAGAGTTCCATGGGGGCAGCTCCTCTTAATTCAGTCAGTGGAGCCAGGCACTAGCCCTCCTGCTACCATCTGGGGCTCTCATTCCTGGCAGCCTTCAGGCCTCTCAATCTTGCTGCTTTTCTCAGAACAAAAGGTGCCAGGGAGACATACGTTGCCAGGGAAATGCAAACATGCGAACTACACATGTACCTAAAGCCATCATGGCTGGGCTTCTCTCTGTAACGTTTTCCACAAGTGAAACTGGATGGGCAGAATTAATAAATACACATACATTCTGGAGAAGTTTAAGCTGACCCAGTCAGAAATATCTTGTCCTTAGATCACTCAGAAACTGAATAAAACTTCGGAAAGGTGGTGTACCACATCCTGTACTATCTTGCTTAGCACTTAACTTTACCTTGATTCACAACCCACTACAGTCACAGCAATTCCTTCCCTTAATTTTAGTAGCCTTTCGTGACAGACTTGAGTTCCCGTGGTGCCTGATTATATAGGTTCGTTATCAGACACAGATCTTGCTGAAGTCACTAGACATTCACACTGAGTTTTCCCTCTCATTTATCAAGGAGTGTGGAGAAAATTTTAATTTGAGCCACATCCACACACCCCTTCCTGGTTTCATCGAGTGGGAATTTGAAGTTGTAAAGTTTCACTCCTTCTGAAGTGAATTGAAGATGATGATTGTAATAGCAGGGTGAAGAGCTTAGCTTTATGGCAATGTGCTAAAACCCCTCAAAAAACTTAGTTAACTGGAATGTATGCTTTCAAAAATGTTGTTGCTTTGAAGCACCTCTTCTTATTGCCTTTTAAAAAGGAGTCTAAGGATGTAATCCTATGGATGTTCAGACAGAAAAAAAGTCCTACAACTTAGAATCATAGAATAGTAGGGTTGGAAGGGGCCTGCAAGGCCATCGAGTCCAGCCCCCTGCTCAGTGCAGGAATCCAAGTCAGAGCATCCCCGACAGATGGCTGTCCAGCCTCATCTTGAATGCCTCCAGTGTGGGAGAGCCCACCACCTCCCTAGGTAATTGGTTCCATTGTCGTATTGCTCTAACAGTCAGGAACTTGCAGCATCCTGCAACCCAGCCCATACTGTCTGGGAGCTGCTGGACATTTTTCTGTCTAAGCATGCGTAGGATTGCACCCTAATTGTCTTTGTGGTTGGCAGTACTTGCACCACTGGAATGATAAGTACGTTCACTGTCTGCTTGGCCTGTTGGATACATTTGATTTGTCATCAGTTAATAATGTGGGCCCCAACTAACTAAAGGTCTTTCTGCAAAACTGGATAATGTGGGCCCCAACTGAAGTGGAACACTTTTCCACATAATCCATGTATAGCACAATAAATGTAAAGCTGATGCTGGATCCAGAGATGTTTTCCCTAAATAATTTTTTTGTGTGTGAACCGCCCAGAGAGCTTTGACTATTGGGCATATAGAAATGTAATTAATTAAATGTAATTAATTAATTAATGTTGTCTCTATTGTGGAAATATTTTATTGTTCTAGTACTCAAGTGCCTTCCCCAGTTAGGCCATGCTTTTCCCAGTTAGCTATGGCAGGTGATGTGTGCAAAGTGTTTTTATGTGTGTGTCACAGGTGCCCACTGGATAGTGCCTGTGGCATTACTTTTGACAAACAATACAACTCCTTCCTGCCATGCCCTGTAAACATGTTTTAATGGCCTCGGCTGCTGTGTGCTTGCATTTCTGGAGTGCTCATCAAGTGTCATGTGTATTTATATATATATATTTTTAAACTCTTCCAAAGTCTGCAAGCCTACTGTTGCCTCCTACACAACATTGCTATTTCAGGAACTTTCACTTGAAACTGCTTAATATTACTAAAATGTCCTTGCTGACTGTGCAGTGCTCTGCTGTGCAAAGCCAGCCGCAGGTCACCTATCCAGCTTCACACACATCCCTCCCAAAATACCAAGAATGATATGACTCTACCCCTCCAGCAAGTCTACCTGCATCGATTATGTGAGGACAGGATACCACTAAACAGGTAGAGGATCAAACTGTATACGAAGGCCGTTTGCTTTTGGGCAAGAATCTGACAAGACCCTTTAAAGTGCCAGTAGCACCATCTCCTGTTTGCACATAGCGCTGGACCCTAAGAACTGCAGGTGACGTCCTGCTCGTAGGATGGGCTTTCTCACCTTCTTCCTGTGATCCCTCTGCATCCTCTGAAAAGCTGTCCAGGGAAACTCAGGAAGCTTGTGGGATTTGGCAGAGGAAGCTACAGTGGGAGGGGGAAGTTGATGGAAAAGAAGGACCTCCTTCCTGCCTATGCCAGGAGAAGTTGCTTCCACTCACTGTATTGTTGTTGTTGTTGTTGTTGTTGTTAACATTCTATACCGCCCCATAGCCGAAGCTCTCTGGGTGGTTTACAAAAGTTAAAACATTAAAATACAAAGTTTAAAAAACATTTACATAAAAGCATACAGACAATATCTGTGCTTTGGATAGGGGTGAATGCTCCTTCCTTGTTTTCCTCGACCTCTCAGCAGCTTTTGATACTGTTGACCACGGTATCCTCCTGGACAGCCTGGAGGGCTTGGGCATTGGAGCGTATTACAGTGGTTCCAGTCCTTCCTTTCCAGCAGGCACCAGAGGGTAGCACTGGGAGAGGAGGTTTCGAACCCGTGGCTGCTCACTTGTGGGGTGCCACAGGGTTCCATCCTCTCCCCAATGCTATTTAACATCTATCTGAAGCCACTGGGGGCTATCATCAGGAGGTTTGGGGTGCGGTGTCATCAATATGTGGATGACACGCAGCTCTACCTCTCGTTCAAATCTTCACCAAGGTTGGCCATAGAATCCCTGTCCAAATGTCTGGAGACGGTGAGTGGCTGGATGGGGAGGAATAAGCTGAAGCTGAACCCTGACAAGACCGAGGTACTTTTGGTGGGAGACAAGAGGAGGTTGGGGGATGTTGACCTGCTGTTGAATGGGGTACGGCTACCCTTGAAAGACCAGGTCCGCAGCCTGGGGGTCATTTTAGACTCCTAGCTGTCGATGGACGCTCAGGTGTCAGCTGTGAGCCGGACAGCGCTGTTCCAACTCCATCAATACGGTGGCTGCACCCCTACCTTCCCGACCATCTGCTCCCATCGGTAGTACATGCCCTGGTCTCCTCTTGTCTTGACTACGGTAATGTGCTCTATGTGGGGTTACCCTTGAAGATGGTTTGGAAGGTGTAGCTGGTACAGAACGCGGCGGCTCGCCTGATTAAAAGCAGCCACTGGCGTGATCACTCCGGTGCTGAAGGAGTTGCACTGGTTACCAGTTGTTTTCTGGGCCAAATTCAAAGTGTTGGTTTTGACCTTTAAAACCCTATACGGTTCCAGCCCAGCCTAGCCTATCTCAAGGAGCGCGTCCAGCAGCACCAGACAGGCCGCTCAACAAGATCAGCCTTGGATGGCCTTCTCTCTGTCCCATCAGTCAGGTCAGCTAGGCTGGTGAGGACGAGGGAGAGGGCCTTTTCTGTGGTGTCCCCACTCTGTGGAACTCCCTCCCTAGGGAACTCCGTCATGCCCCCTCTTTAATGAGCTTCTGCCATGCATTAAAAACGTTGTTGTTCAGGCAGGCTTTTGGGGTGGGTTAGGGTATTTTTAGAAATATAATGTTTTAATATAAAAATGTTTTGTTTTAAAACTGTATTGATGTACATCGCCCAGAGTGGCCGGGTGGCCGGCCAGATGGGCGATTGAGAAATTTAATAAACAAACAAACAAACAAACAAACAAAGTACAAACGACATATAACTAAAAACAACTTTGAACTAAAAACAATTTTTAAAAAATCCAACAATAAAACAACACAGCTTAAAAACAGTATACAAAAGTCAGCTAAAGGAATAAGAGTTCTAAAAAGGGAAAGAACAATAGTCTTTAATTCCTGCTTAAAAGCCTTCAGAGAGGTCAGCAGGTGCATTTCAACTGGCAGGTCATTCCACAATTGAGGGGCGGCGAAGGAAAAGGTCCTCTTGCGTGTGGCTGCCAGTCTCACATTAGGCACCTGCAGCAGAGAGCCCTCAGAGGACTTTAGGTGGCGGACTGGGACGTAGGGGAGAAGGCGCTCCCTAAGCTACCTTGAATCTAGGCCATGTAAGGCTTTAATGGTAAGAACTAGCTCTTTATATTTTGCTCGGAAACAAATTAGCAGTCAGTGTAAAGATTTTAAAGCCGGTGTAATGTGGTCTCCATGGGATGTCCCAGTGACCGACCTGGCTGCCATATTTTGTACCAGTTGAAGTTTCTGAATTAAATATACAGGCAGCCCCAAATACAGCACATTGCAGAAATCAAGCGTAGAGGTTACCAGCGCATGCACCACCATTACCAGCTCCACATGTTCCAGGAATGGGCATAGCTGGCGAGTCAGCCGAAGCTGATAACAGGCACTTCTCACCATTACCCCTATCTGGGGCTACAAACTTGCTCCTTCGGGGCGGGGGAGTGCAGCCCCATCCAGAACTGGTTGACATACCTCAATACATACCTCAATTAGGACCCTTCACGATGAGCACCTCTGTCTTACCTGGATTCAACTTCAGCTTGTTCTCCCTCATCCAGCCTGTTACCGACTTCAGGCAGTCAAAGATAAAGCTGTTAAAGAGATAGGGTTTGGGTGTCATCAGCATACTGATAACACTCAGCCCCAAACCTCCTGATGATCTCTCCCAGTGGTTTCATGTAGATGTTAAACAGCATTGGGGATAGGACTCCACATAATAGTTCCTTTTTCACGGAACAACTATCAGCGAGCGACACTATGGAACCATCCTGAGAGAAAGGAGCGGAACCACTGCAGAGCAGTGCCCTCAACTCCCTCAGGCAATCCAGAAGGATTACCATGAATGTCAAATGCTGCTGAGAGGTCCAAAAGAACCATCAGGGATGCACTCTCCCTATCGGTTCCCAGGTGAAGATCATCCACCAAGGCAATCATGGCAGTCTCAACTCCATATACCTCTCTGATGCTGGCCTGAAATGGGTCCAGGTAATCAGTTTCATCCAAGACTGCTTGGAGTTGAATGGACACCGCCTTCTTAATTACCTTGCCTCCAAATGGTAAATTTCTTACTGGACTGTAATTATTGAGCTCTAGGGGGTCAAGGGAAGACTTTTTCAGTAGTGGTCTAACACTTGCTTCCTTCAGACACGATGGGAAATTACCTTCCCTTAGGGAGGAATTAATAATATTCAGCAAAAATTGCTTTACCATCTCCCCTCCCTGGACTACAAGCCAGGATGGGCAGGGATCGAGAGGCAAGTTGTCTTTTTGACCAAAGCAAGCAGCTTTTCCACATCATCAGGAGTCATAAGCTGAAAATGGTCTAGTTTAATCATGCAAGCAGAGTTGCTGGACACCCCACTGTTGATTTCTGTCGTCACAACAACATCCAAGTCGGCTCATATCCGAGAGATTTTATCCGCGAAAAACTCATTAAAGGCATCGCAGTGAGCTACCAAGGGCTCTAAGATCAGATTCGTGTGTGTGTGTGTGTGTGTGTGTGTGTGTGTGAGACTCAGTTCCCTAACCACCCTGAGCAGCTCAGCTGGGCGCGGGTTTGTGGACACGATACGTGTAGAGTAGAAAGCTGTCTTCGCTGCATGTATCGCCACTTCATAGGTCTTCTAGTGATCCCTATGAGGTATCTTGCTGGATTCAAGTTGAGTTTTCCGCCATCAGCACTCCAGTTGTCATCCTTGCTGCTTCAGCTCCCTCAGTTCTTCTGTAAACCATGGAGCTTGTTTGGAAGTGGGTAAGAGAGGACATCTAGGAGCGACTGTGTGAATAACCCTGGTCAGATTTTCATTCCAGGGACCAGGGACTCGACAGGATTGGTGGCAGCACCAGCCAAGAACCCCCTCCAAGGCATTTTGGAATCATAATGGGTCCATCAGCCTTCCGGGGAGGACCACCTTAATTGATCCTCCACTCCTGCGGAGGTGGGTAGTAGCCGTGATACCAGCCCTGACCAGACAGTGATCTGTCCATGACAACGTGGAGACAGATAAAACCTCTACCCACAGATCATTCTCCTGATTCGAGCAAAAGATCAAATCGAGCATGTGACCAGCTTTCTGTGACAGCCCCTTGACCACCTGGGACAGACCCATGGTTGTCATGGTCGCCATGAACTCCTGAGCTGCACCTTGTAGTAGCCATTTGGATGCGGAACATAATAAATGGACATTAGGCATTATGACAGTCTTGCTGCTGCTCTCCACTTTTGTTTTAAAATGTTGGCTAGATGAGTTTAAAAAGAGTATAACATGATGACAGTGAGGAGTTGCCTTGCTCAACACCCACTGTGATACAAACAACACCTAATAGCACCTATGAAACTCACCCCGCTACATTTTACATAGCTCATATTACATAGGAATGAATACAGCAGTGATGAATGCAGTGTCTGTGGGAAGGATTTTACCTTTCCAAGTTCAAAATACTACATTTTGAGAGATGAGAAAAAAGAATAGCTTGTAAACAGTAGTGCAACCTTGACAGACTGGGTGGACATCTGCAAACCGAGCCCAATCAATGTGAAACAAATGTCTGCTTATTTTACCCCCACTCCACTTCTAGCCCAAGAACTAATAATGCGGAAAGCCCTATAATGTCATAGTGAATATTTTCATTGCCGATATTTTGAACATTACTACATATTGTAACTGATCGTGTGAATTGATCATGTGAGTGAGAAAATAAACTCACCTGTTTCATTTTTCCTAGAGATCCTAATTTTTCCTCATTTATTTCTTTGTATTTTAGGTATCCTCCAGGGGGCCTACCTTGGATGCTAAATCTGTAGCACATCTTCAATCATGGTTGTTTCAGGATTAAAGGCTGTCCCACTGTCATTGCCAAGGCTTTTCTTTCTCACTTTTCACCTCTCTGCATCGCAGAATATTCTTGACTACCCCGAAGATGAGCAACAGTGTTCGAGAAGAGAGCACCCTGTGATTTCTTTTGAAGGTGAGAGACCTTCCCTTTCATTCCCTCTCCCTGTTTTGAGAAGAAGCCATTGATGGCACTTTGGCTAGCAACCTTCAGGACACTCTCCTGTTATTTCTCTTACAAATCATTTTTCTAACCAAGTGCAGCGGGGTGGGGCTTGTCCGATAGCATTTATTACACACGTATTCTGAGTCATTCCAAAGGGTGCAAAACTAGCTCTTTTGAAAGTTAAAACAGAGTTTCTCAAAATTCTAATCAGCTTTCTCCTTTGGTAAGTTAGCATCCATGGTCTTTTTTTTGAAATGATGGCTGTTTGAGTAGATCCCTTTCTCAGTAGAATGTGGTACAAGTTACTGTAAACATTAGTTAATGGGCTAAATGGAGATCTATTCCTTCAAGCTGTATATGTTAGGGGTCCTTTTTCTGTGGCTACAGATGCACCATGACCCTTAGACTATGGTTTCCCAGATGGTAAATGGGGAATCCATCAGATTCCCAAGGATCCCAGCTGATATCAGAGTGGCGGCTGGATGTGTGACTCAGGTAGAAATGTTTTCATTCTTCTCAAATCCCCATTCTTTTCTGTAGAATCCAGAATTTATCTCTACAGGATCTGATCTGGCCACTGCCCATCATGAGTGACATGTTTTCTTACCCTCTAATATTGGACAATGCTACATAAAACTCTACTGTTGTCTATGCAGAGTGATTTCTCCTTTGCAATTAAGAATATAGGCAGATATGTGTCGATTCTGCATGCTTTTGCGCCCAGTGTTATAGCTAAGAATGTTGGCAAAAAATTGGGGTGGGGGAGAAGTTATATGAATATTTGGCAGCGACCGACATGGGATCAAGAAACAGTTATTGTTACTGGAGAAGAAGAGAGTAGTGTTCAGGACCCTGAAGGTCATTTTTCTTCTTGAGCTTTTACCAGATATTGCCAACTTGTTTTTTAAGATTTTCTCCAGAACCATCAAAGCTAGACAGTTGCTTTTCTTTGGAAGGCAAATGAAAATAAAAAGAGCCAAAACTTTCAGGCTGCTTTATCTCAGGATGCCATTCGGTGCCATATATTAGATGTTTCACTTACAAGGTAAGTCGAAAGATGTGTAGAATACATGCATTCTCAGTTATCACTATATCAGAGAGTCCAACAGGTCAGTTTGCATTATGTAGGGAACAACATTTCCCTTTTTCGGCTCCTTTTGAACCTGCTGTATTTTGCATAGCCTTCATATCGATGAAACATTGCCGCCTGTCCTCTTGTGTTTTGTGTGTGTGCTGGCATTGTAGCATCCCCAAGTCCATTTTCCAATTTTAATTATTTCTGAAATAGTGATATGTTGATCATCCTTTCCCTTTGGCATACAGGAGTGTGACTGTAATTATATTCTCCAATGAGGACAAATGAGAGACTCTACCTATGGCCTCTTGGCAATAGGAAGAAGGAGAAGTCAAAGGCTTGGAGACCTTGCTGACCTTTTTGGGCACATCTTTGTAACACCTGAGCCTCTCATACTTGGAAGTGAATTGTTGCTGCTGTATTTTACAATGCCCGCAGCCTTTTTTGTTGCTTCTTCGTGTGTGTGTGTGTGTGTGTGTGTGTATTCCATTAACTGTTTTTAAATGGATTTAATTAAATTAGGAAACCTTTAAGTCTGCATAATAAAATGCTGACTCTAACCTTGATCCTGCAGAACCAAGAAATAAGCCATTATTATTATTATTATTATTAATTGTTTGGTAAGTCAGACCGCGTGCTTTATTGGGGAAAAGTAAAAGGCTCTGGGAATTAACTGAGTTAGAGAACCTGATTGGCTGTTTAAACAGATATTGTTGCAACAAGCTTGGAACTGGAAGCAAAACTACATGGGCTCTGAATTATTTTAAATACAATGACATTTGTGCCTTAAATAGATCAGGTTGGAAAGGATTAGTTAGAATGCATTAATTTTGTGCCTCAAGCGAATATTTTGTTTTCTCTTGCTGTATTCTGTTGTTTTGTTGTTATTGTTTGGATTTTGTATGTTTCTAAATTGTTTATGAGAGGTGCCTTGGGCACTAGAAGAGGCTCAATAAATTGCTTAAAATAGATATGTAAGCAAACCAATAGAAGAAGTCTGTACAGCCCCAAGTGCTGTTTGTGTTATCACAGCTACGTTGCATCTATGAGCTACCGGAATACCTCTAGCTTTCTTTCTTTGTTTTCACGCACCAGTTCCAAATGATCAGCAATGGGGAAAGTGTGGTGTAACTTCCTGGGTTTTTTGCGCAATGCTAGTAGCTTTTGGGAGGAACTTCACTTGGACCAATTAGAACCCCCCCCCCCCCAAGAAGTAAGTTGTGCAGTGGCTGCACCTACTTGAAATCCAAATCACGTGGAAACTGCTCCGCTTGGCACAGCTTCTCTAGCTCTGTTTGCTTGCTCTCCTTCATGCAATTCCAATCTCATGACGGGGGAGAGGGGGGTATACTCATTGGCCCTGTCCCCTCCATTGCGTTCCTGCCGGCCTGCCCCTGCAGCCCCCACGTGTCAGGGCTGAACTTCTGCAGCACATCCCTACTCACACAGTTGGAATCACATGAGAGGGAACAAATGACTAGGGCTTCCGTGGTTTAGATTTCAAGCAGCCACTCCACAGTTGCTTGTATGGGTGAACTGGGCCTCATTCACACACAGAAGGCTGAGCCCCAGGACTCTGGGTAGTGCAAAAGAGATTCCATCTGCTAAAACCGGGCGATTCAGGAATGGTTGTAGGTGGAGCCTGGATGGGGGTGAGGGTCAGACTGGACTGCTGCCCATATTGATTGAGATGTGACATAACCTTTGCAAAGTCTGGGGCCAAAATAAGGCAAAGCTTTGTACCTAGAAAGAGAAGGTGGAAATTGCAATATGACAAGCTCCAGCCTGTCCACATTTGGATGGTTCATAGTGGCCTGGCATTTCTTCTTGAAATGCCATAATTTAGGCCAGCATTCCCTGACCTGGCATCCTCCAGATGTTTTGGACTACAGTTCCCATCAGCCCCAGCCAACATGGCCAATGGTTGGGATTATGGAAGTTGTAGTCCATAACATCTGGAGGGTAACCAGATTGGGGAGGGCTGGTTTAGGCAGAGATCATCATGGTGGTGCATAGGCTGGGGGTACATGTGATGCAACACAAGAAGGGCACGCAACACAGTAAAGGGAAGGGGAGTTGAGGGCGTGATGTGGGAAGGGGAAGAGGTGCGATGCAGCACCAGTGTATGTACTGTCTTGCCTCAGGCGGTGGGAGAGCTTGTGCCGGGGCTGTATGCTTTCTTTTATTTCTTTATTTAAAGCATGCACACCCTGGCTTTTCTATGCAAATGCTCAAGGTGGCTTGCAACTACAGTTAAAATAAATAATATACTGCATGCATTGGCAAGAGAAAAGATTGGCGATCAGGAGATGAGCACCTAAAAACGAAACAACAACAAGATGTTGAAAGCATCAACAGTTTGACAGGCCAAATACCTGTTGAAAGAAGAAGTCTGGAAGGCTGGGGCTCGGGGAGCCTTCCCCAAAGTTCCTCTAGGCATGACTACAAGAGGAGGCCTTGTGTAGTCACAGGAAGCTGTCTTTATACTAAGTTGGACCATGGTTCCATCTGGCTTAGGATTGTTGTACTCTACACTGACCAGCAGCGGCCCAGGTGAGCCATGGACTCATTTGGGTATTTGAGCAACTGCTGTGGGCACCACCACAAAATGCCTGATCAGTGGATCACCACTTTCATGTCTACCTATCCCATCTGTGGATCTTAGGCTGTGTCCTATTCAGCAAAAACTTTTCTTTCATGTCTATTGGACACGGCAATGTCTCTTTAGTAAGACATTGTCTAATTCAGCTAATTGCAGGCAGTGCAATACAGCTAATGTTTCTTTAAACACATGTTTTGGCAATGTCCAGTAGTTGCTTCTTTTTGCAGGAAGGTTATTACACAGAACATTTTTGTACTGGAACAGTCTTTAATATTCACTGATGTACAGACTCTTTTAAATTATTTACCTGTCTTATGAAAATTAACGAATGGTCAGCGTAAATGGATTCTCTGCACCCTTTTGACGCTTAAAATACTGATATTACAACACTGGAAAGATAAACACTTCCTATAATGCAATGAACTGAGGACCTTACAATGCTTTCAGTATTTGAACAGGTGGATTATAGACGCCACCTTCAAATGGATATGCATTTGGATATTTGATCCGTTTTTGCTGAAGCCTATGTATAGTTGCTAGAAGGTTGTATGCATCTCATATGTATTCATTTCTATGGATATGTACAAATCCATGTACTTATATTAAAAATATGGGGGGAATTTTTTTTTTAAAAAAAGTTTTGCAGGTGCCTGTGGGTGCCATGTTGGGGACCCCTCCCTCTAGGATTTCAGACCGACGTCTTTCTTAGCCCTACCTGGAGTTGCTAGAGATTGAACCTGGGCCTTTTGCACGCAAAACAGGTGCTGTACCACTGAGCTATGGCCTCTCCCAAAGTCTTTATATGGATTCTTGGTATTAACATAACACAAACACAACACTGGGATATATTAGCCATACCCTTCCAGGGCTGTTTGCTTGTGCTAAGTTCCTGTGTTCAGTGAATTGCAAAAACTTAGTATGAATACTGTCTGCTTTTAAAACTGAGTAGTGCAAGATAAAACTGTGCCTTTTCCTCTTTGCATGTTGATCGGTTGCTTTTAATGTGTGTCTTTTTCTATCTCTGCAAACTACTTAACTGCTTAAAAAGTGCTGTGGGCATTCCTCTGTGTCGATTACTGCATCCAACAATAATTAACTTGCTAGGATGTCAGCTTCTTGGAGAGCATGTTAATTTTATTTAGAATTGGTTAATTGAATTCCCTCTTGGCATTTCCCTTTTAGCCTCCATTGTTGTTGGACAACTTGACAGGCAATCTTCTATTTAAGACAGGTAGCAAAGATATAACTGGTGTGTTCTTTGAGCAAGGTTTATTTAGAAAGGGGCTACTAATCGAGAGAGGTGATGAATCAATGTGATATGGCAGCTTTTCAAATAACTACTAGGTCCTTTGAAAAAAAAAAATGAATGCATATACTCCTGTGTAGGCTGTTAGTGGACTAAGGCTGTAATTTTGTCCACGCTTACTAGGGAATAAGCTCCATTGAGCTCAGTGGGGTTTATTTCTGCACGAGCATACAAAAGATTGCCCTGCAGAAGAAGGAGCCCTCCCCACACACTATACTTTGTAAATCTTCTCTGTCTGGTCCCCAGGAGGCAGCTTTTACCTGCCAGAGGCAACCAGGTGAATAACGAGCAGCAAATAGCAGTAGCCTGCAAAAATGTTCCCATTTTGCACTTGGATCAAGCTCAGATAATTTTCAGAGATATCTGAATTAGGAGCAGATTCTCTTTAGTGCCTTTAAATGAAAACATCCAGTATATTATTAATTCACGTTGCTGCATTATTAACCATTTTTTCTTTGTTCTTTTATACAGACAATGGTAAGTTGTCACTTGTTCATTTGCATCACATGGCTGTTTTAACTTTGGAAAGAATGAAGAGAAGAATGGAGTATTGTTACAGCCTGGGCTATTTTTTTAAAAAACATTATTTATTTATTTAGTTTAGCTGGTTTGGTACAAAGAAGAGGCTTACGCCGTAAATGGCTCAAGTGGCATCCTGTTCCAGACATGAAGGAAACATTTATCCAGCTCTGCCCTGACTTGCCTCCAACCCATCTGACCTTTCCACTGGAAAAATGTTGCTCCATTCCTTAGGGAAGGGCAGCTCTGATGGACCCTAAGGTGCAGTGGCATGTAGGACCTGACCCCAAATATTTGTCTTTGCACGGGGTGAGTTCCCAGTGTTCATGCAAGGAGATGAGGATGGCTAGGGCTTTCCTTATATAAAACTGGCTGTTAATTTGTAATTCTTCTGCAATATTTTAATGCAACCAAACATACCTCAATTCTTACAGTTAGGAAAATGTAAAAGATTCACATGTAACGTGTTTGTGTGTAATTTCCAGCATTCTGGACTAAACGTTCAGTCACAAAAAAATGGGGCTGTGACACTGTCACTGAGGAAAGGCTGCCTACCAACGAAATGGAAACCAAAGCTGCTTTAGTTAATAAGGCTGACAATACGATGTTTCCATAATGCTGATTCATTTATCAATTAGAAATTAAAATGTGGGCGTACAAGAAAAGTTAAATATGAGCTGTTTTCTGTTAAAAGATGTGTAGTGTTGCTAGTGGCATTGTAAAATAAGTAAATAAATATTCCTAATGTGTTATGATTTTCGGCAGACAATAGATCCACGTTTAGTTCAATTTTGAATAACTATTACTGGCTTTATTTAGATTGGGAATATCCCCTGAATTACGAAATGGCAAAATATAGCTGCATAGGCACTGGGTGGGGATTTCAGGGTGGGTGGCTACTGTCTGTGCAATGTCGACCATTCTAAGATGGTACCATATCACACTTTTGCACTGGACTTGTGACATACTTGCTGAAAAGACTGACTGCCATTTTTTCAGCAGAAAGTGCATGCATTATTCATTTACAGTATTTATATTCCACTTGTTCAGGTTCTTAAAGTGGGTAACAATAATAAAATCAGATTTATAAGTGGATGTTACTACCGTCACAAGATCATGGATTCCTTCAAGTGTATCCAAGCACTAGACAAGATCACTTTCTAACTATTATTATCATGCTGGGCAGAGAGTTCCTGAGGCAAGAGAGGCAAGCCTCTACTTATTTATTTCTTTCTTTTTTGGTTACATTTATATCCCACCTTTCCGCCAAGGAGCTCAGGGTACATTTATTATTTTATTAATTTATTTAAAACAGTTGTGTTTCTATATCATCAGGATCTCACTGCGGCTTACAGATAAAATAAATTTAAACAGTGTAAAAAAATAAATAATTTAAGGGAGATATCCTATCTGGAACGATGGTTGTCTCCAAGCCCAGGGGCAACCACCTATCCAATGCAGTCGGGGAGGAGTGGTGAGGAGCAGATTTTCTCCTCGCTTCCCCCCCCCCCCCCCCCGCGCCCCAGCTTTCACGGCTAGACAGCTGATTTCGGTTCTCTAGCTGTGGGGCCTCAGAATGTGGGAAGTGGCAACCAGATGACACATAGGATGTTGTCATACTGGCATTTCCGACCGCCCCGCCCCCGGGAACGCCCCATTTTCGTTGCTTCACACTGCCCTTACAAGCGCGGAGCCAATCCGCGCTGCCTATGAGACAGTGTGTGGGAGGGTCAGTTCTCCAGGAACCGACCTCGGAGCACAGGCCTTATCCTATGGCCGTCTAGCTGCAGACTAACGACCATAGGATTTCACCCTAAACAGCTAAAAACATATTAAATCATTAAGGGCGCAATCCTAACTAGATAAGTAGCTGCCTCTGACCTTGGAGGCAACCACCTATCAAAGCAAGGCAGGAGAGGCGTGGGGGGATTGTTCCCTCCGCGCCTCTCCTGCCTTGCTATTTTTCGCTAGACAACAGTTTTCAGCTGTCTAGCAGCGACAGGGGGGCGACCGGGAGAGGAAGCTGCTATATGACACATTGGATGTGTCGTATGCACAGCTCTGCTCTCCTCACCCCGGAACACCCCCCAGCCCTGCCCCTTTTCAGTCGCTCCGCGCTCTTCTTCCAAGTGAGGAGGATGGGGCTTCTCCGCATTGCCTCAGAGGCAGTGCGGACAAGGGGGGTGGTCAGCTTTCCCGGAACCAATTTTGGAGCATGGGCTCCAAGGTCGGTTCCCGGAAATGAGTATATCCTATGGCCCGCTAGACAGTGTCTAGCGGGCCATAGGATTGCTTTCTCCTCTAGCTAATACCAGTTTAAAATCTAAAACAATAAAACAGTTAAAACAGTGTACAAATTCTGGGGATCCAATTAGCCCTCAAAGGCTTTGGTAAAAAGCCATGTTTTAACTTGGCGCTGAAATGAAATTAGTGTCTGCGCCAATTGGCCTCGGGGGGGGGGGGGACATTCCACAACTGGAGTGCCACAGCAGAAAAAGCTCTCTCTTGCGTCTCACCGTAGTGTATGTCTTGCACTGGTGGGATGCAGAGGAGGGCTCCTCCAACAGATCGCAATCCTTGGGCAGGCATATATAAGGGGAGGCGCTCCCTCAGATAGCGAGGTCCCAAGCCGCTTGATCCTCCTCCACAACAGCCCTGTGAGGTAGGTTAGGCTGAGAGTCTTTGACTGGCCCAGAGTCACCCAGTGAGCTTCAAGGCCAAGTGGGAACTGAAACCCAGGTCTCCTGAGCCCCAGTCCAGTATATTAACCACTACACCACACTGGCTCTCTTCACATGAACTGTCTTTGGAATACTAGGAGCTCTTGATATTAAGAATCTGGGTTAAGGTCCAACTGCCAAAACCTCTGACTGTTCCTTCTCCAACAGTGTAAAGGTCCTTGGGGGCACATTTCTTTAGAGTCCTCTCAGCAGTCCTCCAGGTCTTGCTGCTGGCTCCCCTGCTGCTCTTGCTAGATGGCATCAATGGCTCCCAGCTCTCACAGCTCTTCAGGTGACTTTTGGAGGCACTGGGCAGGGGGAGGGACAGTGCCCTCTCTCCCGCTCTCTTGCTGGGGTTGTTGCTTCACCAGCTCTGCACAAGGGAAATGGACGTGCTTCTTGCTAGAGCAGGGGTACAGCTCAAGGGCCAAACTCCACTTCAGAGCTGTCAGGGGCTGCATTCCAGTGGCGGGCGGGGCCAAAGGCAAAAGGGGCCGGGCCGATTTTTTATTTAAAAAAATACTACCATATTCTGGCTTCAAGCTTTTGCTGCCAATAACTAAGCCTGAGGAAAGGCATGTCAACCTTTTAGCATTGGGGCGGGGGGGGGGGCGGGAATTGCACAAAAGCTGGTAAGCCACCAAATGATCTGTCATTGTGGCAGCGGGGACGGTGCTGGGGAACAGGGCATGGTCCTCTGGGGAAACCTGGAGGGCCTAATTGGGGCCCCCCAGAGGACTGGATTTGGCTCCCGGGGCTGAGGTTCTGCACCACTGTGCTAAAGCAAGAGAAGGCCTCTGAAACTACTATGACTAGGATGTCCAGTGATATACTTACTGAGACAGGGCCTCTTGTCTGCGTGCCCAAAGAAGAGCATGTGTATCCTACTGTGTGTCACAAACGTAGGCAAGGCTTAAGATCCCCTGTACGCTACCTGGCTGAGAATGTTGCCAAGACAATTGAGCCTCGGGCTGTGTGGACGATTACCCCTTTCGGTCAGGGATGGGCAACTTGTGGCCCTCCTGACGTTTTGGTCTACAATACCCATCAGCCCTAGCCAGCGTAGCCAGTGGTGCAGGGTGAGGGGGGTTGTATCTCAAAACACCTGAAGTTGCCCACCCCTGCTTTAGGTGTACATCAGTCTTCCTAGAACAGGTTTGTCAGAGACTTCCTGTGCTGATAGCACAACAGTAGGTGTCGGGGTCGGAGTTCAAACCCTTTAAATGTGGGTTTCACTGACAGTTGCTCAGCATTAACAGCAGATAGGGTGTTTGAAGAGCGTGGAAACAAATTCGCTCCCGTGTATTGTGTTGCGCTGCTTTTCAGGTTTATGTTTTAAGTTTTGTGGTTTAGAAGCAATTTAAACGTTGTACTTTGAGAGTCACTTGACTGAAAAGCAGTGCAGAAATACTTTCATAAACAACTAATAGTAAACGGAACTCTGGGCTGAATGGGACGTGTACTAGTAATCTCCTGAACCCATTCCCACCTGGCTAATTCCTTCTACCTTTCCCCCCTTCCTCGTTCCACTGTCAACCGCCTCACTTCCCAAACACCATTCCATGCTCCCCCCAACTCTTTTAATTCGGAGCTTACAAGAGCAAGAAGAGATCTCCATATGAGTTGCTCCCTCTACTGCGTCTGTTTCCTGACCCTTTCCCTTGTTGAATTGTCTCTTTGACTCTAAATCCGCCAGTAGGAAATGCCCAGTTTTAATACTGGGGAAGTCTTCAAAGTGCTTAATAAAGAAAAGAGAGAGTACAGGATTTCTGACACCTGGGGCTCAAAGAGAGAAGAGGTTAGGGGGCAAAGTCTCAAGCCCTTTGGCAGAGGACAGGGGTGTGGTTCCTATGTACAGGTAGTTCCCTAGGCAGCTGCAGTCCAGCAAGCAGGATTCTCCATAGATCCTTTTCCTGTAGAGTCCATTGGTGGAGTACAGAGAGAGGTGCCTGAGGGCTGTGAGTATTGCTCTTTTGAGGGCCTATGCTGGAGGAGAGTCCTATCAGTTAACCTGTCCCTTTGCCAGTCCAGACACTCCATAAGGAGAGCAGGAATTCTGGCTAAAAGTAAACTGACAAATCAGCAGCTGCAGTGGGCACACACTTGACAGTGTTGCGGGCCCTTTGAAAGAAACCCATAGGCATTTCATTATGGATTTCTCACCCATTAAGAAAACAGCATGGAATGTTTTAATGTGAAAATGAAAAAGGAGAAAATGATGCTGATAATTTCTTCTTCTGTAGGGTTTATTTAATGTTTGTGTGGAAATTATCACAAATAAAGCCATAAATATATGTCATTTGGAGAAGATCCCCCCCCTTTTGCAGGTCTCTCTCTTTCTCTCTCTCTCTCTCTCTCTCTATATATATATATATATTAAAGCAAGTATTTCAGAATAAAAATCACTAAAGTCATCATCATCGTATTTTTTTGCTGCCTATCTGTCTTTGAAGTTTTTAGACACTAAGCATAAACCATGATGAGAGATGATAAAAAAAAATCTCTGTGTTGGGCCAGACAGACCTGTGGAATAAAAAACAGATCTGGGAAAACTGCCCTTCATTCACAAAATTCTCCACAGACAGGGAGTCAGTCATGAACTAGAGAGAAAAGGAAGATTTTATGGTGAGAATTAAAGAGGGAAAGTGATTCAGTGTTTCTCATAGAGGGGTGAAAGAGATCATTTCAAAGAGCTGAGGCAGTATAAGGGTGACCTCCAACCAAGGATGAATCACAAGAGGTCAAACAAGGAAGCATCCAGTAATGGAGAAGAGGGCTAATGTTAAGGAAGGGTGTGCGTGTGAGGCAGCACACTGAGAGTAATTGAAAAAAAAAGGCGCATGCTAGAATGGGAGTGGAAGCTAGAACTGAAGAGTCGTAAACAAAATTTCACCTAGGGGTACTCCCAGGCAGTTTAATCCATCTCTCTATCAGCACAAAATGTTAGCATCATGATCGTAAATGACTTGCTTGTAGATGCATCATTCTCTGTTTTGCATGTAGAACATGCTTTATACAAGATATATATTCGGATTTGGGCCTAGGTTTGGGATTTTTAAAATCATCTTAAATCTGTGGACAAATCAAGGTGTGCATCTTCTTAGATACCAATAACTAGCCTGCGGTCTGCCCGAACTTTTTAAAAACCTGAAATGTGTTTTTGCGGGCAGTGATGTGCTGCTGTACAACAGTGCATATGGAGTTATTTTTAGTGGCCATCACAACGTCCCAGAGCATAATGCTGAAGCTCAGCCAGTCTGGGCCTGGTCAGAGTCTGGGCCTTGAGTTCCACTGTGGAAAAATGGTGGGATCCAAGCGTAACAAAACATATAGTGCCACTGCCAATTGAACTGATCAGTTTCCCCTACTGCATTCGTTCTTTTGAGGATATATTGTTCCAGACAGTGTACACATGCTTTGTATGTATAATAGTACAGGTTCCTTCCTGACATCTTAGGTTGAAAGGAACTCTGCTATCTGGTCTGCAGATCCTGGAGGATCACTGATAGAGTGGATGTACCAATGACTTGACTCAAGCTGCAGTCTTATATACACTTGCATGGGAGTAACTCCATTGAGCTCAATGGGACCTTCTTCTGAGTAGACACCATGCGCAGGATTGTGCTGTCCTTATACAGACAAAACGCCAGGGGGAAAAGCACAAAATTGGAAAGAATTTTTTTAAATGAATATTGTGCACATGTATTTATTTTCGTTTACTGTACTTTTAAACTTCCCCAAAACCAAAGTTCTCTGGGTGGGGTACAATATATCAAAAACATACAGTACAAATATTAAAACAAAAAATATGTAAAAAATAAAAAAGCATAGAATAAAACCAAGATAACGTAGTTCTTAAAATGCCTGGGAGAATTAAAAGGTCTTCATCTGGTGCTGAAAAGTCCATAATGTAGGTGCCAGGTGAGCCTATCTGGTGAGAGCATTCTGCAAACAGGCTGCCACCACTGAAAAGGGCCTCTCTCTTGTAGCCACCCACCTCGCCTCATTTGGCAGGGGCACCTGGAAGAGGGCCTCAGACCCTTAGGGTTTAGGTAGGTAAATATGGGAGGAGATGCTCCCTCTGGTAACCTGGCCCCAAGCTGTTGTATGCCTATTCATCCATCAGATTAAACAATGGAAAAGGACAGGCTGCAATTCTCTGCTCATTTATCTGGGCGTAAGCTCAAATGAACTAAGATTGCTGGGAGAATTATCAACAACCTCCGATATGCAGACGATACCACCCTAATGGCAGAAAGCGAAGAGGATCTCAAGAGCCTCTTGTTGAGGGTGAAAGAGGAGAGTGCAAAAGCTGGTTTGAAACTCAACATTAAAAAAACTAAGATCATGGCATCTGGCCCCATGACTTCCTGGCATATAGAAGGGGAAGAAATGGAAGCAGTGACAGATTTTACTTTCTTGGGCTCCAAGATCACCGCAGACGGTGACTGTAGCCATGAAATTAAAAGACGCTTGCTCCTGGGGAGGAAAGCTATGGCCAACCTAGACAGCATAGTAAGAAGCAGAGACATCACCTTGCCGTCTAATCAAAGCTATGGTTTTCCCAGTAGTAATGTATGGCTGTGAGAGCTAGACTATAAGGAAGGCTGAGCGCCGAAGAATTGATGCTTTCGAACTGTGGTGCTGGAGAAGACTCTTACGAGTCCCCTGGACTGCAAGGAGGTCAAATCAGTCCATCCTAAAGGAAATCAACCCTGAGTGCTCATTGGAAGGACAGATAATGAAGCTGAAGCTCCAATATTTTGGCCACCTAATGCGAAGAGAAAACTCCCTGGAAAAGACCCTGATGCTGGGAAAGACTGAAGGCAAAAGGAGAAGGGGACGGCAGAGGATGAGATGGCTAGATAGCATCACGGATGCAATGAATATGAACTTGAGCACGCTCCGGGAGAGAGCGCAGGACAGGAAGGCCTGGCGTGCTATGGTCCATGGGGTCACGAAGAGTCGGACACGACTGAACGACTGAACAACAACAACAAGCTCTGTATAGCATTGCATTCTTAAACATTCTGGTAGTGGAGGAGAATGGCTGTAAAACGTAGCTGCAAAATATTTTGTCTAAAGTATTGCGAGCACTGTGTAAGGAATGTTGTGATAACATCTAGTACCTGTTTTGTAAGTGTAACCCAAGTACCTCTGCATTAGATAGGAGAAGTGGGCAGGTTCAGTCTTTTCTGACAGTGTGATCACCATCCATATTTGAAATAACAAAGAAGAGAAACAACAACAGAGATCAAATTTAAGTTTATATTGAAATACAAGAAATAATTCTCACTGATATACAGAACAGTGATACACAGTCAACCGATAGTAATACTCTTGATTTTATTGACAGTCTGGCTGGTATTGCTCCATAGCAGCAAAGCAGTTTCCTTCAGCTATTACAGAAGAAAAAAAACCAATGAACTCACAGTTTTTTTATAGCTGTTGCAGTTTTCTATTTTAGGAATCTAAATCTTCATTCTTAGTTGCTTGTATCCTAAAAACAAATAACGCAGGCCTGTGAATGATATAATAGGGGCAATCTACATTACAACTTTTAGCTGGTTTCAAACCGATTTATCTAAAGGGATCCTGCAGTTTCATGAGGGTACTGAGAATTCTTTGCTAGAGACCCCTGTCCCCTGCCCAAGCGGCCCTTCTTCCTAGAGCTACAATTCCCAGAATTCCTGTATTTGGTAGCCGTAATCACTAAAAACAGGTTTGAAACTAGTTTAAAGTAGTGATGTAGATTGCCCCTTAAGTCTGTGGGCCTTCCCTCTGGAGCAGCTTTCTCTTCTTGAGCAAGGCTGGACTGCTGTAATATTCTCTTTACATACATAATTCAAATATATTTGTCTAACAATACTTAACTATGTCTTCTAATATAGGCAGATACACACTTTACAATATTACAAAATTATGACTCTGCTATTAAAAGTCTATATTAATCCCACCCAAACAATGTCTAACCATTCCCACAAATAATCATTGATCCTTAATTAATAATTTGGTCCCAACGCATACCTAAAAATAAGCAAAGCAGGCCTATGAATAACACAGAGTCTGCAGGCCTTCCCTTTGGCGCAGCTTTCTCTTCTTGAGCAAGGCTGGACTGCTGGAATCATCTCAAAGAAGCCAGCCCACCCAGAAAAGCGCTTACTGAGCATGCTCCAATAGCTGGTTCTAGAAAGAGTGGGGGGGGGAATAACCCCACCCAGTGCCAGCAAACATGGGCATGCTAGATTTACCATTCTTCTAAGAATGCTGGGAGCAACAACTGAAGCATGGCTTACATAAGGTGTAAATTTCAATGTGGAAAACCAAGGAGAAGAGTACAAATTGGGATTGTACAAATTGGGCAAGGAGGCTGTGAAATGCCTAAGCAAGTAATACCTAAGCAGGTCATGGTGAAATACCTAAGCAAGTGATTAGAAACAGAATTTAAAGAAGCTATTTGTATACATGTTCCCTAGTCTGTACAATGTGGACTTGCCCTTACCTTGCATCCTTTCCCAACTTTTTCAGAACTGAAAGTGCCCAGAAAGGGATTAGTAGAGCCAAGGAAGTTGGGCTTTGTTGGATGGGAGGAGGGGTGTGTGGGGGCCCCTACAAGGCATGCTGGAGAGGACTGAGGGCATACAAGGCAGAGGGAGAAATGGCAGTGACATCTCTGTATGTGTGTTGTAGCACTTGGCCATACAGAAGCCTCAATATGCAGCTCATAAAATCTTTGCCTCCCTTGGAGACTACTGAAAATAGAGTGCTTATAAAAGTACCATACAGTAGTTTCTGATTAAAGCCGCCTGCAGAGTTTCCTTTGATCCCCAGAGTGTCATTTTCATCACTGCTGGGTGATGTGTGTTTACTTTTCAAAGTACACCTAACAGCCCTAGCCAAGGGTAACCCTCTTTCTTGGAATCTCAGTATAAGCAATCACATCCTTTTTTTTTTAAAGCATATTCTGAATTGAGATGCTAACTGTGATTTTCAGAAGACCTGATTGTGACCAAGCAGAGACACACCTGTGATTTATTCAGCGACTACACATAAAGATTGTTTGTTATAACACTTAGCACCACTATTAATAAACCTGTGGAAAGTCAGACGTGTTTTGAAAATATGCTGGATTTGTTGATTTATGCTTTGCACAGGGAGGCATGGCTGTTTTGTGCAGTCTACACAATGTTAAGACTTAAAAATTCATAATGTGGTGTTGATTGTTGAGCAAAACACACTTTCATGAAATTATCCAAAGCCTATGAAACTGAAGGAAGCAATTGGTGATAATGGAAGAATGGCTTCCCAAATGGAAGCAGATTATTTCAAATAGGCAGTTGCTTTATGTACAGAAATCTCCTGTCTGGGAGATTAGCATTAAGAACATAAGAAAAACTATGCTGGATCAGTCTATTGAGTCCAGCATTCTGTTCACTCGGTAGCCAACCAGCTGCCTGTGGGAAACCCACAAGCAGGACTGGAGTGAAATAGCATCCTCCCGCTTATATTCCCCTGCAGCTGGCATACAGCTGGCAGGTTTGCATTATATCTGTCTATGGCTCCCAATCCATTTTTCCTTGTCCTTCCTTTCCTATTTAGTGTGATCCAGTTTTAAGACACAGTACGTTGTACTTGGAATTGGTAGAACCAAATTCAAACTCTCCTCCTGTTCCCATGTCTTTTTTATCTGCTCCCAAATAATTTTAGGTTTCTTCCGCACTTTATCTGTAGAATAGCAGTATTGATCTAGTTTACAAAGTTGATGTGAGGATAAATAAGACTAAGGGAAGTTGTTACGCACCCAGATATTTAAGGAGTAGTGTGGCTTATAAAATCTGTATTTATCCACTTGATACAGTGGTGTTTGTTTTCTTTTTGGCAATTGAACCTGACATGTTCAGCAATTGAACATTTCCCCAGATTTGGCCATTTTCCCCCATAGACTAAAGCGGGGCTTTCAGTCTGTATGGGGAAATTTGCATATGTTAGGAAATTTGCGCAAAATTGAACTGGGAAAGTTGTGCAAATTGAGTGCGAGTGCATGTCCGGCAATTTGTGAACATTTTCAGCGGACACATGGTTGAGATAGCAATCTCATTTGGGACTTTGATCAGGGCATGCTTTGCAAGCAAAAACAAAATTCTCATACTTCCTTTGTTAAACATAACCATGCAAAATATCACATTCTGTCTGTGAATAAAGAATACATGGTACAGAATGGCCCAATACAGCACAGTGGAGCTCAGTTTTGCATGAGCACTCTGTTCAAACTCTTATTGCACCGTGGATTGCCATATGGAGAGCAGTGGAGCATACTTGGAGAAAGAAAAAGCCAAGTCCAACCTGTGTCTTAAGGAGTATTTTAAATAGATTTAAATAGATTTCCTTATAATCTTGGTTTATTACACAATTTACAGTGATGGAAATTTGCATTTTTGCCAGGTTTCCATCTCTTGTCTACTAGAATTTGACATGGGCTATGAAACGTAGCTGTCTTGACAGAGTAAAGTGTTGAGTTCACATACACACCCACATATTATTTACACAAACAACCTTTTAGAATGAAGTAAAGTATTTTTATTATAAGAATTCATTCACACAAACCTTTCATACTTGATACAGAAAATAGAAGGAAATAGCTAGACTTACACTAATCTGCCAGCAGAGGCTATGTTCCCCCATTATCTCAATGAATAAGTCTTCTTAGATTCTGGATAGCAGGCAGGCCCTCGCCCATCAGGTAAAATTAAGTCCTATGCCAGCCCTATGTTTAATACCATACTTGGTAACCATTATGATTTAAGCCTACTGATTGGTTATTATAAGGTGGTCTAGCTTCATTTAAGCCCTTTACTCAATATCTAAGTGCCTCCCTCCAAGAAAAATCATAACTGACGTCTTAGCTAATTCCAGAGAAACTCAAAAAGTCCCCGATTTCTCCTTAAGCATCTTGTCTCTGTATCCTATGTGTCAGGGTGGAAACTGAGCCGATAGAACCCCAGAGCAGTTCTGATTCTGAGGAGGATCAGCAATCCATGGGAGAGGAGCCAGCTCATCCCTCACAGGCACAGCAGCTGGCAGAGATTCCTCCTGCCAGCATTTCCTGAGACAGATAGTGACCCTGGCAGTGAGCAAGTGCGGGAGGGGGGCTTGCTAGTCGCTCGACGCAGACGCAGGGAGCGACAAGCGATGGAGGGCGCGGAAAGGAGGCGTAGTGCCCATTTGGCACGCAAGCAACGGCCACGTCCCGAGGACCCAAGGGAAAGAGGGAGGATCTCTCCCTAGCCCATAAGTTCAGGGTCTTCAAGTGATTCTCCTTCAAACGGGGATCAACTGCCTACCTGGAGCATAGGCTACACTGCTGCTCATTGCTTAGTCGCTGGTGATTAGCATCTGAAAGAGTCTCATTATGTTGTAAAAGGATTAAAGCCTTGTAAAGAATCCTTTCATCTGTGTCTTGAGTTGGCTATTGGAGTGTACTGAAATAGGCCGCTAGGGCGTTCCTGACACTATGGTTGGCAACATATCTAAAAAAGCCACAAGCTTTTCCCCAGAAATCTCCCTCTTTTTCAAAGTCAAAAGATGGCTCTGCTGTCTAAACAAGCACGTCCCAAAATTCACTCTGGCACAGACGAGGCCCACAGAACCAAACTTTTATCAGGCCTACCCATGTTTGATTTTAGCTAGTCCATCCTATACCTATCTTGTGCTATCTTTGTTGCTCCTATATGTAAGCAAAATCCTTATGGCAGGTTCATATAGCTGTTTGCCTGAAAATGAATCCAGTTACAATGCCTTATAAGCTTCTAACAACAGGTAGTAGCAAAATGCAAGATGTCTCTATGGGGAAGTAGAACCAATGGAACTGTGGGTCTCCTGGATGATTGGGTGGGCATATATGGCTAGCTGTCTCCACCCCTCCCCCCAATAGGTTGGAACTAATTAACTGTCAGTCTTTGGATATCATGAATGCAAGCTGGAGACCGGGTGGGATGGGTGGGATGCAAACGTGAGGGAACAGAAAAGATATTAGTACCTGGGACTGCTTGCTGTGAATTTATCTTGTCAGGGTGGAAAGAGCTTCACTGGCTGTAGGTCTGTTTCTGAGCTCAATTCAAAGTGCTGGTGCTTCTTTATCGTGCCCTACATGGCTTGGGGACCAGGTACATAAAGGAACAGCTGTTCCTGTATCAACCTGCCCATACACTGCGGTCATCTGACAATGTTCTTCTCTGGGTGCCCTGGCACTGTCAGAGGTGGTGTGGGTGGCAAGCAGGGAGAGGGAATTTGTTGTTGTTGCATTCTCGCTCCCCAGGGGAGCTCACCTGGCACCTACCTTGCTGAATTTTAGGCGCCAGGCAGATATTTTCTATATTTTAAGTACTGCTGTGAATTCTGTCTCCTGCTCTTTTAATTACTGCCTTATTGTTATTTTGACTTGTTGTACAGTTTATCGTATTTTATTGTTTTAATATCTTGTAAACTGCCCTGAAATCAGTGACAATGAACAGTACAGACATCCTTTAAAAACACAATATAAAAAAAAGCCTAGGTGGCCTGATCCATACCCATATCCTCAGCCTAGAAGCAAGTGCTATTTAGAACGCTGAGGAGGAAAATTATTTTCATTGTTTGATGAATGGAGAATGTGGGTCTTCAGGCATAGAATATAAGCACCTCTTTATGATGGCTAAATTCTTTCTCTGATACATACATACACACAGAGAGAGATGGGGAAAGGTCACGTGACTCCTACGATTCCAGTAGTGGTTGGGGTATTTTCAAGGCAAGGATTTATTTATGCCCACTGGGTCTGGCAGGTGCCCAGCAGTGTAATATGTTTTGCTTTATTACCGAAGTGTTTATTGTTGAATCAGCTTTATTTTATGACAGTGTTCTCTGATATAAATCTCTAGTCTGAAGGCTAATTAAAGGGGTTGCTGAAGGTGCTTGTGGTTCACCTGGATTTGTATCCTCAGGGATGCTTTTCCTTTGACTGCTTGTGGGTATGTCTTTCAAGGTGTTCTTATTGTTTTCATTACGCCTTTCAGCACAATGGGTCTCCTGCAGGGGGGATTACAGTGTCAATTGACAGTCTGTAGATTACACGCTTTCAGTGCTGACATGTCAGACAAACACTGAAAAGGTGAGCTTTGCTTTTACCAAGGAAGCAAGCATTTTAGGCTGCAGTCCTAAGCACATTTCCTATTGACTAGGTCCTGTTGAACAAATAATCAGACCCAGTGTAAGCCAGCTGCCTCTGTCCATTATAGGGTTTAAGAGGGACTTGACGGAAGTAGAAGATTCTGTCTACAAACTCACTTCCATTCACTCTTGCCCGGGGATACAACAGTCTCCTTTAATTTCATCTTCACAATACAAAGCCATACAAGACCACTGGAAGCACATATGATTGTCATGGGTTCATATTTTGATACTAAGCATGTTTACTCAGACAAAAGGCCCATTAAACCCTGCTTCAAGCTCTATAAGCAACATAGGAAGCTGCCTTTTACCAGGTCAGGCTATTGGTCCATCTAGCCTAGTATTGGCAGTGGCTCTCCAGGACCTTGCATAGGGGCATTTGACATCACCTGCTTCCTGATCCTTTTGACTGGAGATGCTGGGGGTTGAACCTGGGACCTCCTGTAGGCAAAGCATCATTGAGCTATCTTTTCTGTGGAGTCCTTGACTTAAACTAAGGATGCATGGATTTTGCAGAATCCATTCCGTCTGTGTTTTGCAGACTGTCAGGTGCCTTTTGTTCCATCTGCCACTCATTGATGGAATCAGATTTTTCCCGATTTCCTGAATTTGTGCAACCCCTCCCCCCGCCCCGCATGTGCAGTTTCATGCTTTAGCCTATGAGGGTAATACACTTTTTTGGCTGGTGTTTTTTTATTTTACGTATTTTTTGATGCCTAAATTTGCATAAAATTCTGGGGAAAAAAAATCAGTCTGCAAGTTTGCAGAATCTGCATGACTTGGGAAAAGCTTGTCCACTGTGGAATCCGTGGGTCGGATTTATAGAAATCCAAACTCATTTGATTCTGGTGGATTTCTCGACATCCCTAACTTCAACTAGTGATCCTCATTCCCAACTGAAATGAAGCTTCATTACATGAAAACATATTTGCTTGCATTCATTCATTATCCTACATCCCCCCTCCCTCTGTCTCTTCCAGTGTTGATATTCTAAGTTCTTAGGACTAAGGACCTATCTTATTGTCTAGATAACCCATTAAAGCACCATATAGGTTGATGGCACTCTAATCATCACTACCACCATCACCACCACCACCACCATCATCATGGGATCCTTTCAGAACTGAAGCCCTCCACTAGGAATTGCTAAATATCTGGAAACATGTATATATTTGTTAAATTTGTATCCTGCCTTTCAACCAAACAGTGCTAAAAGTGGGTATCAGCAATAGTATAAATACGAAAAAACAGTATTAAAATACAAAGTTTTTTTAAAAAGACAAAGTTAAACGTCACTAAAATCAATAAAAACAACCAATTAAAATGATTATGAAAAATATATTGAAAAACACATTTTTCAGTATATTTCAAGTCAGCTTATGGGCCAAAGGTCTGTTTGAATAAAAAGCATTTTTGCCTGGCTGTCATCAGAGGTAGGGATAGACAGGCCTTCCTTGGCCAGGAGTTCTAAGGCCTGGGAGCAGCCACTGCGAGGTCTCTCTCTCAGTTTCCTGCCAAATGTGCTTCCAATATTGGTGGGACAGAAAGAAGGGCCTCTCTCCTTTGGATTTAACCTCAAGCCAACTCCAATTCAGTGTGGAAAATTCCTACAGATTTCAAAATCAAGAAAAATATCCATGTTGGACTGCTAGTAGGAAGCAAAGGCAAGCGATATACAAGACTGTGTTGGACTTCTGCCTAAAAATAAAAGATTGACAAGTCCTTATTTATTTCTTACATTTATATCCCATCCCTCCTGTAATGAATTCAGGGTGTGGTGTACATGATCCCACCCAGTTTATCTGCACAACAACCCTGTGAGGTAATGGGTAGTATCCAATGATGTACGTATTATCCTATGTAGAGTAGACCCACTGAAATGAATGGGACAAGTTAGCCATTACTAACTTAGGTATCATTCATTGTAATGGGTCTACTCTATGTAGGACTAAAATTGGATATTACCCCTAGGTTATGCAAAGAAAACGTGACTGGCCCCAGGTGTGAGCTTCATGGCTGAGTGGGGATTTTTACCTGGCTCTTCCCAGTACTCTAACCCAGTTGTTCCCAAACTGGTGCTCTCCAGATGTGTTGGACTGCAGTGGCCAACCTGGCTAGGACCGATGCAGTCCAACACATCTGGAGGGCACCAGGTTGAGGAAGGCTGTTCTAACTACTACACTGCACAGGCTCAGCCTCACAAAGTGGGCTACATTATTCTCCCCATGTTGCTCTCCTCCTTTTCGATGCAGAGTTGAAAGTATTTTAATACAGGGGTTTCTTCTATAGCTGTCTGTCTGAGCTATAGAGGGATTTTGTAAACCTGGCTCATGCCACTGGTTTTGTGGTTGTTTGAAACTATCTCACCTTAAAAAAAACTAGTAGTGTAGAGCAAGGGTGGGAAATATGATTCTTTCCCCTCAGAATGTCATAGCTTGGGAAGTCAAAGAATAAAGGGGGCCTTGATGATTGGTCCTGAGTTCGTTCATTTCTAGGTTTCCTGCTTTGCTTCCAGCAATGCAAAAGCTGGAGTCTCTTTTGGTTTTAATTTTTCACAGTGTTTATATAGAGATACATTTGCAAATGTAAACATGGTCTGGTTTCCGAGGGCTTTTAGCCAAAATTAAAGAGATGGCTCTAAAGGAGAGAAAAAAGAAAAAGAAAAAGAGGCAAAGCCAGCTCTCTAAGAAGGGTCAAATGTAAGCAAATTCTAGAGTTCATTGGGTCCATATGTATAAACTTCATCTAACGTAGAGCAGGCCTAATAGAGCATTTACCTTCATGTGGTTCTGTGGCTCATTCTTTAAGATAAAAGCTGTGCACTGCCCTCAGGGTTGCCTGTGACCCTAGTTAATGTAATTTAATAGGGTGAATGAAAAAGACCCCCAAATCCTTCCTCTGTTGCCCCCCTTTTATCCCCTTTCCTCTTACAGAAAGGTGTGGGCACAAAAGGGTCAACAGAGGTGTTCAGCATTAATTCTGATGAGTGCTAGTTAGATCTCTTAGCTGGGAGAAGCATGCTGTGTTTAATCATTTCCCAACTATACGGCTATAAAGGCTTGAATTCTGCTATGAAGATGCATGTCTTCCAGCCTTTAATTTAATAATCGGAAAGGCTTTCTTTATATGCTCTGCCACCTGTGGTCATAAATAGAAATCAGGACAGTTGCCTGTTATTTCCTGGGCTTGACTGACGTTTAAAATCATCATGGGAAGGATTGAGCTACCTATGGTGCATATATTTTTCACCCCACAATTCTTTACCTGTAATTTTGTCAGTGTTTGCGATTTAAAAAGAGAGTTGATGGCAGAACCTCAGAATGAAGGGGAAAAGAAAGAAAGGAAGGAAGGAAGGAAGGAAGAAAGAAAGAAAGAGAGAGAGAGAGAGGCAGGCAGACATACCTCAGATTTCCTTCTACCACATCTTAATGGGTTAGTCAGGGAAAAGAAAAACTCAAGTGGGTAGGAAATGACAAGAGAAAATTAGAGCATCAGACCAGCATCCGTAAAAGGGTTCATTGTTGTAAAATGACCCTCCTATCAGAGAACATAAACGCCCAGGCATCTGGGGAGCGCACGCATTATCCAGCTCACCTGCCCGAAGCATGCTATTTCCGTAGATTAGGTTCAGACAAATTTCTTGCAGCCAAAGATTTGTGTTAAAGAAGACAGGGGTTCATTAGCAAGGAGAATACCGCAGGTGACATTTTTGCGCTTCCTGCAGCATGTGCACTTTACTAACCCTCCTGGCGGATTCTGCTGAACTAGGAAAGGGATGCTTTCAGATCAGCCTCACTGAGTTATCCTGAATTCCTTGCTTTGTGTAATAATGGATCTTGAGAGGAGAGCGGGATGCCAGTTGCTCAACCCCACACTTTTTCTGCAAAGTGATATTTGGATTTGGGGGTTTAGTTCTCAGAGGATACCGGGTGCCCTGCTGCAGGAAGCTAGGCTGGTGGCTACGAGAGAGAGGGCCGTCTCAGTTGTGGCACCCCACGTGTGGAATGAACTCCCCAAAGAGTTCACCTGGCGCCTACACTGTTATCTTTCAAGCGCCAGATAAAGAACTTCCTTTTCTCCCAGGCATTTTGGAAGCCAAGTTCTAGATTTTTATGGCTGTTTTATTGACAATGCTGTGTGTTGTTTTGCATTGTATTATTTTTAATTTTTAATATTTGTACTGTATTTATATTTAAACTGTTTCTATGGCATTTTAGTCTTTTAAATCTTTGTAATCTGCCTAGAGAACATTGGTTATTGGACAGATTAGAAGTGTGTGTGTGTGTGTGTGTGTGTATGATACTGGGTTATTAGAGCAGCTGAGGCATGGGAGAAAGAGATGAGTGACTTACGGGGAACATATCGTTTGGAAGGGGCATTTGCTCTAAGGATGAATGGCTACGTTAGAAGAAATTGTATTCTGGATACCTCTCAGGAATTGTGTGTTCCCCTGCACCTCTTGAAATGGGATTGGGAGTGCCTTTTCACAGCCTCGAGTTTAGGGATGCTTGAGAATTCGATCTTGCAAATTCTGATATGAAATGACCTGATTCATACCTCCTGGGCTAATGTGTGGAGTGGAACTTTTGTTATCCACCAGATTTTGCATTTCCTACCCAGTTCTCAGCTTTAAGAAAAGCATTAAAGCATGATTAGAAATGCTTGTTTGGGGGAGAAAATATATTCTAGAATACATATGTAAATGTGTATCTAAATGTGAATGTTCATACAGTTTTAAAAAACAAAAACAAATTTGCAGATTATTTCAGAAAAGGGACAGACTTATGGATGACAACATGTACAAGTCAAATGGACTGGAAATCGAACGATTGGACCATCCTTACTTGGGATGGCCTGTTGAAAACACTGCT
The DNA here is from genome assembly GCF_057233095.1 of Heloderma suspectum. Lineage (NCBI taxonomy): Eukaryota > Metazoa > Chordata > Lepidosauria > Squamata > Helodermatidae > Heloderma > Heloderma suspectum. Next base: position 153,294,145 of record NC_139458.1, on the reverse strand, counting down.
GGCTAGCCAGGTTCACATTCCATCTTTTGGACTGCCTCCCCTTGGAGATCTCCCTTGTGATTGGTCCTCATGCCCAATATGATTTTGTGTACTCTGAGCATGCTGCAGTTGATGGTACCTGGCATCCATCATCTGCCATGCCCTGCTGCTGAGTTTTGGCTCCTCTGCCTTAACTGCTGTTGGCCTTCTAGCCAGCACATATGGGACTTCAGGCCTCTTTTGCATCCCATCGTGATGCATTTTGAAGGGTGCCATGTTTGAATCCCCTGCACTACCTTTTTATGTGCTACTTGCCTGAACTGCGCATCAGCTCTTTGTCACTAGAGCAGAGACTCACAAGCAGCACAGGTAGCGTGAGCACTGGAAAGGGGTGCTGAGTCATGGGCTCTAGTGGTGAATGTGCAGTTTTGCCAAGAGTGAGTTTGTAGCAGGTGCAGGAACAAAAGGAAGGACAGAGGAGGTGGGCCAGTAAGTAAGAAACTTTTCTACTTACTGCTGTGATGATCTGTAGTGCACTGGCTGATTCTGTTGGATTCTTTTTTTTCTTCAGGGAAGAATCCCTATTGAAAAAAAGCCATAGTGGGAAAGCAAATTCACATGGATTTACAGGAAAGATCCATGAGCATGTGGAAGCGGGCATCTCTGCTCTTCCTTCTAGATCTCTCTTGAAAAATCCACTTCCGTTCTGAAATCTGCCTCTACCCCCTGGTCCCCTCTCAGATTTATTCTTCAATGCAAAGAAGTAAAGATGGTTGAAGATATGACGTAATCTATCGTAACGTTTTGAATCTCACTGAGGTAGTCCAGAGAATTATTTAACACACCTTTTTATTTTTATGATACATATTTAAGGCTGTCATATAGTGCTGACATTTTCTGCTTTTGTAGTACACTCATTGCTTGCATTTTTAAGGAATGGAAAGACATGCCATGTATAAATCAAGGACTTAATCCCTCAGGGACTTTGTAGGGAGCTGCTCTTTTACATTCGATGTGCCTTTCCTATTCTAGAAATATTCTGCTCTATTTTGGTATCGAGTGGCTAATAAGCCAGTTTCCTTTCCACATCGGGTTGTCTTTAACTGGAGAACTATGCAATAGTATAAAACGTCTATTAGTTTTCAGAACATTTAAGATCTTGAAGCTATTTTCAGTAATCCTTTGCCCAAACGTGCCATATAGGGTAGTCACATACTGCTGAATCATCATAATCAGATACTGGCAATTAGGTAGATTAGATGCAAATGCAGAATAACGGGCCCTTTAATAGCTTTATTTATGTGTGTGTGTTTGTGTGTTTGTATTTTAAGAGGAGCAACTTTTTTTTTGTCCCAGTGTGCACAGAAAGCTATACCTGCCAAAATTCCATTTTAAAAGCAATGGTATCCTATTATTATTATTATTATTATTATTACCACCACCACCACCACCACCACTACTATTATTATTATTATTATTATTATTATATCCCACCTTTGTCCCAATACTGGGACTCAATGAGGCATTACAAGATTAAAACCTTATACAGTTAAAACATATAAATAGAAATATGCAAAAGCTAAAAATATAATTAAATCATCAATAATATTAAAGTTATATAAAATATCAAAATTTTAAAAGATAACAAACAATAGTATCAATCCATCATATTCTCACAGGTCCAGACTATCTATCCCCAAAGGCCCACTGGAACAAAAAAGTTTTTACCTGCCTACAAAAACATACCAAGGAGGGTGCCACTCTCGCCTCTCTGGGAAAGGAGTTCCAGAGCCTTGGGGCAGCCACTGAGAAGGCCCTCTCCCGCGTTCCCACCAGGCGAGCCTGTGATGGTGGTGGGACTGTGAGAAGGGCCTCCCCTGAAGATCTCAGGGCACGAGCAGGCTCATGGGGAGATTACGGTCCTTCAAATAATCTGGACCCAAGCCGTATAGGGCTTTATAGGTCATGGCCAGCACTTTGAATTGTGCCTGGAAACAAACTGGGAGCCGGTGAAGCTGTTTTAGCAGGGGGTTGTATGCTCCCTGTAGCCAGCCCCAGTCAACACTCTGGCAGCAGCTCTTTGAACCAGCTGAAGTTTCCAAACACTCTTCAGAGGCAGCCCCACGTAAAGCACGTTACAGTAATTCAAATGGGATGTAACTAAGGCATGTGTCACTGTGGCCAGGTCAGACATCTCAAGGGACGGGCGCAGCTGGTGCACTAGCTTTAACTGTGCAAGTGCACTCCTGGCCACCACTGAAAACTGGGCATCCAGGCTCAGGGCTGAATCCAGAACACCCAAGCTGCGAACCTGTGTCTTCAGGGGGAGTGTAACCCCATCCAGCACAAGCTGAATCCCTGTTCCCTAATCTAGCTTTCGACTGACCAGGAGCACCTCTGTCTTGTCTGGATTAAGCTTCAATTTGTTTGCCCTCATCCAGTCCATTACCGCTGGCAGACACCCGTTTAGCACCACAACAGCTTCCTTGGAATTAGATGGAAAGGAAAAGTAGAGTTGGGTGTCATCAGCATACTGGTGACACTGAACCCCCAAACTCCGGACAATCTCTCCCAATGATTTCATGTATATGTTAAATAGTATGGGGAACAAAACAGAACCCTGAGGAACTCCACAGGCCAATGGCCAGGGAATTGAACAGATGTCCCCCAGCACCACCTTCTGGGTCCGCCCCTCCAAGAAGGAATGGAGCCATGGTAAAACAGTGCCTCCAAGTCCCATCCCAGTGAGGCAGTCCTGAAGGATACTATGGTTGATAGTATTGAAAGCCACTGAGAGGTCCAGCAGAACCAACAGGGACACACTCCCTCATCTAGTTCCTGGCGTGGGTCATCCACCAAGGCGACTAGAGCCGTTTCTGTCCCATAACCGGGTCTGAAGTCAGATTGAAATGGATCTAGATAATCTGTCTCATCCAGGAATCCCTGGAGTTGGGAGGCTACCACGTGCTCCAATGTCCTGCCCAGAGATGGATATTGGAGACTGGCCGATAATTATCCAATATAGTGGGGTTCAGAGAGGGCTTTTTTTTTAAACAAAGGTCTCACTACCACCTCCTTCAGGCAGGCTTGAACTCTGCCTTGACTAAGGGAGATATTAACCACTCCACTTACCCACTTGGCCAGTCCACCTCTGGCTGCTTTTATGAGCCAGGAAGGGCAAGGATCTAGAACACACATGGTGGCTTTCCCCACTCCCAGGATCCTGTCCACATCATCAGGCTGTACAAATTGAAAAGTATCCAATAACACCGGACAAGCAGGGGCCAAAGTTACATCCACTGGATCTGTATCAACTATAGTGTCCAAGTCGGAGCGGATCCAAGCACTTTTGTCTGCAAAATGCTGAGCAAATTGTTCACAATGGGCTGTCGAGAGGTTTAAATTATCCTCTTGCAGGCTAGTGTGTAGAAGACCCCTGACCACTTGAAACAGTTCCACTGGACAGCTCTTTGCAGACACAGTAGTGGCAGAATTTTTAATTTTTTTTTTTTTGCTGTCCATATTGCCACAGAGTAGCCTTCAAATAGGCTCTAGCCTATTTGTTCGATCGGATTTACTCCGAGTTTTCTGCCAACGTCGCTCTAGTCATCTTCTCACTTGTTTCATCGCTACCAGCTCCCTAGAAAACCAGGGTGCTGGTGTGGCTCCACTTCGTGAGAGAGGATGCTCAGGAGCGATTGTGTCCACAGCCCTGGTCATTTCTCCATTCCAAAGACTGACCAGGGCTTCAACAGAATCGCCTGCTGAAGCAACAGGAAAATCCCCAAGAGCCGTCAGAAAATCATTTGGATCCATCCTCCTCCTGGGGCGGACCATCTTATTGGCCCTCCACCCCTGCAGAGGTTCCAAGTGACAGCGAGTCTAAACCCCACCAGGCAGTGATCCGTCCATGACAACGGAACTATAGAGAGTTCCTCCACTCTAAGAAAGTGACACTCTCACTCTCACTATCACCCCATCCAGCACAGAAAATGAGGTCCAGATTGTGCCCAGCAGCATGGGTGGGGGCAGATACCTTTTGGGACAGACCTATGGTTGTCATGGTAGACATGAAGTCCTGAGCCACTCCCGATAGGGCAGCCTCAGCATGGATGTTGAAATGCCCCAGCACAACAAGCCGAGGGGTCTCCAACACCAACCCCGAGACTACCCCGGCTAGCTCAGGAAGGGAGACTGTTGAGCAGTGGGGTGGGCGGTACACTAACAGAATCCCTATTCTGTCACAGGCACCCATCTTCAAATACACACACTCGAATCCTATCCTCCTTTGCCAACTGATCAGTTGATTGGCATAGCCAATCATATGTAAAAATAAAAGAAGTCACTACTTTAATGTAGGACTCTGATTTTACAGAGCAACTAGTTTTACAGGAGAGCCAGCAACTAGTTTTACAGGAGAGTCACTTTTAGGAGAGGATGGAGGGTGAAGGGCCATCCTCTTCATCCCCTCTCTCATTCTGAAGATGTCCACCAGCAAGTCCTGATGTCACAGCCTCTGCTCCATCCACCCACCTCTCTTGCTCTTCCACCTCTCAGGGGGTCAGATTTTGCCCTTGTGTCCACAGGGTCTATTTAGGGTTTTTAATGTGTGTTCCTTCATGGGCTTTCTTCAACAGGAATCACCCCTGATGTGGACAGCCAGAGACTTTGTCAACAATAGCTGTAGCTCAACTTGCCATTATGTTAGATTTGAAACTACTGTTAATGCTATGAGAGTTGTCAACCATGTAGATGACAAAACTGACTTCTGAAGCCACCCCATGCATATATGGTGGTTTGCACATTGGCGGGGCCCAAAATAAATCAAAAGGTCCTTTAACAGATTATTAAATATCCATCTATTGACACATGCTCAATAGGAAATCCATTAGCTGAATGTCCTGGATAAATTCTTGCTTATCAAGCTGTGTCCTTATTCCTCCTTCTTTTTCATTTTCTTTGCAGATCTGAAGCCCTGGGTCTCAAATTTCACCTTTCCACGTGTACGGGATTTCTCTCAGCTTGCTCTTGATGCCAATAGGAATCAACTCATTGTTGGAGCCAGGTAAATTAGAATCTTCTAATTGGAGCAAGATTGCTTCTCCAGCTCATTCCCTGCACATTACTGTCTGCAAAAGAGATTGCTTTTCCAGCTTGTAAGCACACTGAAAGGTTGGTCTAAAAGGAAAGGTATAATTTATGTAGAGGGACTTTAGGAACCCAGTAATAATGCTAAAGAGGAGAAAATTGCCAGGCATTCTTGGGGGGGGAAATGTGATAAAAATGAGTAGTTAATGAAGCAGAAAGCTGTCATCTCTCAAGGATTACGGATGCTATAAAAGTTTTCTTGGTTAGGGTTTGTCCACCTGTACAAAAACAGAACTAGCATATTGCTGTCTAAATTAAAGAAAGGACTCCACATGCTGATGGGGAATATGCCCAGACAGTCAAGGCAATGTATCCCTAGCATGTCAGTCAGTTAGCTTTGTGGGGACTGGATTGAATGGACCTGACAACCAGTGTGCTTGATAGGATACCTGGCAAGATGCTATGATCCATTGCAACTTTTCATGTCTTAAGGTTCAAAATTAAACTGAAGTAAAACATCACAAAGGGAACAATTTTCATCAAAGTATACAATGGTCAGATACTGATAAGGTTTAAAAAATATAAAAATTTGAAAACAATACCACCATAAAATGAGTACTCCCTGATTTATTTATTAGTGGCATTTACACCATGACAATACTTAGTATTTCTGTAGCGTTTTCTCCGCTAAGTGCCTGATGTATTATCTTGGTAATCCTTAGAACAACTGTGTGAGGTAGGCCAGTAGTATTATTGTCTTCATGTCACAGGGCTGAGATTGTGTGGGTTGCTTGAGACTACATACTGGGTTCATAGTTGAACATGGTACTTTCTGGCTAATAAGTCACCGTCTTACCCATTATATTATGCCAGCAAATTCCTGCAAAAAGGTTGTCCATGGAGAAAATCAAATATCCAGTATTCAAATATTTCTTTTTGCAGAATGTTTCTATATTTGCTTGTCAAATTTGAATTGTGAATGTGGGAAGCTGTAGGTTTGCCACTCTTCCATCTAGGCAGTTCCTAGCTGACTGTCTTCTCCTATATACACCAAACCAAGAAGTTCTGAAGAGGCTTTATTGGGCATCCCATGATCAACGGTGTGTTGTCAAGTAAGAGCGGGGCTTTCTCGGTAGTGGCACCCACCCTCTGGAATGCTCTCCTGAATGCAGTTTGAGAGGCGGAAACTGTGGCGAGCTTTAGATGCCTCTTAAAGATACACCTGTTTACTCTGGCTTTCCCTGGTTGTAATCACATTGCTCTATTCCACTGTTCTTGTAACATTTTAATGTATTGTTTTTATATGGTCTTGTATGTATTTTTTATATAAACCGCTTAGAGACCTTATGATATCAAGCAGTATATAAGTAGTTTGTTTCAATAAATAAATAAATAAATAAATAAATAAAGGCAGTTGAAGTTATTCGTGAATGTTCTATTCCTGAATCTGTATTGGTGTACTACATCTGTTTATTACGCATGAATCTGTTTGGCTATGCTTCATTCTTTTCAGGTTTCTTCCAGGACATTTGTCACTGTTATAACAGTGACTGAATCAACTTGACAACTTTGAGAGCTTAGGAAGAAATATTTAACTCCTGTTCTTCTGAAAGGACAAAATACTCAGAGGTCAAGTACATGGTACCTAAAGGCAAAGATAGTATGTTCATGCTGCATTCAACCACCTCTAGGGCCGCAAGTTGTGTTTAGGACAGTTTAGAGATAAACATTCATAACATAGGTTCCTTGCCATGAAGAACATTAAACAGAATATAGAAAGGTTTGGATTCCACAAACCTTTGCCTGCTTTTCCTTCTAATGCTTATGAAACATCCTGAGTATGCGAGATTTTGTTCAGACCAGGATATCCTGAAAGAAACGCCGAAAGAAATTTATGACCAAAGTGGAAAGCTTTGTAGAGGCAGCTTCTTTCAAGCTTGTCCGAGGTGCTATTGATGCATTGGAGCATCTTCTGTGTCAGGAGCCAATAAGGAGACAGTGGCTTCAGCGATCCTGTTCAGAATGGATGCTGCTCAGGAACTCCAAGTGCTTAATAAGAGGGACAGTTGTGAGACACAGCATGGGTGTGCAGGCATATCTGCACACTTAGATAGCACAGTATGGGACAGTGACAAGTGGCTGAAACAAAAGGTGGCTTGAAGACCTAAGAAGATGCATTTATCATCTCCTGGGGAAAAGCAGCAGGAGGTGTGGGCTGTGGTGCTAGAAGTTGCTGGAAGGATGACAGCGAGTGAAGCATTTTAAAGACAGTCTTCCTTTCACAGCAGCAATAGCAGCCAGAATATATCACAGCTAAAATTCTGTTCCATCTGCCAAGATCACTGCCAGCTTTCAAAGGAGTTTTAAAACGTTTTCTCTGTGATGCATTTTGGTGGGTTATAATAAATGAAAGCTGTTTTGGAGAATTCTGGTGGTAGGAAGGCTAGATGCAAGTCACACTAGGCCTTTTGAGGAATGGAAGAATGGTGCAAGGTGAGGAATATCAGCATGCTTGTGATGCCAGTTATGTCTCAAGATTCTCTTTGGGTGTGTTTCCATCTTTGAAACGAAGGTTGTGAGCTTAAATACAGAAGATCCAGGGAATGATTTTGGAGCACCAGATGCTGCATTACTGTTGAGTGTACATGAGTGTGGACTTCATCACTGCCTGGATGGGAGATCATTGGGAGCTCAGTGTAGGGCACTCTGAGCTTTCCAAGGAAGACTTAAATGTAAATATAAAATAGAGTGAACATTGGCCGGTTACAGTACTGGCCAGTCTCTGGATCTCTGATGGACACCACTTACTTTCCTTTGTCTTTTGTAGAAAGTATGAGGAGCGGCAAACCAGGAAGTGAGAGCTCCTTAGCTTGTAAACATAAATCACCTGAATCTTGAGTCCCAAAATTACTCTGATATGAATGGGGACCAAGCAGAAGATCTTACGGTTCGAAGTACTAGAAATGATAATACTAAAAAAGGTGCCATCTAATTCATTTTGTCAGTGTCATATGTATATTATATTCCATGAAGGCGGACATGTTCTTGAGCAATGTTTGCAGTTGTTTGTGAATCTATTTATAATCCTGTCTTCCATGCTTTCTTGGCTGTGCTGTTCCCCCTCTGTGTAGACGGACCCTTGGTTCATTTCTAGATATATGACAGTTCCCTATAATATAAAAAAGCTAATGATTTGCCCATGGCTTTCTCATTAGCCCATGATTGAGGATGGAATTTGAACTCTGGTCTCCTGTTCCCAAAACAAACAATGCCTTTTCCCCTTGTCATTTTTTAAATTATATTGGAAGTGAAGTCAGTATGTTTTCTCTCAGGCAGGGCTTCAAAGTCTACAAAGTTCATGTATTGGTATTAATTCTGTAGGGTTGCACATAATCAGTGTTGTAGTTACAGTAAGATCAGGGGGGCCTCGGCTCAAATTCCCATACAGCCACAAAGTCACTGGAATTTGCCCCACATGATTGCCTAATTTTTTTTGGAAAGTCCATTGCTGCCCCCATGGATCTTTGTAGGCTCGGGCCTTGTTTCTCTCTCTCTATGTGTGCATACAGGGTGGGATCTGAGATTCTTCGATGCAGACTTTAGAGTTAGGACGGCTGATATGCCCCAGCTCTTCATAATGACTTTGCAAGGCAGAACAAACGAAGCTGAGTTACTGATGTTAAAATGGGCCTTATTCCCTAACAGGTCATGCCTCTGTGATGTATTAGTAGGGAGGCAAAAATCGTGAGGTTGTCTAGATTGTATCTACATTATTGGAGGTGTGGTCTCTGAAGTCTTGCAGAACCATCAAGGAAAATGATGAAGAGCAGACAACCTCTTTTCTACCAACATGGCTGTTCTGTGTTCCCTGGGAGACAAAAGAAATGCTTTGATTTAAAAGTCACATCATGGGGCTACTCATGTCTGGTAATGTGACCTTGTGGGAAAGGAAGGCCCTTCTATTGAAATCTGCAAAATAAACTCAAAGGGCCTTTGGAATTGGTTAGGAAGCTGCTTGTATGAGAGACATAGAAAAAGGAGCAGGTGCAAGTAAATTATATGGTTATATGTTGCAGCCATTTAAATCCTTAATTAAAAGGTCTCAGGGTTTCTCTAGAGGAATACAAAAGGTAATTTCAGTTCAGGTTGTGTGACTTTTTTAACCTATAGACAGACTATCTTTCTCAGAGCTTTTCAGGGGCCAGAATTTTCAAGCCCATTCTGATCCACCTCCCAGAGAAAGGGTGCCAAAGTTGACTTGGAGACTGCAGCTGCTAAGGTGCAAATAACACTGTGCTGTGTGGGAGACCCGTTATTTCAAAACCTACAAAAAATCATAGAATAGAGTAAGGAAGCTGCTCAGTTGTATGACTGTTGTAGCCAAGTTACTGAAGAAAAAGTGAATGCAACATTTTGAGATGGAAATAATTCTAGAGGTTTCTTTTTTGGGTTTCAAGCTAGATTTGCCCTTTTTAAGGATCCATAGCAGATTGCCACCAAATGTTTGTGGCAAACCAATGTTCTGTGAATGTGTGTGTGTGTGTGTGGGGGGGGGGGGTTGCTGCTGCGCTGCAGCTGAATTTTGGCAGTGCAGCCCACTGTAGTGTGGCCCCAAGTTCCCCTGAAGTTGCCCACCACTGTTGTTGCCAATTGTGTAGTTTTCCAGATTGCAAATCAAGAGTTATTAATTCTGGTTGATAGAATTAAGATGATGCTCATAATATTGGGGAATCTGTTTCTGTTCTTGAGGATTCATTCAGAGCCGCTTCTTTTCTTTGTTATTAAATTTAGATCCCACACTTCTGTTGCAAAGAGGTCCCAGGGTGGCTAACAAAGTAGATAAAAACAATACAATTAATCAATAAAAATCAATAAAATAGCACAACATCAGCAACCTCCCCCCAAGGAACAGCTACAATTTCACAGGGGCTTAAATACAATCCCTGTAGTTACTTGTTACTTTCTTCAGAGCCCATGGAGCTTCAGAGCGAGCGAGTGCAGGACAGAGACACACATTATTGACCAAGTGCTGTGTGAAATTTTCCTAGAATGATACAACTCAGATGGGGTTTTGTGCTATGTGTACTCACGATCATTGTGGGGTGATGATGGTTTGCGCAATGTGAATGTGTAGGAAAGGACACTAAAATGCACAGAGAACGGAAAACACCCAAGTTCTTGGGAAAGGATTGAAGGTGTTTTTACTGCCCTTCTCAGTGATACATTTAGGCAGTGTGTGTGTGTGTGTGTGTGTGTGTGTTTTGTACTAAGTTCAGCTAAGTTTTGCTTATCATAACAGGATAGTCTCTTCAGAATCAGCTCTTACATAGTGTGGAGAAACGCTGGTGGTCGCCACCCTATTTCCTGCTGGCCCAATTGAAGCAGGGACCTGGCTAGGCAGCCCAAAAGTGGCAGCATCTGGAATGTAAGTCATCGCTGTGGGCCAACAGGAGCAGGCTGCTTAGATGGCTCCCAAATCAAGGAAGCAACAGAGAGGAACAAAGAAAAAGCAAAGCAGAGGAGGTTGGAATGAGGATGGAGGAAGTTAAAGCAGAGGAAGACAGGTGAATGATGAACTAGAGAAGATGAAGGGGGTTGGGGGAAGGAGGCAAGAAGATGGAGATGCTATAAGAGGTGAAGAGGGGATTGAGAAGGTGGGAAGACAAGCAGAAGAAAGAAAGGACAATAGGAAGGAGAGGTGGACACAGTGAAGAGGAAAGAAGGGGTGGAGATGATTGCGGTCTGCCTCTTGACCCCAGTCATCCAGAGACAGACACAGAGAGTATAACAGAACAGAAGCCCATCAGAGAAAATGAGTCTTTCAGATGCTGGAGCTGGGGAGGAAGCGAGCCTTAATTCCCCAGTGCAACATCATTGGAACAGTAAATTTGATCCTAACTATCGCCTTGAGGGGCCTCCTTCATGTGCGTACAATAGCAAAATTGCCAGACCAATCTAAGCCTTCAGGTCCAATGGCCTCCAGCCCTGTGAAGAGGCTGTTCTATTAGTTATGGCCACCATCTACAAAGCAGAATGAATCATGAGAGGCCAGGGAAGCACAAAAGGGAGGTGGCCAAGAAGGGGGTGGGTCTTGAATGTTCAGGGCTCCCACCAGCTTACCTTTTCTACGTCAGCACTGAGATTCTGAACCAAAGGACTTATACTTACCTTAAGGGCCCCGTGTTGTAACGTGGATCAATAAAAAGTTATCTTCAAAGGAAGTTTCTTTAATTTGATGGAATGGGAGGGGGTGTTGATGCCCCTCTCAATGGAGCAGGAAGCACTCTTGACACATGTACACACACTTAGAAGTCAAATTAAGAGGGTAAGTTCTCTGCAGCTCCTTCTAAATATACATCTAGCCTTGTTCTCTTGCTGTCCCAAGTCATGCTTTCTTATGGTGCTAGGCACAGCAAGAGCCTACTCTCCTACAAGCTAAAGCCAAGTTAAAAAGAAATTATAAATACATTTGTCTGAGAGATTTGTACTGCTGTTTAACTCTTGTTGTTGTTGTTCAGTCGTTCAGTCGTGTCCGACTCTTCGTGACCCCATGGACCATAGCACGCCAGGCCTTCTTGTCCTGCGCTCTCTCCTGGAGCGTGCTCAAGTCCATATTCATTGCATCGGTGATGCTATCTAGCCATCTCATCCTCTGTCGTCCCCTTCTCCTTTTGCCTTCAGTCTTTCCCAGCATCAGGGTCTTTTCCAGAGAGTTTTCTCTTCGCATTAGATGGCCAAAATATTTGAGCTTCAGCTTCAGTATCTGTCCTTCCAATGAGCACTCAGGGTTGATTTCCTGTAGGATTGACTGATTTGACCTCCTCACAGTCCAGGGGACTCGTAAGAGTCTTCTCCAGCACCACAGTTCGAAAGCATCAGTTCTTCGGCGCTCAGCCTTCCTTATAGTCCAGCTCTCACAGCCATACATTACTACTGGAAAAACCATAGCTTTGATTAGACGGACCTTTGTCGGCAAGGTGATGTCTCTGCTTCTTACTATGCTGTCTAGGTTTGCCATAGCTTTCCTCCCAAGGAGCAAGCGTCTTTTAATTTCATGGCTACAGTCACCATCTGCGGTGATCTTGGAGCCCAAGAAAGTAAAATCTGTCACTGCTTCCATTTCTTCCCCTTCTAAGGAGCTTCAAAATAAATTAGGATGATAGAGAGATGAATGATCATCTTCTTAAGACATTAGCACAAATTTGCTTCTTCACTTCAAATGTAACCATTGTTCTTCAGTTATTCACCCATAAATCCCACTGTGTTGATAGAGCTTGGACCAACTGAACTTTTAATTGTCCTCTTCTTGGCTCCACTTGGCCTTTTTCAGGGGCAGTTTTTTTTTTTTACACATGACTACAAGTCCCACTGCAAAATGGGATTTGTAATCCTCGGGCTATGTACATTCTGAGATATGTTTGTAGTGATTAAGCTGTATAAATACAGAAATACAAATAGATGGCAGGAATTGAACTAGGTGGCTTGGCGCTGGCAAAAAAAAGTGGCTATTGTGAGGTAAACAGGTAGATTTGACAGGGTTAGATAAGGTAGCTTGACAGAAACAGGATTTTGAAGAAAGTATAGCCTCACCGATGCAGTGAATATGGACTTGAGCACACTCCGGGAGAGAGCGCAGGACAGGAAGGCCTGGCGTGCTATGGTCCATGGGGTCATGAAGAGTCGGACACGACTGAACGACTGAACAACAACAACAAACCATGAGAATACAGAATGAATATTACAGCAGCATAAAGGGCTTTTCTACATTTAATCCACACCTTTACCCAGGCTTCTGCTTCTGGATTCTTTTCTTTCTCTGCCTTTCTATATATTTCATTACACAACCATTACATGGTGCTGCAGTAGACTGGAATTGCGCAAATATACCAGAGTCTCATTCCATTATTATTTCTAAATAATATCACACATTCCTTGATCTAAAAAAAGCTGGGGAAATGGTTGCAAAGAGTGGGAGAGGCCCTAGAGGATGATGACGTTGTGTAAAAGACTGCAGACTACCACTAGTGAGTAATCACAAACACACAATAAAAGCCTCATGTAGAAAGCCTCAAAGAGAAGAATCAAACCTAAAACTGTGAACAAGAGATAGGTGAAACAACCTGGTTCAGCTTCATAAAAGCTTTTGTGGACCTGTTTTTTTTCATCTGGATGTCCATCAGAGATCTTCCATTCCTAGAATCTATATCAGATCCTGGAAACCACAGATAAAGGTTTCTGTGGTGCAAAATCACAGCTTTGCTACAGGTAAAATTCAGTGACATCTCTGCTGTGGACTTGCCCTATTATTTCAACACAAGTATTATGGATTCTGATAAGGCTGCCAATACACTCTGAATCACAGTTTTGCCAGATGTGAAACTGGGTGATATCTCTTCTGTAATTGTACACCTGAGGTTTTTAAACAGTATTGTAGATTCCAGTATGAATGGCAGTACACACTGAGTCACCGATTTTCTACAAGTGAAATTTGGTAGCACGTCTACTATGAACAGACACAATGTGGATTGTAGAGAGGGTGTCAGTATACTCAGGCTAATATCCCAGCTGGATAGGACTTCTATGTTCAGGCCAAAACTTTAAAGTCTAGAATTCTAGCAGCCCTACAAATAGAAATACTTTCTACAAGGGTAACAAGTAATTCAAGTTAGTTACTTTATCCTGAACCTGGAATTTGAGATAGTTGTGCTTAGTGTGACATTTTTTGGCCTGTTACATAAACAGCTCTATTTCAACAGAGGGTTTTAGCATTCATCCCACATTAGTGGCCTAAACACATTTCCCTACAAATGAGTTGAGGGGTATACACAACTTTTTGATCTGAAGATACTGCATTGATGTCAGTGGGCTTTCACTTTATCCTTTATTGGCTGTACCCATTCCCTGTAGTTAATATGCTACTCCTTATTGAAGATTTTTTTATTAGATCTGCTGCCCATTCCTATCCAGAAGCCACCAAAGAAATATCTTGAATATTAAAGTTGTTTGTTCAGTTAAAATATACAGTGTTTCTAGATGCCTGGAACAAGCCCCAAATCCTTCTTATGAGCCATTCGAAACCAATGCATTTAAATAGCATTCTTAAAAACAGCATAGTAATACAGAGCCATTAAATCTCAAGCTGCCCTCCTCGGGGTGAACTGGGACTGGAGGCTTTTGAATGGTCAAACACCCTGAAGAGCACACATGATTTTTTTTGATATATAACACAGAGTATTATTTTTGCAATGGCAAGATGTGGTTTCCCTAAACGTTGTAAGAAAAACGCTTGGAGGACTTGGAGTTACAACTCCAATCCAGAGAAGATAAAACTACATCAAACTTCTGTGACTCACAAGAACATAAGAGAGAGAATATTCTCATGAAAATATTAAATATATGGCTAGGGAATGACAATAAAGCTTGTACATATTTAACCATATCCCTTGGAGATGTTGAAAGGATACAGATGTTTGGGTAAATGGAGGTTCTGTTTATACACATCTGTATCCTTGTGTGGCTTGGAGCCTTGACCACGGAGATCCTGTTGTAATTACCCAAACATGTAAACTTATTTTTAAAGCAGCTAAAAGCAGCTAACTGCTCACTGCCTTCTCAGTCACGTTGGCTGAAGAAAGACAGTTATTACAAGTTATCCTTAGTTTACAATTCTAGCCTATTTCTGGAATAGGGACTAAGGAGTTTGTTACATTGCATTTGTGGTGTGGGAGCAGCTGCTGTATAGCTACTTCCTGCTACACTTGGGTAACGTGAGACACCCCCCCCACACCCCGGTTCCTCCCGGTGGAACTCAGAGTAACACTGGTGTAGAGGAGCCGCAGTGTGGACCTCTTTTGTACAGTCTGGGGCTTCTCAAGTACAGCAACAACATTTTATTGTTTAAAGCCATAGGCCACCCAATATAAACAAACAAAACAAACAAACGGAATAATATATTCAGCAATCAAATGTATAAATACCTAACCCTTCTATATTGCACTGTAGATGTCAAAAATACAACATAAAAAGAACTCCTCCCTTCCGTCCACCCTAAGTTTTGTAAGACATGGCTCATATTTTCTTAGCTGCTAAAGCAAATGTTGCTCCTTGGGTGATAATGTATATCTTTGCTTACAAGCATTGTACGTATCTGGCCCAGTAAGGGTCTATTTGACAGGGACTGAAGAATACAAATAAGAAAACTCTGCCTAGCGTGGTCATATAAGGGACAACTTAATAAGTAACAAGAAACTTCGTCAACCTTCCTGGACACGCAGATGCAAAGCCTCTGGTGGGGACTTCTCAAGTTGCCACACCACAGTGCCCTCTGTGCCACCAGTGTAATATCGACTCGAGGAGAGGGGCCAACTATGGTGCATCTGAGGAAAAAACCAAAAGTAATCGGGCCTTCATTTTGTCAGAAATTGGCGAAGGTAGAAATTAATCTTTCAGATGTACACCGTGGAGAACAGCTGTGTTGCTTCTGTGACACGGCAGTTGTAAGCAGGCTTTGCATGAGGATCTGATAGTGCGTCCAGATAAGATTTAAATGCAGGTGATGTACACAGAACTTGAAATCCAAGGGGGAAAATTGGATTCATAGATCAAAGCCAAGATCCCTTGTAAAACAATATCAAGTATTTGCTTGAGTAAACAGTTTTCTTGGCTCACAGACAGGAAGGGAAAAAATGGGTGGGGGGGAGGGAGAGAGGCTGAGAAGGTTATATGTTGAGAATCTCAGGGGTAAGCAACATGTGATACACAGGTGTTCCATGTTTGGATTTCCTCACATCTTTTCCTTTGGCTTAAAAATGGCAATGGGGACAATTGGGATCAGGGCTGTGCTGCTGAGGGTGGAGAGGTTTTTAACCTTTCTCCCATGCTGCAGCCCCAGTCCGAATGCCCCCACAAAGTTGATAGAGGGGTTAGCGAGAATATAAGTATGAGACCTATGCAGCTAACCACTGCTTCAGGGAGTAGGGATTTACATTGAGGAAAGGGTTAAGGTACCTCCAACACTCCAAATTTTCTGTTCCCCCCCCCCATCCCCCCGGCTTTTTTCAGCCAAAGAGAAAAACATTGGGAGATTTGATAATGGAACTACCATGTCACACATAATTTGGCCCTGATTCCTAGGGAGAGTGTACAGAATACAGCTGGCATGCGGAAGCTGTTTTAAATCGCTTCCGGTGGCAGCTATCTCCATGTGAAAACATTGTTAGCCTGCTGTGTGGACACAATGGCCACAAAGACTGATTTGAATGGAATTCCATGTGACGGCTATCAACGTGCAGGTGTCCCAAATAAAATAGTGTCTTTTCAACTATGTATTGATCTGGGGTCCTGATTCTGTTAGGGCCCAATCAAAATAGATTTTTTTTAGATTACCAAGATGAAACAAAGCCACTTGTGCAAAAGGGTGACAGTTTATTGATAGAAACTATTGATGGATGCAGAAAGAATAATGCAAAGAAAGCTCACACCTCTCATCAGCCAATGAAGCTGTCACAGATGCATGTCTCTCTGGGCCCCCAAGACAGACGAGAAGTCGTTCCTAGAACCACAAGTTTCTCCAGGCTGGAAGTGCGCTTTCACCCAAGGAGTGAGACCAGGGAAAAAAACTAGCCTGCTTGGTTTTTTAGGTTTCTCTCTCTAAGCTCAGGAGCTGACAGGCTACCTCTGCCCATCGGGGGCGGCGGGGGCTTTCCTTCCGGTGAGAAGCGAAACCTATCTCGTCTCAGTTCCAAGGTGTAAGCTGTAAATTGCTGGCCTGTGTGAAAGGCCTACTTAATTAATGATAAAGCTGCCGGTTAGGCCAAACTACACAGGTCTCTAGGTGGCTACCAACTTCATACAGAAATGCTATGAAGTCCATCTTATTGCCCATCAACAAACTCACTACACCCAATTTTTGCTGTCCTTTCCTGGTGTTGGTGTTCTGTCACAAAGATGTGGTATGAAGAGGACAGGAAGTGGGGATGCTATGTTTTAAGATTCTGTTTTTCTTCCTTTTGTTTCTGTTCTGACCATGATGGTCTTGGTAAGTGGGTACCAAGTTTCCTGGTTTCTCAGACCCTTAAGTGAATAAAGTTATTGTCACTGGAGTTCTTTTGAGGTTAAGAACTTCTGTTTGTGCTCTACTTACTAGCTCTAGTGTTACTTAGATCCTAAACTAGATCCAGTGCTTATCACAAGCAATTGAAAGCTTTATGTTTGGCCAGGAATTAAGGTTTCTTTGTATATGAACAGTACAGGGGCTTGAAGAATTATGTTGTTGTTACAGAGTTCATGAAAAGATCAGCAAACAAGGATATTCCTTATTAGTTTGGTCCCCCGCCCCCTGAATCAATTTACAGCCTACAGAAATGCAAAGTGCTGCTCCTACACTACAGCTGTATAATGATCATATTTATTTATTCATGTTAAAAATGTATGTATAACCTAACGCTTGTTTAATTTCCTTTGCTTGTTCACACAGGAACTACCTCTTCAGACTTAGTCTACACAACGTTTCTCTTATTCAGGTATGTTCACATTTTCCATCAAATACTTGCTCTGACTGCATAATTAAGAGGTTACATAAATATTCTTTTTTTAAAAAATAAACTAAACTAATATAGTCTGTTGGTAGCAGAGGAGTCATACTGACAACAAAGGTCCGCATAATTAAAGCAATGGTATTCCCCGTAGTAACCTATGGCTGTGAGAGCTGGACCATAAGGAAGGCTGAGTGAAGGAAGATAAATGCTTTTGAACTATGGTGCTGGAGGAAAATTCTGAGAAATTCAGTGCCTTGGACTGCAAGAAGATCCAACCAGTCCATACTCCAGGAAATAAAGCCAGACTGCTCACTTGAGGGAATGATCTTAAAGGCAAAACTGAAGTACTTTGGCCACATAATGAGAAGACAGGATACCCTGGAGAAGATGCTGATGCTAGGGAAAGTGGAAGGCAAAAGGAAGAGGGGCCGACCAAGGGCAAGGTGGATGGATGAAATTCTGGAGGTGACGGACTCAACCTTGGGGGAGCTGGGGCAACAGCTGACAGGAAGCTCTGGCATGGGCTGGTCCATGAAGTCACGAAGAGTCGGAAGTGACTGACCGAATAAACAACAAAAGCAGAGGAGTGGATTGGTTTGGAGACACAGGCACCCAATATGACTTTCAAGAACATGAGTAGTATCCAGTGTGACATGAGTGCTAACGTAAGTTATGTTGCATTAGCATAAGGGGGCCTCTAGTGCGATGCTAGTAGCGTTAGTTGGCACAATGGGATTATTCAGAAAACCCACCATGCCAGCAAATGCGTATTGGCATTGCACTACAGGCCCATAACACAAGCACAACGTAATTTACTTCTGCGCTCATGTGGCATTGGATACTGCTCCATATGTTTCCCAGACTCTTCTGGAAATATTAGCTTGTTGTTTTGTGTCATAGTGCATTTTCAGTGGGATCCTCCCTGCTTTCAGCCGTGTGTATTTTTCTCACTGAGAAGGTAAAGCTGGGGGATGGGAAGTGCTCCTGTACTTTCCTAGTTCAGCTCTTCATCCTTTGTGTCTTGAATGAAGGAGGAATGGGCAGGTGCCAGGAAAGGGCATCGTATTAGAAGCAAAGCTGGTCTTGTGACAGATAGCTGGTGCAAGCTTAACTAAAAACAATGCAAAGAAATCCTGAGCTTTCATTAATGCAGACGTCAGCAGCTTTCAGAGAAGCCTTTTACTATTCTCGTCCATCACTGTTCCTGAGCTTTTGTTGGCCCTGTATGAGGACAAAATGCTGTGGGGCTGAATTTTGCTGAATTCCTTAGTAACAACATGATAAGACTTGAAAACCTTTCAGAAGGAAGCCCTGTTTCCAAATATGTCATTTTTGTCCTGGTGGCAGCAGCCGCCTCACTTATGGATCCAAAGTATAACCAAAAAATGGAATCATTAGTTAAAGTCCTTTTAGCTACAACACTGAAACAGTGTTGGTCATTGTGATATGGGAGTTTAACAACCTCAGTATTGAAGGCAGGTAAATGCAACTGTTTGACCTTGCTCACATTTAGTCCGTATTATATTGTTATGATCATGAAACTATATGTGCACATGGCATCCTTTCAGTGAATAAGCTGTTCAGATCATGGGCAGAATCCAGTGCTAGCATTGGGAAGCCAGTGGTCCCTAAAGCAACTGGAAGCTAGCCAAAACGCTTTATTCCAGACAGGACAGGTAAGTGGAGCTCACAGCACGGAGTTCCGCTGATCTGCCCCATTCTGGAAACCAGCATTTTGGCTCGTTTCCGGGGTTGCTTTAGGGAGCTGTAGTAGTGGGCCCTGCTGGTACAACAAAATGAGCAGAGGCTCAGCAGCAGTATTAGATATTTATGCATGTGCTTTAAATGTGTGGTCAAAAACGTTGCTCTCACAACTGAGTTTGGCTGGGTAGGTGTTTTCAAAAGACAGGACAACATCAGTATCAGAACTGAGGCATACATTTTGAAAAAAGAAGTTTCTCTTTCTCTAATGAAAAGTGAGTGAAAGGTGGGTTGGAACAGAGCAACAGGTAGTGTCTGGTGGTCAGCAAAACATGGCAGCAGGTTCGCCTCAGGCGCACTTGCAGTCGAGAGTTTAGTGTTGCAGCATCCACCCTCTCGAACACCTTACTAGTTAACGTTAGACAGGCCCCCACCATTCCGACGTTCGGATGTCTTCTTAAAACTCATCTCTTTACACCGATTTGTAGCACACAGTAGAGTGTGTGGGTCTATTGCTGATTAATTTGTAATATGATATTTTTATTCTTATATTTATTAGTTCTATTTTGGAATGAATAGGATGTAGTTTAATCCTTGCTACCTGTTTTTCTGAAATCCATGACAGTGTTTTGCTTCTATTCCTGGTGGAACATAGAAATTGAAATTATTTTCCTTGCTTCCTGCTTGTTTCTCGTTTGATATGTGATTCTCTTTGGTTCTGGTAATGCCATGTAACAGCTTTCTGCCACATGGTGTGAGTCTGTTTAGAAAGGGAATGGTATGCTGCATGATAACAAATATATGTGTGGCAGAGCTTGTCATGAAAGTGGCAAAGCTCAGCCTAGAGCATAGTGAAAAAATTAGCTGCTCAGAACAGCTCATTCTGAAAGAATCTTTAGGGCCCCTCTGATGTTACGTTTTTAACTTACGTAAAGTCCTTCATCAAGTCATTCAGGTATGAAAATTTGTAACAGGGGGAAGGTTTTATGCCTATGTTTGATTAGTGGTTAGACACAGTTATGACACCTCTCCAGATTACAATCGTCAACACCAGGGTGACTTGCAGGTGTGCTTCCATAAAAGACTGATGTATCACAGGTGTGTCTTCCTCACTGTTCAGCCAAACAAAAACACTGAATAATTACCACTTTCTGTCTATGAACCTGCTTCCCAGAGATGTAAGAGATATAGGGCAGTATCCAGTGCTGGCAGCTGGCCAGTGCTAAACATGTTGGAAATGAACACTAGCACAACAGGGAGCTAGCGCTTGCTTGCTAGCGCAGCCTTGGAAACCCCCTCCAAATAGTGCTTCTGGAACAGGGCAAGTCAGTGGAGCCCACTTCCGTGAGCTCTGCTGACTTGTCCAGTTCCAGAAGCACTGATTTGGGCTAGTTTTGCTAGCAAGCGCTAGCTCCCTGTTATGGTTGTGTTTGTTTCTGTTAGTGCCGTTGCAGCATTGGATACCACCTAGCACTGGAAGAGCCATTTTTATATCAAAGAATCCTGGACGCAGTATTCACCAGTCCTTGATAATAACGGTTGTGGTTCAGCATCCGTTTCACCTTTATGTCTTAAGATATTCAGTAGACACCTGTGGTGTCTTGGAATTGCATTAACAGTGCCTAGTACTAGGGAATGAATGCTAAAAGAAAGCTGACAAAAATTGATCTGTTGGACTATTCAGCCTTCAGTAATATATAGTTAGCCATTTGTTAAAGCATCCCATTAAAACTAATTACATTTAATGTAAATAGAATTTAAATTCCCGTTGGATTGACAAGGATTGCATTGTTTCTACTAGAATGTTCTAGTTTTGCTTTCTTTGAGCATTTTAAAGAGCATCATTTTCAGTGTTCTTCCACTGTATACTGATATATACTTTCTTTCTCTTCTGAAAAAAGAAATTTAAGGAGAAATAAAATATTTTTAAGTATGCAGCTGTCAACAGAGTATTTTGAAATACAGCTACTAGCTAGCTGAGATGGAGTTAAAGCCAAGCCTGGATGATGCTATTTCCCCCCCACACTTGTACTTTTTTTTTCTTTAATCAGAAAATGAACATTTTCTGCTATTTAGCAGATAGTCATTCATTACATTCACTGTATTATTCATCATCACTCCCCACTACCCCAAGGAAAAAATTCTCATAGCCTTGAGCTATGAATAGTGTTATTTGATACAGAATGTTCTTATTTTCCTCTGCACACCGGTCAGGATTGAGGCTATGAACTTTCTCAGTGCTCTAGTTACACATCCAGGTGCGGATGTTAGCCTTTTATGTGAGACGCCAATACAAACACCTTGGTATTTCTCTTTCCATAAGGCCATTGAGCAATATAGTTCTCTTCTTTCAAACCTCGATTCAATGCCTGATGAAATCGAAGGACGTTTACTACCAGGTTTGTGTTCACTATAGCTGAACTCTTACCTTCAAATTTCCTCCTCCTCCTCCTGCATTTAAGACTGATGGGATGTGTAAATCAATAATCTGCCTATCATGAAAACTAAGCAGTGATACACATTTCTAGTGCACATTGTTCAGTGTGTTGTAAGTGTTCTTAAAAGGGTTAAACCCTGATCTCCAGCATTCACACAGAGGCCAAGAAAAAGGCTTTTTACAGTAGACTTCACAATTAAGAGATTAGATGGAAAATGTTGCTGTTAAAAACAAGATCCCCATGGCATGTTTTAAATAGTAAATTATGTCTGAACTGACTGAGCAAAGCACATTACTAGTCTGTGTAAAACTGGGCTGTCTGGAGCTCAGTTGGTGGTAGAGAGTCATGTGGAGTGGTACAGAGTTGTACTTAGAAACAACTGCTGTTTGACACATAATGTTCCTATTTCCCTCTGCGCATCAGTCAGGATTGAGGTTGCTCTGGATCTTTTAGTTCTTGAGTTCTCTCTCTCTCTCTCTCTGTATAATCACATTATCCTGTGTAAATGACAGTGAGTGTATCAGTGTTGATGTGCTGGTAAACAAGAACAACAACATATTGCAAAACCTGCCATTCCAGACTGTCGTTCACTCTGCGCAAACAGTCATGTTTCATTCCAGTCCTATACTTGCTATTTATTTTGCAGCCGCCTTGCATACACACATCCCATCTGTCAAGTGAAGACTGTAGTATTTTGAGAGAGCCTTGCAACATCAGTGTCCTCCAGTTGTCCCACTCCCGCTCTTATATTAGAGCAAAGGGTCATCTATCCAAATGAAATTGATTGGTACTAGATTTAGGGCAGACAAAAGAAAGCACTTTTTCACACAAAGCCATAACTTAACTTATGGAATTTGCTGCCAGAAGTGGTGATGGCCAGAGGCTCAGATCCCTTTAAAGGGGGTTTAGACACATTCATGGAGAGAGAGGTCTATCAGTGGCCATGATAACTAAAGAGAATGGCCACATTCAGCAGCAGTGAACCTCTGAATGTCCATTGCTGGGGTCAACCAAGGCAGGAGGGTTTCACCTTCATGCCCTGCTTGTGGACTTTCCAAACAATGGTGCAGCTAGGTAATTTAGGTCCTAGGCATCTTACAGGGCCACCCCTTTAGACGGCCATGTGCATTCCATCAGCTATGAAGCACATCGCTCACATTTCTCTTCTTCCTTCCCACTGCCATTCCATGCTTTACAACTGATGCTACATTCCTGATATGTTAGAGCAAATATATAGATATAGATATATTTAATGTACTGATTAAAAACAAAAAGTAATGTATTTTTAAAATTATTTTGGGCCATCTTTAAGGGTAAAACCCTCTCAAGGCAGCATACAAGATAAAAACTATACAAAATATACAAATATACAATGAAATACTGTTAAAACTATAAAAACTACTGAGCTTGTCTAGTTTTGCATTTTAAACTCAAATCTTAACAGCATCCTGACTACAGGAATAAAATGGAATTTGCTTCTGCCGTCCTGATCACATTTACTTGGGAATAAGCACGGGGGTGGGGGTGGGGGTAGAATATGATAATATATTTTTCAAATAAAAATAATAAAAGGAGTATCTGAAACCATGCACATCCCCCCCCCAAGTATAACATGTTTAAAAAAAACAAAAACGGAAAGGATGCTGTGGTGAGCAGTGTTGGCCCTAGCATGCCCATGACACTGGGCCTGTTTGCTGCTGCCTCCAAACATTGCCACTCTCTGGGTTTTTATTTGGGGGAGGGGGGCTGGGCTGCAGGGCCCGGAATGTCAGCCTTTGCTGCACCCCTTTTCCATAAGCAGCTCATTGGCTGCTCTTGGAAATGGAATGCTGCACGAGATAAACCTTTGGTCTCATTTAGCAGGGCTGTTCCCTTTATCTTGCAACAAAAACCGATGCAGAGGGCAAATTCATAGTGATGCTGAGGCTCAAGCTATGTGGCTGCTGCCCTGTGCATGGACTGGTTTTAATAATGCCAACAAATCTCCTGATTTTTCAAAGAAGAGTTGCTGGTGTAGATAAACCTGGCCCAAACCTACTTGGTGTCATTTCATATAACTGGTTTACCGTAGGGGAGTGGCATCCATACAGTTTGTCTGCCTGGCAGTAATGAATGATGGTGCCGTTCTGTGCACAATGTCATCATGCAGCCTCACAACCACACAGGGTGGATTCCTTAAGTAAGTAAATAAAATAAATAAGTAAGTTACAGCCTGATCCTATGCATGTTCGCTAAGAAGGAAGGAAGTCCCATTGACTTAATTCTTAGCTAGTGGTAAATGTGCTAAGGATTGCAGCCTTAGGTTTGTGAAGCAGCCTGAAATAGTTAGCATACTAATATGAAGTTTCTCTGTTCCCTGTTCTCTCTTTTAGCTTAGGGATTCTTGTAGTCAGGGATACTACCGAGGAGTGGGTAGGAGGCATTCAGCTTAGTCCAAAAGACAGATACATTCAAAGTTTAGGAGCATTGGTGGTGGTTGTTGTTGTTAATAATAATAATATTTTAATACATAGGAATTAAATTGAGAAGACAGTAGGAATTCAGTTTTGATCGGGCTTTCTTTTTGGTGTTGGTGTTGCATATTAGTTAAAATGATGACTGTGTGCTCCTGCAAACAAACGTGAGAATTCGAATGTAAGGGAGGGCAGAAGAGGTGGGGTGCTGGCTTGGGAGAGGGAGTAGAACTCAACTGGTGGTGTGTGGCAGGGTTGGCTGATCGTCAGCCAGCAGAGTGTTATATTCACATACTTAAAATAACTTGTGTTTCAAAGCCTTTGTGTTACCTAAAACCTAGGAATGATTAATGAAAACAATAATTTGGCTTCTTTTATTTATTTGTTGTGTGGAGACATGTGGAGATCTGCCTTACGAAGAATTCCTTATCTTTTGGCATTTTTCCAGAAGAAAGTGATCTTCAAGACATAATTGATAGCAATTACCTTAGGTATAGCCTCCCTGCTGTATATGCCATGGTGAATGATGAGGCATAAATACCATACCTAGAACACATATTTCTATTTTCCCCCCTAGGCATTTTTAAAAAACACCTTATCTGCCTGCCTGTATATTCATACTCTATATACTGTAGGACAGAAGGAAATCTTAATGTCTAGATTGCAATTTCTACTAACTTCACTCTCTCTCTCTCACCTATACATATACTTGCTCATCATCTTTCCCACTGGGAAAGACTAGAGGCAAGAGTAGCCTTTGGTGGCTACCGTTTCTGGGCACCAGAAGGTCCTTGATGTGGTGGCTCCCAACTGAACTGCCTTTGCTCCCACTTGCCTTTCCCATTTGGAGTGAACTGCCACCTCCAGGAATGATCCCTGAGGCAGTGACTTGGTCGGGAGCTGCTCTCCCACCCTTCCAAGGGTGCAGGGGCTTTGGGGAGGGAAGTGTCCTGCATGGGCTGGGTGGGGGAGGCCCAGTGGGTTGGCCAGAGATCCCCCTTTTCTCTGTTAGCAGACTGAAAGCTCCCACTTTTGATTTTAAGCTAACTACAGCCCTCTGTGATGTCAGCCATTGTAAAGGTAACTTTATCTGTTAAGTAAAAGAGCTAGCTCTACTGTGCCACAAGGAGTAAGTGCTCAGAAGTAACTAGGGAAATACGAGACTTTTTTGGACATTCAGATCTTTGTACCATCAGCGAGTATCACTCAGTTTATTCCCATGGGGTGTGGATTTGCTTCTGCAATAAATGCACATCTGAAAATCCAGTAGCATGGCCACATAAATCTGTTACTTAAATAATATTGTTATAGATGTTCCTCTGTCTAATGCATGCTCTGATTTGTGATAGTTACAATGACTGTTGCTTCCAATTATTTAGTACTAAGAGTATCATAGGGAGTCCCCCCTGCTCATTCAACCAGGGCCTGAAGTTTTGTAGAGCTTGCTTCCTCCTGTGATGTGTAGTGATCTGTTTCTAGACTGTCCTAAGAGGAGTGTGTCCAGTGTTAAGTGCTAGCAATACAAGTTTACACAGCTGTAGGCTGCCTAGATAGGAAATAGTCTTGACATATCTTGACATCTCAAACCCAATGAATCAAAAGCTTTACTCAGTTGCACCAGTATTGAGAATAGCTGGATGATCCATAAGCCTGGGTGCCAAAGATGGTACCATTCTGCTCTCTTTTACACGAGTAGGAGGTTTTAAAAGGATTATTCATTTGTTAACTCTGCATAAGAGAAGAATTGACCTATGGCTGCTCTCTAGTTTATATTACAGGTACAATTGACCTTATGGTTTATAGAAGAGCTTTTTGTGAGTGCTCAGTAATGATGCGTTCTGTGCTAAAAGATGAAATGTTTATTTCTGTAAACCAGTAATGTAAGCCCAGAAATGAGCTAAAATCCCTCGGTACAATTTCTTAGAACCAGGGTTTCATATTTGATACATTACATCAGCACAATCGTGAGTTTTAACACAACCTTTAATCCTTGGGAGCCCATGCTACGTGGTGTATGTGTCTGTGTATGATACATAATGTTAAAAATTGCTGCAGTATTTCCATCTTGTTTTTTTTTCCTAAAAAAGAAAAATGTATTGTTGTTC
Source organism: Heloderma suspectum (assembly GCF_057233095.1). Lineage (NCBI taxonomy): Eukaryota > Metazoa > Chordata > Lepidosauria > Squamata > Helodermatidae > Heloderma > Heloderma suspectum. The sequence continues at coordinate 153,267,845 of NC_139458.1, read as the reverse complement.
ATAGTCAGCAGGTTGGAATAGTTGAACGTCAAATGTACATACATATGAAGACCAAATCAGTGACAATATGTCTAACAGAGCAAGATCCTTACATTGTATTTTAATGAAAAATAATAGGCTAACAGGTGTCCCCCCCCCCCGTGTGTGTGTATACATACATACATATATATATATGCACACACACACACACACACACACAAGAAATTTTGGCATAGAATCTAGAATAGTAACTGCCAAAAATTCACAAGGCACTTGTCACTGGAAAACAATTTATACTGGCTCTACAAATCCTTCCTTTTTTTAGCACCATCTACTGGCATATTTTCCCCAAGTCAGCAACATGTACCAGGGGATCTAACTTTTAAATACAGTAAAACAACAGACTGACTACAAGGGGGTAACAAGGGCATGTTAAAGTTCCATTCATGCATTATAAATAATGTCTAATTGTCGTATGGCAACTGATGCATTGCTTTTGTAAACGATTTAAATTAATCATCAAACCATGCAGTAGTTTACAGTAGGAGCACAACAATATACTTGTTTATTTCATATCCATACTCTATGTGCACTGGTGTTTATCAGCTGCAGTGTTTGCATAATATTACTGCAGTGCTGCATAATGTAAATTTTCTATGATTTTACAAGTGTAGATGTTGGTACACCCACATCTAAAAAGCTGGTGCAGAATATTTTAGGATAAAGCTGTTACACCACAATCCTATGCATGTCTACTCAAAAGTCAATCCCATTGAGATCAATGGGGCTTACTCTAGGAAACTGGTTATAGGGCTGCAGTCTTTGTATTTTATAACAAACTACCTTGCTTTCATTTATTCTGCCTACTTTTCCCCCCACCCATAGTTAAAAGCATTTCATTTTAGTTTCAGTTCAGCCTTTGTAGTTTTCCCTGGACAATGTAATCATGCTTTGTCTTCTAGTAACCGTTTAAGATGACATGTGTTTTACAGCTTCTTTCAGATGAGCGTTTAATACAGGAGGGATTATTGCAGTGGCACTGCCCAAAGCTACATGACAAAGTCACTGACACAAGCTGAATGGCTTAGTTGCTCTTGTAGCAAAGTTAGAGTTGGTAGAGGAATAGAAACCCCAGTCCATTAATCATTCGTCTGGGACATTGATTTAAACTGCACAAGCTAGGAAACAAGTTCCCTTGAATCCTATTCTACCCTGGAAACATTTTTGATTCAAAGGGTCTCCCATCTCTCCAAGCTGGACAGAACATTAAAAGGCCTGGTGGTAAGAGAACAAAAAAGGATTCCAATTCCAGCTTTGATAGCTGTAAATACTGTAATTCCTCTGAATAGTTGCTTTGAAATAATTGCCTCACTTTACAAGCATACAACTGAAAATGGAGAGTGGAGGCTATCTACAGGCTGAGTGACCAAGCTGGTGTCAACTCTAACTTTCAACAGTCTGTCCCTTATTCATGGTAGTGATGGACAAATCCGTTTGGCTTCTAAAGCTTTCAGATTTTTGCAGAACAAGTTCATTCCATCCCATTTCCTCATCAGTTTGGTATTTTGCGGGGTTAAAAGTCTGCATGATAATTTTATGCATTTTTTATACCTTTCATCTAATATATGCATTTTTGTCTGCAGTTTCCCCAAATATATGCATTTTTACAAGCAATTCCCCTGATATATACTTTTTTGGTACACATTTTCCCCTAATGCACTGTTCCCATTTTTGTATGCATTTTTGATTGGTGACTATGGAAGGATAATTGTGTTCTAGTTTGCCTATTGGTTCCAGAAGTGCAGATTATGTCAGTTTGTATTAAAATGTGAGCCACATGAATTTCTCTCCCATCCCTAGTTTACGGTTGGTATATTGCTGTAGCATATCCCAGAAGCTGTACTCTTTGATTTGGAAAAGCAGCGAACAGTCCTGTGGTATCTTAAAGACAAAAAATTACTATGACACCAGCTTTTATGGACTACTGTCCACTTCATCAGGTGCATGGTGTTATCCTCACTTGGCAGGTATGGGATGGGTGGGAAGAAGTAAGCTATGGGGTTAAATGCTGTGAAATGCAAACAGCAGCATTTGGTGGTAGCACAGTCTTCTTAGCATTGCTGAGCTAATTAACAATGGGCTCATTTCCTAATTCATAGAATTATATAACCTGATAAGTTCCCATTTTGCAGTTCAATGCTGGAGTCTTCCGTTCAAATTCCTTTTTAGGTCAGCAACTTTTAGGTCAGTAGTGGAGAGTCTCGGGAGACTAAGATGTCCCTCCACTGATTTTTTGCCCTTTCTAATGTCAAACCTGTGTCCATTGATTCTTTTGTCTAGAGGCTGGCCTGTTTATCCTATGTAGAAGGCAAAAAGGCAACACTAAGATGTCAGTGTTGCAACCATGCCAAAATGACGAGGCTAGACTCATGGTTTGGTTTAATTAGGACCATGTTTATTAAATTAACACCAGAGATCTATAGTGAAACAATTGGTTGTGCAGCTTTCCCTATCCCAGGCTGAAGCCAGATCTTGTCAGACCCCCTGCCTGCTGGTTACACTTTTAGGTGCCTAGGGACCCCCCGCCCCAATTCACTACCTCTCAAGCCCCACAGCTTTAGGTGCATGAGCTAGTTAAGCTTCAAAGGGGGGGGGGGCTCCTTACCTCTTGAATCCCAAAGCCCTGAGGGGCTGGTCTAGGCTATTTCCAATCCAGGTGTCTCTTGTCTCAAACACTACCATGCCTAACATGGCTACATAATAATTTTGCCACCTGATGATTGCACAGCAGTACAGTACGTGGAAAAAAAGGGGGAAACGTAGGCCAATCAGGTTCCCGATCCAAAAATTCCTACTTGACCCAGAAGCAACCTGTCTAAGCTACACTGTAACTAGTGGTGGGTGCTACACCTCCGGGAAAAGAAGTGGCTTCCAGGGCACAGCTGGCTTAAATAGCCTCTGGCCACACTAAGATTCACAATGTGCAGACGTTGTCTGTGTCCACATTTTGCATTATCTCACTGTGTGTTTGGACAGCTGCAAAGCCACCCATTACCACTACTGTGCCAGGGCAGCGAGGAGGGCTTGGAAAGGACTTATTACCAAATATTGCTGTTGTTAATTGCCACTGTGTTGTTGTTATTGTTCATTACATTTCTATACCGCCTCATAGCCGAAGCTCTCTGGGCGAAATGGGAAGGCACCGTGCAACACTATACACCCCTCAGCCCAGTCACATGCTATAGATCCTGCTGCAACCCAACCGCACATCATCACACACCCAAAGGGCAAGGAAGGGGGTAGAGAATCATGTCCCTATTAAAACAAGCAGGGTCACGCTCTCTCTGTCAGTCTCTCGGTGAGGAATGCCCACCAGGGAAGTCTCTGTCCCAGATCTCAGCCTGAAGCTTTTATTAAAATGACAAGAGGGAAAATCACAGGAGATCAGTTCCGAAACCCTAAGGTTACTTCAAGGTTTGCTGCGTTTTCGAAAGACAGGTTTGTCTCCCTTCACCTCCCCCCACCTTTAGTACTAAAGTACTAAAGCTTTAGTACTTTATGTTGCATCGTGAAGCCAGTAAAAGAAGCATTTCCAATATTTCCTTTTTTTTCAAAAGGTGCAGAGTGGCAGCCAAGTATAATTGAAGGTCAACACTCAAAGTGTAATAGCCATGTTTTTTGAGGTTGTGGTCTGTGGCTCTTTCTATAGAATATATTGCCGTGTGATGAGTTGGGAGAATCTTCACAAGAGATTGTTTTTTAAAATGTGAGGCTTATTTTCTTGTACACAATGAGGAAAGATGCCAGCGATGTCCTTCACCGGTGTGTGTGTGGTGGGTGGGGCACTGTAGTCAGAATGGTAAAGAAATTCATCTACTCTTCTAGGAATCTTAACAGGCAAGGAACTAGCTAGGGATGAACAAACTTTTTGTTTGTTTATAAATCACTAAAAAATGTCCCATTCGCAACTTTGAATGTGAACGGGAACACATGTTCTCCAAAAATGCTCTCAAATTCCTGAACTTGAGAGCATTTGCAAAATATACACTTTAAAAAATGTTCACTTTAAAAAATGCACACCTTAAGAAAAGCACACTTTAAAGAATGCACTTTTTAACATTTGTATTTTGACACTTTAGTCAATGAGTATGCACTCCTGAAAACTGTGCACTTTTCCCATTCGAAATGTGCACTGTTCTTGTTCAACTGAACCAAAAAAGCACATGCAAATGAGAATTAGAGTGAGTCAAATGGAGCTTTGAAGTGAAGTTGGGAGAATTTTGGCACGCTCGAGCATCCTTGGTTCTCCCATCCCTAGAATGAAAGGGTCTCATTATATGGATAAGTGTTGGCATAGGTAAGAAATTATAAGGAAAATGTGTTACTCAGTTCATTTTTTGGGTGATTCTATGTTAGGGATGCACGAGAATTTCATTTGTGTTTGCAAAATAGTTGAACAAGCCCCATTCGCAACCCCAAACATGAACACGTGTACATTTTGGGAGAATGTGTTCACGCATTTCTGAACTTTCAAATTTTAGATTGCAATTTTCACACTTTAGTGAATGTGAGGGGAAAGTGTGCACTTTGGGTGAATGCCAAAGTGAAAAATGCATATGTTTCCAATTGGAGGAGAAAAAATGCTTGTGTTCAGGAACGAGATGAACTGAGCTTTGAGGGGAAATCAGAGAACCTCAAGGAGTTCGAACATTGCATGTATGGCCATCCCTATTCTAGGTTCCAGTGAACAACATCTGTACTTGGCTGGGATATTTTAATCATTGCCTCTTGTCCTGATGGACCAGGTGGCACATACATAGTCACTTTCCCAAGTAACCTGTTGTTTTAGTCATGCTTGTAATGGCAGAAAAAAGACAAACTAAAGAAACAAATGCAAAAAAAGTAAACAGTGGAGCTTAAGGTGTTGCATAAAAAGATATCTGTGACTTGGTGTAGGTTTTCCATCCCTTGTCGAAAATGTACAGCTCGAATGTAGAATATTATGAAATTGTTGATACAGTTATTTATCCCTACTCTTGGTTTTTTGCAGGTGGTGCATATGGATTCCCTCCCCCTCTAATTTTATCCTCAGAAGAACCTGTGAAGTAGCTTAGGCTGAGAAATACAGTAACTGGTCCAAGGTTAACAAGTGGACTTCATGGCTGAGTGGAGATTTAAACCTGGGTCTCCCTAGTTCTAGACTGGCAATTTGCATGGCCAGCTTTCTGTTTAGTCTCTGCAGAGTTGGTATGTTAAATACTTCACTGCTGGAGTAAATTTTTGCTCCCTTGAAAAAAGGAGGTGCAAACATAACCAGTCTCTCCATAATTTAAAGCCAAAGAACAACACATGTCTCCCATCACTGGTTTCAGAGGAACTTTGTGAACCCAAAGAATTATGCAATATACAAGTTATGAGGAAAACTATAATGTAAAAATATCTGGTACTGGTTGCAGTGGATCAAAGAAAGCAAACTTCAGTCAAATGCCTCTGTTGAATACATCTACACATGATGGGTGAGAGGTAACTGATTTATGAGGTGCCAGATTGGTTTAAACTGGGAACTGGCAGAACAGTAAAGAAATGATAATATCTTTGGACACTTCTATAGAGGCCAGTTGGAATAGCGAGAAACTTTTTGAAAATGTATTGAAATGGTGTTAGCCTAATGGAAATTTTCTCTATGAAAACAATTGGGGAAGCTCCTAAGGGATGTCCTACAGGTCTAAGGATTAAGTGTATAATATCTGGTTAAGGAAATAGACAGAGACATATGCTTGTGAGGACTGGCTACCAATTATAACTTGTGTGCTTATCTTCTTTTTCTGTAAAAGCAAACTCATATTATGTGCTTTCCACTCTTACAAAATGTCTTTGTTTAAACTCATGATTTTCAAGCGGTGAATCATTTTTGAAGGAGGAGCAGGTTATCACTAAGAGAGGTGCAAGCTCCATTTTGACTAAGAACTGCCATGCTGGATCAGACCAAATATCTATTCTGCCCAGTATTGCACTTCCAACAATAGCCAGTCAGATGCCCCTGGGAAGCTCACAAGCAGGGCATATTAGGGATACCCCCTCCTGCCCCAAATCTGGTTCTTCCAGGTATACTGCCTCTGAGTGTGAAAGTTCTGTTTAGCTGAACTGTCATAGCTAATAGCTGTTAACAGACCTATTCTGGTAGCTCAATTAAGCATTATTTCTGCCATAGATTAAGTGGTGGATTTATGTTTGTGAACTGCAAACAGTTGTTTAGAATCTGGGTCCTAGATTAGTCCTGATTGACCACTGTGAGAAGCAGGATGTGAAAACAAGTCCTTTAATTTGATCCAGTATGGATCCCATGTACTTGGGCACCTGGCACTGAAAACTGAATTAAATGTAAATGAATCAAAAGCAACACTAAACATACCAGACATATATTTAGGTTTTTCATGTTTGCTATTGCCTAGGCCAGGGATGGGCGACACATGGGCTGTCGGGCCACATGCGACCTCCACAGAGTCCCCTTTTGCGCAACCAGATTCCCAACAATTCTGCGGAGAAACAAGCTGCATGACCCCTTCTGGCAGTGGTGGTACAGTAAGGGGTGTGGCCCATGGTGGGTCCCTGGGGTCCAATCAACCCCCCTAACTGAACTTTCCCACCCCTATCTTAGGCTCTCTCAGCTTCTAATTTATGATTATGTGCATTTCCTTCAGATCCAGATAATCTCCCTGCTTTTTTTTTTAACTCTACCCCACCTGTCCTACCCGACCTACCCTCCCTGTCTAGGGGCAATTCTTTCTCTGGGCTCCTGTGAGAGGCTGCACAGGGTCAGTTCAACTTAAATGAACTACATCTGCAGCTTTTTGTATGGGCATTTTTGAGAAAGAGGAAAGTCGCATGATGAAATTTTTACAGACATGTTTCTGTGAGCATGGAATGTCAGGAAAAACAAGAGAAGCTAAAATACAGGCTGAAAGGGGCAAATGGGAAAGACATGCCTCTAAAACCAATGTTGAATTATTCTTCTGTGTAAAAAGTCCTCCATCCTGGCCTCAAACCCTGCATTTGTTTCTGCAGTCTTTGACCTTCAGCAGTGTTTTAATGGAATGCTTTTGAAGGGGAGAAATAGCTGGCAGTGGGAAAGGACGGGTAGAGCTCAGAGTGAAGGAAATTGGAAGAGAAATAGCAGCATGGCAAAAGAGCAGAGAGGGAGAGATGACCAAAGGACCTGGCAAAGAAAGACTTAAAAGAAAATCCTTGGCGTTAGAGCTTTCTTTGCAGGAGAAGCAGCAAGGGAATGCTTTACTGGGAAGGAGGCTGGCACAGATGGCTGGAGCATCAGGTGCTGCTAATGTTTGGCAGGGAAGAGGAAGAGAGTGACGCAAGACAAGCTGTAAGGACAGAGAAAACTGTCAGTCTGAAGGCATCTCTTCCAAGGGTTTCCAGGGGGGAAAAGTTAGAACAAATGTTAAGGGAAGCTTGGGGAGAGATTTGGGTGTTGGCAAAAGGCAAGTTGGCCTTTTATCTGGGGAACTGCAGAATGAATGTTGGTGGGGGGCTTTCTCTAAAACTTAGCATCTGGTTTTAATACTGAACTGTCTCGTAATTCTGTGTCATTATGATTTGTAAAATCTCTGAAGTAAATCTTCCTCCGTATACTCCTGACTTGCTTTTCCTTGTTGTTGTTGTTGTTAAGTCGTTAAGTCATGTCCGACTCTCCGTGACTCCATGGACCATAGCACGCCAGGCCTTCCTGTCCTCCGCTCTCTCCCAGAGTGTGCTCAAGTTCATATTCATTGCATCGGTGATGCTATCTAGCCATCTCATCCTCTGCCGTCCCCTTCTCCTTTTGCCTTCGATCTTTCCCAGCACCAGGGTCTTTGAGCTTCAGCTTCAGTATCTGTCCTTCCAATGAGCACTCAGGGTTGATTTCCTTTAGGATTGACTGATTTGTCCTCCTTGCAGTCCAGGGGACTCGTAAGAGTCTTCTCCAGCACCACAGTTCGAAAGCATCAATTCTTTGGCGCTCAGCCTTTATTATAGTCCAGCTCTCACAGCCATACCTTACTACTGGGAAAACCATAGCTTTGATTAGACGGACCTTTGTCGGCAAGGTGATGTCTCAGCTTCTTACTATGCTGTCTAGGTGTGCCATAGCTTTCCTCCCAAGGAGCAAGCGTCTTCTAATTTCATGGCTACAGTCACCGTCTGCAGTGATCTTGGAGCCCAAGAAAATAAAATCTGTCACTGCTTCCATTTCTTCCCCTTCTATATGCCAGGAAGTGATGGGGCCAGATGCCATGATCTTATTTTTTTTAATGTTGCATTTCAAACCAGCATTTGCACTCTCCGCTTTCACCCTCAACGAGAGGCTGTTTAGATCATCTTCGCTTTCTGCCATTAGGGTGTTATTGTCTGCGTATCTGAAGTTGTTGATAATTCTCCCGGCAATCTTAATTCCGACCTCTGATTCATCCAACCTGGCATTTCTCATGATGTACTCTGCATATAAGTTAAATAAGCAGGGTGACAATATACAGCCTTGTCGTACTCCTTTCCCAATTTTGAACCAATCGGTTGTTCAATGTCCGGATCTTACTGTTGCTTCTTGACCCTCGTACAGATTTCTCAGGAGACAGGTAAGGTGGTCTGGTACTCCCAACTCTTTAAGAATTTGCCACAGTTTGTTGTGATCCACACAATCAAAGGCTTTAGTGTAGTCAATGAAGCAGAAATAGATGTTTTTCTGGAATTCTCTTGCTTTTTCCATGATGCAGCGAATGTTGGCGATTTGATCTCTAGTTCCTCTGCCTCTTCGAAACCCAGCTTGTACTTCCGTTAGTTCTCGGTTCACATACTGTTGAAGCCTAGCTTGTAGGATTTTGTGCATAACCTTGCTGGCATGTGAAAGGGGAGCAATTGTACGGTAGTTTGAACACTCTTTGGCATTGCCCTTCTTTGGAACTGGAATGTAAACTGACCTTTTCCAGTCTTGTGGCCACTGTTGAGTGTTCCAAAATTGTTGGCATATTGAGTGCAGCACTTTAACAGCATCATCTTTGAGGATTTTAAATAGCTCTGCTGGAATACTGTAATCTCCGCTAGCTTTGTTGTTAGTAATGCTTCCTAAGGCCCACTTCACTCTCTAGGATGTCTGGCTCAAGTTCAGTGACCGCACTATCATGGCTATCAAGGACATTAAGATTTTTCCTGTATAGTTCTTCTGTGTATTCTTTCCACCTCTTCTTAATCTCATCTGCTTCTGTTAGGTCCTTGCCTTCTTTGTCCTTTATCATGCCTGTCTTTGCACAAAACGTTCCCTTGATATCTCCGATTTTCTTGAAAAGATCTCTAGTCTTTCCCATTCTACTGTTTTCCTTAATTTCTTTGTATTGTTCATTTAAGAAGGCCTTCTTGTCTCTCCTTGCTATCCTCTGGAACTCTGCATTCAGTTGGATAGATCTTCCCCTTCCTCCCTTGCTTTTCGCTTCCCTTCTTTCCTCAGCTAGTTGTAAAGCCTCATCAGACAGCCACTTTGCTTTCTTGCATTTCTTTTTCTTTGGGATGGATTGAGTTGCTGCCTCCTGAACAATGTTACGGACCTCCGTCCATAGTTCCTCAGGCACTCTATCAGGTCTAATCCCTTAAATCTATTCCTCACCTGTACTGTATATTCATAAGGGATATGATTTAGGTTAAGCCGAAATTTTGCAACAAGAAGCTCATGATCTGAGCCACAGTCAGCTCCAGGTCTTGTTTTTACTGACCGTATAGAGCTTCTCCATCTTTGGCTGCAAAGGACATAATCAATCTGATTTCGATATTGACCATCTGGTGATGTCCATGTGTAGAGTTGCCTCTTGTGCTGTTGGAAAAGAGTGTTTGCTATGATCAGCATGTTCTCTTGGCAAAACTCTATTAGCCTTTGTCCTGCTTCATTTTGTACACCAAGGCCATGCTTGCCTGTTATCCTGGTTATTTCTTGACTTCCTACTTTAGCATTCCAATCCCCTATGATGAAAAGGACATCTTTTGGGGGTATTAGTTCTAGAAGGTGTTGTAGGTCTTCATAGAACCGATCAACCTCAGCTTCTTCGGCCTCAGTGGTTGGGGCATAAACTTGAATTACTGTGAAGTTAAATGGTTTGCCCTGGATTCGTACTGAGATCATTCTATCATTTTTGAGATTGTACCCCAGTACAGCTTTTCCCACCCTTTTATTGACTATGAGTGCTACTCCATTCTACTAAGGGATTCTTGCCCACAGTAGTAGATATAATGGTCACCTGAATTAAATTCACCCATGCTTGTCCATTTTAGTTCACTGATTCCCAAGATGTTGATGTTCAATCTTGCCATCTCATGTTTGACCACTTCTAGCTTACCTCGATTCATTGATCTTACATTCCAGGTTCCTAAACAATATTGTTCTTTACAGTATCAGACTTTCTTTTCACCACCAGACACATCCACAGCTGAGTGTCCTTTCGGCTTTGCCCCAGCCACTTCACTCTTTCTGGCGCTACTTGGAAATTCCCTCTGCTCTTCCCCAGTAGTATATTGGACACCTTCTGACCTGAGGGGCTCATCTTCCGGCGTCATCTCTTTTAGCCTTGTGATACGTTCCATGGGGTTTTCTTGGCCAGAATACTGGAGTGGGTTGCCATTTCCTTCTCCAGTGGACCACATTTTGTCAGAACTCTCCGCCATGACCTGTCCATCTTGGGTGGCCCTGAACAGCATAGCTTATGGCTTCACTGAGTTACACAGGCCCCTTCGCCACAACAAGGCAGTGATCCATGAAGGGGTGCTTTTCCTTAATTGCTACCAATTTTTAATATTTTACTCCCTCAAAATACGATGGGCAGATTGCTGTTAGGGAAAAAACCTGGATCCAGTGGATGGAATGTTTGGACTGACAAACTGAAAACTGCGTGTCCTCATGTTGATCGGTATTGACTTTTTAAAATTCTGTGGGGTGTATGGAAATCCTTGATTTTCATGCATGCCCATTTTGGCTAAGGTGATGGTCAGCATCCTTCTGTACTTTCTAACAGAGAAATCTTAACCCCCAGATCTGCTGGTTGGTGGGGGTTAGGATGGGGCAGAGGCACTCTCCTGCAGGCAGAGAGGAGGTCCACCAGTAGGGCTGGCACATCCACCCTGGAGTCCCAGTTCTTTATGCTTTGCAGGCATAAAGCTACTGCTGGTGGTAGCTGGTGTTAGGCTCCAAAATCGGGTGTTTGGGGCGCCAGGTGGCTTTGGAGCTGCTGAATCCAAAGCATCTTGATTTCCCGGGAGCCCCAGGATTGGGCCCCTCAACTATGCCATCCTGGAGCTGACTGAGTTAACCTCCCTGTTGTTGTTTTTCTTTGGGGGGGGGGGGTTAAAAGAAGTAACTCCAGGTGACTATGAGGGAACAACAAAAGGTAAGTTCACCCCTCACCTCCCTTCCTGGCCAGTATAAATCGGCAGGACTTTGGAAGATCCACCACTTGGCTCTCCCCCACCCCCTTAGGATTGCTCTTTAATTTATTTGAGGAACAGAAATGCCAGACTGCCCAGATAATCAGCAGTTCAGATTTATGAGACTATTCTTTATGTTGGCACATGGTTGCTATCAATGCAGATAACTAGAAACTCAAGATGAAGTTTGGCATTTGGCCATGAGAAGTTTAAGGAGGTGGGGGGAGTTTATCTGCTTTTCCTCTTTGGCCAGATTCATTGCAGTGTACAGAATTGCAAACATAGCATTGATCAGAGGGATGGAATTTCTTTGTATGGATTACTTGCTAATTGCACTCCCCTCACCCTATATGTGATAAGATATCAACTAAGCTCATGTTAAGTACCAGATGTAGTTTTAATGAGAACATATTGCCATGTGTGTCATCTTGAAGGCATATCAGACCTCATGGTTGCAGTAAATTTGATTGTCCCAAACCCAAGAGACAAAAGAATGGAATGGAGTTGTTGCAACATCTTCATTAATTCCTTCAGAGCTGCAGAAAGAATTGATTGTCAGGCACCTTCTCTTTCTAAGCTTAACAGTACCTCGTTTCTTTACCTGCTTCTTCATTTGGAGGTCCAGAAAATGAGGTTCTTCTGAATATGAGCTTTCAGTTTTCATTATTAGAAAATTAAACAAGATTAAGATAAAGTTAAAACAGACAGTACCCCCTAACAATTCTGCAGTTGTTGCCTACAAATCTTTATAGCTTGGAATGCAAACTTTTCAACTGTTTAAATTACACGTGTTTGGTTCTTTCATCACTATAAAAATTACATAACTTTATTTATTTATTTATTTATTCTATTTAATTTCTACCCTGCCTTTCTACCAAGGAAAATGGCACTCAAGGCAGCTCATGATCATAAATAAAACTTGATTAAAACATTAATAAAACAAATGCATCAAAATACAGTTAAAAACACAATACAGAATAAAAACAGCATTCAACCCAATAGACCTGCTTGCACACCAAAGCCCTGCTTGAATAAAAAGGTATTTTCCTGCCAGTGGAAAGACAGCAGAGAGGGAGCTAATCTAGCCTCCCTTGGCAGGGAGTTCCACAGTCTGGGAGAAGCCCCCAAGAAGGCCCTCTCTTGCATTGCCATCAAATGTACCTCTAAAGGCAATGGTCTAGAAAAAAAGGGCCTGTCCTGAAGATCTTAAGACCTGGGCAGGCAGGGATGTAGCTAAGGAATGTGTGACCATGGCCAAATCAGAATTCTGTAGGAATGGGCACAGTTTATTTATTTAATTTCTATACCGCCCAACAACCAAAGCCCTCTGGGCGGTTCACAGTTGATGCATTAGCCTGAAGTACACAAACACACTCCTGGCTGCCACTGAGACCTGGGCTTCCAGGTTGGGGCCCAAGTCCAGGAGTACACCCTAACTGTGAGTCTACGTCTTCAGGGGGCGTGTTACCGCATCGAACACAGGTTGAATCTCTGCTCTCTCATCTGCCTTTCAACTGAGCAAAAGCACTTCTGTCTTGTTTGGATTAAGTTTCAATTTGTTTGCCTTCATCCAGTCCATTACTAATATCAGGCACCAATTTAGAACCAGAACAGCTTCCTTGAATTTGGATGGAAAGCAGAAACAGAGTTGGGTGTCATCAGCATACTGGTGGCACCAAACTCCAAAACTCTGGACAGTCTCTCCCAGCAGTTTCATGTATATGTTAAATAGCATGGAGGAATAAGATGGAACCCTGAGGGATACCATAGACTAATGGCCACAGTATCAAATAGGAATACCCCAGCACCACCTTCTGAGATCACCCCTCCAAAAAGGAGTGGAGCCACTAGGGATGTACGGACTGTGTAAAATCTACTTTGTGTTTCATGGATTGTCGGGTGCCTTTTGTTTCATCATCCGTCCACAGACAGATGCAATTTTTTTTTCGTCATGCAGAAAAATACGCAAACAATTATGTAAATATTTACGTAAGTATTTACATGATTTACCTTAGTACATAACATTTAGCATATTGTCCCCTGTTCCATTCAGCATTTCCTCAGCAGAAACTTACATATTTTCCTTTAGATAAATATGCATACATTTCAGTAAAGTAAAAAAATCATCCGAAAGTCTACGGACTCCGTGCAGCCTGAGGGGGTTGCTCCGCAGTGGATTCTGCAGGTTGGATGCTTAGAAATCTGAGCTCATTTTAGTCTGTCTCAAATCTCTCCAGCATCCCTAGGAGCCACCATATAACAGTGCATCCCAGTCCATCACACATGAACAGCCCAGAAGGATACCGTCGTCGATGGTAACAAAAGACACCGAGACGTCCAGCAGGACACACTCACCATGCCCAATTCCCAGTGTAGGTTGTACACCATGGTGACCAAAGCAGTCTGTGTCCTATAACCAGGCCTGAAGCCAGATTGAAATTGATCTGGATAATCTGCATCATTCAGAAATCCCCAGAGCTGAGAAGCTACCACATGCTCCAACACCTTGCCCAAGAATGGAATATTGGAGACTGGCTGGAAACAAAGGTCTTACCACCGCCTCTTTCAGGCAAATCAGAATCACACCTTGCTGTAAAGAGGCGTTCACCTCTTACTAGGCTGACCATATTTCCTTGAGACAAAAACGGGATATAGGGATGACAAAAACGGGACGGGGTTATGTAATGCCTGGCCCTACAATATGTAAAGGAAACTGCACTAAGGTGAAAAAAATAATAAAACCACAATATATAACAAAACAACTGCAGCTCCCTTTGTGGTCTCTCAGGCTATAAGAGACCTAAAAACCTAAACTCACTGCAAAAGAACATGGAAAGGGGCGCAAATGAATAACACTACTTTATTGCATATACACAAAAAAGACTCATAAATATACATATATAAAATATTTATAAAATATCACATGAGCAGTAAACAAATCTGTATGGCATAACACACGGAACACTCTAATGCAGGACTGCAGTGGCCAGACTGCAAAAAACCATAAACATACACCAAAAAGAAGGGAAAAAAAGGAATGAACACCCCGACTGCTATCACAAGCCAGTATATGCTAATGTCCCACCGGAGAGTTCCTCTGTAATAAAAAAAATAGCTAACAGCCTGTTGAACCGAAATATGAGTCTGAAAAGTCTGAATCAAACTGAATGTAGGGCAGAAAGAATCTCTATGGGCGGAATTATGGTAGAAATAACAGTAAGACTCACTCACCCTCCTGGCTCCCACACGCTGAATGAGGCTTAGCGACCGTCTCTTGAATTCCCCGCCACTGCAGACAAGCAAGGGGGTGGCGTCTGATCGTTGCTAGCTCAAGAAGCTTGGCCCTGACTGGATAAAGTAAATGGAACTTCCTCTTTCGTCACACTAGTAGTTTTACTGCACGCATTGAGTAGCATAGAGCCTTATGATAAATGCATTCAGTTTTTTCACAAAAAATTAAAAACATTTATATTAAAATGACCGGACGGTCGGGAAATATGAAAAAAAGGGTACTATCCTGTTTAAAACGGTATGTATGGTCAGCCTACCTCTTACCCACTCAGCCAGTCCCCCCCTCAGTTGCTTTTATAAGCCAGGAAGGGCAAGGGTCCGGCGCACAAGTCGTAGGCCTCACTTCTCCAAGGATCCTGTCCATATCTGTGGCCTGTACAAATTGAAACGTA
The DNA here is from genome assembly GCF_057233095.1 of Heloderma suspectum. Lineage (NCBI taxonomy): Eukaryota > Metazoa > Chordata > Lepidosauria > Squamata > Helodermatidae > Heloderma > Heloderma suspectum. The sequence goes on along the minus strand of NC_139458.1, from coordinate 153,252,729 downwards.
GCCATTGTCACTGGACAAGCAGGGGACAAAGTTACACCCAGTGAACCTGTATCAAGTATGGCATCCACGTCAGCATAGATATGATTGATTTTATCTGCAAATTGTTTTGGAAATTGCTCCCAGCAGGCTATCAAGTGGTTCACCTTTTCTTCTTGCCAGTCGGAGTGACAAACTGCCACTGACAGCCCCCAAAAAGTCGGGTGGGTCATTCTGCAGACGCAATAGTGGTAGAGAAGTACAGTTTCTTCACCACCCTCATTGCCACGTAGTTGGCTTTTAGATGATTACTAGCCCATGTTCAGCTGGACTCATTCTGAGTTTTCCTCCAGTGTTGCTCTAGTCGACATCCCACTTGTTTCGTTGCCTGCAATGTCATGGAAAACCAGGGAGCTTGTTTGGCTCCACTCCATGGGAAAGGATGTGCAGGAGCGATTGTATCAACTGCCCAGGCCATTTCTCCATTCCAGAGGTAAACCAGGGCTTTGACAGAATTGCCTGCTGAGGCGACAGGAAAATCCTGGAGAACCATCAGAAAATCATCCAGATCCATTAGTCTCCTGGGGCAAACCATAATTGACCCCCCTTCCCTGCTGAGGCTCTGAGTCCCAGCAAGTCTAAACCCCACCAGGTAGTGGTCTGTCCATGACAATGGAACTATAGAAAGTTCCTCCACCCCGAGCTCACCATCATCCCACCCTATGCAGAAGACCAGATCCAAACTGTGCCCTGCCGAACGAGTGGGGCCAGATACTAATTGGGACAAACCCATGGTTACCATGGACGCCATGAAATCCTGAGCCACTCCTCACAAGGTGGCCTCAGCATATATGTTGAAATCCCCCAGCACAACAAGCTGTGGAGACTCCAGCACCAAACCTAAGACCACCTCGGCTAGCTCATGAAGGGAGACTATTGAACAGTGGGGTGGATGATATACCAGCAGAAGCCCTATTCTGTCCTGAATACCCACCTTCAGATACACTTGAAACTAGAAGCCTGTGAGATGGGACACCTGAGCAGGGGGATAGAATCACTGCGACTCCTCCCCCCTGCTCCCCAGGTCTTGCCTGTTGCAACACGGAGAACCTGATTTACTCCCAGAGTCTCATCCAACCAGGTCTTCATGATACAGGCCAGGTTGGCACACTAATCCAGGATCAAGTCCTGGATGTTTGCTGTTTTCCCATTCACCAACCTGGCATTCAGCAGCAGTACCTTCAACCCAGTGGGACTATCACTGTCTGATATGGGAGACAGCTTCCTCATTCTTTACTACCATACAGATATACATGATTTGCATATGGAATGCCATTAAATCTTTCTTCTAAAATAGCTGAACGGAGAACATTGAAGCAAATTAGTGTAAATGCATTCCTATATTTTTAGACAAATAATAACCTCAAGTAATTATCATAGCCTCCTAGTGGAACCATAGCAACCCCAAAATGCAGTGGAACACAAATCTTCACGACAGAAGTTACAGAGCTCTGATAGCCAATATCCCTGACCCAATGATATAAAACTGATTTTGCTTTGTAGCCAAAGCGGGGGGGTGGGGAGGTGGGGAAGGTACCCACTGTGACACTGAGCTGCCCTTGAGGGCTAGTTTCTCTAATGCTGCAAGCAACTTTGACTAGGACGCTGGCATCCATAGCCCACTTGAAATAACACGTCTTTTCTGGGTTTTCCAGATCCATGAAACAGAAATCCTTTTGATGTATCTAGTCTGCCAGAGATAGCTAAAGCCATCTCTTTTTTGAATTAACCAACATTTATCTAGTCCATCTCCTAGATTCAAAAGGGGAGAACAGGGTCTTCTTGCTTACATGGCTTTCCTCTGAACACCTGCTCCCCTCCAAACATAATAAAACTGGAATAAGTTTCTTTATTCTTTTGTCACTTTGGTCTGTCACATTGGTCTCTGGTTTCTCTGGTCACACCTCCCCCCCCCCCAAACACTCGAAGATGCTATATGTGTTGCAACTCTCCAGTTGACCTCTGTGTTGTGAGTATTTTACCTCAAAGGGTTTAGCGCAGGTTAGCAAGCGTTTCACTGTTGTTTAGTTTTAAATACCCACTCTGCTTTCCTTTTTTTGTCCCGTATTATATTCATTTGCTAAATATATCTTCCAATTTGGACCTGAAGTTTGAGCAGGAGTTTTTATGATTTCAAGAGAAGCTTCTCTTTCCAACTGCTAGCCACTTGGTTTACCTACCAGTGCTGACTGATTTACGCCTATGGTAGGGATAGGAAACCTCTGGCCTGTAGGTTGAATATGGACTATGAGGGATCACCGTCTGGCCTACCAATTTCCTCCCCAGGTCCCACCCCCTCTTCCAGCAGGAAAAAGCTCTTGACTCCGATCAGCAGCTGATGGGAGATAAGAATTTTCCCTGCTGCTCAGTGAGAAAGTGTCACTTTGTCATTGTGCAGCTCTGATCTCCAGTCAGCTGCTGATTGGGCTAAGAGATTTTTTTTCCTTCTGGGAGAGGGAATGGGGCCTTGGGAGGAAGCTGCTGGGTGATTCAATTCTGCTTTACTTCTCAGTAGACATGCTGTTCATGCTTACTCCTGGGTAGACATGCAGAGAGATGAGTAGGCTTAAAATTGCTAATAATCACATGTTGTCCCTGCTCATTTTGCCCTTGGCACCACCCACAGATGGAATGGAGGCCCCCTGACCTTTCCGAGACTGAAACTCAACTGTTGGGCTGAAAAAATTTCCCCCGCTCCTGTTCTTTGGGGAAGTAAGAGGATAGCAGACTGCCTGCCATGGATGGGAGGCCTCAGCCAGTTGCTACCTCATCCCAGGCAGATAACTAGTTCATAGCTTTGAAGTGCCTCTACCCAGGATTAGAGGAAAATGGGGATGGTGGTGGCATCCTACCAGTCAGATAGGTGCATGAGCAACTGACCTACCTTACATGGCAGTTGTGGCATGGCAAAGTGTTACACTGACATGCCATAAGTACAACATTTATTTTCCAGACAATTCTTCCAGTCAGTCTTATAAGAGTCTTCATGTACTAAATATAACAAATTAGAAGTAGAATAATAAAAAATCTCAGCCAATAAGTTCCTGTGAAAAGCCAAGCCTTGCCTTCTACTCAGACAGAACCAGTGTCCAGCTAAGCCTAAACATTACTGATGACATACGCTTGGGTGCATCAAATATTTTATGCCCAAACAAGTGACAGAACCACCTCGAGTTTATAATGTATCGCTGCAATTGATGGCTCTAATTGACAGCTGCATGATGAGCAAGATGGTAGCTTGCTCAAAGAACTGCTGAGAGCAACAGGTCAGGCAGAGTGGCTCTATTGTAACTTCGCATACATTAGTCTGCAGGCACAGAGCCAATCATTCAGCTACTGAGGACTGCTGGTAAAGGAAGGGGAAAATTGGAGGCAGGTAATTCTGGATAACTAACGCTGATGACAGCATCAGCCAGTATGTTTTATTTTTCAGAACAGCTTCTAAACTGACACATTCTAGAACAGCAAGGGGCAGTCTGTTTGAGCACTAAGAACTTGGAATGTCAGCAGCAATAATCTAAAAGCTCTATAATCATTCTTAACTGACCCAGGTTTTACTAATCACTTCCCACAATGGCCAATCAAAATGTTACTCTTATTTTTTTATTTTAATTTCTTTGCCCTACTACATACAATCCTATGTTTGATCCTCGGGCTGGGGGTGTAGAATTGGCAATTTGCCCTGGGCATGGAAATGTCTAGTTTCTGACTCAACAAGAATGGTTTCAGAAAGATGAACAATAACAACACAGTTGATTTGCTCCGGCCAGCACGTCAGTCCTATAACTAAAGGCATACTATACATTTTATCCATACGTGTAGATGAGAGCGTTAGATATTGTACACTGTATTATATCTGTGTTTTCTCATATTGTGCAGGATGCAACAATACAACATTTACTGGATAGATCATTCTGCAGATAGGTTATTTTTAAGTACAATAACTATATTATAGACATACAATTTGATTATGATCTCACTTGCACTACTGGAAGCAAAAGAATAAAAATAAAAAATAGACAGAATCCATATTTCAATAACATCATCATGATCATCATCACCCCTTTGACAGGTACAAGTTGTATTGCATGATGGAAAGTCTCTGTCCATGAGGGATGACACACATATTGGGAGCTTCAGACAGGAAAGCTAGCACCTCGTATTTTTTGTCAGTGTGTGAAAAATGTAACTATATAGATCTATAATGGTGAAGCAGACCTGTCTATAATTTTTTAAATTTCTCAGATGGTAAAGCTGTTTGGTTTACATTTCCTTTGCTTCATACCTTCCAAATTCAGGAGAAGTTTTCCTGTCCTGATATGTCTACTTGCTGACTTGTGGGCATGTTAGTAAGGTTGCATGCACATGTGTGTACAGTAGTAGCAGGAATACTTCAGAATGAAAATGAGACTCTTGACTTGTATTCTGTTTCATGTGAAGGATTTTGGAACTATTTAATAGGAAATGGTTAACTGAATTCACCTCTCTTCAGTGACCATCAAAAACTAATGTAACTCCAGTGCCATCCCTCATTGATGTCTTTGAATACAGCAGTGATCTATAATTTGTCTAGTATAATATGTATTCAATTTTGTTATGTGCTGAAACCCTGCACTAGCCCTTTTTAGGCATAGTTGCAAAATTATCACATATCTTAGGTTTTTAAAATATATATATTATTTTTAGAGAGCTGTAATATTTAATGCATAAGAGAGAATAATGAAACTGCTGAGAAGAATAGCTGATGTTCCACTTCAAACTTACAGGGCAAATTTACACACCTTTACTTGAACATATGCCGCTGGGAGTGTGTTGCAGAATATTACCTTCTGCTGGGCTCGGCCAGAGAACAGACACCAATTTTTGTTTGAGCAGATGTTTATTTCCAGAACACCAAGGTGTGGTGCAGTCAAGAGTTGCCAACATGGCCCCTTGGGACTGGACCCAGAACAATAGGCGACTTTGGTATTTATACAAACAAGTAAAGAAGGCACACGACATAAGCTTTGGTCAGCATTTGGTGCAGCTCTGAGTCAAGGGGCTACAAACTTCCTTCAAAGGAAATTTTCCAGTTTCCAGAGGCAAGGGCATTGTGACTCATGCACAGTAAGTTAATCAGCCACTGTCCTCTAGCACTAATTCAATCACTACATCCTTTTGCCTATGTGACTCTCAGCACCTCAGCAACACATTCCCATGATAACAATGCAAGTGGTATTTTTCCACTTCAAGTGTAACAGAACTTGGTGTCATGCCTGATCCAGACCCAGGTCCAGATGACTCTTTGGATGAAGACCCTGACATTGCAGTGCCTAAAGATCCTATGGTACCCCCTGACTCCAGTGATACCTGAGGCATCTCCAGCAACTTTGGAGAAACTACATCAGGGCTTTCAGCAATGGTCAAGGAGGAGGAGCCCCTGGATAGGGACCCCAAGGGCTGTATCTTGCCTACGGAGTCAGAGAAGGAGGCTGAGCATCTGGCCAAACTTAGCACACGTTGGCTACAGAAAGTGGAGGCCCAGGCCATCATTCAGAGTCAAAGTGCATGCCTCAAGTCCTGAAGCAACCAGACTCAAGAGTAAGAGACTACTTGAGAGCAAGGCCTCCTTGAAGTAGGGAGACTGAAGCCAGGACTAATGACTTGCCGCTGTACCTGGGGGTGGGGTGGGAGACTTGACTAGATGAGCTCTCAGTTTTCCTAGACTTGCTTCTTTTTGGACCGATTTCTTGTGATGCTGACCTCTGGACTCCTGTTAAGACCCTTGGATTGAACTTGATTTGGACTGCTTGCCTGTGCTTAATTTTGGTTCTGCCTCAGAATCTGCTTTTGGATTGCCCTTCTTCTTGACTGTGCTTCTTATCTCTGCCTGCCTTTGGACTTTGCTAGAACGATTTGCCTCATAGTTTCCCCGAGGCCTGAGCTTGTCCCAGCCATAGCAGGACACTTCCTGCCTAGTAAGTTCTGTACGAAGAAGAGGCCTAGATTCTTTTGGATACTCTCTCTCTCCCTCTCCCTCTCCCCCTCCCTCTTTCTCTCCCTCCCTCCCTCCCTCTCTCACACACACACACACACACACATACACAAACACACAATTTTAAACTACAGTATAAAAGCAAAGTAAAAAAAAATAGTGAAAGAGCTAGGCTAGGATTTACGATGAGTAGTACTAGAGACAGGGTGTATTTTTCATCTGTTTATTTTCACATATACATAATGACTATGTATTATAGGAGTTCACACAAAGTGCAAGCAGTGGTAGTTTCCAGGCAAGATGTTAGTTCAAAAACTTCGTTAGCTGCATCCTAGTGCAAGATCTTCATCCCCCCCTCACACATATAGGTAAGAATGACTTCTAAGATAGGTTCCATATGAAGTGGAGAAAATATTACAGGACGCAATTGTCCATTACTCATCTTGCATTGTTCACAACAACTGTCAAGCTCTACCATATCCATGAGAGGAGAAAAAGTTAGCCACCTTGCATCACAGAAACATGTGATTGCAACAATAGGATCCTAAGAAATCAAAATAGTTTTCTTCACATTGTTATTGGGTTTTTGTGTGTGTTTTTGCTAAAAGTTAGTCTTTTGAATTTATTTATTTATTAAATTTGTTAATCACCCATCTGGCCAGGCGATGTACAGCAATAAAAACAGTTTACACAATAAAATTCAACATTAAAAACATCAGATTTCTAAAATTACCCTAGCCCACCCCAAATGCCTGCCTGAACTACCATGTTTTTAATGCATGGCGGAAGCTCATTAAAGAGGGGGCATGGTGGAGTTCCCTAGGGAGGGAGTTCCACAGAGTGGGAGCCACCACAGAGAGGCCCTCTCCCTCGTCCTCACCAGCCTAGCTGTCCTGGCTGATGGGACAGAGAGAAGGCCATCCGAGGCTGATCTTTTTGAGCAGCCTATCTGGTGTTGCTGGAGGCGCTCCTTGAGATAGGCTGGGCCAGAGCCATATAGGGTTTTAAAGGTCAAAACCAACACCTTGAATTTGGCCTGGAAAACAAGTGGTAGCCAGTGCAGCTCCTTCAGCACTGGAGTGATGTGATCTCGCCGGCGGCTGCCTTTAATCAGGCAAGCTGCCGCGTTCTGTACCATCTGCACCTTCCGAACCGTCTTCAAGGGTAAACCCACGTAGAGCTCATTACAGTAGTCTAGATGAGAGGAGACCAGGGCATGTACTACCTATGGGAGCAGATGGTCGGGAAGGTAGGGGTGCAGCCACCGTATCAGATGGAGTTGGTACAGTGCTGTCTGGCTCACAGCTGACACCTGAGCCTCCATGGACAGCTGGGAGTCTAAGATGACCCCCAAGCTGCGGACCTGGTCTTTCAAGGGTAACCATTCCCCATTCAACACCAGGTCAGCATCCCCCAACCTCCTCTTATCTCCCACCAAAGGTACCTCGGTCTTGTCAGGATTCAGCTTCAGCTTATTCCTCCCCATCCAGCACTCACTGTCTCCAGACATTTGGACAGAGATTCTACGGCCAACCTTGGTGAAGATTTGAATGAGAGGTAGAGCTGCGTGTCATCCACATACTGATGACACCGCACCCCAAACCTCCTGATGATAGCCCCCAGTGGCTTCAGATAGATGTTAAATAGCATCGGGGAGAGGATGGAACCCTGTGGCATCCCACAAGTGAGCGGCCATGGGCCCGAAACCTCCTCTCCCAGTGCTACCCTCTGGTACCTGCCGGAGAAGAAGGACTGGAACCACTGTAATACGGTGTCTCCAATGCCCAAGCCCTCCAGGCGGTCCAGGAGGATACCGTGGTCAACGGTATCAAAAGCTGCTGAGAGATCAAGAAGAAGGAAGGCGCATTCGCCCCTATCCAGAGCCCTCCTCATATCATCCACCAAGGCGACCAAGGCCGTTTCTGTCCCATGCCCAGGCCTGAAGCCCGACTGAAATGGATGCCTTCAACTGCATCACCACCACCTGCTCAATCACCTTGCCCAAAAAAGGCAGATTCAAGACTGGGCGAAAGTTGTTCAGAACTTGGGGATCCAAGGAGGGCTTTTTTAAAAGCGGTCTTATCACTGCCTCCTTGAGGGCTGATGGCATCACTCCCTCATCAAGGGAGGCATTCACCACTGCCTTGATCCCCTCACCCAGCCTCTCTCTGCAGCTCATAATGAGCCAAGATGGGCAAGGATCAAGTAAGCAGGTGGTCGGCCTTACAGACGAAAGCACCTTGTCCACTTCATCAGAAGGAAGAAGCTGGAACCGATCCCACAAAACCGGTGTGCCATAGACTGCCTCCTGCTCACTAACTGTATCCACAGCACATGGAATAACACTCCTAATCCAATCAATTTTATCTGCAAAGTGCCTTGCCAAGGCCTCACAGGAGGCCTTAGAATGTTCCAGCGGTTCCGGAGCAACTGGACCCACCAGGCTCTGGACCACTTGGAACAGCCTCCTGGGACAGCACTCTGCAGATGCAATAGAGGCAGCATAATGCAATGAAGGTCTTTAGAAATCTTGCAGAATAATTTCAAGGAAGTTGTTGTGTTGTACAAAGTATATATATATTGTGTGTGTGCAAGTATACACCATACCCAGTTCTGCTTCTTGTTGAGCAAAGTGTTAAGAGTCCTGCTGAAGTCACTGCTGAAGTGCCTTGCTGACTTGTGGCCACTGCAAGATAGCAGGCAACTCCCACTGCTATTACTGAAGGCCCCAGGCCTGAACCAAGCTATCAGTAGTTTTAGAGGGGTTTAGATGATCCATAATGCTCTCTGACTTTAGTCAGTTGGCTGCTGTTTTCCCTAACAGGTCTCTTGATTTACCAGGATGAGTCAGAGGTCGATAAAGCGGCCTCAGCACATTCCATACTAATGAGCTGGGGTGTCTTATCAAGATGTGCCTGGGAAGTGAGGCTTGTTTGCCTTAAAACTGCAAGTGTCTGTGTTGGGAAAGTTTCCCTTCTGAACGAGCATTGTTAGTCTATGCTGGGAATGAATGTTAATTAACGCTTGCTCTTGTCATGCTGCCTCACTGCTAACATGTATGGTATAAAACCCATTTTACCCCATGGCTCTGGGTTCAGAGAAGCTGTCTGATCTAACCATTGAGTACACCTGTGTGCTGTAAGTTACTCAATAAAGTACTCCTCGTAAGTAAACCTGGATCTGATTTATCACTATCTTGGCAACTCTAAATTAAGAGTTCGAAGCCTACTGCAGGGGCAATACAATTACCCACCCACTTTCTTTTGGGCCGTGAAGAACAGGAATCTTGTCTTTGAATGCTTTCAAGCACTGAAGTGTGAGAGCATCTGATGGAGATGATTTAGGTGTAGGAAATCCTGCCAGTTGATGCAGTTGGACTATATTGGTATCTATCCTACTTCTGTGTTTTCCAGGAACTCAGCTTTTCATTCAATCCACACAGCAGAGGCTTCTCCTAAGAAATGGCAAACTCAAAATGAAGCAGTGAAAACAACAGCAAATACTAATTCAGTGGAAGATAGATGTTTGTGTTTTGGAACAAGGAAATATTGGAAACTGTGTTTTGCCATGCCTCAGTGATAGAGGTGAACCCCCCCCCCCCCCCGGATTATGCTTTACTAGAGATCTGTGCAATTTGTTGGAAAGGAAGATACATGGAAGAGAAGCTACTCTGCCAGCCCAGGTCTCCAGTGTGAAATAGCTGTCATGTTACTCCACCTCCTGCCCTCCCTCACACATGCATGACTCAGTGCAAGCTGGCAACCAATATTCTAAGTCAAACAAGCATAGAATTAACATATCCTGCTAAGCATATTGAGTGAGCTTTTTTGTGTATTTGCTGTGGATTGACTGAAAAGTAGGGCACATGACCTAAGACGTCCCCATAGGTCTGTCCCTATCTTTTATTCTTCCAACCATTACATTTGGCTCTCAGCATCTTAAACTTGCAGGACCATGCCACAACATCCGTCCGTCCATCTCTCCCTCCATCCATGTAATGGCTTAATGGAAAACTAAAGAGAACAGTCTGGTTCTGAGCCTGGCTGCAGACTAGGAGCAGCTTGTGTGGAAACACATATTTAACATAAGCAAGAATTATAGCAGATGGGTAAGTTTGTAATTAAAGAACTCAGGAACTGAAACTGGGTTTCATTTTTCAGATTCACTCAGAAATGTAACTCGCTTTCTTATAGCCTCTTTCATTCTTTTTTTTTTTAAAGGGACCCTTAACAGTGTTCAAAATCAGTTCATCTAGACCAAATGGGACCAACAGGAGTTCTTTAGATGCTTATTCTGGCTGGCACAAACACGGAGCTGAATTGTGTATAGCTGTTGAACTTAACAAAGCCAAAGTCAATGGGAGTTTTGCATCATTGACAATGGTACAAATGCAGATATTGGTGGTACATGTGGATTGTGTTCCATTTATTTCTAGTGTGTGGCTCCATCTGAATTAAATTTGATTCCTAAAGGACATTTTGCATTTGGCAAATCTAGAAGTATTTACAGATGAGGGCCATGTTAACCTGCTTTGGAACAGATATGTCAGGGTGGACACTGAGCCCATAGAACCTCAGAGCAGTTCTGATTCTGAGGAGGAACAGCCGTCTGTGGGACAGGAGCGCGCTCATCCCTCCCAGGCCCTGCAGCAGGCAGAGATTCCTCCCGCTGGCATTCCAGACATAGATAGTAGTCCTGGGAGTGAAAGAGCGTGGGAGGAGGGCTGGCTGGATGCTCGACGCAGACGCAAAGAGCAACGAGCTATGGAGGGCGCGGAAAGGAGGCGTAGCACCCATTTGGCGTGCAAGCAATGGTCGCGTCCAGAGGACCCAAGGGAAAAGGGGAGGAACTCTCCCTAGCCTATAAGTTCAGGGTCTGCAAGTAATTCTCGTTCAAACGGGGACCAACTGTTTCCAACCCGGGGCATAGATTACTTTGCTGTTCATAGCTTAGTCGCTGGTGATAGAGTTAAGTTGTAAAAGGAATAAAGCCTTGAAAAGAATCCTTTGTCTGTGTCTGGAGTTGGCTACTGGAGTAGACTGAAAGAGTCCGGCTAGGGCCCCCTGACAAGATTATTAATTAAGACTATCCTTTGCTTTCTTTTCATTCCCTCACCAGCTTTCTTGGTTCTCTGTTCCCCCATTTTCTCTATTGCCCCTCATATTCCCTTACCATTGTTTACCAGAAAACACCCTTCAGAGTTGCCATTTGTTACACTCATGGCCATTTCCTTATTTTTACAAAATATTTTCTCCTTCACACAATCTGTCACTTCCCTAAAGAACCTTCTCTTTAGGTTATACATATTTTGAACAAACTAGGGGTACATACTTCAGAGTACATAGATGTAATGTACTATTGCGGCATGCATGGTTTGCAATAGGGTTTGAAAGAGCCCTGTTTTCCCATGTATCTTGTCTACTTGAAGGATCATCTCCTCCCATATATACTTGCCTGGACCCTAAGATAGTCGTCAGAGCCCTTTTGGGGAGCCCCAGTCAAATGAAGTGAGGTAGGTAGCTACTAAGAAGAGGGCCTTTTCTGGTGTGGCACCCCAGTTGTGGAATGAGCTCCCCAGAGAGGCTCACCTGGTGCCTGCATTATGGTCTTTTCAGCACCAGGTGAATACCTTATTTTCCCAGGCATTTTAGTCTTTCAATGTCTGTTGTTGGCTATTGGGTGGTATAGAAATGTAATAAATAAATGCACTAGGGTTGTATGGATCTGCCTAGCTCAATCTTGTTGAGGTTCTCAGATTTCCATCTCAATGCTTGGGTCTGTATTGGGTTGTGAGCTTGTTTTCTTCATGGAAATTTGTGCATATTTTTGTCTGTGTTTTTCAATGGTACACATTTCTTTCCCATTTGTCAAAATGTTTGTGCACTTTAAAAAAAAATACAGATTTTTTTTCTTGCACGTTTTCCAAATGTACACATTTTAATGCATTTTTGTTGTTGACTAAATCACACTGCAAGTTCAGAAATGTGTGAATGTGTGGACAGCATTCAGTGGACCACATTCAGTTCCAGGAGGTGTGAATTTAATACATTTTCATCAAAAATGAGTTGAAATGTATTTCTTCCCCATGCTTACATGGGGCAGGAGCGCTCTTCAGGCATTCTTCCTTCCATGTTGAATGAATGTGTAACGTGAAGAGTGCTTGAGCCACAGCCCCTCCATTGTTCTGGATGCGTTGAGGGTGACAGTCTGAACAGGAGAGCCTCCTGTATCCATAGCAGTTCTCCACAGTTAAGAACCTTGGAAAATCAGGATCGTTAATTGCATGGAGAACCTTCACAGATAGAGGAGGATTTCCTGTTCAGACTGCCACCCTCCATGTGTAGAGGGTGACGGATGAGGGGGTGGGGCTGGAGTGCTCCTCTTCTCACATTCAACACTGAAAGAAGAACACCTGCAGAGTGCTATTAAGTTAGAGGAAATGGGCAGTCTCCCATATCTGTATCCACGTCACCCTCTCTGCTGATGCACGTTGATGAATTTGCTTACTGTTAATTATAGCAAAGATTTTTCAGAGCTGCAGAGTCATGGTGTAAAGATTTCTTAAGCGTGTAAAGAGTCATTACTGTAGTTTGCTGAGAAATACTAATTGCTATATTCTTCTTTTCCATAAATGCTCATGGGGGCTTACAATGTGATCATAACTGATTTATAGTGTGATTAATGCATTTAATTTATACCTCCCCTTCTGTCAAAAATGGCACTCAAGGCAGCTAACAGTATTGAAATATTCATTAGAAACAGAATATTAATTAAAACATAACATAAAAATACATTAAAAACATAAATGAAAATACAACAGGAAAAGGATGAAACAAGAAAAGAAACAACACCCAACCAGTTAAAAGCCCCTTGAGCAACAAACCAACTTGCATGCTAAAGGTCTGCCTGAGTAAAAAAGCCTTCACCTGCTGATGGAAGGACAACAAAGAGGGAGCTAACCTTGTCTATCTTGGCATGGAGTTCTGGTGTCCAGGAGTGACCACTGAGAAGGCCCTGTCTAGTACTCCTACCAAATGTGCCTCCAATGACAGTGGAACTAAGAGAAGAGCTTCCCCTGAAGATCTGTCATGAACCAGAACCTCGCCCTTGGAGGATCCTGACCTCTCAGCCTTAGAAGAAGAGGCTCCTGAGTTAACAGTTCAGGGAGATGATTCAGTTACAGAAAGGCATCATGAAGCATCATAGGATCCAGTTCTCCAAGAAGACCCCAGGGACTTGTCCCCCTGCATTCTGAGGAGGTCATATTGCCATCCTCTCACTCTTGAGGACTCTAGCGATGAAGAGTCTAGCATGTTGGCTGCTAAAACAAACTAGGAGCCTTTAAGAGACAAAGCCTCAAGTCAGTGTGGCGGTGGGATCAACCAGCATAAAGGAAGCTAAATCTCTACTTAAGGCTCAGTCTCAATCTGTTCCTTGTTGGAGGGACATACAGACAACCGTGTCTGGCTTCCAGCCGTAGCACCAATTGGAGCTCTGCAAGGTGCTTTTCTGTTCCCGTTCCCACCTCCCTGAGAAGCCTGCCTTACCTCAAACCTTGGGTAGACATCTGACCTGCAACAGAACCCTGTAACCCAAACCTCACTAGCCCCCATTGCATCAGAGGCCTAACAGAACAACTTCTTAAACCCCAGGCAGGTTCACTTTATAGTGCTCAGACATTTGATATGCAATGTTTATGATATGATAATTCTTACAACAATCTTATAAGAGAGGTCAGTCATTGTTATCCACATATTACAGATCAAGGACTGAGGCTGACAAAGGCCCAATTCAGATGTAACAGGAAACGGTTACATCTGAACTGTAGATGTAATGGGAAACAACTGTAGATGTTTCCCTTTATAAGAATATTTTGCAGTGAACCTCAACAGGGCCAGTCCACCCATGAAGCAGGGTGAGGCACCTGCATGAAGCGGCAGAGCTGGAAGAGTCGTGAATTGTGCCCCACCCCAGCCTGGAGAACTAACCGCCACTTTCAGCGGGTGCTCTAGAGAGCCCAGCTGGCTGCTTCCCAACCGTGGCATTTGCTCCAGCAAATGCCATGGAGCAGCCACTGGCCCTTTGTTGCTGTGGGGCTCTGGATCTATCGCAAGATCTTGTATGTATCCTGTGAGATCTTGGCCATGTACAGAGACCTTGTGAGAGGCCCGGAGCCACTTGCAAGATCTCCCGAGAGCTCCTGTGAGATCTCATGAGAACCCCCACACAGCAAGAAAGGTAAGGGGGATGGGCACATGAGCAGTAGTGGCAACAGCAGGAAGGGAAGCAGGGAGGGTTGCGTGGCAGCACGAGTTCTACTTTAGGCAGCAAGGAAGCTAACCCTGGGCCTGAGCTTCAGGCTCATGCATTTCTGCCTCCCCTTTTCTCCAGTTCTGCTCATAAGAAGAGGTGGTTGTATGCTTATACTTCCACTTAAAAAAAATCCCTGCAGTTTCCTGCGACATGTGAATTTTGGAAGCTGTGGTTTATTCTAACTGTTGTCTGGTCTAAGCATGAGTGGAGAAGGAGAGGAAGAGGATGAGTGCACTTTACCAGGAAGGGGATGGAAACAAGAACAGCTGAGAAGCTTGGCTTCTTCCCCTTCAACCCCAGTTACCTGTCATTTCTGTCACCTATCCCTAGCCCCCTTTGTGTGTGAATGGGCAGTATGTGCATAACAATGAGGTGAATGGTATCTGGGAATAAGATGAACGGTGTCAGTCTAGGGTAGGGTGTGTGTATATGAAGGAGAAATGGGTACACAGTAGGCATTACCAAACAGAAAAATCCATCTATAAATTGTTGTGATATCTTTTTAAATCCATAAATTTAAACATGGAGCATCTCATGCAAGCTTTGAGAAGACTTTTTTTGGTCGCCTGTTGGGTGTCCGTGACATTTGAATCAAGGACTCTGCCCCTCCTGATATAGCCATATAAAGGTTGTGTTGAATGGCAGTTCATTGAAAACACTAGGTAAGGCAAAATAGCGAAAAGTACTATTGGCATTTTGACTCAAGGAGGACCTTGAAAACCGTGTGACAGAGGCTGAGAGAGAGCCTCTTCAATTATCTGTCAGTGATGGATAAGTCTGAAATTGATCCCAAACCTGGCAACTGACTGTAAGACTCACAAATTACTGCATAAACTTGTTGTTTTAAAGCATGTAATCATGAATTAAAGCATGTAATCATATATTTCCCCCATACAAAATATTAATTTATAAGTTTTAGCTAAAGTATAACATTTGAACATCTTGATGACAGCTTGTAAACACCTTTAACCCCCAGTACCTCTTGTGTCTACTGCCGGGAGCTGCAAAAGACAGCACCAGCAGCTGGGGAGAGGAAATGCTACCCGGTGAGGGTCTCCAACATCCTGATCGTCTGTTTTATTTTAAATATATTGTAAGGTGCCTTGAGAACTTCAGTTAATAGGCAGGACATAAATATTTAAATATTCCATTGTTATGTTTGATTTTTATTATAGAGGCCTTTCACTGCCTCAAGTCACAGCAGAGTTAAGGCAGTGTTCTGACCCATTCAGGGCAGGAATCATTCATTTTTACATTTTCTTGCCTTCCTTCATTTAAATTGTTCTAACCATATGCCTTAGCTCTTCACTTAACTTGCCATTTATTTTTTATATGTTCTTGGAAGTATTTATATCAGATTTCCCCTGTAACATCATTACTCCTTTATCAAGTCCTCTTCTTCCCTGTGGTCTTATCTTTTGTATTTAAACTCTGTATATAACTATGAGGAATGTTATAGTTCCTGTTCATAGGTTCTTCAATCTATCATGCTGTTGGCATTAAATAAGCAAACATTAAGTGGGGGTGGTGGAAATAGGATCATTGTCACATTTTTAAAGTATTTCTGTAGACAGAAGGGCTTGAAACAAATATCTTTCAAGCTCAGATTCTCAGGAGCCTAACAGGACCCATTGAAAGGGTGGTGAAATAAGATTGTCAAATGTTTTATTACATAATGTAACATAAAAAGTTGACTGGGTCTGTAGGAGCCCATAACGAAGCCCACCAGTGTCAAGGTGTCTACTCTTGAAAGAACATAAAGATACCGAAACTGGGAAAAGAAAGATGGCTGCCAAAGAAATAAGTTAAATGAAGGAAGATTCATGAGGAAAATCTAGATAAGAAGTGACTTTGGGTCTGAAGGAAAAGGAGAAGGCCTGAATAGCACACTAATACAATGTAGAGAAGAAGATGTGGGGAATTGTGTCAGTGTTTGTTATATCGTTATTAGGGTCAAGGTTCATCAGGTCCTGTTTTGTCAGCAGCATTAATATTCCTCTTTAGTACCAGGGTTTCTCAGTCTTTGGCTGTTTCCCTCACAACATACCCCAGGCATGTTCAGAGGCCTAGTAAAACATAGCTTGCCCTTCCTTTCTACGTAATTGTCCCCTTGACTGTAATTAAAGTTGAATTGACTAATGGAGCAGTCACCAGCAACATGTTCCCATAATTTTCTCTGTTGTCAAGGGTTTCTATTATCACCAGACTCTCACTAGGTTACTTGTTAGGTTAGAACAACTTAAGGGCAGTGTTGCTCACACACAGCTATGGGAATACTGGTCCTGACATGAACCTAAGTGTGTCGAAAATAGATTTTTTTTTTCCTACAGAAGTCCTCTCATTTTCATTGGTGCTGTTCCCAGAGAGACTAAAGTATTTACCTTCTGAGTTCTATTGATTGCTAAAAGTAACAAAAAACAATTTTGTTCTTGTTTCATTTTGTCCTGTCAAGTGTTGTCAAGTTAAAATGGGATAGTAATGGAGAGTGCAGCTGCCGGGTGTTTCTGAAATGGGAAGAGAAGCCATCTCACGTCTGGAGGTTGTTAGTGTGGGTTTTGTTTTTCCTTTTAGCTTGTCAAAAATTGATCTGAGGTTAGAAAATATCACAGCTTGCTAGCAACAGAGATGGCTGTGTGAAAAGCCTAGCATTTTATCTTCTTTCTGCTTTAGAATGTGTGTGTGTGTGTGAGAGAGAGAGAGAGGGAGAGAGGAGAGGAGAGGAGAGGAGAGGAGAGGAGAGGAGAATGAGGTGAAGTGGAGCATTTGGTTTCCTCAGTGTGGCATGAGATGGCTTTTGTCTTGCTTAAATTTAGGGGGATTTTATTTCCAGGATAAAGTCATTGTCTCACTGGACCTTCTCCCTGCAAAATGTCTCTTTCATAAGATATTTTTGAAAAAATGAGTGCTATGGTTTCTGCTAATCTGCAAACATTTTTTCAGGTGAGAGGGGCTTGTTAGGATCAAGCTGCAGTGTATTTTCCCTAGATGTCTCCAACTTTCACTGAACTAGAGACTAAGTGTCTGGGATAAACCAATGCAAGGTAGCAGCAATCTGTTCAAAAAGATATGGATAGAGGCTGTACAGCAGTTCTTTAGAAAAGAAAGAACTGCAGTTGGGTTTTGGGCTCTGCTGATTTGGGAATTGGTGTACAACTTGTTCTGGATGGAATTGCACTCTCCATGGAGGATGAGGTATGTAGTTGGAGGTGCTGTTAGATCTAGAGTTTTGTGGTCAGAAGTGCCTTTTACCAGCTTTAGCTGGTTTGCCAGATGTCACCTGTCCTAGAAAAAATGGACCTGGCCTTTGTAATTTATGTCCTAGTCACATTCTGACTAGATTACTGCAATGTTCTCTTCATAGCGTTGTCTTAGAAGATGCTTTGGAAACTGTAATTAGTCCAAACTACAGCTGCCAGAGTTTCAACTGGGGCCTGATGGTTGGGCCATATAACTTTGATCTTGTATCACTTTAATTATTTAACAGTTTTCACGCTCGTTTCAAAGTGCTGGTGTTAACCTTTAAAGCCTTTAGCAGCCTAGCACCAGGATACCTCAAGAATTGCTTTCTCCCTTACAAATCTCCTCATGTCCTAAGACTGGAAGCCCTACTCTGTATCCTTTATATATGTTGGCCTTCTTTGCAGTACTCTACCCTTTACAAGGAAAATATATATAAAAAGGAAATCAGAGCATCAAGGGGAAGCTCAGTGGTTAGAGTTTTGTGTTGGGTGGGTCAGCAAGATATGGGTTCAAATCCCTGTTTAGCCATGAACTTCATTGGGTAACTTTGGGTCTATTGCTTTTTTTCTCAACCTAACCTACCTCATGGGATTTTTTTTGAGGATGAAATGGGGTGACTGCTTTATATATCATACTGAGCTTCTTGAAAAAAGGAAGGGATATACTTTAATAAGTAAATTGTTATGGGCATAATTAAAATGGAAAAAGTACCTCTGTAAATTAGGGTGAGAAGAAGGGTACTAAGAAAGATGAATGCCTACGGAATGCTGCAGGCTGTGATGCTATGGACACTATGAGTAGAGCATAGTAACAGACCTCCCAAAGTGCAATGAGAGATAGGGTGATTATGTGTAATGGTATGTGTAATGGTCTGGGCCACAAAGTGAGTTTTTCGTGCTTCTCCATATCATGTTTTATCCACTTTTAAACATCTGCATTGGATAATGTGTCTGTTTGTTTTTTACTTGAAATGGTTCAAATTGCTTGAGAGGGCTGGTAAACCAATTGCCCACATATAACTGGCCTGAACTAGGTCTCAACCACAACAGCTTTGGTCATAATGTGAGACAAAACGGAACTGGAAGGATATAGTTGTTTAAGGGCTGAAGTAGATTTGATGGAGGAGAGGAGCTGTGATCAGGATCTCATGGATTTTTAAGTGAAAGTTAATACCAGCTATGGGGGCTGGGGATCAGGTTGGGACTCCGCACCAGGGAGAGGGAGATTTAACAACTATCCCATTTAACAACTAACAACTATCCTATTTAACAACTATTTCCTGATTAAAATCATTCAACCCACTTCAAGTTGTTATTTGCCTTGTGGAGGACACAGAGAAGTATCAAGTGGGTACCTATGTATGCTTTCCATTCAAGACAAATAGCAACTTGGTCACTTTTAGTCAGGGAAATAGTGCAGGGGAAAAGGGTTAAATTTCCCTCTTCCAGCCCCAGTATCATGATCTGCTTCATGACCAACCGCCCACCCACTTCCTACAGCTCCTGTACATTTTAAAAACAAACAAATGTGGGATCACGGGTCTTCCATATCTCAGGATGTTCACTGTAGGAAATCCAGCCCTTTTTGGGCTCACTGGACTTCTGCAGCATGCCCGACTTAGCTTGCTTTTGTGAGCCAAGCTTTTGTGAGCCAAGCTCAGTTTCCCCGAGTTCTGGGATTTTTAATGCATTTTTTGGTCTCGGCCGCAGTTTACGCAAATAGAGATTCGCGCAAATTCCAGCTGCAAATTGTGCAAATTTGCATAATTTACATAAATTTCAGCTGTAAATTGTGGAAATTTGCACACTGTGCAAATTATGGCTGTAATTTGCACAAAATATGCAAATCTGTGCTATTTACAGCTGAAATTTACACCAATTTTTTTACATTAAAAAATTTACAGACATTTCGCCAGCTGGCCCAACTCGTTGATACTGTGTGATATGTGCAACTTGAAATTTCAGAACATTCTCCATTCCTGAGATTTTCTCAAACAGGAAATCCTTTGGAAAAGTGCTTGTCCTTA
Source organism: Heloderma suspectum (assembly GCF_057233095.1). Lineage (NCBI taxonomy): Eukaryota > Metazoa > Chordata > Lepidosauria > Squamata > Helodermatidae > Heloderma > Heloderma suspectum. The sequence goes on along the minus strand of NC_139458.1, from coordinate 153,233,140 downwards.
AGAGTTGGGTAAGGCAGAATTATAAAGTGGTGTTGCATTTATATCAAAATCAAAACAAAATGTTTTTCCTGTGTTCATATGTGTTGCCTTTGCCCCTAGAAGGTTGATCTCTTTATTGATTGCCTTCCCTTTGTATTTGGCAAAGAGTAATGCAAACTGCAAGAGATTCTGCCACAGTGTCGTGCTGCAAATTGGCCAGCATAGCTCACTTTTAGAAGTTCCCCTGTTCATCCAAATGAGAGTTGGCCAAAAGCAACAGTGCATGGTATTGTTATATGACTTGTCTGTTTTGGTTCCCTAGGCAACAGAATGGGGCTCAGATGAAGACACCAGGAGATCCTGTCAGAGTAAAGGAAAAACTGAGGTATCTTTCCCACCTACCTCTCCCTAGATACAAAGAACCCATAGTTAAAATTACTGATTTCATACCACTTGGAAATAGTCACAACAAAACATCTGACAGCTGATGTTTGAAATGATGCTGCCATAACAAATGACCTGGTTTGCATGAGAATGAAAGACAGCTCACTTTTGAAAGAGGTACAATTTCTTACAAATCAAACGCTAAATGGTGTCAGATTAGGAGCAGTGTTCTACCACAGAATACATGGTGCTGAAGACAGATTTTCTTTAGTGTTCAGCAGCAGTGTTTAGCAGCAAGTACAGTTGGTGTATCTCTTGACTGGGCTACAATGGAGGTACACCACCCATTACCACTACCCTAGTTTCAAACATGGGTGCTATGTGCCTTTCCAGAGAAGATGGTTGGGATTAATGAAGCGATTCTTTATTTGTATGTGTTCAGTCTGTCTTCCCAGCAGTCCTTCCCATTATTTTCAGAATCAGCCAGACTGGCCTCTCTTGGAAGCTTCCTTATCTGTTTCCTGGTGATCCTTTCAGTGAGTCATTTGAGACTGCAAATGGATCACAAAGGGGCCATGTTATTATCCCAGGTCCCAACATGCCACCACCTCTCTCAAGCATCCTACAAGAATCCTTACAGACGAAGGCTACTCTCTCTCCCCACCCCTCTAGTTGAGCTTGGTGTTGTACCAAAAACCCTGTTGGATATATCTGAGAGAGGTTAATCTCCCCCTTCATGCAACCATGTTTCTGTGGTGTTAGCCAGGTCAGCATGCTTTTCCATAATTAGTTTAGAAATGAAACATTCTTTCCAGTTAGCTGACCTGGCATTCATCAGCAGCATTGTCAGGATAGATGGGGCTCCAGGCACTCCCCCTCCCCAAGTTACTAAAGCTGGAGGGGCACAAGAAGGGGAAACCATCCATGTACATCTCAGTTGCCTTCCACTCAACTGCTGTCATTGCCTCCTACCACCATAACACCTTCTGCCTCACGCTGTATTTATAATGGCCCCACACTCCTCATGTCCCAACCACAAAACAGGCCTCTATCAGTCTCAATACTACAAACTATATCCCAAACCCACAAACCCAGATCATATCAATTGAGGGAACACCCAACACTACTGCCCCAAACCTCTATCTCCTTGACATAAAGGAGATAGAGTAGGTTCTATCTCTCCATCCTATTCCAAGGCTATCTGCAAGGTAGCAGGAAGCCAACCTCCCTGCCCCTCCCCATCTCCTGCTCCCATCAATGGCTGGCGATATCAAGCTGGAAGGGGTGTGTGTTCCCCTCACTCTCATACTCCCCCAAAGTGACTACTCTATGGCTGCTAATAATCTTCATTTAGTGGGCCTGGATGATGCTTGACCCTCACCAGTGCCTTATACTAGGCTCCTTTGATCAGATTCCTCAGTGTCAGGGATAAATCTGAGCATGAGGAGATGTCTAGCAGCTCAGATTCAGAATGGGAACAGCCAGAACAGGGGGAGGCTCCCTCTCTAGTGAGCTCAGATATGGCAAGGCCTTCTACCTAAGACCTGAATGCCCCCCCCCTTCCTCCTCCATTTGAACCCAGGTTTCAGAGGAGGAGGAGAGTGAGGGGCATGACTTGAGGGATGCTAGGGTCCACTGCAGAGCGAAGCGGGAAAAGTTGGAGGTGGAGCTCAGATGCTCCACCAGATTGGCTATGTGTGAAAGCCCACGTAGGAGGGAGCCACCATAAGGGAGGGGCATCCCTCTGAAGGTAGTCTGGCCGAGAAGTTCTTGTTCAGGCTGCTGGCACTTCTCTAACTTCCACTTCTCTATTGATATTTGTAAATGTGCAGATTAGCTGTTTTCATTGTAGTCATAGAGTTTCCTAGAAGTTGCATTTCTAAGGAACCTGGTTGTTAACTAATAAGGTAGTGCACCTGAAGCCTTGTGTCCTGGAGTGTGTTGATTGCGAAGGGGGAGGACGAAGGATCGTGACAGCTTGCCAGCAGTCCAACTCTCTCTTTTCCCACCTTTCCTTTCCTTCCAATCCCTGTTTCACCGGTCGGTTCCTCTGAGAGCCCTCTCCAAAACCATCGTGGAACAGGCTGTAGCCACCTTGACGCGAGAGAACCAGGCTCTTCGCGATCAGTTGAATCAACTGATGGGGGCTGTTCCCACATTACAAGCAGATGCTCAACCCACTCAGCCCCTGATTCCTCCATGTCTGAAATGCCCGGTTGGACTGCCGGAGAGGTTTGCTGGAGACAAGGAACTGTTTCCAACTTTCTGGGCCCAATCAGAACTATATATGAGCCTACGGCCAGAAGGTTTCCAGGCAGACCAGATGCGTGTGGGATGTCAGGAGTGTTTCTGAGTGCAGGGAGTGGGATTTTAGTTCAGATTCTGAAGAAGAACCTCCAGACATGGGGGAGGTATTTTCCCAGGCTAGTCCAGACATGGATAGGCAGGCTCCTCAGGTTTCAAAGGTCCAGCTGGAGGAGGAGGGTCCCTCTTCACACACACACACCCCATAAGAGATAGCGAACAGGGAGAGGCGGGGTTTGGGGAGTCTGAATTAATAGATTCCAGATGCAGATGCAGAGCAAAGAGGGAGAAGGCCAGGGTGGAACTTAGACGGTCTACCCGATTGGCTTTGTGTGAACAGCTGCGCCTAGATACCTCACAAGAGAGTCAGAGATCTCCCCCCACTCCTTAAGTTAGGCTAGTGAGACCGCCTTCTTTTCAAATGGCGGGCAACTTTCTTAGCTACCTTTTGAACCCGCCAAAGGCATTTCCTTGTAGGCTGAGAGTCACTGAGAATTTTCATCTGTATGACCCTCTGAAGTAATGGATTAAAAGCTGCAGACTGAAGCCTCTTGTCTGTGTTTGATTCAGCATTTGAAGTTCAGTGGGGGCAAAAGGAATCCTGACATGGGATTTATAATTAACTTGCTTTCAGGAGTGGTGGCGAAATGGGCCTCAGCACTTCTCCTTGCAAATGACCTCTTGTTGGCGAACTACCAGGGATTCATTGATGCGATGGCAGGTTTTTTTGGCAACCCCCTTCATGCGGAGATGGCTATCCTGGAAATCCTCACCTCAAGCAAGGAAAAGACTGTATCAGGTTATACAATGAGTTTTTGCTTGTTGATGCAGGATTTACAGTGGAACGATGCAGCTCTTGTGGCCCAATTTTTGGAAGGCTTGAACAATGAGATCTTGGATGAATTAGCCTTGGTCCTATGCCCACTGACATTGGCTGAGCTCATCCAATCGTGCCTGCAGATTGACAGTTGGCTGGAGGGGGGCTGACAAGTGGAGACAAGCTCTGCCAGCCAGGACAAACCTCCTCCCATCCCCCTGAGACTGCTTCCCCTTCCCCAAAGCAGCTCTGCTGCAGGAGCAGAGGACACCCCAATGCAAGTGGGAGCAACCCACTCCGGGCTGTCTCCAGCAGAGCGGGAAGAGCAGCGTGCTGAAGGTCTGCGTTTCAGATATGGGAAGAAAGAACACATTGCCAGGGCCTGCCGATCCCAAACAAAGGCCCCAGTTCCCTCACCACCTCTTGGCCCCAAGCCTGACTAGACCAACCCCCAAGTCTGATGGGAGTTTTCAGCGAGGAAGTAACACCTGCCACCGGGGTAAGGCTTGCACACACCTCTCCTCGGTCCCATCTGTTACTTCCTGTGCACCTCCAATATTCCCGGTGGGTGGGTCGGGGGGACTTGTCATGGCCTTTGCAGATTCTGGGGCTACTACCAGTTTATGGATGAAGAGTTTGCTCAACAACGTAACATCTCTGCTCTGCTCCTGCCCACCCTGTTGAAGGTGGAGACCATTGATGGGCATCCTCTCTTGTCTGGAACAGTCACTCAGATTACAACTCTAGTCACCTTACGTTCCCAGGGACACGTAGAACAAATCCAGTTTCATCTAGCCAAGGTTCCCCAGTACCCAATTGTTCTAGACATATCGTGGCTGTCAAAGCACAATCCTCAGATCTAGTGGAAGCTTCATCAAGTGCAGTTTACATCCCCTTACTGTCAACAACATTGCTTCCCAGGAGCTGGAGCTGCGACGACTCAAGTGTTAACCACTTCATCTCCCTCACTGTTACTGTCACCTCAAAGCAGCTCTCCTACTCTGGTGTCTCTACCCAGCAGTTATGCTGCTTTCAGGGATGTTTTTGACCAGAAGGAGGCCAACCAGCTGCCCCCCCCACTGACCCTATGATTATGCCATTGATTTGATCCCAGGAGCTCCCATTCCTGCCGGGCAGCTGTACTCCATGTCGGAGCTGGAGCTTCGAGCTCTATGGGAGTATTTGGGCACCAATTTGAAGTGGGGTTTTATTTATCCCTCCACCTCCCCTGCGGGTGCCCCAACTCTGCTTGTAAAAAAAAATTGAGGGAGCTCCATCCCATGCATGATTACAGAAACCTAAATGCCATTACCATACATGACAAATACCCCCTCGCTCTAATCCCTGAGATGTTAAGAGTGCCAGGGACAATTCATTCATTTATTTATTTATTTCATTTCTATACCGCCCAATAGCCGAAGCTCTCTGGGCGGTTCACAAAAACTAAAACCAAACAACACACAATAAAACAATTTAAAATATATAGAACATTAAAACCACAAGAGTGCCAGGGACAAGCCAAGATTTTCACCAAATTGGACCTGAGCGGCCCCTATAATCTGATACACATCTGGGAGGGGGACAAATGGAAGACAGCGTTCCATTGCAGGTATGGTGTGTATGAATATTTGGTCATGGCCTTTGGGTTAGCCAATGCTCCAAGCGTATTCTCGTGTTTCATGAATGACATTTTCAGGGATTATTTGGACAAATTCCTCATCATTTACTTAGATGATTTGCTTATTTACTCGCAAGATCCCCAGGGTCATCAACGGCATGTGAAAGCCATTTTACAGCACCTCCGGGAGCACCGCCTATTTGTTAAGCAGGAGAAGTGCACTTTCAATTTGACAACCTTGGACTACCTGGGTTATATGATTTCAGTGGAAGGCATCAAAATGGGTCCTGTGAAAGTCCAAGCCATACTGTCCTGGCAGGCTCCATCAACCAAGAAAGACTTACAAAGATTCCTGGGCTCCTGCCTGGCTGTGCAAAACGTACAGCTCCTCTGACGGACCTCAAAGGCAAGAAATCACCCTTCCACTGGTCTGACTCCACTCAACAGTCTTTTGAAGAGCTGAAGTGAGTGTTTAACTCTGAACCAATTCTTTTACATCCTAATCCACAAAAACCCTTCGTAGTGCGAACAGATGCTTCTGATTTTGCTGTAGGGGCTATACTTTTACAGCTGCGAAAGGAGGGGGAAGAGTTGCAGCCCTGTGCTTACCATTCCTGGAAACTGACCCTTTCGGAGAGAAACTACACCATCTGGGAAAAGGAAGTTTTAGCTATAAAGTTGGTGTTGGAAATGTGCTGGCATCTTCTAGAGGGGGCACAGCACCCAGTTGAAGTTAGAACTGACCATCGAAATCTGGAACACCTCCAGATAGCCAGGGCCATGAATCAATGCCAAATTAGATGGTCCCTTTTTTTTTCACAGTTCAACCTCAAAATCTGCCACATTAGAGACACAGAAAACCAACAAGTGGACACACTCTCCTGTAAGCTGGACTTACAGACAAGGGGTGAGGAGAGCCCCTCCTCCACTCCGATCCTTCCCCCTGAGAGTCTGGCCGCTGGATTTGACCCCCAATCCTGGGTAGAGGTCCTTCGCATGGAACAAGCACAGGATCCTCTTGTTCACAACAAAGTGACGGAGCTGGGTCTGAAGGTTGGAGCTACCAAGCCAACCCCCTTTTCGTTGCAAGGCGGGCTGCTTTACCACTCACAGAGTCTATGTGCCTTCCAAAAGCCTGAGGGAGAAAGTCCTCTGACAGTATCATGACTTGTCCACTGCTGGGCATTTTGCGTTTTCCAAAACATTAGATGGGGTCACTTCGGATTTTTGGTGGCCCCAAGTGTGTCAGGATGTCAAAACCTACGTGGCCTCATGTGACATCTGTCAACTGGCAAAGGACCCCACGGGCAAACCCACTGGATTGCTCTGTCCCCCGCCTATGCACTCGGGCCCCCAGAAACTGCTCTTCCTCGACTTTATCACTGACTTGTCACAGTTGCAAGGTAAGAGCACCATGTTGGTGGTGGAGGACTTACTTTCTAAAATGGCCCATTTTATACTGTGCTCTGGACTGCCCATGGCCAAAGAAATGGCAGAGCTGTTTTTGACCCACGTTTTCTGATTGCATGGCGGGCCAGAGGGGCTAGTTTCGGATCGGGGGGCATTCCCCATTCATGGACCCATTGTGACAGGAGTTACTGACGCTGCTGAATATTGGACTTTCCTCCACTCACCACCCCCAGACGGATGGGCATACCAAGCGCACTAATGCATGCTGGAGCAGTACTTATGCTGCTGTGTAAATTACCGACAGGATAATTGGGTGTCCCTTTTGCCTCTGGCTGAATTTGCTTACAACAATGCGTGTCATGCCTCCACGTGCCAAACCCCATTCTTTGCCAATTTTGGGTACCATCCTAAGACCTTCCCCTCCTTGTTAAGCTCTGCCTCGGTGCCAGCCGCCCATAACTTTTTAGATGAATTGTGCACTGTGCATCACCTTTTTCAAGACAACATTGAGCAGGTGAAAGCAGCGTATAAAGCAACTGCTGACCAGCAGTGGCAACCCGGTCCAGCACTGCTCGTTGGGGATTGGAAGTGGTTGTCAACCTGGAACCTCCCATCTCACACCCCAAGTAAGAACCTGGCAGCCCATTTGACAGAACCTTTCCAAATTACAGTCCAAATCAAACCCGTCGCTTTTAGACTGGCCCTCCCTCCCTGCCTGAAGATGCACCCTGGTTTTCATCGATCTTTGCTTTCCCCAGTGATCTCTGGAGACTTCACACCCCTGCATCCCATTTTGGTGGGGGGAGAGGAGTTTGAAGTCTCTGACATCTTAGACTTGCTCCTTTTTTGGGAGTGGCTGTGATATTTGGTTGGCTGGGAGGGTTATGGACTGGAAGATCGCTCCTGGGAACCATCAGAAGATTTGCATGCCCCCTTGCTGGTCCGCAGTTTCCACCAATGCTACCCCCACAAACCAGGGCCCCGACTGGGAAAGGGAGGGAGGAATTGTGGGAGTGGGGATAATGTCAGGAATGAATCTGAAGATGTGGAGTTGTCTAGTAGCTCAGATTCAGAATGGAAACAGCCAGAACAGGGGGAGGCTCCCTCCCTAATGAGCTCAGCTATGGCAAGGCCTTCTTCCCAAGACCTAAACGCCCCCCCCCTCCTGCTGTATGAGAATCCAGGTTTCAGGGGAGGAGGAGAGTGAGGGGCATGACTTGAGGGATGCTAGGTCCGTCACAGAGCGAAGTGGGAAAAGTTGGACGCGGAGCTCAGATGCTCCACCAGGTTGGCTATGCGTGAAAGCCTACATAGGAGGGAGCCACCATAAGGGAAGGGCATCTCTCTGAAGATAGCCTGGCCGAGAAGTTCTTGTTCAGACTGCTGGCAACATCTCTAACTTCCACTTCTCTATTGATATTTGTAATTGTGCAGATTAGTTGTTTTCATTGTAGTCATAGAGCTTCCTAGAAGTTGCATTTCTAAGGAAGCTGGTCGTTAACTAATAAGGTAGTGTGCCTGAAGCCTGGTATCCTGGAGTGTGTTGACTGAGAAGGGGGAGGACAAAGGATCATGACACTCAGTTTAGCTCCTGGCCAGCAATTAACTCTGCCTCTGAGTTGACTTCCTGTGCTTCCTTGAAGCAGATCTGTTGCCTAGGCTTTGCTTTAGGAGCTCTAATGCAGCATTCCACCCAACCCAGTCTGGCAACTTTCACCCTTCATGTGGTCAGATGGTCTTCCCAGTGCTGGGAAGCATGCATGCCATGTGGCAATGTGACTCTACTTACTGCTTTTTTTCCATTTCTTTGGTCCCAGCCCTGGGTATGAAAAGTGAGCCGTGAAGCCATTATATGTTTGTTTTGTCTTAGTTGTACTTGACGGCTTCATTTGTTTTCTTGACTTCGGAAGGTTCCAAAGGACAGGGCTTGAAAAAGAAAAAACTGCCCTAGACAGAATGGGCAGTGGGTCAGCACTTAACCCCTTTAGTGGTACCTTTTCCAAATGGCTGAGCTTTCTTTCTTTGCCCTTTCACTGTGGAATGCAACACCAGTCCTCTCTGTCTTCCCTACAAATGGTTTGTAAGCCTTGGCAATAGAGAGTCTTGCAGACATTAAAAACAAACAAGAGACAGAAAATCATTAGTAAATCCTGTTTGGTATCTTCTGCACGCCAAGAGAAGACAGCTTAGCTGAGACGCTGGGCAAAACTGATTAATGAAATTGTTTGTCTAAAGAAATAAATATAAATATCCGAGAGCATGTTAATAACAGCGTTTTGCAGCCTGTAAGGTGTTCAAAGAAAATTAGGGCAGACGGCAGCAAATACATTAAAATCGTCTCCCTACACTCCCAAATGAAATTTCTTTGAAAAAGGCAAAGTGGAACATAGTCTGTTCCCCCACCCCTCCCACAGCCATCAGAGACTTCCAACTAAGTCCATAGGCTATTATGCTTTCTTGGGATGCTGTTGGAAAACCACTGACTATAGCTAACCTTTAACAAAATGTGGGTCACAGGAAGCCTGTTGAAAGTCATAACCTGACCTGTTAGGGAGAGGACTGCTTTTATATGTTACATGCCCCCACCCCACCAGGTGGCATTTATGCAGAGGCAGGGGATGTTGTGTGTACAGCCTTTCCCTCTGCCACTCTGTGTTTCTTTCAGGGCTTTTTGTATCTCTGGTTCCATATAAATGATGAACACAAATATTGTCAGTGCGGTGTTGCCTGTCACAGTCTTTCTCACTTTAAAGAGCATGGTTTGTTGGCTTTTTTAGGATCCATTTTTGCAGTATCAAGAGTCTCAATATCCCACGATAAAATGAAATGCTTTTTTTCAACCCCCACTCCAAAAACCAACAAATTTTGTAATAATAATGATGACGAAAGTATCTAATAAATAGAGGGGGCTTCAAGACGGGAAGCACATAGACTTTCTAGCTTCCTGAATGGTATTTTCATCATACCTGCATAGGGATGTAGAGATTTTACTAAATCTATTCCATCTGTGTTTCGTGGATTGTCATGTATCTTTCATTCCATCATCTACTCACTGACAGAATTGGAATATTTGTTACCAGAATTTTGTTCTACTTGCATTAATTCACATTAGCACTAATTCACGTTAGCGCTAATGTGAATTAGCAGTAGTGCACGCATGTCCAAATGTACTTATCTGCATTAGTTAATGTACATTAACTAATGTGGATTTATGCATTCATGCAAGTGTGCATTAGTTCTAATGTGTCCCCCCCCCCCAGTTAAAACCCACTCCCCAAGTCTGCGGAATGTGCGTGATTTGGAAAAAGCTGGTCTGCTGTGGAATCTGAAGGTTGGATTAATAGAAATCCCAAGTCATTTGAATCCTTTGCAGATTTCTCCAACATCCCTATCACTCCATCACACATCTCTTCAGTTCACATGAGGAGTGGGAGAGTGCAAGAAGTCATTATTGTGGCAGTGACTAGGCAGTATTGAATGAGGCTCCATGGCATGTGCTAAAATAGCCTGACCCATCTGCGTTTTTAGCAGTGTGGCGAGTATTTAAGTCAGCCTTCCCCGACCTGGTACCCTCCAGATGTTTGGACGTCAACTCCCATCAGCCCCAGCCAGCATGGCCAATGGTCAGAAATGCATTTGGGGTACTGAAAACTGTCTTTATTATCTGCCACTTCTTTTATATTGGCTGTGGCTTTGTATTTGTTTCATGTGTTTTTAGATTAATGTATGATTTTTTTTTATTGTTACCCACCTTAGGAGTATTCAGCCCAAAGGGAAGGGATACAAATATTTTAAATTAATGAATACAAGATTGCAATTCTCTGTCCCAAGGTTAGGGCAAGATAGGAGTAGCAGCACAGACTGTCAGTGCTAAAACTGCTCCCCTTTGGGAAGGGCAATAGCGCAGTGGTGGATCACCTGCTTTGCATGCAGATGGTCTCAGGTCCAGTCTCCAGCATCTCCAGGTAGGGCTAGGAAAGACTCTGTTGGCAGTCAGTGTAGACGAGGACTGGGAAGCTTAGGCCCAGAGACCAAATCTGGCAGTCCAGGAGGACCACACACTCTTCCCCCGGCTGCACTGCCTTCCCCCCAACCACCAGTTATCTGGTGGTTTTCCAGTTTTTGTGCAGTTTTCCCCCATTCTAAAAGCTACAATAAGCTGGTATATTTTTATATAACTTTATAATTTGGCCTGCACCGTTGTTGCCTTTGGCTCCTTGCCCTTTACCTTCAGCCCCGTGCACCACTGGAATGTGGCCCTTGAGAGCTTCTCTGAAATTGAGTTTTGCCTTAGGACTGAAACAGATTCCCCACCCCCAGTGTAGACAATACTGAGCTAGATAGATCAATCAATAGGCAGCTGCATTTGTTTGCATGAACAAAGTATCTGTTTTCTCTCTGTCACAGTTATTGGCTAAAATATACAGCTGTAGGCCAAGAAGGAGGCATTTTGTAAACTTTAATTAACTTTATATTTGGACTACTATAATTAATTAAGAGCACAGCCCTATGCATATCTATTCAGAAGTAAGCTCAATTAAGTACAATGAGACTTACTGTCAGGTATGCGTGTATAGGATTGCAGCCTAAATGTCCTCTTTCCAGAGGGGTAGCCACATTAGTCTGTTGCAGCAAAAACAACAGTGTCTTATGGCACCTTAACACATTTGTTGTTGCATAAGCTTTAGAGTCCACTTCATCAAATGCATGATGCATGCATCAAATGCAACACTGGGTTGTTATATATATGGTTGTGGGTAATGTCCTCTGGCTCTGAGGTCTATTTAAATGTAAACATCCTGGGCTACAGAAATCAGATTTCAAGCTCTGAAAAGCTTGAGGCTGTGGTTTGACTTGTAAACTAAATGGCTGACCAGATCCCTTGCCTCGCCTGTTCCTTAGGTTTGTGGGTATACTGTAAATTACTTTCATGGAATGGACCAAGCAAAGTAACTATCCATTCTGTATCACCGTGCCTACTGCAAGCAAAAAATGGTTTTTCTGAGACTTTTGCCTGAAGGAGACCCATGAGGATTGAGAATATCGAGAGTCATTCTACAGGACCTGATTCATGAGTGATACTGAGTCTGTAAATTAAAGTTACCCATGCTGTTGACTTGCATGCACCTAAGGCTGCATTTAAATCACACGCCTACATGTACAAGTATTAGCCCACCAGTGCAGCGTGTGCTCAGGCCTTGCTTGGACTCAGACATTTGTGCTCAGGGTGTACTAATACTGCATGCGTAGGGGGTGGTTATTCTGATCTACATGTGGCATGTGTTACCCAGTGTGGTTAAGTTTCTTTCATACACCAAGCATCACTATTAAATCAGGCCATGCAGAATACCAAGGTCACAAAATTACAACACTTCATGCTACAGGTGGAGGATTGTATTTTCATTGTTTCCCCTATATAAAAAAGGTATCTGTGGGTAGCATATGAGCAGATCAGTGGGAGGACCATGCTAAACTTTTCTTGGCTGATGAATTTACTCTGTAACAGTGTAGCTGGGGGAGAATCAGAAAGGTGAGATCATAGAATTCAGCTCAAAGCACGTGGGCCTTTGCTTCTCAAGGCTTCATCTGATGGGCCTGTGTAGAATAACCCATGGTTTATCTGTTTCTGAGAGATGGTGTGTTGAATTGCCACAGCTGAAGCCTTGCTTCCAGGTTGAGAGGAATTTCAAATCTGATTCTTGTGTATCTGATCAAGACATAATGGAACTGAAACGTAAGGCATGTGAAGCATCTCCAAGGAACATTGCGGTCTTGACATGCTCATTCGGAGTGCTCCCTAGGCCGGCTCTGGCAGTTCAGATCCTGCTATCTGCTAAATAGAGTCTCTTCACTTCCTTGATAAGATTCATCCCTAAACAACAAGCATATATTGTACCTCATTTGCAGGCAGTGCTGGTAGCATCTGTTATGGTTATCCTTTCACTTTGTTGATTTCCGTATCACAAACGAAAGGAAATAGTGCTGTCTGTGATTGGGGAAGTGTTTTTCTTTCCAAGCAAGGTGGTTTGGTGTAATTTTGCATAGTTGAAATGTGCAAGTAAAATCTTTCTGGAAATGTTCGGCATCGTGCAGGGCTGTGGGAAGGGGAGTTGGAAAGCAGGTTTCTTCTCAAAAGAAGGAGCTGTGTCTTCAGCAACAGGCTCCATTCAGTGGCCAATTATAATTTCCAGAGGATGAGAAGGAAAGGCAGCTAAAAGAATTAAAAGTGTTTCTGTATGTTTTGAGCAAGTTCTTTTTTCCAAATACGTCAATAGTTGCACAGTCAATAGTTGTTCAAGCTGCAGTACATCTGGCTATGATTTTTTTTTAGCCAGGACTGTAAACTATGGCTATAATCAGATTACTGACATTTACTCTCCTTAGGAGAGCCTAGGGGAAGGAGGGAGAAGGCATAGTTTTACAGATTGCAGAGATTAATTTCCACACTAAAGTTGCTGTATGGCTCTGCTATTATTTATGGGCTGGATGGGAAGCCTGCTGTGCAGGCTATGGGAGTATTACTCATCATGCAGCAAGTGTTACCATCGTGTAGCAGCCCAGATATCACCAGAGTTTTGCACCAGTGTCCATAATACCTGAATTTAGCTGATTTATCAAACTCCACTTTTAGGATGGTGGGACAAGCGAACAAAGGAATTGATAATTATGAATGAAATAATGCTGAATATTTTTTTCCAGGTGATTGGGTCATATATTGTGCCACCATAGTTTGCCAATAATCTAATTGTGTTTTATAGAATACATCACACATGGATGGTTAGTTTTTATGAAAGTGCATTTTCCAGGATTGCTCACTATTAAATTATAACAAACTCTTCAGTGAAGACATCTTGTATGATCTCAAACAAAGCTTCATATGCAGTGTAACATGACTCTTTCCAGTTCATCCCCACCGCTCTTTGTAAAGTCTTGACTCCTTTCTCCTCAACTGGTAGATTGGCAAACAGCACGACTTGAAACCTGCCAAGGTGAATTCACCCCAGCTGCCATGTATGATGGATCGAGAAATCTCCTGTTTTGCTTCTTGCCTGACATATGGCAAGTACCTGCCACATGATACATGGCTGGTGGGCTGTGGTCAGCTTGGATCTCTCAGTGGCACAGACTGTGATACTGGAATGTGCATTCTCACTCTGATGGCTCTGAAGTAGCTAAGCAGATCAAAGCCTGTATTCAGCCTTTAAAGATTATTTTGTTGAAAAATGGTTTCCATTTTTTACCTATTTAGACTTAAAGAAATACAGAGACAACCAGGAAAATTATGCTTAATTTTAATTCTGTGATTCTAATGGGAGTGCACAAGGGCATAGATACCATAATTAGCTCATATCATAATCATAATTACGCAAGTTACTTGGTTATTTTTTTATCGTCATGGTGGTATGTGTGTGCTATAAATGGTTGAGAATCTTTAGAAAATGGACACAAGCAAAATTATTGTGATGGTTGCCTTATTATTTTTATGTAAATCTTTTTTAAATCCTCAAAATAAACTTGGGGGGCAGTCTTAAATATTAGTTAATAATACAAATGGTCATCGTAATTTCACAGCTTCTCTGAGCTCTATGTAATTTTAGGATTACAAGACGTTCGGTCAACCTGTGAATCTCTATGATAGCAGACACTCAAAGCATCTTGGTTGTCTTCCATGTCTGTAGTGTCACTACTGGCATGTAAAACTCCATTTGGGAAAGTCCAATGCATGGCACTGGATGCATCATCTTTAAATACAGTATACCTTGGTCACATCAGTGCTTGTTGCCCTTACAGGAAGAATTACAAATTAGAGCTTCAGTGTCTAATTTTTTAAATTAGAGGTTTGAGGGTCCAGGTCTCTGTGTAGCCAATGAGAGGCACTTGGCATGTGCTCAGATACACACTTGTCTTTATTTTTAATTCACAATTTTCAGGGGTACAGCATGGCATCAACAACAGATTCTGGAACAAAACCCTAGGGAGTGTCAATTTACATTAGGCCCAGGTTTCCCTTCTTTCTTTAAAGTGTTTTTTTCTGTCCTCTTTCATTCAGGAGGAATGCCAAAACTATGTTCGTGTTCTGATTGTTTATGGCAAGAAAGTTTTCACTTGTGGCACCAATGCTTTTTCACCAATGTGTTCCAGCAGACAGGTAAATTATGCCTTTCCTCTTTTGGGATGAGTCAGAGTAGGATAAAAAAGATGGTAGGGAAACAAGATGGGGACTACAAAGGGCTCATTTTCATCTTCATGAGACTAGAGATTATCAAGCAAAGGCAATCAGTGCAAAGTTAGTATCGTTGTAATAGATATGTAGCTTTACTTGAGAAGAGGAGAACTAACAAGAAGGAATATGGTACATTATGTTACAAGGGAGATCAAATGCAGTGATATATGAAATTCTTAAGAACACAGGTTTGTAGTCTGGATGTCCAGGTGTGATATCACCTGTGACCAGGTGTGCTTAAGGATGTATGAGGATTTTGTTTCTGCTGACCAAACATGCAGACATGCCCTATTTGCAACCCAGAACACAAGTGTGAGTAGGAGAACGTGTTCTCCAGAAATGTTTGCAAATTCTCCAGCTGGTGCTAGCATTTGTAAAATATGCACATTTTAATGAGAAAAAAGTTTGCAATTGTGCGACTTTAAAAAGGCACCATTTCATACTTCATTCTATGGGGGAAATTTGTGCAACTTTGGAAATTTGCACAAGATTTTTTTGCGCAACTTTCATATTAGATTGCATTCATTTTGCGTTTGTGCAAAACGAACAGTAATCACAAATTTAAGTGCAAATCAAGGATGGACTAGTGTAAGCTGATGTTCAGAGGATCTTGTGAACTCAAACATTGCTTGTTCACCCATCCCTAGCTGTGCATTTGCACAGCTTAGGCAGGTGCACCAGCTGCACCTGTTCTTGAACACTGCTAATCTGGCCATGGTAACAACAGCTTTAGTTACATTGTGTCTGAATTACTGTAATGAACTCTGTGTAGGGCTGCCTATGAAAAGTGCCCGTAAACTACATTTGGTCCAGAATACACCAGTCAGGCTAATAACATGGGCTAGAGAGCATGTGACTCCCTTATTGAAACAGCTACACTGGCTTCCAAATTTGTTCTGGGTTCAATTCAAAGAGCTGTCAGTGACCTTTTGCAGTTCTGGACCAGGATATCTGAAACTGCATTCTCTTATAGAAACCTACTTGCCTACTAAGTTCTTCAACAGAGGCCTCTTGTGCATCCCAGCTCCCCTAAAAGTAGTCTTCCTGAGTTGGGTCCAGGGAGAGAGCCTTCTCAGTGGCTGTGCTAGGTTGTGGAGCTTCCTCCTGAGGGAGATGCATCTTGCCTTCCCTTTAATGGTCTTCCATTGGATGACTCAGACTTTCCTTAAGAAAGTAGGAGCTTCATGTCAGATTATGTGGGGAGGGCCCGAAATGGGTCAACAATAGTGATTATCTCTTAGCTTCTCTAAGTTAGAGGAGCAGGGCTTGAATGCAAAGCATCTGCAAGGATATCAAGAAAATGAAAGTATTATCATGGACATGAGACAGTTCTATTGACTAATATAGACAGCGAATCAGTGTACAACCTTCCAGTTTGGAACTAGAATCAGCAATGAAATAGATGTCTGCCAGCATCAGTATTCTAGGACTCTAGCAGTAAGAAATCCTCTTTCTGCCCAGTCTCCCCACAGCCTAGAGTCAAGTGCATGGAAGTATTCTGGAAATAGTGAATACTGTTCCATAGTGATAGCAGTTACCTCTGTGCAAGGGTTACTAATTTAATTATCTAGGGTTACTAATTTAATTTACAGGTATGTGGAATGTTGCCAAAACACAAATATATTGCTCAGCCAGATGTGTTATCTGTCAAACTGTTCTCTTCCACCACTTTTTAAATACAGGTAGGAAATCTTAGCAAAATAATTGAGAAAATAAATGGGGTAGCTCGCTGCCCCTACGACCCTCGGCACAACTCGACAGCTGTGATCACATCACAGGGAGAACTGTACGCTGCGACCGTCATTGATTTCTCTGGACGGGATCCAGCTATTTACCGCAGCCTTGGAAACGTCCCACCTCTTAGGACAGCACAATACAACTCCAAGTGGCTTAATGGTAAGAGCACTCTATGGATGAAAGAGCACTAAGACCAGCATGGCAGTCTTGGGAAATGCATCATTTTCTCTTATCTCATAAAAGTCCGCACTGGATATGGGAGAATGGAGCTCACTCCCAGAGGGAACCTGGCAACATTAGTACAGATAAAATGGAACAGAATTAAGATAGATAAAATACCTGAAAGGGAATTGATACAGAACAAATCTCTATCTTTTTTCCCCTGAGAAAACTGGCACACAGGGCAGACTCAGCCAGTAATCAGATTTATACCACTCTTTCCTGGAACTGGATAGAATCCCCTACTGTACTGCTTACATCTCCTTCTTATCCCACTAGCTGTTGCAATAAATCCTATTCCTTTAAAAGCTTGATGGCCATTAGGCCTATATTCCTCCCACCAAAGCAACACAGTGTTCCAGGAATGTTTTCCTTCCTCGCCTTCTGTAATATAGAGCCAGATTTCCACAAGCTTCAGCAGGGAAGGGATGTGAGAAAGCATTTTTGCCACTGCCATTTTGACCTTTTGGGCCCCTGTAACATTGTCATGTAGAAATCCAAACCTGAAAAGATTCCCCTTGCTGTGGAGCTCTTAGAGGAATAGCAGTTCCCTTCCTGGGATGAGTTGGCATCTCCATTTTGTAATAAAGTTTCCGTCTCAGGTTGGGATCTGTAAACTAGGGCTTGAACAAGTAGTGCTTTTGAAATCCATAAGTTACATCCAAGGACAGCAGAACATCCACTGTATAGCTATTATTTACCTAAAATTCATAGTTATTTGCATTCATTGAATGGCCACATTATACCTACCTGCTGACTTGTTCAGGGGCAATGCAGGCTAAAACTTCAAATAAAGAAATGCCACTATGACCCTTTGTAAATAGTGTTCATTTTAATGTACAATTAACCATCTTGGGGGGGCTCTCTGACAGGGTCTTCAGATGAATGAGGTTATAGTGTGCTTCTGTTTACTTTAGTGAATACTGGATTTTGAATATGGATGTTTAGTTTCTGAGAACTTTGGCAAAAAAATAACTTCAGCGGCTTTGGCTGAAATCAGGAGTGGATCCATAGTTTCATACTTGTTATATGCATACACCAACCAACCATGAAGTGCATATTTAGAATTTCCATCCCATTCTTCCTTAGGCTTATGTTATTAAAGTCACCTCAAACCATTCTTACAGCATTTCTGAGGTTCAGGATTCAACAAATCTCTCGGGGAAGGGAGTTCTATAAGTGTTGGGCTGGCCCTAAGAATGCTATTAATGTGCCCTCTTGTTAAACCTTGGCACTCTCACTTGATTTTAATCTCTGGGAGAAGAGTTAGGATCATGATGGATTATAAGGGAGGAGGCAGTTTCTAACATGCATGTATGCCAATTGATATCCCATCACTCAATGAACGGCAGCTTAATCTGTGAATTGCCTCCAATTAACAGGATTGTGTTTTCAATACAGGTAGGAAATCTTTATTTGTTTGTCATCTTTGATCTGTGATGGTTATTTTACAAATGTAAGTCATCACTTGATATTCCAGTCCCTAAGTGATTAATATATTCATGAACTGATTCCAAACTATGTAGCAGGTCCTGAGCCATTTAGGGCTTTGTAAGTCAAAATGAGTCCATTGAATTGAGCCCAAATAATTATGGCAGGGGTGCGCAACTTTTGGCCCACCAGGTGTTTGGCCTACAACTCCTATCATCCCTCACCATTGGCTATGCTGGCTAGGTAGCTGAAGGGAATTGTAGGCCAAAACATCTGGAGGGCCAGAAGTTTCCCACTCCTGAATTCTGGGGAGCAGTGCTTCAAACATTGGTGTAATGTGCCTTCAATGATCCATGTCATCAGGAGACAGGTTGCCATATTGTGCTGCAACGAACCATCTTATCTTGGTCTTGTCCAGATTTGCCTCAGTATGTTTGCCCAAATCTAGTCCTTCACCATGGCCAGACAATTGTTTAACCAGTGAGACAAAGGAACCTGTGTGTGATTGGGGGGAAGGTGGTGTGGGGAGACTTGTCAGACTTGCATGGAACAAATGGAAACCGCTTGAAAGTATTGCTCAGTGCCTGCCATGTTCTGCAGTAAGTTCTGAATTTACTTCTAAACACAAATCTCATAAAATTCAAAGTTTCCTGTGAATATTCTGGTCCAGTGTTGTATAGTTATAAGTACTGTGCTTATTTCTAGTTATCTAGAGATTAGTTCTGAACTCCTGTTCTTCCCATAATATTGTGATTGTTCCAAAGTCTTTTGTCCTGTTATCTGACATTCCTCACTTTTAAGCTACAAGCAACAACTCCCAGCTTTGAGTAGTCATTTTGACATCATAAAACAACCCTATATAGTCAATAGGCTTCTTGTTGTTTTTCTCTTGTGTCAAAATATTATTCGTAGGCTAACCTTTTCCATTTGCTACAGACTCATTCAGAATGTCAGGCTTGGACACCTAAAAGCTACACTTTGGGATGCAGTTCTTGGAGGACTTATTCCTGAGTAGCCCCATTTTAAATTCAGTGAGATTTATCTGGAATTTGAGACTTGAGAATTACATCCCTGATACCGTAGTAATACGTGCAGTTCCAGTTTAATCGAAACTTATTCCTACTGTTGATTAAACTGCCTTGGTCACCCTGTGGGATGACCTCTGCCGGGAGAGGGACAGGGGGAGTGCGACCCTATTGATTCTCCTGGACCTCTCAGCGGCTTTCGATACCATCGACCATGGTATCCTTCTGGATAGGTTGTCTGGGTTGGGAGTAGGAGGCACTGCACTACAATGGTTCCGCTCCTACTTGGATGGCTGATTCCAGAAGGTGGTGCTGGGGGATTACTGCTCTGTGCCATGGCAATTGTGCCATGGGGTTCCACAGGGCTCTATTTTATTCCCCATGCTGTTTAACATCTACATGAAACCGCTGGGGGAGGTTATCCGGAGGTGTGGGCTGAGGTGCCATCAATATGCAGATGACACCCAGCTCTACCTCTCTTTTACATCAAAACCAGGTGAGGCAGTGACTGTTCTGAATCAGTGCCTGGGCACGGTAATGGACTGGATGAGGGCTAATAAACTGAAACTCAATCCAGACAAGACAGAGGTACTGTTAGTGGGTGGTTCGTCTGCCTGGCTAGGTGATATTCAACCTGTTCTGGAGGGGGTTGCACTCCCCTTAAAGGATCAGGTTCGTAGTTTGGGGGTGCTCTTGGATCCAGAACTGTCACTTGAGGCACAGGTGAACTCAGTGGCACGGAGCACTTTTTATCAGCTTAGGGTGGTATACCAACTACGCCCTTATCTGGACAGAGATAGCCTAGCTACAGTTATCCATGCTCTGATAACTTCTCATCTGGATTACTGCAATGCGTTATACGTGGGGCTGCCTTTGAAAACAGTCCGGAAACTTCAGCTGGTCCAAAATAGGGCAGCAAGATTGTTATCAGGGACTGGCCTGCAAGCTCATATTACGCCAGTACTTTTCCAGCTGCACTGGCTGCCAGTCCATTTCTGGGCCCGATTCAAAGTGCTGGTGTTAACATTCAAAGCCCTTAACGGCTTGGGGCCAGGTTACCTGAAGGATCGCCTCCTCCCATATGTGCCTGCCCAGACCTTAAGATCATCATCAGCGGCCCTTCTCCGTGAGCCCCTGCCAAAGGAAGTGAGGCGGGTGGCTACCAGGAGGAGGGCTTTTTCTGCTGTGGCACCCTGGCTCTGGAATGAGCTCCCTGGTGAGGTTCGCCTGGCGCCTACATTGTATTCCTTTCGGCGCCAGGTGAAGACCTTTTTATTTTCCCAGGCATTTTAGCATTTTAGCTTTCTAAATTTTTATCTTTGCTGTTTTAAATCTGTATTTTAAACTCCTGCACTGCTGCTAGGTTTTACTGTGGTTGTATTGTTATATTGTGGTTTTAATGTTCTGTATATTTTAAATTGTTTTATTGTGTGTTGCTTGGATTTAATTTTTGTGAACCGCCCAGAGAGCTTCGGCTATTGGGCGGTATAGAAATGAAATAAATAAATAAAAAAAAATATTTCAGAAAGATTAAAAACAATTTCCTTGAGGAACTGGGCTCTGATGAAGAGTACTTTTGTTTTTTTTCACTCCGCCAACAGAATCCCAACAGGCCCAAGATATAGATAGTAAATACATGGGCAGGTGGTTCATTCACAAATGTAAGTAATAGGCTTAATGGCAAAAGCCAAATGTCAATGGATGATTGTAGAATGCTGAATACAGCAAGATAGTAAACTAGCAGTGGTGCAGAGATGCCTGAAGGTGCACTTTGCTGCAATGCCATCAATATATTTCACAGTGAAGTGGGGCGGGGGGGGAGGAGTATACTTCACGCCTGCGTTAGGTTGAGGAATTTTACAAAATGACTTAAAAGGTTCATTTTGTTCTGGTTTTGATTAACTGAACTGTTTTAGCTCAATGGCTGGCCAATTAATCAATTAGTTGACTGCAAAACAATATTGAGGGTTGGTTTGATGTTCATTTCTCTGAGGCTCACATTGCTGGGAGCTTTCTCTGCTGGAAATTTTCCTTAAACCCTGGTGGATGCAGCTGCCTACAAAGTAACATATCTCTTAATACCTCCAGGGGTTTTCCATGTGTCGTCATTCAGTACAATCCCAACAGGCAAGCAAATAACTCGACTTGCATTCTTTTTCACTGTACCCTTTAGCCTGTATACCTGCCCTAAAGCAGCTGCCTGTGTGGTCTGTAAACCGAGTCTCCAGCACACATCTCCGTGCACACAGTACACATGTACAGCATGCACCCAAGCAGCAGAGAATGATGGAAGAGGTGGAAACAGGCGGGGAGGAGTTGGTCCAAGCCCCGAAGTAGCAATGTGAATTAATTTCAAAAACTTTTCTCTGAAAGTATCAGTTTGCACAATAATCACTGCTGTGTGCTGCTTTAAATATTTATGCATCAAGTTCCGTTCCTCCACTATCAGGAAGGAGCGGATCTGCAGTTCAGTCTCCCAGGGCTAGCACATGGGAACAGAAAGCTGGCATCTGCTCCCTTCAGCTGAAATGGAGTTCATTGTCATTATTGCCAGAAGCCAGTGCTTTGATTCTGTATAGAGAACCCCAGCTCTAGGTGTGTGGAAAACATAGGGGAGATCTGTGAACTGCAAGAACATAAGAGCAGACATACCGTGCCAAATCAGTGGTCTGAGGTCCTTGTATCTGACAGTGACCCATAGTAGATGCAGTGGAGGAAATCGACAGGACCCTGGGAAAAGGACAGAGTATGCCGTTCCCTGTAATTTAATCACAATATCGATCAGCCTCTGTCCTTGGGACAATGTGACTTAAATGAGGATGGACAGCCCGGCTATTTTAGCCAATAGCAATTGATGTTCTGACTCCTGCTCCTCCCAGTTTTGTTTTTCGAAGTATTTATATTATTGACAGTCACTACAGCTCATACTAGTCAAGCCTGATACGCAAACAGCAGGTGAGGTGATAAAACTGTTCCTGGACTATACATCATTTCAGACTGTGGGTGAAGAATCACATAATTGAATGCCCTCCCATTAAAAAAACAAATGCCTTACCCATAAAAGACTAGATGTCAGGAATAATGGATTGCAACATGATTAAGCAATTAATAAACTCTCATGAACAGGCTTTAAAAAATATTTATTGATTATATTTGCGTGTGGAAGTATCCTTTCTTTACTTTGTCTTTAGATTATGCATGTATGTATCATAGCAGGCATCATCTTAGAAGAGGCATTCCATGCATGTACTAGTTCACACATGCATGTACATATCTCAGTCACGTAACAAGATGATTTGAAACTGAATATGTGAACTGACTACATTCGGAAAGCACTGTGTTCAGGATAATGGTGAGGAGATGTTGAATCTCTGTCTTTGGTGTTTTGACCTGTGTTGGCTTCTTCATACAAGTGAGCCATCCCTCAATGCTGTAGCCATCAAATTATGAATGTGCTTATAAGAACCAGCCCATAGTGTGCTTCTGTTGCTTAGAAAGAGGCTTGTTTTCCTCTTTCTCATCTCCCTCTTGAACTTCTATTCCCACATCCTGTGTAAATCCCAGTCTTTCTATGTAAATCTCACTGTGTTTTATTGCTTAATTTTTCTCCAGAGCCCAACTTCATCGCTGCCTATGACATTGGTTTGTTTACTTACTTCTTTTTCCGTGAGAATGCTGTAGAACATGACTGTGGAAAAACCGTCTATTCTCGTGTGGCAAGGGTTTGCAAAAATGACATTGGGGGGAGATTTTTGTTGGAGGACACATGGACAACATTCACGAAGGCTCGGCTGAATTGCTCCCGCTCTGGAGAAATCCCTTTTTACTACAATGAACTGCAAAGCACTTTTTATCTTCCTGAACAAGATTTGATCTATGGAGTGTTCACTACCAATGTGTGAGTTTGTTGTTTTTCTTGCTCCCTGTTTAGTTCTACTGCCTCTCTCCTTTTTCTAGTAATGGGACTTTTTCTTATGGTGAGCAAATGGGACTCAGGTAAAGAGGATGTGCAGAAACCCACAAATTCAAAGAGGCAGAACTCCATTTCAATTTTTAATTAAAAATCACACACCATGACCTCTGGGACACAAGAATAGTAAGGTACCTAGTAGTGATGGGCAGACATGCAGTGTTTGAGTTTGTTGAGGTTATACAAATCCTTCCTTGAAACTCATTTCACCTTGTTTATGTTCGCAAAAATAAGTGTCTTTTTTATCAGTAAAAATGCACATTTTAATTGGAAAAAATGTGCATTTTTTAAAAAACAAACGAACAATTTTTCCCAATTTAAAAAATATGCTTTTTTCTTATCAAAAATGCACATTTCGCCCATAGGTTAAAGTGTGAAAACGCGGATTTTGGGTGGATTTTTTTGCACAACTGTGCACTTTTGAATGCTAACGCAAGTTTGGGAAATTGCAAACAAGTTTGGGCTCTGGATAGGGGTGAATGCTCCTTCCTTGTTCTCCTCGACCTCTCAGCGGCTTTCGATACCGTTGACCACGATATCCTCCTGGACCGCCTGGAGGGGTTGGGCATTGGGGACACTGTATTGCGGTGGTTCCGGTCCTTCCTCTCCGGCAGGTACCAGAGGGTAGCACCGGGAGAGGAAGTTTCGGACCCGTGGCCACTTACTTGTGGGGTGCCACAGGGTCCATCCTCTCCCCGATGCTATTTAACATCTATGTGAAGCCACTGGGGGCTATCATCAGGAGGTTTGGGGTGCAGTGTCATCAATATGCGGATGACACGCAGCTCTACCTCTCGTTTAAATCTTCACCAAGGTTGGCCGTAGAATCCCTGTCCAAATGTCTGGAGACAGTGAGTGGCTGGATGGGGAGGAATAGGCTGAAGCTGAACCCTGACAAGACCAAGGTACTTTTGGTGGGAGACAAGAGGAGGCTGGGGGATGTTGACCTGGTGTTGAATGGGGTACGGCTACCCTTGAAAGACCAGGTCCGCAGCCTGGGGGTCATTTTGGACTCCCAGCTGTCCATGGAGGCTCAGGTGTCAGCTGTGAGCCGGACAGCGCTGTATCAACTCCATCTGATACGGCGGCTGCGCCCCTTCCTTCCCGACCATCTGCTCCCATCGGTAGTACATGCCCTGGTCTCCTCTCGTTTAGACTACTGTAATGCGCTCTACGTGGGGTTATCCTTGAAGACGGTTCGGAAACTGCAGCTGGTACAAAACGCGGCAGCTCGCCTGATTAAAGGCAGCCGCCGGCGAGATCACATCACTCCAGTGCTGAAGGAGTTGCACTGGTTACCAGTTGTTTTCCAGGCCAAATTCAAGGTGTTGGTTTTGACCTTTAAAACCCTATATGGTTCCGGCCCAGCCTATCCTAAGGAGCGCCTCCAGCAGCACCAGACAGGCCGCTTAACAAGATCAGCCTCAGATGGCCTTCTCTCTGTCCCATCAGCCAGGACAGCTAGACTGGTGGGGACGAGGGAGAGGGCCTTTTCTGTGGTGGCCCCCACTCTGTGGAACTCCCTCCCTAGGGAACTCCGTCATGCCCCCTCTTTAATGAGCTTCCGTCGTGCATTAAAAACGTTGTTGTTCAGGCAGGCATTTGGGGTGGGTTAGGGTATTTTAGAAAATGTTTTTATTGTAGAATTGTATTGTTTTAAACTGTTTTTATTGTATGTTGTACATCGCCCAGAGTGGCTGGGTGACCAGCCAGATGTGTGATTAATACATTTAATAATAAATAAATAATAAATAAATGGCGTTCGTGCTCGCATTGGGGGTTGCAAACAGGACATGTTCGTATGATTTGCGAACAGGAACAAAATTCTTGTATGTCCCTAGTACCTCATGGTAGATTTTTTTTTCTTTTTCTATTTAATTATTTCAATTGGTAGTAGCAGTGTACCCTGTTTAGAACAATATATTTCTAGTATGGACTTTGAAAATTCAAGGGGGATGGGTGGAAGGACAGGGCAGACAGAAGAAGGAGACATGTCTTCTTTCCCTTTGCACCCATGCTTACAATCCCCTCTCCCCAATCCTGATGTCTCCCTGAGTGATCTGATAGTATTGGCTGCTTGACCTAATGGCATTTCAAACATGGAAATCCCTCTTTTAAGCAAGATTGCTTCAAGGGCAGATGAAGGAACTATGTGAAACTGCAGTTGGGGAAAAGGAGGAATTTCTCCCTTGTCCTTCTCCCTGTTAGTGTATGCCTCTATGAGGTCAGCAAGCTAACATATGCAGTGTGTTAGTCTTTCAACCTGCGTTTAATCTGGGAACTATCTAGGCAATGATCATTGAGATTTTTAACAACTGCAAATTGTCTGCTATTCTTGGCCAAATATGAGCACTTGTAGACTGGTTTGAAGGCCTTGTCACCTGAATGCCACCAACCACTGTATTTGTGCAGAGAGCAAGGACTCTGAGGAGAGATCCTCCCCAACCTCCAGTTAATGACTGTACTATAACCTCAACTACTAGGAGATTCAAGGGCCTTGAGACTAAGCACTCAGATGCCAGTAATGAGACTTATAGGGGGGTTGGAGTCGAGGAAGTTAATCTTTCCCTGCACAGAAACACATACTATTTTCTACCCACCAATTAGCCTCTTCAACTGTCTTCTGAACAAATGGCAAATATCTAATAGAATAAATATTTTTATTCTTAAACACTTGCAGTCTTCCCTGAAATATTCCAGTTCCAAGAATGGCTTGGAATTTTTTTTCTATTATCCAACTGAAAGGCTGCATTCAGACGTCAAGATCACCATGGTTTATTGTGAAGGGAACAAGGCTTGCATACCCCCTCCTCTCTTCCAGAGAAGGAGTTCAGAAGCTTTTGCTTCTGTTTTTGATTAAACACATATTGCATCTGAACCCTAAACTGATGTTAATTTTAACTATGGCTTATTTGAAACAAACCAATTCCATAACCCTTGGTTTGTTTCAGACAAATCATAGTTAAGATTAACTACAGTTTGTCAAGTTCAGAAGAAACGGCAAGCTGTGGATAATCAAAATCAGAAGCTAAAACTTCCAAACTCCCTCTCACTGCTGTACCAGAGGAGGAGAGGGGAGGGAACACATGCATCCAAGGCTCAATGTAGCTTAATGCCTTCAAAATAAACCATGGTTTATTATGATGTCTGAAAGAAACAATAGAGAGATTAGGTTGAGGAAGTTACAGCACCTCAATGGAACATTGTTTCCAAAGGAACATCAGCAAATAAGCAAAGTTTTACACTAGTGTCTTGTAAACCTAAGATTAGATCTGTAAACTCTAATAATTGTAAGGCAAAATAGGTGGTTCCTCATTTCATTTTATTCCTTCGCTATTTTTTAGCTGCAGCATCTCCCCACATCATACAGTTTGTGATACTTATATTAGCACATTCTTCAGTCTATATATAGACATCATATTTAACCAGTCCAGAAAAAGACATAATTCAATGTTCCTGCACACATTATTGGTGCATCTAAGGATTTCTCTCTAAACTATATGTAAGCCTTCCCTTGCTAACAGGGACTTAGGCATCTATGGCTGCAATGCTAGGCACACTTACCTGGGAGCAATCCTCATAGAACACAGTGGGACTTAGTTCTCAGTCAACATGCATAGGATTGTGCTGTTAGTATCAGTAGAAAAAAGTCAGCAGAAAAAAAGATGGCAGCTCCAATCTTAGACCAAGGCACGCAGGAGGGAAGCCTCAAAAGTTGCTAGAGAAAAGTGTTTATTATGCCTAATGTTTCGAGTATAACATGCTGTTTGTCAGAGGCAGTAGACACTTCTTGTCTCCTGCACATGCTTTCCCAAGAGCATCTGAAGTGACTACTGCCTCTGATTAAGATTATGTTATATTCAATACATGTTAGACGTTATAAGCAATTGGACTGTATTTGCAAATAAAGAATATGATTTTCTTTAGTACCTTTTGAGGTTGTCTTCCTTTATTTAATTTCTTTTAATGTCCTAGTCCATACCAATGCTTCTTCTTCATGGTGTTGCTGCGATCCCACACATGAGTTCTATACCTGTGCAAGGCCTGTTTTGGAAGCTAGACTAGAGTTCTGAAGGGCATCTTGCTGTCACCCTCCAGTCGCATGCTCAAAGTGGTATGGCTCCCATCTTTCCATTCAGTTCCATTCTGACCGCCACAGTAGGAACGTGTAAGAACACTGCTTAGACTTACATATAAACAAAATGTTTTTGTTTGTGTATGTATTTATTCCATCTGTCCTCTTAGTGTTAATTCAGTTTTGCCATTTGTTTGCTTTGCAGTTTTACTTCCTTTTGGTGTGAGTTTTCCCTCAGGCATCTTTGCTGGATGCCTCAGGCACAGCAGGCTACCCATTTCTGCAAGTGTTCACCTTGCAGGGGCAAGTTGCTAACTTCTGATGACCACACCCTTTGCCCTCTGTGGTTAGGGAAAAGCCATCCCATGGATGGCATCAAGCCTTCATGGGACAGATGAGGATAGATGGGATGTCCTGTCTGAAGGTCCTCCTTTGAGAGTGGACTCTGGGGGTCATGGATTTGGGTACACCAAGATCCAGGCCTTCAGTGCTCTGTTGTGCATCAGCACCTTCCATGGGCCTGTTAAGGGAACAGATGGTTGTGGTTTCTTCTGGCTCTGCCAAGACACTGTCTTCAGAGGAAGTGTGTGGTGTTTCATCAGAGGCTGCTTTGACATTTCAGCTCCTGCAATGTTGGGGCCCCCTGCCTCCGACCCTAGCTGTAAAGGTCTCTCTCTTATAAACTTATCATGGTGCATCTCATTCAGAGATTCTTGGGTCTCCTGGGAGCCACCACAGCAGTTAACCCAGTTGTACAACTGTACAGGAGACTAATACAACCCTGGCCTAACCAGAATGTCTCCGACCTTCTGGATCCTCAGTCCATGCTGTTGGCCTTACCTTCCAGGGTAAGCAGGTACCTGAGGTAGTGAGCTGATTCTCACAACTCTCTCTGAGGGATCCATTTCTCTTGATGTATTCCATTCATAATGTTAACGGTTGGGGAGCAAACTGTGGGGGCCTTCACGATGCCCCCTGGTCTCCTGTGGAGAGAGAAATCTATATAAATGCACTAGAATTGTTAAGAACATAAGAAGAGCCATGCTAGATCAGACCAAGGGTCCATCCAGTCCAGCATTCTGTTCACACAGTGGCCAACCAGCTGTTGACGGGAAATTCACAAGCATCCGGATCCTTGCCCGATTACATCCCTTGTAAATGCATTCAGCCAAACTCATTTATAAGCTCCTATTCAGATCTTCATGCTCAGTGTATGAAGTTCTGTGACATAGCCACTAGGGCGGTATGTGTGTGCTTATACACTCCCATCTCCACTTTAGCTGTACCCAGTTTGGAGAAAAACGTCTGCACAGAGCTACTGTTTGCTCCTTAACTTCCAAATAAGCATGCATAGGTTTGGGCTGTTAGTCATAGATGACTATGGTTCTTGATTGCAGCATTTATATTTTACTAGAATATCAGAATTCAGTTTTGGGATTTTTACATTTAATTATGAACTAAGAGAAGAAAATCTGATTAGTTGCAAAATAGGACAGTGCTGTCTAGACACCATATTATGGAACCTTCCTACTGTAATCATCAGAATTATCCACTTGAAGAGGAGAGGATTTCTTAAAAGTATAATTATCTGGAAAAAACGCTCTTAGTGTAGCAATATCTGACTTACCTTTGGCAGAATGGAAGAATTGTCATCAGAGAATTGGCCCTGATAATACGCCACAGTAAGCTTGTGCTAAAGTACCTACTCATGCAAGTGACTTGTGTGAGCACTGTAACAAGGAAGCCATGAATTTATGCAAGATCACAGCTCTTATTTTTTGACTTGTGATACCTACACTGCAGTGCTGATGCAAGAAGTCTGCGTGACCATTTTTTTAGTGCATGTGGCTCCTGATAGTCAGGGCCAAACTGCACACAAAGGCAGTAGACTTGTGGCTTTAATGTGGGCCTGCCATGATGAAATGTAAAGCAGGGAGTGGGGATGCAATTTAAAATGCAGACAGCAGGAGCTGAACCCTCCCATCTACCATTGTTACCCTTTAGCTGCTTTGGAGTCTAGCTGTGGAGAAAATTATCTTGGGGCTTATATTGCCAAAACCAATGGCCGATGGGAGATTTTGATCACTAATTTTAAAAAAGGAGCCCAAAGCAGAAAGCGTAATGGTAATATTCCTAATGAGAATATCATGGCTGCATTTGGACAATCATATCTCAGCTTAAACTGTGTGTCTCTGCACGCAGCCATTTTTCTCCTCATATGAGTGACTGAACAAGGCAGGAAGTCTTCACTTTAGTTTCCTATTTTGTCCAAACCAGGAAACTGGTAAATGGCTTCAGAACAAGCCAAGGTATGAAGCCATGGTTAGAAGTTGGTTTCATATCTTGGCTTGTTCCAAAACTATTAACCGTTTTTCAGTTCAGACTGTAGTTAACCAAAGACTTCCTGACTTGTTTGCCAGCTTGCACAAAGGGAGGAGTGAAGTGGGTGTGTATGAGGTCACAAATATTGTCCCTATCTTGGTTTATTACACTGAGATATGACTGTCGGGACACAGACAGTACTCCAGTTCTGTCATATTCTGTGTCTTTCTGAGCTTAATGTTTCATCCAGCCCTGGTGACTTATGAATAGAATGATTCTTCCATTATTTGGTGTATATGAAGAATCTAATGTGGTTTTCCTCATCTCACCCTGTACTTGTTTAGACTGCTGTCTTGCTAGTGGGGGAAAAAGAAGCGAATATGCAATTACTCCTTCTCTTTTTCTTTTTACCTAGCAAGAAAAAAGCATTATGTAACTCCTTTAGAAGTCAATAGACAAATTATTATTGGTAATAGCTAAAGTTGGATCAAATAGAGCTTTGTGCAATGACACAGTGTTCTTTCAAGTATTCAAGGGAGGGAAAATGCTCCAATTTGTCAGCCAACTAGACAAATAATGGTAATTATTCTTTTAACTTCTATCAGGACTTGTGTCATGGTGCATGCTTTCTGCATAAAAAGTAAGTCTTATGTTCTCTCCAGTAATATGACTGATGCATAAAGGATGCCTTATTTTTTTTTTATCTTAAAGCACATTTACTCCTAAAGGAGGAGAAAAATATATGTCTATACCCAAATCTTGAACTTTCTAATTTAATGGGGTCAGGAGCAATTTTCCAAAAAAATGGGCATCAGCCAGCATGGTGCACTTCATTGTGGAAAAACGTGTTATATTCTGATTTATTGTTCATTGTTGTGTAATGCGGAGCTAAGTCAGCAGGAAAGATGGCTATTTAAGGAAGCAACTTATGAAATATTTAAGCAGTTGTTATTAAAGTTTTCAGTTGGGTCGCTGAAACCCCATTTAAAAGCCTTTGTACTTGACCCATTTTCTCAATACACTGACTTAATCATTGGTGGGCTGAAATATGGAAGGTATGCCTGCCTTTAAGAATGAGGCAGTGTTCAAATATATCAATAAAAAGTTGGGGCAGAGGGAGAGAGGGTGGTAATTATGGGCATCTCCACAGCTTCCTCCACCCCACAATCTCAGCCACTCTTGTCCAATACATCTGACTCCTCCAGTGTCATATGGTGGTTGTGCTGATCCCTCAACAGCCAACATGGCATTCTTGGAGATTTAGAGTGCAGGTGGAACATGGCAGAAAGCTCAGCAGAACCATGTTGAAAGACTATCTTTGTTTCTAGCACATTTTCCTACATACAGTCAGGGCCAGAAATATTGGAACAAGGATAACTGTTTTGGCAGTTGGCCTCTGTACACCACCACATTGAAGTTGAAAGGAAACACACCCAGATGGGAGCGAAGTCAAGACTTTCAGCTGTAATTCAAGGGGTTTGGCGAAAGTGGGGCACTAACCATTCAGGAAGGACAGCCAGTGGTATACACACACACCCCGTCGCTGGGGGCTTATAAGTAAGGGAACAAACCAACATCATTTCAAACTTAAGGATCGCCTTGAATAAAAAGGTAAAGGTGTCCCCAACCAGTCGTGTCCGACTCTAGGGTGCGGTGCTCATCCCCGTTTCTAAGCCGAAGAGCCAGCGCTGTCCGAAGACGCTTCTGTGGTCATGTGGCCGGCATGACTGAACACTGAGGTGCACGGAACGCTGTTACCTTTCCTGCCGAGGCGGTACCTATTTATCTACTTGCAATTTCTTGCTTTCGAACTGCTAGGTTGGCAGAAGCTGGGACTGAAGACGGGAGCTCACTCCGTCACGCAGCACTCGGGTCTCGAACTGCTGACCTGCCGACCTTCCAGTCTGCAGTTCAGCGTCTTAACCACTAAGCCACTGCGGCTTGAATACCTGGATGAAAATCCTTTGCAGTCAATAACTGCCTGAAGTCTGGAGCCCATGGACATGGCCAAATGCTGAGTTTCCTCCCTTGAGATGCTTTGCCAGGCCTTCACTGCAGCTGCCTTCAGCTGCTGCTTGTTTGTGGGTCTTTCTGCCTTCAGTCTTGTCTTCAGTAAGTGAAAAGCATGCTCTATGGGCTTGAGATCAGGTGACTGACTTGGCCATTGAAGAACATCCCACTTCTTTGCCTGGAGAAACTCTTGGGTAGCTTTTGCTGTATGTTTAGGGTCATTATCCATCTGCAATATGAAGTGGCGTCCTATCAGTTTGGCAGCATTCGGCTGAATCTGAGCAGAAAGTATAGCCCTATACACTTCAGAATTCATCCTGCTGCTTTTATCAGCAGTCAGGTCATCAGTAAACACCAGTGACCCGGTTTCATTGGCAGCCATACATGCCCATGCCATAACACTGCCTCCACCATGTTTGACAGATGATGTGGTATGCTTTGGATCATGAGCTGTTCCTTTCCTTCTCCATACTTTTCTCTTCACATCATTCTGGTACAAGTTAATCTTAGTTTCATCAATCCAAAGAAGCTTATTCCAGAACTGGGCAGGCTTTTTAGGTGTTTGCTGGCAAAAGCTAATCTGGCCTTTCGGTTCTTGAGCGTTATCAGTGGTTTGCACCTTGTTGTGAAGCCTCTGTATTTACATTCATAAAGCCATCTCTTGACTGTAGATGTTGACAATGACATGCCTATGTTCTTGACCTGGCTAGATGTTGTGAAAGGGTCCCTCTTCACCATGAGCAGAATTCTGCAGTCATCCACTTCAGTTGTCTTCTGTGGTCTTCCAGGCCTTTTGCTGTTGCTGAGCTTGCCAGTTAATTCCTTCTTTTTCAGGATGTTCCAAACTATTGTATTGGCCACTCCCACTGTTTCTGCGATCTCTCTGATGGGTTTATTTTGTTTCTTCAGCCTAACGATGGCCTCCTTCACTCGCATGGACACCTCTTTGGACCTTATGTTGGGGGTTCCAGTGAACAGCTACCAAATGCAGATGTAACCCTCAGAACCACCTCCAGGCCTTTTATCTGCTTGATTGGTCATGGGGTACCCAGGAAACAGGCCACACCTGGCCATGCAGCTGCTTGTCAGCCATTTGTTCCATTACTTATGAACCACCAACGATTGGGGGGCAGTGTATGCCACTGGCTGTACTTCCTGAATGGTTAGTGCCCCACTTTTGTCAAACCCCTTGAATTACAGCTGAAAGTCCTGCCTTCGCTCCCATCTGGGTGTGTTTCCTTTCAACTTCAATGTGGTGGTGTACAGAGGCCAAATGCCACAACAGTTATCCTTGTTCCGATATTTCTGGCCCTGACTGTATGTAGTTGTATGCTAAGGCTCTGAAACTCAGAAAAAAGTTCACATGCAGACTTAATACAAAAATTCCCTCCCATTTCTGACTCCTTGCAGAAAGCTTGTGTCCATGCCACACTTTTGTAGATGTGTTCCAATGGACTAACATGGCAATGGACTAACATTAGCAGTAGACTATAGTTAGATCTTGATAGATGGGAGAATTCTTGGTATTGATTGGTCAATTGTCCCTAGCCATTATTTAAAGGGTAGGGTTACAGCTACTTACAGGTCCATGCAGGAGTTACTGCTTGGTTTAACAGGTGGCACATAAAATGTGATATGTGCACAAGCCTTCACCTTCATCGCACATGTTCTCCTCAGTGTACCTGACAAGAGGAGTGCCTGGGTGGCCTGGAGAAATAGGCTGAGTGGAATCAAAGGACACATCAACATTGAAAACTAGTATCACGTCAAGTGCTTCTCCCAAGAGACCTCATAATATAGCTTCATAAAGATACTGAGAATTCTGGAAGAGATTCCCAAATATTTACATTTCTTAGGGTTCCTTGCGGCAAGCCTCTTTATATTGCTAATTCACTTATGCCCTAGAAGCATTTGTTTGATCTAGGAACTTAGCTCATTACAGAGATATGAGTTTAATATATGGGAGGAAATGTTCTAATCATAAATAGTGTTGAACAATACAGTAAGATTCTCTGGTATACTGTAGCAGTAGCATATTCTGTAGTACTTGTATTTTGGTTTTATTCAAAATTTTGGAATGGTTGGATCAACCTTATGGCTATTTCCAGATCAGTGATTTTTATCACACGAGTGCTGTGCATCCCAACAGGATTATTATTGGGGCCCATGTGCCAGATCTAATGAAAGAGAGCTGTTGTAGTGTATGTCCCTCCACAGTTCTAAGGGGTAATTTTTGCCGTGAAACATTCAGTGGCTTGCTTTGGAAACCCCACACAAATTTTAAACAATACACAGTTTTATTTAGACAATTATTTTTGTTCTCCTCTTTCTCCTTTTGCCTAAAGGCATGAACTTGTCATTCGTCATTAGCTTTGTCTAAAGAATTGCCTTCTGTGAACATGCAACATGTCAGTAACACTCAGACACTAGTCAAGAAAGGTTTAGCATGTGGTACTTTGACAAGTTCAAAGCCAACTGCTGCATTGCTCAGTGAAATGAAAGGATGGCTGTGAGGGAAAAGACAAAGATAACATGTAATCTTATAATAGTGTTTTTAAACTGATGTCTTGCTTTCCCAATGGCAAAAAGGGGCCATCCAGGCAACTTCAAACTGAGGTAGTTTTTCAGCTGAGTTTTCTGATATGGTGGAATTATCATTGTGGACCCTTGCTTATTTGTGGGAACAGAAAGGAGAAGTGTGACACAAACCCTTTGAGCAGAAAGAAATGTTAGAGGCCCTACAAGTATTTTGTGAGGTGCATACTACAAGGTGGGATGATAGTAATTCTGTGTAGGCATCATGCATGCTGCCCTCATGGTGGCGTCTCTTATCACAATGTAAGAATGATGTCGAAGAACATGTAAATTGCTTCTCCATGTAGTAGAATCTTTTAAAAAATAAAATAAAATACCTTGTCTGCTTCTTGCCTATCTAAAATCATGCAGCTTAGAGTATGTGTTCTTAAGTAATTACTGGTTTAGTAAAAATTTGTTCTGTTCATAGCAGTTCAAATTGCTACCATTAGCAACACGATATGTAAAGCAATCATTCAGACATTTACACAGCACGATGACAAAGTCTTTCATGCTGTTCCGAAAGGGCCTTCTTTATTTTTAGTCTCTTCTTTACAATTTTGAATTCTTTGATTTCCTCTTCTTTGCTTGTCCTTTCCCCCCCACACCTTTTAAAATGACACTGAAATGTTTGGAATACTCCAGTGGGCTTTACAAGCATAGTCTCTTAGTCTGTAGGTGGGCGGGGGGGGGGGGAGGGATCCTACAAAATTACAAAAGCACAGCCTCATTTCTTCATATATTAAACATGAATAATTGTGGTCTTACCTCAATGACTTGTTTGTGTGGGAGAATAAGGAGAAGACTACAGAGGGAAATAAGCCAATGCCTTTGAGGAAAGGAATATGTAGAAAGAGAACTTGCTTCAGATGGATAGAAGGGGAAGAGAATTTTAAATTGTGAGTGGTAGAACAGGCTTGTAGAAGGGAAGAATGTTGATAGTTATGAACATTTGGGAATTGTTTATGTATTATTTCATTTCTCTCTTGCCTTTCTTTCATGGGGCTCAAGGCAGCATACATAGGATTTCCAGGCAGTTTTCTGTTGAAGGTACATGCATCATGTACCTTCAGACCACGTCCTGTCTTCAGCCTTTATTCACAAGGGTTTTATACTTCTGAAGCTGTGTTGTATAGATATTATGCAGAAGATACTTTTATCTCAGATTAGTCAAAATTCTGTTTTCCTTATTCCCTATATGTATTTAGCTTGGTGTTAAAGGCTGATTCAAATAGAATGGATATGAAATGGTGAATATCCAAAGTTTTTGAAGGTCTCCAGACCTTTTTAATAGAGGTGGTTTTACTGTTCAGAGGTGGTATTAATACCATCCAATGGAACCTGTGGAGCTTAAAATTAAATCTCACCTTGAAAAATAAACCAGAGGTTTAAAAACTAACCCACTTACAACCAATCAGGATTGATGAGATATCAGTATTAATGTTCCATGTGAATTAAACTGTGTGTGACTTTTCATGTCAAAATTGCTTCCCTCAGTCTTAAATCATGTACAGTGTTCAAGAGGGGCTTTTCACTGTCTGCTAATTGTCTTCTAATCCATGTGGATTCTTTTCCTCCTTTCTGAGTCCTATAGCCGTTCTTGGCAATTTACATGCAATTTATTTTAGTGATATTTGATGTCTGTTATGATGAAAGTGTCAATGTTCTAAAGATTAAATTGATTTTCTTCCTTTCTCTTTCCCTCTGCCCTTGTTTCCAGAAACAGTATTGCTGCTTCAGCAGTGTGTGCCTTCAATCTCAGTGCTATTACACAAGCCTTTAATGGGCCTTTCCGATACCAAGAAAATCCAAGATCTGCCTGGCTGCCAACAATCAACCCCATCCCTAATTTTCAGGTATTTTAATGCAACCTCAGTTCACTGTACTCAGGTCTGTTTCCTCTTTGATGGTACTGTTACAATTAGCCAATGCGGTGCAATGGCTGGCACATCAATGTGCAGTGTAGTGCAATGGCTGTTTAGACATGGGGAGCCCAGCATCAAATCCCCATTAAATTATGAAGCTCACTAGGTTGTGTTGGGCAACTCACGTCTCATAGCCTAATGTTATTTCCATAGGAACATACCTGCTATCATTGCCACCTTTGGGCGGGGGAGGGGCGGTGTGTGTGTGTGTGTTTCCTGCCCACAACTGTGTGGTTTTTGAGGCCCCATTGATATGTTACTTGTGTGGCTTCTTCTGACCTTTTGGTCCAGTAATGTATGTAATGGGGAGACCAAATGTGGGGTGTGTATGTAAGGTGCCCAAAACAACCCCTGTCTCATCAGCCTCGGGGTGTTTATATACTAGCTCCATTCCTATGTGAGACATTTCTGTTCTTTCCTGGGTCCAGAGGTTTGCCCTCCTGATTCTTTGAACCTGTAAATAAGCCAACTGCTAGGAGAGTCAGTTTAACAGATATATAACAGGCCTGGGAGTAGGTTAGGTAGGTTAGAGCAAAGCCAAGTGTTTTACTTTCTTTGAGCTGGAGTTTATAACCTGAAGTCACTTTTGTTTTCTTTTATGTATCCTTTCCCCTTGAATCTCATTAAAAAGCCATTTTAAACCTTTACTTTAATCTGCTTCTCTGTGCTTAAGCTCATTCTCCCCATGTGCTGCGTGGCTGGTGTGTCAAAGCCAGTGGGCAAGAGGCAGAGGCGTTTGCCTGAGGGGCAAGAGGGTGGCAGTAGTGGTGTCACTCCTTGAGTAGCATGGTCAGGAGGGTGGACTATAAGACAGTTTGTTACAGGAAGTATTATGAGACACCTACTTCCCCCATTCTAGCTTTGCCTCTCCCCAGGACCTGTAGTTTGGCAGTAACGACATTGCCAAATTGCAAAATCTCTGGCTGGTGACAAGGAGTGGCAATGCCAGGCACCTCCCAAGACCAACACCTCAGCAGGAGCTCCAAAACTAACCACCAGCACACCCTGCCCTGCTGCTGCCCTCCTCATGTCATTGCTGCCAGCTCTCTCCCTTTAGCCTAGAGGGCAAGCAAGTGACAGGAGCAAGGAAAAGGAGCAGCTGCTGCTGCTGCCTGATTCACTTGCCTCTTCCCCCGTAAGCAGCAGTGAGAATTGGACCAAGGGGGAGAGGGAGTGAGTGAGTGATGGCAAGAAGAAGCTGAGTGCTCACCAAGGGCATCTTGCCTGTGTCCTAATCAAAACTTCGATACAATGATACTGGTACATTGCTCCCATGTGGTCTTACTATTACATATGTTACAAAAGCAACATGGGAATCAGCCATGTGGAAGTGACCATCACGCTTCTAGGTTATGTAAGAACAGATCCTAGCCTGAGAAATAAGAAAATGTTTGATGAAGTAAAACATTAAGAAGTTTGTAAGGTGATGAACTTCTAGCAGACTACAACCACCACTATTGCTTCTATTCCTCCTCCTCCTCCATCATATATATTTAGTGTCAACTGTACAGGTGTTATAAATCTGAGTAAAGTAAATGTGTGAGGGTGAGAAGTGCACTAGCCCTGCCCCCCCCTCACACATTTCCGTCACCCTGTATTTGTAGAGGGCGAAGTTCTGAAAGGAGAGCCTCCTGTGTCTGTGGGGGCTCTCCACATGATTTTGAATGCTTGTAAATTAAGCGTTCAAAATCAGCATTCAAAATCACATGGAAAACCTCCACAGATGCAAGAGGCTCTCTTATTCAGCACTTTGCTCTCCTTGAGTACAATGCGATGGAAACACAGGAGTGGCGGGGAGTGAGGGGCAAAGCTAGTGCACTCACCTTCCTCATGTATTTACTCTACTCAGATGTGTAATGCCTGACTAGGGCTAGTGTGTCATTTAGTTTCTGCTAGTCAGGGATTTCTCAAGTTCTTAGACAGGAATATTGCAAAAGGCTTGATGTTTCAGGCCTTGGTTCAAAATTTTGTTCTTTCATAGCCTCTGACTCTGAAGCTTATAGAATCATAGAATCATAGAATAGTAGGGTTGGAAGGGGCCTACAAGGCCATCGAGTCCAACCCCCTGCTCAATGCAGGAATCCAAGTCAGAGCATCCCCGACAAATGGCTGTCCAGCCTCGTCTTGAAGGCCTCCAGTGTGGGAGAGCCCACCACCTCCCCAGGTAATTGGTTCCATTGTCGTATTGCTCTGACACTCAGGAAGTTTTTCCTGATGTTCAGCCGGAATCTGGCTTCCTGTCACTTGAGCCCATTATTCCGTGTTCTGCACTCTGGGATGATCAAGAAGAGATCCTGGCCTTCTTCTCTGTGACAACCTTTCAAGTACTTGAAGAGTGCTATCATATCTCCCCTCAGTCTTCTCTTCTCAAGGCTAAACAAGCCCAGTTCTTTCAGTCTCTCTTCATAGGGCTTTGTTTAAGGGCTTTGCAAGGATCTTCAGGAAGGGATTAGAAAATGATGGCTCTGGACACTTCCCTCTATCTCTGCTGCTGCCCCTTCCTCCTGCCAGTCTAGTCCCTATCTTAGCAGGCAAAAACTGTACTTGTTCGTGCCCCATAGGAGGGAGGTCACAAAACCAGCACTCTTCCGGTTTGCTTTTCAGGAGCAGAACATACTGTGGGATATCCACTTAAATTTGCATGGGTTCTAGCCAATGTTTACCCAGAAAATCAAGCAGGGTTATCATAGAAGATCTAGGAAGCAGCATTTGTCAGCATCCAGTTAAGCTTATGACTCTGGCATCCTCTACCCCACCCCCATACACAGTGGCTACTGATGGATAGAATATCTTTGGTTACATTTGAAGGAATATTTGTGCTGTGGGATGGTTTTGGACCAATCTGAATGAATTTATCCTGATGCTCTGTAAAAGTGTGTCATCCAGGAAGATTCTTGGCTCCAGAATGCAGTGCATCTTCTTGTATATACTAGCTGCCCTCCAGTGTTTGGTTCACAAGAACAACTGGAAGCCTTTTATATTGCATGTTACTAACTCATGCAGCAGTAAGAGATATTTTGGACTAGCTTTGGTCTTCCAAAGTGTAAAGCCTCTGATGCAGAAGGGTTGTGAAAAGATTACAGAACCAAGATGAGAGTTTCACAAAAGAAAACAGAATGTATGTGGTGAGCGACAGGAAAATTGCAAAAAGGGATTAGAAGATTTTTCAAGTACAAAAGGAACAAGAGGTCAATGAAAAGGCCTTCAGGAGATGACAAAGGTAATTTAGTGGCTGAGAAAAAGTATTGGGAGGGAAATTAATTCCTCACTTCGTTGTTTGAAGGATGAAGGAACAATGCCAGAAACCTTTCTTTACAAGGAAGGAAGGAAAGAAGGAAGGAAGGAAGGCTACAGGTGCCCTATTATCACCTTCCTATGTGTAATGTATGTAAACAGCTTCTGAATAATGTAATTTGAAAACTTGCAAGATCCAGTGTTCAACAGCGAACCAAGCCAAAGAGAGAGATAATACAGTTCCAGCTTTACCTCCCTTTTTTTGTAGGACTGTCACGGATGATCATGAGATATATGGTCACCAATTATGTCTGTGAAGAAAGAGGAATGGGAAGTAGTCTGGAGGCCATCCCTAAATTTGGCTTAAAATAAGGGGAAGGCAGGCAGCATAAATAGTGAGAGCGAGAACTGCAAATAGGAACATTTTCTGAACTTTGGTACATCTGTTCAGAAACAGAAGACGAGACTTTAAAGCCCAAGAAAGATTTTGGTCTCCAGATTGTAAATTCTGTCTTGTGTCTGAATGTCCCTACTTTTCCTCTTCCTTTCAACAGTTTTTAATTTCTGTATTCTGGGGCTGCAATCTTATAAATGCTCACTTGGGAGGAAGGCCCATTGAAATCAATGGGACTTATTTCCAAGTAAACATATACAGAATTGCATTTGTACCACATGGGAGTAAATTAACCTCTCACTGACAAGAGGACTAGTATTTGGATGTCTCTATGTTATACGGGGAAAGGAACAAATTTGCCAACTGTAATACACTTTATCACTGGAACCTGACTCTAACATTCATGTCAGATTAAACACCACTGCAGGCAAAGAGAACACTCTACAGTTAAAAAAAGAGAGTAGCATTTAATCCAAGAGAGGTTAAATAAATGGACAGACAAACAAACAAACACTGGTGTTCTGTTCTCCATCTTCAGTGTGGAATATTGAACGATGATAGCCCAAACGAAAACTTGACCGAGAGGATCCTGCAGGATGCCCAGCGCTTATTCCTGATGAACGATGTGGTGCAGCCAGTTTCTGTAGATCCATATGTCACTCAGGACAACATCCGTTTTTCTAAGCTGGTGGTTGACATTGTTCAGGGCAAGGATACTCTTTATCATGTGATGTACATTGGGACAGGTGAGTGCTTTTTTATAGCTAGGGTACCTCTATCATCATATTTGTGGAAATATGGAATTCAGGCCGCTATTTAATATGAAGTCTTTTTCAGAAATAGAATACTGTGGGAGTTGACTTTTCATTATTCATAAGTTGGAAACTGAGTGAGCATTTTGAAAGTGTAGGCTACAGTTGAGATTGTGTTTAGGGATGGCACGGGCACTCGGATCAGTCCGGGAGTCCCACAGACTCCACCCCTCTTGCATCTCTGGGCTGAGCCCGCCGAGCCATTGCCCCTGCTCGCACCCCCTGCATGCCCACCAAGCTGCCCCCATAAGCCATTGCTGAGCACCCAGCATTCCCATGGTCACCATTTTGCAGAAAAAAACGGTGCCTCAGGAACTTCCATAAATGTAATATTGCGCACATAGGGTAAAGGCCCCGATCTGCGCAAAATAGCAGGCAGCAGAGGGGCTCCACTCACTTACATTAGATTTTCAAAATGCTCCTTGCAAAATCGGGGTGGCATGGGTCCTTGGGGCAACAGGACCCACAGCACAGGGGGGGGCATTCCCCACCCCCACCCCTAATTTTTGGAGGAGCACTTTGCAAAATGAATGTAAATGAATAGAGCCCTTCCGCTGCCTGTAATTTTGCACAGATTGGGGCCTTTACTGCCCTATGTGCGCAATATCACATTTACGGAATTGCTTCTTGCAAATATCGGGGGTGGGATGGGGAATCCCGCCTGCCATGAGTTTTGGGGCAACAGGACCAACAGTGGGGGAAGATTTCCCACCCTCAATTTTTGGAAGAGCACTTTGAAAATCTAATGTAAGTGAATTGGTCCATTCGCTTACATTGCATTTTCAAGGTGCTCCTTGCAAAAATCGAGGGGTGGGGGTGGGATCCACCAAGGACTGTGGGGGCAAGCCAGTCCTTGGTGTGGGGGGGTGAATTTCACCCCCCAAAATGGCATTTTCTCCCTGCCCAGCTGAAAGATCCCTCTCGCCACCTTCCTTTTAAAAGGCAAGCAGCTAGAAGGATCCTCAACCTGGCTGGGAGGAAATGCCTTTGGGGGAGAAGGCGGCGTGTGGCGGGGGGAAGAAAGGATGCCTGAATGGTAGGGACTCCTTTTGGTGTCCCCGAAGGCCACTCCACTCTGCCCCCTGCTTTTCATATTTTTTAATGTCTTCGTTCTGTTCTTGTGCAAGAAAGGAAGGACGACATTAAAAAATTGCATTGCCCTGGTTCTGCTGAGGAAATGAAGGTGCCAGGCATGGTAGGAGGGCAGGGCTGCCCCCTCCCACCCCTCTCCGTGCCTGGCACCCTCGCTTTCTCAGCAGAAATGGAGCACTTACCCAGCTCCCTGTAGGGATCCTTTCTCTCCCTAGCTTTTGAGAGCTGTCAGTTTTTTGATAGCTGTCAGGAGCAGCTCGGGACTGCTCGCCGGGTGCAAGGCTGCTTAGCAAGTGGGTTCCGGCATGTGCAGAGGCTCATTGAACGCGTCCGGGGGAGCATGAACAGGGTCAGCAGCTCAGTGAGCCCCCGAGGAAGCTGGGCGTGGATGAGTCCTTCCATCCCTAATGGTGTTAAGTAGTAGAAGAAATGTGGGTATACATAATCTAAGCAAAACAAAGTTCTTGTATTCTAAGTAGGGTAGTTGCTCTGAGGTAACAATCTGTTCTTCCACCTCACTTCACTGTCATTTCTTTTGCCCCATAAACAAGATAGGTTAAAATTTCAGAGTAAGACAGTGTATATGGCTTACTTTCAGAGCATGCCTAGGTGATCGGATGATAGAAGTTGCACGCCTGGATTCACATCCTTTTGTAGCTGCCTCATTGTATTAGCTACCTCATCACTGCATTCCTCCAGCATAGCTTTTTTCATTTCTACTGTTTCTAGTAAATCCATATCCCAGAAAGAGTGCACTGCATCTGCAGAGGCTTATAGAAAGTCATCTACCATGAGCATAGCAAACATACGTTATCTCTCAAATTGGGATTCTTGTGTGAACATATGTAAGAGGAAGTTAATGTAAATGACCAACTCTTCCTGGTGAGAATTCAGTTCAAGGAGAAATGGAGAATAAATGGCATCCCCAAGGTAGCTGGGTGACTGTCTAACCTTTTGCTGCATCATGTAGCCCTTTTTCTACTTCACTGTGCCTTATTGGTGAGATGGAAATATTTTCCTGGCAGGGTAAACATCTGTTTGTATTCAGACGCACACATGTACTTTCATCTAGAGATTTGAAAAGGTTTTCACATTTGGATAGCATTTCAGGTGAAGCATGAATGGAAAATGGATTTCTAGGACCACTTTTAGCATTGTGAGGAACATAGGAAGCTGCCTCGAACCAAGTTACACGAATTGTCCATCTAGTCCCATATTGTCTTCTTTGACTGGCAGCAGCTTTTCAGGGTCTTGGGCAGTGGCTTGTTCACATTACCTACTACTTGATCCTTTCTTTAACTGGAAGTGCCAGGGATTGAACATGGGACCTTCCACATATAAAGCATGTGCTCAGGGCTGGCCCTACCATTAGGCAGAGTGAGGCAGCTGCCTCAGGCAGCAGATGCTGGGATGTGGTAGCGAGATGCTGGAGGAAAGAGCAATGGATCGCATAGCCTGCCCTGTATCCCCTAAACTAGCCTACTGCTTGCAGGTATGGTGGAGGATGTTGTCCCATTGCCAGTGTCAAAGATTCAACTGCCAGTCCAGTCAGCTTTTGTATGTGGAATGGGAGAGGGTGCCATCTTGCTCTTTGCCTTGGGCAGCAAAATATCTTGGGCCAGCCCTGCATGTGTT
This sequence comes from Heloderma suspectum, assembly GCF_057233095.1. Lineage (NCBI taxonomy): Eukaryota > Metazoa > Chordata > Lepidosauria > Squamata > Helodermatidae > Heloderma > Heloderma suspectum. Next base: position 153,189,949 of record NC_139458.1, on the reverse strand, counting down.
GTACCACTGAGCTGTGGTCCTTCCTGAATCATTCCCTTGACTAAAAACACCCTATCAGAATGGTTCATATACTTGATGTGCTTGAATACATGAAAACTGAAGAACTGCATTTTCCATCTCGTTGCATGTAGTCATTTCAGAAATGTTCCCATATCCTTAATGCATGCAAGCCCAGTTTGTATGCAAAGTGGTTTGTACAAACTGTAGTCTGGCCCATTCAGATGTAATAAGGGATGCTGCCTAAGTCCCATGGCACTCATTGCCAAGCTTTTAATAGCGGACAGCCCTTTGGTAGTAGAATTTTTAAGCAGAAAAAAGCTTGGTAAGAAGGCATCATGGAAGTCCCCAAAGTATTATGAACAATAACTAATGTGATCGAAGTTAAGTTAAATATATTAATTAATCAGAATTTATGTCTGAGCTCCATTAAACCAACTCTCCAATAATTTCATTATATATGAAGAATGAGTTGATTTTACGTTAAGATATATGGCCTCCTTAAGTGTTATTATAATTTATCCCATGATTACAGAGTTGTCTTCTGACTCAGAAGTTATCATCAACCAGATTGAGTAATAATTTATCTACCTTTTACCGCCACTTACTTTGCGTGTGATTAGCTTTGATGTATTTCCTGTAAGAAAAATCACACTGACAAAAAAGTTAATTCCTTCAGCAAGTCAAGACTCTCAAACTGCAGAGATAAATGGTAGAACTTCAGTGCAGAACACAAAAATGAAAGTATCCTTATGGGCTATCCTTAGATAGATCAAGAGTTTATCTAGCATTGTTGTTGTTGTTGTTCAGTCGTTCAGTCGTGTCCGACTCTTCGTGACCCCATGGACCATAGCACGCCAGGCCTTCCTGTCCTGCGCTCTCTCCCGGAGCGTGCTCAAGTTCATATTCATTGCATCCGTGATGCTATCTAGCCATCTCATCCTCTGCCGTCCCCTTCTCCTTTTGCCTTCAGTCTTTCCCAGCATCAGGGTCTTTTCCAGGGAGTTTTCTCTTCGCATTAGGTGGCCAAAATATTGGAGCTTCACCTTCATTATCTGTCCTTCCAATGAGCACTCAGGGTTGATTTCCTTTAGGATGGACTGATTGGACCTCCTTGCAGTCCAGGAGACTCGTAGGAGTAGGAATGCTTTTTATTCTTTCTCTCCCCCTTCCCTGTGTGCACCTTTTTTTTTTAAGTTCTAGGCTACTCCCAAGTCAGTGTTGGGGGCAGGCAACAGCACTTTAAAGTAAAACCAATAGATCAAAATGCTTATTAAAACAATTATCAGATTGAAATTATATCCCACTTGTGCTTATCCCATCCCTTATAAGTTAGACCGAATCTTACAGCAGTTCCAGAAAATGTTGGTGCTGAGAGTTGAGCAAGTTTCCAGGCTGTGGGGCAGCCACTAAAAATGCACATTTTGTGTATAGGCATTAAGAGGGTGCTCTTGCCACTTCTTAAAGACCACAGTCAGGCACCAGGTATAACTTTTTCTGGCCCAGTTCAAATTTGTAACATGGGTACCAGAAACATACCATGATCCCACCCCATGCACACAATCTCCTAAGTCATGAAATAAAAGTTTCTATTTTAATTTTTGAAATTACGTTTTTTTTCATTTCCAAAATCACACCATGGCCCATATTGGAGTTTTTCTACTATGCTCCAATTCGCCCCACCTCTTTTAAAACTATTTTTGTTTAACATAACATCCAGCCTGAAGAAGACTTATATAAAGCTTGCTGACTATTTCGTAACATTTGGGTTGGTGCAAATTAAAGTATTAATCCTGTTTATGCTTTAATTTTTTTCTCTAATGGACCAGCATGGCTACAAACATTTTATAAATTGACTAGTTTACTTAAAACCTTTATTTTTCTAGGCTTTTTATTGCAAAATCATGTATTATCTCCTCAAAGTAAATTTTGCTTCCAAGTTCACACTCAGTAGACAAAACGGCTAGGTGGCTTAACCATTCTTGCCCCATAATAGAACACCTGTAGTTTTTGATAAGTGCTGACTTGCTGAAACGTCTTTGAGGTTCTGCCACAGTCACTGGTAGTGTGCAAAGGATCTAGAGCCTATGCACTCTTCACAGAAAATCATGTATATTTTGGGCCTGTCGATCCTACAAGCCACACTCGCTCTCACCATCCCTGGGATCAGTGTTCCTGATTATAATGGTGCTTTGTCCCTCCCACTAGCTGTCGCTCTGTCCTGCCTATAGACAAGGAACTCTGGACTGATTGCTCTTGAGAGAGGATGTAGCACAGGGAAGCACAAATCTCTCTGCCTCTCAAACAACAAGCCCACTCTAGTTCAGCAGCACAGTGCCCATAATATTGCTTTCTCTTCTATGCTCTAATACTGCTTCTGATTGGTTCCAACAAATCTTACAAGCTCTGGATAATAGGTACAAAGGAAATACGTTTCCATAAACATTGCAAAGCATGATCTACAGTTTAACCTCAATTTCCTCCCTCATTGTAATGGAATTACAGCCTGTGCTACACCTCCGTGGATCTTCGGGCCCTATTAAAGTGTCCCCTTCCTCCCACAGTGCCTGGGCCCTGACCACAACAGAGTACAGGGAATGGCAGGGGGAGCAGGGTGGTGGTGGTGGTAGTGGTGGTGGTACTCCAGTATGTAGGATCTAAGATTTTTAGAGGTTTATGGGTCAAAACATATGCATGTTTACTTGTACGCAAGTTCCCCTGAGTTCACTAAGACTTATTCCTAAGGAAATTTGCATAGTATTACATTTATAATAACATTTAGCACTTAATTACAAAGCTTATTTTATATATAGTGTTGAAAATTATTGAGTCATATCTCCTCGCTAAGGACCACAGAGATGTCATAGCCACATTAAGGGGCAGTTTAAAGCTACGTGTGAGTATACCACCAGTCACAACATGTGGTTGACCATTGGGACATGCAAGAATGAAGTTGTGTTTAGTCTGTCCTGACATTCAATAGAAGTCATTCACTACGTTCATTTTGAATTTGTGGCTACAGATTGGTAGATTTCCTATGTCAATGTGTTTGAGATTCAAGCTGTTAGCATAACTGAGACCACACAAATATATCTTTGTGTGAATAATTCTCTAGGACACATCTACAGCACATGTTTAAACCAGCTGAAAAAGAACCCTGCAAATTATAGGTGCAGCTGAGATTTACTAGGTAGAGTTCCTTACCGCCTTCAGATAACTATAGTTCCTAGAGTACACTGGTTGGTTGAAACTGCTTTATATGTGTAGATGTGCTCGTATCCTACGTCTTCCTTAATAAAAGCCTACCATTTATTAGCGGGTTCAATACTTATATTTTATCTTCATGCACTCTGCATCCTGAATATAATTTGGACATCTGAAGGCACAAGCAAAAGGACTTCTATGTAAAGCATTTCAATTCACTATTTTGCACATGTTTTTGTAAGTACATAACAAAAAGAGAAACTGGAGAGGAGAAAAAAGTGGTGTCAAAAGCAGCCATATAAATGGGATGTAGTTAATTTTCACCCTGTGTGCTGGATGATAACCTGAATCAACATCTTGAAGATTTACTTGCCTCTTGTTTCTTGTTCTCCTAGAGCATGGCACCATTTTGAAGGCACTTTCTACCACTAATAAGAGCCTGAGGAGTTGTTATTTAGAGGAAATGCAGATTCTTCCTGCCAGCCAAAAGGAGCCAATCCAGAGCCTCCAAATATTGCACAGTGACAGATCACTGTTTGTGGGTTTGAATAATGGAGTGCTAAAAATTCCTCTGGAGAGATGTTCGATGTACAGAACAGAAGGGTAAGAAAATTTATGGCTCTGATATATTCCACACCAGCTTAAAAGAAAAGCACGAGGGAAACATATTGCAGTCTGATTCATTTTAGAATACCTTTTTTCATCATTCAAAGAGAGGCAGAAGACACACACACACACACACACACAGAGAGAGAGAGAGAGAGAGAGAGAGACTATGGAAACAAAGGGAATGATTTGAAGGCAACTGTTTTTAGTTAATACTCATTAGCCCTATAAATTAATTCTGCTTACCAAGGAATATATTTTTTCCTATTTCCTGTGAGTTTTTATATCACATTTAATTCTGTTGTCCCTTTTTACATCTTATGTGCAGATGAGACCAGAAGGTTTGGCACTGATGTTCTCACAATCATTACCCTCTCTCCCCCAATTACGTTAGAGGCAGACCTGGTTTTGGATGTCATGATAAGCCATAGTTTAGCATGCTGTGAACAAGCTACAGCAAGGCTTGGGCTTGCATACTCCTCCTCTCCTCCCCTGGTGTGACCATGAGTAGTAGTTCAGAATCTTTCACTTTCCCTGACATTATTTCATTGTATGTAAATAAATCAGAAAAGGCTGAATAGTAATGACGATGTGATTTTGTGGCAGGATTTTCCCTGGATTGTTTCACATAGTGTTTATTTGTGGTTCACCTCTGAGCTCTGTGTGTGTTCAAATGATGGTTTGCAGGCCATCGATCTGTGCAAACCATGCCTGGTTCAGATGCAGTGGCTAACTATGGCTTGCTGCTAAATCAGGAGAGAATTGGAGCAGGAGAGGCGAGGAGAGCGGTAGAGCTGGGAGAGTGTAAGCACAGGGTTTGTTCATGTAGTACCGAACCATGGTTTGGTGTACATCTGGACTGACCCACTGTCTCAATGGGGTAACTGGATCCTCTGATGTACAAATTGACCAACATTACTCACTGAGTTCAATTCTGCAAAGATTACTGTATCCTGGAAGTGGAACCAGATGTTGCTACCCATGCTCAGTATAATATAATGCATCTTAAAATGCAAGGAGAAAATATAAAAGTGTGCCCAAATATGTGTGGGTATGTTTTATAAAAGGAGGAACACTATGCATGCCCCACACAATGGACAAACTTACCACAGATATGGCAAGCCTAAGCAAATCACAATGGAGTTTTTTGTATTTATGGCAAGCCCATAAATACAAGTTTGAGCGAACGTGTTATAGTGTTACTCTATATCTCCTGCTTTTATCCATTTTAAGCTGGCCTGCCAGAATTACTATGTTAGACCAACCCAGAGCCAGATGGATATTCAGTGGAAGGCAAATGGTTCCTGCTTGTGTTCACTGTTCCTTCCTTCTTGCCAAATATGTGTTGCCAAATATCTTCCATCCCTGATGTTTCTTCTAGTTAGGACCACAGCAATACAAAGAGGTTAAGACATGTTAACCATAGTGTCTTTGGCTGTGTTTCTACAACAATGGAAAGAGAAGCTAATGGAGTAGTACCAGATTTTTTAAATGGAATCAGCTTTCCTGTGAGCAGAATTCCACGAGCAGATTCTCTGGACCAGTAAAAATCACTTCACAGAACATACTTCCTGGTGGGGATGGGGGTTGGAGTGAACGTCATCTGATTGGCAGGGGTTGCTCAACCAATAAGTGAGGCTTCCCCCACTCCCCCCACCATCTCCTTTCCTCTGAAAGTCCAGATGCACCTGCATTTCAGGAGCAAGCCTCATTCACAATGGGTGTTACTTCGGAGTAGACACACATATGCTTGTGCTGGAAAGGGGGTGGGGAGAACACAAAGATGGAAACCAGCCCCCATTTTAACCAACAGGATCTCATTGATCACAATGGGAGTTACTTCTGAGGAGACAGTAATGGGTTTCTTGTGGGAAAGAGAGCAGTAAACACAAAGACAGAAACCAGCCCCCATTGTAACCCTCAGGATATCTGTAACGAAGTTGTGAAGTACTTACTTCCTAAGGCAATGATTCGGAGCCTCAAGGTCACGCTTAAGGAATTGGGCTTTAAAATGTGCCATTTGAATTGAGAGGGATCTCTGTAAGTTCTGATGTGGGCATTCAAAGGCAAGCCTCATTCAACACAATGGGAGTTACTTCTGAGGAGATGCTAATGGGTTTGTTGTGGGAGAGAGACGGAAATCAACCCCCATTTTAATGCACGGGATCTCTATAAGGAAGCTGTGATGTGCTGTGTCAGCTGAGGGGCTTCTCTGTCATTTCTGTGGGCATTCAGAGGGCAAGCCTCATTCAGCACAATGGGAGGAAACACCCCTTAACTGGGGTTATGGCGAAAGGCACACCCCTGGGCAGGGCTAGCATGCCCGAGCTAAATGCGGGGCTTGGGGCATACAACAACTATACTGGGGAGAACCTGACTTAAGGAAAAGAATCAGACTTTAAGCAGTCTTGGGTGGGAAACCCGTTTTTCCCCTGATAAGCTCCAGCATGGTTGCTGGGTGGCCACAATGTCATCTATCCCTAATGACCTCAACATGCAGCTGGCTCAAAGTAAATTGCTGGTGGAAACACCCCCTTTATGTGATGCGATCTGCACAGCGGTAAACATGCTTATTTTGCATGTGCACCTGCCATTTTCGTGTGTACATATAAAACCTTCTGAGTGTAAATGTTTAAAACATTAATTATATTTGTGTGAAATAGTTCTTAGATGGTTTGCTTTTCTGGGTTGGGTTTGGGTTGTTGTTTTTTTTGCAGGGACAGAGAAGAGTAACTAGTTGTGACCTGGGACTCCATGAGGATATTACAACTGCCCAGTACTCTATTGGGAGCAGCTGTCTTTCCTCTAGCTGCTTTAATACCCTTTATAATGCTGTTCTCCTGTGGGCAAATATAGAGTGTGATTACATAAGACATCAGAGTGAGTGTGCTCTGAGCCAGGATCTGCTTGATCCAGAGTTCTTCAGGTTAAAACAGCCACACCAGTTTAGGTGTCTAGAAATTTTTAAAAATTGCTTTTTGAAGCCTATTGCTCATTTCAGGCAGAGCTGACACCTGGAAAAGTGCCATGTTTATATTGTCAGCACTAAAATGGAAGGGGAAAACATTTTTTTTTTGTTTCCAATTTTCATTCCTGAGTACAGCCTGGCTGTCTAGGAGCCCTGAGGACAAAAAGGGCTGTGTGTCTTCAATGACCTTGCCTTACAGCACTTGCAAAAACATTGACAGTTTTTGAATTTTCACCAGGCTTCTAGAGATGAGAGTGTTACATGTTTTTCCAGCAAGTTAAAGTGGGTGTTGGGCAGTATGCATTAACTGCTTTTACAATGTCTGGGCGGTTAAACTTTGCGTTTGTCATCGTGAAGAGCTGGACTCTCTTTGTTTCTCTTTTTTTACTCAAATATACGTAAGAATGTTTGAACGTCATGTACCCTGATTCCGCCAGTTGCTTTTTGAAAGCTCTCAGTTTCTCTGGGACAAGAGGAAAAGAGTCTGTATATCATTCTGTTACAATATGAAAAAGAAGGAACATTCTGGACACTGTTGCCTGGAAGTAATTGAAGCCATCTTGAAATTTACAGGGCACGTGGCCGACTAACCATTTACTAACATTTGAAATGCTGCAGAAGTATTCAGCAGTATCCATGTCCAGCCTGGTATGAGACCTGCCTCTAGTCAGGTGCTTCTACTCTAATGAATTCCCCTCAGTGAGGTTTTTGCATTTCCTCTCTCTGAATTAATAGAGATCTTTGTCTAAAATAGGTGCCTTTAGGTCACAGGGAAAGGAGTTTATTGGGAGGCTCTGTCATCTGATTCTTTTTTAGCTTTGTGTGGCTACTCTGTTTCCAACTCTGAGAAACTGAAACGGGATAAGTTCATGCCTGCTTGATTTTCTCAAAATGGATTGTTATCAATTGAGTTTGTTCAGATATTTTGTCTTTCTCAAATATAAAACTCCAATGTCTTTCTCATTCTCCCTCCCCCACAAGCCTTGTTAAGTATCGTTGTGCCCTTTAAATAAAAGCTTCATAATTACTTTGAACAGAGCAGAATCTGCTAATGCATATGGGTTGGGTTGGGTTTCTTATTCTCAGGTCATGACACAGGCTCATGTCCATCAAATGGGTTCCTGTTCCAGCTTCCCCACATCCGGCAGTGCATAAAATTCCAGACCTGTAAAAGAGATGATCAAGGCAGGAATAGGAATAAATGAACACCTAATAGACTGTAATCATTGATAGGTCAGCCCCAGATACAGTATTTTCAAGAGACAAAGCTAGGAAATCCCTATGCTGCTGCACTAGCACTATTCCTTCACTATGCTGCACTAATCTGCTGTGTTGCAGGTTCCGCCCATTAACTGTAACGGGGGAAGAGTCAGAAGAACATAAGGAGAGCCCTGCTGGATCAGACCAAAGTCCATCCAGTCCAGCATTCTGTTCACACAGTGGCCAACCAGCTGTCAACAGGAAATCCACAAACAGGACTTGAGTGCAACAGCACCCTCCCACCCATGTTCCCCAGCAACTGGTGCACATACTCATACTGCCTCTGATACTGGAGGCAGCATAGACCCATCAGGACTAGTAGCCACTGACAGCCTTCTCCTCCAGGAATTTGTCTAACCCCCTTTTAAAGCCATCCAAATTGGTGGCCATCACTACATCTTGTGGTAGCGAATTCCATAGTTTGACTATGTGCTGTGTGAAGAAGTGCTTCCTTTTATCTGTCCTGAATCTCCCACCAATCAGCTTCATGGGATGACCCTGGGTTCTAGTATTATGAGAGAGGAAGAAAAATGTCTCCCTATCCACATTCTCCACACCATGCATAATTCTGTACACCTCTATCATGTCTCCCCTTAGTCACCTTTCTTCCAAGCTAAACCCAGTTGTTGTAACCTTCCCTTATAGGGGAGTTGCTCCAGCCCCTTGATCATTTTAGTTGCCCTTTTCTGCACTTTTTCCAGCTCTACAATATCTTTTTTTAGGTGTGCTGGCCAGAACTGTGCACCGTAGATTTGTATAAGGGGAGTATGATATTGACAGTTCTATTCTCAATTCCTTTTCTAATTATGCCTAACATGGAGTTTGCCTTTTTTAACTGCACACTGGGTTAACATTTTCATCAGGCTGTCTACCACAGCCCCAACATGCATCACTTTACACTTGCTTACATTGAACTGCATTTGTCATTTTTAGATGCCCAAATCATAGCTGGCCAGACTCAGTATAGTATGCTCATGGGTGGCAGGTGGGTCCTAGATTCTCAGTGCTTGCACAACCCACTGCTAGGATTCTGGTCCATTAAGGAGGTTTAGGGGCTTTTCAGTAGCAAGTGAGGCATGGCTGTTCCCAAATTGTTACACTTATCATGCCACTTTACTCTCAGGCTGTTCATTATGTTAATTTATCTTGGTGATTAAACATGACATAAAATTTCTTTAAACTCAGTTTGATCCGCGTCATTGTGATCAGGAAAATAATGGTCTCAAAATTCGTAAGTTCATCATATGGTCTTGCATAACAAGATTGTGCAAAAATCTATAAGACAACAAAGAAAGAACTGCCCTAGTTTGTAGGTGGGTTAATTAAAAAAACTGCTTCGTAAGGATATTTCATTCAAATTCTGAGCATTGAAACACCCACCCCCATCTAGGTATAAAGGCGACAAGTTTCCCAACTAACTTTGTGTTGGTATTAGCACTGAGTTGTATCAAGAAAGATATTTTAATTTCATCCATTGCTTTCCACCTGGCACTTCTCATGGGCAGTGATTTATAGCCTGTTGTTGTTGGGCTTACATTTAATACATGCCAATAAACTAGCTGCAGGAGGAAGGATATTTTCCCCCTCTTTCCTCCCCTCCTTTCTTTTTGTCATTGGTGTGCATGTTAAACTGGCTTTTTGCAGAAATTCCATTTTCAGCACATTAAGAGGTGTGTGTGTGTTTAAATGTGGGGCTTCATACAGCAGGAGACTTTGTGCCCTCAGGGCAGAAATACCACAACCCTGTTTGTTTTCTTTGGCTCTGTCCCACTTTCAGGGCTGCAGCGAGTGCTTTACACCCTGGAGACTGATTGGAAGCTGTGACCATTCAGGATTTTTGGAATCCTCTCAGTCTCTCTCCAGTGGTGTTGGTAGGGAAGCATATCAGACAGGGTGAGACAAATTGATCTCAGCATTGATTAAACTGAGGTGTTCTGGCATTCTCAACAGAAGTTATGCTCTGGGACACCTTGGAAGCTCTCAGAGCAAAGCAGGAATAAGTGCAGGGTGGACAAACAGCACTTCCAGCATTTTCTCCTTGATTTGTTTGCTCCTCCTGCCTCCGCTGAATCTTCCAAAGGGTTACCCCAAGGGTTGTGCCTCATCTTGTGAGTCACTATTTCTGGTGCTTAAATACTGGAGTGCACATGTCTGTTGATCCATATCTGCTGGATTTGTTTTCAGAGCATATTTTGCCCAAATATATAGTTTAACTTGATGGTAGGACATTTCCTACCAAATGGAAGCTTGGTTTTGAAACAGCCTTCATTGGGCTCCTTCACACGGAGCTTTTATACTGCTATTGAGATTGCTCACACATGGAAGTTTGTGGTCCCTTTAGTGTGATCCTGAATCTAAAACGTAAGCAGAAAGCCCCATTTTACATGCAGGGTTTTAGGCTGGTGTAGAGATGCCCAATGACTCCCTTTTTCACCCGCTTCTTTTCCCCCTCCCCTTTCCCCCTCCTTCTCCCTGTATCTGAGTCTTCCATTATCTTTCATTGATCTTGCTTCTCTTCTTGCGCTTTCCCTCTTTTCACAGAGGGAACTCAAGTGGAACACAATGGGGTAATTTTATAGCTCATTATCTGCGATGTATTTAAAAATGGAACAAAGGGCATTTAGTGCAGGAAACACCCTGGAGGGTCACAGCATCATGTAAAGAGCCCGCAAACATCCGTGAAGGAGCAATCTCAGTCGCAGGATAAAAGCTCCATGTGAAGAAAGCCAGCGTCCCCTGCACTAAATGTGAACTTTATTCCATTTTTAAATAGATCAGAGATAATGAGCTATCAAATTACCCCGCTTGTGTTCTGCTTGAGTTCCTTCCATGAAAAAGGAAAAGCTGCAAGAAGAGGAGTGAGATCAATAAAACCTATGGAAGACTCAGATAAGGGGGAAAGGGGAGGGGGGGAAGGAAGCATGTATAAAGGGAACCTGTTGTGATCCTGCATTTACAATGGAAGCAGACAGCCCCCTTTTAAATGCCAGATTTTAGGCTGGTGTAGAGATGCTCTACGTCTCTTGAAGTTGCATTTTCAGAGGAAACTGCCCCTCTTCTGCAGTACAGGCTTCCAACTACGAACAAGAATAATTTGCCAACGTAGGAATACTTCTGCCCACCCTAGATAATGCGATCATCCTCCATTTTCGGATTCCTTTACCCTACTGAATTCCTCCATAAGATTCTTGTATGCGGGTCCATGATCATGTGAAGACGGGTCAGTGTGAGCCAGGCTGTATGAAAAGTGAGCAGGCAGCCATCTCTGATGATGACCTTTTCCTACACATGCATAATTATGTTGGGAATTTCCCACTGCAGACTGGTAAATTTCCCGTCTTCCAGGACTAACTGTATATTTTCCACATGTATGTTTTCCCTGTGCTTTTAGTTTAGCACTTGCACAGGAAGGGCGGAGAGCTTGGCTCTGCCTTGGGAGCTAATCATTCCTTAGAACTTTGATCACCCAGCCCTTCAACTTCATGTGCTAGAAATGAATGCTAAAGCTGAGGTGTATCTATGCCGAGGCAAAATATCACAAAGCGAGATTTACATTTCCGTTATCCCAGGGGTGATCCAGTATCATAGCAGATATGCGTGTATGGAATTTGACCTCCATTCATTCAGACAGTACTTCTGTACAGATTTTTCAGACTTTTTAATGTAGCGCACTAACTTACGCGGCCTTGTGAAGGCACCCTTTGTCTCTTTCCCCTGTGCATTTCTTTTACTTTTATTTTTAATTTTCTCTTATTTTATTTCTGGATTGCTTTTCTGCATTTTTGCTTACAAATGGTTCAGTGTGATACAATGTAATACAGAATTCATGTTTGCTTACAAATGGTTCAATATAGTACACTAATACATGTTGTAATGCTGTGCTCAGTTATAAGAATAAAAATCCCATTAAAAACATTACATAGGAAACATTTCATAGTGAATTAATGAAAAATGTCTATTTATTCATCATTATCCAATTTACTTTAACACCAAAGAACAATGAGGTGATGGCTTATATCCGGCAGGCTTTCTCACATGGAGAAACTCCCATTCAAATGGATCCATTTATAATATTTATTGCCACTCCACTGATTCCAAAACCATTTCTCTTTTTGATTACTATGGCTAATCAAAAATCTCCTATTTTATCAGATGAGACCTTAATTGGGGACTAGTTGTATTAGTCCTAAGCCAGATGTTACAGAGGGCATCAACAATGTCCCACCTTTTTAAAAATAAAAAGCAGCAGTGGGAGGCTGCCAATGAGTGGCTACTCCCTTCTGAAGCTCTCCAATGGGTCAGTATTCCTGCATAATCTGTCCTTTGGTAGCTGACCAAAGGAGCCACTTTAAGATGCAGCCTTATGTACTGGCTGCAAGGACTCCACCCTATCTGTGTGGGAGAATGGTGTGGTGGAAGAAATTGACACAGATTTCTCACACTGATACTTCCAAATCATATAGTATTTTGTCTGCTGTCAGTCCTTATTACAGCCCCCTCCTAGACTGTACAAGGAAGCTGAGATATAAATAAAAATCATTGACCCCACTGGACACCAGATTCAAAAGTCTGAACTGCACTGGCATAATGTATAACTACTTTCCATTTCTCCTTCCAGTGCCAGACTGAATCAGCATTGGATAGATGTGGTGGTGGCAGTTCCACATTTGAACAAGGAGTTCTTCTTTTGGATCAGGGTTGGGGAACATGTGGTCGTCCAGATGTTGTTGGACTGAAACTCTCATCAGACCTAGCCAGCATAGCCAATGGTCTGCAGGACCACACGTTGCCCATCCCTGTTTTAAACAGTCCAGGCTGGGAGATCTCACCTTTTTTTTTCCCCTGTGGTTTATACCCCTGTCTCTGCTCCGCTCTCTACGATGCTTGCTCATGTGGAATGTTGCATTAAGGTTAAAGTTTGTGATGGTTAGGAATGGGATTGTGCTTCAACACCCAGATTGGCTTATGTACTACTCAGGAAAAATGTTATATCTCTTTCATTAGTGTTTTTACAGTATCTGAGTTTCCATTTGGATGACTGCCCTTATAGCTGGTTGTCAGAGGCCCACTGTATTTCTGTTCTTATTTGAGGTCAGATTTCATTAGCGAGGGTACAAGAGTTTTTATAGTGTTTATGAAGCAGTGCTTATTCATCTATTTTTAATAACTCTCTCTTTACTGATGCAGACGTAAATCCAGATTTAATCAGAAATTCCTCAGTTGCATTAATCTTCGTATTGAAGCAAAGTGTGTTTTTTTTATTTTGTTCCTTTTTTTTAAGTACTCCATAAAGAACTAATTGTCACCAAGAAATGATGGAAAGCTGTGTCAGGGGATAGGAAATGGAATAATTTGATGTGTATATTGTTTGAGGCCATAATCTGAGAAGCTGCCATCAATTACAAAGATACAGAAGATGCTAGGGCTGTAGGAAAGAGAGACTAGCCAGTTAAAGACAAGTCGGAATCACTGGTGTGAATGAGGAAATGAAGTAAAATGGCCTACAGACGCCATGTGTCTATTTGCTGTTGCTGTCAACTTTCCAGTGGCCTGAAAAGCTGTTTTAATTTCAGAGGGTGCATTGAGGTGTCAGGGTTAATTTATATATTCAAAATGCACTGTGTGCACAGTATGGAGGAGGCAACTGAACAGTAAGTACATTAATGCACTAGTACTCATGTTTGTGCACACATACATATACAAGCATAATATTAACCTTGGGTTTACATTGTGAAATCATAAATGCTATGGACAGGTTAATTTACTGAAAAAGGAAAAGATCAAATTCATTATGTATGATTCACTGTGATGATTGAAGTCCCTATATAAAGATTTTTGAAGGGCTGACTCCAAGGGTTTTCATGGTTCAAGGCAATACTTTTAGAATGAAAATATGCTAGAAAAAGTAGAGACCTCTCTACAGTTGCAGAGCTTTTTCTTTTTTTAATTGTGCAATACCTTCTCTGTATCTATTCTTCTATACACTTGCACACACTCACCCATTTATGCACATGTAAACACCTGTTAATGCTACATACACTTAGTACTCATATTACACACTGTTTACATACAGCTCTTACACATACACAATGTTTATACAGAATCTAACAACTGACCATCACATGGATAGTCCTGATTACTCCCTTCTTTGTTGAACGCCTTCCAACTAACAGCACATAGCTCTGTTTATTACTAGACATTGTATGCTGAGACTTATTTATTTATTTATTTATTTATTATTTCATTTCTATACCGCCCAATAGCCGAAGCTCTCTGGGCGGTTCACAAAAATTAAAACCAAACAACACACAATAAAACAATTTAAAATATATAGAACATTAAAACCACAATATAACAATACAACCACAATAAAACCTAGCAGCAGTGCAGGAGTTTAAAATACTGATTTAAAAACAGCAAAGATAAAAATTTAGAAAGCTAAAATGCTAAAATGCCTGGGAAAATAAAAAGGTCTTCACCTGGCGCCGAAAGGAATACAATGTAGGCGCCAGGCGAACCTCACTAGGGAGCTCATTCCAGAGCTGGGGTGCCACAACAGAAAAAGCCCTCCTCCTAGTAGCCACCCGCCTCACTTCCTTTGGCAGGGGCTCACGGAGAAGGGCCGCTGATGCTGATCTTAAGGTCCGGGCAGGCACATATGGGAGGAGGCGATCCTTCAGGTAACCTGGCCCCAAGCCGTTAAGGGCTTTGAATGTTAACACCAGCACTTTGAATTGGGCCCGGAAATAGACTGGCAGCCAGTGCAGCTGGAAAAGTACTGGCGTAATATGAGCTCGCAGGCCAGTCCCTGTTAACAATCTTGCTGCCCTATTTTGGACCAGCTGAAGTTTCCGGACCGTTTTCAAAGGCAGCCCCACGTATAACGCATTGCAGTAATCCAGACGAGAAGTTATCAGAGCATGGATAACTGTAGCTAGGCTATCTCTGTCCAGATAAGGGCGTAGTTGGTATACCAGCCTAAGCTGATAAAAAGTGCATACTTTTTAAAGCTTCTAAGCAATTGGAATTTTTGTAAACATTCTATAACATTACAGCAGCTGAACCAGTATGAAGGGAAGCCTTATTTAAATCAGCTGAGTTTGGAGCTCTTAGAACCAATAGCTATAGAGGTCTCAAACACTGAAGTGGTTCGCACATAACGCTAACCCATGGTTTATTTAACCTAGGGGTGCAAAACTATTTAGGGATGGGCAGCTGGATTGCCCCCCACCAGGCTGCCCACTGGCTGAACGATGTGAGGTGGCATGGCCCTACCCCATGATGTCACCTCTGCCCACTTTTCTTTTTTCATTTTCTTTTTCTTCATGCTGGAAGGAGGCACAGAACTGTGCTTCCCCAGCACAGAGAAAGGGATCCAGGCCCAGGCTGGCCTGCATCTCTGATCTGAGATCAGAAATAGCAGCAGGGATGAGGGGCAGCAGGACTTGCCTGTGTGGGGAAGGGTGGACACTCTCTCCAGTGCAGTTGCGATGCCAGCCGCCCCACCCCACTGCTATCTCTAATCTGAGATTGGAGATAACAGCAGGTGTTCCACAGCTGTTGTGCTCCAGCAGAGGAATCCCCACTGCTATGTCCAGTCTCAGGTCAGAGATAGCAGTGGGGGTATGCCCTTCGAGGAGATTCCTCCAGGGGTGAGACTTGGAGCCTAGGGCCTCCCCCCTTGAAGAATCCCAAGAGGCTGTGCAGGCTGGATTGGGGTGTCCTGCAGGCTAGAGGTTCTGTGGCCCAGATTTAACCCCTGGTTTGTTGCCCTACCCAGGCTTTTTTCTTTTGAATAAACCATGTTTTGTTTTCATTTCAGTTCCCTGGTGAAACCACCCATGGTTTAAACAAGCTAGACTTCACAAACCAACAACAAGCCATGGATTCTCTTTCTGGTTTTTTTTGTGTGGTTAGTGCTGTTCGGCTCATACAACACGACAACCCAGAATTCAACAACCCATGCCATATGTTATGTGCTATATGGTTTAGTGTTAATGTGATGATTTCAGCTTTGTTTTCTTCATTTTGTCAAGCTTGCAATTACATCACTTATCTTTTGTCATGTTTTTCTGATGGGGTCGGGAGGAGGACAATGTTTTCAAAACCACTGATTTTTGTAAATCTGTGTTCTGTGCTTTATTTCAATACCTCATTCATTTCCTTACCTAGGAAGTTCTTTAAAAGATACATCCAAAACTACTTATCTATTTGACTTTAAAAATAGACAAGTAGAATTTATACAGGAAATGCAGCCGTGTTTCCCCCATTTACAAATATAAGATAGAAATTATATCCTATGTGCTTGGAATTCCTGCCTCCTCCAAATTAATAATGATGCCATCTACTTGAGATCAGTTTGATGTTGTTCCAGCTTATGATATATTTTTGACTCACTTATTGCTTCACAAATTGCCTTTCCAGCACTTTGTGTTTATTTGCTTCTATATGTGCTGAATACTTTTATCTAGTGCTTCTTAATTCTTATATAAAATGGCAAACACCTTTATACAAATGGTCTATGATTGTATGGACTTTCATGGGACTGAACCCTTTCAAAAGCAGTTTACAATCAGTAAACAAGATACAGAAACTTATAATAAAGACATGGCACACAAGGAAAAAGGGATGGGAAAGGAAGTAAAATAGTAGTAAAATATAAGCTAAGCAATTGGCATTTTGTTTGTCCTTTAATGGTATCTAAAAATCCATCCTGTGAATCAGGCTCTCACACCTTGCTCAACGGCAGGGCCAGTCCACCAGGAAAGCAGCAGTATGCCGCTTCTAACTGCCCAGTTAATCTTTGTGTACCACCTCCCTGTCTGGTTTTCCAGATGTCTGTGCAGCTGTAGACAGTGGTAAAGCTAGGGTTAACTATATGATCAGAGGTTCCAGGCAATCACTGTCCCATAGAGCTATAGAGGCCAAGAACATTTCTACATGAGGCTTTTATTGTACACTCATGACTGGTCACTCACGTTTCTTTGTGGCCCCTTTACACTATGTCGTCAACCTCCAGGGCCCCTCCCATCCCTTCTGGTGATTATAGTGGCTTAATTCTCAATGGGGAAAACACCATACGGGACTTCAAAGCTCAATAACTTTCTGGTGAAATTCTGGAGTCCCACTATATTGCAGTGCCATCTAGTGGCTGTATAAGTAAATATATAGACTTGCCCAGAAAGAAGAAAAATGGATGAAGCCACATGAAAAGGAGCTGACCTTAATCCCGCAAGGAATCTGGAAGCAGAAGCCCCAGTAAGGGTGCAGGATTTTAGCCTGGTGTAGAAATGCTTCCAGATGTTATGTTGGAATCCTGGTCCTGGCCTATACAGTCCATTCACAGTGTATTGAGAAGAGAAACTCTTTATTTCAATCATGCCATGATTGGGTTTATGGTGTCCTGCTTAATCTGATAGTGTGAAGCATGCAATGTGTTATGACAACACCCTTTTTATAGACGTGAACCTTCACTCAATGGCTTGTAACTAAGATAATGCTAGAAAGCAAATATATTCTAGCAAATGATATTTGTAAATATTGGCTAGTGTACTACTGCTCCAGTTAATCCAAAGTGGGCCACTGTCAGCGATACAGTAGCTACTGGTGAACCTGCATGCAACCTTTCTACAAGATGTCCAGTGGCCCTGTTGGTTTCTGCTCATGCAGGAACTTGCTGGATGCCTGACTTCAAGAGCCCTATTCAGAATTTCTCTCCCACCCCAACCCCACACAATTAGAAACACATGAGGGGAGAGGGGGAGTGAACCTGTTGTTGCTTATCCCTGCAGCCCATCATACCTTGGAGGGATAACGTGTGCAGCAAAGAGACTTCTGTTTTTGAGGAGGCTCCCCACACGATTTAGAGACCTGATTATGCAAGGGCCTAAATCATGCAGGGAGCCCACACAAATACACTGATTCAGCTCTGTGTTGCAGAAGTTGCCCCTCCAACAAGTGGAAGGTTACAGGGACAGGTGACGAGAATGTAACAGAGGAGGTGGGGTCAATGAGTTCATCCCCACTAATCCCCCACACTCGATTCTAATTGTGGGGTGCAGGACACACACCTCTAAACAGGGCTTCAGCAACAGCACACCCCTATGCATATCTACTTAGAAGTAGGCCCCATTGACTTCAGCCTAGGATTGAAGCCTAAGGTACTCGTGTTTTTATATTTTTATGGAAGGTAGCAATTTACTACGTTACATGTCGTGTTGTTTAAACAGAATCAGTTGCCATTAAGTGGAAGTGAATGTTGGTGTTAGATTGCCATGAACGTGTTGTGTCCTGTATCAGGAAAATAAATTTGTTTCCATTTGACTGGTGTCTGGATAAAGTAGCTCAGTTCTGCTTCACTAGTCTTTTCAGTGGGGATGATAATGGATTTTTACAGATCTGTCTCTGCGGTTTATGTTTTGTTTTTGAATTTTTTGTTTAGAAAATTGAAATTGTAGGATTTGACTTTAAAAAAATCTCTATTTTCATAAGCCTTGAATCCTTGGATTCATCTTCTACACTTTTTGCACCATCTGATTTGGGGCATGACAGAAACGCTCTGTCCTGCATGTTGGTTAGTGAGGCTGTCAGTAATTAAGATTTGGTTGGCTGGAAGCTAATATGATTATTTGTTTAGCTGTTCTTCCTTTTCAGGTTGATGTTAATGGGACAATAAGCTAATTGTGTCGAGTACTACAAGCCTGCCAAGCACAATCTCACGTTTACAGCTACTGGGCAGAGATCTAACAATCCTGTTACTTGTAAAATATTATTTCTTTGGCAGTGGCCATACTGCTTTGTGAATGAATTCTGCAGACCGGAATGCTGCAAATCGTTTTTCTTCTTTTATTTATAGGAAAGTAGGTGAACTCGTGTAAACTCCACAGTAACTTGTGGGACTCAAAGAGTAATTCTGCATCAAGAAAATCTAAATTAGGTACTCACAAAAATAATGCACGCTTGTATGAGTTAACATGCGTCGTATAATTCCATGCTTTACATTTTCAAAGGCTTAAGGACTGGTGGGAAGAAAGACAGAAATTGGATTAGCACAATAAAAGGAGGAAGGAGAATGTAGGGAATGAATAGCATGAAGATTTTGATCAGTTTAGTAGGAGGGGCAGGGAAACAGGGAGTAACAGCCACATGGAATTATCTAGATGTAAGATGATTATATCTAACTTTTCATCTGCCGGCACCTGAAGTCCGAACTACATGTTGCATCATTCACACGTTTTAAAAACTATATTAAACACTGCTGCTTTTCTTTTGAAGGAAAAGTAACTCCCCGGATCAAGGCCCTGTGCCAGTTTCCTGCCAAAAATCCTCTGCTTCCAGTTGCTAAGTGCCCCCAGAGTTGCTGTTTGCAGTAAACAACATATTCAGGGGAAATAGGAACTGGTGGGGATTTCAGTAAGAAATGGATCCCTAATCCAGCTGCTTTTCTTTAAAAATAAACGTGACTGTGTTAAACACACCTTTTAAAATAACACTTTTTAAAGATGTGTGATTAATGTAACATATAGTTTGGCCCATCAAGCCTTGCTGAGACCATCTCTGATTTCCGAGTCTTCACCAAGAATTGACCACCTATTTCCAAGCTTGCCTTGGCAACCGTGAGGATTTTAAATGTATTCCTTTTCAGGATAATTGGGTTTCTCGGGATATCCAAATATGTGGTCAAATAGCAGAATCCATGCTTATGGTATAGAAATTTCCCTTTGTCCTGATTCACCTTCATAGGACTTGGCTAAGACCATGGGAACAGTGCCATGGGATCCCCCCCCCCGAGCACCCCCCAGACCTCACATCTCACAATTTTCCTCACCAGTCACTATAAATGTGTGTGGACTAGGGTGAAATAGCATTGCTCAACGTATCCTGTATTTCTGGTTTGGGAGCTCTAAACACATCTTAAGAATGAGAGCTGTCTGAATATATCCTTGGAAATTGAGCGTAGCCCTATCCTTCAGCCCCTTCATGGATCATAGCTTATGGCTTCACTGAGTTACGCAAGCCCCTTCGCCACAACAAGGCAGTGATCCATGAAGGGGAGTACTGGGGTACAATCTCAAAAATGATAGAATGATCTCAGTACGAATCCAAGGCAAACCATTCAGCATCACAGTAATTCAAGTCTATGCCCCAACCACTGAGGCTGAAGAAGCTGAGGTTGATCGGTTCTATGAAGACCTACAACACCTTCTAGAACTAACACCAAAAAAAGATGTCATTTTCATCATAGGGGATTGGAATGCTAAAGTAGGAAGTCAAGAAATCACTGGGATGACAGGCAAGCATGGCCTTGGTGTACAAAATGAAGCAGGACAAAGGCTAATAGAGTTTTGTCAAGAGAACACGCTGATCATAGCAAACACTTTTCCAACAGCACAAGAGGTGACTCTACACATGGACATCACCAGATGGTCAATATCGAAATCAGATTGATTATGTCCTTTGCAGCCAAAGATAGAGAAGCTCCATACAGTCAGTAAAAACAAGACCTGGAGCTGACTGTGGCTCAGATCATGAGCTTCTTGTTGCAAAATTTTGGCTTAAATTGAAGAATGTAGGGAAAACCACTAAACCATTCAGGCATGACCTAAACCATATCCCTTATGAATATACAGCGGAGGTGAGGAATAGATTTAAGGGATTAGACCTGATAGACAGAGTGCCTGAGGAACTATGGACGGAGGTCCGTAACATTGTTCAGGAGGCAGCAACTAAACCCATCCCAAAGAAATAGAAATGCAAGAAAGCAAAGTGGCTGTCTGAAGACGCTCTACAAGTAGCTGAGGAAAGAAGGGAAGCGAAAAGCAAGGGAGAAAGGGGAAGATATATCCAACTGAATGCAGAGTTCCAGAGAACAGCAAGGAGAGACAAGAAGGCGTTCTTAAATGAACAATGCAAAGAAATCGAGGAAAACAATAGAATGGGAAAGACTAGAGATCTTTTCAAGAAAATTGGGGATCTCAAGGGAACATTTTGTGCAATGACGGGCATGATAAAGGACAAAGAAGGCAGGGACCTAAGAGAAGCAGATGAGATTAAGAAGAGGTGGCAAGAATACACAGAAGAACTATACAGGAAAGATCTGAATGTCCCTGATAGCCATGATAGTGCAGTCACTGAACTTGAGCCAGACATCCTCGAGAGTGAAGTCAAGTGGGCCTTAGGAAGCATTCCTAACTACAGAGCTAGCAGAGATGACAGTCTCCCAGCTGAGCTATTTAAAATCCTAAAAAGATGATGCTGTGAAAGTGCTGCACTCAATATGCCAACAAATTTGGAACACGCAACAGTGGCCACAAGACTGGAAAAGGTCAGTTTACATTCCAATTCCAAAGAAGGGCAACGCCAAAGAGTGTTCAAACTACCGTACAATTGCGCTCATTTCACATGCCAGCAAGGTGATGCTCAAAATCCTACAAGCTAGGCTTCAGCAGCATGTGAACCGAGAATTACCGGAAGTACCAGCTGGGTTTCAAAGAGGCAGAGGAACTAGAGATCAAATCGCCAACATTCGCTGTATCATGGAGAAAGCAAGAGAATTCCAGAAAAACATCTATTTCTGCTTCATTGACTACGCTAAAGCCTTTGATTGTGTGGATCACAACAAACTGTGGCAAATTCTTAAAGAGATGGGAGTACCAGACCACGTTACCTGTCTCCTGAGAAACCTGTACAAGGGTCAAGAAGCAACAATAAGAACCAGACATGGAACAACCGATTGGTTCAAAATCGGGAAAGGAGTATGACAAGGCTGCATATTGTCACCCTGCTTATTTAACTTATATGTAGAGTACATCATGAGAAATGCTGGGTTGGATGAATCACAGGTCGGAATTACGATTGCTGGGAGAATTATCAACAACCTCAGATATGCAGACGATACCACCCTAATGGCAGAAAGTGAAGAGGATCTAAAGATCCTCTTGTTGAGGGTGAAAGTGGAGAGTGCAAAAGCTGGTTTGAAACTCAACATTAAAAAAACGAAGATCATGGCATCTGGCCCTATCACTTCCTGGCATATGGAAGGGAAATAAATGGAAGCAGTGACAAGATTTTATTTTCTTGGGCTCCAAGATCACCGCAGATGGTGACTGTAGCCATGAAATTAAAAGATGCTTGCTCCTTGGGAGGAAAGCTATGGCAAACCTAGTCAGCATAGTAAGAAGCAGAGACATCACCTTGCTGACAAAGGTTCGTATAATCAAAGCTATGGTTTTCCCAGTAGTAATGTATGGCTGTGAGAGCTGGACTATGAGGAAGGCTGAGTTCCGAAGAATTGATGCTTTTGAACTGTAGTCCTGGAGAAGACTCTTATGAGTCCCCTGGACTGTGAGGAGGTCAAATCAGTCAATCCTAAAGGAAATCAACCCTGAGTGCTCATTGGAAGGACAGATAGTGAAGCTGAAGCTGAAATATTTTGGCCACCTAATGCGAAGAGAAAACTCCCTGGAAAAGACCCTGATGCTGGGAAAGATTGAAGGCAAAAGGAGAAGGGGACGGCAGAGGATGAGATGGCTAGATAGCATCCGATGCAATGAATATGAATTTGAGCACACTCCAGGAAAGAGCGGAGGACAGGGAGGCCTGGCGTGCTATGGTCCATGGGATCACGAAGGGTCGGACACGACTTAACGACTGAACAACAACAACAACCACCACCTATGCTTCAGAATTCTCCTGCAACATTAACTTCACTAAGTTGTCACTTATGCCCTGTGTGCTTCTTCCTGGGCTAATCTCAAACTGTACCTCCTGCTTCCATCCCCACTTGTGACTTCAGAAGTTAAGTGATCAGTGAGAATAGAGATACAGTGGCAGATGGCAGGGAAACTTCTAAGGAGCCAAGGCCCTATTTTCATGCAAATGTCTTCGGTGGCTAAGAATAAGGAATGAGAGGCAAAATAACTTTTCTATTAGAGAGATGAATTGAATTGTTTATAAACAGAGTGTTTGGGGTGTATTCTATTAGGCATCAGATAAGACATTTATTGCAAAGCAATGAACTTAGAAGTGAGTGCCTATTGATGTTAATGTCCTGTCAGAATAAATTCCATCTGTGAGATGTGTTCAGGGTGGCTTTTTCTTGAATTCCCAATGAGTACAACACAGCTAATTGTTAGCCTGAAGTGCAAGAGGACCTACCATTGTTTAATATGTACAACATCTGAGACTTTACCATTGAAGGCTTAATCTGTGTGTGGCAGCTGTTTCTTCTTCATCGTCATTATAGATCCCACATTGAGGAGGGGATTGCACTCCCAAGGTACCTCCGAACTCTAAAATTTTGTGGTTTGTATCCGGACTTAGTCATACTTTGATTACCTCTATTGAACTCACTCAAACTTAAGTTTGTCATGATTTTGGTGGGACTGTTCTATGTCTAAGTCTGGATACAACCCTATGATTCTGTCATTGTCATCATATTTCCTGTAAAACAGTTGCACAGAGCAGATATTGATAACTGACATATCTCTTTCACTGAAGAGCCTCTGATAACATTTAGATAATCAGATGTTTTGGTAGAAGGGATTCCTTATGCAGCCAGGACTGATTTGGATGTTAGTGTTTTTTAATAGGCATGGCAGTTGCTCACATCTCTCTGTATCCACAAACGAAAAAGAAATGTGTTGTTCCAGTGGCTAAGTAGAGCCATTGCCTGATTAAAGAAACCTTAATTGACTAATCATATGAGATTCAGGCTGCATTCCTAAGCACACTTAACGAGAGAGCAAATTGTATTGTACTCAGTGGGATGTACTTCTGAGTAAGGATGCTTAGGATTGTACTGCCTGGCAATTAAATCCAGATAAATTTGCACATGAGTAAGTGAAATCAATGGTACTGAAGAAGTCTATATATTCATCTTAGAAGAGATATTTCTTCCTGGGTGTAAATGAAGAGGAAAAGTTTCTTCTAAGATGGGGGCCTGCCTAATGTGCTTTTTATGAGAACGTATGTGCAGCTTCTTAATCAATCTACAGGTTTTTAATAGATTACTCAAACCAGTTCAATGACCAGCCTTACTAAAGCAACCGTACTAAGTACAGATCTCAACTTCACCAGATCGAGGCCAAGAAATAAAGTTCAGAGTACAGAGATCTGACTGGAGGTGAGATGTCTGGGTTAGCAGTTTGCAGTGTGCACTTTTGCTTGTATGTAAAGGTTATGGCTCCACAAATTTAATCATCCGGTTGTTGATGGGAATTCTGCTTTTTCCACATTATCCTATGTATGCTTACATCAAAGTATGTTTATTTCAAATCCTTCTGTGGTTTGCTGAGGAATCCAAATCCTCCTCCTCTGAAGAGATCTCCCTGTGCTTGGGTCAGCCAGGAGCCTGACATGTAGTGACTACAGTTAATGGTTATCTACTAAGTGAAGCCAAAATTTGTGTACCTCCAGTAATGGTGCAAGGTATTCTTGCATGCGTATAACTGCAAAATTAAGCTTTCTTCTTTGGGCTAAATGGCATATGTATGCTACATTTGGATAACAAGGAATTCTTCATAATCAAGTTTCAGCTCATGGTCAGCCTTAGCGCCTTTTATGGTCAGCCTTTTACGTCCATCAATGTCACATATTTACTTCAGGTTATCTGTACCCTTGATGAGCTTGAGTGCGGTGGATGCCTTCCTTCCTCTCCCCTTATTAATGGCTAAACCAACTTCAACCTGATTTAGCGCCTTCAGCAGCAGCTCCATGCCAATCCAGCATAGTCAAGTGCCTAACTGTTGCACCCCATCCATGATCCAGATCAGATTGCTGGCTAGAAGGTTGATTGGCTATGATCTCAAGTGGACTGAGCTGAGCTGAATCAGTCTTTTGAAGCTTCATTTTTTGTTCGGAATATTGTTGCAAAGCATATCCATGTTTCTCTGAGCTTTAGATTGCCCCCTCAAAACTTCACACATTTTTTATTCAAGACTTGGACATTATTAGGACATGTGTAGAAGTCCCTAAGGCATGCTTTTAAAACTTGGGAGCAAAGGACATTGTCTGGCCAAACTCAGGGAAGTTCCCCTATCTAACTTAGATAAGGCTTTGGCAGATTCCCTTTATATATTCTGAGTAAGCCCTCCCCCCAGCCCATGTGACTGGTAAGTCCCACCGTAGTTCCACGCGAGTCACATGGGCTTGGGTGAGGCTGAACAACCTCTGCCTAAGTCAGGGGTGCTGAATGTCTTTCAGCCGGAGGGTTGAATTCAGTTTTGGAGAAACTCTCAGGGGCCACATTTTAGTGGCTGGTCGGCCCAAAGTCAAAAGGGGTGGAGCCAACACACCAAAAATATAACAGCATCTTTGAGCTTTAAGTTCTTACTGTCAGTAACTAAGCCGTAGAAGATTTAAACCTTTTAGAATGGGAGAACAACCACACAATGGGAGAAAAACCACACAAAACCCAGGAAACTGTCTCATGACTGGCAGTTGGGGAAGGGGGTGGGGATGGCTGGGGAACACCGGATGGCAAGGCTGGAACTGTAGGTGGACTTAATTTGGTCCGTGGGCTTGAGATTCAACACCCCTGGTCCAAGTTTTAGCTTAGTTTGGTGCAATTCCAAAGACATCCTCTGGTACTGATAATGGGAGGTTCCACAGAGGAGAGCAGGGCCCCGAAAAGACAACATGTGGTTGACTAGCTGTTTGTGCTCTGAAAATCTGCTGACTTTCATGGATTCATAGAAGCTGGAAAGGACCACAGGAATCATCTACACCCATTGAAGGAGAATTTCATAGAATGAGTAATGAAGATTGAAAATGCCTCCTGTGGGTCATATAGTTGAAAAAATATACTTTAAGACTGGATTAATATCTCAACTTCTCCAACAGTCTGCTTCCATAATTTCCCAAGCCATAGTTCCCTTGGCAAATGTCTTTTGCACTTAGGAAGTATTTTATTTCTAATGTTTATCATATCTCTTAGAGACCTAAACACTTCCTCAAAAGTGTTCAGCTATGCCCTTGGAAAACTTTTCACAGGACATTCTAGAACTTCCTTTGATCTTGGCTTTTGCCCTGTTTCTTCATCGTTACTACAGCAAGGGCTTTTTCGTGATAATTGAAGTTATATTAGGTCTGCTGTGTGTTAAACCTGGTCTATTGTTTGCAGAACATTCTTGTGAAATAGGAGTTGGTTAATACCGCATTTTGTAGACACTCTCTAGCCTAAAAGATTCACATCTTGTGCGGCTGCACTGTAGATACAGCTGTGCATACAAAAAAATTGTAGATGAGAAGAAGATAGACTAAAGAAGAACAAAGACAGAGGAGGGAAATGTATATAAAATGTTATGTTTTAGAGGCAACTATACCAACAGCATGGTCATATAGTTCAGCTCTTGGTAGATTGTACCACTTCATTCATTCATTCATTCATTCTTCTTTTAAGTGTATGAATCATGCCTTCATCCCCAAAAGGATTTCAGGGTGGTGTACATAAAATGGCCTAAAACAATACAATATAATACATTACAATAAAAACAGTCTAAACATCAAAAAATAAATAGTCCTCCAGCTAGGGGATTGTTAAAAATTGCCTGAATGTTGAAACCTAAGAGCCGAACTAGAGCTGACATTTATTTACTTTACACAGATCCTACCTTTCCACCAATTGTGCTAATGGTAGACAATAACCAGGGCTGGCTTACCATTAGGCAGAGTGAGGGGATTGCTTCAGAGGGCAGATGCTGGGCAGGAGGGCAGCATGGGCAGCAACCGCAGCCTCTCAATGTTACTCTTGAACCTCCTGGCTGTTCCTCTCTCTTGGAGCTTGTATGCCACCCAACCTGCCCTGCCTCCACCCGCTCCACTAGCCTGCTGTCTCAAGGATGCTATCTCATAGCCAGTATTGAAGAGGACGCCATCTTGCCTTCACCTCAAACAGGAAAAAGTCTTGGGCCAGCTCTGTTAAAAGCAATAATACAAATACAATACAATAAAATACAATAAAACGTAAACAAACATCAAAACAAGCCAGGTAAAACATCAGTAAAAGCAACCAGTTAAAAGCTAAAGGCCTGACTAAATAAATATGTTTTTGTTGGCTGGAGGAAGGTAATCAGACACAGGGTTAGTTGGGCCTCCGTCGGCAAGGCATTCCAGAGCCAGGAAGCAGCCACCAAGAAGGCCCTGTCTTAAGTTTTCTCCAGTTGTGCTTTAGATGCTGGTGGGATAGAAAGAATAGTCTCTTCAAGGATTTTAAAGCTCAGGCAGGAGGATGTGGTTTTTCAAGTACATCCCAAGTTCTGTAGGACTTCGTAGGTCATAACCAATTAATTGAATTGTACCCAGAAAAGTTCAGAAGCCAATGAAACTGTTGTAATAAGAGAGTCACATGCTGCCTATAACTGGCCCTGGTCAGTAGTCTGGCTGCACCAGTCTGAACCAGACTGTGGGGAAGAGCACCAGCCAGCTGCACCAGGTGGGCCCTGAGCCTGTTTCTGTCCCTGCCAAACAGGTACTTAGGCAGGGCTGCCAGAGGGAGCGTCTCGGCATGTCCCTCGGCGTCGCACCAAGTGTGATGCTAAGTGCACACTTAGCGTCGCACTTGGAGATGCAAGGAGGAGCGTATGAAGATACACCCACCTCTCCAGAGATACCAGCAACCAGAGATACTAGCAGCAAATAGCAGCAGCAGAGGGCAGCAGCTTTAAAGACCAGGAAGATAGGGGCCAACGCAGATCTTATCTGCCCCTTCTTCGCTGCTGCTCTCTCTTTTATATTCTTTTATACTGTTTTATATTTTACATCTTAATATTTTAATATGTGCCTGGGAAGTCCATTAAACAACTCAGGGGATCAGGGAGGTGCCACCATAACTGTGGTCATGGGTAGGGGGAGGTATGGTGTTGGGGGATTAACAGGCCAGCTGAGGAGAAGAGGGGCTAGACACCTTATGGCTATCCCCTCTTCTGGTTCTTCCCCCAACCTGATGGTTCCTGGCGGCCTTACCAGTCTGCCCTCGGGTCTGGTGGTGCTGCTGCTGAATGCCAGGTCGGTCCAAAATAAAATCTCCCTCATCTATGATTTGATTGTGGATGAGAGGGCTGACCTGGTAGGTATTACTGAGACCTGGGTGGGGGAACTGGGAGGGGTTACTCTCTCCCAGCTGTGCCCTCCTGGGTACTCAGTGCAGCACCAACACCGACTCAAGGGTCGGGGAGGAGGGGTTGCCGTGGTCTATAGGAATTCGATCCCTCTCTCCAGGCTTCCTGCTCATTCAAGTGCAGATCTTGAGTGCTTGTACCTTGTGTTGGGTACCTGGGACAGATTAGGGATTCTGTTGGTGTACCGCCCACCCCGCTGCCCATCAGACTCCCTGCCTGAGCTGACGGAGGTGGTCTTGGACTTGGTGTTGAGGACCCCTAGGATGATGGTCCTGGGGGATCTCAACTTCCATGCCGAGGCCTCTGTATCCGTGGCAGCTCAGGACTTCATGGCCACCATGACAACCATGGGGCTGTCCCAAGATGTCATCGGCCCAATGCATGTAAAAGGACACACGCTTGATACGGTTTTCTCAACTGGGCAGGAGGATGGTGATCTGAAAGTGGAGGAATTAACATCTGTTTCTTTGTCGTGGTCAGATCACTTCCTGTTGAGGTTTAGACCCTTGGCAGCCTTCCCCCTCTGCAAGGGTGGGGGACCTTCTCCGTGAGCCCCTGCCAAAGGAAGTGAGGCGGGTGGCTACTAGGAGGAGGGCTTTTTCTGTTGTGGCACCCCGGCTCTGGAATGAGCTCCCTAGTGAGGTTCGCCTGGCGCCTACATTGTATTCCTTTCGGCGCCAGGTGAAGACCTTTTTATTTTCCCAGGCATTTTAGCATTTTAGCTTTCTAAATGTTTATCTTTGCTGTTTTAAATCTGTATTTTAAACTCTTGCATTGCTGCTAGGTTTTATTGTGGTTGTATTGTTATATTGTGGTTTTAATGTTCTATATATTTTAAATTGTTTTATTGTGTGTTGTTTGGTTTTAATTTTTGTGAACCTCCCAGAGAGCTTCAGCTATTGGGCGGTATAGAAATTAAATGAAATAAATAAATTAGATAGATAGATAGATAGATAGATAAAATGGTCCACCCCCGGAGGCTAATGGATTCCGATGGATTCCAGAGGACTCTGGAGGATTTTCCTGCTGGTATGGCTGGTGCTCCTGTCAATGCCCAGGTTGCTCTGTGGAATGCAGAGATGACTCGGGCGGTTGACACGATCGCGCCCAAGCGCCCTCTCCCTCTGAGCAGAGCCCGGCCAGCTACTTGGTATACACCTGAGCTGAGGGCAATGAAGCAAGAGGGGAGACAGCTAGAACGCAGGTGGAGGAAAACTCGTGCTGAGTCTGACCGAACACAGGTAGGAGCCCACTATCGAGCCTACTCTGTGGCGGTGAGGGTGGCAAAGAGACCGTTCTTTTCCACCAGCATTGCATCTTCTCAGTGTCATCCAGTGGAGCTTTCTCGAATGGTTTGCGGCTTGTTACATTGTGGGCCAGGGAGAGAGATGGTGGAACCCTCAGTTGTACGTTGTGACAAGTTTTTACGGCACTTTGAAGATAAAGTAGCTCAGATTCGTCATGAATTGGACACCACGATTAATGCAGTTCCATTGGTAGAGGTGTTCAGAGCACCATCTGGTCCAGTTTTATTGGATGAGTTTCAATTACTGAGGCCTGAGGATGCGGACAAGGTGCTTGGCCAAGTCCGATGGACCACTGGTGTGCTTGACCCTTGCCCTTCATGGCTTATTAAATCAAATAAGGAGGGGATGTCCAGCTGGGTCCAGGAGGTTGTAAATTCCTCCTTGAGAGAGGGAGCGGTGCCGGCCGCTTTAAAAGAAGCAGTAATTAGACCACTCCTGAAAAAGCCTAACCTGGACCCGGAGGATGTTAATGATAGGCCAGTGGCCAACATCCCCTTCTTGGGCAAGGTGCTTGAGCGGGTGGTTGTAGGACAGCTCCAGGCACTCTTGAATGAAACGGATTATCTAGATCCATTTCAATCGGGCTTCAGGCCTGGTTTTGGCATGGAAATTGCCTTGGTCGCCCTGTGGGACGACGTCTGCTGGGGGAGGGACAGGGGGAGTGTGACCCTGTTGATTCTCCTGGACCTCTCAGCGGCTTTCGATACCATCGACCATGGTATCCTTCTGGATAGGTTGTCTGGGTTGGGAGTTGGAGACACTGCACTGCAGTGGTTCTGCTCCTACTTGGATGGCCGATTCCAGAAGATGGTGCTGGGGGATTATTGCTCTGTGCCATGGCAATTATGCCATGGGGTTCCGCAGGGCTCTATTTTATCCCCCATGCTGTTTAACATCTACATGAAATTGCTGGGAGAGGTTATCCAGAGGTGTGGGCTGAAGTGCCATCAATATGCAGATAGAATCATAGAATCATAGAATAGTAGGGTTGGAAGGGGCCTGCAAGGCCATCAAGTCCAACCCCCTGCTCAATGCAGGAGTCCAAGTCAGAGCATCCCTGACAGATGGCTGTCCAGCCTTGTCTTGAATGCCTCCAGTGTGGAAGAGCCCATCACCTCCCTAGGTAATTAGTTCCATTGTTGTATTACTCTAACAGTCAGGAAGTTTTTCCTGATGTTCAGCCAGAATCTGGCTTCCTGTAACTTGAGCCCATGATTCCATGTCCTGCACTCTGGCATGATCGAGAAGAGATCCTGGCCTTCCTCTCTGTGACAACCTTTGATACCCAGCTCTACTTCTCTTTTTCATCAAACCCAGGTGAGGCAGTGGCTGTTCTGAATCAGGGCCTGGGCATGGTAATGGACTGGAGGAGGGCCAATAAACTGAACCTCAATCCAGACAAGATGGAGGTACTGTTAGTGGATAGTTCGTCTGCCCAGCTAGGTGATATTCAACCTGTTCTGGAGGGGGTTGCACTCCCCCTAAAGGATCAGGTTCGTAGTTTGGGGGTGGTCTTGGATCCAGAACTGTCACTTGAGGCACAGGTGAACTCAGTGGCACGGAGCACTTTTTATCAGCTTAGGCTGGTATACCAACTACACCCTTATCTGGACAGAGATAGCCTAGCTACAGTTATCTATGCTCTGATAACTTCTCGTCTGGATTTCTGCAATGCATTATACGTGGGGCTGCCTTTGAAAATGGTACGGAAACTTCAGCTGGTCCAAAATAGGGCAGCAAGATTGTTATCAGGGACTGGCCAACGAGCTCACATTATGCCAGTACTTTTCCAGCTGCACTAGCTGCCAGTCCATTTCCGGGCCCGATTCAAAGTGCTGGTATTAACATTCAAAGCCCTTAACGGCTTGGGACCAGGTTATCTGAAGGATCGCCTCCTCCCATATGTGCCTGCCCAGACCTTAAGATCATCGTCAGCAGTCCTTCTCAGTGAGCCCTTGCCAAAGGAAGTGAGGCGGGTGGCTTCTAGGAGGAGGGCTTTTTCTGCTGTGGCAACCTTGCTGTGGAATGAGCTCCCTAGTGAGGTTCGCCTGGCACCTACATTGTATTCTTTCTGGCGCCGGGTAAAGACCTTTTTATTTTCCCAGGCATTTTAGCATTTTAGCTTTCTAGACTTTTAGCTTTGGTGTTTTAAATCTGTATTTTAAATTACTGCCCTGCTGCTAGGTTTTATTCTGTTTTTAGTCTGGTTGTATTGTTATACTGTGGTTTTAATGTTTTATATAGTTCATATTGTTTTATTGTGTGCTCCTTGGTTTTAATTTTTGTGACCCGCCCACAGAGCTTCTGCTATTGGGCGGTATAGAAATAAATAAATACATACATACATACCAGCTGCCATTTCTGAGCATTCTTCAAAGGCAGCCCCACATAGAGCATATTACTGTTGTCCAAACAAGATGTAACAAAGGCACAGGTCAGCATGATACTTTGAATGAATGCAGTCAACCTGTGGGTGTTTTAAAAATATAATTAGCAGCAGAGGCTGAGTAGTAGTTGGAACACAAGAGTTGGAAAGGGGGAGTTTACTCCTTTCCCCCTTGCTGCAATCCTGATGAAAATGGTCTCCCTGAAGATGCTTTTTGCATCCGAAGGGAAGCCTTTCCCAACCCGATGCACACCAGAGGTTTTGGACTGTGGTAGTCCACATACTTTGCATGCAGAATGTCCCAGGTTCAATCCCTGGTGTCTTCAGGTGGGGCTGGAAAAACTCTTGCCTGAAACCTTGGGAGTGCTGCTGCCAGTCAGTGTCGACAGTACTGGGCTTAGATGGACCAATGGTCTGACTCAGTAGAAGGCAGCTTCCCTTATTCCCATAGGCCCTACCCAGCATGGCTAATGGTCAGAAATGCTGGAAATTGTAGTCCAGAACATCTGGAAAGTATCAGGTTGAGGAAGGTTGCTACATTTCATTATTAAGATTCTGTAACGCATTCCTTGCTTCCAAGAGCAGCATATTTCTACACGATAGAGATGTTGGAGAAATCTGCAACGAATTCAGATGAGTTCAGATTTTTATGAATCTGACCTGCAGATTCTGCAGTGGACCAGCTTTTTCCAAGTTGCGCGGATTCCATGGACTTGTGGGCTGCTGGTTTTTAAAAACGCTTTGGGGTGGGTTGCGCAAATCTTCAAACAAGAACAAAATTCTCGTACATCACTAAAAAATATAAAAATCTGATTCTGCCAATGAGTGGGCGATGGAACAAAAGACAATCCATGAAACGTTGACAGAACAGATTTAACAAACTCTGTACATTCCTACTACATGATATATGTTGTGTGTCAGGAAAGCAGTTCCTGTACCTCAGCAGGATATATCCCAGGCTATGGAATCCTGGTGAAGATGCGGCATAGACCAAATAGAAATTATTTTCTTGAATGAATACAACTTGTGTTTTGTTCTAAAATAAATTACTCCCTAAGATGACGTTGGTGTAACAAAAGGATACTTATAATCACCCCATCTGTGCCTTAGCTCCTGGACAGTTTCATTTAAGGAGTATGGAACCTGTCTAGGGCCACTTTGGAAAGGAAATGTATCATTGAGCTGGAAAGCTGGAACCCAAACTGAATCTTTATCAGCTCCAAATTAAGATAATTAGCATACAGCTTGCATGAATGTGGTTGTTTCCTGGTTATTGAGATGCCCCAAGAGTCATAGACTAATATGTTACCCTGTGTCTTGAATGTTGATTTGGAATGATCTAATTCTTGATAGTGTAATGATTTAACTGTAATTATTTTAGTCTGTGTTTTGTCAGGCAGCAAATTTTAGTTGGTTAATCTATTAGATTAATTGTTGTATAACATTTTAATTGACTAAATTCATTGATCAACAGATGGCAAGCACCTGTCTTAGAAGAAGCATTCCTTCTTCTTTGAGAGAGGATGGATAGGGAATGCCTCTTCTAAAGTGCTGCCTGCAATACTTGTGTGCATTACCGAAAAAATGAAGAATGATTTTTGAGAATGATTTTTCTCATGTATACTTAGATTTGTTTTAGATATATGTTGTCTATGTATGTGCTGTCTCTTTATATGTTTTTATGTAAATGGTTTTACACTTTGTATAATGTATTTTTAATGGTTTTAAACTTTTGTAAATGGCCCAGAGAGCTTCGGCCACAGAACAGTATAGAAATATAATAAATTAATAAATAAGAACATAAGAACAGCCATGCTGGATCAGACCAAGGGTCAGACCAAGGCTGTTGATAGCCTTCTCCTCTAGAGATTTATCTAGGGAGCATGACACAGTATGTTTGGGGATAATTTCATTTACCTTTGGGGCTTATAGATGCTCAGGTGTTCTGCCATCCATTTTCATATCATAGTTACCACCAAATGGTCTAGAAACCATTAAAACATAAAGTAAATGTGCAGTCAGTCTTCTGAATTCAAAAATTAAAAATGGACAGCATGAAGCTACCTCAGTGCACGTCCCGCATTCCATGCTCAGCCTGCTCTGGTCTTGGGAAAAAGGTTATTAAACTGGAAGCATTCCAAATGAATTTGATTTCAAAATCCAGAAGGTCAAATGGGAAATGGGGACTTCTGTGTGGAATTCTTTTCTTTCTCCTTCACTGATTTTTTTTCTTCTAAGGTCCAGGAACCGTGTAATTCCGTCCTGTAATGTTCAGGTTACCTCCAGCTTCAAGGCCATATGGCAGTACTTCTTC
Organism: Heloderma suspectum; assembly: GCF_057233095.1. Lineage (NCBI taxonomy): Eukaryota > Metazoa > Chordata > Lepidosauria > Squamata > Helodermatidae > Heloderma > Heloderma suspectum. The sequence goes on along the minus strand of NC_139458.1, from coordinate 153,155,790 downwards.
CATCTTCCTCCATCTGTCTACTCAGTGACTCTACCCAACCTTTTTTCTTTCTTTCTGCTCTGAAGGGCTGCTGTCATTTTACATCCACTAGAAACAGAGGACCACTCTGCTCAATGGATTCGAGCTGTATGGGCTGGCATAGCATGCTATATTGCTCTGCAGCCAGGATAACACTGCACAAAGCCCCTTCAGCGTCCTTGTGCTGGCAATCCCAGGGCTGCTTGTACACCATTACTTAGTTCTTGGCAGATTTGACTGGTCTGAGCTGCAACAAATTACCTCTTCTCCTTTCCTCTTCTGTTGTTGTGTTTTTGTTTTGTTTCAAAGCCCTTCTAGGGAACCACAATAGAGCATTGTTGCATCTTGCGCTTAATCTTTTATTTAAGACAGCCAAGAGACAGAGTGGCATCACCTGCCTAAGCCTAAATCACAAGGTGGACATCCTTCTGCAGAGGAAGAGCAAATGGGAGACTAGTAAATAATAATAAAAACAACCCCTCCACTTGGCAGCAGAAAGGCATCAAATGTTTGCTTTGGAGAAAGCTGCTTTGGAATCATACAGGCTGGTACTGCATCTTAGTGTGTTGAGCTATGCTCGAGGGACAAGCTTTTTCATTTGTAGCTGATTACCAACTAATGGGATTTCAAAGATTTCTGGATGCAAATACTTCACATCTCATTTCATTTGATTTGGGGGAAAGGGGAGAGCGGGTGGATGTATCACTTTATCATACTGGCATTTTGGCTTGGAAGAAATCTCATTTCCCTTATTTTGCCTGAATTGGATCTGGATTATATCTCCCCCCAGCCTCCCCCAAGGTTTGGTTGAATGCCACAGGCATTAATGGACATTTCTGAAACCTTTCTGAGGATTTGTAAAAAGACTGAAGCAGCTGATTGCCTGATTGTAAAGGATCAGCCAAGGAAACATAGTTACAGGTCCTCAACTGTCTGTTTGCATCCTTTTGGCATCTGAGCTACATGTTATACCTGTAAAAAACAGGCTAGCTCTGCCTATTCAGAACGCTGAAGGCTCCTTGCCAATAGGAAAAGAAAGCTGGGCCCCCATCTACCTGGGGCTTTTACTCCGGCTCTACTCCACCCACAAATTGATAGTGTCAGATGATGTATGCTGCTCTCAGTAGCTAGCCTGTCGTTTCTTGCCCTAAATCTGGTTTTTTGTCAAACTCATTTTGTGTTGGATTTTCCTATCACAGCGGCTTCAGTGCTGTTCAGGAGTCCGTGTGACCTCAGCTGGCTTTGGCGTGGGCTGGTGGAAGTGGCACTGGTTGGTGGAAGGGATAGTATCATGGGGTGGGGGTGGAGGAGAGCAGAAGGGTAAACATTTACCCGGAAGTAACTCATTGCCCGCAGTCCACTTTGCCAGCCCTGCTGTTTTAAAACTGTGCAGGTATGAATGAGCACAGCTGAGAAATGCTGGCTCAATTGCTTCCTCTCACTTTAAATAGTCATGGGGGGCAGGTGAGCCAGCCCTGCTGTTTTGAAACTGTGCAGCTATGAAGGAGCACAGTTGAGAAATGGTGGATGCCTGTTGATTTGAAGCTGCGCAGCTAAGAAAGGGTGATTGCCAGCATAGATGATTTTCATGAACATGTACTCAGAAGCACTTCATTGAGCCCATGTTTGCGGGGGGGGGGAGCCTGTTGATTGGGCAGTTAATATACATCAAAGACAACGTGCTAGTCACTCTCCCCCCTCACTGGCTCCATGCTCTCTGCTCTCAGCGCCTCTTGCACTCCTGCTCATTCTGCTCAGTCTCCGGGCAGTGGTGACTGCCTGCTTGCCTGCCCGCCTCATAAATGTGTGTGTGTGTATGTGGGGTTTGTCATGAATATTTACTCATAAGCAACATGTGGAGGAGGAGGAGGAGGAGCAGGCCTCTGCTCATTGGCTGCCCCACACCTACGCAATTGCTGGCGTTCATTTCTACTTGTGGTGGGACTCACCCACCCCACCCCAACTAATGCGGCTTCAGTTCCCGTATACACCGCAAAAGTGGAGGAATATAGCACTGCATGTACCGTGGAAAGAGCTAACTTGATTCTGTGAAAATGCGGATTTTGCCCAGATCGCTTCACAAAGCATTTCCGTTTAGATTGGCCCTGGGATTGAAGTCATATCCATTCTGTTGTTTATATTTGGTTCAACCTCCCTCCCTCCCTCCTATAGGGCTATTCTTCCCTACCACTTTGGGAGGGGCAGGAGCAAGGAAGATCAGCTGCCAGAGAGAGAACTAGAAATAACTAAAAGAAAAAGCCAGACTGTGTGGTTTCCTTGTTCCCTGTGTGTATAACCCAAGTTCCTTCCAGCTTTTCTTGCCTATTGATAGGGAGCCTTTGAAATTCTGGGCAAGGAAAGGCAGGCTGCTTTTCACATGATAAGTTTAATGTGTTTCTATTCTCATATGGTTTGGTTTGGCCACTGTTGGTTTTTGTAAATGAAAACAAAATGACTAATGAAAGAGGTAAACCAGTATCAGCCAAAGGCATATTCACAAGTGGTGCTAAATAGGATCTCTGAATTTCCTGCAGTTAAGTTGAATGGAAAGCCACACTCAGTAGCACGTGCATTCAATTTAAACATTTCTACACCACATTAACCAGTCAGACGTGATACATTCCAGACTAAAAGTGTTGTTGGCATTGTTTGCCTAAATAAGATCCAGTTTGATCTGTGACCTTTACTGTATTTTGAAAGTATCAGCCAGTTATTTTTCTTTAACAAATCACAGAATAGGGATGCATACATAGAGATGATAAATATGAACTAGAAAAATGAATGCATCCACTGTTGAGCACCACCAAAAAAGGCTTCTAAATAACACTAACTCTGTGCCTCTTTCAGACTGGTAGCATACGATTATATTATAAATGCTGCCATTGTTTATTTAAAAAAAAGCCAAGGCTAATAACCTTTAACATTGGTCCATTTGCTCTTTCTGCTTGTCTAACCCCTGTGAGTTGTTTCAGAAAATATTCTCACAGAAGGCACTTCATGGGGGAATGGACTCATGCACCTGTATTTACAAAGACAAGTATTGTTTGGTTTTGCAAAGCAAATCTTCGTCATCTCCTGGGCCTTGGAAGAGACTGAGTGCATTGGGATGTGGGGGTGGGGGCTGTCATCAGCTTGTTATTTTAGCCATCTTGAAACCTTCCTTGCAGGTGAAACCTCCTTTTAAAAGAAATTTGTTTGTGCTGCTGTAGTTCGGCATAATTGACAGCTGTCGCACAGTAGCTCTGTACTTGAATAAACTTGTTTTAGAGCTTCCCATCTGTGAAAGAGCACTAATCTTTTTCTTTTTTCACACACAGTGAGTGCTTGGGAGCAAGGGACCCATATTGCGGCTGGGATAAGAAGCAGAAGCGATGCACAACCATCGAGGACAGCTCCAATATGAGCCTGTGGACTCAGAATATTACTGAGTGCCCTGTAAGTGGAAACCTAAACCAGAGAAATGTATGACAAATGTTCCTCAGGGCTGTTTGAGAGAGAGAGAGAGACAGAGAGAGACAGAGATGGCGGGGGGGGAGAGAAATGTGATTGCCACATCTATGATATTGGGTTCCTATACTGCAGCAGTAACATCTGTAAACCTGAGGGTCAGGTGGCTGATGTGGTTACTTTGCATTCTAATATCACACCTCTATCTGGATTTTATGGCACTGGTGTGGCAAGAAAGCATATTGTTTGCCTGATGCACTGTTCCCAATTACAATGTTACTGCTTGTTGTGTGGGGACCCAGTCACGTGACAGTCATACCACTATGGCTTGTATGAGTTTTTCCTCAATGTAACCCCACCTCCACTACATCCAATCTTCCACATTGCTCATTATGGATTTCCTTTCTTCAGGGAACTGCAACTGGTTCTAGGCTAAATAGGAAAGGTAAATAAATGCAGGCATGTTGTTTATGTGGTGTTAGCCATTTTTAGAAGATAGTCTAGTCATCTTGAATGTTGTGGATTCAGACAAAGTGCTGAGATGGCAAAGCCACGGTGATGTAATGTGTTTGCATGGCTGATGAGAATGATGAATCCACCTTGTGGAAACCATGAGCCAGAATTCTTCGACCACTGCTTGTATTTATGAAATGGAGGAAACGGATGTGTATTTGAGGGAGAAATACATGTTTGCAGGGGAGTGAAGGAGGACTGACATCAGCAAAAGAGAACAAAATGGTATTCTTTTTTCAGTAGGCATAAAAACGAAAACATTTTTTTTTTTGCACAATACCATAATTACATTTCAGTCACTGAGCAGTCTCCAGTTTTTTGCCTCTTTTCTCAAACCTAATCTGTGTGGCATAGGCTGATAGCTACAAGCGGAACGCTGCACCTTGAACCAGGCTTCCAAGGTAGAAGGAAGTACAAGTAGGCTTACCACAAATACATTTTTTCTTTTTAATAACATGGTCTTCTACCATTATGCACCTTAGCATGCTGTAATTCAGTGGTAGAACCCATGCTTTGCATACAGAGGGTCCTAGGTTCAGTTCCCGGCTTCTCCAGGTTGGGGTGGAAAAACCCCTGTTTGAAACCCTGGAGAGCTGCTGCCAGTCACTGTCAACAGTACCGGGCTCGATGGACCAATGATCTGACACAGTATAAGGCCGCTTCCTGTGTTTGTTCCTGAGGCAATAGGTAGCTGAGTTTGCAGAGGGTTATATCTGCATCATGCCAGTTTGGTTTTGAAGTTCAGTGCTGGGGCGTTTCCTCTTCTTATCAAGCTCATTTTTGGTTTTGAGGGAGCATTAGTCATTCCTTCAACCCATTCTCTGCTTGGCCAGCTTACATTTTTATTTTTTCAAAGCTGGTTTTAAAGGATTGTCCATTTATAACCTTCCTGTGCTGTTCTTGGGATAGAGTGCTTCTTGATTGCACATGCTGTTATCTCGTTCAGCTTAATGCCTCTCTGTTGATAGGTGTGTGAGGTGTTAATCCTCTACTTAAAACATGCCTATCCTGGCCTCCTGGGGAGCCTTACCACACCTCCCGCACTTGTTTTCAAGGTCATTGAAAACAGCTGAAAATAGCTCATTGTGACTCATTTGGGTTTTTGAAATGGCTCAAGTGATGGAGAAGTTTATGTTTGTGTTGGCTTTTAATATGCAGATAGTAGCAGTTTACTTATTTTACATAATATCCTCAGAGATGCATATTCAAAACGTCAACCAGCGCCTCACTGTTTCAAGAAATTCTGCTTCTGCCACATCAGGTAGTGACATATTATGGCTCAGCTCATAAGTTACTTTTGTGATGTGGGAGCCGGTCCTTGTGGTCCATTCTTGTGTCCCTCTGGGCAAGTATGGAAACAGGAATGATGTTGAATTGGTGTAGTCACTTGCTTGCTTCTCCCTCCCATCACACCATATGGCCCCAGACGTGGACTGTGTTGATGTGGAGAGTAGCCATGCCATCATACTCTTCTCATGTGGTTTCTCTTTTCATATGCTACCCAAATGCATGGGACTGGATCAATAGAAAGGACTTCCTGTGCCACAAAGTTATGAATTGGGTGCATGTTTCATGAACATAACCAATTGTTCACATTGGTAACAAGTCTGGAGCACCAAACGAAATTATGCGCACTACTTTTTTTCTTATCTCTTCCAGTGGGAAGGCTGCTGACATACTGGTAGAGCAGTGGGCTGGGTGGGCAGAAGAGGTTAGTGAAGGCCCTACAGCAAAAATAATTTGAAGGGAGAAGGAGGAATGCAGCAATGCAGGATAGAATCTTCATTCCAATTAGAGCTATCTTAATGTAATTCTCCTTGCTTCCCCTCTGTATTACATACCCTGGGTAGCAACTGTAAAGGAACCTTTAGCAGCGGTTAACACATCAACTGGAAGCCTTCATGGATTACTTCAGAGTGTATTAAGACTTAATTGAACAGCTCTTATGTGCACCATATCTGGCTATCTCTTTAACCATCAGCAGGTGGTGAATTACTTAGTACTGCTGTAAGGAAGACTATGGTCAAAGGAAAAGAAAGGCTGGATGGTAGAATAATTTAATTGGCCAAGTGTGCTGTATAGTTGCTATTTTTACTGGGATGTGATTGGAGGTATGCAGGGTACATGGTAGGTCTAACTACCCTATGAAAGGAGGTAAAGGACTGCTGGTCTTGCATTGCAAGCAGTTCAGTATTGCATTGCAAATAGCCTGGAATCCAAAACATCTTTAGACTATTGACAGACACACTTCTAACTTAGAAATTTCGGCTTGTTCATTACGTTCATATCCCATTGTTCCTCTGAAGAACTCACAGCAACTTAGGTGTAGTTCCTAGGTAGTCGCCATCAAGGCAATTTACAGGGTTAAACCAGCTTAGCTTCACCAGTATAACTGCTGAAAGGTGTCTTCAGTCAATACCTTCTCTGGGTTTTGACCTGGATTTTCCACAGAAGAAGGGAGGTGGGGTATATTATCATGGTCTGGTAACTCAAGTCTTTTGAACCACTGTTACATTTTCACTCTTGGTTGCTCTATTAGCTGCTGCTTCTAGCTTTAGTTCAAATAATTCTCCAGTTGTTAAAAGGGCTTTTCTGGAAGGTTGAGGTAGGTGTAAAAGAGGAGCCTTGAGTTTCTCTCTCCCTCTCCCCCCACCCCCTTTCTCCTCACCCCTGCCAGGGCCAAACTACATGTTATATGGGAGAGCCAATTATGGGCTTTTTTCCCCTGTGGCTTCCATAGGCTGACATTTATTACATTAAAATATTTATTTAAAAATCTTTTTACTTACGCATATGATTTATTGGCCACCACATAACTGAAGTCCTCTGGGTAATTTGTAGGTATCAAAACAAAATCACAACACAAGAACAAAAACAAACCAATACAATACCATTATAAATTCAGATATCACTTTTAAACAGAGAGCAAAGGAAAACAAACTTTGCAGGAAATACATTAATCTGGCTTTTCCTTCCTAAAATAGCGCCCTTAGGGTGATTAACAATCATCATAAACAACATCACCATAAAGCAAACCCCAAAATATAGAACAGTAACACTAATAAATGGAACAGGTATTGAAGCTGCAATCCTAATACGTCCCTACCTGGGAGTAAGCCCCATTGTACTCAACAGGACGTAGTTCTGAGTAGACCTGTATTAGATTGCTCTGTACATTATCTGCGCATATCAAAACAATATTTTAACTGTTTCCTAAAGGCACAAAGAGAGGGAGCCAGTGGAATTTCCTCATCAGAGACTTCTACAGACTATGCACTAGCACAGAATAAGCCCCGTCCTGCAGGCCTACCAGCTACACCTTGGATTATGGTAGAACATTGAACAAGGTCTTTTCTGAGGACCAAAATGTTCACAGAGGCAGAAACAGCCCTTTAAGATATCTAGGGGTGCCTCCATGTGGAGGGGTCCTTATGCTAACAGTCAGAAGGCATTGTGCAACTATTCCATCTTTTTTTCCTAGTTTGCTCTAACCTTGTGAGACGAAACCCCCTTAATTCCAGGGGGAAAATAATGTCTGAATTGTTCCCATTTCATCACAAATCTGAAAAGTGAAGAGCACAGGGATATTTTTTTCTGGAAAAAAAGGAGTATGTTACATTCTTAATTTTACTCTGCTACTCTTTGAAATACAGATAAAGCAAAGCAACAATTCTGCCTGTGGGGGAAAATGTGTGCATTAGTGCAACCTCATAAATTCTTTTTATAGAGCTTCTTTTCTGCTACCTCTCATTAGACACTAAAGGAAGGAAGTTAAATTAAGAAGACACTGTTGGGAGTACACGGTGTATGGAAAGGTGGGAGTAGTGATGGCTGAATATTGGGGAGGTGGTAACCATGAGAGTGGCACGCTTTTGACAAGGAGGGATGAACTTCCAGAGCAAGGAATGTGCCATCTTTACAGATATAGTGAAAATGCTCATACCTCTGAGGTAATGTGATTTTACTAGAATTTTAAAGAAAATATAATAGAGGTATGAGCCAGGATTTTCATGCTTGTTTTTGATCATTTCTCTCCGAGTCCAGTCACTGAGGTCAATTAGGAATTTATGCTGTGGAAGGCATGTGGGATTTGGTCCTTGCTTGGCTTATAAGACACATCTGGCTGTGATTAATGGAGGATTCTGTTACTTGGTTTTGGAGATTAATTTTTATTAAAGATAGTGTTTAAATATGTCTCAATCCTTCTCTCTTTTGAACTTGGTTGGCACTGCACTAGCTGCAGCCAAGCCACTTCTCTGATTAATTCAGTGCATATTTTCTAAACCAGAATTCTGAACAATTTATTCTAAAGAAATTGCTACAAAATGAGGGATGGAATTATAATTCATATGTTGATAAAGAAAAAAAGGTTTCCACACTTGCAGTTGATTTTGAAATCTTCCATGTTTATTTAATTAAAATTTGGTTACTTTCCCAATGCCAACTATGGGCAATAATTGTTGCTCTGATTTCCTAGACTTTTTTCTTCCTCTCTGTGCTTGCTAATTAAAACACCAAGCCAAATTACATCCTTAATTTCTGAACAAGTGTATAAGAATGGCCTTGCTGGATCAGAGGAAGGTTCTATGCACTCCACAGCTTTCTGTTTCCAACAGCGACCAGCAGAAAGTAAAGCTCCCCATTAAAACCAGCAAGAGGTTTGGCTTAAAAAATGCTAGAGGAAAATTGCTTTAATTAAAAATAATGCAACTGGACTCAGACTTGGGTCTTTATCCATGTCTCCTGGCTTATCATAAAGTGTAAAAAAAAATAAAGTAGCTTGGAAGGGGGAGGATTAGCTTTATAAACTATAATTTCCCTGATCCAGATCCCTTTGTGCTCTCTGATGCAGAGGCTGCTCTCCTGCATGAGCAAAATTCCATGTTTACTTGAATGGAGAGAGCTCAAAAGGCTGTATGAGCAGAGCTACTCTTTCAGATGGAGTGAATCCCTCACTGGTGGGAAAAATCTTGGAGTGCATTGGAAACCTTGTACCATCCCAGAATCACTGGTTCAGAGTAATTGTGTTGATTTTTTAATTTGTTAAGATATAGCACAATATCTTAATCCAAGTGCCTCACTGCCTTGTTGTGGCGAAGGGGCTTGCATAACTCAGTGAAGCCATAAGCTATGCCGTGCAGGGCCACCCAAGATGGACAGGTCATGGCGGAGAGTTCTGACAAAATGTGGTCCACTGGAGAAGGAAATGGCAACCCACTCCAGTATTCTTGCCAGGAAAACCCCATGGAATGTAACACAAGGCTAAAAGAGATGACGCCGGAAGATGAGCCCCTCAGGTTGGAAGGTGTCCAATATACTACTGGGGAAGAGCAGAGGGTATTTCCAAGTAGCGCCATAAAGAGTGAAGCGGCTGGGCCAAAGCCGAAAGGACATTCAGCTGTGGATGTGTCTGGTGGTGAAAAGAAAATCCGATGCTGTAAAGAGCAATATTGTTTAGGAACCTGGAATGTCAGATCAATGAATCAAGGTAAGTTGGAGGTGGTCAAACATGAGATGGCAAGATTGAACATCATCATCTTGGGAATCAGCGAACTAAAATGGACAGGCATGGGTGAATTTAATTCAGGTGACCATCATATCTACTATTGTGGGCAAGAATCCCTTAGAAGAAATGGAGTAGCACTCATAGTCAACAAAAGGGTGGGAAAAGCAGTACTGGGGTACAATCTTAAAAATGATAGAATGATCTCAGTACGAATCCAAGGCAAACCATTCAACATCACAGTAATTCAAGTCTATGCCCCAACCACTGATGCTGAAGAAGCTGAGGTTGATCAGTTCTATGAAGACCTACAACACCTTCTAGAACTAACACCCAAAAAAGATGTCCTCTTCATCATAGGGGATTGGAATGCTAAAGTAGGAAGTCAAGAAATCACTGGGATAACAGGCAGGCATGGTCTTGGTGTACAAAATGAAGCAGGACAAAAGCTAATAGAGTTTTGCCAAGAGAACACGCTGATCATAGCAAACACTCTTTTCCAACAGCACAAGAGGTGACTCTACACATGGACATCACCAGATGGTCAATATCGAAATCAGATTGATTATGTCCTTTGCAGCCAAAGATGGAGAAGCTCTATACAGTCAGTCAAAACAAGACCTGGAGCTGACTGTGGCTCAGATCATGAGCTTCTTGTTGCAAAATTTCGGCTTAAATTGAAGAACGTAGGGAAAACCACTAAACCATTCAGGTATGACCTAAATCATAACCCTTATGAATATACAGTGGAGGTGAGGAATAGATTTCAGGGATTTGACCTGATAGACAGAGTGCCTGAGGAACTATGGACGGAGGTCCGTAACATTGTTCAGGAGGCAGCAACGAAATCCATCCCAAAGAAAAAGAAATGCAAGAAAGCAAAGTGGCTGTCTGAGGAGGCTTTACAAGTAGCTGAGGAAAGAAGGGAAGCGAAAAGCAAGGGAGAAAGGGGAAGATATATCCAACTGAATGCAGAGTTCCAGAGAATAGCAAGGAGAGACAAGAAGGCCTTCTTAAATGAACAATGCAAAGAAATCAAGGAAAACAATAGAATGGGAAAGACTAGAGATCTCTTCAAGAAAATCGGAGATCTCAAGGGAACGTTTTGTGCAAAGACGGGCATGATAAAGGACAAAGAAGGCAGGGACCTAACAGAAGCAGATGAGATTAAGAAGAGGTGGCAAGAATACACAGAAGAACTATACAGGAAAGATCTGAATGTCCCTGATAGCCACGATAGTGCGGTCACTGAACTTGAGCCTGACATCCTCGAGAGTGAAGTCAAGTGGGCCTTAGGAAGCATTAGTAACAACAAAGCTAGCAGAGATGACAGTATTCCAGCTGAGCTATTTAAAATCCTAAAAGATGATGCTGTTAAAGTGCTGCATTCAATATGCCAACAAATTTGGAACACTCAACAATGACCGCAAGACTGGAAAAGGTCAGTTTACATTCCAATTCCAAAGAAGGGCAACGCCAAAGAGTGCTCAAACTACCGCACAATTGCGCTCATTTCACATGCCAGCAAGGTGATGCTCAAAATCCTACAAGCTAGGCTTCAGCAGTATGCGAACCGAGAACTACCGGAAGTACCAGCTGGGTTTCGAAGAGGCAGAGGAACTAGAGATCAAATCGCCAACATTCGCTGGATCATGGAGAAAGCAAGAGAATTCCAGAAAAACGTCTATTTCTGCTTCATTGACTACGCTAAAGCCTTTGATTGTGTGGATCACAACAAACTGTGACAAATTCTTAAAGTGATGGGAGTACCAGACCACCTTACTTGTCTCCTGAGAAACCTGTACGAGGGTCAAGAAGCAACAGTAAGAACCAGACATGGAACAACCGAGTGGTTCAAAATTAGGAAAGGAGTACGACAAGGCTGCATATTGTTACCCTGCTTATTTAACTTATATGCAGAGTACATCATGAGAAATGCTGGGTTGGATGAATCAGAGATTGGAATTAAGATTGCTGGGAGAATTATCAACAACCTCCGATATGCAGACGATACCACCCTCATGGCAGAAAGTGAAGAGGATCTCAAGAGCCTCTTGTTGAGGGTGAAAGAGGAGAGTGCAAAAGCTGGTTTGAAACTCAACATTAAAAAAACGAAGATCATGGCATCTGGCCCTATCACTTCCTTGCGTATAGAAGGGGAAGAAATGGAAGCAGTGACATATTTTACTTTCTTGGGCTCCAAGATCACCGCAGACGGTGACTGTAGCCATGAAATTAAAAGATGCTTGCTCCTTGGGAGGAAAGCTATGGCAAAGCTAGACAGCATAGTAAGAAGCAGAGACATCACCTTGCCGACAAAGGTCCGTCTAATCAAAGCTATGGTTTTCCCAGTAGTAATGTATGGCTGTGAGAGCTGGACTATAAGGAAGGCTGAGCGCCGAAGAATTGATGCTTTCGAACTGTGGTGCTGGAGAAGACTCTTACGAGTCCCCTGGACTGCAAGGAGGTCAAATCAGTCAATCCTAAAGGAAATCAACCCTGAGTGCTCACTGGAAGGACTGATACTGAAGCTGAAGCTCCAATATTTTGGCCACCTAATGCGAAGAGAAAACTCTCTGGAAAAGACCCTGATGCTTGGAAAGACTGAAGGCAAAAGGAGAAGGGGACGGCAGAGGATGAGATGGCTAGATAGCATCACCGATGCAATGAATATGAACTTGAGCACGCTCCAGGAGAGAGCGCAGGACAGGAAGGCCTGGCGTGCTATGGTCCATGGGGTCACGAAGAGTCGGACATGACTGAACGACTGAACAACAACATGAATTAAGACTTCTTTGGTTTAATAAATTAAGCATCCTATCACTCACTTTTTAATCTCCAGTCTAAACTTTAACGGAGACATGAAAAGAACTTTAAGGATACAGGTGTGCACATGCCCTGCAGCAGAACATTTGGAACCTAATGCAAATTTCTGATCATGTTACTGATTCTCCTTGTTGCAAATTTTGAACATGTGTGGGTAGTATCTGCTGAAGGCATGGAAACCAAAGAGGGCAGTTTGTAGGAGTCTGATTTCTGTGCCTTGTACAACACCTTTTCTCATTCCTTGGCTCTCAGTCTCTTCTCTCCCTGCACATAATCTGCCCCATTCCATAAATTTGGGCCTTTTAACCCTTCTGTCCTTGTTAAAAAATCAGTTCTGAGGAGTATAAATTGCAAGTAGTAAACACTGTGTACATGTGTAATCATGTGCATGGTTTAATTCATGAGAAATAATTTCATATTTCTTTCATACTTTTACTGTTTTATGATGTATTTTATGGCTTTAATTTTTGTGAACTGCCCATTGGACGGTATAGAAATAAATAAATAAATAGATAGATAGATAGATAGATAGATAGATAGTTCCATATTTTTTTCTGCACTAGTCTGAATTCATCTGGAATACTGTGTCCAATTCTGGGTGCCACAATTTAAGAACAATGTTGACAATGTGGAATGGGTTCAGAGAAGGACAACAAAAGTAGGAAGTGGTATGGGAAAGTCCTATGAGGAAAGGCTGAAGGAACTGCTTATGTTTACCTGAAGAAGCGAAGACTGAGGAGGGTGTTACAGCAGCACTCTTCAAATACCCAAAGTACTGTCACATAGAAGAGGGCAAATACTTGTTCTCTGCTGCCCCAGAGGGCAGGACTAGATCTGATGGGCTTAAGTTACAGGAGGGTAAGTTTTCATTGAGTGGTGATAAGTGGTAAGAGTGGTGATATTAGTGGTAAGATCGGTTCAACAATGGAACCAAATACGCAGGTGGGTGATGGGTTCTCCCTTGCTTGGAGGTCTTCAGGCAGAGGCTGGACAGTCATAGCTGTAGTTCTGGATCTCCTGCATTGAGCAGGAAGTTGGACTAGATGGTCTTAATGGCCCCCTCCAACTCTATGATTCTAGTTTCCTTGCCACAGAGTTTTGATAGGAGAGGTCACATAATACATCGAGCTGTTGTAAAGCTTTATCTACCCAGTTCCGTGGAAGGATCAGCTTAAGTCTTTTTAACATTCCCAATGAATAGTACTCTTCAAAGCCCCTACAGTGTTGTTTGGGGTGCTTTTCTAGTATATGTGGGCATATATCAATGGCTCAGGAGCACCATTTCAGTGTTTGAGCTTTATAATTTACTTTTGTGAGTCCTGATCCAGCAAGAGATACCCAGGCAGAAACCTGCTTCTGCACATGTATCTCCATCTCTTGATTTGGGGTGGCAGGCTCAGTGGCTGCAACAGAATCGAAGGAAGGAAGCAATAATGTCAAACCAGCCAGCCAGCAACTGATTGCCTCCCTTTCCCAGCCAGCCAGCCAAGACAAAAAGCACAGTTGTCTCTTCAAAAGGGCATGTTAGTATACCAGCACTGGTGCATAAGCAATACTTTGATTTTGTTATTTTTTTAAAAAAAAAACCAGTTATAATGGTGAAGCTGTTTAATCTGAGAGCAACGAGCTTTCAGAAAAAGTGCTTCACTTGCACAGGTTCTCATAAGGTTCATGAAATTCCAAGGACACTTAAGAGGCTTGAAAAACAGACAAACTACACTAAAGAAGCCTGACCCATCTCTACAAACTCTAGAAATTACATGCTGGAAGAACAGCCAAAGATATGTCTCCATAATCAGGACAAAGTAAACTATTTTATTTCTTTCTTTATTTCTTTATTTCATTTCTATACTGCCCAATAGCCAAAGCTCTCTGGGCAGTTCACAAAAATTACTCTTTTTTTTTTTTTTAACAAAAAAACCCAGAACTTCTAACATCCTGGGTATGGAGTTCAGAGGATCAATCATTCAGAAGCATCCTTGCACATACAGAAGTCATGCCTATGGGAGAAGGCAGAACACTTTTCCCTAACATGCTAGCCTTCATCCCTTCTTAATTCATTCTGACCTATTGTTTTGTGAGAAGAGCCCTGCTGAATCAGACCCATGGGACCATCTCTCCAGCATCCTGCTTTCCACGCTGGTCAACCAGATGCTTCTGAGAAACCCACAAGGAGGGCTTCAAGGCTGTAGCTCCATCCTTCTCCCTCTGTTGCTCTCCAGCAAGTGGTATTCAGGAGCATACTGTCTCCGAAGCTGGAGCTTGCTTATAGCCACCATGGCAAGCACTCATAGGTAGGCCTGTCCTCACGTATTTGCCCAACTCTCTCTTAAAGCCACTTAAGCTAGTGACCTTCACCATACCTTGGGACAGCAAATTCTATAAATCAATTATGGGAAGAACAGGTTGACTGGGAAGGAAGAATTAAGGCTGCATAAAGGATTCCCCTCTTAATATCCTTCTCTGTGCCAGAGAAACAGAATATTACGCAGGTTGAATGCACCTGGTTTCTTCAACATAACAGCATAACTCCTGTCATCTTTCCACTATTAATCTTACCCAGTATGTCTTCATCCTGCTTAAATATGTGATGTTTCTAACTAAGCCAGCTGAGCATTATCCAGAGTACAGAAATCTCAGTATGGTACTTCCCCTACGATGCTTATCATTTGTGTACTGCTGAATTACAGTGTGGTGAAAACAAAGCTTTGGAACAGATGTTTAAAGTCCTCTTAACTACAGTGTGATGAGCATAACGACAGACCTAAATTACTTCCATGTAATTTCTCATAGTCTTGAGATGGGGGATGGCTGCTCATAGGAGTGCCAAGGGAATGCTTGGCTGTGCCAGAGAGAGAGAGAAAGGGGAAAGGAGGAGTTAGGAACTTATGATTTGTATCCCTAATTGTGTTACTAGCTAACTGTGCGCTTTCAGATTAGTCTCACGTAAGAGACTTGGTGGTTTGAGGTGGAGAAAGTAAATATCAGTAGCAGCTGAGGAGCTGCTCTTGAGGCAAGGCCCCTCTTGCGTTCCACCGTGGGTGTTGTTATTTACACCGAGGGATCTTGAAGAATCTGGGTGCTTTCAGACAAGGCTTTTATTGTTCAATCCCCATGCCTCATTCATGGAACTGGGGGGTTGGGGGTCTATCCAGACATTGTTGCCTTCCTTTTGTAACCCTCCCATGTTTTCCCACCACTTCTTCCACCTTTTTTCTTACCACAAAAAAATCTGTTAAGGAGGAATAACGGAACAATGCTTCTCAACCAGTAGCGCTAGGAGCTGTCCATCTGGAAGCACTCTCTGGGAAAATCAGTACATATCTAGTGAAGGGATGAGGGAAGGGCTGGCTGGCTAGCTGAGTAGGGAGAGTTAGGGCTACGTAAAGCGTTTTCTTATCAACTTCCTCTGTGCTTGTGAGGGATAAAAGCAGTGCTGCACAGGGGTGCACTAAGGAAGCAATAGAAGTCACGGAGCATGGCGTTTAGCTCATGAACTCTGCATCCTCCTGCCAGTCAACACCTATCGGTTTGGTACAGCAGGCACATAGTGCTCCAGCTGTAACTATATTAACTTGAGATGCTGATGCCACGAATTAAAATGTTGCTGCCGCTTTTTGAACTTCAACTGAAATGAGAGTTTAGAAGCAAGCTGTAGGAATTTGTGGAGTTTATTTAACCTGCATTTCCCATTAGATATTCATTCCAGTTCCATCTGTAGTACGTGAAAGATACATTGACTGAGTAGTGAGGATTACTGGGTGTTCTTGGCTTATGTTTTCCTAGATATGTCTGCTTGCCTGCGTGAGTTAAGTATGCAGTGTCGAATTCTCAGGCAAATATTGACATGAGAGGGGGAGAGGGGGGAAGATTCTCAGACAGATCCCTGTCTCATCTTTGCCCTCATGGCAGCTTTACAGTATGTAAACTCACTATGCTGACTTCTCTTTATCTAAATTAGGTGAAAAATCTGATGGTGGATGGGCGGTTGGGGACCTGGTCCCTATGGCAACCGTGTGAGCATTCAGATGGAGACAGCACAGGTTCCTGCATGTGCAGGTCACGGTCCTGTAACAACCCTCAGCCTCAGTGTGGTGGACGCGACTGTGAAGGAGCCAGGATAGAGATTGCGAACTGCTCAAGGTACTTTAACATGTCTGGGCCTTGTATATGCAGGTGGGACGAAGTTGATTCCTCTCATCTATCTGTCTATCGACAGTCACCGTGTTACCTCTTGGTCAAACATGAAAAATGGGGGTGGGGGGTCACAGGAAGGAAAGCAGTGCCATTACAACTTCTTTAATACCCCAGTGTGGTGTTGTTGGGAGAGTGTTGGGAGAGCTTGGTCCACATCTCCACTTAGAGTTACTTACGGCCACTATCTCTCAGCCTAACCTACCTCACAGGTTAGTTATGAGGATATTTCACTGCCCTGATGCCCTGATGTAGTAAAAATAAAATAATCCACACTGGAGGGATTTCTCAAATGTGAAGTAAGGTTACAACAGCACCTGACTCTGTGCAACAGTGGAAAGAGGAAAGAATGCAAAGGCCACACTTTTAATTTGGAATAATTAATAATGAAATAAATGCCACCCTTGGTTCTGTTCCACCCAATCACTAACTTGGATTAGGTCACCACTCTACTTTTGAGGGCTTTTTCAGGCCATTTGGGATGGCAGTGCTGACCACATTATGCTCCTGGCGTGCAGGCATTTGGCTGGCTTATTCATCATGTCCCTGCACTTCTAAGCTGCTACATATAAAAATATGAAACTTCCTTATATTGAGTCAGACCATATATTGGTCTGTTTAGTCTAATATAGGACCTTCTGTTTGTACTGAGCTGTGGCTTCTCCAAACACACTCTGCCATTGAGCTTTTTTCCCTCCTGCTCTGTCTGGAAGCCAAAATAGATAACCCATATGATACCAGGGGTGTTGGTAGTGGTGGGCAGTTTCAAAATGGAAAACGGCATGAGGAGAAAGGGTTAATTCTCTCCCCCAGTGCTGCAGGCTCAAGCTAAATTGGTCCCCCCTCCCCCACTCCACCCCAATACACACAGCTACTCTGATCTAAAAGAATACTGCAGGAGAGTCTGTTCACAGATCTCCCATTTCATATCTAGTTTGGCCTCCAGTTGCATTAGACTTGTTAAGTCACTTGATAAGTTAACTGATAACATGCATTAGCCATCATATTTTTAAAAAATCTGTAGACTTGTATTTAATGCAGTGTAAAAGGGTGGAATTCTCTCTCCCTGCTCCCCCCACATCCCCCCTCACAGCATCAAGAGTCGAACTAGTTTCAACAAGTTTGACCAAGAGTATTGCACTATCCATTAAAATAATACATTGCATTGCACGCTGTTCAACCAAATTATTAAAAAAGGTCACTACAACATACTCCCCCTTGTATCTCTTGATGACTTCGTCTTGCATATCTGAAAATCTCACAAACATATAACATTTTCCCAAAGTCCCAGTTTACTGGAATCACGGAGGTCCTTGTTGTTGTTGTTCAGTCGTTCAGTCGTGTCCGACTCTTCGTGACCCCATGGACCATAGCACGCCAGGCCTTCCTGTCCTGCGCACTCTCCCGGAGTGTGCTCAGGTTCATATTCATTGCATCGGTGATGCTATCTAGCCATCTCATTCTCTGCCGTCCCCTTCTCCTTTTGCCTTCAGTCTTTCCCAGCATCAGGGTCTTTTCCAGAGAGTTTTCTCTTCGCATTAGGTGGCCAAAATATTTGAGCTTCAGCTTCAGTATCTGTCCTTCCAATGAGCACTCAGGGTTGATTTCCCTTAGGATGGACTGATTGGACCTCCTTGCAGTCCAGGGGACTCGTAAGAGTCTTCTCCAGTACCACAGTTCGAAAGCACATGGAGGTCCTAGAGCCGCCTAAATATTGCAACAAGCACAATCAAAATCAACCAACTTCTTAAAAAATTATGAATGACTACTAATTTGAGGCCTAGCTCACTAACTTTTTTTAAATCTAGGACTATCCATAGAAAAGTATATTATTCAGATTTATGCCATGATGTGTTAATGAAAAAGGAAGGAGAATAATACTTTTCTTATCAACACGACTAGTATTGTGCAGCTAGCTAAGCTCAAAAGACAGTTAAGGCATCCTTTTGTTTGCCTGAGTCACTGAGAGCTGGTTTTCAGATCTGCTGTGTCCTCCTTGAATCTGTGTCATGACCACTATGCATGCAAGCTATACTCTCATTGTCATGGTTCCTGATACATGTCCTTTATTGGCCATTCGCATCCTTATACATTTTAGATTTGAAAGAGTTCTTTGACATAAGAGTCAGTGAGACTTCAACACACACAGCATAAGCTCTCTGGAGTGGCACTATGCATTTCACCAGGTTTAGTTGTCACTCTTGATGGAATTTAGTTCAACTTCTTTGGGATGGCCTACACACCTCTGTGTAGTGACTGCTCTCCATGTCTACTGTAACATTCTGGCTAGTGGTGACATGGAGACTTCCCCCACAATGTGGGTGATCCTTGTGGAATATTTCTCTACAAATTTCAGCCTGGAGCCGTTGCTATGCAGAAGGTGTTTCATCTAGCTTCAACGTCACTGGCATAATGCATAGACCAGTCCTCTCTATCTTAATGTTAGGAGGAAATGGTTTTCCACTTCTTCCCTACAGAACATTAGCATTTGGAAGGCAATTGTTAGCTAAGGCAGTTAGGATTATTAGTTACTTATATAAAGGCTTTTAATGTGCAAAGCCTATTATTAGAGTCATGTTTATTCTTTTGAAAACTGTGTGATAGATCACTTTTCCCATTTCCCAGATGTAGACTTGAGGCTAAGAGGAAGGGGGAGAGAGAGAGTGAGAGAGAGAGAGAGAGAGATGTTCTCAAAACCTCCAAGTGAGTCTGTAACTGAGCAGGGTTATGAATATCTGTATATTATCTCTGCAAGATGACACATGATTAAAAATGGAAGTTTAATTAAGTCTTCTAGATTTTCCATGTTTTTGAACAGCCATTTCTACAGCTGGTACAACTCCACCATGTGGAGCATCCTTTTGCCTGCAAGAGACGTAAGGCAGCTGACGTAATCATTTGATCAGTACCAACAATACGATCTCTAAAGTGAGGGACACCACAAGGTTAGCCTGGGGTGGAAGTAGATGAGAATATTAAAATTGAGTGTCTGTTAATAAATAAGCCCTATGATTATTTTATGCTCATTGTATGCCTATTTCCATGTTAACTGGCTTCATATGGCACTGTGATGCTTTTGTTAGGGTGTTTAAATAATAGTTTTAGTAACAAGCAAGATCTAGGATTGGAAATGCTGATGAAAACCTTATTGAAAACTGTCTACACTTTGAATATAAATCAAGTCTTCTTCTTTTTGAATCTTAATCTTCTAAAAAAAAATATGCATGTATAGTAGAACTTAATTTATCCAAACATCCTGACTTATATCCAAAACATTTGGTTAATCAGATGTTTAGCTAAATGGGTGACTTATTTACATCGGGTTGTACTGACTTACACACACAAAATAAACATTGATATCCAAAACAAGTAGACAGTGATTTTAGATGTATTTTATATAATTAAGGTTTGAATACTGGTTGTTTCATTTTCTGAGGCAGGAGTGGGGAACCTGTGCCCCTCCAAATGTTGTTGAATTCCAACTCTCAACAAGCCCAGCTAGCATGGGCAAAAGTTGTTGATCATGGGAAATGGAGTTCAGAAATATCTAGAAGACTACCAGTTCCCAACTCCAGTATATGATTTCCACCCCACCCCTTTCTTTAGATGCAATGGAAAGCATTTATCAGGTGTTTTTTGCTGGTATTTAAGGTTTTGATACCACGTCTTCTGCTTGGCAAGAAACAGAGGCTAAATATGGGTTAAATCACAGCTCGTGTAAAAGTCCTTTTCTTTATTTCCTCACCTTCCTGTGAAAGAAAAATAAAACACTCACTGCTGTTCTAACGTCTGGCAACCAAGAGAATGAGAAAGTTGATAACAAACTTGAAAAGTGTGAAGGCTGCTCAGGTTTTAATTTTAATCTTCCTGCTGCAACTGGTGCCCTGCCATATATCCACTAGTTGCTGGGCACTTTTATTAGTTCAGCCAACTCTTTGAAAATTGACGCATCTGTTCACCAGCTCAACTTTCAGGAGTACAAGTAACAGGATAGCTTGCGCTGTGAACTTGAGCATGAACTTTGGTAAATGTTTGACATCATTTGGTCAGGACCAGAGAGGTAGGGAAAGCAGGAATGTCGACGTGAAGGGAAAACTACATCTGGTGGCTCTTTGAAAGGAGAAATCCAGGGATGGGGATAGAATGTTGTCCCTGAAATGTTATTTTCTGTTGAGATTACGTTTTTCTTCTAAGAAAACCACATACCTGTTCAAGGAATAGGAAGTATGTTCCAGTGCCACCCCTGTATAATGGCTGCCCTTCCAGTATCCCATATATTTTGCTCCCTCTTGTTTTTCTGCAATACTATAAAATTGTTTCATACATTTCACAAACACAAGAAATTATACTAAGATTACAAACTGATGAGTAATGGAGAATGTTCTGGGTGTTGCAGCTTTCTAGACCTTATGAGGCCATATTATGTTTAGGAGAGGCTTAAATGTGCTCAAAGTGAAATTACCATGGATTTTGTTTAATTGAAGTCGAAACTGGAGAAGAATCAAAGCACATACAGAATTCTAACGGTAATCTCCATCTGTTTCTTCGGTTTAACTCTACTGAAATGTACTTTGTAGAGCTAGTCAGTCTCTGCAACCTGCTGTACTCCATAGCCGGTGGTGTCGAACTTACAAGAGCGTTGAAAAAATAAATTAACCCAGATGCCATGTTTTATCTCTCTTCCTTCCCCCTCCCCTCTGTCAGGAATGGAGCTTGGACACCATGGTCGTCCTGGGCCCCCTGCAGCACTTCCTGTGGGATTGGCTTTCAGGTCCGTCAGAGGTCGTGCAGCAACCCTGCTCCGCGATACGGAGGCAGGGTCTGTGTCGGACAAAGCAGAGAGGAACGGTGAGAGTCGTTCCCCATCCCTAAACGTCTATCAGACTTTTTGGCTCAGAGCTCTGTGTTTTCTTTTGAAGGATGCATAACATCACATGGATTAGTGACCCTTCCCAGCTGCCTTCTCCTGTATGAACCTGCCCATTCGCTGAGATAATCATCTGAGGCCTCGCTCCTGGTGGCCCCTGCCTGTGGAGGGTAGGCAGCTGGCAGCTGGTGGTAGGGCCTTCTCTGTGGTGGTGTCCTGATTGTGGGATACTCTCCCCAGAAATACTTGTTTGCCACCACTCTTTTATCTTTTAGGCACTACGTAAAAACTCTTTTGTTTTTCCAAGGCTTTTCTGAGTGACATTATGATAATATTATGATATTATGTCTTCCACTACTGCTGCTGGTTTTTGCTATTTAATTTGTACTCTGTTTTAGGTTAATTGTTGTTAGATTGTGTTTTTATATTAATCTCTTAATTATGCTATTTTAGATTGTAAGCTGCCTTGCAGACCTTGGAGTGGAAAGACGGGATACAAATATTTAAAATCAGTAAAGATGTTATCATAACACACAATCAGATGTCAAACATGACAATTTAAAACAGCCTTGTAATTTAAAGAGAGCATGTCAGTGTTAAGCTGTCAAGATTGCTGCATCCAGATATTGCACTGAAATATGCAGGTGCCTTTGGTACTTCATAATATTGCCTCTCACAACAGGACCTGTTAGCCACTCCGAGAGCACTTGTGCTGAATGGCAAGATAACTCCCCCAACCCCAATAACAAATTAAGATGGTGAGTGCCAACAGAAATGGAACTCGAACAAGGCCATTGAAAAACAAGAGGGAGGCATCAGCATACTTCATTTGCAGAATTACAATGAACGAACACCTAAGGGGGCACCCTCAAACCCTCCTCTCCCAGCCCAATAAGAACTAAGCATGCTCAGGAGTCACAGAATGTTGAGTATCAGCTGGAAAAGAAAAACAGAGAACTGAGGGGTGGGTGGAAATGGAATAGCCTGCTGGAAGCCTGCATGGCTGGCTGGAACCCCGAGCAGGAGCATTCCTTCTAGAAAGTAAGGATTCACCACAGTATTTTGTTGCTTGTCCCACTTTCATGTCCCACTTGTAGATGTCTGTAAGAAAAGTAACATTTCACAATTACTCAAAGAGCTTTAAAGCCACAAATAGCACTGAATTCTTGGATCCACATATTTGGACCTGAATCGCACAGAAGAACAGCTGCATAGTGACTGCTTTTTAAAGCAACTACGTGGACGGCTACATGCCATGGCAACCTGCCAATTTTCACCAGGCCATCACAAACCTTGGGGAAAAGTCAGACGATATAGATGGAAAGCAGTAGGTGAGGCCTCCTCGGAGATGCCTGTAAAGCAGTTTCTGTATGGCCTGTAAGTGGCCCAGAAGAGTTAGAGCATTTTGGTGTGAAATGCTAGAAGCATAGGGAGAATGTGTAAACCTTTGCACCACAGGAGGCCAGACATTCCAGCATGTTCCAAAGTCAGCTCACAAAAGGCACTTTGTGTGAGGCAATATGAGATGACCGTATTGTTTTTGTCCTGTGAAAAAGAACTACATCAGGGATGAGGAACCTCAACTGAGGCCTTGCCCCTTCAAGGCAAGTGGGGAGAGGAATCCCCTCTGTTATCTCTGACCATGGATAGGAGATGACAGCAGGGACTCGCCTGCATGCTGCTCCCCCTTCGGGAGGGTGAGTGTTGCACTGAGGGGAATCCCTGTCCTTTTTGGATTGGGAGGGGGAGCAGCATAGAAAGAGCTTTGCCTGTCCGCATGCTTCCCGAGGGGGGAAAGTGCTAGGCAGGGAAAGCCTTCCTGGCTGAGGTGCCAGGTGGAGGAGTGCTCCTCCACCTGGCACCTCAGCCCTGGTGGCTTTGCTGCACATGGGTTTTCCCAGGGAAGCTGTGTCCCCCACCAAGGGGCTAGGTGGAGGAGCACTTCTCCACCCAGTGCCTCAGTTGGGGATGGCTGAGGTCACTGACTGAAGCTCCTGTGGAGGAGCTCCACTCCGTATTTTGAACAGGGACCAAATACCATTAGGGAGCGCAGCCATTCCCACCTGAAATCAGGGTGTGTGGCCATATCTTCCTGACATCATCAGGCCTGTAGAGCTCTGGATAGGGTTGATCCAGTTAGAGTGCCCCATCCCTGGCCCACATCATTGGACATGTCATTTTGGCCTTCTCCTTCCAGAGTGTGCTGCTCCTTCAAAGTGCTGTAAGTTAAAGCAGGTCTTAAACCCCCGAAAAACCCAGGCAATGGAATACACCCATGGTTTAGATTAGAAAACTGGTTTCCCATGACCCAGACTGCCCACGACTAGACCCAAGTAGATTTGAAAAGATTTGTAGCAGCTTCCTGAAAGCACAGATGTTACATACAAACCCGATACATTATTTCTTGGCTTCGGATTTCAGGCAGAAGTTCCTTCAGGAATTCAGAAATACAAAAGACACTTCATTTAATTGCTCTGAACTCTGGATGTTTTCATTTTTTACTAGATGTGTGACCACTGGAAACTGGGCTTTTCTTGTTTGTTTCAAAAACTTTCAGTGAAGTTAGTGATGGTGTTTCCATTAAGGAATGATGTATTAAAATGGAGCTAGGCTTCCTTATTTTAAAACAGGCAAAAGTATTTAGACAGAAATAAACTTAACCCAAGACATACAGAGTAAGTCCAAGCTGAATGCCAGAGTTCCTGGGGGAAAAAGATAACCACCCAAATAAGTTACTGTTAATGAGCAATATAAAAACACTATTAGTAAAATAAAAGAATAACAGATTCAGGGAGCTTGGGGCAGATTAACATGATATTTGATCAGATTGCTTTCTACCTACAAAGCAGGGAGGCAGGGAGGTTTGACCAAGTTGTGAGTCCATGCAAGCCGTATAGCCACATAGCCCATCCTCATGCAAAATTAAGACCCATTGAGTTTAATTCAAGCTTGCTTGGAAGTAAGCCCTAATGAACAAAGTGGAACTTACCTCTGATTAAACAGGCTTAATGTTGGGCTGCACGATTTGCTCCCATTCAAACCAGGTTTGGCAAGTAACATCTGACAAAGCCCCTATTGTGTGGTTAGGTTTTTTTTTTAAAGATCATTAGACGTTCTTTAAACCCAACATATTACTTGCTGAGCAATAATAAAGCTCAGCTTTTTCATTATAATGGACACTAGATTACGAGACAATTTAGGATCCCAAATAGGCCAACCTAATTCGAAATAGCTGGATTTCTTGCTTAAATTACTTAGCAATGCTTTAAGGCTTAAATATTAAAAGCTTTTCTACACTGATTCAATACTCACGGTTGTTTACAGGTTCTTTAGACCAGCGGTCCCCAACCTTTTTTGCACCAGGGACGGGTCTCATGGAAGACAATTTTTCCACGGACTGGGGGGGGGGGGGGGTTTCGCAGGTGGACTTCCGGCCGCTGGGACGCAAATGCCGTCTGCGTAGTGGATGCCATTTGCATCCCTGTTCTTTGCAGTAATAGGCTATGCGGATGCCATTTGCGTCCCAGTGGCCGGAAGTCTGCCAGCGACCGGGGATGGTGAGGATTAAGGGAGAAGTGACAGATCGCCTCCCCCTCCTGCGGACCCAAGGTAAGGGGGTTTCTCACACCCCTACGTGGCCCGGTTCCTAGCAGGCCATGGACCGGGACCAGTCTGCGGCACGGGGGTTGGGGACCCCTGCTTTAGACGACGTCGTGATCCTCCAGTTTCACTTCTGTTTTTTCAGAGCACTTTCCTGGATTTTTTTAGATTGGGGTCAGGGAGTGTTATTGTTTCTGAAAGTGCTGTTTCTACTGGTGTATTCGCACTATTCTGCTTTAGCACAGCTCCACCTAGAACCTATCTAGTGGAAAAGCAGGGAAGGAAAAGCTCTTTGTGAACGGCTCGGATCTCAGTTCTGCAACAAAACTAAAAGTAGATACAGTGATAAACAGCGTCATGTAGAAAAGCTCTAACTTAATCTACAGATCTATTTTTTTAAAAAAAATCTTTATTTTATTCTTGGTCCAGACAATGCAAGAAACAAGTCATGTTATAATGGTAAAAGGTGGTGCTCAGTTTTGTATAGCTTCTATGCACATCTAATTTGAATATAGGCAGTCTATGGGTCTTATTATACAGGATAGTCTGCTATACTTAGAGAAGCATAAGTAAATTTCTGTCAGGGCACCCCAACAATGTTAGATCTTATGGTGTTGCTCAATTGCATTACAGTCCACTATGTGCGTGTGTGTGTGTTTATATATACATTTATATATACGTCTAAACGTGTATGCATTTTTAAACAGGATACAAATATTGTATGAATGTGAACACAAAACAACAAGCTGAGATCTCATTCAGTAGAAATGGTTATGATTCAAATATTACAAAACAAAATAACATCCCAGTGCTTTTGAAGTATGTCCACCCCCTCTCCCCCTCCAGATTGGACACTGACAATAATGGATTGGATCCTCACTAAGCAAGTCATGCTTTATCCCTGCTTAAATCAATGGGACAATTTTTTCAAGGCATATTTAAGTTCCACTGATTTCAGTGGGAGTAAAACATGACTAACATAGCTGACCTATGCTTTTCCTTGTGTTGCTGAAATTGAGTTTCTAGCCAGCCTGATGTTAACCTTCGGAAAGATTATTTCTTTTTCCTGGTGTGAATAGTTCCTTGAGGTGCCATTTACAGCTTTCCTTTGCCCTTTTGGTACTCCAGGACATTGACTTCAATGATGATTTCTTTCCCCCCCCTGCGATTTTGTTTTCATTCAGGTTCTGCAATGAGAACAGTCCATGCCCATTACCAATCTTCTGGTCTTCATGGGGCCCTTGGAATAAATGTAGTGCAAATTGTGGTGGAGGGGTGCACTCTAGGCAGAGGTCCTGTGAAAATGGAAACACCTGCCCAGGCTGTGCTGTGGTATGTCTTTGTTTAGAAAGGTATTGATGCAATTTCCTTGGGTTATGGTTACTTTGGTTCTTCAGGATTCATATGTAGCTGAGGTCAGAGATCTGGTACAGGAGAAAGAGCTTAGCAGGTAATAGGAAAGTGGTCGTGGGCCTAGGGAACAGTGGCACTGTGACAGAGTTGAGGGGGCCCTGGGCAAGATCCCTCTCCACATACACTTGAGTGCCCCCCCCCCCCCCCGCAGTTTCTCTGCCCTCACCCTGGTGCTTACTCTCTACTTACTTGTTTCCCCATGCTATTCATTCTCCCCTCCTTCTTTCTTTTTTAAAACTTACAGTAAAGCTTGGGTGCACTGCAGAGCAAAGCTTCCATTGCAACTACCTTCTTGATTTCCCCAGAGTGCCTTTGGGCCCAGAGGGAGGAGGCTAGTTTAGTCCGTCACCCTACCTCACTAACGCTCCCAAGTCCACACACACTGCCCAGGCAATTGATGGGCTTTTCTCTAGTTTGAGACTCTACTGCATGTGTGTTACTTACATGTGTAATCTCACTGAGAGTCAAAACCAAGATAATGTGTTAGTCTTTAAGGTGCCACAAGAGTCTTTGCTGTTTTTGCTGCCATAGGCTAACATGGCTACCCCCTGGAAAGTGTTACATGGGAGATCAGTGATTACAACAGATCTCTTGGTGCTTTTGTTTTTACTTAATGCAGACGTGAGTGACTGCAAATTTAATTGGAGCAGCAGTGCTGGGGAAGGGAGGCAGTTAATCTTTCTCTTCCATGCTGTTTCCCCAGTTTAAATCACCCCACACCCAAAGGAACTGCTGTTAGCTCCATGAAGGAAAAAAATACAGGTAAAATAACTGGGGGGAATTTAGTTTAGGAAAACAGCATGAGGGAGAAGGGTTAAACACCGCCCATACCTCAGTGCCACTTCTCTGATCAAATCCCACCCCACACCCTGAACACTGTTTTAAGTAAAAAGAAAGACAGAGGGAGATAAGATCACAGATGTCCTGCATCACATGTAGTTTTGCCCTGAAGTGGTCAATCTGTAGTTGGGGTGTACCACGTTATACTGCAGAAGGGGGATGCAGGTAACTGAATGCTCCTCCATATGAAGTCTCTTCATATAAGTGATTAGCATGTCAGAGGGGACTAAGATAGAGATCTCCCTGTCATCTAGATTTTTATGTGGAGGCATTTTTTAAAATTTCAACTTCATGGAACAGCATTCAGTCATGTGACAATCCCCCCCCCCCTGAAGTAGTACAGCCCAGTCACAGGTTTATACCCACAGTGAGAGCTGTGCCTTCGCCTGTGGAGTTTTTGTGCGTGTGTGCAGTGTGCATAACTTCTGCCCAGGCTTGCCTCCTCCGCATTGTGTTCTATTAACTAAAGCACTGGGAACAATAAGAGGACTTGCCTCATAGGCCTTTTGAGCTTTGTTTCTACCCCAATTATTTTTAATCAGCTATTCAGATGCTTCTTTTATTGCTCCTTCAATTGCGTGGGACCCAATTGCAATGGTAAATTTGCAATTCCTCAAAAAAATATTAAGGATTGTGGGGCTTCTCCCCCACCTGTCTTCCCCCCTCCTTTTCGTAGGAGTTTAAGACCTGCAGTCCAGAGGCCTGCCCAGAGGTGCGGAGAAACACACCTTGGACTCCATGGATGCCCACCAATGTCACCCAAAGTGGTGCCCGCCAAGAGCAACGCTTCCGCTACACCTGCCGTGCTCAGCTTGCTGACCCCCACGACCTCCAGTTTGGCAGAAAGAAGACAGAGAGTCGGTTCTGCCCCAATGATGGCTCAGCGGTTTGCGACACTGATTGTATGTCCTGCCTGAGTACAGATAACTTGAATGCCAAGCTAAGCTCCTTATTATTCATATTGGAGCTGTGGGCAGATGAAACATAGGGTTGGATAAATGCTGATCTCTGTTGATAGC
The DNA here is from genome assembly GCF_057233095.1 of Heloderma suspectum. NCBI lineage: Eukaryota > Metazoa > Chordata > Lepidosauria > Squamata > Helodermatidae > Heloderma > Heloderma suspectum. The sequence goes on along the minus strand of NC_139458.1, from coordinate 153,127,550 downwards.
AACAGAGCAAATCAAAATGAGCAGATTGAGACTGTGTATTTTGTGATGCTGGAATGGATGAACAACATGGAATTTGCTGGGAGCTTTCCACACACCTGCCAGCACTGCACCAGTCATTGGGGGTGCATCATCTTTATTTCTGTGCTTACTAAGGTATCCTTAACCCACTTGCTCAGGAGCGTGGGAGCTACTTCAGCTTGGTGCCATCGCACAGTACACATAGGTGCATGATATGACTGTGGGGTCAGGTCCAAGTGTAAAGGTCTTCCACACAAAATCTGGGGGGGGGGAGCAGTTTCTGTAAGTCAGTAAACAGATGAAACGGGGGTACCCTGATTCCCTAAAGTCAGAACTATCCACATGGTGACATGGGCAGGGCCAATCAGTTTTTAATGTTTATTGCAACTCAGTTCTGTTCCCTGTGTGAATGTAACCTAAATTCCCCATGATTTCTGTGGTTTGGCCAGTTTGACAAACTTAGCTTTCACTTTGAAAAGGGTAAAACTGCATTTCATGGGCAGCAGCAATGATAATCTATTCTGTATCTTATGTGGATTCCTTTATCACTTAAGACAGTGAAAGCCTGCTCTCCAACTGCCCCTTTCTATCCTCTTTCTAACCTCTCTGTTAAATATCCTGAAATGCTGTGTGGAATTTCTCAGGCTCCTGATTAGTCTCACCCAGAGAGGTGCTGGGTAGAAATTCTACCCTTTCCTGGAATCTCCAAATTAATTAATAATCAGTCAGTGACTAGACAGACTGAGATCTTGGGGTCATAGTGGAGAGCATAATGAAAATGCAATGACCCAGTGTGCGGCAGCTGTGAAAAAGGCAAATTCCAAGCTAAGGATTGTTAGGGGAGAGACTGAAGATACAACTGTTAATATCATAATGACTTTATACATATCTATTGTGTGACTACACTTAGGGATGCTGCATCTCAACAAGGATATTGTAGAGCTGGGAGACGTACAGAAAAGGGCAACCAAAACGATCAAGGGGCTGGAGCATCTCCCCTAAGAGGAAACGTTACAATGTTTGGGGCTTTTTAGTTTAGAAGAAAGGCGAGTTAAGGAGAAGGGAGATAATAAAGGTCTGTAGAATTATGCATGGTGTGGAGAAAGTGGACAGAGAGAAGGTTTCCTCCTTCTCTCATAATGCTAGAACCTAGGTGGCATCCCATGAAGCTGAATGACGGGAGGTTCAGGAGAGATACAGAGAAGTACTTCTTCATAAAGTGGATAGTTAAACTATGGAATTAATCACCATGAAATGTGATTATGGTCACCAAATTAGATGGCTTTAAAAGGGAATTAGACAAATACATGGAGGAGAAGGTTATTAATGGCGTCTCGTCCTGATGTCTATATATTACCTCCAGTATTAGAGGCAGCATGCTTCTGTATGCCAGTCACTGGGACGGTGGTATGGGTGGGTGCTGTTGCTCTCATGCCCTGCTTGTGGGATTCTCTTGGGCATCTGGTAGGCCATAGTGGATAACAGAATGCTGAACTAGATATGCCTTTGGTTTGATCCATCAGGGCTCTTACGTTCTCATGTTCTAAGTTATGCAGATCCCATATAAAAGATAGTGCCTGTTTAGGCTGACACAGAAATGATAATTCAGTCTTCTTCCTGCTGTGTTCATTAATATGAAGAGTAGAATCCTGTTACTATTACGTTGTGTTAATAAAGCACGAAGAAAGGGCAGATGATGTCCTTGGAACCCACTCCCAGTGCTGGCTCATCAGCAGCCACCAGCACAGATAACGTGCAGAGAACAGAAGCTCTCCTTACCCTGAGGGTCTACTACAGGAGTGGGCAACTTGTGGCCCTCCAGATGTTTTGGCCTATAACTCCCATCAGCCCTAGCCAGAATTACCAGTGGTGAAAGATCATGGGAGCTGTAGGCCAAAATATTTGGAAGGCCACACATTGTCCCTTTCTGGTCTATTTGCTAGGGAAGGTGGAGAGGATTTAGTCAAGAATTAATGGAAATTGATCTCTAAGTAACAAGGGTTGGGTGGAGAGAAACACAAACTCTGTTTCAAAACTGAGTTAATTTCTTGACTGATATCTAATAGGGCCACTATGATATGGCTAGAGACCTAGTTTTTAGAGACCTAGTTCTAGGTTATTGTTGCTGTTTTATTGATACCTGTGCTGTTTATTGCTTTGCATTATTATTCCTTTAAATATTTATATTGTATTTTATAGTTTAACTATTCTTCTGTAGTATTTTTATTTTTAAACAGTTTGTAATCTGCCCAGAAGACATTAGTTATTGGGCAGATTAGAAATGCCATAAATGAATGAATGAATGAATGAATGAATGGCTAGGGGTTCACGATGTTTGCCTGGCCGTGGTAGCCAAACTAAAAACATGTGGTCGCCAGGATCCTGCCCGCCCCCCCCCCCCCCCAGCACAGACCTTGGACTGCACTTCCGCATAAGGGAGGAGGGCAGCTTGGTGATGTAGTTGTTGTTGTTGTTGTTCAGTCGTTCAGTCGTGTCCGACTCTTCATGACCCCATGGACCATAGCACGCCAGGCCCTCCTGTCCTCCGCTCTTTCCCGGAGTGTGCTCAAGTTCATATTCATTGCATCGGTGATGCTATCTAGCCATCTCATCCTCTGCCGTCCCCTTCTCCTTTTGCCTTCAGTCTTTCCCAGCATCAGGTCTTTTCCAGAGAGTTTTCTCTTCGCATTAGGTGGCCAAAATATTGGAGCTTCAGTATCTGTCCTTCCCAGTAGTAATGTATGGCTGTGAGAGCTGGACTATAAGGAAGGCTGAGCGCCGAAGAATTGATGCTTTCGAACTGTGGTACTGGAGAAGACTCTTATGAGTCCCCTGGACTGTGAGGAGGTCAAATCAGTCAATCCTAAAGGAAATAAACCCTGAGTGCTGATGTAGTCCTCCACAGCAAAGAAAGCTTCTTGCTTCCTTTCCTGCAGGAAAAGGAGGTGGAGGGCTTGCCGGTTTGTCTGCTAAGTGGCTGAAGTGCTCCTGGTGTCTCAGCAATGCAGCTGCTGAAGAAGCCCCCTCCTTCCCTTGCTTGCTTGCTCTAGAGCAGGAGAGGGGTGGCAGAGAGCTTTCCATTGTGGCCTTGCATGGGCAATACAGTGGTCAAACAGCCCGCAGCTGTGGAGGGGGCAGGGATCACTGTGGATGGAACTCTGCCACGTCTGCATCCCAAAGTTGGGAGGAAGGCTGGGGCTCATTACCAACAGATGGTGGCATACTTGCCATAGCAAGCACAAAGAAGCCAGATGATGGCGTGCCTGAACTTTTTGTGTATATGTTTCTGTTTGTATTTGTGTGTTTAATTCCCCAGTTCCTCTCTCCCTTCCCCACCCCCCAAGCTCTAGTTGATGACCTTCTGAAAAGTGGAAAGACCTCTATTCGGATTATCAGTGGTGGCTGGTCCTTTTGGGGAGGCTGGTCATCCTGCTCCCGAGACTGTGAGCTGGGCTTCAGGACTAGGAAGCGAACATGCACCAATCCAGAACCCAAAAATGGTGGCCTACCTTGTATAGGATCTGCAATGGAGTATCAGGATTGTAACCCACATCCCTGTCCGGGTATGTATCTTCTCTTCCTGCTTTAATATTTAGTCAGTGCCAAGAGTGTGCTAAGCACTGGATGATGCACATTTGTCAATGCTGGCCTGAGACATTTTGTCATCTGAAGCAGAAATGGTGCATCTCCTTCCTCACTAGGGCCAACACTTGAAAACGTCTTGCTGTGCCATTCAGACACCAATTCCTGCCTTTATCCCACCCCCACACACACACCTCATGGTATCACCTGAAGCAGGTTGCTTCAATTTGCTGCATAGCAGGGCTGGCCCTGAAGTTTGCACTGGCATGTGCAATTGCTAGATGAAAGACATGCCACACTGTGGCTATAAGCTCAATGGCAGAAAGGAAAGAAACATTTGCATTATACAAAGAATGGGTGCTTCCAAATAAATGCCATTGCTGTAAAAAAGAAAAGTTACATCTACCTTCAGCCTTGGTAAACTGACAGGTGGGTAGAATCAGATGTGTTTAAAATGCAGCTTGAGTTTAAAAAGCAGCTTGCTGACTAAATCAGGGCCTTTGACTTGTGTCCCATTTTTGTGGGGTTGATTTGCTTGTTCTCAAGAAAGGGTATTAGTTGCCCTTTCCTGGCTGGCAAACAGGAAATATTATTTCTTGGTTAACTGGTGCTTAATTAGTCCTGTTGCTGAATGGACTGAAATGATAATATTTTTTTCTCCCATCCATTTTCAAAACCCCAGGAACCATAGCAGCTGATGTACTGTATACTGGACTGCTTTACTCGTCAAATTATGGTTGAGTAAATCAGTATGTTATTGTAGCTTGTCATGCAAAAGTCTGATCACCATTGGCATCTTTAACAATGGCTTGGTGCCTAGTTGTCTTGCCTTCCTCTAAGAGAGTTACACATGGCTTGGGGAGGGAAACTGTTGGTTTTAACACTAAAGCCCTAAACAGCTTTAAAGACCACCTTCTCTCATATGTATTTACCCAAACCTTAAGATCTTCAGAGGCCCTGCTCCGAGTGCCCCTGCCAAATGAAATGAGCACTAGGGAGACTGCCTTTTTGGTAGTGGCAGCCCAGTTATGGAGGAGCCTTCCCAGAGAGGTTTGCCTGGCACCGTATTTATGGTCTTTTCAGCATTAGGTATTTTTATTCACCCAGGCCCTTGAAAAATGTAGGTCTTATCCTCTAGAACTCTGTGTTTTTAATTTGTTTTAGTTGTAATCGTTTTTACAGTTTCATATTGTATTTTAATATTGCAAGTTGCATTATGGGACAGCTATATAAATATAGTAATAAAAATATAGGATGCTACTTATCTAGCATGATGATTCCATCATAGCTTTCTGCCCCTCATTCTTGCAGCAGTTCTATTGTTTTCGGTTGAGCTGGAATAAACACATAGTTTGAAAACTTGAAAAGATGCACGTATCTTTATGCTGCACGCATCTTTATGTTGCACGCATCTTTATTATGCACGCATTTTTTGTTTTGTTTTCAATCATCCTTAGTGAAAGGCTCATGGTCCTGCTGGACTCCTTGGTCTCAGTGCTCAGCAACTTGTGGAGGAGGGCACTACCAGCGCACCCGAACCTGCACCAACCCAGCGCCGTCTAACGGGGAGGATATCTGCATTGGGCTGCACACAGAGGAAGCGCTGTGCAACACACACTTGTGTGAAGGTATTTTTATTTCCTCTGGTTCAGTTTCACTGCCAGGGAAAGGAGATTAAAGCCAGAAATAAAATGCAAATATCCTCTGAAAAGTAAAGTTGTAAGTAAGTAACTTCTTGGCACAATTGCAAGTATTTAGGATAATTTTCAACAAGTTCGTTGAATTTGTATTGAAAAGGCAAACAAAAAAGATAACATAACGTCCAAGTTAAATGCCTTGCTCCAGCACCCCATGGCCTGGCATTATAGTACTTCCCAGGAGCAATCTTGTTAGCTGCTTAGTGACTCTTTCTAAGAGACTACGGTGGCAGTTAGGATGGAAACAGCAGAGCCAAAAATGCTGTTCTCTCAGCTGCTTTTTGTCAGTTGTTCTGTTGTATGGGTCCTATTTTCATCTTACAGAATACAGCTAACAATATTTGGTTTTGTGTTAAAATTCATGTTTTAAGAATGTACTTGAGCTTCTAGGACTGATGTAAGGTAATGGTGAAAAAGGATGAGTCCTAAACAGCATAATTTTAAAAAGTGTTGTCAATTCCTGAACAAGAATTCGATAGAGGGGACCATTGCAGGAGCATTTATACAAATTCTTCAGAATCACAGAAGATGGCCTTGATGAGCTTGAGAGCTGGTTGTGCTGTTTTTCAGTCTACTTCGTGCTTCTCATTGGGGACTTCCTCTATTAACATATATCTAATGGTTCAGCTGGACTCCCTTATTTAGAGGCTATGTGATCTTTTTTTCAGTGTTTGTCCCTTATGGCTTTTCTTGGCTGGACAGTGATCATCCTGCATAATTTATGTTGTTTCTGGTATCCTTTATTTTTAAGGAGGATGGTCCGAATGGTCCGAATGGAGTTTGTGTAATGAAGATGGGATCCAGTATCGTAGTCGTTACTGTGAAATCCACAGTCCAGGATCTTCCCAGTGTGCTGGAAACAGCACCCAGTACCAAGACTGCTTGTACAACGAGATCCCTGGTGGGTACAATTTCACATGCTAAACAGGCAAGGAAAGGGCTCATTTCTGGGCCCTGTTAGTTAATGAGATGGCAGGGTGGACTTCCCAAAGCGTGGCTGAAAAAGTTGATTGGCACTTTTAACATTAACAGCATTATATTTTCTGAACTGATGGGTTTATTGAATGGTGCCTTGTATCCCACTGATTCACATATCAGGGAGAAGACATTCTGCAGTATGAAATATACCCAAATTAAGACATTGTTTAGGATGGCAGGTGTGGAAAGAAATGGTTTGAAATGGGGGTAATTTTGGTGAGTTTTGCAAATGCACTATTTAGCTATGGTTGGATTAGACAACCACCTTCTTGCAGGTAGGTGTTTCCTGTAGAATTATGGCCACCTTCTGGCGGGGGGGGGGGAGATCTTGTGACTAATGAATTTGATATAATCAGGGACTTGTGTATGTTGCATCATAAACAGAAATTCAGTGCATAAAAAACGTAAGATAAACCCGCCTGGATTGGATCAGATCCAGCTTCTTGTTTCCAACAGAGGACAGGCAGATGTTCCTGAGAAAACCATGAGAGGGACATGAAGGCAACTGTTCTCCCCATTATTTGGTAACATGAAGGTTCTGTTTAGCTCTCATGGCTAACAGCCGATAACCAGGGCCGGCCCAAGACGTTTTGCTGTCTGAGGCAAAGGGGAACATACAGAAGCCAACATGCAGAACTTGGACTTCATTGCTTCAACGCTGGCAATGGCATTGTCAGGGTTGCCTCTGAGCACAGGGAGTGGCTCAGTGGCTCAGATTCTGAAGATGAATCGCATGAGGTGGAGGAGGAAATTTCCCAGGTTTGTCCAGAGATAGAGACACAGGCTCCTCAGGTTTCAAAGGCCAGCTGGATGGAGAGGGCCTCTCTTCACACACCCCTGTGAGAGACAGCGAACAGGGAGAGGTGGGGCTTGGAGAGCCTGAATTCTTAGATGCCAGGCGCAGATGCAGAGCCAAGAGAGAGATGGCAGGGGTGGAGCTTAGACGGTCTGCCCAATTGGCCCTGCGTGAACAATGGCGCTTAGAGGCCTCATGAGAGAGAGGGAGATCCCCACCCCCACCCCTTAAGTTAGGACAGTAGCCTGCCTTTTCTTCAAACGGTGGGCAACTTTTGTAGCTTTCCTTTGAACTCCCTGAAGGCATTTCCTGTGAGTCACTGACAATTTTCATCTGTATGACCCAATGAAGTAAGTGGATTGAAGAGCCATGGATTGAAGCCATTTTGTTTGTGTTTTGATTTGGCTTTTGAAGTTTTCAGCAGGGGCAAAGGGAATCCTGACAAGCATAGCATCCATCACAGCATCTGAGTACAGCAGGCTGTGCAAGCTGCAGGGCAGGCCTGGTGAAACACAGAGCTCTGTCAGCATCTGCTGCTGGATGGCAGCTGCCTCACTCTGCCTAATGATAGAGTTGGTCCTGATGCTGATATACCTTTCCACCAAAGATTTGCCTTAACATTTTTTAAACTCATATAAACTATATCTGGAAGCAACAATTCCATAAGTAAATTCCAAGGAAACTGATACCTTGTAGTTGAAAGAGGATATTGAAATAAACTGTGCTATAATACAAGCTCCATTCTTGGGCGGCGACATGGTATTCCGTGTCATATGTTGGTCAATGTATTTCTGAAGCAGATCATGCAGTATTCAGATGTATTCAGATGTTTTATGAACACAACTTGAATTGCACAAATTCCTCCTTTGAGTCTTTCATTACTGATATTTATAATCTGCACAGTTCATACAAGAAGCAAACATTTCTTGTTGCATGCTATATTTGGATAATTCGCAATCCAGCCAGTGTTTCTGGGGCCATAGGGAATATGTTCTATTAAAGAGGGTGGTTTTGTTTTTTTGCTACAGTTCATTCTATGTTTTTCGCCAGAGCTCTGGGAGGCCCTGCATTTGCAGCAGAGATTAACTTGCCATGCATCAAGCAAAGGGGTTTTAATTGCCTGCACAATGTCTCAGATGACAAAAATGACATTTTCCCTCCGCTGTTTTTCTCTTTGTTTAGTAATCCTGCCAGCCTCGAGCATTGACGAGAGCACGAACTGTGGAGGTAGAGTACAGCTAACTATAGATCTTATTTTTATCTTAACATGACTACTCTTTTCTGGGAAGTATCAACCCAACCATTAATCTGTGCAGTTCACATCCCGTTGATAGCCTTAATTCTACTGGAGTCTTCTTGTCTGAGTCAGAGGTGGTGGTGGGAAGTATTTGCAATGCAGTTTGCTGGTATAAGAATTTAATTTGGGGGAGGGAGATTCTCCAAATAATTAATTACCAGGAAGATCATAGCCCTTTCCACTGTAGCTGCATCTGAAATGGACTGGAAAAGATGAAGAGAAATTCCTCATTTTCCTGAGCACTCAGTTAATGTAAAGTTGGCACTGAATTTCATTATATGCAAAACGTTGATGTGAATTTGGGGTTCCTATTCAGGTGAAACTTCCAAAGCTTTTTTGGTGGAGAACCTTTTTTCCCTCTGAGGTCCACATTCCCTTGTGGGTCATCTGGCAAAGACTTCATCCACTTGTGATCCTCCCGTGTTTTCCCACTGCTTCTTCCATGTGTTTTATTACTGTGCAAAACCTGTTAAGAAAGAAGAGACAGAATAGCTGCACAATGCCTTCTGACAGTTACAGCTCTGTTGCCTACATCTGGATGCAATCTTAGTATAATGAGAGTGCTGTAAATTTTTACACTGTCTCTATTAATGGACCTTCTTCCACCAAAGCCAGGAGCCTTTCTACATGAGGCATTTATTGTGCGCTCATGTTTCCTCACTCACGGGAGTTTGCGGGTGCTTTACATGATGTCGTCATCATCTAGGGCCTCTCCCATGCTTTGCAACCATTATAGTGTGTGGGGGGGAGTTTCTAACGAGGAAAGTCTGGCGTTTTTATGAATGGCGGCATGAAATCCTTCTGTATTTGCACAATTCTGCTATGCCACAGTACCACCTAGTGGTTGCATAATGGAATATAGAAAGGCAGAGAAAGAAAAGACCCGTCCAAAGGAACCAATCTTAATCCCACAAAGAATCCAGAGGAAGAAGTCTCGGTAAAGTGAGAGGTTAAAAGGCTCATATAGAAAAGCCCTAAATCAAATTTTGATGTTGATTCCAATGGAAACCGGGTGAGGCAACCCATGCAAGATCTGGGTCTCCTTAAAACAATTGCCTTGCCACTAATTTTATGTAATTTCCTTATACAGAATAGTTACCCTGCTAGTTGCCTTACAAGTCATGACCAGAGACTTTTGAAAGGGGCAGAGGGGAAACTGGCATTTCTTGCTTGCCACAGCAGAGCCCCAGCTGATACGGATGGCAGCTTTTCCTTCTGTTTTTCCAATCTGTGTGGAAATGGCCTTTTGACACATGAGCTATTTCTGAACAGATAACAGAAACGTTGCCCAGTTAGTTGAGCTACAAATAAGGAACTTCTTTTGTTTCTCTTGCCCATTTATAGATTATTAGGGTATATTTGCACAACAGACTCACATCAGTTTAATAGTCAGTTCCTCTCCCCAGGAGAATCCTGAGAACTTAGATCTGGGATGGGTTTGTGTTAAAATTGGTCTCTGACAGAGAATTCTCAGAAGCCTCATCAAAGTGCAACGCTCATGACAAGTGAACAGATATGAAACCGACATACATTTGTAGGGTAAAGATGCCCTCAAATACAATCGTAATATTCTGCACCTCGGGACAAGCTTTAATGTAGGATAGAATCTGACAGTGATGCAAAAACACTCTTCTAGTTCTACAAAGATTTTCGTACGAAAAAATTCTTCTCCCTTGAAGGTTTTACTGACTAAAACATTGATTTGTCTTTCCATCTCGCCATGGAACTATTTATATGAGGAAGACCCTTTCCATGAGAAGGGGGTAAGGTTCTCCAGCAGAGAATTATTTGCATCCTTACCAAACTACAATCCCCAGAAAATGTCTGAAGTGTAGATAAGCTGCTACAAACTGCTAAGCTGATGCCAGGTGGCCTTCCCACATTTTTCCCGGCTGATTGCCCACGGCCGAGTTGATGCACATTTAACAAAGAGTGGTTTTTATTTTTGCCGTCATGGAACTGATGAGCACCAAATTTATTGCAAGTATAATTGGGAGGAGCAAATTTGGGGTCATTGGTAAGTACCTTGAGATTTCTGTTGTTTTCCACCAGAACTCTGTACAAATAAGCAGGTTTCCTTGCAAGCCTCCTGGTCAGCTCTTGGCCTGTTCATCAGTCACTCTCAGCACAAAGACCATTATGGCAAAGACAGCAAAGGCAGCTGAGAGTTCAAGTGGTACAAAACCAGTATACATTGATACTGTAGGAAGGGCATAGGAAACCCTATCTTAAGCTAGACAAATCCTCAAGTGACCTTATAATGCTGTGATTCTGAAAACTCTTCACTCACTTTTAAGAAATTAATCCTTTCCCCTTTACATTCATCTTTCTCAACAACTTTTGACTGAGTGCTGCAGAAATACACCATGCAGAAATGCAGCACTCAGTCAAAAGTTGTTGAGAAAGATGAATGCAAAGGGGAAAGGATGAACCCAGGGAGTGGAAACATTTGAAATCTATATGTCTACTGATTTGTGTTGGAAATGTTTTATACTCCAGGGGCTTTTCTCTTTGAAATCTTTGCATGGTACCTGCCTCAACAATTTCAGCTTTCAGCTGGGATTCTGCCTTCGCTGTTCACCGATAAACCAAGCCGAGCGATATAGAATATTATCCCTCATCCTTACTGTCTTCTGTTTTTCTTCCAAGTAGCTCCATTGACTTGGATAGTATCTCCATCAGGGGTGGGGAACCTCTTTCAGCCCACAGATGGCTTTGGCTTCCCTCAACAGAGCCCTGCTGGCAAGGGCAAGTTACTCATCTCCTTCATAGCGCCATGGTGATGGCAATTTACAGCTTTCTGCCCAAGTTTGGTGTTAGCACCTGGCATTCTTGGGCAGGTACCAGGACCCCAGCAGGGTCCAAACGTGAGGCCACCTGCCCGAGGACCCCTTTAATTTTTTTTTCTTCCAGCTATGTGCACCGGATGTCTGGCCACTGCTTTAATTTCCCACAAAGTCCCTGACACAGTGTCACTACAGGTCATTTGGGGAAATTAAAATGGAAGCTATGCCTCAAAGTGTTGCTGCCACTGGCTGCCATGACTGCTTGGTAAGGGCCCCAACACAGGAGTGGGGCTGTCATGGGGACACTTAGGACTTTGGCCAAGTGCCCCCTCAAATCTGGAGTGAGTCCTGTTTTTACCTCACATTATTGGCCACATCCTCTTATCCCTTTTATTTTAGGCAGCCCTGAAAGTCTTTCCCCCTTCTGATTAGAGAAATGCTGAGTTTTCCCTACCTCCTTATTACCATGCCATGCACATTCTTTGGAACACATTGATGTATGTTGTTTGTATGCCTCTTTTCTTTGGCTGTCAGCTTAATATTTAGTTTCAATATCAACAGAACTAGAAAGAAAGGCTTTTAAGAAAGCCTGATATGATCCCATTAAAACTACGATAAGCAGTCCGATACTAAGGGAAGGGAAGCATACATCTTTTGGTGTTACAATGCAAGATATTGGCTGATTTCAGAATTGCATTTTCCTTGCGGTAAGGAAGCAGAAAATTACCCTCTGGTATTGAGTGATGTCATTTATCCTGTAGCAGTCGAAATATTATTTTAGCTTGGTGACAATTTATGAGTTGCTTTACCATCAGGGACACATTTATTATGCAAGGATTCTCAGATGAAATCCAAGAGAAAATACTGAGTTGACCTCTAGAACACAGAGAAGAGGCAGGCATTGATTGGTACATTTCTGTAGTACAGTCCACTTGTCCATGTAACACTGCTTATTGGGAAGACAAGTAGTTGGATCCAGATTTACGCTGGATCAACTGCACTGATGGAAGTGGATTTCCTTGCTCCCCTCCTTCCCATGGCAGCCCCTACAGCCCCCTGAAAATGTTACACAGAGAGTCAGGAGACCCTGCTGAATAAGGTGAGCTGTGATGTATGGGGGAGGGGGGATCCCGCACATTCAGGCAGAGGGCCTTCCATGACTGGAGCCCTTCGTCTTACAGATAGGAGATTGTGGATCCAACCCTAGAAAAGAAATTGAGGTGTGTGGTTGATAGTCATACATGCAACTTATGGGTATTATGGGGCAAATGAAAAAGAAAACAAAGGACATACTGCAATGTAATTATGGAAGTAGTGCAAAAAGGGTAGTAATACTATATGAAGCCTTGTGATGTTTCGCCTAAGGATGTACGGATTGTGTCAAATCTGTTCCCTCTGTGTTCCCTCTGTGTCATTGTCAGGTGCCTTTCATTCTGTCATCCATCCACCGACGGAATTGGATCTTCTTTGTTTCCAAATTTATGCAAATTTGCACATACGGAAATGCGCATATTCCCCCCAAATGCGCATTTTCACACTTTAGCCTGTGGGGAACATGAGTATTTTTGGCCAGGTTTTCTCTATTTTGTGTATTTTTCTATGATGAAATTTGTGCAAAATTCAGGGAAGTTAGATAACCATTCCGCAAGTCCATAGAATCTGCCCGACAGGGGGAAAGCTAGACTGCTGTGAAATCCGGGGTCACATTCATGAAAATCCGAACTCATTTGGTTCCATTGCAGATTTCTCCAACATCTCTAGTTTCACATACGACACATGCTAATAACAGTGGCACCTTTTCTTGTGAACAACATATTGTTGTTGAAAGTGTGAATCTGATTTGTCATTGTTTGTGTCTCTAATTACAGCATCCTTTGTCAATGTCTCTCCCAGGTTTTAGCCTCATCCACCTTATTGCCACTGGGGTCTCCTGTTTCTTTGGTTCTAGCCTCTTAACTTTCGTGATCTACGTTTACTGCCAGCGCTGCCAGAGGCAATCTCAGGAATCAACTGTTATCCATCCCACCACTCCTAACCATCTCCATTACAAAGGCAACACAACGCCCAAAAATGAGAAATACACACCTATGGAATTCAAGGTAAGAGGCTTCATCTGCCAGTGAATCAATTTTGCCTACTGTACATATTTACAGTGCATTCCAGTGGTTCCTAACCTGTGTCAGGTGCAGTTTGCTTTCACACATTTTTCACAGTACACTTCGAGTTGAGCTTTGTGATCAGCAAAAGCATGTGGAATAGCTAACCTCATCTTCTCTCTGACATGCAGAGAATTTTTTAATGAGAATGCAATCATGCAGTGCTCTACCCACAGTCAACTAAAGTGGTACCATCCAGCGACAACTGCTCCACATGATTCTTCTGATTTGTGCATTTGGGTTCTTATCTACATTTCAGCCACTGCCTGTTTTGATGAAGATAGATTTTTTGCTGTGATTGCTGGATTGGTAGGTCTGTTTTTCACGTAGCAGGTGAGCTTGCTTTGCCTCTCACCCTTGTTGCAAACAATATCTACATTTTGGAGGTATGGCCAGCATCCTAATCAAGGTTCAGTATTCAGGTTTGGAACCATTAGGCTGTGCTTTCTCTTGCATTTGCATGTGTACACTTTTGCATTTGCAATGTTATGTTTTTACATGCATAATATTGTTTTCTTGATCATCTAAATTCCTTCTGTAAATTATCTCCTCTCTTCTTCTCATCCTTTCCCCATCCAGATTTCCTCCAGTGTTGCTTGTCAAAAGGGATCAAATAACTGCTTCTTTTATGTGTGTATATCTAAATCTATCTAGATCTACGAATAAATTATAAATTTGAGGGCCATCCTTACGTGACCAAATGCTTTGCTTATTTAGTAGTCCTATCCAAAAGCAAGCCATCTCCACTGTGTATTTAGTTGTCTTGGCAACCTCTTTTTCAGTAGAAATCTGGCATTTCCGTTATCAAGAAATGAACCTGACAAGCTAGTGAGTATCCCAGTAGTAATTAACACATAATAAAGCATACAGCAACTGTAATCAACAAAGTAACTTGTAGGCAGGGGGAAATACCTCTTAAAAGCAATTAATTAACTTGCAGAGAGCAAGAGCATGGAGATTACTACTCATAGTTTTAAAAACAGGGAAGAGATATAAAAAGCAGTGCAGGTTGCAATTAGGACCACTCCCACTTTAGAGCCTCCTTGGAAGGTAATGCTTCCAAATAGCACTGCTGACAAAGGAAAAAGCAAAAATGTTTCTGGGGATTTCTAAATGAGTGCCACTGCACAGAAACAATTAAAAAATACCTTTCAGACCTGAAAAATAGGTTTTGGCATCCAGCAGAAGCCCTTTAACTTATCAGGCCTGTTTGTTTATTTTGAAGTCTGCTAGCTGAATTCTTCAGATGCGGCTTACCTGACCTGTGGCTGCCAAATTCCAAATGAAAATTCTGCCAACTGCCAAATGAAAATTCTGCCAACTGCCAACAAACAAATAGGGATAAATCAACCAGGCCTATCCAATTCTCACTTGAAGACATGCATGCCAATTTCTGCAGTATATTGCTATACTGGTTGTGTGTATTGTGTCTCAAAACGCAGGAGTAGGTCCCTTACTCCAGAGCCCTGTGTGTGCTCCAGTTTATTGGTGGAGCTCCCTTGCTCACTGAGATGCCCTTTTCATGTCTGTGGAGGGGGCAGCTTTGCATCTGAAAAACTACCCCCTTCTGAAGTGATTGTCCCCCTCTGTCTTCATTGGCAGTGGGCTGCAGGCAATGGCTAGGCCTTGATAAGCTAGATCCAGGCTTGGCACATCAATAATAATTTTGGAAGCTGGATTTATAGACTTAGATGCCTAAGTGACAACTGGAAAAATAATTCCGTTGGGCTTAATTATGCACAGACTGAATTGGTAGGGTTGGACCTCCTTTATATATGTCAATATCTTTCTGTGATTTAAGGAATCATGCATTTTGCTTTCTTGTAGAATTCGTTGCTGGTTTCAGCAGGAAGATGCCTTGCCAAAGGGAGGTTTCACTATTCCCACTGTTAGTGCAACAAACATTAAAGTGTATTTCTGGAGCCGTTAAATGCACCATTTTGCTTATCTGGATCTTGGTGTCCAACAGAAAGAGCACACATTAGAAAATGTTGCATCACTCTATCCAGCGATTTTCTGTTGTCAAAAGAGGAAGTGAATACAGCTAAAGAAACTATTTGCATTGTAAATAGGTAGGGAGACTTAGAGCTGTAGGAAGATAAATAAAATTTATTCAGAGGAATCGTATGGTACAGTCCTCCTAGGACTCTACCACTTTCAAACACAGGTGGGAGATCACATAACTGAATGCTTTCCCCTGTCAAAAACCTCCCCACATAGTTTCTAAGTTAAAGTTGGGCTAGAGCTCTTCTCCCTGATATGCTAGCTTTCCTCATGCAGGGAGTCATTAGCATTGGATAGTATTCACTCATTTGACATCCGCTCCCTTTCTAATGTGCATTTGGAAGTGTTATGGGGCTGTACCACATCATTCTTCTCAGTATGTAGATCTGCCCTGACGCAAATCAGAGAGAGCATTTTCATGTGTCAGAGCCTGATAGAAAGAGTAGGAGAGGATCTATGGGGCTGCCAATGGGGAAACAAAGGAGGATCTGTCATCTCTTTGTTAGTAGTGCCTGTTACACTTTCTCCTGCCAAATTGTACTGCTCTTCTAGGCAACAGGGAGAAGGCCTTTACAGTGATATTGCCTGTCTGTGGAATATCCTTCACAGGCAAATTCATGAGACACCAACGTTAACAGCTTTTAAATGACGTAAATACCTTTTTATTTTCTGACTTTTCCCCCCCAGAGAATCTATGGTTCTGCTGCTTTTATCTAATACTGATGTAATTTCCATTGGATTTGTTCTTTTTAAATTGTTTTAACTGGACTGACTTTGGATCATGTAAATAGAAAATAGCACTGAAATATTTTGAATAAATAAATAAAGTGTATGCAAATGTTTCACCGATCTAATCAAACAAATAAACAACAAAGAAAAATAGCATGTCAGGAGGAGGGCTAGGTTAGAACCTTCTCCTTAGAGGTTAGTTTTATATGTGCAAGGAATCGTTTTAGATGAAGGAGCTTTCAGACCTGTGATTCACCCCACCCCACCCCACCCCACCCCACCCCACCCCACAGCTTGAAGTGGCACAGTCCAGGAAAAATTGTACCACTAGATCCTGATGAGTGCACAAACCAGCTTGAGTGCTTCGTTAGTCCCCAATTCTGAAGTAATTTGATAGCAGTAGTTTTACCACTATGAATGTGTATTTATAGCTTCTGTAATAGTGCTTGGTACAGGAGCAAAGCTGTACATTGTTTGGTGTGGGGCAGAATCATTGCACCTGTGAACTCTTTGTGAGATATTCTGAAAGCTGGGGAAGACGATAGTGAACATTTTCAGTTCACCTAATTATGCATGGAATTTTTCCATACACCCCTCTTCTCGCCTGGTCCCTGTCCCTCCTTGGCTTGATTTGGCAGAGTGGAATTTCCATGGTTCTGAGGAGAAAAGAAGGTAGATGTTCAGGGAGTGTGTCCTGGTTAAATCTGGACTCATCTTGAACTTCGGAATTATTCTATTGCCTTGTCATGACCCGCCACTTCATAAACTAGGCCTCAGGAATTTGTTCTCAGGGGCCTTGAATACATGCCTCTCTGTCCATCCATTTCCTTTGCACACTAGCATAACCCATCAGAGTTTGCGGGTGCAGCTTCAGTATACATGATTACATACAAAGGGTACTGAGATACTCATTCTTCCTTGCCTAAATTCAGCTCAGGAATGTTGGGCTCTCTGAAAAATTCTTTTACATGATATAGACAAAATAAATAAAATAAAACTATTTTTGAAGATTACAGTGGCAGAAAATTGGAGGCGGGTTAATGAGAAAGCACTTTGGTTAAGTGCAAGTCAGCATGAATTTATGGAAGGTAAATCATGTCACGCAAATTAGTCCCCCCCCCCCCCGCCTTTTCTTTCTCCCACTTCTTTCATTCTTTTTGCTAATTAAATAAATATTGATCTATATAGAAAGGGAAATGCAATCTGGATCCTCCTGTAAGTTTGTGACATAGTTTCATTAATGTGAGACATTTCCTCTGTCCTTAAATTATTCACTCCCACCCACCCACCCACCAAGACTACTCCTAAGTAGGAAGGAATCCTTAGACACCAATTAACATTTATTTAGTGCCAGCATGGCGCTCAGTGCTGCATAGAAGTGTCAAAGTGATACAATCCCTGCCCTTAACTTTTGCCATCTACTTTAGAAAGGTAAGATGGAGGTGGAGAGATCAGGGATGGGTAGAAGAGATGGAACAGAGGAGATTCAGATAACAACTGAGGTTCAGTTAAGCTGAGTTCAGGAGAGGAGTTGCTGAAGAAGTGGATCTTTAAAGGAGGAGAGGGCAATGCAGGGGTACCCAACGTGGCACCCATGGGCACCATAGCACCCATGGGCACCTCCAGTGGTGCCCATGAAGGGGTCCCCAATGTGGCGCCCATGGTCACCTGTAAAACTTCAAAAAACTTTTTAAAAATTCCATTGTTTTAATACACATACATGGAATTTCATATATTGATAGCAATGAATACATATGAAATGCATACAGCTTTCTAGCAACTATACATAGACTTCAACAAAAGTAGACCAAATATCCAAATAAGTATTCTATATAGTAATATGGGGCACAAATTTTTGTTCACTGTTTCAACCCCTAAATAATATCTGATTGAGTTTGGAACGGTCTCAAATTAAAGCTGCCAATGCCTAGACTTGCAGAAAAATAATCGCGCCCCTAAAAATAAATTGATGGCTTTGCAATTAAATGTTAAAGTTTATAATAATTTGGGAGAACTTCATCCTGTTGAGGTCCACGTTACCTCAGTCTAAACCTGTCCGGAGTTTCCCCACACCACATTTCGGCAGTGGGTGGGGCCAGAGCCAAAGGTGGGTGGAGCCAGAGCAAAAATGGGCAGGGCCAGAACAAAATGGATGATGCTACAGAAGTGACTCTTATTTATGTCTAATGCGCAACGGGGGGGGGGGGGAGATGCAATGCCTGGATCCTGGATGCAATGTGCATTTTCATCCAGGCATTCTCCTTCCACAACATGTGTGAGCCCCCCTTTGTAGTTTGAAAGAATCAATACTTGTAGTTAGAGTAAATAATATTGGTAACCTGGAGTGGGGCCGGTGAAGGAGTATGGCCTTGGAAGATCCTGGAGGTCTGGATTGGGAGGCCTGGAGGTCCACATTTGGCCCACAGACCAGAGGTTCAGCATTCTTAGATCTACTGCCAGGGGTGTTGAACCTCTTTCAGCCCAAGTGCCAAATTCCATTTTGGAGAAGCTTTGGGGGGGCTGTATTCCAGTGGTGGTTGGAGCCAAAGGCAAAGGGGAGGGCCCAAAAGACCGAAAATACCAGCCAGTTGTAACTTAAAACTCTTAACTGCCACTCACTAAGCCTTAGGAGAAGCATTTCAACCTTTTAGCATGGGGAAGAAACTTCACAAAAGCCAGGAAACCACCAAACAATCAGTGATTGGGGGAAAGGGGAAGTGGCCATCTGTGGAACCCTGAAGGGCCAGATTGGGACTAAATCATAATTTACACACATTTTTCGCAATGGGTACAGTTAGTCTGTTTCCAGATGGCGTCTATATGCCACCTGTTCAAATATTGAAAGTATTGTAAGGTCCTGTCCATTATATATATGCATTATAGGAGGTGTTTATCCTTCCAGTGTTACAATACCAGTCTTTTAGCTGTGAAAAGGGTACAGAAAATCCATTTATGCTGACCATTTGTTAATTTTTATAAGGCAGGTAATTAATTTAAAAGAGTGTGTGCATCAGTGAATATTAAAGACTGTTCCAGTACAAAATTTCTCTGTGTAATAACCTAATAGAATCATAGAATAGTAGGGTTGGAAGGGGCCTACAAGACCATCGAGTACAACCCCCTGCTCAATGCAGGAATCCAAGCCAGAGCATTACTGACAGATGGCTGTCCAGACTCATCTTGAACTCCTCCAGTGTGGGGGAGCCCACTACCACCCTAGGTAATTGGTTCCATTGTCGTATTGCTCTAACAGTCAGGAAGCTTTTCCTGATGTTCAGCTGGAATCTGGCTTCCTGTAACTTGAGCCTATTATTCCGTGTCCTGCACTTTGGGATGATCGAGAATTGATCCTGGCCTTCCTCTTTGTGACAACCTTTCAGGTACTTGAAGAGTGCTATCATATCTCCCCTCAGTCTTCTCTTCTCAAGGCTAAACATGCCCAGTTCTTTCAGTCTCTCTTCATAGGGTTTTGTTTCCAGTCCCCTGATCATCTTTGTTGCCCTCCTCTGAACCCTCTCCAGCTTGTCTGCATCCTTCTTAAAGTGTGGTGCCCAGACCTGGACTCAGTACTCCAGATGAGGCCTAACCAGTGCTGAGTAGAAGGAAAGAGTACTTCCCGGGATTTGGAAGCTGTGCTTCTATTAATGCAGCCCAAAATAGCATTTGCCTTTTTTGCAGCCACATCACATTGTTGGCTCATTTTCAGCTTGTGATCGACAACAATTCCAAGATCCTTCTCGCTTGTAGTGTTGTTGAGCCACGTATCCCCCATCTTGTAACTGTGTATTTGGTTTCTTTTTCCTAGGTGCAGAACTTGGCATTTATCCCTATTAAATGTAATTCTGTTGTTTTCTGCCCAGCGCTCCAGTCTGTCAAGATCACTAAATTTTGTTTCTGTCTTCCAAAGTATTAGGTATCCTGCCCAATTTTGTGTCATCTGCAAATCTGATCAGCATTCCCTGCACCTCCTCCTCCAAGTCATTAATAAAAATGTTGAAGATCACAGGGCCCAAGACTGAGCCCTGTAGTACCCCACTCATTACCTCTCCCCAGTTTGAGAAGGTCCCATTGATAAGCACTCTTTGAGTCCGATTCTGTAGCCAACTGTGGATCCACTGGATCGTTGTTTCATCTATCCCACTTTGAGCTAGTTTGCTTATCAGGATATCATGGGACACTTTGTTGAAAGCTTTGCTGAAGTCAAGGTATATCATGTCCACAGCATTCCCACAGTTACTTGATAAAAAAATGAGATCAGATTTGTCTGGTAGGATTTGCTCTTGACGAATCCATCATCATCAATGTTCTTGGCTTCGAGTAATCACTGCATTGTTTTCAAGCTTACAGAT
This sequence comes from Heloderma suspectum, assembly GCF_057233095.1. Lineage (NCBI taxonomy): Eukaryota > Metazoa > Chordata > Lepidosauria > Squamata > Helodermatidae > Heloderma > Heloderma suspectum. Next base: position 153,107,158 of record NC_139458.1, on the reverse strand, counting down.
GGCTTACCTCCTCCCCCAAAAAAGCAACTATTGGACATTGCCAGACCATATGTTTTAAAGAAGCCTTAGCTGTATTGCATTGCCAGCACTTAGCTGAATTAGACAATCCCTTATTAGAGAGATGTTGTGGTGTCCCATAGACACGAAACAAACGTTTTTGCTGAATAATATGCAGCCTAAGATCCATAGACGCGACAGGTAGATGCCACAGAGGAGATCCAGTGATTAGGCATTTTGTAGTGGTGCCCACAGTAGTTTCTCAAATTCCTGAATGTGCCTATGGATCCAGAAAGGTTGGGCACTCCTGGGGTAATGACTTTATTGATAGAAAAAGGGATGCTGTTCTAGTCAAGAGGAGCAGCATCATAGAAGCTATGAAGATGGAGAGACACTGGGCTACTAGCAGAGGAGATTGTGTAGAGTATTAGAGTGAGAAGGTGATTAGAAAGAGACGACACAGACCCTACCTACGGTACAAACTTCTGTTCGTTTTGGACCTGTCATAGCTTTTGCCAGAGATCTTGGGAATGGTAGTTTGTTAAGTATCCCAACTTCCCACCACTACCACAAAACTACAGTTCCCAGGGTTCAGTGGGAAGAGGGACTGTTAGAGTCTGCAGTATGGCTGTGCCCAGGTGTTGGGCTCAGGGAGATTTAGTTGTGGGCTAGAAACTTGGAGCCAGTGAAAAGATATTCGGAGGAGGTGGCACAACTACAATAAAAGGAAGGGGAAGCACTTTTAGCAGACATCCTGGACTGGCAGAATAAAGGAAATATGGGAAGAGGGAAAACCAGCAAAGTTAACTTAATCAAGGTAATTGTTCTACCTTAATTGACTCATCTTCTGAATATCAAGGAGGGAAAGGTGAATAGGTGAAATAAGTGGGTTTTCTCATGAATAGGTGATTGTAGGCTTGGTGTTGTGGGCAACATTGAAAAGGCCTATTAGGAAATTGGTGTCTCTCAATAACAATCTGTTACATGGACAGCTAAAGCATTAGTTCCACCACATTTGCGGTGTCCAGTTTAGGTCACTTGATCTTTAAAAAGGCACAGATGAACTTGAGATTTTGCAAAGCAGGGCATCTGCTGTAATTAACGAAGTAGAGTACATTCACTTTATCTGGAGACATGGTCAATGTGGTCATTATTTGAAGGACACTGCCGAAGAATGTGACTGAATTATTTATGCCTAAAGCTTACCTAAAAAAAAAAAAAATCACAACTGCGCTCGGGATATTTTAAAAAATCAAAACCCATAAGTAGTAACCATATTACACCCAAATATTATCCCTCTCATCCACCATTTCCCTCTGATAACATAACTTGTAAATCAGGCACAAAAGAAGAAAGAGAAAATAAAAGATGGAAGGAAGCGCAGATCAGCAAATCTAAAAAATAGGCAGATCACAACTAAGAATTTTGACCTGAGTTATTGTGCTAATATGATAACCTGACAGTGTGTGAGGTTGACATTTGGGTGTATCCTTATGTATCTTTACTAAGAGGTGGTGGTATGGAGTGAAGAAGAAGTTCAACTATATTGCAGTCTGCTAATTTAATGTCCATCCAGGCAGCAGTGCTTTAGAAAATGTGAATTCTTCTTCTTCGTGTCTCTTACTCCATTACACTTAACATAAAAGGTTAACTGCAGAATTTAACTTAGTCTTGCTTTTTAAAAGGTATTTTAACATGTTAGTCAATGTGAGGATGTATTGGAGGGTTGCACACAGTTTGCATATTGGCCTAAAGTCATCTGTGCTTTGATCTATCCACACATGAACTCTATGAACCTCTTTCCAGGTCCCCTGCATCACCCAAAGAAGCTACCCCTAAATGTCAGGGAACCTTCAAAAGCACCATGTGACACAGCATGTGGGGCTGTATGTCTCTGGATCACAGTTGTAGTCTGTGAAGATGCAGAGATTTCCAAAACCACCGCTATTACTATTTTTTTCTCTTGAATTGTCCCTCCTCTGCACCCAGCAGAAAGTTTGATGGTATTGCCTGTGCTTTAACTACAGTATATTTCAGACAAACCAAGGTTTAATTACAAGGAGGTGGTACCTGTGTGAGGGCGATTTGGACATTCAAGTTCATAGGAATACTAATGCAGATGAGATGCAAATGCTGTTGAAGGCAGTGACCCATCAATCTTTTCACTGATGATAGCATGCCAGGACATTGATGATTAGGGATTAGGGGAAGAAAAAAAGGCCTCATCCTAGATTCTGTCCCTCCTGCTCCCCACCGCCTTCCCCTTGGTCTGGGTTCTCTCCTCAGATCTTTTGGCCAAGGTAGGGAGATAATTTTTCAAGTCAAGTTGTTTAATCAGCTATTCATGTTTCATAAATTAGCCAGTTTCCACAGTGCTTTGACAGTGTCGTGTTATGTTCAGCACGAATACATATTGTAATACAAGATGTTTACATCACGCATTATGACAGAGCTCCTTACACCATCACCAGCTCAGCCAGGTTTTTTGGACTGTAGCGACACATGCTATTAAAGCGCATGCACCTGCTGTTATTTAGCCACCGCTGTAAAATGTGAGAGTTCAAAAAGGCCCGTACCCACAAGCAAGAGTTGTATCTGCTGATAATTGTGACTGCAATAATTGTATTTTCTGCCTTTCCAGTATACTTGGCTGATCATGGTACTCAGCGATGCCAGACAGCTGAATGGAAGCAACACCCCTAAGCGGCCGAGAGAATAAAACATGTGCGAGGAAAATCCTGTATCTAGTTTTGTGAGTCAGCCAGTGGATGTAGAACCCAGGAAGCTGCCTGATGCTGACCCTTGGCCCATGTAACCCAGTATTGTCAACACTGACTGGCAGCGGCTCTCCAGGGATTCAGGCGGGAGTTTTCCCAGCCCTACCTGGATCAAAGCTGGGACCTTCTGCGTGCAAAGCAGGTGCTCTACCACTGAGCTACGGTGGTAGCTCACATTCCCATACTTATGACTCGCTAAGAATAGAGTTGAAAATAATTGGCAGGCATCATGCCGTTGGAACATGCCTTAGCCATATTTGGATTATCCAGTACAAGAACTTTCTCACACAACACATAATGAATTTACAGAACTTGATAGTGATGACTGCTAAGGGTTAAGCACTGGATAGGTCACTGGAAAAAAATCACACCTATGCATCAAAGGGGCCTTCCCCAAGCTGGTGCCCATCAGATATTTTGGAGTGCAGCTCCCAGAATTCTTAGCCAGTAGACATGCTGGCTGGGACTGCTGGGAGTTGAAGTCCAAAACATCTGGAGGGCACCAGGCTGGGGAAGACTGCAGCAAATGAATGCATGTAAATAAAACTGCAGCACTGGAATTGCAGAGTATATTTACAGAACCACATAGGAAGTGTAAACAAAAGATGAATCACTCTTTAGCATAGCCTTCTCCAAGCTGGTGCCCTGTTTGGGACTTCAACTCTGATGATCCCCAACCAGCATGAGCAATAGTCAGGAATGCTGGGAGTTCTGAGGGCACCAGCTTGGGTAAGCCTGCTCTAGCACTATAAAGGAATCAACCAACATGGCTCAAAGCTCAGACACAGGTCCCAAGCTGTTCAAGTTAGAGGCAATTCAAGGCAGAGACTTGTCCTTTCCATTGCTTGCCTGTGCTGTGTGTGTAAGGATGAGCAAAACTCAGGCTTGTGACCTTCAGCCATAGGAAAATGTTAGGCTACAACTCTTAGGCATAGGAGGAATGTCTCCAGCTCCACAACAGAGCCTTCTTCCTGTCAACAGCGAGAGGCCTAGCTGCATCAGTCTGGCACACTCCCCTTGGCAGGAGGGCACCAGCTGTTCAATTGACATTGAGATTTGTGTGGCAAAATATCAATGCTGGGGACTGGGGAACAGAAACTCTGCTCCCCCCCCCCCCTTGAAGAAGAATAATTTCAGATGAAATGGCAACCTTAGAAAAAATTGGTGCACCTTCCAGCTGTGAAATGAGAAATAAAAGTAGAAAGGGGATGTGATATTCCAAAGCATTGCCTGACTTCTTAACATCTTATTCCCTTGTGGATTGTCATTTTTACCGCTACTGAAAACAACACCTTTTTTTCTTTTCCTTTGTGTGTGTGTGTGCTCGTGTGCAAGAGAAGATAGCAAAACAGACTTCCAACCACTTCCCATTCCCAGGAGAAGAGTGTGACTGGGCCAGACATGTGCTTGTAGATTTATTTATTTTTTTGCCCTTCTGTCTCTTGGAAAATGCAAGATGGCATCTCCTGACTTTTAATTTGATAGGGTGCTCTTTCCATTTTTACTGGCTTCCTTCTTTCCACACCCTTTATCCCCATGTGTGGCATGGCAGAAGCACTGATATCGCTGCAGTAAGAGCTTCCCTTCTGTCCAGGTGACCCTTCTGGTGTGCATCATTGGAGCCTGCAACAATGATCTGTATACTGTTCAGCCATCAGTCAAAAGCTGATGAATTGCAGCAGTCTGGAAAGTTAGCAACCATTTCTCGTTAACATCCTCTTTGCACCGGGTGGCTTTAAGCAACCATTAGCAAGCCATTCTCCCACACACACACCCCGCCAGAATACACACCCCACCCTGAGCCAAATCAGACTGAAATACACATTTTGTTATTGATGAATTCCAGGTATAACAAAGGCTTTTTTCCACCTTCAACGAAGTGGCATGTAAGACTGTTTACTGCTTGAGTGGCAAAGCACATGTTTTCAGTGGGTAGAATCTGATATTAAAAGGAACACTGTGGATAGGGGGTTTTAAGAAGTGGGTGGGGGAAGGAAGCAGCATTCGCTTTTTTGTATTGTCACTTCAAGGGGTTCTCAATTTACATAATGCCTACTAGGAAGGGAACGCAAGAAGGCTTACTGAGGAGGAACAAAAAGGATTTAGCAGTACAGCTTAGTCAAAAGCGATTAGTGTCTTCCCCTGACCCTCTTTAAGTCATTGGGCCGAATCAAATTGAGCAGTCAGCCATGCTAGGGAGGTGTGGCTCTCATGCAGGGAAGATTACACCGGCAGTGCAATGATGCATCTCGCAGAGGTGTCATTACCTTATGGCGGCGGCGGCGGCATCCCAGGCGGGCTTGTCACATGTGTCTTATTTAGGATCAGCGGATGATGCCACTTAAGGGTTTGAATGTTTGTCTCTGTCACATTTTATGTGGAATATTAGCAGCCGTTCACTCTATCAGCATCTTTGATGGCTGCTGTGCTTTTAAGTAGAGACCATGTGGCCACTGTGGGGAGGATACAAGCAGAGCATACCTTTGGCTTTTAGCCACTTCTAGTACAGGCCTTTTCATTATTTTATTTTCAAGCTGGATATGGATGGTTTGATAGCCCCATTATGACATGCACGCTGATTTTTCCTGCCCAGTACCATCGTTGTATCTTGTCAAATGGGTTTAGCGTGCTTTCAGAATGCTTCAAAACCCTGCATGACGTGCTTGACCAGAGATGACAGTGGAACAAAAGAAATGGAAGGTGAACGCTTCAGGCAATGATGGCTCTGTCATACCAGCTTTAAAAATTATTGGGTTGGATGTAGTGCAAGCCAGTGAGGTGGTTTGCTAGAACTAGAACGGGGAGGGCTCTTCCTGCCATTACCGTTAGGTGCTAAGGTTCTGAAATAGAGCAGTGGGGTACCGATGCCAGCATCATACAAGTACATAGTTGCTGACTACATGGTTACCCCGACGTGGCCATAGGCTACTGACATCAATGGGATGACTGTCCACTCAGCAGCCATGTGTTTGCACAGTGCCCGCTGAAGCACCCCCACTCCTCCATCGCCACCTCCAGTACCTAAAGGCAATGGCAGGAAGACCCCCCCCTCCCTGCCTTTTGTCACGCTGTGGTAACTGCTGGTTTTGCCTCACTGTCTGGCATTGCTTGGATTAAAAACAAAACCGTGAGCAAGAAGAGAAATAGCTGCAAGAGGTATTTTGTGAACACTTGCAAAAGAGTTAACATAGTGCTCTAATGGGGAGGTTCTGTAGCAGTCCTCATGCACCTGCTCGTGCAAGAGACTGTACATGCGGAATTTTATTTTTGTTTCACTTTTTTCATGCAGCGCTCTAAAGCTGGGGTGTGGAATCCCAGGCCTGGAGGCCAAATCTGGCTCAGCTGGGGTCCCAGCCCAGCCTTCTGGTGTTCCATGGGCACGACTGGTGGGAACGCAGGAGAGGGCCTTCTTGGTGGCTGCCCCAAGGCTCTGGAACTCCCCTCCCAGGGAGACGAGAGTGGCACCCTCCTTGATTTGTTTTTGCAGGCATGTAAACAATTTCTTGTTCTGGCAGGCCTTTGGGGATAGCTAGTCTGGTCCTGTGAGAATAGGATGGATGGATACTGTATTCCTTGTCTTTTAACGTTTTGATATTTTATATAATTTTAATATTATTTAATTATATTTGTAACTTTTGTATACTTCTATTTATACTTCTATTTATAGGTTTTAATTGTACAAGTTTTAATGTTGTAAAGCTGCTTTGTGTCCCAGTATTGGGAAAAAGGCAGGATGTAAATAAATATAATAACAACAGCAACATGGCCACTTCTCCTGGCATTTCAACCTTTAACAATGGGGGGGAAACGGCACAAAAGCTGGGAAACCACAAAATGGCTGATGGTCAGGGGGAAGGGAGCATGGCTCTGTGGGGGACCCCAGGTGGTCTGGATTCGGCTAGATAAAGATAATAGCACCTGCGCATCTGATGTAATCAGCAATCTGATGTAGGGACGCTGGAGAATTTGAGAGGGACTAAAATGAGCTCAGATCATTTTTAAAAAGAATCCAACCTGTGAATTCTCTGCGGAGTGACCCCCTCAGGCTGAACAGACTCTGTGGACTTTTGGATGATTTTTTTACTTTCCCAAAATTTATGCGTATTTATCCGCAGGAAAATACAGAAGTTTTTGCTGAGGAAAAGTTGAATTGAATGAGGGATAATATGCTAAATATTACATACTACAGTCAATTATGTAAATTCTTAAGAAACCTCTTATGGAATTATTTGCGTATTTTTCTGCTTGATAAAAAAATATTCGCATTTGTCTGTGAGCGGACGACGGAACAAAAGGCGCCTGACAATCCGTGAAACACAGATGGAGCGGATTTTACACAGTCCGCACATCCCTAATCTGATGTAATTAGTTTTTAATCGGTACTGGATCTGTCTTTGGTTATGACTGACTGTTCAAAGTTCTTTTTAGTTATATGTTGTCTGTGTGTATATTGTCTGTGTGTCTTACGTAAACAGGTTTTAAACTTAGTATATTGTATTTTACTGTTTTAATCTCTGTAAACTGCCCAGAGAGTTTCGGCTATGGGGTGGTATAAAAATATAATAAATAATGTAAGAGGTCATTGTAGCAGGCTGTGGAATGGCCCAGGAGCACCTGATGCTACAGAGTTACTGAAGCTGAAGTGGTTGTTGACCTGACCAGTGACCTGGATGGGAGATCACTGAAACCTCTATGCCAGAGAAGTATAATGAATACATATATATTTCTCAGAGGGCTACCCTTACATTCAGGAGAGGGCAAGATATTGTCTGTTTCATTTGTAATAGTTAAGTCAGGACTATGTAATTATTTTTTAAAATACTTTGCCACGATGCTGTTCTTCACTGCTTAACTTTCAGAACATGTCCAAATGTGACAGGCTTCTTTTTCTTGGCACAAATGAGCCATTCTTGTAAGTACTGGATACTCATATGTGAACGCCATGCAATTAAAATCTAAACGAAGAAAAATGTTTATATTTGAGTGTGGCTACCCTATTGAGTAATGGCTTTTGGTCAGACAGCCATAACTTGCTTGGAAGTTGTTTGCTAAACTAGTCTCAGAGCACTCAAGATGGGTAGAATGACTTAGGAAATAAGAATGAATTAGTTTACTAATAATCTTCAGAGAGAGAGAGAGAGAATTGGTGCATTGTAAGTTCTGTGGGATATCTGAATTGTATCAATATTCCATTAACAAAAAACCTTCTGTCTTAACAAGTTTTGTTATGAGTTTTCCATGTTCACTCAAGCTCCAAAATATTATGCCCTTAACAAATGTGTTATTTAAGCACTATGGATATGGTATGGTATCCTATGCTGTGTGACTTGTCCCAGCTTCACCACTGCCTTTGAGTTGGATAACTGTCAGTGGCAGAGTGGTGAACCTAAGTCCCAGATTTGTCTGTTCAACTGTTTCAACTATTAGCCTTATTAGTTATGATACCCTTCGAAAAGTAGGATTGCACACTTGGTGGATGCTGGTCTGTAGGTTCTGCATTAATGTATCATTAATCAAGCAGGGTGGATTGATTTAAAGCAAGTTGATTTAAATCAGTGATTTAAATAAAGATTTAAATCAGCAAGAAAGGTTGATTTTAATCAATGATTTAAATCAAGTTTTCCATTGCAACGTTTTCATGTATTTCCTGAACAATGGTGCAGATCTGACCACTAAGCTATGTTAATTTACAACTAAATAGGGTATTATTTACAATGTTTCATTTTTACAAGTAGGCTTTGCTTCTCTTAGTCTTGCTGTATATATTTTCTGGCTTTCCGTTTTTAGCTATAGAAGGAATGTCTTTAACATATTCCCATATACGGTCTTTCTTATAAACAGCACCCATGACAGTTTGAGATCAACAGCACAACCTTACATGTCTCCTCAAAAATAAGACCCTTGGTCTGATCCAGCATGGCTCTCTTATATTCTTAAATTCGATTATGTTCAATGGGGCTTACTCCCTGGTTGGTGGGTACAGGACTGAAGCCGTAGTATGAGGATTCAAGATGCACCCTGGGCAATTTGTCTTCTCTTTTTCTTTCCAGTGGTGCTCCTTTCTGCTTCACTCTGTCTTGGCCCAGCCTTACTCTCACAAAAAAACAAAGTAGCAAACCAAAATGAAATGCCCATGACTGGTAGGTCAAAGCAAGGTTTGATACTTACTGGGCAGGGGGAAAAAACAATTAAAAGTTTTTAAAAATCTGATTTGGGGGTCATTTTTTAAAGCATTTTTTTCGTCCACCCTGCTGCATTGTCTATAATTCCTCTACCTTGCTGGGCCCAACTCCACCGCCACATGAGCATAGAACAACAATCCCATCTAGCCTGTGTCTCTGCACATGTGACTTTAGTCAGAGAAACTGAAAGCCCAGAATTTTCAAGAAGCAAGAACTGGTAGTTATCATGAGATGAAAAACTGAAATGAATGCCCATGTTTGATGGGTAGGTAACTTCATTTTTATGAGATTGTAAGTGTAGGTTTAGAATGCTTATAATGAAATTTAGTTGTAACTACTTTATTTTTTAAGTGAGAGAGAAATCTGGTATTTTATTTATGATCTTTCTTCAAAAGTGTAAGATCTGTTTTAAATAATGAAATCCAAATTTTATTTTTTTTAAATATTGATTTTTATCCATCCTGAAATCAGGTTTCTAAAAATGAATCCTGCTTTATCATCTGTCTGATTATGTTTTGTTTGCTGAAAACTAAGGGACAGTTCTCAAATTTTCAAAAACCATTTATTCACAGTATATCCTATTTTTGTTTTCAGTATCATGCTATAACCATTCTAGCCACTGTTAATGATAATAAAAGTGGTACTTATGTAACAACAGCTTTTGCATAGCATTAGACATAGAGAGAAGGACTGATAATGGGACACCATGATATGTTTGTTTTGTTATTTGAGATTCCATGGGACTTAGTTGAGACAGATTTTTGCTGGATTGTGTTCATGGTGTTGTTGTGTTCCCATTCAAAGCTGAATTTCTTGTGCTGTCTCATGATAGGCACAAACTGACTGAAAAAATGTCATTTAGATATTAAAATGTATAATGCCACCCTGAGCTTCTTGGAAGGAAGGAGAGGCAACAAATAGATATTGAGCATAGTTTAGAAGGAAATCACAAGTGTGTGCTGAAATGGAATGAGACCATCTGTTTTTGATAATGCATTGTTACACAGTGGTAGGCAAGAAAACATCTGAGGTTATTGATTAGATGTGGTTCTTTGATAAATGCACAGAAAGGGAAAATGGGAAATCCCTTATTTAAACATCAACAATTAAAAGTACACCCGCCTTTCACCTCACCTCCATTATTTCTCCATGCTGTTGACAACAACTTGTAACTTGGTTGCTAATTTTCTTCAGAAATCTTATTTCTTTTCAAATGTGACCATGCCTTGTTACTTATACTGTAGCTTACAGAAGTGACACACTTAATATCGGGGGGTCCAAACCTGGATATCTACCAGTGGAGATGGAGATCAGGTAAATGTGCACCTGTTCTTCCAAAGCAAAGACAAATGTCCTTTTGGTCCGCTACTACTGGGAGGGAGCTAGAATGAAACAAGTAGAAGGGAGCTGTTCTCGGTGTGTACAGTTACGCCTCATTAGGCCCAGCATGAATTGCACAATGATGACTGATGGAAGACGGTGATGGACATCAAACACCATGCCTCACCTACTTGGAGAACTGATGTCCCTGAGTCTGGAGACATCCATAGAGCTTGGTTTGTAGTACTGGATTGGCTCAGATTCCCCCGAACATTGTCAGAGCTAGTAGGAGTTGTTGCCCTATTCACAGAGGGCATTTAGAGAGCCACAAAATGGTTACACAGACACACCTTAGACAGAGTAAAGGTACAGATATAAAGTAGTACCAGAGAATGGAACAGGTGAGGATTCTGACAATAAGGATAAATTTCTTGTTTTTCTTTCACAGACACTTAACAAGAACAATTTAATACCAGATGACAGGACCAACTTCTATCCTTTGCAACAAACAAATGTGTATACAACAACCTATTATCCCAGTACACTGAATAAATATGACTACAGGCCAGAGGCCTCCCCTGGAAGGACCTTTACTAACAGCTGATGATGGTCAGATCCTCCAAGAACTGGATTACTTCCTATATGATTTTTATTTTTTAAATTGAGTTTATGGATCAAATATTGGCCCAGTCTCTAGATGTAAATATTATACAGTGGGCCTTTTATTTTCTTTTTATCAGTGGTCTTACTTTTGAGTAGTACATCTCCTTAAGCGGACCCACTCCTTATGGATAATGGATGATCTTGTCTATGATTTTTGAGGAGTTCTCAGCTAGAGGTAGCACTTATTGCTATGGATATTTACAGCTGGAGATGCACCTTTCTTTCTGATGCCAAGATAGTCCCAGAACCAACCATAATGTGCTAAATTTGTATGGAATGGTATGTGACTACCCAGCACTTCTTCAGCAACTCAGTGAACATGGAGGAGAGATGCCAGCAACACACCGAGACAAATCCTTAAGGGTAGTATGAATATCATTCACAAGACAAGCCTTATGGAACATCTTGCTCAAGATTTGGGTTTTAAGCTTTGGGGAATAGGGGGCTTGTTGATCACTGACATCAGCATTTTGTCTGACATGGAGAAATATATGCAACTTCAATGGGAAATGTCCTGAGAGATTTACAAAACAAATCTGAGGTTCTTCACACAAAAGAAGCATTTTGGAACATTTCCTGTCATGGTTTTGCGGAAAAAGTAGCAAGATGCTAAGTTTGGGTACCTGAAGCATGGGCTCTGTGTACATGAAAGATTTATCCCACTGGAGAACACACAGAGAGACTGGAACAAGAGCCATGGAATATCCTGATAGAAAGAAATGATTTTCTTCTTTGATTCCAATAGCCTCTTAAGAAACTGCTAGATTGACAGCCCTCTGTCCTTGTTGAAATCACCAAGCTTTGTGCTAATGCTGATTTTATTTTTTATAATTTTTTATTCACTTGAACAAAGAAAAAAATGCTTGAGTTCATTTTGTCTCTAAAGAATGTCTCCATAGCTTAGTCTAACCCAGAAAATCTACTGCAGATTCCTTTAGTGTCTTCCAGCCAGTATGTCTCCATGAAAATACTATGTGCATCATCAGTTGCCAATTTTTATCGGTATCTGAGAAAGAAGAAAAGTAATTTCTTTTGCTACAGTTAAGGTAAACTGGGGTCTGTAGCACTTTCAAACAATCCAGTCCAGCTTTGAAATGTTATTCTGTGTATGTGTGTGACTTGTGTTAGACCAGTGTAAAGCCATGATGTCTTTGGCCAGATGATTGTCTAGCAGGAAGCACACCTGTGAGCCTTGCTTTAAAGGATGCCCCCATCCAGTGTGTCTGGCAATATAAGTAAGTTTTCCACCATTGTTCAGCGGTTCTTGGTTATCTGGTGCTAAGAGGTGGAAATTTCCACAGTGCAGAACATGTGATAAGATTGTGAGCCACTCCTTGCATTGTACAATGAGCATTTCCAGAGCTTGGGTTTCTCCTCTGTATCTTCTTTCAGCACTGACCATATCCATTTGCAGTTGCGGGCTTGACCATGCTCGCCAAGTCAGTTGTTTTACATTCAGGCTTACTGTCTAGCAGTCAGAACTATGCTCATTGCTGCCAACACCACCTTTAAAACACCTTTTGGAAGTATAGTCTGAAAGATGGCACCGGAAACTTGCAAACTAGCAAGTGTTTCTGTCCATGACTCAGAATGCCTGGCTGTTTTGGGTAGAAAGTGCTAATGCCAATATCTCAGTATTAACTGATGCAACCACAAGTCATAAAACATGTTAATAAGCATTGGTGCTTATACTATAAACTTTTTCACTCACTGAAGTAGTCTGGCGGGTTACATGGGCTAGATTTTTGGCATTGGGATATGCAGCCTGCTAGATTTTTCTCTTTTTACTTCCATGAGCCAGTGACTTGATTAGTCAAATTGCTACAGGTTCTTATCCCAATCCAGACTCTTGTGCTCACATGAAGCACATCAGCAGATAAAGAGGGTTTTTTGGTACCTCCCATCATCCCTTGCCATTGGTGAGGCTTGCTAGGCCTGATAGGAGTTGCAGTCCAACAACATCTGGTGTCCTTGCTATTTTGGACTTCAAGTCCTATCAGCATGACCAATGGACAGGAATGCTGGGAGTTGTAGTCCAAAATCCCTGCAGAGCACCAGGTTGGGGAAAGCTACTCTAAGATCATAATTCACATTGTGCATTGGAAATGCATTTGGTTCTGCAGTGTTGCTTTTGTCAACAGAGGTTTGTCAGACAAGAACCCAAGACCCAGTTTCAGTGTTTGATGAGGAACCTGCATTGTTCTTGATGGGACAGCTATATGCAAATGTTTGGGAATATATGTCAGTGGGTGTTGTATTTCTTGTCATATGGAAAGGAAAACCACCAGCAGAGCCCCCTCACACCTAGCAGCACAGTTGTTTGCGCTATACTGTAAACTCTACTGAGACGCAAAGGTGTTCCTAAACCAGTTGATGTGGCAGCAGCAGCGGCAGGGGGGGGGGAACAGCTGTTAAGGAAAGCTCACAAGTTGCATACAAGCCAAGGGATGGATACTGTAAGGATTATGCCCAAATCTGTATCTTCAAAGGTATTATAAAGGCAATCTCATCCAATTTCTTTCATTAAAAAAACAGTGGAATATAGGCCAAGGGAGTGAAAGCCCTCACATTTGTTACAAATATATTACAACCGCCTTTATTTGAATGAGCTTGGGCAACATCTATAAGGTTCAACTGAGCAGCTGTGAAAAGTAGGGTAATTACCTGAGACAGTTATGTTGAGCCCAGGTGAGGAGATAGAGGCTTTCTTCAGTGTTGTCTTGTATCACCATGATACAACTACAGAGAATGCTTAGGGCTATGCCAGCCGTACACTGCTTTGCTTTCCATTTCTACCAGGGCACAAAATGCGGAGGCTGAACAAGTGCTGAGGCTTGTTTGGCAAAACAACCTCTGTTTAAACTACCACAGTTGCAGTCTAAGTTGCCACATTGGGTTAGAGAGCTATGTATTTCAGAAGTATACATCAAATTGATTTGGGGGAAGCTAATTGAAAACATACTGCTTTTGAGTAATATGGACATTCCAGTAACGAAGAAAAAAAACACCCTCTTCATCTGCAGAGCAAGACCTTGGAGAATGAGGTAATGTAATTGTAAAGAGGGACAGGTGAGTGTTCATACATGCATTTCAGTGGCTCACCTACAACATATGAGTTGTACATGTATACCTGCTGCCTTATTATTATTTTTGACAATGAAATGAAGTTAGATGAAGATCTGTGTAGGAAGTGGGAATGATCTGAGTCCTTTCAGAGGTATAATTTAGAATTGTACCTTTCCTAGCATTACAAAATCTAATGTTGAAAAAAAATTCATCCAGGGATGAAACTAAGTAACCATTAGTCATACCAAATGTGGGATTTTCTTACACATGCAAATATAAATGTAAAGTTCATAAAGTCCTCTTACTCAAACACTGTGTATGTGTATATATGGTATATATTTATAACACATACAAACAATATATGTTTACTGCTGAATGTCTAAAAATAAATTTAGAATAAAAAAGCAGCACTGGGACTTGAGGATAGATTTCAAAGAAGACCCAAAAGAGAAAACAGATTTTAACAAAAACACACAAAAAAAACCACCTTGCTTTTTTCCTAGATGATTTTTTTTCATTGTTTAATGAAAATTCATAAGTTGACTTTTGTAGCTAGAATTGTTCATTTTCCCTATCCACAAAAAAATCCATTCATGTTAAGAATGGCAAAGTAAACAATGTTTGTATTTGCTCATACCGTATGAATAAACAGCCCGAATTGACTTAGTATTTTGGTTCTATTGTTTTTAATCATCAGTAGAAGTGTGTGCAAGCAAAACTAAGCAGAAAGTAGGAATTTAAAAAACAACAATTATATTGAACAGGGACCCCTAATGTAATTTTTCATATATGTTGCAAAGTATTCTTATTTTCTACTTGAATAGTTGGTGTTTCAAAAACCTACAAAATTTTGAACAAGGCAATACATAACTACCCATTTTAGGGGTCATAATCACCAACCCCAGTTTGAATTTTTGCAAAGCTGTTGAGTCATAACAACATTTTAAAGGAGTTGGGTGACTGACCTTTGGTTCTTTCAAGGCACTTTATTTTTAGTCTTCAGAACTAGCTAAATGCAACCATTAGGTGGGCAGCCATTCCTGCTGCTTTTTACAGGGATATGTTTTTATAGGACTTGATTTTGTACTTGTTGAAAATTAGTCTGCACTCTCTCCCTCTCTCAACTAAAGTCCACCTGTATGAGTAAGAACAAAGGGACTAAGGCTGGAGGGAGAGGGTCTGATCTGACTGCAAAAGCAAAGGGGTCTTGGGGCCCTTATTTCAACATAAACTTTTGTAGACGACCCCATTTCAGCAGATGCATGAAGTGTATCCTCAGTAGGTTGAGGACATACTGCATGCATCTGGCAAAGTGGGCTCTAGTCCACAATAAAGTTGTTGGTCTTTATGCTGAATATGCCACATGACTCCTTTTATTTTATTTTACTACTACTCTTGAATGTTTATGATTTTTTATGACTGTGAGGGTCAAGCTAGACATAGTTTGGCCTTGTAGCTGATTTTAACAGCCAGCGGATGTGGGGCTGTGGGTGTGGGGGATAGACTTATCAGGACCATGGCACTGGGGGAGGAAGACTTCAGCCCTTTCCCCTGTCACAGTCCCCCTTGCAATAGCATGTGAGGGCCCCCAACTCCAATCAGGATTGTGGCAGGGTAACATGGGGGCCTTTTCCTCATGGGCCCTATCCCCCCCCACACACACACCATATATCTCTTTAAAAAAAATCAGCCATACAAAGCCAAATAATGTGACAAATGTAACATCTAATTTGGCCCTGAGGTAAACTCTAATGAGATTATACATCCAGAAATAGGCAGCCTATTTCTGGATGGGTTCGAGAAGCCTGCGGAGAAGAGATTCTTTTGTACGGCCTACGCTACAGAATACTGGAAACACAAAGGGTGCGTGTGCATCTCTTACTTTGTTTAGTTTTGATCTTCATGAATGTTTTCTAATTAGAAGGGATTTACATCATGATCCTAAGCATATTTGGCCTGAAGTGAAAACTCTAGTACACACCTGAAGCGCAGTTTTGCTGATCCACTGCTTCCACTGAAATGAGTGGGGGGAGGTAGATTTCATGTGCAAGAGTCCTAGGGCTCTAGATCAGGAAGGTAATGCCCATTAATGATAATACACCAATATGTCTAGATATGTAACTATTTCCAAAGGGTAGCCATGTTCAGTCTATTGCACCAAATCAATGAAACACTCTTGTGGCACCTTAAAGACAAACAAATGTATTGTGCAGCATAAGCTTGTGTAGACTAGAGCCCAGTTCATCAGAAGGCAAGTATATGCAGGGGTGTAGAGGATAAAGAATAGTAAAAGGTGGAGTTAGATGGCAATGATATCTAAAAAAGTACAGTCTGCAACAAAGGTTAAATATATGCAAAATAAGCACAGTGGTTATTTACACCAGCAGTCACAGGTGCTAACACAATCATCTCAGCACGTTTAGAATTGTATACTTTTTTTGTAGTAAGGGTATGCCCATTCTAGCCTACTGTCACCATGGAATCGGCTTTCTCCTAACACAGGAACCATAAGCTGTACTATGATAAAAGCTGTCATTCTGCTATACTATAATGTTCTCAAACTATTTCTCTCCCCGCCAAGGGTTATATATTGGGTCAATTACAGCATACAGAGATGGCGATAACAGATTCCGAACACTTGCAATTGCCCTGAAATAGTCACACAATGTCTGCACGTTACATATGGAGGTGTCAATAGGTTTCTGTCTCTAGAGAGAGCTGCTCTCTTCAGGGGAAAGATGTCATCTGTAAATTGGTCCTGAAAAGCATCAGCTTTCATATTACACAAAAAGCCTGTATTGACTGTCATAGCAAGATCATAGCTACTACCCTGTGGAAGCAGAGAAGAGCCCCAAGACTTAATTTGAATCAAGGTTCACCAGGGCTTAATCTCAGAAACTGTTTTCACTACAGAGGCCTAATCCTGGAACATCTGAAGAAAATGATTTTAAGCATATGCAGAGTATCTGGACACCACTCAGCCAGAACAATCTGTCTCTCATTTTATTTATAAATATGGCAAGGACTTGCAGGACAGAAGGAATGTCAAGGCATGCGCATGCCTCTCATTTCAGACACTGAAAACTTTGCTTCAAGTATAAAAGCAGATAAAAAACCCTCTCCCTTAGTCACCCCCTCTTCGCTACAGGGCACGTCTGCCAGTAAGAAAAGAGAACACTTGGATCCTGTTTTTAGTTTAAATGGCAGGTTGTTAAAGACAACAACATGTCTGGATCTAATAGAGGGAAATCTTTGAGTGTCACAGAGAGTTGAGTTGTTGGCATGAGGGATGTATCCTCAGATTACAGAGAGGTCAGGAAGTATGTGCCATAAATAATGGAGGTAAAAAGGGCTTTCCATGTAGTAAAGTCAAAACAATATTGAAGCCAGTCATCTGCGCAATTGCTCTCATCCAGTCTCTAAACGTGTGTATATTTGAAATGTAATCCAATCCATTTTCAAAAGAGGAAGCGTGAGGCAAATCAAATGGAAGATGAAGATGGGAGATGCTAGAGTTCAGTTTTGTAACTGAACCAGAGAGAAACGATCTGCTGAGTATATAAAAAGAGAATTGTTATCACTACCACACATAGTATAAGCCTTGTGAAGCAAAATGGGGAAAATATTACCAGACTCTATTGTGAAGGTATATTACCCTTCCTATGCAACTCAGTGAAATGGTACTGTTAGAATAAAGGTTGTGTAGACTATAACCACTGCCTTTAGACACTGTGAATTTGGGGGCTGGGGTTCTCTGTATTTTTATATATTGTACTATGTAAAGAATAATTCAGAAATAAAATCCAAACAACCTCCTACGTTAGTGAGTTGTTTGTCTGCAGCAGATAAAATTATGTTTATAATTGGTTCAAGCAGAGGTATATTCAGAATTTATTCTAATAGTGTTCAAAGGGATGCATCAGTATCCCAATGACTTAGGTCCAGCGTACTTATAGGATTGCGTTTTCCTATATCACCCTTCCCACAAATGGAGATCTGATGGAGAGGGTTTTCGCAATGTTCCCACATGGGTGGATGCGAGGTTACTCAGAACACATGAGAGGGCCTTTACAGTAGGGGTGTACGAAACCCCACTTACCTGGCTCCGCTGGGTTCTGCTGGGGGGGGGAGGTGCTCCGTCCCTCCCCCCAGAATCCCCGCCGGGGGGGGAGGCGACCCGGTCCTCCCCCCTGGAATCCTCGAAAGCCAGCTGTGCTCCGTGGCGGCTCCACGGAGCAGCCAGCCAGGCCAGGGTCATCCGCAGCCGGATTTCCGGCCGCGGAGGGCTCTGGGTAAGGGGGGGGGGAAACGCGTACACAAATGGCGGTGGCTATCGCCACCGCCATTTGCGTTCCTTATTTTTCTACGTAAATATTTACGTAGACTAAGACGAAGAAAAATAAGGAACGCAAATGGAGACGGCTGTCGCTGCCGCCATTTGCGTACGCGTTTTTTTTTTTTTTACCCAGACGTTTTAGGCTACGTAAAAACTTAGGTAGCCTATCACGTCTGGGTAAAAAAAAGAAAAAAGACAAGACTGCAAATGGCGGCGGTGGCAGCCAGTCGGAAGACCAGCCGCCGCCGAGTCCGCTGCTGGAGCCACCACCGCCCGGAACATCCGCCCCAGGTAAGTCTCGTCCCGGGGGGGATCCGCGGGGGGGGAGGCGGGGGGGCAGGCCGTTCCGCCATGGAGTTTGGGGGGCCGAATGCACTGGCATTCGGCCTCACCGAGATCCGTGGCGGAATTCTCTGACATCCCTACTTTACAGTAGTTGTTCCCCAGTTGTGGAAGTCTCTCCTGAAGGAAGTTAGGTGGGACCCTCTTTTAGCTTCTGCTGCCAGGTGAAGCCAGTTTTGTTCAAGTGGATTTTTTCTTCATTTGGTATTTTCAGCTGACTGAATTCTGCCGTGCTACTTCTGTTTTTAGCTTTTACTTGCTTTACTTGTTTAACCGTTGATTATTTTCTTGTGTTTGAATGTTGTTAACTGCATCGAACGCTACTTCGGTAAGTGGAAAGGTGGGATATAACTGAATAAATAACAATGTATTTTTGCTAGGGATGTCAGAGAATTCCACGACGGATCTCGGTGAGGCTGAATGCCAGTGCATTCGGCCCCCCGAAATCCATCATGGAACGAAGCCCCCACCCCCCCACCCCACGAAAGGCGTGCGGGACGAAGTCCCCGCCGCCCCCACCCCACGAAAGGCGCGTGAAACGGAGCACTTACCTGCTCCCGTCCGCGCTGCTTTGCGAATGGCGGCCGTCCTGCGGCCACCATTCGCTTCCTCTTCTTCATAGCTGTGATAGGCTACGTAAATACTTACGTAGCCTATCACGGCGGGGGGGGGGAACCCAGCGTACGCAAATGGCGGCGGCTACCGCCATTTGCGTACGCTGGGTTTTTTCTCCCTGCCGTGATAGGCTACGTAAATATTTACGTAGCCTATCACGACTCAATACAGGGACACAAATGGCGGTGGCTACTACAGCTGCCATTTGCGTCCCTGCAGGGCTGCCCAGCGGCCAGATGTCCGGCTGCAGGCGGCCGGAGCCAGCCGGCGGCTCTGCAGCTTGGCTGCGGAGCGGAGGTAGCTGGGCAGGATTCCGGGGGGAGGGACAGAGCACCTCCCCCCCACCGTGGATTGCCCGGCGCGGAGCCAGGTAGGTGTTTCGTACATCCCTAATTTTTGCTCAAGGCCTTTATGTTGGTTCCAACCACTGATGTAGAAGTAAAATCCATCCCATCCCAAAGTTACTAAAAAAAATTAAACTCAGGTATCACATTGTATGAAGACTAGCCCCTCAGTGTTGTAGAGAGTAAAAGCTAATCCACTTCTTTGAAGTTGGCCTACACGTGTAAGAAACCATCACTTCACTACTGAAGATATGTTTGACAACTATCATAGCATGTTTGTGTAGATACCGCAAAGCTGACTTATTTTTTCATTTGGTAGTATTAGAAAGGCAGTTCTCAAATATTATAATTAGCAGGATATTTTGGCAAAATGTTATGGTCTGGCACCACAGCATGAAAGCTGATATTAGCATCCAAAACTACCTATTTGGTTGGTATATTTTCTAGTAGCAAGCAAAACAAAATAGTTTTGATGTCTCTGGGAAAAAAACCCTCTGTAAACCCTTAAGGCCTTCGCAAGAGAGAGATCTTAAGGTAGCAGATAAAAAATTCTTAACTGCTCAGAATACAAGCATTGTGGAGGCCCTAGGCCACACCTAGATAAAGCGAGTCCTGAAGAAAAATGGGCCTGGGGTGGTTGGAGGGTTTGCAGTTCCCTTAAAACAGGCCTCCTTCAGTAGACCTTCAACAGCCATTGAGAATAATCTTTCTAAGGAAGACTGGGCAGAGCATATCAGGATCAAGCATTGCACTGGACAAGATATCTGTCCTCTGGAAAAACAAAAATAGCAAACAAATCTCAGAATGCATTTGACCAACTTGTCATATGATACAGGAGTTTGACATTAGTATGAAGGTTAAATGAAGATTGGCACACAACACATTTTTTATCATCATCATTTATCAGGCACATTTGTATCCTTTTCAAATTTTTAATTTAGCGTTTGCTCAAAGAAATGAAATTCCTCTTGAATCCCCCCCCCCCCCATATCTGGTTGGATGCAGGATCTGCCTTCCTTGAGAGGAAGGGCTCCAGTGACAGGTCCCTTGTCCTATTTTTGGTGATCCCACCCTCTCCGCCAGCACAGCCCATTCAGCAGGGTCTCCTGACGCTCTGTGTAGCATTTTTAGGGGGCTGCTGTGGGAAGGAGGGGGTGAAGAAATCAACCTCCACCAGCACAGTAAATTTGGATCCAACCCATCATTTACTGCCAGAGTAATTTTTCCTACCACCATTTCTGCATCTGCTGTTCATTCTACTATTTCATTGTCTAAATGGATCCTATCTAAAAAACAGACTCGCCATGCATTCCTTTACATGTCTACTCAGAAGTAAGTTTCACTGAGTTCAATGGGCTTATGCCCATGAAGGGTTGCGGTCTAAGTGACTGCTTATATCTTGTTAATCACTAACTTATCAGATGGAGAAAATAGCTTTGCTTAATACTTTCAGATAAATTAATGTGTGTTACTCCAAAAATTAATTGAAACAATGAATTCTATCAAAACATAACCAATTATATAATATAGTTGAGTAAAGTGAACTGGAGGCATACCTCAATTCATGGGAATCCACAGGAATTTTTCCTGGGGGGAGCAGGGGCAAAGCTGCAACGCACAGCAGTTTGTGGATATAATTCATACACGTAGTAGACCGCTACAACACACCTGTGCGCTGTCCTTCTGTGCGTGCTCTGTTGCTTACCGCCACATTCCATGACTTTTAGAAGCCTACGCAGAGTAGTAGAAGATCCTGGAAATTGAAGAGCACTAATGCAGAAGAGTGTTATATTCAAGAAATATCATGGATGCCTTTATTTGAAGTGAGGGATAAAAACAGAACAAAAAATCCAGTAGGAACAAGAGAAAACAAACCAAAATGTAGAAAAACAATATTAAGAATATCATATTGGATACTTTATGGCATCACTGCCCTTATAACATTGACAACTTCACATGACTTGCCTGGAATGATTTCCTTCATCTTGGAAACATTGGGAAACACTCCCTAGAGCAGTCTTCCCCAACCTGCTGCCATCCAGATGTTTTAGACTACAACTCCCAACATTGGCTATGCTGGCTGGGGCTTATGGGACTTGAAGTCCAAAACATCTGTAGGGTACCCATTCAGGGAATTCAGCTCCACAGAGTAGCATCGAGTCAGCAGGGAGTGTCTTTAGCCATGGAAGAAGAAATGAGTCTTCCTTGATCAGAGATTAGGGTTCTAAAGGAGCCCGGAATACTCACTTTACTTTTCACATTGCTATCAGCCACATTTTAAACCAGCCAGCAATACAACTTTTGCATGGCTTGAATTTTGAACTGCACAATATTCTTTCGACCCGCAGCTGAAACCCTTAATTCCTTCCTTGACTCCTTTCACCCTTGTAATGGTCCTTGGGCTAACAGCCATTATAGGGGTGAAGGGTGTGGTTATTATGGGTGGGGGGACCTGCTCTGTAGGCAACACAGAATTCATTCCAGTGTCTTCGCAACAGGGTTATTTATTACAATACACGAGACAACCCTAACTTCTGAGGATCGGTGTGTCACATTGTCTCAGCTCCAAGGCCTGTACTAAGACAGATGGAAAAAGGCTCCACTCAGGCCTCAGGGTTCTAAAGGAGCTTGGATCCGTTAACGCTATGTACACACGTAGATACAGTACGTCCCAACAACCCCCTCTAGACCTTAATAAATTGCACTGCTACTACGATCATCTGCATTTCCCTAAAAACACCAATGCACCAGGAGGCTGAATAACAACATTGGACTAAACTTGAGAGTTGTCTTAACTACTCTAACCCCCACTCCCCACCCCAAATGGGAATACAACACTGGGCTACTTTGCAGGACTGGTGTAGCCCACACTTTCTCAGCCACAGCCCTGGCTCCTCGAAGATGAGTATAATAATGATGAACTTTGCACACATTGTCAGGTAATTGTTTTAATGTTTATAAACTCAGGGAAAAATTATTAATAAGACCTGAGTTAGAAAGATCATGAGCTCCCATGTTTTGGTTTTTGGTTGACACACTACTGCCCAAACTCAGCTACCTTGATCTCCTGGATTGCTAAACTGATTTTTTTGAGGCTGCAATTGCTTTCTAACAGGGACCCCCCCCCCCAGGCTTTCTAACAGGGAAACTGCCCCCCCCCCCGATAGTGGGTGTGTTAACCATGGCTATGACTTCATTTATTGGCTACAAACACTGAAAGTCAGGAGCGGGCTAGTTTCTCACAAAACAAATGGGCAGAATATTAGCTGCACATCTTGTCTTCTACACTGGGTTCTACAAGGGCTAGAGACTTGCTTTCTTTAATGAAAGCTGGGAATCTGAAGATTCCGGCTCATCTGGGGGGAGGGGGAGGGGACTGCACCTCCTTGCTCCTCCTATGCTCAATTAATTAATTATACAATCAGTATTTAAGTAATCATAATGGTGACTCAGTAATCAGCTAAATAAAAGATATTCTTATCAAATTAATAAATTTAGTGGTCTGTTTATACTAATTGATTATTTTTATTTATTTACAATATTTATATAACGCTCCATATCCAGAACAGGTTATTTATGACAGTAATACATTTTCCAAAGTCCATAGTGTCTAATTACACTAATCAGTGCTTATAATAAAAACAGCCAAAAGAAAACAGTCATCTGGTGTTCACACTTATTTACTCAAAAACATTAGTTTTTTGTGTTGTCAATTCATTGTAAATACCACTCTCATATTTAATCCACAGATTAATTGACTCACCTCCTTGCTGGCCCTGTCTTCTGCTGAGATAGCTTAGCCTTGAGAGAGAGCAACTCACTAACTAGTCAACTCACTAACTAGTCAACTTCATTGCTGGCAGACCTTCCCAGCCTAAGTTCAACATTCTGGCCTGTCCATAACATTGGATCCTGCAAACTTGGATTTACTCTCTAAATGTTTTCTATTTAAGGCTCCTAAATCTCTATCTACAGATGAGGTGGTGGACTGGGCTATTAACTTTCAGTTAGACATTTTGAATTAAATGCAGTTGCTCACCTCCAATGATTTCTTAGGCATCTCAGGTACAGACTTCCTCTCATGTATAACAAATCCTAATTTATTTTTAAGCACATGCACTGCTACTATTTGTACCTCTCATTCTGTTAAAACAAAAGAGGAAGCTTTTGAGCCCAAAATAAATACTCTTATATTTTGAAACTGCATTTGGATTTATATAATATTGTATGTGTCTATTTATTTAACATTTGGAGCTGATACTTTCATTCAGTATGATCAAACTTTTGGCGAAGTTGTTTAGGAAACCAAAACAGTATTTGCCACTGCAACACAATAGCTGACTTAAAGCACAATCCTATCCACAACTGGGAGTACATCCCACTGACCTAAATGTGGCTTACTTCTGAGTAAATGCGCATAGGACTGTACCATTAGATGACTAGCTCAGCTTACCTGAAATGCAAATCCATGAATGTAAAACTAAAGTTTGGCCACTAAAACATCTTAATACCTGGAAGATTTATCAATAGTACACAGAAACCAGGAAAAAACATCTTGTTGGTTTTTTTCCTTTACCATTTTAATATTCTCTGTCCACTCCAAAGGCAGGGGACAATAAAATGGTCTTTAACTTTCCATTTAAATAGAATATGTGCCCTTGCACCTTTGGCTGAAGACAGGCATCCTGAATTTTGCTGTGCTACAACTGCAATCATTGCTGATTATGTGGGTTCTTCATCTAAATTTTACAGCCTTTTGCTTTAGCCTGGAAGTCAAAGGACCTGAATTTCCAAAGGACACAGGCTCTTAATGCACAAAGAAGATTACATACTTGCTCCAAGAACCAGAGCCATATGATCAACATTTATAGGCTGAAAGACTGGTCCCAGTGGTCCTGAAATAACATCTTTTATCATTGTTACATATCACTATAAAATGGGCTCATTTTTATTGAGGGATGATCATAGATTCTTATTGGGAAAATGTTATAGCTCTCATCCCATTTATTAATCAAAGTAAAGACCATAGCAAGTGACAAGAGTCAGGGACACTTTAGTTTATGTTCCGATGCAACTGGAAATTTATATCATGGTCTTGTGCTGAAAATTACACCACAATATCATAAAAAAATAGATTGGATTTCTAATAACCTGAAACCAGCTACACCTGCATGCATAATGCCTCATTCCTAGTCAATCATAGGCTATAATTTTGAGAGTTTTCATATTTGCAAGTATGCCTTGGGGAATTTATTTTTTAAATGTAGCCCATTAGAAGGTAATTGAAAGTCACCAGATCAGTAAAAACAAACTTAGTGTGAACCAGACAGAGATTTTCCCCAGGATTCCTCAATACTTGACTGGCAGAAAGTTTCTAAATGGATTTATTTAGAATCAAGGCATATCTGTGTACTATTTATGCACACAACATGACCCCATTGCTAATTGAGCTGAGATGTAATACTGATTTGCACTTTAACTCATTAGAATTGCAACAGCTGTGGGAAATAACATGTTTTGGTTCTTCTTCCCTTCTTTTGCCACTTCCATTATCACCATCAAATGGAACAAAAGTTCTTAACTTGTTTTTTGTCATCAGAAGCACCTTGGCTTCAGTACAGCATGAGTTACGCTTACCTTCTCAACAGGTAAGCTGATGGTAGAGGAATATGGACTAATAACTATATATGATTAAGTGAGTTCCAATACACAAAATATTAAGAGATGTATTATCTTAATACATGAAGGTCCAATTTTAGACCCCTAGTCCAAAATGTTTACAATAGTAGAAAACATTTAGAAAATGTTAGAAAAAAACCCACAGAAATTGACTTGATTTTTCCCTTTGTCCCAAGAGCTGAATAGACAGCCTCATCCCAGATAGATTTGTTTTGTAGGATTCCATAGTCACATTTTCCACCTTAAACAAACACTCAAAAGCAACATATGTAAAACTATTTTTTTTTAAATATTAAAATCATAATTAGGACAATACAAATGTTTTTACAAGCTTTGCACTCCACCAAAGACCAGACTATGACTTCAAATGTGTTCTGTTTCTCAACGGTAACAGTGTTTCCCAGATTTGTTGTTGTTGTTCAGTCGTTAAGGTGTGTCTGACTCTTCGTGACCCCATGGACCATAGCACGCCAGGCCTTCCTGTCCTCTGCTCTCTCCCGGAGTGTGCTCAAGTTCATATTCATTGCATTGGTGATGCAATCTGGCCATCTCATCCTCTGCCGTCCCCTTCTCCTTTTGCCTTCAGTCTTTCCCAGCATCAGGGTCTTTTCCAGGGAGTTTTCTCTTCGCATTAGGTGGCCAAAATATTTCAGCTTCAGTATCCGTCCTTCCAATGAGCACACAGGGTTGATTTCCTTTAGGATGGACTGATTTGACCTCCTTGCAGTCCAGGGGACCCGTAAGAGTCTTCTCCAGCACCACAGTTCAAAAGCATCAATTCTTTGGCGCTCAGCCTTCCTTCTAGTCCAGCTCTCACAGCCATACGTTGCTACTGGGAAAACCATAGCTTTGATTATACGGACCTTTGTCGGCAAGGTGATGTCTCTGCTTCTTACTGTGCTGTCTAGGTTTGCCATAGCTTTCCTCCCAAGGAGCAAGCGTCTTTTAATTTCATGGCTACAGATAAAATTCCCCAAATGGTTCTGCCTTCAAATCCTGTGCAACTTGAAAGTTCTATTCAACCACATACTACTGCTTTAATAAAATGTAATATGATCACTGAATTGTTGTAGCTATATCTTTGGACCAACATGGCAACCCCTCTTGGAAGCCCAGAAAATTTTTCCTAATATATACATTTCCTGCCATCAAAAAAACTATTAGTTCTTGACCTTCGCCTGATGCAATGGACAAAAATGTTACACATATCTTCTGTTATTGATGGTGTATTAGATTTTTTCACCTTAACAGAATAGATAGTGGTATTCTTAATGGGTTTTGGTTTACAAACATATCACAAAACCAGCCCTTGATGGGTTCATCAGAGACCAATTCTGTGACATTCAACATCCAAAAATATGAAGCTTGGGCAACTCTCTGGAACATCATGGAAGATGGTGCAAGGGCTGCAGGCAGTAATCAGCAAAAATCACCTCTCCATCTCTTCTGTTAGTGGACACCTCTGCTAGATCAAAGACTCTTCTGTGAACAGAAGAACACGACTGGATACAACCCCCTGTAAATATTATTAGTGGGTCCTGGACTTGATAGCAATATTGAGATTTCCATGCTGGATTCATACTATTGCTGGGATTCACACCATTGCTTCTGTGTCTTTGGTGATTTCATAAATCATCTCATGGAAAGCCTCCAACATGTTTTGGGGTCTTAACCAGCACAAAATGGCATGTCCAATTGTTCTGGCAGTAACCTGGAAGACGATTCCTTATTAGACCTCTTCCAAAGCTTGCATCTCTTGTCAACAGGCTTATCACAAAAAGTCAGCAGTATCCAGTGGGATAATCACACTCATGTGAATTCACCTCATATAAGGCCAACACCTAAAATCTCACCCACATTCGAGGATGTTATTTTGCAACTGGGCACAAACGATCACTCACAAGTCACAATTAACCGTTTTAATGTGTATCAAGTATTACACAAGTTAACACACACACACACACACACACACACACAATGCTTAACAACAAGATTCCACTTTCAAAACAACTCCAAAGTGACATGTGAAGTTTACATTTCCAGGTATATTAAACAGTGGTTTTAAATAATTTTTATTAAAAAAAAAATAAAAGACATCACAGCCACAATGCCTGAGAAACCTGTCCTGCTCAAGTTCAAAAAATTAAAATTAAAGAGTTAGGATACCCTTTAATTAGCAGAAAAGCAGGATACACTTCTGACAGATTGTGCCCCATGTCAGCATATTACATACAAAAGTAGAACTTGCCCTAAAATAAAAATATCTATTTAATTTTTTTTTTACAAAATTACACAAAGTAAAATGCTTACAAATCTGAATGAACGTGTGTGTGTGTGTGTGTGTTGTTTTTACAGTTTGAGGTTTGATTTACAAAAAGTCATACTGGCAAACAAAAAGAAATTGGGTTTTTCTACATGTTTGAGGTTTGATTTACAAAAAGTCATACTGGCAAACAAAAAGAAATTGGGTTTTTCTACATGTTCACACCACCAGACTTAGTTAAAATAAATCCTGTAATGTTCTGGCATACAAAACATGGGTTAGGGATATTGCACATAGCAGAACATGCAGAATTTTGACAGGAGAATGACCACTTGCATATAAAAATAGATAACATCCAAGAAAATTGCAGAAATGAGAGAACAGTGATTGGGGGAAAAAAGCTGTGTTAAATGCTAAGTCAATGAATGAAGTTTAGTCATTAACATTAACCAAAATCAATCAATCTAGGAGCAGAACAAAATGTTTTGCTGGTATTCTGTAGAACATGGATGTGAATTTTTTTTACTTTCCACCATTGCTCAATAAACACCTGTAATTTGACATAGTTTATTAAAAGGCTTCCCATTATTTAATGGATGATATTTCAGAACACAGAGCTGTATACTCAAATGAAGAAAAAAAAATCAAGCTTAAGATGTCAAGTTGAGCAACCAAAGGTGCATGGGGAACAATAATGAACTTCTGCAACTTGCATTTCGAAATCCTAGTAGTTGCACCAATTCTTCCATATTTGGAAGATTGCTTTCATCACCTCTCACAACGTTCCAGTACTATTCTAGTACAGTTCACATTCTGCAGTCAGGGAAGAACCATAGCTCAGTGGTAAGAGCACATGCTTTGCATGCAGAAGGTCCCAGGTTCAGAGAAAGAAGTCCTGGGCAGTATCCACCTGTGTCATTCCGCTAGCAGAAATGATGTTGCACTAGTGGAAACTAGGTTCTGAACTATAAGCATGGGGAGAATCCAACTAAATTTTTGCTTATGCAAGAGGTTGCACAACCACTTTCAGGAGTGGGCCATGTGCTCTGCTAGCACAGTGTGAAAGCGCTGCTGCAACTGAAAGGTTCAGTGGAACTCTGCTAGCGCTACTTGAGTTTGTAGAATGACACCACTGGATGCTGCCCTTGGCAGGCTACGGTCAGTCAGTGTAGAGAATACTGAACTAGCTGGACCAATGGTCTAACGTGGTTTAAGGCAGCTTCCTAAGTTATATTTGTATCTGCAGTCTGCAGTGGATTTGCCTTCCTGAAAATCTTAAGCTTCTAGTTCTCACTGTTCTGGAGAGAGAAAAACTGGAAATGTAAAAAGGACTGTTTGCTACAGGTTCAGAATTGTACGGGTGCACAGAAAAAGCCACAGAATGTGGCACTGCCAAAGGCAGTAAGCTTTAAGGTTTAATTTTTTAAAAAGCTTTGTAGGCTTTTTGCTGGTGAAAATATGCTTGAAAATATGGGGGCAATGGCAGGTGAAAACTCAGAAGCCAGAAAGGTGGCTAAATAAGATTCCTAGTAGTCAAAGGCAGGCCCTCACACCTCACCACAACTATCAGGGCTAAAATAAAGCATGAAAAATGCTAAAAATGACAATATATTGTGCTAGTTAAAAGAAATAATGCAAGTGTGTTACTTTTTATAAGTTGCCGAACACACTGATTGTTGTGGCAGAATAAATTTATTTTTAAGTCAGAGGCCACCCAGCCCAGCCTAAGGAGGATGCAAAGATTCCACAATATCACCACCCAATTCCAGAACATGCCTGCATGCCTGCCTTCCTTCCTTCCTTCCCAACAGACCTTTGCAAATTGTCTACATTCTCTGAAAAGCACATGTCAGGCAGAATCAAATTCATTTTTGTTTGTGAGGTAATGTACTTAATTTGTTCTTAATGCTAATGTAGAATTTGGGGGTGGAAGTGGAATTTGCATTTTTACTAAGGCTGTCAACCAAATTAAGAAACCTTAAATTAATTGTATGAGTTTTAGTCAATAAACTGGATAAATCTACATAAATTATGCATATAAGAAAAATAGTTCTAAAGAAATTTGCACACTTTTGTTCTTTCATACAATGAAATATTCATACAAATATTACAGGTAGCATCTTAGAAGAGGCATTCCCAATCCTCTCACACAACAGGGAATGCTTCTTCTAAGATGGGTGCTTTCCACCTGCAGCATTTATCAATATTGCACTTAAAATATGCTGCTCAATTATTCAGGGAACCTATTTAGTTGATCAAAATATTTTAATTAATCTAACTGATTAAATTACTAAAATGTCATGGCTCTAATTTTTATTCCTTATTGCATGCACAATACAGGCAAGGATGGACAATATTTTTTATCTTGCATGTGGAAATCCAATGCTGCATGCTCATGGAGGAAGGAAATAGAGGATCTGCTATCCTTGACTTAATCCTAACCAACAGAAATGACTTAGTGAATAAAGTAGCAGTTACAGGAACTTTGGGGGAAAGTGACCATGTTATACTTGAGTTCTTGGTTCTAAAGGAAGCAAAAGCTGAGTGTAGCCAAGCACATACCCTGGATTTTAGGAAAGCCAATTTTTATAAACTCATAACAATGATAAGCAAGGTCCCATGGCAAGTGATTCTAATGAAAAACGGAGTCCAAGAGGGGTGGGAGTTTTTAAAAAAGGAAATTCTAAAGGCATAATTACAAACAATTACAACAAGAAAAGAAGGGTGGAAGACAACAGAAGAAGCCAATGTGGCTTCACAAAAAGCTTAGAGATGACCTGAAAAAAAGAAGACACATATAGGAAGTGGAAGGAAGGCCAAGTTACAAAGGAAGAGTACAGGCAGGTAGCACAGAATTGCAGGGATGGCGTCAGGAAGGCTAAAGCTGAGAATGTGCTGAGGTTAGTGAAGGACGCTAAAAGCAACAAAAACGCTTTCTTCAGAAACAACTACAGTAAAAGACAAAAGAAATGGTGGTTCAGCTATTCAATTAGGATGGCAAAAGGATAAAAGATGACAAAGAAAAGGCAAAAGTGCTCAATTCCTACTTTGGCTCAGTCTTCTCCCAAAAGAGGGTCTATGACACACACACGCATACACTGGCAAAGGCGAAGTACAGGCTGAAGGTAGGGATGTACGAAAGTCACTTACCTTTTCGCAGCTTGGCTTCACGGTGGGAGGGAGGCGCTTCGCTTCTCCCCCCGAAGTTCAGGCGAGGGGGGGGAGGCGTCCCGCCTCGCCCGGCCGAAATTCAGGCCGGGGGGGAGGCGCCCTGCCTCGCCCGGCCAAAATTCAGGCCGGGGAGAAGCGCCCCATCTCCCCGGCCGCGAAACAAAAAGTTAAAAAAAAAAAGACCCCATGATAGGCTATGTGACGATTTACGTAGCCTATCATGGCTAGATTTCCAAAGTCATCCGTGGTAGGCTATGTAAATCGTCACGTAGCCTATCACGGGTGACTTTGGGGGAAAAAAAAAAGCGCGTATGCAAATGGCGGCGCCCATGGGGCGCTGCCATTTGCGTTCCTTATTTTGGCACGTCTAGTCTACGTAAAGATTTACGTAGACTACGGCAAAAATAAGGGCAACGCCGTAGTCTACGTAAATCTTTACGTAGACTAGACATGCCAAAATAAGGAACGCAAATGGCGGCGCCCCATGGGCACCGCCATTTGCGTACGTGCTTTTTTTTTTCCCCCAAAGTCATCCGTGATAGGCTACGTGACGATTTACATAGCCTATCATGGCTGACTTTGGAAATCTAGCCGTGATAGGCTACGTAAATTGTCACGTAGCCTATCACGGGTGTTTTGTGTTTTTTTTACTTTAGTTTTTTTTTTTTTGCAATGGCGGAGGTGGCAGCTGGTCGGGAGACCAGCCACCGCCCCCACCCGCGCCGAACCGCCGCCGGACCGCCGCTGGGACCCGCCGCCGAGAGGGACATTCGCCGAAGGTAAGTCCCATCCCGGGGGGGGGGGGCAGCGGAGAATTTCCCAACCAACTTCAGGGGGCCGAATGCGTCGGCGCTCGGCCTCCCGAAGATTCGGGGAGAAATTCTCTGCCATCCCTAGCTGAAGGGGCAGGATTGCAGCTTGAGATTGATAGGAATATGGTCAAGGAACACCTAATTCCTTTTAATGAGTTCAAATCTCCAGGGCCAGATGAACTGCATCCTAGAGTAATAAAGGAATTGGCAGAAGAACTCTCAGAACCACTGTCTACTATCTCTGAGAAATCATGGAGGATGGGTGAAGTGCCAGATGATTGGAGGTGGGCTAATGTTGTCCCTATCTTCAAAAAGGGCAAAAAGGAGGAATCTGGGAACTACAGACCAGTCAGTCTGACATCAATCCCTGGGGAAATTCTGGAGCAGATTATAAAGCAATCCATCTGGAAGCACCTTGAAAACAATGCCGTGATTACTCGAAGCCAACATGGATTTGTAAAGAACAAATCTTGCCAGACTAATCTGATCTCATTTTTGATCAGGTAACCTCCTTGTGGACTGTGGGAATGCTGTGGACATAGTGTACCTCGACTTCAGCAAAGCTTTCGACAAAGTGCCCCATGATATCCTGATGAGCAAACTAGCTCAAAGTGAAACAACGATCCGGTGGATCCACAGTTGGCTATGGAATCGGACTCAAAGAGTGCTTATCAATGGGACCTTCTCAAACTGGGGAGAGGTAACAAGTGGGATACCGCAGGGCTCAGTCCTGGGCCCAGTGCTCTTCAACATTTTTATTAATGACTTGGAGGAGGAGGTGCAGGAAATGCTTATAAGAATTGCAGATGACACAGAATTGGGTGGGATAGCTAATACCCTGGAAGACAGAAACAAAATTCAAAGTAATCTTGATAGGCTGGAGCGCTGGGCTGAAAACAACAGAATGAAATTTAACAGGGATAAATGCCAAGTTCTGCACCTAGGAAAAAGAAACCAAATGCACAGTTACAAGATGAGGGATATTTGGCTCAACAATGCTACAAGTGAGAACGATCTTGGAATTGTTGTCGATCACAAGCTGAAGATGAGCCAACAATGTGATATGGTTGCAAAAAAGGCAAATGCTATTTTGGGCTGCATTAATAGAAGCATAGCTTCCAAATCCCGGGAAGTACTTGTTCCCCTCTATTCAGCACTAGTTAGGCCTCATCTGGAGTACTGTGTCCAGTTCTGGGCACCACACTTTAAGAAGGATGCAGACAAACTGGAGAGGGTTCAGAGGAGGGCAACAAAGATGATCTGCGTACTGGAAACTAAGCCCTATGAAGAGAGACTGAAAGAACTGGGCATGTTTAGCCTTGAGAAGAGAAGACTGAGGGAAGATATGATAGCGCTCTTCAAGTACTTGAAAGGTTGTCACAGAGAGGAAGGTCAAGATCTCAAACATCCCAGAGTAAAGGACAGGGAATAATGGACTCAAGTTACAGGAAGTCAGATTCTGGCTGAACATCAGGAAAACTTCCTCACTATTAGAGCAATACAACAATGGAACCAATTACATAGGGAGGTAGTGGGCTCTCCCACACTGAAGGCATTCAAGATGAAGCTGGACAGCCATCTATCAGGGATGCTTTGACTTGGATTCCTGCACTGAGCAGGGGGTTGGACTTGATGGTCTTATAGGCCCCTTCCAACCCTACTATTCTCTGATTCACTGATTCTATCTTGCTCTAACTTAAGATGCAGGATACAAGTCACTGGCCATGAGTATAGCTGGGAAAGTGGAATTCAGTAGTAATGTTTAGGCCAAAGTATTACTTTCCCTAAAGATTGAAATGATCCATGATAAATATGGTTCTGAGAACATACACCCAATCCTTTAATATTCTGGCACCCCAATCCTAAACATATTTACTTGGAATTAAGTTGCTTTTGTTTGAATGGTACCAATTTCCCATTCTGGATCTGATACCAATTCTCATTCTGCATCTGATATCAAAACATCAGAGATTTTATATATACACCACATTAATCAGAACTGTAATCACCTTTGAGAAGATATTCACTATATTTAGACACTGAGAGAATCTCTATATTATTACTCCACCAGAGTCCATATTTCTGTCTCATTCAAGACAATGGCAAATCTCCTACCATTTCAACGGAACCAAGAAAATGTAACCAACACAGACAATGAAATCTCATTTATTAGAGAGCTTATTGCCCAGGGTGCCTGGATAAAGGCTAGATAAGATACAGTCCACTGGGACTTTCATCTGTACAAGTCAAATTGAAATGAATGGGAACAGCACAAGATCAAGTACTTTCGTCCTGCTCCTATTTACTTCAGTGGAATTTGCACATGAGAGCTTCCCTTTGGTGTCCACTTGACACTCTATATTCAGCCATTCCTATGCGCTTACCAAACAGTGTACCCCTAGCCAACCATGCCACTTCCACTTTAATGTTAGGAAATAACTACAGTGATTAGAAAAGAGCATAAGCAATGTCATCACATACAAAAAGCTTTCCCCAAACCATTTTTGCTGCCCCAACAACTTGAGAAGATTAAAATATTATCCAATATAATTACAAGGCAGGTTAATGATCAAATCAAAATTGCAGCTATCAGAGCTTTTATAGGCTGTCATTGAGCCACTGGATGATGTGTAATCTTTATTTTAATTAATTCCACATCATACCTATATCTACTTCCCTTTTTAGTAAAACACAAACACACATATATGCAGGTGGCTAGTTTTTGATTATGTGTTCAATCTCTATAAAATCTAAATGTTTTCCACACATTCAACAACACACACAAGGATATAACAACTCCTCAGGATCTTCCAGTATATATTCTGTGATACGAGGCTAGCCGGCCAAGTTGTCCAAAAAGGAACATGTTTGCACTACATAAAAGATGAACAGACAGTCTGCTTTATCCTGGACAGTGATAATGAAGTTATGTCAATGATATCTCAAATGACTGGGTAACTCACATGTATCATCAGATGAGGACACAAAGACCAAAGATGACAGGCCCAAGCAGAATCCTGAGAAATGGATCAGCACGCTATTCACATTTTGCAGTTCTCGCCAAGTTTATGTCTTTTCCACAATACAAATATAAGAGAAGTCAAAATGAGTTACTAACACTTTTGCTATCAAAACCTCTTCTGACTAACAAGACATCTACTTGCATTGCACTTGGCAAATCTCATTTTCTTGTTCTTTTTTTTTTAAGTGCTCAAGAGAAGAGAAGCAAAATCTTCAACTCATCTTCTAACCACTGGGTCAGACTACATGTCAACATGGGGTGCTTTGTAACTTTTTCTCAACTTTAAAAAATACAAAATACAGGAGTGGCGGAAGACCAACCGCGTGGGGAAGGGATGCTTAATCCTTTCCTGTCTATTTTTCCTTTCAGAATTGTCCCCTATGGTGGAAAGCAGCTTGAAGGGACGATAAGAGCAGGGAAAGATCAGCCAGCATGGAAAACCTGGCTTTGGTTCCTTTCTAACTGCAGCCTCTGGTGGCGGTTTTTCGTTATTTAAAAAAATTCAGGGGAAATTACATGGAACTCAGTGTAATGTAGAGTTTAGTCCTTAGTACCTTTTATGGAGTGTGAGGAGGTGGTGGAATCCTCATGACAAGCACTGGGCACATTCCAATGAAAATGAAGCACTTTTTTGCCCCACTGACTTCGATAGGAGAGATTAAGGCTGCAGTCCTGACCACAGTAATTAGGGAGTACACCCCATTGAACACAGTGGGACTTACTTCTGAGTAAACATATGTAGGATTGAACTGTTAAGCATGTGCTTAACAAGTGCACTGAAATCAGTGGGGCTTTAAAAAACGCTCTAAACATCCAGATTGCCCATTGATGGGAGACCAAGGGAAACTTCATAATAATCCATTAATCTGAAAAAGACAACAGCCTGGAACTCTCTCCAGTTTAGTTTTGTTTTGTTAACTATGCCCTAAAGCAGGGGTGGGCAACTCTGCAGATCTGGGAGCCCATGGATCCCCATGGGGGAGCAGTCCTGTTGCCATGTTGCTGAAATTCGGTTGAGTTGTAACAAAAACATTTGCAGTTTTCAGCTGAATTTTGGCAGCAAACTGCAATGGAGATGGAAAAGGGACAAATTTAGTTTGTTTTCATGCTAAAAAAGCTCAATTCATTTTCAAGCTACAGAAACTAAATTTGAAAACAAGTTAAATTGGTCCCTTTTCAGCCTCCATCTGGATTTTTTTTGAAGACACTCCACTGAATATTGGTGGTGTGGGGGGAGCTGCACTAGAGGCTGGGGAGCTGCATGTGGCCCACAAGCCATGTGTTGCCCACCCCTGCCATAAAGATTATATTTGACAAGTCAATGTCTCCTTTGTTAATTAGTGCTAACTTTAATTCAACATCTATCACTGGGTGGGGAGCCTTTGGTCCTCCAGATGTTGTTGGACTCTTAATTCCCATCACCTGGGACCACTGGTCATGTTGGCTGGAGCTGATGAGAATTGTAGTCCAATATCGGGAGGGGCACATGCACTCTATAAGCACCCATATATTCACTAATTATACATGGACAAATATGGTCCTAGAATGGCCCAGCATGGCACCACCTTATGCATATTTAGTGTTATGTATCTCTCAGCACAATCCTATACATGTTTACTTAGATGTAAATCTATTGAGTTCAATGAGGTTTACTTCCAGGTAAGTGAGTATAGGATTGCAACCATAATAGATGAAGTAGCTATCACCCAAGACTATAACATTTGAGTAGGTAGCATTCACAAAAAATTAGAGCAATTTTCTTCCTTTGACATAATTTTCCATAATTTTTATATTCATGCTATAAATTTGGGGCAGGAGCTAATAAGGAACTGGTTCTGTGAATTCAGGCATCCAGTGCTAGCCCTTCTCATTTTGGAGATCTTTAAAGCCAAGAGAGATGAAGCTTTGTTGAGAGAGTGCTTCCCTTTTCAGAACCATTCATAACTGTACTTTAAGTTATCCAATTTTCAACTGGTCAGTGTCCATAACTAATGACTCACTGCAGCTGAAATTAGATTGGATAGATGGCCATTGTTATCCAATAAAAATTACAGGGGAGCCAGTGAAAAATTAGGAACCTGTGCATAAATCTGCCACAAACTGTCAGCTGCTGACTGATAACCCGAAATGTTTATATTTAATTTCTCAGGGCTCTGGAGCTATTTATTAGCAGGTTAAAACTGCACAGAGATCCCCTAATGCAGTTAGGGAGTTCCTTTCCCTGTAACCTCAGCAGTGAGAAATAACTTGAAAATGACGAAGTATGCTAATAGGAAGCCAACCAAAAAAAGCTTAATCCAAGAAAATGTTTAACCTCATTCTAAGGACCAATTTTAGCTGATGCAGAACCCAGTAGTGTGATAACTAGATGGGATATATGTGCGACAAAATATTTTCTGCTTTCAGTGAAGATCTATATAGGGATGGGCAATGTTTGGGATCGCTAAAATTCTCTGAACATCGTTTCGTGCCTGATTCCCGTTTGCTATTTCTGTTTGCTTTGCACGAGCAGGAAACTTGTGCAAATCTAGTAGCAATCAAACGGGAGATTTGTGCAAATTTCCTCCATAGACTAAAGTGGGGCTGATTCAGTGTACTGAGGAAATTTGCACAAATTGAACTGGGAATCGGGAATGAGACGAATGCGAGCACGTGTTCGACAATTTGCAAATACTTTTGGTGGACAAGTGCTTGGGGCTTCAAACAGGGCATGCTCACATGTTTTGCAAGCAAAAACAAAATTCTCATACATCCCTAGGTCTCTCGCATTAACCCCATTGGACAGCCTTATATTAGCCAAAAGAGGTTCAGCCTTGACCCATTTGGGAACGGGATGTACTAACTTGGCATTGTTATCACACAAAACCTTGATGATACTCTACAGTTTCATAATAGCTTTTCATAGTGAAACAGAAATTGGGCACTGAAAGGATGTTAAGTGTGTAAAGCTTATTTTTGTGGGCAACCTGACCTTATCCCTTGTTACAGCTGTTGCAGTTTAAGCAGAGGGTTACACAGCAAGAGCTGTGAGGCATCCTGCTAAGTAGACAAGTGCTTGCCTGGAAGTGAGAGGAACTCAGAATTACCTGATATCACAAACTAAAATGGCTACCACTTTTTGTGGTAAGGGAAGCATTTTGATCTTTCATACGCTATCAAGGTCCAGTTCATCAAAGCACCATATCCTATCATCCACGATGCCACAGTGACTATGGTATACAAGATGGCACCAGTAACAACAAAACGCTGACTCTATAAAATGACACTGATAAGTACAGCTCTTAAATGCCAATCTGCAGAAATATTTCAGTTATCTACAGAATAAAATGAATGACAGAAGAAACAGAAAAATATCACTTAATTTCTGAGCTACAATGGCCAAATGAATCAAGAGTGGCAGAATGGAACGCCTTGAAGGAGTGAAAAGCATCCAATTCAGAGTTCTCACTGAAGCAGAATATTATGCCAGCATCCTCAAATGCCCCTGGGCAATATGGCTACGTAACTGTCCCCACCTCCCACCCTCATTCACTGTATTAATTCTATGGCTCAACTGTATTGTGTAAACTATTTCATTTCCTGAAGAGATTGCTTTTTTAATGGACAATGGCACTAATATATTGTTGGAAACTTCTCACTATGTAATGCAACAGAAATATGGTACAGAGAGAGAAATACACTAATAAAAGTGTTTGTATGTGCAAACAGATGTTGCGCACGCACACACACACACACTGCCACCAAAGAAAACTAAGGCAGGATTAAAGTGTAATCAATATTAAGCAGACCTGTAAGAAAGCTAGCCAAAGAAGCTTGAAATATTAGCATGCAAAAAGAATCATGCTGGCCTCAACTTAGTAAACATGGGCTCTCTCAAATCAACTACATTGATTAAGACAGCCTGTATTGGCAAGGTATTACCTCCTTCAGATTTGTTGCAAGGCATGAGCAAGTGAAACTTTGTAACAACAACTGGACAAGGTAGAATAGCTTTGGAAAATGAAGCCAAATGAAGAATGTCCTTCATAATACAGGGTACGGGTGGTATAGTTAGCATTGCACTTTCCAGGTTATGCTAAAGTTCAGAGCTTGGAGACTCTGAACTTTCCATTTGATTCGTCATTTAATTTTGCCACTCAGAGCACCTGAAAATATCACTGTTAAATAGCTATTTAAAAACAAAATCACCATGCATGATAGGCACTCTTTAAATTATAAACTAAGCTGAAGAGAGGTACAACATGTAACACCGGTGTGGGAAATGTTGGGGAGTCCGAGAGCCACTTTCTTCCCCCCCACAGGCTGCACGCTTGCTGCTGGTGGCGGTGACAACAGCAAAAAAAATGGTGGCAAACTGCTACGGAGCCTTAAAAAGGCTCTGTAGCGGTTTGTCACTGAAATTCAGTGGCAAGCTATAGATCCCTCCACCATGCCACCACTGAATTTCAGCAGTGTGCAGGTGGCACAAAAGGGGATGGGACTGCATGCGGCTGTGGACCATGTATTGCCCACTCCTGCTGTAATAGAAAATCAATAATGTCTCTTGAATCGGATTTGTAAAACTTTGAAAGGAGGGCTTGCATTGTTTGGGTGGGAGAACTGAACCAAGAAATTCCCAGAAAGGGGTATAAAACAGGAGCTCAGTACCGATCCACAATGCCATCAGTATTTCCTAGGAGTTACCAGACCTTGACAACAGATGTAATTTCCTATACAAAGGCTGCAATCCTATACCCACTGACCTGGAAGTAAGCCTCATTGAACTCAATGGGGCTTACATCCAAGTAGACATGTATAGGATTCCACTGTAAGGCAATTAAATATTAATATTTTAGAAATGACTGAATTTATAGCACCAATTGCCATGAGACCCTTCAGTGTGTCAAGCTGCAAAGGGGGAGGGGGCAGAATAAGAGCACTTTAACCACAGTTAACCCATAGGTAAAACCCCAAATACCAGAATTGGCTTCATTAGAAAATACATGTAGTGTACAAAGGGCATGCTAAGACATTTATATGGAATTTTAATATTTAACCATAGTTATTTTAAAATCCTGTGTCTTCAAAGGGTAATTTAGGCCTATCTATTCTTCCCGTTTTGGATAGAAGGTAAATGACTCACAGCGAGGGACCAACAACTTGTTCAGCCCTGGCAACTATGTTGAAAATCACTGCCATCACAGTAGTGCTAGTCTTTTCATACTAGTGCAAGGGATGAAATATTAAAAAGCAAGAAAAATCTGGGAGTACGAGAATTTTCATCAGATTCTTCAGGCTGCAAAAAACAGATTCTTTTTTTTTAATCGATTGAAGTCTCTCCTTTAAGCCCTAAATGAGATGATATTGCTATTATGCTTATAAGCAGTTTGACTTGGCACAAAGTTTGTACAACCAGTTAAATAGCTTATTAAATAAAATATCACAGTTCATAAACTAGAGTTCCTCCCTGACACATGTTATTTTGCAATAATCTAATTCCCATTGAAGTACAAGACTGACTCATCATAATAATCAAAATAATAAAATACCAAGTTAGGACGTGTAGTTTAAAAATTCAGTTAAAATGTCCAGGTTAAATTCTGTAGTTTCTACTGCAACCTTTTAGGTATACAATTTCCAAGAAAATAGGCCAAGCACAATGCCAACTTTCACCCTTCTCCTGATCTCGTGTCTGTTTTGTGCTATCAAACTGAGACGATGACATCGAGATAAAGTCTATCGTAGGATTCCCTGAAGCACAGGATGAGCAGAAGACTTAGCAAACAGGACCCTGGGAGGCACCAATTAAACCAAGAGAACTCTGTGTGAGGGAAAACAAAGAAAGAATAAAAATTAGCATTAGATATTTATGTAATATGTCCTAAAAAGGTAAAGGTGTTCCCAACCAGTCGTGTCCGACTCTAGGGTGCGGTGCTCATCCCCGTTTCTAAGCCGAAGAGCCAGCGCTGTCCGAAGACGCTTCCGTGGTCATGTGGCCCGCATGACTGAACACCGAGGTGCACGGAACGCTGTTACCTTTCCCGCTGAGGCGGCACCTATTTATCTACTTGCAATTTCTTGCTTTCGAACTGCTAGGTTGGCAGAATACTACATGTCCTACTTCACCACAATAAAGCTACAGTTCTTAGAGAGCTTCACAATTTAGGCTACTGCAATCACTTTGGAGAAAGACAAAGCAAACATTTAGGCTCCAGGCTTTCTTCAGGCAAAAAACCCCACTCCACTATTTTTTCAATAAAAGTTGGCCTCATCAAATATAGGGGTTCACAAGAAATGAAGTTGGGGTGCTCAAATAAGCCAACACCCCCACTTGACTTCTGAGAGCAGAATTAGGGGAGGCAGCACTGCCAGAGGCAGCATAGCCTTAGCTAATTTATGTCTTTAATTCTTATTTTTGAGAAATAACACAGCAGACATTATTTACACCCCAAAAAGTGTTATAAGTACCAAAGATTTTAAGAAAATGCAGTGAGAAGATACAGTGAGAGAAAATGTATTTGATGATAATCTTGATGTGGAACATTTAAAAAATGGTGTTAATTAAATTTTACTTATATTTATTTCCATGGTGCAGCAAAGGGTTCCGGCCATTCAGAGAGAAAGAAACCCATGGTGCTGGGGAGGCCTACGTAGCTTCTTTTCTGCAGAAACTCTAGGGAAAATGCAGCATCTCTATCTCTTGCCATAATTCAAGTGCTCAAAAGAAAATCAGGCTTACAATATTCTGTTTCAGGGAAAAGTTGGGCACAGCAAAAATCATAGTTGCAAGCTGGATTCCAATCCAAAATTATCAGAAATCATTCTGGAATGAGCTGTGGGTGCTTTTTACGATCCAGAGGATGCGCAGTCCATTTTAAACAGTTGATTATTTTGACTTCTATCTGCTTTTTTTGCCTTCTTACTCTTGAATACAGACATTATCCTTTTAATCATCAACAACAGTTTGATTTTCCTTCTCTGAACAGGCAAAGGTAATTTCCATCAACGGTAAAAGAGTAAAAGAGTCAATCCATTAAAAAAAAACACCCTATACAACATCTCCTAAGAAGCCAGCTTGTAGCCATAAGAAGTGAAATGCTGTTCAATGGTTAATTCCTTGAATCAGAAAGGAAAGACAGCACAGATGCCTCCTTTATATTTATATTTGTTTTGTATTTCTGCAGAAATTTCTCCATTTGTTATTTCTAAACATACTCTCAGATCAACAACCATCCAGCAACCCCCATTTAACTTAATTCCATAATTCACAGGGCCAAAGATAAAGAGCAATTTGTTTGTTTTAATTTCCGCAGTAAACAACAAACCATTGCTTCTTCAGAAAGCTATATTTCTTTATATACTATTAGATATTTCCCAGTAATATTATTTCTGCTATTAGCTTCCATCAAAATCTTTACCTTGTGTTAACCTGATGGCATATAATCTACACCAACTAAGAAAATTGCTGAGGTTTTCATTATCCCCTCATCCTCTTATGCTGCTCTCTCTGAGCCTGGCATAATAACAGAGCATGGAAACAATCCAAGCATAAGTGGTCTGTCATATTAAAAAGAACAAAGAAAAAGAAAAAAAGACAACAACCATCCTTTACAGGGCTTCCAAATATCAAAGCTATTTTGCTGCCCGAAGTGTTGCCAGCTAACAGTGCTTTTGCCAACACGAGTGCGTTTAAAACAAAAGAATAGAGAAAGAAATGAGACCTAATGGTATGGAATGTGCCAATAGTTGTCAGGACAGAGAATTAAGTGTTGGTTTTTAAAAAGTCAGTTCTGTTAGCATTTCCAGGATATGTGAATATTGGGAGACACTAACAGCAAAATGTGTCTGTATTCCACTCTTCCTCCAAGCAGTCAAGGCATTGCATGTGGAGGTTATTCCCTTTTCTCCTTACAGCAAGCTTAGGGGGTCCATTCAGCTGAAAAGTGCTGTTCTGCCCACAGCTACCCAGAGAACTTCATGGAGATTTGAACTAGGGATACTGGAGAATTTTATTCCATCTGCATTTTTAAGCAAACTTGCCGAATTGTTACTTCCTGGGCTAATACATGGATTGGAACACAGTTATCCTTCAGATTGCACACTTCCCTAAATATTTCAATGCACTTCTAAGCTAAAAATGCATACAAAGATGTGCATTTTCAGGGGAAATGCATACCATTTAAATGCGAATTGTCATGTGTTTAACATTTTACCACAGAAAATAGGATAGAATGGACATACGATCAACACATGTGAAACTGACACGGATTGGGAAAATGCTGATCTGTTCATC
Source organism: Heloderma suspectum (assembly GCF_057233095.1). Classification (NCBI taxonomy): domain Eukaryota; kingdom Metazoa; phylum Chordata; class Lepidosauria; order Squamata; family Helodermatidae; genus Heloderma; species Heloderma suspectum. The sequence goes on along the minus strand of NC_139458.1, from coordinate 153,064,297 downwards.
CCTAATTTTTACACAGCCTACATCTATCCTACACTATACCGGCTCCCTTTAATGTAGTATTATGTAGTCTTAAAGCAAGACAAGAGTTGAGATCCTTACGAGAGAACAGTAAACACTAAACAAAAACCAAAGGGAGAAAAAAACTGATCCTTGAACACAACTGATCACTTTTTCCTTGAACAAGTGGCTAAAAGGCCATTGCATTTTTACATGAGCACATACATAGAATGCTGTACCTGAACATGTAAAAAAAACCTGAATGTGTGAAAATCTTTTACAATAATTTGTACGAAAGTAATGCATGTGCATAACAAATATGTTTGCAACGTACATATTATATAGGTCCACATTCTGTGCTGCATGTGTAACTGACTGCAGACATACTTGCTGCAGAGTAATATCTAAAACAGCTGCAGCATCGTCAACTGAGAGCACATTGAACAAAATGTACTGGGAACATCTCAGACACAACTGCAACGAAATGAACAGGAGTAGAGCAAGAGGAAGTGCTTGTGAGGAACTGTGCCCATTATCCTGGAAGACAATGGGGCTGTTCACATGATTCGACAACCCACCATGAGTTATTTAACCCACGGTAAGGCTGCAGCACGTGTGGCTACCATTTTGAATTTGCAAATTGTGAGCCGCCCAGAGAGCTTCGGCTACTGGGCGGTATAGACATGAAATAAAATAAATAAACCCCTGCTTGGAAGTTGCCAGGTTGTGTGAACCGAGTGAGCATGGGTTATGCAATGGTTAACCAACCCTGACATAACCAATGGTTTGTTTTGTTTAACCCATAATGAGCTGCAGTATGTCATCTGAACCCGGTCGATACTTTTAGAGGTTACATTTTCCTTCACAGAAACAGAAAAGGCTATGCATTGTTGTTGGGATGTCTGCTTTCAGATGTATTAGTCTGTTTTGTTTTCAAACTTCCTACCTTGACGGAACGTTTTTCCTATCAATTTCTCTCCAGTAGATACCTTGTGTGGTGCTGAGGAAACTGAAGCATGGCGCAAGATGCATACTAAGTTCACACAAAGCACTAGTTAGGTCTGTTGGGTCTCACCATTAACTCATGTGTACTGAAAGCACGGCTTAGAACACACCCAGCAGACTCCTATGACTGCACGTTGCAGGGGAGGGCTGTAGTAACGGGCAAGTTTCCTTTCAGGGGAGACTGTTATTTCTGTTCTTCTCATTAAAGTACCCCTACTAAGCTTCCAGCAAAACTCTGGCTTCCTTAGAACACAGTTTGAAAGGCCCTGTATTAGTCCATTGCCTTTACGCAAAAGGGGAAGCAATAGTTTGTAGGAATAATAAACAATGATGCATTTTAAAATTACCATGAAGGAGACAATAGCAAAATAAATGTATTCATCACTGAATCCTCATGTTGAATGAAAAACGTATTTACAGCAAACAGCTGTTCAGTTTGATCCTATGTATGTTTCTTAGAAGTCCAATTGAGTTCAATGACAGCTTATTCCGAAATAAATGCAGATAAGATTACTGCCTTTGACTTGCTTTCAAAGTAATTTTCACAAGCATGAAAAAAACAATTCTCAGGACTGGGAGAAAACCTTCATCAATAGCCTATATGCTGCCATCTCAAAGACACACACACACACCCCACACACACAATGTTTCAATTTGTTTTGCATGGATTTTGTCATCTCATTTGTAAACATTAGGTTTCAAGTCCAGTTTGGATTCAAAAACTTCTATAACATACTGAACCATCATTGCCAGGGTAGAGACTGTCTAATGAAACTTTATGTCAGTTTTGCCTTTTGTGATGACAAAAGTAATTTTCAAAGCTAGCTTTATAACTTTGGGGCTACAAATGAAAAGAGTTACTTTCCTGTTCTTACTGTTCAAACAAAACAAGTAGTTCAACTGTAGGAGGAATTCACCATTATTGCTATTACTAGAACAAGAGCTACAACTTCAGTCCTCAATACTTACATGTAGACCTAACATTTTTATTACGCAAACTTGCTAATGAGAAGTTTGGATGTTTGGGATCCAATATCCTATAAGGGGTTATTGAAAAAAATGCTGAAAATACTTCCGTAGTTTGGCCTTTCCATATCAAGCTGTTAAGAATTTAATCATAAAATGAAAACAAAAGTTGTGAACAGCTTGTTAGTTTCAGGTAGGCCTTAAAAGTTTTGACTTCTTTGAGAATAAGAGGGCAATTCCCTTAAGTAGTATCTGTATCATGTTGAAAGGAAGCCATTTCCAGTGTAGGTTTTTAGAAATTGGAAGATATGAACTATGAATGGGAATTTAGAATAGGGGATTTCATTTTTGGTACACAGCGCTGTTTGGCTGAGTTGCTATCAACCTCTGCAGACACACAGAATCCCTGGTCTTATTTGAGGCAATACAGCAATGAGGAACTTTGGACACCAGTTCTGTACACCATTTGCAGTGTACAGAAACGAGAATGGGAAAAATAGGTTTTATCAGATATGGCTCCAGAAGTATGTAGCATATAGAAGCCTGGCTGATGCTAAGATAAATCTGTGATCATTACATATACTGATCGGTATCTGTCTTTTCTGAGATCTGCTTCTTACATTTAAAACACACCACTCACTCTAATTATACCAGAATCTCCATCATGGACAATAAGCATCAACTGGAATTCAGGTACATTTGAAACTAGTGGAAGTTTTATTTTTCTCTTACATTTTCTTTTAAAATTTAAACAGATTGTACTGAAAATTAGTGATGTCTGAAAATGTGAAATAATTTGTTGAGATTTACTTAAAATATTCTGTTCCCTTCAAAAAGAAAAAAATGGGCATCATCAAAGTAAAAAAATGCCAGGTGGCATAAACACCATATCTTTGTATATAAAATCGTTCCCTCTCATAGCAAACTTGGGTGGTCGAGTTCCTATCAGTTTAGAAAAGAAACATGGCCACCCCAAAGAAGCAGCCATTTGTACCTGGGCAAGGTGCTTGTAGAGATGTGGCCTGCCACGCTTTTGCTCAACCCTTGTCCTTCATGGCTACTAACTGCAGGAAGAGGGGACTGGTTGGCTGGGTCCAGGAAGTGATTAATGGTTCAGAGAGTAATAACTCTGAGCTGCTTTGAAAGAAATGGTTGTGAAGCCCCTCCCTGGACCCCAAGAATTGTAACTATGATTGGCTGGTCACTAAAACTTCTTTTTTTGCAAAGGTCTCAAGAGGGTGGTGGCTGCACAACTCCAAGTGCTCTTAGATGAGAAATGGACCAATTTCCATCTGGTTTCAGGCCTTGTAGAGATACTGAAACTGCCTTCTCAGCATTCACACTCTGAGGAATTCCCTCCAAGAGAGGCCCATTTGGATGCCAGCATTGTTATCCTTCTGATGCCAAAGGCATTTTCATTGTCCCATGCTTTCAAATGTATTTTTCTCTTTTAACTACTTATCATTATGTTACGTTATTTTTTGTCTGTATTTGTGTATTCCAGAGTTCTAAACCACCCTGGAAGCTCTGCTGAAGGGCAATACATAAATCTTTCAAATAAATAAATAAGTATACAATACAGTAAAGTAAAATTTAAAAAATAAAACTTCCAAAACTGCTCTGTGACCTTTCAGGACCTAAAGAATTTTGAGGACATTGAGGTAAAAAAATTTTTAGAATAACTCATCATTTTCTGGAGAGGGAACTTCCAGGTTTACACTGATTGCCAAATGCAGGAACTCCTGTTTTAGTTGCTATGTTTTGTTTGGGAGAAGGACACACTGCACAATTACAGCTCTGCTAAAATCCTGGATTTTTCCACTGTTTTCTATGTGCAGCTTTCAGTTCTGCCTTAGGAAGGGGAAAAGGGTTAAAAGGAACTGGAAGTTGGGAAAATAGTGAGTCAGACAGATGAACGATGGAATGTATCTGTTGAAGGTGAAAAAAGGAAACAGAGGGAGAAATTTGTCTGCTTGAGCCCATAACAGCTTATAGTATCCTAGAAAAAAAGCATTGGGATCAATGGGATGTGCCTCATAAGGTTAAAAAAGGTCTTCCCTAAACTATATCTGCCTCCCCCCCACCCCTGCTATATATCAATAAAGAGCTCAATTTACAGCTGGCAGTCAGTCCTAAAACTAAGAATTAACCCTATAGAACACAACACAGGCAAACCATGTCCTATTTGTGGGCTTCTTACAGGCAGCTGTGTGAACAAAACATTGTACTAGCTGGGCTTTGGTCTGATTCAGCAGGGCTCTTCTTATGTTCTTAAATTTTCAGGAGGGTGGCGAAGAGAGGGAAAAAAGAGGTGCTCTGCAACATTTTGTTATAGGGCCCACTTGCTCATTCTAATACTGACGTTGGGCAGCCCTGTGCGTATCGGTTTGGAACCAAATTGGGATCACCAAGGAATAAAGTAGTAGTTTCTGCATACTTGGGGGGCTCTCCAATAATAATAATTTACAAACTAATTAGTATATTCATTTGTAATCTTTTTTTTTAAAGACTTTAAACACACACACACAAACACACACACACACACAAACTTCCCATCAATTACCTATTTACAGGGAATTCCAAGACTTAAGGGAATGTTGACTTTGTCAGTTGAGAAGAACTTTAAAAAAGGAAAATAGAGCAGGGTGGGAATTAGTCTCCTTGAACCAGTAACAGCTTATAGTATATTGGAGGGGAAGGGGGGGGTGAATAGGCGGATGCACTTAATTAGGTTAAAAACCCTCTCTGTGCTATATGAGAGCATATACAGTATATTGCAGAGGGGAGGAAAAGTGAAAGAACAAATCTTTTTCTTTCCCCATTCTTCAAAAAGCTCCTCGCTCCCTGACTATAGAGCAAACCAAAGCCTGTTAGAACTATAGTGCACAGCAGGGGAAGGTTCCCAGGGGATTCAAAGGAGGGGGCGGGAGGGTATGCTTTTTCCCTTTCCCATCTCCTGAAACCTCTCCCATTCCCGCAGAAAACCTGAACAGCACCACCCAGTTCCTATTTGAGGCTGGGTGGAGCCTTGAGCTGGAGTACCCTTAATACACCACAAAATTTTGTTGTGGGTCCTACTTGTGTTAAAACATACTGCAGCTCACAATCACTAAAGCAACACAAAACCCACACTTCACTCCACTCATAGTGTAAGATGATTCTAAACATGCCTGAAACAGGGAAGAAGGAAATATCTACTGTTTTGCCAATCTGATCATGAGTACAGCGGGAAGATGGTTTAAAAAGGTTTGCACACACATGCTTTTTCTTACCCTCACAGGCAAAAGGATTAGACCTTGAAGCATGAGATTGGATTAATTTTATCATTGTTTTAGCCTGTCTAGCTACAAATATTATTAATGGTCATAACATTATGCTGGTCTTTGTAAAAACTCTACCACAGTGTTTATCTCAAAGCCACCCTGCTGCACTGACTTCAAAGGAAAGCTTCCATATGAGAGTTTCATTCTTTGATTGGCACATGTATAAAGACAAACACTTAGGAGGCCTATTCTTCCACAAACTCTGGGAGAATGTATACACATCATTAGCATTAATGGAAGTTCTGCATGCAGTTCTTCTTTCTGTGAAGTCAGAAAAACTCCTGATGAAATGCACCATCCTAGCAAATTTACACTCAGCAAGTATCTGAACAGTCCTTACCTTCATGATAGAAAGTAAGAAAAAATAAAAGGACTCCCATGAACATGTTGCTTAGGAAGGTGACCACGCCACAGGTAATCCCTTCTGGAACAGGATAGACAGTTTCCACAAAAAGTTCAAAGAATATAGGTACACTGCTGTTCAAGAAGACTCCAAGCAAAATGCAGGATGTGTACAATGTGGCTGCAATCAAAACAAAAGCACAAAGATTTTATGCCATAACTCTGTCAATACACTTTAATAACAACAATACAGCCGCTAGTACCTTTCTGCCAATTCAGACTAAAATCTTAAGTAATGTACAGAGTATGCGCCCAGGGATCTCTTCATGGGAAACATTTCTTATTTGGGTCATCCCAAAATTAAATCTAGGCCCTAAAGTCTGGGACCTCGACTACCGTCACAGCTACCTAAAAGCAATTCCTGTGAATATGGTAGCTGAAATATAAGCTGCCAGTGGAAATCTCTGCCATTATGTGCAAAATGGAGATGGCCCAGGTCACATATTACATTGTTCACATGAATTAGGAGTTTAATTGCATGGAGAAGCTTCAGACTGTCTGAACTGGTGTTCAGCAGCTGATCATGATGACTAAGAACTTTTTAATTTATCTTTACATCATAAAGTACATATATCATCCCATGGCTTGTATGCTTACTTGCAGGAATGGAGAACTTATTACAATTTTAACCTGGCAAGTAGATCATATCAAACATACATGCATATGCATGTACATGTAATTTTCTGAATGTGTGCACACACGCATGTGTATTGTGCATGTGTATTGTGCGTATATTCTCACAAGTGCTCTGACAATTATTGAAAGCACACTGCACCTACACCCACAAGTATGCAGATGACACTTCATTAAGTGACAAGTGAGTAGAGTAGATGAGAAATCCCCATTCCTTTCATTTATGCAGGTGGGGTATCTCGTCTTCTGCATTGCTAGCATCCACAGCACCAGCTTCTTTCACTTTGTGTGGAGTACTTTGCTTGGGAAAATCTGTTGAAGCAGGCTCAGTGGTCTGGTGGGCTCCACAGTGATAACAGTGGCAACAAGTACATTGTCTCTGCTCAGATATTATAAAAATGCACTCCTGAGTAAATGTGGGTCTAATGAGCATCGCTGGCTTTAGGTTCCAGATGGAAAACAGAACAAGGCGCAAAGCTCCTTATCCAGAATAGCAGAAAGCTGCTTGTAATAGACTATTTACGTAACACAATCTAATAAAAATGGTTCCCAAGTATTTTCAAATACAGTTCATTGTCACCCCTCAAAACCTCTGGAGAACTGCCTTGTGTATTCACATGACTGAACATTCCAGTAACTTTTAATCGGAGGAGTTTCATTTAATATTTATCTACAGGCCCTGCTTGTGACTGCATTATGTATTATGTATAGCAAGAAGAATACCATCTGTGGAACTACTGTGTTATGATCTTCCTCCATTACAACTTCAGCAGCAACTGCAGCAATCCAATTCCATTGAGATAGGCCTAACCTCATCCAGGAGAGTGCGGTCACTGAACTTGAGCCGGACATCCTCGAGAGTGAAGTCAAGTGGGCCTTAGGAAGCATTAGTAACAACAAAGCTAGCGGAGATGACAGTATTCCAGCTGAGCTATTTAAAATCCTAAAAGATGATGCTGTTAAAGTGCTGCATTCAATATGCCAACAAATTTGGAACACTCAACAATGGCCGCAAGACTGGAAAAGGTCAGTTTACATTCCAATTCCAAAGAAGGGCAACGCCAAAGAGTGTTCAAACTACCGCACAATTGCGCTCATTTCACATGCCAGCAAGGTGATGCTCAAAATCCTACAAGCTAGGCTTCAGCAGTATGCGAACCAAGAACTACCGGAAGTACAAGCGGGGTTTCGAAGAGGCAGAGGAACCAGAGATCAAATCGCCAACTTTCGCTGGATCATGGAGAAAGCAAGAGAATTCCAGAAAAACGTCTATTGCTGCTTCATTGACTACGCTAAAGCCTTTGATTGTGTGGATCACAACAAACCCTGGCAAATTCTTAAAGTGATGGGAATACCAGACTACCTTACCTGTCTCCTGAGAAACCTGTACAAGGATCAAAAAGCAACAGTAAGAACCAGACATGGAACAACCGATTGGTTCAAAATTGGGAAAGGAGTACAACAAGGCTGCATATTGTCACCCTGCTTATTTAACTTATATGCAGAGTACATCATGAGAAATGCCGGGTTGGATGAATCAGAGATCGGAATTAAGATTGACAGGAGAATTATCAACAACCTCCGATATGCAGACGATACCACCCTAATGGCAGAAAGCGAAGAGGATCTCAAGAGCCTCTTGTGGAGGGTGAAAGAGGAGAGTGCAAAAGCTGGTTTGAAACTCAACATTAAAAAAACTAAGATCATGTCATCTGGCCCTATCACTTCCTGGCATATAGAAGGGGAAGAAATGGAAGCAGTGACAGATTTTACTTTCTTGGGCTCCAAGATCACCGCAGACGGTGACTGTAGCCATGAAATTAAAAGACGCTTGCTCCTTGGGAGGAAAGCTATGGCCAACCTAGACAGCATAGTAAGAAGCAGAGACATCACCTTGCCGACAAAGGTCCGTCTAATCAAAGCTATGGTTTTCCCAGTAGTAATGTATGGCTGTGAGAGCTGGACTATAAGGAAGGCTGAGCGCCGAAGAATTGATGCTTTCGAACTGTGGTGCTGGAGAAGACTCTTACGAGTCCCCTGGACTGCAAGCAGGTCAAATCAGTCCATCCTAAAGGAAATCAACCCTGACTGCTCATTGGAAGGACAGATACTGAAGCTGAAGCTGAAATATTTTGGCCACCTAATGTGAAGAGAAAATTCTCTGGAAAAGACCCTGATGCTGGGAAAGACTGAAGGCAAAAGGAGAAGGGGACGGCAGAGGATGAGATGGCTAGATAGTATCACCAATGCAATGAATATGAACTTGAGCACACTCTGGGAGAAAGCACAGCACAGGAAGGCCTGGCGTGCTATGGTCCATGGGGTCACGAAGAGTTGGACACGACTGAACGACTGAAGAACAACATCCAACACAAAGGAAACAGCCATTCAAAGAGATGGAGGAGGGATAATTTTCCCACTGAGCCCTTAAGATTTTTTTAAGCCACAGCTCTAGGCTTTATGTAATGTTAAGAAGCAATGGTTATTCCTCCTCCACATATCGAAAGAGATTGCCTGAATCACTGAACTGCCACTTCACTGGAAAACAAAGAACCAGGAGCTGATTTTGTTAAACGGATATAATTTCCCTCTGAAAGCAACTAACTACCTGCTTTAAACCGGGTCAAGAAAAAAAATAGACTGCATTGTATTTTTAGTGAACTAGGTCAGAAAGTTTAAATTTTTGCTCCTGGAGGTGCAGCATTTTTTTTTTTAATGTGTGGGCCTACAAACAAACATCTATGTTTATCTAACTCCAAATAAACAAAAGCTATTGTTCTACAAACAGCCAATTACTGTGCTAAATTAGGAATGAACTGTTAATTTTCTTTTCTTGCTTTCAGCTCTGAAGGTCAGCATTAGTTCTGGCTTCCACATTACAGGAAAACCAAACTCTTAATGATTTAGCAGGATCACAGGGCCTGGTATCCAAAACCACTGATGCTGTAAGATACTACATTGCTTCTGACTTAACTGATATCTAAGCTGGTATCGCCAACAAACCAAAAAAGCAATTCATGGTTTCAGAAAACTATTTAGGAAGTGCTTGGTCAAGTAGACAGTAAAAACGAGACACACATGGTAGCTAACTTTCCGTAATTACTTCCATCTGGAAGGTGACCACTGGTTTGGCATAGAATATAGTGCCTCGCCTAGGAGAGGACTCAGCCAGTAACAGGCACAATCCACTACATAGTTGAGTGCGTTTAATCCCATGAAAATCCGAGGGTTTAGGCAAACTTAACTCTGTGGTGGATGATGGCCACAAAAAGTGTAAAGCAGAGACAAGACCACTTAAGAAGGCAAGTGAGCCAATTAGCTGTACTGGAGACAAAAGCAACCCACTGCAATTGAAAGCCAGAAAGAATTCACCTGCTGCCTCAAGGTCCAGATTGATTCTGGGTTCCATCACAGCTAGAAATAAACTTTCTTGTGTGGCTGGAGTCCAGATGTTAGTTGCAGAGGTGGGGAGAGCAATGGAAGCTGAGATCTTCTGGCTTCTGAACAAATATTCTGGTCTCAGAGAAAACTGAATACTGTAAACTTGTTCTAATGGACTCTCAAGAGATCCAGAGAACAGAACAGTGAAATAAAACCAAGAACTCTTTTTGAGAAAGGCTTGAGTGCAGATTCATAAATATACTTCTATGACGGTGATAATAAATCAACATACAGATTCGCCACCTCATTTTCATTTTGGAAACCTTTAGTCTGAAACTCTCCCAGACTGACAGGAAAAAAATACATGAAAAATAATTTTTCTCCAATATGGCAACTTTGAAATTTCCACACTGTGGAAATTTCAGACAAAACATAGAAAAGTAAGGTAGTGAAGACAGCACTGGACAGGGCAGCAGATGTAACATTTCTCATCCTTTAATGTGGTTAAGATAAGAGTGCTGAATGACTGAACACTGGATCCCCCACACCCCACCTGGTATCAAATCCTAGTTAGCAACAAACTTCAGGTAGCTACAACCAAGGTGCAGACTGGGGCTGATAGAAGTCTTAACCATGGTTAACGCTGGCAGAGGGGTTTGGGGACCTTAAAAATGTTAAGGAGAAAGGAGCACAAATCTATGGCCCAATTTACCATAGGTAAGGGATCAGAAGTGTTATGGCTGCACAGGCCCACATGCTTCCTTTACCATCTTGGGAATATACATATGAATTGGCCTGAAGATTAATGACATATTTACCCCATGGTGTATCTAAAGGCTTCCTATGAGATTTAAGTATGCTAAAAAATATTCTCTTCTATATCTGTCTTTGGAAGTGGAGGGCTGAAAAAGATCCCCATTTGCTAATATATGAGGAGTCATGAAAAACTGATAGCAAAGGCTTAAGAGATAAGGCACAAATAGCTATTCATCAGATTGTTGGTGTGATAGGATTCTTTTCTGAGCTGGAGAGGCATACTTCTTTGTGGAGAAGGATGAGCCTAGAGACAAAACCCAGAAAACATTGCTAGGAAGATTATATAAATGGCATGGGCTTGGAAAAGGACAGATTAGGTTTGCCTTTATATAGGCTGTAGTTTTGTTTGTGTTTTTTGTAACATGCCTGGATTTTTGAATTAGGGAACTCATAAGCTTTCCCCCCGCCCATTCCCAATATGTTCTCTGATTATAGTGTCAGGATAAAAAGCAGAAGTGTTCCAAGTTCAATCCAATACAGTTCAGGGAGAGTTGGGAGGAAATTTAGTGTCATGAAGCCCACGAGCTCTTCTTGTTGAAACAGACTGAGCCAATTCCTTGCCACAACTCATTGCGTTTAACAAAAAGTCCTTATTGAGTTTGTAACTTAGTGATTCTGTTGCACAAGCCCGCCCCACTTTTTTTGCTGCTGCCAGCAACACAATTTTGCGATGGAAGTGTCCTCTAATCCCACTTTTAAAAAAAACAATCATGGTTTCAATTTTCTATTTTGTAGCTTGGCATATAACTGGATTTCAGAGCCAGAAGCAAAAGTAAAAAAACAAAACAAAATGTGTGTGTGTGGGGGAGACACCTCTTTTCACTCCAGAAGATGTAGAACTGAATAAGAAGTAAAGAAAGGACAAGGCATTTCTAAGAAAAAAAAAAGGTAGATGTGAAACTGGAGTGATGTCTATCATTTTCTAAACATACGTCTCTACTACATCTCTAGTACACCTTGTACCTTGTCTCCAATTGAGGATTGACCTCAACTGCTGACAGAGTACAACTTCTGAGTTTCACAGGACTCAGGCTGAGTAGACGGGGTTCCATTTTCAGAAGAGGATTTCTGTGAAACTCAGAAGCCTGAATATTCATTCAATAACAGCAGTTTGGATAGTAAGTTTTATTATCCTTCTAATTTGCATTTCATTTTCTGATTTGACAACACAGCAGTAATTCTACTGTGATGAATTAGAACTTTATTAAGTCACTAATAGGATACCAGTTAGTTGGATCAGATCTAGTACAAATTTAACACTGGCTCCCAGCCAATCATTATTTGCAATTCCACAGGCAGGTTCAAGAAGGCTTGAATTGCAAATCATGGTTGGCTGGGAGCCAGTGTTAAATTTGCTCCAGACCAGATCCAACTAATGCCAGAGATTGGAATTCCCTCTAACCTTTCCTCTCTCCAGCTTGAATTTCCTAATTCCTTCTCTTGTTTGCCTTAATTACAGTATAGTATTACATCTGCACCCTGATTAGCATGGGTGCATAAGAAATGTTAAGCAAAGGAAAGAGAGGCCAGGGAGAGGAGAAGAGGCATGGAGCATATGTTTCCAAGACTTGCTTCCATGGTTTGGAGATAGCCAATGTAACATCTGCACCAGACCATGAAGAGTGCTGCTGCCTCCAAAGCCAAACACTCCTTTCCCCAGAGCCATGTTCACTACAGAGAACTCTTTAAGACATGGGTGGGGAAGTGTAGCCCTCCAGTTATTGTTGGGCTGTAATCCCCATCAGTCCCATCCAGCATAGCCAATGATGAGGGATGATGGGAGTTGCAGGTCAACAACAACTGGAGGGCCACAAGTTGCCCACCCATACACTATAGTATCTAAAGACTGCCTAACTCAAGACCCCCAAACTTAACAAGCACCTTTTCTTGTGTTCCTTCCCATCCTTGCACTGGGAGGCAGTCTTCACTAATATGCATGGCTATTGACCATGCTGGCTGGGAACAATGCAAGCTACAGTCCAACACAGCTGGAGGGCACCACGTTGGGGAAGAGTGCTACAAGGAGTAGAAGCAATTTCAAATTATCATTTTCCTATTTTGAGAAGAGCACTTTGTGGCAGTTTCTGGACTACTGTTATGGTAAGCAAAAGTACATCTTGGCTATCCCTAGGAATTTCTTGCTGCGTTTGGACATCACAATAGAACATGGTTTATCAGGAATGAACTCAGCAAGCCTCAGCCTTGTGTGCTCCCCCATCCTCTGTCTTCCTCCAGCAGCACTATTTATTTTATCCAAATCCAACAAATTGTGGTTACTTAACTAAGGTTTGTTTCAAACAAGCCAAATTCAAACAATACATTATGAAGTTTGCTTGTTTGAAAGAAACCACAGTTAATACTTACGACAGTTTAGGGTTCAGCTGTAATGCCAAACTGTGATTAACAAAAAAATGGAAGTAAAAGCTTCAAATTTCGCCTTGTGGCCACACCAGAAGAGGACAGGGGAGGTGGAGCACAAGACTTCCTTAGGCTTATTTGCAACACAATAAAAGACATGGGGCAATATCCTATGCTAGTTCTGTTGCACAAGTTGAATGGACTACTAGAGTGATAGGAACTAGTGGTTCCTAAAACAACAACAACAACAACAACAACAGGAAATGAGTGGAAACATTCATTTCCAGAATGGGACAGGTCAGTGGAGTTCCCTTCTGTAAGCTCCACTGACCTGCCCTATTCTGGAAACAAGCATTGCCACTTATTTCTGGATCTTTCAAGAACTGCTAATTCCTGTTGCACTGTTGGTCCATTCTGCTACCATTTGAACTGTGTAGGATACTGCCCATAATTTATTGTCATGTCTGAACAGAGCTAACGCAATAGATGTTGAGGACATCTCTGCAACTCAGTTGAACAATGTTACCAGAAGAACATACTGGTCTCTGCCCAAGGTCATCATCATATACATACATTTCCACACTTATTTCCAATACCATTTTTCCACATATTCATCTCAATTTAGTTTGCATTCCCCATGAGAAGCACTTGCACAAGACATACTTGGGAATTGGCACAGGGTCCTGTGTAATAGTATTTAAAACCATCCTAGACCAAAGAGAAGACAAATTACATTGCTTCAATTTACAGCACAGCAATGGATATAGGATGGCAAATTATCAGTGGGAGGCATAGCACAGTGTAAAGAATGAGAGGATTTGTAGTGTGCCTGTCATAGTGATTTCTAAGGACAAAAACATACAATGCTAGCAATCTGTTTCACCCATTAACTGAACCCTAAAAAATTTGGTGTCAGATCCTGCCAGCGCTAAACAATATTTACTAGATTGGTCCCACTATTTTAGTCTGTGTGAAGGTAAGCTATTATAAAAGCTGGCAGGGAAGTAGCAAAGTTTTAACAGTTTCTTATGAAACCTGACCAGTGTAATACTAACGTTAACAGGTCTTCCCATAATTAACTTATGGAATCACGTAAAAACAAAAAGCTTTTCCCCATAGGGTATGTTCATCTGTTTAATACAGTTGACTAGAAAGATTCTTATTCTAGTGCACATTGATCAAATTCTTATCCACGTGAAAAAGTCATGAATGTGGCTTGCAGTTAGAACAAATCTGATTTACTTGATATACTCTATAAAAGTAAAGGAAAAAGAAAACTTCAACAGTAAACTATTTGAAACTCTGCCCCCAAGCAAAGCAAAATACAGGAGATGACCAAAAAATGTAAATTTGCCAGTGGATTTAACTGCAGTATAAATGGTCTCATTCCTTTCAAGTGAAGTAGTTTCCTATATTATCTAATTAAGTTATCATTGTTTTAAGAATACATAACTTTTAATGAAGTGCAAAGATACATATGCACTATTTTGGATTATATTTATTAAATTAACTTCATTTTGCGGGTTGGATGCAAAGTTCCCATGAATGGAATTCCACTCATGGAAAAGAGCTACTGGCACCTACTAACAAAAGAAGGGAAGTGACTTTTACCAATTCTTCCTTCATTAGCATATGCTCCCCAGTCTGGTGCTGTGGGCTGGGGGACAGAAAATCACCTTCCTTCTATTACTGGGAGCTTCAGCTGGATCAAAGGCCTTTCTGTGAATGAACGGGTACCAACCCTATGTTTTTAAATCTAGAAGTCTTTTGACGTTTTCTTGTTGTTGATATACTGTTTTTAATGAATCAGTTTTATGAATCTGCTTTATTTTGTTGTATGTATGGTTAATATTTGTTACTTTGATTATAACCAAGATTAAAAACAAAAAAAATCCAATTAGTGATCCAGTTTCATATCACGGCAGTTCTTGGGTTGTTTAACGCAGGAATTGTTGGGGCCGACCATCAGCAACTGAGTGTACTACCTCCTGTGTGCTTGTTCTTTCCACTTTCAATCAACTACTCAGGAACACCTTGTTCCTGGGTTGTTATTATGATGTCCAAACCTGGAACTCTGGAAGGGTTTAACCCCTAAACAACCCAGAGTTAACCCAACAATCACCTATGGTTCCTGGGGTGTTGATTGAAAGTGGAAGTGATGAGCATACAGGAGGCAGCGCGATTGCTCGTTATCTCGGCTCTGACAATTCCAGGGTTAAACAACTCAAGAACTGTGACACGTGAATCAGGTCAGTGTCTCTTTAGAGAGGTTTATGGGCTTATAACAATGTAAGAACATAAGAATAGCCATGCTAGATCACACCAAGGGCCTATCTTGTCCAGCATTCTGTTCACACAGTGGCCAACAGTTGCCCATGGGAAACCCACAAGCAGGACATGAGTGCATCAGCACCCTTCTACCCATGTTCTCCAGCAACTGGTGTACATAAGCATACTGCCTCTAATACTGGAGGCAGCATATAGCCATCAGGACTAGTAGCCATTGATAGCTTTCTACGCCAGGAATTTGTCTAACCTTTTAAAGCCATCCAAATTGGTGGCCTTCACTACGTCCTGTGGTAGCGAATTCCATAGTTTAACTCTTGCTCACTTTGTTATAGGTAACAATGGAAACAAATTTGGTTTCAGCATATATTGTGGTACTGTTCTTCCAAATTTCATTTTTTTAAAAGATGCATACACACTCACATCCTCTAACAACCCATATCAATAAAGCATGTTAAACTTTGGTAGATGGATAAAAGTTTTTGGTCACTATGGTGAAGAAAAACCTGGAGATGTTTGCTCTTATTTTGAACTTTTCCAGGGCATTGTACATGTCACTTCTAATCACTGCATTTTAGCAGCTTTGTTGTAACCACTAAATTCCACATTTGTATGGTCCCTTGCTTAGGTGAGGCGAAAACACACAGATGGTCTTAAGACAGGGTGGGCAACTTGTAGTTCTTGATGTTTTGACCTACAACTCCCATCATCCCTCACCTTTACCTGTGCTGACTAGTGCTGATAGGAGAAAACATCTGGAGAGCCACAAGTTGTCCACCTCTGTCTGAAGTGGTATGTGCAATTATCTTGTAATGGACCTTGTTTCTAGGACTCTGTGTCTCAGAACAGCACACTGTCACATATGTTCACCCCTCAGGAACATGAAGCCAGTGGGAGGCAGGATCTACCCTTTGCCTCTTTCATCAACAGAATTGGTGGGAACTTGCACACATACGTGTGTGTGTGTGTGTGTGTGTGTGTGAGAGAGAGAGAGAGAGAGAGAGAGAGAGAGAGAGAGACAGCCTAGTCCTCTCCATTCCCTAAAGTAAGAGTTATCTAAAAATAGGCCTTGATCATTTCCAGCTTCAAGCTACATTTAAGCTATATTATTTAATCTATATTATTAAGGGAATAGATTGCTAAATCATGCTTCTCCTAAGCAGGTGAAATAAAAGTTGGAGGACATACCACAAAATGCTACTTTTCTGTGTGTAGAAGTAACTCACATGCTCCAATCCAAAAAATGCATAATATGTTTTTCTAATTACAAGGTTACAGCTTGCAAATGAATGTGAAACTGCTTAATTAGGGCACTAAGCGTAATGAAGAACACAGCTTTCAATGTATCCATGTGCCTAAGTTTGGACATCAGAGGTATACTCAATAACCAGACAAGTCTTTTTCAGAACTAAGGAGAATCTACTGACATATAGCTCCATGTGGAATGTAACATGTGTTAACCTTTCCATAGCTATTTCATTTGTGCCCTGAAAACACTGTTCAGCATCTTAAGGTATTCTTGCTGAAACCATTACATATGCTTGCTTAGTCACCTTCTGCTGCTCCTCTTGCTGGAAGTTGTATTTTCCCAACACTGTTTTTAATGGCAGTATATTTTTGATCAGACCACAGTATTTGCCTTAACTTTATTGCTGCTACTGCTTTTCTCTTTATTAGCCTACCCATTTACTGCATCTTCAGATGCTCTCCTCCAGGTGCTGACTGAGTTCTAGCGGGTGACAACCACAGAGATGTCATTCTTGGCTGTGGTGTCTAGTTTGTGGAATGCTCTCCCCAGGGACACTCACCTGGCACCCACATTTTCTATGCCAAGCAAAGAAACATTTCATTTCCCAGGCTTAAAAAGTATTTTAAACTTGGGTTGATTGATTCTGATGCTGTTTTTAGCCATTTTTAATTTTCTTGCTATATTGTGTATTTTTATCTTTCAGATGGATTATTTTATTGATTTTCTTAGTGAAAGCTTGGGAAATTTTATTAAAACCTAAGATACAATCGTCTAAACACACACTGCAACTACCCACACCACTGTCTCTGCTAGTTACTGCCCTATATACTCTTTGGAGCCCTTTAACGGTAGTAGACCCATAAACCTTCAACTTACAACCTAGTGTATTTTCAAATGAGGACTCTGTGTGGCAATGTTATTGTTATAGGTTTACACAATTCAAGTGATAGTACTGAGAGGCTCAACTGATTGAGAAAGTCCAGGTCCAGTAGGATGAGAGGTGTGTGTGTGTGTGTGTGTGTGTGTACACTTCCACACACTTTTTTGGTATTATATATTTTTATATTGTATACTGATGTATGTCTGTATCTATACCTATACATACATTTTTGTATTATATACATCTCTGTCTGTCTCTCGCTCTGTGAGTATTGTATATTTTGTATGTTATAATATAAAAATAGCTGTGCTTAATTAGTATGCTTTAACTAGACAGGCTAAAAGTGCCAGTGGTATAAGAGTTTTCAGTGAGGATGGTGTAACTGCTACTCCTTGATAAGGATTGTCTAACTAGTCTGTGAGAAGAAGCGGACCCTTTTGGGGCAAACAGACTAGCAGGGAACTTCAGCAGTTACGCCAAAGAGTGCCTCTGTAAAACTCTGCACAATTGCAACTTGGCTATTACCTATATAGTGAAGAGATGATTCATGACTATGAGCCAATTCATATGGCCTCTGGGAGTATGGCTGCTGCTCAAAACTGCTGTGTGTGTCAGCTCCATGCGTATGGCCAGCTGACTGAAGCTGCCATCAGATGCAGAATTTATTACTCTTTCTCCCATGGACCAAGGAAAGGAAGCATATGGCAGAATTGAAGAAGGAGATTTCTCTCCATCACAATTGACTCAATGAGCTTAAGGGTAGCAGGAAGAGGACGATGGAAGGTCCTTCAAAATTCCAAGCAACACTGGGAAAACTTTATGATGACTCTGTAGGCAGTGCAAATTTAAATGCTAGAAGTTATGAATGCATAATACTTTATGTTCATAGGGGTCAATCCATTCAAATGCATGCATGTATTTTCCTAGTAACATGACCACATTCTTTATGTGTACTAATCTAATCCTCTTTATGAAATAAGTAGGGCTGAGCTGAAAGCAAGGATGTTTTTGTTAACATTTTTGTCAGCACTGAAAATAATTTTTCAGTGACGGATTCAAAAGAGGATGGAATGTTTCAGCTATTGAGGAAGCACTGCCCTCACTCTGAATGAGCTTTGTTAGCCCTCTGAGACACATAGCCAGATATCATTGGCTACTTAGCATCATTGCGATGTCATTTTGTTCACTATGTGATTTCCATTTAGTTAGAACTACCATATAAGTAATCCAAGAAGACTCATCCTAAATTGTCTGTGCTTCAGCTCAATGTCAGTACACAGCTAAAACTGACTGGCTACATAGCAAACATTGTAATGTCTTCCCATTCATTACATGACTGGCTGGAATCACTCTTGGAAGGAGAAAGAAGGCTTATCTCTGTGTGTGTGCGCGCACGTGTGTACATGAGCGCACACACAAACAACAACTGATGGAGGAAACAAATGGTAATGAATAGGAAGAAAATAAGGTAAACCTTCTCCCAATTAAGGTTTTCTGGGGGCAAATATTTTGTCTCCCCTGAAAGCAGTTCTTTTGACTTGAAAAGTCCTAGAAATAATGCTTATTTTGATTTAGTTTGGCTAATTGGTGTCCTTGACTGGAAGTGTAACTTGGGGTCTCATCATAAACTTTCTACGTCACTAACCTTCTCTTCCTAGCTTCTTAAATCAAAAGCTGATGAAACAACTCTGATAATGTGAGAGATTTAGTATGATTTTATGCCCCATGAAACATGTCACATTGGCAGAGTAGTACTTACAATAACAGTTTCATTGTTGCAATATTCATGTAAACATTTGCATATTCTGAGCAGTGAAAGTGATGATGTACTTTAAAAATAAGAAGGAATTTCTCACGGGTATGAGAAAGGGGCAGAGGGATCAGTGCTACAAGGCTGCATTAACTTATAGCACTTATAATGGGCAGTCTTGGTTTATCTAGCCACTTTGGGCAGGCAACCTTTTGGAAGTACAAGCTAGAAATTAGCTGCTTCAGACTTGTCTTCTTCCCCATACAGTGAGCAGCAGCACCATTAGCAGGTATCCATTTATTGGAGTACTTATGAACACTTAATGAACCCAAACTACCTTGAAACTGTAAAATATTCTACCATAATTGCTAAGATAGATACTTCGACACACTGATAAACTATTTTTGTTATACACAGTGTGTTCCCGCTTTGCAGTTCAAGGAAATGCCAATGTCCCCTGTGACCTCTGATGTCAATGAAAAGCTGCTCTGGCATTAATGCTGAACCAGTTCTCGCTTCTTAAATAGCAATCTTACATTCCCGCCCCAAAGCCCAAGTGTCACCAAGCACTGCCCTGCATTTGAACTCCAGTACTTTAACTGAGATGCACACTACACCCTGCAACTTTTAATTAACACAAAAAAGAATAAGTTCAACCAAATCAATTTAAATGTGCCATGTCTCCCAATTACTCTGGAGTACAAAGGTCACCATTATATTGCATCATTACATTCAGGAATAAAGCTGGCACGAATCCCTATAAATTAGCACTTAAATAGCTGATGCATTTCCATCCTTCAGAAATTATTTCATGTGCAAGTAAGCCTGATTTTCAAGCCACAAGGACATAAATCAAGAAAATGTACTGCATCTATATAATATTATTTTCTCTAAAAAACAGTCAGAAAAAAAACAATGTCTAAATCCACGGCACTACCTTGGTCAGACACACAGAAGTTCCAGAAATATGAAGAAATCTACTGATGGATATAAATGAACACAGAAAATGCTAAATCCTGAATACAGATAGTCTGCAGAAGTACAATTCTGTTTTTCTCCATAATGTACTTTGGTCCTCAGATATGTACTACAGATGACACAAAAGAAAAGATGCAATTTCACAAGGGCCACTTATTTCAAAGGAACCTGGCAGGCCACTCAAATAAGGAGTCTGCAGGTCATCACAGCCCAATTCTGGAGGAGGTTTTACAAGGGTCTGTCTCCTCAAAAGGTAACAACAGTATTCTATTAGCAAAATGTGTCAGAAAAACACACTGGATCTAAAAAGAAGAACCTGACCTTTAGCAACTTATCAAGACTAATGGATTCTGCTTTAGAAGACTTTATGCCAAGTGCTAAAATATGTTCAGGCAAAAATGGGATAAGAAATGCTTTTAAATGTGATGATTTATTGTGCTGGTATGTCGTACAGATATTAGTGGTAAACTCTAGACAGGGATGCTCAAGGCTACAAGAGAAGCAATGGCTGCTTGCTACATCAAAGGAGGAAATCGTTCCCTCATTTTGGCAGGTTCCCTAGTCTGCTTTCCCTAAAATTCTGCAGGAAAAGACAACTAATTAAACATACTTATTAAGAAATAAGATAACTCTCATCCTTAGTTAAGAATAAGGGCATCTAGCAGAGCTTGAAATCTGGCGGGATCAATTTGTAACTGACAGGCCTAAATTCATCTCTGCACATAATAAGCTCTTGTGTCAGCTGCAGGTACAGGCAACATTTTTTGCTTACGGGGATAAAATAACCTGTCTTATCAGATGACGTTCCTTCATTCTTGCACTTGAACTATCTCAACATTTTGATCGCACACATATACATCTTGTACTAGTCTGAAAAATGTTAGGACGTCTTAGTTTCACAGCACTAGGGAGAATGGTCAAAATATTCACTACTTAAGTGAGAAAGAATAAGCAATGGGGGAGGGAGACAGGGAATTGCCCAGCTACATGGTTTTCATACAGGGAACAGGAATTGTTAGTGGTGGAATATCCTGTTCTTTTGCTACATGGGCAAATGAGCAACCTGGCATTGCTTATAGGCCATGCAAGGTGCGTAATGTAAGAAAACCTACAAGCCAAAAATCTTGGAAAGCATGTTGTAGAATCCAGTTGAGCACAGAGTTTTTGTCATAACCACCAGGTCAGCCTGATTTGTGTCTCTCATTAAAGTTTGCTTTGTGAGCAGGTTTTGAGGATCCCTTACTCCCCCAAACATTGGATGGTACATGCAATCCAGTCTCATTTTGCATGCATAGACATTATATTTAAAACAGGGGCAAATCAATGCTGGTAGTACACAGCGATAGCAAACCAAAATCCTGAATTAAATAAAGTCTGACAGAAATCTACTCACAAAGTGGTCTGAACAGTGGTCTTATCCTTCCCCCCTATACCAAATTATTGTCCCTCCCCGGTACCTCTAAACTACTGCCATTCTGCATACATGTACATTTATGGTAGCATTCATAGCAGTGAGGTGGCAATCACAGTGGATTGGAGAAGTAAACAACATTATGCAGCCAAGAACAAGCCAGTCACAAAGGCCCAAGATCCTTCACTGAGCACACCCCTTTAGACCAATGATCACTAAGTAGTTATATAAACAATGGTAATGACAAAGGAAGCCACACTTGGTTTACTAAAAGATAGGCCAACATTGTCTTCCATGAGTGCTTAGACTGTGTAAGCTAATTTACATGCAAGTTTTATTTTTTACACTTCTGCACAGAACCACCAACTACTTCCAGTCCTGAAGGAGGCTACCAAAAAAACTTTTAAGAATTCATGTGACCCACCAAATCCGTTGAGATTTTCCACCATCACAACAACATTCTTCTAATAAAAGAAGCAATTAAACTGGATGTTACAAGAACTAAAAGAAAATGAAGAAGCTTATGTTATTCCCAAGCAATCATGTTTTGTGCATGCTGAAATCTTTGAAAACAGAGTGATTTGAGACTGGCAAAATACAAACTTGATCTACCAGTTCTGTTTTGGATCAGTGGTGTGTGTGTGTGTGTGTGTGTGTGTGTGTGAGACAGAGAGAGAGAGAGAGAGAGAGAGAGAGAGAGAGCGTATTTTCACCTGGCAAAGCCTGTCCACTTTGGTCCTAGTAAATAAGAACTGAAGTGAATGTATAAGTTTATTTTGCTGCATCAATTCAGACAGGATACATTTTTGCCAGAATGTACTCTTGTTGTTGTTCAGTCGTTCAGTCGTGTCCGACTCTTCGTGACCCCATGGACCATAGCACGCCAGGCCTTCCTGTCCTGCGCACTCTCCCGGAGTGTGCTCAGGTTCATATTCATTGCATCGGTGATACTATCTAGCCATCTCATCCTCTGCCGTCCCCTTCTCCTTTTGCCTTCAGTCTTTCCCAGCATCAGGGTCTTTTCCAGAGAGTTTTCTCTTTGCATTAGGTGGCCAAAATATTTCAGCTTCAGCTTCAGTATCTGTCCTTCCAATGAGCACTCAGGGTTGATTTCCTTTAGGATGGACTGATTTGACCTCCTTGCAGTCCAGGGGACTCGTAAGAGTCTTCTCCAGCACCACAGTTCGAAAGCATCAATTCTTCGGCGCTCAGCCTTCCTTATAGTCCAGCTCTCACAGCCATACATTACTACTGGGAAAACCATAGCTTTGATTAGACGGACCTTTGTTGGCAAGGTGATGTCTCTGCTTCTTACTATGCTGTCTAGGTTTGCCATAGCTTTCCTCCCAAGGAGCAAGCGTCTTTTAATTTCATGGCTACAGTCACTGTCTGCAGTGATCTTGGAGCCCAAGAAAGTAAAATCTGTCACTGCTTCCAATTCTTCCCCTTCTATATGCCAGGAAGTGATAGGGCCAGATGCCATGATCTTCGTTTTTTTAATGTTGAGTTTCAAACCAGCTTTTGCACTCTCCTCTTTCACCCTCAACAAGAGGCTCTTTAGATCCTCTTCACTTTCTGCCATTAGGGTGGTATCGTCTGCATATCGGAGGTTGTTGATAATTCTCCCAGCAATCTTAATTCCGACCTCTGATTCATCTAACCCGGCATTTCTCATGATGTACTCTGCATATAAGTTAAATAAGCAGGGTGACAATATGCAGCCTTGTCGTACTCCTTTCCCAATTTTGAACCACTCGGTTGTTCCATGTCCGGTTCTTACTGTTGCTTCTTGACCCTCGTACAGGTTTCTCAGGAGACAGGTAAGGTGGTCTGGTACTCCCATCACTTTAAGAATTTGCCACAGTTTGTTGTGATCCACACAATCAAAGGCTTTAGCGTAGTCAATGAAGCAGAAATAGACGTTTTTCTGGAATTCTCTTGCTTTCTCCATGATGCAGCGAATGTTGGCGATTTGATCTCTAGTTCCTCTGCCTCTTCGAAACCCAGCTGGTACTTCCGGTAGTTCTTGGTTCGCATACTGCTGAAGCCTAGCTTGTAGGATTTTGAGCATCACCTTGCTGGCATGTGAAATGAGCGCAATTGTGCGGTAGTTTGAACACTCTTTGGCGTTGCCCTTCTTTGGAATTGGAATGTAAACTGACCTTTTCCAGTCTTGCGGCCATTGCTGAGTGTTCCAAATTTGTTGGCATATTGAATGAAGCACTTTAACAGCATCATCTTTTAGGATTTTAAATAGCTCAGCTGGAATACTGTCATCTCCGCTAGCTTTGTTGTTACTAATGCTTCCTAAGGCCCACTTGACTTCACTCTCGAGGATGTCCGGCTCAAGTTCAGTGACCGCACTATCATGGCTATCAAGGACATTACTATCATGGCTATCAAGGACATTATGATCTTTCCTGTATAGTTCTTCTGTGTATTCTTGCCACCTCTTCTTAATCTCATCTGCTTCTGTGAGGTCCCTGCCTTCTTTGTCCTTTATCATGCCCGTCTTTGCACAAAACGTTCCCTTGAGATCTCCAATTTTCTTGAAGAGATCTCTAGTCTTTCCCATTCTGTTGTTTTCCTCGATTTCCTTGCGTTGTTCATTTAAGAAGGCCTTCTTGTCTCTCCTTGCTATTCTCTGGAACTCTGCATTCAGTTGGATATATCTTCCCCTTTCTCCCTTGCTTTTTGCTTCCCTTCTTTCCTCACCTACTTGTAAAGCCTCCTCAGACAGCCACTTGGCTTTCTTGCATTTCTTTTTCTTTGGGATGGATTTCGTTGTTGCCTCCTGAACAATGTTACGGACCTCCATCCATAGTTCCTCAGGCACTCTGTCTATCAGGTCTAATCCCTTAAATCTATTCCTCACCTCCACTGTATATTCATAAGGGATATGATTTAGGTCATACCTGAATGGTTTAGTGGTTTTCCCTACGTTCTTCAATTTCAGCCGAAATTTTGCAAGAAGCAGCTCATGATCTGAGCCACAGTCAGCTCCAGGTCTTGTTTTTACTGACTGTATGGAGCTTCTCCATCTTTGGCTGCAAAGGACATAATCAATCTGCTTTCGATATTGACTATCTGGTGATGTCCATGTGTAGAGTCGTCTCTTGTGCTGTTGGAAAAGAGTGTTTGCTATGATCAGCATGTTCTCTTGGCAAAACTCTACTAGCTTTTGTCCTGCTTCATTTTGTACACCAAGGCCATGCCTGCCTGTTATCCCGGTGATTTCTTGACTTCCTACTTTAGCATTCCAGTCCCCTATGATGAAGAGGACATCTTTTTTTGGTGTTAGTTCTAGAAGGTGTTGGAGGTCTTCATAGAACCGATCAACCTCAGCTTCTTCGGCATCAGTGGTTGGGGCACAGACTTGAATTACTGTGATGTTGAATGGTTTGCCTTGGATTCGTACTGAGATCATTCTATCATTTTTAAGATTGTACCCCAGTACTGCTTTTCCCACCCTTTTGTTGACTATGAGTGCTACTCCATTTCTTCTAAGGGATTCTTGCCCACAATAGTAGATATGATGGTCACCTGAATTAAATTCGCCCATGCCTGTCCATTTTAGTTCGCTGATTCCCAAGATGTCGATGTTCAATCTTGCCATCTCATGTTTGACCACCTCCAGCTTACCTTGATTCATTGATCTAACATTCCAGGTTCCTAAACAATATTGTTCTTTACTCGGATTTTCTTTTCACCACCAGACACATCCACAGTTGAGTGTCCTTTCGGCTTTGGTCCAGCCGCTTCACTCTTTCTGGCGCTACTTGGAAATACCCTCTGCTCTTCCCCAGTAGTATATTGGACACCTTCCGACCTGAGGGGCTCATCTTCCGGCCTCATATCTTTTAGCCTTGTGATACGTTCCATGGGGTTTCCTTGGCAAAAATACTGGAGTGGGTTGCCATTTCCTTCTCCAGTGGACCACATTTTGTCAGAACTCTCTGCCATGACCTGTCCGTCTTGGGTGGCCCTGCACGGCATAGCTTATGGCTTCACTGAGTTACGCAAGCCCCTTCGCCAAAACAAGGCAGTGATCCATGAAGGGGGAATGTACTCTACTGCCTGCATTTGATAACAGTGCAGACAAGCAAAAAGGGAAATGCTCTTAGTTTATCTATTCGCCTCTGATAGGAGAGAACGGTGTAACAATTTGCTACCCCATAGATAGCAGCTTCTGCAAAGCTTTTGTTCAGCCGTTAAAATACTTTTCTCGCTTAATAACAACAACAACAACAACAACGAGTCCAGCGCTGATTGCTTTAAAATATGAAAACCAGATCAAAGTACAGACCAAATGGAATGTATAGTACTGGTAATTCAGGTGGTATTTCCTGTCAGCCAGACATCCATTTCAATATGCTATAGTCATCTCTGGTTTATAGCTATGCACCAAAGACAATTTTGGAGCCTCAAAGTTAATTTGAATTAGACAGACCTATTTATATAAAGAGAGTACTCAATTAAAGTTCTGTTCATTAATTAAAAACTAAGTTCAATGGCATAGCTGGGGAAGGGAAGCTCTGTAGCTATAGAACACCACAAAAAGGAACAACAGCTGAATCTCAAAGTTCATTATACAGACTCTCCGGGAATTTCACATGAAAAAAAGGGTGGTTGCTCTTGAAAGTAGGGTACAGCACACCTACTTCAAACCAACAATGCTCCTCTTTGAAACCAAGAGCACAATATCGAACTAAAGACTTGTCTAATCAGAATTGTTAAGACCACAACTATGAGCTTCAGTCCTCTCAGGCTTGATTTAAGTACATATGCAACTTCCAGCGATGGCTATATATTACCCCCAACATCAGAGGCATTGTGCCTGTCAATACCAGTGGATGGGGAACATGAGCAGGAAGGTGCTATTGCATTCATATCCCACTTGTGGGCTTCCCACAGGCATCTGGCTTGCCACTGTGTGTACACAATGCTGGATTAAATAGGCCTTTGGTCTGATACAGCAATGGCTCTTCTTATATTCTTATGAAACATTCTGGGAGTGGCTCTTCTCAACTTAAATGAAAGTCTTCTAAACCTACTTTAGAAGAAAAAGCTCCCAAATGGAAGGAGAACATAAGCTGATGTTTTAAATGGCTGACTATACTTGCACAAAGCTTCAGACACTAGCTACCAAAGTATAAACTGCCCTGCTTCCCACCTCCCAGAGTAATAACCCTCAAGTCCAATAAGGTGGCTTCATATGTCACCTTGGCTACTTAACTCTATGGTCCTTTTAGTAAACTAAAACAGGAACAAATTAAAGTGAAAAGTCCAGAAGGACAGGAGGAAATTGAGAATTGCTTAAGAAAACAAGAGAACAGGGAAGAACAGCAGGTAAGCCACAAAAGCGGAAGAGAAAGATTTAAAAATGTGCAACTACCGAAGAGTCGGACACGACTGAACGACTGAACAACAAATGAAGTTTTGTTACTATACAAAAATTTCAACATTCTATCCCAGATCTCAGTTTAAGCACTTCGCCAGGAGCAGCAGGGTATCACCTATAGATAGTAGAAGACAGGGAAAACTCAGAAACAAAGCACAGGATGAAGAAACTTAAGGGGGGGGGGGCGGAGGCCTGTGATGTCAAAACATAAAGTGAAGAAGTAACAGAAATGATAGACTAGCTCCAAAACAAAAAAGCACATATGATATAGAACTGTTTTCTGTATATGACTTGTTTAGCATAGTAAGAGCAACCAAAGGAAAAATTGTGACGTTTACTAGTTCAGCATTTTACAAGCATCTCATAATAGCTTGTTATTTCAGAACATGCATGGGTTCCCAGATTCTAGATAAGCACCGCATACTAGTTGACCACAAAAAACAACGTGCAACTATAAACTGGAACTCCAAGCAACCTCATTAATCACTTTCTTTAACCAATGTTTGCAATCAGCTAACAGCAGTTTTGAAAGCCTTGTCAAAAACACTTCAGTTTAATGAACTTCAAAATTCCCCCCTCCTTTGCTTTCTATCAGTAAATAAAACTACAGGTTATTACTGCCTTTTCTTCAAAGCTAGGTTATTTTTACCAGTTAAAGGCTCCACCAAGGAAGTTCCTTCAACTGTATGCCTGGACTTGCACTTCTATAGTGGGGTCTTACATGGTCAGTTCTGACAGTGGTCTCCCCTGCTGCATTACAATGGTTTTGGGAACTAGGGGCAGTATCCAATATGGCCAGCTCACCAGCAGGAACTACCGCTAGCACAATGGGAACCTAGCAGCTCCAGAAGCAATCAGAAAGAAGCAGGAATGTTTGTTTCTCGAAAGGCACAGGTCCCAGTCTGGAAACAGTTTCTGCTCATTTCTGGGGTTCCTTTCGCAAGTGCTAGTTCCTGTTGCCCTCGCAGTAGGTCCCATGGGTGCAACGGAACCAGCAGAGGCAGAGCAGCAGTACAGATCTAAAATTTCTGGAAATTTTGAAGCCACAGAAAAAAGGGTTTTTTTCCAGTTTCTTCTGTGCGTGAACAGAAACAGAAAAAAAAAAGATCTGTACTCTTTACAAGTCTAAAGTCACTTTTTTATTTTAGGACAGGAGTGGGCAATATGTCCCTGCTGCCCCTGCTGAATTTGCTGTGGTGACAGTGGCCAAACAACTCAAAATGTTGCTTTAAAGCTTTCTTTTAAAGCGACATTTGACCTTTGAAGGCCACCGCTGCAGTTTGCTGCTGAATTTCAGAGACAGAACACCTATTATTTTGCTGCTGCTGCTGCAATTCATCAGCACGTGGCAGCAGGGGTGCAGTCCCCAGAGCCCCTGAGCTTGCCCACCCCTGCTTTAGGAACATAAAATGTATTACATATAACTTGGTTTGCTTATAAATTATCATTACAATTTAAAATATTTAAAAGTAAACTCATTAAAATTGAAATTATTATCTGAAAAAAACCTGAACTTTTAAATTTAATATACTAAACATGATAATTTTATGAGCAAACCAAGTTATACATAATACATTTTAGGAACCACAGCAAGCAGTCCCTGAAACATCTCAATCATCCTAAAAGCCAGAAGAAGCAGGAAGAACTGGAGGTAGAGGAAGACTGGTGTACAGCATCTGTCTGTGTTTGTGAGGAATTGGTTGAGGTGGAGTTTAGTGTAGTTTGGCCTGAAGGGAAACGTATTGAGAGTTTATTTAGCTGGCGAAGACTCTTACCTATTAGGAATGGTAACCAAGAATATTTAATTTAAGAAACTTTAAGCACTTTCAACCCATTATTTGAAGAGTGACTTTTATTCCCTTTTGTAAATAATTCCCTCTTAATAATCATCTTAATTTTTGTTCATTTGGAAATGTTGTCTCTAGTGGTGGTGTCAGTCCCATGCATACACCATAAGAACCAGGTTACTGAGTTTCTTTTAGGTAGAGAGGGTTTATTTTGGTAGCAGAAGTTAAAGGTTTTATACCTGAGGCAGCGTTCCCTAACAGTAAGGTCTAACTGGGAATTTATTAAAAACTGTGGCAGTGAGTTCCATAGACCCAACCCTCAAAGCTTTAAAAAAAATTTTTTTAAAGAAATATAGGTGAGAAACATGTTGTTCCGTAGCATACAGTGGTAGTGGTGGGATAACCTACAGTGTTTCTCTTATATATGGGTTTTAGCACCACATTCATTGACCTGGTTCGCATGACATGACAATCCTTGCTTGTTTCAGGGCAGCATGTCGTGATGTCGAAACCCTGCATGGTTTCCTTGGCGCTGTTTGTTAACCACACACAAGCCACCCTGAGAACCTATTGATTGTTGTTGCGTTGTTCAGGGTGGCTTGTTTTCAGATTGGCTTGTCGTGACATGCGAACCCAGCAGAGTGGCTTATGCATGGCTTGCTGGAAAGGTCTACAGAACCGCATGGCAAGAACAGCAAAAAATCCGGTCACTCCTTGCGATCTCACTAGTGCCACCTCCTGCCTCCATCCTCCCTCACCATCCGCCCCTCCTCTGATACATCATCACCCCCCTAGACAGTGACAGTGACACTTTTTCCCCACCTTTGGGGTGATTTGCACATATTTAACGGGGTGCGGGGTTCATCTTCAGGGAGATCTGTAAAAATTTAACATTATTTTTTTCCACTTTCAGGGAGATTTGCATATATTTAACACTATTTCTCTTCACCTTTGGGGAGATTTGTGCATATTTAATGTTATCTTTTTCACCTATGCAAAGATTTGCACAAATTTAAGTTTAAAAAAAAAAAACTTTCAGAGAGATTTGTGCAAATTCACAATAACTGCCATTCTTATTCACAGTAACTACTGAGGTATAGAAAATTTGTGCAAATCTCCCCAAAAGTAAACAAAGAAAAAGTTATATATGCACAAATTTCCCCAAAGGTGAAAAAAAAATTCTACAAAATAAAGTCTACTCTTCTCATGAGCACATTTGTGCTCATTAGCAGAGTAGGCTGCTGAGGGTGTGCTGCAAAGGTCCATGGGATACGTGCCAGGAGTTGGCAGGAGGACTAAAGGAGAAACAAGCCACAGCAAGCTGCAGATTGCCTGATTGTTTGTTGGGAATGATATAGGTTAGCGAGCGAACAACTAACCCACTGTGGATTATTTTCAGGGTGGCTTATCGTGATGTGCAAACTGGCCCACTGACTGCTACAACATCTAACCAGAACAAACCCAGAAACACTACACCCTATAGAAAAAACCCAAGCTGTCAAGAATGCACATTTTCTTTATATATTATTTTCTTTATATATTACGTCATAATATATAACGTAACATGTCTCGTTACATGTTGGGAAACTGAACATGAGTTGGAGCACCCCTAAATGTATATTAGTAAATATATACTGTATATCAGATTAATAATTTTAATAACGAATGGAAGAAATATCTATGCTGGGAGCCTTATAGAGCAGATTAAAAAACATTTTCCCCTCATGGCTTCAAAATATCCAGGGATTTTACATCTCTAGTGTTCCTATCAATGTCTTCCTTTAACATGGCTTTTAGAAATAATTTTAGGGGAGTAAAGACCAGGTAGTAATATATGAACACCTTGTCTTAAACACTTCATTCCCTGTTCTTAAAGAAAACATTCCATAATCCAAACATGTTCGACTTTTCAGGGAAAAACAAAAAAGGGTCTTGGGGTAAAAAATAGTCTCCACTCTAATTTTTTCCTCCCCCCCGCCCCGGGCTGTCACTTCTCTTTTGCAAACTCTGGGTGGAAGATTTATAAAGCAGTTTGAGATACACCGTGGCACTGGGGAGTTAATGACTGACAGCAAAAGAGTCCTGCTATATGTGCCAATCTCCCTATGCCTAGTAGGACCACAGTGTTTATTTTAGAATTAAAAGAGTTTCATAGTAATGAATCTGCAATACAACTTACTTTCCCAACATCCCAGATACTGAAAAACAACCACCAAAACAATCATTTGCCAAGGATGGAAATTAGCATACCTGTAGTTACAGGAAGGTGAATGACGGTTGTTACACATGTCAAAGTGAACCAGATGGATGACAAAGTTGCTCCTGACAATAATAGAAGAAGTATAAGTTTCAGCATTCCTCTGATAAAATCAGCAAACCTGAAACAAACATAAATCACACTTTACAAACCCTTCATACATTCCATAAACGGAGAAAGAGCATTATACTTCACCTATATTGCAAGGATGGTATCATTTAAAATAGCAATTTCTGGTGTAATATTTTTAAGCTGGAAGGAAGCAAACAAGGAAGGGACATCAACAGAAACAAAGACCTCACAGAGTTTCCAAGTTGAGTATATTTATAATTGTCTTGACATTGATTTATTTAAAAAGTTGTCTATTTTTGTTTTATACTTGCCTGTCATGAAGTGTCTTACAACCTGAAACACATTGATCCCTAATATATTGTTGCATTATGAAGAAGTCAAACATCATCTTTACCTCTGTCAAGATGACATTGTTTTAGTACTAGAAACCAATATCTGCCTTGATTTGAAACTCCCCCCTCCCCACCGCCTTCCTTCAATACACAAACACCGATTTCCACTAAATTCAATGGGTTGGATCCAAAGTGCACGTTCCATTAATGAAATATGTTTCTGTTCCAAACACAAGTAAGTATCCAGTACCACTCACACCAATGTAATGTTGCCTCCAACCATTCACATTTCACTCGATGTAGTAATGTATCCTGCATAATGAGCAGGAGGATTAGAAGGCCCCTGTCTTTGCCACTTCGAGGGCATTAGGATCCTTGAATTAGGGAGCAGGAAGATGGAAGACAATTATGTGTCTTACAGTGACTAAGGTACAGAGCTGCAGGCTCCTTGAGGTTCTGAGCTGGAGCAGCCTCAAAATAAATAGAAGCTCATTCTGGAGATGTATTTCCATGGGCTACTGGCAGTAATAACTGCAGGAGATACAGGAGTTTATACCATATAAATAGGAAAACTGGTGGTCTCCAGATGTTTTGGATTACATCTCCCATTGTCCCAAGCCAGCATGACCAATGGTCAGGGATTATGCGAGTTGCTGTCCAAAACATCAGGGGGCACCAGGTTGCCTACCCCTCTATAAATGATGTAACACCTAAGGTGTCTCCAAGTTTGTACACCCTTTGTTGACTTGCTCCCTTTGCCCATAATTATCCCCATGCTTTAACACCTTCCTTTCCCTTCTCTGATGCGGCGTCTCCTTCCATTTCTACCCATATCCTGGAAAGATTGTTTCCATTCCTATGTCCAGCCTCTTCCTATCAATATTTCTTTGAAACTCTCTTTTGGAAAACACTTCCTGGACCTTTTCACATAGTGCCAAATTGGCACTAAGAACTGCCTTGCTCATCACACCAATCCATCTAATCCTACGTGCTAACAGTGGCCAGTCAAGCACCATTGGGGAGCTTACAAACAGGACATGAATGCAATAGCATTCAGAAGTATAGTGGCTCTGTACATAGAAGTTCCTTTCCCTGCCTACTCCCAATTTACTCTCCACTCAAACACACACTTTATTACTGCTGTTTCTCCTCCTCTCTTCCATTCTGTTTTGTCTGTCCAATTGTGACACTGCCCTTGACCTTGAGTTTACAACTGTGTCCTGTACATCACCTAGTTCTCTGTAGTGTGAGAAATATAGAAGAGCAGCAAAGGAATTCCTTCCTACCACAGGGCCCCCAAAAAGCCCATTGCCAACTTTCCCCACAAACTTGGCCCAGTATTTTATGATCCAGAAAATTCACAGTATGTGCACCCTATAGTTAAGAGTCGTAAGTCGTTGCTGTCGAACCCACTGCTTAAAGAAATTACACTATGTCACAACGTTTCTTCATTTCGACTTTGCTGCAGTTTAAAAGATGAAGGGAATTCTGAAATGTGAAGGACAAATATATATATATATATATATATATATATATATATATATATATATCTCTCTCTCTGATCATTAGCAAATGCGACAAGAAAAATGCCAGGGAAAAAAGGAGGCTGATTTGTGTCGCTGTACAGTTTTTCAAAAAACCCAAAACACATGAATGTCACTCTTTGAAGTTGTTTTCTCATCCCCACCCTGAATGAAACTCATTTTACAGCTGCTAACGAAAGGGTACAATCACCACCAGGTGTCCCAAATATCCAAGGCTCTTCAGTCACAAACTTGCCATATAAATTATCTCAAATTCCTGGTTTGGGGCTAGGAGAATGGCAGTATCGAGAGCATAAATCTCATGTGGAGGAAGACACCATATAGTACAGGTAACAAAATAATGAAATTTGAGAGCTCATTTTCCAACTGTGCCTTTCTTTGACAGGCATAATTTTGTACCACAGGCACAAACATTTCTACTGCGTGCAGAGATAGCTTGACATCCAAATGATAGCTTTTGCATCATCAAAAACTAGAAAGAAAGACTGGAATGTAGTGTCCTTTATATTTTGTGTTTAGCCAGTAAATAATGCTTGCAAGTAGAGTGAAATTACATTGCAATTTAACTGCGTTGGGAGGAAGGGATTGGGAGTTGGGGACTAGGAGGAAGTAAAATTACACTATAGTTAAATGGAAACATTGGAGGTACTAAGAAAATTAGCAGCTGGTAGAACAAAAAGGGTCCCCACACTGAGCTGTTACAACAGATACCAGGCTGCCTGCTTGGTAAGTCACAGGACCGACACTGAAATACATGAGCCTGTCACACTTGACAAGAATCATTATCTAATTTTCCTAATTACAACTTTCAGCAGATTATAGTCAGCACAGACACTGATTCAACTCTACATAGATAACTGCTGAATAGGCCTAAAAGGGGGGAGACATCCATCAAAGGTGACAAATTGCCACTCCTTTTGTGCACAAGCCCCTATGTTTGAAGCTTTATAATTCTTCAGTCAAAAAGAGATATTTGGCGACAGACTATCAAGCTTTAGCTTTTTATAAAAAGCACAAATAAACAGACCAAAGAAGGGCTTTTGGGGGCTCCACAAAATACTTGCCTCACTATGGAATCTGAAATCAGTTTTGTAGCAGCTACAAAAGACATGAGAAGGATATTCTGAGACTGAAACCAGACTACATATTTAACAAATTGATCTCTCACAAAAGGTCAAGATTTCCATGATAGGTCTGAGTCAGCAAATCTGTACTAGAATTATCTAAAGGCCAGAAGAAGGATGGCCCTCCAATTTCAAAAGCCTCCAGTTTAAGAGCACAATATAATTTATGAGAAGGAGCTGCCCAATATACAAAAAGATTTTATAAGAGCATGCAAAAAGTTAACATGATACAATCATTGCTGATATAAAATGATGCTGGGGCTCTGCATTTAGGATTGAAATTCTGTGTCCTGAATCCCATTGCAGTCAGTAGACTTGGTCATGCTAGTCAGTTATACTCTCTGACCACTGGAAATCTTACTGAGCAACTCCTCTGACTTCTGAGATTTCACCGAACATTGCCTACTTTCAAGTATAACTTTACAACTGTAAGGGTTAGAAACATAGGTTGTTGTGTTGTTGTTTTTTTATGACATCAGATTTTCTTAGAAAGTCAAATCTGCAGCCAATACTAACTGGACATAATATAATATCAGGACAGTCCATAGGTTTTTGTAACAAGACTGTATGGTAGGTGGCCTTGAACCCATACATTCCCGATCCTTTGCACACAACAGGAGCAGATGTGAAGCTTCCAACTGTGGTTTGTAACAAACTTCAGTTTCTTGTTTCAGAAAAACTAGGGCATGATACGGTGCATTCTTCTAAATAAAAGCCATGCTTCTTCTCACAATGTGCCTATTCTGCATTCCTGTGGATTTGCAGCATACCCCCATGTCTGAGACAATAACGTGTTTATCTCATTCCAGTGCTTTATGAAGTGGAGTTTTTATTTATTTGAAATAATTTTTAGGACACCATTAAGGGTAGAACCCTCTCAAGGCAACATTTACCCTCTTGTAAACGCCATCTTTCGAGCCCTACTTTCCCCTCTACAACAGAAAATGCAAGAACATGTCACTAGTTACAAGTTTATTTTTCATTGTTAATATTAATATAGGCATATGTATTTGAATAGAACTTAAGCATGCCATATAGCAGAGAAAGGCAACATTTTCACTCCGAGGGCCACATGGACAGCAAGTTGGGGCCACACTGGTGTGCATGGACACTCATGCATATGCAGGAAACTCCCCCGAGAGGTCAGAAAACTACCTGGATGTATCAGTCTCCTGGGGCAGACCTCACAAACTCATCCTTGCAGAGATTACAGGCAGCCAGAAGGTACAACTTGATCAGGTAATGAATGATCTATCCATGACAACCAAGTAATGACTGGCTCCCCTTATTCCTTTATAGAACACCAGGTCGAAAGTGTGCCTAGCCATATGTGCTGGCATATAAGAAGGGAGCAAGCCCATTTCTTAAAGGGGCTGCACAGCAGAAATGGTGTGCTACTAGCCAGGTGAAAGAAAAAAGCCCCTGGAGATTAAAATTCCTATTGTGTAACCCACGCAGGAACATGTCAGGACCCACAGTTTGAAAGCACTGTGTGATTCAGTTTCATATCAGGAGGCACCTTAAAATAACCTCAATGTAAAGATCACCAGTTATCGTCAGAGAAATCTTTTTTTTTTCACTTGCATATTACATTTTTACTATGTATGTATGTATGTATGTATGTAGTGAGAGTATTTCTATTCCAATTTCTAAAAGAATTTAAAGGGACTTACAACTATGAAACAAAACAAGCAGTAGCAAAATAAATCATAACACAGGGCATTATAAAAATGTATCAGCTGAGGCAGCAGATAAAAAAGTGAAAAGAACCAAGAGTTAGAAAAGGAAGCAGATTTGTAACTCCAGTTTCTGGCCATTAAAAGCTCAGGCAAATGAAATACTATTAACTTGGCGCCTAATGCTATTTAAAAAGGTGCCAGGCAAACGTGTCTTGGGAGGGTATTCAACAACCAACAAGTAATCAGAGAAAAGGCTTTCTCTCTGGACATTATGATCCTAGCTTCTAAAAGCAGCAGCCTCTGGAGAAGCGCCTCTGACAATAATTTCAACAGACAGGCTCATATTGGAGAAGGTGGTCCTTTACATACCCTAGTCTCAAGCTGTATTGGCCTGTTCTCAAGCCATACAGAGCTTTATCATTTAAAACAAGCACTTTGCTTCCTCTCAGGAGGTTAGGCTGAGAGATGGCAACTTATGCAAGTTTCACAGCTGCTCAGGGATTTGAAAATGGGTTTCCCACATCCAAACATATTACAATGGCCTGGGTAGGGCATCACAGTAAGCCATAAATCCTGGCTTAAGCCAAGGTATGCACAATCAGCATGCAACCCCACACAGCCCATTTCCTACTACTTCGCTCTTCCCTTCATGCAAGCGAGCAAGCAAGCCAGGACACCGCACATAAACAATGCTTCCCATTAATGTTCAAACCAGGCACTATGGTTAACTACCAAACTATCTAAGATTCATAAGCCAACCTTAAATTATGGTTAAAGCTGGCTTATGATCCTGGCTTGCTTGGAAGCTATTAACCAGAGTTCCTGCTCTGGACATAAAGGGAAGTTATAGTTGTGTGTAGCTCCCTGGCTTGTTTTTTTGTGCAAAGTGCAGGAAAAGGACTGCATGCAGGTGCATGTCACTCATGCGTATTTTGGCTTATTAAGCCAAGATTTGTTTGACTGTGGACAGTTTTATGCATTGCACAGCCTTTTAAGTGGATGGACTGCTTTTACATGAGAGTTTATTCAGCATATCCATCTATGTGACCAATATACCTTGTAATTTGGAAGCTCACTGATGATAGTCATGGCAATCTCCTCTATGCCTGAAATGTATCCTTCATATCATGGACTTAGTTGTGGGTGGGATTCACCAGCTCCCATCTCACACATCCAGTTGCTCACATGAACTGAAATGCCAGTGAGACTCCTACAAGTTCACAAAGCTGCTCAATATAATGTCTGAAGGAAGCCTTTAATTTCTAGCTCAGAATTCAGGGTATCCAATGTCCTTAAAGATTCTGTTGAGAAATCCATCACATATGTACTGGAAGAGCTGAAAGTGAGCAGGAAAAACACCTGATGGTTCTTGATTATTTTACCTAAGTGGTTCTTCCCACCTTTGGATACAGTGGATAGGGAGTACTTGTCAAACACAATAATATGAACTGTTCAGTTTGATGACTGAGGAAATGGAATTTCCAGCATTCACAGACCAAAACGAAAAAGAAACACACACATTACTATGCTAAAAGACGAGCATATTCCCAAGCCACAGAAAAGCATTTGTTCTTTTACAATTGTCACAGATGACAGGAAATGATCCCAAGGGATATCATTTTAGTATAATTAAAATACAATTTCACTGAAGAAAAAATAAAAGGGAAGACTGTGATGCTTACCTTGCCAGTGCTATGCCAAACACACAGCCTCCTACAATGGACCAAAATCCAATCCAACCTGCATCTATCTGTAAAAATTCGAGAGAGAAAGAGAAATACAATGTTACTTCAAGCA
The DNA here is from genome assembly GCF_057233095.1 of Heloderma suspectum. NCBI lineage: Eukaryota > Metazoa > Chordata > Lepidosauria > Squamata > Helodermatidae > Heloderma > Heloderma suspectum. The sequence goes on along the minus strand of NC_139458.1, from coordinate 153,026,869 downwards.
AAGTAGAAAGTAATTGGGATGGTATTTGCCCAGCCAGAATGGGCAAATAGCCACTAAATCTGTAAATAACCACTAATATTCAGAGGTCCAGTGCTCTGAACGTAGAGGTCCTATTTAGCTACTGACAGACCCATTCTCCATGAATTTGTCTAATCTCCTTTTAAAGCCATCTGAGGAAGTGACCATCAGCACTTCTTTAGGCAGCAAATACCATAAGTTAAATTATGTAGTGTGTGAAGAAACACTTCCTTTTGTCTCACTTTCTAGTGTGAGAAGACTCACTTCCTTTTCTCTCAATTTCACTTGGTGACACTAGGTATTAGTATTATGAGATAGGGATAAACATTTCTTGATCCAGTGCTTTTCTCCTATAGATTTTGAAAATATTTCATTCAATAAACTTGTGTTTGTGTTTCACCTAATGTTCACACATGTCTGTTGAAATATGTGCTTCAACAGACACCAATTTTGTCTTCTTATCTACCGAGTGTAACATTTTTAGGCATTTTTTCCAACTCCAGCTAGCGTCACAACATTGAAAATACTTTTACTATAAAATCAGGACAAAAATCTTGTTTGTTTTAGTTACCAATTTTAAAACCAATATTTTGCCAATATTTATTAAGCACAAATAAAAAATAAACATACATACGTACTTGGCTTATATGAGCTGGGGTTAACACCCAGTCCAGAACACCAGACCACCCAGAGAAAACACCCAATGGTATAGCATAGGCTAGAGCAATCATCAGAAACCGAGGATTGCTGTAAAACAAAAGAAAAAATAGGAACAGTTTTTCCAATGTACGATAACTTAGAAACCTACATTCTATTATATATAAATACTTCCCCCTTTCTATGGATCCTTAAGGATAGGTACTTTTGCAGACAAATTATTGGGTGGAGAGAAATTGCAGTTGGTTGATGGAATTCTATTGTGCTTTCATTCTGACTAATTCCCACATACGTTGTCAGGAAGAAGTTTTCTACAAAACAGAAATCCAGTGACTCTAAAGATTGGAGGTGGGTTGCTCTGTCTTATCTTATAACCCTGGTCCATACTCTCAGGTGGTGCTGAAATATCATTGTGGTAAACCCACACTGGCTTCTCCTTGCCCCCACAATTATGTATTATTTAGTATATTTCTTAGCTATGTTTCAGAACACAGTCTTTCCAAGGTGGCTTACATATAACACTCATTTTCAATATTACAAATTCATAAGACAAAAACCAATTTTAAACAAATCTAAAATAAACGAGTTGTAGTAAAAAATACAATCAAAAACAACCAAATCCAAAACCTTAAATAACCAACAGAAGGAGGAGCATGTACAATAAAAAAACATTCAATTAAAAGCAATGAGAAAGAACATTAAGTTTTTCAAGCTCTCTTAAACAGATGGGGCCAGCCGTATCTCTCTTGGAAGGGAATTCCACAACACAGGGGCCACCACTGAGGAGGTCCCATCACTAGTGCCAATCAACCTTATAGAAATTAATGGCAGACCCAGAAATAGGGCCTCCAAATATGATCTTAAAAACTGGGCCAGTTCATATGGGTGTAGGCAGTCCTTCAAATAACCTTGACCCAAGCCATTAATAGTTTTAAATGTCAAAAACAGCAGTTTGAATTGGGTCTTGAAACATACTGGTGACCAGTGCAGCTACCACAGAACTGATGCATTATGATCAGACCATCTAGTCCCAGGAAGAACTTGGGCAGTTGGATGCTGTACCAGCTGAATTTTCCAAGTCTTCTTGCAGCCTCACATAGAAATGCAGCCCCATTGCAGTAACTGGATAACTGAAGCTAGATCAGTTTGACTCGATAGGGCCACAGCTGATGTACAAACCAAATTTAGTAAATGGCACTCCTGGCTACCACTGCCACCTGTGCTTCCACAGACAGCACTGAATCTAGAAGCACTCCCAAGCTATGAACTAGAGGGATTGCAACTCCATCCAACAACAGGTAGATCCCTCTATCCAGATCAGCTGTTTTATCTACCTACAGCATATCCATCTTGGCTGAATTAAACTTCAGCTTGTTTGCCCTCATCCATCCTAAAACCTCTTCCAAGCACCTATTCAGAAGTTCCATAGCCCTCCTGGAATTACTGGGTGGAAAACAAGAGTCATCCACCCATGACTTCCCCCAGCAGTTTAATGTAGATAATTAAATAGCATGGGGGACAAAGCAGAACACTACAGCATCCCACAAACGATGGGGCAGAGCAGAAATTCCCCAGCATCACCTTCTGAGACTGACCTGCCAGGTATGGAGCCATTGTAACATTGCGCCCCCTAAGCCCACCCCAGCCAGGCAATCCAGAAGGATAACATGGCTGATGGTATCAAAAGCTGCTGACAGGTCCAGGAGAACTAACAGGGTCGTGCTCCCCCTGACCATTGCCCAGTGTGAGTCATCCACCAGGATGACCAAGCTTGTTTCTGTCCTAAAACCAGGCCTGAGCCCAGATTGAAATGGATCAGAATCATCAGCATACCACCAAACTACCTGGATTTGAGAAGCCACCATCTTCTCCAGAACCTTGCTCAAAAATGAAAGATTAGATATACACGGTAGTTATCACCATTTGTAGAATCTACATTTGTTTTTTTCAGGAAGGGCCTAAACACTGTCTCCTTAAAGGCAATGAGCACTATTACTCATTGTCAAGGGCTCCTTGGAAGCCTCTCTCAGTCTAATCCAGTAGCCAAGTCCAGACACAGACAAAGGGATTCCTTTCAAAGCTTTATTCTTCTTTTACAACTTAACAACTCTACCGTTAGCAACTAGATCTGAGCAGCAGAGTACCTATGCCCTAAGTTGGAACAGTTGGTCCCCGTTTGAAAGGGAATTACTGGCAGACCCCTGAACTTAAGGACTAGGGAGAGTCCCTCCCCTTTTCCCTTGGATCCTCTGGGCGCAGCCGTTGTTTGCGTGCCAACCGGGCACTACGCCTCCTTTCTGCGCCCTCCATTTGGCGCCGCTCTCTGCGTCGGCGTCACGCGTCCATCAAGTCTGCTATCTGCGCTCTGTCACTCCCTGGACTGCTATCTAAGCTAGGAATGCTGGTGGGAGGAATCTCGGTCAGCTGTTAGCCCTGGGAAAGAGGAGCGCACTCCTCTCCCAGAAGCGACTGCTCTTCCTCAGAATCAGAACTACTCTGGGATTCTATGGGCTCAGTGTCCACCCTGACACTCATCACAAACAAGCATTTATTACTTCTGAAGTCCAAACTCATGGCCCTGCATGAGGGCCTGGCAGATTTTAAAAGCTAAGATGGGCAAGAATACAGGTGGTTGGCCTCAGTCCTCTAAAAAGTTTGTCCACATCCTCAAGCTGCACGTTGAAAAGTATAAGTAACGACAGGACCAGATGGCGTCCTAGCTATACCCATTTCTACTCTGTTACAAATGTGGTAACCATGTTGGCACAGATGCAACTGATTTTGTCAACAAAATGCAACGCAAGTTGGTCACAGGGAGCCTGTTAGGGTTCTACACACTGGAACCCAAGATTTATATTAAGCAGGCCTCTCACCACTCAAAAGAGTTCTGCTAGCCTGCATTATTCAGATGTTATGGCTGTGGAGAAATAAGATTTCTTTGCAGCCATAATTGCCATAGAGTAGGCCCGAAAGTGGGCTCTCACTTGTGATCAGTCATATTCATTATGAGTTTTCTGCTACTTGCACTCTAGTTGTTGATCCAATCTGAATACCAAGGAGCCATGATTTGGAAGTGAATGTATTGGTGGCCCAGGTCACCCCCTCATTCTAAGCAATGACCAAGACCTCATCAGGGCCACCAGCAAAAACTGCAGGAAACTCCCCCAGAGGTGTCAGAAAACCACCTAGATTCATCAGTCCCCCAGTGCAGAACATACAAACAGATTCCCCATCCTTGCAGAAGTTACAAGCACCTGAAGGTAAAACTTGATCAGGTCATGACTGGCTCCCCCTATTTCATTATAGAACATCAGATTCAAATGGTGCCCAGCCACATGTACTGGACCTGATATAACTCTAGACAGGCCTGTGGTGCTTATGGAAGCCATGAAATCCCAGCTGCTCCAGATCTCCATCACGTTGGCAAGGGAAATTGGTGGGTAGCAGAATGGGCAATACACCAACAGAAAGCCTATCCTACCTTCATGTCCCAACAACAGATACAGACACTCAAAGCTGGTGGACTGTTGGACAGGGTATCTGATCGGGGAGATGGGATTCCTATGGACCAAGTCTACCCCTTCCCCACTCCTCAAGTCATATTTGGTGCTGCACATGATAGCCTGCAGGATACATCAAGAAGAGGTTCACACTTCCCCTTTCATCTAACCAGTTTCATAATATAAAACAATCACTGCAACCCAGGTCTTCCACTTCATTGCCTAATCATGGGGAGGCCCAGTTTGCATAGTTTCTCCCTCTCAATAAAGGGGAGAGAAAAGCAGCATGTGAACAGGGCCTCTGTGTGATTGGGTGTCCATACGGAGGGGGAGGAAAGGTTTCCATCTCTCTTCCACCACTCTTATTTCAGTACTGCCCCACATCTGAATGTATGAAAGGGCATAAGTTGGCTTGCTTAATTCATCCAGAGCTATTGCCCGACATTCACCTTAATGTGCTTTCCCTTTGTAGTATACTGATTGCATAAGATGATTTACTGGAAAGCTAGCAAGTCATAGTGTTGTGACAGAATTTTAAGCTAAATGACCTTTTAGTCTCTTCCAAGAATATGACTATGAACAATCAAAGCAGATACACAGAGGCAGAAACAACTAATAATATATTTTGCTATTTCACTTAACATTGCGGTTGCCAGGCTCTTGTTTTCCAGTACCACAATTTAACAGCATTACTTATGTTTCAGAGTTACTGTGAACATGCTTCTCCTTCAGGCTTTCCTTGTCTTCACCAATATTATTTTTTATAGTTGACAGGGTTTATAATGCCTTTTTATTGAACTGTCTGAGTGCTAACATGTGTTAAAAACCACGAGAGTCAGTTCAGTAAGTGATAAAAGCAATGACTTTTAGCAATGATTCAAATAATAGTATTTTTCAACCATTTATTGCTTATTACAACAGAGTTCCCCAGATCATTGGACTGCAGTAGATGTCAAAAATAGTAAATACTTCAAAACTGAAATTGCAAAAGAATCCAGTAACACTTATGAAGAATAACATTAAAAACAAATAAATACATCAATGGTACAAAACTATTAAAACCAGAAAACACGTCTTACACCAGATCCCTCTGAACCACAAATATTTCATCCATTCCATATGTGAAAAAAAATCAAACTGCTGAAAGTGAAAGAAAAACATGCAAAATGGCAACGTTTCAAGGATCCACATGCAACACCCAAGATACATATGCCAATGCAGCCTTAACCCATTTATTCTTTTCTTATTCTGCAACCATAGAGATTGTGCCTCAATCATCTAAAAAACATATCTGGAAACTGTCCTCTCTGTACTATGATATATATCTTCAGCAAAAATGAGAACAAAATCCAGACATCTGGTAACTGTAATGTTCCAAGTACCACTGGCTGATTTGTGAATTGGGCGCAGTTCAAGTTACAAATTCTTATAGGAATTCCTATGCGCATGAGATCTGCTCCATTTCTCCATACTCTTTAATGTAGCAGAAGAAACTGTGCACACTCTAGAACTAAATGAATGAAGTTTGTCATGACATTGAAGAGCACAAACTAAATCATTATCAGGGCCACTTTTAGTTTATGCAGCCAAAGAGGGGCACATCACTGATCTTCCTATGTTTCTAAATTATTATTTTTTACCCACTCTCTGTTAACTCCCTTTCTCTCATTCTCAACACCATTACAGGCCTATATACAGTCCTCTATATGCACTATCCCTGCTCTTCTTTCTCCATCCCATAGCACTCTAACTGCACCACAAAGTACATGCTCTCTTCTCTCTCTGCACCACCACAAGTCTATACCCAATCTCTTACCTCCCATTTTTTTCCTGTTTCCCCACTTACAGATCTCTTTGCCCCCAACGCTATCTTCTTTCTCCTCGATGCACCACTGCAGAGCTCTTTGCACAACATTGTTGTTCCCACTTTTTCATATATTTCTGCCCCTGCCCCTTTTCTCTACCACACCAAGATTGGCTGCAACATTACACTTTCCCAGTTATTCACACAGTGAGGGAGTCTCAGATGCAGGTAAATGATGCAGCATGGTTAGGGATGTGCAAATCAGCAAAACCTGAGCTTGTCGCAGTTTTCAGAGTTCCGCTCAAAGCTTGGTCCAACTCATGTCCACACCAGATTGCTTGGTCCAACTTGCATCCATATCAGATTGCGAGCTTTTTGTGCGAAAGCCATAAAGTACTTGGGTGCACCTTCAAAAGTGCTCAATCTTCTCCCACTCATTAAAGTATTTCATGCACACTTTTAAAAAAGTACACATTTTTTCATGCCTATTTTTGGGATGTATGTATGTTTCAAATGCTTCCCCACCCCTACCCCCCCAGCTGAACAGCACTTAGGCTCAGGAATGACCGAGCTGTGACCGCAGACTGCTCTCATGTTCAGAAGTTGTGAATACAGTAAATTCTGGTCATAAACGAAAGGAAACAAATTTCTCATATACTCCTGAACATGGTTGGCTGGCTGCAAGAGGCTAGAAACACTGGTGTTAATGGCTGCAAATAGGTATTTGAAATTTCCCCAGGGGGTTCCAAATAGTGAAGAACACTGCAGCTGGTCCATGGGTCTTATGGTATTAATGAGTAATGAAGACCTTTCTTGAACAGATCTTAGTGTAAATGCCATAGCACCATGGAGCTCTAAATTATGGGAATTGTTTTTGTAGCATAAGCCACGGGAGAGATCATTTTAAATCAAAATATAGCTGAGGACCAATCATTTATTGACATATTTATTACATTTCTATAATACGCAATAGCCAAAGCTCTGTAGTTACATTCTTATCCCACACCCTTTTGATCCCTGCTCAATTCTACAGAAATAGCTCCTACCTGGGACGAAAGGTAAGCTTCCCATTACCTTGTGGTGCTATTGTTAAAAGCAACCAAGGAGGTACAGTGTAATAGGCATGCAAGCACTTGAAACATTTTCTTAATTACACTCTTCTCTTCACTTGTATGACAGGAACCCAAGGAGGAAACAGAGGAAGGACATGTTTGCCATCACTCATCCAACAACCAGTATCTGTGTATTTACAACATATGCAACAAATCAGCCCCAAGATGCACATCAGGTTGGGTGCCAGTTATCTATGTATGCACCGTAAACAGCAAATTATGTGTGAAAGTGCCCTATACAGAAAACTCTTTAACCTTTCTCAAATAAATAATGTCTCTGACCTACAGAAACCATATGAGGAAGAAAGAATCATAGCTTCACTTTAGCCAGACACTCTTGCCTAACCTTTTTAAAAGGGTAGTAAGTATTCATGGCATACTCCAAAAAGAATGGTTTGAGGTCTTGATGCAAGGCAACGCTGTTTAAATATTTACAGCAGATAACTGATGTAAAATGCTGAAACAGCAAATAAGATCCTGTATAAGTGTGCTATTCCTAATCCCTACTCTTGTCTACCAACTGAGTAAATTCCATTAGGTCTTAGTACAGGGAGAAAACACTCAAATATGCCTGAATTCAAGTAAATATAGATTTGAAAGCCTTTGGAAGGAGGAAGATAAAGAGGTAAAGAATCTGAACACAGTAATGGCCATCTCCATTAAGACAAAGACACAAGTCCAAGAAATGGCAGTAAGGGATTCAGAATTTTCTCCCTCTTAAAAACAAGTCACCTTCACTGCTCACTGAAGGTGAAGCTGTGAAATCTCTATCATCATCCTCATTCTGTCAAACAAACTGGCACTGACAGAAAAGCCCCAAGAAACAACTTTAGTGCAAATGAGGGAAACAAGTAGTTATCTGCTTACAAATACATATTCACTTCTTAACTACTTCCATTTGAGAATAGCACAGGAACATATAGCTTTACCTTCTATACCTATTACTATTTACACATAAGATTATTTGAAGGTACCTCCAATAAATTAGCATTATGTTCAATATTATGAACTTTGCTGTGGATACAAAAACATGGGTCAATGAGTATTAATACTAAATGTATATTGGGAAGTGTTGCTACTGTGGTAAGGTTCACACTTCCCTACTAGCAGTTTTGTGGAAGCTGACTTGTTGGTGTGGGAAGGAGTTATGTTTTGTTCAAAAACACACATGTATAAATCATGCTGAAACAAGGATGGCCCTTTCAGTAAAAAAAAGCGTGGGAGATCCTGAAGGACAGCTTCCTCTATATATTATCCTACTTGTGCATTAATGTGAAAAATACACTATTTAACATTAATGGGAAAAATACACTAGCCATTAACAAAGGAGAGAGCCTTCTCTGTGGTGGTTGCCTTGACTTTGGAATGCCCTCCCAAAGGAGATACGATTGCTGCCTATTTTGTTTTGGTTTTGGTGCCAAATTAAAATATGCCTGTTTGCCCCGGTGTTTTAACTTTTAAAAAATTAATTTGTTGTTGTGCTTTTTTGTTGGTATGTTGACTGAAGGTTTTTTTTTTTTGTCTCTTAATGTGTGATTGCATGGTTTTTATATTGGATTTGTTTTTTTTAAAAAAATGTGCATATTGCCCTGGGATCCCTTGTGGATGAAGAAGGGTGGTTTGTACATTTCAATTATTAAAACCTAACACTATTAGTCCAGGCACTACTGAATTCAGACACAGCTTTAGGGCTCTTTTGAACATTACTCTGAAGAATGGAAAAGCTGAACACAATTGACTCATGAGCCCTCCTTCCCACAGGTGGGGGAGATGTGAAGTTGCTTACTTTGGACATTCTCAGGAAACATTCAAATAAAGTTTGTGAATCACTCTTGCACCCTTTTCAGCCTTTCTGCACAATGTTCATTTTTCAAGGATCCTTAATTCTTTCTTCAAGGTAATATAACCACAAGTAACTACCCAAGCCAAATTGCACAGAGACAACACTGAAGGATTGCCCTGTTCAAAATATCAGAATTAATGAAGCTAGTAGAAAAAGTTTGAAGGCATTCTCTTAACAGCCCTACTTTCAAATTTCTTCTCACAGTTGACAAGAGTTAGAAATCTCTTGATTTTACAACAGTGCTACATGTCATTTATTCTGATATAAAAGGTGTTATAAACATAGTCTTCGCCCAATGTTGGTTTTCTTATTAAGAAAAAAATGCAAGATTTTTCTTGTTTTTGTGCTTTCCCATTCTCTGCTTAACCTTTTCAAAATTACCAACATGTCCACTGTGTTGGCAGAATTCTTTGAACTATTAATGTTCCTTCTTTCTTTCGGGATCTCACATCCTACACTTCCCCTCCCGTAATTTATAGAAGTATTTTGCATTGCAGTCATGCTCTGTTGCATTTATGGAGGCTTTAAAAATGAAATCTAAGATAGAAAACACTCTATTTTAGGTTCATAACAGTAGAAGATCCATTCTGAGAGTAGGAAAAATGGCTCATGTAGCTAGTATAAGATATCGCCTTCTGTCTGGAAATCTCATTCTACCTAAAGCTAGCAGACAATTTATACAAAAAGTGTAACGGGAACTCCTTCCCACCAGTTATTTTTCTTTGTTTCAGTTCCATCTCTTAAGTGTGTGTGTGTGTCTGTGTGTGTGTGTGACAGAGAGAGACAGAGAGAGAGAGAGAGAGAGAGAGATTGATTATTTTTAATCTCTGGGTATTCTAAGGGTAACCACCTCCAAGTTCCCTTTTTACAAACCCCAAAATGATTGGGCATTTCTGCCAGTTTACATATGTTGCTTCCTTGTCCCTCCTCCCCACCCCAACTTTCATACCACTTGTCCTCCTAGCTACCCTCTTTCCATGAGAATGTTTGCATTTTTGGGAAGGTGCCAAAATGCTAAATGATGGTGATGGGGGCACTGTGGGTATCCACGTTAAGCAAGCAGAAGACATCTTATGCAAAGTCCTCTTCCCACTGCACTCCAAAATCCTCTCCTGAGTGTCAAGGGATCCTCAGGAAAGGATGAGAATGGGCACAGGAAGCTGCAGCAAGGAGAGGATTGCCAGAATGCTGCCTGGCACATGCTTCTCTGCTCATGCTAGGCACCTTTAGGTGCTGTCCTGTATATATATATAATGATTATTATGAGTATCGCCTTAAATTTGTACTTACTATGTGGAAGATTCTTGTTTGAAATTTGTTTCAAAAGCCATATACAGCTACACTTAACCAAGTTCTACCCCAAAGTTTGTATACTGATACCTGAAGGATTTGTTTGATACATTCTTTAGATTTCTATGCCACACTCTGTTTCTGGACAGAAGGAAGTATACAGTTCCCATTTTGTTCCACAATATTCTTTCTAGTCAAGTTTCAGAGTTATGTTAGCAGCCTGATGTTACAATAATGCAAAGCCTAATAATGCCACTTTCTCCCTCATTACAACAAAGAAACTGTATTTATTCTTTGTAATCTGTTGTACAATTCTAGGAAATGTAAATATTTGGCTATCAAAGGATAAGCCTGCCCAACACAGTACAACTATTTAAATGTAAGAAAGCTGGAATTGGATCCATTTATTCCAGCATTCTGCTGGCCTGGAACAGGAACCAGCATCTTTTAAACACATGGACACTCTACTGAACAACATGAGAACATACATGACTGGACTGATAGGAGCCTTGTCAAAATCAGGCAGTGATCTTGACACTATTTAGCAATATCTTTGTACCTTGTAGCTTCAACTGGATTGAGACATCATATGATACAGCTATTAAACATGTTCAAGGGAAATCTTGCCAAATTGAATCTCCACCTATGAATACCAATGATATTCTAAACTTTTTAGAGAGCCAAATCTCCCCTCTGGACAAGATATAAGAGGTAAATGAATGCCATTCATAACCTTTCACTTCAACCACACATGGCCAGTCAACCTACTAAAGGTTATCAGTTAACCATCTTAAACTTAACTGATTAGAATCGCTTTGGCTATTGGGCGGTATAGAAATATAATAAATAAAATAAATAAATAATAAGTAATATTTGATATCGTTACAAACTATCATTTGGAAAATAACTGTAAATCCACTAAGCTATTTACATAGATGGTTTAGAACAGGAGTCCCCAAACCTTTTCAACTGGGAGGCACATTTCAAATTTTGAGAATGTTGTGGATGCTTTCACAAAATGGCTGCAATGGATAATCTATCATCCATTTTCACAGAAGGCAAACCGATGAGGCTCAGAGACAATTAACTTGGCTAAGAAAGGCAGATGTGCAGTCTGAGCACCAAATGCCATATCACATATCACTTTTCCTTTGCCGCCCCTCAGTTGTGGAATGACCTGCAGGTTGAAATGTGCCTGCTGACCTCTCTGAAGGTCTTTAAGCAGGAATTGAAGCCTCCATTATTCCGGCAGGCCTTCCCTTTTTAGAACCTTATTCCTTTTGCTGACTCTTGTATACTATTTTTAAGCTGTGTTGTTTTTAGGCTGTATTGTTTTTATTGTCGGATTGTTTGTTTTTACTGTTTTTACTTCAAAGTTGTTTATAGTTATATGTTGTGTATATTGTCTGTGTGCTTTTATGTAAATGGGTTTTAAACTTTGTATATTAATGTTTTAACTTTTGTAAACTGCCCAGAGAGTTATATAGAAATGTAAATAATAATAATAATAATAGTAATAATAATATAAGCCCCTACAAAGCACAACAAAATATCTAGAAGGCAAACTGGTGATGCTCAGAGAAACACACACAGGCAAAACAACCACACCACACAAAAAGATGGTGCTGGAAAACAGCACATTGCTTTGCAGCATGCCAGTCTCCTGGGATTTTTTTTTTATTTATCAAAAATTAATTTTAAAGAAGCTAAAAATATTTAAAAATTAGGGCAAAGGAGCCTGGTGGGCATCAAGAGAGGTCTCCATAGGCACCACTGAAAATCTCTTTTCACAGGGGGATAGGTTCTGATTAAAGTCCAATGAAAGCACTACATTTAAAATGCATAATTTATAATGTCAATTCATCTAGTCTAGAATTAATACTTAAATACTTCTAATTTCCTGATCTTTTAAAATTAAATCTGATATTCTAAAGTGGAAAATACCAATCTATAACTGATTATTAATAGCCATGACTGACAGCCAGGCAGAACAATGCTAACCTTGCCAGAAGGAGAGATACGCTGTGGAGCCACTGCTGCAGGAGCAGTTTTTTGCCAGTTTGTCTTCCGACATATCCTTTTCTTTTCCTTGTCCCTCCAACTGATCCCAGGGCCTCACTGGGGAATGGAGAGCCACCCTACCTCAGAATGCTCTGTTTCAAATCCTTCCGCTGGTTTACGCCTATTGTCAGGACCTGACTTCCCAAAGGTGGGGCCCAATTCACAGTAAAGCCTTTTATTGCATAATTCCAGTAAACAGGTTTATGCCTTTCCAGCCTCAGTAGAGATCCACAGATTCACAATTCACAACATAAGGCTTAGACCTGGTCCAGTTCACGATCACCAAAACAAATCCCCAAGCAGCCCAGGATCAAGTGGGCAGAATAAATCCCAATAAATTCAGAGAGTCTAAGACAAGCTAGGGAAGTTTTGCAGGTTATCCAAGCACTGTTTCTAGCAAAATCTATGGCTAAAGGCTCTGGCTTAAATACAAGGGAGTGGCCACTAAAGATCAGTATCAGACATTTGATTCTGGAGGGAAACCTGCCCCTAAGGTGATTGCTGTGTCTCACCAGACGCCTCTGTTCTGCCCTCTTTAATGGACGATGCAGTACAGGAGACACCCCTGAACCACTCTCAGAGAGACCTCGTGCTGTTGCCTTGTTCCCATGGAAGCCCCCCCCCCCAGTCAAGAAGCAGGGGGCCTCTGTCAAGGTCAGATCTCCTGGCTGTGGAGATAGATAGGCCATATCAGTGTCCTGCATCTCTCTCCCTCCTGGCTGGCAAGCCAGTGGGAGGCCTGGTAGAACTGAATTCTCAGACTCCTGGCTTCCCACAGCTGGGCCTGATTCCCCAGCATCCCCTTCTGACTCAGAATCAGTGTTGGAGGCTAAAGCTCCCCCTGAACTGGGGCAAAACCTCACATCTGTGGAGATTTCTGTGGGTAAATCTGGGGCCTCAAGCTGGACACCTCCTACTCCCGCTGCTGGAGCAAGTCCTATGCAGCAACCCAACCCCCTACAGCCAGCAGATCTAGGGGCTAAGATTGTACTATAATCTACCATCCATTCTGCAAGGCATCAGTACAATATCTGTTGCGCCATCAATGCAACACCACAAGTCATGGTTCGGCAAAATGTTGAAGGGGACTACACTGGTGGGCCAACTCATAACAGTACAAGTATCAAAGGAGTTGTTACTGGGAACAGCCAATACAGTGATGGCTCTAGGCAAAATCCATCCACATCAACAGGACCTCAGACCTCCTCACACCGCCAATTTTGGACATAAAAACAAGCCTTAAGTCAAAAACAAGAACACTGAGACCAAAACCGATATAAATGTATCTTATATCTTGCCTCAAGGGGAGATTTGTCTCTCTCATTTCCATTGTTTGCCATTACTATTTTATTCATACTTAATTAAAACAGTTTTAAATAATTTTATGTAAACCACTCCGTGAGGTTTGCCTGAAAAGCAGTATGTAGTACCCTCAATAATCACAGGCTGACACAGCAAAGAAAATGCCATTTCACACACTGATTATACAACACTGACATCAGTACTGATGCAGGCTCAAGCTCAGAGATTATAAACAGAAGGACAGGACACTGGGGACAATGCACACAGGACAAAGAGTCCTGACAACCACCACATGCAAGGCTATTACAACAGCAGCCTTTTGTTGGCACCCACAGAATCAGATGATAAGAGTATTTTTTACCCACCCACCTATTATTCTGGCTAAACTTAATTTACACAACATAATCAAGTAAAGAAAGTACCTATCTGAAATTATCTGTTGACCAGTAATTACAGTAATTCATAGAACCATAGAATAGTAGGGCTGGAAGGGGCCTACAAGACCATCAAGTCCAACCCCCTGCTCAATGCAGGAATCCAAGCCAGAGCATTACTGACAGATGGCTGTCCAGGCTCATCTTGAACTCCTCCAGTGTGGGGGAGCCCACTACCTCCCTAGGTAATTGGTTCCATTGTCGTATTGCTCTAACAGACAGGAAGCTTTTCCTGATGTTCAGCCGGAATCTGGCTTTCTGTCACTTGAGCCCATTATTCCGTGTCCTGCATTCTGGGATGATCAAGAAGAGATCCTGGCTTTCCTCTCTGTGACAACCTTTCAAGTACTTGAAGAGCACTATCATATCTTCCCCTCAGTCTTCTCTTCTCAAGGCTAAACATGCCCAGTTCTTTCAGTCTGTCTTTATAGGGCTTTGTTTCCAGTCCCCTGATCATCTTTGTTGCCCTCCTCTGAACCCTCTCCAGTTTGTCTGCATCCTTCTTAAAGTGCGGTGCCCAGAACTGGACACAGTACTCCAGATGAGGCCTAACCAGTGCTGAGTAGAGGGGAAGGAGTGCTTCCCAGGATTTGGAAGCTATGCTTCTATTAATGCAGCCCAAAATAGCATTTGCCTTTTTTGCAGTCACATCACATTGTTGGCTCATCTTCAGCTTGTGATCTACAACAATTCCAAGATCCTTCTTGCTTGTAGTGTTGTTGAGCCATGTATCCCCCATCTTGTAGCTGTGTATTTGGTTTCTTTTTCCTAGGTGCAGAGCTTGGCATTTATCCCTATTAAATTTCATTTTGTTGTTTTCTGCCTAGTGCTCCAGCCTATCAAGATCACTTTGAATTTTGTTTCTGTCTTCCAAAGTATTAGCTATCCTGCCCAATTTTGTGTCATCTGCAAATTTGATCAGCATTCCCTGCATCTCCTCCTCCAAGTCATTAATAAAAATGTTGTAGAGCTCTGGGCCCAGGACTGAGCCCTGCGGTACCCTGCTCATTACCTCTCCCCAGTTCGAGAAGATCCCACTGATAAGTACTCTTTGAGTCCTATTCTGTAGCCATCTGTGGATCTACCTGATCGTTGTTTCATCTAGCCCACTTCAGGAAACTAGACTCTGCATTAAGCCTTAATTCATTCGTAGGAGACTAAAGAACAAATATGATTGCACCTGCATATCCTCCAATAACAATGAAGTTTATCTCCGAAGGTGCCAACCCTCAAGATTATGAGATTTGCATTACGTACGTATTGCATTTTACACATCTGGTGCATTGTCTGGATTTCTCCCAGAAAAAGCATTTCTCCCATGATAGATTATTCCCTAAAAGCAACCCAGTAGAAAAATGTTAAGGCATTTGAAGAGTGAGATAAAGGTAGTGAACAAGGTAAGGGAAAGAAAGCAAGTTTCAGTGGCAGCAAAAAATAGAAGGAGCTAATGAAGAATTAGACTGCTTTTATATTATTAATCAATTCCAGTGTTTGAAAGCAGAGCCCAACGGACAGACTCATATTCACTTTTTTTAAGCGTTACAGATTTTATTTTAAAAAGGTTGGTAAATGTACATTTTTGTAGATCATCATTCCACTTTACAGGAATCTCAAATTCAGCATTTAGAGTACTGTGAACAAGCTTCTATTTTATTAACAGTTCCCAGATGGAGCCCTGTCAATAGACATTTTATATTCCACCTGCAGATCTAGCTGCTATTCAGGTTTTTATTTGACAGTAACATTTTTACAACACAGCCTGCAGGCAGACAGGAGGCTGGCACTCTGATGACAGCACAGTAAGGTTGCCAAGTGTCCTAAATCAAAATTGCTACTTAAAAAAAATCTTGGATAGGCCATCGCCTATATTGACTGGCCAATTTTGTTTTTGGTCCCAGAAAATATGAGATTCAAACTAGGCGTACCTTAATTAACAGAACAATGTGGTTCTCACACTCTCGTGTCCTAGCTGTGTTCAACTTCTCTGAAGATAATTCATTTCAGAGATCATGTTACCTTGAATTTTGAAGACTTGTAACAAGATGACGAGAAGAACGGAATTTGGAATCATTAACAACAAGAGCATAGTGAGGTTTGTGTGTATGGCACAATTCAGCAGGAGTGCAGAAAATTCAAAGTGGGTTGTATGCAAAATTCACCTTCCTGAAAATCTGTTTTCATTTTAAGAAACAACAAATTTCTAGCTGTTCTGATTTCAAAGGTATACTTGAAAGTCTGTAGGTAATGCCTATGGAAATCTTAGAAGCCACAGGGGTGACTGATCAAGATTTCCAGTGTCAAGGCACACCTTTATGCCCTGCGTATCTACTTGTTCCTTGCCCATGACTAGCAAACCAGAATAAGTTTGGCAAAATAAGGGAGTCCACAGATTCACCAAGCAAGCACATCTGTAGAATTTGTCCCCAATAACTGGAAACATGGGAAATCACATTCCTTGCCCAAATAAACAAATGTGGAGGGACCATTCTTCCAAGAGTGAGTGCAGTGCCTGCAGGACAAATTCCCACTTTCTCCTTTTCATGCCATCCCACTGCCCTTCGTATGTGTGCACCAAAAGCATTGCAGGGAACTGGGGGTCTGTGTGTGTCTCCCAGATCCCCAGTCAGCCTTTCCTTTTTATGAAATGCAAATCACTCCAGCTTCAGAGAGGAACGGCTGGGACGGGAAATAAGGGGGCACAGACTTCGTAACAATATATGAAATTGTTTTATAATGGCGCTGCTGTAATCTTCTATATACCAAGCTGGCTGCAGTATACATACCTTAATAGCCTACAAAAACTTCTTCTATAGCTGAGCCTCTGGCTAGCTGCAGCCACACTGGGTGGAAATGGAGGGCGTGATGGGAAGTAGGCTAGTGCTGCAGAGAATATCAGAGCCACAATGCCAAATTCTAAGGGGATACAATTAAGAAAGAAACCAAAGTGAGAAATGGGTTATGGTAGATGATATGCGTATTCATAAAATATCACATTTGATCCACAGGAAAATTGTTGTCAGATTACTTTAAAAGATCATTTGAATGCTGTGGGAACAGCAGAGAATGAGACCTAGAAATATCTAAATGGCTAACCAAATGTATGGAATGAACAAATACATACAATGCTGCTTATGCACAGGGTCCCCCTTCCTCTGCTCTCGCTGCCAGTCCCAGCACTGTAAAGCCTGGCAGCTGGGGCTGACCTGGAATCAGTGCTCTGAAGGCTGCATCTGCATGTGTGTTCACATCTGGGTTTAAAGGACAGCTGCCACTGCTGAGGTCTGATCTTTCCCCTCGCTGAGAGGTGCAGAATGACCCAGCCTTAAAGGGACAACCCCATATTATTCCTTCCAGTGAGCAAAAGGCTGGGAAGTAATTGCTGTTCACCTCAGGCCATGCAGGGAAATGGCAAATTGAAACCTCCAAGTTAAATATATAAGCTGCAGCTTTACTTGCACAATGTATGTGAAGAGCTTTTAATAATCTAAAGCCTTACATAAATTATGAGTAATATTTTTAGGAGTGGGAGATCAATTACAAAAGCACTGTGTAATACTCAGAAGAAAGGAATGAGGAGCAGATAGGACACTGACACTGAAAGTGAAGGAAAACCATTCCAGGTAAAAGGAGCTGCAGGGAGGCAGTTTCCTGAATAAATTGTTACACACATACTGGCAGTAATATATCAAACAAGGGTCCAGAAAGCAGCCTAATATTCAGATAGTCTAGCCATGGTTTTAGATACAAAGAAGTTAAGCTTTGAAGGGGCTACCAACATTAGCACAGAACTAAATGTAGGACTGGAGTGAGAAAGAAGGTACCACCACATAGGGACTACCAGATGATGAAGTATAGAGGAACATTTGACAAATAAGGACAATAGTTATGGCATGAGGAAAGATGAAAGAAAATCCACAAGAAGAATCCAAGCAGAAAACCAGTTTACTGGGATATATCAAAGTAGCTCCTAGTCTAATGTCCTGAATTTCACAGTGCCAATCTCTGGGTGCTTCAGATGGAATACGACTGTGCACCACTTTGGCCCAAGGCCCGAAGCCCAAGTCGAAGCAGGCTGCTTTGGGTTACATCAACCCCTTTCCAAGGTGAAGCAAAGAGGACACAAGGCGACCCAGAGAGGGTCAGGGGCTCTCCAAAGCGCCTTGGTGCCCTTCGGAGCTTCAGCACCCCCAGCCCAACCGCTCCAGCGCCTCCAGAGCCTTACCTGAGAGCTGCCCATCACAACCACTGCCGCCACCTCTCCTGCCGCCATCGCCATTGCCGCCATCGCTGTTGCCGCTACTGGCGCCATCGCTACCTCCACCTCTGCGCCACCACCATCACTGCCGCCATCATCGCCGCTGCCAGCTCCTGAGGCCTGGATGCGTGCAAGCTCTTACTGCAGGGAGTCGCCATTTTTAAGATGCCAACTTCTTTGAACTTCCAGGAAGTTGCCATTTTAAAAATGGTGACTCCCTGCAAGAAGAGCCAGCGTGCGTCCAGGCCTCAGGAGCTGGCAGCAGCAGCAACGCTGGAGGAGGAGGCGCCAGAGGAGGCAGTGGCGGAGGAGGAGGCGGTGGCAGCACAGTAAGGAGCTGGGGGTTTGTGCAGGGGCGTCAGGGTGGCCCCAAAGCAGGATTTGGACATCCGAATCCCACTTCGGGTTCAGGGCTGAGTTGGGTCGGGGGGGCCTCGAATCAGCCCAAGCCGAATTGGGCCCGCCTCTGAAGCCATGAAGCAGCTTCCGAGTCAAATTGGGGAGGGGGGTCCCTGCACAGTCCTAAGATGAAACATACACAACAGAGAACCACTGAAGAGCACTCCATTTTCTGTTGTTCGCTTGCAGCCAGAAATGGACTTCAGGTCAGGCCAAGCCTACCTCGTTATTTTCAAAAAGTGGGCCTAGCCTACTTAGTTGTTGGCTTAACAGAAAACAAAAATATTTAGAAAATTTAAAAGGTTTTATTTTTTAAATCAAATTGTTATATTTTGTGCTTGAGTTATTGGCTCTGCACGTATTTATAGTTCTAGGTTATGCTTATGGCCTCCTACTAGCCCTAGCCTTGATGGCTTTCTAGCAGATGTGGAAGTAAGTAAGTAAGTAAGTAAATAAATAAATAAATAAATAGACAGCGGTGATTTCATGTCATCTGTGAAGGGACTACACTTGTTTTGAGTTAGAATTCCACCCCTGCTTGTAGCTCCTGTATTCAAAGATGTTGGGACAGCCTTGACTAAGAGAACCGTAGTACAAAACTCATACAGTCAGTGGCTGGGTTTGGATGATTGTAGGGGTGAAAGAAGCTGTTGTGGCTTCTTCCCCTGCCCCTGCCCCTGTGCATGCTGTGCAAGCAGCCACAATTTGCATAATTACCCGCAATGCAGCGTGGGTTGCCGTGTCATCCAAACCTGGTGTGGTGCGTGGCAGGGGTGGCTTCTTACCAACACCACAACCCCTACTACAAGCCATGGGTTGTGTCATGGGTATGAAGCCACCACACTGGGTTCAGGCAACCTGGCAACCCGGGCTGCATTGTGGGTAATTATGCAAATCACGGTCGCACAGGTTCTTTCGCCCCTGTGATTGTCCGAACCCGATCAATGTATCTTGTCACCACACAGATTCATATGAAGCTTCATTCAGGAGAAACAATGTTCCAACTCAAATGTTTTCAAGAAGTAACCAGCAAACATCTACGCGAATGAGAAATTCATTATCTGACTATGCTTTACCTGCCTAGTAGCAACTGAACTGATCTCAAGTAGCCGGTCATAGGAGCACTTAGCATGTAACTTTCTCACCATGCCAGCACTTGGCCTAATTTCCTTCTATTCTCAACTCTAATATTCAACTACCTTTCTTTTTTTCTTTTTTTACAATAAAGGATCTATAACCATCATATGAATACCTGGTAGGAAAAGGTTTTGTGATAAGGTAACGTCTCCTGAAGCTGCCAATACTGCTAGGTGCTCATCACTTTGTCTCTCCCTACCCCCCAAAATATGTTTTTCCTTTAAAAAAATCAGTGCCTGCCAGGGGTGCTAAGCAAAGGGTAAAACAGTGGCAAATATACTGGTATCAAGCTCCATTCAATTAAGTTGTAAAGAATGTGAGGGTACATTGGTATGGAATTTATTTACTACAACATAAATGTCTCAAAACCAGGGTAACATCACTTTTAGCCATAGTGAACTTGTAGTTTATAACCACTTCATTTCTAGCAGCATCAGGCAGTATCATCTATTTACAGTGAAGTCAGCTAGTCATTGCTAACAGGTTTATAGGATTATAGTCAAAACGGGGCTACTGAGAAAGAAGAAGAAAGAATCTGCATGCTCAGGGGAACCCAAGTTTTGCAAAAGTACAAAAAATATTTAGGAAAAACCCTAAAAGGGTTTTAAAAAACCCACAAAAATTCAGAAGAGCCCAATGATAACTGAGCATGCTCAGTGGTTACAGAATACTGGGAGGGAACTGTACACCAGGAGAGGGAAATGAATGATGTATTCTGGAAGAGGTCATGACTAGACGCTGGCACACTGAAGAGGAGCACTCTATACTGTAACATTTTGTTTCAAATACCACCTCCTATTTCCCTTTGTCTGGAAAAATGAGTATAGGAATGCAGAACAGGGCGAAGCAGAGAGGGAGAGGTGGGATTAAAATATCAATAAACTAACATTTATTGAATCATATCCTACTAACCTAGTTATAATACTGTGGCTGTTTGCCAGCAAGCAAGTGGTTTTACCCAAACAGTAATTCACAAACAGAGAACACATAAGTACATGTTTTAGGCATGTGTCTCAAATTTTCCGGTTTGATTGGTTGAAACACACACACAGTATGTAATATACCATCTGGCACTGAAGATTAGGAGAAAACAGGGAATATATTTACAGACATTTTCCTTGGGGCAACATTTACGTAAAGTAATATGTAAAGTGGTGGCAGTGGGGTACATATATTACACAAAACCAGGAGTTAACACATAAACATCATCATGTCTAGAAATACTTCCAAGAACTTCTCACATTTCAGGAAAAAAGAAAAGAAAGGCCACCATGCAAAGCAATGAAGCGTCAAGGCACTGCTCTGAACAACACTTCAGACTATCATCTGAGAGCTTCACCATACCTTTTAAAACATTTGCCAAGTAACAGAGAAGAATGTTTTAACCAGTTCCAATACAAGAGTTTTGGAAACCACTGGGAGTCAAAATTCTTCTCTGAGAAAATCATTCACTTTTACATTATTTTTCATGAATTCCTATTATTTGGTCACTTGTTACAAAATTAAATCAAGTGTCTTTAGATATATTTTAATGGTTCTACATACAAACATGATACTCAAGTGGTTTTCATCTCCAGTTAGGTCACTAATATAAAAAAAGCTTAGGTCCTATGGACTATTTTTCCTTTGTATTGCTTTACAATCTCTACTGCTGTATCAATACCATCTTGCATCACATCCATACAAGAAGGAAAATGTACAGCAGTCTTCTCAGTGGCTAGCCTCCAGCTCTGAGTCTGCCTTTCTTAGAGATACACAAAGGACCAAATATTTTCTGACTGAGGGGGGGCAATTGTAAAATTTCATGTTCAAATACTGACCACTAGAAGATAGCTATGAACACAGAGACAAGGAAAAGTTATGCTGGAACTTGTAAGTCACATTTATTTATTAAATTTATCATATTGCCTTTCTTAAATAATGAAACAAAACAGTTCTTCTTCTTCTTCAAATGACCCCATGAACAGGATCCTAAATTCCTGTTGGATCCTGCTCATTATTCTGATGTGGTGTTCAAATTTGGTCAAAATCAGACTAATATTTTTTGTTTGGGCTGGTATAAGTGAATGGGGCTAGGCTAGCATGGAGTATTTTTAAGAAGCAGTACTTTAAACAATATTTTGTTTTATTTGATTCTGTTTTAAAGCGGCTATCTACCATGGATCCATAGATTCAGGCAAGATACAATCTACATAAAAGCAAATTTATTTGCTAGCAATTCAAAATTGATTTACAATGGAAAGTAAACCACAGAGTCTTAAACGGCTTCTGGATTTTACTGATGTATGAAAAACTGAGCTGGTATTGAAATGCTGAGAAAGAGCAATAGGTCAGTTTTATTTTAACACACAAGCATTCTGGTAGAAAAATGTTTGCCAAGGAGATTGTGTAGGTAGGAAAATCTGGAACTGATTAACTTTGGAATGACTGGTATTATTCAAGAAGAGAGTAAAATCAACAGCTACACACTACACAATTGATGTTTCGCGCTTCAGGTAAAGGGCAAATAATTCTAAAGCTCATAGTAATGGCGATTTCAAGAGAAGTCACTAGAGGGCAGCAGCAAACTCATAACAGATGTCCTTAAGTACTAGTGTGATTTTTACTTCTCTAATACCTGCATATAATACAGCCTCAATCCGGTCCTTTATATGTTCAGAGCTGCTTCCAGGTGGCAGTGGAATTGTAGATGTGCCATTCGGCCCTGGAACCACCAAGGGTCCTACTAAAAATGCACACGCTCCACCAAGGTAACCGATCAACGATGCAACAGCTGTGGCAGTGGCACGCTCATCTGGTGAAAACCACGTCGTAGAAAGGAATGGAGCAGCACTACTTACAGTTGGGCCTGCCAGCCCATTCAATAGCTGCCCTCCATGAATCAGCCTGGAGAGAAAGCACAAAACAGACATTTACTTGCCGGGTACAATGCCCTGATAGTGCCCTGAGAACTTGCAGGAAGGGAGGAACTCATGAGAAACAGGTTATGGAACTCATGTTTGCTAGATAAAAATAATGATCTGAAGCAGCCTAATCCTCTTGCCTAGTTATTATTTAAAATGCTTTAAGATCACTGTAGTTAATTAATCTTTTCAAGATTTTAAAAGATACAGTAATAAACTGATGTAGGTTAGAATTTCCTATACTTCTTTCCTGAATGCAACTTGAAATCCAATTCTATTTGCAAAATGTAACGAATCACACTCAGTGGGAAGCTTCCGTATGATTAAGTTTCTCTAAAATAAAGTTAGCAGCTCCTACACAGTGAAGGAAACATACACGTTGCCAAGAGGAAGTTGTCCTTCCAGTATGAATTCTATATGCAATTTTTATTATTATTTATGGATATGCCATTTGTACTCCAATATTCAGGGGGAGGGGTAATGACAGATGTTAGCCTTTTGGTAAGAATTTGAAATATCAAACAGTCAAAGATAAAAATGGGAAAAAAGCATGAATGCTGACAATTCTTCACCAGGACTGTATCCACTGGGGGATTTTGCTGTATGAGCACAGAAAATCAGAGCAAATCTGAAAGTCTTATAACGTGCAATTTAGGTAGAAGTCACTGTCAGAAGCAATGTGAACATGTAGATTATTCTTCCTTTTAGTTAAATATTGTAAATAAACCTCCTGAAATCAAGGATTTCAGAACAAACCTTTAAAAATATTCAGAGGGGAGGGACATCATACAATGACATACCTGCTGAAGATTTACATTTGTTGTTGTTGTTCAGTCGTTCAGTCGTGTCCGACTCTTCGTGACCCCATGGACCATAGCACGCCAGGCCTTCCCGTCCTGCGCTCTCTCCCGGAGCATGCTCAAGTTCATATTCATTGCATCCGTGATGCTATCTAGCCATCTCATCCTCTGCCGTCCCCTTCTCCTTTTGCCTTCAGTCTTTCCCAGCATCAGGGTCTTTTCCAGGGAGTTTTCTCTTCGCATTAGGTGGCCAAAATATTGGAGCTTCAGCTTCATTATCTGTCCTTCCAATGAGCAGTCAGGGTTGATTTCCTTTAGGATGGACTGATTTGACCTCCTTGCAGTCCAGGGGACTCGTAAGAGTCTTCTCCAGCACCACAGTTCGAAAGCATCAATTCTTCGGCGCTCAGCCTTCCTTATAGTCCAGCTCTCACAGCCATACATTACTACTGGGAAAACCATAGCTTTGATTAGACGGACCTTTGTCGGCAAGGTGATGTCTCTGCTTCTTATTATGCTGTCTAGGTTGGCCATAGCTTTCCTCCCAAGGAGCAAGCGTCTTTTAATTTCATGGCTACAGTCACCGTCTGCGGTGATCTTGGAGCCCAAGAAAGTAAAATCTGTCACTGCTTCCATTTCTTCCCCTTCTATATGCCAGGAAGTGATAGGGCCAGATGACATGATCTTCGTTTTTTTAATGTTGAGTTTCAAACCAGCTTTTGCACTCTCCTCTTTCACCCTCAACAAGAGGCTCTTTAGATCCTCTTCGCTTTCTGCCATTAGGGTGGTATCGTCTGCATATCGGAGGTTGTTGATAATTCTCCCGGCAATCTTAATTCCGACCTCTGATTCATCCAACCCGGCATTTCTCATGATGTACTCTGCATATAAGTTAAATAAGCAGGGTGACAATATGCAGCCTTGTCGTACTCCTTTCCCAATTTTGAACCAATCGGTTGTTCCATCTCTGGTTCTTACTGTTGCTTCTTGACCCTCGTACAGGTTTCTCAGGAGACAGGTAAGGTGGTCTGGTACTCCCATCACTTTAAGAATTTGCCACAGTTTGTTGTGATCCACACAATCAAAGGCTTTAGCATAGTCAATGAAGCAGAAATAGACGTTTTTCTGGAATTCTCTTGCTTTCTCCATGATGCAGCGAATGTTGGCGATTTGATCTCTAGTTCCTCTGCCTCTTCGAAACCCAGCTTGTACTTCCGGTAGTTCTCGGTTCGCATACTGCTGAAGCCTAGCTTGTAGGATTTTGAGCATAACCTTGCTGGCATGTGAAATGAGCGCAATTGTGCGGTAGTTTGAACACTCTTTGGTGTTGCCCTTCTTTGGAATTGGAATGTAAACTGACCTTTTCCAGTCTTGTGGCCACTGTTGAGTGTTCCAGATTTGTTGGCATATTGAATGCAGCACTTTAACAGCATCATCTTTTAGGATTTTAAATAGCTCGGCTGGAATACTGTCATCTCCGCTAGCTTTGTTGTTACTAATGCTTCCTAAGGCCCACTTGACTTCACTCTCTAGGATGTCTGGCTCAAGTTCAGTGACCGCACTATCATGGCTATCAGGGACATTCAGATCTTTCCTGTATAGTTCTTCTGTGTATTCTTGCCACCTCTTCTTAATCTCATCTGCTTCTGTTAGGTCCCTGCCTTCTTTGTCCTTTATCATGCCCGTCTTTGCACAAAACGTTCCCTTGAGATCTCCAATTTTCTTGAAGAGATCTCTAGTCTTTCCCATTCTGTTGTTTTCCTCGATTTCTTTGCATTGTTCATTTAAGAAGGCCTTCTTGTCTCTCCTTGCTATTCTCTGGAACTCTGCATTCAGTTGGGTATATCTTCCCCTTTCTCCTTTGCTTTTCACTTCCCTTCTTTCGTGAGCTACTTGTAAAGCCTCATCAGACAGCCACTTGGCTTTCTTGCATTTCTTTTTCTTTGGGACGGATTTCGTTGCTGCCTCCTGAACAATGTTACGGACCTCCGTCCATAGTTCCTCAGGCACTCTGTCTATCAGGTCTAATCCCTGAAATCTATTCCTCACCTCCACTGTATATTCATCAGGGATATGATTTAGGTCATACCTGAACGGTTTAGTGGTTTTCCCTACGTTCTTCAATTTAAGCCGAAATTTTGTAAGAAGCAGCTCATGATCTGAGCCACAGTCAGCTCCAGGTCTTGTTTTGACTGACTGTATGGAGCTTCTCCATCTTTGGCTGCAAAGGACATAATCAATCTGATTTCGATATTGACCATCTGGTGACGTCCATGTGTAGAGTCGCCTCTTGTGCTGTTGGAAAAGAGTGTTTGCTATGATCAGCGTGTTCTCTTGGCAAAACTCTATTAGCTTTTGTCCTGCTTCATTTTGTACACCAAGGCCATGCCTGCCTGTTATCCCGGTGATTTCTTGACTTCCTACTTTAGCATTCCAATCCCCTATGATGAAGAGGACATCTTTTTTTGGTGTTAGTTCTAGAAGGTGTTGTAGGTCTTCATAGAACCGATCAACCTCAGCTTCTTCGGCCTCAGTGGTTGGGGCATAGACTTGAATTACTGTGATGTTGAATGGTTTGCCTTGGATTCGTACTGAGATCATTCTATCATTTTTAAGATTGTACCCCAGTACTGCTTTTCCCACCCTTTTGTTGACTATGAGTGCTACTCCATTTCTTCTAAGGGATTCTTGCCCACAATAGTAGATATGATGGTCACCTGAATTAAATTCGCCCATGCCTGTCCATTTTAGTTCGCTGATTCCCAAGATGTCGATGTTCAATCTTGCCATCTCATGTTTGACCACCTCCAGCTTACCTTGATTCATTGATCTGACATTCCAGGTTCCTAAACAATATTGTTCTTTACAGCATCGGATTTTCTTTTCACCGCCAGACACATCCACAGCTGAGTGTCCTTTCGGGTTTGGCCCAGCCGCTTCACTCTTTCTGGCGCTACTTGGAAATACCCTCTGCTCTTCCCCAGTTGGGGTATTGGACACCTTCCGACCTGAGGGGCTCATCTTCCGGCGTCATCTCTTTTAGCCTTGTGATACGTTCCATGGGGTTTTCTTGGCAAGAATACTGTCAAGACCTCTGTTATAAACTAGCAATAAGACTAATAACTTGCTAATATATATTTTGCACAAATGATGGCCTTGTATGCAGCAGGAGCATCCCAAGGGAAAACCCAGAGTGTTGGTAAATTCCATTATTTACTTATTTTCTGTGCTTAATATAAAATGTGAATATGCTGCATCTCAGGGGAAAGCCCTTCTAAACAGACTTACAAAATATAATTAGCTCCATATACATGGCAGGAATATTATGTTTCCAGTGACTTACAGTACAATCCACTTGCAACGCTTCCAGTCCAGGCCCCCAATGATCTTTCTTTTACCCATCCACCTCTGATCCATTCTGCCATGCCTACCAAAGGTGTTCTCAGCCCTCATGCCTTCCCCAACTCTAGCTCCACCTCCCTCCTTAAATGGTATGATACCTCAGGCTGTGAAACTTTGTTCTAATGACAAACATTATCTGAATCTGAACAGCACTCCCTTTCAGGTATGGTTTACAGTAGACTGTCTTGACTGTTTTCCAAGCCCTTCACATCTGCATGACAGGCAGTAATACAGCAGGTCATGGAGCTGGGTCTAAGCACAATGGAGGGGTGACTGCTGCTGCTTCTCCCTCTAACACAGAAGTGGAGAACCTCGGAGGTGGGTCAAAGTCCGCTCCTCCTGGGTTCCCCAGATCGCCATGCTCCCTTCCCCTGGCCCCGCTCCCTTCCCCCACCCTCTATTGGTTGGTGGTTTCCTGGTTTTTATGCAGGTTTTTCCCCATTCTAAAAAGGTTGAAATGTCTCACCTAAGGCTTGGTTACTGGCAGTAAGAGCTTTAAGCTACAAGATGCGTAATACTATTTTTTGTATTTTGGGCCCACCCCTTTTGTCCTTGGGCCCACCACTGGAATGCGGCCCCTGAGAGCTTCTCCAAAATTGAATTCAGCCTGTGGACTGAAAGAGGCTCCCCATCCCTGCTCTAACAGCTTCAGCAATGACAGAGGGATGGGGCTCTCTGCTTAAGCTGTATCCATGCACAATGGAGGAGTGCCCAGCTGCTGCTTCCTGCTCCTCTGGCGGCCTCAGCAGTGGCAGCTGGTAGCGGAAGGGAGAGGGGCTCTCAATGAGATCTATATCCAGGCATGATGGAGGGGTGCTGGACTGCTGCTTCCTCTCCCTGATGGATGTAGCAGTTGGTAGCAGCCGAAGGCCAATTTCTCCAGCAATGGGATTGCGGACATAAGATGCCAGTGAAACATTAAGCAGCCATATGCTCTTCCTGGAACAAAGTGCAAAACTAAGCTCCTAAATGCTTGACAGAGTATCAAACATAGTACTTTTACAGAGTACTTTCGCAGTGACAGTCATATTGGCCTTCTCCCAATGTAGTCAATTCTGTCCTATCTAATGTAATTCCCCAGTAAGCTTAACCATGTTCATTATCTGCTCTATAATGAATGGCACATCTCTAGGTGGATGTAAAGACATTCCATTGTATAAGTAGCTGCATTTCAGTGATGATTTAGAGATACAAAACTTGAATTAGCAAAATCACTTTGGACTGAAATCTGCAATTCTGTGTAATTGTATTCTAGAGCAATCTGTTACTAAGAAATAGCCTCAAATACTGCCACACACATTAGGGTAGTGCAAACAGACTCAGACTGCACTGTATGTGTAAACTGGAATCTTTGTGTGATGGATGTGCTAAGCTGTATTATCACTGGTTGCACACTGTACATTTAATTTTCACTGACACTGTGCAATAAGCAAAAGTGGGAAAAACTTATGTAAAGGCAGACCAGTGGATTGTAAAGTTCCAAAGCCTTTTATCGAAACATTATCATCGGCAAATACAAGGAGAGTGACACGCTGAAGAGCCTCAATTGTCACTGTTCTTGCAATGTTTAATAATAAGGCACATGACTACTTAACATCTTAACAAATAGAAAGACACCTTGAAAAAGAAAAGTGACAGCTACACAACAAAGTCACTCCTCCTCCACTGACTGGAAAAAACAAACATATTGGAGAAAGATAAAGTTGCTGTTGCTATCAACTGAGGTGTTGCTAGAAGCCCCAAACTTACAAGATAGATCGTCCCTACCCATGTGCCTTTTTCGCAGTATTGTAATCAACATGTTGCTGCCCCTTGAAAGCATTAGCTCCATCTCACCCCACCCCACCCCACCCCACACTAGGCCTGGTCAAAGACATTTTGCTGCCTAAAGCAGAACCCCAAGTGCTCCCCACGTGTCCTCTCCCATATATTCTTGTGGCAACAGCATAAAGCATACATGATGTTTAAAACTCAGGCCTCTTCCCCACCCCAATTCCCACCCAACACACACATTAGTTTAGTGAACTAAATTAGCTACTCCTTTTAACATCCTTTAATGATTTTGTGATTGACTTGTAATCATTTGATCATTTAATGACTTGTCCACCCCTAGCTTTATAATGACTGGTGCAGTCACAATCAGGGTGGTTAAAGTACAGGTAAATGAAGGGTGGGTAAAGTATGATAGAATGTGTAGAACTACCCAGCAGGAGCTAGATGACAATATCCTCTCCCACATATATTGCAACATCTTCATTGACTCTCAAATCATTCCTAAGCTGAATTTAAAGTGCTGGTCTTAACCTTTAAACCCCTATACAGCTTGAGACCCAGGTAGCTACTGGACCACCTTTTTCCTTACTAGTCCACCCAGCATCTAAGGCTCTTCTTCTAGGTACCCTTGCCTTCTGAGGTGCAGTGGGTGGTGACTTGAGAGCAAGCCTTTTTGATGGTGGCCCCTCCTCTTTGGAATGCCCTTTCCATGCAGGCTTGCCTATCTCTTACATATAGGCACCGGGCGAGAATATTTTTTACTTTCCCAAACTTTTAAAGAACATGTTGCTGTTTTACTGGATGGTATTTGTTGATGTTGTGTTTTAGTTGTTGTAGTTCTTATATTTTATAGATATTGCATTTTGTTTTTATGTTCTTACATAGTTAGTCATCCTGGCAACTCTCAAATGCACGAAGATGCAGGATATAAGTGGAATTAGTAAATAAACAAACTAATTCCAAAGAATATTCAGGATTGCCACCAAGTCTTATGCATGTTTACTCTGAAGTAAGTCCCACATATACTGCTCTGAGCAACTTGGAGGAACAGTAGGACAAAAATGCAACAAGTAAGTGATAAATACTTGGATGCAGGGTGGGCCATTAATATTGAAAGGATGTGTTGAAAAAACAGGGGTTAAGTCTCAGGGGATTTGTGGCAGATGCTTTCATGAAGGGACAACCATCAGCTATTGCAACTGGGCAAACAGGTATCCAAGGTGCTGGTCAGCTAGACTGGCTCACCATTGCCAGGGCCAGAGGATATGTCTGCCTGAAAATTGCAGCACTCAGCAGCATCTTGGGGGTGGGGGAGACAGTCTGCCATCATCAGAAGGAACAGGAAGTGGACCATAGCTTGGCATGAGGAAGATGGCACCTCTTCTCACTGCACAGCTTGATAATTATTTAGTTATTTATTTGCAGATTTCTAAACCACTTCTCAGGAGCCTGCACAAGGCATTGTACAAGCAATAAAATATAACAGTAATACAAATGCATAAATCACCATTCTTAAAAATATATACACATACACCACTTAAAATGAATAATACTAAAAATCCTCAGGAGTGCAATTAATAAAAAAAGCATATTGAAATTAAAAAGTCTTCAAAGATCTGGCAGCACGAGAAGGAGGAAAAATCAAACAGGTAAACTGTTGGGGTGCTGGTACTGTGTCCACTACTAAGAGCACTGTTCTAAATTCCACGTTATGGAAATAAACCTAGGCTCAAGCTCCTTAGCGTGCCTCTCCAGGACAAGGACTGGGATACAACAAGCAATGATGCTGAATGCTGCAATTATCCAGGTCAAAATAAGAATTTATCTAACTCAGCCAACCTCAATCAGGTGCCCTCCAGATGTGTTGGGACTATAACTGCCATCATCCCCGGACAGCATAGCCAGCGTATCTGGAGAGCACCTGGCTGGGGAAGACTGGCCTAGTTCATAACGCTTGGATGCAATATCAAGGTCTGAATACAGAGAGTTTTTCTACAGCTTGGAATATAAAATGAGGTTCTGAATATGAGCACAAAATGACAGGGCTGGTCCGGTCCTACCATTAAGCAGCTGCATTAGGCATCAGGTGCTGGGAAGTAGGAGCTGTTCTCTCCCTGGCTGTTCTCCCCGAGCCACCT
This sequence comes from Heloderma suspectum, assembly GCF_057233095.1. Lineage (NCBI taxonomy): Eukaryota > Metazoa > Chordata > Lepidosauria > Squamata > Helodermatidae > Heloderma > Heloderma suspectum. The sequence continues at coordinate 152,996,041 of NC_139458.1, read as the reverse complement.
AGGTTGTTCTTATCCTCCTGATCCACCATTCTGGTGGCAGCATTCTGGGGTCTACAAAGTGTGTTTGGGCTTGGTGGCTAACAATTCTGACTAGCCAGCTAGAATATACAAAAAGTGCTTGTGAGCACAAGCATAGACCATTTCTCTTTCCATTGAGAAAGTACAGCCTCCTGTCCCAATGAAAGAGAAGGGCTTACAAGACAGATGGCATGGGTTCTGCACAGTCCCAAGTCCTGAATCTCCGTTTTGGGAAATTCAACACTATCCACATCTCCTTTCAAAGTATCATGTAAACAACTGAGGAACAGGCTCCCTCACCCCAAAAACTCAACTCTAGTTTTTTCCCAGTCTTGTCCAGCATCTTGTTACAAAAATATTTGCCCCTACAACTCTCCAGCTCCTTTGCCTTAAGCATGCTGGGGTTTACCCCCAGCCCTAGACAGGGCTTAATTTGTGCCTGAGCACAGCCCAGAAGGAATTCATTTGCAATACCAGGACAATATATCAGTAAACACAATCCTTATCCTTCTCTCCATCCCAGGTTTTCCTTTTTTCTTGCAGCAATTCTCCTTCTGAGTTTATTTTACATCTACCCCTGGGCAGGATAGAAAGAGCAGATGGACTGAGTTGCTGTAGTGTAAAGCTCTCTCTACTGGGACATAAACTGGGGATTGAGGCAGAGGAAAAGGAGATGGAGGCAGCTTGTTCTCAACCAGGAATGCACCTTGCAGCAGATGTCAAGTCCAGGAAAAGAGCAGGGCTTGGGGAAGTGTGAGATACTCTTCCAAGGTGGAGAGCAATGGAAAAGGGCAAGGAAGGAATTTTAAAGTGGCACTGCAAATTCCCACTCAGAAATCACAGCAATGACAACAGAAACTGGTCTGGTAGCCCAGTTGACTGGCTTAATAGGAGAAATCCTGTCTCAAAAATCCATTTCAGGTATTTCTGTCAGCCTAATTTACAGTGCACTCCCATGCATGTCTACTCAGGCATAAACCCCATTGAGGTCAATGGGACTTACTCCCAGGTAAGTGTACATAGGATTGTAGCCTTTGTAGTTATAATGAAGTCTGGACAGCTGGCCCTGGGCATTCTTACTAGCCAAGATCAAAAAGACCTTTTTTGCTTCTGGTGTGTTATAAAGTGCTATTGTCAGGTATATACATTTCACTTTAAATATTACAATGAACATCTAAAATCTGGTGAATGTCAACATTCACATGTGAAACTTAACAATTCCAGATTTATTTTGTGAATGTCATCACTTTTATCTTCCTTTGTCAAAGGTATATTTTCCTCTCCTATTTGATACAACATGCTTTGGGGGAGACTTGTGGTGGCATCACACCAATGTTAATTTTCCTTAATCTTTCATTTTGCCTTATTCTATGAGATTTGTGATTCAGATTCTATTCTTAAGGAGCCTTGAAATCAGCCATTCACCCACTGTGTGTGACAATCATTCCAGGTGAGTAATTTACCAGATCCATCACTCAAACTGTGTGATATATGAAGTTCATGTAGACAGCAACATTTTTTTTTTTGCACTGGTTAAAAAAAAATCATTTGTAATTTGGTTTAATTCTAGGATCGCCAATGAGGTACCCACAGATCCCTCTCTTGAAGCCCACCAGGCTCCCCGCCCCTCCTAATTTTTTGTAAATATTTTTATATATAGTTACACACAAACACACACACACACACCAGGAGGCTGGCATGCTGCAAAGTGATACACTGGCCCATGGGAGCCCTAGAGTCATTCTTAGAAAATAAGTGTGAGGGGGGTGGGTTCAGCCCAGCACTTCATTTTAAAGTGCACCCAGCCACCCAGAAAAGGGGGGGGGGAGTAAACTGGGGGGCATCCTGGAGGGCTAGATGGGTAGTGGTGGGGGAACAGGTGAGTGTATTTTGCCTGCGCTGTGCGAGTGCCCCTTTTTGTGGTGTGCATTATCCAGTTTTCTTGCTTGTTTTTTGTTTTCGTGTACTGTGTCTTTTGTCTGGAGAGAGAATGTGTTTCACCTGATTGTGCGTGTGTGTTTTTGGTGGTGTGTGTGTGTTTTCTGTCTTGGTTTTTTGGGTGGGTAACATAGATAGGTGTTTTGTCCATGTGTTTTTCTGAGCATCACCTGTTTGCCTTCCTTAAAATGGGCAGTTTGTTGTGGTTTATGCGGGAAACATGTGATTTGGCATTTGGGTCTCAGACCCCACTTCTATCTTGTATTCAGTTTCTTGGCCAAGGTACTTGTGTCTGAGGCTCACCAGTCTGCCTTTTGAGAAATGAATGTTGGAGCAAAGAACCGTGGGTTCAAAAGAATGTTTTGTGTTTTGGAGCTAAGATCCCACCTCTACCTTGTATTCAAGTTCTTGAGCAAGTTATTTTTCTTTTAGCCTCACCAGTTTGCCTGGGAAACAGGTGTTTTGTGACTGGCCATACCCACTAGGGCAGCCATTTTGTGAGAGCACCCACAACACTCTCAAAATTCCAAATATGCCCATCAGCTAAAAAACCTGAATGTTTTTTTCTTTGACATTATGTAAAAGCAGTAGTCATGGACGGATGTAAAAACCAGGTGATAGGCCAGGGATCAAATTTATTCTGGAAGAGGTTACAAGTAAAAACTGCAAACCATATAAAACCCAACAACTTCATTTCCCAGTATTTCCAGCTTTTATGCATTCCAAATACCAAAACCAGAAACCCCATGTGTTGGGATATACACTTTGACACTACCCCATGTGTTGGGATATACACTTTGCCTCGTTGAAATCTCTCTACTATATCATTGTATTAATTTGCTGATTCATGAAGTCTGTCTGAATTACGCCACTTTTCATTGGGTTTCTTTGTGTATCTCTACCTTATCTTCCTAGGGACAGACAGAAAGGAAATACTCATAATATGGTTCAACACATGTAGTAATCTGCTAGTATTCTAGGAGACAAATTTGCAGCAGCTAATATAGCTGACAGAGAAATATGAACACAACAGTATCAGGGCATTTTGCTGTTTGTTACGGTGTGTTATTATCACTGCAGCAGATTTCACCCTGAAAAGACTGTCAGAACTCTTTCTTACAGACCATCATCAGTTCTAAAAATTGCTCTGAGATTAGAAGCATTTGTTACCGTTATTTCCCCATTTTCTTCTTGTTTCTGTTATCCAGAAGGAGCAAAGAGCAACTGCATTTTCCCTCACTGCCTCATACTGTAATTTAAGTTTGATTCTGTAATGCAAGATGTCTTTTGTATGAAAGATGAGGATAGCAAGACAATTTTCTTCAGCACTTGGCCCAATAGGAAAGCATTTTTAAGACTGGCCAAGCTAACAGTAGCATTTTGATCGATTCCTCTATCCTGAGCTCTGCTCTCAGGTTTGAACATTATTTTTCCAATATTCAGCTAATTATTTTCAGGTACCAAGCAATGTAGGGAGTATTGAGAATTCAATCCCAGAGTGTGAAGCTTTTTATAACAAGCTCGAAACTAAAACTATGAAAGGAAAAGGGAACATTTCAACAGAGGGAGTTATGAAATAATCAATTACTTAACCTTTGCTTCAAGACTGAGGCCTGTGAAAGCCAAACTAAAACACCTGATTTTCTTTTAACAACCTCTGCAGTCAGACCAAAGTCCTGTATTTAGCATTAAGTTTGCATTAGCTTTTCTCTGAACTAGTAAACTGGGAAGCAAGCTCACCTTCAAAGGACCAAGCAACTGCAGCTGTGTTTAAACACACCCTACCCTTTGATTCAGGAGAATCCCCAAAGTTTGTATAAATAAGCACTTTTTTTTTGTCCATTCCACCTGGTACTAAAATTCATTTGTAAAGAGGTATAGTGGGGGTGGAATTATGCATTAACTGCATTCTGTTTTAATAATATTTACAAGGTAAGAGCAGGGAATACTTAAGTGCTTGCCTCCTGACAGTGATGAGACAGAGATATCAGTTCACATTTGGAAGTATTAAGTCAACTCAGATTCAGCAGCTATCAAGGGAAGAGTCTCAGGACTGCTTCACACATTATAACATTAGGGCAGTATCCAGTGCTGCTGCTCCACTTACGCCACTGATGTAGCACTAGTATAAGTGACCAGTAGCATATGCTGGCATGACGGATTTCCCCAGAAAACCCATCACGCCAGCATACGCTATTGGTGTGGTGCCAGAGGTTGCTTACACTAGCAACACATCAACTGCATAAGCAGAGCAGCAGCACTGGATACTGACAGTGTGAACCTTGTGTAATTCAGGGATACGCAACCTTTTGGGCCTGTGGGCACATTTGGAAAGTTGAAAAACTGTCCTGGACACAATCATAAAACAGCTGCCATGGGTGGGCATGGCCAGTCACAAAGGACAAGTAACCTGCCCAGAGGCATTAACAGGAAATTAAGATGGCAACATCTAGAGGCTCCCACTTCACTTTGAAACAATCCCAGTACGAAAATATTAATAAAAAATAAAAATAGGAAGGAGTAGGGTGCCTTGGTGGATAAGAAAAGTGTCTAGGGGCCAACAGCAACGCTGTGTGTGTGTGTGTGTGTGTGTGTATGTGTTTAAATGTTATGGGGTATACTGTTGTGTACATGTAGTGTGCATGCTAATTTTACAATATGTGACATGACCCTCATTCCTACTGGTAGCAGCTCTTTCAAGATACACTAATTTTAATCAATGAGTTCATTTAGGTATTTTCAATTACTGCATGAACTAATCAACAAGACTAGTGCAAATAGTGCAAGAATCAAACACACTTTTCAAAATATTAGTGAATATGACATGTATGAAAACATATTTCAAAAAATGAAGTATTAAGAATTATTTTATATTATAGTGTTAATAGTTCCACACATTTTTAAAGGAACATACAGCTACTGCAACCAGATTGTTAGCAAGAGACACATGTTCTTAACTAAAGCTCTCAGTTTAAATTGATGAGTTATAAATACAGAAGCATATACATACATAAACAATTATCAAATATTATTCCACTATAAGTGGCAACCTTGCTTTTGCTATAGCTTGAAAACTAATATTCATATATAGACATAAAGCTTGAAAAATAAAGGGCTTTTTTGTTTTTTGGGTTGTTTTTTTTTTGCAGAAACTAGTATTTCCACCTACCAATTTAAACTTGGAATAAGTGTCGATTTCCATACAAATAGTTTTTGAGGATAAATGACATATTTATACTGAAAAAGTGTTATATGCTTACTAAATATTTATGAAGGCAGCTTATATGTTTAGGTTCATTTTCAATACATGTAGTCTTCAATACACTGGGTAACGTACAAACAATTTTGCTCAGTAATAATAAAACAAACACATTGTGGGTAGAAAGTAGCAAAATAAGTGAAGCCCAGTATATAAGCCTTTTTGCTGAGCAGAAAGAAAAATGGACCTTTATATGAAGGTGCTGTCTGTGGCTTGATTTAGGAACTACTCCTGGCTACAAAAGAATTAGCAAATAGGAAAATGGCCAACTTCAGTCAAGGATGGTTTTGATGCTGAACATGGTTAGCTCCTCTCACTTGTATTTTGGGCTTCTTTGTTGCTGTTTCAAAGAAAACTTAAACATTCTGAAACACAATGGACTTCTGCTTCTGAAGTAATTGGGGGGAAAAATCTTGTTATTTAGAAACTGTTTTAACTGAACGCCTGCCAAGCAAGAGTCAAGGATTTGCAATGAAATGAACACTGCAGTACCAGGCCAAGACAATGGCATCTCTGTCAGGCATTCTGACAGTTAAAAGGCAACAACATAACGATGCAGCAAGACCCCTGACAGTACAGTGACAAATTCTCTCAGATCCTCACATCATAATACCGTGTTATTGCATAGCCATCACAGCTGTCAGACATTTGAGAATGTTTCTTCGGTCAAAGCTTCATCTAAGTTTGAAAGACAAGGGCACAGAGAATCAAAGCTAGCAGGCAAGCATGTGTTATTAGAAGACCACTGAGGTAAGAAAACAAAAACAACACCCATCTTAACATTTTTTTGTTTTCTTCCACGATCCCACATCTACAAAATAAATACACATAATGAAGGTATAAACTCTTTAATGTAACACTAAGGAGATGCACAATGACTTAGCAGTGAACAATTTCTAACAACATGAGCTGACTTGATGAATACAATTGGACTAATCAAAATGGCATTACGTAAATCAGGTGTGGGCAGAAAGTAGATGTCCAGATGTTTTGGACTTCAACCACCAGCACTCCTAAACATTGGCAATGATGGCAGGGGCTTCTGGGAGTAGAAAGCCAAGACGTCTAGACCTTCTGCCCACCCCTGAAGTACATGAATTGCTTGTGGAAAGAATCATCACAAGGCAGAAAGCTTCTGGAAACTGGGAGAGCACAAGCTCTTCCCCCTGCCTCAATTTCAGTTTATCAATGTGCCTTGATAAACATTCTGCCAGTTTCAGCTGCTACACAACAGAGAGGCTCTGAACACCACCAATGAGCAACATCCGAAGAAGGTTCTCTCTTGTCTCCTTCCTGAAATCCTGGCTTCAGCTGCTGCTCGGAGGGACTGCAAGCCCCTGTGCCAAGGAGTGGCAGAAGAAGCTTTCTCCAGCTCTCTTTCTCACTGCTGCAAAGCAATGACTGAAGAATTCCCATCTCTCTTCCCTCCAGGAACAGAGGCAGGAGCATCCTGTGCCAGCGTCAGCTGATGCCAGATAGCAGCCAAGAAGTCTGGCCACCCTTTCCTGCTCCAAAACAGGACAGAGTGAGGTAGAGGCTTGCTGGCTTGGCCATGCCCGGCCAGGTTGGATTATTAACACTTAATAAAACTTAAGTGTTATTTAATGCTTGCTTAAAATTTTTCCAGTATCATTAAGGAAGTTATCCATCTCCCTAAGCCAGCTCACTTCCCTAACCAATCCTATTATCTAGTTGCCCTTATCCTAACTACACCGCCCCCACAGTTAGCATTGTCAGATAATTTCAGATGTGCCAGCCTAACATTTTCCTTCTAGTCAGCAAGTAGGATATAGCCAGAAGAGGTCTTTCAATTGCTGCACCCTAAAGACTCACAGCTTCCTGAACTCAACTGATTGTACCTGACAAATCTGGTTTCAATTCCCTTATAGGACCATAATGATAGATTCTCATAATCCTCTGGTAAAACTTTACCTCATGGTTTTACTCATTCTCCACAAAGACATCAACAGCTACATTTACTTTTGTAACAAGTGTTTCCACCAGATGTAGTTCTTTGGCCGCTGTCTATGTCCTTGGAGCAGTCACACAGTAAAGGAGATGTAAGCCTAAATTCTCCCTAATTCCAACAAAATCAGACGCAGAAACAGTGCACGGAGTAGGCCCTTTCCATGTAACAGCAACTAAACCAGGACCACCAGCCTAAGGGCACATCCTAGATGCTCCAGGTTTAAACCTGGCATTAGCAATGCAGTGCAAGACTTATTCCTGTAAGAGCCAGAAATTCATGTGGTCTTCACAAGTTGAGCCAAACGGCCTGCCTTAAGTTTTGGTTCATCTACTAAGCACTTCTTGCTTAATGGCCCCATTTACAAACTCCATTACAAAATATCTCCCTCAAAAGTTTATTGCTCATTGCTAAGTATATATATGCTGGTGGTTCAATGGTTTCCTTTCCTCACAGAAACTTGGCATGTTAACATTTTCACCCCACCAAATGCTTTATTGATTTTTATATGAAGACCAGTAACCCAGTGCACTGAATACAGCTCACAAATAATAAAATTATTAATATTCTAAACTTCACTAGGGGCTTTTGCCCAAAAAGGAGAGTGCTTTAAAAAACCTGAAATGAATTAAACACACTGCAGCCCAAACCTAAAACCAATCATTAGGTCATTAAGACATTGTTGTTTTATAATAAGCTACTTATTATACTCAGGAAGAAGACAAATGCTTGGCATATATCCATAAAAGACAGATCTTCCCCTGAGGCAATGGTTTATGTTCTCTTCACAGGTAAATACATATAGGCACTCAAACTAAGTGCACTACAAATGACCTTAAGACCATAAAAATGATTCAGTTCCTAACTCAACCCAACTTCTCAACTTTTAAAATCAGATGTATTTGAAGGGGAGACAAAATAAAAGTGAAATAACGTAGAAGTTACATATACAAATCTCATATTAATAAGTACTTTGTTTTATTACACAGACCCATTTCATTCTGATTTTTGCAGTTTTAGTTTCACAAAGCTATGATAAATTTACGTATTATGAAAATGGTCAAAGCCAAACCACAGAGGACAGACATGTTGAACTTTTCTTATGGAACTCTTAAGCTGGAATTGTGAAAGCCTGAACTTTTCATTCCCCTTAGAAAAAACTATCAAGTGAGCACTAAATCAGATTATCTGAAAACAATGGATTGCTTTCCACTTAAATCCTTGTTACAAAGCTCTCTAAATATATTTCATTATTTCTTTTTTTTTTCTATTCCGAGGAGTCAGGCTGAAGTTGACCTCAAAAGCTTGATATTGAGTCTCAAACTGTCAACTCTGTGTGTGCAAATTTGATGTCTGGAAAAAATAAATTTAGAGCTACAATTTCTAAAAAGACTTGGCCTGCACAGAAGAGTCACATGGAGCTCAACCATTGTCTGCAGTTGCTTATGCTATCACAATTCATTTCAAATTCAAGCTTTTACATTCCATGGTTTTAGTTGCTACTTATCTTTTATCTTTTAAATATATGATGCATTTCAAATCCAAAGTACTATCAATGGTAGAAGTACAACAGAAGGACACATTATGACATAGCAGGATAATTAGCAAATTTATCATGTTCAGCTTAACATGATGGACATTTTTCATGGGCAAATAAGTAATCTCAGCTTACAAGACTTTTGTATATAGAGAGCGTAATTCCCACAGTGCAGGCAGCACAACAGACAATTACAGGGGATGGGTAGTATCCAACTGTAACTGTCCGTAAGCAGAAAAGACACTACTGGAAGACCGGATTTCCCTTCCCTCCTGCAGCCCCTCCAAATTTGCTTCAGAGGGTTGGCGAACCCTCCAGACCAGATCTGGATAGTGTAAGGGGAAAGAGAGGAAGAAGTCTGCTCTTGTGATTTTGACAGAACCCAATGGGAGATATGGACGTGATTGGATCTTGGAATTGTTGTCGGTCACAAGCTGAACATGAGCCAACAATGTGATGTGGCTGCAAAAAAGGCAAATGCTATTTGGGGCTGTATTAATAGAAGCATAGCTTCCAAATCCCGGGAAGTACTCATTCCCCTCTATTCAGCCCCGGTTAGGCCTCGTCTTCAATACTGTGTCCAGTTCTGGGCACCACACTTTAAGAAGGATGCAGGCAAGCTGGAGAGGGTTCAGAGGAGGGTAACAAAGATTCTCAGGGGACTGGAAACAAAGCCCTATGAAGAGAAAGAACTGAAGGAACTGGGCATGTTTAGCCTTGAGAAGAGAAGACTGAGGGAAGATATGATAGTGCTCTTCAAGTACTTGAAAGGTTGTCACAGAGAGGAAGGCCAGGATCTCTTCTTGATCATCCCAGAATGCAGGGCATAGAATAATGGGCTCAAGTGACAGGAAGCCAGATTCTGGCTGAACGTCAGGAGAAACTTCCTGACTGTTAGAGCAATATGACAATAGAACCAATTACCAATTGCAGTCACTGTGTCCAGTGTCCAGTTGGAGAAGGATTGTGCCCACTGTTTTTTAAAGTATGCTGGAAGGGTAATAAATAGCAAGTCTGCTTGCAAAATCAGAGACAGCAGTTATTCCCCAACTCTGAACCCACTAGATCAAATTCTGGAAATTGGAAAACCCAAATTTGAATATTTGCAAATTGCATAAGCTTTGCTTACCAATATGCTGATGACACCGATCTCTACTCCTCCTTTCCATCTAATTCCAAGGAAGCTGTTGCCATGCTAAACCAGTGTCTGTTGGCAGTAATGGACTGGATGAGGGCAATAAAATTGAAGCTTAATTCAAACAAGACAGAGGTACTCCTAGTCAGACAAAAGCTAGATCAGGAAATAGGGATTCAGCTTGTGCTGGAGGAGGTTATACTCCTCTTGAAGACACAGGTTCACTGCTTGGGTGTACTTCTGGATTTAGCCCTGAGCCTGGATGCCCAGATTTCAGCGGTGGCCAGGAGTGCATTTGCACAGTTAAAGCTAGTGCACCAGCTGCCCCCCTTCCTTGAGATGTCTGACTTCGCCACAGTGACATATGTCTTAGTTACATCCCGTTTGAATTACAGTAACGTGCTTTACGTGAGGCTGCCTCTGAAGAGTGTTCGGAAACTTCAGCTGGTTCAAAGAGCTGCTGCCAGACTGTTGACTGGGGCTGGCTACGGGAAGCATTCAACTCCCCTGCTGAAACAGCTTCACTGGCTTCCCGTCTGTTTCCGGGCACAATTCAAAGTGCTAGTCATGACCTATAAAGCCCTATATGGCTCGGGTCCAGGTTATCTGAAAGACCGTATTTTCCCCTATGAGCCTGCTCGTGCCTTAAGATCTTCAGGTGAGGCCTTTCTTGCGGGCCCACCACTATCACAGGCTCATCTGGTGGGAATGCGGGAGAAGGCCTTCTCAGTGGCTGCCCCAAAGCTCTGGAATTCCCTTCCCAGGGAGGCGAGAGTGGCACCCTCCTTGGTATGTTTCTGCAGGCAGGCAGGCAAAAAAAAAAATTGTTCTGGCAGGTGCTTGTGGATAGTCTGGACCTGTGAGAATATGATGGATGGGTTTATATTGTTGTTGACATTTAAAATTTTGATATTTTATATAATTTTAATATTACTGATGATTTAATTATATTTTAACTTTTGTATATTTCTATTTATATGTTTTAACTGTATAAGTTTTAATGTTATAAAGCTACCTTGAGTCCCAGTATTTAGGGAAAGGTGGGATTTTTAATAATAATAATAATACAAATTTATGTTATCATTGGTTGGAATGCAGTTGGGAAACTGAAAGCTGAATGAACATAGAAGGGAAGCAGGGACTGGAAAGAAAAAGCAAGGGGTTAGTCTGAGTAATGAACTGCACAGATTATGAAATATCTGCTCCCTGAATGCCTCTTCAAGTTTCTCTTGGGTATCTATGTCTTGCATTGATATCTCTCACCGATTTTTATGGGTATATATTTGTATGGGTATATTTTATGGGTATCTATGTCTTGCACCTGTCTCTGCAACCAGGGATCCTGAGAAGCTGTTTAAAGGGGGGGGGGGGCAGAAATGTTCATTTTTTTAAAGGACAAACAAGGACTAACATAGAAGTGAGGTGCAACTAAGAATCAGAAAAGTTATTTTAAGGATACTTATAGATGTAAGGTTGCATCTTCACTCTTCCACTGAATTTAAGCCATGAAAAATTCCTTGATGTTTAATTTCCATTGCTGGTAAACTGTTTGAAAATTGAGTATTTTTATATAGTTAGCTGTGTTGTGAGCAACAGCAATGGATATTTCAGCACCCTGACCTAATGGCATGCATCTTATTCTGCAGAGAAGAGAGCATTAAAGACAGAAGGTAGTAAAAATCCAGTGTTCATAGACCTTTTAAATCTGTGGACATCCATGAGCGATTGCCATTAGGGTTTTATGGCAGTTTTTAATCATGCAGTTCTCAGATGATAGAAAACTAGATTTAAATTGATAATGCCTTCCTCTAGGTCATTTAAGTAACCTCAGATTGTAAATAGTAACCGAGACAGGTAACCTTTAAATCAATAATTTAAATATTTTATCTCATTGCTAACTGGAAAGCTGGGTGATTAAGACTGACTCACTTTTTCACAAATTGTACATTTCTGACCTACAAGTGTCAGGAGCTGCTCTCTTACATGGTGAACCATTGAACAGCAGGTGGCAGCTTGTCAGTGAAGAACCATCCAGCCCTGGACTGACTCCATGAATCCAGGCTGATCATTGGATCCTTCTGGACAAGAAAGGGTATAAAGGGCTTCCTGTTTCAGCTCAGACATGCTTGAGCAGAACAGTCTGAGCTCTGGCATATTTATCTTTGATTATTCTTCAGTCCTGACTTCTGGTGTGTCCCACGCCCATGGCCCAACCCTGACACGAATGTGCATTATTAGAACTCCCTCTCCATCTCTCTCTCTCAAGACCAACAAACAATGCTTTCACTAAAAAAGAATTCTAAACTAAGCTTTATATTAAATGCTTCACCAGTAGGGATTAAAATAATACATAATCCACTGCCTAAGAGCAAAACACTTGGTGCTAAACAGCAGGAGTTAAAGAGTTTATCAACACAATCTGTCTGAAAATGGCTTGTAGAATATCTGTAAGGCCACACTTACCAAATATGGATAAATAAAAAGTCATATTTGGGCAACTGTACAAGACCCCACATTTCAGTCCCCATGTATCTGTTAATGGACAACTTTGGAGATCATACTAGACCATGGTTTAACTTGATGCAAACAAGCCTGGCCTCCTCAATGTCTCGAGCAATTCCCCCTCTCTTCACCTATGCCCGCATGCCTGAGGAATGTTTGCTTTCACTTTTAGTTAACTGCAGCTTCCCATACCATCCAAACCAGGAACCATACTTAATATTAACTATGGCTAGTTTAAATAAGACTACTTCAGAAACCATGGCTTGAAGTTGACTTGTTTTAAATGAACTCGAGTTAATGCTCACCACAGGTTGTCACTTCAGGTGACATGACAAATGACAGTTATCTAAAAGCTTTTAGTGTGGGAGGATGTCGAAATGAAGAGGAAGCGTGCAAGCTCAGGAAGAGGCTAGGCTCTTTTATCTCGCAGTAAACCAGGGGTGGACAACTTGTAGCTCTCCGTATGTTGTTGGACTCCAACTCCCATCTCTACCCAGCATAGCCAATTGTGAGGGGTGAGGACAGCTGCAGTCCAACAACATTTGGAGGGCCATAAGTTGCCCACCCTGCACTAAATGATGGTTTAGCGTTATGTCCCAATATGGCCAGTAAGTAATGTAGTCCTCCAGGGCACTCCACAGCAGCCTCTTCGTGCCAATATGCACACATCCAATTCTTTCACTTCTTTCCATTGAATTCTAGGGAAGCTGTTGAGGTTCTGATTCAGTACTTGAAGTAAATAATGGACTAGACTGGAGTGAACAAAGGGAAGCGAATGACGGCAAAGTTGTTCCTAGTTAGGAGAACTGCTGATCTGGGAATAGGAGTTCAGGCTGTCTGAGTTGAACTCCCCTTGCAAACTCAGGTTTGCAGTCTGGGTGTACATGAATCTGTATCTGACATGATACCTGACTAGCCAGACGGAAACACCTAATCTAATTTTGTGTATTCTAGGAGAGAAAACTGCTACTCTTCCATTTTGCGTGTGTTAACAAAAAGGAGCTTCTAGTAGCGTGACAAATAGCTTAGGCAACACAAGTCAGAGATCTCAATGATTATTAACTCTTCCAAAATCTCAGTGTCACATGTTTCCTTAAAAGAACCTAATAGAATCACATAAGATTTCCAACTGAGGAGCAAAAGCAAGCATAAACATGCTTAGGAAAGCATCCTAGGCTTTAAAAAGCCAAAAAACATAGCACATACCTATTTTAAAAAGGAAGAAAGAGAGAAGCTATTCCATTGTGGCATCCAACTAACTTTATTCAATCTGCAAATATCTTATTTCAGATTATTATAGAACGACATTATGGTCTTTCTGTAATAGACAGCAAAGGCACAACTCCAACTCTTGTGAAAAATCCATTATTTGTATGCCACCTTCTCATACAATTATGCCTAAGATGGCTCACAACCCCCCCCACACAAACAAATAGAACTAGACAATTAAACACAACAAAAACTCCAACACAGATATTGTCATATTTCAGCGGCTGTTTGATATATCTTGAGAAGCAACAACAAAAAACCTTCCCCCCCCCAAAAAAAAATTATTGACCATGTAAAAAGACATATACAGGTATTGGTAAAGAAAGAAATGGCGTTTTTTCTCACCAAATTAGGACAATTATGTTATTATACTGCCACCTATTCGGTAAGAATATAAAAGAAAAAAAAAATCAAGATTGCTCACTGCACAAGACGTCTAAGTTTCAATAATACATTGTGTTACAATGGTTATGTGCACAATCCAACTAACTATGAATAGGAGATTAGGAATTTATGGTAAACTCACACATCTCCACTCTCCTACATTAATGCCCTCTTCATTTTCATAGCTTGCTTTAACCAGGATTACTTCTACACCAGTGCATAAACAGATTTCGCCTTTTCCCCAGAAACTGAAAGCAGGGTTTGATGTGAGTTAATGCTCACGATGAAGGAATCTGTTGGTGCTTTGACAGTGTTATCTAGTAGGTGTGAGCTTAGAACCATCAGGGACTGACATAACTAAGAGCTGACTGGTAGAATCCAGAATATCCATTATCCTCTTGGGACCATTAGTATGCATTCACACAAGATTCTATTCTGCCCTTCTCCAATATATTTAGGTAGCATGTATTATTAATTTAGGGAGCAATCCTACTGCCGCTAGACAGCAGCTAGAGGGCAATAGGATATGTTGTTTTCCGGCAACTGACCTCAGAGCCCACGCTCCGAGGTCAGTTCCCAGAGAACCAACCTCCCCCAACTTCTGCACTGCCTTGGAGGCAGCGCGGAACAGCCCCGTCCTCCACACTCGCAAGAGGAGCGCGGAGCGGCCGGGAAGGGGAGTGGCTGGGGGCATTCCGGGGTGGGGAGAGTGTAACTGCCTGTATGTACAGCAGCCTCCTTCCCCACTCCGTCGTCCTGCAGCTAGACAGCCGCAATAGGCTGTTTAGCTGAAAAAGCAGAGCAGGAGAAGTGCGGAGGGAACGATCCCCTCCATGCTTCTCCTGCCCTGCTTTGGATAGGCGGTCACCTCCGAGTTCAGAGGCAGCCTCCTATTTAGATAGGATTGCTCCCTTAAGCATTTATGTACTATTTTTCAGGTGTAACAACCTTCAAATGGGGTTTAAAAATGACACCAAACCATGGTTTGCACTAATAATAGTTTAACCTCAAAATACAGTTTGAGCTTCCTAATGTACAAGCTGTGATTTAGAGCTGTTTCTCTATTTTCATTTTCTGTCTGCTCAATACTCCAGTGTCTAATTCAAAGTGCTAGTATTAACCAATAAACAGGTTGGAGCAGACATACAGAACAGACAGGGAGAGCTTCTAGTATGAAGTCATGAAACTTCAGAGATTTAATGTATATGCCTTACTGAAGCCACCACTGCTATCAGTTCTAACTGGCCACTGCGTGTCTTGGCTTTTAAAAATGTTCCCCTCCCTCCATCCCTACACCCATCCAGACTAGATTGACTGAATGTTGTGATATGATATTGTTACATATGGGTGAAGCTTGTAGTAGCAATTCTTAGCATTATGATAAAGTAGCTACGAGAAGTAAGATTAATTATCTTACTTTTAAGCCACTTAAAAGCCACTTCTATATAATCAAACACTGGAAGCATAAAAAAATCAGTAAATGTTAAAAAATGACCTTTAGAACTAGCCTGGATTTAGGCAGATTTTATTCAATTTGTCTCTTTAATTCATTAGCAATGGTCAAAAATTATTGATGTCAGTGCATAGGATGGCTACGTCTTTGAATTAACCTATCTGTATATTTCTTTGGATAAAATTTCACTGCTCTGTCTCTTATCAGTTCTGGGTCTGAATTAAAGCATTAAAGCCTCTACTTTGACATCCTACTGAAAAAATAATTTGAAACCTCCCCACAAAAGAATAAAGTTCTTACCATTTCCTTGTTTCTTGGTCTGATACAGGTACACATCTTAGGCCAGCTCCAACCACCATGAGAGATGATGTTAACAACACAGTTACTCGGAGGCCTAAATGGAAAAGGGTAATTTTATTACAAGAAAAGTAGACTTGATAGTAACAAAGCAGAACATACAAAACTTAGCAATTACACAATTGCTTTTGATGAAGGATATCTAGGAGGATATAATAAAGATAGTTAACCAACAGGATAGCCAATTTTTAAAAAGCAATCTAATAGCTGGTTCAAAACTCACCTACAAGCAGTCTAAGGAAAGAAAAAAGGTACTATATATTGAAAGATGCTTTATTGCACCTAAAGTATTAGCTAACACCCCAATCCAGAACTGCTCTTTATACGCAAAGCACCTAGGTACACAGATTTCCCACTCACTCTGAACAAGAAGGTGGCTTTATATAGCCATGTCTTGTACACAAAGAGCTGTTATTGAAGGCAATGAGGAAGCCATGGTAAGAGGAGGAAGTTCTATGTACATATCAGAGCTCCAATCGCTACAAGAAATCATTGGACAGATCAGGGTAACTATATTCAAATGTCAAATCTGAACTATGAAATTTCTCAGTAATAATATCCAAGAGGACAAGAGGATACTTTTTTTTTTCTTTTTCTGAAACAATTAAAGTTTTCCCCTTCCTGTTTTTAAAATGGCATTTTCAATCTAATCCTGAAGAAAAACGATTTCTTCGTTGGAAGAATGTGCTTACTAGTCAATATTGCAAAAAACAAGCAAATATTGCTGTGCTCAGTACCAACTGTCAGGTGCTGTGCCTAGCATTTTTAAAATATTACATTATCATTTAATGAATTCTAATGTCTTTTCTGTGTATCAGCTACAAAAGAATGAGATACAATCAGACAAAGAACAGCTTCATTAAAACTGCTGTAATTTCATTTTAATAAATACACTAGTATATTCCTTATGATAGAATTTCTGTTACTGATCCAGAAAGCAGCTATATACAGGCTTAACAAGTTTTTTTCTTCAATTGTCAACAGACTCACACAGAGATGATGGACCTTTGAGCCTCCTGGCTAGTGAAGTCCAGCAAGCAATAATAAATGCATCTTGGGAGAGGGTGAATTACCACCTCTACTTAAGGAAACAGTCTTAGACACCTTCCAAAATGTTAGGTTGGTAGGAACATGGAACAGGGCCTTTTCTGTAGTGGCACCCGAAGTGTGGAACTCCCCTCCCTAGAGAGATTAGTCTGGCACCATCTTTGTTTCATTTCATGCAGACTGTTAAATCCCTTTTGTTCAACACCACTTTTCTATGATTTCAAATGTAATTAATTCCATTCTCTGTTTTTAAAGATGGTTTTCCTCTTGTTTTAAAGTGTTTAAATTGTAGGTCATGCAGGGGGTCATGTGGGGGGGGCTCTTTCTGGGCCTAAAGGGATATCATAAATGACTTTATGAATACAGTCTAGATTTAACTGGTACCCTTTCCAGTTGCCGGACTTGACATCTATTGTATTCATTCATTATTAATTTTATGAAATAATGCACCTGTAAATATGGAAACATTTCCATGGGAAAAATACAGTAATGAAAATTTTACACATTAAAGTTCCCATCCATAACTGGCGGGAGCAAAGCCTACATTTTGTGGCTTTAGGAAGCAATGCATTTTTTTCTGTTCAACCTACATTTGATGACTTGATTTTACATTCAGTAGCAAAGTTCATTTTAACTAATATTTTGTATGTTGATAATTGCTTGGGTCCTTTTGCAAAACAACAAAAACTAAAAGATGAAAAGAAGAAACTCCCAAGTTTTTGGTGAAATATGAAACTTCCATAGTAATCATATTTGTACACAATAATTACATGATGGAATATTCACCCTGATTTAGAAAGGGATGTACAACTGCAGGTATTTTTGCTGCAAATAAAAGCATCAACCAAGGCCTCACCAATAACAATCACATTCTGCTCATAAAGCTGCTAGGATTATTTTCTTGTTTAATATTACTTTTCCCCATGACAACTGAAGAGTATTTTCTGGCTGAAAGTCATTTAAAAGGAAACACAAAACCTTTCACCAAAGATATTCTAAAACAGGGCATACTGAAAAGTGAGGGTGGGGTGAGGAGTGGAGAATCTATATTGACATTTAACATGAATGTTGGCTCAATAGGTTAGTGATTCAGGGGAAAACCACCCATTCACTCTGAAACAAGTAACAAATGATATCTAAGTGGCAAATTATACCTGTGCTCTCCCTCCAAGGCGGTGGTGGGCAGGAGGAACCTACCCATGTACATTTCTTTCAGCAACACTCAATGCAGGAAAGCCCTGGGGTAACAGTATGCACAGTTGGCTTCTTTTCAAATCAGGAGGAAGAGGGAAGACCCGAGATTAGGGATGTATGAGAAATTTGTTTGTTTTTTATCAGTATTTACTCAGTTCACACTTCCCAGACTGAACATGGACTCGTGATGCAATCAGTGGTTGAAGTCCATAAATTTCTGAGCTTGCAATGTGATTTGCAATGTGCAAATAAAATGCGTTCGACAGCATGAGTACATTTGAAAAATCACATAAAAATGCATACTTTTGAAAAATGCAAACAAATATGTTTCAAACAAAGGGAGCAGAATGTGTACATTTTGAAGATGTGCACAATTGAGGCACACATTCGGAAAAATACACACGAAAATATGCATAGATTTTCATGCGAAAATAAAAAAATAAAGCTCGCAATCTGATACGGACTTGAGTCGGAATGAGTTTCGAGATAGAATTCAGAGAACTTTGTGAGCTCGAGATTTGCTGATTCGCACATCCCTACCTGAGGCCCACGTACAGCTGTCTGAGCATTGTTGCCTTGTGTGCATGCTCAGTGCTGCGCATGGATGGTTCCTCTCTCCCTCTCTCCAGTGGGGAAAAGGAACTGAGAAGCACAGCTGCCTAAGTAAATTACCTGACATGGTAAAAAAAATCTTTTCAGTCTCAAAAGTGGACCTATTCGATGAATAATCCTATCTGCCCAATTGTCTTTGGAGAGTGTGCCAGAAAACGTTTGAGAATCACAAATAATTGAGGATGTTCATCTGATTCTAGTTTCCACTTGATGCCAAAATAGTTAGCTTGATAGAATATCAATGCAATTTTAAATGGAATTGGGATTTTAATCTTCCACTTCAAAAATCCTTGCTAGTAATGGCACAGGGTTGGATCCAAACTTAGTCATACTTAGATCCATTGAAATCAGTGGGATGTAAGTTAGTCATGACCAAGTCTGGGTCCAACCCAATAAATTTTGGAACTTTCTGTGTACCAGTTTTCTTTCAAGCTGTCTATTACAATTGTCTCTAATACGTTAACATGTAGCAAAAATATTGACATCTGTCCTCCCGAGAAATGTATAGTGTCTGATTTCCTTCCTTCGTCTGATTTCCTTCCTTTCTTTCTTAGAGGAATCTCTTGTTTAATATTCCCATGTTTTTCTTCCCGCTGTTGCATTTTCGCTAGTTTAGGTTGAGTTCACACATTATTGTCCCTCATGACTATTGAGTAACAGTCCAGAAACCATGTTGACTTTTCAAGGCAACTTGTGGAACTGTATCAGAAGAAGCATCAAATGTTAAAAGACTTAACCCGAGAAGTGAAAACTTAGGGAGGAATCCCCCCACCCACTTTCTCCCCACTGAAAACAGTGGAGATATGCAAACAAACAGAAAAGGTACCAGGATTTCCATTCCATGATCCTGTAATTTCTCAACTACAGAATCACACACTTTTTTCTAATGAGACCTCCCATCCTTCTCCCACATGGTCTTAAGGCAAGGGTAGGACCTGGTGTTCTCCAGATATTTGGGCTACAACTCCCATTATTCCTGACCACTGGCCATGTTGGCTGTGGCTCATGGGGGTTGTAGTCCAAAACATCTGGAGGGCACCAGGTTGGTTACTCCTACCTGAATGTCTTAAGATGTCTCACTGTTCTCTGCCAGTACAATGCCTCAGATTTCCCCACCCTTCTCCAGGCTCAGAAGGAAGACAAGAGATCTCACAGACCTCACTCTGAGCTTCAGAAAGGTGGTGAAACATCTTGCTAGTTTCCAAGCCTTTCAGAGGCTCTGAGCAACAGGACTAAACCTCAATCCCTCACCCCAGCTTGAAGCTGGGGAGAAAGACAAGTGCTTGCAGTTGTGTTGGGCTTCCAAGGCTCTCAGCATGACATCACAATCAAGACCCATTCCCTTTTTCAGGAGAGGGACAGATCAGTGATAAGTGCAAAGTTTAATTGTTACCAAGGCCAGCCAAAAATGTGTGCATCCCAGTCAAAAGCCTCGTGGATTGGGATGAAGGATGTACATTCTTCCTGCTATACTTTTAGTACAAGCCATTCAGTTTCTGAGCTACAAATTATAATGTGATACTTTAAGTGCTTTGAGTGGTGCTGACAATTTCTCCGACCTTTTGTGTCTTCTTAATATGCGTGCATACCTTGGAAATTATCTATGGTTAAAGAATAATGCCATACACATCAAGATCTGCCAAGAGGAGAAAAAGTCTTCTTTTAAAAATGTCAAGCAGGTAGCTTGATTAAGGCCATAATGCAGAAAGGTCACAGAGCTAGTTCAGAGGGCTGGCTAGAGATACTGCAGAAACATTACACTCTGTAAAGGGTGGTTGCATCACAGCTGTGGATCCTGCAAGAGTACAGTAGGGCAAACCGAAATTTAAAATCAGGTATGTTTTAAAGTTAAATTTTAATTTTTTGTTTTGCTTTTTTAAAGCAAGTTTGAAACATGAACTTAAAATACCTGACGTGGCCTAACCTTTAAGGGGTACGATCCCGCTTGTGGCACAAAGGATTCACATGCTCTCAATGCAGCAACACAAACAGACACTCCCTCTGCCTATGGTTGCATGAAGGAAGTGTGTATGTGGTAGTAGGAACCTTTAAAATAAGTTGGAAATCTGTACATACACCCCACCTCCCTCTTGAATCATATTATCTATGCTCAGTTGAGCCTAAGGGAATCCTATGAAATTGAGCAATGTGCCTACAGTTAGTTGGGTTATGCTCAATGAATGCTACAATTCTGAATGTATATGATGAAACTCCAATGCCAACTTAAAGAAGCTGGGGGTACTTTTAATAGAGAAGAGGCACACAAGCACACATAGGCTTCAACACAAAGGCAAACATGCTTTTTTAACACTGGAGGGCAGGGAGTGGTGAGGCAACTCTAAGGGGAAGACAGTGGGCATGGAAAGGATTCAGGCACCTCTTCCCCCACCACTTCCTCCTTTGAAATCCACCCCAATCTGCTCCTCTCTTTAAAAAGTGGTGTCATGTGCTATACATGCATGCTGACCTAACAATCAGATAGCCCTTCAAAAAGCCATATGCAGGGAATTGGATAAAAACATGAGAAGAGCCATGCTGGATCAGAACAAGGGTCCGTCTAGCCCAGAATTCTGTTCACACAGAGGCCAACCAGCTCTCAACCAGGAATCCACAAGCAAGACATGAGTGCAAAAGCAATGAATATTATTCCAAAAACAGCTCCTCTCACTGACCAGGTTCACATGATCACGGAGGGAAATTAAGTCACGCTGACTTATTTTCCCTCCCTGCACATGCTGGTTGCAAGGCCTCACTTGAGCAAACAGCTCTGTTTGGCCCTTTAGGGTAGGATCCTAAATAGCATAATTACCCTCTCCGGGCGCAGGTTGAGGTGACATCCGAACCTGGCAAGGGTGGGTGGCTGGCCTGGTTTACAAGCCACCCTGAAAACCATGGCTTGTTCTAGGGTTTCAGAGTGGTTTGTAACCACCCCAGCCACCCACCCTTGCTGGGAGGGAAAATAAGCCACCACGGCTTATTTTCTCTCCATGATCATGCGAACCCATCCACTGTGTTGGAGGCTGCTTTTGACATTCCGTATGTTTCAGGGATGGCTTCTCTGGTGGTGCAAGGGCTCACTTGAGCAACTCAAGTATTCACTGCACATACAGACAGCTCTGTTTGGCCCTTTAGGGTAGGATCAAAACTTTTAATTTACAAAATGAAACAAAGAGGCTTAACTGAAGATTAAACAGCTGATCTATATCAGCAGCCCACATCAGGATTCTACACTGCAAAATCAACGATAAGCCTTCCTCTATTTAACAAATAACTTAATTTGAAAGTTAAAAAGCATGTTCATCTAATAAGCCAGGCTTAGGTTGGCACATTTATAAAAGATGATCTAGTAAACAAGATATCATGGCCCAGGCATTTTACAGTCTGTGCATATCAAGTTCCATGAACGCACGCACCCCTCTGTTTTTACAGGCAGCTGAGAGAGCCATGAAACAAAATTAACATAGCATATTTTAAACATATTTCTGAGCTTTTCCCTGAAACTCATATTCCTACCTATCCCATTCTGCAATGATTTATACACTGACCTGGTTTGGAGATTTTTTTAAAATTCTGGACTATCATGGATGCGGCAGTGGGCTGGTGTAAGCAAACTAAACCTTCGGTCCATGGTGTGGTTAGCATTATGGGTTAACAGAGGCTCTGCACACCTGATCAAAGGGTTGTGCATGAACAAATACTGGAATTTACCATGTCAGTTGACAAATAAAGCAGCGTAACGTATTTACTTCCTTGTTATTTTCACAAAATTAAAAAGAGACTTTGTTGTTGTTCAGTCGTTCAGTCGTGTCAGACTCTTCGTGACACCATGGACCATAGCACGCCTGGCATTCCTGTCCTCTGCTCTCTCCCGGAGCGTGCTCAAGTTCATATTCATTGCATCGGTGATGCTATCTAGCCATCTCATCCTCTGCCGTCCCCTTCTCCTTTTGCCTTCAATCTTTCCCAGCATCAGGGTCTTTTCCAGGGAGTTTTCTCTTCGCATTAGGTGGCCAAAATATTTGAGCTTCAGCTTCAGTATCTGTCCTTCCAATGAGCACTCAGGGTTGATTTCCTTTAGGATTGGCTGATTTGACCTCCTTGCAGTCTAGGGGACTCGTAAGAGTCTTCTCCAGCACCACAGTTCGAACGCATCGATTCTTCAGCGCTCAGTCTTCCCTATAGTCCAGCTCACAGCCATACATTACTACTGGGAAAACCATAGCTTTGATTAGACAGACCTTTGTCGGCAAGGTGATGTCTGTGCTTCTGACTATGCTGTTTGCCATAGCTTTCCTCCCAAGGAGCAAGCGTCTTTTAATTTCATGGCTACAGTCACCGTCTGCGGTGATCTTGGAGCCCAAGAAAGTAAAATCTGTCACTGCTTCCATTTCTTCCCCTTCTATATGCCAGGAAGTGATGGGGCCAGATGCCATGATCTTAGTTTTTTAAATTGTGATACATTCCATGGGGTTTTCTTGGCAAGAATACTGGAGTGGGTTGCCATTTCCTTCGCCAGTGGACCACATTTTGTCAGAATTCTCCGCCATGGCCTGTCCATCTTGGGTGGCCCTGCACAGCATAGCTTATGGCTTCACTGAGTTACGCAAGCCCCTTCGCCACAACAAGGCAGTGATCCATGAAGGGAAAAGAGAGAGTAGTGCATACCATTTCCATAATTAAACACACTACAAGTGACATACACTCTAGGTCACACCCTGTATTACTCACTACTTGTTATTTTAAGTAACATCTCCCTCTTTGTGATTGGCATTTGGCCCATGGTGTGACTTGGGCTTGTATTTAAAACAAACAAAAAAATCCAAATATAATTAGAGACATATAACTAAACAATACTGAAAAAATCATTTTAAACAAGCTCCACTTCATTTTTCTATCTTGAAACATTGACTTGAATCCTAAGAAGTGCTCACAGAACTAACTTTCTTCCTTCCTTCCTTCCTTCCTTCCTTCCTTCCTCTTCCTTCCTTCCTTCCTCTTTCTTTCTATACTGCCCAATATCTGAAGCTCTTTGGGCGGTTCACAAACATTATTAAAGAAATGTTGCGGTGTCCAGTAGACATGAAACAAACTTTTTTGCTGAATAAGGCACAGCCTAATATCCATAGATAAGTCAAGTAGATGCCAAAGCAGCAATCCACTGATTAGGCATTTTGTGGTGGTGCCCACACAGCAGTATCTCAAATTCCCAAATGTGCCCACAGGTCCAAATAGGTTGGGGACCCCTGGGTTGAAAAGGGATTTTCTCTCCTGCTCCTATCTGCACCCCCAAGACTCCTTTAAGGATTGGGAGATCCTCCTGAATGAGATAGGCTCTAGCACAGGGTATTGAGGGGGGAATCACCCAAAATTCATTGGAAGCAGCTTCAGTGAGCAGTGCTCCCATTCATGGAATGTACCTGCACTATTACCTCTCCCCCCACTCCCATGCACCCACCAAGCCACAGCCCACCCTCTTTAGGAGAATCTCCCAATCCTCAGGAGATATATTCCTGTACCAACACAGGTGCATACAGTTCTCCCAAGCAATGGGGAGAGCCTGGGCCAATTAGATCCCCCACACACTCCTTGCATGGAGGAGGTCTACATGTGTACATCTATATCTGCACGCAGCCCCCTCACACAGCCTACTGAAAGTGTGGCTGGCACATGTGCTGGACACTATACATCATGCCCCCCTCATGCATTGTTTCAATGGGCCCGTTCTCATGTAATGACAGCCCATGGGTTAACTGCTGGGTTGTGCAGCTCTTAAACAACCCAAACATTTGGGTTCAGACAACACACTAAGCAACCTACAAAGGATCTGATTGTGGGCTGCTAAATAAAAGCAGAAGTGGTGGGCACACTGCAGACAGCTCATCCAGTCCTTCCTGCTCATCTCCAACAGCCCCTAGGTTGTTTAGCCCATGGGCTGTTGTATTGAGTGAATCAGGGCAATGTGTGTGGGGGTTCAAATAAACTCACTGTTCTGTCTCAAGGGTGCAACTTGTCTTATCTCCAGAATTCCCATTTCTGACATTTGGTAACATTTTTCAAGCAAAGTTGGAAAATGATTGCAATGGAAGCAATATCCCAATAAAACTTGCATGCTGCATCTAAACTTCCATTCAGAAAAAGACTGAAGTTAAAACTTTTTATGTTATTATTGACTGGCTCACAATAGAAGTCTGCAAGCATCAAACATCCTATGAGAGCTTTTCATATCATTTTAAGTTCCTCACAGAATGCAGTTCTGTTCAAGAACCAAATGAAGTATCAGGAAACAACAGTGTCCTCTTTTATTCTGAAGACAGATGATAGATTCAAGAATGAAGTTTCACAGTTTGACTACTTAATCAAAAAAAGTGGAAATGGGGTGGCAGGGGGTGACGGAAGGGTATGCCAACATTGCAAGTATCTGTTGGAGAAAGACTGAATGATGTTTTTCCCAACAACTTTTAAAATTATTATTAAACCTCTGCAAATAAGTTTCTCTACACATTTTACAATTTAAAAACCAATAATAATGTATTTTATACAAATAAAATCCCAATAAAAACAAACAGTATAAAACTAATAAACATGCCAACACAGCATAAAATATAGTTATCAGGCGTAAGAGGTAAAATCGCATTATCACAAGGACTAAAATACAAAAATGCCCCGAATGCTAAAATATTCAAACATGCTTTAAAATACTTTAAAAGTTTGGGAGAACAGGCAAGTCTTAACCTGGTGGCAAAACGCTAGCAGTATGGGTGCCAGGCAAGCTTCTCTTGGGAGAGCATTCTGGGGAGGGGCACAGTCAAGAAGGACCTCTCTCATGTTGTCATCCTCCAAGCCTCAGAATGAGGTGACACTTGAAGAAGGGCTTCCTTGGATGACCTCAACATACAGACAGGTACATATGGGAGGAGGTGTTCCATCAGGTACTAAAGTCCCGATCCATGTAGAGTTTTATAGGTCAAAGTCAGCACTCTGAACTGGGCCTGGAAACAAATTGGGAACCACTGCAAGCAAGAGAAGACCAGTATAATATGCCTGGTCCCAGTTAGAATTCTCACAACCATGTTTTGCACTAGATGAACTTTCTGGACTGTCTTCAAAGGCAGACCCCAATACAACACATTACAGTAATCCAAACGAGAGGTTACCAGGGCATGAATCACTACAGTTAGGCAATCCACTTCCAGATAGGGTCATGGCTGAAACACCAAACAAAGCTAGGAAAAAGCGCTATAGAGGCCACTTAAGCCTCTAATGACAGTAATGTATCCAGGAGCTCCCCTAAGCTATGCACCCGATCTTTCAGAGGGAGTGCAACCCTCTCTAGAACAGCTTGAGTTCCACTCATCTGGCCTGAGGAACCAGCCACTAAGAGTTCCTCTGTCATAACTGAATAGAGCTTTAGTCTGTTAGCCCTCATACAGTCCTTTACCATGGCCAGGCACCAGTCTATCACCCCCACAGTCTCTCCCGGCTCCAAAGAGAAGAAGGAGAGTTGTGCATCATCTGTACACCGATGACAATGCAATCCAACTCATACAAAACAATCCAACCCCCACCCTCCAGTGATGTCATGAAGGTGTTAAACAGCATGGAGGAAAATAAGGAACCTTGTGAGCAGAAATCCCCGAACACCACCTTCTGAAAATATCCATCCAGGTAAGAGCTCAACCACTGCAAAGCCAGCGTGGTGTAGTGGATCGAGTGTTGGACTGGGAGCCGTGAGATCTGGGTTCTAGTCCCCACTCGGCCACGGAAGCTCACAGGGTGACTTTGGGCCAGTCACAGACTCTCAGCCCAACCTACCTCACAAGGTTGTTCTGAGGATAAAATGGAGAGGAGGAGGATTATGTACTTGGGTCCTTCGAGGAAAAACGGTGGGATAGAAATGCAATAAATAAATAAGGTGATCCTGACCATACCTATCTCCAACAGGTGCTCCAGAAAAATACATGTGGCTTATCAGTCATGACTGCTACCCAATCACTCTCGCTTGGCTACTCCTGCAGGTGGGAGCGGCTAAAAATAACCATGGACCCTCTGTCCATAGTTTGTTTATCGCAACATCCAAACCAGGGATTCTGGCTTGTCTCTCTCCAAATAAGCCATTGTTGGTTGTCGGCTTATGGCCCTGGCTTGTTTTGGGAGAAACAAGCCGGAATGTCATGATATACAAACCATGGGCCCAGGGTTTGTTTAGCTGCTCCCGGTTCCAGGAGGACCCAAGTGGGGTCAATCAGGCAACATGTACCAGCACACAGTTCATTACCGATAAGCCAAGATTTTCTGGACCTCTGACTTGTTGTGGCCAAACGCAGCCATAGGAAGTTATCTTTATCAAAAGTAATTTTACTGATTCTGTTCATGGTTGATACTACAACCGTGTAGCTCCAATTACTATCAATCACAGTTTGCTTAAGTTGTAAAAGGAGAAAATGTAGTTCTTTAAGAAACACTTTTAAATGTTTAAGGTGCATTATTTATGTGTCTGCAATTGACGATTCTAGAAATATATAAACGCAAACACATTCACAAGCACTGGTGCTTGTTCTGTTCATCGGTGGAACATGATCAGTCCTTCGGTACATTAAT
Organism: Heloderma suspectum; assembly: GCF_057233095.1. Classification (NCBI taxonomy): domain Eukaryota; kingdom Metazoa; phylum Chordata; class Lepidosauria; order Squamata; family Helodermatidae; genus Heloderma; species Heloderma suspectum. The sequence goes on along the minus strand of NC_139458.1, from coordinate 152,968,772 downwards.
CCTAGTGGAGAGCTGAAGCATATAAAACATACAATATAAGCCTGTTGAAACATTCATTCCTAGACTGCAAATTACTGCAACTTTTGTACATTCTTTTTATTATTCCAGAAACCAAGTCTCTTTGCATGGAGGATGGAGACAGAATTAAACAGCATGAATCTACAGACCAAAATACTAGATTCAGAACAGCTTTTATTGTTTTCAATAAAACCTATATCTTTCTAAGTCTTTTAAGTTTTAATATCCTGTTTCACAGCCTCACAGTACACCAATAAATTATCAGTTGCTTATTCAATCTGACATACCATGAACATGTCCGCTGACTAATAAAAATATGATCTCTCTCTCTCTCTCTCTCTCTCTTCAGAAGTAAATAATGCCTTGGAGAAAGCAGGATGGTACTATGAGTAGTGCACTGAATTAAGGAAACAAGTCAAGCAAAACCCCTATTTTTATCTTTACTGCTTATCTGTCAAAGTTACCGCTCTATCCTAATTTCTCTCTCCCATAGTTTTGATAATTCGCCATTGCAAACAACTCAGGCTGTGATCATTGGCTGGAAAGGATGTGTCCCTTGAAGCTTTCTTGAAATTATCATCTCCCTCAGAATACCCTTACAGTTTCAGCTGCAACCACTACTGAAGTTTCTCTCTAAGCACAAAGACAAACACATCTTTCCTCTAAAGCAGGGGCATGTAGGCTTTTGGGGCCCCTGGGCACATTTGGCAAGTTGAGAACAATTCTGGGCACCACCATAAAATGACTGTCCCAGGAGGTGTAGCAAAGGACAAGTAACCTGCCCAAAAGACCGAGTACAAGGCAGAGGTATGGTCTGAACCCCAACACACTAAACAAGTCATTTGAACCCACAGTTTTCAGCACCAACAGAAACCTATTTCACAGCAATGCCTGCTAATGGTAAGAAAATGTGTTAAAAAGGTGGGAGGGGTAGGGCACCTTGGCTGCCTGCCCTGATCTAAAGGTTTGTTGACACTGTCAAAATGCCGAGGTTGTTTCCTTAGGACAGTTTTCCCCCCAACAACAGTATATATAGGACAAACACCCCCTATATACTTCAGTAAGAAATTCCAGGGTGGTATCACCACCCTCTCAATATAATGTGGGTAGTTTTCATATTAGACTGGGAGGATTCAAACAATCAACGTAATTTTCTGTTCAGTTCAATCATTTTAACATTTGAACAAACAAATCAGAAGAGAAATTGAATTCAGAGAATTATCACCTCAGAATAATTCATTATATGAACAAACACTAGATCAGGCATACAAAAAAAGTCTGAAATCAAGATTTGGAGTGGGTTTGTAAACCTTGAGTAAGAAAGAACTTAGTATTAATTGTGGTTACCAGAAGTGTAGTCATAATGCCCCCATAGGGAGGTACGCCTGGCACCTCTTTGTTCTTTTTTTTATTTACACAGGCACTTTATAATATTTTTGCCAACTTTAATATTTTAAACCTATATTGAATTTTCATCAGCTTGTCTTATATGTATTTGTTTTGTTTTAATTTGTTAAACCATCCTAAAATCATTGATGAAAGGAGATATATAAACGTCTTAAATAAACCATGGCTATGCTGAGTAGAGGAAGGTGGGGAATTCACATGGGCTGGGGAGTAAGCAAACTAGTTTGTAGTCCCTCTTACCCATTAGTTTCAAACTCACTGCAAGTAGGTCTAGCATGGAGCCCACTTGCAATCTTGAACCACAGTTTTAAAATGGATTGCATTATTTCTACATCAGGCCTTAGACATATAGCTTCTGTTTCTCATGATATGCAGAGTACATCATGAGAAACGCCGGGTTGGATGAATCACAGGTCGAATTAAGATTGCCGGGAGAATTATCAACAACCTCAGATACGCAGACGATACCGCCCTAATGGCAGAAAGCGAAGAGGATCTCAAGAGCCTCTAGTTGAGGGTGAAAGTGGAGAGTGCAAAAGCTGGTTTGAAATCAACATTACAAAAACGAAGATCATGGCATCTGGCCCCATCACTTCCTGGCATATCGAAGGGGAAGAAATGGAAGCAGTGACAGATTTTATTTTCTTGGGCTGCAAGATCACCGCAGATGGTGACTGTAGCCATGGAATTAAAAGACGCTTGCTCCTTGGGAGGAAAGCTATGGCACACCTAGACAACATAGTAAGAAGCAGAGACATCACCTTGCCGACAAAGGTTCATATAATCAAAGCTATGGTTTTCCCAGTAGCAACGTATGGCTGTGAGAGCTGGACTATAAGGAAGGCTGAGCGCCGAAGAATTGATGCTTTCGAACTGTGTTGCTGGAGAAGACTCTTAGGAGTCCCCTGGACTGCAAGGAGGTCAAATCAGTCAATCCGAAAGGAAATCAACCTTGAGTGTTCATTGCAAGGACAGATACTGAAGCTGAAGCTCAAATATTTTGGCCACCTAATGCGAAGAGAAAACTCCCTGGAAAAGACCCTGATGCTGGGAAAGATTGAAGGCAAAAGGAGAAGGGGACGACAGAGGCTGAGATGGCTAGACAGCATCACCGATGCAATGAATATGGACTTGAGCACACTCCGGAAGAGAGCGCAGGACAGGAAGGCCTGGCGTGCTATGGTCCATGGGGTCACGAAGAGTCGGACACGACTGAACGACTGAACAACAACAACAATAAAAGCAATCTTCATAATCACCGGACCTCAAAGCATGAGGAACTGATAGCCCCAGGTGGGGTGGGGAGCTCCTCCCAATGTATTTCTTGACTGAGTCATTGGCCAAGATGGCACTTAATAGAGCCAGGAAACAGGACTATGCCCTCACAGTCCATCACTCATTTTATTATTATTTATTATTTATTTATTAAATTTATTAATCGCCCATCCGGCTGGTCACCCAGCCACTCTGGGCAATGTACAAAACATATAATAAAACAGTTTAAAACAATAAAATTCTACAATAAAAACATTTTCTAAAATACCCTAACCCATCCCAAATGCCTGCCTGAACAACCACGCTTTTAATGCACGGCGGAAGCTCATTAAAGAGGGGGCATGGCGGAGTTCCCTCGGGAGGGAGTTCCACAGAGTGGGGGCCACCACAGAAAAGGCCCTCTCCCTCATCCCCACCAGTCTAGCTGTCCTGGCTGATTGAACAGAGAGAAGGCCATCCGAGGCTGATCTGGTTAAGCGGCCTGTCTGGTGTTGATGGAGGTGCTCCTTAAGATAGGCTGGGCCGGAACCATATAGGGTTTTAAAGGTCAAAACCAACACCTTGAATTTGGCCCAGAAAACAACTGGTAACCAGTGCAACTCCTTCAGCACTGGAGTGATGTGATCTCACCGGCGGCTGCCTTTAATCAGGCGAGCCGCCGCGTTCTGTACCATCTGCAGCTTCCAAACCATCTTCAAGGGTAACCCCACATAGAGCGCATTATAGTAGTCTAAACATGAGGAGACCAGGGCATGTACTACCGATGGCAGCAGATGGTCGTGAAGGAAGGGGCACAGCCACCGTATCAGATGGAGTTGATATAGTGCTCTCCGGCTCACAGGTGACACCTGAGCCTCCATGGACTGCTGGGAGTCCAAAATGACCCCCAGGCTGTGGACCTGGTCTTTCAAGAGTAGCCATACCCCATTCAACACCAGGTCAACATCCCCCAGCCTCCTCTTGCCTCCCACCAAAAGTACCTCGGTCTTGTCAGGGTTCAGCTTCAGCTTCAGCTTATTCCTCCCCATCCAGCCACTCACCGTCTCTAGACATTTGGACAGGGATTCTACGGCCAACCTTGGTGAAGATTTGAATGAGAGGTAGAGCTGCGTGTCATCCGCATACTGATGACACCGCACCCCAAACCTCCTGATAGCCCCCAGCAGCTTCACATAGATGTTAAATAGCATCTGGGAGAGGATGGAACCTTGTGGCACCCCACAAGTGAGCGGCCACGAGTCCGAAACCTCCTCTCCCAGTGCTACCCTCTGGTACCTGCCAGAGAGAAAGGACCGGAACCACCGCAATACACTGTCTCCAATGCCCAAGCCCCCCAGGCGGTCCAGGAGCCTGGGGATTAATGGTATCAAAAGCTGCTGAGAGGTCGAGGAGAACAAGGAAGGAGCATTCACCTCTATCCAGAGCCCTCCTCATATCATCCACCAAGGTGACCAAGGCCGTTTCTGTCCCATGCCCAAGACTGAAGCCCGACTGAAATGGGTCTAGATAATCGGCTTCTTCCAAGTGTGCCTTCAACTGCACCGCCACTACCCGCTCAATCACCTTGCCCAAAAATGGCAGATTTGAGACTGGGCGAAAGTTGTTCAGAACTTGGGGATCCAAGGAGGGCTTCTTTAAGAGCAGTCTTATCACTGCCTCCTTGAGGGCTGATGGCATCACTCCCTCCTCAAGGGAGGCATTCAGCACCGCCCTGATCCCCTCACCCAGTCTCTCTCTGCAGCCCATAATGAGCCAAGATGGGCAAGGATCAAGTAAGCAGGTGGTCGGCCTTACAGATGAAAGCACCTTGTCCACTTCACCAGTAGGAAGAAGCTGGAACCGATCCCACAAAACCAGTTTGCCACAGGCTGCCTCTTGCTCACTAACTGTATCCACAGCGCACGGACTAACACTCCTAATCCAATCAATTTTATCCGCAAAGTGCCTTGCCAAGGCCTCACAGGAGGCCTTAGAATGCTCCACTGGTTCCGGAGCCACTGGACCGACCAGGCTCCAGGCCACTTGGAACAGCCTCCAGGGACCACTTGGAACAGCCTCATCAAAGAGGCTCTGCATTCAAACTGTTGATTGCTCATACTGGGAGTAAATGCAACACCACAGTGTATGGGGTTGTGTTTTGAGGTTTTTTTGCTTCTCTGGAGTCCTTCTGAGGTACATTACAACATGCCATGTATCACATGGATCACACAGTTTAATCCCCTTCCATTTCTCCTCATCTTCCTTGGGATCATGAATAAGAGTAAAGTCTAATAAACTGGCTTTGTTTTTTCCCCTTTGTTTAAGTGCAATCTAGAATTCCATTTTATAAAGCCTATTCTGTATATTGCAGTGCTATCTTGGAATAAAAGATAAAAAGAGAACACTGAAAATAAAGGTTAATTTACATTTTTGTCTGGAGACACATTTTATCCTTTTCTGGATCTCCCATCAACAAAATGGCCACCTTGAGTGCCAGTTTTTGGTAGAAAGGTGGGGTATAAATTAAATAAATAAATAAATGTAATACAAATAAACCCACAGTTCTCACCCTGTAAAGATGAAATAATGTATTCATTCACTGAAGTTACAAATCATTGAAATGTATGCAACTGAGTCTCACCTAACTCTCTCTGGAATGCAGCTTTATTTTCATTGGCTATTCAGACTGCAAGCCTCTACCTACCTGGGAGTACAACTCAGTGAATAGTGGGGCTAACATGTATCGTATTGCACCGTCATTTCTTAAAATACTTGGTTAACAATAGAGCTTTCATGTCTTTGTTACTTAATAATTATATCCAGTATTTATTATTTGAAAACTTTGAATTTAAAAACTCCTAATATACTATCTTCAGCCCAAAGCCCCCACCATCACCACCACAGTACTGCAGCAGTGATAAGAGTTCTAGCAATCTAAACATACACATAAGCTTCCATGTCCATGTGAACTTTGCTCCTCAAGCTGTCTAGGGAATGGAAGCAACTGATTTTGCTTGCATTTCTCAGCACTTGGGGTGGTAATGGTGGGAACCCAATACCTCTAATTACAGCAGGTACAAAATCAGTAACAATGAGCATTACGCAGGGAGTCTCTATTTTCATTGCAGAATTGTGATGGAGTAATCCTGAATGGCTTTCACCGTTTACAACCCCCACTGAACTACTCACATTTTTCTTTTACCATAGGTTTACCCCAAGATGAACAGAAGTAATATTATATTTCTCCCATGCTAGCAAGGTTTATATCAATAAATTAAAAGAACTGTTTTCTAAAAACATGTTTCTCACTTAAAAACAAAACAAAACATTCTCTCCCGGATGTTGAGTCAGATTGAATCTCAAACATTGCAAAAGGGGGAAAAAACAGGATTCCTTTTATGACTGTTAGCAGTTTTGAGGAAGTTGAAATGCTAGTAAAGAAATTACCATTGGAAAAGTTTAAGAAAAACATGTACAATTACTTTAACACTTCAGACATTAGCTGCCCACTCCCTTGAACATACATCTCTATGAACACCTCTATGAACAGTGAGTCCTTGGATGCAGATGCTTTCTCCCCTACTCCCCTCACTATACACAGAATATTCACACTGGGAGATAATAAACAAGAATATCGCATATTCATAGGGCTGGATCCAGGATTCATCTTCCTTGAAAGGAAAGGACCTTCTGCAAGAGGAAGGGCTCTGCTCATGGAAGGTCCCTCCACCCAATTTGGTGGAGCACTCCTTGTCCACACAAACCACAGGTCACCCCATTTAGCAGGGTCTTCTGACTGTCTGTGTTGCATTTTCAGGAGACCAAAGGGGCTCCTGTGGGAAGGAGGGGGTAGGGATGTCCACTTCGCCAGTGCAGTTCATCCAGCTTAAATCTGGATCCAACCCATAGAGTTTGAGAGTTCAAAGCACTTCACATACATTCTCTCAATAATCCTTACTGCCCCCCCCCCCACACACACACACACGAGGTAGGGCTATATTATTATCACCAGAATACAGTTGGGCAATTGATACAGACAGCAGCTAGCCTAACGCCACTGAATGAGTTCATGTGGCCAAGATAAGATTTAAATCACTGACTGTTAACGGTTGACTGATTGGTTTTCCTGCTGTTATATTTGATTCTGATTATTTTTATTTGCTTTAATTAGTCTTGTGTATTTTAAAAAGTATTTTGTGCACTGTTTTGGGTGGTGGTGGTTGTTTTTAACAGTGAAAAATAGTATAGAAATGTTGAAATTAAATAAAATGTTGATCTTCCTTATACTAAATATTGTAACTGCTTAGGATCTCCTGGTTTAGATATCCAAACAGGCCCTGAAGTAGTAGCTTTCCATCCTAAACAGGTCTAATATGGGTGGGGGTTTTTTAGAAATGTTAAGAGCTACATGAATTAAAGCACAAGCATGTTAGAAAAAATGCAGCTTTCACGAAATTTAAAATCAAATCACTCCACAGCTCAAAAATATTCCTCACTAATTAGCAAGAAGCTCTGTATCCACCAAGAGAGTTCTTAGGAGTAAACGACCAATGGCAGAATATCTGTGTTTATGATTAAGAAGTCAGTCTACTGATTATGTTGGTAAGATACCATGAATTTGTTGTTGTTGTTGTTCAGTCGTGTCCAACTCTTCGTGACCACATGGACCATAGCACGCCAGGCCTTCCTGTCCTCCTCTCTCTCCCAGAGTGTACTCAAGTTCATATTCATTGCATCAGTAATGCTATCTAGCCATCTCATCCTCTGCCATCCCCTTCTCCTTTTGCCTCCAATTCTCAACTTTTAGATCAGGGATAGGGAACAAGGGGCCTTCCAGATGTTGATGAGCTGCAACTGCCATCCTCCCTTACCACTGTCTATGCTGACTAGGGCTGCAGTCCACCAACATCTGGAGGGCTACAGGTTCCCCACCTCTGCTTTAGACACCAGAATAAATCCTTCTACCAACTAGTTTCTTCTCTTACTGTCCAGAGCTATTTTGTATGCTGGCCTTCATGATATTTAAGTGTACAGCACTTTCCCTCCAGAGAACTGACTTTAAAGTGTGCTTAGCACTCCTGTACAAAAAGCAAATCTTTTGATTATCCCTATTTACTTTAATATGATTGCTCTAAAATTAACAGATTGTAGCCAAATTGAATGTTCTTTGTTTACCAACTATCAAGTATGTCTAACTGCCTAATTTTAATTTCTCGCATTGCCTCACTAACTAGTTTTGTTTAAATTGCAGATAAAACTGGATAGGATTAATGGATTCTGTGCTGGAAGAAGTAATGACAAGATTATGTCTTTGTTCTCACTTCTGTTTATATTAAGAAACCTAGAATTCCATGAATTTAAAAAGGAATGTTGCTAAGATGTTATTCATATGAGAACAACTATCATTAGTTCAGTGCGATTTCATTTCCTAATTGATACTTGTAAAGAAAATTTTAACAGTAGAGTCTAACAGTAATGTAGTGGTCTTTCCTTAAAATTCAGTCAAATGTATGAAAACCATACCCATTGAATTCCATAGGAATTTTACCACTGATTTCAATTAAAAGTAGACTGCACCTAAGTTGTCTTCCTGTGTCTGCAAATATTTATCATCTGGAACAACACAGTTATTTGTATATTTCATCTTTTTTTTAATGCTGCAGCCTGTAAATGCAAAATAAAGTCACAAAACCAAGGTATCAAGTTATCTTTATCAGGTAAGAGACACTAGTATTTAACCTTTAATCGCTTCTTTAATCACGTAATAAGAAACTTTCAATCTAATTTTCTTCGGGATTTAATAAATTAAGTAATATATTCCACAAAATTTGATGCAATCCATTTCATATTATCTTCTCATCCATGTAGTTATTTAACTTTATTTATTAAGGCTGTTTGCCTAGGAGGAAGTTCTACTGAACTCTGAGTAAACATGTACAGAATTACACTGTAAACATCTGATTTTAAATCAAAGACTTTGGAACATAAAAAGATGAGCCATTCAAATGATACAAATGTTAATTAAAACTGACAAAATATGGTTGGATATCTTATATAAGGATATGATAGTGTAACACTTATAACTAGAGATCCACTGGACCGATTTTGCTCATTTTTGTTTTAAACTGAAGCACAAGTGTTGCAGAAAATTTTGAAACTTCAAAAAAGTTCCAAGCTTAAACTTTGGGCAGTTCAGAAGGGAGAAGGATGAGGCAAAGGGGAGGTTAATGTATATGCCCCACACTGTGCATGTAATGTAACTTGTGACACAGTGTGTGTATGCACGTGTATAATGTGAGCTCTTAGAGTGCTGGGACAATGAAAGGACAGGCACAGAATGTTGAGAAAAGGGTTGAAGAAAAGTCAGTTGTTGATAGTTACAGGAGGAGGAGAAGGTGAGGAGAAAGAATTGAAAGGATATCAGAGGAAGAACAGAGAAAAACAAGAAACGGAAACAGATATACAGGACACTAGAAAGAAGAAGAAAAGGAGAAAAGTTGACATGAAGCAAGAGAATCAATAGACTGGAAGAAACTGGGGGTGGGTGTTACTTTAATTTGAAAACATTTTCAAATTTTGAAACTTCAAAAAAGTTCAAGGCTCAAGCTTTAATAGCAAAACAGCATGTTTCCTGGCTCGGTGCCAAACAGTCTCCCATTCCTCAAACTGTTCAGTGCCAGTTCATTTGCTCCGTCCCAAACAACACCTGATCTGACATCACCTTTTTTCGACCTCAAACTTCAAGAAATTTTAAATTTTAAAAAAAGAACACCTTTTTTTGTTTTCAACTTTGCTGGTTTATTTGTTGTACATTTATTTTAAAAGTGTAAAGTTGTTCCAGTCGCAAGAGAAACGGGCAAACATATTTTTATCCAATCATTCTCAGACTACTAGCCTCCGTGGTGACACGAGACTTCCACTAGTTTCTACAGAATGAAGAAGACTGTCCTGTTAAAGAGGTTATGCTAAAAGCCTCTTTGCTGTCCCTGCACTTTCTGCTAGCATTTTACTCAAGTTTTTAATTGAACAATTCATGTTTTTCTTGCATTAGACAAGACAGGGCATACTGTTCCTTACTGTAATGACAACTTTCATATTCAGTCTTCAGTTAAATCCTTCTTAGCCTTTTTGCCCCGATTTCCTGAAGAGCAGCATCAGGTCATTCCTAATTTGATTTGACTGCATATTGATAGAAACCTACAGAAGTTTCATTATTCCATCAAGCTCTAGACCACTTTGCAATTTTCTCAGCTCTCATCCTGTTATTTCTGTGCTCTAAGCTTCAAAGTCCTTCTTCCCACACACCCAATTCCTCATGTCCCCTTATTATATAGGTAATACCGACATGAACTAATGGCTAGACATCCTACTAGCAGTTCAAGGTTTATTTAGTTATTTGATATATATCCCACCTTTTCATTAAAAAAAATGGTGCTCAAGGCACTCAACTTCCGTAAGTTCACATTTACTATCAGCACAGAACTGAAAGGTTCTGAATTTGCACAAGTACAAAGAGTGCGATCACACATCTTTTGAATGCTGAACAAAGTACTATTCTATTCATAACTGTACTAATTTATATGTTCACTTCTGTTCCACACAGACATAGATCCTTTCCAAACTAGTTTACTCTTTTCTCCCTAGCCCCCAGAAGGCAGACACGCTTGTATGGTAAGACAACTGAAAGATTTACAAGATCATTAATGGTATTTAAGAGAACAACCCACTAGAACCTTTGTGGGTTAGAGTTACTCAATGAAGCTGACTGTAGATAGATTCAGGGCACACACAAAAAGGGCTTCTTTATCTAACACAAAATTAACATAGAATTAATTAGCACAATATGTTTGATAGCAACTATTAAGCCTTGGAAGCTTAAAAAAAAGATTACACAAATTCATGGCTAATATACATTGATGGGACCTAACAAGAGAAATGAATCCTCCATGATCTCTGGCAATGTTACTCCAGTGTACTGGGAACAAACATGGCTATTGCATCATGCCCTGCCTGTGAACATTCCACAGCATATGGCTGGTTACTGCTGGGAAACAGAATGCTGGACTAGTCCCAGCAAGGCAATTTTGAGGTTCTTAATCCGAATTTCTTTAACAATTCACATGTATCTATCCACATAGGATGAACTGGTCTTGAATCTATTTCTATGTTAATAGCACAATCGATACATCTGTTGAATGCCAAACAAGATAGTGCTGTAGTTATATACACACTAATTTTGTGCTAACTAGTTCACTTTTGGTCCCTTTGGACACACGATTCATTCCAAATTGTGTTTAGCAAGAAAAGAAAGGGAAAACCCAAAAAATGTTCAGAAGCTTTTCTGGACCTTTCTACGGAAAGGAGACACAAAACAAGGTGGTCTAGCCATGCATCCCTGCCCTGGCTGATTAAATTATCTACACTGGAGGCCAGATAATTCAGTCAGCTACCACAGAATGTAGTTGCAGAACCATCCACAATGGAGAAGCATTCTGGATAGGACTGATTAATCTCCCCAAACTATATAGAATATTTTCAGTATTCATTTGCAAGAGAACATACTCAAATTCTTCAGAACCAAGAGCATTTCCAGTGCAAAAGGCAAACCAGAAACACAGCATGAAGGCATCTGAGCACAGTAGCACTCACCCCACTTTTCCAAGCGGTGAGAATGGAGGGAAGCATTTATCTAGATTTTTAAGCTCTCCGGGCAGTTCAGCTTCCTTTGGAAGAAGGTGACTAGAGGTTCATGGTGTTTGGTAATATTTGAGTTGATTTACAAATATACACGCTGAGGTTGAGCAAAGGTAGAGGCACAACTTAAACATTCAAACAGACAGCTAAAGTCCACTGCTTCCACATCATCTTTACAGAGAATGAGCCAGCATCCAAATTATTGTTAGCTAGCTTGCTTGCTTGCTTGCTTGTTTATTTATTTATTTCTATACCACCCAATAGCTGAAGCTCTCTGGGCAGTTCACAAAAATTAAAACCAAAGAGCACACAATAAAACAATATAAAATACATAAAACATTAAAACCACAATATAACAATACAACCAGAATAAAACCAGAATAAGACCTAGCAGCAGTGCAGTGATTTAAAATACAAATTTAAAACAGCAAAGCTAAAAGTCTAGAAAGCTAAAATGCTAAAATGCCTGGGAAAATAAAAAGGTCTTCACCTGGCGCCAGAAAGAATACAATGTAGGTGCCAGGTGAACCTCACTAGGGAGCTCATTCCACAGCCGGGGTGCCACAGCAGAAAGAGCCCTCCTCTTAGAAGCCACCCACCTCACTTCCTTTGGCAGGGGCTCACAGAGAAGGACCGCTGAGGATGATCTTAAGGTCAGGGCAGACACATATGGGAGGAGGCAATCCTTCAGGTAACCTGGCCCCAAGCCGTTAAGGGCTTTGAATATTAATACCAGCACTTTGAATCGGGCCCGGAAATAGACTGGCAGCCAGTGCAGCTGGAAAAGGACTGGCATAATATGAGCTCATTGGCCAGTCCCTGTTTAACAAGCTTGCTGCCCTATTTTGGACCAGCTGAAGTTTCCAGACCGTTTTCAAAGGCAGCCCCACATACAACGCACTGCAATAATCCAGACGAGAAGTTATCAGAGCATGGATAACTGTAGCTAGGCTATCTTTGTCCAGATAAGGGCATAGTTGGTATACCAGCCTAAGCTGATAAAAAGTGCTCCGTGCCACTGAGTTCACCTGTGCCTCAAGTGACAGTTCTGGATCCAAGAGCACCCCCAAACTATGAACCTGATCCTTTAGGGGGAGTGCAACCCCCTCCAGAACAGGTTGAGTATCACCTAGCCAGGCAGACGAACCGCCCACTAACAGTACCTCCATCTTGTCTGGATTGAATTTCAGTTTATTGGCCCTCATCCAGTCCATTACCATGCCCAGGCACTGATTCAAAACATCCACTGCCTCACCTGGGTATGATGAAAAAGAGAGGTAGAGCTGGGTATCATCTGTATATTGATGGTGCCTTAGCCCACACCTCTGGATAACCTCCCCCACTGGTTTCATGTAGATGTTAAACAGCATGGGGGATAAAGTAGAGCCCTGTGGAACCCCATGGCACAATTGCCATGGCACAGAGCAATAATCCCCCAACACCACCTTTTGGAGTCAGACATCTAAGTAGGAGCAGAACCACTGCAGTGCAGTGCCTCCAACTCCCAACCCAGACAACCTATCCAGAAGGATACCACGGTCAATGGTATCGAAAGCCGCTGAGAAGTCCAGAAGAATCAACAGGGTCACACTCCCCCTGTCCCTCTCCCGGCAGAGGTCATCTCACAGGGCGACCAAGGCAGTTTCCATGCCAAAACCAGGCCTGAAGCCCAATTGAAATGGATATAGATAATCCGTTTCATTCAAGAGTGCCTGGAGCTGTCCCACAATGACCCGCTCAAGCACCTTGCCCAAGAAGGGGATGTTGGCCACTGGCCTATAATTGTTAACATCCTCCAGGTCCAGGTTAGGCTTTTTCAGGAATGGTCTGATTACCACCTCTTTTATAGCAGGCGGCACCGCTCCCTCTCTCAAGGAGGAATTTACATCCTCCTGGACCCAGCCGGACATCCCCTCCTTATTTGATTTAATAAGCCATGAAGGGCGAGGGTCAAGCACACCAGTGGTCGATCAGACTTGGCCAAGCACCTTGACCGCATCCTCAGGCCTCAATAACTGAAACTCATCCAATAAAACTGGACCAGACAGTGCTCTGAATGCACCAATGGAACTGCATTAATCGTGGTGTCCAATTCATGGCGGATATGAGCGACTTTATCTTCAAAGTGCCGTGCAAACCCGTCACAGCGTGCAACCAAGGGTTCCACAGTCTCTCTCCCTGGCCCAGGATGTAACAAGCCGCGAACCACTCAGAAAAGCTCTGCTGGTCGACACTAAGATGCAATGCTGGTGGAAAAGAACTGTCTCTTTGCCACCCTCACCGCCACAGAGTAGGCTTGATAGTGAGCTCTTACCTGTGTTTGGTCAGACTCAGCATGAGTTTTCCTCCACCTGCGTTCTAGCGGTCTCCCCTCTTAAAAAGCCCAAACTCATCCCTGTCTCTCTGAGCTTTCCTAGAGATATAATCCTACCACACTTAAAATTATCTGCTGCTGAACATGAATTTCAAAAACCTTGCCCTGTGTTAAGCAAGCAGGACAGTGCTCACCTTTACTACAGAAACATGGTTGAATGCCTAAGATAAAAATCCAGATTACTGCCAGCCCCATCTCAGCAGCACAAAGAAATTATTCACCACAACAAGGGCAAGGGACAAACATGGGGCTTGTGAACAGTATCTTTATTCAACTGTTAGTCCCCTTAAGCCTGATCCCTTTGAGCGACTGAACAAATTTGAGCCTCAAAGAACCTGGTTCTAACATACATGCTTTACATTTATATAGCAGAATGGGTCACAGATGTTTATACACTGTTCCCCTTCTACCCCACCTCCTCTAGCTCTCATGTTCCTGGTAACTCATCCACTGTGCCCTCCTGTGTTGCGGTGCTGCTATTTAATGCCACGTCTGTCCACAATAAGATCGCACTCATTCACAACCTAATTGAGAATGAGAAGGCTGATCTGGTGTGTATTACTGAGACCTGTGTGGGTGAGCTGGGTGGGGTTGACCTGATTCAGCTCTGCCCACCTAGTTACTCGATGCAGCACCAACATAGGTTGGAGGGCTGAGGGGAGGGAGTTGCCATGGTTCCTAAAACCTCCATCTCTATCACCAGGAAACCTCTCCACCTTGGAGCAGGCCTTGAGGGGCTGTACCTGGTGTTGGGCCATACAGACAGACTGGGGATGCTGCGAGTGTACTGCTCACCCTGCTGCCCAGCAGCCTCCCTGACCAAGCTGGCGAAGGTTGTCTCAAGTACGGTGTTGGAGGAACCCAGGACAGTAGTTCTGGGTGACTCCAACTTCCATGCTAAGGCTGTCTCTGGAGCTCCACCTCGGGATTTCATGGCCCCCATGACAACCATGGGGCTGTCTCAGTTTGTCATCGGCCCAACACATGAAGCAGGGCATACCCTTGACTTGATTTTTGCTCCAAGCTGTGAGGTAAGTAATCAGAAAATTGGGGGAGGGGGTCCAATTTTCATGGTCAGATCATTTCCTGGTGAGATCTGAACTTATGGCGTTACTTCCCTCCTGCAGGGGTGGGGGACCCATTCGGATGATCCACTCCAGGAGACTGATGGAATCTGATGGATTTCTGAATGCTCTTGGGGATTTCCCAGTGGAGAAAGCTGGTGATCCAGCCTAGGCCCTAGGCTCACTGTGAAACAGTGAGATGCAGAGGGCCATCGACTTGATTGCACCTGAGTGCCCTCAACGGTGCTGTGGAACCTGTTCTGCTCCCTGGTATACCGGGAAGCTTTGTGCAATGAAACAGGCTGGACATTGGCTAGAGTGCAAATGGCGCAAGTCTTGAAGCGAAAATGACCGAGCATGCTCTGGAGCACATAATCCTGTCTATTGTGTGGCGGTGGAGGCCACAGAGAAGGCTTACTTTGCTGCCTCCATTGCGTCCTCAAGTAGCTATCCAGTGGAGCAGGGCTGTTAACACTCTCCCCAGCAAATGAGGCCCTGGCTGCCTCAAGGACCTGCTGTGACCTTTTTGCATCGCACTTTGAGGACAAAATCACTTGTCTTCACAGTGAACTTGGTACTGTTATTAGTGCAGTTCCAGTCGAGGTGTCTAACTCCACTATCTGCCCGATTTTGTGGGATCAGTTTCAGTTGTTGCAGTGTGATGACATAGACAAGGTGCTAGCTGCAATGCGGCTGACCACGTGCCCGCTCAATCCTGGCCCTTCCTGGCTAATAAAAGTGAGTCGAGAGGGTATGACTGGGTGGGTCCGGGGTGTGGTGAATGCTTCCCTTTGGGAAGGGGTGGTCCCTGCTATCCTTAAGGAGGCAGTAGTGTGACCGCTCCTGAAGAAGCCCACTCTGGACCCAATGGTATTGGACAACTACCGCCCAGTTACAAATATCCCCTTTTTAGGGAAGGTTCTGGAGAGGGTAGTGGCAGAATTACTGCAGGCACTCTTGGAGGATACTAATTATCTAGACCCATTTCAAGCTGGGTTTTGTCCTGGTTACGGGACTGAATCAGCGTTGGTCGGCCTGATGGATGACCTTTATCGAGAGAGGGTCAGGGAGAGTGCAACCCTGTTAATTCTGCTCAATCTCTCAGCAGCTTTTGATACCATTGACCATGGTATCCTCCTGGATTGACTTCATGGGATGGGTATTGGAGGCATTGTGTTACAGTGGTTCCGATCCTACCGGCGGGGCCAATTTCAGACAGTAACGTTGTGTGACCATTCCTCGGCCCCTTGGCAGTTGAGCTATGGGGTTCTGCAGGGTACCATCTTGTCCCCAATGTTATTTAACATCTATATGAAGCTGCTGGGAGTGGTCACTAGGGGATTTGGAGCCAAGTACCATCAGTATGCTGATAACACACAGTTCTATCTCCCTGTGACATCTGAATCTGGAGAAGCTGTGCAAGTACTGGACCAGTGCCTGAACTCAGTAATGGGCTGGATGAGGGCCAATAAACTGAAACGGAATCCTGACAAGAAGGAAGCCCTGTGGGTGAGTGGTTCCCGAGTCCAGGAGATAGGCTCACTGCCTCCCTCAGAAGGATCAGGTCCATAGTTTGGGGGTACTCCTAGATCCATCATTGTTGCTGGAAGTGGCCATGGTGGATCGGAGTGCCTTTTACCAGCTTTGGCTGGTTCGCCAACTATGGCCTCTCCTGGGGCATCTCTACACCAGCCTAAAATCATGTAATTAAAACAGGGCTTTCTACTTCCATTTTAAATGCAAGATCACAATGACTCCCTTTTTCACGTGCTTTCTTTTCCCCCACCCCTTCCCCTTTCCTTCTCCCCTTATCTGAGTCTTCCATTATCTTTCATTGATCTCGCTCCTCTTCTCCTTGCACTCTTTTGACAGAGGGAACTGAAGAAGAACACAAGGGGGTAATTTGATAGCTCATTATCTAGGATCTATTTAAAAATGGAACAAAGGGCATTTAGTGCAGGAGATGCCCTGTGTTATGTAAAGAGCCCGCAAACATCTCTGAAGAAGCAGTCTCAAACATCTGTGAAGGAGCAGTCTCAATAGCAGGATAAAAGCCCAGTGTGAAGGAGCCCCTGGACAAGGATAACTTGGCCACAGTGGTACAGGCGCTAGTAACCTCAAGGCTGGATTACTGCAATGCACTCTATATGGGGCTGCCCTTAAGGCTGCTCCGGAAGCTGAAGCTAGTGCAGAATGTAGCAGCTTGGCTGTTGTCAAGAGCTGCCCCTTTCTAGCATGTAACTCCTTTGCTGCACTGGCTGCCTATTCACTATCGGGCCAAGTTTAAGGTTTTAGTACTAGTGTACAAAGCCCTAAACAACTTGGGACCAGGATACCTGAGAGAGTGCCTTCTCCCTTATCAACCTGCCCAGCCACTGAGGTCATCAGAGGGCGTGCTCCTGGTGGTTCCACATGGACCTATGGTCTGACTGGAGTCTGCCAGGAGAAGAGCCTTCAGCGTGGTGGCCCCCTTTCTTTGGAATTCCCTGCTTCTGGAGGTCAGGCAGGCACCAATATGGTGTTCTTTCCGGCACCTCCTGAAAACAGCACTGTTCCAGGAGGCATTCCTTAATTGAGCAGTTACTGTTTTTATTGGTATTGTGTTTTTAAACAAGTATAATTTTAATATAGTGTTTTAATCTTTTTATTCTTTTACTATTTTATTTCTTGTATTCAACGCTCCGAAATTTGTTCTAGATATGGAGTGGTATATAAATATTGTAAATAAAAATATTAAAAAATATGAGCATTGGAGACGCTGCCCACAATCTAAAGAGCTACTGTAGGCACAACAAAATCCTTATGTGCTCCCATAAAAATTTCTTACATTGTTTTTTTTTTCGTGGATGTTAGAGAGAAGCCCAGGAACAGTTTATTTTTAAACACATAACCTACAGACAAAACATGTGTTGTGGATGCTATACTTTTTTGATATTTTCTCCCACATTATCATACCATAATTCTTTATTTGGACATTGCCTCAAGCACTCATTGAGCTGAGGGCCAATCCAAAAATATTCTAAGGGCACAATCCCATGGGTTGCACGGTCGTGAGATGGAAGCCTCCAAACTCAGAGGCTCCCGTGGTATCCAATGCCCTGCCAAGCTGCTCCTGGAAGGGCAGAAGGAGGATGGAGGCAATTTTCACCTCTCTGTTCTCCGTGTGGAGATTGTCCTGGCTGTTCAGCAATCCTTGCCACTTCCCCAGTCAGAAAGGTGGGCAGAAGACTGGGGGTTGTTTGGCCAAGATGTCTGGAGAGCCTTGGGCATGCACAGCCAAACCAGTAAACAAACAAACTATAAAAAACCCTGCTCTAGATCAGGAAAGAAGGGCAGGACATGGATGGCACCTTCAAACAGTAGTGCCCAAACAGCTGATCTCTCTGCTGATCATTCAAGGGGGGGCGGGGTGTTTGGGGAACAACAACTATAAAGGTGCTGGAATTACTGTACAGCAGCCGCACCCAATCCAGTACACTACCCATTGGCACTTCCCTCAGGAAAGGCCAGAGGGGTATTGGATGCTACCTTTAGAAGGCACTTAAGAGCAACTTCTAGGAGCCCAATATGAAACGCTCCCACTCTGGAAAAGAGAGTGGGAGGGCTTGCCTGGAGAGGAAGGGGCTGGCAACTACAAATTTTGGTTTGGTCAGCAAAACCATAGCAAACGTTATTGTTTTTGGCTGCACTTGCCCTGGGCAAGTGAGTAGCACTTCAAAGGAGCAACTCACTCTGCTCACTTGTCTGCCTGCTAGGTGGTAGTGGGGATTAGTCCAGCATTGGCTGCCAGAAGCAGTGGACAGGCAAGAGAAGGTGGCTGTTCCTCAGGTGGGCGAGTGACCATGGCAAGAGGTGACCACTGCCTCCATTCACTTCTTCCCTTAGGCTGCAGAGAGAATTACGTTCTGCTCCTTCCAGCCAGGTCTGCGGCTGAACTTCTGTCTTCCCACTCTGGACAGAGAGTATTTTGCCCACTGCCTCAAATCTCAACCGCCACACTGCTCAGAGAGCAAGCCGAGAAGCTGGAAGTCACTCCTTGCAGCCACCTCTGCTGCCTGGTTGCCCAACTGGGTGATCAAGTAGCAGAGACAGTTGCAAGGAGCAACCACTACCTCCTCTCATTTTCCCCACTCCTCCCAAGGAGGGGAACAGGCCCCCCCCCCAGGCCACACACACACACCCGGCCTGCTGACAAACCCTCAATATCATCAGCAAAAACGCTGTAAGAAAAACACAAATTAGATGAGGAAGTAGGTCTATACAATTATAAACAACAACACTATTCAATCAAGCTAAGAGATATAACATATTGGCCCATTCTAGAAATGCTTTTCATGTGGGAAGCGTGTAATGTGTGAAAGTGGGTGGAACAGGAGGAAGCAACAGGCTTTACCCTCTCCACCTCCCTACCTCACAGGGTTGTTGTGTGTGTCATTTTAATAAAGACAATCAAGCACCACCCCCACCCCGGCCGCCCGTTCCTTTATAAGAAAGAACATTTCCCCACATGGCGGGGACCAGAAGCAGGAGACCCCGGCTCGGCCGCTACCTCCTCCCGGTTCCCCAGGCCCTTCTCACCCTTCTTGTCCATGAGCCACATGAAGGCGAAGCAGGGCACGAAGCCGATGGGCCCCCAGAAGACGAGCAGGGCGATGTCCAAGCTGGAGAAGGCGAGGGCCTGGCGGGCCGAGTTCTGGATGGGGCCCCAGGTGTTCCACACGAGGCCCTGCACGAAGCCCAGCAGCGAGAAGAGCAGCAGCACCAGCCAGCGCCGGCCGTAGACGCGCCCCGGCGTCGGCGAGAGGCGCGGGGAAGGCCCCGCCGGAGGCAGCCTTCCGCCCCGGGGCGCCATCCGTGATGCCGCCGGCGCCGCCGTCCTCCGGGACTGGTCATGCTGAGGATACTGCTGGGGCACCGTGGGCGGCGGCGGCGGCAGGAGGGGCTCCCGCTCTTCGGGGCTGCTCCACTCTAAGCCCATCGCCGCGGCGACGGCGGGAAGGGAGTCCCACCTGCCCAGCCGGCCGGTGTCCTAACGTAACCCAATAGCAGGCGGCGGCGGCAGAAGGCGGCCCGGGCATAGGACCTGCCCAGCCGCATGCGCGCTTCAGCCGGGCGGGCCTCGCCCGCCGCCACAGCTCCTGCCAGCTTCGGGCGGCCCGTAGAGAGAGGAAACAGGTAGAGGGGCCGACTGGCGTAGGCTGGTTTCTGGTAGGTTCGTTTCTGAGGCAGAAGTGAAGAACTAACTGTCCATTGAAAATCATGGAGGGAAAACACACACACCAGGATTTAGTCTCGCTGCCCTCGGGCGGAAGCATTTCTGCTCACAAGCAAATGGCTAGCAGCAACAAAAACATACGTTTCTGTTCGAACTGAGGGGCGAGAGGCGGTCGCGCCTTTCTTTTCAACACCAGCCACATCCCTCTCTTCTCAGGACCTGCTCCTGGAGCCTACCCACGCGAGTTGTGATGGGCCGCGCACATCCCAAATGTGGGGTGGCAAACTTCCCCTAATGCAGTAGACACAGCTCCTGTTTTTTCAGGCCACTTGTTCACGCATATACGTGTACAAATGCTTGATCTCTCGTCTCCTGATGACACAACACTTGGGCCCTTTTCAGGGGTTCAGTGACCGTGTGGAGAAAGCATGGGCTGGTTCACACGTCAGTGTACATGATTTCAGGGATGGGAAACCTATGGCACTCCCAATGTTGTTGATAACTCCCACCGTTCCCGGCCAGAAGCCTCAGGTTCCCCATCCTTGCATTATTTGACTTCTACATACATGATGAGGGGCAGCTCAGTCTGTCAGCTGACTCCACTGAAAAGTATTGTGTAAGTAAACGTGACTTCACTGATGACGCATTCATACACACGTGTTTACCTGGAAGTAAACATGCACTGTTATTCCGAGCAGCCCCTAGTCTCAGGCTTTGACATTTCCAGTCCTTCAGTGTAACTCTCTTTTTCTTCTGCTAAGGAAGGTGGTGGTTTTAATCACACTTACATCCACCGTGCGTCTTTTAATAAAACCTGGGCTAAAATATTTCTGCCCCATTAAAGTCAATGGAGGTTTAGCTATGTTGTTAGATCAGCAACAGCGCGACTGCAGCAGTCTTTTCAGAGTCCTCAAGCTCCCATCCCGCTAACACTACAGTTTTTCTACCAAAGCTGAATACTGACAATCAGATGCAGCCGACGGGTGACTTGGAAAAGGGAGTCCCCGCGTAACCCCCGAGGAGGGCAGAACCAGCCGCTCCGATTCCTTCGCAAGGACGCAAAAATAAAAACAAACCGGCGTGATTCTGCTTAAAGAGCCTCTCACATGATCTCGGCGAGGGCGGATGATGGTGACGGCAAAAGGTTGAGCCGCTGAGCGAGAGGAGGGGATTGGAGCGGTTTCTCTTTCGGAATAGAAAGGATTGAGGGGGAAGTGATGGCCGAGGGAGGAGCTGCTGTGTTGAATCCTTCACGGCCTGGTAGGTGCGCCTTTCACACGTAAAAACTGGTGGATGTGATCATATCCATATCGTGGAACCACGGCTTGCTGGGGAATGCTAGGAGTTGCCGGGCTGTTTTGTGTCTAAACATTCATAGGATTGAGCCCTAAGTGAATTAAAGCCGTCACGTGGACTCCTGCAAATGTTTGCAGAAATTTTACCTAGTTCCCTTCCTAGCCACTGTGCAGCCACATACATTCCCCACTGAGTGAAAGAGAGGTGCTCTCTTGAAGCTTCGCTGCTTCTGCCACTTCTCTCTGACTGTTAGGGCGTCTGTGTTGCAACTGATGTGAGCTGAATAGAGAATGTGCATAAAAATGAGCAACTATTAACATTTAACAGAGATCATGGAGAATGTGCATGTATTAGGAGGAGGAAGGGGGACGTGTGCATTGCGGGTCAATATGCATAATATCCTGGCCAATATGCATAATATCCAAGTCATGTTGGGCAATGTGGATATCATACACATTGATCAGGGAATTTACAATGTCTCCAAGTGGTTGGATGTTACCTGACATCGTTTGGGGACTATTATATACATTGTTTGGGTAATATGCAAAATCACCTGTGCTGTTCAGTTGGGCATATGCTCTATGAAGTAAGTTAAATGTACATTTTATTCAGTGTATAAGGCCATCGTGGCTGGTTTTATGTTATTTTCACATTGACAGATGCGCAAACAAAAGTAATTTCATCATATCATTTCATCTGTTGGTCTCCCCCTCACCACCAGCTCACTCACTGATTAAGAGTAAAGCACAGTGGTTGAGAGGCTTTGCTTCATATTACAGTCTGTTTTGCGTTCTCTCTCCTGTACCCCTGAAAACTGGTGCAGTGGTAAAGCAGATATTTACAGTTGAACATGTGCACCCATGTTCATTCCAGTGTCTTGGTCTTCCAGGAAATAAATTGTATTGTATTTTACATCTTTCCTGTTCTCTTTGAAAGGAGGCGTGGAGGTTGAACTGAGTGAGGTTCATACCTAAAACATAGAAAGTTGACCTAAGTGTGTGCACTAACCATTCTGATAACTCTGTGTTCAACTGATCTATTTTGTATTTTCCTTCCCACTTTGAAAATGAGTATGAGGATCAAGTTGGCATCAAGGCTTGGAATGTAGAATTGTGTCCTGAATGCGTGTACCAAATTTCATTCTGATATTTCAATATTAAGTGGAGTTATTGCATAGCAAGCAAACAGAATGCCTAAGTTGGTTAGTTAAACCAAAGGCTCAGCAAAATATGTATCTGTCCAATTGTACATTGGGATGTCTCTAATGTAGAACATTGTGTGAGTCAGAGGTAGGGGCCCTAGTTCAGTGATAGAGCACATGCTTTTCATGCAGAAGGTCCCAGGTTCGATCTCCTCACACCTTCAGGCAGGGCTGGGAAAACAACTGCGTAAAACCCTAGAGAGCCGCTGCCAATCAGTGTCGACAGTACTGGGCCAGATGGCCCAAAGCTCTCACTCAGTATGAGACAGCTTCCTAGGTTCCCAAAACTGCCCTGGATGAAGGTTGTGAATACATGCTTCCCTCTACGCTGCTAGAGAATATCCCTGGCAATGAAGAGCAGCAAGCTATTGGTAACCCTGGGCCCATGGCATGTCCATGTCCCGTAAGGGAGGATTGTGTTGGTTGAAGGGAAATGAGCACAGCTAACACAAGGACAGGACAACTGTAGAAAAAACCTTTGCCACTTCCTGAGAGCTCTCACCATGGCTGGGCCTCTCTAAGGTCCTTCTGTTCACTGGCTCCCTCTTGCTCACCAGCAGTTCTCACATGCCTGATTCTCTTTGGCTGCTTTGGAGGTGGAGGGAAGCAGAGCTCTTCTTTTGCTTCCAAAGCGGTGTGTGTCTAAGAGGGTTGTGCTCAGAGGAAACCTTCTCTATGTCCCAAGGCTATACTTGTTGTGGGGGAAACAAAGGGCAACAAAGAAATAAAGAGCCCTTTGCCCTCTTCTGTGCTCCTGCAATTCTTTGTGCGTTTCCTCTTGTATGGTTGATTAAGTCACACTTCGTAATATTGTAAGAATTGTCTTGCTGGATCCAAGCAAGGTCCTCTAGCAGAGCATCCTGTTTCCAACAGCATCCAACCATATGCCTATAGATGCAAACAAGCCAGGTAAGAAGGTGATGACTTTCTGCTGTTGCTTGCCCCAAGGATCTGAAATTCAGAGATAGGAGTGACATGCTGGTCAACTGACCAGTCAAATATTGGCAATTTGACCATGGTCAGATATTATTGTAGAAAGCTGCCTTATATTGAGTCAGACCTTTGGTCCATCTAGTTCAGTATTGTCTGCTACTGTGCCTGTCAGTGGCTTTCAGGCAAGAGTCTTTCCCAATCCTATCTGGAGATGCCAAGGATTGACTTCAGGACCTTTTGCACGCAGAGCAGGTGCTCCTCCAGTCCAAGAATGTGTAGGTGGCAGCTTGCCTTTTAAAATTCATTATGATGTTATGTTAGTAAGGGCAGAAGTGAGGGCTCCTTGCCTGCTAGCCCAGCAGCAGCTACGGCCATAATGATGTTGAATTTGATAATGCAGATAGAGATGAAAAACTGGTTGAAGCTGATGATGCCTGAGGAATGGGTCTGCTGCGGCCAACATCGCACAGCTCCCTTTACATTTTTCATAGTTGCTGTTACTTTGCTGTATTTCTTTTCCACTCCTTTCTCTGCCCTTCACACATGCATGTTGATTTGGAAGTCCATCCCACAGAGGTCAACAAGACTTACTCCTATTTTAATTTTATAATTTTTATAACTTGCCTTTCTTCCATGGAACTCAAGGTGGTATACATAGGGTTCCAAAGTAGTCTCCCACCCAGACCCAGCATCGCTTAGCTTCAGACCATAGCCCTAGCACACACCTAACCAACAGTCTGGTCCTGTACAGAGTTAGGTGTGCCCGCACCCATTGGGTTGAATCCAATGACCTTTCTGCAAACACAAGAGCTTCTTCTGTTTGTGGAAGGGACTGACATCTAGGGGAGACTCCCACTGCAGCGGGTGAGGGGAGGCAATTTTCACCAACTGTTCTTTTTTCCTGCAACCCTCTCCCCAGGTCACCCAGTCCTCTGGATCAGCTCTTCAGGGGGCTGCAGGGGGAAAGAAGAATTGTTGAAAATGGCCCTCCCCCCACCCACCACCTCCAGGAGGAGTATCCTGTAAGCAGAGTTCTGCTCATGGAAGTTTGGGATTCAGTCTATTGAGTGCTTAAGAATTGACAGCAAGTGTGTATAGGATTGTAGCATTAAATGCATATCTCACTAAATATTTCTCCCTCCTCCTTCTTCTCCTCCTCTTAGTAGCACTGGCAATTGTGGTTTAATTTTATCCTTTCATATCTCAGTGTGGTTTCATAAGAAGGAAAAAGCCCTCTTATACTTTTCTTTTCCAGTGGTTTAAACCCAAATGCTCTTTTAAGTAAATGGGAAAATCTGTTCATTTCATTATGTTGTATCACTAATAGCCTACTATTTATAAACATCATAGATAAATAATAGCTTGTACATGCCAAACAGTAGTTTAGTCTCTCTGAGGCTGCAATGCTGAAGACACTTACTAGGGAAAAAGCCTCACTGAACACAGTGAGACTTATGTCTGAGTAAACATGCATGGGACTCAGCTGTGATTTATTTATATGAGGTTGGCTAGAACTATGATCTCTTTCCCATGGACCCAACTCTAGTTAAACTGCAGTGTTCTCTGCAATGTATACACTTCGGATCCAAATATATTTAAGACCTCACATTCATTAAGGGGATTGCAAGGAATTTATTGGTGCAGTGCACAGCCTCTTTGGTCCCATTATGTTCAGGTACCATTTATGTAGTTTTTACTGTAGATATCTAAAGCTTGGTCATATTCACACCCAACCAATCTCTTTCAGTTGTAGTAAAGAAAATACAAATTCTGGCAAACTCTCCCTGTTCCTCCCTCATATCTAATAAATAAGAAAGGAGGACAATGAGGAACATTAATATGAGCATGAGACAAATCAGCAGATGTTCAATCATTTAAACCAAGCCACCATTTTTTAAAAATAAAATCAGGCTTTAAATCCCTTCAGATGGAATTAATATTTTAGGATAGATGTTAAATGTTGTTCATGTTTATTTACCATTAACTAAAATCATAATTGAAATAGCTAATTGCGATTACAGTTTTTAAAATTACTTTGTTTCATAGCACCATAGCCTGTATACAGATATGTCTTGTAGCAATGTGACCTTTCCTCCTCAGTTAATTTAGCATGGTGTAGCATTCCATGTGAATTTGCAGGCTATAGAGCCATCGAAATTAGTTAATGTGGAGGAATGGCACATTGTTGATAAACTGTTGGAAGCCAAATTAGCTTTATCTTGCAGCTGGCTGATAGCATTATTTCACTCTTGGGACTAATACATCTCTAAATATGCTAATTTTACTCTTACTGTTGTTGGGTGGCATTTTTAGTATTCTCATCATTGACACCGTAATATTAATAGAAGGTAATGTCTGCTTGCTTTGGCCTGCCTTGTAATGCAGCCCCAGAGATGAACTTTACTAGTGAAGTGCACAATATATTCACATAGGCAGGTGGGAAAAGGATGCTTTGATACCTACAAGGCCCATAGACAGATCTTAAAAGGCTTTACTCAAACACTGTTATGAAAAATTATAGTAAAAAATAAGTCCATGCAGTCTTGAAGTACAATACACTAATGGGAAAATGTGTATAACTTCATTTAGAAGTACATTTGCTGCACTGATAACACTATCAACATCCTTATAGTCTGACTCTGTGCACATTTACTTGGAAGTAAGTCCCACAGAGTTTAGTGGGACTTATGGTACAGTCCTGT
The DNA here is from genome assembly GCF_057233095.1 of Heloderma suspectum. Classification (NCBI taxonomy): domain Eukaryota; kingdom Metazoa; phylum Chordata; class Lepidosauria; order Squamata; family Helodermatidae; genus Heloderma; species Heloderma suspectum. Next base: position 152,942,614 of record NC_139458.1, on the reverse strand, counting down.
GCATGTTTAGACAGAAAAAAGCTCTACAACTCCCAGTATTTCCCAGCCAGCTTGGGAAATACTGGTAGGGCTTTTTTCTGTCCAAACGTGCATAGGATTGCACCCTTATTGACCCAGTTCGCATGATCAAACAACCTATGGTTAACAAATTATGAGTTGTTTGTGAGCGCAGGGGAGCGAGTATGCTGGCTCCCAACCACTCCTTCCACTTTGCTAAACAGCCTTGGGTTGTTCGCCATGATGTCTGAACCTGGAACTCTGGATTGTTGAGGGAGAAACAACCCAGAGTTTTAACCCAGGATTTGTTGTTGGGTTGAAACTCTGGGTTGTTTGTCCCAGTGAACAACCCAATAGTGTACCTGAGCTGTTTAGCAATGCAGAAGCAGGTGAGCACTAGCAGACTTGCTCGCTCCCAGCCCCACGCAAACAGCCCACAGTTAAAAAACTGTGGGTTGTTTAATCATCCAAACTGGGTCACTGTCAGATACAGGTATGCATAATATTGCATACTTAGTCGTTTGAATCCTGAGTCCTTAGCCTCCTGTCATGTCCAACCTTTATTGGTCATAGATATCATTTCTAACTAGTCACAGCCTGCTTTGGAAACGTACACATTCACATGAAATATGTCCATTGTTTATTACATGCGGAGAAGGGTAAATTGCTTTAGCTTTGTCTTGATGTACATAGAAAAAAATGCAAATAATCACTTGTATAAATTTAAAATACTACCTTTTCACATTGACTGAATTGCACAGTTACTCTCCTGCTCTCATTCCTACTCAAATGCCATCTGACAGTTTTCATATACAGAGCTGTATAGATTGTGCCAGTGAGATGTTTTAATAAAATCTAATCTCATTTGCCTTAAGCAAAAGTTTAAAAATAATGAAGATGAAGACTGCTGATCACACAGATTAAACTGTACGAGGAACTGGAAACTAAATATTTACACTTGAATATCTGTTTGGATCCATGAAAACCTGATCTTGCATCCTTGAAACATTTTCTTTTTTTAATATATTTTTATTTATTTTATATGAATGAAATAAACAGTACCAAAATTACCAACAACCTCATCAATGCTTCAATTTGCCAGCAATACCTTATTCTGATGAGGACACCACAATAACAAAAAGAGAAGAAAAAAGAAAGAGAAAAAAATAAGGGGAAAAGGGAGGAGGAAAGGAAGCAAAGAAAAAAGAAAAAAAATCTCTCCCCCCCCCCTCTAAAGAACTGAGTTTAAGCTCCAACACCCCCTGGTCTCCAATGTCATTCTATTTTAAAGACTATATCTATAACCTTAACAATCTTACAATTTAATAAACAACCTTACATTTCTATATCATATCATCAATCTTATATCAAAGAAAGAGATCTAGAATTCATTCCCAAAAGCCTAGTATTATTAGTAATAATAATAATAATAATAATAAAAATTATATATATATACATATAATATTATATAATAAAACGTAATATAAACCTTCAACATTCAGTAATATATTTTATACTAGATATATTATTTATTTTAAAATAAAAGCAAGAAAAAACAAGAAACAATAAGAAATGAAAGAAAATAAGTAAATATATATATAATCATTTCTCTTCTGAGTTAGCCTGGATCATATAGGCTAAATAGAAACAATTAACAAAGCTTGTCTAAAAAATTCCAGTTGATGGTGTTGTAACAAGATTCTCATGCATTTTTGTGCTCAGCCAAGCCTCCGCCATTTCATGATTTAGAAACTTCTTAATCTGACCTTCAGACACAATGCAAAGAATAGCAGGATATTTTAAGTAGTATTGTAAGTTCATTTGTTTTGCCAAGTTCTTTGCTTTGATCAATTGCCTTCTTTTATCCGCCACCTCTTTGATGTAGTCAGGAAATAACATAACTTTATCTTGTCTCCAGGAAAGTCTTCGAACTTCTCTTGCCAAGCGCAGGATATAATTCTTTGTGGAGACGTTTGCAAATTGAGCTATGATGGTGTAATCAGTCCCTTTAGCATTTGGCACACGAAGTGCCTGCTCAATATCAAGTAAATAATCAGATGGAATAGGGAGTATCTCATGCAAAAGTTTATCCACAAAAACAAGCAATTTTACATCATTAGGCAAATTTTTAATCCCCAAAATACGTACATTGGATCTCTTCATGGAAGCCTCCAGTTGAGAAATTCTGTCAGAGGTGTTTTTAAAATAGATTTGAGTCATAGTTTCATTTCCAGCCACACGGTCTTCAAGCTCATTAATTTTCGTCTCCATTTTTTGCTGTGACGCATTAATTAAATCTATAGCTCCCTGCAGGGCGGTGATGGAATTTTGGATTAAATCCAGCCTCTTGACCTGCTCCGTAAATTGCGAAGATAAAGTCTATCAGTGTAAATAATTCCCCTGTATCTTCTGTCTTCGACATTTTGGACACAGAGGATGCAAGGGGAGTGGATGTCAGCTCCTTTCTTCTCCTCGGCACAGACATATTTCTCTCACACAGATCTTACAGGTCCTCAGATGTTCTCAAATATTGTTAATGATTCTTAAATCATCCTTCAAAGGTTGTTGATATTTCTTAAAGCATATATTATATGGAACACGTCATCCCTGTTTTCTCCTATAAAATAGGAGTCTCAGTACAGCTTTTTGCATTGGTAAAGCTCTGGGGAGATAATCATGGAATCCGGCCCCCCCACTGTCGCATGGGAGTTACCTTTCTTCAAGATGTTGTCCAGAACTGTTGCCTTGCCCCCCCTTCCATTCCAGGGGGGAGCCGAAAAGGTTTTTCAACCTTTTAAAAAGCTGTTTGAGAAAGCTCCCACGGAGCCCCATGGGAAGCTACCAGAGCGACATTGGTCCCAACCGGAAACCGCAACTTGCAACGTTTTCAATATATTTAGTGTTTCTACTCCCCCTCTCCCCAACACTCTGTGCCATTAGACAGCACTTGTGTCCCTATATAAATAATAGTTGCTAACTGACATGCAGAAATTCATCAGGGACAAGTTTTTCTTCACTGGAGAAGAAATTATTGGGAAAACTGCACCTGAACATATGCATCTGTTAAAAATTACAGAGGCTCTGCCCAGGGAAAAAGGTGGCAACACTAATAGCGGAAACGTCAATGTAAGCCCCACTGGGTTCAAGGAGGCTTATTCCCAGGTAAGTGTGCATTGGATTGCACAGTGAGTTTGTGCAATCTAGAGCACACTTAAGAGTAACTATTTCATGCTACTGCATAGAGATTTGGTGATCTCAGTCCCCTGGGGAGGAAGAGCCAAAGGTGGGTGGAATAGGAAGCACAGAACAAGCTAGTGTAAATTGGGCAGCATTTATATATCTGAGAAATTCCTGCCAAGCTGATGCATGCAAAGAATCATGTTGAGAATCACCTTCTCACTTAGGGTTGGTTCAGATGTAGCACCAAACCGGTTTGGTGCTACATGAATGGGCCCTGTGCTCATATCTTCCCTCACCTCTCTAGTATGCTCTGATTTCCTCTCTTTTTTCTGATCTAGTAGCAGGAAACCATATTTTGCAATTACATCCAAACAAGGCAACGCATAATTTATGCAAACCATAGTTGGTCCGCAAATCATGATTGTAAATCCAGTGCAAATTGGGTTTTGTTCTCCTGGTTTATGAACATACTATGGTTTGCCCATTTTGGATATAATAACAAAGTATGGTTCATTTTTAGAATTAGTCTCTGCTTAAACTTTAGAGACATGCTAAAGTTTAAGCTCCCACCATGACAATTTCCAGAAACATTTTGAGATTTTTTAAAAATCTGGGCTGGTTTTAGTCAGCAAAGTTAAATGGAACAGGACATGCAAATTATATTATTTGCTGGGCCTGCTGCTGCTGCCGCTGCCGCCGCCGCCACCACCACCACCACCACCACCACCACCAGGCCTTCCCTGTAGACTTCTGCCTGGCAGACTGCCAGTCCAAGCAGGACCAGGCCCCCAGGTACCGAGCCAGCTGTGCTGCTCCACCTGCCCCTCCCTGGAGGGGCTACATAAGCTGGCTGGCTGAGGTGGCCTGGGAGAGCCAGGGCCTGCAGGAGAGGCCACCACCACCACCGGGGAAGAGGCGTGCCTGCTACTGGGCCTGCTGCTGCTGCTGCTGCTGCTGCTGCTGCTGCCGCCGCCGCCGCTGCCACCACCACCACCACCAGGCCTTCCCTGTAGACTTCTGCCTGGCAGACTGCCAGTCCCTGCAGGACCAGGCCTGGCATTATTTTTAAGGGGATTTTTAATTGTTTGTTTTGTTTTGTTTTGTGTTTTTTTTGGGGGGGGTTGTTGTGTTTTTAGAGGTTGGTAGCCTGCCTGACAGGCGGGAGCGAGGGGGCATGTGTCCACCTGATGGAGGCAGTGGGGGGAGTGTTGGGGGCCAGAACATACCGAGGCTGGGCGGCAGGCGCTGGCGGAGCGCTAGGGGCAGGCCATGCCAGGTAAGGGGAACAAGGGAGAGATGTGTAATATCTGTCCCCTGCTCCGGGCCTGTCCAGAGCCAAAGGATGGCTGGGGGAGGCGTGACCCCATCTTCTGGCCTTCGTTTGCTGCTCTGCAATGCCAGGTCTGTTACCCAGAAAACCTCCCTCATCCATGACTTGATCCTGGATGGGGGTGCAGACCTTTCATGTATTACGGAGACCTGGCTGGCCGAAGCTGCTGCTCCAACCCTTTCAGCCATGTGTCCAGCTAGATTTTCGTATGCACAGCAGCCGAGGGCTGGGGATCGGGGAGGGGGAGTGGCTGTTATCTACCGAGAGTCCTTGGTCTTCACCAGACCCCCTCTCCGGGAGACCAAGGTTGCTGAGTGCATGTACTGGAGGTTGGGCCCGAAAGGCAGTCTGGGGATTCTGCTCGTGTACCGTCCACCCCGCTGCATGACTGACTCCCTGGCCGAGGTGCTTGAGGTGGTCTCTGATGTGCGTGTACAGTCCCCTAACTTATTGGTGTTGGGGGACTTCAACGTACATTCGGAGGCCATCCTCACAGGAGCACCTCGGGACTTCATGGAGACCATGGCCTCCTGGGAGCTGCACCATATTCTAACTGGGCCCACCCATGTAGCCGGTCATGCACTAGACCTTGTGTTTGTTTCTGGAGAAGCGGGGAGTGATCTGGAAGTTGGGGGTATATCCACCACCCCCTTGTCATGGTCAGATCACTATCTGGTGACGTTGGACTTCTCGGTTCCACAACCCCTCTGCAGGGGTGGAGGACCCATTAAAATGGTCTGCCCCAGGCGTCTTATGGATCCAAATGGATTCCTGAATGCACTTGGGGATTCTCTGGGGCATGCCAACGGCCATTAGGTCGAGACCCTGGTGGGTGGCTGGAATGCCGCAATCACTGGGGCATTCGATCAGATGGCTCCGAAACGCCCTCTCTCCCCAAACAGGGCTTGGACTGCACCATGGTTCAATCCGCGGTTACGAGCTCTGAAACAGGAGGTGAGACGGCTAGAGCGCCGGTGGCGGAAGTCTCGCTCCAAAGACGATCAGACACGGGCTAGAGCTGTATCTTCAGCCTATCACGTGGCAGTGAAGGCAGCAAAAAAGGAATATTATGCTGCCTCCATCGCGTCTGCAGAGTGCTGTCCCAGGAGGCTGTTCCAAGTGGTCCGGAGCCTGGTCGGTCCTGTGGCTCCAGAACCACTGGAGCATTCTAAGGCCTCCTGTGAGGCCTTGGCAAGGCACTTTGCAGATAAAATTGACCAGATTAGGTGTGTTACTCTGCACGCTGTGGATACAGTTAGTGAGCAGGAGGCGGCCTGCGGCAAACCGGTTTTGTGGGATCGGTTCCAGCTTCTTCCTCCTGATGAAGTGGACAAGGTGCTTTCATCTGTACGGCCGACCACCTGCTTACTTGATCCTTACCCATCTTGGCTCATTATGGGCTGCAGAGAGAGACTGGGTGAGGGGATCAGGGCGGTGGTGAATGCCTCCCTTGAGGAGGGAGTGATGCCATCAGCCCTCAAGGAGGCAATGATAAGACCGCTCTTAAAGAAGCCCTCCTTGGATCCTCAAGTTCTGAACAACTTTTGCCCAGTCTCAAATCTGCCATTTTTGGGCAAGGTGATTGAGTGGGTGGTGGTGGTGCAGTTGAAGGCACACTTGGAAGAAGCCGATTATCTAGACCCATTTCAGTCGGGCTTCAGGCTTGGGCATGGGACAGAAACGGCCTTGGTCGCCTTGGTAGATGATATGACGAGGGCTCTGGGTAGGGGTGAATGCTCCTTCTTTGTTCTCCTCGACCTCTCAGCGGCTTTTGATACCGTTGACCACGGTATCCTCCTGGACTGCCTGGAGGGGTTGGGCATTGGAGACACCGTATTGCGGTGCTTCCGGTCCTTCCTCTCCGGCAGGTACCAGAGGGTAGCACTGGGAGAAGAGGTTTCGGACCTGTGGCCACTTACTTGTGGGGTGCCACAGGGTTCCATCCTCTCCCCGATGCTATTTAACATCTATGTGAAACCGCTGGGGGCTATCGTCAGGAGGTTTGGGGTGCAGTGTCATCAATATGCGGATGACACGCAGCTCTACCTCTCATTCAAATCTTCACCAAGGTTGGCCGTAGAATCCCTGTCCAAATGTCTGGAGACGGTGAGTGGCTGGATGGGGAGGAATAAGCTGAAGCTGAACCCTGACAAGTCCAAGGTACTTTTGGTGGGAGACAAGAGGAGGCTAGGGGATGTTGACCTGGTGTTGAATGGGGTACGGTTACCCTTGAAAGACCAGGTCCGCAGCCTGGGGGTCATTTTGGACTCCCAGCGGTCCATGGAGGCTCAGGCGTCAGCTGTGAGCCGGACAGCGCTGTATCAACTCCATCTGATACGGCGGCTGCACCCCTTCCTTCCCGACCATCTGCTGCCATCGGTAGTACATGCCCTGGTCTCCTCTCATTTAGATTACTGTAATGTGCTCTACGTGGGGTTACCCTTGAAGACGGTTCGGAAACTGTAGCTGGTACAGAACGCGGCGGCTCGCCTGATTAAAGGCAGCCACTGGCGAGATCACATCACTCCAGTGCTGAAGGAGTTGCACTGGTTACCAGTTGTTTTCCAGGCCAAATTCAAGGTGTTGGTTTTGACCTTTAAAACCCTATATGGTTCCGGCCCAGCCTATCTTAAGGAGCGCCTCCAGCAGCACCAGACAGGCCGCTTAACAAGATCATCCTCGGATGGCCTTCTCTCTGTCCCATCAGCCAGGACAGCTAGACTGGTGGGGACGAGGGAAAGGGCCTTTTCTGTGGTGGCCCCCACTCTGTGGAACTCCCTCCCTAGGGAACTCCATCATGCCCCCTCTTTAATGAGCTTCCATCGTGCATTAAAAACGTGGTTGTTCAGGCAGGCATTTGGGGTGGGTTAGGGTATTTTAGAAAATGTTTTTATTGTAGAATTTTATTGTTTTAAACTGTTTTACTGTATGTTGTACATCACCCAGAGTGGCTGGGTGACCAGCCAGATGGGCGATTAATAAATTTAATAATAATAAATAAATAAATAAATAAAATATTAGCTATATGCATACAAAATGTAAAAATTAGTTATGATCCTCAAGCTAATTATAAATTATAGATATATGCGATGTGGGCTGAATCATTAGACCAGAAACCAGTGAAGCTATTGTAACAAGGAATTTGCATGTTTCCTATGACCAGCCCTAGTCAGTAGCCTGGCTGCAGCATTCTGGACCAGCTGAAGTTACCGAATACTTTTCAAAGGCAGCCCCATAGGGTGTATTACAGTAGTCCAAACAGGATGTAACTAAGGCATGTGTTACCGTGGTCAATTTTGACATCTCCAGGAACAGGCACAGTTGGTGCACTAGCCTTAGCCGTACAAATGCTCTACTGTCTACCGCTGAAACCTGGGCATTCAGGCTGAGTCCAGGAGCATGCCTAAGTTCTGAACCTGACTGAGTCTTCAAGGAGGGTGTAACCCCATCCAAGACAGGTTAAATCCCTATAGATCTGCCTTTTGACTGACCAGGAGCACCTCTGTTTTGTCTCGATTTGAGTTTCAATGTGTTCACCCTCATCCATTCATTACCAACATCAGACGCTAATTTAGCAATTGAACACTTTCTTTGGATTTAAATGGAAAGGAGGGAGAGAGCTGGGTGTCATCACCATACTGTTACTGTTTTTATAGTCATGCAGAGCGTCCTTTTTAAACTCAGTGTTCCCCCAACACAAGATGTCAAGTTGATCAGTTATTATGCACATGTTAGAAAAACAGCTGGATATGTCTCACACTAAAAATAGGACATTATTTTAGCAAGACTGGTTCTTTTTTTGGAAAATAATTCTAAAACCTCTCAGTTAAACCACATAATCAGCAGGGTATGTTGGCAGAAGACAACTGCTGACATCTAATGAATTCTTCTAATTGGTTAAATTATTCTAAATAATTGACAGTACATTTAACTTCTTAACAGCTTAAGAATCAACTTTTCTACAGAAAGCCTGCTGTGTTAAATTCTTTACTTCCTCAGTTCTGCACAATATTCAGCAATTAATTGAAAAGTCTGAAGAGTTCTCTGTTGTATAGTCAGGGTTTTGTTTTCTTTTCTTTTCTGAACAAACTGTGGATACATGATTCTCATAAGGTGAGGTGAATTTCCTGGAGAAAAAGTGAGACATTGAAGGAGGTGGAGTGTTGTGTGCAAAAATGTGCAAATAGAAAAAGCAGGCCTACCCTTAATCTCCCAAACTAAGATTTTTCGGTGGTGGCGGGAGTGAGTTCTCCACAGCACTTCACTGAATGTTGGTAAATGTCCAAGAGTGGCAACACCAGGGGCCTGTTTCCACAAGTGATTCACTCCGAACTGGCTGCATGTAGAGGTCGTTAGGGATACATGACATCGTGGCCATCCAACAGCCAACCCGGAGCTTATCGTGGAAAAACCAGATTTCCTGAGGCTGCTTATAGTCCGCATCCTTTCCTTAACTTGGTTCTCCCCAGTATAGTTGCTCTGTGCCCCAACCCCCCCATTGACCTTGGGTATGCTAGCCCTGCCCAGGGGTGTGCCTTTCACCGTGATCCCGGTCAAGTGGTGTTTCCTGTGTGCTTCCCATCCCTGAACAAACCCATCAGTGTCTCCTCAGAGGAAACTTCCATTGTGCTGAATGTAGCTTGCCGTCTGAATGCCCACATCAGTACTTGCAGAGATCCCCCTCAATTGACATGGCACAGTTTAATGGCCAATTCCCTAAGTGCATTAAAGCTCGATCTCGAGGTAAAGCGCGATCTTGAGGCTCCGATTCTCCTTTGTTTGGTTTATTGCCTTAGGAAGAAACTACTTCAGCCCTTCATTATAGAGATCCTGTGGGTTAAAATGGGGCCTGGTTTCCTGTCTTTGTGTTCTCCTTCCGCAGCACATGCATATTTGTGTCTACTCAGAAGTAACTCCCATTGTGCTCAATGAGGCTTGCTTCTGAAATGCAGGTGCATCTGGACTTTCAGGGGAAAGGAGAAAGCGGGGGGGGGGGAGAGTGGGGGAAGCCTCTCTTATTGATTGAACAGCCCCTGCCAATCAGATGACATTCACTCCAACCCCACCCCACCAGGAAGTATGTTCTGTGAAGTGATTTTTACTGGTGCGGAGAACCTGCTTGTGGAGCCCTGCACACCAAAGCACAGCAAAGCTGATTCCTTTAAAAAAAAATATATATATATATTTATTTCATTTCATTTCTATACCGCCCAATAGCCGAAGCTCTCTGGGCGGTTCACAAAAATTAAATCCAAGCAACACACAATAAAACAATTTAAAATATACAGAACATTAAAACCACAATATAACAATACAACCACAATAAAACCTAGCATCAGTGCAGGAGTTTAAAATACAGATTTAAAACAGCAAAGATAAAAATTTAGAAAGCTAAAATGCTAAAATGCCTGGGAAAATAAAAAGGTCTTCACCTGGCGCCGAAAGGAATACAATGTAGGCGCCAGGCGAACCTCACTAGGGAGCTCATTCCAGAGCCGGGGTGCCACAGCAGAAAAAGCCCTCCTCCTAGTAGCCACCCGCCTCACTTCCTTTGGCAGGGGCTCACGGAGAAGGGCCGCTGATGATGATCTTAAGGTCTGGGCAGGCACATATGGGAGAAGGCGATCCTTCAGGTAACCTGGCCCCAAGCCGTTAAGGGCTTTGAATGTTAACACCAGCACTTTGAATTGGGCCCGGAAATGGACTGGCAGCCAGTGCAGCTGGAAAAGTACTGGCGTAATATGAGCTCGCAGGCCAGTCCCTGTTAACAATCTTGCTGCCCTATTTTGGACCAGCTGAAGTTTCCGGACCGTTTTCAAAGGCAGCCCCACGTATAACGCATTGCAGTAATCCAGACGAGAAGTTATCAGAGCATGGATAACTGTAGCAAGGCTATCTCTGTCCAGATAAGGGCGTAGTTGGTATACCAGCCTAAGCTGATAAAAAGTGCTCCGTGCCACTGAGTTCACCTGTGCCTCAAGTGACAGTTCTGGATCCAAGAGCACCCCCAAACTACGAACCTGATCCTTTAGGGGGAGTGCAACCCCCTCCAGAACAGGTTGAATATCACCTAGCCGGGCAGACGAACCACCCGCTAACAGTACCTCCATCTTGTCTAGATTGAGTTTCAGTTTATTAGCCCTCATCCAGTCCATTATCGTGCCCAGCCCCAGGCACTGATCCAGAACAGTCACTGCCTCACCTGGTTTTGATGTAAAAGAGAGGTAGAGCTGGGTGTCATCTGCATATTGATGGCACCTCAGCCCACACCTCCGGATAACCTCCCCCAGCGGTTTCATGTAGATGTTAAACAGCATGGGGGATAAAATAGAGCCCTGTGGAACCCCATGGCATAATTGCCATGGCACAGAGCAGTAATCCCCCAGCACCACCTTCTGGAATCGGCCATCCAAGTAGGAGCGGAACCACTGTAGTGCAGTGCCTCCTACTCCCAACCCAGACAATTTATCCAGAAGGATACCATGGTCGATGGTATCGAAAGCCGCTGAGAGGTCCAGGAGAATCAACAGGGTCGCACTCCCCCTGTCCCTTTCCCAGCAGAGGTCATCCCACAGGGCGACCAAGGCAGTTTCCGTTCCAAAACCAGGCCTGAAGCCCAATTGAAATGGATCTAAGTAATCCGTTTCATTCAAGAGTGCCTGGAGCTGTCCTACAACCACCCGCTCAAGCACCTTGCCCAGGAAGGGGATGTTGGCCACTGGCCTATAATTGTTAACATCCTCTGGGTCCAGGTTAGGCTTTTTCAGGAGTGGTCTAATTACTGCCTCTTTTAAAGCGGCAGGCACTACTCCCACTCTCAAGGAAGAATTTACAACCTCCTGGACCCAGCCGGACAACCCCTCCTTGTTTGATTTAATAAGCCATGAAGGGCAAGGGTCAAGCACACAAGTGGTCGATCAGAGTTGGCCAAGCACCTTGTCCGCATCCTCAGGCCTCAGTAACTGAAACTCATCCAATAAAATTGGACCAGACGGTGCTCTGAACGCCTCTACCAATGGAACTGCATTGATGGTGGTGTCCAATTCATGACGAATCTGAGCGACTTTATCCTCAAAGTGCCGTGCAAACTCGTCGCAGCGTGCTACCAAGGGTTCCACCGTCTCTCTCCCTGGCCCAGAATGTAACAGGCCACGAACCACTCAGAAAAGCTCCGCTGGACGACACTGAGAAGATGCAATGCTGGTGGAAAAGAACTGTCTCTTTGCCACCCTCACTGCCACAGAGTAGGCTCGATAGTGGGCTCTTACCTGTCAGACTCAGCACGAGTTTTCCTCCACCTGCGTTCTAGCCGTCTCCCCTCTTGCTTCATTGCCCTCAGCTCAGGTGTATACCAAGGAGCTGGCCAGGCTCTGCTCAGAGGGAGAGGGTGCTTGGGCGCGATCGTGTCAACCGCCCAAGTCATCTCTGCATTCCACAGAGCGACCTGGGCTTTGACAGGAGCACCAGCCATACCAGCAGGAAAATCCCCCAGAGCCCTCTGGAATCCATCGGAATCAATTAATCTCTGGGGGCGGACCATTTTAATAGGTCCCCCACCCTTGCAGAGGGGAAAGGCCGCCAGGAGTCTAAACCTCTGCAGGAAGCAGGAAAAAAACCCAGTACTCCTCCATTAGCTTCTCTTTCTGCTGTCGTGGAAACACAGCCCAGGAGTAATCTGGTTAAATTGTCCTACAGTTGAACAGTATGTTAGTGGAGAGAGCAAATAAAAGTAAAGTATGCTGGCTTTCTACTGAGCCATAGGCTGAGTGGTGGGAGATTCAGGACAGATAAAAGGAAGTACTTCTATGGAATTTGCTACCACAAGATATAGTGGTATATCTTAGTGATTACCACCAACTTGGACGGCTTTAAAGAGGGAGTAGACAAATTCATGGAGGAGAAGGCTATCAATGGCTGCTAGTCATGATGGCTGTATATTACTTCCTGTACAAGAGGAAGTATGCCTCTGAATGCTGGTCGCTGGGGAACATGAGCAGGAGGATGCTGTTGCACTCGTGTCCTGCTTGTGGGTTTCCCATAGGCAAGTACTTGGCTACTGTGGGAACACAATTCTGGACTAGATAGACCTTTGGTTTAATCCAGTAAGGCTCTTCTTAAGTTTTTATGGGTGATGTCAGGGTGGAAACTGAGCCCAGAGAGCCCCAGTGCAGTTTTGATTCTGAGGAGGAACAACCATCCTTGGGAGTGGAGCCAACTTATCCCTCACAGGCACAGCGGCTGGCAGAGATTCCTCCTGCTGGCATTGCTGAGATAGATAGTGACCCAGGCAGTGAGAGAGTGCGGGAGGGGGGCTTGCTAGACGCTCGATGCAGACGCAGGGAGCGACGAGCGATGGAGGGTGCAGAAAGGAGGCATAGTGCCCATTTGACGCGCAGGCAACGGCCGCGTTCTGTGGACCCAAGGGAAAGAGGGAGGATCTCTCCCTAGCCCATAAGTTCAGGGTCTTCAAGTGATTCTCCTTCAAACGGGGACCAACTGCCTGCCTGAAGCTTAGGCCACACTGGTGTTCCTTGCTTTAGCTGCTGGTGATTAGCATTTGAAAGACTCATTAAGCTGTAATGGGATTAAAGCTTTGAAAAGAATTCCCTTTCGTCTGTGTCTTGAGTTGGCTATTGGAATCTACTGAGAGAGGCTGCCAAGGCATTCCTGACAGGCAGCATCTGATCCTAAGAGGATTCCATCGCAGGCAAGGCCCAGGGAGAATTGGTTGAGCCTGAGGTTGGATGGTGTAACAATTCAGGAGGATTAAAGCAACCATCGTTTGAGGTTCATTGCCAGAAGATCCATCCAGAAGTTCTGGGAGATGGAAGGGTAGAGCAAGACAATCAGTTGCAGGAATAACCAGGAAATAATCTCCCACCACAGGCCCATCTAGTACCACCTGCCCTGTGGGAAGGATCGAGGAGAGAGGGGGGCAAGTAACAAAACTGTCCACGCCTGCTCCAACTGGACTTTTTTATGTATATGCATGTTATTTTATTAATTCTTCTCATTTTATTCATATTGTGAACTGCTTTGAGAACTTCAGTCAAAAACTGGGATTCAAATCCACCAAACAAATAATAATAAATCCCAAGGCTAGATAAGAAAGAAGTGGCAGGAAGCAACAGTATTAGCATTTGCACAGGAAGGGCCCTTAGTCTGACTTGGAGTCATTGAGAGGAAATTAGGGAGAATGAAGCACTTGGGAGCTGTGCCTCAGTGATCTGGGTTTTCTACAAGTAGTGCCTCTGAATAGGAGTATTCCCTGATTATGAACCCAAGGTCGAGCCAGGTGGCACTGAGACTTGGCGATCAGGGCTTGGAGGATGCAAAGCAGGAAAGAAGGTACTATTTTATTTGTTTGGGAGAGATAGGATTTTGTCTCACTTCCTCAGAGGCTTTGATAAGGACAGAAACAGCAGAAGAAATGCCTGCTGTTTCTGTTCTTCTCTAAATGATTGCACTGCTATGAGTCTTGTTCACCATGGGGCAATGGACAGCATTGGTTCCAGCTTGGCCTCACTGGGGAAATTATTCCATAATCAAGGGGCCACCATCAAGAAGGCTGTCTTCCTTGTTGCCACCCTCCAAGCCTCACTTGGAGGAGGCATTCAGAGGAGGACCTCAGGTGACAATCATAGTGTATGGGTAGGTTTGTACTGGGGAGGCGCTCCATCAGGTATTGTGGTCCCAAGTTGGGTACAGCTTTATAGGTCAAAACTAGCACCTTGAATCGGTCTCAGAAGTGTTCAGGCAGCCAGAGTGAGCAGGCCAGAATTGGTGTTATATGTTCAGACCTACTGGTCTCCATTATCAATCTGGCTGCCATATTTTGCACAAGTTGCAGCTTCTGAACCATCTTCAAGGACAGCCCCATGTAAAGTACATTGCAGTACTCTAACTTGGAGGTTACCAAAGCATAGACAATTGGAGCCAGGTTATCCCTATCCAGATAGGGGCATAGCTGAGCCACCAACCAAGGCTGGCAGAAGACACTCTGTGCCACTGTCATCCGAGCCTCAAGTGACAAAGATGGCTCCAGGAGAACCCCCAAGCTGTGAATCTGTGCCTTCAAGAGGACTGCAACCCCATCCAGTCAGACTAACAGCATCTCAATCTTGTCTGGATTGAGCTTCAGTTTATTAGCCCTCATCCAGTCCGTTGTTGCAGCCAGGCACTGATCTAGAATATCCACAGCCTCATCTGATGAAGATGAAAAGGAGAAATAGAGCTGCGCGTCTTCACCTTACTGATGACAACATGCTCCAAAACTCCAGATGACCCCACTCAGCAGTTTCATGTAGATGTTAAATAGAATGGGAGAACAAAACCAATCCTTGTGGGAAATGTTGCAAGCTTAGGACACAATCATAGCCTGCACCCTCCATGAGTGTAAGCCCCTGAACGCAGAGGCTCATGATTATTATTTATTACTATTATTATTTATTACATTTCTATACCGCCCAATAGCTGAAACTCTCTGGGCAGTTTACAAAGATTAAAAACATTAAAAATACAATATACAGAGATTAAAAACATTAAAAATACAATATACAGAGATTAAAAACCATTTACATTAAAAAAAAACATGAACAGACAATGTACACAAAAGAAATATATATCTAAAACAACTTCAAACAAACAATCTAAAAAAACAACCATAAGGCATTCCAGGATCGATGAAAACTTATCACATGCTGCCGAATGCCTGGGAGAAGAGAAAGGTCTTAACCTGGGGCTGAAAAGATAACAATGTTGGCACCAGGCGAGCCTCATCGAGGAGATAATTCCAGCGATCATTCCAAAATTTGGAGGCCACCACCTAGAAGGCCCTCTCCCGTGTCACTGTCTTCCGAGCTTCCCTTGGTGTAGGCAGCCAGAGGAGGGCCTTAGATGTTGAGCATAGTATACGGGTAGCCTCGTGTCGGGAGAGGCACTCCATCAGGTATTGTGGTCCCAAGCCATGTAAAGCTTTATAGGTTAAAACCAGCACCTTGAATCAAGCTAGGAAACATACAGGCAGCCAATGCAAGCAGACCAGAGTCAGTCTTATATGTTTGGACCTTCTGGTTGAAGTAATCTAACTTTGATATTACCAAAGCATAGGCAGTGAAGCCAGGTTATCCCTGTCCAGATAGGGGCATAGCTGGGCCGGATCAGGGAATCTGAAATATCCTATGGCCGCTCAGATGCTGTCTAGGAGCCATAGAGTTGCTCCCTTACTGATTTTTCTCAAAACCAAGGTGGGCAAAAAGACAGCTGTGTGCCAATTAAACATCACTTAACTAGAAGTAATTCTATTTCACTGGAAGTTTGAAAATCTGAAAAACAGATAAGGCCAGCACAGCTGCTTGATCAAAGAAGGCTACGTCTGTGCTTCATTACACTAAAATAAATGTATGATAAGCATGTTAAAATGAATTGTAATAAATAAAATGGTGCCAGGATCTAATGTGTCAGAGTGATATGCAGGAGTTTATAATTTTTTGTTGCATCCTCACAACTTGGTCTCTACCATTACCATCTACCATACAGCAAATTAAAAAACCCATATCATCACAAAGATATGCTCAATAGCCACCAGTTAATAATCCATCCTGAAACCCAGCTTGCCTGTATGTGCAGCTGTGTCTGCAGTTGTTGCTCACAGCTGGATGTGCATCTCTGTCTGATCTTGCTTTCTGTGTGTTCAGCCTGTTGCCTGATAACCCATAGATTTCCCTTTGCCAGTATAAAAAACAACTTAAGGCAAGGAATACAGCTCCTGTGAGACCCCGCTATGCCTTGGACAAGTAACATAGCAGAGGCTGAGGCCAAGGGCTAAATCTTACCCGTGCCTTCTCAGTCTTAGAAATGTCACACTGTCAAGTGGTCTACTGCTCATGAAAGAAAATCATAAAAATAAAAGCTGACCTATAGAACCACCAAGTAAAAGGCAACCTTTTTAAAAAAAACCCACAGACCCTTTGTAGGTTATATTAATTTCATCTCTGGCGAAGAGCTCGAATTTGGTCACTTAAGAATGCAGATCCCTGGCTCTGTTAATGATTCATGCCTTACACTGCTGAAGTAGATAATGTCACCACCACCCGTTTTTGAGCTGTTTGAAAAGAACTCTTGGGTTTTATTAATTTATTCGACAGAAATGTTGTAGTCAAATTCGCATGGATGTCTGTGAAAATTTCCTTAGTGACGCTTACGTGTGGATGTAGTCAGTGGCCTTTACACCGGGGTAGGGAACATCAGGCCCAAGGGCCAAATCCAGCACTTGGGCCAGGGAGCAAATGACATCAGGTTGTCATGGCCACGCCCACCTGACATCATACGGCCCACAGAGGTTTGGGGGGGAAGTGTCATCCAGCCCCCCACCCAAAAGTAGTTCTGTTCTAATGCTTAGCTACTGGCAGTAGGAGCTTTAAGCTACAATATGCTGGTATTTTTTCTCTTTGGCCCCAGCCGTCACTGGAATGTAGCCCCCAAGAGCTTTTCTGAAATTGAATTCAGACCTAGGGCAGAAAGAGTTCCCCACCCCGCTTCACACAATGCAAAACTTAATAGGATTCTAATATAATAATAGATCTACCGGGTGCTGATTTTTAGAAATATTATAGTGATTCTTCCACAATCCCAGTATACTTTTGCTGATGCTGGTTTTGTTTTGTCCTAGAGTTCATGGTTTATTTTACTTCTTTTTATGGTTTAGATTTTTTTACTGTAAATCACTCAGATAACTTTGGTTATCAGGCAATATATAAATATTGTAAACGAATGAATGACTGACTGACTGACTGACTGAATAAATAAATAAATAAATAAATGCCTTGCTGTTTGCATTGCCACTTACTGGAGTGTGGGGCAGGCAATGAATCTCAACTTGATTCAGCTGCGGACTATATTTGGGGGAGAGTATAGTCAGGCATTCCTACTTATATCCAGAATGGGGCATATTTCACCAGTAACTTGGAAGAAAGCCCATTGAACTCAATAGTACGTACTTTTGAGTAGACATATATAACATTGCATTGTTAACAATCCTAACAGCTTTTAAATGGGCTTTAAAGACCTGGATATTCCTGTCTGCTTTTAAATGAATGTTCGTTTTATAAATTTGAGGATTTTTTGCTGTTTTGCAACTCTTTTATGCTGCTGTTTTAGTGAATTGTATTTTATATTTTATGCTTTTAAAACTTTACCTTGTAGACTGCCTTGAGAAGGCATTGCCTCGAAAAGCAGTATAAAAATATGTTAAATAAATAAATAAATACAATAAAAATACCTATCTCTTTGTTTCTAAGTACAATTCAAAGTGCTGCTCTTAACCTCTGAAAGACTGAAAGGTGTAAGTCTCTGAAGGACTGACTATTTATATATGAACCTGTCTGCTATAGATCATCTATGACAGGGATGGGGAACATGTGTGGCCTTCCAGCTGTTGGTGGACTGCATCTCCCATCAGCCTTAGTCAGCATAGCCATTGGCAATGGATTATGGGAATTGCAGTTCAACAACATCTGGAGGACCACATATTCCCTTTCCCTGATGTATGGAGACCTGAATCTGGATGCCCCCAATTTCTGAGGTAAGGTGGCTGACTATCAGATATAGGGTCTTCTTGGTAGTGGAACCTCAACTGTGGAACTCCTTTCCGCTCTGGGTTGACTTGGCATCAATTTCTATTCTGTTCACCTGGGTGTGTAATGTTTTTTAAGTGGTTTTAGTGTTCTGATTATTTTAAATTGCTCTTGATCTACTGGTGGCTGAAATGTTGCTTTCTGTCTTATGTTGCTATAATTTGATATAGTTATTGTTACTGATTTTTAAAATATTTGAGAGCCTCCTTGATATTATTTTAATTGAAAAGTGAAACAAATTTTAAACAAAAAGCTACCCGTAGCACCTTGCAATCAAGGTGATCAACCCTGACTGCTCATTGGAAGGACAGATACTGAAGCTGAAGCTCAAATATTTTGGCCACCTAATGTGAAGAGAAAACTCCCTGGAAAAGACCCTGATGCTGGGAAAGATTGAAGGCAAAAGGAGAAGGGGATGGCAGAGGATGAGATGGCTAGATAGCATCACCAATGCAATGAATATGGACTTGAGCACACTCCAGGAGAGAGCGGAGGACAGGAAGGCCTGGCGTGCTATGGTCCATGGGGTCATGAAGAGTCGGACACAACTGAATGACTGAACAACAAAGCACCTTGCAAACCAAATGGAAAAGGAAGGCTTTGTTTACAGTTTCTCTATACTTTGGTCTAACCTTCAGAGCAGTCTGTGATTGAAATCAATAATTTCTTTTTTTAAGTAACAGTGAATGAACAGTGAACAAACAAAACAAGTTTTCTTATCCTTAAAAGAAACATTTTTTTATCAAATTCTGGTTGGGATTATGAATCAGTGTTGTGGAGGTTTTTACAATCTATAGGTACAGTCTGGTGCCTTTTATTCTGTAGGACATTTGTTTAAAAAAGCAGTTCCTTCCTCTTAACATGTCCCTTTAGGGCACTTGTTGTAAACCTGCAGAATTTATCCAAGGCTGCCAACATTTCAGGTTGACAGTTTCAGTGGGGCATGTAAATCTCAGGGTTAAATTGAAATCTAGGATTAGCATAGTCCTTGATGTGGCATATTTCTTGTCTTTTTTTTTTTACTGAAGGTAAGAAGATTTTTTAAAAGCTGTCTTGTCACTTCTTGCATTGCAAAGAATATTTAATTAGCTAAAATTGGTTGCATCAGCACATTCTGCCATTTCCTGACAACACCCTGTACTTTTTTTTTTCTTTTTCTTTTTTGAAGGAAACTTTTATCTGCATTGGGAAGGGGTGTTTTTCCCTCCCTGCAACAGAATTTATGTTCATTGCAAAACATGTCCTTTGAACATTCGTCAATTAGGAGATTTGTGATTAATGTCAGGCTAATTCTAAATTGCTAAGGCTATGCTGCACATTGGGAAATCATAAATATTTACCAAGGTGTTTTGTATTCTGGATGTTAATGTGCTGCTTTGAATTCTCATTTAACATAAAAAACGACCCTGTCAGGACTGCAACAAAAATGTGATGAAACAAAATGTTTGAAGTGCATTGGGCGGGAGGGGGGATTCAAGCTTAACCAGGGGAGTTTAGTCATTTATGTTTTTGGTGCCACAAGAGATGAGAGATAACTGTTCCCACATGACTAATAGTCTATCAAAAACTGTGTCTTTCATGCTGTAGGTGACGATGTCAAACCTTTTACACCAGAACAAGCCAAAGAAATTGTGATGTCTCTTCAGAACCCTGCAGTCTTTTGCAACATGGCTGTTGATTGGCCGGTTCTTCATTGGAATGTTATATATCTTGCCAAGCTATTGGCTGGAAAGAGAATACTTTTTAGAATCGGAAAGAAGGACATGGACACAGGTAGAGGAAGGTTAAGTGAAATGTGCCATGTTGTTCCTCCCTTCTCCCTGCACTGATATTTTTATTTTACTTTTAAATATTTGCCCCAGCTTTCGGTCCATGGCAAAACCTAAAAGATGGCTCACAGCCATACTAAACATATTAAAAATCAAAACCAAAATGTTATTTTAAAATTACCAAGAAAACATCATTCAGACACTGAACAGCCTATAGAACCAGCAATACACACAAATATCAACTGTTAGCTCATACTAGACCTATGATGACTTTATAAAATAAAGTCTAAGCACTCATCTCATCCCAAAGCATTCTAGAATAAAGAAGCCATGTTTAGTTCCAGAAGCATAGAAGATAACAGTCCTGACAAGCTTTCCTAGGAAGAGTTCTACAAAATGGATGCCATTAAAGAGAAAGTCCTGCTCCTTGAACCCCCAAATCTAACTTTGGATGGAAGTGGCATTTGTGGCAGGATCTTATCTGATGACTTAAGCATACATTGGAATTCTTATGGGAGGAGACATACTCTAAACAAGCTTTCCCCAACCTGGCGCCCTCAAGATGGGCTGGTCTACAGCTCTCATGACCCACAGCTGTTGTAGAGATTGGTCACTGCTAGTCTGACACATCTGGAGGGCACCAGGTTGGGGAGGCCTATTCTAAAGGATCCTGGATCCAGGCCAGTTAGGGCTTTGAAAGTTAAAATCAATCCTTTGAATTGTACCCAGAAAATAACTGGTAACTACTAGAGTTTGTTCAACTCATATGTAATGTGTTTCCCCCAACCAGGAGCATTTTACTAACTGGGCTTCTCCTTTCTGTACCATTTATTATGTGACACCATTCTATATTTATGTACAATATATTTATATACATAAATATACTATGTTATGTTTTATGGTACATCCACAAGGCATCTTCCTTTGTGGTGTGTAATCACTATGAAAGATTATGGCTTGTACATGTTCCATAAAACATACCGTACTATAATTATGTATATAAGTACACTGTGCATAAAATAGTGAAAGAAAGTGTCTCTGGAAAAGGAGGAGGCCTTTTCATGCTGGAGGCTGCTGTGTTAGAACTACCATCTTTCAAAACACTTGTGGGTTGTATTTTGGATGCTCTATGCAGAATAAGTGCAATACTTATTAGGGAAGGATTGTGTCCATATTTTCAAATGTCTCCCACTGAGCTGGCATGATAATGCTCCCCCCCCCCCCCCCCCGCCAGCACAGGCTGTTGAGTGTTGGGAAATGACAAGCACACCTGTAACTGGGACACCACATGACTCAGATGCTGTAAAATAACTACCCGGTCAGTGCTATTTGCCATAAAGATTTTATGTGGTTTATTCATGCAGAATCCTTTGAAATCATTTGAAGAAAGGTGCTGTGCAACGTGTGTGTGTGTGTATACACACATACACGCGCGCACGCACATATACTTAAAAAAAGGAATGAAAGGCAAAGGGAAATAATATAAATGTGATATAAATGTCACCACTTACCCTCCAGATTTACTGAGGGATATCAGAGTTCTGATAAAGGAATGCATTCTGATAAAAGAATGCATTCTGATAAAGGAATAATTTTCTTTCTCTCTCTCTCTCTCTCTCTCAGATACCATCCCCACAGTTTTGTGGCTGTCTGTATTTTGCAATACTGGCAGCTACATGAATAAATGGTAACATCAGAAGCGGGGCACCCAGTTCTCAAAGTATAGGCCCTTGATGTTTATGAGGGAAGTTGTGGCTTTGACACAAAAAAAGCCTCAGTGCCTTTTGTAGCAGGTGGTAGATTGTGAGCCAGGCTTTCCCTTTGCCTTTCATTCCTACCATTGTTTGCAGACACACTAACAAACTTCCCCTTCACCCCCCCATGCACCCCCAAATCTGCTCTCGAGGGACCCCAATCATCAGGGCAAATTTGGAGATTTGTGGGGACCGCAGGGAGGAAGGGGAATTGATTCCTTCAGAGGTGTCCATTCCCCTGTGAAGGCACTGTTGAATTTCTCCCACACCAATTGATTAAGTCTGTCTTGGTTGCATGTGCTTCTGAGTGAGAATTCAGGGATTCATTGATTAATAATCAGGACACTTTTGAAGCGGGAATGAGGGTGGAGGGGAATAATTCTTGAAATGGCCAGACCTAACATTATATAGGTGTCTTCCTTAAGAACTTGAAATCAGGTTTGAGGTAGACAACAAGAAGAGCACAAACACTATCCAATGGATTTGATAACAGCCATCTGATAAATAGCCTTCAGTCCGTAAGGACAGACCCAACTCAGGAAAAGGTTTCTATCTTGAGATCAAAGTTTTTGTGTGTTTTGCCATTCCTTGCTTGAAAAATCCAGTCTAAGGGGCAATCTGTTTTTTTGTTTGTTTTTTGAGGCAAAATACTATTGTATGTTAAAACAGGTTGAAGATACCGTTGAGGAACCTCCCCTCCCCCGCCACTTTCATGGTTATAAAGTAACAAGGTTTCCTTTCTGCAACCAAGAAAAAGTAACCCTATAAAAATGGATGACTTAATGCAAATAGTGCAGTGCATTAACATGTCGCTCTTATGAAGAATGTGATTGCCCTGTTTGTTCCTTTCATTCTGATTTTTTTTTCTAATGTGCTGATGTTTTCAAGATAACTGCATTTTTCTGATTTACTTATTCCATTATCATTGCCTGACTGTGCTAGTGATAGCTTTTAATTATTCACTATGCACCTAATGAATAATTTTGTATTTCTTGCTGAATCAGAGTTAAATTAAATCAAAGTCTCTGCTTTGAGGATTGTGGAGCCAGCTGTACAGCCTTTTGCCTATGACTTTAATAGTGAGAATTTTACAAATACAATATCTAGAGTGAGAGAGTTCCTGTTTCTTGATTTTTCAAATATTTGCCATGCTTATCCTAGGAACAAAGGATGTTTTAAGCATATTGTTCTTCTCAAAATAATTCAGATATTTGAACTTCTTTTAATAGCAATATATCTGGGGGGGGGGTTCCCATCAGCTCATGTTCTAGCAAGATTACATGTCTTGCATACATTCATGATTGTATATCAAGAGATAGCATTTAACTGCAGTATAAAGAAAAAAATGGGTGCAGTAGTTTAAAGTCTGATTCATACAGGGTCCAGACATGTACTATTGGTGGTACACAGGAGTGAACCTCAGACACTGCTTGCTATAGCACCTTCCAGTCCTTGTTTTGGTGTAGATGGATCCCATGAGTGAGGCCTTCTCACATAGGACATTTTTGCACATCAAAAGTTGGGTGTAGGAACCAGAAGTACAACCTACACACCTGGGACATGTGTGAACCAGCACAAAGTTTAGTGTGATCTGTATGTACATGGATTTCTTATTTGGGATGCAGCTATGGTTTCTGGAGGAGATCTAAATACAGTTCCAAGCTTAATGTTATATTGCTGACTACCAGGTTTGCCTCCTATTCGTAGTCAATAAACCTCATAGTGAGCTGGATGTTAAAAACTGGTATCCAAGCTGGTCAAATAGAAAATGACAGTTATAGAGGTTTGTTCTTTTGTCTGGAAGAAATTAGAACAAATGTATGAGATTGTGATGGCAGCAATTCCCATGCCATCAGAGCAATGAGGAATGAATGCCCGCAGAGCACTGACTCACTTGTAAGAATGAAAGGCGTACATATTTAAGCATCTGTACATGAGTAGTGGAATGAAGGGTAAATGATTGTTCTGTCATTGCCATTCATGCAGTCCCTTGCACTTTGCTTTCCCTAATAACAATGGTTTCAGTTCAGCATATAGTTTCATATATTATGTTTTTCAGTGGAAGGACTAGTTCTGATGAGAAATGGAGGTCTCTGATTATCCACAGGAAATATCTGCCACAATGCCAGCAAAAATGCTGCGGCCTCTTTTCCCCCATGTGGTATGGTGAAACATTGTAACTGAATCTGAAAAACACACACAATTCAGACATGTAGGCTTATTAATGTACTGCCTAATCCACCCCACCCGACCCAGCCCCAGCCCACTTCCATATTTCAAATAATGCAAAACGGTATGGAATTGTATTACTGTACAAAGCCAACACAAATATCCATTCCTCCCATCCCTTCAAGAACCTCCATGGACACATTTATGCAGAGTTATCTAGTCTGATGGTTGATTTAGTAATTTATTTTTAGATTTGTACTCCGCTTTTGGACTGGAGTCCTCAAAGTGACTTACAATATTCATAAAAAACAACAATTCAGTGATAAAACGCTACTATTCAAAAAATAAAATAATAAAACAAATGGTTCCACAAGAAGATATGAAGGGTCAGGAAGGGGGAGGAGCAGGCTGAAAAAACTGAATTTTAAAATACCGAAATACAACCAAGCATAGGCCACTGTAGCAGGGGAGGAATCAATCCAGCTGATAACAGGAACAGGTATGTGGTGGTGTCCCAGAGTGGCTTCTCCTCCTTTGCTGGCAGTTGGCCTTACATAAAACAAAATGATTTCTGATGCCCAAACTCTTCATTTTGATGTTTTCTCTTCTTTTATATTTATACTCACAAATGCACCACACAGTTCATAATATTATCTTGGGTCTTCATTGATAGTCGACAGTCATGATCAGCCCATCTTATTTCCCTTTCTCAGCAGTGCCTTCACCCTTCCAATAAAACATTTTGGATTAGATCCACAGTTTCCATGAGCAGAGTTCCATTCAAAGGAAACTCCCACTGGAGGAAGGGAGAGGGAGGCAATTTTTGCCAGTTACTATACCCCCCTGCAGCTCCTTTGTCCCCTAAAAAAATTCTCCAGAGGATTGGGGGACCATCCAGAACAGTGTAGGAGATGGTGCTGGGGGAGCTGCAGTGGAGAGGAGAAATTGGCTAAAATTGCTTTTCTACCCTCTTCCTTAGGCAGAAAACTCCACTGGATCTCAGACTCTTCTAAGGGACACTGTAGATCCAACCATCTGCTTTGTGAATTATAATTTTTGAAGAAGTCTTTGAAAGAACTGTTTTGAAACACCATTGAAACTGCCCTTGTCACTGATAACATTTTGAAAGGAAAAGCTGTTCTTGTTTTTGTTCTGTTCCCTTCCCTTATATGCTCACAATTAAGGTATAACCTTTGGGAAAAAGACAAAGCCAGTAAATTCAGCATGGCTGTAGGAAAAAGTGATTTTGAAAAATAGCAAATCAGTTGTAAGGCTCAACAATGTATTATGAAGGGGTTTTGTCAAAGAAGTCTCACTGGCTTCTACAATATGCTTTGCCTCTTAAGCCTCAAAGGAAATAAGAACCCAAGAAGAGCCATGCTGGATCAGACCAAAGCAGTCTGTTCTCCCAGTGGCACAGTGGCCAGCCAGATGCCTATGGGAAGCCCACAAGCAGGACATGAGTGCAAATAGCACCCTCCTGCTCGTGTTCCCTAGCAACTGGTATTCAAGGTATACCCTCTCTGGGACTGGAGGTAATATTTAGTGATTATGACTAGTAGCCATTGAGAGCCTTATCCTCCATGAATGTGTTTAATTCTAAAAACTTTCTGCTTGATGAACTAAGATGCCAAGAACCCAAGTCAATAGTGAATTCTCATATTTTGGATGCAGCTCACATGGTGTGTGTGTGTGTGTGTGTGTGTGTGTGTATGTATGTGTATACTTACTTTTTGAAGCCTGTCCATTGTTTGCATCATGGACAAATGTGGTCAAGCTACATATTTTTAAAACAGGAGATTCTTAACCCCTCTGTTTCTCATAGAGTTAAACACACTGAACAACTTTCAGTTGGCAGCGTTTGCAAGTATTTGGTCAACTTTTTTGTTTTTAATTCAGCTTTGAGAGTAAACTTCTTCCCCAAATGTGCAGTTAAGTTTCTCATTTTATCGTGCAAAACGACAGAAATATTATCTAATGGTACTTATTACACATCCCTCAGGGGGACAATTGCTTGCTTCAGTTGTGGCAATAGGCAACTGAATTTTCATACAACTGGCAAGGGACGCTTTGAGATGTTTACCTGGAAGGAATGAACAACATAGGCTGTCTTCCAGATATGCCATTATATATGTCTGTATGGGCATTCAGTATTTTCTTCTTTTTTATACATCCCCTCTAGGCAAAAGGGAGACTATCTTTCTATCTATGTACTACATGTACTCACATCCCCAACTACTGAAATGTCCACAAGTCAACACTGTTCAAATCTTGTCATTCTAAGCATCTCTATTTGCAATGCATGTTGTTCATTACTATGGTAGGGAGAAAGGGAATTATTTCTCATAAAGATGAAAAGGCTGGTAATAATCAAAACGGAGCCCCAGATCATATACTTAAAAATCCATCATATGAAACAGACTAGTTGCCATATTCACATGGAGATGAACAGGGGCTTTCCTGGTGACACATGAGTCTCCAGAAGCCCCTTTCATTTGATTTCTTTCCCTCATGAAAGTATCTGTTCCATTTTATGCATCTGACCCAGGCCTAAAACCTCTTGGCCAGGAAGGAGGAGCTTCAGTAATCTAGATTAGAGGCCCAGATTCAAAGAACCACTAGGGGACCAATGGCCCAGAGGGCTAGATCCAAAGAAGAACCAGGGAATTTAAACCCGTGTTTCTCAAACAGTAGTTCCACATGGCAAGTGAAGATAATTTCAAAAGCAATTTATGACAAGGCAATTTGGCTGGCTCACATAATCGAACAGCCCACTGTGGCATATTTAAGCCTTACAGTGAGCTGCAGCGCATGCCAGTGCATGCAAGCAGCCATTTTGAATATTAGGTGCCTGGCTGTGGCTTTTTGTGTAGTGCAAACCTGGGCAGCAGGGGTTGTGCAAAGGCTAAAGAATCCTCGTATAACCCAGCAACAGACCACAGGTTGTTTAACCCTTGCACAACCCCCACTGCCAGGGTTCACATGACACGACAAGCCACTGCCAGGCGTTGAATGTGCAAATCCCGCCCAGCATGCACCGGAGCCCACCGTGGCTTAAATAAGCCCCAGTGGGATATTTTGATCACGTGAACCAGGTCACAGAGTCTAATGTTCAAGCAGTTCTTTGGATCCCGGTGAAAGGCTTTTGAAAATCAGGATTTTAAAAAGCATCATGCTTCTGTACTGCCAGTCTTGTACATTTTATGATTGGGAGCAGTAGATTTCACTATGGATAGGATCACCATCACTTATAGGCTGCATTTGCAGCCAGAATCCTGGCTTATCATTGACAAACAAGCCTACTCATGCACGCTGCCTGATTGCTCCTGCTTAGATCTGCCTGCAAACCGGAATGGCTAAAAGAGCCTTCCCAAACACCCTCCAGATGTGTTGGACTACAATGCCCACCACCCAATTGGCCATGCTGGCTGGGGATGGTGGGTGTTGTAGTGCAATACATCTGAAGGATGCCAGGTTGGGGAAAGCTGGGCTACACTAACCAGGAACATACCAGGACAGAAAAGCTTAATGTTACATCTGAACTGGCACTCCTGGCTTGTCGCTATTCTAACAGTCTGGGGTCCCAAGGCAAATTCGAACTCTGGCTTCAAAATCTGGCTTGTTAGAGGAGCAACACATCCTCAGAAGGAGTCTGGCTTCAAACATAACACTAAGCTTTTCTACCCTGGTAAGTTCCTGGTTAGTTTAACTGCTCCCACTTTCAGTCGGAATCAAACAGGAACAATCGGGTAACTTGCATGAACGTGCTTGCTTGTGAATGATAAGCCAGGATTCTAAAGAATTCTGGCTTAGCTTTTTGTGCAAATGTAGCCATAGTATCTATCTGAGTATTTGCCTGTCTTAGGATATTTTTTTCCTGCAACTGCTTTTTTAGAAAGAGAATCCTAAGCAGCTGAGATATACTTTCTCTGCATATCACATAGAGATACACAACCCCCATCGTTGTACAAACCTAAAAGACTGCTGTCAGTTGTAAGGAATTAGGAGCGTTGTCATATGTGCTGTGTTTTCAGCTCAGACATCCAAACCGCTGTAATTTCATTTGTGGGTTTATATTGCATTTAACCAGCAGTCTGAACAGAGACAGAAAGTTATTGTTTTATCTGCTAAACTGCTTCACTCCATATCTTTCTTTATTATTGGTGTTGTGTTCAATGTGCATGTAATGTTGTCTCTTCTTATATTGCTTTAGCTCCTCTGTTTGAAACAGAGTGCAGTTATGTTGAGGCTACGCTTGAAGAGTTTCTGGCCTGGAGTGGAAGACAGCCTTCTTGCTCTTCTGGACCATTCAGTGGTTACGATTTGTGTAAATACTGGACTTATGCTGACTATAAGTATATTGCTCAGCTATTTGAAGACAAGCCAGAAAACTTCCAGGTACATGATTAACATTTTTCTTGTCTTTTATTATCTTGTCCAAACATGATGGGGACCATATGCAGAAATCAGAAGTTACGCAGCCAGTCTCTGGTGTCATGAAAAATTGGTGTAGCGTGATTTTTATTTTTATTTCAGTTGTCATATTTTATTTATTGCTATACTGCCCAATAGCCAAAGCTCTCTGGGTGTTTCACAACAATTAAAACTGCAAAATACAACATGATAAAATACAATATAATAGTTTAAAAGTTCAAAACTACAGTATGAAATAAAAATAAAACCAAAATAAAACTTAGCAGCAGTGCAAAGATTTGAAACACACTAACATATTTAAGAACAACAGAAACTGAAAGTCTAAAATGCCTGGTAAAATAAAAAGGCAACAAAAAAGCACAATGTAGGCACCAGGTGAGCCTCTCTGGGAAGCTCATTCCACAACTGGGGTGCCACAGCTGAAAAGTTCCTCTTCATAGTAGCCACCCACCTCACTTATGTTGGCTGGGGCTCCCAGGAATGGATTGCTGAAGATGATCTTAGGGTCTGAGCAGAGAGAGAGAGAGAGAGAGAGATGAGGTATATATCCTGCTTCTCCTCCAAGGAGCTTGGGATAGTACATGGTTCTTGCCACCCAGGCCTCATTTTATCCCCACAGAATCATAGAGTTGGAGGGGGGCATGTAGACCATCTAATCCAAGCTTTCCCAACCTGTTGCCCTCCAGATGTGTTGGACTGTAACTCCCATAATTCCACCCTTAAAGGCAACCTAAAAATAATTTTAGGTAGATGGAAATTATAGGAGTTGTAGTCCAAAACACCTAGAGGACATCAGGTTGGGAAAGGCTGATCCAATCCAACCTCCTGGTCGATGAAGGAAATCCAGAGCTCGAGCATCCCCAACAGATGGCTGTCCAGCCTCTACTTGAAGACCTCCATTGAGGGAGAGCCCACCACCCCTCTAGATAACCGGTACTATAGTTGAAACTGCTTTTACTATCAAGTTTTACTATCAAATTGAGAGCCAGTGTAATGAAGTGGTGAGAGTGATGGATTTGGAGCCAGAAGATCCGGGCTGTAGTCCCCACTTGGCCATGGAAGCTCACTGGGTGACTTTGGGCCAGTCACAGACTCTCAGCCCAACCCACTTCACAGGGTTGTTGTGAGGATAAAACGGAGAGGAGGAGGATAATGTAAGCCGCCTTGGGTTCCTTGCAAGAAGAAAAAAGGCGGGATATAAATGCAATCAATCAATGTTCTTTCTCCTAAAGTTCAACCAAAATCTACCATCCTGTAACTTAAGGCCGTTAGATCTATTTCCTGCCCTCTGGGGCAGCAAAGAACAAGCTTTTGGATTCTTCTATGTGGCAGCCGTTCAGGTATTTGAAGAGCGATACCATGTTTCCCCTCTCTTTTCCAGGCTAAATAAAGATGCCAGGTTCCTTCAACCTTTCCTCATATGACTTGTTTTCTATAT
Organism: Heloderma suspectum; assembly: GCF_057233095.1. NCBI lineage: Eukaryota > Metazoa > Chordata > Lepidosauria > Squamata > Helodermatidae > Heloderma > Heloderma suspectum. Next base: position 152,912,909 of record NC_139458.1, on the reverse strand, counting down.
TTTAAAATTTATTTAAAATATCCCAACTTTTTTCCCATTGAAAGGAATCCAGGGTGGCTTGCATAGTCCTCTCCATTTTATCCTCATGATAACCCTTTGAGGTACATTAATCTGAGAGTCAGTGACTGGCCCAGAGTCACCCAGTGAGCTTTATGGCCGAGTGGGGACTAGAACCTGGATCTCCCAAGTTCCAGTCCAACACCCTAACCACTATACCACACTGGCTCTATATCACTGACCATCTTTTTTGCCCTCCATTTGAACCCATTCCATTTTGTCTACACCCTTCTTAAAGTACGGAGCCCAGAATGGGACATAGTACTCACAATGATCCTGTGAGGTAGGTTAGGCTGAGAGACGATAATTGCACCAAGGTCACCCAGTGAGTTTCATGGCTGAGTGGGATTTGAACTTGGGTCTCCTTGGTCCTAATGTGACACTGTAACCATAGGCTGTGAGCTCTGCTCTACACTCTATGCCACACTGGCTGTGAGATGGAAAGTATTTGGTTCAAAACTCACAACTATGCATTAGATGACCTTAGAATACTTCTCTTGTTGCAGCATTGCCATAGCAGGAGAGTGGCCAGCAGGGGCGTCGGTAAAGATGGCCTACCTGGGCATGGGGCACGGATCTTTTTTTGAGCTGTGCCCCAGATCTTTTGAGCTGTCCTAATTGACTTTTTTTTTTTCATTTTCCCGTAGACTTGCATTGGAAAACAAAAATGGCCATAACCTTTATAGTTTGTATGATAAATACATGAAACATGGAGGCTTGGTAGCCCCCATGGAGCTGATTGAATATGCCAAATTTCAGGCACTTAGGCCCAGTGGCTTTTGTGCTAGTCACAGGTAAAGTTTGCTATTTTCAAGAAAATGTGTCAAAGCAAAGAGCTTCTTCTTTTTTTTTTTTTTTGGTGCTTCCACATACATGCATGGAATTTGGGGACCTGACAGCTCCTATATAGAAGACTGAACCTACCAAATTTCAGACAGGTGTAGTGGCTTTTGCACTAGCTATGCATAAAGTTTCCTTTTCTCAAAGTCTAAAACAAAAAGTAAAAACTGTCAAGCCACCCAGGGGATTAGGGATCCTAATCAGAAGGTGTTTAAGGTGATCATTAGGAGGTCCCTATCCCTAATCTCTGGTGTAGGTTGTTTTTTGTTTTTTTTTGGAGGTGCAAAAAACTTCTCTGCCCCTACTTTTCTGCTCTTACATTCCCACTGCTGGGAGCTTTCCTGCAATGAAATTTTGAAGAGGGAGAAGGAAGGGAAGAAAGAGCTCCATGTGAAATACTGGTATTTCACACAGCTTCTGATTTTACTGCCCCAAACTGGAACCTTTGTATTCTGCAGTAGTAGCTTCAGTACAGCAAAGGATCCAATCAGCCTCCACAAACTTCTTTCTCCCATCCACTTTAATTTCTCCTAAATAGCTGTAGGACTTAAATAATCCCAAAGGGAGGGTTAGGACTATGTGGCGTCATGATCGAGGAACTGCTGGGGCTTTTAAATAGCTTCTACAGTTTTAAAAAAAGCTAGAAAAAGCCCTCAGCCACCTCACCTCATAAAGTTCATTTAAGTACATGCAATCCTTACAAACCCTCCACAGCCTCCTAAATTCCTCTAAAGTACTACCTCTCTGAAAGGAGCCACTTGGCTTAGGGAATTCTCCTCCCCCCCCCCCCGCACACATTTCCAATCACCGTTCTTCTTCTTCCCTCTCCTCTCCTCTCCTCCCCTCCCCTCCCCTCCCCTCCCATCTCCTGTTCTTTCTTTCTTTCTTTCTTTCTTTCTTTCTTTCTTTCTTTCTTTCTTTCTTTCTCTTCTTTATTCCACCAGAGCATATCTTGGGGAATTCTTAAAGAGAGTTCTCTTCAGTGGGCAAGAGAAGTTCTGAACTGTATTTGACTTTATACAAACAGACAAGAGGGTTGTTTTTTCTCCTTCTCCTCACTCAAGCCTTTGAGAAGAGTGGGTTCACATGGTTGCAGAGAAACAAAACTGGGGCTGTTTTGTTTGTCAGTTGCCATTATCCAGCAATAGGAAGGGCTGTAGCTCAGTGGTAGAGCTCATGCTTGGCATGCAGAAAGTCCCAGGTTCAATCCCCACCATCTCCAGGTAGGGCTAGGAAAGAACCCTGCCTGAAACCCTGGAGAGCTGCTGCTGCCCGTCAGTGTCAACAATACTGCGCTAGATGGACCCAGGGTCTGACTCTGTACAAGGCAGCTTCCTATGTTCCTGTGAACAGAAAGCTTTAATTAAAAATAGGAGTTTGGGGTTTTTTAAGTGGAGGGGAGATAAATATTGCTAATTTATGCAATCCTATGTCTGCCTACTGGGAAGTCCCATTATGTTTAATGAGGCTTACCCTCAGGAAAGTGTGCATAGGATTCCAGCAGAAGTTACTTTTGCAGGGAGGTTTGCACCCTGATGTTCTGCATGTTTACTCAGAAATAAGTCCTGAGTTGTGAGCATGGTACTGCAAGCTTCACACCATGCCTACCCAATTCCATCTAATGAATTGACTACCCTTTCAGCTCAGTCCTGTGCATGTTTTGTCATTTGTGGGTTTGGGGTTTTTTTGCATGAACTCTAGCTTCATTGGTGAGGGAAAGGCATTTAGTACATGCTCAGAGTTTCTCCGTAACTTAGCCCTAGTTTTGGTAACAGACTCATTGGCTGAATCCTGGTGAAGCCTTGGCACAAATAAAGTTATGGGGAGGAAGATACAGTGAGAGCTTGTGCACAACAAGGAGAAGGTAGAGGAGAGTTGCACAAAACAAAACATCTGTTTTTATGAAGAATTGCTGGAGGATGGTAGGATAAGGAGGGATGGTTGCATGGAGGGGAATAGAATAGGTAGGGGAAGAATGTAAGTGCCCAGTGGTGAAAGAACATTCTGCACATGCTCAAAGGCACTCTATATTTAAGAACATAAGAAGAGCCATGCTGCATTGGACCAAGGTCCATCTAGTCCAGCATTCTGTTCACACAGTGGCCAACCAGATGCCCTGAGAAAACCCACAAGCAGGACATGAGTGCAGTAGCACCTTCCCACCCATGTTCACCTGCCGCTAACATTGGTGAAATGTAAATAAATTCTAGTAATTCTAAATTTGCATGCATGTATATCCTTCAGAAACTTTGCAGGTTTCTTGCCTGGGGGACACCTCTAATGACCTGTGCATTTTCATACAAATTTACCCAAAAACTATTGGGGAAGGGATGAATGGAAGGGAAAGCAAATTACTCCCTCCCCCAAATTGGAGAACTCTCCTTCCACACGAACTGCTGCACCTATCCTTCTTAAACTTTGCTGGTTTCTTACTTAGGGACAACTCTAGGCTGTCTGTAACTCTCAGAACAATGGTCCACAAGGAACATAGGGAGATAAGTATGTCCTCTTTTGGAGGCCTCAAAATGTCAAGGCCACCCTTGCACAAAAACCCTTGTGGCTAGCATTCTGAAATTTGGCAGACATGATCTCCTCTGATGAGGCAATGAATCGTGAACTTTTTATCCAATTCTTCCAAGGAATTAGAATGTTACTGGCAGTTCCCTTTAAAAGAAAATCAAAATATAAACCCTGCACCTATTTTTCTGACATTGGGCAGGTGTAATCCCCTTCTAGGGGACTATTGTGCCTGAAATGATCATCCAGTTCTGACCAAGAGAAAAAAGTTACAGTTTTTTTTTTTAATTTCCCATGGTAGTCAACAGGAAGCATAAAGATTCATTTTTCCAAACTCAGGTTTGGTGCTGAGCTGAAGTGGTCTGACTACAAATTGGCCCGAGCAGAAGCGGGATATTTTCCAAAGCGCTGAATCGGGGTCTGAGTTGAAGTGGGGTGGGTGATCAGTGCACACTTCTTATGTATGTATGTATGTATGTCTGTATGTAATCTATACACACACGCAAGCACACCACATGCACACACCACACACACACACACACACACACACATTAGACGTGCGCTTAGACTCGGATACATGTATATGCGCAAATTTGTGTTACAGGCCTGTGCCCCGGATCTTTTAAGAACCTATCAACACCCCTGGTGGCCAGCACGGCTTTCCAGGGTGCAAGGCAGCCCAGTGCCTTGCTCTGAGGATCCCTCAGAGTGAGGTGTCAGCCCACCGTTTTGAAGAGTCATGCCAAGCGCTCTCTTGCTGTGGCTGCCCATCTACACCTTGCTCAGAGGGAGGCATAGGGTGGGCAACAGCAGTTTGCCCAAGAAAGCATAAGCGGCTGCTTTCCTGCTGCAGCAGTTGTTGCAGTAGGAACAGCTGCCTGCCCTATGCCTCATTTTGCGGCGGCGGCAGCATCAGGACCCACGCTTCCAGTGGTGGAGTGTGTGGGATCCACTGCCTGAGGTGGGGGATTTGCTTCACCTCATGGGAGGGTCTGATGCTGACATATATTACAGGGTTGTTTTAAAGATTACCGAGATAATGTATGTGAAGCGCTTTGAATGCTCGGAAAACACTATATAAATATTAAGAATCATTACAGCTTATGGAGAGGTGGGATATATGGCTTTTAAAAGAATAAATTTACAGGGTTTATTTATTTATTCATTTATTTGATTTGTACCCTGCCTTTCTACCAAGAAAATGGCACTCAAAGGTTGGGGTGCCAATGACTATTTGTTTGACTCAGTGTTTTCAGCCATCTCTATACTGTATGACAGGTAAGAGTAAGTTTAATGCTGAGAAAAACATAAATTCAGTCCCTGGCAGGGGGTTGCCATGGTTTGTTGTGTCGTCTGAACCCAGGTAGCCAGGGTTGTTTGAGAGTTAAACTTAGGGTTATTTGAGGGTTGTTTAACCCTCAGACAACCCCTGCTGCCCATTTCTGGTTGACACAACAAACCACAGCGACCCCCCACCAGGGGTTGAATATTCAAAATGGCCCCCAGCACACACTGTAACCCACCATGGCTTAAATAAGCCAGGGTGGGCTGTGGTAATCATGCAAATAAGCCCACTGAGAGATTTCTTAGTATCACTCTACCAACCAAGAGACTTCCATCCATTAATAAGATTTCTTTTCTTATACATTCTCATGCTTATCTGCTCTTTTCATTTAGATTTTATTTAGATATTTTTCTAAGGTGACTTGAAGGGTACAAGAAGACCAGCTACCTTTTTTTTTTATAGTGATTAATAGAGCCATTTAGAAGTTGTTTGAAATTTAGATTGCACTGTTTATCATTTACAGTTGTGTGACTTAAGGTAATGATTCCATTATTTTAATGTATGAGCAGTACATACTGCTTCCATTATACTCTTCTTCCAGGATTTTTTTGTTCACTTGATATTACATTACAGATTTTTGAGATATAAATCAGAGGCAAGATATATGCATGACGTTTAAATAGAAACGAGACCTCTTAAAGTGACATATGGGTATATTAGATACATTGTAAGCAGCAAGCAAAATAAATGTAATTCAGAAGTAATGTGCCATCTGTTATGGTTGAGATACTCATAAACTGCATTTCATTCAGCTGTGGATCTTTTTTATTGTAAAAAAACAGGCCATTGTGCCAGGATTTCAGAACTTACCCATTCCTTTTCAGTTCATTGGGTAAAAACTATTTTACCCGTTATCATGTCAGGTATTTACTGAGATGGCAGCTTTTTCAAAAAAAGGTTCTTTTAAAATCTAATATTGATTATGTTCGTTCTCTTTCTTCTTAAGTTGTGATAGAATACAGAAACTACTTAGGTGTGAGATTAAAGTGTAGGGACGGTTATTACCCTTAACGTTATCACCGAAATAGTTATATTGGATTTTAAATTTTATTGCTGTGGAAAGCTAGAAGAAAATCTTTTCCTTTGTGATTTCTTGAAGCTTTTGACAAATGTTTGCATTAAGCTTTTGTATTTTTTTCTGTAAATCAAGTGATCTCCTACCACTAGCTCATACACTTGGAAGCTTATCATTCACCTTGATGATTCCTCAGTACTGAATCTCAGAAAAAGAGATGCTACCTTAGAGAGAGTTAGGATACATTAACAGTTTTCTAGTGTGCAAAAGTTCAGCCCCAAAGCTGGACTAACAAGCTAGAGAAATCCTTTCTGTAATAGAGCAGGAATGGGCAATGTTGGTGTTTTCAAAAGTCAGTTTGTTTTCCAGACAGTGGCCCAGAGGCCACAAGTGTTTCCTCCTGCATGACCTGACCCTTTTATGAGGGGTCAGGCTCTGTAATAAAGTTGGTGCCATCTAGCAGGAGTTCTTCCTGGTTGTGAAGCACCTACACTCAGGCATAGTGTAACACTTTCCGCATACAAAATCCAAGCAGAGATGTGACAGGTGGAATATGTCTATTTCTTACACCTTCAACACACTGTAACATTCTTTATAAGTGAAACTGTGAGCAGATCAAAATGCTCCAGTAACTCTTTAAAGTGCAGTGTATGTTGATGGTGCTATATTATCAGCAACAGCACCTATTGTACTAAGATGCTTCCATATAATACATAGTTCTAAGGTGTATTTATTGGCAGAAATCCTGAGGGTCGTACACACAGAAGGAGAAGGAAGTACACAGCATCCTTTTCCCCAGACAACTGATACAAACCTATGGAGGCAATTGTATGCACGCTCCTTTTTCCATAGGAGGTGTCAAGGGCACATTTCTGAGCCATAGGATAAATATATACCATTGATCCCTACATGAAGGAGGGTCAACCAAAGTGATCAAGGGGCTAGAGCAACTCCTCTTTGAGGAAAGGTTACAACATTTGGGACTGTTTAGCTTAGAAAAAAGGCAAGTACAGGGAGACATGAGAGAGGTGTACAAAATTGCACATGGTGTGGAGAAAGTGGATAGGGAGACATTTTTCTCCCTTTCCCAGAACGCTAGAACCTGTGGTCACCTTGTAAGGATTTTCTTGGGCCTTGCAGTTTACATTTGAGTACAATATGGGGAGGGGGTTAAAGCTAATGGGCAATGGGGTAAATAGGGGAATAAGATCCTCTGTATTAAAAGCATGCTAGAGGCTGATGCTGAGAGGTTTGATAACCTTCCAACCTTATCAACTATGTCTTCCTTATAAGGAAACTGGGTAAAAAGTAAGGGGTCATAGATAAGAACACGTTGTGGTTTGGGATTCCCCTGTCTGGAAATAATGGGAAGAAAAAGGGAGAAGTTAGACCTGTTTTGCAGTAAACAAGAGGTAGGAGGGAATATTTGAGAAATGTGTCATGAGATGGGACGTATAGGATGACATGGACCATTAGTTGTAAAGATTTTGGAATATGTATTAGAAGGGAGGACACCAACTTTGAGAGGGCATATAATGGGGTACACAGAAGAGATCTGGGTCTTCTTTCTTTACTCTGGGCTGAGTGTGCTACACTATGGTCTGTGTTATAGGCCATGGTTGAAGCTAGGTTCAGAGTGGGAGAGAGTCCCTTTACCATTTTGGGTAAAGTAGCGCTTTGTGAGTGTGGCTTTACTTCATTGAAGGTTTGTGTGCTTGTTAAACTTTTCTTTATCTTCTTTAATAAATGAATTTAGCTTATGTCGTTGTTTTAATCCTTATTTATAGAATTTAAGTAAATCTGGGTGAATGTGAACACTCTGGTCTCAGTCCCCAAAGGAACCATGCCTACCACATCAGGGCCAAACTCAGGCTGTTTAAAGTAGGTGTGCCTAGGTACCCAATACCGGGGACCCTGAAATTTTAGCCTCCAGTTTTTCCCTTTACTTGAGGGAAGGTGAATGCTGGGAGATTCAGGACAGATAAAAGGAAGTACTTCTTCACACACTTAAACTATAGAATGCGCTACCACAAGATGTAGTAATGGCCACCAGCCTGGATGGTTTTAAAAGGGGATTAGATGGATTCATGGAGGATAAGGCTGTCAATAGCTAATAGTCCTGATGGCTATATGCTACCTCCAGTATCAGAAGCAGTATGCCTCTGTATACCAGTTGCTGGGGAACATGAGCGGGAGGATGCTATTGCACTCATGTCCTATTTGTGGGATTCCCACAGGTGACTAATTGGCTACTGTGAGAACAGGTTGCTAGACTAGATACAAAGTCTACAGCCTTTGGTCTGATTCAGAAGGGCTCTTCCTATGTTCTTATGGTCCATAGCTCAGTGGAGCAAACACCAGTTGAAAAAGACAGCACTGGGGTAGACTGACTCTGGCCTGTCTTGTTATAAGGCAGCTCCGTATGTACATACTGTGTGGGTAGGTGGGGTGGGAATTTACCATTTTTATTCAAAAAGGGTAAAAAGGAGGAACCTGGGAACTACAGACCAGTCAGTCTGACATCAATCCCTGGGAAAATTCTGGAGCAGATCATAAAGCAATCCATCTGGAAGCACCTTGAAAACAATGCAGTGATTACTCGAAGCCAACATGGATTTGTCAAAAACAAGTCCTGACAGACAAATCTGATCTCATTTTTTGATCAAGTCACCTCCCTTGTGGACCGTGAGAATGCTGTAGACATCATATAACTTGACTTCAGCAAAGCTTTTGACAAAGTGCCCCATGATATCCTGATGAGCAAACTAGCTCAAAGTGGGCTAGATGAAACAATGATCCGGTGGATCCACAGTTGGCTACAGAATCGGACTCAAAGAGTGCTTATCAATGGGACCTTCTCAAACTGGGGAGAGGTAACAAGTGGGGTACCGCAGGGCTCAGTCCTGGGCCCAGTGCTCTTCAACATTTTTATTAATGACTTGGAGGAGGAGGTGCAAGGAATGCTGATAAAATTTGCAGGTGACACAAAATTGGGCGGGATAGCTAATACTTTGGAAGACAGAAACAACATTCAAAGTGATCTGGATAGACTGGAGCGCTGGGCAGAAAACAACAGAATGACATTTAATAGGGATAAATGCCAAGTTCTGCACCTAGGAAAAAGAAACCAAATGCACAGTTACAAGATGGGGGGATATGTGGCTCAACAACACTACAAGCGAGAAGGATCTTGGAATTGTTGTCAATCACAAGCTGAAGATGAGCCAACAATGTGATGTGGCTGCAAAAAAGGCAAATGCTATTTTGGGCTGCATTAATAGAGGCATAGCTTCCAAATCCCGGGAAGTACTAGTTCCCCTCTACTCAGCACTGGTTAGGCCTCATCAGGAGTACTGTGTCCAGTTCTGGGCACCACACTTTAAGAAGGATGCAGACAAACTGGAGAGGGTTCAGAGGAGGGCAAGAAAGATGATCAAGGGACTGGAAACAAAGCCCTATGAAGAGAGACAGAAAGAACTGGGCATGTTTAGCCTTGAGAAGAGAAGACTGAGGGGAGATATGATAGCGCTCTTCAAGTACTTGAAAGGTTGTCACAGAGAGGAAGGCCAGGATCTCTTCTCGATCATCCCAGAGTGCAGGACACGGAATAATGGGCTCAAGTGACAGGAAGCCAGATTTCAGCTGAACATCAGGAAAAACTTCCTGACTGTTAGAGCAATACGACAATGGAACCAATTACCTAGGGAGGTGGTGGGCCGTCCCACACTGGAGGCGTTCAAGACGAGGCTGGACAGCCACCTGTCAGGGATGCTCTGACTTGGGTTCCTGCATTGAGCAAGGGGTTGGACTCGATGGCCTTGTAGGCCCCTTCCAACCCTACTATCCTATGATTATATGATTCTGTTCTATAAACATACAGTCAGGGCCAGAAATATTGGAACAAGGATAACTGTTTTGGGACTTGGCCTCTGTACACCACCACATTGAAGTTGAAAGGAAACACACCCAGATGGGAGCAAAGGCAGGACTTTCAGCTGTAATTCAAGGGGCTTGACAAAAGTGGGGCACTAACCATTCAGGAAGTACAGCCAGTGGCATACACACACACCCATCATTGGTGGCTCATAAGTAATGGAACAAATGGCTGACAAGCAGCTGCACGGCCAGGTGTGGCCTGTTTCCTGGGTACCCCATGACCAATCAAGCAGATAAAAGGCCTGGAGGCGGTTCTGAGTGTTACATGTGCATTTGGTAGCTGTTCACTGGAACTCCCAACATGAGGTCCAAAGAGGTGTCCATTCGAGTGAAGGAGGCCATCATTAGGCTGAAGAAACAAAATAAACCCATCAGAGAGGTAGCAAAAACAGTGGGAGTGTCCAATACAACAGTTTGGAACATCCTGAAAAAGAAGGAATTAACTGGCAAGCTCAGCAACAGCAAAAGGCCTGGAAGACCACGGAAGACAACTAAGGTGGATGATTGCAGAATTCTGCTCATGGTGAAGAGGAACCCTTTCACAACATCTAGCCAGGTCAAGAACACTCTTGAGGAGGTAGGCATGTCATTGTCAACATCTACAGTCAAGAGACGGCTTCATGAATGTAAATACAGAGACTTCACAACAAGGTGCAAACCACTGGTAATGCTCAAGAACAGAAAGGCCGGATTAGCCTTCACCAGCAAACACCTAAAAAGCTTGCCCAGTTCTGGAATAAGATTCTTTGGACTGATGAAACCAAGATTAACTTGTACCAAAATGATGGGAAGAGAAAAGTATGGAGAAGGAAAGGAACAGCTCATTTTCCAAAGCATACCACATCATCTGTCAAACATGGTGGAGCCAGTGTTATGGCATGGCCATGTATGGCTGCCAATGGAACTGGGTCACTGGTGTTTATTGATGACCTGACTGCTGATAAAAGCAGCAGGATGAATTCTGAAGTGTATAGGGCTATACCTTCTGCTCAGACTCAACCGAATGCGGCCAAACTGATAGGATGCTGCTTCATATTGCAGATGGATAATGACCCAAAACACAAAGCAAAAGATCCCCAAAAGTTTCTGAAGGCAAAGAAGTGGGATGTTCTTCACTGGCCAAGTCAGTCACCTGATCTCAACCCAATAGAGCATGCTTTTCACTTCCTGAAGACAAGACTGAAGGCAGAAAGACCCACAAACAAGCAGCAGCTGAAGGCAGCTGCAGTAAAAGCGTGGCAAAGCATCTCGAGGGAGGAAACTCAGCATTTGGTCATGTCCATGGGCTCCAGACTTCAGGCAGTCATTGACTGCAAAGGATTTTCATCCAGGTATTAAAGGCGATCCTTAAGCTTGAAATGATGTTGGTTTGTTCCATTACTTATGAGTCTCCAATGATGGGTGTGTGTGTATGCCACTGGCTGTACTTCCTGAATGGTTAGTGTCCCACTTTTGTGGGTTAAACCCCTTGAATTACAGCTGAAAGTCCCGACTTTGCTCCCATCTGGGTGTGTTTCCTTTCAACTTCAATGTGGTGGTGTACAGAGGCCAACTGCCAAAACAGTTATCCTTGTTCCAATATTTCTGGCCCTGACTGTATACTTCACCACTAGCCTAATTTTCCTGTTGAACAAATTGGTAATTGATCCACTGTCTTTGGGGACAAATTGTAGCCATTGTTTTAGGTGATGTGGCATTGAACCAAATGTGCATTAGATTGATTGTACTGGCAAGGATAGCACAGAGAGAAATAAAAAGTGTCCAGGTATGCAAAAACTAATAGATATGTAAATCAAATACATAAAGTCAACCTAAATAAATCTGGAGTACAGCAACAGCTGGCACATCAAGCAGTTCCCTTTCAAACAGGTACTGAGTTGGAATTACAGTTTCAGAATTATAGTTTCCTCCCATTATAATGAATGTTGTGAATTAAGTATTATGCATTTGATACCCACAATTTAGGCAGGATCTGGACAGATGGGGAGACCTACTTCTACCTTTCTTGGAAAATTAATACACATCCTGCCAACCCTACTATTCTGTGATTCTATATGAGGCTGGACAGCCACCTGTCAGGGATGCTCTGATTTGGATTCCTGCGTTGAGCAGGGGCTTGGACTCAATGGTCTTGTAGGCCCCTAGGGTCCAGCCCTACTATTCTATGATTCTATCCTGACCTTTGGTTAGTCTATCAAATTTAAACGCTCCAGATGAATTGAATGAATGGCTGCTTAAATATTTAAATCTGGGCAAGCCAAAAAGCTATGAATTCTGCATGAAATCTTCACGATTTCACAATGATAAAAAAGGGGAGGCCCAAACACCAAAGTGTTTTCTCTGGATATATATGGTTCTCTTTTGGGACCTGCATAATTGGGCCCTAACAAAGCATTCCTATGGTCCCTCAGAGAGCTCCCCAGGGATAATAGGATGGTGGAGACCCCCCCCCCAAACATACACTCCTGAGGCCATAGATACAGCTATGAGCTGCCCAGAGGTGGGGGAATCCTAGCAGGGATTGCCACCACCTCTCCCCTGCAACCACTTCAGAAAGATCCACAAATCTGTCCACTGCTTTTCCCACCCACAGCAAGGTAAGTCTTACAGTAAGGTAAGATGAGAGGCCCGTCTAGCTGAACATGTTTTCTAAGGTGGAACAGGCTTTGAATTGGCACTCTAAAGGACTCCTTTCGGGAACATGAGCCTATCTGAACATTATATTCATCATCTGAGGCTCTTCTCCAGGTCGTCGTCCCCATCTGAAATTAGGTGAGTGGTTGACCGGAAAGAGGGCCTGTTCAACCACAGCTCTTCCTTTATGGAATGCCCTCTCCATGGAGGCTTGCTTGGTGCCTATTGTATTGTCTTATCAGTGCCAGGCAAAGATGTCTTTATTTGTCCAGGCGTTCCAGCATGGAATATGAACTGGTATGTGAGGCCTTATCCTCTCTGCTGAAGGTTTATGCAGAGGGTTGTTTTTAAAAAAATGTTGTTGGCTTTGCTTTCTGTTGTGATTTTATACTGATGTTTTTAAAAAATATTTTCTTGTACACTGCCCTGAGAATTTACGGAAGAGTGGCCTAAAAATATTTTTAATGTCAAAATAAATATATTTTATTTTTCTGACAACAGCCATTGACAACAAATTAGCAAACTAATTATATACCTCTGGAACTCAGTACTAAGCAATATTCTATGTAGTCTGCTAGTGAAAAAGAGTCCACTTAAGGACAACAGTTAAAATGAAATGCAAATGGTGTATTACCATGATTAATTGACAGTCATGTGTGGCTTTGTCCTGTATGGTGAGGACTGGAGAATTATACCATGCCTTGCCTCTCTAGATTTATTATTAGACATAGGGGTATGGTTAGAGCGCCTTCCTGCATGGGCTAAGAGGATGGGGCTTTTTGCGGGTGGGTAACTGGTTTTTTAAACAAAGTAGATAGAGCATAGGAATATAAATGGATAATTTTCACACTGTGGGGAGGTCATCAAGGATTTATACTGAGACAAGTGCTATTTAAATTAATCATATATGATCTAGAGGAGGGGTGGGTAACCTGTTGTCCTCCAGATGTTTTGGACTGCAGCTCCCATAATCCTTGACAAGTGGCCATGCTTGCTGGGACTTATGGGAGTTGTAGTCTAAAACATCTAGAGGGTACCAGGTTTCCTACCCCAACATTCGTTTATGTTTTAATTGTTTTGATTTGCCCCCACATTTCTACCAAAACCTGGCACTCAAGGTGGCTTACAGGCGTAATTAAAATGGATAAAGCCTAATGTCAAAATGCATTGTAATATGTTATGATAATTTTTCATTTTTGAGCACAAATTTGAGGCCTCTCCTTACCTTCCTTTTTAAAAAACAAAATTCTTTTCCTTGTCTTTTTCTTCTGCTCTCCTCTGATCTAGACATTAATTTGGCATTAATTTTATAAGATTTGATTGATTAAAAAACACAGATGAGACTTCTAATGTTTTTGGCAAAACATTTACACAGTGAACTTTAGACACCTACCCAGTGCCAATGGAGCTGTTTCGTTAAAAGTATCTTGCCTTTCAAAATAATTGGATTACTTTCTCTTTAGTAAAACCAGTTTGCAGCCAAGTTGCTACCTGTCCTATTGTACTTTGAATCCAAATTCAGTTGTTGTTGTTGTTGTTGTTGTTGTTGTTATTATTATTATTATTATTTACCCAAATTCAGTTATTATTTACCCAATGGTACTGAAGGTTATTTGACTTCACTTACAGATTAAATTTGTTCAGTTTATGAAAGTATATATAATTGTTGTATGGATACTTTTTTGAGATTAGTTCTCATTGGCTTTGATCCTAACTAGGAGCCCTTCTGTTCATGGACAGGAATATGATCTAGTGGTGGATCCCACTGGTGGAAGGAGGGGAAGGCAATTTTTGCCAATTCCTGCTCCCTCCTTCAGACCCCTCTCCATTCCAGCCCTCTGGAGCAGATTTTCAGGGGCACAAAAGACTACAGGGAGAAGGAGGAATCAGTGAAAGTTGCCTCCCTGCTTCCACTGGCAAAAGCATTTGTAAGTGGAACTCTGCCCAGGGGACACTCTGGCCAGTGGGCGTAAACTCAGGAGCTCAGTCATTGTTAATCTATTATGTATTTTATATCAATGCAAGTAATTATTTTTCCAAGAAGGAAATCAAGGACAAGGTGGTGAAAGTGGTTGGTTTCCCTAAAATAGCATAAAACAAAACAAAAACCAGCCAGCCAACTAACTCGAAATGGGCGGCATTAACAATGGCTTCACAATGAAAGAAATCAAGAGTTGATATACTCTTCAAATTGGAATGTCATTTAGATTATTGATTTCCTTTCTTTTTTCAAAGTTAGTTCCAGGAGATTCTGGATATAGGCCATGATTAGTTTACACAATCAGCAACTAGTAGGAATAGTATAAGTATAAGGAATAGTATAAGGAAGCATTATGCTATACATACTATAGGAATACTATACATACTATACATACTATAGGAATAGTATAAGGAAGCATTATGCTACTTAGACTCACCAAACATTGAGCAGTAGATGAATACAGGCCACCAATTTATCATGGTTCTACCCTTGATATATGGTAAAAAATGTCCTTACCACATGGCAGGATGATACGGAGTTTATATACATGATCTACTACTAGCATCACATTCTCTTATTCTGTGATACCTTGGTTATTTGCATTATCCTGTCAAGTACTAAGGGAATTTTTACAGCACATCAAGCACAGACATGTAATAAAATGGCTGTCTCTAACTCCTTAGTCATCTTGCTTACCAAGTGGTTACAAACACATTGAGGAAACTTCCTGCTTGGTAAATGGCCCTGAGTGATGGCCACAAAGAGTGACTGACAGTTGGGTGAGGTGAAATGTAAATATCTAGATATAAAAGCTATTTCCCTTACAAAGGCCATGGGAAATTACCTCCATTAGCTCTGCAGAAATTAATTTTGAAGTTCTCATTTACGTCAGTTCATCTCTCTGATGGCACATATACCCTAGGAGAGTGTAAAGCAGCTGGAATGAATTGGAGTTACTACACCCAAAAAAGGATGAAAAGAAAATGAGAGAGAATCAGAGAGGTGGAGGGTGGCTAGTTAACAGGATGGATACTCAAAACATGATAATTGTATCTGAAGTCTGTTTTTGCAACAGGATGTAAGATGGTCCGACTTTGGATTTTCTGGAAGAAATGGAAGGGAGAGTACTCTGTGGATTGGCTCAGCAGGAGCAAACACTCCTTGCCATTTGGACTCCTATGGCTGCAACTTAGTGCTGCAAGTGCAAGGAAGGTAAGGAGAAATATTTACAGTTGTGGCATATAAATGCAATGACCAAACTTGACCAATTCTCAACTTGTTTTTTTTTAACTGTTCAGTTGATTCTTTAATTTTCTCAGGCTTTTTAGTGATCCAGAGTGCCCAGGCTCATTATTAAGAAATAAGCATGTGAGAAGATCAATCTCTGTAGTTATTGTTCATCCAAGATCTGGTTGATTTTGGAGTAAGCAGTTATGCACATTGTCCATACCCTCTTTGTTTTCACACCAATGTAGAGATGCCACTTTACTGGAGAGCAGATTGTCTTGGTTATTTTGGTTGCCTTTTCCTGCTCATTTTCCAGTTCAATGGCATCCTTTTTTTGAGATGCAGCAACCAGAATTGCGCATAGTTTTGTGCAGTAATACTGTAATAATTCCACAGTATTAAAATTCCCCTTTCTAATAATCTCTAGCATGGAATTGGCCTTTTTCTCTAGTGCTATACACTTGAGTTGATGCTTTCGTTGAGCTATCCACTTTTACATCATCATCATCACCATCACCATCATCATCATTATTATATTAACATTAGTATGCCACCCAGTAGCCAAAGCTCTCTGGGTGGTTTACAAAAGATTAAACCCTTAAATACAATATAAAACATAATATAAAAACAATTTACATACAAAAACAATTTAACACAATGAACAAATAAAAAATCACAGGACTCATTAAGACCTTATCATATGCTGTCAAATGTCTGGGAGTAGATGAAAGTCTCAACATGGCACTGAAAGGATGACAATGTTGGCACCAGGTGACCCTCACTTGGGAGACCATTCCACAATGGGGGGGGGCACCACCAAGAAGGCCCTCTCCCTTGTTGCCGTTATCCAAGCCTTCCTTGGAGGAGGCATCTGGGGGAGGGCCTCAGGTGACCATAGTATATAGGTGCTCCATCAAGTATTTATTTCCTGCTTAGTCATCACTAGTTCTGCCCACACCAGTGAATATGTGAAGTCAGGATCCCCACCACCACCATTTGCATCACTTAACTTTTATCTATACTGAACTTCATTTGCCATGTTGTTGCCTGTCACCCAGTCTAGAGAAAACCTTTTGGAGCTCTTCACACTCTGCTTTGCTTTTCACCATCCTGAATAATTTGAAGTCCTCTGCAAACTTGCCCATCTCATGAATAAAGTATCTACTCTTCTGGCTCCTCTATCCTTGCCACTTCCCTGTGCTTACAGCATCTCAGCTGAGAGGAGGCAACGTAAACCTCGTCTCATTTGCTCACTTGGAACTCTCAGAAGTGTAACTTAGTCATGGCAAAAAGAATTACTAGATAAGAAAACGATACTGAAGCTGATTAGTATGGGCTGGGCTGGGCTGGGGGGATGATTGGCTTCGAGGGAGGAAGGGAAAGCAGACAGACTGGCTCTGGAAGCCAGTCAGCACAAATTGCTTTAATCTGATTCACAAAGTTGTCTTGTCTTTGTCTTGTCTGTAATGTCAATGCACGTGTCAGAACATCACTTCTTCGTTGATTATGTGACTGTTCTTAAATGCCATAGTTTTGCTGCATGGGCTGTTATTTTAATTACTTTTGCTTTTACCATTTCCATCATTTAGACTGCTCTCTTTATAAAGCTCTTTTTATGTGCTTATTTGCTCTTCCTTGTGAATTGACAATTCAGCATTATGGATAAACACAGGCGCGCGTGCACATGTTTTAAAGAGCTTGGTAACAGGATTGCAGGCCAGTGTCTCAAGATCTCTGCAATCAGTTTGGATGTTACAGTCCCACTGCAGCCTGTACCCACTTCCCTGGGCCGAAGCCCCACTGAATACAGAGAGACCTACTCCTTCCTAAACATGCATAGGAAGATATTTTCTATCAGGTCAGACTAGTTGTCTATCTAGCCCAGTATTGTCAACTCTGGTTGCCAGCGGCTTTCTCCTGGCTCTCAGGCAGAGGCCTTTCACAGTGCCTGCTATCTGAAGCTTTTAATTGGGGATGCCAAGGATTGAACCTGGCCTTCGGCATGCAAAACATGTGCCCCACCACTGAGTTATGGCCAGTCCCCAATCTTTAGGGTCAGGATGCACATGGAAGCTAGTTTGATGGTAGGCTCCTTGCAGACAACTCTTCCTTTCTGTTCTTAAGTTTGCACAACAAGAAGAAGCCAATCACTTGCCAATCAGAAGCTAGGATTTTTATATCAAACTTAACTCCAAACTGTCCCCTGTAGGACAGGGGCTAGGCCTCTAAGGATGCAGTCCGATGCATGTTTAGACAGAAAAAAGTCCCACAACTCCCAGCATTCCCCAGCCAGCCATGCTGGGTCTGACAACTCGGATTCTATGTACCTACTCTCTTTGGGCTGAAGCACAGTGGCTGTGTGTCCTGCAGCATAAAGGACAGAAAAGGAGAAGAGGTGTCTCCCCCACTCCAAAAAACTTGCAATGGGAGAGAAGGAGGAATACTGAAGATACATACAACGAGATAAACACTGGATATTGTCTTTGTGTTAAATGTATTAAAACATGGTATGCAAATTGGTGCAAGTATACAAGCAGTGCAATAATTACTTTACATTTCCTGCAGTTACACAACAATTTCTACACTGCTCTATCAATTTGTTTGGAAAAATAGGAAACACAAGCGGAACTGAAGCAAACTTCAATATTAAGTTCAATACACAGTTAGTTTCTCAAAGGTAAAGCAGTAGCAAGTCACTGAACTTTGGGGAATACCAGCATTCCCCAAAGTGTTGGACTGCAACGCTTATCATTCCCAGCCAGCATGGGGATGATGAGAGTTGTAGTCTGATATGTCTAGAGGGTGCCAGATTGGGGAAGGCTGTTTTTTTTAATGATCACAGCTGTATCCATGATACATGACTCATAAATAGTTCACTGTAAACATGACTCATAAATAGTTTGCTGTTTTTATTTTTAACTTAAGCTCTTTAAAATGTTGCTTAACCATTTACTGCATTGCGCTACTTAATAACTGCCTGTGTTCCAACGCCTCGTATCTCTTAAACAGAAAGCTGGTTTGCTGTATTGAGTGCCTCCTTTATTTGTGATTGTTCAACATGAAATGGCAGACTGTAAGTTTCCATCATCCCTGCTTCCAGGAAAAGATGGCATCTCTACCCACCAGAAGACTCCAGTTTTCTTTATCCTACCAGAATCCCCTATGAAGAATCCAGTGTGTTCAGCAGAGTCAATGTAGTCAACCCTGATCTGAAAAGCTGTCCACAATTCGAGAAAGCACAGGCTCATGTGATTACACTTGATCCTGGCCAGGTAATTGAGAACTGTTACTTTACTCTAGTTTGGAACTTTCATTAAATAAGACATAGGGATATAAAGGTAAACAAAGATGTGTGTGTGGGGGGGGGAGCCGTGAGTTCTATTTTGCCTTCTAGTCTTTCGCAAACATTCTTTGTTTAATGCAGTTCTCTGAATAGGGAAACCCTCCTGGAGGCCATCTACACGGCACTGCTTTCAACATTCACTCCATCGTAACTGTGCAGCATTGCAGCTGCGAACTAGCTTCTGCTGCAGTACATGCGCGATTTACTGCGGACTTCTCCAACAGAAAAATCCCCTGTGCCCTGACGCATGGCCGTTAAAGTGCAATAAACTGTGGCAGTTGCGCTGCTCTTTTTTTTACCAGTATCTTTCAATGCGCAGCTGCGCAGCCCCGTGAAGGTGGGGCTGCAACACTTGGGGGTTTAGTGGCTGCTTTGTATTTTAGGGGTTCTTTTGTGTCTGGCCATTCCTCTTTGGTAAGATGTGGGTAGTCTGCTTCTTTGTTACCATGCCAGCTGTTTGGCATGGTAACTCTCGCGATGGTTTGCATATGTGAAGGGGCGTGCCCACGTGAGAAGTACATGCCTAGCCATCATTCCAAAATGGATACCTCTCTGTTACTGCGCAGCTGCCGAGGAACAGGGAGGAGTGAACCTGCAGCAAGCTAAAAAATTGCAGCAAAACACCTCTGCGGATATCCACATTTTCCCTGTGAAAACCATGGTTAGGCTGCGAAGTGGTGACTGCGTTGTATGTCCTGAAGGTCCTGAGATCGCAGCAGCCCTGGAGTAAACGGGTCATGTAGATGGTTCATGTTGTTTCGCTTGCATTTCAACTGAAAACTGTACTCTGAGAGGACCAGAGTGAAAATGTTCCTACACTTTCAGGGGCATTTACATGTAAGCATCTCTGGGTCCTGAACTTAGCTGGCTTCTGGAGATTGTAGTCTATCTGTGCTTTGAAACCAGTGAGTTGGCCAATATGTACTTAATGAATAAGTGCGCAGAGCCAGCAAAGAGCTCTTACTTACACTTTCATGGTGATGGATAACTTCCATAATGGAAACACTTGCCCAGCAACGACATCATTCGTATTTACAATATGCATTAGTGTTTCAGTGTAGGCTCTCAAAATACTTTTAACAAGGTCATGTGAAAGTTAATTAATCATATTTTACTGTGGAGAAGGCCACAATAATTGAATAGCAGTCTTGTGAAAGATGGCTCAATTTGCCAGTACAGTGCAACTCAAGGATCTTGGCTCCGTCAGCCTACTTCCTTCTCAATTAATGCAAATGTGGTTTCTCCTTACTAGAAGTGGTCACTACGTTGTTCTAAATATAACTTGATTTTCTCAGGTTCAAGCTGCACTCCTGTACATACTTACCTGGGAGTAAGTTTCATTGAACTCAGTGGGACTTACTTCTGAGTAGACAGGTTTAGGATTTTACTCTTAAGGTACTTTCAAAGTTGTTGCCATTGTATTGTATTACATATTAATATTATATACTGCATGGTAAATGTCTTACCAATGCCAAAGATTAAATGAATTAACTACAGTTTTTTTCCTGTAGCAGAGTGCTCTTTACCCTTCTTTCCTCCCACCCCCCACTATTTTAATGGAAGGTTTATGTTTATTTTTGTTTTTTAAATGACAGTAGGAAACTGCCTTGTATTTAGGTTGGGAATTCAATATAGGCAGTCTGTTTCAGTGATTAGAAATCGTAATGAAGCTGTAGTATCACTATTTTTAATTAAGCTTAAACTAATTAGAAGACAAATCTTGTTAAGAATAGGCCACTTGTAGCAGTGCTGTGAAGCACTACTTAAAAAAGGAGATGTTGAAAGAGGTTTTTATCTGTTATGCTGACTGAGGTGACAGTGATCCGGTTCACATGACGTGGCCAGCTGATTTTGGGTTGTTTAACCCACAATGAGTTGCCATATGTGCCAGGCATGTGCTGTGGCCATTTTGATTGCACAACCCCTGACTGGGCCAATCACAGGTTACTCCATGTCATCTGAACCCAGTCATCGTGGGTTATTCAAGAGCTAAACAACCCTCGCTTAACCCACAATTTGCAGTAGAGGTTAAACGGGGGTTGTTTAACCCTCTAATAACCCATGATAACTGGGTTCAGATGACACGGCATAACCTCCGAACAGCCAAAATGGTGGCTACACACAAACAACCCACGATGAGCTGGCTGTGTCATGCAAGCTGGCCATTGACTTGAAGCTGAGCTGCATGTTCAGAAGAATTGCATGGTAATTGCCTAGGATTGCACCACTTCAGAATGCAGATGAGGAAATACATGATTGAATACATTTCCATGTGAACAGTTCCCTGCTTGTGGAAAGGTAGCTGGCCTGCGTCAAGGGTGCTCACCCTAGACTTCTCCCTGATGTGCTAGTTTTCTGTGTACAAGGAGTTTTTAATTTGGTGGGGCGTTTAGTCATGTGACCACCACTGTTTCCCTGTCTCCTGCAGTGTTACAATCCCAGGAGGGCTGCACTAAGTGAACTTTCCGAATGAAGGAAAGCTGAGGAATTATCTACAATGAATGCCAAGCCCCTTTAGGGCAGGTCTGTCTTACACAAGAATAATGCCTGCTGGTTCTACCCAGGCCTGTCTAGTATTGGAAGGGATGTAATGAAGCAATTTGATGAAAATCCCTTAGGTAGCAAAGGAAGGCATTTCTTTATAATAGACATTGTTCTAACTGAATACAAAGATTGAGCATGTTTTGCAAATACAATTACCCAAGGATTTGCAGCCAGCTTCACTTTGTGGTAATATATAGTAATCTCCGTTTCTCGCTTGGCCAGGAACCACATGCCTTGGATTAAGATGTTTGCAACAGTACAGAACTGAAAAATAAAATAAAGGTGTGCTTTGGTATTCAGGACAGCGGCTGTATGCAAGCGGGATACTGGCTTTGAATATTAAAAGGAAGTTAATGTGCCTAATGCCATCTTCTGGTCAATGTGTCTCATTTCACCACTTTCTCTTATATTATAGACATCAGGGAGCTTTGTTTCAATATATATTCTAATTGCTTTTTAATGTTACTTTGGTCTTAAGCCTTGATGAATAGAAGTAGAGGAGCTACATTCAGTGCAGTTTCATTAATTTTAAAAGATTCGACTAGTGAATCAGTTGATAAGCTAAATTTGGGGGAAATTTAATGTGGCCTCCTAAATCTTGCACCCACAATTAAATGTTTGAAATGTCACACTGGTCTTAAAACATCTCTGCGATGATCAGTGATAGCCAAGTTACAGTAGGATTAATTGTGCCTTGCTCTTGCACCTGCAAATGATAATTTGAGCCTGTGGTTTTGTAAGTGTAATTGCATGTTCAAAATGACAGGAGCAAATTGAAAGCTTCATTTGTCAGTGTCTTTTTTTTTAAGTAGTAAATTAGCCTCTGCTACCTACCTGACTGACTTAAAAAGAATACCACACAAAACCCACACACACACAAAGTGATGTGGATAGCTGCCAGTGGATTTCTGAACAGTCAAAACCTCCACATTTTCATGCGTTTCATACCTCTTTTTCTTCCATTTGGTAGAGCGCAACTCATAAAAAGGGTAGACCAATTTCTTTTATCATATATAGAAAAATGTGTTCAATTGGCATTAAAATAGACTGTAATCTTCATCTCTCTCACACCAAAGGTTCACATTCACATCTCTAAGATGACTATTGCTCATCAGAAAAATCAGCCCTACTTTCTGAATAAACATGGAAATGCATGTGATGTTTTTCATGTTGTGTGAATATAATGGTTCTGCAACAAATATGGCAAGACTGACTAATTGTTCCTGAGAAATGAATGTATAGTTTTCCGAGTGATTGCCTAGGAACAATTAAATGGTTAATGCATTCATACAACTGCTGCCATGTTCATGATGGAGCTTCGGACTGATTTTTTTAATGTGCAAAAGTATATTATGATATAAAGATTTTCAGTGCAATTATTCTTTTCCTCATCTTTGCATGAGACAGAAGTGAACACCTTCCGCTGTCACAGCTTCCGGCACAACAGTAAGGAGCGGGGAGGGGTCAGTTCCTGAGGTATATAAAAAATGAAAAAAGGGCCCTTTGTAATGTATTTGACACTTTTAAAGTCCTTTAAAAGGAAAGGCCGTATCCAAGGGGGGACTTATGCCCCTGCCGATTCTTTTGCGTCCCGCCGATTCTGTTGCGCAGGTGGCCTCAACCACTCACAAAACAGCAATTTAGCACTTTGGGGGGCAACCCAAAACAAGCAGAAACACTCACTTCTGTAAGGGGCCAGGTTGGCAGTGGTCGCATAAGGGCCGTGGGTGGAACGGAAGCCATGGTGGGCCCTGCACACCGACGGGCAGAATTAGATACTGCTCATGGCCTGTGTCACACGTAACCCTGCTCACACAGCATAACTGGGGTGAGTGAACATTTGAATTGTGTAATGTGTAGCTGAGCCTATTCTCTCTTCTTCTTCTTCTTCTTCTTCTTTTTTTACTGAGGAGCAAGGGTGGGCAACTTGTGGCCCTCCAGATGTTTTGGCCTGCAACTCTGACTTGCCCTAGGCAGTTTAGCCAATGATGAAGGATCATGGGAGTTGTAATCCAAAACATCTGGTGGGCTACATGTTGTCAGCTGATGCTGTAGAGTAAGTGAGCATGGCCCCAATTCAGATCGGGATCAGCACACACTGAGAGGGGAGGATTAAGCCTTCCCCCCTGCCCCACAGTTTATGTCCCAAAAGTCCCTCCCCCACCACCCTGTGGGGATTTTAAAAAAGAGGGGAAAACCCTACATTGACATCTAATAAGAAGAATAACCATGTTTACTGCAATCACACAATTAATGTCCTATCTAATTTGGCCCTGAACATACACAGAACTCCTCATGTACATTCAGCCATCACTAGTCGTGATGGCAGTGGTTGGCCACTGGGGAAAATAGAATGCTGTACTAGATAAGACTTTGGTCTGATCCAGCATGTCTTTCCTCATGACTATGGATAGATGCTGACAAGCACTGGACACTTCAGACATGTCTTCTAGAAAATGTACTAGGCAACCCAACGATGGGTTATTTGAAAAACTGATGCATAATATGGTGAAAGTGAAGCACTTATGGATGCAAACCTAAACACATATTAGATAGCAAGCCCCATTGAACAGAGTGGGACTTACTTCTGAGTAAACATACATAGGAGGATTGTATTGCAAATCCCACCAGTTAACTATGTATTTAGTTCAACTCTATTGAAATCCATGGGACCTTTTGAATCCTGTCCTTAGATATATTTAAAATCATTGAATTCTTATCAACAGTGTACATCTTGCAAGAAAATAATTGACCTATATAATATGATTACACTACACAAAAGTTCCTTTCTTATACTCTAGAAGATATCTCCATATTGTCAGTCTCTGTGGCTTGTTTTTCTCTTCTTATACAGTACTGTGCAAAAGTCTTAGGCCACCATTAGATTTGTTGTTTTAGCAATGGTATAATGACCACGTATAATTATTTCTCAGTCTCTTCATTAGAATACAACCAGAAAATACAGGAAATTTGTATGCAGTATTCAACGATAGAAAAAAAATCAGAAAAAACAGCTGCCATAGGCTAAAATGGCAAGTATTTAGTGTCACCTCCCCTTACACTAGAGTAACAGCAAGCGCCTGACCAGGAATGGTCTTCGTGGAAGGGTTCCACTTTTGCGGAAGGAGAACAGGGTGAAAAGGCCAAGATATGCTAAAGCTCACAAAGATTGGAATGAGGATCAGTGGAAAAGAGTATTATGGAGTAATGAATCCAAGTTTGAAATTTTGAGGTCCAATCGTCGACAATATGTGAGAAGAAGAGTTGGAGAGAGATGGACAAATGAGTGCTTGCGGCCTTCAGTGAAACATGGTGGAGGGTCTGTCCTGGTTTGGGGCTGCATTTCTGCCAGTGGTGTTGGCGATCTTGTCCATATTGATGGGATCATGAATGCTGAAAGGACAGACAGGTTTTAATTCATCATGCCATTCCTTCTGGAAAGCGTCTGATTGGGAATTGTTTCATTTTTCAGCATGATAATGATCCCAAGCACACTGCTAATGTAGTGAAATCATATTTAGCGAGGAAAACAGCTGATAAAACACTGACAGTCATAGACTGGCCTCCACAGAGTCCAGTCCTGAATATTATAGAGGCAGTATGGGATCACCTGGAGGTCACACTAAATACTGACTTTTGCCTCTACATATTTCCTGTATTTTCTGTTTGTATCTTAATACAGAGACTGAAAAATAATCATGGATGGTCATTAAAACTTTGCTAAAACAACAGAGCTGGTGGTGGCCTAAGACTTTTGCATAGTACTGTGTATGCAAAGTTCCATATGATAAACAAGTTTCCATATGATAAAAATATTGATTCAAAGTGCCCAAACTATTCAGATAAATGTGAATGTGGCTTACATCTGCTCATCATCCTGTGAGGAGTTGCATCGGAGATGCATAAAGGAGTTTTGTTGTTTTGTTTTCAATAAATATGATAAGGAAGATTTAAATAATGAGCTGGAGAATAATGCATCAAAGTAGTACTAATAGATGTGCGATTGAAAACAGATTTAGAACTGAAAGTGTACATTGTTGTTTGCCTGCTAGAATATAAATACAAACGTAGGCACAATTGAATCACAATAAAGCACTTTTAAATCCCACTGATTTGCAAGGAAATCAACAGGATTCCAGTCTTATTGTCTTATTGAAATCAATGGGATTTAGAAGTGCTTGATTTGAGGAGGATTGGATTATGCCCTTTATGCTTTATTCCTCCTCGATTTGTATCAATGGAACAAACTCATAGAAAATACTACACCAGAATTATAAGCGGATTTTTCAATGAAGTTACTTTAGCCAGATCTGGCAGGAACCTAGTGTATTGCTCTTGGATGTTTCCTGAAACGCCCCTGTGGATTTTCAGGTCTTGTATAACGTCTTCCATGTGTCTTCATGGGAATAACTCCAGAAGTATTTCTACAGAAGAAAATATTGTGTTGGAATCTGCCCTTTCTTTGCTGGTAAGAAATGTCTGCTGCATTAGAAAAGCGGTTGACTGTATTTGCCGAACAAGACAAGCTAGAAATTTTGTAGGGTTGTTTTGCTAAATGTTTTCTCTGCTTTCTGAGCCAGGTGCATGGTTTAAAAAACAACAACACACCCTCTAACCTTTGGTTTTATGTGCAAGAGTTCAGAACTAATAACACTGTTTGAGGTAAGAGGATTTTGGATGAAAGGTTATCAGTGGTTGTTCACTCTCTGTAGTAAATATCGGTAGAACAAGACTATGGAGGATTTTTTAAGCTTGAGATAATTCTGCCAAGAAAAACCAAGAGGAAATCAAGCATCGTGAATACCATTCTGGAGGAACTTTGTGTATGACCTTGGGAAGATCTTTTGTAAGAATGGATTATTTCAAAGGCTAAAATAACACCACAGGGCATATGCCCCATTGGCCATCTTCCCTTCCACCTGTAATGCTGCTTTGAGTACTCTGTTAAAGCAGTCTATAAATTGATCCATCAGATCAAATCATGCCTCAGTTTTGCTTCTGCGTATTAATGCTGGCTTTGCTATTTGCCTAATGGAGATTCTGCTGCTGTTTGGAGGTTGGCAAATACTTCGCTTTCTTTGGATGATGAACATAATGCCAATAATAATGTGTTTTGCTTTTGGGAAATGATGCCGAATTTTCTAAAATATCACAGCACCAGAAGCACGTAGTCTGATGCTCAGAGATGGGGTGGAAGATCATAGAATCATAGGATAGTAGGGTTAGACGGGGCCTACAAGACCATTGAGTCCAACCTCCTGCTCAATGCAGGAATCTAAATCAGAGCATCCCTGACAGCATTTGCCTTTTTTGCAGCCACATCACATTGTTGGCTTATATTCAGTTTGTGATCTACAACAATTCCAAGATCCTTCTTGCTTGTAGTGTTGTTGAGCCACGTATCCTGTAACTGTGCATTTGGTTTTTCCTAGGTGCAGAACTTGGCATTTATCCCTATTAAATGTCATTCTGTTGTTTTCTGCCCAGTGCTCCAGCCTATCAAGATCACTTTGAATGTTGTTTCTGTCTTCCAAAGTATTAGCTTTCCCGCCCAATTTTGTGTCATCTGCAGATTTCATCAGCATTGCCTGCACCTCCTCCTCCTCCAAAAAAAAATAAAAATGTTGAAGAGCAGTGGGCCCAGGACTGAGCCCTGTGGTACCCCGCTTGTTACCTCTCCCCAGTTTGAGAAGATCCCATTGACAAGCACTCTTTGAGTCCGATTCTGTAGCCAACTGTGGATCCACCGGATGGTTGTTTCATCTAGCCCACTTTGAGCTAGTTTGCTCATCCAGATATCATGACGAAGCCATGCAGCCGCATGTGCTTGCCATGACACCCACAACCCTGGCTTGGTCACATGCTGGGCTTGGGCCACTGTTTCCACTCAGGATAAGAGTTTTGCGAGAAGTGGGGGAAGAGGAGAGTTGTGTACAAATCGCCACAGGTGCTGGATCTTAGGAGAGGAGACTGAGCTCAGCGGAGGGAGCATGGCTCTGGCAGAGCCCCTGCTTTGCATGCAGAAGGTCCCAGGTTCAATCCTCGGCCTCTCCAGTCTAAAATGGTCAGGTCGCAGGTGATGAGAAGACCCCTGCCTGTGACCTCGGGGAGCTGCTGCCAATCAGAGTAGTCAAGACTGGGCAAGAAGAGGAAGTAATCTGACCTGGGATAAGGCAGCTTCCAGTGTCCCTAACAGAGTCCGTGACAAGCCTTGCATTTTCTCAAGAAGCTAAACAACCAGAGGCAATTGATGCAAGCAAGCCGCCTCTTTGTCCAAGAAGACGGTCAAAGTCCAGATGCAATTGCCAGAGCGATACTAGGGAGTGAGAGAGGCCATTGGGGCTGGAGGGAGGGGCTAGGGAATAAATACAGGTAGGCACAAAGTCCAGGTGTGCAAGGGTCGGCCGTGGCCAGTCAATGGTAGCAAGGCAGAACAAAGTTGTACAGGTCATGAGGGCCAGTGGACAAGGTTCTGCCTGACCCCTGGAAGGATCCTGCTTTAGTGCCCCCCTCACTTTTTTTTTTTTTGCCAGAAACCTGACAGATTTCAAGCCTCTGTGTATGTGTGTGCTAGAGTAAAGCAGCCGCCAACCTGGTGCCCTCCAGATGTTTTGGACGTCAACTCGGCATGGCTGGCTGGGAGATGCTGGGAGTTGTAGTCCAGCACATCTGGAGGGCACCTGGTTGGGGAAGACTGGAGTAGAAGCTGTCATAGCTACAGAAGGAAAGCTCCTTTGCATCAGACCAAGGGACCACCCACTCGGCATCTTTTTTCCATCTGTGGCTAGCCAGCTGTTCCTGGGAAGCCCACAAGGATGGCATGATGGCAACAGCACTCCCACATTATTTCCCCCAGCGGCCAGCAACTGGTATCCATAGGTACAGTGCCTTTGACTATGGATGCTCCTTTTAGTTAACATGGTTAATAGCCATTGACAGTCCTATATGAATTTATCTAATCCCCTTTTATCTAAGCCAGGGTGATGCTGAGTTCTTAGATTAAGAGAGGGGCGGGGAAGTCTCTCTCTACATTCCCCACCCCCACCCCCATGCATAATTTTATAAACTTTTATCATGTCCCCCTTCACTTACCCTTTTTTTGTAATGGAAAAAGCTCCAAATGCTTTAGCATAGGAATTATTTTATTATTTTGATTGCCTTTTCCTACCTTTTGCAGTTCATCCATTCCCCTTCCTGGAAGAAAGGCTATCATTGGCCACTAATCTTCATGGCTGTACGTGACATCCAGGAGCAGAGGCATTTTGCCTGTGGATACCATTTGCTGGGGAACAACAGTGGGAGAGGATTATTGTCCTCATGTCCTGCTTATGGGCTTCCCATAGGTGTCTGGTTGGCCACTGTGGGAAACAGGGTACCAGACTAGATGGACCCTTGGTCTGATCCAGCAGGGCCCTTCTTATGTTCATATATTCCATTTTCTTGCCTGTTTACCCAGTTTGCAGGGTCCTTTTGGAGTGCTTCACATTCCACATGGGTTTTCACCAACCTGAACCATTTGGTATCACTGGCAAACTTGGCTACCGCCCCTTCAATCCTATCTCCAAATAATTTATGACAATTTATTTCCTGATTCCCCTCTAGGTTTGGGGTTTTTTTTTAATAGTGCTACATTAGCTGTCTTATAACTCTCCAGTGAGGAGGGTGATTTCAATGACAAGTTGCAGATTTTTCTTAGAAGATCAGCAATTATTTCACAATTAAGAACTCTCAGTGTATACCATCCAGTCCTGCTGACTTCTTAATCTGTAATTTTTCCATTAGCTCTAGAATTGTTCTTGTGTTGCCTCTATTTCATTTAATTATTTGATTTAATGACTGCTGCTTTTAATTATTGTTGAATTAATTTGTGGTTTAATTTTACATATTGTATTTCTTTTTCTTTTAGTATTCATTTGACTTAAGAGTGGCGTAGATATTTTAAGGAATATATAAATAATAATGATTCCTCAGATGTGGCAAATGCAGAAACTGCTGCTGAAAAATGTACTTTTCAATGTGATGTTTTTAAAATGTAAGGGAAATGTTAAAATTGCACAGAAAGATTTTGTAGGGGAAGATTTCTGCAACTTTTAAATTTCTGTGTCTTCCATCTCCAGGTCCTGTTTGTTCCCAGACACTGGTGGCATTATGTAGAATCAATTGACCCCATCACTGTTAGCATAAATTCGTGGATTGAACTGGTAACTCCACCCACCTCCCTCTTCTAAAATGACTGGTGTTTATCTTTTAAATGTCAGGAATACACGTCATAGAGTAGCATGCCCAAATGCCCTGAAATGGGCTGCATGACATCATGAACTGCATCAAAATTGTTTTTAATAATGATCTATCTACCTATCTTCATACCCTTCTGTTAACTAAGATTAAGTATGTGTAACTGCAGTTATCACACATTCTTTCCCTTCCTTACATTTCCTTCCCCTTCCTTTGTTGTCTCCTCTGCATTGGATTGTAGATAAAGGGTTAAATCCAACATCGTGCAAGTGGACTTGTGCAATGGGACTTCCTCTTGTTCTCCTCCCAGCTGCATCCCCCATGGATCCCCCAACCATCTGGAGCAGATTTTGGGGGCGGGGGGGTGATCATGCCAGCTACCACGATTGACATTGCGCTCGTCACTTCCACCAGCGCAACATAATTTATGTCAGTGTTAGTGTCAATTTGGATACTGCCCATAAAATACAAAAAGAATAGACAATGATAAAACAGTACATAATAAAACCAAGATAAATACAGAAGTGAATGATAAAAGCAGTGCAGCACAAAAAAGAAAATAAAAAACCAACAGCAGTATAAAAGTACTGAGATTAAAAAGCACTACAAACAGTTCCTCAAATGCCTGGGAAAATAAAAATGTCATCACCTAACACCAGAAAAGCCATAATGTAGGTACCAGGCGAGCTGCTGTGAGGAGGGCATTCGAAAGATGGGGTGCCACCACTGAAAAGGCCCTCTCTCTTGTAGCTAGAATTGGTGTAGCCAGAGTAGACCCATTGAAATCAATGGGAGTAAGTTAGTCATAATTAAGTATGTCTAAATCTGGATCCATCCTGATGTGTACAACCTTAAGACTAAGAAGCCCATGATACAGGCTGATATCAAACAAAGTACACATGCAGAAAAATATGTGGGGGCTCTACCTGATAAACTCAAGAATACATGGGCATTCCACAAAAATTGGTATTATCCCAGGACAATGGACTTCAAGGTAAACTTTCTCCTTGCCTCATTTGGCAGGGACACCTGGATGAGGCTTTAGCCAATGACCTTAGTGTTCGAGTAGGTAGATATGAGAAGAGACACTACTTCAGCTAACCTGTCCCCAGACCATTTAGGGCTTTAATGGTTAAAACCAGCACTTTGAATTGGGCCCAGAAATGGATTCACAGCCAATGCAGATAGCAAAGTACTGGCTTAATATGATGGTATCTGCCAGTTCTAGTTAACAGTTTATCTGCCCTAGTTTGGACTAACTGAGGTTACCATTTTCAAAGGCAGCCCCATGTATAGCCTTGTAAGGTGCTACATGCATCTATGGTGCTAGATAAATCATTGCTCTGATTGCGCAGGGTTCTAAGTCATGGGAGGAGCTGTGCTCAGACCTTCAGCCCCAGTGTGTGGAGTGGGACAAGCTGTTGGAGCCTCACTCCCTTTCTCCTTGCAATTCTGATCATGTGGAGAGAACAGTTGAAGGGGGCTTTATTCAAGTCTAATATGGCTAGATAGTCTCATACTCTAGCCTCAGGTTCTTGTGTGGTTAAAAATCTACATGGGTATTTTCAGCCATGTCTTAACATTTCCCACTGCAGTTTGTTGAAACCAGAACAGCACAAAAGGCTGCAAAAACACCATTCTTTGATCGGGAGAGAGGTCCTTTGAGGAGCAGCAGGGTGGAGACGATATTATCAGTGTGTCATTTTCAGATAAAATGGGTGGTTCCCCCCCCTTTGTTGGGGCAGTGTTGTATGATCTCCTAGTTATAGGTTGCAAGCAACTGAGTCCAATATGCTGAAAACCCCAAGATACAGTAGTATGCCATACAGGATGCATTGCTCATCTTTTTTTAATCATAGCATATAATCTTACAGTCAGATATATACCAGTGTTAGAGTTCTACATACTCCAGCAAGACTGGAGTGTGGTATCGACATTGCTACTAACCTCTCTCCCAAGATTAAAAACCTCGCAAACAATATGGAGAATTGGAGCTATGAAGCTGAACGTGAGCACTGTTTAACCTGAGGAATGCCTGCATATAATCTTTGTGGTGACAGCTGATTATACCCTATTATCCCTGGAGATGACAGCAACATTACTTTTTAGATGTAGGGCTATCCATCTTGGGAAAATAATGTGTGACTCGGGTGTTAAAATATAATATCAAGAACATTTCCATTATTCACTCAAGCAGTTCTCTGGCTTCTGGCAGTAACCAGCTGCTATCAGGTTGTTGTGATAGGTGCGTGTCATGCCAGCTTCAGTAGCCCTACTCATGTAATTAATTATTTTGTTCAGACCTTACAATAAGAGGAGAACGTTTTTAATTTGTTTTCGACACACTGAGACCATTGCAAAACCTTGCATCCTAAAGTAAGGTGATTAATGTTATTCAGAGATTCCATTAGGGAGAGTGAACTTTCCAGTGTTGCAACACCTTGAAATGCTTAAGTGTTCATATACCCAAGGTAAGCTGGCCTAAATGTGCACACTTTAAAATGTTAATAGATGAGCTAAACTGTTTCAATCTTATGAAGCTCCATTGTGACAATGTCAAAAGGGCTGGGGGAAGGATATTCAAAACATGCAGAAGAAATTCTACCTTGAAGTCCATTGTCCTGGGACAATAGCAATTTTTGTGGAATGCACACCTACTCTGAGTTTATCAGATATAGCCCTCAGATATTTTTCTGCATGCGTACTTCACTATCAGCCTGTATCATGCGCTTCTTAGTCTTAAGGTTGTACACATCAGGCTGGATCCAGAGTGAGACGTACTTAATGATGACTAACTTAGTCCCATTGATTTCAATGGGTCTACTTTAAGTATTACTAAATCTGGATCCAGCTCATCCATTTCAGGCAGCCCCAAGACTACATGGCCCATGATACATTGTGGCTGTGAGGAAAATAAAGCAGTTACAAGGCCTCCCTAGCTATTTATGCAGCCATGGCAGTGAAAGAATTGTAGATTCTGATAGGACTGATTGCACTTCCAAACCTCATTTCCACATTATGGGAATGTAGTGTTAAATTTTGGGTTCCATTTCAGGTGAGATTTAGTGATGACCCTCTCAATGACTACCCTGACGTGAGCCATTATGTGGTCCTCTACTGTGCTTCTTTTTCCTAAGAATAATCAGTATTTTGCTCCAGATTACTAGGGTCTCTTTAGCACGCCAGAGCTGGGGCTCCCCAACTTGTTAATAAAGAAGACTTACCAAAGGAATTGTAGCTTACCACATCATGTCTAAGAGCTTGCCTATACTGCACTAATATAAAGGGATTTGAAACTTGATTGCACTGCTTCAGCCTGAGGTGACACACATGGCTGACAACGCGGGCTATGTAGTTAGTACAGGTTGCTTTCTGTACTCGCTGTGGGTCTACGGTGGGAGAAGAGGTACCTGCTCTTTCCTGGGATTTTTCCCCAGGGATTCCACAGAGTGTGCTACAGTGCTGGAAGTCATGGTCTGGATGAGACTTGTGTTCTGTGTACCAGAAAGCCAAATTCTGCAGATTTGCTTTGAGCAGAATAAATGATGTAACAGTCATTTGAGAGCTCTGAACTGAATCAGTTGAGTTCTATTTATTTGGTATAAAGGCGGCCTGGCATCATCACAAACGCAAACAGTTTTTATTTATTTTATTTATTATGGCATTTATACCCCGCCTTTTTCCCTCTTACAAGGAACCCTAGGCGGCTTACACTGTCCTCCTCCTTTCCGTTTTATCCTCACAACAACCCTGTGAGGTAGGTCGGGCTGAGAGTCAGTGACTAGCCCAAAGTCACCCAGTGAGCTTCATGGCCGAGTGGGGACTAGAACCCGGATCTCCCAAATCCCAATCCCACACCCTAACCACTACACCACAGTTTCTACAAGGTAGTGCTTCCTTTGCTAGCGTAGCAATAAATAGCCATGGGAAAAGAAGAATGGGACAAGTAGGGGGAGGAAAAGAGGATTTTTGTAGAGCACCCTCCCCATTCTGGTGCCCCCCAGATGTTTTGGATGACCGGTCACATCACCCCCAGCCATTATAGCCAGTGGTCAGGAATGATAGGAGTTGTAGTCCAGCATCACCTGGAGGGCAGCAGGTTGGGGAAGGCTGATGGAGGGTTTCCATGGGGAGCTCATAAGACACTGTGTGCCAGGAAGTGAGGTTGCATCTTCCTATACTCTGCCCCCAGTGGAGGCTGGTGGCTCTGATATCAGTGGGGCAGTGAATCCATTCCGGGTTTCAGTCAGAACCAGTCAGAACTCTAAAGGAGCTCTCCAAGCTAACTGGTTCTGACTTGAAACCAGGAGCAGATTCACCACCTCACTGACATTGGAGCCACAGCCTCCACTGTCCACCCCCTTGTAAAAGCTCGCCTTCACAAACTCATGCAAGGCAGCCCTACTCTTTCAGTCGGTCTCCAGAACCATGGTGCCTGAGTTCCTTTTTGTCTCCAGAAGAGTCCCCAGATCCAAAGTGGTTCAGCTAGACAAGAAGGCTCTGCCTTCCTAGGCATCTCATTCTGATGAAATCCTAAATTAGTCTTTATATTTCATTGCCTAAAGGCACCCAAGAAAGACACGACAGCTTGTAATGTGTAAGAATCAATTACTGGATTCTTGTTTCATCTTTAAAAGCTGTGTGCTGGTATCCTTTGTTAAAGACAACATTTGCTTTTTTCTTCTGTTGCTGTTTAGGACTGCAATAATACATCAGTGGGCTGGTGGTGCTGTCAGATGACAGTATGCTCCTTGGAATTTAAAATAATTTAGTCTTGCATCTGTAATGGGTCCCAAGGCATTTGCTGTCTCGCAGTAATATCCTTTGTGTTTTAAGAGCTTAAATCATTTAGCGACACAGTTTGGGACATGCCTTTTTGATCTTCCTAAATGAAAGATCCTATATGTTAGATAGTATCCCTCTGGTATAAATTAAGGTTCACAAGCCTCAATTAACAAGACATCAATACAATGTATTGTCTGCCAATTAGAAAAATGTAATTGCTTGATCATGTGGCTTTTATGAGCATATAATGCAATAAAAGCCTGGCTATAATAATAAGAGAAGTTAATCCCCACCTTCATGTGTGCGCACGTACATGCCTGTTTTGGTAATTACATGAGAGTCTTTTTTCCTGAATATCTGATATTTGTATAATACAGGAAATCATTATGAACCCTGTAGAACCTCTGGATTCTTCATCGCTGTATTATAAAATATCAAATGATGCAAATGTATACAGAGTACCTGTACTACTTGTTTCTCATCTCTGTACATCCATATTCATTCTTGACCCATTGCTTCTATACTCTTAAACGGGTCCATCTTAATCCCTTTTGCAGTGCAGAGGTGGAGAATGTCTAGCCCTTCAGGTGTTGTTTGACTACAACTCCCATCATCTCTCACCTTCATCCATGCTGGGTAGGGCTGATGGGAGTTGGAAACTAACAACACCTGGACATCCACACATTCGCCACCCCTGGCTTACAGGTGGCGGTTACTAGGCAGGTGAATAGGTCTGGAATAAGAGTCCATACTGAGGCCAGTTCAAACAATCAAGCAGGCCACCGTGGCTTATTTAAACCACGGTGAGCTGTGGCACATGCAGGTGGCCTTTTTGAATATTCAAGCCACAACTGCATCTTCCCATGCCATCTGAACCCAGCAAGGGTGGGTTATTGGCATGGCTAAGATACCACCCAGAATGGGCTGTTTTAGGGTTGTGGGTGGTTTAACCACACTGACAACCCACATGTGCTGGGTTTGGACAACTCCACAAGCTGCAGTTGCAGCTTGAATATTCAAAAGTCACCCAGCATGTGCTGCAACCCATTGTGGCTTAAATCAGCTGCAGTGATTGTGCAAACTGGGTCACTGGGTACTGAGAGGTCACTAAAGGCACTGCTGTCTTCTATAACACAGATATTCCCCTATGTAATTTCTAGGCAGAAAGGGCATTTGGAGGACACACTCTCCCAGGTGAAAGCCTACAGGTGCCCCAAACACAGTCACTTGCTTTCCCTCACTCTCAGCTTTCTGATAGATGGAACCTCTCCTGCAAAGCAGTTCCTAAGATGAAAACAGCCCTAAGGCGAACTGGATTTTTTCTGAAGTCCCTCATGTTTCTGGAGGCTTGCATTCAAAGCTGAGATAGTATAGCCAACATTTTTCTTTCTTTTTTTGCTTAGTCAGTGCCACTAATAGGGGATGATTGACTCTAAACAAGTTGGGCTCAATCAAAGACACCTTCAGCACACCTTTTAAGGTTCCTTCTCTTGTTTCTGCATTGGCACCCTCTCTCCTTTCCATGTATTCCA
The DNA here is from genome assembly GCF_057233095.1 of Heloderma suspectum. Classification (NCBI taxonomy): domain Eukaryota; kingdom Metazoa; phylum Chordata; class Lepidosauria; order Squamata; family Helodermatidae; genus Heloderma; species Heloderma suspectum. Next base: position 152,876,918 of record NC_139458.1, on the reverse strand, counting down.
ATTATTCCGTTTTTGGCTTTCATTTCTTATAGGATGCAGATCATGAAGCTCGTGTAGAAGAGGCAATAACTCGAACATTGATATGTGCAATCAAATCCGCGGAAAACCCTGGGGCTTCTGATACCTGGCTCAACCCCACAGAGGTTAAGTTCTCCTTTTGGTTTGTCAGCCATGGTTTCTACACAGTTTTGCCCCAGTGACAGTTTTGTAAACTGTAATGCAAATCTTCACTCCCCACCCCCAACCTTTACAAGAAAATTCTTAGCATCGCTAGCATGACAGAGGATGAATCTTCATGGCTGCTTCCCATGATCTTGGGTTCACACTATAGTACTAAACCAGAAATGTGGGAAGGAACTCCCATTTCTTTCAGGGCATCCCCATGTCAGATCATGAATCCGGTAGTGCAGATCATACAGCCAATATGGATCTTTCCATTTTCCTTTGTATGTATTGTGGATGGGCAGGGGATCCTGTGTACTAAGAGCATCTCAGCATGTGTGTGTCTTGCTAGACATTGGGATTTCATTCAGTGCACATTTAATTGTTTTTAAATCCACCATGTGGATTTAAACATTTTCACATGTTTTTCACAAACATTTTCACATGTTTTTCACAAACATTTTCACATATCTCTGTAAAGGGTATAGTACTTTTATGATAAGGAAATACTTTGCCTGGGAAAGATTGGAATTCCTTGCCATTCACTTCTTACAGGCAATGCACCCAGAACTCCATGCAAACACAGGCATGCACACTGAGCTCTTGCTTAACTATCTTTCTGTTTGGCTTCATTAGAGTGGAAAGCTCTATGTGTGCATTTCCTTGGGTGTGCTGGCTTGCCACCTCAATTGCAATGAATGGGAAAGCCTTGGGGGAAAGGTCAATGCGGACTTTGGTGGCCCTGCACCTTTGCTGCATAAGGGAATTTATTTTTATACCTAAATGATAGTATGGGGAATTTTTTTAAAAAAAATATTGATGTATGGTAGCTAACCACATACTTTTTGATCTTTAAATGGTGAGAAGCCAAGAGGTACAGTGCTCAGTGGTTTTCTTAGCAGGGGGTGTTGTTGTTGTTGCTGTTAATTGGATCTAGAGGTGCTCTTCAACATGCAGAATGTATCTTCCAGTCACAGAATAACTTTATGTTAGAATGTTGCATGAGAAAAGTGAAACTAAAACGAAAAAAGTTGTTCTTCTGCTTATTCAAGAGGTGGCACAACCTTTTGTACAAGCAGAAGAATGAGGAATGCTATAGAACCTATCAATTTTAGTATATAGTATTGTTTGACAAGCCTGATAAGGAGACACAGGTCTAGTCACTGAGTATTATTCCAATCCTCTGCCCAACCAGGGTCTCCAGGTTTGCCATGCCATCCTTCATTGCATCTTAACATCTTGCTTTTTAATGCCAGGTCAGTAAAAGGCAAATCACCTACTGTATCATTCAGGATTTGTGAAGGGCTTGAAGAAGTTTTGCATAACATTTAATTACAGTGCAATCCTTAAATATCTATTCAGAGAAGGAGGTCCCATTGAGCTAAACGGGGCTTACTTCCAGGTAACCCCTATTTAGCTCAGGGACTTGCTTCTCTGAGCAAACATGTAGGGACTGCACTCCTTTTATGGCCTATTTGTTCCCTCTCAGTTCAGTTCAGCTGCTCTGTCTAGCCTACTGCCTCTTCCCATTACTGACTACCGGTCTGGGTTTTCGTTGGCTATTAAATTTTGCCATCCCTTCCTGGGAATCCGTGTATGGTTTTGAAAGCAAGAGAGAACCCAAAGGATATAAGTAATAAGGTAGCAAAATAAAGTCAAAGTAAAAAGGATAGATGACTAGGAGGAAATGTATCAACAAATACGAAGAGTCTCAGAGAAGATGTCAGTTTGAGTTCTGACTATTTTTTATTTCTCAGGTTGAAGTAACCTCTCATGAAACCAATCTTCAGTACTTAAATGGTGCTGTGTCTGCCTATTTAGAACATCAGAAGACAAGTAAAATTGATCACAGAACCCCTGGAACTCATGGTTCTGAAGGGATTCTTCGAGACCCATGTAAAAGAAGGAAAGTCCAAGTAAACACAGAACTGGAGGGCTTGCAGTCTGAGCCCTGTGAATCTAATCGAACAGATATCAAAAGGAAAAGCTTGGGGAAAGTTTCCTTTGGACAGAGTCTCTTTCAGGTTTTACCACAGGCCCAGGAAACAAACCCCACAGGAACAGCTGAACATCACTGTAAAGACCTTCTCAGTGAAAACGACAGACACTTCAGAAAATTACAGTATGCAGGGAAGACATCCATGATGTCCAGTGATTCTGGATCATTTGTTGATCAGGAAGATCCTGGCTGTTGTTCCGGTGCCCCACAAACAGTCATTTCTACAAATGATTTGCTAGACTGTGTGCTAAATCCAGAAGTCATCAGTTTAATGGCTCATCTTTTGTTGGAGAGAGCAAGTGTTTAACATCTGTGTACCTGCCTTTAAAAAAAAACACCCACTGACAAACGTGTGCTGGAGGTTCATCAGCTCCTATACCAAAGGATCATAACTGTACTGCAGCGTTTTTAGAAAGTTCAGCTGTGAACTCCCAAATAGCATAGCAGTCAAGTATGTCAGGGATTTGGAGGGCAGATAAATGCTATTTAGCAGTAATAATCCTTAGCATTTTCCCTAAGAACCAGTGGAGGTTGGTGGCTACGATTTCGGAGGGACTGTGAATCCACTCTGGGTTTCAGCCAGAGTCAGCCAGAACACTAAAGGACCTATCCAGGGTTCTGGACCTATTTTGGGGATAGGATGCAGCACCTTGGATAGCTCCTTTAGAGTTCTGGCTGGTTCTGACTGAAACCCAGAATGGATGCACAGCCCCACCAAAATCGAAGCCACCAACCTCCACTGCTAAGAACTCATAGGGCTTCACATATATTATCTCAGTAATTCTTATAACAAATGCCTAAGGTTGGTCAGTATTATTATCCCCATATGGCAGATGTGGGTGCTGAACTAGAGAGAAGGAGGAGTTTGCCTAAGGTGGCCAACCCATTGAGTTTATGCTGAGTCAAGATCTCATAGCTCATGCTGCTCTTAACCATTATGCTACACTAATACTGTAACACAGTCTGCCCTCACCTGGTGCCCTCCAGTTGTTTTGGACTACAATTCCCATCACTCCTGACCATTTACTATGAAAGTTGGGGCTGATGGGAATTGTAGTTCAAAACAGGAAGGAGATCGGATTGAGGAAGGCTGCTATAAAATATATCTATTGAAAGCATCTCCCACTTATTTACATGTCAAATAAAGTTAACGCAGGGAAAAGCAGGACACAGCTATACCATTTTTCAGAGATCAGATGCTCTTCCTCAACACATCTGATCCTTCCCCACATCCTCAGATGCCTTTGATTGCATCTGCTAAAGTGGACTCTAGTCCAAGAAAACATGTGTCATCATAAATGTGTTAATCTTTAAGGTTCTACAAGATTCTTTGTTGTTTGTGCCCTCCCCTGCCCCACCAGCAACCTGCCCAGCAGAAGGAGACCTTATATGGGCCAGCATGACTTACAGTGTAGAGCAAGTAAAGGATGCATTGTTAGCTCAGGGTTCTTGATTACTGTGTTGTTGTTTCAAATAACTTCTCCCAAACTTCCAGTTTGTTGCTAAAGTATCCAAAACATAGTTGTGCTTTCTGTTTAAACTTCAAAGACATGCACTCCAATATAGTTGTACATTGCATGAAGGTTCTGATACACACATGGTCCCTTTCCACCTACAAAGATGTAATTGCAACACAGAGGATGCTAGTGCTAACACTTAGAGGGCATTGTGCAACTCTTCTGTCGTTTCCTCCATAACTAATTTTCTATGGTAAGAAAAAGTTGGAAGTGGTGGGGAAACACGGGAGGATTACAAGGCGAAGATAATGTCATCTGGACACACATACCCCATACAATTCCTTGAATGGGGCAGAGCGATTGCACATTAAAAGCCTCATCTGGAAACACCCAGAATTGTGCCATGCTAATTGGCTCTCAAGCATATATTGTTTTCCCTCTGGGATTCCCATTGCTCGTGCAGCTACACACAAGTGCTAGTATGTACATTTGTATGAAGATGTGTATTTACAAGTGCATATGTATTTATTTGTTTATTACATTTGTATCCCACCTTTCCACTGAATGGTGCCAAAAGGCGGCTAACAAGCAATGCTAAGAATACAGTATCCTTCCTGCTTAATGTTCCTGCATCCCTCTACACTTTATGCCCACATGCACTGTTTGAACTCATGGATTAGGGCTCCTGTCTTAGGCACCTGATTGTAAGGCCAGCCAATCCACCATGTTAGACCAGGTTCAGTTGGATGATCTATAAATGTAGGGCTGAATGCTATTACCACCTGAGAGAGTGGGATCCCCTGTTGTCCCCCCACCACAAAAGAGCAAAAAGATCCCCCCAAAAGAGGGATCCCTGTTCTATCTATATCACTCCCTTCCAGTGCTCCAGGTTGCAATCCTAAACACACTTACCTCCCATTGAACTTAATAGAATTATGTGCTGGCTAACATCCAAGTAGATATGTAACAGATTGTGCTGTAAGGATGGAATCCTATGCAGCTCCCCGAGAGTAAGCCCCACTGAACACATTGGGATTTCTGCATTGGCTTGTGCTGTAAATGTGGATCCGCCTGCTCAGCGAGTAGCAAATGTTTACATGCTATCCTAGCATACCAACTCCTCCCTGCAGGCTTATTAAGGGAGTATTTCAAATGCACCAATTAGAATTTACTCCATTCCTCCTGGGGGCAGGGGTGGTGGTGTAATATTATACAGGTCTCCTCCATTCATTGTACACCATTTGTTCCCTTGCAGTTACATTTTACTAATTAGCATTTATTTCATACTATAAGTTAGGTGTCCCTAGATTAATTTTTGCTCCTACTGCATTTTCCTGTGGCATTCAGTTCATTTGCATTGGTTTGATTTAGCCACAAGCTATTGCCCTAAGGTCACTGGCATGTATTATGCTTTTTCTATGAACCAATTCTGGACTCCCCCCACCCAGCCCTGAGAGATGGTTTTGGCAGGCATGTCGTAAAAGCAACAATAATCCCCACATAGCCCTAATTGCTTTGCATAAAGAACATGAATGCTTCCTCCGAGTACTTCTAGCTTTCTAATAAGCCACTGTGCTCCATTTCCTGCTGTTAAGCTTTGAATCATTCTGGACCAGGATTTTGACAGTCTCCCTAGTTACAGCATTCTCCTGCCATGGCTTGCTTTCTTTTTTTCTTTTAATCCATCCCAGCTAGTTTTATTTATTTCAGAAAATGTCTATATCACTTTTCATTTAAACAACAGCCATCCCATCACGAAAAAACCATGGATTCTGTGCAAACTATAGGCTGATCTCCCTGATCAATGTGGACACTAAGATTCTCACAGCTATGCAAGCTAATGGAGTCCAGGAAATAATAGCAACTCTAAGAGCAATCCTATGGTCCCCGAGATAGCGTCCCAGGGACCATAGGATTGCTTGTAAAATACTTCTGAGGTCAGAGACAGCACTCCAACCTTGGAAGGGGAAGTTAGAGATCTGACCCTGACCCCTCACAGCTGACGCAGAGAGAACCGCACCTGCTGCCTCTCGGAGCTTGGAAACTCAACCTTGGAGAGGGGGGAAAGGGGGTGTTCTGGTGGGCGGGGAGGGGGAAGGAGACTGGAGAGGCCAGAATATGAGTTATCCTGAGCCTCTTCCAGCCTCCTTCCCTCCCCCTCCAAAGCACCCTTGCTAGACAGGCTAAAAAGCCCATCTAGCAAAATCTGCAGGGTGGGAGGACAGAGAGGCAAAGATTGCCTCCACTGATCCTCCTGCCCTGCTTTGGATGATCAGATGCCTCCTGAATTGAGGGACTTCCAATCACTGAGGGTGCAATCGATAGGACTGCATCTTAATTCATCCTGAGCAAGTGGAGTTCATATGTACTAGACAGAGCAGGTAATTTGAGGCTGCTTGTTGATCTAGTGGCACTTAATGCCACAAAAAAGAGATTTCTGCCACCATTTTATCACTGGATGCTAAGAAAGCCTTTGATAACATTTACTGACCATTTATTACCACTTGTTGTTGTTCAGTCGTTCAGTCGTGTCCGACTCTTCATGACCCCATGGACCATAGCACGCCAGGCCTTCCTGTCCTACGCTCTCTCCCGGAGTGTGCTCAAGTTCGTATTCATTGCATCAGTGATGCTATCTAGCCATCTCATCCTCTGCCGTCCCCTTCTCCTTTTGTCTTCAGTCTTTCCCAGCATCAGGGTCTTTTCTAGAGAGTTTTCTCTTCGCATTAGGTGGCCAAAATATTTGAGCTTCAGCTTCAGTATCTGTCCTTCCAATGAGCACTCAGGGTTGATTTCCTTTAGGATGGACTGATTTGACCTCCTTGCAGTCCAGGGGACTCGTAAGAGTCTTCTCCAGCACCACAGTTCAAAAGCATCAATTCTTCGGCGCTCAGCCTTCCTTATAGTCCAGCTCTCACAGCCATACGTTACTACTGGGAAAACCATAGCTTTGCTTATACAAACCTTTGTCTGCAAGGTGATGTGGCAAGGTGATGTCTCTGCTTCTGACTATGCTGTCTAGGTTTGCCATAGCTTTCCTCCCAAGGAGCAAGCATCTTTTAATTTCATGGCTACAGTCACCGTCTGCAGTGATGTTGGAGCCCAAGAAAATAAAATCTGTCACAGCTTCCATTTCTTCCCCTTCCATATGCCAGGAAGTGATGGGGCCAGATGCCATGATCTTAGTTTTTTTTAATGTTGAGTTTCAAACCAGCTTTTGCACTCTCCTCTTTCACACTCAACAAGAGGCTCTTTAGATTATCTTCGCTTTCTGCCATTAGGGTGGTATCATCTGCATATCGGAGGTTGTTGATATTTCTCCCGGCAATCTTAATTCCGACCTGTGATACATCCAACCCGGCAATTCTCATGATGTACTCTGCATATAAGTTAAATAAGCAGGGTGACAATATGCAGCCTTGTCGTACTCCTTTCCCAATTTTGAACCAATCGGTTGTTCCATGTCTGGTTTTTACTGTTGCTTCTTGACCCTCGTACAGGTTTCTCAGGAGACAGGTAAGGTGGTCTGGTACTCCCATCACTTTCAGAATTTGCCACAGTTTGTTGTGATCCACACAATCAAAGGCTTTAGCGTAGTCAATGAAGCAGAAATAGACGTTTTTCTGGAATTCTCTTGCTTTCTCCATGATCCAGTGAATGTTGGCAATTTGATCTCTGGTTCCTCTGCCTCTTCGAAACCCAGCTTGTACTTCTGGTAGTTCTCGGTTCACATACTGCTGAAGCCTATCTTGTAGGATTTTGAGCATAACCTTGCTGCCATGTGAAATGAGCGCAGTTGTATGGTAGTTTGAACACTCTTTGGCGTTGCCCTTCTTTGGAACTGGAATGTAAACTGACTTTTTCCAGTCTTGCGTCCACTGTTGAATGTTCCAAATTTGTTGGCATATTGAGTGCAGCACTTTAACAACATCATCTTTTAGGATCTTAAATAGCTCAGCAGGAATACTGTCATCTCCGCTAGCTTTGTTGTTAGTAATGCTTCCTAAGGCCCACTTGACTTCACTCTCTAGGATGTCAGGCTCAAGTTCAGTGACCGCACTATCATGGCTATCAGGGACATTAAGATCTTTCCTGTATAGTTCTTCTGTGTATTCTTTCCACCTCTTCTTAATCTCATCTGCTTCTGTTAGGTCCCTGCCTTCTTTGTCCTTTATCATGCCTGTCTTTGCACAAAACGTTCCCTTGAGATCTCCGATTTTCTTGAAGAGATCTCTAGTCTTTCCCATTCTGTTGTTTTCCTTGATTTCTTTGCATTGTTCATTTAAGAAGGCCTTCTTGTCTCTCCTTGCTATTCTCTGGAACTCTGCATTCAGTTGGATATATCTTCCCCTTTCTCCCTTGCTTTTCGCTTCCCTTCTTTCCTAAGTATTTGTAAAGCCTCCTCAGACAGCCACTTTGCTTTCTTGCATTTCTTTTTCTTTGGGATGGATTGAGTTGCTGCCTCCTGAACAATGTTACGGACCTCCGTCCATAGTTCCTCAGGCACTCTGTCTATCAGGTCTAATCCCTTAAATCTATTTGTCACCTGCACTGTATATTCATAAGGAATATGATTTAGGTCATACCTGAATGGTTTAGTGGTTTTCCCTACGTTCTTCAATTTAAGCTGAAATTTTGCAACAAGAAGCTCATGATCTGAGCCACAGTCAGCTCCAGGTCTTGTTTTTACTGACTGTATAGAGCTTCTCCATCTTTGGCTGCAAAGGACATAATCAATCTGATTTCGATATTGACCGTCTGATGATGTCCATGTGTAGAGTCGCCTCCTGTGCTGTTGGAAAAGAGTGTTTGCTATGATCAGTGTGTTCTCTTGGCAAAACTCTCTTAGCCTTTGTCCTGCTTCATTTTGTACACCAAGGCCATGCTTGCCTGTTATCCCAGTGATTTCTTGCCTTCCTACTTTAGCATTCCAATCCCCTATGATGAAGAGGACATCTTTTTTTGGTGTTAGTTCTAGAAGGTGTTGGAGGTCTTCATAGAACCGATCAACCTCAGCTTCTTCGGCATCAGTGGTTGAGGCATAGACTTGAATTACTGTGATGTTGAATGGTTTGCCTCGGATTCGTACTGAGATCATTCTATCATTTTTAAGGTTGTACCCCAGTGCTGCTTTTCCCACCCTTTTGTTGACTATGAGTGCTACTCCATTTCTTCTCAGGGATACTTGCCCACAATAGTAGATATGATGGTCACCTGAATTAAATTCGCCCATGCTTGTCCATTTTAGTTCGCTGATTCCCAAGATGTCGATGTTCAATCTTGCCATCTCATGTTTGACCACCTCCAGCGTACCTTGATTCATTGATCTGACATTCCAGGTTCCTAAACAATATTGTTCTTTACAGCATCGGATTTTCTGTTCACCACCAGACACATCCACAGCTGAGTGTCCTTTCGGCTTTGGTCCAGCCGCTTCACTCTTTCTGGTGCTACTTGGAAATACCCTCTGCTCTTCCCCAGTAGTATATTGGACACCTTCTGACCTGACGGGCTCATCTTCCGGCATCATCTCTTTTAGCCTTGTGATACGTTCCATGGGGTTTTCTTGGCAAGAATGCTGGAGTGGGTTGCCATTTCCTCCTCCATTGGACCACATTTTGTCAAAACTCTCTGCCATGACCTGTCCGTCTTGGGTGGTGCTGCATGGCATAGCTTATGGCTTCACTGAGTTACGCAAGCCCCTTCTCCACAACAAGGCAGTGATCCATGAAGGGGTTATTATTACCACTACACCTCCCCAATTTGGCTTTCCTCAGGAATTTTTGGCTTTGGGCGGTGAAAATCCTATATGCAAACCCAAGGTCACGGGTCTGGACTAATGGAGTCCTCTCCCCATCATTCCCACTTCAAAGAGGCACACAGGAGGGCTGTCCACTCTCTCCATTGATATTTAACATCTGTCTGGAGCCATTGGCCTGTGGCATCTGGCAAAACAAATACAGGGTTTGGGACATCGTTCAACAGAATATTTATGACGATGATATGCAATTGTTTATTGATGACCCTGAAAACTCTTTACTGGAGTTAATCAAGTTAATAGACACATTTGGGGCACTGTTGGGATACACAATTAATTGGACCAAATCAGAACTCCTGCCTCTGGGGGCAAACTCTACCGTGTTTTCCAGATGTCCAGAAGCCATCATTTATCTGGGACATAAGGTCCCCAAGGATGTTTCACAGATGGTCAAATGAAATCTGTTACCCCTTATAGCTAAGACTGCATTACATCTGGAAAGGTGGCCCTCACTCACTCTCCGTCTGTGTGGGAAAATCAATACATTAGAAATGAATGTGTTCCCTTGAATAGTATACATCCTCTGAGGCATTCCATTGTCTCTCCCCAATTTATTTTCCCAAAGATTTAATGCATTATTTAGAAAATTTATTTGGGGAAGTTTGCCCACCCTGCAGTTCTCCCTGAAAAAGTTACAGCTGCCCATGGAAGAAGGAGGTTTTAACTTCCTTGATCTAGATCTTTATCATAAAGCACATCTTCTGTTGTGTACCAAAGAATAGACTGCCACCCTCTCATCATGACAACTTCCCTGGGTAGGTTTAAAATCTGCAAATCTGACACCAATTGCCAAATGGATGGCTCCACACTTTGAATAGAGAAGGCCTTACCACACCTCCCATTCAGGTGGCTAGACAGACATGGCGTCTGCTGGCTCACCAGCTACCCTTTGCCCCCTTCTAACGCGCCAAGAAGGGCATTAATAATATTGTGCAGCCCTGGCCTGAAAATTGCAGGCCAAATCAACAATATTATGCAGCCCTGACATGAATATTGCAGGCCAGAGGAACAATATTGTGCAGCCCTGGCCTGAAAATCGCAGGCCAGAGGAACAATATTGTGCAGCCCTGGCCTGAAAATCGCAGGCTACCCCTTTCTTCAGAGACAGTGGGCTGAGAAAGGTATCCTCACTTTGGATCAACTATTGAATGGAGACTGATTTTTTCCCATTTACAGACCTAAAGAGAAAATACCAGTTGCATCAAAGCTCACATTGGCAATATCTTCAAATAAAGCATATGTTGTGCACCCTGTATGGCCTGGAGGCAGTTGGGTTCACATGATCACTGCAGCGCACCATAGCTTATTTATGTTGTGGCGTGGGCCAGGTGTTTTTTGAATATTCAAGCTGCAACTGTAGCTTGTCATGTCACCCAAGCCCAGCAAGGGTGGATTGTTGGTGTGGTTAACAAGCCACCCAGAACCCATGGGCTGTGTTTAGGTTTCTGAGTGATTTGTTAACCATGCCCACAACCTACGCTCACCAGGTTTGGACAACACAACAAGCTACGGTTGCAGCTTGAATATCCAAAATGGCCACCCACCCACACCACAACCCATCATGGCTTAAGCCATAGTGGGCTGCTTGATTGTGCGAACTGGCCCAGTGCCTCAGAGCCCCCAGAATTACTGGAGGACCTCATTAGCTCTAAGCAAGCAGCCAAATAACAATTGTTATTTATAGAAAGCTCTTGACAAATGGTAAGCCTGACGTTCAAACATTCATAGAGGAGTGGAATAGGGAACTGGAATGCTACATCCAGCCATGCTAATGGAAGGTGGCTATGACTTTGATACAGAAATAATATTTCCCTCAGCCTAAAATTATGGCTTATACAGCAGAAATTGTTCTTTAGGGTGTTTTGGACACTGCAGTACCTGTTTCAAAAAAAATCACCCTTCAGTAGATGTTGGCGCTGTGGGACAGCGGATGCATCATTAGTACCTATGTTGTGGACGTATACAGTGGTGTCTCCCTTCTGGATATACATTATTAGGCACATCAATTTTACCTTGGATATTTCATTACAGTTCAAAGATGACCATATTTTACTAAATTATATTCCCATGGTGTGGAAATTATCCATCTGCCATTATCTGGGTTCTCATGGTGGCCAAGAGACCCATGCTACAGGGGTGGAAGGTTGAAGGATTGGGAAATGGGTCTGCCACCACCCTTCCCCTTAGCATGTGCTGCCTGAGGTGGCTGCCTCCCTCTGCCTAATGGTAGGACCATTCCTGAAGTCTTGGATGTGAAAAGTTCAAAGGTCATTAGAAGCATTTGCTGCTGCAAGGATGAGTTTTCTTGTATGTCGCCAATTACAAATTGCAGCAGCAAGGAAGGTTTCTTTGCTGTCTGATCACACGATCCCTCTCATCATATTACTCTCCAATTCTGACATATGTCATAACCTAGCTATTTTCGCTCCAGCACCCCATAATAGTCTGCTCTTATCCTTAGTGCTACTAAGCTATGGATTGTTACTCTACTTCTCACAGAGGGATCATTTCTTTTAGCCTGTGCTGGACAGCTGGGCTGATAGCCACAAAATCAAAGAGCAAATATAAAATGTTATGTATCGGGAAGAAAAGCCAAAGGCTCTGACACATGTGTGAGATGGAGTACAATTAAATAGGCAGCACTTTGGAGTCACATTTTAGGATCTTGCTACGGATAATAAACAGACCGTGAATGAACCATGTAATGGGGTACACAAAAGGCTCATTTAGGACTTGTGGGATATACATAATGGTTTTCTGACAGGAGTTACACTACTGACACTGTATCACCAGTTCTTCCAATCACTGAAAGTGACGGAGACAGAAGTGATGCTGCGACTTGAGTGTCCAGATGTTTCGAATGCACATGTCTTTATTGGTGTGGATCTCCACACCTGTATCAGTTCTGTATGATTTGCATAGGCTGTCAGTTAGCCTCTAGCATTGACTCTGTGTGCGGAGTTTCACTCTGACGGCCCTAAAAAGCCTGGGTCCAGTCTAACCAGGGTTGACAGGGGTGCTCCCCTTCCCCTTCGTTGCATTTTCTTTTCTTGCCCCCCCTCCTCTGGAATTGCTTTGCCCCCTCCACCACCAATCCTTCCTTCTTCTTTCACCCTCCCCTCTGCTGCCTACCATCACTTTTCTTTCCCACCACCAGCACCACTTCTGCCCTGCTGCTGGATGTCCTCCTCCCACCACCCTCTGCTGCCTTCGCTTTTCCTCTGATGCCAGATTCCCTCTTCTCCCCACTGCCACCTTCCTGCCCTCCTTTCCACCACCACCCCACTACTACTGGAGACACTTTCCCTTCTCAGCTCTTTTGGCAGGAGACTGATTCCCAGTGGCGGACGGTGCTCATTGAGGCTGGTGAGGCAGAGGGCAGGGCAGATATGCGATATTTTACTGGGTTGGTCGGAGGAGGGCAGGAGAAAATCATGCGTGGCAATAGACAGCTGCATGCCATGCATTGGAACAAACGTGCCTGGCTGTGGGGGGATTTCTCTGCCACAAGTGGGTGGGGGAGAGATAATGGGTCCCCACTCCATTCCTCCCAAAGATAGAGCCACCTCTGCTGATTCCACACACCCCTGCCGCTGCCACCACCCTCGTGATCTCCCTTGCCACAGGAACCACCGAATTGTTGGAAAATGCCAGCGATGGTGGATGGAAGGTAGGAGGAAAGGGGAGGAGAGAGTAGGGGTCACAAGGAGTCTGGGGGGAGCACTGGGGGGTCATGGTGGGTGCAGATGTGCCCGCGGGTGCCGCATTGTTGGTCCTTGCGCTAATGTATATACGTAGATACAAACTGGAATGAATTACTGTAATTTTAATAGTGGCACAACCCATCTCTCATAGTGGGGGTAGACTATGACCAGGTGACCTGTGTGCCTGCTCAGCTTAGTATCCAGGTGCTAACGGTGGACGGGCAACAGTAAGGCCCTGTTCTCCCTTCCAATGGTTCTTTATCTCTGAACTGGACTTGGACTGGGCAGCCCTTCAACTAGAGGATGCCTTCAAATAGAGGACTGTCTTTCGGCAGCCCGTCAAAATAAAACAAGAATGACTTAATAGGAAAACTCCTTCAGGACCCGTCTTCACTGGGCAGCCATATCTATTGTTGGATCCTCTGTGAATCCATCTCCCTTCTACACTGAGGGCCCATAGTTACATTTCTCCGATCACAGAAGGGCTCAGCTTGTGCAGTCAATCCCCCATCTCCCCCATTGCAGTGACCTGCACCTCCCCCTTTTAACTCTTTAGATATCCATTGACATATACTGGGGAACATGAGACAACAGAATATGCCTCTCCTCCCCTCCCCCACCCTCTAAACTAACAACTCAACTTGTTTTGTCTCTGGCAAAAGGCTCCAATCCAATTAGTAAAAAGTCTTTGCTGAACGGCCTGAAAAACTGCCACAGATGGAAATGAAAAATTGTGCTGTCTACGTGGGGAGCGCAGCAGTGGCTGCAATGCAACCTTGCAACAAGCAAACACTAATATGTTTTCCGAGAAGCACCGCAGATTGAGTCGGTTTTTATTTTCTTTCCTGCGGAGCTGTAATGTGCTGTCTCAGCCTTGTATTTTGTATTCTCCCGGAGAGCTTTGTCTTTTCCCAGAAGACATTGTCTTATTTGCCCTGCTTAAGATTGGCACCTTCTGCCCTGTATCCGCTGAGACATCATGGTGTGGCTTTGCTATGGCTTGCCTGCCTTGACTGAAACCAAAAGAGCTGCCAGGGCTTCAGCTAGAACTTCTCTTGTGGGCTCTCAGGGCTGGCCTGACACAGACCGCCCTTCTGGAATATGATTGCCTTTTCCCCTCCAACATTATCTGCCTTATTTGCATAGGCAGGACTGTTCTTTCATCCTCCATCTGCTAATGCAGACTCCCCTAACCTGATGCCCTCCAGATGTGTTGGACGACAACTCCCAAAGCATCCCCCAGCTGTGCTAATGTTACTGCTAATGCCTGTCTGCCCTCCACCTTCCTTTGAGGTTGCTTGTCTGAACAAGAGCAGGTCACATGCTTCATGCCTTTTCCTTCTCATCCTTAGGCATGCTGACTGGTTTTAACCAGCCATTTCGCCTCTGCCTTTAACAGAAGCAGGGCCAGCCCTCCAATGAGGCAGGGTGAATCCCCTGCCTCTGGTGGCAGAGTGGCAAATTGTGTGCTCCCCCGTGAATCCCCTGCCAGAGGGCCCTCTGTGAAAGGTGGGAGGAGACATAGTGGTGACAATGGGAGCTGGGTAGACACGGTGGAGGCGGGAGAGCTTTTGCTAGCCCTGGACAGCAGCTTGACATGCAAACATTAGTAGAGTGCCAGTATAGTGTTGTGGCTGAAGTGTTAGACTTGGACCAGAGTGTTCTGGGTTTAAATTCCCACGTGCCTATTTATTTATTTATTTATTTATTTATTACATTTCTATACCGCCAATAGGTGAAGCTCTCTGGATGACCTCCTGTGGTCAGTCACTCCATCTTAGGGTTGCTGTGAACATAAAATGGGATAACCCCCGTGGATGCCACTGTGAGCTGCTTAGAGGAATGTTGAGATACAAGTGTGGACATCAGTCATTAACAGGTGATAATGCTTATCTCTGTTCTTTAAAACTGCACCTGATCAAGCTGAAGGTTCACAAGAAGTCTGTGTTAAGGATGGTTGTTTCTTTTTTTACAGTTGTGTCGATGCTTGGTGTACTGGTACTGTTTCAGGAACAAAGGGGGAAAGTGATTAACTGGGTTCACACAACACGACAATCCACATTCAAGGTGAGCATGGGTTGAGTGTGGGTTGTTGTTGATCCATAGATTGTTGCTGAACTGTGGGTTGTTGTGTTGTATGAACCCACCCATGCTAACAAGCCATGGTTTGTTAACCATTAACAACCCAAGAAGAGAACCCATGGTTTGTTGTTGGGTTATGTACTGTGGGCTGTTCATGGTAACAAACCATGGTTTGTTTGCACAGCTGGTTTCCCACAGTGTAACAACCCATGTTTCAATGACAATCCACACTTAACCCATACTAAAGCTTGAGTGTGGGTTATTTTGTTGTGTGAACCCAGTCATTGGGCCAGTTTGCCTGATCACCACAGCCCACCATGTCTTAAATAAGCCACGGCGGGCTGCAGTGATTGTGTGGCTCTGGTCATTGAATTAAATGGGTCTTACTTCCAGGTAAATATGTATAGGATTGCACCCTTCAGTGTGTGGAAGGGAGATTCATAGCAACACTCACAGACTTGCTCTTGGATGTATTCAACGGTGAATAAAACAAGTACATTTTAAGAGCATTTGTTGTGACTACTAAATTATACTGCAGAATAACCAGAAATATAAATGCTCCTGAAAAACAGTGATGTGTGATCTGAAATAGCTTTATATATTTATTTATTAAATGTCTGTTCCAGTTTTCTGAACTAGCTCCCTAAAAATGTATTATTTCATGCTCACTACTTCCCTGAACAGCAGGAAGATCCCAGGGCAGCCTTTTAGAGTGTCCTAGCCACCGAGATGGAAAGATAAATATGAGATCATGCAAGCATTTGTAATTTACCCTCTTTGTCCCACCTTCATGCTATGTATACAATGGCCTCAAACATTTATGATAACCAAACTCGTCAGGTGATGGAATGTCTTCTGCAGAAAATAACACTGGACATGCTGGAGAGAACAATGGAGAAGCAAACACGGCAGCCTTGACCTATCTTTAGCTCCTGGGAGAATTAATTAGCCAGACAGCTGCCTGTTTGCACATCAGCTACGCTGTACTGCTAAAGTCAGGAATGCAACCCAACCAATGCAAGGCAGTCCAGACCAATTAATGAAGCTGTAACTTAGTCTCTAGAGATGCTGCTATTAGCATGATTCAGATGTTCTGAGCACCATGTATAGGATTAACTTGGTTAACTTTTTTTTATCCCTTGGATAGGCCTATTCCCACAAGCCAAAAAGGTTCAGCACTCAAACCCTACTATTAATTATTCCTTTTAATAATGTATCCAGTCCATAAAGGCATTTAAGAGGCCCTCTTTGTTAGCCATCCCTCTTGACTTGTGGCAATGGAGTAGCATGCATGATGGGGCACATTAGCGATGCATGCAGTTCAATTTCTACTTTCCTCCCTTGAGTGTCTGGAGGGGAAACTGGAGTTGGTAGGTATGATTTCTTAATCAGGGAAGCTGAATGGCGTTAGCAGAATGAAGTGCTACGTCTTGATGGTGAACCTGTTCTGGAGGGGCTTGCACTCTCCCTGCAGGATCAGCTTCGTAGTTTAGGAGTGATCTTGGATCCAGCATTGTCACTGGAGGCACAGGTGGACTTGGTGGCACCGAGCACCTTTTATTAGCTTAAGCTGATCTACCAACTATGTCCTTACCTGGGGGGTGTCTCCATGACAAGTGAGTGGGAGAAGGAGAAGTGAATGGTGGCTTACTCGGATTTTTCAAGGAGCTGGCTTTGGTCTGCGCAGGGCTCCACAAGCGAGTGCACCACACCAGTGTAAGTCGCTTCACATAATATACTTCTGGGTGGGATGGGCTGGAGGGGGGGGGTTGGAGTGAACATCATGTGACTGGTGGGGGCTGCTCAACCAATAAGAGAGGCTTCCCCCCCCATCCATGCTCCCCCCTTTCTCCTTTGATAAAATCACTCTCTTTCTCTCTCCCCACCCCCTGCATTGCTTACTCCCATAAAGCAGCAATCATTACAGGAAGCAACACTGTTATCTCTGCCTTGAACCTGCCAACGCTGCGAACAATCTCCTTCTCCCCCCCGCCCCACATTACTTACTCCCTTACTTCCTTAAAGCGACAAAGAACATAGGAACACAGTGTTTTCCCTGTCATGTTGCATTCAATCGAAGCTTCGACATTAAAGCTCCTAAATGCATTATTTCAGTTCATGGGATCTCAGTAACTTTGGGAGTACACATTTTGGGAACAAGCCTCATTGACCACAATGGGAGCTACTTCTGGGTAGACATACATATGTTTGTGCTGGGAAACACAGGGATGGGAAACAAAGGGATGGGAAACCAGCCTCCTTTCTAACCTGATGCGGCGCAGGATCGGATGACCGAAGGTGGAAGTAGTTACTTCCAAATGACAATAAACCAAACAACGGAGAATTGCAGCATCAAGATCACACTTTACAGCCTGTCAGGAATTAGTGCTTAAAAATGTGCTATTTCAATTGAGGGGGATCTCTGTAAATTCTGAAGTCTGCATTCAGGGGATAAGCCTCATTGACCACAATGGGAGTTACTTCTGAGTAGATACACATATGTTTGTGCTGGGAAACACAGGGAAGGGAAACACCCCTTGACCAGGGTCACAGTGAAAGACACACCCCTGGGCAGGGCTGAGGTAAATGTGGGGGTTGGGGCACACAACAGCTATACTGTTGAGAACCCAACTTACGGAAAGGACTCAGAATATAAACAGTCTCAAGAAATCTGGTTTTTCCACGATAAGCTCCAGTGTGGCTGCAGGATGGCTATGACATCATGTATCCCTAATGACCTCCAAATGCAGCCAGCTCAGAGTAAGTTACTCGTCGAGAAACACCCCCCCCCTCCCCATCGGACAGAGATAGCTTGCCTACAGTTATCCATGCTCTGGTAACCTCTTGTCTGGATTACTGCAATGTGTTATACGTGGGGCTGCCTTTGAAAACAGTCTGGAAATTTCAGCTGATCCAAAATAGGGCAGCAAGATTGTGAATGAGGACCGGCCAACATGATCATATTATGCCAGTACTTTTCCATCTGCACTGGCTGCCAGTCCATTTCCGGGCCTGTTTCAAAATGCTGGTATTAATATTCAAAGCCCTAAATGCTTGGGGTCAGATTCCCAGAAGGACTGAGTCCTCCCATATACACCTGCCCAGGCCCTAAGATCATCTTCAGCAGTCTTTCTCTGGGATCCCCACCAAAGGAAGTGAGGTGGTTGGCTACTTAGAAGAGGGCCTTTTCTGCTGTGGCACCCTGGTTGTGGAATGAGCTTCCTAGAGAGGCTCACCTTATACTTTTTTCGGTGCCAGGTGAAAACCTTTTATCCTCCCAGGCATTCTAGTTTTTCAGTTTCTGTTTTAAATCTGGTACTGTATTTTAAATCTTTGCACTGCTGCTAGGTTCTACATTTAGTTGTTATTTTGATTTTTTTATACTGTAGTTCTAAACTTTTATATTGTATTTTATTCTCTTGTATTTTATGGTTTTAATTGTTTTGAACTGCCCAGAGAGCTTTGGCTATTGGGTGGTATTGAAATGTAATAAATAAATAAAATAAATCTCTGGAACTGAAAAGTTAGTAAATAAAAATTAAATAACTCTATGAGTGCCTTTCTTCTGATTTTTTTAAACATTCAGATAAAGATCCTTGTAGTATTAAGCTTCCTCCCCCCCCCCCCAGTATTTTGTATTATCTACACTATCAAGCTCATCCAGAGATCAGGTGTACATTAGGGATGTCAGAGAATTCCGCCACAGATCTCGGTAAGGCCGAATGCCAGTGCATTCGGCCCCCCGAAATCCATGGTGGAACAGCCTGCCACCCCCCACCCACCACGGATCCCCCCCGGGATGAGACTTACCTGAGGTGGATGTTCCGGATGGCAGCGGCTCCAGCAGCGGCTTCGGAGGTGGCGGCTGGTCTTCCAATCGGCTGCCACCGCCACCATTTGCAGTCTGGTCGCTTCTGTTTTTTTTGTTGTTTTTTTACATAGATGTGATAGGCTTACTAATATGTAAGTCTTTACGTAGCCTATCACGTCTGGGTTAAAAACAAAAAAACAAACCGCGTATGCAAATGGAGATGGCTACGGCCGCTGCCATTTGCGTTCCTTATTTTTGGCCGTCTTAGTCTACGTAAATATTTACATAGACTAAGACAGTGAAAATAAAGGGGAACGCAAATAGTGCCCGCTACGCTATTTGCGTTCCCCCTTATTTTCGCCGTCTTAGTCTACGTAAATATTTATGTAGACTAAGACGGTGAAAATAAAGGGGAACGCAAATAGCGCCTGCTACGCTATTTGCATTCCTCCTTATTTTCGCCTTCTTAGTCTACGTAAATATTTACATAGACTAAGACGGCCAAAAATAAGGAACGCAAATGGCAGCGGCCGTAGCCGCCGCCA
Organism: Heloderma suspectum; assembly: GCF_057233095.1. Classification (NCBI taxonomy): domain Eukaryota; kingdom Metazoa; phylum Chordata; class Lepidosauria; order Squamata; family Helodermatidae; genus Heloderma; species Heloderma suspectum. The sequence goes on along the minus strand of NC_139458.1, from coordinate 152,857,340 downwards.
TTTGCGTACGCGTTTTTTTTTTTTAACCCAGACGTGATAGGCTACATAAGTCTTTACGTAGCCTATCACGGCTGAATACAGGGATGCAAACGGCGGTGGCTACAGCAGCCGCCATTTGCGTCCCTGCTAGCCAGCGGCCGGATGTCCGGCTGCTGGCGGAGCTGGCCAGCGGCTCTGCGGAATCCCCACGGAGCGGAGCCGGCCGTCGAGGATTCCTGGGTGGAGGGATGGAGCGCCTCCCCCCCATCAAGGATTCCGGGGGGAGGGATGGAGCGCCTTCCCCCATTCTCGAAAGATTATGCAAAACGATAAGTGAGTTTCGTACATCCCTAGCCAGGGCTAGGGATGTCAGAGAATTCCGCGAAGGATCTCGGTGAGGCCAAATGCCTGTGCATTCGGCCCCCGAAAACCATTGCGAAACGAAGCCCCCGCCCCCCAACCTACGAAAGGTGCACGGGACGAAGTGCCCGCCGTCCCCACCCCATGAAAGGCGTGTGAAACGGAGCACTTACCTGCTCCCGTCTGCGCTGCTGTGCGAATGTTTTGCTCCTCGTTTGCTCCTCTTCAGCCGTGATAGGCTACGTAAATACTTACGTAGCCTAGCACGGCTAACGCAGGGACGCTGGGTTTCCCCCCCCCTGCCATGATAGGCTACAAAAGTATTTACGTAGCCTATCACGGCAGGGGGAAAAAAACCCCACCGTACGCAAATGGCTACTGCCATTTGCGTACGTTGGGGCTTTCCCCCTGCCGTGATAGGCTACGTAAATTTTTACATAGCCTATCACGGCGAAAGAAAGGGACGCAAATGACGGCAGCTATGACAGCTGCCATTTGCGACCCTGCAGGGCTGCCCAGCAGCCGGATGTCCGGCTGCGGGAGGCCAGAGCCGGCCGGCAGCTCCGCAGCTTGGCCGCGGAGCGGAGCCAGCCGGCCAGGATTCTGGGGGGAGGCACAGAGCGCCTCCCCCCCATTGAGGATTCCGGGGGGAGGGATGGAGCGCCTCCCCCCCAGTGGAACCCGGCGGAGCCAGGTAAGCGGGGTTTTGTACACCACTAGTGTACATGTATTTGCAGCAGGGTCCTTCTTCATTTCAATGGAGGGTGCAAAGAAATGTGTGTGGGCAGATTGGCTGTACAGTGAAACTGCACATGACAAAGCGTTTTTGCATCTAATCTTGCAGGTTTTTAAAAATGCAAATTGCATCAGCTGAAGAGGGGCTGATAATGCATGAGATCAGAGCAGATGTGGAGGAGGAATTTAACCCCTTTCTCTTCTGGTGCAGACCTGAGGAAAATCTCTCTTCTGAAGCTATTTATTTTTAATTTTTATTTGTTACATTTATATCCCTCCTTTCTTCCACTGTGGAACTCAAGGTGGCTACATGTGGTTCCAAGGTGGTTTTCCCCCAACCACTGACCAGCCCCAGACCTGCTCAGCTTCAGCAAAGTGGCCGCCTCATGTGCCTTCAGACTATGCCCTGGGACTAGCAAAAACTAGCATTTGCTTTGGTGGAATACACCCCATTGACACCAGCGGGGGCTTTCCCCCTGAAGCAAATGTTAGCCTCAGAAGAGGGATTTTCCTCAGGATCACAGCCGGGGAGGACAGAATTAGAATTCTCCTCTCTGCAGTCTTCTAATCTCATTAATTATCACCCCCCCATGCACTTTGCATTTAAAAACAACAACAACTGCAAGTTAGATGCAGAACCAGCCGATCTGTTTGCACACATTTGTTTGTATGTACAGATCCCTCCACTGAAATGAATGAGGAGGACCCTGCTGTGAATACATAGATGTACACCTGATTTCTGGATTAGGGTGATCTGCACTTTAGATCCCAAAGTGGATTTAATTTTTGTCTCTCAGATGCTTTGGGAAACTCATAAGAAATGCATCCAGGTGATAGCTATCACCTGTTCCTCCTCCCTGCAGCATCTGCTAATTAGAATTATGCCAGAATAAATGTGTTCGTCTTTAATTTACCACAAGATACTTTGTTTTTGCAGCAATACATATTATTATTTATAATACTTTTATACTGCTTAATATATTAAAATCCCTAAGTAATGCACATTAAACTACAATATAACAACATAAAAACAAGATGAAAATAACAAATAATTAACAATATTACAACTCCATGACAATAGAACAGGGTAATAACAGAGACCCAGGGTAATAACAGGGAAAGCCTGCATGAACAAGTGTGCTTTCAAGAGGCATTTAAAACTTGCCCACATTTCTACTTCTACAACCACATGTGACAGAGTGTTCCAAAGGATGGGTGCCAACACTGAGAAGGCCCCCTTATGTACTGCTACCTGGTGACATTCCGTTGGCTGTAGGACGACTGGTAAACCTCCTCAGAAGATCTTAAGGGTCGAGATAGACTAAAACAAAACATCTGAAAACTGTTAGATGTATATGTTTCCTGTGGTTGGAAGCTCCATTTAACTTTGATGGTTAAATAGCCATTGGTAGCATTATCTTCTATGCATTTGTCTACACCTTTTAAAAAAGCCATTACACATCCCATGGAACTGAATTCTCCAGAAGGTAATAACACAAACTTGCCCTTGCATGGGAAAGAAAGTGGGAGGAGGCACTGGTGAATGTGCAGAAGTATCCTTCCAACTTTAACTTTTAAAGCAAATGGTGTGACAATGACCTAGAATAATAGCATTTTAAAAGTGCACCAGCAAAAGGTGAGATCGCTCATGCTAATTAAAACACCTGCCTTAACAGAGGATTTAAGGGTGCTGATGGAACAAGCCACGCTTAAGGTCATTCTGAAAGGAATGGTGAATTAAGCCAGACCTTCACAGAATATAGCAGGGAAACCGTGAAGCACGGTATTTTCAGTAGGAATTGTCCCGGATATTAGAGGGAGAAGTACAACGATGATACGGTTGATGCTGGAGTGTCATCAGTACTGAAGCAGTTGAGTAGCACTCTCTGCTGTGTTTTGTAATTGAACAAACGAATCTGCTGAAAGATTTGAATGCTGCCTGGATTATGACACCAACAGGGGAACAGATGAGATTGGCTGGTGTTAAAATGCTTTTAAAATGATCTTGTCCAGGCTCCACATACAGGCTTTAGTATCAAAGAAGGTGTCTGAACTCCTGTTTGTCTTGCCCCATCATCTTCCACATTCACGCATTATAACTGATGGTGTACCTTAGCCACCCATGGTGCCCTCTGTCATGTTTCATGCATCCCAGTGTTTCAATTTCACTGTGTGCACACCTGCTGGGGAAGCCCAGTCACACCCATTTCTCTCCTTCCTGTACATCTGGAGGGACGCATGCAGGTGGCCGCTTCATACAGGACCATATACACCAGCCTTCCCCAACCTGGTGCCCTCCAAATGGGTTGGGCTACAACTTCCCAGCCAGCATGGCCACTGGGGAGTTTTATTATGGAATTATGGGAATTGTAGTCCAACTCATCTGGAGGGGGAAGGCTGATATACATTCTGCAGCCCAGGAATCCTAAACTCACATATTCTAGAGAGATACAGATTAAAAAACCAAATGTTGTGAACTTCCAGTCTTGGTGGGAAATGTAAAGCACATTACCAAAACGACAATCGTGTATGCCTCATTGCATACAACAAAGTCAAGGAGAGGCCAGTCCCCAGCTTAAGTCTTGAAAGGCTCTGGTCTTTGCTTCTGATACTCTTGGGGCTAAATATGATGTTATTTCAGCAGGTAGGGGAAGACCGTAGCACAGTGGGAATGAATGCAGGACGTTCCAGATTCAGCCCACGGCATCTTTAGGTAGGGCTGGGAAAGACTCTTGTCGGAAATCCTGGAGTGCCGTTGCCTGTCAGTGTAGACAACACTGAGCTATATGAACCAATAGTCTGGCTTGGCATTAGGCACTTCCTGTGCTGCTATTTCTGTGATATTTCTGTGGCTATATACTAAGAAAGGCATTGTATGTCTTGGTGGGAGCAAGTGGATGTGCCTTCCTGATATACGTACCTGTACTATTGTGAGCTCATTTTAGTTATCTTTATTACATTTATTTCCTGCTCACTTCTTCCAGATTGCTCAGGGTTGCATGCCCGAGGTTATCCCATTTTCTCTCACAACAAACCTACGAGGTAGGTTAGGCCAAGCAATAGGGATTGGCCAATGGCCAGTTGGCCATGCATCATGCTTCATAGCTGAGTAGGGCGTTTGACCTCGGAGAAGTCTCTCCAACATTCTCTCACACTACATCAGCTTTCAAGTGTTCTCAGAGTTACTTATTTCCCTCCTTCAAAGTTAAAACTGCACAACTTTACAAATACAACCCAGCAAGAGTGGCACCAGTGATCCATGCTTTCATGGGCTGTTTTTGGATGCTGGATTTCACAAATATGTTAGTGACCAGGCCCAGCCCAAGCCATGTTGCCGCTTCAAGGGAGGTGGCACTGCTGCCCCTGGCCCCTCTTCTTCAGGACGGCGGGTGGGCAGGCAGGTGGCAGATCCCTGGGGCCTGCTGGTCCCAACTTCTACTCCAGCCGTGAGGCTCCTGGAAGTCAGCCAAAATACCATGAGAGGTCCTGGCTGCTCCCGCGAGAGTTTGGGACCTGTTGCAATATTTCCCCTGACTCTCCCAGGAGCTCTGTGGCTGGGGCAGAAAGTGGGAGCGGCCAGCTGGTGGGCCGGTGAGCAGGGGAGGAGGAGGAGGAGATGCCGTTGTTGGTGCCATGGCTGGCTGGCTGGCCAGGCAGGCAGGCACAAGCTGCTGGCTGGTCTGCTGGCCAGACAAGCAGGGAGGGAGAAAGGCTGTGGAGTCAGTCCGGGTGCGCAGGCCGCGGGCCCTTTCCATGGGGAGAGCGGCACAATTCACTGCTCTTCCCATTCCATGCCACCTGATGCGCCCACATCATGCTGCCTCCGTCCTTGTTAGTGACAGTCTATCACGGATCTTGAAGTGTCCGTTGTGGAGCAAAGGAGCTTCAGGGAGATTGGAGCGAGAGACGTCTGAGTTAGAGCTCATCAGCCCGTTTAACTCTATCCCCAGAATGGATGTTTACCACATGACCTGTGTTAATTGGCTTACCTAGTGCCAGGATATTTGTTATCAGCAACAGCTGCACTGTAAATGACCATTGTTAATAATGCTATTGTCATCATCACCACTTTCAGCATTGAATTTCCTTCCTCCCCTCACCGCTTATAGTTCTTCCTCCCTTCCCATCCTATGTACTGTATAAAAAGCCTGAAGATACCCATAATACACCATGCATCTGATGAAGTGGGCTATCGTCCACGAAAGCCTATGCCAGAATAAACGTGTTAGTCTTTGAGGTGCCGCAAGACTCTTCATTGTTTTTGCTGCAGTAGGTTAAGGTGGCTGCCCTCTGGAAATGAGCCCCGTATGGTTACGTTACAACAAAATACTCCTTCATTTGCATGAGGAAGACATGGAAATAACATCAGCACACAAAAAGTCCTGTTCCAGTTGGTCTGAATGGCTTTCTAAGCAAGTACAAAAAGCTCGTCAGTGTGAAACTGGCAATGCACAGAAGAGCAACGCCCACAACAGGAATCCCAGAGATCAGAATAGCATAAAACTGACAAGTTGGGTGCCCTACAAATCTTACTACCATGACAATTTTGGGAAATTAGCAATTTCGCTGCCATTAAACACTTGGAAACCTACTTTTTTTAATGCCCGGGATAGCAAGCAACTATTAAGGAATGGAAACATGGGCCCGGTGATCTGCTCACCAGCTTTAGTTTAGCGAAGCAGAAATCAAAATCACTCAATTTTCACAGCTAGATTAATAGCGCAGCCATGAAAGCAACAACAACACTGAATATGGAAGTAACAAAGGAACCATAGACAAGCTCAATTTATTTGACACCATTTGCTATTTCTCACATGTCATTCTGCAATGAATGAGATGTGCATTTATCTATCAGCATGGTTCACATGACATCAGTTTTGCAGCCATCACTGCTAATGGCCCTTTCCACTTACTTTGAGGAGCCATAGCTGTGTTAAACCTATAGCTAGAGAACAAAAGGGCACACAATATTTATATTTTATAGAGGCATCTATATATCAATGAATATTCATCTTTGTATTTTATCACCTGAGAGAATGTCTTAACTGGTTTTCAGAGAGAGCAGAAATGATTGATTTTAGCAAATTGATCTCTAGCGTTGAAACTCTATCATCCATCCATCATCTATCTATCTATCTATCTATCTATCTATCTATCTATCTATCTATCTATCTATCTATCTATCATGTATTTAATACTTTTTTATCCCATTCTTCCTTCAAGGATCTCGTGGTTTCCTCTCTATTCTCACAACTCAATGATGTAGGCTAGGTTGGGAGTGACTGATTGGCCCAAGGTTACCCAGTGGGTTTCATGGCTGAGTAGGAACTCGACCTCAGGTCTCCCTGGTACTAGCTTGGCAACCACCAGTCATTGCTCTTTTTCTTGTGCCTTCTGTATTTTCAGCCATACAGAAAGGAGTTTCCTTTTTTCTTGTAACCAGAAATGTAACCAGATAGTCAGGCACCAATATGGGCATGTTGTTCAAAACATCCATTTCATTGTTGCTGTACGCACCTATACCTGCCCCTGTGGAGATGGAAAATGTTATAAATGTACTAGCCTACTCTTTTCACAGACATGGTTCTTTGTGGACCACCACCATGGGGCAATTGAAAAGCCATAAAATGGGGGAAGAAATCTGAACCCATGAAGAAATCTGACCATCCCTGTCACCGTCTTCCCTGTTCTTGATCTTGCTGTGTTGAGTGGCAAGGTCTGAATGGGGCTTCTACTTACCTCCAAAACAATGGTGGCACAGGACGCATACCCCTTTCCATAGCAAAGATGGTTTTTCATGCTGTAAACCCCATTTTTTTGCAAACTGGTATTCTAATGGATTTTCCTGTTGCAGCGGCTTCAGTGCAGTTTGGGAGTCCGTGTGACTTGAACTGCCTGCAGTGCGGGCTGGGGCATGCAGTGCTGATTGCCAGAAGTGAAAGTGGCATCATGAAAGCATGGACCTAAGGAGAGGAATGGGCAAAACATATCTACTCAGAAGTAACTCATTCCCTAGAGCAGAGAGGGGTCAGAAAAATGCCTTTGACTGTTTTTTCCCCCCTTTCTTTCTTTTTGAAATATCTTTCATTTTGAAATACCTGGCTCAGCAAATGTGCGCATAATCTGATGTGTTTAAAGGATGATCACCCCCAAAGGAGCCTTCTTCCTGTCAAGAAAGGCTGGACACAAGGGGGGATGTTGGCTGAACATGTCTACTCAGAAGTAGCTCCTTCTCCTCCATTGCACATCACTGAGCATGTGAGAGGGCAGCGGTGGGGGGGAGGCGCTCCGCACCTCCCCCCGAAATCCTAACCCGGCTGGCTCTGCTCCGCAGAGATTCTGCAGAGCTGCCAGCCGGGGCCGCCTGCTGCCGAACATCCAGCCGCTGGGCAGCCTTCAGCCCCCTCCAAAAAACAGCATACGCAAATGGCGGCAGCAACAGAGGCCGCCATTTGCGTTCCCTTTTTTTCACTGTTTTAGCCTACGTAAATATTTATGTAAGCAATTACGGCGAAAAAAAAGGGGAATGCAAATAGTGTAGTGGGCGCCATTTGCGTTCCTTTTTTTCGCCGTTTTAGCCTATGTAAATATTTACATAACCTATTATGGTGGGGAAAAAAGGGGAATGCAAATAGCGTAGTGGGCGCCATTTGCGTTGCTTTCCCCCCCGCCATTTTAGACTACGTAAATATTTGCGTAAGCTATTATGGCAGGAAAAAAAGGAACGCAAACAGCGCCCACTACGCTATTTGCGTTCCCCTTTTTTTTCTCCGTAATAGCTTACATAAATATTTTCGTAGGCTAAAACAGTGAAAAAAAGGGAATGCAAATGGCGGCTGCCGTAGCTGCCGCCATTTGCGTATGCTGTTGTTGTTTTTTTTAGCTTGCCGTGATAGGCTACATAAATACTTATGTAGCCTATCATGGCCTCCGCAGGGACGCAAATGGCGTCCCTGCGTTAGCCGTGATAGACTACGTAAGTATTTACGTAGCCTATCACAGCTATGAAGAGGAAGTGAATGGCGGCCGCAGCGCGGCCGCCATTTGCAAGTCAGCACGGACAGCAGCAGGTAAGTGCTCCATTTTGTGTGCCTTTCGTGGGGTGGGGTGGCAGGGGCTTCGTTCTGCCATGGATTTTGGGGGGCCAAATGCACTGGCATTCAGTCTCACCGAGATCCGTGGCGGAATTCTCTGACATCGTTACAGTCAGAAAGTTTCTCCTGACGTTCAGCCGGAAGCTGGCTTCCTGCAACTTGAGCCCATGGTTCCGTGTCCTGCACTCTGGCATGATCAAGAAGAGATCCTGGCCTTCCTCTCTGTGACAACCTTTCAAGTACTTGAAGAGCACTATCAAATCTCCCCTCAGTCTTGACTTCCTGTCAGAGCCAATGTTGCCCTTGCAGCTTCCCATGGGGTCTCCACGGGACGCTATCTCAAACAGCTTTTTAAAAGGTTGAAAAACCTTTCTATCTCTCCCCTGGAATTAAAAGGGGAGGCGGGAGCAGCTCTGGATGAGGTTTTGGAAGAACAGCTCTCTCTGTGTGGTAGCAGCAGGGCTGTACTCCGGAGCTAGTCTGCCAGAGCTTAATCATCGCTCAAAGCTGTTTGAACCTTCTAATTAATTAGGAGAAACTGCGGCTGATGTGCTCCATTATAGTTTTTTGATTAAGAAACGCCAACAACATCTGAGGAATGGATTAAGAAATATCAATAATATTTGAGGACCTGCAAGATTTGTTTGAAGAGAAGGATGACTACATTAAGGCGAAAAAAAGGATCTCCGTCCCCCGCTACACCTCCCTTGGCAAAGGCTTCGAGAACTGGAGATACAGAGGAGTTACTTGCTTTGATAAAAATTTTGTCCTTGCAATTTGCGGAACAGGCTAAGAGGCTGGATACCATCCAAAATTCCCTCACTGTCCTGCAAGGGACTGTGGATTTAATTAACACTTCTTGGCAAAAAATGGAGGCGAAGGTTAACAAGTTGCAAGATCGGCTGGCAGGGAATGAAACTACGTTACAAGCTTTTTTTCAACAATGTTTCTGTCAGAATTTCTCAGCTGGAGGCGTTAGCACGCAGTGCAAATGAACGTATTATTGGTATTAAATATTTACTTACTGATGTAAATCTGTCCAGTTTTGTAGATAAGTTCCTGCATGAGATACTCCCTGTATCATCTGATTATTCATTTGATATTGAGCAGGCTTTCTGTGTGTCAAATGCCAAAGGGACTGGTTATACAATTATAGTCCAATTTGCAAGAATCTCCACAAAAAATTATATCCTGCGTTTGGCAAAAGAGGCTGGAAACCTTTTTTGGAAACAAGATAAAGTTATGCTATTTCCGGATTACATCAAAGAAATTGCTGATAAAAGAAGGCAATTTACCAAGGCGAAAAATATGGCAAAACAAATGAACTTACAATATCACTTAAAATATCCTGCTACATTTTGCATTTTTTCTGAAAGTCAGATGAAGAAGTTTCTAAATCATGAAATCGTGGAGGCATGGCTAAATGGAAAATCGTGTGAGATTTCTGTTCCAGCACCATGAACTGGAATCTGCAAACATGTTTTGCTAACTGACTATGTTTAGTCCGGAAGATACAGGCTAGGTCAGAGATGTTTTCCCCCACCTTTTTTATTTTTTCTCTTTTTTTTCTCTTTTCTTTACATCCTTCATGATATACTGTACAATGTATACACTCATTTATATATCTAGTACAAAATATATTAGTGATTGTTGTGAGATTGATTTTAAGCTTTATTATTATATAACATTATAAAATTTATTAGTGATTTGTTATTATTATTATGTATCCTTTTAAATCTCCTTTTTAAATTATTATTACATTATTACTGGTTAGTAAGATCTTTGGCTGGTTAAATTGTTAAGCTTTATTACTATATGTTAGCTGAAGGGCAATATATGGTTACTGGAAATGAATTGTAGGCCTGCTTCCTTGCTATATAAGACTGATGATATGATATTGAAATGTTAGGTTGATTATTTATGCTGTACTGAATTGTAATATTGCCAGTGTTATAGGTATAATTTTTAAGCAGAATGGGATTTGAAGTTTCTGTGTAAAGGAGTTTAAATTTAATTTCTTTAAATAATCCTCTCTTTTTTTCCTTTATGTTCTTTTCCCTTCCTTCTCCTTCTTCTGTTTTCTCTTTCTTTTCCGTTATTGCTGTGACCTCTTAAGAATACTGCATTGTTGGGAAATTGTAGTTATTGATTAGGTTGTTGGTATTGTTTATTTCATTTATAAGTTAAAAATAGAATAAATCTCCCCTCAGTCTTCTCTTCTCAAGGCTAAACATGCCCAGTTGTTTCAGTCTCTCTTCACAGGGCTTTGTTTCCAGTCCCCTGATCAACTTTGTTGCCCTCCTCTGAACCCTCTCCAGCTTGTCTGCATCCTTCTTAAAGTGTGGTGCCCAGAACTGGACACAGTACTCCAGATGAGGCCTAACCAGTGCTGAGTAGAGGGGAACTAGTACTTCCTGGGATTTGGAAGCTATGCTTCTATTAATGCAGCCCAGAACAGCATTTGCCTTTTTTGCAGCCACATCACATTGTTGGCTCATCTTCAGCTTGTGATCGACAACAATTCCAAGACCCTTCTCGCTTGTAGTGTTGTTGAGCCATGTATCCTCCCATCTTGTAACTGCTCATTTGGTTTCTTTTTCCTAGGTGCAGAACTTGGCATTTATCCCTATTAAATGTCATTCTGTTGTTTTCGGCCTAGCACTCTATCCTACCAAGATCACTTTGAATTTTGTTTCCGTCTTCCAAGGTATTAGCTATCCCGCCCAATTTTGTGTCATCTGCAAATTTGATCAACATTCCCTGCACCTCCTCCTCCAAGTCATTAATAAAAATGTTGAAGAACGCTGGGCCCAGGACTGAGCCTTGCGGTACCCCACTTGTTATCTCTCCCCAGTTTGAGAAGGTCCCATTGATAAGCACTCTTTGAGTCCGATCCTGTAGCCAGCTGTGGATCCACCTGAGAGTTGTTTCATCTAGCCCACTTTTAGCTAGGTTGCTAATCAGGATATCAGCAAACTAGCTAAAAGTGGGCTAGATGAAACAACTCTCAGATGAAACAATAGTCATGCATTGTGTTCTGAGTCACATGCAGCCCAGCAGAGGGAACAGCAAAGGTTTATATTCCATGGTGTGAAACTCTTAAATAATAACTGAATAACACCACGGGCCTCAGATTGGCCAGTGGTGTTATTCACCCATGGGCCAATCTGTATAGACTACTGTGTAAACTATACACAGCCAAGATGTATAAACTACTTCAAGTATGAGTCTTGGTCATGTAAATAGAAAGAAACAGAGAGAGAGAGAGAGAGAGAGAGAGAGAGAGAGAGAAGAAAGTCTAATAAAGACCTAGGAAGACAAGTATCATGGGATGTTTGGGTCAATTTGTTGAAATTACACATGAGAATTCTGTGAATCAAATGAAAATCATTTTGAAATTATTGCCAGGGCAAACCTATGCCAATCTGTTCAATGGAACTTGCTTCCAGGTAAATAGGTCACAAGCAGAAGTGTCTACTGACAACAGCCAAAATATTAGTAGCAAGATATTGGCTTCAGAAAGAACTCCCTCCATAAACAGATTGGGTTTCTGAGGTTTGAGCAAAATGGGTTTAAGGTATTCGATTTCTGGGATGATCTAAATTGGTGCATTTTTATAATCAATAAAGAAGCATTGAGAGACATGCTGGAAACAAATGATTTGAGACTTTGACAATGGATTGAATCTCTGATGAGTGTTGAATCTCTTTTATTTTTCCCCCCTTCTGGGTAGTTGTGTTTTTTGTATTTTGTGTAAAATTTGTTCTGTGAAGTTCTGTGTTCTCTTATGATAGGTAGAGAGACAGACAGACCGACAGAAAGGTAGATAGATAAAACTTAATAAAACAAAGAAAGCACCCACAGTAATCACATCTGACTCCCTTATTTAGGCTTTCATAACTCTAGCTTATAGCAGATTCCAAATCTTGATAAACACATGGGGAACACTGAAGTGATTTTTAGAACAAAGATCTCCCCCCCCCCCACAAAAAAAACAAAAAACACCCAACAGCAATTATTTTATTCCACAGCCTGCAGCAAATCGATGTCTTTTCAGTTAACGCTCCCTGCTTGTCCCTTGTAGTCCCTTAAATCACCCCCTTCTGTTTAAAGGAAAATAAAAAACCTATGCCAGCGTAAGCTGTATGCTGCACAATTCCTAAAAGAGAACATTCCTTTGAAAAATGAAGGCAGTAAATAAGGCCTCTTTCCCCTTACGATCTTTCAAAGACCCTGCAATACTACTCTAAGAATCTACAACAGGGGCATCAGTTCATGGCGGGAGTGTCCTGCTGCCAAAGACCCTCAGTGAATTAAAAATATATATTTCTTGCAGTAGGAAAGTCAAGTATTACACTGTAGAAGCACAGACCCTTCAAAAATGGTATCAACAGTCCTGAAGCTTTCCCCTCTGAGCTCTTTGATTTCAGTTCCTTGCTTTTTCCAAGGTTGCTTTCACACGTGGGCCTTTTAATGCTGGTGACAAGTTGCTTTCCTGCAATTAGCTGGAAGTGGAAGTAAAAAGATGGCGTGTGCCTGTGCGTGTGTGTGTGCACGTACATGCATGTATGTATCCCAACATAATACAACCCCTCAAGCGAGAGTGCAACAATGGGTTGATTACAACAAGGCAGATTACAAGAATGGATAAAAATAACTACAATTAAAAACCATAGAAGCAGTAGAACTAACCACTAAAAACAACTAAAACATCAGGACAACACAGGCAGTCAAAAGGGTCTTCAGGACTATTAAAAGCCACTAAATGTATGTCACAGGGCCGTTGGACCTCTTTAACTTGATGGCCAAATTCAGCTTTCAAGAAGCTCCTGGCGGGTGCTCTCCAGTGGTGGGTGCATTTAAAAGACAAAAGGGGGCAGAGCCAAAGGCGAAAAGGGGGGATCCAAAACACTCAAAATGCCAGCAAATTGTAGCTTAAAGCTCTTACTGCCTGTAACTAAGTCTTCCAAGAGGCATTTCAACTTTTTAAAATGCAGAACAAACTGCACAAAAGCCAGGAAACCACCCAATGATTGGTAGTCAGGGGAAGGGGGTGGGGCCAGAGGAAAAGGGCGTGGCCTACTGGGTAATCCCAGAGGGCTGGATTTGGTCCCCAGGTGGCTGGCTTTGGCCCCCGACCTCAGGTTCTGGCCCCCTGGCATAAGAGAACAGGATGGACTTTCCTTTGAGCCTAAAAGAAGACACACTGGCAGACATGTTTAATGGAGGGAGTTCTGCAGTGTTGGTGCCACCACTGAAAAGGCTCTTTCCCCAGAGGTGCCCACCTTACCTCAGAAAAACGATTTCCAAAGTAGTGTCAGAAGTCTTGAATAATACTCAGCCAAGAAGTATCATCCAATGCGTTCCGAGCTGGCAAAGCACTTCATCAGAAACCTGGATGTTTCTTTGTTTCTCTTCTCCAGGCTTCCTGAAGTAAGGTAATTAGAAGTTAGGTAAATACTCAAGTAGGTAAAGGAAATAGTTAAAAACTAAGGTGCTTTTAGAGTAAGACAGCCAGATAGCTGGGAAAAGAGAGAAAACGCTCATCTCACTGCATTCAGAATTCCCAGACAAAGGAGCCTCACTGTCTTGGAATGCATTAGATTATACTTCTTCAAGGATTGGTTCTAAAAACTTAGGGCTTCTCCACATGGGGCTTTTATCCTGTAATTGAGATTGGTTATTCATGGAAGTTTGCGGGTCCTTTAAATGACATCATCAACCTTCAGCTCTGCTCTAGTGTTTTACGAGCATTTCTGTGGCTTAATTTTAAATGGACATAATGAGCTAACAAAAAGATCCGCTTTCAATCAGCCTGAATTTGCATGTTAAAGAGGATGTGGCGCTATATAACAACACCATCTAGTGGCTGTATAATGAAACATATGGATCTCACAGAGAAACGGGGTGGGAGAGGGAAGCTCATGTTATTCATTCCATTTCTATACCGCCCAACACCTGAAGCTCTCTGGGTGGGTCACGAAAATTAAAGCCACAGCATTCAGCATAAAACAATATAAAATATAAAAGCTTAAAACCATGATATAACAGTACAACCAGAATAAAACATAACAGCAATGCAGTGATTTAAAATGCAGATTTAGAACACCAAAGCTAAAAGATTAGGAAGCTAAATGCTAAAATATTGGGAGAATGAAAAGGTCTGAGCGGTTCACCTGGCACTGGAAGGAGAACAATATAGGTGCCAGGTGAACCGCTCATTCCACAGCCAGGGGGCCACAGCAGAAAAGGCCCTCTTCCTGGTAGCCACCTGCCCTACTTCCTTTGCAGGGGGCTCCCGGAGAAGGACCCCTGGGGATGATCTTAGGGTCCAGGCAGGCACATATGGGAGGAAAGCTGATCCTAATGTAAAGAGCTTATCCTAATCCTGCAAAGAATCTGGAAACAGAAGCCCCAGTAAACTTGTGGGACAAAAACCCTCAGTGTGGAGAAGCCCATAGGGTGGTCATATTTCCATTTTTACCAAGGACTGTCCTCTGTTTTGGAGGCCTCCTCTATTTGAAGGGCTGTCTGGTCCAAGTCCAATATAAAGATAAGGAACCATCAGAAGGGTGGGCATGGAGCGGCCTTGAAGGAGCCCAGCACAGCACCTGGACAGCAGACTGAGCAAGGCACAGAGGCCACCTGGTCACAGTCGTCCACACTATGGTGAGATGAGATGTACTGTGGTTCTAGTTAAATTATAAGAATTATTTCTAAGTTTGCATCTACACATAAAAAATGGCATATTTCATTTATTTTTGCAAGTTGGCCTCCTCTTTTGCCCTCTTTTTTGGTGATGCATTTCCTCTTTTTTTTTTTAGCAATTCATAGGTGGGCACCCTAAGCAAGGATGAGAGGCAAGGTGAGCTGGGTCCCACAGGCCCTCGGTTTTGCACACCTTGTTTCTGTATGTGGTCTTTGTCTTCTACCTTGTTAGGTGCAGGTGTGGGGTGGGGTGAAGACCCCCACACTTGTTCCTTACGGAAGCCTCAGCGTGTCATCTGCATGGCAGAGGACAGGAGTGCAGCTGCTTCTCCCTGACATAAAGGCTCCAGATAACACATGAATTGGGACTGAATCTTTTTTTGTTCACTCTTTATGCTTCCTTGTAATTCTACATGTTGGTCTTTGTACTGCTCAGGAGGAATAGAGAATAATGTTCTTCAGACATTGGGGAGGCAGAGCAGGTCTTTTGTCTCCTGTCACAAAAGAGCAAAAATAGTCCTGTCTCTATTTTAGCATGAATGCAAGAAAAATAGACTTGCTTACTCCTCATCAATCAAGAAAGACTGAAGGGCAAATCATGTAAAAGCAATAAGACCTACAGCCTTTTCATCTTATACTTTTGTTTATATTACAAATGGTGTAATTACAAAGATGGGTCTTTCTATATAGTAAAAAAAACACCACAAAATCCTGACAGATGTATAGAAAAGACACCTGTAGCTCTTTACTGGGGAGCTCATTACATTTCCTAATTTTAGAGGGGAGGGGAGAGATTGTTTGTACCATTTAGTTCACTGTCATGCTCTGAAGATATTACCAGATGTGGTAAATTGCGGTCTGGAAATATAGCAGAACATTGATCGACATGATCGGCTCAATGCACCAACATCTCAGAATAAAAAGTCCATTTGAGTCAGCTCTGCAACAACAACAACAACCTCAAAAATGGCTGTTAGGGTTACTATTGCAGAGTCGCAGGCTGAGAGATACTGTGCCTTTAGTCTAGACTGGGTATGCTAATCAATATGAAAGTAAATGACAATTAAATAACTATTCTGCACCAAGGAAATGTAATTGGCATAAATATGCAAATGTGTATCGGTGAGTTTATTCTGCATATTTTATGATGTTTCTGCTTCTAGTAGTGGGGATGAACAAAGGTAGTCCTGTGGCCAGCTTCCAACAGCTGTGCTGGATTGTGAATATGTGCAAACAATCCGGGGGGTACTTCCTATCAGTGGAGACTGGTGGCTCTGATGTCATGGGGTGGGGATTCCACTCTGGGTTTCAGTCAGAACCAGTCAGAAATCTAAAAGAGCTATCCAAAGCTGAATCCTAGGTTCAACACCTTGGATAGCTCCTCTAATGTTCTGGCCAGTTTTGACTGAAACCCAGAATGGATTCACCGCCCCACTGATGTTGGAGCCACCAGCCTCCACTGCTTCCCATAAAAGCATTAACTGTCCCAGTAGAGGGGATTGCTATAGTACTAGGAATTAAATACGCCTGTAGTACATACCATATTTGTTCTAGCATGATATAGCTGCCATCTTAAGGGGATTATTGGCTGCTGCATCAAGCCAGGGCATTACCCTTCGGGTGGCAACTTCACTGCAAAGGTAATGCATGAGTTGGCCTTGGCAATCACACCCTCATGGACTAAAAGAACTGGAAAAGGCCAAAGGCCACCTGGTTCAGACCAGGCCTCTGCTGCTAGAAAGGTCTATCTGCCACTGCCACCAGTGCCACACAAATTTTCCTGTTCAGTTCAAAGCATGACATGCCACGCACTGTCCACCGCCACAATCAGCTGTCTGCTGAGCAATAGCTCTGGGTAGAAGTCACTGCAGCACCCGGGTCTCAAGAAACTGAATTGTGACCCAGGACACACAAATCTCACTTCTGCCATGAATTCAGTAAATCTATGTCAGCCTTCCTTTCTCCTTCTGCCATACTGGAATGATAACTTCGACCTCCCTTTGTAAGGGTGACTGAAAAAAAATTCAAGAAGCACTATATACGTACTAAGTATTATGGGTTACCTTTTAGGGAAAAAGGCAGGAAATGTATGTTTTTAAGTACATACAGATGCAATCCTATGCAAGCTTAGGCAGAAAAAAAGTCCTACAACTCCCAGCATTCCCCAGCCAGCACTGTTGGTTGGGGAATGTTGGGAAGTGTCAGACTTCTTCTTTTTTTTTTTTGGGTCTAAGCATGCATAGGATTGCACCTTAAATTAAATAAATAAAGTATTATTATGAATCAACCAATTTGACATCCTTATGGTCATATGTTGTTCTGGGAACCATTCCGCTGAAGAATAGAAGGAGAAGGAGAAGGAGGAGAAGGAGAAGGAGAAGAAGAAGAAGAAGAAGAAGAAGAAGAAGAAGAAGAAGAAGAAGAAGAAGAAGAAATGAGGAGGAGAAGGAGAAGGAGAAGAAGAAGAAGAAATGGAGTAGGAGGAGGAGGAGGAGGAGACAGTCTGATCTGGACAACAATCCAAATGTCACTTGTTCTAGATCTCTCCCATTTATTCCAGATGAACTGTTCTGGAGTAACCAGGATACGTCCATCAACGGCTGCTAGTCATGATGGTTGTGTCCACCCTCCATGTTCAGAGGTAGTATGCCATCAGTCTCTGGGGGAAAACAGTGGGAGAAGGCTATTATTGCCCTCATGTCCTGCTTGTGGGCTTCCCATGGGCATCTGGTTTGCCACTATGGGAAATACGATGCTGGATGTGATGGGTCTTTGGTCTGATCTAGCTGGTCTCCTCTTGAGTCCTTGTATTATGTTATGTATAGCAGTTTACTGTTCAAATGGACCAAAATGTTCTCTGCCTGGAGTCTCTTGACACCTGCGTGGTTCTTCTCTAGCAATTAAGGATGTATTGTCATGAGCTGAATTCTTGAACACACCATTTAAAATAATTATATCTGCTCTTATTAGAGAAATTAAGTAATTCGAACAAAAAGCAACATTGTAATGTAATTATTTGCTACAAATGAACATAAATGATTTCAATATATAAAACATTTGTTCCAGCAGCTGTTGAAATCTATCGTCATTAAAAGTGCCCTTGGGCCAGGCAACCCCTTGGCAGATGCCCATTTATCAATGCGCTCAAGTTTATGATTCTGAGTTTTAGAGCCTTACACCAGTGCCAAATCCTTATTTTCATCCTTCAGTCTAGTACTGCACACTAAAGGTACACACGTTTATTCAAAAGTCCGTTGCATATTTTTTAAGATCTCTAGGTATGAAAAGTATTTAAATTGCTCCATTTGTTTTAATTGAACTGTTGCAGAATACAGAGCTTGCTGTCTCCAGCTGTAAAACGTAAAACTCACTTATGGGCTAAAATAAGAACAAGCTGCAAAAATACCCATGTACACGTCAAGTTGCTTAATTTACTTCAACTGAGAAATGGGGGGGGCAGAATTTAATTACTTTGACACTGAATTTGGGGTATTAGGTAAGCCAGAAGAGGGAGAAAGGAACTCGGAGCCATAAAAAGGAACAGGAAGTTAAAGAAGAACTCTGTGTGTGTGTGCGCACGTGCGTATGTGCGTGTGCGTGCAGATGACCTTCCTCTTTAAGTCTCATGATGCTTCTGATTTTTTAGTTCTAAGCAGATGCAATCTACTACCACCCTCCATCCCCAATCCTCTGAGGATTTGGGCCTTCACAGAATCACATTTTGTTACTCATCATGTACGGGAAGCACTGAGATAAAATATTGTGGGTCACAATATGAAGAAGGTTTGACAAGTTAGCCCTGTTGACAGAACGTATTGAATGCATGGACTGGGATCAAGCCTGTTGAAATACTGCCAACTTGCATATGTTGATCATGTCTTGTGAACAGAACAGATTGATGCATGTGCATGTGCCCTGTTTTACAGAGAGCAGTCCTCTATTTGAAGGGCTGCCAGAGGACTGTCCTCTATTTAGAAAGGGAACGAAAAATACTCCGGGTGAATGACTGGCTACGAAGGTGGTGCCGACGAGAGAGATTTGGATTCTGGGACCACGGGCAATACTTCCTGGAAGATGGGCTGTTGGCTAGGGATGGGTTGCACCTCACAAAGGCTGGGAAGAATGTGTTTGGCCACAGCATGAAGAACTTCATCAGGAGGGCTTTAAACTGAATCCTACGGGGAAGGGAGATGTAATGTTGGGGGTAACAATGGACGTAGGCGCATGCACTGCAATGGAGAGAACAGCGCTGATAGCGCCCAATAATAGTCTTCAGACACATGTAGGAAGAAAGCCAGACTATGAAGCACATGGTCTTCGATGTCTATATACTAATGCCCAGAGTATGGGAAACAAACAGAACGAACTTGAACTCTTAATACAGGAGGGAAATTATGACTTGATAGGTATAACTGAGACTTGGTGGGATGACTCTCATGACTGGAATACAGCAGTTGAAGGATATAACTTGTTCAAAAAGAACAGGAGGAACAGAAAGGGAGGCGGGGTTGCACTGTATGTGAAAAATACATATCTCTGCACAGAAATACAGGAGGAGGAGCTTGGTAGCCCCATCGAGAGCATCTGGGTTGAAATAAATGGAGCAAAGAATAAAAGGAACCTGGTGGTCGGAGTCTACTACCGGCCACCCAATCAAGGAGAAGCCAAGGATGAAACTTTTGAAAAGCAAATAGCCAATGTTTTAAGGAAGCATGATGTAGTAGTAATGGGGGACTTCAATTTCCCCGATATTTGTTGGGAGACAAATTCTGCAAAACATGGCCCCTCCAGGAAATTCCTGACTTGTGTGGCGGATAACTTCCTCCTACAGAAAGTAGAGGAAGGAACTAGAGGATTGGCTGTCCTTGACTTGATCCTAACCAACAGAGATGACTTAGTGGATAAAGTAGCAGTTACAGGAACTCTGGGGGAAAGCGACCATGTTGTACTTGAGTTCTTGGTTCTAAGGGAAGCAAAAGCCGAGTGTACTCAAACGCGTACCCTGGATTTTAGGAAAGCTGATTTTAATAAACTCAGAACAATGATCAGTAAGGTCCCATGGCAAGCAATGCTAGCGAGAAAAGGAGTCCAAGATGGGTGGGAACTTTTAAAAAAGGAAATTCTCAAGGCACAATCACAAACAATTCCAACAAGAAGAAAAGGTGGAAGACAACAGAAGAAGCCAATGTGGCTTCACAAAAAGCTTAGGGATGACCTGAAAACAAAAAAGGACACATATAGGAAGTGGAAAGAAGGCCAAGTAACAAAGGAAGAGTACAGGCAGGTAGCACAGAATTGCAGGGATGGCGTCAGGAAGGCTAAAGCGGAGAACGAGGTGAGGTTAGCGAGGGATGCTAAAAACAACAAAAAGGCTTTCTTCAGCTACGTGCATAGTAAAAGGCAGAGGAAAGAAATGGTTGTTCAGCTATTAAATAAGGATGGCAAAATGATAACAGAGGACAAAGAAAAGGCAGAGGTGCTCAATTCCTACTTTGGCTCAGTCTTCTCCCAAAAGAGGGTCTATGACCCCCCTGGCAAAGGCGAAGTACAGGCTGAAGGGGCAGGATTGCAGCTTGAGATCGACAGGCATATGGTCAAGGAACACCTCATTACTTTGAATGAGTTCAAATCTCCAGGGCCAGATGAACTGCATCCTAGAGTCATAAAGGAACTGGCAGAAGAGCTCTCAGAACCGCTGTCTATTCTCTTTGAGAAATCATGGAGGACCGGGGAAGTGCCAGATGACTGGAGGAGGGCTAACGTTGTCCCTATCTTCAAAAAGGGTAAAAAGGAGGAACCTGGGAACTACAGACCAGTCAGTCTGACATCAATCCCTGGGAAAATTCTGGAGCAGATCATAAAGCAATCCATCTGGAAGCACCTTGACAACAATGCAGTGATTACTCGAAGCCAACATGGATTTGTCAAAAACAAGTCCTGCCAGACAAATCTGATCTCATTTTTTGATCAAGTCACCTCCCTTGTAGACCGTGGGAATGCTGTAGACATCATATACCTCGACTTCAGCAAAGCTTTCGACAAAGTGCCCCATGATATCCTGATGAGCAAACTAGCTCGAAGTGGGCTAGATGAAACAACGATCCAGTGGATCCACAGTTGGCTACAGAATCGGACTCAAAGAGTGCTTATCAATGGGACCTTCTCAAGCTGGGGAGAGGTAACGAGTGGGGTACCGCAGGGCTCAGTCCTGGGCCCAGTGCTCTTCAATATTTTTATTAATGACTTGGAGGAGGAGGTGCAGGGAATGCTGATCAAATTTGCAGATGACACAAAATTGGGAGGGATAGCTAATACTTTGGAAGACAGAAACAAAATTCAAAGTGATCTGGATAGACTGGAGTGCTGGGCAGAAAACAACAGAATGGCATTTAATAGGGACAAATGCCAAGTTCTGCACCTAGGAAAAAGAAACCAAATGCACAGTTACAAGATGGGGGATACGTGGCTCAACCACACTACGAGCGAGAAGGATCTTGGAATTGTCGTCGATCACAAGCTGAATATGAGCCAACAATGTGATGTGGCTGCAAAAAAGGCAAATGCTCTTTTGGGCTGCATTCATAGAAGCATCGCTTCCAAATCCCGGGAAGTACTAGTTCCCCTCTACTCAGCACTGGTTAGGCCTCATCTGGAGTACTGTGTCCAGTTCTGGGCACCACACTTTAAGAAGGATGCAGACAAGCTGGAGAGGGTTCAAAGGAGGGCAACAAAGATGATCAGGGGACTGGAAACAAAGCCCTATGAAGAGAGACTGAAAGAACTGGGCATGTTTAGCCTTGAGAAGAGAAGACTGAGGGGAGATATGATAGCGCTCTTCAAGTACTTGAAAGGTTGTCACAGAGAAGAAGGCCAGGATCTCTTCTTGATCATCCCAGAGTGCAGGACACGGAATAATGGGCTCAAGTTACAGGAAGCCAGATTCCGACTGAACATCAGGAAAAACTTCCTGAGTGTCAGAGCAATACGGCAATGGAACCAATTACCTGGGGAGGTGGTGGGCTCTCCCACACTGGAGGCCTTCAAGACGAGGCTGGACAGCCATTTGTCAGGGATGCTCTGACTTGGATTCCTGCATTGAGCAGGGGGTTGGACTCGATGGCCTTGTAGGCCCCTTCCAACCCTACTATTCTATGATTCTATGATTCTATGATTTTGAAGCTGTCCTCTGTTCGAAGGGCTGTCCTGTCCAAGTCCTTTGTAAAGATCAAGAACCATCAGAAGGAAGAGCTGGGCCCTTGCAGTTGCCCATCCGACCGCAGCACACCTGGACAACAGACTGAGCAAGGAACACAGGTCCCCTGGTCACAGTCTTCCATACCATGGTGAGATGTACTGTATTTCAATTTAAATTATAATATTTACTTCCAAATTTACATCTATGCATATAAAGTAGCACAGTTAATTTTTTATGGAAATTGGTGTCTTCTTTTTTGGTGATTCACAAATGGCCATCCTAATGCCCATAGGCTCTGTCCATGTGCTTGGTAACCTACCTGTTTGCAGGGCATAGATCAGGGATGGGGAACTGTTTTGGCTTTGGGGGCTGGATTGCCTTCTGGCTCACCCCCTGGGGGCCAGATGATGTTAGGGGACATAATCCCCAAGACCCCACCCCATGGCATCATAGAGGTCCCATTCTCCATGCAGAGAGTGGCAAGAAGCGGTCACTCCTCCCTCTCTTTGCATGGAGTAAATAACTGTTTACTGCATGATTTACAGTGCAATCCTATACATTTCTATTCAGAAGGAGTCCTGTTGTTTTCAATAGGGGTTACTGTAAGTGTGCTTGGGATTGCATTTGAAGTCAACTTGGATTGCCTTCACCATGTCAGAATTGGGCATCTGATGTGAATGGATTCTTAGAAATTAAAACCCTGATGTTTGGTTGTTCAGAATTTTGACAGAAACAGATTCTGCACTAACCAGCATTAGGTATGGCCATTGTGGTTTCTACAACCATTTCCTTTTAGAATATTTTTGTGCAGTTAGGAAATACATATAATTTCCGTAGTCCAAATCCCTGTTGTATGAAGTGACACTTTAATAGGTGAATAATGGCTATCGTGGTACAGGAATGAAAGAAAAAGCCCGTGAATCCTTGGATCCAAGGAAATGTGGCAGCAGGCCTATTAAATGTCTCAGTACAATCTAGGCAACAATTCCTTTAAATATTATGTCTCAGCATCGGGCTGCTTCTTTTATGTATCCTAACTTTACACCCACTATATTCATGCAGATGTAAATTGAGCATCTGGATGGAGCAGAGGAAACATAAAAATATCAAACCTCATCTAATTCCCATCCTTCCAGGTTTACACTATAAATAAATTATGCTGTAGACCTCTAAAAGGAAACAAAAGAGGATGAACTGTTTACATCAATGCATAAATAAATGGCAAAATAGCCTTTAACAATTTAGAGCAATATGTAAATATGACCTTCTTTTCTGAAATGCAAAAATTTCCAAAATTTCCTAGGATATAACTCTTTGGGATGCTTGTATGCACACTTGCTGATCAATGTTTAGATTTTATAGGAAAGCACCCCTTGAGGCATATGCCTTGCAAGTTCTTCCAAGTCACCAGACCTTGTATATCTCTTGTGTCTGTTAGCATTTCCATTGCAAAAACTAAAATCGATAACAGATTGGAGCAATGATTCTCTAGCAAAAGCTCATTTGTTCTGTAACAAAAACCACTATCTGTGTCCAAATTAATTAGAAGGTGTTGCAATGGGCAGTCTAATAGTTTCTGGAGCCTTTTCTTTAGAGTCTAGTTTGGTTGTCACCTGTCAGTGAATTGCAGCAATTCAAGTTGATTGAAAGGGCAATTCTGCATGAGCATCACCTTTTTAATGGCATTTACCTGGAATTTACTGGCAAAGCATTGAGCTAAGGATGTTTGACTGCATGAGTCGCAGGAGCAGATGTGTTTTTCCTCAGCTTCGAAGTGGTGGTTTTTGAGGGGCCTGGACTATTGGATGTTACAGGGGAACAGATACCGCCTGGGTCTGCCATGTGCCTCTATAACCACCCTGTGCATTTGCAGGGCTGTATGGAAGCTGCAGCTGGGGCAGAATGCAACAGCCTGCCTTTCAACAGATTTGGGTTGCTGGCACTGGCTTCTTGGCACAATTCAAAGCACTGGATTTGACCAGTGGAGGCTGTTGGCTCAGATTTCAGTGAGGCTGTGAATCCATTCTGGGTTTGAGTCAGAACCAGCCAAAACTCTAAAGGAGCTATCCAAAATGCTGAACCCTATTTCCCAAGTGGGTTCATCACCTTCGATAGCTCCTTTGGAGTTCTGGCTGGTTCTGACTAAAACCCAGACTGGATTCACAGCCCCACCAAATTCGGCACTACCAGCCCCCATCGGATTTGACCCATAAAGCACTAAAGAAGCTGGTCCCTGTGTATCTAAGGCTCCGTCTACACCCTGCTTTTACTCTGGGGCAGGTGCAAGTCAAGGTCCCTCATGATAGTTGACACAATCGCAACTTCGCAGCCATCTCTGTTTTTCGCCCGGAAAATGCGGATTTCCAAGGAGTCATTTTGCTGCTATGTTTTTCGTTTGCTACAGGTTTCCCCACACTTGTGAGCCATCTGTCCCTTCCCCAAACCGACATAACATTTTGCTGTGTGCGTGTTGTAGGTGTATGTAGTGCCTGCGTCACTCTGTGATGCCTCTTTACTCCCCCCATCCCTTCACAGCTGCTCAGTTACAGAGGCACAGAGGGGCGTTTTCATCTATTTAATCACACTTTCGCACATTTTTGCAGCTTCGTATCTTCACAAGGGTTGCTTTTGGACTCGATACCCAAGGGCCTGGGGGGGGGGGTCTTGGGGGAGGACCAACATCGCTCCAGCCACCATTTCGGAGTGATGGCAAGGCACGTAGCACTCACGCTTGTGAGTGTGAACCATCGCAAGAGTCTCAGGCTGAGGAACTGACAAACTGATGGTGTGGAAATGAAGGAGCGCAAAATACTAGGGATGTCAGAGAATTCCAGCACACTGTCAAGGGTCCTTGGAGGTCTCTCTCTGTCTAAACCAGTAGCCAAGTCCAGACACAGACAAAGGAATTCCTTTCAAAGCTTTATTCTTCTTTTACAACTTAACAACTATACCGATTGCAACTAGATCTGAGCAGCACAGTACCTATGCCCTAAGTTAGAAGAGTTGGTCCCCGTTTGAAAGGGAATTACTGGCAGACCCCTGAACTTAAGGACTAGGGAGAGTCCCTCCCCTTTTCCCTTGGAGCCTCTGGGCGCAGCCGTTGTTTGCGCGCCAACCTGGCACTTCGCCTCCTTTCCGCGCCCTCCATCTGGCGCTGCTCTCTGTGTCTGTGTCGCGCATCCACCAAGTCTGCTATCTGTGCTTGGTCACTCCCTGGACTGCTAACTAAACTAGGAATGCTGGTGGGAGGAATCTCCGTCAGCTGTTGGTCCTGGGAAAGAGGAGCGTGCTCCTCTCCCAGGAGCGACTGCTCTTCCTCAGAATCAGAACTACTCTGGGATTCTATGGGCTCAGTGTCCACCCTGACATCATCCCCGCTCCCATGAGGCCCCCCCTCATGCTCTTCCCCTGGGGCCCCAGGTTTGTGGCAAGCACAGATAGCAGACTTGGTGGATGCGCGACGCAGACGCAGAGAGCGGTGCCAGACGGAGGGCGCGGAAAGGAGGCGAAGTGCCAGGTTGGCGCGCAAACAACGGCTGCGCCCAGAGGCTCCAAGGGAAAAGGGGAGGGACTCTCCCTAGTCCTTAAGTTCAGGGGTCTGCCAGTAATTCCCTTTCAAACGGGGACCAACTCTTCTAACTTAGGGCATAGGTACTGTGCTGCTCAGATCTAGTTGCAATCGGTATAGTTGTTAAGTTGTAAAAGAAGAATAAAGCTTTGAAAGGAATTCCTTTGTCTGTGTCTGGACTTGGCTACTGGTTTAGACAGAGAGAGACCTCCAAGGAGCCCTTGACAGCTTGGTCCCCGTTTGAAAAGGAATTACTGGCAGACCCCTGAACTTAAGGACTAGGGAGAGTCCCTCCCCTTTTCCCTTGGAGCCTCTGGGCGCAGCTGTTGTTTGCGCGCCAACCTGGCACTTCGCCTCCTTTCCGCGCCCTCCATCTGGCGCCGCTCTCTGCGTCTGCGTCGCGCATCCACCAAGTCTGCTATCTGTGCTTGGTCGCGCTCCTCTCCCAGGAGCGACTGCTCTTCCTCAGAATCAGAACTACTCTGGGATTCTATGGGCTCACTGTCCACCCTGACACACGGATCTCGGATCACGGATCTCAGAGAATTCCAGCACGGATCTCCCAAACTCCGTGGCGGAACGGCCTGCCACTCCCCGCCCCCCCCCGTGGATCCCCCCCGGGATGAGACTTACCTGGGGCAGAACTTTTGGGTGGCGGCGGCAGCGGCTGCGGCGGCTGGTCTTCCGACCGGCTGCCGCCGCTGCCATTTGCAGTCTTGTCTTGTTAAAAAAACAAAAAACAAAAAATGACATGATAGGCTACGTAAAGATTTATGTAGCCTATCATGGCTGGGTTTAAAAACAAAAACAAAAACCGCGTACGCAAATGGCGGCGGCTATGGCTGCCGCCATTTGTGTTCCTTATTTTTGGCCGTCTTAGTCTACATAAATATTTATATAGACAATGACGACGGAAATAAAGGGGAACGCAAATAGCGTAGCAGGCGCTATTTGCGTCCCTTTTTGATTTGCCGTTTTAGCCTACGTAAATATTTTTTACGGCGATCCTGTCCTCCTCCACGGAATCCTCAAAAGCTGGCTGTGCTCCGTGGCAGCTCTGCGGAGCAGCCGGCCAGGCCCAGGCCAGGGCCATCCACAGCTGGATTTCCAGCTGCAGAGGGCTCTGGGTAAGGGGAAAAAAAACGCATACACAAATGGCGGCTACGGCCGCCGCCATTTGCATTCCTTATTTTTCTTCGTCTTAGTCTACGTAAATTTTTACATAGACTAAGACGAAGAAAAATAAGGAATGCAAATGGCGGCAGCTGTAGCCGCATCCATTTGCGTACACCTTTTTTTTTTTTACCCAGACGTTTTAGGTTACGTAAAAACTTACGTAGCCTATCACGTCTCTGTAAAAAAAAAAGGAAAAAGACAAGACTGCAAATGGTGGTGATGGCAGCCGGTTGGAAGACCAGCCGCTGACGCCGAAGCCGCCGCCAAAGCCCGCCGCCAAAGCCACCGCCCAGAACATCCGCCCCAGGTAAGCCTCATCCCGGGGGGGAGGGGATCCGTGGGGGGGTGGCAGGCCGTTCTGCCACAGATTTCGGGGGAATTCATGGCGGAATTCTCTGACATCCCTAGAGCTAAATCCATTCCTGTTAGGAAGCAGAAGAATGACATTTCCTATGCTTTCTGGTGCCAAATGGATACTGCCAGGCTGGCTTGTGAGGGCACCAACAAGCTTTGCCATGAGATTTCCCTACCATCATCCCCTACGTTTGGGAAAGATGAAGCTGCTTTGGAAAGAGCTTTGGGTGTGGACTGTTCGTAGTGAAGTGACATGGCCCCATTAAGAGTAGGCCTGAGCTTAAGCAATTGATCTGGGTCCAATTCAAACTGGGCTCACATTAATTAAATATTCCATTAATTCTATTTTTATCCTGCCCTTTCCGTACAGAACTCATGGCAGCATTCAAAGCTCCCCCACAGTTTGGCTAAACAACAACCCTGTGATGTAGGTTAGACTAAGAGATATTGACTAGGCCTTGACCACCAGTAAGCTTTATGCAGGGGAGACTGGTGGCTCCAATTTCGGTGGGGCGGAGATTCCATTCTGAGTTTTAGTTGCAACCAGCCAGAAGTCTAAAAGAGCTATCGAAGGTGCTGAGTCTTATCCCCAAAATGGGTCCAGGACTTTGGATAGCTCCCTACACTCCTGACACTCTAACAAGTACCCCACACTGGCTCTCAGTTTGTTTGAGTCAGGTCCATTTCGAATCAGGCTGGGCATAGCTCACCCATCACTACTTATATTACAAGTTAGTGCACAATGATGCAATCACATAATGATTTTGGTCTGTGCCAAAGTGTGGACAGATCCACTCAATCCACAACTTAGTCGGATATGTGAACTGGCCATAAAGTTGAGAGTGAGATGAAATGGAATAAATCCAGTTCTTCACCTGGCAAGATTGCCCCTTTAATTCTTTTATTGCCTCACCTCAGGAGACAGAGGTATTCCAAGTGATAAATATTATAGTATCCTCTGCCTCCTAAGATTCTATCTTGTCTAGACTTCCCTGTCTTCCAGAGCTCTGTAAGTAGAGACTGGTGCATTAAAAGAGTTTGATTTACAACAAGTAACGCTTTAACTTGGCATTTTGGTGACATATTGGGCATATCATCTAGGGATGACAAATTTATTTTACTTTAAAATCCAAGTGGATGGGTTCTGAATTAGGGCTCTGTGCATTAGTTTACCTGGAACCATTGACTTTGAGTGTATACACATGCCATGTAGTTATAATATGCAATATGTAGTAATAGATTTTAATTGCCCCATGTCTTGGTGAAAATGGGATTGCTGGCAGATCATCACTACTGACCTTGTGCAGCTGTACAGGAGAATGCTAATGCGCTGCCTGTTTGTTCAGCTGATCAACGTCTTTATGGAGGTTATATCAAATATCATGAAGCCTATACAAAACCACAATCTATATCTGAATGGCCTCGGTGAAATACAAAATCCTGTCTATGAAAGCCAGTTCCTAACTTCCTTTCCTTGGTCATGCAGGGTGTTCAGTCCTGCACATATCCTTCTTGTATCGTACTGGTTGCCTTTCCAAAACTGGCTCTTTTTCTGCCACTGGAGGAAGTTACAAACAGGAAGTCAGCGCGACGGCAGCAAAACAGTATCCCACCCCCTGGACAAGAGTGCGTGAGAGACAAGTGAGTTCACATGGACATACTTTCTGTGGTGTTTCATTTCTGGTGGCTCATGCATATTAAAGTGCTGATCTGCACATGTGAATGTGAAGACCAGCCATCAGTGCTTTCGTGAAAATGAAGAATAAAGTCCCTTATGTGTAGGTTGTGCTGAGTATTTAAAAGATGAGAGATGATTTAGCATGGGTGTTCTGATAGGTATGAGCTGCCATTCCCCCTCCCCACAAAAAAACAAAGATAACTGCACTGCTGCATAAGATGGAGTGGGGGGCAGGGAGGGAAATCCAAAATCCAGTTGGGCAATACCTTTATTATTTTGGTTGGTCCTAATAATGATTCAGCTATGGGTTTTTTATTCTTCTTTCCTAACAGAAGGTCTACATATGATGGACCAAAATGCAGCTGGCACGACTTTCTTCTGTTGCTGCATCTCCATGCTGAGGGGAAATCTGCATTTTAAATTTCAGGAAACAGTAAAGAAAAACAGGCAAAATTAGTTGGATTAGGCATTGTCAAACTTCACCCAAATTGTGGGCATTACTAAACCAAGTAAAAATCTGACCCTCCCCTATTCTAAAAACAAAGCCAGCATTCAGTCCTATCCATGCCCTGACAGCAGCAGAAGGATTGAAGGAAAATAAATTTGTGGACCTGTGGCATATATTAAGGCTTTTATCATGCACTTGTGGTGGGTCGCTCACAGAAGTTTGCAGGTCCTTTTCACAACATCGTCAACTTCCAGGTCATATCCAGCGTTTTTTGAACTTTATCCCGCTTTTTAAAAGATCAGAGATAATACACTACTTGAACATAAATCCTCTTGAATGGTCATGTGTAATTGTATGGTTTCACTATAACCACAGCCTGGGAGGAAGAAGAAGCCATTGGGCTGGAGAAGGAAAATCACAACTGCTCTTTTTCCTCCCCTACCTCTCCTCCAGCATGTCTGCCTGTTGACCTGGGCTGGGAGGAGAGTTTTCTTGGCCGGGCTAGGAGAGGCTCAAAGCAAGCACGGAGCTGGCAGGGGAGGAAGAGGAAGATGTCAAGCCCCCATGTAAATAACTGATAGCAACGAAGCCCCACACCACTTTGCAGAGAGAGAGAGAGAGAGACTTGGATCCGTTGGGAGACCCACTGATTCGGGGCTCGCTTGCTCACTTTCCGCCCCAAGACTGCAGAGAACTTGCAGCACGCGTCAGCACATGTAAGGAGATGGTCTTTAATCCCACATATGTAGAAACCAGAAGCAGAAGCCCCAGTAAATGGCAGAATAAAAAGCCTGGTGTGGTGAGGCCCTAAAACTCTTGAAAGCAGAAGTCCCGTGAAAGGAACAATTACAAAATACAGCCACCAGGTTCAGAGGCAGCATGTCCAGGATACCAGCTGATGGAAGGGAGGAGCAGCGAGAGGGGGCTGTTGCTTTCATGCCTGTGGACATCCCCAAAGCACCTGGCCAGCCACCGCTTATGATCAGGATGCAGAATCAGATGGTCTGAGCCAGCAGGGCCCTTCTTACTAGGGTGGCAGCTTATGAATGGCCAAAACAGAGGACAGAAGGAGACACTGATCTGTATAAAACTTGCGTATGCTGAGTTATATGTATAGATGCCAATTTAGAAATAATTATTCTAATTTAAATAGAAATACAGTACATCTCACTATAGCATGCAAGATGTGACCAGGTGACCAGTGTGCCTTGCTCACTCTGCTGTCCAGTGCTGTGGATGGGCAACTTCAAGGCCCAGCTCTTCCTTCTGATGGTTCTTCATCTTTAAACCAGGCCTGGACTGGTCAGCCCCTCAAACAGAGAAGGCCTTCAAACAGAGGACAGTCCTCTGACAGCCCTTCAAACAGAGTACTGCCCTCTGTAAAAGAGGATACATGGCCACCCTACCTCTTGTGTACTTATGACATTGCTTCATTGGCTCCCAGGTCTGTCTATTAATGCAAGGGGGGGGGGACACCCATCTGTGTCATCTGAAAGGATGAAAGAGGCCATTTCTGCCCTTTGGCAGTAAAGACACACATACACCAATTTACTGATGGATTTAAATCAAGCATGTAAATAGCCATGGCCCTAGTTGCTTGTGGTGAGTAAAAATTGCTTCAAGGTGACCTGTAATGGAAGTGTCTTTCTTTCAGGTCTGAAAACAACACAGACTGTACACTTACCTGGTATAAACTCCACCAGACACTGGGGGACTTGCTTCTGAGTAAGTCCACATAAGGCTGTACATATCGGCAGTGAATATTTAGTGAACATTCTGGGGGACTAGTAACTTGCTAATGAATTTAAAATGTAACTAAACAATGAATACTCTAGTACCATATGCTCCATTATACCAACCCAATAAAGGGATACTTTCTTTACATATTTCATGTTTCTCTGGAGGCAGGTGTTACATATGGTGAAATTCTTTGCAACAACCTCTTTTGGCCACATTTCTTGTTGTCATACTCAGATTACCAACAGGCCCCTCTAAGGAGCTCTGTGCTCCACCCATCTGCATGTCACATTAATTGTCTTGCTGTGGTTACCATGATCATTTAATGCTAAAGGGAGAGTTCTTGACTCTTTTCAGCTCGTTCTGGTCTTTAATTCACTCTGCTTTGAATGTGTAAACAAATAACAGAATCAAGAGATGGTTATCAAACAGCATTAGGGAATTTATCTGTCTCTTTCCTTGGGAAGATCCCCCCCCACGGGGGGGCGTGTCTGGTAAGAAAATGGAGTGGGCGGGGGGGGGTGTTAAAAAAAACAAAAGCAGGTCTAGTAGTAATGATAGGAAAAAGTACTCTTTCTACTACATATGCTGCAACTTCATTTTGTCAGATTTGTAGAAGCCTCTGTCTGTGCCTTGCCATAAATAACTTCTCCATAGCTCATTGGCCTCAAACATTTTATCGACTTTCCCCACTATGTGAATCTCTGGATATTTATTCTTTAAGCCCTCAGGGACCCATAGAAAATAAAATTTATTTTATGAAACTTTATGACAAAGGTACTTCCACAGATAAAATCCTCCCGTTATTGCTCAGTTTTGTTCCCTGCATTGAATACTTTTCCAACTCGTCACCTAAAACCCATTTTAGATTAAGACAGTGGCCATAAAGATACCTGTAAGATGTTAGCACTCTTGATTAAGGAGTGAGTTTGCTATTGCCTGTCATTTGCTCAAGGGGAAATGGTAGGACAAAACAGGATGGTAGGAAATATAATGCACAGATGTTCACTGAAGTTTGAATTCTGTTCTGCTTCCTTCAAACGCATAGGGTGCTTCAGTTCTGAAATACTGTTTCCAGCTCCTTTTGTAGGTGGTGTTCAAGCATCAGATCTGACTTTTTTTAGACCAGTTGTAAGGTTTTCCTGGGCTGCTTTCTAGTTTTGTCACTCATTTTGCTATAACATACTTTTAATTTGGAGTTCACAATGAGAAATAGAAGATCAAACTTGCTAACTGACTACAGAATGTTTCTTCTGGGCTGAAGGGAAGAGGTGAAGACTCAGTGGACAGTTACTACTTCCATGCAATTGCAATTCTAGTTAGACATCCATGCTGTGTTAGCTGGCGTCAAGTGTAGGCATGATTGGGCACCTGCCTAGAGTCCACATCCTAGCAGGGACCCACTGACAAGAGCGCCCTGGACTTGCTTCTCTTCCTCAACGTTGCAACATGCTTCTTCGCCTGCTTGATGCTCTGGCCCAGACAACGGTGGTGGTGAGAAGGAGGAGCAGTGGACGCCACTGCCTACTTGCTCCCTGGCTCTCTGCCTGTCAAGCAAGCAAGTGGTAGCCATGATGAGAAAGGGGATGGGGAGCAAAGCAGCTGGTGACAATGGAGGTGAGAAGGTAGACATACTGAGGGAGGGGGCCCATTTAAGGTATCTTGCCTAAGGGCCCTCAAAAACCTGGAGTGTTCAGGAGACATTTTGCCCAAACTTCAGGCTCCTTCACAGCAATCAGATAGTAATCCTATAACACTATGGTTTCAGATGACACACTGCGGATTCAGATGAGCCAAATTGGCGGGTGACAAATTGCATATGCAACCGCCACTTAGGGGTTGTCATGTCGTGTGAACCCAGCGAGTGTGGATTATGTGAGGGTTACACAATCTTAGCATAACCCTGGAATGGACCATGAAGATAATCCTACACCTCCTTCTCCTCCTCTCTCACAAGGTAAGGGACATAATGTCATTGACATTCTAAGTTTCCCCACCCCTCAAAGCAGCAGCCAATGAAGTGCAGTGGGATGAAGCTCCTGTTCTGATGTCACATCACCTGTTTTGTTTTACTACCTATTCCAGGGCAGAGAGGAGAAGATGGTACCCCTCTCCAGTAGTTCCAGCTTGGAACTATTGTACTGCTTCCAGAAGACGCCCAGACGTGGGTCTTTCATATCCCCACTCCTATTTGGCACCCTGTTTCCAATATTGGCTCTCCCTAATGGTCCAGTAGAAGAGTTACTGTATATTATCCCCTTCCTCATACTCCATGGCTGAAATAAAACTTTCACCAAGCTGAAGCAGACTTTAGGAAAGGTGACAGACCCTCTACTGGCATTCCATCTCTGTCTTCATTTTCCATTCTGGCGTATTGTACTTTGTGATGAGTATGACAATTTCCACTCAGAGGAGAGAATTATGCCTATTGATATGACTGGTGATATTAACAGTCAGGAAGCCTGCTTAAAGTCAAAGAAAATTAGTAACATTAAGAGTGAATTAATCAAGAGGGCAGACAGGTATGTCACTGGATTCATTTATCTGCTGATCTCTTTGCTCTGAGATCCCATAATTCATGTCCCCCTGACTTATTACTTGAGCAAGTTTCTAGTTGTTGGCGCTCCATGGCTATTTGCTTTAGGGGAGACAAGAGGCTGATAGGAAAAAGACAGCGATAGGAAAACCACCTTAGGAACCTACCATTTGACAAAGAAGAAGAATTATCCATGAAGATCCCCTGTGATTTGTCGGAAGAGCTCGGCGACCAAGAGGGGCTCTGCAGTCATTGATCAACTTCACTTCGATCATTTGCTAGTGTGTTTATGGCCCACAGCAGGACCTGGCTGTGGATGGCAAGACTCCTCCAAGTGCACACGATGGCTGCTGTTAGGTGCAATGCATGTTTCAAATGGCGAACAGACAATCCATACTGAGATCCATTTGTGGTGCACTGTACTGAGGAAGGGAGCAGAACTGCCCCATCTGTGCCACACATGGAGAAATGGGTTCTGCTGGTTATGCCCATGGAGCCAATTCAGACTTCATGGCAGTCCAGCTGATCAGGCATCGTTAGATGTTAGGCAAAGTTATTGGTGGGAGGCAAGCTCTGTCATAGGGGGTGCCTAAATCAGCCTTCCCCAACCCAGCACCTGAGCACATGAGCTCAGATGTGTATGACTACATCTCCCATCACCTGAGCCAGGGGTGATGGGATGGGTAGTCCAGCACATCTGGGCAGGTGCTGGGTTGGGAAAGGCTGGCCTAAATCTATGTCTATGGTAGGCTGAGAGTAATATTGAAGTAGAGGCCTGACTCAATATGATTCATCCGGAGTTCTTTTGATGGTGGTTTCTAGTTGCTGCTGTTTTTAAAAAGGGAATGAACACCAATTCTTGTACCACTATGAGCTCACACATTTTGGTAACATTGTGCAGGTATACCTGAACAGAGAATAAGGGTCAATAATACATTGCCCTCTGCCACCTCAATGATTTCCCAGTATTATGCAATGCAACAGGGTTATCAAATCATTATGTCATTTAAAAGACTACCAAAATGCTAACTATTATTATTATCATCCCCCTAAATATGCTTTAGACTGATACAATATCTTCTCAAAGCAGAGGATTAAACAATGTAAGTAGGCAATTTAAATCGACTAGAACTAAAAATGGGAGTTCATTTACTCTTACAGTCTCAGTAATTAAATGATAACGCAAACCATTACTGTCTTTGATATGAAATGGGAGCTCATTTCCTACCTTAGAGTGCCTGTTTAAAACTGCATTGTGAAGACCACTACATCTCCGAAGCATTATGAAATTATCCCAAAATGTTGTGCAGCTTTCCTCTCACTGTAGTTCTTCTGAAAACTGGGCATCCAGTAACATGGAGCAAAGCAATGGGGAGTTCATTGCACCATTGCACATTTGAACACAAGAAGAGCCCAGCTGGAGCAGACCAAAGGTCCACCTTAGTCAAGCATTCTGTTCACACAGTGGCCTGCCGGCTGCCTGTGGAAAACCAACAAGTAGAACATGCGTGCAACAGCACCCTCCTGTTCATGTTCCCCAGCAACTGGTGTACAGAGGATACAGCCTCTGTTACTGGAGGTAATATACTGCCATCAGGACTAGCAGCCATTGATGGCCTTCTCCTCCATGAATGTGTCTAATCCCCCTTTAAAACCATCCAAATTGGTGGACGCCACTATGCTTGGATGCTTTTGAGGCAATGATGCATTTGCTCCCTCCTCCCCTTCTGTGATGACATTTCTCACAGAAGCTGAGATGTTCATGATTTCTCCAAGGCACATTACCAGAAGGTGTTGCTTAGCAGAGGCAGCGGGAGGTGGGACTGGGGCTGCCCAGTGTAGCTGCCGTGCCAGCAGAGTGGTTAAGGGGGCTTCCAGATGGAGGAAACCTAGTGCTACCAATCAAAAGACATTGTGCAGCTCTTCCATCTTTTCCTCCTTAGCAGATTTTTGTGTGTGGGTACCAATGGAGGATGACATCATCTGCTGCCCCCACCCTAAAATTCTGTCAACGATGCAGGGCGATTCCGCAATAAAAGCCTCATCTGGAAGCACTCTAACAGTGTCTCATGCAGGCTGATGATGTCATTGCCTTGTGCCCCAGCCCAGGGCTCCCGAACCCTCCCTAGATATAGTACCTGCACTCACCTGCTGTTTTCACCACTATTGAGGAATGCACCCAGACTCCTGTCTCCCCACCTCAGCGATCACCACGCAAGGCAAGCATCCAAGTGCTGCTTGCAGCACCAACAGCACGCCTGCTCGCCTGCGGTGTGGTGGGTACATGTTGAAATGCAGGTGCTCATCGTGACAATCCCCACAACCACGCTCCCACAGAGAGTGCAAAACTGCAGGCCACTGTGCGGCCTGCCTATCGACAAACCAGTTCTAGTAGTTTTCATCTCCACCAGGACCAGGTCTTCTGTAAAGCTGATGGGTGTTAATTTCCCATTCAGGACCAAGCCAGCAAAGGGATGGCTCACAACAATATATTGTTACTGGGAAAATCCACACACCCTCCTGCTGTGAGATCTGCAGCTAAGCTCTGAGGGAACAGGGAAGCCTGAGGGTGCTGGTGGATGAATGCGCTAATCAAAAGGTCCTGGTGCTTCGCCCCTGAGAAACCCAGCTCCACTACATCATTGCTGGATCTGAAGTAATCTCAGCGTGGACACACCCCAAGAATGTTGTTGTGAGATAACACAATCTGATGTGGTGCATACCATTTAATATATCCATTTTATGTTGTCCCTATTTGATTTCAATATGAAATGAACTTCGGTCTTGGAAACAGCCAGATCCATTGGTTTGAAAGGAGTCAAAGGAATGAGCTGGTATAGGGTGTTTGCGTGTGTGAATCTTCATGGAGATTACATTAGGTCCAGTAACTGTGCTGAGAACTTCAGAGATGGTTGGCTGGAACTCCAAAAGGAGCAAAAGGTTCAGAGGGAAGCTGGCTGAGAAATAAGAGTCAAAGGGTCATTTTTCAAATGGGAATATTCAAATGCACTCATGTGACCGAGAAGAGAAGGTCATTGAATGGGCTTGGAAGCTTCTGCGTGCAAAGCATAGGCTCCACCACTGAATTGTGGCTCCTTTCCGCTCCAGGAAATCTACTTGCTGACTAGAGCTTTAAAATGATCCTCACTATGTCACTATGTCAGCCATTGTGTATTTAGTTGTATTTTTTCTCTATTTTTAAAATTAAAAGTTTATTTCTGATTTTTCATGGGGTTATTAAAAACAAGTTGAATTACAATTTCCCAAGTCCCCCCACCCTGAGCCCTCCCCACTCCTAGCTCTATGTTTTGCAGTGTTGTGTTTTTGCTTGCTGCATGTTGCTGGCTACAGTTTGATTCTTATGGAAAAAGGGAAGGAGAGACACAGAAGGGGTGGGGGAAGTAAGGAGAAGAGAAGGGAGGACAGGAAAGGAAAGGACAGGGAATTAGTGTGGCTGTTCATTGGCTTGTGTGGTGTAGCATGCTCCAGTTGTTATTTTAAAATGTGTTTCTTAAAATTGCAAGAAGAGCTATAAAGAAGCTCAATAAGACTCCATCCAGACCAGCTCTCCTATCACATTTCATATCATTCCAGTTTTGCCCTTCATTGGCCTGGTACCAATATTTACTCATTTCCTGTGCATATGTGCATCCAGAGTTGTGGGCTTGGGTGTTTAATTTTGCCTTCCTTTTGCACAGTGGACCCCAAGCACCTATATACAGCTCAATAAATTTTCTACTTCATGCAGTGTACCAGGAAAAAAAAAAAAAACCGGTGTCAAGAGTGAGCCAGACGACATGTTCTGCTCATCTGGTTGGTGTAGCTGAGCCTGCTATTTTTCTTTACTTTCATGTAAGCATGTGCAGTCCTGATCCAGACTATGGATTAGGACTGCACTCCAGGAGGGAACTATGGCACTCCAGGAGGGGAGGGTTAACCCCCCCACACTGATTTTTCTAGCAAAATTCCACCCTCCCCATGGTGGTGGTGGGGGACTGTTAAAAAAAAGAAAAGTCTTGGAATCAGAGAGACTTGATGAGATATTTTCCAGCATCAGAATGTTTCTACATTCTGTGGGGATTACTAATCTGTTTGTTAACACTTAAAATATTGTATTAGGATTGGCTAGGTTTTTCACAGTTTAATGGAGGAGGAATTCATATTACTGTTGAATAACTAGTGAGGAAGATCCATGAAACAGGTACACTGCCAGTTGCCCATCCCAGTATATTCTCAGAATATATCTCCTTCTGTACATTTTGTAAGCTCAGTCCTGGTTTAATTGTATCCTTCCCTTTTTTTGGTATATGTGCTTATTGTGCTGTGCCACACACAACTGAATTTTACCTGTTGTATAATAAAATGCTCATTTGAAATGGTTACATATAACAGTTGGGTTTTTTATAGCATTAGTTTGGGATTTTGTTTAGGAACGGTTGCCCTTCTCTTGGTTCTACACGGACATCATCATCTGTCACTGAGTTATTGTGGCTAGAACACCTTCTTGGACAGCTGGCTGTTCTCTTGAAGCCATGCGTCCCATTTCCCATCCCAATGCATTCTGGAAGGATTCAAAGTCAGTGAGTGCCAAAACCTATTGACATAATGCCACAGAGGCAGATGTGAAATGGGCCAACATAACTCTTGAGCAGGACCTCAAACAACCCAGACCTAAATGTGATATACACTCATTTCACATAGCTACAGGAATTAAACTTTATGAACTATCATTTAGACCACCCTTCCCCAACATGGTACCTGCCAGATGTGTTGGACCACAACTCCCATCATCCCTAACCTTTGGATACGGTGGTTGGTGCTGATGGGCTTGTAGTCCAAAACATCACATTGGCGAAGGCTGATATAGTAATAGACATTATTTTGTTTTATTAAAAAACCCCAGCTATTATGATCAAAATGTTAACAAAAAAAGTATGGCCAATGAAGTAAAGTTACAATGCAGGGTTCTAGTACATTATAAAAGGAAACCATTTAGTTAACAGAGAAACCAATGTAATGACTCAGTTTCTTCCTTGTATGCCGTCAGTCAGTTTATTCATTTCAGTAATCTCCAAGGCTTTCACCAGTCATTCTTTAATAGAAGGAACTGAAACAGTCTTCCAATACTTAGCCAAGACAATCTTAGCTGCAACAAGGAGTCATAATAAAAAGTTTTTATGGGAATGTGAACTCCATTGTTCTGCATTTTTAATAATGCCATAAGTGTTGATACGAACATTAATCTCAACAATTTGACCATTACCCTAATGCACAAAAGGGCATTGACATTCATATCAATGGCAGACCAGCAAATACATCTAGTGCAAATGGCTGTCTGTACTAAACAGTACATTAGAAGTGGAGTATAGATGTATTTTCCCCTTCATGGATCACTGCCTTGTTGTGGCGAAGGGGCTTGCGTAACTCAGTGAAGCCATAAGCTATGCCGTGCAGGGCCACCCAAGACGGACAGGTCATGGCAGAGAGTTCTGACAAAATGTGGTCCACTGGAGAAGGAAATGGCAACCCACTCCAGTATTCTTGCCAAGAAAACCCCATGGAACGTATCACAAGGCTAAAAGAGATGACGCCGGAAGATGAGCCCCTCAGGTCGGAAGGTGTCCAATATGCTACTGGGGAAGAGCAGAGGGTATTTCCAAGTAGCGCCAGAAAGAGTGAAGCGGCTGGGCCAAACCCGAAAGGACACTCAGCTGTGGATGTGTCTGGCGGTGAAAAGAAAATCCGATGCTGTAAAGAACAATATTGTTTAGGAACCTGGAATGTCAGATCAATGAATCAAGGTAAGCTGGAGGTGGTCAAACATGAGATGGCAAGATGGAACATCGACATCTTGGGAATCAGCGAACTAAAATGGACAGGCATGGGCAAATTTAATTCAGGTGACCATCATATCTACTATTGTGGGCAAGAATCCCTTAGAAGAAATGGAGTAGCACTCATAGTCAACAAAAGGGTGGGAAAAGCAGTACTGGGGTACAATCTCAAAAACGATAGAATGATCTCAGTACGAATCCAAGGCAAACCATTCAACATCACAGTAATTCAAGTCTATGCCCCAACCACTGAGGCCGAAGAAGCTGAGGTTGATCGGTTCTATGAAGACCTACAACACCTTCTAGAACTAACACCCAAAAAAGGTGTCCTCTTCATCATAAGGGATTGGAATGCTAAAGTAGGAAGTCAAGAAATCACCGGGATAACAGGCAGGCATGGCCTTGGTGTACAAAATGAAGCAGGACAAAAGCTAAGAGAGTTTTGCCAAGAGAACATGCCGATCATAGCAAACACTCTTTTCCAACAGCACAAGAGGCGACTCTACACATGGACGTCACCAGATGGTCAATATCGAAATCAGAGTGATTATGTCCTTTGCAGCCAAAGATGGAGAAGCTCCATACAGTCAGTAAAAACAAGACCTGGAGCTGACTGTGGCTCAGATCATGAGCTGCTTCTTGCAAAATTTCGGCTTAAATTGAAGAACGTCGGGAAAACCACTAAACCATTCAGGTATGACCTAAATCATATCCCTGATGAATATACAGTGGAGGTGAGGAATAGATTTCAGGGATTAGACCTGATAGACAGAGTGCCTGAGGAACTATGGACGGAGGTCCGTAACATTGTTCAGGAGGCAGCAACGAAATCCATCCCAAAGAAAAAGAAATGCAAGAAAGCAAAGTGGCTGTCTGATGAGGCTTTACAAGTAGCTGAGGAAAGAAGGGAAGCAAAAAGCAAGGGAGAAAGGGGAAGATATACCGAACTGAATGCAGAGTTCCA
This sequence comes from Heloderma suspectum, assembly GCF_057233095.1. Classification (NCBI taxonomy): domain Eukaryota; kingdom Metazoa; phylum Chordata; class Lepidosauria; order Squamata; family Helodermatidae; genus Heloderma; species Heloderma suspectum. Next base: position 152,816,974 of record NC_139458.1, on the reverse strand, counting down.
GAGAATAGCAAGGAGAGACAAGAAGGCCTTCTTAAATGAACAATGCAAAGAAATCGAGGAAAACAACAAAATGGGAAAGACTAGAGATCTCTTCAAGAAAATTGGAGATCTCAAGGGAACGTTTTGTGCAAAGACTGGCATGATAAAGGACAAAGAAGGCAGGGACCTAACAGAAGCAGATGAGATTAAGAAGAGGTGGCAAGAATACACAGAAGAACTATACAGGAAAGATCTGAATGTCCCTGATAGCCATGATAGTGCGGTCACTGAACTTGAGCCGGACATCCTCGAGAGTGAAGTCAAGTGGGCCTTAGGAAGCATTAGTAACAACAAAGCTAGCGGAGATGACAGTATTCCAGCCGAGCTATTTAAAATCCTAAAAGATGATGCTGTTAAAGTGCTGCATTCAATATGCCAACAAATCTGGAACACTCAACAGTGGCCACAAGACTGGAAAAGGTCAATTTACATTCCAATTCCAAAGAAGGGCAACGCCAAAGAGTGTTCAAACTACCGCACAATTGCGCTCATTTCACATGCCAGCAAGGTGATGCTCAAAATCCTACAAGCTAGGCTTCAGCAGTATGCGAACCGAGAACTACCGGAAGTACAAGCTGGGTTTAGAAGAGGCAGAGGAACTAGAGATCAAATCGCCAACATTCGCTGCATCATGGAGAAAGCAAGAGAATTCCAGAAAAACGTCTATTTCTGCTTCATTGACTACGCTAAAGCCTTTGATTGTGTGGATCACAACAAACTGTGGCAAATTCTGAAAGTGATGGGAGTACCAGACCACCTTACCTGTCTCCTGAGAAACCTGTACGAGGGTCAAGAAGCAACAGTAAGAACCAGACATGGAACAACCGATTGGTTCAACATTGGGAAAGGAGTACGACAAGGCTGCATATTGTCACCCTGCTTATTTAATTTATATGCAGAGTACATCATGAGAAATGCCGGGTTGGATGAATCAGAGGTCGGAATTAAGATTGCTGGGAGAATTATCAACAACCTCCGATATGCAGACGATACCACCCTAATGGCAGAAAGCGAAGAGGATCTAAAGAGCCTCTTGTTGAGGGTGAAAGAGGAGAGTGCAAAAGCTGGTTTGAAACTCAACATTAAAAAAACGAAGATCATGGCATCTGGTCCCATCACTTCCTGGCATATAGAAGGGGAAGAAATGGAAGCAGTGACAGATTTTACTTTCTTGGGCTCCAAGATCACCGCAGACGGTGACTGTAGCCATGAAATTAAAAGACGCTTGCTCCTTGGGAGGAAAGCTATGGCCAACCTAGACAGCATAGTAAGAAGCAGAGACATCACCTTGCCGACAAAGGTCCGTCTAATCAAAGCTATGGTTTTCCCAGTAGTAATGTATGGCTGTGAGAGCTGGACTATAAGGAAGGCTGAGCGCCGAAGAATTGATGCTTTCGAACTGTGGTGCTGGAGAAGACTCTTACGAGTCCCCTGGACTGCAAGCAGGTCAAATCAGTCCATCCTAAAGGAAATCAACCCTGACTGCTCATTGGAAGGACAGATAATGAAGCTGAAGCTCCAATATTTTGGCCACCTAATGCGAAGAGAAAACTCCCTGGAAAAGACCCTGATGCTGGGAAAGACTGAAGGCAAAAGGAGAAGGGGACGGCAGAGGATGAGATGGCTAGATAGCATCACGGATGCAATGAATATGAACTTGAGCACGCTCCGGGAGAGAGCGCAGGACAGGAAGGCCTGGCGTGCTATGGTCCATGGGGTCACGAAGAGTCGGACACGACTGAACGACTGAACAACGACAACAACAAATAGATGTATTTTAAAAAGTGAAAACAAGGAAAAGGAAAGACGGAAATAATGTTGCTACCGACTTCTCATTTGTAAATATTAATGCAAGGGATGAAAACATATTTATAGAAGAAGCAATTAACTTCCAAATGTAGGGGAAAATAGAGACAAACAAGGTGTGTTTGCCTATTGGACCGCTGTGGAAATGTGCACAATGTTAACAAGGAGACTCCTTCGCCAGTGTTTGCATTCTGATTAGGAGTGAATGGATTGCAAGCAAGCCAAGAGAAGATAGAAAATAAACGGTCCAAAAAAGCTGACCTCCCCATGTTGCATGCAGCCTGTAATTTGTTCCAGTCCCTATGGGAAAACAGATGTGCATTCATTAGCATTTTCTCCCTCCAGAAGTTCTTTATATTGATTGCAAATAGGAGAACAGATTGGTGGGATTTGGGCTGTTGTGAACAAACTTCAAAGATCCAACCGGATGAAGGGGAGAGAAAAGACGGTAGAATGTCAATATGCATGTTCATTTGAGCTAATAATAAGTTACATCAGCATTTCTTTCTGCCCCTGTCAGAAGGAAGAATTGGAATAAATGTGAAAGGCAACATTTTTGAATCCCAAAATTCAAAGGGTTGGATCCAGCCTTTGCCTTCCAAACAGAACAGTTCCTCCCATCCATGGAAAGCATTTAATCCAGCAGGGGAATCCTGCTGGCAGAAGAAGGAAAGTGATTTTTGCTATTCCCTCTCTTCTTGCGTTACTTGTACCCTTTGAAAATCAGCTCCAAGGGCTGATGTACCCCAACCCTCTTAAGCAGGTTTTTAGGAACATAGAAAGCTGCCTTATACAGAGTCAGGCCATGGGTCCCTCTAGCCCAGTATTGTCGACACTGCCTGGCAGTGGCTCTCCAAGTTTTCAGGCAGGAGTTTTTTCTGCCCCACTTGGAGATGCCGGGGATTGAACCTGGAACCTTCTGCATGCAAAGCAGCTGCTCTACCACTGAGCTATGACCCAAATGCACAATGGCCCAAGGGCACAAGGAGCTGCAGGGGGAGAGGAGAATTGGCAGATGTCAGCTGCCACACTCAGGGAATGCTGAGCCTGGATCTATCCCAAATGTTGTAAGTTTTAGAACTTGGAAATAAGAATTACAACCCAGCACACTATTATTTATATATAATTTTGGGTTGCCCCATGGACTGCCGCCCACTGGGAGCAGGGGGAGAATCAGGGTGGCAAAAATGGTACCCAGGCTTCTCAAAGTTGCCCACCCATGCCTTGAGGGCAACGTAGGCCAGCCCACCCCAGGGCATGTCGGCATGATTTTGCCCCAGGCTGCTGGGTGGCATGAGAATAGTGTGAGTTGTTGGTGCCACAGCCTTCTCCCATCTTCTCCTTACAGACAGCTCTCGCAAAATATGAGTAATCCAATGGAGGCTGGTGGCTCTGATTTCAGTGGGGCTGTGTTCCATTCCAAGGTGCTGCACCACTTTCCCAAAAGGGGTTCAGCACCTTGGAGAGCTCCTTTAGAGTTCTGGCTGGTTCTGACTGAAACTCAGAATGGAACTATAGCACCACCGAAATCGGAGCCACCAGCCTTCACTGGGGCAATCCTAATCGTTAGCCAACCTGACCGAAAGGAAAATCCTTCCTAAACTCAAACAATTATATCTAAAATCTTCTAACAGATTTTCTGTTTGTCTAACAGGGCAATCCAGGGGCTGTTTACTGAGAAAGAAGCCCCTCTGTGTTCAATGGGGCTTACGCCAAGTAGGCGTGCATGAGATTGCAGCCCGTGAGCAATAAGCTGCATGGAGCATAGTGGGATTTATTGCTGGATAAACGTGCACTGGATCCGTCTGCATGAGTAGTTGAAATCTGTTATGAATTTCATCCCTAGCGGCTGATAGAAGTACAGATGCCATTTATTCCTCTCAGCATGCCCAGTCAACCTTAATGCCATTAATCACATTATTTCAGTTAATGGAGCTGAACTAGCTGGTTTGGGCTAATGGGTTATTAATGAGATCATGTTAGATTTGGGTGATCCCAAGCACCATGCCTGAGATTTCGTCTTTTTGCATCATGCCTCTCCATTCATCTGATCTCTACTCAAGAATCACAAGAGCTCCATTCTGCTTTCCCTTCACACTGGGCTTGTCAGCGATGTGCAGCTTTGCCTGGTATCAATTATAGGCAGAGCGGAGTCATATTTTATTTGCAATGCTGTACTTTCTCAAACGGGGGGGGAAATCAATGGTTGTTTATATTGCCATTCCTCAATCCCCTGCTTTAAAATAATTCATGACAAGGCTGAAGCCATTCATTTTATTAAGCTGTTATTAGTAGCCAGATATTATTCTGCTCCATTGATCCTGAGGTGATGGAATTGCTCCTTATTAATTTAGGACCATATGTTTCAGATTTCAATTTTCCTTTGGAGCCTAAATCTTTTTTTTTTTTAAGAAATAGAAAAGAACTGGCTCCACACCGGACATTTTGCATGACTAAGGGTTGGGTCCCTCCTCCTCCGCCTCCTTCTTCTTCTTTTCATTATAAAGATAATGTGATGAATATTGAGAAACAAAAAACATTTCAGAAGATGTGGGCAGATTTTCCTGTTCCGTGACAAATCTGCCCATCCCAGTCTTCTGAACACTTCCATCAGTAGCCATTTTCTCTCCTATTCATGTCTTAGCCTTGGTTTACTACTTGTAACTTTATACCTATGGGATGCCATGTCTGCCTGCTAAATCTCCATGCTCTGCTTGTAATGTCTACTATGTTGCCGCATGGATGCTTTGGATCATGTTGAGAGTTTCCACACCAGCAGAAAATGCCTCCAGGAACAACCCAGCATGCCGCTGGGAGGATCCACATGACAAATCATGGTGTTACAGCTGAAGGATGGAGAGTACTGTGACAACATTCAAAGGGCTGCCTGAATGGTTGAGTAGAAGACATTTTGTCAGGTCCACTAGCCATGCAGAACTGAGAAACAGGCTTGTCTCTAGGCTTTGGGGGCCCACCTGGCAGACTGTCCTTGGCACACTTGGTACACACACACACCCCCAGCTTACTTGCTGGTGTTGGGCCTTCTGAGAGAAGCTGCTTCTGCCGAAATTCCCTCTTATTAAAGGACCTCCTCCTTTGAATATGGCCAACTGAATAGAGATTGGCATTGAAGAGAGACAATTTCTAGAGGGGTACAGCATTCTACAGAGGACAAACAGGACCGCAAAGAATAAATGGAACAATTAATCCGACATCAGGAGTGGCTATGTTCAGAAATCAGCGGGAGAATATTTCAACCTCCCAAGACATTCTGTCAATGACCATCAGCTGGCTATTCTTCAACAGAGGAACTTCAAATGAAGTTATCAGTGTGAAATTCCTGAAGTGCAATTAATAAGAGATTCAACTCTATTTTCTGTGGTTTGAAGAGAGACAAAAGTTTTTTGTTTTGGTTTTAATCACACCCAATGCATTAACCAGCTCACCATTGCGATGATGTCTATGTTATCACCCAACAACATTTTGTGAATGGCAGCTGTTAAGGTCATCATCACCAGCGAGTATCCAAGGGGGCTGCTGTGATCCCACGGATTGTGTTGCGCCAGTGGGACTGACAGCCTGCGCAACTAGGCATTGGTAGTTCTAAAAGTAATCCCAGAAACAAGTGGAAATATTCATTTCTCGGTAGGGACAGGTCAGTGGGGTGCCCTTCTGAAAACTCCACTGACCTGCCCCCTTGACTCCAAGAGTGCTTATCAATGGGACCTTCTCAAACTGGGGAGAGGTAACGAGTGGGGTACCGCAGGGCTCAGTCCTGGGCCCAGTGCTCTACAACATTTTTATTAATGACTTGGAGGAGGAGGTGCAGGGAATGCTGATCAGATTTGCAGATGACACAAAATTGGGCGGGATAGCTAATACTTTGGAAGACAGAAACAACATTCAAAGTGATCTGGATAGACTGGAGCACTGGGCAGAAAACAACAGAATGACATTTAATAGGGATAAATGCCCAGTTCTGCACCTAGGAAAAAGAAACCAAATGAGCAGTTACAAGATGGGGGGTACATGGCTCAACAACACTACAAGCGAGAACGATCTGGGAACTGTTGTCGATCACAAGCTGAAGATGAGCCAACAATGTGATGTGGCTGCAAAAAAGGCAAATGCTATTTTGGGCTGCATTCATAGAAGCATAGCTTCCAAATCCCAGGAAGTACTAGTTCCCCTCTACTCAGCACTGGTTAGGCCTCAGTCTGGAGTACTGTGTCCAGTTCTGGGCACCACACTTTAAGAAGGATGCAGACAAACTGGAGAGGGTTCAGAGGAGGGCAAGAAAGATGATCAGGGGACTGGAAACAAAGCCCTATGAAGAGAGACTGAAAGAACTGGGCATGTTTAGCCTTGAGAAGAGAAGACTGAGGGGAGATATGATAGCACTCTTCAAGTACTTGAAAGGGTGTCACAGAGAAGAAGGCCAGGATCTCTTCTTGATCATCCCAGAGTGCAGGCCACGGAATAATGGGCTCAAGTTACAGGAAGCCAGATTCCAGCTGAACATCAGGAAAAACTTCCTGACTGTTAGAGCACTACAACAATGGAACCAATTCCCTAGGGAGGTGGTGGGCTCTCCCACACTGGAGGCCTTCAAGACGAGGCTGGACAGCCATTTGTCAGGGATGCTCTGACTTGGATTCCTGCATTGAGCAGGGGGTTGGACTCGATGGCCTTGTAGGCCCCTTCCAACCCTACTATTCTATGATTCTATGATTCTTCCGGAAATCAGCATTTCCACTCATTTCAGGCTGCACTAATTCCCCATAGCATTAGTGCCTGGTCCCTCTGGCAAATGGGCACAACAGGATACTGCCCATGGTCTGTACTTTTTGTATCTCAACTGAGAACAGAGTTTACATCTCACCCCTCCCTGCATGTGGACATAAATCTGCCAGTCTGAGGTTAACATGCATGCATCCGATGAAGTGGACAGTGTCCATGAAAGCTTTTGCCAGGACAAATGTGTTAGTCTTTAAAATTCCACAAGACTCTGGGCATCTCTACACCAGCCTAAAATCCGGCATTTAAAATGGGGCTTTCGTCTTCCGTTTTAAATGCAGGATCACAACGACTCCCTTTTTCACGTGCTTCCTTTTCCCCCACCCCCTTCCCCCTTCCCCCCATATCTGAGTCTTCCATTATCTTTCACTGATCTCGCTCCTCTTCTTGCCACTTTTCCTCTTTTCATGGAGGAAACTGAAGCGGAACACAAAGGGGTAATTTGATAGCTCATTATCTGCGATCTATTTAAAAACAGGGCATTTAGTGCAGGAGACGCCCTGGAGGGACACGGCGTTATGTAAGGAGCCCACAGACTTCCATGAAGGAGCAATCGCAATTGCAGGATAAACGCTCAGTGTGAAGGAGCCCTCTCTGTTGATCTTCCTGAATAGAGAGTGATCCTCATGCTGAATTTCTGTTACTGAAGGCACGGGAGCCCTGCCAGGAAAAAGAGAACTGACTGGTACACTAGATTAAATCACTCCAGCGCATGGATCTGGAGATGAGGTTGCCTGGATCTATTGAATGAAATTGTGATTACCCCCGCAAAGTATGGATCCTTTTAGATGGCCCTATGTCTCAGGTTTGGCAGGTCACAAGTCCTGTGGGCCTGTGCTCTGTCAATACATGGCCATTCTGCTTTGGAATAGATTCCCCTGGAGCAATCCCAGCATTTATGGAATCCTGGATTAAGTAATATCATTGCCTGCTTATTTTTCTCCATCAACACTCCTTCTGTGGAGCAAACATAGCCATAACTTTGCAATGGCTGCCATTTGAGCTCAGACAAAAGCACTGTGTGTGTGTTTTTCTTCATGATGACTTCACATGGGCAACAACTCTATGCCATTAGAAGGAGACCATGCTCATCCAGGAATGCTCCCATGCCATGCTCAACCACCACTCTGGACCAATGTGTGATGGACCTGGTCGACTGCAGATCCTACAATGCACTCATATGGGATGTGTTGGCTGAATAGGGCCTTTATTTTAGGAAATATGTGTTCTAGGTGTGCATTGTGGGTTGATGTGGTTTAAGAAAAGTGCTTGTGGCAATTGGTACAGTCTCTAGGTTCGCACCGGAAACTCAATTTAGTTTGGGTCAGCCTACCCCAAATGTGTGCCCCCCTGATGTCTTAGACTGCAACTCCCATCATTCCCAGTAATGGCCATGCTGCCTAGCAATGTTGGGAATTATAGTCCAACAGATCTGGAGGGGCCCTGGTTGGGGAAGGTTGTGGTCTGTTGTGGACTACTGTGATCATCAAGTTGTAGACATGTGTTGGCATGATGTAGGTCAGAGCTGGTGTAGCATAGGGGCTACACACATGAGCTGTAAAACTTTCCTTCAGCCGTGAATGTCCACAAGTATACTGGGTGTCTCCAGGAAAGATAATATTATCAAAGCATCAGGCCGCCATCTATAATATGGGATAATAACATTGACCTACCTTACAGGGAAGTTGGAAGGGTTTCAGAGATTATATTGGTGAAGTGCTTTGAACATATACCTACCTGGACATTAAGGTAATCATCTGAGGTCCTCCTCCTGGTGCCTCCATCAGATGAGGTGAGGCTATGAGAGAGAGGAGGCCTTTTCAGTGGTGGCACCCCATTTGTGGAATGCTCTCCCCAGAGAGGCTCACCTGGTGCCTACTTTATAGTCTTTTCTGTGCTAGGTGAAGACCTTTTTATTCTCCCATGCATTTTAAGTACTGTTTTAGTGCTTTCACCACTTTATTCTGTTGCTGGTTTTATGTGCTGGAATGGTTTTATCCTGGTTTTTTCTTGATTTTTAGTTTTTTTTCTAATATTTGTATTATGTTTTAAAGGTATTGTACACCACCCAGAGAACTTTGGTTATCAGGCAGTTTAAAAGTACAATAAATAAATAAATAATTTCCTTGGGCTTTATATAAATGCTAAATTGTTTATTTATTTGTTACTAAATTTATATCCTATCTTTTTTTTCTTCTTGCAAGGAACCGAAGGTGGCTTACATGATCCTCCTCTATGTTATCCACACAACGACCCTTGAGGTAGGTTAGGCTGAGAGTCAGTGTGTCTGGCCCAAAGTCACCCAGTCAGCTTCAGATCTCCTGAGTCCCGGGCCAACACTCTAACCACTGCACCACACTGGCTTTCAATTGCTTATCATTGACCAAGACTGCTTTACTTTCTGAGTTTTCTTTCAATTTGGCAAGATTTAAGAAGGCAGTAGGAACAATACTTTATCCTGTGGGATAGGGACTTAGTGAACATTTAAAAATTCTACAGAAGTGGGGGGGAGGAAGCCAGACAGTGCATTTGTATAAGCTATACATCATGCAGTGTAACAAATACACTGCACAATACATTTAATACATTTTGTACTCAAAATGATGCATCACCTTCAGTATCAAATTTATCACCACTTCAGTTTCACTTCATGTGCTGAATCAGAGTCACCACCTACTTAATTAAAACTTCACCTGTGGTTTGTATTACACCATAAATCAGGTCAAACTGGAAATAAATGTGTTGCATATTAAAACTCATTCATCAGCTCATAAGTTAATTATAAAACAAAACAAACCTTTATGAAGATGTGTCAAAAAAGAGCCCATAATAGGAGCTCTTCCACACAGACACAACCAGGGCCATGTCTGTTGGCCCTGGTGCCACTGAAAAGCTGACTTCATATCATGCATAAAGGCACAGCAAAGACGATGGATGTTCAAATGATGCGTGGGCACCATTGGACCATCCATAGGCAGTCATCTGCCCTCGTGTAGACCCTGAACACCACATAGGCACCTGGAAGGTCTGGTTTGGGAGCCCCATTGATAGAGCCAGTGTGGTGTAGTGGTGAGAGTGTTGGACTGGGAGCCGGGAGATCCGGGTTCTAGTCCCCACTCAGCCATGGAAGCTCACTGGGTGACTTTGGGCCCAACCTACCTCACAGGGTTGCTGTTGTGAGGATAAAATGGAGAGGAGGAGGATTATGCACGCCACCTTGGTTTCCTTAAGGAGGAAAAAAGGTGGGATATAAATGTAGCAAATAAACAAACAAACAAATAAATTGGTATGAACAGATGCGGGGAAAGCCCAAAACAGTGTTCTTGCACTGGAGAACTTCTAGTTGAATTGTGCCCCTTAAATATAGTCTTTCAGGCTCTTTATAACTATTAAGTATTATTAGTGCCATACATGGGGCACTAGCTTCCCAGTGCCGTTGCTCTATTGTCACTTTGGACAAGGTGGAACCCTCCTCGAGCAGCCGGTCTGGCACTCCTGGCCACAAGGTGCACCCACGTTGCCATCCTTGAGGTGCTTTGCATCTGCCACAATGTTAAGAGAAGTTGGGGGGAGGGGGAAACATTGCCTACAGGTCCTTCACATAAAGCCTAAACTCCATTCGGTAGTGGGAAAGGGAAGAGATGCCTCTAAGATGGCAGCACAACCATGTGCAATGTGCGTGGAGTTGGTGTGGCACATCTGGGAAGCAGTGACGCCATCCTAAATCATCCACACATTATAAGCATGGATGGGGTCATCTTTGAAGCACCCCATTATATTTGAGAGGAGCAGTATATTGTTGCACATACCTCACTTGTACAAGCGGTAAACAATTTCAGGGGTGCAGGACTTACTCCTCTGGTTTCCTTTGGAAGGAGGTTGCAGGAGGCACTTTGGCATTTTGGAATGTTTTCATTTGTTCACAAATGTACGGGTTGACCATAGTGGAGGCACACAGCTTCAGCACGCCAACAGACAGGCAGAAGTCCACTGCGCCCATATCAGATCTCTGGGGAAACAGCCAGCACCACAAAATGCTGTTAGCTTACAGAGTCCCAAAACTCAGTTCTCTGTATCTCTTTTTCTCTGACTCAAAACAGCAGCTGTTTGCTCTTTTCACATACACTTAGCTCTTCCTCTTTTAGGGCTTTTTCAGATACACTTTTCACATACACTTAGCCCTTCCTCTGGCTACACAGTAGGGTGGGGGGGAGGATCTGAATGAGTCATCTCCTCCACCCTTAACCTAGCCTTCATGGACTGTCTTAGCTCCCATGCAATGTATCATTCATTCATTCATTCTTTACAGTATTTGTATACCACTCCATATCTAAAACAGGCTTTGGAGCAGTGAACACAAAGAATAAAACAGTAAAAGAATAAAATGATTAAAACACCACCTTAAAATCAGGTTGTTGTTTTTTAAAAAAACAGAATGCCAATAGAAACCATGGCTGGTCAATGAAGGAATGCCTCCTGGAATAGTGCTGTTTTCAGGAGGCACTGGAAACAACACACTGTTGGTGCTTGCCTGACCTCCAGGGACAGAGGGAGAGTTCCACAGAAAGGGGGCCACAACACTGAAGGCCGTGGACTCTTCTAGTGGACTCCAATCGGGTTGTAGGTCCATGTGGAACCACCAGGAGCTAGCCCTCTGATGAGCACCTGTAGTTTACCTAATCAAGGATGTTCTGGGCCAGGCCAGGTTAATTTTAACTCCCTCTTGTCCAAAACCTTCCCCCACCCCAGCTCACAACAATATTTTAGATGAAAGGTGCACAAAATTTGCTGCCTCAGCTTGCACTGGCATGGCTTGTGACTGGACCAGGTTTGCCCTGGCAACCCTCCCTCCCTCTTGCTGCCTGTGCAGCTAAGCTGAATCTGTTAAGTCAGAGAGAATTCATTCTGTCATTCCAAACAGGAAAGATAGAAATGGGACTTAGTAAGCACTCTTCCCCTGCCGCCTCCCCCCAAGTAAAGCCATGCTCCTTTCATATTATCTGCCTTTTAATCTCACCTCCTCAATTCTAATTCAATTAGATCTTGACAGCTAGCAGATGACATAACTTCTATTTAATTAGCACTCCGCCCCACAAGGTCCATCAATAGTTCTCTCACACAGACATGGCTTCTTGCAGTTTTCCCTGATAATTCTTTGTATAGTTAGATACAAGGAGCATCCTGCCAGCACCACATCCATCAGTGAGGGAAACAGACACAACAACAGAATCAGGCAAGTAGAGCGGAAATGAAATCTTGCATAGAAATCAGATCGCCAGGAAAAAAAATCTGATACAGGGCATGGGGCAGAGCTTGGGCAGGTCAGGGGTGAGGGCCACACCTGGAAGCAGATGTGAGGGAAATCCCCACTGTGGCCGTGCCCCATCACCACACTGATCTGCAACGATCTATCCTGCTGCGTTCTTCTGACTGGATAGAAGGTGTGCAACCTGTCCTGGATGGGGCTGCACTCTCCCTGAAGGAGCAGGTTCGTAGCTTGGGGGTTCTCCTGGAGCCATCTTTGTCACTTGAGGCTCAGGTGGCCTCAGTGGCATGGAGTGCCTTCTACCAGCTTCCGTTGATGGCCCAGCTATGCCCCTATCTGGACAGGGATAACCTGGCTTCAGTTGTCTATGCTCCGGTAACCTCCAAGTTAGATTACTGCAATGCGCTCTATGTGGGGCTGCCTTTGAAGATGGTTCAAAAGCTGCAGCTTGTGCAAAATGAGGTGGCCAGATTGATAACAGGGACCAGAAGGTCTGAACATATAAGACCTACTCTGGTCCACTTGCATTGGCTGCCTAGATGTTTCTAAGCCTGATTCAAGGTGCTGGTTTTAACCTATAAAGCCTTACATGGCTCGGGACCACAATACCGGACAGAGCGCCTCTCCTGGCTCAGACATACCCATACGCTATGCTCAACATCTAAGGTCCTCCTTTTCCATCTAAGGTCCTTGGGTGCCTACTCCAAAGGAGGCTCTGGAGACAGCAACAAGGGAGAGGACCTTCTCAGTGGTGCCCCCCCACAACTGTGGAAAGATCTCCCCAGTGAGGCTCACCTGGCACCAACATTGTTATCTTTTTGGCTCCAGATCAAGACTTTTCTCTTTTCCCAGGCTCTTGGCAGCATGTGACAAGTTTTCATTGATCCTGGATTTGTTTCATGGTTTGGCTGACTGCTGAAAGTTGTTTTTAGATATATGTTGTCTTTGTGTATACTGTCTGTTCATGTGTTTTTATACTTTAAATTTTGCATATTGTACTTTTAATGTTTTAACCTTGTAAATTGCCCAGAGAGCTTTGGCTAGGGGGCAGTATAGAAATGAAATAAATAAAAATATAAATAATAACATAGCCTGAGGGAGCAACTTCACAGAAATAGACCCTGCAGCAGGGGCAGGCAACCTTTTTGGGCCCAGGGGCACATTCAACAATTTGAGAAACCGTTGTGGACTCCAGCACAAAATGGCTGCCATGGGAGGCGTGGCTAATCAGAAACGACAAGTACCAAGCTCAAATGTCAAGGTACAAGGCAGAGGTGGGGGTCTGACCCCCAGCACACTAAAGAACTCCTTTGAACCCATACTTTTCAGTGCCAACAGAAACTTGAAGGCAAATTCTTTTTCTACCCCACCCCTCTGCCATCCAACTCATTCCCCCTGTCTCTTTCTTCACTCTTACAGGAGTCCTTTTTCTCCCCACCCCTTCTTTTTCTTGGTGGCTGGGCATGCTGCAGCCACCCACCATCTCCATTTCCTAAAAATGTCTCTGAGCCCCACGTGTGGCCCAGAGGCATTCGTGGGAAATGAAGATAGTAGTGGCTGCAGGCCTCTCTTTGCTTTGAAGTGATCCCAGCTACTGGTCAGAAAATGTGTTAATTTTAAAAAAGTGGGAGAGGTAGGGCACCAGTTGGTAGACACCAAGAAAGAAAGTTGTCTAAGGGGACCCTGGTGCCTGCAGGGACCACACTGCCTGCCCCTGCCCTACAATCTCACATGCAGCAGCATTTGACAGAATGTGCTACATTCAGCTCAAGAAGGTGCTACATTCAGCAAGTGCCCTATTGCACATGCACTAGCTACAGTGTCGCTAGGCCCCTGCTTGGCCTCCCAGACCCATCCACCAAGCTGCAGACGGGTCTGGGAGCCCAGTTACTGGACCCATTCGCCGGGCACTTGCACGCTCCACGAACACCCGTCCGCCGCCTGTCCCCTTAGCGAGCCACCATTTTGTGTAAAAATGGTGGCCTGGGTTCCTCTGTAAATTTATGCCTGTCATACTGCGTAAATGGCCCCTTTATAGCTGCCATTTATGCAACATTAATTTTACAGAGAAACCCGAGCCACCATTTTTTGCAAAATGGTGGCTCGCTAAGGGGACAGGAGGCCCCGTGGTGCTCGCCAGGCAACCATGGAAGGAGGTGAGTCTGTCTATCCCTAATGACAAGGTACTTGGCAATGGTTGGAAAGCTGAATGGATGGTTGACTCAGGAACTATAAAAATGAGGGGGCTGCTTTGCACGTGGCAGGTTGCGATACATGCCTGCTGGGTTTAGGGTGTTCTGTTAGAGAGGACAGTCCTCTACTAGAAGTGCTTTTGGGGGACAGTCCTTGGTTCGAAGGTGTCCTCTGCTTGAAGATGCCAGTTTAAGGATAAAGAACGCCCAGTTTAAGGATAAAGAACCCTAGTTCAGTTTAAGGATAAAGAACCCCAAGAAGGAGCCTTGAAAATGCCCATTAGCAGCAAATTCAGAAGGGGCACAGGTCACCTGATCACAGTCTTCCCCAATATGGGGAGATGTATTGCAGTTCTAACTTGAGCACACTCCGGGAGAGAGCGCAGGACAGGAAGGCCTGGCGTGCTATGGTCCATGGGGTCACGAAGAGTCGGACACGACTGAACGACTGAACAACAAATTGCAGTTCTGCTTAAATTATAGTAATTATTTCTAAAACTGCATGTATACACATAAATTAGCATATGCAGGTTTTATGTAAATCTGTGTCCTCTTTTGTCCTCGGTTTTGGTGATGTATTTCTGCTTTGGGGACAATGCATAAGTAGCCACCCTAGGTGGGTTACATTTAGCTCCATAGGTCATAAGTTGTGTAGGCCTGGTTTAGAAAGTGGTATAAATGTAGAGGCGCTGAAAGATACAGAGGTGACTAACCAGCCCGTTCTCAAAGTTACAGCTTTTGCCATGGTGAATAAGTTGAACAAGAAGGGTGTGGAAGCCAATGGTTTGGGGCAGGTCCAGGGTTGGAGTCAAGTGCAATAGATGTCTACTCACTGAGGCCATCTAGGTCTACTCACTAAGGTAGATCACTAGGGCAGGGGTGGGCAAATTTGTGAAGTCCAGGGGCCATCCCCCCCCCTGACCTACCTGTGGGCCACACTACACAGGTCACCAGTGGAATTCTGGGGGGCCCAGTGGCAAAGAGATTAAAATAAAATAAAATCACTGCAAACCACATTTTCAGTGGCAAATTGGTGGGGGTGGGGGGGTTGCCAACTTGGATTTTGGTGGTGCTGCAGCAGCAGGAGTCTCCATGGGCTGCATATTGCCCGCCCATACTAGAGGGAGGGAAAAAAGGTCTTGTGTTGTGTTGGTTCAAAAGCAAACAGAACCCGCCCGCCCCCAAATATACCCTGGCCAGGTCAAGGCTCTCAGGCCAAGTTGGCAACCTTAGGCACCACTACCCATTCCACATTTTGCAGTAGCTTGAAGCTGCAAAAAAGAAAGGGAAAGAAAAGGGTGGGGCTCCCATTCAGCATTTTGTTCTTGTATGCAAACTCTCTGCACAGGCCAGACCTGGCATCCAGCCATGAAAGTGGCCTGCAGGCGTATATCTGCATTTCCGCTCATACCAGAAATGCTTTCAATAAAACCAGCCTGCTTGCAAGGATTATGACCTGTGTCCATGAAGTACACCGCAGCCCTCGGGCCAATAGCGATGGCTTGGCTGCCCTGACGTGCACACTTTGTACCAAATGGAGCGTGTTGCCAATGATATGACTGTAGACTGACCTCTGCAGACCTGGGAGGGTGCAGCTGTCTTCTTTCTGATGCTGAAAGTAGCCCGGGCTGATCGAAGCCGATGTAGTTGTCCCCTGGAAATGAGTTATTTTGCAAGCACTGTTTGCAGCTTTGCCATTAAAATTCATTGAAGTACAAAAATCAATTACTCCAGGACATTTCATAGATTATAAGCATGAATGATGATATCTTCATAATTAATGATTATAAGAAAGCAGCTTTAATAGTTTTCTTCCTTGTGGTTGGCTTGATTCTTAATCTGCAATGGTTGCTGCTGGTGAACGCAAAACAGGTAATTGGGTTGTCTTACCCTTGGTGCATCTAGCTGGCAATTGCAATTACAAATCTCTGATTAAGACACCATTTTTACCTTCATTTTTTAAATCTCCATCCAGTGAAGATTCGAAATCCAGATGCAGCAATGTTCATGTTCCATCCAAGAAGAATGAAAGAAAAAGGGCACCCTTCTGCAGTGATGAGAGGTGACCGTGTGTTGTGACGGAATTCCCAGACTTTCCCAGTGGACCTCTAGGGCCTTGCAGACATTCACGCTTGCAGAAGTATCCTCTGGCATGGTGAGGGTTGGGCCTGGACCTTGAGAGCATGCAAGCCCAGCTCTATGCAATTGACACCTTGTATGAGCTGGACGAATCCCCAGCCTGGTGCTCTCCAGGTATTTTGGACTACAACTCCCAGCATTCTTGACCTTTGGCCATGCTGATGGGAGCTGAAGTCCAAAACATGTGGCGGGCACCACGTTACCTACCCCTGGTGTAGTGGGACCTGTGAAAAGGGTTGGAAGTACCATTACTACTACTAATATTACTAATATTACTAATATTACTAATATTGCTGTATTACTTCCATGTTGCTCCAAAGCCGAAGCTCTCTGGGCAGTTCAAAGGACAAAATTTTAAACCATGAAATACAGTAACATAGTAAAACATAATATTAAAACCTTAAGTTTAAAATGGAATAAAACCAGAGTAGAAACCAGAGTAAAACGCAGCAGTGGTGCAAAGATCTCAAAATGCACGAATGCAGTTTTTAGAAATGAAGAAATAAAACATGCAGATCAGGCAAGTTGCACATCCATTTGCAAGGATTTTGAATGCCATCTAGAAAGGATTGATGTGGGTTCTTGGAATTTGGGGGTTATTTTTTAAAAATAACATATTTGCAGTGGAGGTCCTATAGTACTTTTATGGCAGGGGTGGGCGACACGTGCCCACAGGAGCCCCCACCACCCTCTGCTGCGTCCCAAAATTTTTAGAGTGTGTTGTTGTTTTTAAAAGCATGGCATCCATCACAGCAACAGAGCATGGAAAGGGACAAATTTAACTTGGCCCCCAGACCTCCCAAAGTTGCCAGCCCCTGTTTTATACCCTTGCTAGGGAAGGGGAGAGCACATGCTTTGCATACAGAAGGCTCCTGGTTCAATCCCTGGCATCTCCAGTTTAATTAATTAATTAATTAATTGGCTTTCTGTACCACCCAACTGCCAAAGCTGTCTGGGCAGTTCACAACAGCTCAAAGGGTCAGGCAGCGCTCAGTGGGACTTGAAGTCCAAACAATCTGGAGGATACCAGATTTGGGGAGGCTTCCATACATCTTCTTCCCATACTGCCCCGATGTTAAGAGTAGACAATAAATTTGACACTTGGTAATGGGGGGGAAGAAATCTTATTTGGCCCATTATGTGGCCAGCCTGTACCTACCCTGTGTACCCTGTGACCCATCAAGCTCTGCTGTCCCACCCATGCAGGCTTCATGCGGACAGTTGTAGGATGTACATATGCATTCCAGGGCCCCACCTCCAAATGGAGCTGGACCAATGGAGCTGTTTCTCCTTACTCCCAAGAGCAGGAATCTCTAGTAGTCAGAATTCCAAAAGCAACCCCTATTCAGAAAGGGTAATGGAGGCATTCTCAAAATGTCACGGATACTGTGGGTGTAGCTCAGCCTCTCCACAGAGCTTATTCATGTTGCAACGATGTTGTTGTTCAGTCGTTCAGTCGTGTCCGACTCTTCGTGACCCCATGGACCATAGCACGCCAGGCCTTCCTGTCCTGCGCTCTCTCCCGGAGTGTGCTCAAGTCCATATTCATTGCATCAGTGATGCTATCTAGCTATCTCATCCTCTGCCGTCCCCTTCTCCTTTTGCCTTCAGTCTTTCCCAGCATCAGGGTCTTTTCCAGTGACTTTTCTCTTCGCATTAGGTGGCCAAAATATTTGAGCTTCAGCTTCAGTATCTGTCCTTCCAATGAGCACTCAGGTTTGATTTCCTTTAGGATGGACTGATTTGACCTCCTTGCAGTCCAGGGGACTCGTAAGAGTCTTCTCCAGCACCACAGTTCGAAAGCATCAGTTCTTCGGCGCTCAGCCTTCCTAAGTCCAGCTCTCACAGCCATACGTTGCTACTGGGACAACCATAGCTTTGATTATATGGACCTTTGTCAGCAAGGTGATATCTCTGCTTCTGACTATGCTGTCTAGGTTTGCCATAGCTTTTCTCCCAAGGAGCAAGTGTCTTTTAATTTCATGGCTACAGTCACCGTATGCGGTGATCTTGGAGCCCAAGAAAGTAAAATCTGTCACTGCTTCCATTTCTTCCCCTTCTATATGCCAGGAAGTGATGGGGCCAGATGCCATGATCTTCGTTTTTTTAATGTTGAGTTTCAAACCAGCTTTTGCACTCTCCTCTTTCACCCTCAACAAGAGGCTCTTTAGATCCTCTTCGATTTCTGCCATTAGGGTAGTATCATCTGCATATCTGAGGTTGTTGATAATTCTCCCAGCAATCTTAATTCTGACCTGTGATTCATCCAACCTGGCATTTCTCATGATGTACTCTGCATATAAATTAAATAAGCAGGGCGACAATATACAGCCTTGTCGTACTCCTTTCCCAATTTTGAACCAATCGGTTGTTCCATGTCCGGTTCTTACTGTTGCTTCTTGACCCTTGTACAGGTTTCTCAGGAGACAGGTAAGGTGGTCTGGTACTCCCAACGCTTTAAGAATTTGCCACAGTTTGTTGTGATCCACACAATCAAAGGCTTTAGTGTAGTCAATGAAGCAGCAATAGACGTTTTTCTGGAATTCTCTTCCTTTCTCAATGATCTTCATCCACATGGACCTATGGCCTGGTTGGAGTCCACCAGCAGAAGATCCTTCAGTGTGGTGGCCCCCTTCCTATGGAATTCCCTGCCTTTATAGGTCAGGCAGGCGCCAACATTGTGTTCTTTTCAGTGCCTCCTGAAGACGTTGTTCTTTTAAGAGGCCTTCCTTGACAAGCCATGGGTTGTTGAATTCCACTTTGTTGGGATTTGTCTTTTTAAAAATGTTTTAACTTTTTTAACTCTTTTAACCATTGTTTTATTCTTATGTTGTTCACCACTCCGAAATCTTCTGATGAGGAGCGGTATATAAATATTGTAAAATAAATAAATAAATTCAGCGAATGTTGGCGATTTGATCTCTAGTTCCTCTGCCTCTTCGAAGCACAGCTTGTACTTCCAGTAGTTCTCGGTTCACATACTGCTTGTAGGATTTTGAGCATAACCTTGCTGGCATGTGAAGTGAGCGCAATTGTACGGTAGTTTGAACAGTCTCTGGCATTGCCCTTCTTTGGAATTGGAATGTAAACTGACCTTTTCCAGTCTTGTGGCCATTGTTGAGTGTTCCGAATTTGTTGGCATATTGAGTGCAGCACTTTAACAGCATCATCTTTTAGGATCTTAAATAGCTCAGCTGGAATACCGTCATCTCCACTAGCTTTGTTGTTACTAATGCTTCCTAAGGC
Source organism: Heloderma suspectum (assembly GCF_057233095.1). Taxonomy (NCBI): domain Eukaryota; kingdom Metazoa; phylum Chordata; class Lepidosauria; order Squamata; family Helodermatidae; genus Heloderma; species Heloderma suspectum. The sequence continues at coordinate 152,797,489 of NC_139458.1, read as the reverse complement.
CCACTTGACTTCACTCTCTAGGATGTCGGGCTCAAGTTCAGTGACCGCACTATCATGGCTATCAGAGACATTAAGATCTTTCCTGTATAGTTCTTCTGTGTATTCTTTCCACCTCTTCTTAATCTCATCTGCTTCTGTTAGGTCCCTGCCTTCTTTGTCCTTTACCATGCCTGTCTTTGCACAAAACGTACCCTTGAGATCTCCGATTTTCTTGAAGAGATCTCTAGTCTTTCCCATTCTATTGTTTTCCTCGATTTCTTTGCATTGTTCATTTAAGAAGGCCTTTTTGTCTCTCCTTGCTCTTCTCTGGAAATCTGCATTCAGTTGGGTATATCTTCCCCTTTCTCCCTTGCTTTTCACTTCCCTTCTTTCCTCAGCTACTTGTAAAGCCTCATCAGACAGCCACTTTGCTTTCTTGCATTTCTTTTTCTTTGGGATGGATTGAGTTGCTGCCTCCTGAACAATGTTACGGACCTCCGTCCATAGTTCCTCAGGCACTCTGTCTATCAGGTCTAATCCCTTAAATCTATTTGTCACCTGCACTGTATATTCATAAGGAATATGATTTAGGTCATACCTGAATGGTTTAGTGGTTTTCCCTACGTTCTTCAATTTAAGCTGAAATTTTGCAACAAGAAGCTCATGATCTGAGCCACAGTCAGCTCCAGGTCTTGTTTTTACTGACTGTATAGAGCTTCTCCACCTTTGGCTGCAAAGGACATAATCACTCTGATTTCGATATTGACCATCTGGTGATGTCCATGTGTAGAGTCGCCTCTTGTGCTGTTGGAAAAGAGTGCTTGCTATGATCAGCGTGTTCTCTTGGCAAAACTCTATTAGCCTTTGTCCTGCTTCATTTTGTACACCAAGGCCATGCTTGCCTGTTATCCCAGTGATTTATTGACTTCCTACTTTAGCATTCCAATCCCCTATGATGAAGAGGACATCTTTTTTGGGTGTTAGTTCTAGAAGGTGTTGTAGGTCTTCATAGAACCGATCAACCTCAGCTTCTTCAGCCTCAGTGGTTGGGGCATAGACTTGAATTACTGTGATGTTGAATGGTTTGCCTTGGATTCGTACTGAGATCATTCTGTCATTTTTGAGATTGTACCCCAGTACTGCTTTTCCCACCCTTTTGTTGACTATGAGTGCTACTCCATTTCTTCTCAGGGATACTTGCCCACAGTAGTAGATATGATGGTCACCTGAATTAAATTCGCCCATGCTTGTCCATTTTAGTTCGCTGATTCCCAAGATGTCGATGTTCCATCTTGCCATCTCATGTTTGATCACCTCCAGCATACCTTGATTCATTAATCTGACATTCCAGGTTCCTAAACAATATTGTTCTTTACAGCATCGGACTTTCTTTTCACCACCAGACACATCCACAGCTGAGTGTCCTTTCGGCTTTGGCCCAGCCGCTTCACTCTTTCTGGCACTACTTGGAAATACCCTCTGCTCTTCCCTAGTAGTATATTGGACACCTTCCAACCTGAGGGGCTCATCTTCCAGCGTCATATCTTTTAGCCTTGTGATACGTTCCATGGGGTTTTCTTGGCAAGAATACTTGCCATTTCCTTCTCCAGTGGACCACATTTTGTCAGAACTCTCTGCCATGACCTGTCCGACTTGAGTGGCCCTGCACGGCATAGCTTATGGCTTCACTAAGTTACGCAAGCCCCTTCGCCACAACAAGGCAGTGATCCATGAAGGGGATTCGAAGGTTGCAACGATAGACACACACAAACATGAGCGCCCATCACAAAATGATTTTTTAAGTGAGATCATTACTAATTGCAGCTGTAGTGTCAAGAAGATTGAAATTGCAAACCCAGGAAGAAGAAAAGGCGAGCCTGTTGATTTGTTTTGTTAAATGTTTTCAAATGGTCGCATCAATAAGACATAATAAGAAAAGCCTGGAGTTGTGGGCTCAGTGCACCATGCAATGCGACACTATATTGCACTGTAGCCATTATCGGTGGCACATTTATTATCGTAAAGGGGAGGGGAAAACAAACATCCTAACCAAAAACAAGATCAATTTATGCTGAAACCCTTGCGCGGTAATCTAAGTGCTGTAATTAAAATGAAGGGTAGACATTTCTCAAAAGCAAGAGCAGAAGGATAGCCTTATCATAATGAGGATGTACTTCCAAAGCTGCCTGTGCTGCCTGACACGTGATCAGCATTACTTCTGAACTCAATGCTACTTGGATTGTGGTTTGGTTTCCGATGAGAGGCAAAGGGGGACTAAGTGCAACGGAACATATATTTGGAGAAGAGGTGCATCAGATTCACCACTTGAAGCTGTGAGAAGTTATACCAGAAGCAGCCCTACTATTGCTCTTTTTCTAATCCCATGGGAAGTTGATAATTGAAACTGGGGTATTAAATATATTCTCTACAGGTCAAAGTTGAAACCACATTCCTAACACAAGCTGTAACTGGTGTGTCCAGTTATAAAACCACCATTCCCTCTATTTCCGAAATTCAGAGATGAGTGTGGGTCTTTATGTAGCCAAAACTGCATCATCATCCACTGCCAAAAAGGAGGTGTTGGCAGCCTTGAGGGAAGCCCATGTTTTGCTGATGCACAACTAATCTGGGGGGTCTCTGTTTTGCGGGGTTCTCCCCTTAAGATTCCTAAGGGGGGACCCCCCAAACAGCCCAAGGAGGAGTAAGCATGCTCAGTGTCTATAAAGTGCTGACTCACTTGTGTATGCATGTGGGGGGGTGTCAAAAACCAGGTGGGAGGGGAGGGGAGTATTCTGGAGGGGGGCACCGCTGACTGACTGGAACACTGAAGTAAGTGTCCGCACACTGCAACATTTTTTTGGCAAGTCTCACTTACAGGTTTCTAATATAGCTGGGGTCATTTAGTAGTTGTCTGAAGTGCTTAGACTACCACTAGGTTCATTTATTTTATTTCAGTCAAACACATCCCTGAATGTTTATATATAATCGCTGTTTATAACCAGCCAATGAGTTTAATGTATTTTATGTCTCTTCTATTGAAAGATATCATCAATAGCTTTTTTGATGTAAGGAAGGTAGAATTTCCACGCACGTAAAAAATAAAGTAAAATTCAGACTAACGGCCAAGCTAGATATGAAACATGAAATTCATGATTGCATTTCACATGTCTAGTTTGATTCTTCTGAAGAACAGCGATGGCAGGTAGGGGATCAGGATTAGGACTGTGGAATATGAGGCAGGGAGGTGTTAACCTTTCCTCCCGCTGCAATTTAGAGTACTCCCCCCACCACTCCAAAGGTGCTGTTAGCCCTTGGAGGGAAGCTGTGATGACCATGACCCTGAGCAGTACCCAGGACTGAGATGAAGCAGGACAGGAGGAACCAGCTGGATCATGAAGATCAGTGGCATGTACGACCCCTATGTGTCGAACCCAGAACACAGACCCAGGCTCTGATACTGAGCCTGAGCCATCCTGAGCTCCTTAGGCCAGAGAACACCAAACTGGGCTTCCCAGAGGGGAGGAGCCATAGCTTAGTAGTATATCACAAGTTTTGCATACAGAAGGTCTCAGGTTCGATCCCTGGCATCTCCAGGTAGGGCTGGACAAAAGCCTGAAAACCAGAAGAGTTGCTGCCAGTCGGTGTCGACAATACTGGGCTAGAGGGACCATGGTCTGACTTGGTATAAGGCAGCTTCCTATGTTCCTATGAGACAGCACTCCCTGATCCAGGTTCCCCTGAGGAACTGACTCCCATTCAGGAACTGACACCAGGGTCCTCACGATACCAGCATAAGCAATGCACAGGGCAGGAGTTGACGGAGGGGAGGCCATGTGCAAGGCTCCAAGCCAGAGGAGTAGCATTTAAGGCTGTGCATTCTTCAAGAAGTGGATGGAGCCTGGCAGGAGTAGCCTGGCCCAAGAGGCATGGAAGAGTTGTCTGCTTGGACCTGTCCAAGGTCCTGTAACTCTCGCCTGATCCCACTTGCTACCTGCCTGACTAAGCTGCCCCAGGCATCAGCCATGTCCCAAGGAATCCCATTCTTGGTCTGAACAGGATGTTTGCTTCCATTGGTGTGAACAGCAGCTTCCACATGAAGCTAATAGCTACTTTGGGGTAGGGGGAAGGTGATCAGGACTGCAATGGGGGGAGCAGGAGGGGAACCCTGATCCATGCGCTGCAGTCCCAAGCTTGATCCCCCCTGAAGCTATTATTTAGGGGGACAAAACTAGATACATTAAATGCATTTGATATCACATTTAGTTTGACCCCAAGACACAGAAGAAGAAATCTTATTTCTATGTTTAGTGAGAAAGGGGATGAATTCATAAAGGGCATACATGGATAACAGAAGCTTCTTGAAAAGTGTCTGTCCATCATTCTGATGCTAACCCCCCCCCCCAAACGGGTCCCTTTGGAACTGTATAAATACCTCATACACCACCCAAACTGGCTCATCAAATTAATTTATCAGGACAGTCTAATTTAATCTTGTTCTTTGATTAAAAGGGTGTCTATGCAGAGAAGCATGCCTGTAATGATTTACTCAGCTTATGCTGCTTAAAGCACCATGAATGTAGTTCGACAGAACTCAGGGGAGCCATAATGGAAAACCAGGATGGAGAAGATGGAAGTGTCAGCCGTTGACAGCTTTATCTAGGAGAAACCACAGAAGGAGTCCAGAACAATAGAGGAGAGTGAAGAGATGAAATAAACTTGGGGGGCAAATGTCATCATCAGTAACAGGCAAATGGAACAAACTTTGAACAGAAGCTGGAGTACAACATAAATAATCAACCAGCAGCTGTGTGATCCTAAATGCTCTTTTGTGGTAGTCAAGGTCCACCAAGTGTGCTGGGAAATGTACAACACGGTACGTCTAACATCACAGCACCGGAGCGACAAGTAGATGTGGTGTGTGCTCCAAGAATCGTAGTGCTAACAAGAAGGAACACAGAATGATTTGACAAGCTGTAGAGAAGAACTGGGTACAAACAACAGCATGACGCTATAGGGATAGGAGATGTTACCCTTGATGGGAAGTGCTTGGGGGGGGGGGTGCAATTTTAAGTGAACTGACCTGGTTCACAGTTTCCAGATTGGGAAGCAGTTTTAGTTCCATACCTGTTCAAATTTTGTGGTACAGTTCTCGGCTCACAAAATGTGTATAAAGATGTGCATTTTAAGATCAAATGTGTATAAACATGCATATCTTGAGGTAAAGTGCATGCAAAAATTCCTGGCCATGCTGACTGGGGCTGCTGAGAATTGTTGCCCAAAACGCCTGGAGGGAGCCAGTTCGGTGAAGGCTGCACTAAGGTCAGTGAGGAGACAGGTTTGTAATTTGTAGTTGCCTGTTCGTAAGCAGTGTCTACAAATTCAGAGAGTGAAAAATGGAAGCTTTAATTATTCTTGTTGAAAATCTTGGGGAGACCAAGTTGACACCAACAGTGGTTCTGCAGGAACTCTAACCCGGGTCTTGGATGGATCAAACCCCAAACAGCTAATTCTGAAGACTCTGAAACAGGGAATATATAATCAAAGACCCCATGGCGGGGCTCATGCTGCAGTGTGGAACCTGGTTCTAGCTGATTTCTAGCTGAATCTAGCTGATTTGTTAGAACAGGTTTTCCAGCTCTTGCGGGAGGGGGGATCAATGCTATCATTTCCACTTTACCACAGTTTACAGTTATGTATTTGGCAAAATCTGAGACAGAGGGTATCTGGCAACGTGAATTGAAAATAAAGATTCATGTTGCATATCAAATGACTCTTTTATGATCTTGGAATGGGATTCCTTTAATTTAAGCTCAAAGTGTGCAACAATCTGTGCTAACCTTACTGATTCCCCCCTTGTTTATTTGTTTTGTTTTTAAAGGAAGTACTTTTGGAAAGTCTGTGGTTTTAAACAATATCACATTGGACCATCAGCATTGCCTTCTGCAGATAAAGATGCCAAGTCCTTGGTGCATTGACAATTTCATGACAAAATAAAAGTCCCCCGATTATTATGTCTTCCAAAAGCCAAGTAATCAGATTGAAGGCTTATCAAAAATTAAATGTTCCAGTAATTTGAAATCATGCCTGCTAGTGCTGGAACTCATCTGTTCCTTCAGGCATGGGATTTGGGATGGGTAAGAGGCCTATTTTCTATTTGTGGTTCAATTTGGAAGCAGTTCATCAGGCTCATGCAATTCAGCTGTTGCGGAGCTAATTTCCATTGTATCATAAAACAGAATTTAGGAAAAGCAAACAAAGTTCTTGATGAATGTGCCCGCTAATCCCTGAACATAACAAGCATGAACAGAGGAAGTGGAGAACAAGCGAAGCTTCAATCTAGTTGAGCTGACATTCCATATATATAATACTTCTCTCTAGGTGGCCCTACCATTAGGCAGACTGAGGCACCTGCCTCAGGTAGCAGATGCTGGGGGTGGGGGCAGCAGACCTTGGCTGTTCTCTGTTGGAGGACAGAGCTGTGTATGAGACATGGCTTGTTCTGGAGCCCTAAACTAGCCTGCTGCCTCAGGTGTGGTGGAGGATAACATCCCATTGCCAGTGGTAAGGTAAGATTAAATGGCCAGTCAAGTTGGTTTCTGTACATTGAATAGGAAGGGGGCAGCATCTTGTCCATCCCTTTAGGCAGCAAAATGTCTTGGGCCAACCTTGCTACCCTCCATAAGAAGCATAACAAGGAACCAAGGGTGTGCTGTTTGACCTCATTAGAAAGAGCCAGTGTGGTGTAGTGGTGAGAGGGTTGGACTGGGAGCCAGGAGATCTGGTTTCTAGTCCCCACTCAGCCATGGAAGCTCACTGCGTGACTTTGGGTCAGTCACAGACTCTCAGCCCAACCTACTTCACAGGTTTGTTGTTGTGAGGATAAAATGGAGAGGATTATGTACGCCGCCTTGGGTTCCTTGGAGGAAATAAAAAGTGTGATATAAATGCAATACAAATAATAAATAAATAGCTTGATGGATTCCCTCTCACATAATTGCCCACTGACCTGCTCACAGTGCAATTACATAATCATCTTTGAAATACAGGTGGCTCTTCTTAAGCAGTCCTGTAAGCTTGTGATATGTGAGGTATCTAGAAAATAATATGCTCCTTTATATGCAATCACCTCTATACCTTAGCTAGGCCTGTTTCCCTGTGTTGTGTGTTTACTTTTCATTCCACCATGGATATCCTGGAAATATTACTCAGGAGAAATTAAGGTAAGTGAGGTTCCTTTATTTTCTATCCTAGCGCTTGCAATCCATACAACGGCTTTGCGCTGGCCAAGGCTTTTATTACTCTGAGTCATTCATGGAGTTTTACAGGGGTCCAGATGACGATGTCTTAAATGTGGAAGCCTCCAGTGTGTTTCCCACCACTTTTTCATAGACTCATAGAATAGTAGGGTTGGAAGGAGCCTATAAGACCATCGAGTCCAACCCTCTGCTCAGTGCAGGAATCCAAGTCAGAGCATCCCTGACAGGTGGCTGTCCAGCCTCGTCTTGAACGCCTCCAGTGTGGGAGAGCCCACCACCTCCCTTACCACAGAAAATCCGTTAAGGAGTAAAAGATGGAATCGCTGCACAATACATTCTCATTGGTAGCAGTAGGAACGCCCGGAAGCACCCTATGCGTAGTGGTTCCACTCAGAGTGTACTAGTACTATAAGCAGTTCTGTTAAAGGGCCTGACTTAATGTATGATAGCCATCACAATTTGTTTCCTCCACTTTATTTGTACCTGAAAAATGTACTTCCAAGAAACTATAGAAAAGTTTCTCCAGATTAATGTGTATTACATTTCAGGGTTAGTATTGCTCCATGGCATTTTATAGACAAGGGGTGCACAACTGGGGGCCTGAAAGTTTTGGCTTACAATTTCCATGATCCCTCACCATTGGCTATACTGGCTAGGGCTGATGGGAGTTGTGGCCCTCCAGATGTTTTGGCCTACACATTACCCATCCCTGCTATGGAAACAAGGCTGGCGCTCAAATATTGATGAGCTCAGGGGCAAGGATGGGGGAGGCTTCACTGTAACCAGGGTAATGGAAGGATGTTGCATTATAAACACTGCAGACACACCCAAATTGGCTTCCATAAGGAAGCTGTTTTAAATGTCCCTTTGAGGCATTATCTCTGTGTTTGTGTCAGCCTTCCCCTCCAGATGTTTTGAGAAGAAGCAGGTTGGGAAAGGCTGGTTGTATCAGGAAGAAAGATGTTTTCTCCATCCCATCCCAACCTTTTAAAAACTTCTAGGTTTGGTGTTACTGTGATGAATGCCCCCTATCAGTGCAGTGATAAGTTGCACAGATATCACTTGGCCATGTGAAAACAGCTGCACTGGAAAACCATTTGAAGTCGCCTCTAGGTTGGCCTTCCCCAACCTGGTGCCTTGCAGATGTGTTGGACTACAACTCCCATAATCCCTGACCACTAGCCATACTAGCTGGGGCTACTGGGAGTTGAAGTCTGCTACTTTCTCTTCAAATAGTGCCCCCCTTCTTCCAGCAGTGATTTTTGCATAATGCATTCTACTATTCCACGGATTCAAAATGGCGAAGGCATTTCCACAGGTTGTGGCTATCATCCAAAAATCCATCTCATTTCATTTGATTTCTTATTAGACAAGGATACCATGATTTACACAGATTGCAGTATGCCTTTCCTAACCACGTAAGTGTGTGTGTGTGCCAATAATTATGAGGCTATAACTTTCAAGCACAAATATCTCATGCTTGTACATGCTGAGAAATTGGACGATTATATTATAGCACAGCTGAAAGTTGCACTTCTAGGCTTGGCAAAGAAACAGATGCATCCCTGATTAATTCTCTTACAAGAGCAAAAAGCATCATTTATGTTCTTATCTGCTCTCCCCTGAGCCTGAAGAATAGAAAAAGATGAGAAAATACATATTTTTTGCACAGTCCCAGAAGCCTTGGAGCTCTTATGCCCCAACTCTTAACATGCCCTGATCCAACAATTGTTTATTGTTTTGGAAGCTTCTAAGGACGCTCTCCTCCAGATACCTTCACAAGGACTTCCCCATTTAGATCCAATCCGCATGCCAAATGAGATGTACATGCTGATTATGTAGCTTCACTGAAATGAATGGGGAAGCTGGCAAATGCAGAAGCTTTCTGTGTTTGCATCGGAGTGCACATGGAACTCTGGACAAGGTTGTTACGTGAACGTTCCCATTGAAATCAACCCAACTTACTGATACTCAACTGCAGTATTACGTTTGTGCTCATGGATCTTTCCATTGCTGTTGCTGTTGTTGTTTTATTACATTTGCTTTCTGCACTTTCTCATAAAGCAGCATACACAGAGCTTATTGTCACAACAACCCTGTGAGGTACAGTAGGCCAAGAGATTGTGAATGGCCCAGATTTACTCAGTATGCTTCTTTGGCTGACTGGGGAACCAAACCCTAGTCTTTCTAATCCAAATCCAACAGCCTCTCAATGAAAGCTAGTTTGGTATAATGAGGTGAAGTAGCTGTATGTAAAGTCACAAGAAGTTTGCATACTATTTATTACACACAAACATGTTCTGTCTAGGAAATTTGTCATGTTTTATGGCAGGATTTGGGGAACATGTAGCCCTTCAGATGTTGCTGGACTCATTAACCCCAGCCAGCCTAGCCAATGGTCATGTGTAATGGGAACTGTAGTCCAACTAGAGATGGGTGGGCACGCCCCTGTCAAGGTTCCCCAGGTGCCCGCCCAGCCCCTGCCCCCTCTTGCGTGCACCTGGACACACGCTCGAGTTCCCCACCACTCGCCAAGCCACCTGCATTCACCTGAGCGGCCTTGTTGAGCTCTGCAATCACCGTTTTTTTTAAAATGACATTGGCTTGCCTGTAATCCTGCATATATGGGCCATTCACTGCCCCATTTTGCATATATCTGAACATGCCATTTTCACAAATGAGGATATTAGCCTTTAGTCTTGCCTAGATGGGCGAGTCACAGCCCTATTTTGCATACGTACGAATATGTGCATTTTTGCAAATGCACATATCCGCAAATATGTATATTTGCAAAAATGCACGCATTCCTGTTTGTGCAAAATAGGGCCAGGAATAGCTCATATACACAAGGCCACAGGCAAGCAAACACCTATAATCTTGCATATATGGGTGATTCATAGCCACATTTTGCATATATGCAAATACGCACATTTTCACGATCCGCCTTTTTTTTTTCAAAAAACGGTGATCGTGGAGCTCGACGAGGCAGCCCAGATGAGTGTGGGTGGCTTGGCAAGTGCAAACAGGGGGCACGTGGGGGTAGGGGTTTGGTGAGCCTGGCTCAGGGGCATGAGTGGGGGCTTCCACCAGATTCCCAGACGGAATTGGGTGTCTGCACCATTCCTAAATCCAGCAACATCTAGCAACATTGAGGACTGCAAGCTCCCCAGCTCTGTTTTTAGGGTTTATGTGTCGGCAATCTGATTCATGTTACAGTGAGACATATGAAAAATCAAAGCACTCCTGAGGCCAGTTCAACAGCTAAAGGTGTATTAAGGATAAGTTTCAAGTCAGTGGACCATGCAAATATATCAACATGGACTAACATTTACAAAGATCCTCATCTCAGCCCACAATTCTAGACTGGCTGGAAAGTCTTCAGTGCTTATGGTCTGATAACTCCAAGGAATGATTGCAAGATGTTGGATTAAGAACTGAACTACACATTCAGAAACATCATGAGGTGCAATCTTCTCTGAATTCTATGACTTCAGAGATCTGCAAGTAGGGGATTCTCTGCCCAAAGAAAGCTAACCTATTGTCTTATCCATCTCCTTGATATCCCAGTTTCTGTGTGTAGGGAGTTTCCTGTGTGTGAAATAGTATTCAAATACACAATTCCCCCATCGGTATTCTGAAGTGATACTTTCCAGGAAGGACTGAGCTATGTGATAATTCGGAGCTCAGGTCCTAAGCTGCAATCCAGAGGGGTGTGCATTCATTACCATTATGGTCTCTCCCCCTGCTAACTTAGGCTGCAATCCTATACACATTTACCTGGGAGTATGTCTCACTGAATTCAATGGGACTGACCTCTGAGTAGACATGTATAGGAATGCACTGTGAACGTACATTTTTAAAAGAACAATTTGAAATATTCGATGGGGCCAAAAGAAATGGGCAGGTTTAAAACTACATTGCAGTTATTTTTAATACTGAAGTTCCCAGGAGTTTGTATGTTCATTCAGCTGACTTTTGGGGGGAAAGATGTTATTTTGCTCTTTCTGCAGAATATAACATGTTCTGTGAGATACCAGCATGAAGAACAAATCCATTTTCTCACCATCTTGTTAAAACGAATAGGCCACAAAACTTGGTCCAGTGTCCATATCTATCTTACAGCTCTGTTTTCTTGGTAATAATGAGGTCAATCATGTCGTTAGTGCTCAGTGTCTGTTCTTTGTTCTCTTTGGCAAAGAGTTCTTCTGTGTCCACACTAGTGTAGAAATAGCCCATGATGGAGAAAATGACACACACAATAAGGAGGAGTGCAGCAAACAGGACGAACTCGGCCCACTGAAGAAAGAAAATATTTTTTTAAATCTTGTTTTATTTACTTATAACACTTATACCCTGCTCTTCTTCCCATAGTGCCATGCTCAGTGCAAAAATATTTGACTTCTGGCATACTGCAAGTGGAAGCTGTACAAGCGTGGAAGTTGCAAATCACCTGGGAGACACATTCTGGGTCCATTTTGGAAAGGGTCCTATGCACTCCATCTGGGTTGTGTGACAGAGCATTTTCTGGGCGATTTGCAAACATCCATGCCTGTGAAATATGCAGCTAGTGGCTGGAAGTGGCCAGTTACACATGGTGAAAAAAGAGGACAAAAGAAGACACAGGGTTGTGCAAAAATTGCATGTGCTAATTTATATGTATAGATGCAAATTTAGAAATAATTACTATCAGTTAAATAGAAATAGGATACATCTCACCATAGTGGGAAAAACTGTGACAAGATAACCTGTGTGTCTGCTCAGTCTGCTGTCCAGCTTGACAGGCTACTTCAGGGTCCCTCCTTTCCCTTATTCTAGCTTCTTCTAGTTCTTTATCTTTAAACTGCACTTGAATGGACAGTCTTCCAAGCAGAGGATGCCTTCAAAGAGAGGACTGTCCTCTGTAAAGTAGGACACCTGGTCACGCTACCTGATACTAAACTCTACACCAGGGAGGTACTCAGAGTGACTTACATATGGCTCCCAGGCAGTGCCCCCCCCCCCCCCCGCAAGCAGTTAACAAGGCTTCAGCATCAGAACGGCATAATCTGTCTTCAGACAATTCTCTGGACCCACTAGATGTCTTGGCATCATGGTCTCACCAAAATTGCACAAATTTTCCCCACGGACTAAAGTGTGGGTGATTTAAAATTTGCACATTTTGAGAAAGTTGTGCATTTTCAAGTACACATTTTGTGAAAGCGAACACAAGTTGGCTTGGGGAGCATCAAGCAATTCTTGTGACACAGAGCTCCATGTGCCAAAGAATCCAGATGAACAGTTAAGGGAGCAATCCTATCCAGATAGTCGGCTGCCTCTGAACTCAGAGGCGACCGCCTATCCAAAGCAAGGCAGGAGAATTGCAGAGGGAATCGTTCCCTCCACACTCCTCCTGCCCTGCTTTTTCTGCTAGACAGCTGATTGCGGCTGTAATCCGCATTGGTGGGGGGAGGCTGCTGTACGACACATTCTTGTACGTATCCCCGTAGTAATGGATGTGTCGTACAGGCAGCTACGCTCTCCCTGCCCTGGAACATCTCCAGCCACGCCCCTTTCTGGCTGCTCCGCACTCCTCTTGCGAGCGCAGAGGACGGGGCTGTTCCGTGCTGCCTCCGAGGCAGCGTGGAAGTGGGTCAAGGTCGGTTCACCAGGAACCGACCTTGGAGCGCGGGCTAACAGCATATCCTATGGCCATCTAACCGCTGTCTAGCGGCCATAGGATTGCTCCCGCCAATGCAAAAACAAAAATCATTTTGTGATGGTGGATGCTTTACAACCTCAAAATTATTGACTCCATTCAATGGGAAAACAGGTTCATGTATGTGCAGCAGTGGTAGATTTCTTCCATGTGGTAGCAAGCGCATAAGTGCCTGAAATTGCACCAAGGAAATGCTGGGCTTACTGCAATTACATATGTACATGAGGACATGAGTTCAGCAGTTCTCATAACCACAGGAAAATTTGGCTAGAGAGGGGGGAGAGGAGGGAGAGGAGAGTGAGGATCACACAGAAACATCTGCAAGTCACATCTACCTATGCACTCTTGGTTCACATGGGTCTTCCTCTGTGCAATGAAGAGCACCCACAGGCTAGAGAATGAGTGCACATAAGCTTGATACTGTCATGTAGAAGTAATTCTATGGCACTGCCACACATATAAACTGGCCCTTAGAGTCAGATGCATCCAGTTCAATTAGTTCTCCTATTCTTTTCAGCATCCTTTCGGTGAACATTTTTTGGCAATACACATCTATTGTTATTGGTACAGACTGTAACAACGCATGTGCTCAGCTAAATGCCCTGGCATTAATGGTGTTTTTTTAGCTATTAATTTGTGAGGGAGGACACAAAATTGGAAGGTGCACTAATTGCATTCTATTCTGTTTGTTGCATCAGCTTTACTGCTTAATTAGTTAATTGCTCATTTGCTCAGTGGCCTCTCTCTCTATTATGCAGATTAATCAGTTACTTTTGAGGCGTGTTTCTTCTTTTGTCTACAAGTTACTTACAAAGTTACTTCTGCATTCATTGCTACTGGGATACGTACAAGAACCATCAATAGTTGAGTATCCTAATTATACTTTAAACTGTAGGTAATCATCTAGGTTTTAAGTCTCTCTCTCTGGCAATATTAATTTAGCTGCTAATGTACTTGAAAGGGCTCAGTTTCTACTGTGTGTGCCTTCTATTTGGAGTCCATGTTCTGGAATATAGGTCTGTCCCTCAAATTAAGAAATATCTAGCACTAGTAGCTCCAGCTCTGATCTCAGGAATTCAGTGGCCCAGCTTTGTAACCATCTAATAGGAAGTAAGACTATGACCACAAGAGTGCTGGTTCTGGGTTCACGCAAACCATAGTGTGGAACAGGGGTGATCAACCTTTGTAGCCAAGAACCTAATCCCATACCCACTACCTGGGAGTAAGCCCCATTGAACTCAATGAACCTTACCTATTGATTATTGTTAGATTTATATCCTGCCTTTTTTCCTCTTGCAAGGGACCCAGAGCAGCTTACATGGTTCTCCTCCTCTCCATTTTATTCTCACAGCAACCCTGTGAGGTAGGTTAGGCTGAGACCCAGTGGCTGGCCCAAAGTCAGCCAGCGAGTTCCATGACTGAGTGGAGACTAAAACCCAGGTCTCCCGAGTCCCAGGTCAACACTCTAACCATTACATCATGTTGGCTCTCCTTCAGAGTAGACTAGATTAGGACTGCACTATTAATCTAGCTAGGGGAATTTGGACAAGTGAAACTTTCCCATCTCCTGCAGTACTATTTAATGACAAGGAAGACTGCTGAAATTTCCTCTAAATCAACCCATAAACTTTCCCATCTCCTGCAGCACTATCATACAAGGAGCACTGCTGAAATTCCCTCTAAATCAACCCATGAGGTGTAGAAAGAAGCTCCAGGTTTGATAAAGCAGAGCTAGGCAAATAGCTGAGAAATCTGAGAAAGGAAACAACATGTGCTGACCTAAGAGTCTAAGCAGGAAGCAACATATGGGTGAAATTAATTGCTCAAAGGAGCAGGAAGAAAACCATGTGGCGTAGCAGGGTGATAGTGGTACATGGACTAGACAGGTCTGGGTTCAGATCCTTGTTCAGCCATGATGCCCTAACTGGGTTGCTGCTTGCCTAGAAAACATGGGTTCTTTTATTTTCTCTACTCTTCATGATATAGCCAACTTCCTCAGGAAGAAGGACTACAATAATGAGCTGGAGACCTGTGGCACTGGATAAGCCTGTAGTTGATTTCTTTGGTGGTTAAATTCAGATCCGATGTCACCTTTCCACCATCTATCAGAGCAACATCCTTGCCTGGGATCCACATTGAAAGTGGAATGGCTTGTGCTTCCTCTTCTCAATGGGAATGAGCTGAACTAAGTGAATTGTCTGACCAAAGCGAACCAAATCATAGCCCTCTAGGGCCAAACCTTGACACAGACACAAAGTAAAGTGATTTGGGGGTCGATTTAGCCCAGCCTTCCCCAACCTGGTACCTTTCAGGTCCTTTGGACTTCAACTCCCAGCATTCTTGACCATTGGCCGTGCTGGCTGGGGCTGATGGGAGTTAAAGTCTCAAACATTTGAAGGGCACCAGATTGGAGAAGGCTGATTTAGCCACTAACCTTTCCCAGATATGCACAACTGGCTTTATTTTTTATCCTGCAAATGCATCGCTCAGGGGCTATGCACCTCTGCCAAATAGAGGTCTCTGGAGCATCAGGCCCTGCGATGCAGAGAAGAAGGGCTGGTCCTGGAAGATCAGGGTGGCCAGCCTAGTGGCATCTGGTGATGCAACTGAAGGGTCAGGAGTAGGGATGGACAGATCAGTCTGGTCCATGTCAGTTTTGTATGTGTTCATACATAACATAAGTGAGCTCCATCCTGTTTTGTGTGAATAAGTTTGGCCCAAATGAAATTTTCCAGCATCCTTAGGCAGGGGACACAGCCTGGCTCTGCCTGGGGTTTCAAGGGTGGTACTTAATGAACATGGCGTACAGCTAAAAGCAAAAGCTCTAATCAAGCCAAAGCATAGTTCTGGCCCCATCACCCTGAGATTTTATTCCTTTACACTGGAGACCCTGAGAAGGCAGTTAAAATCCCTGCAATTTCAGTTCAGACCCTGAGACCTGGCCATCCTGCTGTCATATCATAAACAGCCCAAGAACTAGGGGTCACTTCTGGCAAAGATACTGGTCCTAGAGCTCTCTCTCTCTCTAACCTTCCCCAACCAGGGGCCCTCCAGTTGTATCAGACTACAACTCCCATAATCCCACAGCCAGCATGAGCAATGGCCATGCTGACTGGAGATGGTGAGAGTTGTAGTATAATGCATCTGCAGGGCACCTGATTGGGGGAGGCTGCTCTACAAAAATTGACACCAAATGTACTGAAAGAAGGGATGGGTGAACAAGGGAAGTTTGAGCAGGCCAAGATTCTCCGAACGTCAGCTTGCTGCTAGTCTCTCTTTGATTTGCACTCATGTTTGTGAACACTGTTCTTTTGCATGAACAGGAAAATTGCACAAAACAGCTACCTAATGTGAAAGTTGCGCAAAAAATCCAGAATTTGTGTGCATTACCAAACTTGCACAAATTTTCCCCACAGACTCAAGTGTCAGTGATTAAAAATTTGCACATTTTGAGAAAGTTGTGCATTTTGAAAAAGTTGTGCGTTTTTCAAGTACACATTTTGTGAAAGCAAACACAAGGTTGGGAATTTGTGAACCTTTTCAGAGAAAATGCATTCACTTTCGTGTTTGGGATTGTGAACAGGGCATTTCTGGGTGAATTGTGAACCAAAGCAAAATTCTCATTCATCCCTAACTGAAAGCAGAGCAGACTCTCCTGCAAGCATTCCCAACAATTCCAGTATTAGCACTGTGGATGATATATTCCATCCCATACCTGTTCCATAGGTGCAGCCTGGGCAACAATGAGCACAATCACATTTCCAAAGGCCACAGTTAATAGCCAGCCTGCTTGCAGCACTGACTTCATGCTGACAGGAGCCTGAAACAAAGGAAAGGACCTGATAAGCACAACCGGTTGAGAAATTTCCTCAACATCCCCACTGAATACCACAGTGAGATGGAGACTGACCACTGTCCTACTTCATGGCTACACATCTCAACATTTAATCATTTGCACAGCCAAATAGGTGAATGGACTTTGTTGAAAAACATTGCATCGTTCCAAGGTACCACAACAGTATCTGGAAGTTGTAGCTGAGGTGACCGACACTTAACAGCTCATCCACTTCTGAGCATCACAGTCTGATGTTGCAGACATCAAGCGATGAGTGTGTGTGTGTGTGTGTGTGTGTATGTGTGTGAATCCACCTTAACTCATGGCAGAAAAGGGCAGCTAGAAAGCAGGAAGATCCTGAGAACCAGTGCATCCCTCTAGCAGCACTTACGTATGTAAGTATTGTTTCCCTCACCCTACATGCCTGTGTCACATGAGCTCTCTCTTTGTAATCTCTCAGAACGCCCAACAAGAGATGTCAGGAATATGGAAGACTGGAGAAAATCCCACAGGGCCTATGAATCAGTCTGTCATATCCCAACATTATTTTTCAGTGTACTTTGCTCTCCATTCCTGTAACAGATGAAGGACCTATTATATACTTCTCACTTCAGCTT
Organism: Heloderma suspectum; assembly: GCF_057233095.1. Lineage (NCBI taxonomy): Eukaryota > Metazoa > Chordata > Lepidosauria > Squamata > Helodermatidae > Heloderma > Heloderma suspectum. The sequence goes on along the minus strand of NC_139458.1, from coordinate 152,780,107 downwards.
AAACCACCTTTTCTATTCTGAAATGATGATATACTCAAGCTAAAACCTTGAATCATGGCAGTAGGTAGAAGAAATGCTTCGCTTTCCTCTATTTTTAAAAAAATCTCTTTTGGAACATCAAAACCTAACATAAGCAAGGAACACTGTCTTCACTTAACACTGTCTTCACTTAACACTGTCTTCACTTAACATAAGCAAGGAACACTGTCTTCACTTGTGCTCTTCTTACACATATGCAATAATACTGCAGGACCGTGATGACATCATTGCATCTAGAGGGCAGGGCAAGTTGAAGGGAGGGATCATGGGTGAGTGAGAGGCAACTGGATGGGCCTTAGGAAAACAGCCAGGATGGCAGAAGCCCAGTGCTAGGCTAGGACATAAAGGAGAAACAAGATGCACGATGGACCCCGGCATCCGTCACAACCCACCGTGTCTTAAATAAGTTGTGGTGGGCTGTGGGGATTGTGCGAACCAGGCCAATGTTCCAGATCCTCTGGGCACACAAGAACATGGAGAACAGAGTGGTGGATGTGTCACAGCTGCTTTGGGCTACAGTCCTAGGCACACCTAAGCCCTATTCAGGCATTCTTTTACCAGATATAAACAATGCACTCCAGCCCCACCCCCTCCATTGTTGCATCTGTCATCCACTACTTGTGGAGGGTGACCGTCTGAAGAGGAGAGTGTCCTGTATCTGAGGCGGCTCTCCATGTGAGTCAGAACATGGATTTTTCTGTGTTCTGGCTCATGTGGAGAGCCACCATGGATACAGGAGGCTCTCCTCTTCAGACTATTATAGGGGATGACAGATGTGACAAGGGGGCAGGGCTGGAACACTCCTTCTCTTCATGCATTGATTGTACCTGGTTAGAAAATGCTTGAATAGGGCTTTAGTTGCAAGTAAGTCCAGAGGCAGTAAATGTGGTCAGGATTGTGGTGCAAGTCTGCACGGAGCTTGCCATCTGTCTGCTCTCAGCCTGCGGGAGACCTGGCAAAGTGCAACTTTCTCTCCTGCCCTCCCACGCACCAAGCCTGTCAGATTTCCGATTTTCTTCTCCATGAACCAAGTCCTAAGTATAATACCTGGGAGTAAGAGAAGGCAAGGCCTGTAATGGAGAACATCACTTCCCCAGCTGATATTAACAGGTACTGTGGAATTTGCCATGAAATATGGACATTATTGGCTGGGATGTCTTCCATCTTCAATGCCTGGAGGTTCTTTGTAGAAGTCTAAGTTAGGGGGAAAAGAAGTCATGTTGATTAGCTGATGGTGTACAAGATATTTATTGGATTTATGTTAACGCAGAATCTACAGTGGGGTGGGGGAAGACTTTTCTTCCGAAGACTGAAGCAATATTGTCCTTTTGGGCCCATTAAACAACGATGAACTCTGCTGGTGGACTGAAATAAAGTCACACTAAAAGCATCTGCAAACTCTGCTTTTACTAGGAAGGTGCTGGAATTGTTTATGAGATGCACTTAATCACCACACAGAGAAAGACAACAACAAGGCTTGTTTTAGAAGGCTAAAAGGGGTGAGTGGTAATTGTTTGCATTACTCACTGGAGTATGGAAAAATGTCACAAACACCTTCAAAAGAAGTTTGGTGCTGACAAAAGATTGGGCATAGAAGATAATGATGCTAGCGATTTACATACTGCAGTTTGTCCATATTGTTGTGCCATATGCATCATTTAGTTTCTTTATGCACATGTCACAAAGCACAATAGATCTGGAAGCTGAACAAAGCATGCGATTAATTACGACAGCCAGATTGGAGAAAATCAGTCACTTGGTCAATAATAATAATAATAAGTATATAATGAGAAAAGATACTGCCAAGAAAAAAAAACCAGAACAGGCCAAATTGAGTGCCGTGAGAGGCAGTTCTTTACCATCCTGATACCTACAGATAAACTCTGGATTGATCATCCTACTGTAATCTAGATCTTCCCTTATTCTGAATGTCAGACATCTTTCTCATGATAACGTAGCTACATTTATTGTAGGTCGCTCACATCTATCAGTCCAATCCAGAACATAATTACTTGCCAGTAAAGACTGCTTCACATGCCATAGAAATAATGAATATATATGTGTACACCAGGGGTGAGGAACCTGTGGTCCTCCAGATGTAGCTGGACTCTAAGTCCCATTATCCCTGCCCATTGGCCATTCTCATTGGGGTTGATAGGAGCTAGAGCCCAACAGGCAGACACACTGTATTGCTTGCAATGTGTGAGAAACCTAATTGTCTATTTTTGTGCACAGTAGAGAAAACCATGTTTGGCAAGGCAATGGTCTCCACAGTGTATATCTACTCATTTTTGCAACATGGAAAGAACTCTTTCCCTGTAAAGGAAGGCTAAAGATCTGGTCTAGAAAAAAACAGGACTAAGGGAGGGAAATGGTACAAGTTTATAAAACTTATTCATAGTGTGAAGAAAGGGTACAGAGAGGGCTTTTTCTCACTCTCTCTCATAATACTAGGTCTCAGCATCATCCAGTGAAATTGATTGGCACTAGTTTCCAGACAGATAGAAAAGGACTTTTTCACTCCATTTACTGCCACGTACTGTAGTGACGCTCTTTAACTTAGTTTCCTTTAAAGACAAATTCATGGAGGACGGATTTATCAATGGCCACTAGTCGTGATGGTTAGATGGAAGCACGGCTTGCTGTGAAGCAACTGTGAAGAAGTGCTGCTGCCTTCATTCCCAGGTTACAAATGTCCCAGAAGCATTGGGTTGGCCACTGGGGGGAACAGGGTGCTGGACCTTTGGATTGGATGAGCCTTTGGACTTATTCAGCAAGGCCCATTTTCAGTTCTTAGATTAGAAATTCTAGTGATTTCAAAAGCTCTTTCTTCAAAGTAAGGGTCCTGATTGTTGCAGGATAACACCTCATCATGCATATTCTTGGAAATAAGTTCCATTAATTGAAATTGAACTAATTCCCCAATAATTGTGTTTACTTAGGTCTGCAGTGATATGAGCACATATTGTGGAATAAGCCACACTGAACTCAGGACTTTGCTACATGAAGCTTTTAACCTGCCACTTTACTGAGGTTTCTGCTTCTGGATTCTTTGTGGGATTAAGACTGGCTCCTTTACATGTATTTTTTTCTGGAGGTTTTTCTTTCTCTGCACCTTTCTATATGTTCCATTACATAACCACTAGGTGGTGCTGTGGCATAGTGGAATTGCTCGACTACGCTAGGGTTTTATTCCACCATTTCCAGAAAATACTAGATCCAAAAAACAAACAAAAAAGGCCATGGAAAGGTTTGCAAAGAACAGGAGAGGCCCTAGAGGATGACAACATTGTGTAAATTGTGGGACTGTTTTTAACCTGCAGTGAGTAGAGGACCAGGCACAGGCTACTCTAGAACAACCAGAAAGCTAGACACAAAAAGGGAAAAGAGACTATGCAAGGACAAGACTCTCCAGTGGTGGTGACCTGCAAGGTGTGTGCCATTTTTGTTTCCTTGCCTGAGAACAACATGCCCTACACATGCAATAAGTGCAAGTTGATCACACTGCTGGAAGAAAAAGTAAGAGGACTGGAGCAGCAAGTGTCAACCCTCCAGGGAATAAGAGAACACGAAGAGTTCTTGGACAGAACGGTGGAACTACAGCAGCAAAGTAAAGACCAGAAGCTTGAAGAGCAACAGCAAACTGAGGTAGAAGAGGAAAATGCTGAGGTGAGGAAAAATGCAGTAGAAGATACTCCTTGGAAAAGGGTGACAGGAGCAGAAGAACTAGAAGCCACTCTGCACCAGTGGAAGCAGTGGAGCTGTGGAACAGTTTCCAGGTACTTGAGGATGTGACTGGAGGACAGCCTGCAGAGGAAGAATTACAGGGGAACCTGCATGAGAGCGAGCAAGAGGCTGAAGGTCAGTCAAGCAGAGGCGATGAAACTAAGGCCTACAACAACAAGAAGAGAGTAGTAGTAGTAGTGGGAGACTCCTTGCTGTGTGGGATCGAAACCCAAGTATGTTGCGAAGACCTGTGGACTTGCCAGGTATGCTGTCCCCGGGGAGGACAGATTACAGACATGACTGAAGGGTTGCTTGCACTCATAAAGCCCACTGACAGGTATCCCTTTCTTCTCATCCATTTGGGAACAAATGATACTGCCAAGTGGAGCTATGAAGAAATCACATCAGACTTTGAAGCTTTGGGAAGGAAATTCAAGAACTTTGGGGTCCAGATAGTTTTCTATCCAACCTTCCAGTAGTTAGAAGAGGGATAGAAAGAGAATGAAAAATTCTCCGGGTGAATGACTGGCTACAAAGGTGGTGCCAACGAGAGAGATTTGGATTCTGGGACCACGGGCTATACTTCATGGAAGATGGGCTGTTGGCAAGGAACGGGTTGCACCTCACAAAGGCTGGGAAGAATGTGTTTGGCCACAGCATGAAGAACTTTATCAGGAGGGCTTTAAACTGAATCCTACGGGGAAGGGAGACGTAAAGTTGGGAGTAACAATGGACAAAGGCTCATGCACCGCAATGGAGAGAACAGCTCTAATAGCACCCAATAATAGTCTTCACAAACATGTAGGAAGAAAGCCAGACCATGAAGCACATGGTCTTCAATGTCTATATACTAATGCCCAGAGTATGGGAAACAAACAGAGCAAACTTGAATACAGGAGGGAAATTATGACTTGATAGGTATAACTGAGACTTGATGGGATGACTCTCATGACTGGAATACAGCAATTGAAGGATATAACTTGTTCAAAGAGAACAGGAGGAACAGAAAGGGAGGTGGGGTTGCACTGTATGTGAAAAATACATATCTCTGCACAGAAATACAGGAGGATGAGTTTGGTAGCCCCACCGAGAGCATCTGGGTTAAAATAAATGGAGCAAAGAATAAAAGGAACATGGTGGTCAGAGTCTACTACCGGCCACCCAATCAAGGAGAAGATGAGGATGAAACTTTTGAAAAGCAAATAGCCAATGTTTCAAGGAGTCAATTGGGCCTTAGGAAGCATTACTAACAACAAAGCTAGCGGAGATGACAGCATTCCAGCTGAGCTATTTAAAATCCTAAAAGACGATGCTGTTAAAGTGCTGCACTCAATATGCCAACAAATTTGGAACACTCAACAGTGGCAGTTTACATTCCAATTCCAAAGAAGGGCAATGCCAAAGAGTGTTCAAACTACCGTACAATTGTGCTCATTTCACATGCCAGCAAGGTGATGCTCAAAATCCTACAAGCTAAGCTTCAGCAGTATGCGAACCAAGAACTACCGGAAGTACCAGCTGGGTTTCGAAGAGGCAGAGGAACTAGAGATCAAATCGCTAACTTTCGCTGGATCATGGAGAAAGCAAGAGAATTCCAGAAAAACGTCTATTTCTGCTTCATTGACTACGCTAAAGCCTTTGATTGTGTGGAGCACAACAAACTGTGGCAAATTCTTAAAGTGATGGGAGTACCAGACCACCTTACCTGTCTCCTGAGAAACCTGTACGAGGGTCAAGAAGCAACAGTAAAAACCAGACATGGAACAACCGATTGGTTCAAAATTGGGAAAGGAGTACGACAAGGCTGCATATTGTCGCCCTGCTTATTTAACTTATATGCAGAGTACATCATGAGAAACGCCGGGTTGGATGAATCAAAGGTCCGAATTAAGATTGCCGGGAGAATTATCAACAACCTCAGATACGCAGATGATACCACCCTAATGGCAGAAAGTGAAGAGAATCTCAAGAGCCTCTTGTTGAGGGTGAAAGTGGAGAGTGCAAAAGCTGGCTTGAAACTCAACATTAAAAAAATGAAGATCATGGCATCTGGCCCCATCACTTCCTGGCACATGGAAGGGGAAATGGAAGCAGTGACAGATTTTATTTTCTTGGGCTCCAAGATCACCACAGATGGTGACTGTAGCCATGAAATTAAAAGACGCTTGCTCCTTGGGAGGAAAGCTATGGCAAACCTAGACAGCATAGTAAGAAGCAGAGACATCACCTTGCTGACAAAGGTCCGTAGAATCAAAGCTATGGTTTTCCCAGTAGTAACGTATGGCTGTGAGAGCTGGACTATAAGGAAGGCTGAGCACTGAAGAAGTGATGCTTTCGAACTGTGGTGCTGGAGAAGACTCTTACAAGTCCCCTGGACTGCAAGGAGGTCAAATCAGTCAGTCCTAAAGGAAATCAACCCTGAGTGCTCATTGGAAGGACAGATACTGAAGCTGAAGCCCAAATATTTTGGCCACCTAATGCGGAGAGAAAACTCTCTGGAAAAGACCCTGATGCTGGGAAAGACTGAGGGCAAAAGGAGAAGGGGACAGCAGAGGATGAGATGGCTAGATAGCATCACTGATGCAATGAATATGGACTTGAGCATGCTCCGGGAGAGAGCGCAGGACAGGAAGGCCTGGCGTGCTATGGTCCATGGGATCACGAAGAGTCGGACACGACTGAACGACTGAACAACAACAATGTTTCAAGGAAGCATGATGTAGTAGTAATGGGGGACTTCAATTTCCCCAATATTTGTTGGGAGACAAATTCTGCAAAACATGGCCCCTCCAGGAAATTCCTGACTTGTGTGGCGGATAACTTCCTCCTACAGAAAGTAGAGGAAGGAACTAGAGGATTGGCTATCCTTGACTTGATCCTAACCAACAGAGATGACTTAGTGAGTAAAGAAGCAGTTACAAGAACTTTGGGGGAAAGTGACCATGTTATCCTTGAATTCATGGTTCTAAAGGAAGCAAAAGCCTAGTGTAGCCAAACCTGTACCCTGGATTTTAGGAAAGCTGATTTTAATAAGCTCAGAACAATGATAAGTAAGGTCCCATGGCAAGCGACTCTAATGAGATAAGTAGTCCAAGATGGGTGGGAGTTTTAAAAAAAGAAAATTCTCAAGACGCAATTACAAATAATTCCAACAAGAAAAAAAGGTGGAAGACAACAGAAGAAGCCCATGTGGCTTCACAAAAAGCTTAGAGATGACCTGAAAACAAAAAAGTACACAAATAGGAAGTGGAAAGAAGGCCAAGCAACAAAAGAAGAGTACTGGCAGATAGCACAGAATTGCAGGGATGGCGTCAGGAAGGCTAAAGCTGAGAACGAGCTGAGGTTAGCGAGGGATGCTAAAAGCAACAAAAAAGCTTTCTTCAGCTACATGCATAGTAAAAGACAGAGGAAAGAAATGGTGGTTCAGCTATTAAATAAGGAAAGCAAAATGATAACAGATGACAAAGAAAAGGCAGAAGTGCTCATTTCCTACTTTGGCTCAGTCTTCTCCCAAAAGAGAGTCTATGACCCCCCTGGCAAAGGCAGAGTACAGGCTGAAGGGGCAGGATTGCAGCTTGAGATCAATAGGCATATGGTCAAGGAACACCTAATTACTTTGAATGAGTTCAAATCTACAGGGCCAGATGAACTGCATCCTAGAGTCATAAAGGAACTGGCAGAAGAACTCTCAGAACCACTGATAATAATCTTTGAGAAATCCTGGAGGACAGGTAAGGTGCCAGATGATTGGAGGAGGGCTAATGTTGTCCCTATCTTCAAAAAGGAGGAACCTGGGAACTACAGACCAATCAGTCTGACATCAATCCCTGGGAAAATTCTGGAGCAGATTATAATGCAATCCATCCATAAGCACCTTGAAAACAATGCAGTGATTACTTGAAGCCAACATGGATTTATCAAGAACAAATCCTACCAGACAAATCTGATCTCATTTTTTGATCAGGTAACCTCCCTTGTGGACTGTGGGAATGCTGTGGACATAATATACCTCGACTTCAGCAAAGCTTTCGACAAAGTGCCCCATGATATCCTGATGAGCAAACTAGCTCAAAGTGGGCTAGGTGAAACAATGATCAGGTGGATCCACGGTTGGCTACAGAATCGGACTCAAAGAGTGCTTATCAGTGGGATCTTCTCAAACTGGGGAGAGGTAACAAGCAGGGTACCACAGGGCTCAGTCCTGGGCCCAGTGCTCTTCAACATTTTTATTAATGACTTAGATGATGAGGTAGAGGGAATGCTGATCAGATTTGCAGATGACACAAAATTGGGCAGGATAGCTAATACCCTAGAAGACAGAAACAAAATTCAAAGTGATCTTGATAGGCTCTGGAGCGCTGGGCAGAAAACAACAGAATGAAATTTAATAGGGATAAATGCCAAATTCTGCACCTAGGAAAAAGAAACCAAATGCACAGTTACAAGATGGGGGATACATGGCTCAACAACACTACAAGCGAGAAGGACCTTGGAACTGTTGTCGATCACAAGCTGAATATGAGCCAACAGTGTGATGTGGCTGCAAAAAAGGCAAATGGTATTTTGAGGTGCATTAATAGAAGCATAGCTTCCAAATCCCGAGAAGTACTAGTTCCCCTCTACTCAGCACTGGTTAGGCCTTTTCTGGAGTACTGTGTCCAGTTCTGGGCACCACACTTTAAGAAGGATGCAGACAAGCTGGAGAGGGTTCAGAGGAGGGCAACGAAGATGATCGGGACTGGAAACAAAGCGCTATGAAGAAAGTCTGAAAGAACTGGCATGTTTAGCTTTGAAAAGAGAAGACTGAGCGGGAGATATGATAGCACTCTTCAAGTACTTGAAAGGTTGTCACAGAGAGGAAGGCCAGGATCTCTTCTCCATCACAGGACATGGAATAATGGGCTCAAGTGACAGGAAGCCAGTTTCTGGCTGAACATCAGGAAAAAATTCCTGACTGTTAGAGCAATATGACAATGGAACCAATTACCTAGGGAGGTGGTGGGCTCTCCCATACCGGAGGCATTCCAGATCAGGCTGGACAGCCATCTGTCGGGGATGCTCTGACTTGGATTCCTGCATTGAGCAGGGGGTTGGACTCGATGGTCTTGTAGGCCCCTTCCAACCTTACTATTCTATGATTCTAAAGCACCTGCAAACTACTGTGAGTGAGGAATCACAAGCACATAATAAATGCCTCATGTAGAAAGACTCTGAGTGGGACTTGCCTCCAAATGCAGACATGGGAGCAGGCTGCACAAGTCCTGGCATGCGATAGGGATGCCTACGATGCTTCAAAACTGTTTCTGTCCCCCAATTTCACAGTATAAAAGTGTCAGACTCCCCAGTCTTAAAGTTGCGCTTAGCAGTTTCTCTTGTGCTCTCAGTAAGCGTTTATTGAAAGACATGGTCTTCATCTTATAACAAGGGGATCCGTTCGCCAACCGTCTGTAATGGGTTTTATCAATGATGAATAAATATTTGAATCAAGTGGTCTAAAGCAGCAGGGCTGGCTTCTCAGCCAGAGAGAAAAAGTCACCAGGTTGGCCAGGCACAAATTCTGCCCCTGAGAAGCTGGAAGTAGTTTATAGAGCTGTGGAAAGCAAACAGCGAAGTATGAAATATTCAGGAAAATGGGTGGGGGGGGATTATCTTTGTCAGACCCTCAAGATTTATGGGTGAAAATTTAATTTTTCCCAGGTGGCCTTTGTGCCTCATTTTTGCCATTATCTGTTACAGTCAGAAATTAGTTTTCCCATAAAGAGAGAGACAGTGACTCTGCGATCATATCTTCCCAAAATGCGTCTATCCATTCATCTGTTCATCAGTCTGTTTATTTCCCCCCAAAATGATAGCTTTGCAACCCAATCCAATACGTATTTATCCCGAAAGAAGTCCCACTGTGTTCAGTGGCGCTTCCTCCTGAGCATGCAAAGGATTATAGCCTCAGTATGCCACCCCTTCCTCCACTCCCCATATTGCAGTACTACCCATGAAACAGAGCAACTGAATGACTGTGGATGGGGAATACAATACACTATATACTGCCACTTCTGCTAACAACAGACTAACGATTGGGCACAATGCAGCCAAATTAAGTTCTTCTAAAAGTGCGTTCTATTACTGCCCCAGTTTTGAGGGTGATCTGGGCAAGGTGTCCTCTGCGCCCCCCCCCCAGCTGCCCTGGTGGGCCCCCATGGGCTTACCAGGGCACAGTGAAGGTAGTGGCAATGCAACAGCAGGTAGCAGCAGGGACAGCCACTGGCATGAAGTGCAATGCCGAAAACTGATGCGCCAGACCAAGTGGCTGCAGTAGCACCTGGCATCTTAATTTCCCCAGAATGCTTCTGGATCCTCTGTTATTGCCCAGAGACATTCTGGAGAAATTAAGATGGCAGCTCCGGCTGCCTGCCTCAAGCGGCACTTCTCTCCAGACCACTGGGCCATTAAAAAAAGGTCAGTTTAGTTTTTTAATTGAGGTTGGTGGACTTGCCACCAACCTCAATTAACCTGGCAACCTGGCACTTGCCCTGCTATCCAGGTGCTGACGCGAGCCTGCAATCTGTGCATGACTATTCAGCAGAAAGCCCCATTGAGTTCAGTGGGGGCTATTCCCAACTAAGTGTGCTTAGCCTTTTAGCCAGAGTCTCCCTAATGACAATGGAAGAGTGAAGTATGAGGTTTGGTCTTTCTCCCTGTTCACCTCAATGGGACATAAAGTGTTTAATTTTTACTAGAATGATCATGGCATGTGTTGCATAACAATATTAGCATAATGCACATGATTTGCTTATTGTATTCTGCTTACAGCTAACTTCTTTGTTATTGTGGGTTTTAACTTGCATTAAGCAATGATTTAATTAGAATGGTTTAATTTCATTGGCTGGCTAATGCCAGCACAGTCAGGAGGTCAAAAATGGAATGGAAAAGACGTTCAAAACTCGGCAACTTACGTTTGTTATAACAATTGTGTATGAAGCTCCAAAATCAAGGAGGCCTAGGTGCAAGATGGAGTCTTCTGCTTTCGTTCGGCATTTCACATTGTTGTATCTTGACAGGAAGAGGGAATACAATAGTTCCTGCTTAGCTTCGCATGGCCAAAAAGCACAGGGCAGAGCTCTTTACAAGCTTTTTCAGTTCAAACTGATTGGGGGCAATGAATAACATATGTGTCCAGTCCTCTGTTAAGCTTAGCAGTCCTCTGTTAAGCACTAGCAACCTTCATTGTTACCTTTCTAGGAACAACTGAAGGACACTGATCAGAATTTATTTTACATTGTACAGTAAATGGCCAGCACTGCTGAATTCTTTCCTCGTTTGTTTCCTTATGACATAATTCTCCTTATTTTCCAGCTCTGGTTTTCTTTCAGGTTAAATCTTATGTGTATATATCAGGCTGCCTCGCTTATAGAGCTTAATGGAAGGTTTAAATCTGTTCACAACATTTTAAATTATTTATTTAATACATTAGTAGGCTTTCAGGGTGGCCAGGTTTCTTTCTCTCTCTCTCTCTCTCTCTCTCACACACACACATGCACACACACACACACACACAGTGCTTAAAAGGGGCTTTCATACAAGCTGGCTTATCGGGATGCAAAGGAGCTGTGCAGATTTGCCATGACAGTGATTTGGATTTACTAATTTCAGCAAGGGCTGCACAGATGAGGAACATTTTGTACTAAGCCAGGGTGGGGAACCCGCGACTCTCCAGATGTTGTTGGACTACAACTCCCATCACCCCAACCATTGGCCATACTGGCTGGGGATGATGTAAATTGTAGTTCAGCACCATCTGGAAGGCCGCAGGTTCCCCACTCCATGCTAACCCTTTTCTACACGTCACAGAATAACAGCTAGCAAACTGAGATGCACAGTGCACACACCTTTCGTAGTTCAATGGAAGAGTGTCTGCTTTCCAGGCAGAAGGTCCTGGGCACCTCCAGTTACAAGATCTCACACTGCAAAGTTTATAAAGTCCCCTGTGTGTAAGCTTGGAGAGCTCCTGGGCTAGAAGCACTCAGTGTAAGACAGCTTCACACATCTTTCCAAATGTGGCTTTCAGGGCTATCACAGTCCTTTATGGCCCTTTTCAAATAGAGAATGGCTATAATGAGAAGAGGCAGAGCTGGGGAATGAGCAGAGAGCCATATTGGAATTATCTGTACCCGTTTCCTTTTTCCCTGCCTGCAAAGATCCCAATTTCAAGTGCCAGAAGGGCTAGCATCATCATGATCCATATTTCTGAGTGGGCCAAAGAGAGGAAAGCAGCAGCGAGTTGTAATCAGTCATCTCTCCCCAGCCCTTATCCTTTTCCATACCTGTGTTGAAGGGAAGGCTGTGTTTGCTGAGAACTTCCAGCAAAGTTGGGAACAACAATGCCTGGGCACAGCGATTTCAAGTTACAGGTATTTGAAAACAGCAAAAAGCAGTGGGCCTGCTGTTGTTACTCCTAGGAACACAGGAAGCTGTCCTATGCAAGGATACATTGTTTATCTAGCCCAGCTTTTCCCAACCAGGTTTACTCTGACTGGCAGTGGCTTTTCAGGGTTTCAGACAGAGGTCTTCGACACCATCTGCTACCTGATCCTTGTAACTGGCAATGCCAGGGGATTCCTCCTGCATGCAAAGCGTGTGTTCTACCACTGAAGTATGGTCCCCCATCAAGAGAGAAGGGATGCCTGGGACTGATGGTGCTTAGTTCCAGCATGCAGCTGCACAATCAGTTACGGATGGCCCATGCAATCATTTCTGGTTGGAAAGCCCCATGTGAATGTAATTGTTCAACTCAGTGGAGTTTTGCCTGCTTGGAGCATAAGCTATCTGCTGGGTTTCCTAGCTTAGCCCATTCCCACTGCATATTTCCTCCAACAGAGGACTTGAACTGGAAAAGTACAGAAAAGTATGCCTGAACAGAGACATACCTAAAGAAACTGGACCAGGGGCACCTAACAAGCAAGGTCCACGTTTCTTAGAAACTAATCCAGAGATGTCAGGAGACCCAAGAAGAGAAATGAAAGTTAATTTAGACCATGGAAATGTTAATGGAATCTCACCTTCCCCTTGCCAGGGTCCTGTAGCTTGAAACACCATAACTTTTGTTAATGCTGACAAATTCCTCATTGACAAGAGTGATGTTGACATCCAGGTCCAAAGTATTAATGAATCTGTAAGGACACTTGATTTCATCATGACAGAAAATGAATAAAGTAAAATAAAACATCAGATATTTTACTGGAGGCATGCAATCTATTTAAAGGGGGCTTCATCTGTCTCTTAATTTTCATGGTAAGTTCACTGGCCCCAAATTCTACCAATTAATCAGAGTTTCCCATATCCTTATATATTTAACCCCTCAAGACAATGCAGTGATGCCCCCTCACTTTCTAGGAGAAAGAAAATGATTGTTGCAGGCAATCCCATCTAAGAAACTCAGTGGAATGTGATGGCTGAGAAAAAATGTTTGATCTTGTGGGAAGATGGTGGGCTAACCATGACTCTCCTTCATGACTCTATTTCACAGATAACTCTTTCCTAACCACTATAACCTGGTTCACATGTAATGATAACCCAGAGTACAGGTTAAGTATGGGTTGTCATTGAATCGTGGGTTGTTGTTACATGCGAACCCTGCACTATGGTTTAACTATGGGTTCTTAACCACAGACAACCCAGAGTTCACAATCCAACAAAAAACCATGGTTGTCTTCCTGGGTTGTTTGTGGTTAACAACCCATAGTTAAACCATAGTGCAGGGTTCACATGTAACAACAAACCACAATTCAACACAACCTACAATTCAACAGCAACTCATACTCTGGGTTGTTGTTAAGTGTGAACCAGGTATATGTTAGGTAAGCCCTAGCTTTTTCAGAAGGCACTGATACTTTCATGGCCCCCAAATGTAGGACTGTACAGGCACAGCAGATGTCGGGGTTGCCTCTGAGCATATAGAGTGTCAGAGTAGCTCAAATTCTGAGGAAGAGCTGCAACATGTTGGGGAGAAACTTTCCCAGGCTTCACAGGCACAGCTGCACAGAGCCCCCCCCCTTCACACATCCCTGTGAGTGATAGCGAACAGGGGGAGGCAAGGGAAGAACAACCTGAACTTTTAGACACAAGACACAGACGCAGGCACAAGCGGGAAGTCACAGGGGCTGAACTTCGGCGCTCTGCCCGATTGGCTCGGTGTCAACAGCTGTGCCTAGAAGTGTCACGGGAGAGGGGGAGATCTTCTCCTCCCACCCCTTAAGTTCAGAGAGCTTGCCGCTTTTTTCCCAAACAGGGATCAACATTTGTAGTTTCCCTTTGAACTTCCTGATGGCTGTTTCTTTTGTAGTCTGTGAGTCTCTAGCAATTTGCATTGTATGCCTCATTAGGGTGAATGGAATTAAACCCTTGGAAATGCAGCCTCTGGTCTGAGTGTTGATTTGGCTCTTGGAGTTCTCAGCTGGGCAAAAAGGGAATCCTGACAGCAGAGGACTCTGATGAGAATAAGGTTTAGGCTGCTTCCTCAGGGGAAATTCCAATTCCTAGCTTCTGGCCAGCCTATGTGCATCTACTGCTATTTAAAGGATTCAACTTTTTGACCTGTATTAAGATTCTAAATGCTCTAGCGTAGCTCTGGGCCAATTTGCATGATTACTGAGCCCAAAGCAGCTACCTGAAAATCCTGTTTGCACTAGTCCCTACTATAAGTTCCCAGTTTTGGTCTGGTTTTGCCAACTAACTCTGCAAGGTTTTGCTAACAACTCTGCAAGGGTGGGGGACCTATTAAAATGGTCCACCCCCGGAGATTAATGGATTCCGATGGATTCCAGAGGGCTCTGGGGGATTTTCCTGCTGGTATGGCTGGTGCTCCTGTCGAAGCCCAGGTCGCTCTGTGGAATGCAGAGATGACTCGGGCGGCTGACACGATCGCGCCCAAGCGCCCTCTCCCTCTGAGCAGAGCCCAGCCAGCTCCTTGGTATACACCCGAGCTGAGGGCAATGAAGCAAGAGGGGAGACGGCTAGAACGCAGGTGGAGGAAAACTTGTGCTGAGTCTGACCGAACACAGGTAAGAGCCCACTATCGAGCCTACTCTGTGGCGGTGAGGGTGGCAAAGAGGCAGTTCTTTTCCACCAGCATTGCATCTTCTCAGTGTCGCCCGGCGAAGCTTTTCCGAGTGGTTCGCGGCCTGTTACATTCTGGGCCAGGGAGAGAGACGGTGGAACCCTCGGTAGCACGCTGTGACAAGTTTGCGCGGCACTTTGAGGATAAAGTCGCTCAGATTCGTCATGAATTGGACACCACCATCAATGCAGTTCCATTGGTAGAGGCGTTCAGAGCACCGTCTGGTCCAGTTTTATTGGATGAGTTTCAGTTACTGAGGCCTGAGGATGCGGACAAGGTGCTTGGCCAAGTCCGATCGACCACTTGTGTGCTTGACCCTTGCCCTTCATGGCTTATTAAATCAAACAAGGAGGGGTTGTCCGGCTGGGTCCAGGAGGTTGTAAATTCCTCCTTGAGAGAGGGAGTGGTGCCTGCTGCTTTAAAAGAGGCAGTAATTAGACCACTCCTGAAAAAGCCTAACCTGGACCCAGAGGATGTTAATAATTATAGGCCAGTGGCCAACATCCCCTTCCTGGGCAAGGTGCTTGAGCGGGTGGTTGTAGGACAGCTCCAGGCACTCTTGAATGAAACGGATTATCTAGATCCATTTCAATCGGGCTTCAGGCCTGGTTTTGGAACGGAAACTGCCTTGGTCGCCCTGTGGGATGACTTCTGCCGGGAGAGGGACAGGGGGAGTGTGACCCTGTTGATTCTCCTGGACCTCTCAGCGGCTTTCGATACCATCGACCATGGTATCCTTCTGGATAGGATATCTGGGTTGGGAGTTGGAGGCACTGCACTACAGTGGTTCCGCTCCTACTTGGATGGCCGATTCCAGAAGGTGGTGCTGGGGGATTATTGCTCTGTGCCATGGCAATTGTGACATGGGGTTCCACAGGGCTCTATTTTATCCCCCATGCTGTTTAACATCTACATGAAACCGCTGGGGGAGGTTATCCGGAGGTGTGGGCTGAGGTGCCATCAATATGCGGATGACACCCAGCTCTTCCTCTCTTTTTCATCAAACCCAGGTGAGGCAGTGGCTGTTCTGAACCAGTGCCTGGGCACGGTAATGGACTGGATGAGGGCTAATAAACTGAAACTCAATCCAGACAAGACAGAGGTACTGTTAGTGGGTGGTTCGTCTGCCCGGCTAGGTGATATTCAACCTGTTCTGGAGGGGGTTGCACTCCCCCTAAAGGATCAGGTTCGTAGTTTGGGGGTGCTCTTGGATCCAGAACTGTCACTTGAGGCACAGGTGAACTCAGTGGCACGGAGCACTTTTTATCAGCTTAGGCTGGTATACCAACTACGCCCTTATCTGGACAGAGATAGCCTAGCTACAGTTATCCATGCTCTGATAACTTCTCGTCTGGATTACTGCAATGCGTTATACGTGGGGCTGCCTTTGAAAACGGTCCGGAAACTTCAGCTGGTCCAAAATAGGGCAGCAAGATTGTTAAGAGGGACTGGCCTGCGAGCTCATATTACGCCAGTACTTTTCCAGCTGCACTGGCTGCCAGTCCATTTCCGGGCCCGATTCAAAGTGCTGGTGTTAACATTCAAAGCCCTTAACGGCTTGGGGCCAGGTTACGTGAAGGATCGCCTCCTCCCATATGTGCCTGCCCGGACCTTAAGATCAGCATCAGCGGCCCTTCTCCGTGAGCCCCTGCCAAAGGAAGTGAGGCGGGTGGCTACTAGGAGGAGGGCTTTTTCTGTTGTGGCAACCCGGCTCTGGAATGAGCTCCCTAGTGAGGTTCGCCTGGCGCCTACATTGTACTCCTTTCGGCGCCAGGTGAAGACCTTTTTATTTTCCCAGGCTTCTTAGCTTTCTAAATTTTTATCTTTGCTGTTTTAAATCTGTATTTTAAATTCCTGTACTGCTGCTAGGTTTTATTGTGGTTGTATTGTTATATTGTGGTTTTAATGTTCTATATATTTTAAATGGTTTTATTGTGTGTTGTTTGGTTTTAATTTTTGTGAACCGCCCAGAGAGCTTCGGCTATTGGGCGGTATAGAAATAAATAAATAAATAAATAAATAAACTAAAAGCACACTCCTATGCATGTTTAGACAAAAAAAAGTCCTACAACTCCCCAAACGAGGATTGCACCCCAAAGGATCATATATAGTGAAGCTGGGAAGAATCTCTTTCTGAGGAGACCTCAGATCAGATGTTTGTCAGCATATCTCATAATGGGCTAGGAGGATCATTTATCTAACATACTATAATGGAATTCCTTATGTTATTTGATCTGGAATCCAGATTACCAAATTACAGATTACAGATCTAGATTTGCCATTAATTTTAGGAGCCTTTCCCAGCCTGGTCCCCTCCAGATATTTTGGACTTGAATTCCCATCAGCCCTAGTCAGCATGACCAGTGCTCAGGAATGCTGGGAGTTGTAGTCCATCTGGAGGGGACCACGTTGGGAAAGGCTGCTTTATGGTGTTCCAGGCCCTAAGTAAATTCAATACATCTGCTCAATCCAGTGCAAAATTGTAAGTTCCCTCATACATCTTTCCCTTCTTCCCTGCAGCTAAGGTCTATCTGTAGACATTTCCCAACCACTAGCATTGCCATCATTTTAATGAGATGTTATTGTTTTATCACTGTTTTATTATTTTATTTACTGTTTTTATGGTATTTTATCATTTTTATTTCTGGTATGTGTGTTTTTTAATGAAAAGCAGTATAGAAATTATCTGAAATCAATAACTAATTATTGTTTGTTAATATTGATGGATGAAGGAAGCAATGGGCTAAGAGATGAGGACCAGAAGGAGCAGGGCCCAAACATTGCTTCCTTTGACAATATTAAAATAATATTAACCAATATTAAAACTGGCTCCACAGTTGCACCCAAAATTCACAGATGGTGAAACTGGGGAGGCCATGTCATCCTCCAAGGAAGGACTGAAATTCTTCAACAGTTCAGGAGGAGCTTTTTCGTTCTAATCAAATTTGTCAAAGTTATTTTCTGAGAAATTTTGGCTCAGACCTCATTTTTTCCCTAGGTATTAGACTGCTTTGGAGGAAGCATTTCTAAAGCCACCCAGGTCTAGGTGGTAGATTCATACTCTACATTACTGCTCATACAAGAGTGAACCAGAATACCTGACCATTGTCACTTTCTCTCAGAGCTGCTTCACTGTTTACTTGGCGATCACATTTGCCACAGCTACAACAGATCAGCATCTCCCCATAGGAAACATGGAAAACCTGATGTGTATTCCTAAACTAAAGGATATAGCTCTGAATGGCAGCCTATGCCCACCCTTGCACGTTCAGAAATACATGTATTCTGTCCTTCACCCTTCACATATTTGCTACAGAGACCACTAGTGTCACTGGCTGGCTGGCTAGGAATGCTCAGTGCAGACTGCAGCCATGCCTGCAATGGGAACCTTTAGCCAGTTGGCAGCTGCACACCTACACCGTGCTACATCCAGCCAGTGCCTGCCTCACTCCTGCCTTGCATTTCCTGCCAGTAAGAGCTTGGAAGAGCCCCTCCTCTTTGGGCATTGCCTCAACAACGATAACTTCCTCCTCCTCCTTCCTATCTTTTCACTACCTCACTGGCTGTCAATGGGTCTAGCCATGGGAAACATAATTTCCGTAGAAGAACGTAACTTAAGAACATAAGAAGAGCTGTGCTGGATCAGACCAAAAGCCTATCTTGTCTAGCATTCTGCTTGTAGAGTAGCTTATTGGATGCCCACGGGAAGTCCACAAGCAGGACATGAGTGCAACCACACCCTTCTGCTAATGCAAACTGTACAGCCCTCACTCAAAACGTACTGATGAGGTCCAAGCTCTGGCTAAGCAGCCTGGATTAATGGTTTCAGTCAAACCATGGAATTATAACTGCAAAGAAACAGATCACCCAAAGCCAGTTCACACCTCACAGCTGTCATTCCTTCTGATGGTTTTTTATCCATGTCTTTTATCTAAAACCAAAGGGAAACAAAATCATTGTACAATTTCTGCTTACATGAAGGCTTTCTAAGAAGCAAAGAGTCTGCAGATGAAAACATGGGTTCTGAATGTCACTCTATTGAATGGAGGGAGATGCTCGCCATGTGCTTTTCTGAGATGGCTTGAGTTCTGCTAGAAAAGTATCTATCAAATCTATAACCTACCAGGCTCTTGTTGATGCAACAAATGGGTGGGATAATTTTCTCATCTCCATAAAGACCCCTATTATATTAGCTGCAATAGGACATACGTGTTGCTCTACTCTGAACCAGACCTACTTTATGACAAAAGTAGGTGCTTAACCAATTACACTTTGTTTCCACAGATCATGGGCAGTAGGAAGAAGGATGAGCAAAGAAGACAGACCTACATACTCAGGTGCTGGACCAGCACTGGCTTCAGAAAGGAGTTGGAGAGAGACATATATAGATCGGGTTCAGATGAGCCGTGGCATCCATGGGTGCCATTTTGAATATGCAAGCTCCCACTCAAGGGTTGTTGTGTTGTGTGAACCTCATGGGTTATGCAAGGGTTAAACAACAGTGAGGCTGCGGCACGTGCGGGGCACATGCGGCCGCCATTTTGAATATCATGTCATGTGAACTCAGCAAGTGTGGGTTATGCGAAGGTTAAAGAATAACCCTTGCATAACTCATGCTGACCAGGTTTGCATGACACAGTAAGCCCTGAGTAGGGGTTGAATATTCACAATGGCGGCCATATGAGTCCCACACGTGCCACAGCTCACCATGAGTTAAATAACCCATGGTGGGCTGTGGTGTTGTGCAAACAGCCACACAGAATCATTAGCCTAAGTCCATACAATGCCACATGTCTAGAGCAAGGGTGGGCAGATTTTGGGCTTGCAGGTCTTACTGCGTTATTTTACTAAAATTAATCAGAGCCAGGCACAAAATAATGAAGGGGAGTGGCAGTAGTGGAGTCAGTTGCCTCCTGCACCTCACGAGTAATGCACTGTATTACAAATACAAATCTACATGTGAGTTACTATACATCAGTGATCCTAACACCAAACTCTCAAAGCAATCGGTAGAGCTGCAAAAACAACAATCGGTTAATATATTTTACAGGTGAAGAACACTGAGGCTAAGAGGCAAGCAATGCACACAAAGCCAGCTGCTGCAGAGTTGTTGTTTTTTTTAACTTTCAATTTGACTTGCTATTGTTAAACTATTGGGAGTCAGAAACCCTTACTGATCTACTGCAAATCACCCAGAGATCTGCCAGTAGATCCTAATCTACCCTTTTTGCCCATCATTGGTCTAGAGGACCTCTAGAGGAGTACAAAGTGCCTTACTTTCACATATCGATTGCAAACAATAAATGAACATTTCATGGACTTTCTTTGACCTTGACTTGGTAAGGCAGACACTTTATCATCACAGCACAGCAGCTCATGTTGTTTCAGAAATGGGATGTGAAAAGAAAGAGAGGTGTTTGGCAGAGGCATTGCTGAAGGTTAAAGGGACAAGGATGCAGGAGGGAAATGGTGGAAAACTTCTCAGGGGGCTCGGGGACAAAAGGCACTGTCACTGCTTGTTGCAAAGAGCTGAGAAGAGGTGTGTAAGTCAGAATTTTGCCTATTAGTCCCAAACAATATAAACAACATGTGTTTAGCTGCAGATTTCTCGGGGGGTTGTAATAACTCTCTCCATAATAATGAAGTGGGTGTGCTGCATGGGGATTGTAAGTGCACATAAACAGGGCTATAATAGATAGATAGATAGATAGATAGATAGATAGATAGATAGATAGATAGTCTTTTGTTAGGGTAGATCTTTACAGGTTTCCTTCTCTTAATTGTAATGCTTTTTAGACTATGGCTTCTTCTGAACAAGAAAATTGTTCCTTTCCCCCTCTCTACTTCTTTTCCTTCCATGTATATAAAATGCCTTGGAGTGCTATGGGCTCTCTCCCCGCCCCCCTCTCCATATATATATATAAATAAATAAAAACAGACAATGTTGTAAAACAAATAGTAGATAAACATGAGTAATAATGAACAAATTGCTTGCAAGGAGTCAACACATTCCCTTGACAATTAATTCAAGCTGATTAGCATCCCACTAGTGGATCCAGCCAGCTATCAATGCTGACCGACACTGATACATTTTTCATTGGTGGCTGTGATGCCATCAAATATATGGAGACGTTACTGAAACCATCCCCTTTCTGAATCCCATAAAAAAAAGTATTGGAAAACAATAGGGCTGAAACAGAAAGTAAGTTGTTTAATTGACTTCTGTGATGTTCTACTAGTGAACGGGGGGAGGGGGTGGGCAGAGAAAGAGAGAATTATATAGCATCAACCAGGCATCTAGGTGTAGCCTGTCCAGGATCCTAAGAATGGAAACACTGAAGGCTGAATGTCTGCTTCATAAGAGCCTGGGAAAGGAACAGGAAGGGATAAAAGGATCAGGGCAGTCGCAGTGGCAGCCAGCCAGCTGAAGTCAACAGTCATGGACAGAGGAAAGAAACTCTAATGGAGAAGAATACCCTGAGCTTTAATTCTGGTAAACTTCTCTAGGGGTGCTTCCAGACAGAGGGCTCCTAGTGTTATCAGTCAAAAGGCTCTGTGTAGTAGGGATGTATGAGAACTTTGTTTCAGTTTGTTTTTGAACAGGATATATCCAGTTCACACTTTCCAGAACCAACACAGCTCAAATGCAATCTGTGGTTGAAGTCTGTGCAGTTCTGAACTTGCAATGTCATTTGTAGGCCACAAAATTTGCATGTGACAGCATGGGTTCATTTGAAATATGTGCATGAAAAAAATTCATACTTTTGAAAAATGCACACAAATGCACCTCAATTAATGGGAGAAATATGTGTGCATTTCAAAGATACACACAATTGATGTGTACATTTGGAAAAATCTGCACAAATATTTGCATGAATTTTCATGCAAAAAGAAAAAAAAGCTCGCAATCAGCTATGGACTCAAGTCGGAATGAGCTTCGAGATGGAATTCGGAGAACTTTGGCAAGCCAAAGTTTTGCTGATTTGTACATTCCTACTGTGCAGCTATTCAGTCTCTTTCTCCTTAATAGATTTTCTGCAGTAAGACAAAAGACAGAAAAAGCAGTGGGAAAACATGGGAAGGTTATGAGTGGAAGATGATGTCTGGACTGGCTGAAAGAATCTGTGGATGAGGTGGGCAATGACATGATAAAAGCCTCATCTAGAAGCACCCCAGGACCACCTAGTAAACTGGGCTAAGTCTTTACTTTTGTGATGTCGATAGGAAAGCACACAAAAGGAAAATAATTCAAAGTACAACATGATTATCCCTACAGATTAGTTGGACTGGAACTTAAGGACTTCAACATCATATAGTCCAACCCTTTTATTTTGACCTGATTTCTTTATCCAGCATCTCTCCCTGAAAAGATTACCCTATGATTATTCAGGCTCCATTGTGCAGGAAACAGTAAAAATGGGAAAAGTGTCCCATCATTAAGATTTTAGCTCTGATTTGGCTACTTATACGTAGAAAGAGAGAAGATCGCTTCATCATCTGGCCTACTCTACTCTGTCAAGTTAATGGCTGGTCTGCAAAGAGCTGAAATATCGCTGAAATGAAGCTAGAAAAATTACTTCATTTGCTGCATCTACCATGAAAATGGGGAGCGATTTTACGAAAAGAAATACGGCTTGTTGTCAAAGTGACGACTTATTAACAAAAAATGGAAACTGCATTGTTGGCCGTGGTTTGCTATTCCCAAATGGCCAAAAGTAAGTCTAATGATTTTGATAGCTTTCAGCATGGTCATTTTGGAGACTTCTGTTCTGAAATGCTAAAACAACCAGTAAACATATCACATCCTGAATTGGTTTATCCCATTGCTATTCTAAAGCTTCTCTGCAAACTTGGCTTTTTGTGAAGGCCTCCTGGAGAACATTTCTTCTACGATCTTCCTAGGCCTTTGCCATTCAGTAGGCTTTATTCTAATCTCCCACTGCAGCATTTGACAGTTTAAATGAGGTCTAGCAGCTCAGCTGCCATAAAACCACCCAGCAGATGTTAGAGCAGATGCAGCACTACTTGCAAAGGCATTGAGAGTAATCATGGGTCGTATTCAACATTGCCATTCTGCTGTTGGAAAATTTCTTCAAATATCTGTCTTTGCCCCCATTTGGTTTCCACACTTACTAAATGGCTTGCTAGACTTCTTTCTGCCTTGTAGACCATTAAGCTGTTCACAGATTTTTCCTGGACAATATGATCAAATGTGGAAGATAATCCTTGGCACTGTATCTTAAAATGAAGGCTTTGTTGGTCACTATTCAGAATTAATTTGGAGTACTCAGGGTCCTAAGCAAAAAGAAAAGGGTAAAAAAATTATATATGTATTCTCATTCTGTAATAAAGAAACAAATATCAAAACAAATATGTTTGTCAGAAAAAGTGCTGGTTATGACCTTTAAAGCACTATACAGATTGTGACCAGGCTACCTGAAAGACCACCTTCCCCCATACGAGCCTGCCCATTTCTTAAGGTCTTCTGAAGAGGCCCTTCTTTCGAGACCACTGCCTTCAGAGGTATGATTGGTGGCTACCCAAGAGAGGGCTTTTTCAGTGGCCGCTCCTAGGCTATGGAACTCCCTCTCAAGGGAGGCTAGGTTCACTCCCTCTCCGTTGTCTTTCCGCCAGCAGGCAAAGACCTCTTTATTCAAGAAGGCCTTTGGCCTGTAAATGGGTCTGTTCAGTTGGGTGCTGTTTTTTATTTTTATCTTTTTATTCTGGATTGTTATGTTTTTATTGTATTTTAATACATCATTTTAATCCATTTTAATTGTACCTCTAAGCTGCCTCGAGTGCCATTTTTTTGGTAGAAAGGTGGGGTACAACACAAATAAAAATGAATAAAAATAAAATAAAAAGGGGAATCATGAGTTGTGTCCTGGGGTAGCCTAACATTTCATTTGTTTATGTATTACTGTATTTACATAGCTGTCCCATAACAAAAGTCTCTGGGTAGCTGTGAGAAGCCACTGGGGGGTGCCGTCTGATATCCCCACATTCCCCTGATTGCCTACCAACAGAAACAAGCTATGGCTGTGGCTCCTTGAGCAAAGGGAAGGAGAATTAAGGCAAGGCAAGAGGACTCTGAGGGACAAAAGGGAGGTTAGGTAGGACAAGTCTGGATGCACAGAAGGTGGAGAAAAAGGAGGAAACAGGAGGAAAGAAGAAGCCCAGGCTGGAGGGAGAAGCAGTAAAACAACGAAGACCAAAGGGGGTGGTAGGAAGGAAAGGGCACTAATTGGGCTCACTAGGAAGATTTAAAGAGTCAGAGGCACTTTTTGGCAATTAGGCAGTTTCTGTACTGGGTTTTGTTGCTTGTGGTTTTGCAAACCACCATCCACACCAAGCTCCTTGTTCTTGGTGGTTATAGTGGGATTTCACATCCACATGTGAAATCCCACATCCACTTCCAAAAAAAAAGTAAATAAACGAAGATATCAGTATCCAAAGCTTTCTCCTGCCCAACCCATGGGAACAGAAAATGACAATAAGGGGCAATCAAGAGAGGCTATTCAAGGGTCAATTCATCTCTAATTCCTCATCCATCAAGAGGACACCATAAAAGAGTAGAATCTGCAAGAAGGAAACTTTAAAGGAAAAGGTGCCCTTAAAAGCTTTGATAGCTGTAAGCCTGTCTACACAAGTCTGACTGGCACTAGAATTGAATTTTACACCCCCTGCCCCATCACAAATTGGGTCTAACAAAAAGTAAAGGACAAAACATAAAATGGAATGCAACAATTTGTCAATGATGTGAACAGGTTTGTCTGAAAAAAGAGAGTTAACGAAAGATGGCAATCCCAGATTGAACTGCTAGGGTGGAAGCAAGCTCCATCCCTAAGCCTCTCCACTCCACTAGTTCTCACATCTAGATAAATGGGTGTAGCAAAGGTAAATGGGGCGCACAAATTCAAAGGGGTGGGAGGCAGGAAGATGGACAGGACAAGGTTTCAGCCCACACTTCTTTAGTGAAGCCTGAGTTTTTGTATGAATAAAACCAACCAACCAGGGAGTCGAGCATAAACAAGAACAGACATCTAGGACTGTGGTATCACCTGCACCCCCTCCTTAGATGAGTGCCAGCAACACATCGTGCAAAAAGACATGCCAGTTGGATTCACGGCAAGCTTGAACTTCCATGTAATAATCTTAGAATTATGAAAAAGGGAAAGAGTCACATTTTCAGAGAGACTTTAAAGTTAATGACCCTGTTCTTTATATTTTTCATGTGCATTTATTTTTATTTTTTCCTCTTCAAGCATGTATCTTTCAGATGTAAACTGAAATGCTTCTTGAGCGTGAGCAGTGGGAGACATAGATTGTATAAAGGGCCATTTCTGGCACACATTTATCCCAGAAGAGTTAACCTTTTTTTCCTAATTATAAGTAAATATAGTCTGCCATCTGTGCCTTTTCTGTTGAAATGCACTGGGGAGGGAGGGGGCTGCTGTCAAAGGCACAGTGCCCTGTAGATATGTGCCACCACTCCATATGGCAGGATAGATGCAGGAGAAGAAGGTCAAATCTTCTTGTTCCTCTGAACATATGAAAGAATTGATGCTTCCCTTGTCATACAGAAGCCACAGCACTATGCCTGACAACAGACAAAGGACGCATGTGTTGTTGTTGTTGTTGTTGTTGTTGTTCAGTCGTTCAGTCGTGTCTGACTCTTCGTGACCCCATGGACCATAGCATGCCAGGCCTTCCTGTCCTGCGCTCTCTCCCGGAGTGTGCTCAAGTTCATATTCATTGCATCGGTGATGCTATCTAGCCATCTCATTCTCTGCCGTCCCCTTCTCCTTTTGCCTTCAGTCTTTCCCAGCATCAGGGTCTTTTCCAGAGAGTTTTCTCTTCGCATTAGGTGGCCAAAATATTTGAGCTTCAGCTTCAGTATCTGTCCTTCCAATGAGCACTCAGGGTTGATTTCCTTTCGGATTGACTGATTTGACCTCCTTGCAGTCCAGGGGACTCGTAAGAGTCTTCTCCAGCACCACAGTTCGAAAGCATCAATTCTTCGGCGCTCAGCCTTCCTTATAGTCCAGCTCTCACAGCCATACATTACTACTGGGAAAACCATAGCTTTGATTATACAAACCTTTGTTGGCAAGGTGATGTCTCTGCTTCTTACTATGCTGTCTAGGTTTGCCATAGCTTTCCTCCCAAGGAGCAAGCGTCTTTTAATTTCATGGCTACAGTCACCGTATGCGGTGATCTTGGAGCCCAAGAAAATAAAATCTGTCACTGCTTCCATTTCTTCCCCTTCCATATGCCAGGAAGTGATGGGGCCAGATGCCATGATCTTCGTTTTTTTAATGTTGAGTTTCAAACCAGCTTTTGCACTCTCCTCTTTCACCCTCAACAAGAGGCTCTTGAGATCCTCTTCGCTTTCTGCCATTAGGGTGGTATCGTCTGCATATCGGAGGTTGTTGATAATTTTCCCAGCAATCTTAATTCCGACCTGTGATTCATCCAACCCGGCATTTCTCATGATGTACTCTGCATATAAGTTAAATAAGCAGGGTGACAATATGCAGCCTTGTCGTACTCCTTTCCCAATTTTGAACCACTCGGTTGTTCCATGTCTGGTTCTTACTGTTGCTTCTTGACCCTCGTACAGGTTTCTCAGGAGACAGGTAAGGTGGTCTGGTACTCCCATCACTTTAAGAATTTGCCACAGTTTGTTGTGATCCACACAATCAAAGGCTTTAGCGTAGTCAATGAAGCAGAAATAGACGTTTTTCTGTAATCCTCTTGCTTTCTCCATGATGCAGCGAATGTTGGCGATTTGATCTCTAGTTCCTCTGCCTCTTCGAAACCCAGCTGGTACTTCCGGTAGTTCTTGGTTCGCATACTGCTGAAGCCTAGCTTGTAGGATTTTGAGCATCACCTTGCTGGCATGTGAAATGAGCGCAATTGTGCAGTAGTTTGAACACTCTTTGACATTGTCCAAACCAATATAATTGCACGTGCTTTGCTTCCACCTCTGGTTTGTTTTGTTTTTAAATCTACCTATTGACTTTAATAGGAATAATCATACTGGATCTGCTGCCATAAATAGGAAAGAAAGCTCACCTGAAAAGGTTTGATGGGCTGCTGAAATAAGTCATAATCTTGGATCACCACTTCAATATTGCTGTCTGCCAAATTCAGAACCTGAATGTAACTTTCTCTGGGAACTGGCATTGGCACAGCATTTTCCTAATTAAAAGAAAGATCATAATGCCAACAACATAACTGCAGGGATTCCATCAATTTCAGTCATTATTGATCCAGATTGCTCCAGATACGTTAACACCGATTTACAGATTCGTTACCTTCAACCTCTGTTCCAAAATGAGAACCTGTAACCTTGTTGTCATTTTAAACATGTGTTCACCAGCCAATAATTTAAATCAAGTTGCGGAAAATGGCCACTGGTTTATTAGTGTAGAAAACATGTATCTCTACCCCCTTGCATGCAGCTGCTCAGTGCTTACCTCTATCTTGAGTTCTACAACAGCTGCAGCTGCAAATGCCAAGCCTGCAAGGATCATGCCGGTTGCCATCTTTTTAATGGGCCTGAGAGTAAATAAATGTAACTTAATTACTAAAATGAGTGATTTAAAATTAATCATGCCATTCCTGCAAGTCCAGGAGCACTGCATATTAAGCTATATGAACAGGTAGCATTTCAATTTGACACTGCTGAATCCAGAAATCCTTTAACTTAAAACCTCCACATTATATTATTAGGAGGAGATCACCGAGACCCATTCAAATTGGTATGCTCTTTTACAAAAATGCTCCATCCTTGCAAGTTTCACATTATCTTCCTCTTAGCTCTTCTAGGAGGGGGATGCTGCTTGGCATTTCGTTAATGTGTGAGATGGAGGAAAGCACCGCTGATCTGCCTGTAACTCCCTTCTGGGGGGACAGGTGGAAAAATTGCTTCCGGTTATTGAACTACAAGAGCCGAAGGGATGCAAGAAATAAATTGCATGTCTCCCAAAGCTCCTATCATGACTGATATTTTCAAAGTGGGTTGTCTGTGTGTGAATATCCCCTTGGGCCTAAATAATGTGATAAGCAGGTTAGGAGGGAGGATCACATGGTGAAGGGCCCCCTACGCTTGGCTTGCAGAAAGATACTGGGGGATTAGAAATATCAGGGCCTCCCCCACAGACAGCTAAACTAGCAGTGGCTGGAGAATGCCTGTATGCATTCCTCATGCTGCAAGGGAATATCTAAAAGCTGCAGGACAGCCTGCCTGATTCTTTACTGCCAGGGAAGGAGCCTGGGGGAAGAAGGACCAGCCAGCAACTGCACCAGGTGGAGCCTGAGCCTGAGCCTGCTTCTGCCCATGCCCACAGGTGCTTAAGGCGGGGCTGCCAGAGGCAGCACCTTGGTGTCATGCCAAGTGCGATGCTGGAGTCGCATAGGATCTGAAGACCCACCCACCTGCCTCTCCAGAGACACCAGCAGCCACAATACCAGCAGCAAATATCTGCTCCTTCTTAGCTGCTGTTCTCTTTTATCTCTTATCTTTTATATTCTTTTAAACTGTTGTGCATTTTATACCCTAACATTTCAATATGTGCCTGGGAGGACTACTGGGCAACTCAGAGGGTCGGGGAGGTGCCACCATAACTGTGGTCACAGGCAGGGGGAGGTATGGCGTTGGGGGATTAACAGGCCAGCTGAGGAGAAGAGGGGCTAGACACCTTACAGCTGTCCCCTCTTCTGGTTCTTCCCCCAACCTGATGGTTCCTGGCAGCCTTACCAGTCTGCCCTCGGGTCTGGTGATGCTGCTGCTGAATGCCAGGTCGGCCCAAAATAAAATCTCCCTCATCCATGATTTGATTGTGGATGAGGGGGCTGACCTGGCATGTATTACTGAGACCTGGGAGGGGTCACTCTATCCCAGCTGTGCCCTCCTGGGTACTCGGTGCAGCACCAACACCGACTTGAGGGTCGGGGGGGGGGGATTGCCGTGGTCTATTGGAATTCAATCTCCCTCTCCAGGCTTCCTGCTCATTCGAGTGCAGATCTTGAGTGTTTGTACCTTGTGTTGGGTACCCGGGACAAATTAGGGATTCTGTTGGTGTACCGCCCACCCCGCTGCCCATCAGACTCCCTGCCTGAGCTGACGGAGGTGGTCTCGGACTTGGTGTTGAGGACCCCTAGGATGATGGTCCTGGGGGATCTCAACTTCCATGCCGAGGCCGCTGTATCCGGGGCGGCTCAGGACTTCATGGCCGCCATGACAACCATGGGGCTGTCCCAACATGTCATCGGCCCAACGCATATAAAAGGACACACGCTTGATCTGGTTTTCTCAACTGGGCAGGAGGATGGTGATCTGAAAGTGGAGGAATTAACATCTGTCCCTTTGTCATGGTCAGATCACTTCCTGCTGAGGTTTAGACTCCTGGCAGCCTTTCCCCTCTGCAAGGGTGGGGGACCTATTAAAATGGTCCGCCCCCGGAGATTAATGGATTCCGATGGATTCCAGAGGGCTCTGGGGGATTTTCCTGCTGCTATGGCTGGTGCTCCTGTCGAAGCCCAGGTCACTCTGTGGAATGCAGAGATGACTCGGGCGGTTGACACGATCACGCCCAAGCGCCCTCTCCCTCTGAGCAGAGCCCGGCCAGCTCCTTGGTATACACCTGAGCTGAGGGCAATGAAGCAAGAGGGGAGACGGCTAGAACGCAGGTGGAGGAAAACTCATGCTGAGTCTGACCGAACACAGGTAAGAGCCCACTATCGAGCCTACTCTGTGGCGGTGAGGGTGGCAAAGAGGCAGTTCTTTTCCACCAACATTGCATCTTCTCAGTGTCGTCCAGTAGAGCTTTTCCGAGTGGTTCGCGGCCTGTTACATTCTGGGCCAGGGAGAGAGACAGTGGAACCCTCGGTAGCACGCTGTGACAAGTTTGCACAGCACTTTGAGGATAAAGTCGCTCAGATTCATCATGAACTGGACACCACCATCAATGCAGTTCCATTGGTAGAGGCGTTCAGAGCACCAACTGGTCCAGTTTTATTGGATGAGTTTCAGTTACTGAGGCCTGAGGATGCGGACAAGGTGCTTGGCCAAGTCCGATCGACCACTTGTGTACGAGACCCTTGCCCTTCATGGCTTATTAAATCAAACAAGGAGGGGTTGTCCGGCTGGGTCCAGGAGGTTGTAAATTCCTCCTTGAGAGAGGGAGTGGTGCCTGCCGCTTTAAAAGAGGCAGTAATTAGACCACTCCTGAAAAAGCCTAACCTGGACCCAGAGGATGTTAACAATTATAGGCCAGTGGCCAACATCCCCTTCCTGGGCAAGGTACTTGAGCGGGTGGTTGTAGGACAGCTCCAGGCACTCTTGAATGAAACGGATTATCTAGATCCATTTCAATCGGGCTTCAGGCCTGGTTTTGGAACGGAAACTGCCTTGGTCTCCCTGTGGGATGACCTCTGCTGGGACAGGGACAGGGGGAGTGCGACCCTGTTGATTCTCCTGGACCTCTCAGCGGCTTTCAATACCATCGACCATGGTATCCTTCTGGATAGGCTGTCTGGGTTGGGAGTAGGAGGCACTGCACTACAGTGGTTCCGCTCCTACTTGGATGGCCGATTCCAGAAGGTGGTGCTGGGGGATTATTGCTCTGTGCCATGGCAATTGTGCCATGGGGTTCCACAGGGCTCTATTTTATCCCCCATGCTGTTTAACATCTACATGAAACTTCTGGGGGAGGTTATCTGGAGGTGTGGGCTGAGGTGCCATCAATATGCAGATGACACCCAGCTCTACCTCTCTTTCTCATCAAAACCAGGTGAGGCAGTGGCTGTTCTGAACCAGTGCCTGGGCACGGTAATGGACTGGATGAGGGCTAATAAACTGAAACTCAATCCAGACAAGACGGAGGTACTGTTAGTGGGTGGTTCGTCTGCCCGGCTAGGTGATATTCAACCTGTTCTGGAGGGGGTTGCACTCCCCCTAAAGGATCAGGTTCGTAGTTTGGGGGTGCTCTTGGATCCAGAACTGTCACTTGAGGCACAGGTGAACTCAGTGGCACGGAGCACTTTTTATCAGCTTAGGCTGGTATACCAACTACGCCCTTATCTGGACAGAGATAGCCTAGCTACAGTTATCCATGCTCTGATAACTTCTCGTCTGGATTACTGCAATGCGTTATACGTGGGGCTGCCTTTGAAAACGGTCCAGAAACTTCAGCTGGTCCAAAATAGGGCAGCAAGATTGTTAACAGGGACTGGCCTGCGAGCTCATATTACGCCAGTACTTTTCCAGCTGCACTGGCTGCCAGTCCATTTCTGGGCCCGATTCAAAGTGCTGGTGTTAACATTCAAAGCCCTTAACGGCTTGGGGCCAGGTTACCTGAAGGATCGCCTCCTCCCATATGTGCCTGCCTGGACCTTAAGATCATCGTCAGCGGCCCTTCTTCGTGAGCCCCTGCCAAAGGAAGTGAGGCGGGTGGCTACTAGGAGGAGGGCTTTTTCTGCTGTGGCACCCCGGCTCTGGAATGAGCTCCCTAGTGAGGTTCGCCTGGCGCCTACATTGTACTCCTTTTGGCGCCAGGTGAAGACCTTTTTATTTTCCCAGGCATTTTAGCATTTTAGCTTTCTAAATTTTTATCTTTGCTGTTTTAAATCTGTATTTTAAACTCCTGCACTGCTGCTAGGTCTTATTGTGGTTGTATTGTTATATTGTGATTTTAATGTTCTGTATATTTTAAATTGTTTTATTGTGTGTTGTTTGGTTTTAATTTTTGTGAACCGCCCAGAGAGCTTCGGCTATTGGGCGGTAGAAATGAAATAAATAATAATAATAATAATAAAGCTAATTCAGAATCCATGTTTTCTTAGAACTTAAAAGCTAATTTCTGTAGACTCCCCCTTGTGGTACTTACCACCCTTAACATATTCTGACTTGATGGCTAATAGGTGTAGAGGTTTTCAGCCTATTAGAGGGAGAGTGTATGTGCGCACATGGCTTTGCAGCGTATTTTGTAATAAGAAGGGAAAAACAACAGTGTTCGTTGGTCAGGTACTTACGTGAAATTAAATTTGCACAGGTTTATCAAGGGGTAGAGCCCGAAGTCAAAAACTGGGATGAAGACAAGGATCAAGAGAGGATTTAAGAACTGAAATGCCAAAGAATGCATGAGATTAGAAATTCATGATCATTTAGCCCCATAGAATACAGGAGCCACTTACTTCGAAGGAAACATGCATGGGGTTGCACTGCATATCCATTAAGAAACAATGAGGAAGGACATGGGCAAACACTCTGGACCCTTTTTTGCAACTCTCATCTTATTACATACTTTGGGAGTTTCTCCTGCTTTTAGGTATGTTATGGGTGCACATTACTTTTGTAACAAGTGACAGGTTGAACCATGGGGCCCATTCACTTTCATTTGTTATGAAACTAATAGCATGAGTAATGAATGGTATGAATGGGTTCATTTTTGTTATTCCTTTCATATCCAGTCATCACCCATTTGGGGTTGGAAGGGCTGACTTTTCTCCATTAGCGGCCGCTGAATTTGGTGGCCACCTCCTGGTACCTCCTGTTTTATTTTCCCACAATACCATGGATGTTATGTCAATACAGGGTACTCAGGAGGGGGCAGTTTCCATTCCTCACCCCCCAACTTTTCCAGAAGGATGTAATGTCTAGGGCATTCTGGGGGGAAAAATGGCAGCTGCCAAAATCAGCTGCATTGCTGCCACCACCAAAAACAACTGCAAATAAATAAATGAACAAAAGAAAATGAATAACTGAACAGACAAAAAAGAGACAACAAAAATCAACACGAGGAATTAAAATGAATGTACTTTGAATGACTGACTGAATGAATAACAAAATGAATGCAATTTAAATGAATGAAAAGCAAAATAAATAAAGTTATTATTATTGTACAGTACGATTGTCTGTCATAAGGCTGAGTGCCGAAGAATTGATGCTTTCGAACTGTGGTGCTGGAGAAGACTCTTATGAGTCCCCTGGACTGCAAGGAGGTCAAATCAGTCCATCCTAAAAGAAATCAACCCTGACTGCTCATTGCAAGGACAGATACTGAAGCTGAAGCTCAAATATTTTGGCCACCTAATGCGAAGAGAAAACTCCCTGGAAAAGACCCTGATGCTGGGAAAGACTGAAGGCAAAAGGAGAAGGGGATGGCAGAGGATGAGATGGCTAGATAGCATCACCGATGCAATGAATATGAACTTGAGCACGCTTGGGGAGAGAGCGTAGGACAGGAAGGCCTGGAGTGCTATGGTCCATGGGGTCATGAAGAGTCGGACACGACTGAACGACTGAACAACAACAATGATTGTCTGTATGACCATAGCATTTACAAGTGGTGCTAATGGAATGCCAGAATGCAGTCTGCAATTATGTCTGTGAAGATGTTAAACAATTAATGAACCAATGCTACACTAGTGCAGTCAATGGGAGTAAAAAGAGAGTGGAAACAGGCACTTGCTGATGCTCACTGCCCTACCTGCATTTGGTCAGGTTGAAGGACAAATCCTCCCTGCAATATAATGGCATTGGAAATGGTTAGCAAAGGAAATAAGGCAACTGTGGCAGAACTGACATCAGCGAAGCAGACAGCTAACACAAGGGGGGGCGGCGGGGGTCACACAGCCGAAGTGACTTCCTGGTGGCTCAGCGTTTATTTTTAAGGCTGACTCCACATTCTCCTTGACATGAAAGGAACAATGTTTTAGAAGTGAGCCTTCTGCAGAACATAACAGAGATCCCATAGCTGAAAATGTTATTCTAGTACCAGATGCAGCTCTCTTTAGACAGCATCTCTAGACAGTGGTGGGACTAGACACAGCATTTGTTTGAAAAGAGGACAGTGCCCATTTATCAATGGCATCATGTATAACGAGCATTTATCTGATGCTTCCATAATGTTCTACTGGAACTTTGCCTTTAGCCCTGCCCTACCTGATCATTGTCCTGATCATTTCAGTGATAGAGTTAATCAGAAAAGTGTTTATTGTGTTTTCTGAAAGTGGGTTAGTGAATACAAAATTGTCCCTTGGGACAAGCACTTGAATTAAGGCTCTTATCAAACATTACAATTTGTCACACATTCCCTAGCTCCTCTTTGCCAAGACTGTTCTTGGGTTCTCACACCAGGACCTTGGGCTGTCCCATATATCCATGGGGAAGAGAAACCATTCACTTATTCATGGGTCCCTCCACCTTGCTCATCCCAGGGACAATATCACAGAACATGATTCGCTTTCCAACACAGTTCCTCTGAGAATTAGGAAAGCCAGTGCAGTATGGAGCTGAGATTATTGGACTTGGTTCCTATTTCAAAACCCCACTTATCTTTAAAGTTCACTGGGTGACCTTGGGCAAGTGACTGTTAGCCTATCCCACTTCACAGGAATGTTGTGCATATGACAAGAGCCTGAAGCTGACTTCTACTGAACTGGACCATTGATCCATCTATCCCAGTACTGTCTCCTCTGGCTAGGGATGTATGAGAAA
This sequence comes from Heloderma suspectum, assembly GCF_057233095.1. Lineage (NCBI taxonomy): Eukaryota > Metazoa > Chordata > Lepidosauria > Squamata > Helodermatidae > Heloderma > Heloderma suspectum. The sequence goes on along the minus strand of NC_139458.1, from coordinate 152,745,725 downwards.
TTAATTTCAGTTTGGTTTTGACCAGAATGTACCCAGTTTGCACCTCCTGGAACCGATGCAGACTCAAATACCAACTACAAGTCGATGTCTGTACATTTCTGAGCTTTCTGTGCAATTTGCAGAATCAAAAAAATGCATCAAAATGTGTTCGTTTGAAAAATGCATATTAAAAATGTAAACTTATGAAACATGCATACAAACATGCTTCAACTGATTGGGGAAATGTGTACATTTCAAAAATGCACACAATTGATGCCTACATTTGGAATAATGAGCATGAAAATATGCCCAATTTTTTGTGCAAAAAGAAAAAAAAATCAAAGCTCACAATCTGTTACAGACACAAGTTGGAACTACCTTTGAGATGGGATTCAGATAACCCTGCTGAGCTCAAGTTTTGCTGATTCATATGCATCTCTAATTCTGACTGTGAGTGACTTTTGAACAAGGTCTTTCCCAGCCCTATTACCCAAGGCCTATTTTTAACAAGAACTCTTAGGGATTGAACTTGAGACTTTATTCATGGAAAGCATATGTTCTATGACTGGTCTATGTCCCCGTCTTCCAAACTGAATCTGCTGCTGCTGCTGCTGCTAATAACAATAATATAAAGCAAGACCAAAAGTCAAATGAAATGCCTTTGGAACTCAGGAACACAGCATGCTGCCTTATACTGAGTCAGACCTTGGGTCCATCTAGGCCAGTATTGTCAACACTGACTGGCCATGGCTCTCCAGCGTTTCAGGCAGATGTTTTTCCAGCCCTGCCTGGAGATTTCGGGATCAAACCCAGGACCTCCTGCATGCAAAGCAGTGCTCTACCACTGAGCTAGGGCCCGTCCCTAAAATAGCACTGAACCAAAATGTTTCTGTCCCATTCCCTATTATATTGCTCTCACTTCCTGCAATTAAGCTCCCCAGATATTATGACTATAATTATTGTCTCTTTAAAGATGTACTTATTTTTTAATCAGTAGAAGTGTGACCCTTTATTACACTGCAAGCCCATCATTTTTAAAACATTGACTAATTTATTTAAAGAAGAAATATCACTATCTTGAATAAATCTGATCCACTTACAAAGTCAGCATTCATTTTAGTAGCTTGAAGTGTCCACCTAGAACCCTAAGAGTGGAGAACAGACAGTAATAAATGCCATAGCCTATGCATGGGAGATCGTGGATCATATAAAGATTGTTTGAAAATATGGATAATTGCTTGTATGACAAAAAATGGAAGACAGAATGCCCACAATTTTTATAGGGAGGTGGATTGTATTGATTATCGAAATAACAACTATGAAGAAAATGTGCATTCATTCTTTTTTACTTTCTCTCCTTTAAAATTTTAAGTAGTGTTTCACTGAATTAATGAGTATGATTGGAAAGTATTTTTCTATACCTTTTTTCCTTTTCCTTTTTTTCTGATAAGAATTATATTAACATTCTTATTGGGGGGGTGCGTTTGTATTTGTACAAATAAAGATAATGCAGGGAGAAGGAACTGCCTGAAGTTTCAATTCACACCCAGCAATTCTTTCTTTCTTTCTTTCTTTCTTTCTTTCTTTTTCCATCTATTGTATATTTTAAATGTCTATCCAACCTTTCCTTTAATGGCCAGCACTGATAAAAGCAATTAAAAGTTCCAAAAGGCCATAAAATATTATATAATATTAGAATTCAGAACATGGAAATGCAGGTTAAACATACATCTTTAATATACAGAATAACTGCAATCAACTGAAAGCCCATGCATTCTCTCCTTATCTATTACCAAGACACAAAACTTTGCCATCCCTTTCCATACAAGCTAAAATAACCCTCAAAATAGGGAGGCAGTCAATGGAGTAACATTCAGTAAACCAAGCAGAGACTGAAGCAACAGGGAGAAGCTTGCACACAACCAAGGAAGGCAGGCCAGCCCTAAAAATGGAATCAAATGCAAAATTTCCCATGCAATATCCAGTTCTCAGGACTGGCCCAAGATAATTTGCTGCCTTAGGCAAATAAAAAAACACAGCAAAACCTTGGTGATATTGACAAAAATATAGTTTAGTAGAAGTCACTAGTGAAAGTAGCCTTGGAGTCTCATGCAGATATTGAGATCAGAGCTGTATGGTGCAATGAAACCACATGGTATTGGTGCAGATTACCTGTTGATCAAAAAGAGCCCAGAACATCGGCAGTGGGATAAAGAGAAACAGGACTCGTGTCACCATTTTAACTTCAGTGATCAGCTGGTTCTGTGAAGGGAAACACAAAGCAAAGTTCGACACAGGAATAGCTAACAGCAGGCCCTCTCAGAGGTCCAGAGAGGCCCCAGCCACTTCCAGCTTTTGAGGCCCCTAGCCATAATAAAAATGAAAATGACAATACATGAAACAAAATAAAACACCCCCAAAAGAGTAAGACATAATCTGAATATTTTTTTAATTGAACAAATGCTTTCCTACCCTTTTTCTGTGCAAATGCACTAATTACTGAGGGAAAAACTAGCTCTCATGCAATGTCACAGTTGATATTAAGCATGGCAAGCCCATTCAAATGCTCTTGTCCCATAGCTAAATGGAGACAATTCTTTACCTGCTTCAGTACACTGAAGGTGTGTTCACCTGAAGCCACTAATGCAGGCAAACTGACAAAAACACGCAATGCAATTATGATATTAGGAATCATCCCAGGCCAGATCCACACCTCGTGTCATATTGATATGATCCTATCATGGTAATGTTATATCCTTCTTTCACATTTATACCTCGTAGCACATGCAATGACATCTATTGCAGTATTTTGGATAATACAGAATAACAGCAGGAAATAACATTGCCCCAACAGTCATCAGTGCACTTCAATACTGATAAAAAGCACTAGTGTAGATCTAGCCCCTTTGTCTTGAAATCCATTTTAAATTTCATGGAATATATTCATTTGAGGAAGATAATCTTATCACTGAGACCTTTTGAGATGTTTTTGTTGTACTGTTGCTGAAATTGTTCAGCTGAAGAAAGCAGATCTTCAATACTCATGTGTTGAACTGCCAAAGAAATCCAAAGAGGGTACAAGTGAGTTACAGTGACTCCAACTGATGGGTTAGACCTGATTGAATAGAGTCAATGAGGACAAAGAAGACATTGATTCTATAATGCTGCTTGGTATTGGATGCAGTAGGAAAGCTACTATTGGTGGAGAACTGAGATGAAATGACAATATTCTGTACTACTAATAATTTGCACTAAGTCAGAATTGTATCCTATTGTTTGCGAGCCTGTTGAATGTCATTGGCAAGGCTTTCAGTGCTATCCCTCTCAACATCAAGCATAGCATAGTTACCAGATTAGTTTGGTGGATCATTGTAAGTAGCTTCATCCACAAAGATGGCATCAGAATGCACTCAAATGAATTTGGACATGTGCTTCTGAATAGACAGAAATGCAGTTCAAACCTGGGCAGTTAGATTCAAGCTCATTTAAGGCCTTTCTCACTGAATTCCAGTGCTGCGCAACTGATTGCATGCCATCAATCCATGTAAGCCATCTAGTTTTGGACACCCCCTGTAGTGAATCAGGAAGATGTTGCTTCAGAGTTTCCTACCTTTGTGGACTGCTACTGAAGAATGATGGGATTATTTGGTATTGCTGCCTCCTGTTAAAAAGGCAGTTAGCAGAGAAAAAACAAACGGCAGAACAGAATGAGCGCTTACAAGTCTCACATACGCATGAAGGCTAAAAAAAGATACCCACGCCTTTCTTTAGTGAAAGGAAAGAAAACAGCTTTACTCACAAATATTCTTGCATAAAGATGCAGGTACAGTGTAGGGCTTCAAAAGGAGTTTGTTCAGTCAATCTTGTGATCCATTACACCAGCAGGAGAGAGAGAGAGAGAGAGAGAGAGAGAGAGAAGAAGAAGAAGAAGAAGAAGAAGAAGAAGAAGAAGAAGAAGAAGAAGAAGAAGAAGAAGAAAGGGGAGGAGCACGAAACTCCTGTAGGCTATAGGGATCCTAAGGCTAGCTATGCCCCAAATTCCCATGCATTAACTAGCTAACTGCAACACTGCTCCCTTCCTGTAACTTGCAGATGAGATGGAAATATTCACTGCAAAGAGATTGTACATGTACAGTTCCAAAGTAAGTAATTGGCTCTTGCATGATTCAGCACAGTCAACGCCTACAATGCTTAGTGTGCGGTTTCACAGCTGGAGGAAATAGAGTCTGAATTATGCTCAACCAGAACTGCTTGTACACCTTGTACTTCCCAGCCATATTAGAGCCACTGTCATAGGCTTGGCCAATGCAGACATGAAAATCTAACTTAAAACCTTCTAGAACTGCTAGTACTCAAACAACACCCCACCCCCAGTTTTCCCCATGAAATTATTAAACAAACAAACCTTTCTTCTGTTGAAAATGTTGAACTGTCTACAATATCAACATATCGAATAACCACACTGGTTTGTTCCTTTGAGAACAATCTGGAGTGGCATCAACAATGACTGAAAAATACTTGACATTTCGAATCTCATCAAGAATTGTTTGCACGAATGACCCACATAGCTCAGTAAATTCACTTTGTATGCATGAGGAGAGGTAATGGACTTACACGTGCTTTTGACTCTCTTGCAGTTCTCAAACACATTTAACATGCTCTGATAAAAGTGGGTCATAATTGCTGAAAAGTTTTCTGTATCTAGAAAGTTTCCATTTGCATGATCACCAATGCATTGACTGGAACTAAAGAAAGCCAATCCCCATTCAGAACGAAAAAGGCTGACGTTCAGGATGCGCTCAAGAGGGTTATTTCCCAGTTATTGTTTTCTGCAGAGAGTTCAGTTAAGAGAAAATTCTCAACTGAACTTTTAGCTGATGCTGCCCTACTGGCTGATTTCCATGCAACGTAGTTTTGTTTATATGATGTTGAACTCACATGTGACGGTATTCGGTTTTTCAACTTCCTCCAACCTCTGATGATGCTCCATCCTGATTGATCAGAGAAGACTGATGCATTTGCAGCACTTTCTTCAAAATGAAGCAGGGTGCATGATACAGAGACTGTTTTTCCATACTCCAGCATAACCAGTCTCTTGTGCAAGGCTCACAGTTCGGAAGAGTTTTTTATCAGCCGACCAGCAGGGAAAGCTGATCAATTTGATTGATTGTCAATTTGTCAACATCTCATGGAATGCAACTTGTAATATCAAAGTGACTAATTTGAAGAAAAGATTGCATTTGGGCAGCATGGCTCATGTCAATAATTCTAATGTCAGTCACGTTCAAACCTGTAGTGCTCCTGTATTGCTTTGTCTGTATAAGAGCTACACCTCCCCACTGCGGTTGAGTTTCTTGATCACACACAGAATCTTCTGCTGCATCTGTTACTGTTGGCATGGCTTCTTCTTGGCTACTGTCCTCATGTTCAGTTGTTGGCATTGAAATATCCTGTTGCAGTTGCAGAGGTTTCACTATCTGTAGTATTGTTTGCTGATGTATAGTAAACACAGACATGGATACGAAGGGATAATGTCCAAAAATTTCAAATGTGTGTCTTCACGAAACTCATTGTACAAGACAGTCCTCACAAATTTTCACTTTGAATTTTGGCCTATAGACTACTAAAGCCTATGATGATGGACAAGCTATGTGTCAGGGTTCCCTTGGCCCCCTCCTTCCTCAAGCACTCACAAACACACAAAAAGAGAGGCTTCAGTCTCATGCCTTTAATTAATTATTCACAGGTTCATTATAGATGCAAAGCCTCGAAGACTCTCTGGCTACAATGGAATGCAATGGATTCAAATGGAATAAACGAAAGTTGCCCTCAGTTTGAAAGGGTGGCTGTCTGGCTAGGCTAACTTAGGGAAGGAGGTCCTGCCCTTCACCTGCTGTTCCCCAGCATGGCCACTCACGCATCACTAAACGGTTCAAATGTCTAAGCTCCACCCCTGACATTTTCCTGTTAGCTCTGTGTCTCCGCCTGGTGTCTCTTAGGTCACAGACCTCAAGCCCCACTTCCTCCTCCCCGCTGCTTCTCACAGAGGGGGACAAGGAAGAAGCTTCGTGCCTGGCCATCTGGGAGTTGGTAACCTGAGAAGCATGCCTACCCATATCTGAACTGGCTTGTGAAAAAGCCTCCCCCAGTTCTGGCTGCTCCTCTTCTGAATCTGAGCTGCTAACTATCTCCCTGCACTCAGAATCAATCCTGACGCTATCAAACTAGGGCTCAACCAACCAACCAGTTACCTCTTTTAGCTACCATATGAAGATAATCATGAAGAATTCTCACACATAAATAATTATTTAGTCAACTAGACATAAAACTCTTAAGACAATAAAATGTAACAATTCTCTGCCTCTCAACATGCACTTGATCCAGCACCAGCCACGAGTAGTGGTTTGTTTATTCAATCAGGAGATCTGAGAGGACACATTCATCACAGTCTAATCTTGTGCCATCAAAACTAATGTATTATTATCAATATTTATGAACATTTTAAACTCTTAAATATGACAAAATCTGTATCAGTTAATGAAAATATTATATCTTTTACCAAATCACATCTCTTATTTGCTTAAATGTGCAGGTCTAAGGGTATGTCACATTTTGGTCTGACAGGGATATGCATAAAAGCAAGTTAGAAACTTATTAAATGCTAAAAAAAAACACAAGTGTCTAATTTCAGGCCCCCTTTGAGCTTGAGGCTCAGGCCAAATGGCCTTGGATAACAGACAATATATATTTTTAATAAGTATAACATTGTAATCTTAATATTATAATAATTATAACGTTATAATATATAATAATATATTATACATGGTCACTGAGATCATTATAATAATTATAACATTATAATAATTATAATTATATATAATGCATTGAGCAGGGGGTTGGACTCAATGGCCTTGTAGGCCCCTTCCAACCCTACTATTCTATGATTCTATGATTACAATTATAACAGACAGTATAAGCATCTCAGACAATATAATTTTTTACATGGAGGTGATCTCTATATAGGAAAATTTATGTTTTCCGTAGCGTTGACTTTCATGGTGTAAAAGCACACCAGTTTTGTATTCATTATGTTCAGGTGCTTCCCAATCCATACAATTTTTGGTGTGTGGAACATTTCCAATGCAACAATGTAGGAAGCTGACAAAAAGAAAGCTACGCATAGGCATATTAGGGGTAGTCCAGTTACCCCAGAATAGTAACAGATCCTATACGGTTCTAATGACATGAATGTATTGTAAGGAAGACGGACCAACACCACATGCATCTGGAAGAAGCAACATAACCTGGTTGGCAGGCATGCACCAAATACTATACCAAATCAGTGTACACATCACATTTTCAGGTGTGCACCAAAATATAAATTGCAAATGCAACAACTATACGTTTGTAAATGTATCTGTCATACAGAGGCACACATCAAGAAGCTCGGATTGGCTGTACATTCCTGGCTAGTGTACACATGGTTGCAAATCTGGGTTGGTTGCTGACCCTCATCCAGATGAAAAACATTCTGTTGTTCTTGCGTAGTTGTTTTGGGAGGGGGGCAATGGAATTTATAAACAACTCTCCACTATGGTTAGTGCTAAGAATGGCAATTTCCCTGCACCCACACTACTATTCCCAAGTGGCATTGCGAGCATGTATATGCATCCCAAAAGGCAGTGCACTTACAAACTCAAATTACAAGGCAATTTAGAATTCTGGGGGGGAAAGGATTTTTTATTTTTTATTGTTTCAGCATCCTCTGGTGACACTTGTAACTGCCAATCTGATCCTGCATTGAAGTGAGGGGAGTTCATTAATCATTAAGTTCTCCCTGTAGATCCCGGATAGCCCAGATCACTGCCCTTTCATGGATCACTGCCTCGTTGTGGCGAAGGGACTTGCGTAACTCAGTGAAGCCATAAGCTATGCCGTGCAGGGCCACCCAAGACGGACAGGTCATGGCGGAGAGTTCTGCCAAATGTGGTCCACTGGAGAAGGAAATGGAAACCCACTCCAGTATTCTTGCCAAGAAACCCCCATGGAACGTATCACAAGGCTAAAAGATACGACACCGGAAGATGAGCCCCTCAGGTCGGAAGGTGTCCAATATACTACTGGGGAAGAGCAGAGGGTATTTCCAAGTAGCGCCAGAAAGAGTGAAGCGGCTGGGCCAAAGCCGAAAGGACACTCAGCTGTGGATGTGTCTGGTGGTGAAAAGAAAGTCCGATGCTGTAAAGAACAATATTGTTTAGGAACCTGGAATTTTCAATGAATCAAGGTAAGCTGGAGGTGGTCAAACATGAGATGGCAAGATGGAACATCAACATTTTGGGAATCAGCGAACTAAAATGGACGAGCATGTGTGAATTTAATTCAGGTGACCATCATATCTACTACTGTGGGCAAGAATCCCGTAGAAGAAATGGAGTAGCACTCATAGTCAACAAAAGGGTGGGAAAAGCAGTACTGGGGTACAATCTCAAAAACGATAGAATGATCTCAGTACGAATCCAAGGCAAACCATTCAACATCACAGTAATACAAGTCTATGCCCCAACCACTAAGGCGAAGAAGCTGAGGTTGATCGGTTCTATGAAGACCTACAACACCTTGTAGAACTAACACCAAAAAAAGATGTCCTCTTCATCATAGGGGATTGGAATGCTAAAGTAGGAAGTCAAGAAACCACCGGGATAACAGGCAAGCATGGCCTTGGTGTACAAAACGAAGCAGGAAGAAAGGCTAATCGAGTTTTGCCAAGAGAACATGCTGATCATAGCAAGCACTCTTTTCCAACAGCACAAGAGGCGACTCTACACATGGACATCACCAGGTGGTCAATATCAAAATCAGATTAGTTATGTACTTTGCAGCCAAAGATGGAGAAGCTCTATACAGTCAGTCAAAACAAGACCTGGAGCTGACTATGGCTCAGATCATGAGCTGCTTCTTGCAAAATTTCGGCTGAAATTGAAGAACGTAGGGAAAACCACTAAACCATTCAGGTATGACCTAAATCATATCCCTTATGAATATACAGTGGAGGTGAGGAATAGATTTCAGGGATTAGACCTGATAGACAGAGTGCCTGAGGAACTATGGACAGAGGTCCGTAACATTGTTCAGGAGGCAGGAACTCAATCCATCCCAAAGAAAAAGAAATGCAAGAAAGCAAAGTGGCTGTCTGATGAGGCTTTACAAGTAGCTGAGGAAAGAAGGGAAGTGAAAAGCAAGGGAGAAAGGGGAAGATATATCCAACTGAATGAAGAGTTCCAGAGGATAGCAAGGAGAGACAAGAAGGCCTTCTTAAATGAACAATGCAAAGAAATCGAGGAAAACAATAGAATGGGAAAGACTAGAGATCTTTTCAAGAAAACTGGAGATCTCAAGGGAACGTTTTGTGCAAAGACGGGCATGATAAAGGACAAAGAAGGCAGGGACCTAACAGAAGCAGATGAGATTTACTTTCCTAAAATCAGCTTTTAGGAAAGCTGATTTTAATAAATTCAGAACAATGATCAGTAAGGTCCCATGGCAAGCGACGCTAACGAGAAAAGGAGTCCAAGATGGGTGGGAGCTTTTAAAAAAGGAAATTCTCAAGGCGCAATCGCAAACAATTCTAAGAAGAAAAGGTGGAAGACAACAGAAGAAGCCAATATGGCTTCACAAAAAGCTTAGGGATGACCTGAAAACAAAAAAGGACACATATAGGAAGTGGAAAGAAGGCCAAGTAACAAAAGAAGAGTACAGGCAGGTAGCACAGAATTGCAGGGATGGCGTCAGGAAGGCTAAAGCTGAGAACGAGCTGAGGTTAGCGAGGGATGCTAAAAACAACAAAAAGGCTTTCTTCAGCTATGTGCATAGTAAAAGGCAGAGGAAAGAAATGGTGGTTCAGCTATTAAATAAGGATGGCAAAACGATAACAGATGACAAAGAAAAGGCAGAGGTGCTCAGTTCATACTTTGGCTCAGTCTTCTCCCAAAAGAGGGTCTATGAACCCCTGGCAAAGGCGAAGTACAGGCTGAAGGGGCAGGATTGCAGCTTGAGATCGATAGGCATATGGTCAAGGAACACCTAATTACTTTGAATGAGTTCAAATCTCCAGGGCTAGATGAACTGCATCCTAGAGTAATAAAGGAACTGGCAGAAGAACTCTCAGAACCACTGTCTATTCTCTTTGAGAAATCATGGAGGACGTGGGAAGTGTCAGATGACTGGAGGAGGGCTAATGCTGTCCCTATCTTCAAAAAGGGTCAAAAGGAGGAACCTGGGAACTACAGACTAGTCAGTCTGACATCAATCCCTGGGAAAATTCTGGAGCAGATGATAAAGCAATCCATCTGGAAGCACCTTGAAAACAATGCCGTGATTACGCGAAGCCAACATGGATTTGTCAAAAACAAGTCCTGCCAGACGAATCTGATCTCATTTTTTGATCAAGTAACCTCCCTTGTAGACCGTGGGAATGCTGTAGACATCATATACCTCGACTTCAGCAAAGCTTTCGACAAAGTGCCCCATGATATCCTGATGAGCAAACTAGCTCAAAGTGGGCTAGATGAAACAACGATCCGGTGGATCCACAGTTGGCTACAGAATCGGACTCAAAGAGTGCTTACCAATGGGACCTTCTCAAACTGGGGAGAGGTAACAAGTGGGGTACCGCAGGGCTCAGTCCTGGGCCCAGTGCTCCTCAACATTTTTATGAATGACTTGGAGGAGGAGGTGCAGGGAATGCTGATCAAATTTGCAGATGACACAAAATTGGGAGGGATAGCTAATACTTTGGAAGACAGAAACAAAATTCAAAGTGATCTGGATAGACTGGAGTGCTGGGCAGAAAACAACAGAATGGCATTTAATAGGGACAAATGCCAAGTTCTGCACCTAGGAAAAAGAAACCAAATGCACAGTTACAAGATGGGAGATACGTGGCTCAACCACACTACGAGCGAGAAGGATCTTGGAATTGTCGTCGATCACAAGCTGAATATGAGCCAACAATGTGATGTGGCTGCAAAAAAGGCAAATGCTATTTTGGGCTGCATTAATAGAAGCATCGCTTCCAAATCCCGGGAAGTACTAGTTCCCCTCTACTCAGCACTGGTTAGGCCTCATCTGGAGTACTGTGTCCAGTTCTGGGCACCACACTTTAAGAAGGATGCAGACAAACTGGAGAGGGTTCAGAGGAGGGCAACAAAGATGATCAGGGGACTGGAAACAAAGCCCTATGAAGAAGAGAGACTGAAAGAACTGGGCATGTTTAGCCTTGAGAAGAGAAGACTGAGGGCAGATATGATAGCACTCTTCAAGTACTTGAAAGGTTGTCACAGAGAAGAAGGCCAGGATCTCTTCTTGATCCTCCCAGAGTGCAGGACATGGAATAATGGGCTCAAGTGACAGGAAGCCAGATTCTGGCTGAACATCAGGAAAAACTTCCTGACCGTTAGAGCAATACGACAATGGAACCAATTACCTAGGGAAGTGGTGGGCTCTCCCACACTGGAGGCCTTCAAGACAAGGCTGGACAGCCATCTGTCAGGGATGCTTTGACTTGGATTCCTGCATTGAGCAGGGGGTTGGACTCAATGGCCTTGTAGGCCCCTTGCAACCCTACTATTCTATGATTCTATGATTCTATGATTAAGAAGAGGTGGAAAGAATACACAGAAGAACTATACAGGAAAGATCTTAATGTCCCTGATAGCCATGACAGTGCGGTCACTGAACTTGAGCCCGACATCCTAGAGAGTGAAGTCAAGTGGGCCTTAGGAAGCATTAGTAACTACAAAGCTAGTGGAGATTACAGTATTCCAGCTGAGCTATTTAAAATCCTAAAAGATGATGCTGTTAAAGTGCTGCACTCAATATGCCAACAAATTTGGAACACTCAACAGTGGCCACAAGACTGGAAAAGGTCAGTTTACATGCCAATTCCAAAGAAGGGCAATGCCAAAGAGTGTTCTAACTACCGTACAATTGCGTTCATTTCACATGGCAGCAAGGTTATGCTCAAAATCCTACAAGCTAGGCTTCAGTAGTATGTGAACTGAGAACTACCGGAAGTACAAGCTGGGTTTCGAAGAGGCAGAGGAACTAGAGATCATATCACCAACATTCGCTGGATCATGGAGAAAGCAAGAGAATTCCAGAAAAACGTCTATTTCTGCTTCATTGACTATGCTAAAGCCTTTGATTGTGTAGATCACAACAAACACTTGCAAATTCTGAAAGAGATGGGAGTACCAGACCACCTTACCTGTCTCCTGAGAAACCTGTACGAGGGTCAAGAAGCAACAGTAAGAACCAGACATGGAACAACCAATTGGTTCAAAATCGGGAAAGGAGTACGACAAGGCTGCATATTGTCGTCCTGCTTATTTAACTTATATGCAGAGTACATCATGAGAAACACCGGGTTGGATGAATCACAGGTCAGAATTAAGATTGCCGGGAGAATTATCAACAACCTCAGATACGCAGATGATACCACCCTAATGGCAGAAAGCGAAGAGGATCTAAAGAGCCTCTTGTTGAGGGTGAAAGTGGAGAGTGCAAAAGCTGGTTTGAAACTCAACATCAAAAAAAGAAAGATTGTGGCATCTGGCTCCATCACTTCCTGGCATATCGAAGGGGAAGAAATGGAAGCAGTGACAGTATTTTCTTGGGCTCCAAGATCACCGCAGATGGTGACTGTAGCCATGAAATTAAAAGACGCTTGCTCCTTGGGAGGAAAGCTATGGCACACCTAGACAGCATAGTAAGAAGCAGAGACATCACATGCTGACAAAGGTTCGTATAATCAAAGCTATGGTTTTCCCAGTAGTAACATATGGCTGTGAGAGCTGGACTATAAGGAAGGCTGAGCACCGAAGAATTGATGCTTTCAAACTCTGGTGCTGGAGAAGACTCTTACGAGTCCCCTGGACTGCAAGGAGGTCAAATCAGTCAATCCGAAAGGAAATCAACCCTGAGTGCTCATTGGAAGGACAGATACTGAAGCTGAAGCTCAAATATTTTGGCCACCTAATGCGAAGAGAAAACTCTCTGGAAAAGACCCTGATGCTGGGAAAGATTGAAGGAAAAAGGAGAAGGGGACGGCAGAGGATGAGATGGCTAGATAGCATCACCGATGCATACCTGAGCACACTCCGGGAGAGGTTGGAGGACAGGAAGGCCTGGCATGCTATGGTCCATGGGGTCACGAAGAGTTGGACACGACTGAAGAACAACAAATATTGTTACACTCATCTCGCTTCTTAAAAGTGGTGAGAAGTTCCAGGAGTGCGGTACTTACCCAGGTTTGGTATCCTTTGGAAGGATGTCACGGGAGACTTATTGGCACCCCCTCCCCATGTTTGAGTTTATTTGCAAACACTCAGATGGCCCAAGTCATCAAGTCTCCAGAGAGACAGCTAATATCCTAAGATGCTTAGGGCTCAATCCTATGGATGTTTAGACAGAAACAAATCCTATAACTCCCAACATTCACCAGTCATCCATGCTGGCTGCAGAATGCTGGGAGATGTAGGCCATTTGGGGGGGGGGGTAAACATCCATAGGATTGTGCCCCTAATGAGCCCCAAAACTGAGCTCTCTGTGTCTGTGTAGCCTTCTTCCAGCATTATGCCCTGATGCAATTAACATGATGTGGCAGGAAGAAGTGGAACATGCTCTCTATCTCTACCCCCTCCATTGTGTATCCATCCATTTGAAGCAAGGATCCTGCTGTACTTGTATAGGCTCCCTGCATGATTTAGAACCTTGTCCTGCAGAGTTCTAAACTGCACAGGAAGCCTATGCTCCCAGCTGCAGGTGTTTGCCCTCCAGTGGGTGACAGGTCCAGGTGACAGGGGCTGCAGTGTACTGGAGCCAGGGCTCACAAGAATGTCGCACCAGCATTTCTTTTATTAGCAAGGACACTGATGTCGTCTTCCACCCCCCTCCGGATTCAATGTTCCCTCAGAGTTTAGCTGCAGTCCTCACAGTAGATGGGGAGAAATGAATTTTCCCAGCAACAATATATTGCTCCTTGTTCCATATTTTGTGGTGGCTTGTTCTTGTATGGGCAATTAAGAAGACCCATTGGCTTTACAAAAGACCTGTACCGGGCCAGGTTTAAGGTATTAGTACTAGTGTACAAAGCCCTAAACAACTTGGGACCAGGATACCTGAGAGAGCACCTTCTTCTTTACCAACCTGCCTGGTCACTGAGGTCATCAGAGGGCACATCCCTGGTGGTTCCACATGGACACATGGCCCAGCTGGAGTCCACCAGGAAAAGAGCCTTCAGTGTGGTGGCCCCCTTCCTGTGGAACTCCTTGCTTTTGGGGGTCAGGCAGGCGCCGATGTTGTGTTGTTTGCAGCGCCTCCTGAAGACACTGTTATTTCAAGAAGCCTTCCTTAAGTGACCAGCCACGGTTTATTAAGTTCAGAATCTGTTGCTTTTAAAATGTTTTAATTGTTTTAATATGGTATTTTATTCTTTTATCTTCTTGAAATCTTTGATGTGGAACAGTATATAAATATTGTAAATAAATAAATAAAAAGACCTGCTCTTGGTAGAGACGAACATTTGTATAACTGGTTTATTGATATGGATAGATGCAGCTGCCTGAAGTTTTGGACTCTCTTTGGGGATGTGGCTATGGGGCCTGTCATGATGAGCACCTGCACTTCAAAATTTACCACTACACCACTGGGAAAGGATGTGACAGAGGTGACAGGGTCAGGGACCCTGCTCTATGACTCATGTGATGGTAATCATGTGAGGGCATAATGCCTCAAGGCATAATGCCTTGTATCTTTCTCAAACTGCCAGCTGTTATTCTTTTCAAACACAAACACTTTGCCCCCCTCCCCTGGCTAGAGGGCGAAGGGAAAATCTGGATTAATCATCTCTTCTGATCATCACCTAGTCTTCTTGGGCCATCTTGGCTCCCATGGAGACACGTCACCTGAATATTATGGGCTACCATCACTCTTTGGTCAAATCCAGGTATTGCCTCAGGGCAGCCCACACCAATAGCTCCACTCAAAAAATCTGACAGGAATCTCATAACTATACACACACACACACACACACACACACACTTCAGATACCTTTTAAAAAACTTACTGAGTATTTTTCTGATGCCCAGTCCAGCCAGTGTTCCCTTTTAGGTATCTGCCGGGAGCGATTTTTTATCCGGTTTGTAAAAGCAAACTAGAGGGCAAAGGAAGCAATTAACAGAGGTGTGTTGGTTAATGGGTTTATCCAGTACTGTTATCCATTAGTCCACTACCAAAGGGCCACTACATTTATTTCCATCATTACTTAAACAATCTGATCTTATTTTCTTGGTTCTACATTCATGCTGTAACTCAAGTCCCCCCCTTCCTGCTGATTGATCTCCACAGGAGATAAAGGACATCATTACCTACGGAAGGGACATACCTTGTGCGTATAAGATCCTGGGTTTAAAACCCCTCAATACCAGCTAAGCAAATTTCAATTTATGAGTATGGGAAAGGCAATTGCCTGTGATTTTGTTCTTAGTGTTAATAGTCTCTCTCTCTCTCTCTCTCTCTTTGCCCCCCCCCCCCGGCAATAATTTAACTGCCGCCAGACAGGTCACAGAGAATTCTGGGCAATGGACCACTGGAATTACTAGGTATTAGACAGCTCTATATATGTAACTCCATGGCCGACCATATGTCTACAGTGCCCTTTCTTTGTGAAATGCTATATCTGGAAAATATAGATTATAAGAGAAAGGTTTCTCCATCCTTAAGAAGTACAAACATAGGCACTGCTTTGCTGTTTCAGTCTAAGTTTCAGTCTAAGTTTCATTTAGTCCAACGTTCTGTCTAATGAGAAGGGCACGATGATTGCACCCACATCTAGTCATCAGTTATACCACCTCTGGACACTGATGTTCCATTTAGCTGTGATGGCTAGTAGCCACTGACAGTGCAAGCCTGTGCATGTCTACTCAGAAGTAAGTCCTAATAAATTCAATGCCTGAGGGACCCATCTTCTATTAAGCTTTCAAATCCATTTTTTAATGCAAGTTAAGTTAGTGGCTATCATCACATCTTGTGCTGATGAATTTCATAAGGTAATTATGCATTAATGATCGTATAAGGAAGTTCTTCCTTTTGTCTGTAATAAATCTAGTACCACCAATCAATTTCTTTGGGTGACCCTGAATTCTAATATGCTGGAGGAGGGGGGGTGAGAGAGAGAGAGCTGTAATCTCTCCCTTCACACATCATTCATAACTTTATAGATGTCCATCATATTACATCCCTGAGTCATCTTTTCTCTAAACTTAAAAACCTCTCAAATGCCTTTCTGTATAAATTGTCACACTGACCTCAATCCTGGAGTAAAGTAATACTAATCAGGATGATGGATGGTAAGAAGTCAGTCTGGATGTTAGGGAGCCAATACACATTTTGGCCCAAAGCCCTCTAGTTAAGCTCCAATAGCCACTTAGTCACTGAAAGGAACTGGACAAAAATATTCACGTGTCCCGACTTGGGGCCTGAATAGCTACTTGGATTAAGTTCCTTCTCCAATCTGAGACTGGCTCTTGGAATCACTGATATAAAAGCCTTGTGGAGATTATTTGGATTAGGACCATGGTGCCCAGGAGGGGGGTTTACACCTTCCCCCACCCATTTTCCCCCTGAAATCCCCCCCCCAGTTAAAAAGGGGGGGGAATCTCCATTGGAGTCAATAGAGGCTTCTCTCTCTCTCTCTTCTTTAAACTCCCTTCTCCCCCCGTGGGCGTGTGTGTGTGACATTTCAGGAAGAAAATGGGTTGGAGGAAAGGTTTAACTCCCCCCTTCCCAGAGCACCACGGTCCTAATCCCAACTAGGGCTGCACGTGCTTACACAAAGGTAAATTAATCTATCACGCATATCTCTGCTATGCAAGATTAGGGGGATGTTAAATTTAGCCCTAAAATATGTGGATAACCGATGCAGGTGGTGAGAAGGAGCAGGAGGAGGAGGAGGAGTGGAATCATGTCCACCTGGCCTCCACATGTTTGATCAGGTCATTTGCACAGAGCCTGTCTGTGTGCAACTTGGAGGTCCAAAGTGTAACTCCAGAGGCTATGATTCCACTGTCCCCTTCCAAGCGCTGATTATCCCCATATTTTAGTTATCTGTGCAGCAGGGTTGACTCCAGATTTGAGACGGCCATAGGCAAAGTGCCCTCTGGTGGCCCCCCTCCTCTGCTGGCGGGCCCTGGCGGGCTTATGTGGCAGCAGTGGCAGGCAGCAGCAGTGCTCCAAACATCATCAGGAGGCTGGGGGAGGCACTATTTTAATTTCCCACGATACCCCAAGGGGACACTATGTTTGGTAGAATGGCGGGGAATTAAAACGGCAGTTAGATACAGCTGCCAGGTGCTGCTCAGAGCACCAGGCTTGAAAATTATTTTTAAAGGGAGTCTAGGGCATGGGTGAGCAGTAGGCCCTGAGGGGATGCTGGGGCCCCAAGAGCTGCCCAGGCGTGCCAGTCACTGACACTGGCCCTGCTGCAGACGGTTCCCCTAGTGGCTCAAGATGAATGACATTTCTGACACGCGTGCATACTAAATAGGACTGCAGCGCTGAACAGACTAAGTGGTTTTAAAGCTTTTACTCAATTAAAAAGATGGATCCAATTATTCAGGTAGCAGATCTTTAAAATTATGATGAAGATTAAAGTTTTATTGGCTTTTTCAAAGTGTTTACAATAACAGAGAACATCTTACAGCCTATCCCACCCATCTTCTTCTAGGTCAGTGGTGGGAAATTTGTGGCCCTCCTGATATTTTGGCCTGCAACACCCATCAGCCCTAGACCATGGCAAACTATGGGAGTTATAGGCAAACACATCTGGCGGACCACAAGGTGCCCAGCCCTGCTCTAAATGCACCCGTCATCCTACAATGAAGATTTAACTTCTGTGTGAAAGTGAATAGGGTTGTGCTGTAAAACTCATAGGATTAATCAATTAAGATTTCTTTAATCGGGTTGCAACCTCAATTCTAATAATGCAATCATGCATATCCATATGGAAAACATGCTTTTAAAGTCTTAGAGCCGTGAATTTGTATACGTACCCCAATGCATTTGCAAACTTCAAGTAAGATATTTCCTTGAGGTGGAGTCTTTTTGTATATTCGATTTCCAGCAATAAACACAGCTATAAAAGAATTGTAGTTTAAATGTAAAAGATAAGGAGCTTTTTCCAATGGTGGCTTTGCACTAGTGAGAAGCACATCTGCTTGTACAAGGCAGGGCACCAATTTTTGTACATGTCCCCCCTACCCACTGCAGCCCCCTGAAAATCTTGTCTGCAGGATTGGGGGACCCTCCAGAACAGTATGGGACAAGATGTGGAGGGCTGCAGTAAGTAAGGGGGATTGCCAAACATTGGCTGCCCCTCTGTGCTTGAACAGAAGCATTTTCTGCTAGTGCAAAGTTGTCATTAGATACAACCCAAGCACATTGCATCAGAACTCTGAAAAAAAATACCCAGCCCATTGACAAATTCACGGAGAGGCCTATAGGTGGCTATTACCATCCATAGACAAGGAATGCAACTTTGTTCATCTCAGCTTCCCTAACACTGATTGCCATAGGTCCTTTGACTACGTGTCTTGGTTGTACACTAATTGGGCTCATCTTATCTTTTTTAGAAATCCCCTTTTCCAGTGTTAAAGACATCACCTTTTCCTCCGAAGCCTGGACTGTAAAACCATCATTCCACGTGTTAGCAACATTCCTGAAGTATACAATCATTGCCTCAGGTTTGAGCTTTTCTTATTGGGTGTCTTTTGTCCCAAACCCAGTTAATTGACTGCATCTTGTTTGTTGCTCATGTTGCACAGTCAGCTGTGGGATTCCACATTCAGCTTTGTGTGTACACAGACACACCTCTTGCTTTTAATTCTTCAGCCTTTTCCTTCTGGTAACTTTCCTTCAAACCTCAGGAACATTTTCACCCAAGGGGGGCCATTATATGATTTTCCCTTGTTGGAAAACAAAGCAGAGGCTGGATGTCCATCTGCCACGGAAGCTGGACAGGGCAATCCAAAGTAGGGCTGGGGAGGAGCAGAGTGGCAGATCCACCAAAATATCCCAAGCCCGGCTGGCTTGTGCAACCCAGAGCAGAAGATGAGGGGGCCATTTTCCTCACTACACCAGCTCTGGGCTGGTGTAGCTGAGAGGTCCAAGGATCTGGCCCCTCAGGGGATCTGCTAGTCTCCTGCTCCACCCCGCAAACCTCCCATTTTTAATTTATTTTTACTGATAGATTACATTTCCATACTGCCCAATAGCTGAAGCTCTGTGGGCGGTTCACAACAATTAAAACCATAAAATACGAGACAATAAAATACAACAGAAAAATCTAAAAATTTAAAACTACAGCATAAAAATAAAAATAATAACCAAATAAAACCTGGCTGCAGCACAAAGATTTAAAATACAATACCAGATTTAAAACAGACACCAAAAAACTAAAATGCCTTGGAAAATACGAAGGTCTTCACCTCGTGCCGAAAACAGCACAGTGTAGGCACCAGGCGAGCCTCTCTGGGAGGCTCATTCCACAACTGAGGTGCCACAGCAGAAAAGGCCTTCTTCTTAGTAGCCACACACCTCACTTATTTGTTGTTGTTCAGTCGTTCAGTCGTGTCCGACTCTTCGTGACCCCAACCTCACTTATTATTATTATATTATATTTATTTATATCCCGCCTTTTTCCCAATACTGGGACTCAAGGCGGCCCACTTCCTTTGGAGGAGGCTCCCAGAGAAGGACTGCAGAAGATGATCTTAGGGTCCAGGCAAGTAGATATGGGGCCTTCCTCCAGCTCCCACCTCTGAAAATACCGCCAGTGTTAGTTTTCTGCCCATGGAGTTTTCTGTAGATAGAATGAGGATGCTGGGAGCCCCCTCCAACAGAGCCCCTTTTGGCCAGCAGAGAGGCACCTCCACTCAATCCTAAACCCCTCTAGCTCCGGGGGTTCAGATTGTACCTGTAGCTGTATACAGCTTTGCAGATCCTGCATTGAGCAGAGGTTGGACAAGATGCTCTCCAAGACACTTCTAACGCTATGATTTTATGTAAGTATGGGAAATGTATGAAGATTAGTTCCAGGACACTGAGGGCCAAACGTGGCACAAGAGAGAGTTTGGTGTGGATAAAGGGAGCTGAACACCTCCCTTTTCCTGCCTTACTGTTCTTTCATCCTGTTTCTGCAAGCACTTTTTTCTTAGGCTCTCTCTATCAAGAGGTGGGCTGAAAAGAAAAATAGTTGAACTGAGGGGTGCAAGGAAGTAAGGAGAGGGAGAAGGGCGGGTTCAGGTCCCCTCACGTTTTGTTATAAAAAGTAGACTCTATCCCTGTTGTAGATGTGGATGCAGCAGACACATGGAACAAAGATGGCTACCCCTACCATGCCCACTTTGGGCCTGAGGGATAAAAACAACAACCCCAGAATGCAACAGAAACAGTGATCTGGATGTACTTTACAGGGCATTTTGCTCATGAGGCTTACAAGTATTTGCATTCTGTTTAATCATTGATGCAAAAAAAAAGGTTGGGGAGGCATTTGTGATGAGGATGAGCATCCTGGACAATGTAGCCTTTTATTTGAATTACAGACCCGACCCAAGCAGGAGCTGGTGTAAAAGAAAAAGAAAGCCCCAAGTCTGAGTGTTCTCATCTTGGTCACTATGAGAAAGTAAATATGGGTATAGTGGTCTGATCTGTTCTGGCTTTTTTTTCTATCGCAGGTATGTGTAGACATCCACACAACATGTACACAAGCCCACAAAGATTATATAAGCATACTTCGTAGCCGGCATTTAGTCTGTGCTATTATGCCCTTTGAATGTTTCTATCTCTGCATGCCTTGAGTCATAATTATGAATGCCCCAAATTTTGGGAGAAGAGAGCTAATATCTTAAATTTGATCCAGTCTTAAATATTATCTTCATGTCTGTATCTGGATGGTCTGAAACCCAATTATCCCCACCTCATACTACTGAAGGAACTTCAGCAGCAGAAGCAGAGGCAACAAATCAATTTCTGGTAGATGTTTAAAAAAGGAACTGCAGCATTTGCTAGTGTGTTTTTCCTTGACTTCCTCCATTATGTACTTTTCAAACAGCAATATCAGATGACATCCAATAAGCACAGTAAATTTGTATTCTTTGAATACAAAGAAACACTGTAAATTTGTATTCTTTGAATGCAAAGAAACCATGTGGTAAACAGGAGGCTTCTGGGATTCTGTGGGCATATTATGGGAGCGGGGAAGAAACCCATTCGTGTCATATCAGCTGCTGGCCACTTGCATCTCCTAGTCTTCTCTTTATTGAAAAGACCTTTATCCCAGGGGAAACGATAAGGCACATAAGAACAGACAAAGCTGCCTGAGTCCGACCATTGGTCCATCTAGCTCAGTATGGGGTAGGCATTGTGGTACTCTCCAGATGTTTTGGACCAACTGCCATAACCCCTGACCATTGGCCATGCTGACTGGGGCTTAAGGGAGTTGTAATACACAGCACCTGGAAGACACCAGACTGCTTATCTCACTGACTTGCATTGGCTCTCCAAGGTTTGAGGCAGGAGTTATCCAACCCTACCAGGATTTATCCAACCAGGGTTTATCCAACCCTACCAGGAGATGCCAGGGAATGAACCTGGAACCTTCTGCATATAAGGCATGTACCTCCTATGTTCATATCAGTTAGGAGGGCTTCTGGCACTGTTACTATGGGGAATTATGTAGGGGCCCTTTGGTAGTCTCCTGGCCAGATGCCCATAAAACATAGCTTAGGTAGCTTTTAAAAAGACTAGACAAATGTATAGAGGACATCGGGTCTTTCAAGGATTATAAACCATGAAAGCTAAATTGAACTTCCAGTCCTGAGACAGTGGACCTCTGAATACCAGATATACCAGATGCTGGGGACAGGCAACAGGAGATGGGGAAGGGCTCTTGCTGAAATCCGTGGTGGAATTTCATGTGCCTTGCTTGCAAGCTTCCCCAAGGCTGGTCACTGACACTATTCAGGGCCAGCTCTACCTTTAGGCAGAGTGAACTGGCTGCCCCAAACAGGTGGCTGATTTTGGGTGCCATGAAAGGGCAGCAAATTATTAGTTATGTCCATTATTACTATATTTTTACTGCCAGGGTGTGGGGGAAAGGCCCTTGTGGGCTTCAGCCATCAAAATAGCTTGGCTGGCCTTTGGTACTGTACACTTTGATGTGCAGGGTGGGGGCACCATTTGCTGTTCCACCCCAGGCAGCAAAATGTCTTGAGGCCTTCTGTCACTGTTGCAAATACAATGCTGGTTTAGGTGGATCCTTGGTCTGATACAGCAAGGCTGTTCTCATGTGCTTGATAGGGATGGCGGAGAATTCTGCCACAGATTTCAGTGAGGCCTAATGCACTGGCATTCGGCCCCCCAAAATCCGTGGCAGAATGGCCTGCCCCCCCGCCCCCCCATGGATTCCCCCCAGGACGAGGCTTACCTGGGGCGGATGTTCTGGACGGCAGTGGCTCCAGCGGTGGCTCCAGCGGTGGCTCCGGCAGCGGCTGGTCTTTCGACCGGCCGCCACAGCCACCATTTCCATCCTGGTCTTTGCCATGATAGGCTATGTAAGTCTTTACATAGCCTATCACAGCTGGCCAAAAAAAACCAACAACAACGGCGTACGCAAATGGCGGCGGCTACAGCGGCCACCATTTGCGTTCCCTATTTTTCGCCGTTTTAGCCTACGTAAATATTTACGTAGGCTATTATGGCGAAAAAAAAGGGGAATGCAAATAGCGTAGTGGGCGCTATTTGCATTCCTTTTTTTCCCGCCATAATAGCCTACGTAAATATTTACCTAGGCTAAAACGGCGAAAAATAGGGAACGCAAATGGCATTGCTTACGCTGTTTTTGTTTGTTTGTTTGTTTTGCCCAGCCATGATAGGCTACGTAAAGACTTACGTAGCCTATCATAGCTGCCTGACTGGACGCAAATGGCGGCCGCTACGGCGGCCGCCATTTGTGTCCGCATCAGCCAGTCCACGGTCGGAACTCCAGCTGCGGACAGCCCTGGCTGGCTGCTCCACGGAGCTGCCGCGGAGCAGAGCCAGCCAGGCAGGATTCCGGGGGGGAGGACCGGATCACCTCTCCCCCCGTCGAGGATTCCTGGGGGAGGGACGGAGCGCCTCTCCCCCCGCAAACACAATCCGCGAAAAGGGAAGTGACTTTCGTACATCCCTAGTGCTTGAGAGGAGGCAAACATTGTGGATTGATTTGGGCAGTGTTTTCTCCCCAGCTGTCCCTTGATTTACCTGTAGTTTATGCTTGTGTGATTCATCTTTCTCTCCCCGACCACAGACCTGGCTTCCAAGCAGAGCAGCTGGAACGTAAGCTGTGGTTGGTTGGGCCAATGGGAAAACAACACTCCCTGGACAATCCACTCCCTCTTCCCCTTAC
The DNA here is from genome assembly GCF_057233095.1 of Heloderma suspectum. Lineage (NCBI taxonomy): Eukaryota > Metazoa > Chordata > Lepidosauria > Squamata > Helodermatidae > Heloderma > Heloderma suspectum. The sequence continues at coordinate 152,722,246 of NC_139458.1, read as the reverse complement.
CCTGCCCCCTTCTCCCCTCCCAGGTTGAGTATGAACAGAAGCTTTACTGGAGGTGGACATCAAGGCCTGGGAAACCCTGTCCTAAGAAAATGCACTTCCTTCCCCAGCTATCGCCAGGTTTCAAGCTTCTGGTCCCATGCACTGGAACACTTCGACTCCCTCACCATCTGAGTGAAGAACAAATGAGTGGCAACCCTATTTAAATTTCTGGTTCCATCCCTTAAAGTCCTAAATCAGGGCGCACAACTTTTACAGGCCCTGGGCCACATGTGATGCTGAGTCAGGGGCCGAGGGTGCACACACATTTGCACACACAAACGCCAGTGAACTTAAGAGAGATTGCTCTTTCCTCACTGCTAGCAGCAGTGGGGAAAGAGCGATCTGTATGAGGAAATGGGTGGTGATGGGGGGAATTTGGCAGGGGTGGGTAAAGTGGCTTGGGCCCTCAATATTTGAGGGAGCGCCTCCCCCTATATATGCCTGCCTGAGGACTGAGATCTGTTGGAAGGGCCCTTGTCTGCTTCCCACCAGTGCGAGACATACACTATGGTGGGACATAGGAGAGGGCTTTTTCTGCTGTGGCACCCCAGTTGTGGAATGCCTTCCCCTTGGAGGCCCGATTGCCGCAGACATTGGTTTCATTTTGGCGCCCAGTTAAAACAAGGCTTTTAATCAAAGGCTTTTAGGGCTAAATGCATTCCCTAACGTAGCACATGGTTTTAACTGTTTTATTGTTTTAGATTTTAAATTGGTATTAGCTTGCTTAATCATTTAATACATTTTTAGATGTTTAAATTATTTATTTTTTAATACTGTCTAAATTGATTTTATCTATACGCTGCCCTGAGATCCTAATGATATAGGGCAGGATATAAATGTTTTAAATAAAACAAACAAATAAATAAAATAAGGCTGTATGTGGCCCAAGGGGCCTTGGGTTATGCACGCCTACTCTAAATGGACAGGGAGTCCAGGACATGCCTGGCTCCAGGTTTGGCTGTGCCTTAGTAAGCTGCCCTCAGTGGGCTTCCCCGTAGCATCATGGAACTCCATGGCAGTGCCTGCCACCCACCATTTACTAGCTGTAACGTCAAGTGGAGCTCCAGGTCTGTGTTCATGTAATGGCTGATGCCACCATGCTCATGACACCCTTGCCCCTGATGTGTGTACATTGGAGTTGGGCCCAGAATCATTGGGTAGCACCAGCCAGTACATGTACAGAGGCCAAGAGCTCCACGTGGCACCCCTACCAGGCCCCAGCCACCAAGGGTGGCCTAGAGGCGGCGCTGAGCACAACTCCTGGCCTGTGTGCAGTGTACTGGCTGGGCCTGGCATGTGAATGGCACAAGTCAGTAAGTGCATGCTGCACAGACCTGGAGGTGCCTCAGCTGTGGACAGGCCCTCCCAGGGCCCTGGCATTTGGCCCACTGCGCCAGGTGTTGATGCTGGGCCTGGTCCAGGATACTGCGAGGAATACCTGTTAAGCTGGTTAAATGTCACATTCCTCTGTCCTCTCCCTTTGCAATCAACACACTCCAGGAAACAAAGCTTCAGGCCAACACTACCTTATTAATGAATGACTAGGTTCTTTACAAATGCATATTCTAGGAAACTCTCAGACTGCAAAAAACCAGCTAATCCACACATCTACGAATATGTGAATTTCTCAGCCAGACTTGAGTTCTTGTGGTGGAGGAGTGGAGGAGCAGTTCAGCCTGAGCCATCTGTGTGTCAGGGTCTTCAGAAGAAAGTCTTGCCGTATCCAGGCTCTTTAGGAAGGGGCCTTCCTCTGTTCTTGCTGTTCCCATTCTGCTTCTGAATCTGAGCTGCCAGACATCTTCACACACTCAGATTCATTCCTGACATTAAATCATTTTTATTTCACTGGGTTTTATGGCTGGATAGCTAAAGTGTTGTTGTTGTTTTAAAAAAAGATAATCCACAGTTTTATCCCTGTGCTGCATTTTATGTTTGCTGCTTCTCATCATTTGATTTATATGCTTTTAAGGCTCTGTTGTTGCATTTGCGGTAAGCTGCCCAGAGGGTCTTTCTTGGAACATGCTAGCCACGTTGGCTGAGGCATGCTGGGAGTTGTAGGACTCTTTTCTGTCTAAACATATTAGGATTGCGCCCTAAATGGCAAAACAGGGCTGGATAGGCATGCAGATCATGTCTTCCTATCGGGATTGGGGGCGTTGCTGTGATCAGGGACTTGCTTGGGAATGAGTGTGCCAAGAGATGAGAGAAAGGCAGTTTCTTGAAACACAATCAGAGAAAGAAGGTCTTGCAGTGCCAAATTTGGAATTATATTATGCTGGTGCTCAACTGAAATTTCTTGTAGGATGGATGCATCCCTCCTCAGAGTACCAGTGGACACTCAGAGAACAACAAGCAGTGGGTAACTCCCTTCTTGAGGCCTTGATATGGGTCAGACATTGTGATAGGCCTAAGTGCATCTTTGAGCATCCAGTGATTAGAGCAGAGCTTTCCAAACTGTGTGCCACGACACATTAGTGTGTCGGCAGCAGTGTGTAGGTATGTCGCGCGAAATGCAGAAAATTGTGTGGAAGGGCACCGCAGAGCTCCCTTACTCACGTTTGCTTCCCTTGGCCCCTCCCCCAGAACTTCCTAAAGCAGCTAATGTTAAAGCAGATTAGCTGCTAAGGCTTAGGTGCTTTAACATTAGCTGCTTTAGGATCACGTGGCGTCTTGACGTAGGACGCATGTGATTGGCGGTGTTGGAGTGGTACAGCGAGGAGTGTGGTAACGCTGGCTGCACGAGGAGTGTGGAGAATTCGAAGTTAGCGGAGCAATTAGTCGAGCAATTTGCAGTCAGCTTGGGTGAGAGGCTTCCCCACGTCCTCGGTGTGGCTGCAGGGCAGCGGGGGAGAACAATGGCCTGCTGGACGCCCCCAGAGCAGGGAGGACTGCTCCAGGCAGGCGAGGAGCTTCGAGCCTGCGCTCCCCGGAAAGGTAGAGGCGCGGGACGAAGAGAGGGGAAGGGAGGCACTGCCCTGGGAGCAGAGCTCAGCTGACACCGGCGCGGAGAAGTGGCAGTGGCCACCAGCCCTGCGTGGTTTCGGGTGTGCCCTTCGCAGACTTCTGCACCGCACTGCTGTGCGGCCAGGCCAAAGTAACATGCAGGTGGAAACGCCGCCTGGGACTGCACCGAGCGGGCCGTCCACCATCTTGGCCAGTCGGAACAGAGCTCAGTTGATTTCTGCCATTTATTTTTATTTTTACTCTGCTTTAATTGTGGATTAACCACCCACTGGCAGTGTACCACCAGAGAATGCTGGAACTGGACTCTGGACATAGGCATTGCAAATATTTACAGCAGTATAGCCTTGTAGTGAGACATATATATTTACACCATTTTTGTTGGACTTTTGCTTCTCTACTTCATGTGTTTTTGCAGCTGAGCTCCTACCTGGACCTATGTGTCCTAATATGTATTGTAAATACTTTAGTTAATTTTGTTTAATTTTCATATTTTCTCCTGGTCCTATCTTTATCTCACTTTATCACTGTGGGAGTGGAACACAGGTGCTGTTATTTTCTTAAGAAAAAACAGAGAAAGATAAGCGCTAAAAACAGTCCTGTTATTTTCATATTTAGTTAATGCTAAAACCTAGAAATAAATTTGCATAGATTTATTCATTAAATAAAGACATCAGAGAAAGCTCAAAAGGCAAGTTACTTGGTTGCTCAAATAACTGCCAAAAACAAGGACCCACACATTATTGCCGAAACCACCATAAAGGAATCTTGCTGTGCTATTGTTCGAACAATGTTTGGGCCCGAATTTGAGATAGAAGTTAATAAAATCCCTTTGGCAGATAACACAGTCGGAAGACGTATTCAAGACATGTCTGATGACATTAAGCAGCAAATGAAGGATATTTTTCAAAACGATAATATGATCTTTACATTGCAATTAGATGAAGCAACAGATGTCAGTGGGTTAGCACAATTATTGGTTTTTATATGTTTCATTCATACTGACAGAATTATTGAGCAATTATTGTGTTGTCTAGAACTTCCAATGAGAACTAGAGGTGAAGATATATTCAAAACTTTTGATTGCTTCATGAAGGAAAATAATTTGCAATGGTTAAATGGTGTAGGAATATGCACAGATGGCGTACCCTCAATGGTTGGTTCAACAAAAAGTTTTATAGCTTTAGCAAAGAAAGAGAATGAAAATATTATAATTACTCATTGCTTTTTACATCTCGAAGCACTAGTCGTGTAAACCATTGGAAATGAATTAAGAAAAGTTTTGGACAAAGTGGTTCAAATGGTCAGTTACATTAAAAGTAGACCTCTTCAATCAAGATTATTTGCTCATATTTGTGAAGACATGGGGGCAAGGTTTAAAAAGCTTCTACTACACACAGAAGTTTGTTGGCTCTCAAGAGGTCGAGTGCTTTGTCGTGTATATGAATTGAGGGAAATGATGCTTAAACTTTTTGAGGAAAATCAGCAAAATGAATTCTGCGATCTAATTCAAAGCAAACTTTGGTGCACAAAATTGGCCTATCTTGCTGACATATTTGAACATTTGAATAAAATAAACACCAGTATGCAAGGAAAAGGAGAAAATATCTTAAAAGCAGTAGATAAAATTTGTGCTATGAGAGACAAAATAGCAATTTGGAAAAGGAAAGTGAAAGAAGGAAATTTTGAAATGTTTTCCAAAACTGCTGAGTGCCAGCTAAAATGTGATATCAGCTCGCTAATTGTTGACCATTTAACATTGTTTGGAGTCAGAAAGTTCATCATTACTTCCCAAATGTTGAAATCCAAGACTATGATTGGATCAGAAATCCATTTCTTTCAACTGCAGTGGGGAACTTTTCACTTATTGAAGAAGAATTAGCTAACATAAAAAATGATCAAAATCTGTTAATGATGCATGAACAGGGTGACTTAGACAGCTTTTGAATTCGCATTTCAAAAATGCATCCAAACATAGCTAAAAAAAGTTAAAAATTCTTCTGCAGTTTTGTACTACATACATTTGTGAACTATCCTTTTCAACGATGGCAAACTTAAAGACACTGAAACGTGGAAGCTTAAAAATGCTTGATGATGAAATGCAAGTGTCTTTATCTAATATTCCACCAAATATTGAAAAGCTGTGTTCATCCCTTCAACCTCATACATCCCATTAAAATGGTAAGTAGTTATTGGTGTTATTCAACTTTTTTAAATTCTTGCACATATTTACATACTGTTACTCATAAATGACAACAATGTATGTTATTATCTCATAAATCATATATTTTTAAAAATATAAATGAAAGGTTTTCATGAGATATGTTGTATCCCCATACATTTCGTTATTACAATTTATGTATGTATCTGTATCTCTTATAACGGGTTAGTTTAACCTCCGGTTTGCTAGTAAAACTGAATTACCGTGTCATGAAATGATGCATGTCTAAAAAGTGTGTCACCAACATGAAAAGTTTGGAAAGCTCTGGATTAGAGACACTATACTTCAGAACACTGGCAGAAAAAACTAGCCCCTGATCTGTCTCCACTAATGACAGTGTTGCATCATCCAGAATTTGTAGCACATAACAATCCCTGGGGGTTTTGTGCTTGGTTAGCACCAAAGGTTTATAGATTTCTTTATTTATTTGATAAAGGGGAACCTCTCTCCTATGCAGATGTTTTTGAAAAGAACTGAATCAACTGTGCTATCTTTTTATCAATATCTGCAGCTGTATCACTTTCTTAGCCTAAATCACATTAAGTAGGCAGCCAAGCATCCACTTACTTCTTTTTAAACTTTTATAGAAGCTGCTGTTACTTCAAATAAAGCTTTGGTATCATCTATTTATAAAATGCTACAAATGCCATTATTGGTTGACAAGCCATCCTATGTGCAGGCATGGGAGACCGAGTCTTTGCAAGATGAGTGGCAGTTTTTTTGGACCTCTTCTGCATATTTATCAATCAACAGTAATATAAAGGAAGCACAACACAAAGTTCTGAGTAGGCAGTACATTACTCCTGCAAGTCTTCACCTAATACATCCAAATTATAGCCAATATTGTTGGAAGGGGTATGGTCACATTGGTTCATACTTTCATTTTTTGTGAGAATGTTTTAAGGTGTGGGAGTTTTGGAACGTGGTTGCTGATTACTGTCAGGAATTTCTTCATGTTAGACCATTGGTAACTCCTAAAGCAGTGCTGCTTCATCTTTCTGAACCTAATGATCCTGGATTCCTGCATGAAGACCTTCTTAAACTATTGTATACCACTGCAAAGTCATGTAATTTGGAAGTCTCCAAAGCAACCAACTAAACAGCAGTGGATTGATAAAATTTGGGAGACTATTAGTATGTATAAACTTACTCAGCAAGTGCAGTGAGCAAGGAATCCTGACTCGAAGAATGATACTATGGCACCATGGTTTCCATTCATTTCCTACGCTGAGGCACTTCAAACTTTTGATAAAGTTCCAACAAAGTGAAGAAGAAGAAGAACTGCACAGAGAGCTTCGGCTATTGGGTGGTATAGAAATAAATAAATAAATAAATGAGGAGGAGGAGGAGGCTGTAGCTCAGTGGTAGAACAAAGACTTTTCATGTAAAAGGTCCCAGGTTCAATCCTCTTGCCAGCGCTGGGAAAGACTCCTGCGAAACCTGGGAGAACAGCTGCCAGTCAGTGTAGACAGTAGTGAGCTAGATGAACCAATGGTCTAACTTGGTAAAAGGTAGGTTCCTACAGAGAACAGTCTGGATTTTGTAGCTGGCAGGCAAGAAGCAGCCTCCTTGAGGTGCTACAAAGGCATGCTGCTGCTTTAGGGGGGTGGGGACTAATCCAGCAAGGAGTATCACTGGCCACCCAGGTGCCTTGTTTGCTCCCCACCTGTACACATGTACATAGACATATGACAAAGATGCCACAAGTCTCCAGGATTATGTCCTCACTAGTGAACTGGGCCTGTCAAGCTGCTGTTGGAACTTCCTAGAGTCTGAAGATATTGGGAGTGCCAAAGAATTTGATTACTATTTCTGTAACACCGGAAGGGGCTGTGCCAGCGCCTACAGACAGAACTTCAGCAAACCAAAGCCAAAGTGTTCAGAAAAAATTCAGGGCTTCTAGCCTCAGCTGGTCGCCAGAATCTTTGGGACAGAGCTTGTGCTCTATCCAGCTGGTTCTCTGGAGAAGCTATGAATGAATCAAAGCACATGACAGATATGGTTCTAGCTGTCCTGGAAGCAGGGGCAGCCCATCCATATAGGCAAAATAGGCAGTCGCCTAGGGCACCAAGTTAAGTGGGGCACCAAATTTGAGGAGAAAAATACTGTTAAAAAAATTACAAATAAAAATGAAAATTTCATGTCTTTATTTTATCTGATCTCAGAAACATTGGTTGGACATACAGATGGAAAAACCAAATAATTGTGACTCTGCTTAAATAAATATGCTTTAAAAACATTAAACAGAAAATAGGGGCATTTTTTCCCCAGTTTACCAAAAACCTCAGCCTAGATCTGCCCTTGGGCTTTGGGGCTGGGGGCACCAATTGCATGGTTTACCTAGGGAGCCGGTTTCTGTCAGCTAGTCGAGGGCCACCCATGCCCGGAAGGCTCTGTTCTCAACAAGCTACCGCCTCCCAGGCATATTTGTGGAACCACACTTACAGGGCACATGCTGCACCTAAATTATGAAGAGGGAAACACTGACGCTCAAAACTGCTTGATGTCAGGGTGGACACTGAGCACATAGAATCCCAGAGTAGTTCTGATTCTGAGGAAGAGCAGTCGCTCCTGGGAGAGGAGCGCTCTCCTCTTTCCCAGGGCCAACAGCTGATGGAGATTCCTCCCACCAGCATTCCTAGCTTAGATAGCAGTCCAGGGTGTGACAGAGCGCGGATAGCAGACTTGGTAGACGCGCAACGCCAACGCAGAGAGTGGCGCCAAATGGAGGGCGCAGAAAGGAGGCGTAGTGCCCGGTTGGCGCGCAAACAACGGCTGCGCCCAGAGGATCCAAGGGAAAAGGGGAGGGACTCTCCCTAGTCCTTAAGTTCAGGGGTCTGCCAGTAATTCCCTTTCAAACGGGGACCACCTGTTCCAACTTAGGGCATAGGTACTCTGCTGCTCAGATCTAGTTGCAAACGGTAGAGTTGTTAAGTTGTAAAAGAAGAATAAAGCTTTGAAAGAAATCCCTTTGTCTGTGTCTGGACTTGGCTACTGGATTAGACTGAGAGAGGCCTCCAAGGAGCCCTTGACACTTGGGAGCCACATCCTTTGAATTCTGCCTTATGTATATGGTAAGCTTGGATGTATAGGGGCAGGCACTGGTTATTCAGTAGCAAGGGAAATGCATTTCCTGTATACTAGGAGGTAGTTTTGCATTTGATTTTTAGTTCATAGGTTCCAAGACAGAACCTTGGCATTCAAACAGGTTCTGGGACTACTTGAACCATACATTCTGTCAAATCCAGACACACATTCTTGTGAAGAGGAATCAAACAGGGTGCCAGACTGATCCTCTGCTGTGGCCAATAGTACATAGTTTGTTAAGTAATACAGGATTGCAGAGGAGTAGATGGTAACACTGTCAATGTTTTGTTATATGACATTCTACTTACTGAGAGCTATGACCATCAGAGCAGCAGGAACACCAAACGCCAGAGCATAACAGTCTCCTCCAAAACACTTCACATCCCCTAAAATAATGAGAAACGGGGCTCTATTTCATCATTTTCAATGCTGACTTCCATCTCTTCCCTCTACCACCATAACATAAAAGAGTTAGAATTCATTTCACTTGAAGCCACTCAGCGTACAATGGTTTTTTCTCATTAGATTTGCATGCACTGAATCCGTCTTGTGAATCGCTCAGTTCATACACAAAATCAGGAAGCAGCATCTCTGGACACCGCCCATTTGCAAAGATTGTTCAGGATGTGTCATACTGGCCACATATTGAACCATTCACAAGGCCATTTTAGCACAAGTCCACTACGGGGGCAACTTGTGCAGATTTCAGCCCTGACAATCTGGTTATGTGAATCTGCATCTTGGACTATGTTTGCAACTCGTGGTCTCCCTTCTGTGAGTCTCACTGATAACACTAGCAGTGCTGGGCAGAGCAGTCCTAGCAGTTGGGCATGGGGTAAAACAAGTTCATGGTTGCATCACCATCATCATCATGAGAAAGAAAAGGAACTATGCACAGATCTACCCAAACTACATTCTCAGTATACCAGACAGGTTGTGTGAATTAGTCCCTTTTGTCAGGGCTGGTGGTCTGGAGGCAGAGTAGGCAACTGACCAGGCAGGGAATCAAATGAAGTCTGAAAGCAGCAAAGAGTTGCTCAGGCTAAGCTGCTAAGCCAGAGTCAGAGGCTTTATAAGAACAAATGGAATCCCATTGGTTCCTTGTGTCACCTGATCCCTGCTGAGCTGGTAGCTGCAATGTCACCCTTTGGCCTTCTATACTGGTGGCGCTGAAGCACAGCAGAGATCAGGCCAGCAGTTTATCGGCATCCCTCTGGTATCCACAGAGTAACTTGCCTGGGTTCAGCTGCCAGATTTCCTGGTTCAAGTCAGGCTACTGGATCCGTGTACCAAGCAGGACTCAAATGAACAACTTTTGAAAATGCAGTCAAGCTATGCAAGTCCTGAAGCACTAAACTGAGAAATGGAGTAGTAGGGCAGGTGTGTTGAACCTCTTTCAGCCTGAGAGCTGAATACCATTTTGGAGAAGCTCTTGGGGGCCACATTCCCGTGATGGACAGACAACAAGGGATAGGGTCAAAATGCCACCATTTTTAGCTTAAAGCCCTTCCTGCCAGAAACAGCATTTCAAGCTTTTAGAATAGGGAAAAAAACTGCACAAAAGCCAGGAAGCCACCAAATGTTCAGTAGTTGAGAGAAGCGGGGGGCCTGTGGAAGGGTGTGTGGCTGTTCTGGGGAACCCTGAAAGGCCGGAGGTTCTGCACCCCTAGATTAGGGAAACAAAATGTTGACACTGCTGGAAGATATCAAAATCTGAGCCAAAGCCACTAGGTGTGTGAACTACTGCCTTCAGGGACCTGGCCTACACAAAACGTAATGCTGCCCTTGTTCCAAAAGGCACCTTGCTCTGTTTATAAGAGCACTTGCCTAATGCCAATGCTGGGTGCATGGATATGGGTAGTATATGTGTGTGTGTGGAGAGGGGAAGCTACTCAGGCATCCAAACTGGGTGCCCAGGCTTACCTGGGCGGATGCTCAAGCCAGCACAGAATAAAAGACAGAAAGTAACCCCAGAGTCTAGGGGCATCTCTACACCAGCCTAAAATCCTGCATTTAAAACGGGGCTTTCTGCTTCCATTTTAAAGGCAGGAGCACAGCTGACTCCCTTTACACGAGCTTTCTTTCCCCCCTCCCCTTCCCCCCTCTTTCTCCCCGTATCTGAGTCTTCCATTATCTTTCATTGATCTCGCTCCTCTTCTTGCTGCTTTAACTCTTTTCACGGAGGAAACTCAAGCGGAACAGAACGAGGTAATTTGGTAGCTCATTATCTGCGATCTATTTAAACATACAACAAAGGGCATTTAGTGCAGGAGTCGCCCTGGAGGGTCACAGCAGGGTCACAGTGTCATGTACAGAGTCCGCAAACTTCCATGAAGGAGCAATCTCAATTGCAGGATAAAAGCTCCATGTGAAGGAGCCCTAGGGTGAGGAGCAAGGATACTGCCTTATCTTCGATCAGTGATCAGAGAAGGCAGGGGAAGCTGGCGGGCCAGATGGTAATGTGAGGTTGCCATGGGGCCGTGTTGTGCCCACAGGCCAAAGGTTCCCCATCCTGCCCTAGACACTTCAACCCAGCACTTGGTTCTGGCTCAAGGGTTATATATACCCACTGCAAATATTCCCAGAAAATCTGTTTGCAAAGCTGAGGTTTAACAACCTCCATCATGTATTCTGCACTGTGGAAAATGGGACCGAATGAAAACAAAATCCTTACACCCAAAGGATGAAATTTTCTGGGAAATTTTTTGATCATTATTACCATATAACATCTTTATCTGAAGTTCACAATGCTGTTTTTATACATGTGACTGAAGTTGGATTATTATTATTTTTCCAAGGGATTAGCTGAGAATTGACAGTGCAGGAAGCGTTCTGCTCCACGCCCGTGCTATTTCTGATATGCAGCTGGGGACGTTTGAAGCTGCTCAGGGCTCACAAAATTGCCAAGTGTCTAAGGAAATATGCTTCTTTTTCTTTTCAAGGAAGACTTTTAAGAACCAAAGATCCTCATTCCACTCCACACCATACCACAGTGTTTATTTGTCCTGGCAATAGCCTGTGTTGACATAAGATGCAGCATTTAAAAGAATTTGTTTTTTCACAAAATGTACTTGGCAGCAGCTGTTTTCAGTATTGACATAGGTAAATAGCTTGGCTTTCTGTGATGTAGTTTAGAGGAAATATAGAAGAAAAGAAGATTCCCCACACCCAGGTTTTAAAAACATGCACACTGCCACTTCCTTGATGACAGAAAAAGAACAGCACACACATCCAGCAGTGTCTTTGCTGCTGTATGAGGTAGTGTCGGTTCTAGTTTTGCCTGTTTTCATTCTTTGTCTGAGGGCTTGTGATACAACAACTTCGGTGAAGCTAAGCAGGTCTGGATTTGATCAGTGCCTTGATGGGAGACTGTCTAGGAATCCTGTACACTACCTTCCTAATGTCTATGGCAGTGTAAGTCTCACAGGTCATGCTGAGGCAATGCCAGTGAGCTTACAAAGGTCTGGGAGGGTGGCCAGGTGTTCTACTTTACAGCAGACAGTCTTCTACTTTGGAAAGCTGGCAGAGGACTGTCCTCTAGTTGAAGGTGTCCTTTATTTGATGGGCTGTCCAGCCCAAGTCTGCTATATAGTCAAAGAATCGTAAGATGGTGAAGCAGGTGGCCTTGATGTTTCCTGTCAACAGTTACCACCTGGACAGCAGGCTGAGCAGGCACAGAGGTCACCTGCTCAGTCTTCTTGACTATGGTGAGAAGTATTGTATTGCTATTTTAATTATAGTTATTATTTCTACATTTGCACCTACGCATATACATTTGCATATGCAAGTGTTATACAAATTGGTGTCCTCTTCTTTGATGATGCAATTCCTCTTTTTGGAAATGTGTAAATGGCCACCCTAAGACCTGGAAGCCTGTTCTCTCGCTCAGAGCCAGCATTAAGGGTAGGCATGGCTGGGCATCTGCTGAGGGCCCACACCTCAGCAGGGCCCCCCTGACAAGGGCCCCCTGGACTTGCTCCTCCTCTTCCCCCGTGGCAACCTGCTTGTTCACCTGCCTCTCACTCTGGCCCATGCAATGGTGTTGGTGAGAAGGAGGAGCAGGGGACACCAGTAGACAGCCGACATGCTCACTGGCTGTCAAGCAAGCAAGAGGCAGCAGTGATGACGAAAGAGGATGAGGAGCAGTAGCAGCCGTGACAATGCCCAGGAAGAGGCAGACTGACTGAGGGAGGGGGCCCACTCTTGCCCAAGGGCCCTCAAAAACCTGGCGCAGGCACTTCTCCCATCAGGTGCTGCCATTCAAGCTCCATTCCAATCGAGCTTCTTCTGGCTTTCTTGGAAGTTCACGTGACATCTTGCATACCTCTGTCACAATTCAGCATATTCCATCATGCTTCTGTCCTGATCCTAGCAACATTTCAGCTGTTTTCTGTGTGTTACCGTCCTGCTCCCTCTACCACATCGGGGAGTCAAAATATGAGACAAGGGCATGCAGGGGAAGGCATTGGGAAAAACAGAATTTTGGTGATGTTTTGATTGAAATGGGCCCTTGAAAGCCAAAAAAAAAAGCAGACTAAAAGCCTGTGCACATCTACAATGCTCCTGAGAGTTTCTAGGATGTAGAAGAGAAAGTGGCATTCTGATATTTTCCACATTATTTTCCCAGGCATATTCTGTATAACTGAAAAATTATAATGTCCTCTATTCAAGAATCAACAAGACATAATTACAATGGTCTGGTGACATCACTCCGAAGGAGCGTATAATTTTGTCATTCCAAATTTGAAGTCAGGAGGACCAAATTAGCTGAGGCGGTAGTATAGTCATGGTGTGTCTAATCCCCCTGATCATTTGAAATCAACACTGACCTCTCAGCACAGGAGTAATGAAAGTGGAGATCAAACTTCCCGCGTTAATGGATAGGTAAAAGACAGAGAAGAACTTGCTCCTTTCCTGGACCTAAAATGAGACAAGATAATATCACAGCTTTATAAAACACTACTTAGAAACCCGGCACTGGATTGTAAAAAGGACTCCATCAATTCCATTCCAGTATGAATTATACATTCATATTGATATTAAATAAAATGCAAGATTAAAATCAAGAGAAGATGTAGGTTCTTTCTCTATCCCCCCTCCCACATCTAAATGCATACGTAACTAGAAACTGCTCTTCTCTTTGTATGGCGAAGGGGAGGGGGAATTTGCAAACAGAGTAGTATTTACTTATTCAGAACATGCATTTTAACTGAGTCCCAATATAGCTTCCTTCGATCCAACCTGGCAGTTCTTGACAGCTCATTATGTCTAGACAATATTCTTCAAAAAAAATTAAATAAAAAAAGAAACATATTCATTATAAAAAAGACAAACCCAGAAACTGGCACCTCAGATAAGGGATTGTGTGGAAGAAGCTGGCAAAGTGCAAAGTCATTGGGAAGATATAATTGGGAAGATATAAATTATACCTCGGCCTTAAGTACACTTGCTTCATAGTATTGGTTGATTTATGGAACTTACGTACTTCTAAGGGTTGTGGTGGAGCAACTGCAGGCATGCTTGGACAATAGGGATTATCTATAGAGCCATTCCAGTCTGGGTTTTGATCTGGTTACGGGACCAAATCAGCCTTGGTTGCCCTGATGGATGGCCTTTATTGGGAGAGGGACAAGAGGAGTGTGATCCTGTTAATTTCGCTCGATTTCTCATTGACCATGGTATTCTCCTGGATCGACTCCATGAGCTGGGTATTGGTGGCACTGTGTTACAGTGGTTCCAGTCTTACCTGCAGGGTTGATTTCAGAGAGTAACATTGGCTGACCATTCCTCAGCCTCTTGGCAATTGACCTATGAAGATACCACAGAGTATCTTGTCTCCAATGTTGTTCAACATCCATATGAAGCTGCTGGGAGTGGTCATTAGGGGATTTGGGGCCAAATGCCATCAGTATGCTGATGACACACAGCTCTATCTCCCTGTGACATCTGAGTCAGGAGAGGCTGTGCAAGACCTGAATCAGTGCCTAGACTCAGTGATGGACTGGATGAGGGCCAATAAACTGAAGCTGAATCCTGGCAAGATGGAAGCCCTGTGGGTGAGTGATTCCCAAGTCTGGGAGATAGTCTAATTGCCTGTTCTGGATGGGGTTGCACTCCCTCTGAAAGATCGGGTTTGTAGTCTGGAGGGGCTGTGGCTCAGTAGTAGAGCACCTGCTTTGCATGGAGAAGGTCCCAGGTTTGATCCCAGGTATCTCCAGGTAGGGCAGGAAGAATGCTGGCCTGAAACAGTGGAGAGCTGCTGCCAGTCAGTGCTGACGATACTGGGTTAGATGGACTGATGGTCTGATACAGTATAAGGCCGCTTCCTATGTTCTATAGGGGTACTCCTTGATCCATCACTGTTGCTGGAGCCCAAGTGGCCATTGTGGCTCGGAATGCCTTCTACCAGCTTCAACTGGTATGCCAGCTACAGCATCTCCTGGACAGGGATAGCTTGGCCATGGTGGTACAGGTGCCAGTAACCTCAAGACTGGATTACTGCAGTGCATTCTGTGTGGGGCTGCCCTTAAGGCTGCTCCGGAAGCTGGAGCTAGTGCAGAATGCAGCAGCTCAGCTATTGTCGGGAGCTGCCTCTTCCCAGCATGTAACTCCTTTGCTGAGGGAACTGCACTGGCTGCCTATTCACTTCTGGGCCAAGTTTAAGGTTTTAGTACTAGTGTACAAAGCCCAAAACAACTTGGGACCAGGATACCTGAGAGAGCGCCTTCTCCCTTATGAACCTGCCCAGTCACTGAGGTTTTCAGAGGGCTTGCTCCTGGTGGTTCCACATGGACCTATAGCCTGGTTGGAGTCCACCCGGAGAAGAGCCTTTGGTGTGGTGGCCCCCTTTCTGTGGAACTCCCTCCTGTGGAGACCAGGCAGGCACCAACATTGTGTTGTTCTTGGTGCCTGCTGACACCATATTTATTTCAAGAAGACTTCCCTGACTGGCCAGTCACGGTTTTTGGTATTCTGTTTTTTTAAAACTTTTAATATGGTGTTTTCTTCTTGTTAACTTTATTGTTCACCACTCCAGAATCTGTTTAGATATGCAGTGGTATATAATTGTTACAAGTAAGTAAGGGAGCAATCCTATGGCCACTAGACACAGTCTACAGGGCCATAGGATTTTTCGGTTTCTGGGAACCCTGGCTCCAACCTCAGAGTCAGTTCCCAGAAATTGCGCTCCCTGCCCCCACCCCTGCCCCTTGTAGCTGACATGGTTCTCTCCACGTCAGCTGCATCTCTGTGCTCAGAAACAGAGCGCAGAAAAAGGGGAAAGGGGGAGGTCCCGGGGGCGGGGAGGAGACCGCAGAAGCTACATTAGGCAGTTCCCTGTGTGCCATGCAGCCTCCCCGCCGCCCCCGAAGGCACAGCTAGACATACAAAAGTACCCATGCTCCAGCCGCCCTGCACTGGATATTCAGCAACCTCTGGCTTCAGAGGTTACTATCTCAAAAGGATTGCGCCCTAAGTAAGTAAGTAAAAAATAAAGGGTTAAAAAATATCCTTGCTAGACTAATTCAAGAGGCAGTTAATTTTTGCTTATGCACCAGGATCAATGAAATGTAGGTGTTGCTCTGTCTGTCTGTCAGTCAATCAGTCAGTCTCTCTCTCTCTCTCTCTTTCTTTCTCTCTCTCTCTCTTGTGTACACCTGTTCAGAGTTCCAGACTCTTCAGAAGGATTCTCTCTTCCATGTTACTCACTCTATTTCTCCCCCCACCCCCATTAAGGTGGCGTTCTGTCCCACAAAGCACACTTAGTCCCCACTGGGTGGTTGTGGGGGTGTCCCCATTAGGGTTTTCCTCTTATGAAAGAACTGTACTTCTGAAAAGCTTGATACTTGGTACACTGAGAGCCAGTGTGGTGTCATGGCTAGAGTGCTGGACTGGGAGCCAGGAGAGGATAAAATGGAGAGGAGGAGGAGGATAATGTATGCTGCCTTGGGTTCCTTGCAAGAGGAAAAAAGGCGGGATATAAATGCAATAAATAAATAAATAAATACTTCCCTAAGCCTGCCCATATCTCATCCCTTTTATGCATGAATGGTGCCATTCTGGCTACATAAAAATCCACACTCAGAGAATAAGTTTGCTATTAATAGATAGGATTATATGGGTGGCTGTCCTTCCCTTCCCTTTCTTAATTGTGTTCAGGATCAGATCTAGAAACATCAGGATGCAATAGATGAAAAAGATTTGTGCAGAAGAACTGGGCTGTGTTTCAACGACAACGGAAGGATGAAGCAAATGAAGGAATACTGGAATTTTCCATGGAATCGGCATGGCTCTGCGCAGGGCACCACGAAGGACTGCACTGCACCATTATAAGTCGCTGACACAAACATACTTCTGGGTGGGATGGGGGGATTGAAAGTGAATGTCATCAGACTGGCAGGGGCTGCTCAACCAATAAGAGAGGATCCCCCCTCCAGGCTCTACTGCCCTTTCTCCTGCCTCCCTGGTTAGGCGATGATGCAAGGATTGAAGCTGGCATTAATTACTCCTGTAAAGCCTTGAACCAAACAGCAGAGACACACAGCTTTGAAAACAGTGCTTCACAGCCGTTGGCGGAGTTACTATGCCTTTCACCAGATGAATACATGATGTACCCTGGGTGTACTTAGTGTTTTTGGCTTAATGGCAATCTCAGTAAATTCAGGAACAAGCCGCAGTGACCGCAGTGGGAGTTCCTTCTGAGTAGACTTCCCAGACCTATGCCTGATTCTGCCCATTTTTTTCCCTTTCCCTATAAATAGTGGGCTTCCGCATTAGCAGGCACCTCTGAATAAGAGCGCAAACGTGTGATACTTCACTTTCGAGAACAAGCGTCATTGACTACAAAAGGAGTTAGCAGGATCCCCTGAACTAATGTGCTATCGTGCGATAGCACTATCACACAAAAGCACAAATGCATGTTAGTGCTATTTTGCAATGGAGTGATAGCAAGATACTGACATAGGAGGTATGTGTATTGATGGAAGACATGTGCAATAGTGTTATAATGAGATAGTGGGAGAGGTGCTGCTGGAGAACTGGGGCTGTTTTCACTGTGGAGTGATAGTGATGCCTTCTACATGCGCAACTGAGGATTCTGCAGTAACTACCTCTAGAACTGTGACCTGGCTGGGAACTTTTATATATATATATATATATATATATATATACATATATGTGTGTGTGTGTGTGCGCGCGCGCGTGCGTGTGTGTGTGTATATATATATATATATATATATATATACATACATATATATATATATGCACACCTCTCCCCATGGCTCTTTTAGTAGTGTAAGCCTTAGCCCCTGATAGAGTAACGGCTTTAAATGTCCAACACTGATACAGTTGGTGGCTGGTGAATGGGGAGTGCTTATTTCTGGTTCGCAATATAGCGCTAAAGCGCTGTTTTGGTTTAATCCTTTACTTTTTTTAAAAAAAGAACTCTGGTGGCCAGTGGGGAAATGGTGGAAACATGAGAGAAATGCAGGCGGGGAAAACATTGGGGAAACACCCCTTGTCCGGGGTCATGGTGAAAGGCACACCTCTGAGTAGGGCTAACACACTGGAGTAAATGCGGAGGGTTGGTGTACATCACAAAAGAAGCTCAGACAAGCCGAATTAAGGAAAAGAATTGGACTATAAGCCGCCTCAGGAAATCCGGTTTTTCCACTATAAGCTCTGGGGTGGATGCTGGATGGCCACAACATCATGTATCCCTAATGACCTCCATACTCAGCCAGTTTGGAGTAAATCACTCATGAAAACAGGTCCCTGGTCTTGCACCAATAAGAACACAAGATGACTCATGCTGGATAAGATGAAGGGTCCATTAGTCCAGCATTCTGTTCACATAGTGGCCAACCAGCTGCCTGTGGGAAACCCACAATAGGACATGAATGCAATAGTACCCTGCCACTCATGTTGTCCAGCCACTGGTATTGAGAGGCATACTGCCTCTGATACTGGAGGTAGCATATTGTCATCAAGACTAGTAGCCATCAGTAGGCTAGCCTTGTCCAGATTTTCATGAGGCAGCAGCTTGGGTTCATGATCATATGGACTTAACTGAGCAGCTGGCCAACTTTCACAGCATACAGACGTTGGCCTGATATTTAAATTCATTTTTAGGCATTCCAAAATGAGCTGGAGAAACCACGCAGAGTTTTGTGGCTGCTCCTATTCATTAATTGAAGCACAGCTCAAAATAAGCCTTGAAAATCAAGAGCGATTGTGCTCCAGTCATCCAGCTCAGGGAATTAGAATCAGGCAAGGGGTGACAAGTACCCAGGTAAGAGGCCAAAGATTCAGATTTCACAATCACTTCTTTAATTGCGGATGACAGAGCAGAGGAAGGGGTTGCCATGGAAAGAAAAGAATTCAGACTCAAGGCTTGCCTGAGAGCCCTGGCCAGTTTACAGCTATTCAAGCTGTACTGCATGCATGAACTTTGAGGGTGACAAAAATGACAGGCAGACCCAGTTCCCTTTGTACCAGGCACAAGGTGATTCCTACATAACTATTGCACGAGGAAGGTGG
Organism: Heloderma suspectum; assembly: GCF_057233095.1. Lineage (NCBI taxonomy): Eukaryota > Metazoa > Chordata > Lepidosauria > Squamata > Helodermatidae > Heloderma > Heloderma suspectum. Next base: position 152,703,402 of record NC_139458.1, on the reverse strand, counting down.
TGAGAGGGATGGCAATATTTGTAAACATCTGCTTCTCTAGAAATTGTACATGTCCTCCAGGGGCTATTTAATGTATAGCAAGGGACAGAATTATTATACAATAATGACAAGTGGCTCCAAGGTTATCCTTTTCATGTGCAGGAGTATCTTCTGGGGTGCTTCCATATGAGGCTTTCATCATGCAATTGCCCTGCCTCATTCACAGAGATGTACAAGTGGTCCAGACAATGTCATCTTCATCTTGTACCCTCCTGTGTTTTCCTTACTGCTTCTTCCATCTTTTTTCTTTCCACCAAAAATCAGTTATGGAGGAAAAGGGCGGAAGAGCTCCACAATGTCTTTTGATCAGTACTGCTAGGAGCCCTGTGTCAAGAACAGGGCTAGGCAACCTTTTTGGGCCTGTGGGCACATTTGGTCATTTGAAAAACTGTCTTGGGCATCACCACAAAATGGGCACATAGCAGATAAAAGGATCAGCCTGCAGCCATCTGCCGTCTCTAAGCCCCACACGTGGCCCAGAGGCACTCATGGGAAAAGAAAATGGGAGCAGCTGGAGGCCCTCACTTTGCCCTGAAGCAATCCCAGCAGCCAGTTAGAAATGTGGTTATTAAAAAGAAAACAAATCAAAAGTAGGAGGGGTCGGGGATCTCGCCAGGTGCCAGGGAAGGTGTCAAAGGGAGCACTGATGCCCATGGACACCACATTGCCTGCCACTGGTCAAGAAGCAGCCCAAGATTGTTCAAAAGCAGACCGTGATAATCAGTAGGGGCTGATGGCTCCACTTTTGGTGGGGCTGTGAATCTGGTTTTCAGTCAGAACCAGCCCTAAACAACTTGGGACCAGGATACCTGAGGGAGCACCTCCTTTTTTACCAACCTGCCCAGTCACTGAGGTCATCAGAGGGCATGTTCCTGGTGGTTCCACATGGACCCATGGCCCAGTTGGAGTCCACCAGGAAAAGAGCCTTCAGTGTGGTGGGCCCCGTCCTGTGGAAGTCCCTGCCTTTAGAGGTCAGGCAGGCGCCAACATTGTGTTCCTTCCAGCACCTCCTGAAGACGTTGTTATTTCAAGAGGCCTTCCTTGCATGACCAGCCGTGGTTTGTTAAATCCCACTTTATTGGGGTTTGTCTTTTTAAAAAAAACATTTTAACTCTTTTAACCTGCTGTTTTATTCTTTTACCATGTTGTTCACCGCTCCGAAATCTTCTAATGTGGAGCGGTATATAAATATTCTAAATAAATAAATAAACTCTGAAGGAGCTATCCAAGGTGCTGAACCCTATTCCCCCAAAATGGTTTGGCACCTTGGATAGCTCTTTTAGAGTTCTGGCTGGTTCTGACTGAAACCCAGAATGGATTCGCAGCCCCACTGAATTTGGAGCCACCAGCTTCCACTGGTGCTAATGAAGCAATGGAATGCAATGGATGAAGGAGTACATGTTGAAGATCATAAACATTTAAGGCTACATTTGCACAGAACATTATCTGAGGCTGGGATGCATCCTGTCAATAAATCCACCCCATTCAAGTCTCAAAGCATGTGTCTCCACCTTGCTCTGCCCACCACTGTCTTTGCTACAGATGTGCAGATTTGTAGTGGCAAGAGGGCACATGTAGGACCAGCCAGAATGGTGAATGTATAGCTTCTTTAAAAGGATGTGCACTGCTCTTTTATGCATGCAAAGATAATACATGAATAAATGTAATGTGAGCCCAGCTTGAGACAATCTGCAGCACAAATAAGTAAATATCATTAGCCCATTGGGGAAAATGGAAGGGGTGACAGTCTCAGTGATTTACACAGTAAATTGAGATAGAATCAGAAAGCAAAGACAGAATTTCTAATTCCTATTCTTCAAGATGCAAACTAGGCTTTGTATGTATGAAGATACAGTGTTTTTTTTTAAATTTATACACCAAAAAGAATTACGGTATTCATAATGGGCTAACAAACTAAAAGCCACTTGTAATTTTAAAATGGTTTGGGTTGTATTAATGCACACTTATTTCGATACAATGGTCTAAATAGCTACGGGACCTTGGTCATGCCGCTCAACTCGCTGAATAAAAGAAAATCTTCTCCATGAAAACAACAACTACAAAGAAGGGGATGCATGTTCATACCATGACCTGAATCAGCTAATCATCAATTATATAGGTAGTTGCCAATACCTAGTTGCTCAGCCTCACACATTAATCCTGATCTTTGTAGCAATGGCAAGAGAACTACAGAGAGAGAGAGAGAAGAGAAGAGAAGAGAAGAGAAGAGAAGAGAAGAGAAGAGAAGAGAAGAGGGCTATTCCATCCTTTCTCCAATTTGGGGGCCTACAGATGTTTTGGACTATGTCAGCATAGGCAATGGTCAGGGGTGATGGGGCTTATAGTGAAAAACATCTGGAAGCCACCAAGGTCCCATCTACACCTGGTTTTTCCCCTGGGGTGGGTGCGACTTGAGGTCCCACAGCACAGATGATGCACTTGCCACTTTACAGCCTTCTGTGGTTTCCTCCCGGAAACTGTGGATCTCTGAGGTAGCATTTTGCTGCGATTTGGGGGGATTGCTGCGGGTTTCCCCATGGATGCGGGCCGTCTGTCCTTTCCCCGAACTGACTTTGCATTTTCTGGTGGGCGTGTTGTAGGCATGTGTAGTGCTTGCATTGCTCTGTGATGCCCCTTTACTCCCCCCATCCCTTTGCAGCTGCGCAGTTACAGAGACACAGAGAAGCATTTTCAGTTATTTAATCACACTTTCACGCAGCTCTGTATATTCGCAATGGTTGCTTTCAGACTCAGTGCCCAAGGGCCGGGGGGGGGGGGTCTTGGGGGAGGATCATCTTAGCTCCAGCCACCATTTTGGAGTGATGGATAGGCACATACTGCTCACGCTTGTGAGCACAAACCATCACGAGAGTCTTGGGCTGGGGAACTGACAAACAGATGGCATGGAAATGACGGAGCACAAAACAACCAATTTTTAACTAATGAGGGAGGGAAAGACACAACAGAACCCCTAAAATACAAAACAGCCAATGAACTGTTGCACCCCCATGCTCACGGGACCGCACAGCCGTGCATTTAAGAATAATGGCAAAAAAAATGGCACTGCAAGTCTGTTAGGAAAACCTGCAGTAAATCGCAAGTGTATCGCAGGGCATGCTGATTCGAAGCCGCATTGCTGTGCAGTTGCGATGGGTGGGTGTCAGGGTGGAAACTGAGCCCATAGAGCTCCAGAGCAGTTCTGATTCTGAGGGGGAACAGCAATCTGTGGGAGAGGAGCTCACTCATCTCTCACAAGCACAGCAGCTGGCAGAGATTCCTCCTGCCAGCATTCCTGGGATAGATAGTGACCTTGGCAGTGAGAGAGCACTGGAGGGGGGCTTGCTGGATGCTCGGCGTAGACGCAGGGAGTGACGACAGATGGAGGGTGCCGAAAGGAGGCGTACCGCTCATTTGGCACTCAAACAACAGTCGTGTCCCGAGGACCCAAGGGAAAGAGGGAGGATCTCTCCATAGCCTATAAGTTCAGAGTCTTCCTGTGGTTCCCCTTCAAATGGGGACCAACTGTCTTACCTGGAGCTTAGGCTATCTTTCCCCAGTGCTGTTCCTTGCTTAGTCGCTAGTGATTAGTATCTGAAAGAGTCATAAAGTAATAAAGGAATAAAGCCTCTGAAATAATCCTCATCGTCTGTGTCCTGAGTTGTCTATTGGAGGGGACTGCAAGAGGCAGCTAGGGCACTCCTGACAGCGGGGGATGAAAGTGGTGCCATGTAGATGGGGCCCAAGTTGGAGTAGACTAGGCTATACTTATCAGCACATACACAGCTAAGCATAAATGGAAGTTGTGGACTGTTCCTTAATAACTTCCAACTTATTTAGCATTCTCATTACAACTCAGTAGCAACCCAGAATAGAGGCATGCCTTAAGAGGAAAGACTATTGAGAACATACATAATTCTTGAACTGGACTGTGGACAGTTAACCTTGTGGATGTTACAATCATGCAGGATTAAATGCAACTATAATACAGTGAAAAATCATATAAAAGAACCACTTTGAAAGGAAATCAATACTGCACCATTGAGTTGCATCCGCACCAGTGAATCCAAACAGAAATCAATTGTCTTTCATTAGTTTATAGTAAGTATAAGTATATTTAGAAGAGAGTTGCAGAGAAAAGCCCAGATCTTCATCAAGCTGCGAACAGGGGGCCATGCTGTAGGAAATCTGAAAACCTGGCCTGATCTTGGAGACATTTAATCAGGTGTGGATTATCTGGTCCATCACCAGGCTACACAACCTATTTTCCAGGAAACAACTGAGATTTTGTAGGTAGCATTAGTTTGTGTCCCACATGTGTCCCACATGCAAATTAATTTCATCTTCATAGTTGCTGATAAAAACAGGACTAGATCTCCACTGATCAAATAAGCTTATTTTTATCAGTAATATTTCATGGGGGAAACACAGCAGATCTTTAGGTACAGCTGAGTTGGTAAAACATTGACGGATCGCCTGGTCCCATATGAACCTGCCCAACTGCTAGGATCTTCAGAGGCCCTGCTTCATCTTCTGAGGTGAGGAGGAGAGCAAGATGAGACAGTGTCCAGTCACAGTGCCTTGCCTTTGAAATTCCTTCCCCCTGTCTGTCTGCCAGGCTCCTTCTCTGATGATTTTTAGAAAGAAATTGATGATGCTTTTGTTATTTTTAGCTTCTAACAGGGTTTCATGTTGCTGCTGCTGCAACTGAATGGATTTTGCTACTTTTTTGTTATTAATTTCAACTGTTTTATATTGATGACTTTATGTTTTACATAGCTCTCCCTGGAATCCTTGTGATGAAAAGATATGATGTAGATATTTCAGAACAACAACCACAACAATATAATGCCCCAATAGTCTTTCATTTCTGAATGTCAAAGGAAATGGAAAAGAAGTACCCTAGCAGCACACGCCTAACCCACAGATCAGCTGGGGGGTGGGTTCTAGGATGGGGTGGAGGTACCCTCCTGCTGGTGAAGGGGAACTCCACCAACAGGGGGGTACGACCTCCCACAGGCAGCCATGTTACACCGTGGAAAGTTCTGTGAATGTCACTCTATTGCCAGTGGTATTTTTGCTGGCAGGAGGCCCCTGGTGGAGGTTCTGTGGGCAAGGGCGGCTGAATCCTAAGCTCTTCCACTCCTCTGAGAGGTCCCAGGATCCGGCCCTCAGCCATGCCAGCCTTTTGAAATTTAAACAAATTAATCAAGACCCCCAGCTTAAAAATAACCTGGGAAAAACCCACACCACCCTGCCCAGCAATAACTGGCAGGGCTTTGGAAGTGACAGACAATCCGCCACGTTGCTCTGCTTCCCACACCCAACTTTGGAGTGTTCTGCCTGATTCACAACAACTCCATTGCTGTTTCATATCCTGAAGAAATCAACCTCTGAGCATATAATAAACAGCTCCACAAAAAAGACTTGGGATTTGAAGGGTAAGCATATTGTTTGAAGTCAAAAGGCTGACTGCACAGTAGAAGTGCCACTCTTATGGGTGCTGAAACCATCTGCATTTTCTACTGCCTCAATTAGAAATCACATGTTAAAATATAATCAAACAGAATATAACCATTACCACTCCTTCCAATAGCAAATTCAGGTGGTGGGTGCCAAAAGAAATGGAGCCAGAACAGGACCATTGAGAAACAAGCATGCTCTAGGGAACCCTGGGGTTTGGAGATAACAAAAGTAAAAGAAAAAAGGGGCAAACCCCCAAGAAGCAGCCCAATGAGGACTGAACATGCTCAGCAGGAATCTCGTACTGAGTGTCAGTTGGGAAAGAATAATGGAAAACTGGAGTGGGGCAGTGGTGGAATGACCGGTTGCAGGAAGGCATGGCTTCCTAGCTGGCTGCTCTCGGGACCCTGAACAGGAGCATTCCTATTAGGGAGGGAGAATACAGAGCAACGTTTTATTGGCGGTGAGAGGTATGCACCATAATGGCTATGTAGTACAGACACTTTGCTGCTCATACTAAATATAGCAAATGTAATTTTGTTCAGTTACTTTTGGTTTCTGGTTTACTAATTATATATACAGAAATATGTGAAACAAAAATTGTTGTATAGGTAGAGAGAATGACTGTAAGACTCAGCAGGCCTCAAACACAACTGTCCTTTATTTATCACACACAGAACTGCAGAACTTAGCAGAAGCTCCTCCCACTGCTGCTACTCCCAACTCTACAGGAGCTGCCAAGGTTCAAAACAATAGCTAACCCACACTACGCCCCTAGAATATATAACAGTCCTCTCCCCTTAGCTATGACAGTCTTTCAACAAACAAGGAGGTACCCTTTCACGGCATGGTCTCCGCACTCAACTAGCAGGTGTAGATTGCTCAGATGACATTCTTTCAGTAACTGCCATAGGTAGGAAGGAGTATTGCTCCCATCACTTAGTGGTTCTGGTGAGAGAAACACATCAGTTCCAGATAGATCTTCAGCAGCTACTTCTGCTGAAGACAACCCACTCTGGCCAGAATGCCTTCTCAACTGGTCAACATAGCAATGCCACACTGACCCATCTGCACACTGGATCTTGTATGACACAGGTCCAGTGACCTCAATGGTAGAGGAAGGAACCCATCTCAGTCCAGCACCAGAGTTTCTAGCAAACAACTGATCTCGTGGGGCAAATGAATGGAGAGTAGGAACTGAGAAGGAAGCATCCAGACCTTTTTCCAATTTGCTTTGTAAGTCTTCAGCTAAATCTGGGTGGAGACAGTCAGGCAAGTTTTTAGACGTTGCCCCATAAGTAAATCTGCAGGCCTGACTCCTGTTGTTGCACAAGGAGTAACATGTTGAGCAATGAGAAACCTGGCAAGGCGTGTTGGCCAGTCTCCTCCCCCAATGAGCTTCAGGGCATCTTTTATTGTCTGCACCATTCGTTCGGCTTGGCCATTTGCTTGGTGATGACGAGGTGCAATAGTGATAGCCCGAATAAGGTTCTTGTCCGCAAATGATTTAAATTCAGCAGATGTAAAAGCAGTCCCATTGTCTGAGACTATTGTATCAGGCAACCCATGGGTTGCAAATAAGTGGCATGGTGCTCTGGTTGTTGCAGTGGCTGTTTGTGATGGTACTAAGACTACTTCAAGCCACTCGAGTAAGAATCTACCATAACCAAGAAGTTTTTCCTTGAAATGGTCCTGCAAAATCAGTATGGATTCTTGACCAAGGCTTCTTGGTCACTTCTCATGGAAAGATAGGTGCCCTTGGTCGACTGTGCCTAGTGGTTGACAAGTACCACACTCATTTACAGTTTTTTCAATATCTGAGTCTATACCTGGCCACCAGATATAGCTTCAGGCCAATGCTTTCATACAAATTGGTGCAATAGATGGATCCAGATGGAGTGACACTGGCTTCCCTCCAGTGTTATTCTCTGGTATTCTCCCAGTTCTTCAGAAAATACCCTTGGAAATTTATTAACAATTGCTGCAAGCTGACCTGTAGTAAGGGTGTGAATTCCTTAAATGCTAATCCCCATTGATGAGAACCAGTCTCTCCCCAAGAAGTTTTTCCTCTGCCCCTCCACAATTATAAGTGGAAGCTTCCCTTTGAAAGAGCCATATTGTACATCTACAGTGCAGCACCCAACGATATCAACCTTCTTTGTATTGTAATCATGCAGAATGCATGATGGACTTGACAACTTTGGAGCAAGGGTCCCAGAAAATACGTGCTTAAAGGTGCCTCTGTTAATTATGGATACCCCAGACCCCAAATCCACTTCCATTTTGCACATTCAGCCACTGATTAATACTGTTGTGTACAACACAGAATCATGAGGTTACTTGCCACAGACCTTCTGAATGTGATATAGGTGTTGAGTTTCATCACCCTGTGGATAATCAACCCTATGAGATACTAGGTGGAGTGACTCTTTGCTGTAGTTCCCTGGCCTTGCGCTGACAGATTTTGAACAGCAGCAGACTCGCTCAAAATAACTCTTCTTCTTGCAAAACCTGCACTCAGCATCCTTGAATCTGCACAGAGAGCGCTGATGTGGTCCTCCACTGCCTGAGCAGGAATAGGTAAGCCGGGGCCTATCTGCAGATTTTATGGAGGGTGCATTTCTTGTGTTCTGTTGACCTTGCTGCCCAGAATTCTCAGCTGCCTTGCTCCAGATGGCATTTTCATCATCTGTATCTCTCTTGAGTTCTGTGACATATAGCGAGGCAGTCTCACTGGCTAATGCTTTTTCTTGAGCCATTGCAAATGTCAAGTTTGGCTCAAACAGGAGGCGCCGTTGTAGTGCTTCATCATAACCCCACAGACAAGGCGATCCCTCAAGATATCCTCTAGAAAACCCCCAAACTTGCAGTGTTGAGAAAGATGATGCAGTTCTGCAATATAAGTGGCAATGCCCTCTCCAGGTTGCTGCATCCATTTGTGAAATCTGCACAATAACTGAAGGATTTGGTGAGAAATGTAACTTCAATAAGTTCATCAAATGTCTTAGTTTTGGGTGAGGCAGAAGCAGTGAGGGATCTTTTTATGGCAAATGTCTGTGGCCCACAAACAGTTAAGAGCACAGCTATCCTTTGTTCAGCATTGGCTATCTTAATTGCTTCGAGATAAAACAAAAGCTGTTCTGCATAAGAATCCCAGGAAGTAGGTTGACTAACATCATACTCATTGATGTGTCCAAAAGCAGCCATTTTGATTTTAATTCACACACACACACACACACACACACACACACAGAGGAGTTATTCAAGTTCTTAAGTGGGCCTAGCTGACTGCTTAGTAGTTAGCTGTATTCATTGGATTCACAGTCCTTGCTGCCTATATAGCTCTCAGCATCCCACTTTCATCGCCACAAATTGTTGTATAGGTAGAAGGAACGACTGTGAGACTCAGGAGGCCTCAGGCACAACTCTCCTTTATTTATCACACACAGAACTGCACAACTTAGCAGAAGCTCCACCCACTGCTGCTACTCACAACTCTACAGGAGCTGCCAAGGTTCAAAACAATAACTATCCCCTCTGTCAGGAGCACCCTAGCGGCCTCTTTCAGTCTACTCCAATAGCCAACTCAAGACACAGATGAAAGGATTCTTTTTAAGGTTTTAATCCTTCTACAACTTAATGACTCTTTCAGATGCTAATCACCCGCGACTAAGCAATGAACAGCAGAGTAGCCTATGCTCCGAGTAGGCAGTTGATCCCCGTTTGAAGGAGAATCACTTGAAGACCTTGGGTCTATGACCCCCCTGGCAAAGGCGAAGTACAGGCTGAAGGGGCAGGATTGCAGCTTGAGATCGACAGGCATAGGGTCAAGGAACACCTCATTACTTTGAATGAGTTCAAATCTCCAGGGCCAGATGAACTGCATCCTAGAGTCATAAAGGAACTGGCAGAAGAACTCTCAGAACTGCTGTCTATTCTCTTTGAGAAATCATGGACGAGAGGGGAAGTGCCAGATGACTGGAGGAGGGCTAACGTTGTCCCTATCTTCAAAAAGGGTAAAAAGGAGGAACCTGGGAACTACAGACCAGTCAGTCTGACATCAATCCCTGGGAAAATTCTGGAGCAGATCATAAAGCAATCCATCTGGAAGCACCTTGACAACAATGCCGTGATTACTCGAAGCCAACATGGATTTGTCAAAAACAAGTCCTGCCAGACAAATCTGATCTCATTTTTTGATCAAGTAACCTCCCTTGTAGACCATGGGAATGCTGTAGACATCATATACCTCGACTTCAGCAAAGCTTTCGACAAAGTGCCCCATGATATCCTGATGAGCAAACTAGCTCCAAGTGGGCTAGATGAAACAATGATCCGGTGGATCCACAGTTGGCTACAGAATCGGACACAAAGAGTGCTTATCAATGGGACCTTCTCAAACTGGGGAGAGGTAACGAGTGGGGTACCGCAGGGCTCAGTCCTGGGCCCGGTGCTCTTCAACATTTTTATTAATGACTTGGAGGAGGAGGTGCAGGGAATGCTGATCAAATTTGCAGATGACACAAAATTGGGAGGGATAGCTAATACTTTGGAAGACAGAAATAAAATTCAAAGTAATCTGGATAGACTGGAGCACTGGGCAGAAAACAACAGAATGACATTTAATAGGGACAAATGCCAAGTTCTGCAACTAGGAAAAAGAAACCAAATGCACAGTTACAAGATGGGGGATACGTGGCTCAACCACACTACAAGCGAGAAGGATCTTGGAATTGTTGTCGATCACAAGCTGAATATGAGCCAACAATGTGATGTGGCTGCAAAAAAGGCAAATGCTCTTTTGGGCTGCATTCATAGAAGCATCGCTTCCAAATCCCGGGAAGTACTAGTTCCCCTCTACTCAGCACTGGTTAGGCCTCATCTGGAGTACTGTGTCCAGTTCTGGGCACCACACTTTAAGAAGGATGCAGACAAACTGGAGAGGGTTCAGAGGAGGGCAACAAAGATGATCAGGGGACTGGAAACAAAGCCCTATGAAGAGAGACTGAAAGAACTGGGCATGTTTAGCCTTGAGAAGAGAAGACTGAGGGGAGATATGATAGCACTCTTCAAGTACTTGAAAGGTTGTCACAGAGAAGAAGGCCAGGATCTCTTCTTGATCATCCCAGAGTGCAGGACACGGAATAATGGGCTCAAGTTACAGGAAGCCAGATTCCGGCTGAACATCAGGAAAAACTTCCTGACTGTAAGAGCAATACGACAATGGAACCGATTACCTGGGGAGGTGGTGGGCTCTCCCACACTGGAGGCCTTCAAGACGAGGCTGGACAGCCATTTGTCAGGGATGCTCTGACTTGGATTCCTGCATTGAGCAGGGGGTTGGACTCAATGGCCTTGTAGGCCCCTTCCAACCCTACTATTCTATGATTCTATGATCCTGAACTTATGGGCTAGGGAGAGATCCTCCCTCTTTCTCTTGGGTCCATGGGAGGCAGCCGTTGCTTGCGCACCAAACGGGTGCTACACCTCCTTTCCACGCCCTCCATCGCTCGTCGCTCCCTGCGTCTGCGTCGAGCATCTAGCAAGCCCCCCTCCCGCACTTTCTCACTGCTAGGATCACTGTCTCAGGAATGCTGGCAGGAGGAATCTCTGCCAGCTGCTGTGCCTGTGAGGGATGAGCTGGCTCCTCTCCCACAGATTGCTGATCCTCCTCAGAATCAGAACTGCTCTGGGGTTCTATCGGCTCAGTTTCCACCCTGACACCCTCCATAGGGGGAATACAGAGCAATGTTTTATTGGTGGTGAGAGGTATGGACCATAATTAATATGTACACTTTGCTGCTCGCGCTAAATATAGCAAATGTAATTCTGTTCAGTTACTTTTATTTACTATATATATACACACACACACACACACACACAGAGAGAGAGAGAGAGAGAGAGAGAGAGAGAGAGAGAGAGAGAAATATGTGAAACAAAAATAAACAGAAACATTCTTTCAAAAATGTTTGCCTAACCATGATTCCCTAAGTTGTTAGTTAAGGGATCAATGGTGTTGCTGGTGTTTTTTTTTAAGAACCTGCCTGTCAGTTTCACCCTCTTACAAAGATTTCATCTATTCATTAGTCCCTTATGCCACATTATCCCCACTACTCACTGTTGGAGGCCAACCCACAAGATTTCCACAAGGCCCCTTTCAAGCTACCAGTTGCCGCTTACATCTAATCACCCAAGCCCAAGTCTCAGTGAGCAATGTCTGGAATTGTTATTAGATGACTTTGAGCAGCTGTCCTGTTGGCTGTGACTAAGGTGATTGATGAAAGTGATGTGAGAGTTAATATAGGGTTTGTGTTATCTCCATACGTTTTAATTATAGATTGCTGTCCATCTAGTGCTTACCTGTTTTCAAGCGAAGATGCAAGGATTATCAAGCCACTTGGGATTCTTCGCATGTCATTTGTTTAAAGATCTTTATTTAGCTTGACATCCACATTGCATGAAGGAACTTGTAGTCATGAAGGTGTGCCAGTGGTAATTCTTGAACTTTTGAGAGTGTAATTGTTGCGACATTCCCACGACTGAACTGTCGTTTAAAGCTATACTAGGGACATCATGCACAAGTGACTTCTTAGAGATCTCATTAGACTCCAAAGAAAGATGAATGAGCCCCCCAGCTCAAAATTACGAAAGCAGCCCATGCAGGAACAAACCATTTGTGACAACCTCACTGGTTTAAAACTCCATGGGCCTTTTGCTTCCTCATTCTGAGGGTTGGTCTGGGGGGTGGCAGCAAGAGGGCTTTTTTGGTGATAGCCCCCTAGATCTGGAATGCTTGGGCCAGGCTAAGACTTTCCTGTTCTCCCAGGCTGTTAAGGTCTTTTAGAGAGCAATCCAGACAAGACTGAGGTACTGTTAGTGGGTGGTTCGTCTGCCCAGCTAGGTGATATTCAACCTGTTCTGGAGGGGGTTGCACTCCTCCTAAAGGATCACATTCGTAGTTTGGGGGTGCTCTTGGATCCAGAACTGTCACTTGAGGCACAGGTGAACTCAGTGGCACGGAGCACTTTTTATCAACTTAGGCTGGTATACCAACTACGCCCTTATCTGGACAGAGATAGCCTAGCTACAGTTATCCACGCTGTGGTAACTTTTTGTCTGGATTACTGCCATTATACGTGGGGCTGCCTTTGAAAACAGTCTGGAAACTTCAGCTGGTCCAAAATGGGGCAGCAAGATTGTTAACAGGGACTGGCCAATGAGCTCATATTATGCCAGTACTTTTCCAGCTGCCCTGGCTGCCAGTCCATTTCCAGGCCCGATTCAAAGTGCTGGTATTAACGTTCAAAGCCCTTAACGGCTTGGGGCCAGGTTATCTGAAGGATCACCTCCTCCTACATGTGCCTGCCCAGACCTTAAGATCATCCTCAGCGGTCCTTCTCTGTGAGCCCCTTACAAGGGAAGTGAGGCGGGTGGCTTCTAGGAGGAGGGCTTTTTCTGCTGTGGCACCCCGGCTCTGGAATGAGCTCCCTAGTGAGGTTTGCCTGGCACCTACATTGTATTCTTTCTGGCACCAGGTAAAGACCCTTTTATTTTCCCAGGCATTTTAGTATTTTAGCTTTCTAGACTTTAGCTTTGGTGTTTTAAATCTGTATTTTAAATTACTGCACTGATGCTAGGTTTTATTCTGGTTTTAGTCTGATTGTATTGTTATACTGTGGTTTTAATGTTTTATATATTTTATATTGTTGTATGGTGTGCTCCTTGGTTTTAATTTTTGTGAACCACCCAGAGAGCTTCGGCTATTGGGCGGTATAGAAATGAAATGAATGAATGAATGAATCCTATGCCACTTAAACAGCATCTGGAGACATAGGATTCTTTGGTTTCCTGGATATGAGGTTGGAGACAGGGCTCCGACCTTGTAGCCAGGAAACTACACTCCCCACCCCTCCTCCTTGTAGTTGGCGCAGAGAGAACCGCATCGGCTACGTCTCCGCGCTCAGTAAACGGAGGGTGGTAGGGATGGGAGGAGACCAGGTTGGCTGGCTTACACCTTTTCCTATCACCGCCCCAGCCTCCTTCCCTTCTGCTCCCTGAAGCTTCCACTAGATGGGCGAAATCGCCCATCTAGCTTAAATGTAGCATGGGAGGTGCAAGCCACCTCCTGCTTTGCATAAGATATTCGCAAGCCTCTGAGTGTCAGGGTGGACACTGAGCACATAGAATCCCAGAGTAGTTCTGATTCTGAGGAAGAGCAGTCGCTCCTGGGAGAGGAGTGTGCTCATCTTTCCCAGGGCCAACAGCTGACGGAGATTCCTCCCACTGGCATTCCTAGCTTAGATAGCAGTCCTGGGAGTGACAGAGTGCGGGAAGCAGACTTGATGGACGCGCGTCGCCAATGCAGAGAGCGGCGCCAAATGGAGGACGCAGAAAGGAGGTGTAGTGCCCGGTTGGCGCGCAAACAACAGTTGTGCCCAGAGGATCCAAGGGAAAGGGGGAGGGACTCTCCCTAGCCCTTAAGTTCAGGGTCTGCCAGTAATTCCCTTTCAAACGGGGACCACCTGTTCCAACTTAGGGCATAGGTACTCTGCTGCTCATATCTAGTTGCTAACAATACAGTTGTTAAGTTGTAAAAGAGGAATAAAGCTTTGAAAAGAATCCCTTTGTCTGTGTCTGGACTTGGCTACTGGATTAGACTGAGGGAGGCCTCCAAGGAGCCCTTGACACTGAGTTCGGGGGCTCACGAGTACCCAGGGTGCAACCCATAGGATTGTGCCCTTAAAATATTTCAATATTTTTGTGTTTTATTATTTTAGTCCCTGCAATGCAGTTTTATCTACTACACCTGATACTGTATTTTATGTTGAGTTGGCACATTTAGTTGTTTTATGTTGTCAATTTTACCTAAATGTTTTTGTTGTAGTAAAATTCCTAGAGAAATTTATTTTATGAGATGTTCAATACATTTGTAAGGTGCAAATTTAAGCTGCACATCTCCATACCAAGCACCTACATCAGTCATCATCACTCAACTTGGTCCCCCGCTTGGTTACTTCTCACTGGCAACATCCATGAAGTGCACCATACATTTCCAAAGAGGTACACCTGGATCTCTTGTCACATTTCTTTTTCCTTTCAGCGTAGTTCTTACTGACCAAGTATTGATCTTCAGGCATTTCCCATACATACATGCTCGCTTCTCTTGAGATTTTGGGACTAAGGGCTTCTCTTCATTAAGCAAAAATCCTGCATCCTGACCAGGGATTTCTTCTTCCAGAGTCTTTCCAGGTTTATGATAGGCTCCTTTAGACAGTGAACATGTGATTTGGAATTGAAAAATTCCCTTCTTGGCAATGCTGTATATGTTCAAAGAAACATCACCATCCAGTGGCTAAATTATAGTGCTACGCTGGAATTACACACTGCTGATATCACACCATTACCTTTTATTAGATTATTGTCCAATCTTTTTGAAAGCAGGATAAAGGGGGGAAAGTGCGGGAGACATCCTGGAGGTTGACGACATTGTGCAAAGGACCTGCAAACTTCTGTGAGTGACCAATCACAAGCATGCCACAAATCACGCATGTAGAGAAGCTCTAAGTTTTAAATGTAAGTCTGCATATGAGCATTTGCACCTAATACACCTCTTGAATAATTTGGATCTGATAGGGGGGAAAAACAGGGGTGAAATCTTGAGCCAGTCAGGTGTGAAACTCTCAGAAGGGACACAATTGCTTGTTCTACTCCAAGGATTCAAGATTTCAGTGTAAGATCTGTTTATTGTTTTGAAATTTGGTCAGTTCCAATTACTCTTCCATGTTGCTTCATTCAAGGCAATGAATGGTTATTTGTTGATATGCATTTTCACTCGCTGTCATGGATTTCGTAGTCGCTCTCACAGATGCATGTTTTGCTCGAGGTCTTGCTGCACCATGAAACTTGCAGTCTTAAAGCAGCCGTGTATATGCAAGAGTATCATGGGCCACTCCCATGATCCCAGGGGGGGGTGGTTTGCTATTCCACCACTTGCATGAGGGAGGGGGGTCACAAGGCTCGCCTTCTGTCTCTCTCATCCAGAATGGGCGTGAACTGTAAGCCCTTCAAGAATAAACATAGTTTTGACGTGGAAGTTGATGTTGCAGGATTGGATGAGAAGCGGCTTCACACAAAATGGTTCAAAGAATGTAGTAACATGTGAACATGTAATTCTTGTAGAGGTGCGTTTGCAGCGGGAGGGGATAGGGAAATCCAGGCAGAACGTGTAGTAGATTTCTAAAAGGCACCCAAATTGCCAGAATTTTTGGAACAGGCTTCTGAATGACTAGAACTACAACAGTCTACACAATTTCCGTTTTGTGTAAATATCGGGGACATGTCTACATTGAGATACCTCCACTGATCTACTTAGGTCAGGAGGGAAGTGGAAGAGGGTCTGCAAATATTTTAAATGTGATTCCCCACCCCACAGGGTATGTGATCAAGGAGGCGTGTACTCAAGGTAACCACAGGCAATGTCTTGCATGTAAATGAATAGCTCTAACATCATGCGTGTGGGGAAAACCTTATCATTTAAGCGTGTTAACATTTCATCATGTACTGATGCTGAACTCCTTATCTACACTAGTTCTCTTGCAAAGTTAGGGCAGCTCTACACCTTACAATTCCTGACTGAAACATTGTTGAAATTCCGGTGTTTCCCACAGCAAATATGTAAAATGTCAATTTTTTAAAATGCCTGTATATGCATCTTTTTAAAAACAGTGTGTGTTGATTTGGGAACCCTATCCCAGTTAAGGTTATCTGCTGCACATGGTGTTTAAAGAGAAGTGTTATACCATACATGTATTTATCGCATTTGTACTTTGCATGTTTGATTGCTTGATGCCAAACACACATACTTACATACACACACCAGTGTAACAGCTGAGTTTCCTGCAGAAATTATGTGTATATCTGCCTTTAGTTATGCATATACATGATGTGTCTAAATTACATTTTTACATATATCCCTACCTGTCTTGCTACAGAATGCATATCTCAACGTGTTGTGATGTTGTTGTTGTTTATTCATTCAGTCGCCTCTAACTCTTCGTGACTTCATGGACAGCCCACGCCAGAGCTTCCTGTCGGCCGTCGCCACCCCCAGCTCCCCCAAGGTCGAGTTCATCACCTCCAGAATATCATCCATCCATCTTGCCCTTGGTCGGCCCCTCTTCCTTTTGCCTTCCACTTTCCCTAGCATCAGCATCTTCTCCAGGGTATCCTGTCTTCTCATTATGTGGCCAAAGTACTTCAGTTTTGCCTTTAAGATCATTCCCTCAAGTGAGCAGTCTGGCTTGATTTCCTGGAGTATGGACTGGTTGGATCTTCTTGCAGTCCAAGGCACTCTCAGAATTTTCCTCCAACACCGCAGTTCAAAAGCATCTATCTTCCTTCGCTCAGCCTTCCTTATGGTCCAGCTCTCGCGGCCATAGGTTACTACGGGGAATACCATTGCTTTAACTATGCAGACCTTTGTTGTCAGTGTGATGTCTCTGGTCTTCACTATTTTATCAAGATTTATCATTGCTGTCCTCCCAAGAAGTAAACGTCTTCTGATTTCCTGGCTGCAGTCAGTGTTTCCAGTAATCTTTGCGCCTAGAAATACAAAGTCTGTCACTGCCTCCACGTTTTCTCCCTCTATTTCAGGGAGAATCAAGCTGGTTGCCATAATCTTGATTTTTTTGAGGTTTAACTGCAACCCAGCTTTTGCACTTTCTTCTTTCACCTTCGTCATAAGGTTCCTCAGCTCCTCCTCACTTTCAGCCAGCAAAGCGGTATCATCTGCATATCTGAGATTGTTAATGTTTCTTCCAGAGATTTTAACTCCAGCCTTGGATTCATCAAGCCCAGCACGTCTCATGATGTGTTCTGCGTACAGGTTGAATAGGTAGGGTGAGAGTATACAACCCTGCCGTACTCCTTTCCCAATCTTAAACCAGTCCGTTGTTCCGTAGTCTGTTCTTACCGTTGCTACTTGGTCGTTATACAGATTCCTCAGGAGGCAGACAAGATGACTTGGTATCCCCATACCACCAAGAACTTACCACAATTTGTTATGATCCACATAGTCAAAGGCTTTAGAATAGTCAATAAAACAGAAATATATGTTTTTCTGAAACTCCCTGGCTTTCTCCATTATCCAGTGGATATTGACAATTTGGTCTCTAGTTCCTCTGCCTCTTCTAAACCCAGCTTGTACATCTGGCAATTCTTGTTCCATGAATTGCTGGAGTCTACCTTGCAAGATCTTGAGCATTACCTTACCGGCATGTGAAATAAGTGCCACTGTTTGATATTTTGAACATTCTTTAGTGTTTCCCCTTTTTGGTATGGGGATATAAGTTGATTTTTTCCAATCTGGTGGCCATTCTTGTGTTTTCCAAATTTGCTGGCATATGGCATGCATCACCTTGGCAGCATCATCTTGCAAGATTTTAAACCATTCAACTGGGATACCATCATCTCCTGCTGCCTTGTTATTAGCAATGCTTCTTAAGGCCCATTCAACCTCACTCTTCAGGATGTCTGGCTCCAACTCACTGACCGCACCGTCAAATCTATCCCCAATATTATTATCCTTCCTATACAGATCTTCCGTATATTCTGCCACCTTTTCTTGATCTCTTTTGCTTCTGTTAGGTCCTTGCCATCTTTTTTTTTTATCACAAGCATTTTTGCCTGGAATTTACCTCCGATGTTTCTAATTTTCTGGAAGAGGTCTCTTGTCCTTCTGATGTACCCATGACTTTAAAGCACATTAGAAGAAAACACTGGAGTGGTGGTGGTGGGGAGA
This sequence comes from Heloderma suspectum, assembly GCF_057233095.1. Classification (NCBI taxonomy): domain Eukaryota; kingdom Metazoa; phylum Chordata; class Lepidosauria; order Squamata; family Helodermatidae; genus Heloderma; species Heloderma suspectum. The sequence goes on along the minus strand of NC_139458.1, from coordinate 152,685,104 downwards.
GAAAAAGGTTGAACAAACTCAAGACTGCTTTGCTTGTTACAAGAAGGGGCAAAATGTTACACAAGGCAACTTGTTTGTTCCTTCTGTTGTAAGACACATGGCCAGGACCTTAGACAGGTAGTCATCCAGTCAGCCCTATCACACTAGCAGAACTACAGGGAAATCAACCACATCAGCAAGTAGCATGCTTGAGTAAGTCATGTTTGTTGTTGTTCAGTCGCTCAGTCGTGTCCAACTCTTCGTGACCCCATGGACCATAGCACGCCAGGCCTTCCTGTCCTGCGCTCTCTCTCGGAGCGTGCTCAAGTCCATATTCATTGTATCAGTGATGCTATCTAGCCATCTCATCCTCTGCCGTCCCCTTCTCCTTTTGCCTTCAGTCTTTCCCAGCATCAGGGTCTTTTCCAGAGAGTTTTCTCTTCGCATTAGGTGGCCAAAATATTTGAGCTTCAGCTTCAGTATCTGTCCTTCCAATGAGCACTCAGGGTTGATTTCCTTTAGGATGGACTGATTTGACCTCCTTGCAGTCCAGGGGACTCATAAGAGTCTTCTCCAGCACCAGAGTTTGAAAGCATCAATTCTTCGGCACTCAGCCTTCCTTATAGTCCAGCTCTCACAGCCATACATTACTACTGGGAAAACCATAGCTTTGATTATACAAACCTTTGTTGGCAAGGTGATGTCTCTGCTTCTTACTATGCTGTCTAGGTTTGCCATAGCTTTCCTCCCAAGGAGCAAGCGTCTTTTAATTTCATGGCTACAGTCACCGTCTGCGGTGATCTTGGAGCCCAAGAAAGTAAAATCTGTCACTGCTTCCATTTCTTCCCCTTCCATATGCCAGGAAGTGATGGGGCCAGATGCCATGACCTTCGTTTTTTTAATGTTGAGTTTCAAACCAGCTTTTGCACTCTCCTCTTTCACCCTCAACAAGAGGCTCTTTAGATCCTCTTCACTTTCCGCCATTAGGGTGGTATCGTCTACATATCTGAGGTTGTTGATAATTCTCCCGGCAATCTTAATTCCGACCTGTGATTGATCCAACCCGGTGTTTCTCATGATGTACTCTGCATATAAGTTAAATAAGCAGGGTGACAATATGCAGCCTTGTCGTACTCCTTTCCCAGTTTTGAACCAATCAGTTTTTCCATGTCTGGTTCTTACTGTTGCTTCTTGACCCTCATACAGGTTTCTCAGGAGACAGGTAAGGTGGTCTGGTACTCCCATCTCATTCAGAATTTGCCACAGTTCATTGTGATCCACACAATCAAAGGCTTTAGCGTAGTCAATGAAGCAGAAATAGACGTTTTTCTGGAATTCTCTTGCTTTCTCCATGATGCAGCGAATGTTGGCAATTTGATCTCTAGTTCCTCTGCCTCTTCGAAACCCAGCTTGTACTTCCGGTAGTTCTCGGTTCGCATACTGCTGAAGCCTAGCTTGTAGGATTTTGAGCATCACCTTGCTGGCATGTGAAATGAGCGCAATTGTACAGCAGTTTGAACACTCTTTGGCATTGCCCTTCTTTGGAATTGGCATGTAAACTGACCTTTTCCAGTCTTGTGGCCACTGTTGAGTGTTCCAAATTTGTTGGCATATTGAGTGCAGCACTTTAACAGCATCATCTTTTAGGATTTTAAATAGCTCAGCTGGAATACTGTCATCTCCGCTAGCTTTGTTGTTAGTAATGCTTCCTAAGGCCCACTTGACTTCACTCTCGAGGATGTCCGGCTCAAGTTCAGTGACCGCACTATCATGGCTATCAGGGACATTAAGATCTTTCCTGTATAGTTCTTCTGTGTATTCTTTCCACCTCTTCTGAATCTCATCTGCTTCTGTTAGGTCCCTGCCTTCTTTGTCCTTTATCATGCCTGTCTTTGCACAAAACGTTCCCTTGAGATCTCTGATTTTCTTGAAGAGATCTTTAGTCTTTCCCATTCTGTTGTTTTCCTCGATTTCTTTGCATTGTTCATTTAAGAAGGCTTTCTTTTCTCTCCTTGCTGTTCTCTGGAACTCTGCATTCAGTTGGATATATCTTCCCCTTTCTCCCTTGCTTTTCACTTCCCTTCTTTCCTCAGCTACTTGTAAAGCCTCATCAGACAGCCACTTGGCTTTCTTGCATTTCTTTTTCTTTGGGATGGATTGAGTTGCTGCCTCCTGAACAATGTGACGGACCTCCGTCCATAGTTCCTCAGGCACTCTGTCTATCAGGTCTAATCCCTTAAATCTATTCCTCACCTCCACTGTATATTCATAAGGAATATGATTTAGGTCATATCTGAATGGTTTAGTGGTTTTCCCTACGTTCTTCAATTTCAGCCGAAATTTTGCAACAAAAAGCTCATGATCTGAGCCACAGTCAGCTCCAGGTCTTGTTTTTACTGACTGTATAGAGCTTTTCCATCTTTGGCTGCAAAGGACATAACCAATCTGATTTCGATATTGACCATGTGGTGATGTCCATGTGTAGAGTCGCCTCCTGTGCTGTTGGAAAAGAGTGTTTGCTATGATCAGCGTGTTCTCTTGGCAAAACTCTCTTAGCCTTTGTCCTGCTTCATTTTGTACAGCAAGGCCATGCTTGCCTGTTATCCCGGTGATTTCTTGACTTCCTACTTTAGCATTCCAATCCCCTATGATGAAGAGGACATCTTTTTTTGGTGTTAGTTCTACAAGGTGTTGTAGGTCTTCATAGAACCGATCAACCTCAGCTTCTTCGGCCTCAGTGGTTGGGGCATAGACTTGAATTACTGTGATGTTGAATGGTTTGCCTTGGATTCGTATTGAGAACATTCTATCATTTTTAAGATTGTACCCCAGTACTGCTTTTCCCACCCTTTTGTTGACTATGAGTGCTACTCCATTTCTTCTAAGGGATTCTTGCCCACAGTAGTAGATATGATGGTCACCTGAATTAAATTTGCCCATGCTTGTCCATTTTAGTTCGCTGATTCCCAAGATGTCGATGTTCCATCTTGCCATCTCATGTTTGACCACCTCCAGCTTACCTTGATTCATTGATCTGACATTCCAGGTTCCTAAACATTATTGTTCTTTACAGCATCGGACTTTCTTTTCACCACCAGACACATCCACAGCTGAGTGTCCTTTCGGCTTTGGCCCAGCCGCTTCACTCTTTCTGGCGCTACTTGGAAATACCCTCTGCTCTTCCCCAGTAGTATATTGGACACCTTTTGACCTGAGGGGCTCATCTTCTGGCGTCATATCTTTTAGCCTTGTGATATGTTCCATGGGGTTTTCTTGGCAAGAATACTGGAGTGGGTTGCCATTTCCTTCTCCAGCGGACCACATTTTGTCAGAACTCTCCGCCATGACCTGTCCGTCTTGGGTGGCCCTGCACAGCATAGCTTATGGCTTCACTGAGTTACACAAGCCCCTTTGCCACAACAAGGCAGTGATCCATGAAGGGGGTAAGTCATGTGGTACTGCTTATAAAAGCTTCCAGGTCACCCTTGCTCACTGGGTTGAACAAGTTCTCTGTTCCTTGTGATATAGACTACCTTCTCCTTATTCTCTTCATACCCTCTTGGCAGGAGCTGGATGTGTCAAGCCTCACCTCCCTCCATATGTATCTGGAACCTATGCATCTCCCCTGCAGGACAGATGCATTCACTCACTTTTCTGTAGGCTACAATAAGCAACAGAAAGCAAAAACATGAGTGCACTCAAAGGCATGTTCTTGTTACTTAAGAAGTGGACCTCAGAATGTCTTACTTAAGGAATACAGGGCTGGGGCAGAGGACATGATAATGATCTTCCAAAACAAAACATTAAGAACTGGTTGTTGTTCAGACTTTGGAATTTGGGGCTGAAACATTCACAGGTCTCTAGGTTGGTTAGCTATTAGCTTTTGGCAACCACTAGGGATCTACTTAACCCAGGAAGGTAATACTTAACCTCTCAGACAAGAGTGCAGTGATTAATTTGAAGGAAATGTGTAAAGCATTTTGAAAACAAGTGCTGTTCTTTTAATTACAATCACATCCTAATTAGCTGTTAATTAAAAGATGATTATAAAATACTACTAATTATTATTTTTCCTAAATGTTACACTTGTGGGAATGATAGAACTCACAGAAGCTGCTTCTGTAAGATAAGTGATGAAAGAGTCCTAATTTCTCCATTACTATTTCTTGCTTTAAAAAAACACACAACTTTTTATTTGTTTTTCCCCACTCTGAATTACTTGGTTTATATGATTCTGTTGTTTCCAGCTCTCTGCCTAACAAAAATCCTTCTCTGTTCTTTAAGTCTGTTCTTATATGCATTAATATTGTTTTCCAGACATGGGTCAAGATGAAAACTTCAGGGCAGGGATATACAATCTCATGTAAAATCGACAGCCAAAGTATTGCCCTTCTGATAGTTAATAAACTGATCTTTTGCAATATCCTGAAGATGCACTATTGTACATTCCCATCTGTTTAGCTCTCATAAGCCAAACGAGATAGTGAGTGTACCAGAATGGAAGCCCTTCCAGAAAAATACAAAGTCTTTTTCTAAAGCGCTAGTAATATAGTTGGTAGCATTCCTTGGTGTTTGATTCCTTGGTGAGATATTTAAACACATACACACACTTAGGCTAGTAACCCATTTCCCCATTTACATTAGGAACAAGTTCCCATGCTTTGGACATGGAGATATGCAACTACAAAGACACTGGAGACAGGAAGAAAAGAAAATTTGGACACAAAGGTGCCCAAGGTGAGTGGAAAGGCTCCCGGGCCAAAGCAGTAAGGGACAGTGATTTTGTAAAGCAGCATAAAGTTTAATCCAAGGCCGACTTCCAGTGGCCAGCTTTGTGCATGATTTTTATTTGAAACACAAGTCTCATTAACATTCCAATCACGACCTTTAATAGTGAACCCAAGTGATGAGTTCACTACAGAAATGGAATCAAAACAGGAGGTCAGCATAATTGGAGGAACCCCATGCTTTGCAGAAGTGCAATTTCTTTGAAACCCGATTTCAGGCAGTGGGGACACACAAACCAAACAGCCCAATGGGGACTGAGAAATAGAATGCACAGCAGTGATGGCATGTCAAGTATCAACGATCAGTTTGGAAAAGGAAAAAAAGGAGTGGAACCTTAGGAGGTGAGGATACCTTGCAATGTTTTGTTGCATGCCGCACTTGCTACCTTTATTTTTAACACTAGGTTTGTCCCAGTGGTCCTTTGGGGTCTTTATACCATCTCCATGAGACCACTACTGATGGCATATGGGAAATGTCAAAGAGCACAGAGATACTATTTTCATCTCAGCTTCAGCGATGACACTAGGGAAAATGCTTGAGGAAGGGCTAACAAGGAAATAGCAAACCAGGTTCCAAGGAAACAGGTTCTGCCTTGTATACAGAAGGTTTTGGCTGGGGAATGAAAAAATGTCATTTGTTTATTCAATGACTACTGTTCCAGACATGGTGGCTCATCTGTGATACTTTCTGAGGTTTGGGTGGAGGGACCAAACTGAAGTAAGTAATCGTAGGTGGCACTTGCCCAATGATATCCCATTGCAGTTCCACCTATGCCCCCCTTTGATGAGACCTCAAAGAGTAGTTATCCCCCATTAGCAAATGTTGCACGTTTTCCTTTGAGACTTTACATTCTCTTTGGAAGCCTTCTCTTGTTACTGACACCACACAAGCTTTGCATTCAGAAGGTCCCGGGTTCAACCCCTTCTACCTCCAGCTAAAAGAATCAGGCAGGAGCAATGCAACTGATCTTGTTCTGCCTGAGATTCTGGAGAGGTGTTGCTAGCCATAGTAGACAATAGTGGGCTAGAAGTCTGACCTGTATAAGGCAACTTCCTGTCTTCCCCAAGCTTGGAAAGGAGGTGAGCAAGCCACTCACATATCCCCTTGTAACATCCAAAGCTACCCTTTATATAGGGACTCTGTTGCTGGCACCTCTGTTGCATAAACGAGTAAACCCCACACCTTTGTGTCATTACATTTGACTGTAATATTAAAATAAACAGAAAGCCCTGTAAATAAAAGTATTAAGAAGTAACATGGAGAAAAGAAACAAAGAACTTACATGTTCCTCTTCAAACTGGTCTCCACCGAAGGCTGCCACACAGGGTTTGATACCTCCCGTTCCAAGAGCAATCAGAGACAGGCCCGTCATTGACAGAACCCTTCAAACACAGATGAAAACCTCAGCACCACAGAAGGACTTGCAGGGAAGAATATAATAGCAGAGTTCCGTAGCTACACTGCATACTAGAATCCCCCGAAGTATATTCTCGAGACTCACTTGTGTGTCAGTCACTTTCCTAGGAGCAAGATCACACACCGCTACTGCAAGCAGTGGAATGCAGGAACCATGTGAGCAAAGCTAGCGGCATGTATCCATTCTGATTGCCACCCAATTGTCACCAAGCCAGGAAAGAGCAACAACCAGGTGGGATCAGCTCTGCCCAGGTAAGTCTTTGCTCCAGTCATTCCCAGGAAATATGCCCCCAGAAAGCTTGAAGTGTACCATGACAAAAATCCAAGCCACCATCTTGCATGAATCTACTGTTCTATGTCTTTTGGAATGGGACAACCCTGTGTAGCATTAATCTCCCCTTTCTCTGCAACTTTATGGGCAGTGTTATCATCCTGAGGGCTCGGCAGAATTCCCTGATGCAGCCCATGCTACAGATGGCAGGTGCAGGAGGAGCCCAGAAGCATCATCATTCATGCCTAACTCCAAAGTTGGAGTGGGCCCTAGGCTCTCAGCTCCCCCTCACCCCCAGCAACGATTGGGCCCCTCCAGAGTACAGGGTCACTTGGATCTCCTGGTGGCATCACTGCTGCAACCAGCCAACTTCCCCTTCCCTTTGCTCTCACTTGCTCACTTACCTGGTGGTACCAGTGGCACTGTGATGCACCAAGAGCCAAGCAACTGCTCAACTCCTGGCCCATTACAGTATTGCAGCACTTGGAAAGCCCACTCACAAGTCTGTGATGGCAAGGAGGAGTGAAGCAGCTGCCAGCCTCCTCCCCAACATGCATTTGGGATTGAGCATGCTTTCCCAGTGTTGGTACCATTGTCATGGGCCAGAAGCCAGGCAGGCAGGGCAACACATCTGGCAGACCCTGCCAGGACATGTGAGCTCCAGCAAATGCTTGAGTATGCCAGGTGCTGGAGCCCAGCCTGTCATCACTGGAGGCATGCAGGATGCTCAGAGGCAATATTAGCCACGTTGCAGAACTTAATGTCTCTAGATAGTTCTGGGAGCTGAGCCTAAGTCAACTGGAAGCACTGTATAAAACTCCTTGACACACTGTGATGATCGTGTTGCCCCAGTTTTAATTGAGGGAGGAAATCCAATTTTAATTTTAATCCAGGAGAGGGGAACGCCCCAGGTAGCCAGAGCCTGGGAAACACTGTTGCATTCACATGCTTCCTGAACTAGTCTGGGATCTCGCCATAAGAAAGCTGCTCCTACACCATTAGCATGAAGGGTGAATGAGGCCTGAGGCCCAATTCAAACATTTGGAAAAATAACATCTTACAGTTTTGGAATGGGGCTTTGGAAATGGTTGCCAAAGAAAGCCTGCTAATGTGCTTCTCTAATGAGATTTAGGCAGCTTCGCAAATCTTATTTATTTAGGCAAGCTTTTTAAAGGTGAGCTGTTCAAAGTGATTAACTGGGGTTATCTGTTAGATGGAATTTGGATTAGTGCTGTTGCTGTTTTATTTTTTACTCTGTATTATTTATATATTGCACTTTTAAGCTGCCCCATAACTAAAGTTGGGCAGTGTGCAGGTAAATTAAGAAACATAAAAAACAAAACCGTTACATAAAATATGATGTCGATGGTGATTTCATAAGCCTCCTTGGATAATATGGAGAGCAGGGATATACTTTTTTAAAAAATAAATCAGCCTAGGAAAGCCTGTGACTCAGTGCTAGGGCATTGCAGAAGGTTGCAAAATAAAACTTGCCTTCCACCATATTTCATGCTGGCACAGCCAGCTCGGATTTTGTAACATATACATAGTAAAAGAATGAAAGACTGTAGTGCTTATGGCATACATCTAAATGAGCTTCTACATGCCCTCTCTGGAACCTAGACAAGTAATCCAGAAACCATGGAAGATTTTCTCAGAAAACAGAAGGAATCAAGCCTAAGATTAAGATGAGATTCAAAACTCGCCCAAATTTAGCCCATTCTAAGTAGGAATATTCTAATAACATCACTACAATCTATGAATCAAGGTATTAGCATTGTGGAATTTGACTTAACCAGTTGAAAACCCTTCCAATAATGGAAAGTTGGTCTATGTATGAATTTGGTCTATGGAGAATTTTCCACCTCCCAGCCATATTAAGAACATAGGAAGAGCCATACTGGATCAGACCAAAGGTCTGCCTAGTCCAGCATTCTTTTCACACAGTGGCCAACCAGATGCCTGTGGGAAGCCCACAAGTAGAACAGGAGTGCAAGAGCACCCTCCCGCTCGTGTTCCCCAGCAACTGGTATAGAGAGGCATACTGCCTCCAATACTGGAAGTAATATATAGCTATCATGAGTAGTAGCCATTGATATTGTTTAGTAGAACTCACTGTGTCAACTGGGGCCACCACCTGTGGTAAATGACATTGGTGCGGCCACAAGAACACACAGTATGATTCCCCCAACTTAGATGCCAAGTTGTATTAAATGATGCAAGGGAGCTGCTGGTGGTAGGAAATTGGACACAACCAGGAGTCTCGAGGTTCTAGGGTGGGCTCTGTCCTTGCCTGCATAAGTCCCTGACTTCTGAGAATACCAGAGACACCTTTTAAAACGGTGGTTGGGGGGGGGGGGTTGGTCATGTTTGTTCTTGAGCACAAAGCAAAATGAAACATTTTTGCTGTGCTAAAAATAACCAACGGCTGCCGTCAGTGAGCACACCTGTGGCTCTGGACAGAGGTTCCCCTGCAGCTCGTTCGTTGTGATCTGCGTTCCAAGGGCAAGTCCTCCAAGGGATACTCTCACCACTGAAACGAATGGAGGCTATGCTTGGAACAAGGCTTGATGCATTGCACCCCGAGACTAAAGACGGGCAGGTTTTCTAACGCAAGGCCCTGGCAGCTTTCAGGGTTGTGATGTCCAGACAAGACAGGGATAAAACACATTGTGTCAAGATAACAGAAGGCTGGATAGAGCCCCACAGAGCTTATTGCAAGGTGCATTTGAACACTCGATACATTAATACAAGTTAATTAATAATAACCTTATCAAAACACAGCAGGCCAGCTTCCTCATTACTTACACATGAACAATCTGGTTTCCCACACTTGGTATTGCCCCAACTGACTTGATCACGTGCCCAATAACATAAACAATGGAAAGATAAATGATTGTTCTGTAGAAGAAGAGAGGAAATGTGGGAAAACACTGTCAGCGAAAGGCAGCGGCATGATTTATAATCTGAAAGCAGAACACGCATCTGTGTTTCCTGATAGGGAAGAGACAAGCATTTCTCTGTTACCCAGTTTTCTACCCGAACCGTAACTCCCCTTTCTCTATCACTCTTCAAAGTGTTGGAGAAAGCTATGGCTGAACAAAAAGGTGAGATGGCACTGATCTACATTCCAGTTACAATTGTGGTTGGCTGCACGTCAACCGCTTGCGCTGCTCCCATCAGTCATCTGAATCATTCCTGGCCAAAAACGGAGATGCCCCCCATTCTGAGCACAACTCTTGAGCAATGGTTAAGGGCAGTGTGCTTGGTAGTTTGTGTCCTGTATTATTGTCTATGAGTGCAATCCAGAAAAATTCAGATGAACTCAAATCCCATTGAAATCAGGGATACTGAAGTGTATGAGTAAACCCAGTGGAGTTGGGCTCCACTGATTTCAATGAAGCTTATGGCGAAACTAGACATGACAGGGGTGTTGTTCACATGTCTGCCCTATTTAAAAAAAGGATGGGTCCTACTCTTTATATGAAAAGGGAGATCATTTGGGAGATGGCAGCAACTCCCCAAACTTCTTACCTCACTTTGGCTTCACTGCTTTAAGCACTTTTCTCCCATCCCAGCTCCAATACTGGAAGTGAGCTAGACAGGTGAAAAATATTTAAATCCACAGAGTGCAGTCAGGCAAGGTGAGGAAGTGGTCCAGTTTTTCCCCTCCCTCCATGCACTCCTTTTCTTGTACATAGTAGACTCTCCCCCCCCCCATTATATGTGAATGGGGTAAAAGAGACTCCTGGCTGCCCCTTCCAAATGTAGCTTGGACCTAGGTGCACCCAATATCCTTTAGATTCTGCTCAAAACCTACCATATTGCTGACCAATCTTCAACACAGACAATTTGGAAGGCTTTCTAATTGAACAAAAGGGCAGCTTCTCCTTGCAGAAATTGAATTGGATTGTTTGGTAGGTCCATGGTGCCACCATTAGCAGTGGGGGGAGGAGGAGTGGATGGCTCTCACTACCATAGAACAACTTCAGAATCAGAAATAAAACAAGGGACTATTTTTTAAAAAGTTTATGTATTATTGCATTTCTATACTGCCCAATAGACAAAGCTCTCTGGGCGGTTCACAGCATTGCATAGCATTCTATCGTATTAGAAAATCAATATACCATATTTCCCCCACTCCCAACATGATGTAGCCATTTTCCAATGTATGACAGTCAATTTTGTTACTCCCTTGTTTCATTTCCATCTTGTTTTAATGTTATTTCATCAGTATTATTTATTATTGTTTTAATAAGTAGTATTATCATTAGTGTAATGTTAATTTCATTATGTATCCACTGATATTTATAACTGTCTTTCAAAAAGGCATCTATATACAGCATTTCCTGCTGCCCCCCCAATCCATTTAGCACCAATTTGAGATTTGCCTCTTTTTGCCTTTCTTACAAAAACCTCTCATAACTTCCAAACTCTAGCTATTTAATAGGTACAGTACCTATTTCTCTCACTGCATTTCTAATTGCTGGGGGAAAGTGAATTTGAACCAAAGTTTATCTTGACTTGAAAACTGGATCACACAACAACACTACCATATAATGGCAATAATTCAACAGAGAAGCCTCAATCTATCTTGAGGCCATTCACAAGTATATCCCTACTTGGATGCTGAATCAGACACACACAAATAATGTCGCACACACAATTCTGCAACCTGATCAGACATCTATCTTTGTGTTCTGTGGAGCCCTTTAAAGAATGTTGGAAGGGAGGGATTTGGGGTTCAATCACACACACACTCCATTTCACAAAATGGAATTGCAGATCAGGTGACTGCAATGTCCTTTCACAGTCCTACACGTGCCCTATACAAAGAGATATAAAAATATGTACATACATTTTTCCTTCTCTAATCTAAGCCACTTCATATTCCATGTATCTCTAACAATAAAGGGGTTGTCCCCCAATTCAAGTGAAAGGGAGGACAATGAAACTTCGAAAGTTCAAGGTATTTGGGTATAAATTCCCCCAACATGGGATGGGGGGGATCATTTATCAATATAAATTGTTCCTTTATTCAGATTCAGTGGTTAAGATAAGGCAGCACTAATCATTCACACCTCAAGTAGATTATGAGTTGAAGAGGAAAAGGGTGTGGGGATTCCATATGATATAACACAAATACAAATGTACGGTACCTACATATAACACGGTGTGCTGGGTTGTTGAGGGAAATGTATATTTTGAACTAAATTCTGCAAAAAATTCTTTAGCTCACTCATTGCCATGCTACCAGGCCTTGTTCTCTTAACATGAAACAGGAATCCTATTTTCACCTATTTTCAAATATTGCAGGGCATGCAGATTGTAATAAATACAATTCTAAGGAGACTGATCAAAGTGTAAACAAAAACCTCATAACATGATATTAACACATAGCAAGTTCATGAGATATTACATTAAAAATCTAAGGCAACAACTTGGGAGAATGTATATCAAAGGTGTCTTTTAAAAAAAAATAGTACTCATCTACTAGAAAAACTCTATTTTTGCTTTAATTAAGGGGGGGGGGCAAAGTCCATATCTTTGAAGTAATGAATCCATCCTTACTTGTATTTTCCCAGCCAAGAGTCAGCAATGAAAGCTCCAATGACCGGTGTAAAGTAACACAAACTTGAGAAAGCATGGTACACAGAAGTAGATGTAGTCTCATCCCAGTGGAGGAAGAAGAGAAAGTACAAAGTCAGAACAGCTGAGAGAGAAAATACAAGAAAAACAAGATGATTGGTTTAATAAATAGTATGGGAGCCCCAGTTTGTAACAGACTTTTGGGAGGTCACAGATGGCATTGCCACCTTTTTCCCTGATAGAAGCATTGTGCTTTTACCAGCAGCATAGCAGGAAGAAATTAAAGAGGTTCCTCTTTCACTGACATGAAAGCGTAGTGATGAGCAAATTGCCCTTTCTGAACTTTTGGCTATCATGCCATCATTAAAGTGTACAGCCTTCATCAGGGGAAAAGCTGGCAAGTTTGGGCAGCAGACCAACAGTTCTTTCCACTCTCTTCATTTCTCTCCCCCATTCTCCCAATCATTCTCCACAGGCTGTAGGCTTCACCCCTTGCTGGCAGTGTCCCAGTGCTGTTTCTATTTGTGACCTCAAAGGGAAGAGGTAGGATACACTTGGGTGCCATGTCAATAACCTTTCAGTCTATCATATTAGCAAAAATATTTATCAGAGACAACCGAGATATTAGATCTGAAGCCAAGGAATCAGGCAAGGAACCTCTCCAAATGATTCCTCCCAGTAATTCCCCCCTGCCCTTCATCTGTCTAGAGGCAAAACAAATTGCAAAGAGAGCTGAATTTTCCTCAGAAAAGCTGAGGAGAAATGATGAAAGATACAACACACACCTTTCATGCCATAGTATGAGAAGCGCTCGCAAAACTCGTTCACTACGATGAAGACGATGCTGAGAGGGTAATTGGTACCACATACTTTCTAAAGAAGCAAACCAGAAAAAGGTAGTGTCATGTACCATTACATAATAATGCGCACAGAACCTAGAATCCCAGAACCAAACATACATACCTATATTTCAAAACAGAAGAGACAGGTGTCCCTGGGGAAGGGATTCAAGGGAAACAAAAAGCTTACAATAAATAAAGGCTTGTCTCAAAGACTGATGATCAACAGAGTGAGTGAATGTCAAATGGAAGTGAATAAGCTTGAATATATATTTTTCCTCTCTATATATTTTCAAGCTATAGAAGACACAATTGTGGGTCGCTTTCAGATAGAAGTGCTGAAACTGTGAGAGGCGTCCAAAGTAATGTGTGAAGGAGGAACTGAGAATTTTTTTCATGAGGAGCTGCATGGCCACTTGGTAAAGTGACAGCTTGTGTAAGGGGAAACTGTTGTTGGCAAAAAGCTTTATGTGTGCATCAGAATAGATTACTCCAATCAGAATGAACACCAGTAGTTTTCTAGAAATTTCCTTTTATTTCACTGAGTTATCAATTCCAATCAAGAAAAAAATCCTGACATATCTGTACTCCATCTGTCTAGTAATTTGCAGAGAAAGCTTTGCTCCCAGAAAAAATAAAAGGGAAAAGAACGTAATAATTTCAGGAGGACTTGGGTCTCCAGACACCAAACACAAAAGGATTACTATGTGCCCAAAAACATAGTGACACTAATATTGCTTTCAGAGCCAAGCCCTTACTTTTGTCCTCAACTTTGTGAGGCTTCACTGTATGACAAGGAAACAATGCTAGCTGGCATTTTCCCCAGAATGCTGTTGCATCGTTTTGTGGTGTTATCCCAGGACATAAAGGGGCAGCATAGCCTACAGAGAAATATAAACCCATTTCACAGTGAAACACTCCACCCCCAAAACATCCTGTGCTGCTAACATAGGCCTGATAGCAACCAGCTGTTTAGGTGAATTGAAGGCCAAAATCTACAAATTCGAAGACTGTAATTACAAACCACAAATTTGAATACTGTAATTAGACTTGCACTTCCTCAGCTTATGGAAGGAAACACTCCTTGACAGAAAAACACTCCTGGAGAAGCATGGTTGTCCCCTTACAGTCATTCAAATCAACATGCTTGGATGGTGGTGTCTACAGCTTTTATGTGTGGAGGGCTTCTCCATGTGGTCAGGAATCCTGAAAAAGCAGAATTGCTTCACACAGAGAGAAAGCCTTCAACATGAGAATTCCACATGTAGCTCTCTACTAGGGATGGACAAATCTGTTGATTTTGGTTTCTCTTCATTTCTCATTTTTCCAACCCTACATTTGTTTTGCCCCATTTCTGCATCAGTTTGCCATTTTTAAAAATCCCACACATTTTCATGTGGGATTTTTTAAAATGGCAAACATGCACATTTCTTAATATACACATCTTTGTATGCAATTTTGCCTAACATATGCATTTTTCACTCAATGTTGCCTAATATAATGTGTCTTTGAACATAATTTTAACTAATATGTGCATTTTGTGCGTACTTTCCCCTAACGTATGCATTTTTGTATGCATTTTTTTAACTGGAGAATTGCACCACAAAATCAGAAAAGTGCAAATATCAAAGTATAACTGAGTTTTAATTTGTGGTTCAGATAATGAGAATCAGGTACATTCACATTAAATGTCAACTGAATGAACTGAATGAATTTCTCCTCTCTACACATGTTTAAATGAACGATCAAAGGTAAGGGCTGGAGCCTGTTGCTGCAATCCCGCTCTCTCCTAAACACATTCTTTGATGGGCATTTGTGTTCTCTTATTAGGAGTGCTCCGTTAATAGGTACATGCTATCATGCTGTTAAAATCCTGGATGAATTTAATTAATATAAGGATCCACATCAAGCTTGCTCCTGAGCACTAACCCCCATTTTGTACTTTGCCTGGGCTCATTCAGATTTTCCCCATTATTCAGTGAACAATTATGCACAGTGCTATAGTGGTACATTTTTAAGTGCAGGTGCTCTCATGACCATCCTCATAGGCCCAGCACCAAGGAGAGTCCAAAAATTCAGGAAGCTGTGTGGCTCCATATCAACAAACTAGCTCTAGCAGTTTTCATCTCCACCAGAAGTAGGTCTTTTGTAAAGCGAATGGGTCTCCTTAGTTGCCCATACAAGAACAAGCTACAGCAAAATACTTTGAATTACAAGAGGGAACAAGATGTTGCTGCTAGGAAAATTCACTTCCATCCAGCTACTGTGAGGATTGCAGCTAAGCTCAGAGAGAGCAGGGAAGTCTCAGTCACTGTGGGTGTGGCAGATGTCAATGCCCCGGCTAATAAAACAGTGCCAGTATTGCATCCCTGCTAATAAAAAAGCCCCGATGCTGCACCCTTGTGAGCCCTGGCCCCACTACACCACGGTTATGCATGTGCCTAGCATTGCTACAGGCACTGTTTGTCTTAACAGAGCAACACACATGGAAGCCTGGGAAAAAACAGTCCTGCTACGTTCATATACAATCCAGGAAGCACATGTATTTGGATCATGGTGGAATTTAGAGAGGATTGAGAATAGACGTGAAAATCATTAATGAGAATGGAAGTGAAAATCTGAATAAATGACTCCTCCAGGTTGGAACTACACATTCTGACTCCCATGTTTCAAAGCCTGGTCACTATTTCTTCTGCAAAGAAAAGCTGGGAGGGCAAGATCGCCGGGAGAGAAGGAGGAGGCAGGTACTTAATCTTTCCCCAGTCCACCACTTTCCCTCTTTGAAGTCCCCTTCCACCAGCTGCTTTTCTCTAGCCCAAATTCCGCATCTGTGCTTGCAAATGAAATACAGTCCCAGAAGTCCTTATACTAGTAACTGAGAAAGCCTTCTAATAACCAGAATACTTATTTAAATGTTTATTTAAATAGCCACCACCCGATGACTATTCCTGATGAGATGATGATGTTGTCTTCCTGATCTTCTCCCTATGTGGTAGGGGAGAAAAATCACATCTTTCCATCCTTCCCATTGCACCTTCCCACTCTACACATGTGGCACATCTGTCTTGCCAGACATTCATGCATGGCTTAGTGTTTGAATAGGGTGTGTGTGCAAAAAATCCAGAGTATGTGAGCCAAAAGCCTGTGGTCAGTTCCCAGAATGTATGAGGGATGCCAGCAAGGTTGTCTCCACTTCTCTCTTTGTACCAGTGTCCTGCCTTTGACACATGCACTCTTGTTTTATTTAGTTCTTTGAAAGTTATGTACTTCCCTCTTTGGAGCTTTACTGCACATCTTTCTCTTCTTTCTTTCTTTCTTTCTTTCTAATTTGGGAATAATTATTCCACCACTGAAATTCCTCTGGCAGCAACCTGTAAACTAACTTCCCATTCAAAATATGGGAGCATAGTATCACTATACTGGTGATGGATCAGGGCTAGCACAAATACAGCACTGAGAATAGAGTCATAGAATAGTAGGGTTGGAAGGGGCCTATATGACCATCGAGTCCAACCCCCACTCAATGCAGGAATCCAAGTCAGAGCATCCCCGACAGATGGCTGTCCAGCCTCGTCTTGAATGCCTCCAGTGTGGGAGAGCCCACTGCCTCCATAGGTAATTGGTTCCATTGTCATATTGCTCTAACAGTCAGGAATCTGTTCTTTTAATAATCTAGAAAGGTTCAGAGCCTGTCATCCTTGGAGAGAAAAAAATAAATGAATAACATTTTTTAACCACAAAGTTGTGAAAATGCAAAAATGTGACAGCAGCACTAACCCAAATAAAAAATGTGTTGCTGTGTAGTTGAATTTGGGAATTGCCTCTACATTTGAAATACACCAAGCAAAGATGTGGGCTCATCACTGCCTGCCCTACTTATATTGTTCTTCCTTCCTTCAAAAGAAAAAATTCTCGGAATGCATTTTCCAAGCAAAAAACCTGGATGTGCTGTGGTAATTCCCAAAGAAACCATTGGTTCTATTCCCCCCCCCCGCCCTCTATTGTCTGAGCTGCTGTTCAAGCAGATTAATCAGGTTTCCTTCAGAACTTTTAATAGCAAACCTAGGTAAGGAATGGTGTTTGTCTCAGGCGAAAACATGACAGGGAAGGAAAGAACAGCAGGCTCTCAAGAATTTTCCAGGGAAGTTAAAAGAAGTAAAAAACCAAATACTTACCGGCGGGGTTTTCTCAGGAGGGCAAGCTCTTTTTGGAGGATTATCTTCTGCAGAAATAGAAGTGAACAGAGTCTCCTTAGATTCTTTTTTCTGTAAGAGGTCCATCCTGTTTTGTCAATTTGCCTCACATAACTCTTCGCAGTCGTGGTGAGTTGGCTGGGAAGACTTCCAACCGTGTGGCTTGGAGTTTAGATTTAACCCTGATTGTGCACGTTTCTGCTACACTGAGAAGGAGGATAGTGCTACTATGAAAGATGTGAGCAATGTTGAAGGGAACTGAGTGAGCAGCCCTTTAATCAGGAAGGTCACAGGACTGCCCCCAGCACCTGTGAGCAGGATTGTGCAATTGCTATGGCACTTCTCAGGTACTCTAACTGCCCTAATGTTGAGTCAGACGAAATGCACGCTACATGATTGTCCCTATTCCAAATGTTGACACTCATAATTAGGTGCAAGGTTTGTGGCTCTGGGCCATCTCTGCTATAATACTAGGCTTATTCGACAGGAACCACAAGCATCCCTGCTTATTTGAAACTAGCTGGCTGAAGCAAAATGATTCATCAAGGGCACAGAGCAAACAGGCTCCAAGTGGCTTACATTTAGCTTTCCCCTGCTTGTTTACTATTTCGGTGCTTGCCCTTAAAAGGCTCTGGTATCTTGCTAATAAGTACTTTCCTAATAAACTTGTTGAAGAAAGAGGAGGATGTACAGGTGATAAATCAATACATATAATAATAAGTAACTATGAAGAGCTTCCTGCATTCTTCACTAAACCCCTTTTAATTAATAGGCTCCAATCTATACAGCCACAGGTATGCTACTAATATAGGTAATAAATGTGTTCCCTCATATGCCCCTGTATGCCCCGGCTGTGGGCTGCTAAGGTTTGGAGGTGCCAAGATATAAGCCAGATCCAGGTTTGCTTACAAGGAGGCTTTATTAAGTATTTATAGCACACAGGCATACCCAATGGTTGGATCAGACAGCTTCTCTGAACCCAGAGCCAAGGGGTACAATGGGTTTTATACCATACATGTCAGCAGTGAGGCAGCATGACAGCAGCAAGCGTTAATTAGCGTTCATTCCCAGCATAGACTAACAGTGCTGTTTCAGAAGGAAACAATCAGAACTTTCCCAGCACAGCCACCTGTAACTTGGCATAAACATAGCCTCACTTCTCAGGTACATCCTAGGCCCTGATAAGATGCTAGCTTTTGTTAGCATGGAATGTGCTGAGGCCGCACTATCGAACTTTGACTCATCTCACATGCTCAGAGGCCCACTAGCAAGGAAATTGTACTTATAATGAGCCTAAAGAGAGCACTATGGATCTCTAGGCCCCTCTAAAACTACAGGTGACTTGGTTACAGGCCTGGGGCCATTACAGCCCTCAGCAGAGATAAGCACAGGGCTTCTTTGTAACTGTATTTGGGTTTTGTGGGATGCTTTAGACAGGGCTGTTTATAGCCCACTCTATTTCATGGGCTGAGAGTGGATAACAATTATATTACACCAAAAAGATAGCCCTGTTTCTTAAGGGCTTATGATTTAACAAATAGGATAAGGACAGCAACTAGCATTCAGAACCAAACTATAGTCAGTAAGACCCCAAAACAGCCAAGTCTTAACTTGGCACTGAAATGAAGCTAACGTCAGTACCAGCCAGGCCCCTGGGGCAAGGGTATTCCATAACAGGAGTGCCACAGCTGAGAAGGCCCTCTCTTGTGTCTCCACATACTGTACTGCTCCCAACAGTGGGATGTGGAGGAGGGCCCCTCTGGCAGATCTTAATATTTAGGCAGGTGTATACAGGTTGCGTCCTGAAGTG
The DNA here is from genome assembly GCF_057233095.1 of Heloderma suspectum. Classification (NCBI taxonomy): domain Eukaryota; kingdom Metazoa; phylum Chordata; class Lepidosauria; order Squamata; family Helodermatidae; genus Heloderma; species Heloderma suspectum. Next base: position 152,666,219 of record NC_139458.1, on the reverse strand, counting down.
TCATTCCGTTTATGGGTAGCATCATCTTTCATCCAGTGGGGCAATGTGGATGTTCCTGCTAGTATGTCTCTGCCTTGTGGCCATGCCACCTAATGCCAGTGCCCTATCTAATAGTTTTTTGATGCATTCCACTCTGGAAATAAATAGATAGGCACTTCTGAAGTGCCTCCTGCCCATGTGGACATTGACCTCTTGCAAGTGAGGTAGGACAGGACATATAAGTCATGTAGTCTCAGCAGTCAGATAGAAGGGGAAGGAATGAAGTCATGTCAAGGGAGGACCATTCTTGAAGATTTTTCCCAGGGGAATCCCATAAATGTGGTTCACTCCATTTCTGCTCTACCATTATCTGTCAGATCCTACTTCTGCTGCAAGAGGAGGTTAAACTAGATAATCCTTAGGTTTTCTTCTATCGCAACATCTGCTATATATTTTTTGGTCACGTAAGTTCTTGACGCAGATGAATTGTGGCCAATGCCAGTCCAGGACAAGACATTTTGTTGCCTGAAACAGAGCTCAAATGGTGTCCTTTGCCCACTTGTGTTCAAAGTTTTTGCTACTTTATGGTTATAAATTTAGGGGTCCTACTCCATGTGCAAAGAAGGACTGAGAAAGAAAGATTTCTTTCCTTTCCAATTGTTCGAGACAAATGGGTTATAAGCTTCAACCAGCCAAAATTAAATTTCAATCTAAAGTTCATAGCCTTTGTTATCACTCACCCAGTATCAAATTGCTGGCTGCCGCCATAATCAATATACGAACGACAAACAACATTATTTCCACTGTTTTGCTCACTTCAGGGACATGCACTGCTAGAGATCCTTCTTGCCAGCAATGTTTTATCAGCTTCCAGTTTTGTTTTTTGTAATGTATGACCCTTTGTTTGTCGCTACTATGTGCCACTTTACATTTTAAGAAAATTGTAGAGGAAACACAGGCATACTATCCCTGTCCTGTCCTGCTAACCTGTAGAGAAAGGCCTTGGCAAAAAAAGCTATGAGATTTTTTGCTAGAAGGGGATCTGTCACAGAAGCATTGAGTCACTTGTCAAAGGGAAAGCTATAGCCACAAGGTGGCCTGAGAGGGCAAAGACCTCCTGCCAGTGCCATTTCTGGCTCTCTTGAAAGGTCCTTACTTGCTGTTTTACATTTATAATGAAGGCAACAATATCCACACTAAAAAGGCAATTCACACTTATTCAGCATGATAAATTAAACTGCTCCAATTCCAGGGCAGGATTGTGTGCCTAACACAAGGCTGCTGCTGAAAATGGCAGCCATGTGCCTTGTTCCCCCTGCTCTCCATGCAATTTTTTGGTGTGGTATTATCACGTCAAGAGTTTTCCTGCCATCACTTCACATCCCTAGCTGCTGCTGGCAGGAGTGAGGGAACATACAACATGCTAATTTCACAACAGAAATAGATGTACTTGAATGATATGGTATTCAGGGAGAAGAACTCAATACAGGGTTTACATTTTTGGAGGCAGACCTGTGTTGAGCATAACATATAGTTCTGTCCTCACTTAAAGGGTGCATGGGAATGGGGTTTGATGATCCTAAGCCCCCAAACCCAGATGCTTACAAGCATCCAATGCAGAGCAGGAGGACTGGTGGAGGCGATCTTCGCCTCCCCCTTCTCATGCCTTGCATTTTTCTCTAGACGGCCTTCTTTGCCCGTCTAGCTGGGGCACATCAGAAGGGGAGGGACGGAGACTGGAGAGGCCCCTCCTCCCCTCCCCACGCACCGAAACACTCCCTTGTTGAATTCCCAACCTCAGAGAGTAACTGGCATGTTTATTTCCACAACAGCTGTGAGGGGGAGGGGGGCCGGAGTTCTGATTCCCCTCTCTGAGGTCAGAGCACTGTCTCTGACCTCGGATCAGGGAATCTGAAATATCCTATGGCCCTCAGATGCTGTCTAGAGGCCACAGGATTGTTCCCTCCATTGATTAGATCATTTAGTCATTAGATCATTTAGGCCCCATCTACACGACACCACTTTCACCCTTCACTCCATTGCAACTGCGCAGCATTGCAGCTGCGAATTAGCTTCTGCTGTGATATACACATGATTTACTGTGGAGTTCCCCAACAGGAAACTCCGCTGTGCCCCTTTTTTTTAACCATTATATTTTAATTTGCAGCTGCACAGGCACTTGAGTGTGGAGGTGCAACGCTTCAGGTTTTAGTGGCTGTTTTGTATTTTAGGGGTTCTGTTGTGTCTGTCCATCCCTCATAAGGTACAATGTGGGTGATCTGTGCTCCTTCATTTCCATACCAACTGTTTGGCAGTTCCCCAGCCTGAGATTCTCGCGATGATTTGCACTCACCAAGGCATGAGAGGTACATGCCTACCCATCACTCCAAAATGGTGACCAGAGAGAAGCTGGTCCTGGACCTTCTAACACGCCCACCGCAAAATCCAAAGTCAGTTTGGGGAAGGGACAGACAGCTCGCAACTGCAGAAAACCCGCAGCAAACCAAAAACTTTGCAGCAAAACGCCTCTTTGGAAATCCCCATTTTCTGGGAGAAAACCATGGATGGCTGTGAAGTGGCGACTACATCATATGTCCCAAAGGACCTTGACTTGTAGCCGCCCCAGAGTAAAAGGCTCGTGTAGATGGGGCCTTAGTTATGTATTTATCTCCCTTACCTACATATGGGCTAGCTATGAATGAGAACTGAGCAATTAATTCCTACATTAACAATTAATTACCTCCTTACCGGGTGAAGCTATTTGCTGTGCCACCCCAGCTTCACCTCCAAATTGCCATCTTTCTGCAGCACAAAAGCCTTATGGTTTTATTCTGGGTAAAGCCTGTCTGTAAAATCTCAGTTGGGCTTCTCTTTTTCATGAATCCTTTCCAAGGCTGCCTGTGAGATAAAACCTGCTGGGTTGTTGTTGTTGTTGTTGTTTTTAATCACTTAGCACTTTCAGTCCAATCCTATGCATACATACTCAGAAGTAAGCACCACTGAGTTCAGTGGGACTTACTCCCAGATTAGTCTGTGTAGGATTCCTTAATGTTTATTACTCAGCAGGAACCAGGGACACCATGTCCCTAGGTTATGTGGATGGTAAAAATTTATTTATTTTATTCTGGAGGAAGCCTTGGGACATAATAAAATCTTACATAAAGGAACTAGTAATTTAAATAATGTTGTTGATTTTATTCATGTTACATTTTTAAAACATTCATTAAGGAATTATGCTGCAGCCCTATACACCTGGAGATAAGTTCCACAGAACTCAGTGAGGCTTTCTTCTGAGCAGACATTTACAGGATGCTACTCTAAATAACTTTACAAATTGTGGGAAAGATCCATCCCTTCCTCATGCTAAGCTCCACACTCCTAACTCTGCACTTGTGGAAGTCAATCCCCACAGGGAGAAGAACTGAGCCCTTTCCCCCTCTCTGTCCAGCCCTCGGCATACTTTGTGTTGTATGAGGTGCACTGCAAATGTTCTCCATCATAATTACCAAGAACATGTGGCCTTTCCCCACTTACTTAAAGGTGTGTAGGGGCCTGCTCCTGACTAGGACCCCAGCAAGCAGGATATATTCAGAGAGAGTACGAGCTGACTGCTGGGGGCCTAGAAAGGGCAGGCCATGGGATGCATCTATGTGACAACTAAAAGGGCCTCACATTTTTGGTAAGGGCTGGGTGTATCTCAGTGCACCTAGCGGAATGCCAGGACAGGAGTGGCTTGGTAAACTGCCTGAGGGGGACAGGTTCTCCCAGTTGTTTTTTCTGCCCCTCCCAAAAGACCTTTTCTGGCTGACTGATATTTTACAGAGCAGCAACATCCTGATTAAACCTGAAGCAGTCCAGTTCAACTCTTTACACTTAGGTGCAATACGGTGCTGCCACGAGGGAAGCCAAAGGCAAAAACGGACAAGGCTTCTCCTGCAACTTGAACAGTTGCATAGATGAGCAAAGGGCTGGATGCGCCTGATCTCGTCTGATCTCGGAAGCTAAGCAGGGTCAGTCCTGGTCAGTGCTTGGATGGGAGGCCACCTGGGAATCAGGCTTCCTGCACTGAGCAGGGGTTGGACTCGATGGTCTTGTAGGCCTCTTCCAACCCTATGATTCTATGAAAGTCTATGAAGATGAGGTTTCAGCAGGCGTAGCTTGTCATGCAGGCTATGTGTGCTGACATTCTTCTTCTATGCAACTATACAAGGTGCAGAAGCTGACTCTAGCTACCATAGGGAAAAAGCAACACCATGTTGAGTTTAGGACTGGGATGGGGAACTTGTGGCTACAATGCCACAACATTGGCCACGTTGGCTTGGGTGATGGGAGTTGCAGCTCCACAAGATCTGGAAGGCCATAGGTTTCCCACCACTGATTTAGGCAAACTTGCCCATCTCATGCTGTTATCGCATTGTGCATTTCCCTACCCAGCCTCATTGGCCGCTGCTTGCAGGGGCCTGGAAAATCAGGAGGGGATGGGGAGCCCCATGTGTTCTCTATAGCTTACATATTGTAGTGTTATAGGGCTGGGAGTTGAACTGGATGACCTCTTGGGCTTCCTTCCAAGCCTGTGATTCTGCTATTGTGAAAGGAGGGTTGCTAGAATGGTCAGACTGGTTAAGCCATGTTTACCCTGGCATATTTCATGCGTTATAGAGACTGGGCTGACTGCTATTGAGGGGTGGCCTTTTGAATAGCAGAGGATGATCCATCCAGATTCCCCTCCCCACTGCCAGCTAAGGAATCTTTTGCTCCAAGTGAGCCAGGGACAAACAAGAGACAGAGAATGACCGAGAAAGGACAGAGCTGGGTTTCTGGGGGGCCTCTAAAGCCAGGACTTGCTCTTTGCTGCCTAAGGCAAAGGATAGGAGGGCGCCACCTGCCTACAGAAGCAGACAGGACTCGCAGTTGAATCTTACTTACTTCAACACTGAGAACAGGACCACATCCTCCACCACATCACAGGGCAGCAGGTGAGCTTAGGTGTGCAGGCCAGGCCTTGTGGGCGTACACAACTCTGTCCTCCAACAACTCACTGCCAGTCTCCAGCTCCAAGAATCCGCAGCTTGGTGTGGGTTGCCTCACTCTGACTAATGGTAGGGTCGGCACTTTCTGAAGCATGTTGTGGATGTTGGCCATTTTTCTAAAAGAGCTGATGTCGCCAATTAATTTTGGGTGTCTGTTGGGAGTGTTTAATGCTGCACCTCCACCTATGCTCAACCTGTATATTTGTAAATAAACACAAATATTACAAAGCACCAATAAGCCTCCAGTGATTTCCTTCCAAAGGAAACCAAACACAGGCAAGTGCTGCGCCCCAGAAACCTCTCATCACTTGGAGAATCAGGGCCTGCATAACCATATCGATTCAGTGTTTTACTGTTTTGTCCATTTAATTTGTTTTTTACATTTATTATTAGCTTGTGTACTTTATCACTCTGTTATTTATTTTATTTATTAAATTTCTTAATCGCCCATCTGGCCGTTCACCTGGCCACTCTGGGTGATGTACAATAGTACAAACAGTTTAAAACAATAAAATTCCACATTCAAACATCATAAAAACAGCCTAGCCCACCCCAAATGCCTGCCTGAACAACCATGTTTTCAATGCGTGGCAGAAGCTCATTAAAGAGGGGGCATGGTGGAGGTCCCTCGGGAGGGAGTTCCACAGAGTGGGGCCACCACAGAGAAGGCCCTCTCCCTTGTCCTCACCAGCCTAGCTGTCCTGGCTGATGGGATAGAGAGAAGGCCATCCAAGGCTGATCTTGTTGAGCTGCCTATCTGGTGTTGTCGGAGGCGCTCCTTGAGATAGGCTGGGCCGGAACTGTATAGGGTTTTAAAGGTCAAAACCAACACCTTGAATCTGGCCCAGAAAACAACTGGTAGCCAGTGCAACTCCTTCAGCACCAGAGTGATGTGATCATGCCAGTGGCTGCCTTATAAGCCACCCCGAAAGTTTTACAGAACAGCAACATAATCAAAATATTTAAAATGTAAATAAAATAAATAGATTAACTAGCTTAAAATCTATTATGCCACTATTTAGGTGTTTGCAGCTTTGCAATGCTTTATGCTCTCCTCCCTTGGCATCACACACTCACACTGCCACAGAATGCCTGGTCAAGGGGCCTGCTGAAGAACAATGATCAAACAAGTAGCAGAGGCAAAAAAAGGAACTTATGCTGGAAATCTCATTTCTAAGCTCCAAAATTCACATCTAATGACCATGAATCAATATGCAATATTTCAAACCCCAAAGAAGTGACTGGTGCCCCCAAAATATTTTCATCATTGCATCCACTGAAATGAGTTGGATCCACTAATTGCATCCACATATATCCAAATCCAACATTTAATTGTGGATATAGGAGCTATGATGTGCACGCACGCACACACACAGAGACTTCCATTTCAGTGGAGAACAATTCTACAGATACCAACCAATATATGTCTGTTCAGAATCACTCGTTCTATCAAAGTCAGTGGGCAAGCTTATTTGCACTGGAACTCATTGTGTACATTAGCACAGCTACCTATGCATCACCCAAAAAACGTGAAGTATCTATGGCTCTTAGGCTACACCTTATTCAGCAAAAAAAGTCTTGTTTTTTGTTTATTTTATTTTATTTATTTATTTATTTATTAAATTTATTAATCGCCCATCTGACTGGTCACCCAGCCACTCTGGGCGATGTACAACCCACCATAAAACAATTTAAAACAATAAAATTTTACCATAATTTTTTTTTTTTAATACCCTAACCCACCCCAAATGCCTGCCTGAACAACCACGTTTTTAATGCACGACGGAAGCTCATTAAAGAGGGGGCATGACGGAGTTCCCTAGGGAGGGAGTTCCACAGAGTGGGGGCCACCACAGAGAAGGCCCTCTCCCTCGTCCCCACCAGTCTAGCTGTCCTGGCTGATGGGACAGAGAGAAGGCCATCCGAGGCTGATCTTGTTAAGCGGCCTGTCTGGTGTTGCTGGAGGCGCTCCTTAAGATAGGCTGGGCCGGAACCATATAGGGTTTTAAAGGTCAAAACCAACACCTTGAATTTGGCCCGGAAAACAACTGGTAACCAGTGCAACTCCTTCAGCACTGGAGTGATGTGATCTCGCCGTCAGCTGCCTTTAATCAGGTGAGCCGCCGCGTTCTGTACCAGCTGCAGTTTCCGAACCGTCTTCAAGGGTAACCCCATGTAGAGCGCATTACAGTAGTCTAAACGAGAGGAGACCAGGGCATGTACTACGGATGGGAGCAGATGGTCGGGAAGGAAGGGGCGCAGCCGCCGTATCAGATGGAGTTGATACAGCGCTGTCCGGCTCACAGCTGACACCTGAGCCTCCATGGACAGCTGGGAGTCCAAAATGACCCCCAGGCTGCGGACCTGGTCTTTCAAGGGTAGCCGTACCCCATTCAACACCAGGTCAACATCCCCCAGCCTCCTCTTGTCTCCCACCAAAAGTACCTCGGTCTTGTCAGGGTTGAGCTTCAGCTTATTCCTCCCCATCCAGCCACTCACCGTCTCCAGACATTTGGACAGGGATTCTACGGCCAACCTTGGTGAAGATTTGAATGAGAGGTAGAGCTGCGTGTCATCCGCATATTGATGACACTGCACCCCAAACCTCCTGATGATAGCCCCCAGTGGCTTCACATAGATGTTAAATAGCATCGGGGAGAGGATGGAACCCTGTGGCACCCCACAAGTAAGTGGCCACGGGTCCGAAACCTCCTCTCCCAGTGCTACCCTCTGGTACCTGCCGGAGAGGAAGGACCGGAACCACCGCAATACGGTGTCTCCAATGCCCAACCCCTCCAGGCGGTCCAGGAGGATACCGTGGTCAACGGTATCAAAAGCCGCTGAGAGGTCGAGGAGAACAAGGAAGGAGCATTCACCCCTATCCAGAGCCCTCCTCATATCATCCACCAAGGCGACCAAGGCCGTTTCTGTCCCATGCCCAGGCCTGAAGCCCGACTGAAATGGGTCTAGATAATCAGTTTCTTCCAAGTGTGCCTTCAACTGCACCACCACCACCCGCTCAATCACCTTGCCCAAAAATGGCAGATTTGAGACTGGGCGAAAGTTGTTCAGAACTTGAGGATCCAAGGAGGGCTTCTTTAAGAGCGGTCTTATCACTGCCTCCTTGAGGGCTGATGGCATCACTCCCTCCTCAAGGGAGGCATTCACCACCGCCTTGATCCCCTCACCCAGTCTCTCTCTGCAGCTCATAATGAGCCAAGATGGGCAAGGATCAAGTAAGCAGGTGGTCGGCCTTACAGATGAAAGCACCTTGTCCACTTCATCAGGAGGAAGAAGCTGGAACCGATCCCACAAAACCGGTTTGCCACAGGCCGCCTCTTGCTCACTAACTGTATCCACAGAGTGCAGAGTAACACACCTAATCTGATCAATTTTATCTGCAAAGTGCCTTGCCAAAGCCTCACAGGAGGCCTTAGAATGCTCCAGTGGTTCCGGAGCCACAGGACCGACCAGGCTCCGGACCACTTGGAACAGCCTCCTGGGGCAGCACTCTGCAGACGCGATGGAGGCAGCATAATATTCCTTTTTTGCTGCCTTCACCGCCACGTGATAGGCTGAAGATATCAGCCTTGTGGAGTTTATTGTGGAGTTTAAACTCCTTGTGGAGTTTATTGTGGAGTTTATTGGACTCCACAATGTCTTTTTAATAAGGGTTTGTCTAATTTGCATAATAGTTGGAGATGTAATACACTTAATGCTTCTTTTATCTATACGTTTTGGCAATGCCCAGTAGTCACCTCCTTTGGGGAGGAGGTCATAATATGGATAACCTTTGTACTGGAACACTCTTTAATATTGAATGATGTATATGTCCTCCAAAACTATTTACTGGTTTCTTGGAATTTCATGTATGGTCAGTGCAAATGGATTTTCTGAGCCCTTTTGACAGCCAAAGACTGATGTTACAACATTCGAAGGATAAACATTGACCTCCTATAATGCAATGGACTGAGGACCTAACAACATTATCATCATTTGAACACATGATATATAGGTGCCACTTGCGAATGGAAAAATGTATGGATATTTGGTTTGCCTTTCTTGACGCCTACACATAATCTCCTGGAGTTTTTTTTTTTTGAATGTTGTATTCAGTGGAATACTGATGCATGTAATTTCTTGTCTCCCCCACTCCCCGCTCTTTTTTTACCATTTGTTTTGTTTTGTTAAAATCACAATAAAAAGTTTAATAGAAAACATGCATCACCCAAAAAGAGGACAAAATACATATTTGCATAAATGTTACATATGCTAATTTTATATATATATATATATATATATATATATATGTGTGTGTGTGTGCAAATTAGAAATTATTATCATTTCAATAGAAATTCAATGCATCTCAACATAGTGGGGAAGGTTGTGGACCAGGGGACTGTGTCTTTCCTGGTCCTAGCTGTGGAGTGGCACTTTAAGGCTCCTTCTGCTCTCCCTTTTTAGGATGTTTAAGTCAGACTTGGACTGGAGAGCCCTTCAAATACAGGATGCCTTCAAAGAGAGGACTGTCCTCTGTAAAAATCCGACACATGGCCTCCCTAGTGTACACCCAAGTGCACACCATCATAGGCATCATTTCTTCAGTTTGCAGAGTGGAGTGCCTAAAATAATCACTGACCTCTTTGCTTCTCTTTTCCTCCTTTTGCACTGCTTTCCTCCTCCGCCATTTCTGCAACTTTCTTAGCACTATGCAAATCCAGCTGTGTGCTGGCAGAGGAAGATTTTTCTCTGAAGCAACCTGACTGTCTGTGTCCCAAGCCTCGTTAATATATTACTTTGCTGTTTTGGCCCCCTTAGCCACCTATAAAATGCACACACAGTCCTCCCCCCCGCCCCCGCTTCCCCTCAGCTAAAGTATTTCTCTACTGAAGTTACTTATTCTCAACTTTGCCAAATTTCTTTTTTTAAAAACCCCCTTAGACAGGCCACATTTGCGTTTAAATGTAGCCTATTGATTAAAATAAAGGCTTGGCATGCTTTTGAGTGTAGCACTTCAGAAATCACCATTAGTTACAGCAGTGATGTTTTTTAAAGGGGTATTTGTATGTGAAAAGAAAATCCGATGCTGTAAAGAACAATATTGTTTAGGAACCTGGAATGTCAGATCAATGAATCAAGGTAAGCTGGAGGTGGTCAAACATGAGATGGCAAGATTGAACATCGACATCTTGGGAATCAGCGAACTAAAATGGACAGGCATGGGCGAATTTAATTCAGGTGACCATCATATCTACTATTGTGGGCAAGAATCCCTTAGAAGAAATGGAGTAGCACTCATAGTCAACAAAAGGGTGGGAAAAGCAGTACTGGGGTACAATCTTAAAAATGATAGAATGATCTCAGTACGAATCCAAGGCAAACCATTCAACATCACAGTAATTCAAGTCTATGCCCCAACCACTGAGGCCGAAGAAGCTGAGGTTGATCGGTTCTATGAAGACCTACAACACCTTGTAGAACTAACACCAAAAAAAGATGTCCTCTTCATCATAGGGGATTGGAATGCTAAAGTAGGAAGTCAAGAAATCACCGGGATAACAGGCAGGCATGGCCTTGGTGTACAAAATGAAGCAGGACAAAAGCTAATAGAGTTTTGCCCAGAGAACATGCTGATCATAGCAAACACTCTTTTCCAACAACACAAGAGGCGACTCTACACATGGACGTCACCAGATGGTCAATATCGAAATCAGATTGATTATGTCCTTTGCAGCCAAAGATGGAGAAGCTCCGTACAGTCAGTCAAAACAAGACCTGGAGCTGACTGTGGCTCAGATCATGAGCTGCTTCTTGCAAAATTTCGGCTGAAATTGAAGAACGTAGGGAAAACCACTAAACCGTTCAGGTATGACCTAAATCATATCCCTGATGAATATACAGTGGAGGTGAGGAATAGATTTCAGGGATTAGACCTGATAGACAGAGTGCCTGAGGAACTATGGACGGAGGTCCGTAACATTGTTCAGGAGGCAGCAACGAAATCCGTCCCAAAGAAAAAGAAATGCAAGAAAGCCAAGTGGCTGTCTGATGAGGCTTTACAAGTAGCCACGAAAGAAGGGAAGTGAAAAGCAAGGGAGAAAGGGGAAGATATACCCAACTGAATGCAGAGTTCCAGAGAATAGCAAGGAGAGACAAGAAGGCCTTCTTCAATGAACAATGCAAAGAAATCGAGGAAAACAACAGAATGGGAAAGACTAGAGATCTCTTCAAGAAAATTGGAGATCTCAAGGGAACGTTTTGTGCAAAGACAGGCATGATAAAGGACAAAGAAGGCAGGGACCTAACAGAAGCAGATGAGATTAAGAAGAGGTGGCAAGAATACACAGAAGAACTATACAGGAAAGATTTGAATGTCCCTGATAGCCATGATAGTGCGGTCACTGAACTTGAGCCGGACATCCTCGAGAGTGAAGTCAAGTGGGCCTTAGGAAGCATTAGTAACAACAAAGCTAGCGGAGATGACAGTATTCCAGCCGAGCTATTTAAAATCCTAAAAGATGATGCTGTTAAAGTGCTGCATTCAATATGCCAACAAATCTGGAACACTCAACAGTGGCCACAAGACTGGAAAAGGTCAGTTTACATTCCAATTCCAAAGAAGGGCAACACCAAAGAGTGTTCAAACTACCGCACAATTGCGCTCATTTCACATGCCAGCAAGGTGATGCTCAAAATCCTACAAGCTAGGCTTCAGCAGTATGCGAACCGAGAACTACCGGAAGTACAAGCTGGGTTTCGAAGAGGCAGAGGAACTAGAGATCAAATCGCCAACATTCGCTGCATCATGGAGAAAGCAAGAGAATTCCAGAAAAACGTCTATTTCTGCTTCATTGACTACGCTAAAGCCTTTGATTGTGTGGATCACAACAAACTGTGGCAAATTCTTAAAGTGATGGGAGTACCAGACCACCTTACCTGTCTCCTGAGAAACCTGTACGAGGGTCAAGAAGCAACAGTAAGAACCAGACATGGAACAACCGATTGGTTCAAAATTGGGAAAGGAGTACAACAAGGCTGCATATTGTCACCCTGCTTATTTAACTTATATGCAGAGTACATCATGAGAAATGCCGGGTTGGATGAATCAGAGATCGGAATTAAGATTGACAGGAGAATTATCAACAACCTCCGATATGCAGACGATACCACCCTAATGGCAGAAAGCGAAGAGGATCTCAAGAGCCTCTTGTGGAGGGTGAAAGAGGAGAGTGCAAAAGCTGGTTTGAAACTCAACATTAAAAAAACTAAGATCATGTCATCTGGCCCTATCACTTCCTGGCATATAGAAGGGGAAGAAATGGAAGCAGTGACAGATTTTACTTTCTTGGGCTCCAAGATCACCGCAGACGGTGACTGTAGCCATGAAATTAAAAGACGCTTGCTCCTTGGGAGGAAAGCTATGGCCAACCTAGACAGCATAGTAAGAAGCAGAGACATCACCTTGCCGACAAAGGTCCGTCTAATCAAAGCTATGGTTTTCCCAGTAGTAATGTATGGCTGTGAGAGCTGGACTATAAGGAAGGCTGAGCGCCGAAGAATTGATGCTTTCGAACTGTGGTGCTGGAGAAGACTCTTACGAGTCCCCTGGACTGCAAGCAGGTCAAATCAGTCCATCCTAAAGGAAATCAACCCTGACTGCTCATTGGAAGGACAGATAATGAAGCTGAAGCTCCAATATTTTGGCCACCTAATGCGAAGAGAAAACTCCCTGGAAAAGACCCTGATGCTGGGAAAGATTGAAGGCAAAAGGAGAAGGGGACGGCAGAGGATGAGATGGCTAGATAGCATCACGGATGCAATGAATATGAACTTGAGCACGCTCCGGGAGAGAGCGCAGGACAGGAAGGCCTGGCGTGCTATGGTCCATGGGGTCACGAAGAGTCGGACACAACTGAACGACTGAACAACAACAACAATTTGTATGTGTGTGTGAGCTTATTATTGAGGAGATAGGATGTTAGCATCAGAGTCATTAGGCCCAACTCACTGCCTAACAGAAATTGTCACGATCTCCTTAGCTTGGGTGGAATTATGCCATTTTACACCAGCTGGAAATCAGATCTTTAGTGGATCCATGTGACAGTCTTTAACTTTGCATGATCAAACTTCTTTCAGTCCGAACAGGCCAGCTTTTATTCCTGTTTCTGCACAGCAGATAGGGTTCCCATTGTTTATAATTATTGTAGACTATTTATATTTTAGGAACTTTGCCCATAATAAGTAGAAAACATGTTCCATAATATTTTTTTTAATATGAACTCAGTCGTATTACCCACTGTACTACAGATAGAGCATAGGGTGGCCATGTGTCTACAGAGAACAGTCCTCTATTTCAAGGGCTGTCAGAGGACAATCCTCTATTTGAAGGCCTCCTCTGTTTGAAAGCCTTCTCTGTCCAGCTGATTTTAAAGATAAGGAAACATAAGAATGGAGAGCAGGAAGAGGCCTTGAAGTGGCCCATCAGCAGTAAGCACCTGGACAGCAGACTGCGCAGGCGCACAAGTCACCTGGTCTCAGACTTCCCCACTCTGGTGAGCTGTATTGTATTTCTATTTAAATTATAGTTGTCACTTTTGAATTTGTATCTAAACATGTAAATCAGCATATGCGAATTTTATGCAGAGTTGTGTCCTCTTTTGTTCTCTTTATTAGTGGTGCATGTCTTCTTTCTTTGGCGATCTGTAAATGGCCACCCTAGCATGGACGGCTGAGAATGAGACCTGGTTCACACCATCACTGCATCCCACTGTGGCTTATCTAAGCCATGGTGGGTTGTGGCGCATGGAGGCAGAATTTGAATATTCAAGCCATGAACGGGGCTTGTCATGTTGGCCAGTGGGGGTGGGTTGTGCGAAAGTTAAATAACCCTTGCATAACCCCGAAATATGCCATGGGTTATGGGAGGGCAGGGTTGTTTAACCCTCACACAACCTACCCCCACTGGTTTTGGACAACACAACAGGCCTCGGTCACAATTTGAATATTCAAAATAACCACCTGTATGTCCCGCAGCCCACCTTGGCAGGTGCCCAATCATACTGACCCTTAACACCAGGTCTGTAGGATGGGCCCTCATGAGTGCATCTTGTGGAATGGTGAGGAACAGCCAGGAGAAGGCTTTTGATAAGCTACAGATTCCTCAGCCCAGTTAGGGGTTTAAAGATAAGCACTTTGAACTGGTCTCACAAATGTATAGGCAGACTGTGCAGTTGAGCAAAAGTTGGCATTATATGCCTACCTCCTGTCTTGCCCTAGTAAGGAGATGAGCCACAGAATTTTCACAAGCTCCAGTTCTGGGCTTCCATCTTCAAAGCCAGCCCCACTTAGCGATGACTTGTTGTTGTTGTTGTTCAGTCGTTCAGTCGTGTCCGACTCTTCGTGACCCCATGGACCATAGCACGCCAGGCCTTCCTGTCCTGCGCTCTCTCCCGGAGCGTGCTCAAGTTCATATTCATTGCATCCGTGATGCTATCTAGCCATCTCATCCTCTGCCGTCCCCTTCTCCTTTTGCCTTCAGTCTTTCCCAGCATCAGGGTCTTTTCCAGGGAGTTTTCTCTTCGCATTAGGTGGCCAAAATATTGGAGCTTCAGCTTCATTATCTGTCCTTCCAATGAGCAGTCAGGGTTGATTTCCTTTAGGATGGACTGATTTGACCTGCTTGCAGTCCAGGGGACTCGTAAGAGTCTTCTCCAGCACCACAGTTCGAAAGCATCAATTCTTCGGCGCTCAGCCTTCCTTATAGTCCAGCTCTCACAGCCATACATTACTACTGGGAAAACCATAGCTTTGATTAGACGGACCTTTGTCGGCAAGGTGATGTCTCTGCTTCTTACTATGCTGTCTAGGTTGGCCATAGCTTTCCTCCCAAGGAGCAAGCATCTTTTAATTTCATGGCTACAGTCACCATCTGCGGTGATCTTGGAGCCCAAGAAAGTAAAATCTGTCACTGCTTCCATTTCTTCCCCTTCTATATGCCAGGAAGTGATAGGGCCAGATGACATGATCTTAGTTTTTTTAATGTTGAGTTTCAAACCAGCTTTTGCACTCTCCTCTTTCACCCTCAACAAGAGGCTCTTGAGATCCTCTTCGCTTTCTGCCATTAGGGTGGTATCGTCTGCATATCGGAGGTTGTTGATAATTCTCCCGGCAATCTTAATTCCGATCTCTGATTCATCCAACCCGGCATTTCTCATGATGTACTCTGCATATAAGTTAAATAAGCAGGGTGACAATACGCAGCCTTGTCGTACTCCTTTCCCAATTTTGAACCAATCGGTTGTTCTATGTCCGGTTCTTACTGTTGCTTCTTGACCCTCGTACAGGTTTCTCAGGAGACAGGTAAGGTGGTCTGGTACTCCCATCACTTTAAGAATTGATCCACACAATCAAAGGCCTTAGCGTAGTCAATGAAGCAGAAATAGACGTTTTTCTGGAATTCTCTTGCTTTCTCCATGATGCAGCGAATGTTGGCGATTTGATCTCTAGTTCCTCTGCCTCTTCGAAACCCAGCTTGTACTTCCGGTAGTTCTCGGTTCGCATACTGCTGAAGCCTAGCTTGTAGGATTTTGAGCATCACCTTGCTGGCATGTGAAATGAGCGCAATTGTGCGGTAGTTTGAACACTCTTTGGCATTGCCCTTCTTTGGAATTGGAATGTAAACTGACCTTTTCCAGTCTTGTGGCCACTGTTGAGTGTTCCAGATTTGTTGGCATATTGAATGCAGCACTTTAACAGCATCATCTTTTAGGATTTTAAATAGCTCGGCTGGAATACTGTCATCTCCGCTAGCTTTGTTGTTACTAATGCTTCCTAAGGCCCACTTGACTTCACTCTCGAGGATGTCCGGCTCAAGTTCAGTGACCGCACTATCATGGCTATCAGGGACATTCAGATCTTTCCTGTATAGTTCTTCTGTGTATTCTTGCCACCTCTTCTTAATCTCATCTGCTTCTGTTAGGTCCCTGCCTTCTTTGTCCTTTATCATGCCCGTCTTTGCACAAAACGTTCCCTTGAGATCTCCAATTTTCTTGAAGAGATCTCTAGTCTTTCCCATTCTGTTGTTTTCCTCGATTTCTTTGCATTGTTCATTTAAGAAGGCCTTCTTGTCTCTCCTTGCTATTCTCTGGAACTCTGCATTCAGTTGGGTATATCTTCCCCTTTCTCCTTTGCTTTTCGCTTCCCTTCTTTCGTGAGCTACTTGTAAAGCCTCATCAGACAGCCACTTGGCTTTCTTGCATTTCTTTTTCTTTGGGAAGGATTTCGTTGCTGCCTCCTGAACAATGTTACGGACCTCCGTCCATAGTTCCTCAGGCACTCTGTCTATCAGGTCTAATCCCTGAAATCTATTCCTCACCTCCACTGTATATTCATCAGGGATATGATTTAGGTCATACCTGAACGGTTTAGTGGTTTTCCCTACGTTCTTCAATTTCAGCCGAAATTTTGCAAGAAGCAGCTCATGATCTGAGCCACAGTCAGCTCCAGGTCTTGTTTTGACTGACTGTACGGAGCTTCTCCATCTCTGGCTGCAAAGGACATAATCAATCTGATTTCGATATTGACCATCTGGTGACGTCCATGTGTAGAGTCGCCTCTTGTGTTGTTGGAAAAGAGTATTTGCTATGATCAGCATGTTCTCTTGGCAAAACTCTATTAGCTTTTGTCCTGCTTCATTTTGTACACCAAGGCCATGCCTGCCTGTTATCCCGGTGATTTCTTGACTTCCTACTTTAGCATTCCAATCCCCTATGATGAAGTGGACATCTTTTTTTGGTGTTAGTTCTACAAGGTGTTGTTGGTCTTCATATAACCGATCATCCTCAGCTTCTTCGGCCTCAGTGGTTGGGGCATAGACTTGAATTACTGTGATGTTGAATGGTTTGCCTTGGATTCGTACTGAGATCATTCTATCATTTTTAAGATTGTACCCCAGTACTGCTTTTCCCACCCTTTTATTGACTATGAGTGCTACTCCATTTCTTCTAAGGGATTCTTGCCCACAATAGTAGATATGATGGTCACCTGAATTAAATTCGCCCATGCCTGTCCATTTTAGTTCGCTGATTCCCAAGATGTCGATGTTCAATCTTGCCATCTCATGTTTGACCACCTCCAGCTTACCTTGATTCATTGATCTGACATTCCAGGTTCCTAAACAATATTGTTCTTTACAGCATCGGATTTTCTTTTCACCGCCAGACACATCCACAGCTGAGTGTCCTTTCGGCTTTGGCCCAGCCGCTTCACTCTTTCTGGCGCTACTTGGAAATACCCTCTGCTCTTCCCCAGTAGCATATTGGACACCTTCCGACCTGAGGGGCTCATCTTCCAGCGTCATATCTTTTAGCCTTGTGATACGTTCCATGGGGTTTTCTTGGCAAGAATATTGGAGTAGGTTGCCATTTCCTTCTCCAGTGGACCACATTTTGTCAGAACTCTCTGCCATGACCTGTCCGTCTTGGGTGGCCCTGCACGGCATAGCTTATGGCTTCACTGAGTTACGCAAGCCCCTTCGCCACAACAAGGCAGTGATCCAGTAGTCTAAACAGGAGACTACCCCAGCATGGATAACACAGTTACAAGGTCCATGTGACAGTGACAAGAGAAGAGAAGAGAGAAATCTGAGGACAAATTTATACTAAGGCAGTATGGGTGCTTTTCCCCTGAAACCTCCCAAGTTGTAGGAAATTTCTGGGTTTGTCTTTGCTAGGAGCTCTTATGCTAGCATAAAGATATAAGGCAGGCAGCACTTATACAGTCTGATTGATTGACTGATTGATTTGATTTGTACCCTGCCTTTCTACTAAGGGCTTCTTCACACGGAGCTTTTCATCCTGCTATTGAGAATGCTCACTCACTATTGAGATTGTTCACTCACAGAAGTTTCCTTTAGATGATGTTGTGAAACTCCAGGGCATCCCTGCACTAATAAATGACCCTTATTCCGTTTTTAAATAGATGGAGATAATGAGGTATCAAATTACCCAGCTTGTATTGCACTTGAGTTCCCTCCGTGAAAAAGGAAAGCTGCAAGAAGAGGAGCTAGTTCAATGGAACCTATGGAAGACTCAGATAAGGGGGAGAAGGAGGGGGAAAGGGGAGGGGGAAAGGAAGCACATATAAAGGGAGTCCATTGTGATCCTGCATTTGAGATTGAAGCAGAAAGCCCTGTTTTAAATGCAGGATTTTAGGCTGGTGTAGAGATGCTCTAAGAAAAATGACACTCGAGGCAGATTACAATCATAAATAAAACTTGATTAAAACAATAATAAAACAATGCATTAAAATACAATAAAAACAACAGAATAAAAACTGCACCCAGCACAACAGACCCACTTACACCCCAAAGATCTGCTTGAACACAACGATCTTTGCCTGCTGGCAGAAGGCCAGCAGAGAGAGAGTGAACCCAGCATCCTTTGGCAGGGAATTCTGCAGCCTTGGAGTGGCCATCAAGAAGGCCCCCTTTTACATCCCCACCAAATGCACCGCTGATGGTGATGTGTCAAAAGAACACCTCCTGGGATGCTGTGTTCAGGTTCCAGCCAGACATTACCTGCAACAGGCCATGCCACTTCCCCACCCACTGCTTTTTTGTTTTTCTTTGCCAACTTACCATCAACTTTCTGTGGCTGTTGAGCATGCTCAGTCTTCATTGGGATGTTTTCTTTGGGGTTAAACCTTCTGGGTTTGTAAAAAAGTTTGTTTGTACTTCTGCAAACCTTGGGGTTCGCCCAAGCATGCCAGTGCTGCCCTTTTGTTCCTCATTGTCTCTGTTTCAACTCCATTTCTGTTGGCACTCCCCACCTGAGTTTGCCATTAGAGGGAATGATTGTGTTCAATGGGACTTATTCCCAAATAAGTATGCATAGGATTGCAGCCTGAACAGCTAAAACAATGCAATGAAATATTCATCAGCTTACTGTGGTCGCAGTCATCCCCTTGAGATCCTGTTCATTTTGTCTTGCTGATGTGGCAAGAGGCTAAACTTATAATTTGCAGGGTTTAAAGGTGACAATAGCCTTAAGAGCAGAGTTTATGAAACAGATTAACCATTCACCATCCACTGAGATCTATATTCATCTAATATATCTACAGAGAGATACCAGTTCTTTATAACTTCTTTTGTAATTGACAGGGTAACCAATCAACCTTGGATGTCCAAAGTGGGCTCTTTGCTATTTTCAAGAATTGACAGTACTTTTGATTCACACAATCATTTTGGCAGGAAAAGTCCACTTTTTCATGGATAATTGTTTCTATTATTTTCACATGACTAAACTTGTACATGAAGTTGTGTGGTCTGAGTTATATTTACCCACAGTTTAAAAGCTGAAGGTAATTCTGACATTTATTAAATAACATACCAACCCTGTCGGGATGCCTGTTCTAGAAATCTTAACATAGGAAAAAGGCCTCTTCACATGAGGCTTTTATCATGCACTCGTGGTTGGTCATTCTCGGACGTTTGCAGGTCTTTTTCATGACATCATCAACCTCTGGTGCCTCTCCCATTGTTTTTAAGCTTTATTACGCCTTTTAAAAAAATATCTGAAAGTGCAGTAATAAATATAAACCACATGTATTGATGTGTATTGATGCTCAAAGACAAAGAAATTCAACTGTAAAATTATTTTGTCTTGTAAAAAATATTTCACAAGTGGTCTAAAATACAATAAAGGATGCATGACTGCATGCTCTGCTTTTCTATAACGGGGTGCCTGGACACAGCTCTATGTAGACAGACAGGTATCCCAGGAGTGGTTATCACATGGTAGAAGACAAAGTTATAAGAATAGTATGTAGACCTAAGAAAAATCAGTAGTGAATTGATGGTAATGCTCTACTGATGCCCAGTTGGCACCTTTATTGACTACCAACACTACAACTTAAGCATAACATCTGAACATTCGCATACGATTTCTGACTAGACTTGCCATCATTCCAAGAAGAATATTTCTTTCTTTCTTTCTTTCTTTCTTTCTTTCTTTCTTTCTTTCTTTATTATTGCATTTCTATCCTACCTTTTTTCCTCTTGCAAGGAAGAACCCAAGATGGCTTACATGGTCCTACTCCACAACAACAACCCTGTGAGGCAGCTTGGGCTAAGAGTCAGTGACTGGCCCAAAGTCACCCAGTGAGCTTCATGGCTGAGTGGGGACTAGAACCCGGATCTCCCAGTCCAACACTCTAACCATTACACCAAACTGGCTCTCATAATGGCTAATAACCACATAATGGCTAATATGATAGCCATTACAGAGTTGCCATGTTAAAATTACCATTGTCTACCTTAAAACATATACTTACAAAAGATTGTTTAATTCATTTAATAGCATCAAAGTTATATGTAGCCCATGGGAACGATACTCAGGCCCCTACAAGACCTACATAGAATCATAGAATCATAGAATAGTAGGGTTGGAAGGGGCCTACAAGGCCATCGAGTCCAACCCCCACTCAATGCAGGAATCCAAGTCAGAGCATCCCTGACAGATGGCTGTCCAGCCTCATCTTGAATGCCTCCAGTGTGAGAGAGCCCACCACCTCCCTAGGGAATTGGTTCCATTGTCGTATTGCTCTAACAGTCAGGAAGTTTTTCCTGATGTTCAGCCGGAATCTGGTTTCCTGTAACTTGAGCCCATTATTCCGTGTCCTGCACTCTGGGATGAACAAGAAGAGATCCTGGCCTTCTTCTCTGTGACAACCTTTCAAGTACTTGAAGAGTGCTATCATATCTCCCCTCAGTCTTCTCTTCTCAAGGCTAAACATGCCCAGTTCTTTCAGTCTCTCTTCATAGGGCTTTGTTTCCAGTCCCCTGATCATCTTTGTTGCCCTCCTCTGAACCCTCTCCAGTTTGTCTGCATCCTTCTTAAAGTGTGGTGCCCAGAACTGGACACAGTACTCCAGATGAGGCCTAACCAATGCTGAATAGAGGGAAACTAGTACTTCCCCGGATTTGTAAGCAATGCTTCTATGAATGCAGCCCAAAATAGCAGTTGCCTTTTTTGCAGCCACATCACATTGTTGGCTCATATTCAGCTTGTGATCGACAACTTTTCCAAGATTTTTCTCGCTTGTAGTGTTGTTGAGCCACGTATCCCCCATCTTGTAACTGTGCATTTGGTTTCTTTTTCCTAGGTGCAGAACTGGGCATTTGTCCCTATTAAATGTCATTCTGTTGTTTTCTGCCCAGCGCTCCAGTCTATCCAGATCACTTTGAATGTTGTTTCTGTCTTCCAAAGTATTAGCTATCCTGCCCAATTTAGTGTCATCTGCAAATTTGATCAGCATTCCCTGCACCTCCTCCTCCAAGTCATTAATAAAAATGTTGAAGAGCACCGGGCCCAGGACTGAGCCCTGCTCAGTCCTGGACCCCACTGGTACCCCACTCGTTACCTCTCCCCAGTTTGAGAAGGTCCCATTGATAAGCACTCTTTGAGTCCGATTCTGTAGCCAACTGTGGATCCACCGGATCGTTGTTTCATCTAGCCCTCTTTGAGCTAGTTTGCTCATCAGGATATCATGGGGCACTTTGTCGAAAGCTTTGCTGAAGTCGAGGTATATGATGTCTACAGCATTCCCATGGTCTACAAGGGAGGTTACTTGATCAAAAAATGAGATCAGATTTGTCTGGCAGGACTTGTTTTTGACAAATCCATGTTGGCTTCGAGTAATCACTGCATTGTTTTCAAGGTGCTTCCAGATGGATTGCTTTATCATCTGCTCCAGAATTTTTCCAGGGATTGATGTCAGACTGACTGGTCTGTAGTTCCCAGGTTCCTCCTTTTTACCCTTTTTGAAGATGGGGACAACATTAGCCCTCCTCCAGTCATCTGGCACTTTCCCCGTCCTCCATGATTTCTCAAAGAGAATAGACAGCGGCTCTGAGAGTTCTTCTGCCAGTTCCTTTATTAATCTAATAAAGATTAAAGAGGTGGAACCCTCGGTAGCACACTGTGACGAGTTTGCACGGCACTTTGAGGATAAAGTTGCTCAGATTCGTCATGAATTGGACACCACCATTAATGCAGTTCCATTGGTAGAAGCATTCAGAGCACCGTCTGGTCCAGTTTTATTGGATGAGTTTCAGTTACTGAGGCCTGAGGATGCGGACAAGGTGCTTGGCCAAGTCCGATCGACCACTTGTGTGCTTGACCCTTGCCCTTCATGGCTTATTAAATCAAACAAGGAGGGGTTGTCCGGCTGGGTCCAGGAGGTTGTAAATTCCTCCTTGAGAGAGGGAGTGGTGCCTGCCGCTTTAAAAGAGGCAGTAATTAGACCACTCCTGAAAAAGCCTAACTTGGACCCAGAGGATGTTAACAATTATAGGCCAGTGGCCAACATCCCCTTCCTGGGCAAGGTGCTTGAGCGGGTGGTTGTAGGACAGCTCCAGGCACTGTTGAATGAAACGGATTATCTAGATCCATTTCAATTGGGATTCCGGCCTGGTTTTGGAATGGAAACTGCCTTGGTCACCCTGTGGGATAACCTCTGCCAGGAGAGAGACAGGGGGAGTGCGACCCTCTTGATTGTCCTGGACCTCTCATTGGCTTCTTCTGTTGTCTTCCACCTTTTCTTCTTGTTGGAATTGTTTGTGATTGTGCCTTGAGAATTTCCTTTTTTAAAAGCTCCCACCCATCTTGGACTCTTTTTCTCGTTAGCGTTGCTTGCCATGGGACCTTACTGATCATTGTTCTGAGTTTATTAAAATCAGCTTTCCTACAATCCAGGGTACGCGTTTGACTACACTCAGCTTTTGCTTCCCTTAGAACCAAGAACTCAAGTACAACATGGTCGCTTTCCCCTAGAGTTCCTGTAACTGCTACTTTATCCACTAAGTCATCTCTGTTGGTTAGGATCAAGTCAAGGATAGCCGATCCTCTAGTTCCTTCCTCTACTTTCTGTAGGAGGAAGTTATCCGCCACAGAAGTCAGGAATTTCCTGGAGGGGCCATTTTTTGCAGAATTTGTCTGCCAACAAATATCGGGGAAATTGAAGTCCCCCATTACTACTACATCATGCTTCCTTAAAACATTGGCTATTTGCTTTTCAAAAGTTTCATCCTCGTCTTCTCCTTGGTTGGGTGGCCGGTAGTAGACTCCAACCACCAGGTTCCTTTTATTCTTTGCTGCATTTATTTTGATCCAGATGCTCTCGATGGGGCTACCAAGCTCATCCTCCTGTATTTCTGTGCAGAGATATGTATTTTTCACATACAGTGCAACCCCACCTCCCTTTCTGTTCCTCCTGTTCTTTTTGAACAAGTTATATCCTTCAAGTGCTGTATTCCAGTCATGAGAGTCATCCCACCAAGTCTCAGTTATACCTATCAAGTCATAATTTCCCTCCTGTATTAAGAGTTCAAGTTCGTTCTGTTTGTTTCCCATACTCTGGGCATTAGTATATAGACATTGAAGACCATGTGCTTCATAGTCTGGCTTTCTTCCTACATGTGTCTGAAGACTATTATTGGGCACTATCAGAGCTGTTCTCTCCATTGCAGTGCATGCGCCTACGTCCATTGTTACCCCCAACATTACATCTCCCTTCCCCATAGGATTCAGTTTAAAGCCCTCCTGATGAAGTTCTTCATTTTGTGGCCAAACACATTCTTCCCAGCCTTTGTGAGGTGCAACCTGTCCCTTGCCAATTGCCCATCTTCCAGGAAGTATAGCCCGTGGTCCCAGAATCCAAATCTCTCTCGTCGGCACCACCTTCATAGCCAGTCATTCACCCGGAGTATTTTTCGTTCCCTTTCTATCCCTCTTCTAACTACCGGAAGGATGGATGAGGAAACTAACTGGGCCCCAAAGTTCTTGAATTTCCTTCCCAAAGCTTCAAAATCTGAAGTGATTTCTTCGTAGCTCCGCTTGGCGATATCATTTGTTCCCACATGGATGAGAAGAAAGGGATACCTGTCAGTGGGCTTTATGCTTTATACAATTAGCCACAGACATATAAATGTTGGGACACTGCAGTTATGCAAAAACTAACAGATCTTAGATGGACAGTCTTCAGAAGAAAAGTAAATTTCTTGAAAATTAGACTCCCTTTCTGAGTTATCCAGATGTTGATAAACAAGTTGGATCCAGGATCTGCCTCTCGCAAGAGGAAGAGAGGAAGGGCACCACTCATGGAAGATCCCTCCACCCAATTTGGGGGGGGGGATTCTCCCTCCCCTCACCACAACAGCTTACCCCTTTATTTTTAGGGTGCTGGAGGAGCTGCCATGGAAAGCAGGGGGTGGGTAAGTCCACTTCCACCAGCACAGTCGTTTCAGCTTAAATCTGGATCCAGCCAGAGAGTACAAAGTTAGTTATGTGTAACAAAAAGTGCAGATATTTGTTTTGGTAATACATAATGGAGTCAGACTATATTAAATTATGTTGCATTGTAAGCCTCTGAGAGAGGACTGGGGCGGGTGGGGGTTAATATTTTATTGTTCTCATAATTACTATTATTATGGTCATAATATTCCTTTTCTGTTAGTAAGCATTTTCCCCCTGAAAAAAATCAATGAAATTGTAAGTTCAAAAGGAACCCTCCACCGCCCCCTCAAGCCATGCAATTTGAAAAACAGTCAGACCTGCTTTTGACCTTAAAGCGTAAGATCAATTTGAAATGTTCAAACCATTGTCCTCTGAATATTGCTTGAAAGTTCATGTATTAGAGCAGCACATGTTTGCATCGTCTCAATTTGTTTTCCTTTTATCTGCTATTTGATTTAGTAACACTACACACATTTCAACTATTTTTTGTGTGCAAGACATTTTTTTAAAAAAAACACAACTCGGCACAATCAATAAATGACTGCACAGTGAAAATTTGCAGTGAAGATCAACAGCATCACCATCTATGAAGGTTTTCTGGGAGGGAGGGAGGGAGGAAAATAAGAAAGAAAACTGACGTTTTTAAGAAAATAAAATTAACTAATGCTGTATTTCAAAATATTCTTACTAGGGAGTGAGCCCTATTGAACTCAATGGGGCATTTCTGAGTAAACATATATACTTGGATTGTACTGCATGGCTGAAATCCTGTGGACACTTATCTGGAGTAAGACCCATTGAACCCAGTAGGACTACTTCTGAGTAGATATGCACAGGATTGCACTGTAAATGGTCTATTAGAAAATGATACTGACATTTGCCTTATTAGGGTATTAAAATCTATGCCTCTAAGAAATGAGTGGGCGCAGTATTCTGTAAGCACCCCTGTATAGTCCATTTAGTTGGCTAGTGAATATTCCAAAGCATTTAGAAGACTTAGATTACTTTTTCCTGAAATACATTATGTGCCATGAATGGCTGTGTGACAAGCAGATATTCAACAGGCACTGCTCTTCTCAACATAAAGATGCAATTATGGGGGAACAGGCCAGCCCTGCCTGGCTGCACAGTGAAGTGACCTCCAAGATGAAGGCAGGAATCCATGTCAGAATGGTGCACTAGTACTTTTTAATGCAGTCTCCCAAATGGAGACCCCTCCTCCCACTACAGCAAATGCTTTAAAACAGGGCTGGGCAACTTGTGGTCCTCCAGATGTTTAGGTCTACAACTCCCGTGAACCGTCACCATTAGCTATGCTGACTAAGGCTGATGGAAGTTGTAGGCCAAAACATCTGGAGGGCCACAAGTTGCCCAGCCCTGTTTTAAAGCATTTGCTGTAGTGGGAGGAGGGGTCTCCATTTGGGCTCTGATTCAAGCAGCAAAATGTACTGGGCCAAGCACAGTGGGCTGTCTTTATAACCTGGCTTATCATCTCAACCTGTATGTAGTACCACTGGGTCAAACCCTATCTTCTCTTGGACTTGACCCTGCCAGAAATCACTCATGCCCCAAGGCTGCCATAACAACCATCATTTATTGTATCATTTTATTAAACAGTTAAAAAAAATACCCCGAGATATTATATCATTTTATTACTCAACCATTTCTCCTCCTGATGTACTAAGCAAACCATTTTAAAACTGTCACAAAACTATCTTTTCTTAGGGTATTTCTAATTTACTGCTACAAATACAAGTGTTATCATAAAGTTAATTGGTTTTATTATGGCAATTTCTAGAGATGTCAAAAGATATGTGACTCCAAAAATAGTTCTAATATTTCTATGTGACAACTAAATATTCAAGCTTCCAAACTGAAATATTTCTGTCTTGTTTTTCTTCCCTACAGTAAGAATCTTTCTCTGGGGATATTAGGGCAACCATTTAAGTCTCTGAAGCTGTGAAGAGAGCCTCTTCTGCTGTGGCACCCCAGTTATGAAATGAGCTTCCCAGAAAGGCTTGCCTGGCGCCTACGTTGTGCACTTCCGGTGCCATGTGAAGAGCTTTTTATTTTCCCAGGCATTTTAGACTTTTAGTTATGTTGTTTTAAATTTGCTATTGTATTTTAAATCTCTGCATTGCTGCTAGGTTTTATTTTGGTTTTACTTTTATACTGTATTTTTAACATTTTAAATTTTATATTGTACATATTTTATGCTGTATGTTGGGGTTTTAATTGTTGTGAACCACCCAGAGAGCTTCAGCTATTGGATGGTATAGGAATGTAATAAAACAAATGAACAAACAAATATTGTGGAATAATTTTTACCAAGGGACTGCCTCCATGTACACACTGCTGTTTTTCTCAGTAAGCTATGGGACTGTCATATGGGATGTAGAAGAGGCAACTAGTAAGTCCAATTAATCCAATTCTGTTCCAGGTCTAATTAACCTGACCTGAAACTGAAATAGGATCTATCAGATCTGCTGAGTGTATCTTCCATATTGCATAGGTATCCCTGTAGGAAAACAGTAGAATTGGCACGTATGTGTATGTCCCATTCTTTGGTTTTATGGCAATCTTCCCTATAGTTTCTTCTGAACAGTTTCCAACACACATCAGTCGGTAAGGCTGAAGGTGTCAGTTTTGATAACAACCCCAAAGCAATCATAATTGTTGGCAGATTCTGCCAATTTGCCTAAAATGTTGTAAGATAAGTTGATCTTGCAAATTCTTGTGACACTTACCATTCTAGAAAAAAAAAATGCAGCTCTAGCTGTTCCAGATGTATAATTCCACATTCAGCTCTTAACTGGAGAGTGAAATTGAAACCCCCATGTCAAATGGAGATGTTTTGACTCAAGAAACAATTCCTCCCTATGTCTAATATAGTTTGGAATATTTGAAAGACCCATCATGTTACCTTTCTAAAAAAAATACCACTGAAAATTATTTTCATTTTGGATACAGACCATGGATGCTTGGGAAATTTGATCTTTGAGAATTCTGATCCACGCCTCCTAGACTAATGTGTGGATTAGAACTTAGTTTTCTACCGGATTTCACACTTCCAGAATGTTCCAATAGAGTTCTTGGCTCAAAAAAATGTAATGGCTTGGATCTAGGGCTGGCTCGACATGATAAAAGCAAATTCAAAAGATGTTTCTCTTACCTTGGAATGTGCTCTTAGATTCTTTTTATTTCTCTTGTGGTGAATTTGATTTGGAAGGGGCAGAAACAGAACTCCATCCAACAGGTGGCTGCCATTTTGTTTATTGTATTTTGGGAAAATAAAAATGGTGGGCCTTCCTCCTGTCATTCATTGCCACCATTATAGGGGATAGCAGCTGAATATCCACAGGGAAAACACACTTTTACAGAGTGAGGAAATTGCTGAGCTTATTTTATTCAAAAGACGTGATGTTAAATACAAGAGAATGAAGCAGACTAAAAACAAAAAGATAAAGATAAAGTCACTCAAACTGTTCTCACATGGGAATAAGGGAATCCCCCACCCCATCCCCAGAAATACTTAAGCATGATATAGGTACACTTCATGTTCTGTGTTCCTTAAATATCCACACCTAGCCAGGAGGAACGCTAAGCATTTTCCACCAGGTTGATAAGATGAAAAATGAGGTCATACATACATATGATAAAATTCTCCTCACCTCTTGGCAGGATGATATACACACTAGCTTACCACATAATTACATGACAGTGTGGCAAATTGCCACTTGGTAAATGTCCCTATGTATTTATCCAGTTAGCAGATTGTCTCTTAATGAGCTTGGTAAATATATTCTAACTGGTGGACTGAGGGCAGAACTATACATTCCACCTCCACTGGATTTCTTCAGAGCTTGGCTGCCACTTCTCCTTTGCAAAACTGGACCAGGAGGGCACAGTTTCTAGTGAAGAAGTGGCAGTAAGATGGAAGGTGCTTAACCTTTCACTTACTACTTTCCCCCAATAACGCACATGCGTGCACATGCACACACACACTACTTTCCTCCTAGCCCAGATACCAGTCCTGTTTTGAGATGGAAACATAGGTCTGAAACCCCTGTGATTTGAAGCATGGAAACAGTAGGTAGTGAAAGGTTCAAATGATCCTTTCTCTACCACTTCTTGTCTCCTAGATGTCTCCTCCTGAGATAACACTTTAAGGTTAAAAAAAACAACAAACTCATGGCTGGCAGGCTGCAATTATACCTAAGATGAAGTCTGATCCTTAGATGATAGTGTTACAGTCAAAATCTGTTCAGTGTTGTTATTCAGTATATGCACATTTCTATATCTCCATCACACCACACCTATAAGAATTACTTTCAGAGTCACTAAAATATAATCACCTGTGAAGTGAGAAAACACTAGCCAGGCAAGTTAGTGGAGAGAATTGTTGTCTTGCAAGGCAGGCTATGGGCAAAATGCCATCTGTACAGTGCTGAGATACCCTTGGATCTGACCCACAACGACCACATTAAAATTTATTTACTCTGCATAATAACGTTGTGATGGTTTCAGAAGATTGCCAGGCTGTGTCACCTGGCCATTCCAGACAATCAGACAAAAATCCTGACTGGTGGCACAAAATCCCATCAAATGTTTCCATGAGGGAATGCTTCAGATCTAATAAAGAAAGATGTAAGCCCCCTTCACATGTGAACCATGTGATGGGGACATCACATGATCACTGAGGAGCAGGACCGTGGCATTGACCCCCACCCCTGAACATCCACACAGTGACCCAGTTTGCATGGTCACAGCGGCTGAAACAAGCCACCATGTGTGCTGGGCGCATGCTGGGCCCGTACTGGCTGGATTTCCCTAATTACCCATGCTAGTGTGGCTTCCATGTCATCCACACCTGGGCTATTGTTGAGTTATTTGAGAGTTGCTGCCCAGCCCAAACAAGTCATGCTTCCTGGGTTCGGATGACACAGCAAGCCCCACTGGTGTGAGTAATCAGGGAAATTCAGCCAGCAGGCACCCAACAAACACGATGGCTTGTTTTAGCCGCCATGATCATGCAAACTGGTGTCAAGGATGTCTGCACTGAAGAAACCTACATGTGAACAATAGGTCACATCTGGGTTCCACATGATGGTGAGTCCCAGTCACAGTAGATACATACATACATATATACATGCATATGTATGTACATACATACAGACAGACAGACAGATTGATTTAAGTCACAGGAAGAGCAATCCTATGGCCACTAATGTCTAGAGGGCCATAGGATTTCTCAGTTCCCAGGAACCGAGGTCGGAGCCAGCACTCTGACCGTGTTTTCCAGGAACGGGGCTCCCCGCACCCTCCCTCACCGCCCCATAGGCAGCACTGTTCTCGCCAGTCTCCATACTTGGAAATGGAGCATGGAGCAGGTGAATAGGGGGCGTTCCCAGGGGCAGGGAGAGGAGGAGACTGCAGAAGCCGCTTACACGGCTTCCTATGCGCTGTGCAGCCTCCTGCCCTCCCACTCTGATGCACCCCAGCTGGACAGCCAAATATCGGCCATCTAGCCACAAAAGTAGGGTGGGCAGTGTGGAATAGATGATCCCCTCCATGCTCTGCCCACTCTGCACAGGATAATCGGCTGCCTCCAAATTTGGAGGCAGCCGACTACCCCAACAGGATTGCGGCCAAACTGGCACAGCCACTGCTCATGGGGGGTGGGGGAGGAGTTCTAGTGTTTGTTACCAGTGCTATTATAGTCGCAAGCCAAAGCAATTGTTTTTCTTGACGTGCACACAACAAATCCCCACTGCGCAACCTGTCCTGAAAGATGTGCTGCTGTCTAAGAGAAATTCATATTTTCCCAGCGACGTTGCCTTCTGAGTGCCATATTTCTCCACAACCAAAGTTTCTTGAGAGAAGATATCTGAATTCCCTGCAAGTTTGTGCAACACAGCTCATATGCTGCCCCCCTTTGGAGATCCTGGATGCTGAAGCCCCAAACCAAGTCATAATTGACAGCATAAAAAGACATTTGCAGCTTCTCCCAGAACCTAAATTGTGTCCATCTACTAATTTCACGCCCTATAGCTCAGTTATTAAGCCACCAATGGCATGTTAGTTATCTAATAAGGACCTTTGAAGAGTGATGTGTTAATCATTTTTGAGGAGATAAACAAGCCATCAAGGATGCTTGTGAACTGCCTTAAAATAAATTACAGAACATGGTAAGATGCTACGGTGTATCTGGTCACCAGAAGATTGGAATTAAAATTTCAAGGATCTGCTTCGTGTCAAATTTAATATAATATGACACAGAAACAACAACACTGGAGTAATCACCTTCACATTTGCCTAAAGCAAATGAAGAGAAATTGTTGCTAAAATTACTACCTCTGCAGGGGTTTTCAAGAGATATATTTACCCTGGGATGTTGACATTGCCATGAGGTACAAGTAGAATCTGTATTGTTACAAAAGGGATGTTGTTTCACCACCCCAACAGTGGTGTCATGGTAAATTTTGAAGCGCAAACACTCATCGTGACACTCCCCATAGCCACACCTCTAAAGAGAGTCCAAAAATCCAGGCTGCTGTGTTGATCCATATCTGTGTGTGTTTGTGTGTGTGTATTTATATAGACATCCACACCCAAAGAGCAGCAGTACATAACATAGCACCCAATTTATTAGGATCCGCCAAAAGTAATAGAATAGCAGTGGTTAACATGTTGGACTTTGGCTGAAGAGATCTGAGAACGCATGAGAAAGGTAAGAGTGGAATACAAGATGTCCCCAAACAGCATAACAACACCAGCTCGAGAGATTTTCGTCAGCTCGAGAGATTTTCGTGGGACTTTCTTTTGCCAATACCAGGGAGAAACAAAACAGTTCTAGCAGTTTTCACCTTGACCAGGAGCAGGTATTTTGTAAAGCTAATGGGTGTTAATTGCCCATTCAAGACCAAACCACTACAAAATACTTTGTGTATTACAATAGCTATAGCTCACAACAATACATTGTTGCTGGGAAAATCTATTTTCCCCAAGGTAGTAAGTTTGAGACAATAACTTTAAGGTGCATGGTTCACATCAGGCAGCAATTGTTGTTGTTGTTCAGTCGTTCAGTCGTGCAATACATTCTGTTATATTTGTAGGAGCATTTTCAAACGCATTTTTCTTGGTCCATGAATCACACTGCAAGCTTGGAAATGTGCAGTCTTTGACTGCAGATTTCATTCGAGTCTGCTTTCGAGTTCAGGAGGTACAAACTAGGTAAATTCTGGTCTAAAACTAACTAATTTCTCATACATCCCTAGGGTTGTATAAATCACTGTAATGTCTAAAGGCTCAGAGTACAACCTAAGACTGCTCACACCTTATGGAACACTTTAGAGTGCATAATCTTTTTACTCCATGGTTAAGAAAGCAGAGGCAATAACAGACCCCAAACTGTAATTTGCAAGGCCTGTATGTACCTACCTACCTACCTACCTACCCACCTACCTACCCACCCACCCTCAAACCTACAAACAATGCTTTTGCAATTGGAATACACTGGGAAATTTAAAATGAATGGATGCACAATAAGCCAAAATGTATTCTGATTATGGAATATCAGGTGCAGAGAGGTTGAATACTGAAATCTAGATCTAATTAGGTAAGGGTTGGAATCACTTGGATAGCTCTGTTTCTCACCCAATAATATACACATGCTAGAAGAAATGATAAGAGTTACATTTCTGTCTTTATTGAAAAAATACCTCCCCCACTGATCATGGTCTCTTGGAACTCTCCTTTCTCATGTAGCCTAGCAAATACTGGGTTCTTCACTGCCTGGTGTGAATGCTGAGACTGGAGTGATCACCACCTGTGAGCAAGACCCGGCACTTCCTAGTGTGAAAGCTAGCTTGGACATGCCCATGGTCAATGAGTCACATTTGGGAGCTGATTCATTCCAAATTTCTGGTCTCGTATACTCGGAAGCTGTGCACTAGGCCAGGGCAGTTTTATCACTCTCCCTCGCCGATGGCCATTTATGTCCAGGAGCTGGCTAGTTTCAGAGATGGAATTATGCTTTTCACCCTGGGTTTCAAACGATGGGTGATGTGCTCTTCTTCGGAGCAGTCTCTTTTTTGTCAGGAGAGGAATTTCACCCTCCTGGAAAGGTGGAAGAGGCCCCTTTTTCCTACTCTGTGGAGCACCTTTGCAATAAGCAGGTGTCTTCTTCCTATCAGGAGCCACCTCCCCACCTCCGTTGGATGAGTCGTTCCCCTCAGGCTCTCCTTTACTGTGCCCATCAGGCATCCTAATTTTCCCTGCCTGGGATTTGCTCCTATTGCTGTGTGACCTGTTTCTCCCAGCCCGTGACTTGCTCCTCTTGGCATATGGCTTTCTTGTCCGAATCTGAGCCTCTTTCCTTTTTAATGGCAGCCCTTTGGCACTACCACAAGTCAATGGTGCTTTGGGATCCAGCTTATCGTCGGCAGAAGACTTGTTTCTCATACCATTTAATTCCGTGCCTTTCTCTGGCTCAGATTCTAAGGTAGAGCTACCTTTTTCACCCTTGGGTTCCAGTTTTTCATGCTTTAGCTCATTCTTTCCAGGGTTTTTTTGACTTTTCACAGCATGTGGGCTGCTTTCTTCAGCCTGTTCTCCTTGTTTCTCAATATGGGGTTCCCTGATCCCAGCCTGAGAGTTGTACTCAGAAAATGCCTTATGTTTCATAGGGGACACAATATACCCAGGATCTGTTTTTCTGTGACTAGGAGGCCCCGGCTCCAGCTTCTGTAACCCATGATGCACCTTGTCTAGCTTGGACTGCCCCTCCTCTGGCCTAGGTTGCCCTTTCTTTGTTCTGACATGGCCTGCATCCTGATCCAGATGCCCCTCCCCTGGCCTAGCAAATCCAGGATTGCTCTTATCTGGCAAGGGTTGCCCCTCCTCCAGCCTGTGTTGCTTCTTGTTTGCCTTGAGATGCCCTTCATCCATCCCAGAATTCTTTTCACCTGGCTTGGGAAACACAAAAAACCCTTTATCTGTCCTGGAGCATTCCTCTTCTGGCCAAGATGGTTCCTTGTTTGTCTTAGAATGCCCCTCTTTCAGATCACATGTCCCCTCTCCTGGCATGGGAAATCCAGGAACCTTCCCTGCTGACCTGGGACAGCCCTTGTCTGGCCTGCGGTGTTCCTCACCAGCCTTTGGGTGCCCTGCTGCATCTGCTCGGCGATGCTTGGCATAAGCCCCAGAAGAACCCTTGTCTTCCTGGTGATACCTTCCTTCGGCCCAGTCACGGCATTCTTCTGCCCAGTCTCGCCATTTGTTTGCCCAGCGCCGCCATTCATCAGCCCACCGGCGCCTTTCACAGGTCCAGAAGCGCCACTTATCTGTACAGTAGTGCCCCTTGTCCAGCCTGTAATCCCATTCATTTCCTGTTGGGCCATTACTCTCTCGATCATAAACAGGGATGCCTGCAAGAACCAGAGTACATTTAGTCAGCTGGAGCACTCTGCCAGCAACACAACCATAGAAATAGGGCTAAGATCAACGCTCACATTCACTCCATGCCCAGCATGATCTTCTCTTCACTTGCTAAAATATTTATTTAGTAGATTTATAAAACTACACCCTCTGCCTAGCATGTGCATACACAATAAAAACATTAAAACTTCACATAAATCCTAAGGGACAAAGGAACAAAACCATACCATTACATTTGTGAGCAGAATTAAACTTAAAGGGCTGCAAAGCATTAAAAGCCTGATGGAACAGAACCATCTTTATTGCCCAGCTACAGTGGTGCCACTAGGGCTGAAGCTCAGGGGTAAAGTCCAGGACTCTGACACCCCAACACACACCCCTCAAATAACCACCCAGAAAGCAGCAGGTAATAGGAGCAGTGGCAAACAGACCCTGCACCAGCAGCTGGGCTGGTACAGGCATGCTGGGGTTCACAAGGGTTGATGCTGCTCATTCAGCATTCTTTCTTCATCTTTTTGAACATTTTAGAGCTTAGGAGCAGCAAACTGGGCATGTATTTATTTATTTATTTATTTATTTTTATAACAGTTATACACCACCCAATAGCTGAAGCCCTCTTGTACATGCTTGTAGATACTCATTTGTCTTATTTTAGAAAATATATTAACTTTGCTGCAACAACAAATGCTCTTTATTTATTTTATTTTTATTTTATTTCCTAGATTTTTAGTATAGATAAATCTTTAATCTTTAAAGTCCCACTGCCGGGCCCCCTGCCAGCTCCTGATCCAGATTGGGCTCTCTGCACCTACTCTAGAGAAAAAATGAAACAAGATGTAGCTCTAGACACAGATTTAGGGTGCAATCCTATGCATGTTTAGACCAGAAAAAGTCCTACAGCTCCCAGGATGCCCCAGCTACCATGGCAGGGGAACTGCAGAACTCTTTTCTGCTTAAACATGCATAGGTTTGCAGCTTTAAAGTCTGTTTTGACCATTTACAGGAATGCCACCACTGCCTTGTTGTGGCGAAGGGGCTTGCGTAACTCAGTGAAGTCATAAGCTATGCTGTGCAGGGCCACCCAAGAAGGACAGGTCATGGTGGACAGTTCTGACAAAATGTGGTCCACTGGAGAAGGAAATGGCAACCCACTCCAGTATTCTTGCCAAGAAAACCCCATGGAACGTATCACAAGGCTAAAACATATGATGCCGGAAGATGAGCCCCTCAGGTCGGAAGGTGTCCAATATACTACTGGGGAAGAGCAGAGGGAATTTCCAAGTAGTGCCAGAAAGAGTGAAGCGGCTGGGCCAAAGCCAAAAGGACACTCAGCTGTGGATATGTCTGGTGGTCAAAAGAAAGTCAGATGCTGTAAAGAACAATATTGTTTAGGAATCTGGAATGTCAGAGAACATGCTGATCATAGCAAACACTCTTTTCCAACAGCACAAGAGACGGCTCTACACATGGACATCACCAGATGGTCAATATCGAAATCAGATTGATTATGTCCTTTGCAGCCAAAGATGGAGAAGCTCCATACAGTCAGTAAAAACAAGACCTGGAGCTGACTGTGGCTCAGATCATGAGCTGCTTCTTGCAAAATTTCGGCTTAAATTGAAGAACGTAGGGAAAACCATTAAACCATTCAGATATGACCTAAATCATATTCCTTATGAATATACAGTGGAGGTGAGGAATAGATTTCAGGGATTAGACCTGAAAGACAGAGTGCCTGAGGAACTATGGACGGAGGTCTGTAACATTGTTCAGAAGGCAGCAACGAAATCCATCCCAAAGAAAAAGAAATGCAAGAAAGCCAAGTGGCTGTCTGATGAGGCTTTACAAGTAGCTGAGGAAAGAAGGGAAGCAAAAAGCAAGGGAGAAAGGGGAAGATATATCCAAATGAATGCAGAGTTCCAGAGAATAGCAAGGAGAGACAAGAAGGCCTTCTTAAATGAACAATGCAAAGAAATCGAGGAAAACAACAAAATGGGAAAGACTAGAGATCTCTTCAAGAAAATTGGAGATCTCAAGGGAACGTTTTGTGCAAAGACGGGCATGATAAAGGACAAAGAAGGCAGGGACCTAACAGAAGCAGATGAGATTCAGAAGAGGTGGAAAGAATACACAGAAGAACTATACAGGAAAGAACTGAATGTCCCTGATAGCCATGATAGTGCGGTCACTGAACTTGAGCCGGACATCCTCGAGATTGAAGTCAAGTGGGCCTTAGGAAGCATTAGTAACAACAAAGCTAGCGGAGATGACAGTATTCCAGCTGAGCTATTTAAAATCCTAAAAGATGATGCTGTTAAAGTGCTGCATTCAATATGCCAACAAATTTGGAACACTCAACAATGGCCGCAAGACTTGAAAAGGTCAGTTTACATTCCAATTCCAAAGAAGGGCAACGCCAAAGAGTGTTCAAACTACCACACAATTGCGCTCCTTTCACATGCCAGCAAGGTGATGCTCAAAATCCTACAAGCTAGGCTTCAGCAGTATGCGAACCGAGAACTACCGGAAGTACAAGCTGGGTTTCGAAGAGGCAGAGGAACTAGAGATCAAATCGCCAACATTCGCTGCATCATGGAGAAAGCAAGAGAATTCCAGAAAAACGCCTATTTCTGCTTCATTGACTACGCTAAAGCCTTTGATTGTGTGGATCACAACAAACTGTGGCAAATTCTGAAAGAGATGGGAGTACCAGACCACCTTACCTGTCTCCTGAGAAACCTGTATGAGGGCCAAGAAGCAACAGTAAGAACCAGACATGGAACAACCGATTGGTTCAAAATTGGGAAAGGAGTACGACAAGGCTGCATATTGTCGCCCTGCTTATTTAATTTTTATGCAGAGTACATCATGAGAAACACCAGTTTGGATGAATCACAGGTCGGAATTAAGATTGCCGGGAGAATTATCAACAACCTCAGATACGCAGACGATACCGCCCTAATGGCAGAAAGCGAAGAGGATCTCAAGAGCCTCTTGTTGAGGGTGAAAGAGGAGAGTGCAAAAGCTGGTTTGAAACTCAACATTAAAAAAACTAAGATCATGGCATCTGTCCTCATCACTTCCTGGCATATAGAAGGGGAAGAAATGGAAGCAGTGACAGATTTTATTTTCTTGGGCTCCAAGATCACCGCAGACAGTGACTGTAGCCATGAAATTAAAAGACACTTGCTCCTTGGGAGGAAAGCTATGGCACACCTAGACAGCATAGTAAGAAGCAGAGACATCACCTTGCCGCATCACCTTGCCGACAAAGGTTCGTATAATCAACGCTATGGTTTTCCCAGTAGTAATGTATGGCTGTAAGAGCTGGACTATAAGGAAGGCTGAGCGCCGAAGAATTGATGCTTTCGAACTGTGGTGCTGGAGAAGACTCTTACGAGTCCCCTGGACTGCAAGGAGGGCAAATCAGTCAATCCTAAAGGAAATCAACCCTGACTGCTCATTGCACAGACAGATACTGAAGCTGAAGCTTAAATATTTTGGCCACCTAATGCGAAGAGAAAACTCCCTGGAAAAGACCCTGATGCTGGGAAAGATTGAAGGCAAAAGGAGAAGGGGACGGCAGAGGATGAGATGGCTAAATAGCATCATCGATGCGATGAATATGAACTTGAGCACACTCCGGGAGAGAGCAGAGGACAGGAAGGCCTGGCGTGCTATGGTCCATGGGGTCACGAAGAGTTGGACATGACTTAACGACTGAACAACAACAACGCCAGCTACCAGCTGGTCCACCAGCATTGCTCAGTGGTCCACCAGCATTGCTCAGTGGTCCGCCAGATGCACTGTGATCTACCCCCTCTCCATCCCTGCATTAAAGCACATTTACATATCGTATAAGAACAACAATATAAGAACAATCCACAGTGTGGTGTAGCAACCAATTTATTTCATGATAAACAAACCCTTCTTTCTTGCCCTATGCTGTTCCAGGCATCACTAATACATTGCAAATATGGGGGAATCCCAAAAGTGCATGAACACAAATTATGCAAATCAATGCAAATTTTTTCTCATTTCCACTGTTTATTCTAGAATTGAATCTCTTTGGGATATGTTATGCTTATTGATTTATTTGCTGAGTTGGCCCCTCCCTGCCTATCATTTAGAAAAAGGATAAAGAGTGGGTATTTTATTTTGTTTTTTACAGGGCCTAAATTGAGTAGTCTGAAAACAAAAACAAAAAACCCCAGGCCAGATTTTTCAGGGTGTCTCAATTTTCTATAGGGCAAAGAATGCTTTCTGAAAACCAGGCTCCTTCACGGTACCCTCTGCACTCTGAGGAAAACATTCCACACAGGCCGTGAGGTATAATCCAGCCCACTCCAATTTACCATTAACATGGATAGATACCGTCTTCCCGTCCTCTTCAACTTCTAAGTACTTGCTTTCATTCTCAAGATGTCTGAAGGAGAAATGTGGCATAACCAGAGGGCAAATTGTTAGTTAATTTAATTTACTATTATTCTGTATTTACTCCCAGGAAGAGGTGCTTATGAGATTTTCAGGTGCCAAAATAACTTGGCCAGCCTTGGGTACTATGCATCTTGACAGGTATGGGGTGGGAGGGCTTTTACTCTTCTGCCTCAGGCACCAATATGTCTGAACTACCAAACAAGGGAGAGATGCTTTTGGGATAAGACAGGCCTCCATATTGTGGCCTCCTTATTCACGCACTCATATGAAGATATCTCTGCTTCACATTTCATGGTTTGTCCCATAATTCACCTACACACAAGAGTTCTCCCCCTTAGGGCTGATTCTTACATGCACTCTTGAGGTAGTAAAGTCTTCATATAGTAGCTTTTAAACTTCATTTTCATGAGAAGTGGTGAAACTGGCCTCACACAAAAATCCCCAAAGAGAATGCTAATGTTGAAACTTAAATCTCTTGATGGGGCTGTTTTCACATGAAGGTGATTTCAGACAAATTACTCTCCCTTGTTAAGAAGAAGAAGAAGAAGAAGAAGAAGAAGAAGAAGAAGAAGAAGAAGAGTTTGTGTGAGAACTTTATATGTATGTGGGAATCAGTCTCCAAATTCTACTATTGACAAGTGTCACTCTCGTACTCACATGCCGTTGCCTCACATATTCACATAATAAAGTTCCCCCTTGAATTCTGTGAGGTAGGCATCTGGTTCACACTCTCACAGATATCTTTCATATAAAGATTTCCTGGCCACACTTCGCAGTGAACAGGTACCCCTCTCACGCAGTGTACAACTGACAGCGTCACACACCTGTGGCCCTTCTACATATTCTTTGGTTAGGAAAAAAAAACCCTCTCTCACAGCAGAACTCTCTCCTTCCTGTTCAGCAGCTGACAAGATTCACAGGAGCACACCATATGCACTCACGTGCAATGCGCCTTTTCCTAAAAACCTAGTTAATATATTCCTATTTGCATACGCTTTCCATACTTTCTCTGCTGTCTCTGTTGCTCTCCCAAGTTAACGTGCTGCTATGCACAGTAGCACTGAAGGCCCATCCAAATGGCTGCCTTCCTGTGCTCCTGCCTGATGACGTAGCATGCAACTGGAAGTGTGGAGAGTGTCCTGAAGAAAGTCAGGTGTCCTTCCCGCCAGGATAGCCTCACACTCACTGCCAGCTATATGAACTACCCGGGTCCTTTGCCTGCCCCTCTCAGCCAGCCAAGGGGATGAAAGCAGCAATCTGTGTGTCCTGAAACATCTCAAACATCTGGACTGTGGACCTCAGAAGAGCTGAAACAGTGCACCACCCAATCTCATCACTGGGTGCCTTGCCTCCCATTGTCAAGGCTTCCAGTTTTCCTTCCTCTTCACCAGAGATGAGGAATTGCAACACTCTCTAGTTCCTGTCTGCAGGAAAGGGCTTCAGTCCAGGTAAAGGTATACAAATTGTAGCCTCCACCCTGCTTTCGCTTCTTTGTGTGTGTGTGTGTGTGTGTGTGTGTGTGCACGCGTGCATATGCATATGCTTCAAGCCTTGGGAAGACTCCTTCCTGCAGTCTCAAAAACTACTTTTAGGCCTGGAGCTCAGCTTCACCCAGAATGCAGCTAATTTCCTCACCAAGGCATTACTTGGTGAAGGCTGGAGCATATAAGTGTTAACAATCCATTTGCTCAGCGAACTCCCCCCAAATCAGCTTGTGCACTTGAATCTCTGTAAACCTTAATGAATGTGCCATTGTAGTGTTATCCACTTCAACAGTGTCTAAATGTGGATCTCTTTGGGTGAGAATTGCCTTCTTAGCCATAGACACTCTATTTGCCAATGTCTAAAGATTTCTTGGCAGAGGATGAGATGGCTAGATAGCATCACCGATGCAATGAATATGAACCTGAGCACACTCCGGGAGAGAGCGGAGGACAGGAAGGCCTGGCATGCTATGGTCCATGGGGTCACGAAGAGTCGGACACGACTTAACGGCTGAACAACAACAACAAAGATTTCATATAAGCAGATATATGAGTCTTTTTGGAACGTGCGTGAGTACATACATGGGTCTAACACATCACATAACACTTTTATATATATACAGCATTCCACAATTCCACAATTAAACTAGACAAAATCTGTTCTTCTTGCCTTTTATCAGACTACTAGGCTCTGGTCTTACTGGGGAACATTTTTGTATTAGAACACCATGGATGTGCAGAATCTGAAATGTGGAGATCCCTTGACTTTCCATCCAGAGGAGTACCAGGCATGTTGTTTCTTTCAAGGATATTACAATTATGCAGCAGAGAGATTCAAAGCTTAAGGGAAGGACTCCTTGGAAGACATTCACTTTCCTCCCTTACCTTTTGGTTGTGATCTTTTTGCCATTCATGAAAGCAGTCATGATAGAAAAGTGGTGGAATCTTTTAGGAGCGCTGAAGAAGGATACAGAAAAATCTGAAATACAGGACATACTCATTATGAAGTGCTTCCAGGCCATAAATCCCCCCCCAAAATAAACAAGTTAGAATCATAGAATCAGAAGGGGCCTACAAGACCGTCAAGTCCAACCCCCTGCTCAATGCAGGAAGCCTGATTCCCAGGCAGTCTCCCATTCAAGTACTAATCAGGGCTAACCCTGCTTAGCTTACGAGATCAGACGAGATCGGGCGCATCCAGCCCTTTGCTTGTCATTTTCCTTGAGAATCTTCTTTTTCAGGCTTCTCTAGCCAATTATCCCAGCAATACATGTCATAGGACTGAAAAGGACCTCTAGAGTGATTGAGCCCACTCCCTACGGACTAGCAAAGCACCTCCACATCTGCCTCTCTCCCTGCAGATTTGCATGTCAGCATCAGTAATTTTTCTGCCACTACTGGGTGAGCAGTGGAAAGAAGGGGTGGGGGCAGCGGTTTCTCTTTTGTTTCCTTCCTGGTGACAGCAGCAGAAGCAATTTCATTGCCTCCACCATCATTTTGTCTCCATAAGAGAGCCAGTGTGGTGTAGACTGGGAGTCGGGAGATCCAGGTTCTAGTCCCCACTTGGCCATGGAAGCTCACTGGGTGACTTTGGGTCAGTCACAGACTCTCAGCCTAACCTACCTCACAGGGTGGTTATTGTGAGGATAAAAGGGAGAGAAGGAGGAGGGCTATGTACACCACCTTGGGTTCCTTAAGGAAGAAAAAGGGTGGGGTATAAATGAAATAAAAGAATGAATGAATAATGGCACACTGCACCAGAAGGACAAGCTGACAAAATTATTGAAACCAGCAATTGTCGTTTATGTATAAGATGGTCAACACATCACATCCCTCCAAATCTTCCATTTCTTTGGGTACACATAACCACTGCTCCTGCACTTTGCTTATATATTTCAGCTTTATTTTTTGCTGGTGAACAGTGTCAACTTGGTTAAAATCCTTAACATCTGGCCAATTTTTTTTTTTTAAAAATCTGAATATTGTCCTGCAGATGGAAGTCTAACCACAGACAGGTAATGTAGGTACCTACATTCGATGAGGACCCTGGCTGAATTATGGTGGCAACCGACAGAGTTCACAGCAGAGTTGATTCCAGACCCGAATTAAAGATTACCTGAAGAGCAACGTTGTCCTGTGAAGAATATCTTGATGCCATCCTGATCAAACACTGACAGGTGTTTCTCAGCCTCACTTCTCTCTAGAGAGAGACAAAGGGAGATAATTAAAATGTTGTGCATTCTGAGAAGTCTGTCTAAATAAAATCTGTGCTTTAAAAAAGATCTGTAGCACCACCCAACTACTGCATCTTCTACTTCAAGGATCTATGTGGGGATTAAGGAAGGGAGGCTAAAAAGATCTCTGCTTGGAGGCTAAAAAGACTGGTTCCTTCCATTTGCACAGTACAGCCTTACCTTCAGTGACTGTGCTGTGCAAAGCAGTGGGAAAAATCAGCCTGCTCTTGCTCTGCAAAAACTTGTCTGTGCCATTTTCTGCTACTTACAGGGCCAGCACAAGTTCCCCTCCACCATGTCCCTCACCCCCCATTGCCACCGACATGTCTCCCAACCCCCACTGAAACTCCCACCCCAACTCCTGCT
This sequence comes from Heloderma suspectum, assembly GCF_057233095.1. NCBI lineage: Eukaryota > Metazoa > Chordata > Lepidosauria > Squamata > Helodermatidae > Heloderma > Heloderma suspectum. Next base: position 152,623,959 of record NC_139458.1, on the reverse strand, counting down.
GCAGCATCTCCATGGACATCCCACCCACAGTGCCTGGTTCTGAGAAAGGACCCCTCATACACAGGCATTTGGGCCTGGCCAGCTCTCTGAAGAACCCTGCTGCCTGCTTTTTATTGCTGACACAGCTCTTCAGAGAGCCCACCCGCGAGCTTGCTCTGAGAGAATCCTCAAAGGCAGCAAGAGGGTGACTGGCAGCTGCTCCAGAGAGCCCCGCTGGCTGCTCTCCCACTGTCGTTGGCATTTGCTATGGCAGAAGAGCAGAGGCAGCAGGGCTCTCTGGAGTACCTGCTGTAGGGCTGCTGGGCAGCAGCTCTGGAGAGCCCTGTCGGGTCCACATTCCTGCTGTGGAAAATGCCACAGTGGGAGAGGGGCTGGTAGGGGTCTCCAGAGCATCTGCCCTGTGGCAGTTACCCCACCCCCAGCAGCACCCATGGGGCCCTCCTAGTGGGGAGGGAGTGCACAATTTGCCCCTCTTCCTGCTCCATTGCCTGAGCCAGGAGATTCACTCCACCTCATGGGAGGGCCAGCCCTGATTACTTACTCTTAACTTCTAACAGTCTATGCTTTAGGCATAAACTTAGGTACCATCACTACCACCACTACTTGTTTTCTTTTAGCTGCTTTCCCGCCTACTGGGGTGTAGTCTCCAGGAGCCCCTGGATACATGTAAGTATTTTAATAGCTGTTTGCGAGTAACAGTATGCCACTTTGGGGTGGGGTAGGGAAGTGGGTTTTTGTTCTCTTTAAGCCAGGGGTAGATAATGCGGTGCCCAGGTGCACCAGTGTGCCCCCAGACACTTTCCTTGGCACCCACTGAGAACCCTACTCCTCCCAATTTTTATTTTTAAAATATTTGTATATTTTCTTACTTGCAGCTTGGATTGCTACAAAGTGAAGTGGGAGCCTCTAGCTGCTGCCGTCTTAATTGCACATGAATGCCTCTGGGCAAATTACTTGTCCTTTGTGACCAGCCATGCCCACCCATGGCAGCCATTTTATGGTTGTGCCCAGGACAGTTTTCAAGATTCTAAATGTGCCATTGTCCCAAATGTTGCCTATCCCTGGTTCAAACACTATGAGTGTACAAGACCTCATTGGCTGTTTGAAGCTCTTGAGCTATGAGCAGAAGGCCATTAATAACCATTTATGGTCAATGGACCCATCAAACCATTAGTGATGTCATTAGCCTTGATCAAGGTGTTGGATGAGGCTCTTCTCTCTTCTCTGGAACACTTACTTGTTCCTTTGAAAGAGTCCTTGCTGCTTCCATCGTATTGGTCCCTCGTGCTTTCTGCAATACAAGACAAAACCTATAGAAATTTGGAGCTGCCTCTTTATCTCTAGTTTTGAATTGTTCCAGTTCTATTGGTGCTGTTCTGTGAACCAAGAAGTCCCTGGTTCAAATCATACCATGGCCATTAACTCAGTGGTGGCCCTTAGGTAGGGGTGGGGGACATGTGGCCTGCCAGATGTTGTTGGACAGCAAGTCCCATCAACCCTAGCCAGCATATCCAATGGTAGGGGATAATTGGAGTTGCAGTCCATCAACACCTGGAAAGCCACGTTTCGCACCCCAGCCCACAGTGGAAACCACTATTCTCTGAACTTCAACTCTGCCCCCTGTCAGTCCCCCCACCCCATATATGCAATATTGGGAAACAGTATATGTTAACTGACGGTTATTTATTTATTTATTTATTTGTTGCATTTATATCCCATCTTTTTTCTCTTGCAAAGAACCCAAGGTGGCATACATAATCCTCCCCCTCTCCATTTTGTTCTCACAACAACAACCCTCTGAGGTAGGTAGGGCTGAGAGTCAGTGACTGGCCCGAAGTCACCCAGCGAGCTTCCATGGCCAAGTGGGGACTAGAACCCAGATCTCCCAGCTCCCAGTCCAACGCTCTCACCACTGCACCACACTGGCTCTGTTGTAAGAATGAATGCATGTGGAGTGTATGAGAGTGTATTCCCAGTTTGGCAGTGGGGAAATGCACAGCCTGTTCTATTATTCTACTACATGTTACTGGGAAGAGAGGATAAGGAACACAGAGTGGCAGCAGCTCCATGCTTCTTGCAAAGCCAAATCCAGGGCTATTTGTTGTTGTTATTATTATTTCTGTCAGAATGTTAAAAGGGTAGATTTTCCCTGCTTTTCCAAAGATAATTGAGAAGGGTATACTAAATCCATGTTAGTGATTAGAAAAGCAGTCCAGGCTGATTAACCTCTATCAGCCTTCTCCTCCTTCTTGCCCTCCAGATGTCTTGGACTACAACTTCCATCATCATCAACCACCATATGCTGGGTGGTGGGAGTTGTAGTCCAACACATCTGGAGGTTACCAGGTTGGGGAAGGCTTGTCTAGAGGGAAAAAACAACAAAGGTCAAATATGAGAATGGTCCTACAAGTATGTGCATTGCAAACTTGCGAAAACTTGTCATGATCATGCAAATGAAAAGGTGATTGAAGTGTGTTTGGAGCAAACTGGTCCACCTTGTGTGGCCTTGTGTCAAGGCTTAAATAATGGAGTGTTGCTGATTTTATTTATGCATTTATGTACTTTTAAAAAACAAATTAATGCCACCCCTCATACAAATTGATTCCAAGGTTTAATCCATGTTAATGATGTTTAGTATTTTGGATAAATGATCGAAAATAAATGAGTGTGATCCTGTGAATATCCTCTTGGAGAGAACAAAAGAGAAATGGCACTAGAGAGAAATTGGGTGCCTTACTGTCTGAAAGGACTTTGTAGGCTTCCACAATCTCCTTGAACTTCTGTTCAGCTTCTTTCCTGTTTTCTGGATTTTTATCTGGGTGCCATCTGAGTACTTTACTCCTGTACCTGCATAGTTCCATAAGATGCAAGAAACATTAGAGGCCAACCATCCACATACACCAGAACCAAGTGACCATCTCCAATACCATTATTCTGGACAGCTTCTCATTTTCCACATGACAGATAGTAACTTGCCACAGTGATCAGACTGTAGCCCACCCCTGGATTCCTGGCTGAGGTATCCATAGAGGAATCCTACCTCAGCAACATTCCTCCACCTACCCACCATCATTGCTGCAGTCAAGAATGAACAGCTTGAAATGTCCATTCTTGATACCAAGATACCAGTTACTTAATGTAACGGGCCCTGACATTCATGCTGGCAAATACTGACAGAGAAGAGAAAAAGGTAAGGATTGGATCGATGGGGTTGTGTAGGGAAAGGTGGATGACTTAAAGACAAATTTCTCTTACGCTCTTTTGATATCATTCATAGAGGCACTCTGGGGAACATCCAAGATTTTGTAGTAATCCACCATGATGTCCATCCATCCAATGCAAAGGTCAACAGAGAAGGTAAGGTGGTGAAGCAGCCAGAGGATGATCTCTTTCTCTGAAAATTCAATGAGAGTACAATGAGAGATGTCTTAAGATAAGCAGACACAAAATTTGTTCAGGGGCAGAAGATTCCAGTTTGGAGTTGATGCTGCAACCCTCAGCTCCATCATCTCTCCCAGATGTGTTTCCCCATCATTCACGGTTCACAACACAGCATGACATGGTTACACAGCATCCAATGAGAGAACAGTTCCATTTAAGTCTGTGGTGAAGCTGTGCTCTTAATACGTGATGCTAACCTGGAAGAATAATAGTGATGTCTTGCATTGATACAAACAGATACAGACCCAGAACACAGTACCCCACTTTGCATGCTGTGCAGACCTGCTCGAGAGGCATAACAGGAGTCTCAGTGTAAAAGAGGAAACTCTTTTGCCATAGCAACCCCATCTCCTGTAAGGCAGCTTCCAAACCAAAGTCCCAACAGCCTTAGGTTGGTGGAATGAATGAACAGCACAGGAACAAAGCTTAATAAAAACACTATCCCTCCTTTCCATACCAAAGGACATGTCCCTCACACCGTCTACACTTGCTTCATGCTCTGGGGGAATTGCAAGCTACAGGAAGTGTAGTTGAATTTTTAAATGTTACAAGGGCTAGGGAGAATGGGGCCTCGGTTCTTAAGGACATGAGAGGAGCCCCTGCTGGATCAGACCAAAGGCCCATCTAGTCCAGCATCCTGTTTCCCACAGTGGCCAAACAGATGCGTCTGAGGAGCCTACGAGCAGGACATGAGGGCAATAGTCCTCTCTTGTTGTTGAGGCTTCAACTCTCGCTAGCCCTGGTCAGAATGGCCCATGGTCAGGAATGCTGGGAGTTGTCATCTGGAACATCTGGAAAGCAGGTTGGGGAAGGCTGCTCTGCAGGAGCTGGTATTCAGAGACATGGTGCCTTTGAACCTGGAAGGTGCACATAGCTGTCACATCTAGTGGCCACCGATAGCCTTCTCCTCCATGAATTTTTCTCATCCCCTTCTAAAACCATCTGAGCCCATGGCCATCACTGTATCTTGTGGCAGCAAGCTCCATAAATTAAGGACACGCTGTGTGAAGGAGAGTGTAGCAGTCCACTTCTTCCTAGCCCTACACTTCTAACAGAAGTCTTTGAAGCTGAACTACCCATGTTCATCCAGTCTCTTGCCTGGCCCACAGCTGGAAACATCACTTGGGAATGCAAATGCTTAGCTCTATAATGTCTAAAACGCTACCTCTCCATCTCATAATGTAATCAACAACTTCACCCATGAACAGAGTAAGTGTGGGTTCTGTGGATGGCATGCACCTATTCTGTTTCATTCTGTAGGATTAAAAGGAATTGTTATATTTACTACTGTGGATTGAATATGTGGTGACCGCTTTGGGCAGAATCTTGTTGAGAAGTGGCATACAAATGAACTGAGGAGGAGGCAGCAACCCCATCCCAGTTTCACCTATACCCGAATCAGGGTCTTGCAGGAACAGAAGTAAGTATCCTGCTCATAGCTTCACCTACACCCAAACCTGGCCTAGCTCAAACTTACGGGTTCAGTACTTCTGTGGTAGACTTAGACTGCTTTCAGATTCCTAGATCCTAATTAGTGCTAGTGCTCCTAGCAGTGATATATCATTGAGGATTTATTAGTGCTAGGAATCACATTTGGCTTTTCACACTATCAATAACGTTGCACTTTTCCTGTGTGTTCATCCTGCTATGTTGTGTTCATACCAGTGAGCATGATGCCATAGCTGCTGTGAGTGGGGAAGGGGAACATTTCATTCACCTGAGCAGCCATTGGAAGGAGGGGGGAGTCCAAGAAATCCTTAAAAAATAAATTAAAAATCAAGTATAAGTACTTATCCACTTAAGCATGATTGCCCCTTACTACCCATAAATGTAACAAACAAAGTGTTTTAATATTTGTCATGGTTCAGAAGTGTAATTTGGAAATTATGGGTGGTGGGGGAAATCACATTGCTAAAATGGCAGTGACTGGAAAGGGTTTTGTTTTGTGTTTTTTATTAGCATTGTAGTGTTATAGTGCTATAACGCTCTTTCATTGACTATTTTTTAAAACATACAGCTGGAAAAGCATTTCAGTGCTAATTAAAAGAGACATTAAAGGGGGGGGTTATAAAATGGTGCCCACTGCAACAGCTAGTGAATGTGTGCTGAGCTGTGTTAGATTCACCTGCCGAACACATCGCTACCCACATCACAACCATGCCTTTATAAAGGTGGAAGAGTAGCACCAAGGGGATTGCAATATTCTGATGCCCTTCTCAAAAAAGGTCTGAATGTCTGTTGCCCGTGGTGTAATGGAGCCAGGATTCGCAGAGACGCAGCACCGACACTTTTTCATTAGCAGGGATGCCATCTGTTACCCCAGACAGAATTCCCTGTACCCTCTGAGCTTAGCTGCAATCCTCACAGTGGCTAGGGGGAAATGCATTTTCCTAGCAATAATATATTGTCCCCTGCAAAGTATTCTGGGGTGTTTTAATCTTGAATAGGCCATTTAGACCCATTCGCTTTACAAAAGACCTGTTGATACAGATCAACACAGCTACCTGAATTTTTGGACTCTCCTTGGGGCGTGGCTAGGGGGACTGTCGTGATAAGCACCTGCACTTCAAAATGTAGCACTACACCACTGTCTGTGGTAAGAAAGAAGATGGAAGAAGCACTGGGAAAACACTGGAGGATTACAAATGGATGAGAATGTCACATGGAAACTCACCCCTCCCACCATTAAATGTGAGTGAACAAGGCATGGAGATTCCTCACTAGTGTGGAAAGCAGCCTTAGTGTATGCAGTTTCAGTTGCCCAGGTCTCAGCTCCCCAGTTATGATCATACCAAGTCTGAACCACCAGATGTAGCCTGCAGCCCTATGCACATTTCCTTGGGGGTAACGCCCCATTGAATATAGTGGGATTGACTTCTGAGTAAACTTCCATAGGATTGTGCTGTTAGTCACCATTGTTCTGCCCAGCATTTGAATCTGAAGTGGCAACGCTTTACATCCCTCTCCAGAAGATTGGTGATTCATGGACCAATCACAATGGACTTGTTTGGATGTAATGGTAAACATCGTTTCGTGCCAGGGGAACAAGCCTGGGGCCGCTTCTGGCTTGCGTGCTCCCCCCTCCCTTCTCCTCTGGAACAGCTAAAAGGGGAAGATTAGAATCAATTGCTTCCTGTCTTAAACTAACTGTGGTTTGTTACATCTGAATTGAAGCAAACTATGGTTGGTTTTAAATATGGTTTGTCAGAACAAGCCAAGTTCAAAATGTGGTATATAATCTTATCTTGTTTAGATAAATTAGTTAAAAACTAACAGTTCAGACATAACAACAAACCACAGTTAGTTGAAAACAGCAACACGTGTTTCTGATATCCTCTTCATGGCTGCACCAGAAGAGAAAGGAGGGGGAGCCCAGGAGCTGGGGGCTCACCCAAGTTCATTCCCGTAGTGCTAAACTATGGTGCCATGATTGAAAAGCAGTGCACTTCCTTGAAAAATGGCTTCTGTGGTTAATGGCATAATAATGCATAATTTCAAAGCATAGTTGTATCTTCAGTCATAATCACATGAATAGTGTTTGCCTGCTTCCTATGAAGACCTCTTCAGTACAGAGCTTTTTCACCTTAGGATCAAGCAAAAGCTGGGCACCAGCTAGGTTGGCAAGTGTGGCCTCTTCCCAAAGGGCTCCTTCACATGGAGCTTTTATCCTGTGATTGAGATTGCTCCTTCAGAGCAAACTTTGGAAGTTTGCAGGCTCTTTACATGATGCCATGATCCTCCAAGGCGTCCCCTGCACTAAATGCCCTTTGTTCCATTTTTAAATAGATCGCAGATAATGCGCCATCATACTACCCTATTGTGTTCACTTCAGTTTCCTCCGTCAAAAGAGTTAAAGCAGCAAGAAGAGGAGTGAGATCAATGGAAGATAATGGGAGACTCAGAGAAGGGGGAAGGGGGAAGTGGAAAAGGAACAGGAAATACATGTAAAGGGAGTCAGTTATGATCCTGCATTTAAAACGGAAGCAGAAAGCCCCGTTTTAAATGCAGGGTTTTAGGCTGGTGTAGAAATGCCCAAAGACAGCTGCAAGTGCTTAGAATTTTTTAGGGAAGACTTTCCTGAGCCTTCCACCCATGTTGTTCCTTGGCTCTAGAGTAAACAGATACTACAGAGCCTTTGGCAGAAGGTGAATGCAGCCAGACGTTTGAAGGACCAAAGAGGCAGTTGCTTCTGGAAGAGAGCTGAGCCCCAGATCTGTTTATATGAGCATGTACTCCTCCATAAGAGGGATACTTTAGCCCAGTCTTCCCCACCCTGGTGCCTTCCAGAAGTGTTGGACTGCACACCCATCATCCCTAACCAGCATGATCACTGGAGATTACAGCTGAGGTGATGGGAGTTGTTGTCCAGCTAGGGATGTATGAGAAATTCATTTCAGTTTGTTTTTGATCAGGATTCACCAAGTTTTCACCTGCTGGACCAAACACTCAGACACAATCTACAGTTGAAGTCTGTACATTTTCGAGCTTGAAATATGATTCATGGACCCCCCCAAGTGCATTTGACAGCATGCATGCAGTTGAAAAATGTGCATGAAAAAAATGCGTACTTTTGAAAAATGCACACAAGTATGCTTTAATCAATGGGAGAAGAATGCATATATTTCAGGGGTGTGCACAACTGGTGCGTACATTTGGGGAAATATGCACAAAAATACACACAGATTTTCATGCAAAAAGAAAAAACAAAGCTTGCAGTCTGATACGAACTTGAGGCAGAATGAGCTTCAAGACGGAATTTGGAGAACTTCGGCAAGCTCAAATTTTGCTGATTTCCGCAGCCCTAAGTCCAATGCTTCTGGAAGAAGGCTGTGTTAGCCTAGTCATACATGAAGAGAAGATATAACAAGGAGTGAAGACGTACGTTTGACATCCATGAAGTTCTTTGTCCAATCATGAGTTCTATATGCCAAGATGATGGGAATGCAAAACATACTCTGAAATGACCTCTATAAAAGGATCTGGCATGGTTCACACCTCAGCGGGACAGCCCGACAATGTGATTCCAGATGAAGTCAGCTGAACTGGGCATGTTTCCAGGCTCATAGCAGTGGCAGTTGGAGGGCATTGTGCAGCTGTTCTGTCTTTTCCTCCATAATGGAATTTTTTTGGGGTGGCGGAGAAAAAAGATGGAAGACGCAGTGGGAAAAAGCAGTGGAAGTAGTGGAAGATGATGCTGTTTGGACTTCCTGGTAAAATCCTGTGAATGAGGCAGGATGTGGCATGTTGAAAGCCTTGTCTGGAAGCAACCTGGTTCTTTTGTGTGTCCTCAGAATTGTTTGCTTATGCAAGGCCTCTGGGGCAGAAGGTTGAGCAGAAAACCTTCCTCCTAACCAACAACACTAATAGTTGTCTCCATAGCAGTTTTCCCCACTGGAGGGAGAAAGACTGTTTGAATAACTGAAGATTATGGGAGCAATGACCAGCAAGTGAGTTCTACTAGTAACTTAGAATGAAGTATAGAAGCCCCCCAAAAGCAAAACTAGAAAATGATTTTGAAACATGATTCCTCCACACAGGAAATCAGTTTGTAAATCATAGGGGAACCCATATAATTTCTTTTGAGTAGTTTCTTTGCTTAGCAATAAAATTGTTATTCTGTTAAGGCACCCATTTGGCCTGGTCTCTTATCTCAGAAATGTGACAGAGGCATACCTCTGTAAAGGGCCATACACTCCACTGTGTGTCATCACTAGAGTACAGGATTGGACCTTAAGCTCTCAGTGACCATGCCTATCCCCTTGCTTTGGCAGTGAAAGTTTCCCCTACTCCTATACTATCAACAGTCATCAGTGCCTCTCCACCAACTGTGGAGGAAAGCCTCTGGACAATGCAAGAATGCCAAACAAGGCGCTTTGGTGGAAGGTGAGTCTACCATTAACTTTTGCCACCTCCCAAGGGGCGTAAGAAACAACCACGTTACCCTAATGCAAGCACAATGTTGTCCCAGCAGAAAGTAGATATAAAGGCTGAATTGGCACAACTGGCATGGGATCTGCTTGCATGGCAGGGATGAGCACAGAATGAAGCTGTAGTACAGCCTTCCTCAATCTGGTGTCTTCCAGATTTGCTAGACTACAACTCCCATCATCCCCAGCCGGCATGGCCATTGTACAGTAATCCAACACATCTGGAAGGCACCAGGTCAGAAAAGGCTGCTGTAGTACTTCTTGATTACCAGAATCAAATTCATGTCTGCAGAACTGCAGAGAAAATGGTTGGAAATGTGTACAAACCAGCATCTATCTGCACAGTTTTGAAGCTGGGGGAAGGGGAAATTGGATGTGGCTACCGCCTGTTGCTCAGCAAATCCTTCCACCCCTTGGAATCTCACAGCTACAGGCCTCTTTCTATAGAGCTCCCTTTCTATTACGGTCCCATTTCTCTGCTCCTCCTATTGTCCAAGGACACAATTTCGGGTTTTGGTTGATTCTCAGCAAGACTGAAAGGCCAGCTCTTGTTTATTTACTCAAGATTACATTGCAAAAGATAAGTGCATTTTAAGAGCATGTGTTGTGGTTACATTTTTTAATACACCATATAATAATTGCAGCACTGATATCAAGATGAATCAAGCTGCTCCATCCCCCATCTATTTTAAGCAAATGGGCTTATGCCTTTAGAATGCATATCCAGTACATTTTGCTAATAATTATAGTCATTTACTGCACTGAACAAGTGTTGGATGGAAATATAGGTGCTCTTAAGGCATAATCGCATAACATCTGAGACATGGGGTGGGGAAAATGCCCTTCTCAATGGCACTCTTGCTACTGCCTCATAACCCCTAACCCTCATATCCCTACCAAAACAAAGCTAAATTCTGCAGATAATCAATCTTAATTATTACCCTCCAAAATGCTAACTAATATGTGGCCAGATCCAATTCATGTTTAAATCCTGTAAGTTCAGCAGGGCTAGGTGTAATGTAAGTCTGCTCAAATTTATTATAGTCTGCCATATTTATTCAGAATTTAGTATCCTTGTTTACATAATTTGTCTATCTAGCAAAATTCTAGGCATAATTCCCTATGCCTCTATCATGTATGCAGCAGGATTTATGCCAGAATTGTCTTCTAATTTCCTATTGCTCACATAATGGATTTCTCTTTTGGCTCTTCACTGTCTACAAAGAGGGTCTACATAGGAGATCCAATATATAATACTTCATTTTTCAGTTCTAAAGCTTTTATCATAAACCTTCATTTTTATAGCTCGATTCACAGCCCTTCTGTTGACATGGTGCAGTATGTTCCTATTTGTGGATTTCTTCCTCTTTTTTTTAACCATCTGACCTTTTAGTTTTTTATATAACACTTACCTTTTCTTTTCCTGCTGGCTGGTTAGTCCTTGGAGCAGTTATTACTCTGTTATATCACTGTAGCCAATTCTTAAGTAATTTCCTTGAAGTTCAATTCATTCTTTTGCTTGCCTAACGAGTGATAAAAATTTACACCTATTGTAAAATTGTGAATAAAACGCTGATTGCAGAAAGTAAAGACGATCATGCACTGTGACCTTAACTAGCTCAATTGCGCTGCATCGCTATTTAAAAGGAGATGTGGCTCATCGTCAAACAAGCGGTGATTTCTGTTTCTTGTTAAGATGATTGCCATAAAAAAATAAACACGTATTACATCGGCATGGCGATACGCAGAATGACTGTGGCCTTTATATTTGTTGCCAAGAGTGACCAACCTATTAATTATTAAGCCTAAAGGTTGTACTGAGAGAAGTGGGGACAAATCTCTTTCTGCAAAACAAAACCAAGTTTTCAAAAGATAAATCAGCCGGCTCAGTGAGCGAGGAGGAAACGCAAGTCAGAGGCCGAAGAGCGTATTGTTCTCCAACAGTCCATGGAGTGGAACCTTCTTCTGTTGAGCCCAAGTTCCACAGGCAGAACAAGCGCAATGATGTCACACATATCCAGCGGAACCATGGCCCTTAAATCAAGTTGCCCCTTTCCTTCAGGAATTGCAGGTGGCTGCCAGGAGAAATGTAAGCAAGACTCTGCTCAACCTAATTTGTGTGTGTCTTTTGGGCCAAACTGGGAAATTCCTGGCAGACACAGGTCTGGAAACAATCACTGCTGAAGAGCAGCAGGAGGGATAGAATGTTTTGCAAGGGAGAAGCGTCAGGCAGTCACTTTTGCCGCTGTTGCTCATTTCTGCTCAATGAAGCAAATGCACATAAGGAAACTCCAGCTGGTGTAAAGCGGGTGTGGGGAGGAGGCTGCAGGGGAAATGTATTGGGTGAGGGAAGAGTTAAGCAACCACTCTCACTGTTGAATCATCCCTTGAAATAGTATTCCCTCTCCCTCCGCCGCTCTGCTTTACAACTGTTTGACAATGGCGGAATTCCCAGACCTGCGTGCTGCCAAGTGTCTAACTCTGCCTATTGCACCTGGAGGTAGAGAGCAAAAGATGGGCTGATCCATATGCACATGTTTGCCACTCAGTGTCTGTGGGATTAAGGGATGAGTTGCATGTGTGAATGAACCATCACAGATGCAACACCAGAGACAGAAGTTTGGTAACACCCAAAAGCCACCTCCAGCACAATGTTTTCAATGGGGTGAATTCACATGTTCAGCTACAGCCAGCAAAGAAGGGCTTTGACCAGGAACTGGGTTAGAAATCTAATAAATAATGATCAAGTGTAAAAGAAAATACTCAAGTGATTTACATACAGGGATGAACCAATCCTCATTGGGGGTGCATTTGCACTTTCTATCAACGGACAGCAGGCGCTTATTCTGACAGTAACACTGCAATTAAATATCTCACTGGGATAAGAATTTGCAGTGAGGCAGGATGAGAAAGAAGAGGAAAGGAGTGAGTCCCACACTCTCCCATCATCTCCTTTCCACTGCTGCTCCTGGCCTCACTAAAATACAGCAGGAGGGAAGGGATGCAGGGAGCAATCCCTGCTGCTGCTTTTCTTGAGCCCTGTGCTGAACTTGTGCATGTGGAGGCTGCATTCAGAAGACCTGATCAACCTATAGAGCTTAGGAGCATGGACAATCTGACTTCCCCTCATGTGTTGATCATCCCTGTATTCTAGTCACATGCACAGGGCTTTGGTCTCTGGGAAAAGGCAGCCTACTGCATTTTCCTGGTGGCCATGACAAGCAGTAGCAGCAGCTGAGAATTACTCCCAACATTTGCCTTTCCCCGCAGGAAGGATTGGTCTTTACTGCCTTGGCAGCATGGGGTTATCTAGTTTGCCACATGTCTGGGTCAAGTAACAGCAAGGTAACTGACATGTTCCACACCATTGCCTGTCCTGCCAGAGGGATTCTCCCAGTGACAAACAGTGGGGAGGGGGTGTTGGTTGTGGTGACATATGGGGATTTACAATTGTACAGGTATATCCTCACAATCAAAGCCTGGTGGGAACTAACCAATTGAGCAATGTGCACTGAAAAGATTTTAAAATTACCAGAGGCAAGAACAACTGATTTATGATTGGAAGATCAAAAGAGATAAATATTGCTGTAGGGCTCATTGGAGAGATTATTAGATCTGGAGGAGGTAGCAGCCCACACATTTTGAGATATAAATTCCGAGCAGGGGGCAGAATTATCTTGCAAAGTGAAGAAGCATAAACAAAATGCAAAGGGTGGAATGGAAGAAGGAAGGTCTGCAGCCCTGGCTGATTTAAAATCACCAGAGCTCTGTCAGTTTGCTCTGTAGCCTGGTATAATTCTCTATCATTCTAACCTGCTGTGGGGTAGAAATGAGACTGTCACAGACATTTGAGTCTTTCAGTGCTGCTTCTGCACCGCAAGAGTGTACACAGAGGTCTTTGCTTTGAACAGTGAGCCCGCAGTCATTGTGTTTTGTGTAAATGTATAATCTTCTCCCCCAGAGTGAGCTCAGGGGAAACTGATTTTGTGGATTTACAGCAGAAGCTGGCTGTGAGCTGCACTGATTGGCTGGAAACTGATGGTGTCACTGTCATGATACTGGAGTTGGATTCCCTGTGGATGAAGACATAAACTCTGAGGAAGAGGCAGAATGGGGGAAGGATTCGCCCTCAGTGCAGACCCCAGATGACCCCACTTCCCCAGAGCATAAAGGAACCCTGGAGCTCCTCCTACCACCACCTCCTGGCCTGAGGTGAATCCATTTCAGAGTATGTATTCCATTCCCGTCCAAGGATTCCACTTGAAGCTGCAGTTTTGCCATGATCCCCCCAGTTGGAGTCAATGCTTACAAAATCAGGCAAGGCTTTTCCTGGAGGGGGCAGAGCTAGCCACCTAGACCGAGTGGCAGCCTGTGGAAAGCCTCGGTGAAACCAGATGGTTGCTGAAGCAATATCTGAGCCTCGCTCACGTGTTAGCATTCAACCTGATGTCCACTTGGAGTTGTCCAAGGTCCTGCTTCTGCCTGAACTCTTGTTTGTGCTGGACCATCAGCTTGATCATGCTAGGGTCACTGAGTTGTCCCAGGAGATTAGTGTGTGTGTGTGTGTGTGTTTGTGTTTGTATGTGTGTGTGCAAGTGCATGCCTTCCATCCCTTGGGTCATGCTGAACTCCAAGATGTAAAATCTGGGTTTCTTTGTCTGTCTCCTAGATAATCCAGTTTATCATGAGAGCTGTGCTATTGCACATTCGTTAATTATTTGAACAGCCCAATTCTGAAAGCAGCAAAGTGGGTGAGAGGCAGTAGCAACTGCAAATTGGCCAAGGAAGGCCAAAAGGATAGCATTAGCTCCATCTGCCCATGATAACCATGATAGCAATGGCCTGAGGTTTATGCAGGGCTAATAACCCTTCTCTCTCTCTCATTTGCCATGTGGTGCACCTGGAGTCCTCTTCACTACAGCAGGTATGGGTGAGAGCTGAATGACAGGACTAAGGAGCGCATGGGTGGAAGAAGCCATGGAGAAGCAGCAGCTGCCTCATCTCTCCTTCAGCGGGACATTTAAAAGTCAATATCCAGTGCCCAGGCTTCAAGGTGGCCACCCTAGGTGCGGTCCGCAACAGCAAATTCTGGTCAGTTAAGGAAGCTGCGTAATCTTGTGGATTGCAGCTCCATTACATCCTAAAATATTATTCTCCTGGGACCTTTAGTGCCCAATAAAAACAATGGCTACTCTACAGACAATGCACCATTTCCCAAGGAGAATTCAGTTGTGTTGCTGAGTTTGCATTGGGTTGCACAAATCTTGAGCATGCCTCTGTTCAGGGCCTTTAAAATGTTGAAGCAAAAAGAATGCCAAACTGGATCCCAGAGTTTACCCTTTACCCTCCAATGGCACAGCAAAGGAATACCAATCCTCAATTCAATCCTTTAGGCAGGAGCAATGCATCTCCTTTTCTTCAGCTGCACCAAAGAAGGGAAAGGGAATCTGATAATACCCCTTGACCACCAGCTCATTCTTTCTGAAGTGGGCCCCCAGTTTGGAAGGAGATCAGGCTACCAAAAAAAGAAAAAGAAAAAAAGCTAGTTCAGGCAAATTTCTATACAAAAAAACATGTTGCTTCTTAAGTTCATGGGGCAGATTTAAGCACCTTTTTTTTCCTTCAGCCACATGCCTATGGGTCATAAAGGAAAATGACCACCAACAGAAAATGCAGATGGTGTGTGGCTCATCACTGTATAAATCATGGTGTCATTTTAAAGAGCAACTTCGGAGCACTGAAGTCTTGTTTGGAATGTCACAGAAAGAGTTTTTGCAGTCTCACCTAATATGGAAGCCTCACGGAAACCTTGGTCTAGTTTCGCAATATGGCTAGTTGACACCCAGCCTCCTTCGACTGCCCAGCAGAGAATGCCTGATTCATGCATCCTTTGATGTGACAGGTCTTCTCATCCATTCAGGCAAAGGTAAGACAGCAAAACCATATTCTTTCTCTCTCTCTCTCTCTCCTTCTTGTTCCTGGAGGTACTTTTGAACCAGCAGGAATTAAGCATCGATGGTTCTTAACCTTCTTTCTCTGTCCCACATGTATGAGTCACCTCTAGGAGAGCTATTACATTATTACATTGCATTTTTATATGAACATCATTCCCATTTTCAGAAAGAAGATAAGCTTTCAATTAACTGCAGATTTAAACAGGCTTTATTGGAAAGGAAGTCAGTCTCATTTCCTACACAAGGAGGGGGAGGGAAGGAGCTTTCTTCCTTTCCTCTCTGTGCTGTAATCATGATGAAAAGAAACACCTCCATTCATTATAAGAACAACTTGGATGAGATCAAGGGGGTTAACCTCTAACCTGACATATTAGAACTGCTTTTTAGCCTTTTCACAACTTTGCAGGAGAGCAATGTGGGGTTGTTGCTTTGTGGAATGCCTAACCAATTCTGTCACAACGATATGAGAATATTAAAGATATTCCAGCATGGCTGTGGAAAAGTTAAGTATATAATGCAAGGGCACTGTGCAGATTTTAATTACAGATTTTCAGCAGAAATCCATAGAAGCTGTGATTAAACTCCTAATTGCTTTTAAAGAAGTGAATAAGCAGTCAATACAATAAACAGCAGTTTGTGTCTTTCCCTCCTTCTGAGATTTTGTGCCTGTAACAGGAATCAAATAGGATTCCTGAGCCCCGGCCTTCTCGCAGCCTCATCACCACTGCTCCTGATGGAGAAGTGTCAGACAGTGGATAAAATGTTAGCCTTGGACCAGGGAGAACTGAGTTCAAATCCTAACCCAGCCATGAAGCTCATTGGGCAAGTCACTATCTTCCAGCCTAACATATCTCACAAGACTGAGCTTTATCCCATAAAATGGGATAACCTCTGACATCCTTGGAGGAAAGCTGGGATACAAATGAGAAATAAATCATAAAGCCTTTAGATCCATTCTGTGCAGCCTGGAGGATTAAACTATAAGTGCCCTATTGAATTTAAGTACTAAGAGAAGTGACCAAAATGCAAACTGCTGATAAGACAAAATAAGATCATTGTGCACAAAAGGTTTTGAAATGCACGTAGAATCCAAACGTGTTTCGTGCACTTGCAACATTACTGTGGCTGTTTATCTCAGCTCTGGAATACCGGGCAACCATATTTATCCCTAGGGGGAGGGAGAAATGCTGAAGAGAAGGTCATGAATGTGTTTGGATACTTTGGCATCTGGATAAATGGAAAGTGCTAGAGGATTGGCCCACTAGAGAGAGAAAGAGCCTGCTCACATGACCATTTTCTTACTGCGCCATACCTGCTTGATAGGCAGGCAGCTCACTTGGAGGAAGTATGCTGTATGTGGAATGTGATCGCATGACTACAATGCTGGACTGACTCCTCTCACCCTGCCAGTTCAGTTAAGGCCATAAGAAGAGCCATGCTGCTGAGCCAGACCAAAGGCCTCTCTATTCTTGGCCATTCAATGCCAGCTCAGACCCCATCAGCGTATATGTGAAGCTGAGCTTTTTTACTCTGATGTGCATCACTTGACACTTGCATGCATTGAACCACGTTTGCCATTTGCATGCCCATTCTCCCAGCTTGGAGAGCTCCTTTTTGAGCTCTGTGCAATCCCTTTCTGTTTTAACCACCCTAAATAATTGGGTGTCACTGGCAAACTTAGCTACCTGGCCACTCACAAGTTAAAAGGCACCTGTCTAATCAGGGCCGGCACAAGGTCTGCTGGTGAGACGGCATGGTGCCGCCACTGCCAGGGGGGAGTGGGAGTGGGAGCCACTGCTGCCATGTGCCGCTGCCAGGGCTGGGGGAACACAAGCCGCCACGGCATCCCTGGCAAGGGGGAGTGCATGCCGCTGCCAGGGAGGAGTGCAAGCTGCCCTGTGAGCCACCTGCTCCTCCCACCTTCCCCTCAATGTGCACTGAGGGGTCCTTTTTCAGAGTGAGGGTTGGTAAGACGTTGACCCTGGAGAAATTGCCTGTGCTGCAGCAGTACAGGTGATCTCCAGGGTCAACGTCTTGCCAATGCCTCGCTTGTGAAAGGGCCCCTCAGGGAGAAGCATCTGCAAAGAGCTGCACTGGGGAGCAGCTGGCACAGCTCTGCAGAGTGGCCGCCCACCTATGCCTTAATCAGAGGCAGCAGCTGATATTGCTCTGGAGAACCAAAACTGCTGCTTTCCTGCTGCAGCATTTGTCGCAACAGGAGAGTGGCCAGTGGGGCTCTCCGGAGTGCCCACACTATGCCTCACTTTGAAACTCCAGGCAGCGCGTCTGCAGGATCCACTGCCCTTCCTGATCTGCCACTTGAGGCGGGCAGTCCTCCCCACTGTATGGCAGGACCAGCCCTGGTCTCAAAACAGATCTGTGTGGGATCCCATGGTTTATATCCCTCCACACTGTGAGAATGTAACCATTTATTCCTGTAACCATTTATTCCTACTCTCTTTAACCAGTTACCACTCCATAAGAGGATGCCTCCCCTTATTCCATGATTGCTAAGTTTCTCAGGAGTCTTTGGTGAGGGACTTCGCCAAAGCCCTTTTTGGAAATCCAAGTAAACAGTGTCTACCAGATCACCCTGTCCATGTTTACTGAAAATCTCAAAGAACTCTAAAAGATTAGTATGATAGGACATACTTTTGCAGAAGCCAAATTGATTCTTTTTCAGCAGGCTTGTTGTTCTATATGCTTGATAATTTTATGGTTTCCATAATGGTTTCCATTAATTTACCTGGAACACTGGCCTGCAATTTCCTGGATCCTGCCCCCCACAGATCCCATTTTAAAAATTGAAGCTACATTGGCCACTCTCCAGTCCTCTGGTACAGAGGCTGATCTTAGAGATTGTACTTATTTTTGTCAGAAGATCATGAATTTTACATTTGAGTTCTTTAAGTAGTTGAGGATGGGTCCCATCTGGACCCACTGATTGGTTAGCTTTCAATTTGTCAATAAGGTTTAGAACCTCATCAATTGTCACCATTGTTTGTTCATTTCCTCAGACTCCCTTCTTGAAAATAATCAGTTCAGGCACAGGTATTTGCCCTATGTCTTCCCACTGATTGGTTAGCTTTCAATTTGTCAATAAGGTTTAGAACCTCATCTCTTGTCACCATTGTTTGTTCATTTCCTCAGACTCCCTTCTTGAAAATAATCAGTTCAGGCACAGGTATTTGCCCTATGTCTTCTGCATCTTCCAAAGTCTGGGGATGAATCTACACATAGCAGTTATACCATTATCATACCGTTTTGTGCCCCTTGGTGTCATGTGTACCAATAGTTATGGTAACTGTGATAACGGTATAAATGCTATGTGTAGATTCAGCCTGGTTATTTTAAAATCCAAACATGGATTCACACGTTCATTTTCAAATGTGAAGTGGCGTCCACCTATTCCCTTTGTGCTGGACGTCCATGTGGAAGTGGATCCTGTGGGCAGGCCTAATATACTTTTGATTCTTCTGCCATCTTGTACCCATAGATGCTCACAATGGCTGTGGCATGGCCGGAGTTGTAAAACCCGCATAGGACTCCACCCTAAAACTACCTTAGGAGAAGTCACATTTTGTCTGACCAACCTCTGGTTCTGCATATTGAAGCCAGAATTAGACGTAGCAGCCGGCACTGAAGACAACAGCCCTGTGTCGCCTGCCCTCTTCCTTCCCCTTCTCTTTCTCTCCCCTTACATTTAACATGCAAAATGTTACAGGTTTCACTGCTCTGGTCTACTTCATTGCATTATGAAACACAACCACAGGAGACAGGAGGAGGAGAAACACTGCTGCTGCTGCTTTGGTGACTGCTGCAGGTCGGTCCTAACGTCGAGTTTGGGCCTATGTGGCTATTGCTAGAAAAACCTCAGTAGACATATGTATGAGGGATGCATGCCCAACGCATGTATCTCCTTGCTGAAAAACAAAAAAACAAGCCTGGGTCAATCACATTGTTATAGTTATTCTGAAACATTTCAGATAAAATAAGAGATTTGAGAACGAGAAATTCACAACAAGACCCATTCTTGGTTATATTCATTTAAGGGAGCAATCCTGTGCTCCCTGGAAGGGCAGTTCAGGGTTAGGGTTAGAGTACTTTGGAGGCAAAGCCCTCTCCAGCGTGGTGGGAGAAAGCGGCACTGCCATTGCTGACCTTGGGTGGCGGGGGCCAGAATGGGGCATTCCTCCTGGAGCGTGTCAGGGCCATGGATCTGCAGAAGCAGAAGCACACCTGTTCCCCTGACACACACACACACACCCCACACACACACAAGCAGGCCCTCAAACTATGCCAGCCCTGGAGCTACAGTAGTGAATTCCCTCCCATTGGTTTAAGTGGCAGGAAAATTGTGCATGTGGCAAATAAACCAGCCAAAACTGCCCCCCCCCCCCGCCTTAGCTGCTGTGAGCCAGCAGGGCTATGGATATGGTGGTGGTTCCGCCATGGATCTCCCACCCCCAGGGACTTTGGGCTGTGCTGTAAATTGCAAAAAAGCAGTGTTTTTGTTGCTGCTTCTGTTGTGCAGTTTAACTGTATATATCCAAAACTTGACCTTGATGTAAATCCTATATCTTCTAATCTCTTCTCCCCCCCCGCCCCCAGATTGTGCTATGGTGCCCCTGGTGTTTTGATCTGCTCATGCACCTTAGTAGGCTGCTATCTTACACTAGGGATCCTTAAACTGCAAAAACAGACATCTGTACATTTAGAAGAGAAAATGGTCAAATCTCCACAAAAGTGCTTCATGAAACAGCTTTGTTTCCTTTCCTTTTGAAAAGTCTTAAAATTCATATAGACCTGCTGCCACCTAGAGGACATTTTATATTAATCACTACAAGTGCGTAATAATTCCCAGCTGTTGGTGGGGGAAAAAAACAAATCAAGATTAGATTTTAGATTATTTTTCCTTAATGATTTTTTTTTTAGAAAATCTGATTTTTTAAAAAAAGTTATTAGAAGTTTAATTGATGTCCCATCTGGTAAAGAATTGAAAGCTCCCCCGATGTGGCTTACACCACTCCAAATTAGAAAATGATATTGTGTCAAAACAAATGGTTAAGAGAGTATATGAAAGAAAATCATATTCGCAATAAATACAAACACTAATATAAATAAAACAACCCCAATCCAGAAAGAGTTTAAGTCAGTGGTGCACTTAGGTAATTTTAGACCTTAGACTGAATGGTCTTATGACTCCTCTCCATGGGACCTAATGGTGTGTGAGGCTCCTCTTTAGATGGCAATGTGTATTACTTCACTTACTTCAAAAAGTGACAAGCCGGCCCTGTTGTGTTTAGGGGTCCTTCTGCTCATTTTGCTGAGAGGCCCTAGGCTTGTGCCCCAAAGTCCAGCCCCGGATGCCCTACTGGTTTAAAATCTTACTGTTCCTCCTGAGGGGAAGGAGGTTTAGGCTGATGTAAACCTTCATCCTTGCAGAAGGATGCTCTGCAGTCAAAGCCACCAATGAGGAGTGGAGGCTGGTGGCTTCAATTTCAGTGGGGTTGTGAATCCACTCTGGGTTTCAGTCAGAACCAGTCAGAACTCTAAAGGACCTATCCAAAGTGCTAAACCTATTTTGGGGATAGGGTTCAGCACCTTGGATTGCTCCTTTGGAGTTCTGGCTGGTTCTGACTGAAACCCAGAGTGGATTTACAGCCCCTCCGAAATCGGAGCCACCAGCCTCCACTGCCAATGAGTTCCAGCTTCATAGGCCAGTAAATTTAACCCTCTCAGTAGAGGGAGTCTGAAGCAAGACCTCTCCCTCAGCACAGACCATAATGGTCATGTGGGCTTGTATGGAAAAAGACACTGACTAAGGCTGCAAACCTAAACACAGAGGGCCATGACCCATTGAACTATCTGGGACTTACTTCTGAAGAAAGATGTTTAGGTTAGGCTTGTACTGCCAGGTATTTTTGTATTTTTCAAGGTATTCCTTGCTTGGCTATGTTCCTGGTAATAAGTGTGCCACATGGAAATGGTGAGCCAAAATGTTAACAACACTTACTAAAAGAATATTATTACTATGTAGCCATATAGAAAGTAGGTGAGTATGACTGACACCTTTCAGATCTGTAATTGATTTCTCAGTAAGATATTTCTCTCGTAACCATTTGGTTATCCACTGCTGGTGTGGGGAAGTGGGGTGATAATGGGCTTATTAAAAAGGCAGGTGGCTACCAGGAAGAGGGCCTTTTCTGTTGTGGCACCCCAGCTGTGGAATGAGCTCCCTAGAGAGGTTCGCCTGGCACCTATGTTGTACTCCTGTCAGTGCCAGCTGAAGACATTTTTATTTACTTTAGCTTCCTAGTCCTTTAGCTCTGATGCTTTAAATCTGTATTTTAAATCTCTGTATTGCTGCTAGGTTTTATTCTGGTTGTACTATTATATTGTGGTTTTAAGCTTTCATATTTTATATTGTTTCATGCTGTACCTTGTGGTTTTAATTTTTGTGAACCACCCAGAGAGCTTCAGCTATTGGGTGGTATAGAAATTAAATAAATAACTAAATAAATAATACACACACACACACACACACACACACATATATAATATGAGTATATCTCAATTACAAGACAGTACACATATATGCATCCCACGTCTTTGGCTCGCTAAAACGAACCTAGAGTATAGCTGTGTATTCCATGTATGTATACAGGGCTGGATCCAACACTTCCAACATCAGAGTTCCACTCATGGAAAGAGCACCGCAGGAGCCCACAAATGGAAAGGGTGAAGGTGATTTCCCCTTCTCCCTGCACCTCTCAAAATTCTGCTTCAGAATGTTGGGAGGGCCTTCGAACACTGTAGAAAATGACACACCGGGCTGGCCAAAGATATTCTCCAGTCTGAGGCTGAGCAACAAGTAGCACCCCTCCACCCCAAGTTGAGATGCATAGAACCAAGGCAGGTCAAGTTATTTTGGTACCTGAGGCAGAAAATCCCACAAATGCC
This sequence comes from Heloderma suspectum, assembly GCF_057233095.1. Taxonomy (NCBI): domain Eukaryota; kingdom Metazoa; phylum Chordata; class Lepidosauria; order Squamata; family Helodermatidae; genus Heloderma; species Heloderma suspectum. The sequence continues at coordinate 152,601,674 of NC_139458.1, read as the reverse complement.
TCTCTCAAGCAGGTGGCAATAAAAATGCAGCAACTTATTAAATATCAAACCATTTGCTACCCTTTCATAACATGCCAAATGAGCTGCCTGAGGTGGCTACCACACTAGAGCCAGGCACAGTGGCACAGGAGGAATGGCAAACGTTGCCCCCTTTCCCTTCCATGGAGGCCTCCACTGCATCAAAGGCCTTGCAGAAGTACTCCTTCTATGAATGGACGGGGCACCTTTGGCTCCAACCCATGCAATGGGTTCCACCAGGCAATTGAAAAACGTAAGATTAAAAAGCAATGAAAAACAAAAACAACAAATGATTAGCCATGTTTCTGAAGTTTATCCACCTTAAATGCTTATCTCCTCTCACTCCAACAGCTGATGTCAACAGATCAGAGTGATATCCACACTGTCTGGAGTTCATATCTGTATATATCAAAAAGAAAGAAAATAAACACATTTACATTTAATGAATGAAAGCTTTAGAAGCTTGTTCCAGATGGGCACTTTGACCAATCAGTGAAAGCTCTGGAAGGTGGTTCCACATGATTGGTAAAAAGGTGGGCATCCCAGCCAATCAGCTTTTAAATAGCATTTTCTTTCCCCCTCAATTCTATTTTCTTTGTCCTCATCAGATTGAGCAAACATATATATTAGCCATGTTCAAATTAAAATAATAGAGTCACTTTGGGATTTGTTAACTAGGACTGATGTTTGCACATAAGCTGACAATCTTCAAAGGGGAAGAACAAAGGGAGAAAGCAAGCCAAGGAGAAAAGAATGCTGAAAGAATTACTTGTTCCCATTTGATATATAAAATAGCTATAACTTTGGACTGCTTCTGTTCAGTCAGCATCAGCAAAGCCCATGGAAGTTTTAAATTACCTCATAAACTGGGAGCCAAGTGAAAGCACAATATTACTTAAACAATCAAAAAAGTATAATTTGCTGCTGTAGATCAATGTAGTACCTTATTAAATTGAGAGAACATTACACCGCACATTTATGGGTTATTATTTATTAATGTCGCTTTGCTACTTCAGCTGTAGTGCTTGGTGCTGAACACTAATGGCATTATATCTTTATGGACAGTGTTGTCTATGTAGTCTTCAGTTATTATATGTTTTTATTTCCAAAGTTGGAATAGTTGGGGGGCTTTTCCCTTTCCCGCCCCCATAGCTAGCATGCTGAGATGAGTTTTAGGAGGCCTGGATTTAGTGTAGAATTCAAATTCAAGATGAGCTGTAGAAGTCCCTGTGGGTCAAATAGAAGAAATAATGACCTCACAGGGTCATTGTGTAGATAATGAGCTTGCAAAAACTATGGCTTGTAAACTGAATTGCTGTGCAAGTTGCCATCTGTGCTGAAAAAGGCTATTCCTGTGTGTGTACTATACTGAGTATAGAGTACTATAAAGTTTTTGTCATCACGAACCTGAAGGAGCTTTGTGGCTTAAATCAGCTTGGTATTGATTATGTTCCTGACATCATTATTGTTGTTGTTTCTATATCACCCAATAGCTGAACCACTCTGGGTGGTTCACAAAAATACACACCACAATACAAGATCATAAAAATAGAACATAAAATCTCTAACATACAAATTTTAAAACAATTAAAACAGCTCAGTTACAATAAGATACTTGACCTGATATAACAACTGACATAAATGCTCTGTCATATGCCATCAAATGTCTAAGAGTAGAGGACAGTCTTAAGCTGGCAGCAAACAGATGACAGTGTTGGTGTCAGATGGAGCTTAGTGGGGAGAGCATTCCATAATCGGGGGCCAACACTGAGAAGGCCCTCTCCCATGTTGCCACCTTCTGTGCCTCCCTCAGAGGAGGCACTCAGAGGAAGACTTTTGATGTTGATTGTAATGTTTGGGTAGGTTCAGGTTGGGTAGGTTCAGGTTGGCTTCATCAAGTATTGCAGTCCCAAGGCATGTAAGGTTAAAACCAGTACCTTGAATCAGGTTCGGAAATATACAGACAGCCAGTGTAAGCGGGACAGAATTAATGTTATATGTTTGGACTTTCTGGTCCCTGTTATTAATCTGGCTGCTGCATTTTGCACAAGCTGCAGCTTCCAAACCAGCCTTCAAATGCAGCCTCACACAGAGCATGTTGCAGTAATCTAACTTGGAAATCACCAGAGCATAGACTACTGAAGGCAGATTATCCCTGTCCAGATAGGGGAGTAACTGGGCCATCAAGGGAAGCCGGTAGAAGGCACTCCATGCCTCTGAGGTCACCTGAGCATCAAGTGACAGAGATGGCTCCAGGAGGGCTCCCAAGCTATGAACCTGCTCCTTCAGGGGGAGTGCAACCCTATCCAGAACAGGATGAATACCATCCATCCATTCAGAAGAACAGAGACTAACAATCCAGTCTTGTGTCTGAACTGAGCTTCAGTTTATTAGCCCTCATCCAGTCCATTATTGCAGCCAGGCACCAATTTAACACATCCACAGCCTCACCTGATGAAGATGAAAAGGAGAGGTAGAGTTACATGTCATCAGCATACTGATGGCAACACACTCCAAAACTCTGGATGTCCCCATTCAATGGTTTCATGTAGATGTCTAATAGCATGGGAGACAGAACTGACCTCTGAGAAACCCCATGCTGGAGAGTCCATGGAGCCAAGTAATATTCCCCAAGCATCACCTTCTGGAGCCAACTATCCAGGTAGGAGCAGAACCATTGCAATGCAGTACGCCCTACTCCCAGCTCAGACAGTCACCCCAGAAAGATACCATGGTTGATGGTATCGAAAGCCACTGAGAGATCAAGGAGAATCAACAGGGTCACATTCACTCTGTCTTTCTCCTGACTAGCTCATCATATGGGATGACCAAGGCTGTTTCCATGCCAAAACCTGGCCTGAACCTTGACTGAAATGGATCCAGATAATCAGTTTCAGCCAAGAGTGTTTTGCGCTGATTGGCCGCCACCTGGTCATGGACCTTGCCCAGGAAAGGAACATTTGTTATTGGCCTAAAGTTGTTAAGATCTTACAGGTCCAGGGAGGATTTCTTCAGGAGTGATCTCACCACTGCCTCTTTCAGGTGGCTCAGGACCACTCTGTCTCACAAGGAGGCATTAATCACCTCCTTGGCCCAGCTGGCTGATCCCTCCATGCTGGTTTTTTATAAGCCAAGAGGGGCAAGGAACCAATATGGAAGTGGTTGCTCAAACCTGTCCAAGCACCTTGTCAATGTCCTCAAGCTCTACCATCTGAAACTCATCCAGGAAAACAGGAGAAGACTGTGCAATGGATACCTCACCTGATTCATCTCCTATAACACTGGAGTCTAAGGCCTGGAGGATGCAAGAGATTTTATCTTGGAAGTGCCCAGCCTAGCAAACATATCACAGTTGGCCTTTGATGGCTACATGGTGTTCTTAGGGCCAGCATAAAAAAACCCCTGTCAGGAGGTCACCCCTGCTGCCTTCTGAAATCCTTAGGTAGCCAGAATCAACACGCAGACAATAGGGCTCTTTTCCAAGGCTTTATTTCCATTCAACCTAATGATGCTTACAGATGCTAATTGCTTGCTCCTACGAGTAAGACTTAAGAGAGCTGCCTACTCAGGGGTTCTAGCCTTAGGAATCAGTTGATCTCCATTTGTAAGGTGGGAAACCTCTGAACTTATGGGCTAGGAGGAGAGAGTCCACACCTTTCCTGTGGGGCATCGGGGCACTGCTGTTGCCATCATGCCAAGCGGGCTGAGTGCCTCCTCTCAGCGCCCGCCATCTCCCGCTTGACGCTGTGCCAGTGCCTAGCATCCAGAAACTGCTGTTGTGCCCCCTCTCCCTGCCAGGGTCACTATCACTCTCAGGAATGTGTACTGGGCTGCTCCTCTGAACAGCGTGCGGGTTCCTCTCCCATGGTTTCTATCTCTTCCTCAGAATCAGAACTGCTTTGGGACTCTCTGGGCTCTGATCCAGCCCTGACACCCTGGAAAGCTCCACTGGGCAGCACACAGAGGACTTAATGGAGAGAGAGAAATATTGTTTTTTCACTGCCTTAACTGCCATGAGTATGTTTGAGTATAGGCACTTTCCGATGTTCGATTACATGTGCTGGGAGTTTCTCCATCTGCACTCAAGCCTATTTTGTTTCATCGCTATGGAGCAGTATGAGCTCTACTACAGGCAGGGTGCTCAGGAGCAAATATGTTAACAGCCTGGGCCTTTTCTGCTTTCCACAGATTGATCAGGGTTTTGACAGGAGCACTAACCATATCAGCTGGAAAAGCCCCTAGGGGACTTTGGAAACCATCTGGATCCATTAGCTTCTGGGAATGGATCATCTTAATGGCTTCCCTACTCTTGCAGAGGGGAAAAGCTGCCATCAGTCTAAACCTCAACAGGAGGTGATCTGACTCCGATTCAAAGGGACCAATTCAAAGTCCCCCAACTTTCAGATCACCATCCCCATGACCGGCTGAAAAAACCAAGTACAGAGTGTGCCTGCTACATGTGGTGGGCTGATGACATGTTGGGGCAGTCCCATGGTTGAAATGAATGGACATGAATGGAAAGCCTCCATGGATAGTAGTATACATTCAATTTCATTTCCAACTTCTACCCCACATAAATAGAATTCATACATTTCCCTCCATGAGGGAGAATCACATGCATTTTTAGTGTCATTGTAAATAATACTCTGAGAGAGACAGCCATGGGTAAAATGATCTTTGACCAAGCTAATGATTTTAACTGAGGTTCTAATGGGCAGTATCCAATGCTGCCCATATATCATTGGGACCCACCACTAGTACAATGAGGAGCTAGCAGTCCTTAAAGCAATCAGAAACAAGCAAAAACGCTCGTTTCCAGAATGGGGCAGGTCTCTGGAGCTCACAGAAGGGACCTGTTCTGACCTGTACTAATCTGGAAACAGGTATTTCCACTTGTTTCTGGGGTATCTCTAGGAAACTAGCTTCCTGTTGCACCAGTGGTGGGTTCCACTGGCACAATGGAATGAGCAGCAGCATAGCAGCATTATTGGATACTGCCCTATCTATTTCAGGAGTTATGTCCTCTATGGAACATAGCGGGTGCCTGTCACATCTCTGTGCCTGGAAGGGGATCCCGGGGCCATAAGATAGTTCAGAGCTCTCCCCTCTGAGACTGTAGAGAAAGTTCTGCCCTTGGAGGGGCCCTCTCCTAACCCCTGTGGAGACCTCCAGGGCCTTGTCCTCTCTGACATCACAGCTCTGATGCCAGTAGAGGCAACCAAGGTGTGAATCAGAAGGGGGGAGAGGTCAGGATCCAAAGCTCTCCTGGTCCCCAGACATGCCCTGACATGATGGAGAAATGCATGCCTTGGAGAGGATGTACATAATTCCCATCCCATTAGTACCAATGGGAGGGAAATCATTCAGCAGGGCTCTGGATAAAGCAATTCCTCTGCTGCCTTTGGATCTCTCTGCCCCCACTGGTTGGATTCCTCTGTTAAGCTATTGAATTTTCAAAGACTGGCAACAAAGCACCAAGGTTTTTCAAGTGCCAATTGAAGCCAGCCTTTAAAGGACTGCTGTACCTTTTCAGTACTGTAAAGAAGGTGGATGAAGGACCCATCTTTAACTGCCATTAATAGGTCATTTTCTGATTTTTCAGATCCATATTATACCTATCTTTACCATCTAGTCCTTCTGCAGTCTTCAGAGGAAATTTAATCAGACTGGCTTGTAACTTTTATCACCGGAGCTAATGAAGCTACAAGAAATGAAATTGTGTTGCAGTTCAAACATCCTGATCTACGTTTGCTTTTCCTTTATGAACATGAGCATGGAGGAGGGCAGCTGGGTTTTCATCTCTAAGGCTGTTCAACGACCTGGGGGTGCAGAGACTTCCCCTTCAGCTAGCACTGAATTTAATTGCCTTGAGCAACATGGCAAGGAGCAGGCTGGGCTGGCAGGGAGTTGAGGTGCGGGGAGATGATTCACTGCCTCAAAAGCTGTACATCTTGGATTAAAAAAAGAATCCCTTCCCTTGTCGAAGCCCTCCTTTAGAGGGGCTACATGGAGACAGTGGAGGAGGAGGAGACACTGTACCTCCTGCTCTGCATGCAGAAGATTGCAGGTCTGATCCCCAGCTTCTCCCTGTAGGGCTGGGAAAGACCCCGGCCCTGGTCTGAAATGTCAGAGAGACGCTGCCGGCCAGGGCTGATCAGCATTCCTCAACATGGTGCCGTTGAGATGCTTTGGACTGCAGTTCCCATAAGACCCAGGCAGCACAGCCAATGGTCAGGGATGATGGGAGTTGTAATCCAAAACATCAGGAGGGCATCAGGTTGGAGACCGCTGGTATAGACAGTAGTGAGCCAATGATATAACACAGCTTCATATCTTCATCTAGCTGAATGGAAAACTGCCTTTCATTTCTATTGAACAAGGGTCCTATTGCAGAAAAATCAGACTGGCCCAATATAGGAGCCTTCAGTACCTATGTAGTGGGTGCTAGTTTTAATTTGGCATAAATTTACATAGATTAGCATATGCAGTTGAACAGGGACTTCTAAGCCGGTCTTGTCTTCCTGTCTTCCACAAGGAACAGTAGCAGAAAGCATTAGCACTGTGTTTTAATATCATTTTGCACTCCCCATTTCCCTGCATGGTACAAAGTAACAGGACAGCCTCTGAAACAGGATCAGGTTCCTTGTGAGGAGAGAACACTAGAGGCTTATGGTGCTTGCTCTATAAAATGTTTTATAGAGAGACATGGAGCTTTTCTACACAAGGCTGTTAATCTGCTGTTAATCCCCTGTATCTACTTTTGGTTTCATTGCAGAATTAAGATCCAAGCACTATACAAGGAACATTTCCTTTCCTGCTTTTCTGTTATAGAACCTCTAGGTGGCACTGTGATATAGCAGAATAACACAATAGCCAAGAGGAAATTGTGCTTTCATTTGCTTTCACAATTAAATTTTCCCTGATCTAAAAGAAACCTCACTGAAAGTACTTGATAGACACGGAAGTGAAAATGGAGGGTGACAATGACATCTTAAGAACCCATAAACAACTGTGAGTAGGGAATGACGGGTGCATAATAAATGCCTCATAGAAAACCCTTACAAATTGTGCAGCTGGGAAGCAAATACCCACACATGCGATTCTAGTCCATAAGCATTACCAGTCCAGTTTCCCAGGATATAAAAATCTGCTTCCTACAGCCAGAAATCTCTTAGCAGCCTTTTTCAAGCAAGCTCCAAATTTTCTTTCTTTTGCCCACATTCAAATTCCAAAAACTGTTTGTGGGCCAACGACACATTACATAGGAAACGCATGATAAGATCCCCAATATTTTTTAATTAAAATTTTAAGTTGTTTGGGGTGGGGTGAATTAGATTGGGGCAGGGGTGCAGGGAGAGGGGGTATTTACTCTTTCCCCCCATGATGTTTCTCTGAGCAGAACTCAGACATACCACAAAGCTGCTATTCTCCCTGCTGGGAAACATGAAAATACCTGTATTGTGCCCATCTCCTTTGTAGTGCTGAGCTGAAGGTCACGTGGAAGAACTTTTACCTCAAACACAGGGGGGTGGGGTTTGCGGGTGAAATTAACTATCTCGGTCGCTCCTTCTGGTGGCCACAATTTTCCTCGTCAAAGTCCCCTGAAACATCAATATGTAATAGCACTCTGATGGGGTCTTCCGGGGGGGTGGGGGGGTGACTGCCCGAAAGCACTCTGGAGGCAGGCCATGAGTGTGCCCCCCCTGAAAAAAGTCATACCCTACAATCAGCCAAAATGTATCTCCATTTCTGACCTGCAAATGGTGAGGCAAAGTGGGGAGGTAGGGAACATTTCAGCTTGGTCCTACTTACACCCCCTCGCCGCCCCAGTGCCCCAGTATGACTAATAACAGCTTTAGGGAGTGATTTCAAATGGGAAAATGGCACAGGGTTAAACACCCTCTCCCCCAGCGCTGCTGTTTCAATCCAATTCTGGAACGCTGCAGCTGCTTTTAGACTTGAAAAGAACCATTCAAAAATAATGATCACGCATCTCTCCCTAAGTCTAGCCCTCAGTCCTCAGGCAGATGGATGTGAGAAAAATGTCCATGGGTTTAACTAGCCTCCACCAGCCATTACAGGCCATTAATCAGAAACTTCTGTTCACCAGGCTAGAGAAAAGCATAGAAAGTGGGACACTTTGCATAGTCAGAGATGTTGTTTAAAGGAATAAGAATATAAGAGCTGTGCTAGCTAGATCAGACCACAGGCTTGTCTAGTCCTGCATTTTGCTCACACAGTGGCCAACCAGATGCCTGTGGGAAGCCCACAAGTAGGACATGAGTGCAAGAGCGCCCTCCTGCTCATGTTCCCCAGCAACTGGTATACCATATATAATGCTGGAGGTAATATATAGCTATAATGACTAGTAGCTATTGATAGCCTAAACTTTATCCTCCGTGAATTTGTCTAATCCCCCTGAAAACAGGCTGTTTTCAAGTTGGTGACCATCAATACATTTTTAGTAGATAATCCCACAGTTTAATTATGCGCTGTGTGAAGTAAGACTCCCTTTTACCCATCCTGATTCTCTCATCAGTTAGTTTTACTGGATGACCTTGAATTCTAGTATTATATGAGACAGAGAGCGAACACGTCCCCTGTCTACTTTTTCCACACCTTGCATAACGGTATACGTTTCGTTTGGTTAGCATGGTGATGGCTCTCACTAGGGACACGTGGCTATCTGTCTCAAACGGCTGCAAGACCTGGGTTTGAGAGTAGAATTCTGAAAGTTAGATTCCCTGACCTATCTCTCTGAAGTGCCATTGTTCATCTGCTTTGTCTGTTGCCGAGAGCACATTCTTCCATTATATGAGATTTACCAGCCTGGGACTAGAAAGCGTTCAAAGCTGATATGTGTAAGCCAAAAAGTAAGGAGGAATATGAGCAATAAAATGAATTGCATTTAAAAAAATATAAAACTTTCTAGAGAGAAGCTTTACAGATCCATAAAAACAAGGCAAAGTGAATCAGAAAGATTATTAAAATGGCAGAAAGAGATACTGAGTATCCGATCTTAGGAGCTTTGGGAGGTGGTCTTTGCTGTTGTTGTTGTTGTTGTTGTTGTTTTTAGCAAACAGCACCCTGGAAAGCGATTTTTGACAGGCAAAACACAAATAAAATATGTGGCACTAAAATGAAAGGGAAACAGCAGCAGCATTTGATGAAATGGTAGGATTTATAAAGTAATGGGAAAGAAAGTGGTTTTGGATGCAGAAGAGAGTAGGATCTCTTACAGAGGGGTCAGGGCCATATAGGATGAGAACAGAGAGGTGATGAGGAATGAAATAAAAATAGGAATGGTTTGGGGACAAATGTGGCATTTATCATTTTGACACATGAATAAAATTAATGAAAACAGGCCTGCAATTCCTCTGAAAGATGAAATGGAAATCATAGAAGAATCTTATCGAGGAAGTCAGACTAATAGGGTGGGCATCTTTTCCCTGCCAGAAATTCAGTGGCTTCAGCTTTTTCCAGATGCAGCAATGGTGAAAGCAGTGCCTGTTGAATTGACCCCTGCTGATAATGGTAGTAAGCCTATTTCAGGAACAAGGGAGCAATCCTGCAATCTAATAATGCCTTTGAAGTCCATGTTGTAGCTACATGCAACGTCTGTTTTTCTTAAGGAGTAGGAGATGGTGGGGCTGTTAGGAGCTGTGATCCAGAAGCTAGAAGATAATTGTGGCCTTTCAGAAAATGCAATGGAAGGCTACCTGCCTGGCAAGGATGAAGGGCTGGGGGGAGTAACTGTGGGAGAAGGCTTAGTCCTATGTTTCCCTAGGTACACCCATATTGCATTTCCTTCTGAAAACACATGTAAAGAAGCACCCAGAAACTGTGCTGAGATGGCCCAACTTAGTTTAATAAATATCACTCATTGTCAGTGCTACATCAAATTTTCATGCGATTTGATATTCCCTGAATATGTCTCTCCCCACCCCCACCCCAATGTATCCTACTTTTCACTCTTCCATGTAATACTGCAATTGTTTCCCCAGTCTGTTGCTGCTTGGGGAGGAGGAACCTTGTTCCCAACTAAGGCATCCTAGTCAAAACTCTGTCACACTGAGATGTGTATTCAAAATGTGCATTCTATTGAAAGTTCCAGTGCAGAAAAACAACATCTGCATTCAGATGTGCATCGAAATGTGGATTCTATTGAAAGTGATGGTGCAGAGAAACAACATCTGCATTCAGATGCGCATCCAAATGTGGATTCTATTGTATTGAAAATGTGCATCCAAATGTGGATTCTATTGTATTGAAAGTAACGCATTGCAGAGAAATGACATCTGCATTCAAAGGCACATCTGAATACAGATGCTGTTCCTCCATGCTTCATTACTTTCAGTGGGATGCACATTTGAATGTACATCTCAATGCATGGGAACATTAGCCTGGTTGCCTCAGCAATGGATATTAATTCCTCCAACACCCATATCCTTTATAACAGCTTGGGACACTTTCACCAAGAGGTTCAAAGAGGTGAGCACACTTAAAATGGAGTGAAAATAATTTATTACATGCCCACTCCCCATTTTGGCTCAGCACTACTTACTTTGGCTGCCTTGGCTGCCTTTGTATCCTCGGTCCTGCCTAAATGAGACCCAGGAAGTGGTTCAGAATCAGCAAGGTGATGTATGTAAGTTCAGTAGATATGGGCTCATCTTCGCCTCCTGTTTACCTCCTCCTGCATGCCCTACAGCAGAGTCATTTGGTGTGAACTCCTAATATAATGCCTTTCTAACCCCAAATTAGGAATCCACTTTCTTAATTCCTTCTTTATATTTGAGGGGGCCATAATGTATCTTTTATTGCAGGGATGGGGAACATAAGTGGTGCCATAGATGTTGTTGGACTCCAGCTACCATCAGCCCCAGCCAGTATGGCCAATGGTGAGGGATGGTGGGAGTCGCAGCACAATGACATCTGGTGGGCCGCACATTCCCCATCTCTGTGTTATTAGGTAACCACCTGGGAAATGGTTTTTGCATGTATTTTATTCTTTGGCTCCCTGTTCCTTGATATGCATGGGTTTGTAAACCATTATTCAGGCACTGAAAACTGGCAAAATCAGATATATAGGGCAGTATTTAATGTTAGTCCTACTTGGAGTAGAGCCATTGAAATGAATGAGATTTAGGATAGTTATGACTAACCTAAGTCCCATTCATTTCAATGGATCTACTCTGAGTAGGGCTAATATTAGATACTACCCATACCGAGTGTGTGCAAATTAAGGACTTCGGCATAAATATACTTCATTTACCTGCTGCCATGGTATGTGTTTGCAAGATATTTAGAATTTTCTGCCAACAGTTGTGCTGACAGAATGCAAAGACGGAAGGGTCTAGAGGGAACACAGGAAGAAGAAGGGGTACAAAAATTGGGGTTAATAGCTCAGTAGACTAACAGCCAAATGCTCTAGGTACATATTTGATATTTGGTCTTCCTTTACCTTATTGTTGAGCCACTGTAAGAATCAACATGGATTCCTTCCCTTTCCACTAGGGATCGGAGCACAGGCACCATTTTCATTTGAAAAATGGTTGTATGGGAAAAAATCTTAAAGGCATAAAGAACTTGCATGGCATCCAGTTCTAACATAATGACAAGAGGTGCTGCTCCAGAAAGCTCAGGAATGATGGACTCCACTTCCTCTGGTCCCTTCAACAGCACAATTAATACAATTCCATTAACTTCCAAAGGTGTTTTAAATAGTAATGCACTGGGCCATTAATCGTAACAATGTCAGTGTGCTCTTGCTATGACATTTACCCTAATTAGTAATACAGCCTGTTATTTAGCACCAGCTTTCACTGGAGATAATTTATACCTGGGCTCCATAATCAAACAGAAGCACTTTAGACTCTCCTGGAGAAGAAACAGGACCAAGATACAGACCCTGAAATAGGCTGTGTTCAGATGTCATGATAAACCATAGTTTCTCATGATGGGAACAAGCCTTGCCTGCCCCCACCCCAGGCTTGCATGCTTCCCCCCTCCCCTTTCCTCCTCCAGCATGGCCATGAGTAGATTGGAAGGTTTTGCTTGTGGTTTCAGTTAACTACAGTTTAACATTCCATCTGATCCCACAACTGCAGTCAATCTCAACTATGGTTTGTTGAAACAAACCAGCTTCATAAACCACAGGTTACATTAGCTTGTTTCAAACAAATCACAGTTAAGATTAGCCACAGTTCAATGGTTCAGGTGACACAACAAGCTGCAGTTAATCAAAAAATGGAAGGGAGAGCTTTCGGAACACCTCTTTGTGGCCACAGTGAAGGAGAAGGGGAGGACAAGAGTGCACAAATGCCTGTAGAGGTTAGGCTTATTCTTGTCATGATAAACCAGGATTTACCTCACGTGATGTCGGAACATAGATGCATCAAATGCTGAGGAAAAAATGCAGACCAAGAACTCTCTTGAGAAAGATGCAGAATATTTGGTCCTTAAAAAATATATATTTCAAAACATTAGCTTGGTGTTTTCCTTTTTTTCCTTTGACTTATTTCCTCTCTCGTCTTCCCTTAAATTACTGTTTCACAGAGCAATGAGGGATTGGGGCAGGCAGGAGCAACACATCTGAAGCTCTGCTGGCTTGTACTGGCCAGAATGGATGGTGTGGGGAGCCTGGTGGATCTTTCTTTTTTGATACCCCTGCCCTGAAAGCCATGGGGGGAATTAACCGCACCACCTCCAGGCCGGTGTAGGTGAGGGGACTGAATTGGGGGGGATGGGACAGAAGGAATCAGGGAACGGAGCAGCTTTGGATCCAGCAGATCCAAAGACAATTCTGTCCCTGCCCCATGCCAGAACACCCTGTTTGGGGGGCCTACACTTGCTAGTATTGGTAGCTTTGTGCTGGCAGAGCCCTGTGCAGGTGGCAACAGGGGATTCTGCAGTGGTGGATCGTCCTGCCAGCTGAGCTCCTCTCCGCCTAACCCGAATCCTAACCCCCTCCAACAGGCCACAAACATCAGAGGGTTAGGGACTGCCCTCTCAAGTTATTAAGTAATGGTCAACCATTGGATTCAAAGGCGGCAGCCCTAGCTTAATTTATGGTTGAAGGTATTAATATGTTTGAATTGTGGTCATAGTCTGTGCTAATTCATCAAATATGGTTGATGTATGTTCCTAATCTGCTTTAAAATCTGTTTATTCACATCTGTTCTTTTTATTAAAACTGAGTAAATTATGTGTTTGCTTTTTAAAAAAGAAGGAGATAGATCATCCTCATTACCGTCATATGCACAAACTCCCTGAAGATGCTACATTTCCTGAACTGGAAATAGATCATATTGCTGAAAACAAATGCTCTTCATCAGTTAAGATAATTAAAAAGTTAATTCATTGTTCTACTGTGCACCAATACATTATATATTTTAAAATTTGTGTCTATTTGTTGTGGGGTGTGAGGATAAACTAGAAGGGTTGAGGGATTAACCAGTGGATGCCAAGTAACTCTATGGGTCTTTGGGTATTTTACATTTTATAGGAAAATCTATTGAAACAGTATCATGTGATCTTAAAATTATGCTCATGCCCCACTGAATTCTGCACAGGATTAAGCCATAATTTATTTCTAGGGAATGTCTCCACTCATACCTTTTTCTTAAAATTATCAACCTGATTTTATTCCCATGCTAACTTACTTGTTAACTCTTTTGTTTCACGTATATTCAGGTATATGTGTTGCAGTGTTACAATTATTCCTGATGTACATGACATTTCTTCCTATATTTCATGTGGGAAGAGTGAGTGTCCTGTTATGGATAAAGTGTTGGACCAAGAAGACCTGTGTTTACATCCTCACTTTGGGTTGAGCCTGGAAACAAATGGAGAACCATTGGAGATCTCTTAATGTTGGTCTTGTAAGTTCTCTCTCTGTGTTAAAACAACAATGTCTCGTGACATCTTAAAGACTAACAAAAATATTGTAGCATAAGCTTTCATGGACTATAGCCCACTTCATTGGATGCATGGAGTATTATGGAGAGTTTCAGGTTTATGTACCGTACATGTGGAGGTGGTGGTGGGGATTTAAACAGTAAAGTCAGAAGGAAATTAAATGCAGAAAATACTAAGAGTGATAATCACATTATTTACAGTGGCCGTTCATAATCTATGAGATTACTGGAGCATGGGTAACTGTGGCCAGACCATCTCTTTCCAAGAAGGGACACCACTGGCACATCACATTGGCTGAAACTGGTGCAAGGAACTCTGTCCTACATCATGACAAACAGGAAATTATGTCTCATCTCTAAATTCAAAGGAAGGAGTATCATTCCACTTGAAGCTGTAATTGTTTGTTTATTAGAAAATGATAAATGGAATTTCAGAATGGAGCTTGCTGTCACTAAGTAGAAAATAAAAATAGAAATAGAATCATAGGATTGGAAGGGGCCTACAAGGCCATCAAGTCCAACCCCCTGCTCAGTGCAGGAAGCCTGATTCCCAGGCAGTCTCCCATCCAAGTACTAATCAGGGCTGACTCTGCTAAGCTTACGATACCAGGTGCATCCAGCCCAGGCCCCAGGATTTTGGCATGTACTGCAGGACTGTCCTTTCACATGGATGGTAGCTTTCTTACAATAGCCAAGCCAAGTGTCCCCACACTGCAGCTGATGGAAATTAAATCTAATTGGATCAGACAATTATCATATTCACCAGGGTTTTCTTTCCTAATGCAGAAATAGCAGAAGATACTTTGACGATGAAAACTGAATGGCAGCTACAGAGCGCTTGGCTGTAAAAGGTCTATGGGGCCATCTGACTTCCTTGTCAATCCTACCGTGATGAAGTGCAGAAAGCCTCAGACGCTCCACAGCCAACATACATGGATCACTCCTTCCATAGCCTACCAGTATATTTCCAAGCTTTAACCCTGTCCTTTTCACTCATATCCTTTTCCTTAGAAACCAGACAACAAAAGAGTCCATCAAAGACAATTAGGGGGACTGAATGATGTTGTTAGAACAGAGTGTTAAATGTTTAACTTATATTGAGAATAGAATAAATGTATTTGCATAAATAGCTTGTTCTATTGCAGTGTATTGTTTTCTTGGCTCCTTGCTATCTGTTTAACCAAGTTAAGAGCAGCTCTTGATTTATCCAAGCTCAGTGCAACCTGTGAGGGTTGAGGAGCTAAACACCTGTTGTGGAGGAAGGAAACCATATTTTCATGAAATTAGCCAGCTCCTGGCTGGAGCTGAAATTGACTCTGGGTTGCAGGTGGGGTGAAAACTGACTCAGTCTGGGTTGCAGGTGGAAGGGAGTAACCTTGCTGGTGTCTACCACCTTTACAGTGTGTGTGTGTACATGAGTGTGTGCTTTTAAGGAGCTCAAAGAATGGTAAAGCAGGAAAACACTTGGCCTCTAGAAGAACAAACAGGAATAAAATCAAGCATTTTAAAAGTTCAGAAATATGGCACATATAGAGAGGGAGGAATGCTGTATTACTCAGCGCTGATGGTAACACACGAACTATCCAAACATTGACAGTGTGATACTAGCACAACTGCATACCATGTAGCATGCATGCTCACAATAGGGTTGTGGTTTGAGTGCTGGGACAATGCAAAGTCCCAGCAACAGAAACACTGCCTTGACAAAAGTTTCTGGATCCTGCACAAACCAGCAAATGAGTGAAGACTGCACCTTTATTTACTTGTACTCAGACACACAACATATTCAGGAAAGACCCCGAAATGCTGACTTTGATCACTGGCGAAGAACTAGCTCATGACTCTGGATAAAGTGAAACAAGTTTCCACTTTTCAGGCCACTGCTCAATATCTGTGTCAGCCCAGGGCCAAGAGTGCTCAGAGACTGAGGTTTCTAGTGGCAGCAACTCTGAAGAGGAGTCAGAACCTATTCCTGGACCTTCGCAAGTGGGGCCCTCCGTCTTGTCTCCCGCAGCCTGTCCTCCTGATCCGCATGAGGCACTGTTGCCCTCTGGCTCTGAGGCTTGGACCTCAGACTCCTCCAGCCGGCACGGAGGCCTTGGGGAATATTCCCCAACCAGCTCTTCATTTCCCAGGCCTTCATTCCCCAGAAGAAGCCAGCAACTGCAGGAGAGGGCACTGGCCCTTTTAAAGGCCAAAGGAAGTGAGGCGGGTGGCTACTAGGAGGAGGGCTTTTTCTGCTGTGGCACCCCGGCTCTGGAATGAGCTCCCTAGTGAGGTTCGCCTGGCGCCTACATTGTATTCCTTTCGGCGCCAGGTGAAGACCTTTTTATTTTCCCAGGCATTTTAGCATTTTAGCTTTCTAAATTTTTATCTTTGCTATTTTAAATCTGTATTTTAAACTCCTGTACTGCTGCTAGGTTTTATTGTGGTTGTATTGTTATATTGTGGTTTTAATGTTCTATATATTTTAAATTGTTTTATTGCGTGTTGTTTGGTTTTAATTTTTGTGAACCACCCAGAGAGCTTCAGCTATTGGGCGGTATAGAAATGAAATAAATAAATAAATAAAGCAGATGCAGCTCTTGAAAGAGGTGCTGCTCCCAGAAGGACTCTCCTGACCCGGGTATAAAACCCTGCCAGTTGCTCCAAGCCAGTGCTGGAGCAATTTGCCAGGCCTCTAGCTACAGGTGTGCTCTCCATGGTCCTGAACTCATTCCCAGTCCGGGGCTGGTACTTGCAGCGCTGATCATGGTGTTAACTTCCCCTGTTCCAGTCACCTCTTCCATGTCCTGCCTTCTTTCCTGAGTTGTCACCCAGAGCAGGTCAGCAGAGAATCCATATCTGGTGATAGATATGCCTATCTTTAGGCATTTCTAAATGCCTTTAGGCATTTGGATATGCCTAAACATAGGGGCCTGAACTAGCAGGTCCTTTCCAGAGCTTGCAGTTTTATGAAATGCTCACTGCCCCTAAGCAATCGAGTAGCTTCCCGCAGTGGAAATATATTTTGGAGGGACAGGGGAGCAAATCAGCAGCAAAAGCAAATTCCTCCACAATTCGCCAGCTTTGATCTGGCATTGGGCATGGAAGCTGTGACCCGAACAGTCGCAAACACCCACTTACACCAATCTAGTCTGTACATTGCAAGGAGATGCAATTTACCGGAAGATAAAGCACAGGGAAGGGACACTGTAAACAACCCAGAAGGTGCTTTTGAAAGTGCTTGGAGAGCACCAAGGATGCTAGTACACAGGTCAAACTACCGTATCACAGCATGGTATGACAATGGATAGCCCTATTTCCCCTAGGTGTTACACTTGCATGAATATTGATATTCCAAAGAAGACATAATGAGACCCTTTTTAAATATAAAGAAATCAAGTTGAAGGTGAGGCTCATTTTAATAATGTAATGTATTCTGTGGGATTTATAGAGCATGAATCTCTCCGTAATAATAATGGACACATCAATCAAATGCTGGCCTGTCCTCCCAATGCCATGTACACAGTTCAGCCATCAGCAGAGCCCTCTGGCTGACAGCAGCCACTGCTGTGCCCCAAGCCCTGCTCTAACTAGACAGCTTTGTCTCCACAGAAGGCTTCTGGTTCTGTGCCGGCCCACTCACCCTCCTCCCAGAAACCTGTGGTCAAAAAAGTATCGGCTGGGAAATGACAGATGCAAAAGCCTCAGAAGCATTTAAAAGAAGCTACCCTGTTCCAAAATGGGGAACTCTGGCATAAAATAAGCCAGGATTTCTGCACCAAAGCTGGTCCACAAGGGGAGGAGGAGAAGGAGGAGCAGACAGGCCCAGCACCCACACCTGGCTTCATTACTCAAAGTTCATACATTGCAAAATTATGTCAGAATCAGGCCAAAGTTGTTTTGCAGAGAGTGGCATGATAGAGCCATTGCTCTATCCTCCTGCCCCTTCACAGAGAGAGAGAGAGAAAGTAGTGCAGGTCCCCCCCACCATGGCACCCGTGGGCACCTCCAATGGCACCCATGAAGGGATCCCCAATATGGCACCCATGGGCACCTGCAAAACTCCCCCCCCCCATTTTTGCATGGGTTTGTATATATACATAGCAATGAATATATATGAAATGCATACAACTTTCTAGCAATTATACATAGGCTTCAACAAAAACAGACCAAATATCCAAATGCATATCCATTTGAAGGTGGCATCTACATGCCACCCATTCAAATATTGCATTATATGTCAAAAGGGTGCGGAGAATCCATTTACACTGACCATTTGTTCATTTCCAAGAAGCCATGGAATCCATTTACACTGACAAACTGAATCCATTTACATTGATTCCTTGAGAATCCATTTACAGTGGCAAAAAGGTTGGCGATCCCTGCACTAGTGTACAGTCAATAGGTATGGCAGCATTTTGTACAGTGGTCTATGGGAGCCAGGGATCACAGGGTTGCAGTGCCTGCACTGTCTTATTAGCAGGGACACTGACATAATCTGCCACCCAGAATTCCCTGTTTTCTCTTAAGTTAGCTGCAACACTTATAGTGGGGGGGGGGATCAACACAGCTGCCTGAAGTTTTGGACTTTCTGTGGGGGGCATGACTATGGGGACTGTCATGATGAGTGCCTGCACTTCTAAATTTCCCACCACAGCACTGATTTTGTACCAGTATTGACACACACACACTCACACTCACATGCACACAACCTGGTTAACCAGATAGCAGAACAGAAGAAATGGTGATGATGACCATCAGCCTTCCCCACGCTGTTGCCCTCCCTATGCATCCGTATGTT
Organism: Heloderma suspectum; assembly: GCF_057233095.1. Classification (NCBI taxonomy): domain Eukaryota; kingdom Metazoa; phylum Chordata; class Lepidosauria; order Squamata; family Helodermatidae; genus Heloderma; species Heloderma suspectum. Next base: position 152,582,951 of record NC_139458.1, on the reverse strand, counting down.
CTTCTGACAGCTGAAGCAGAAAACCCCACAAGTGCCTCTTTCCTTCCCTGGCAGTAAAAGTACAAAAACAAATTAAATAACTAAAAGTTTGCTGTCCTTTCATGACACCCCAAATCAGGTGCCTGAGGAGGCTGCTACATTCTGCCTAACAGCAGGGCCAGATCTCTGTATGTGTTTGCGCACGTGTTGTCCTTAAGATAACAGTCAGCATTAATTTCTCTGAGGTGGGTATCCTTAAGAAGATGTCGGCAGATATTTTGCTGTGGTGGCAAGGAGTGGGGGATTTTCAGCAGGAAACCAGTAGGGAAAAAGTGTTAAAACCTCCATGTTATAATCCCCATCCAGGTGTCTCCACCCCACCCCATGTATAATAGGGATTGGAGAACAAGTGATGTTTGAGTTTGTCAAGGTGCTCCATTTTCTACCTCGATGCTCACCTTGCCTCGTTCTCACTCCTAAGCATGAGCACATTTTCAAACAAGAAAAATGCACTTTTCCAAGCACATCCCCAAATGTGCAATCCCCCCATAGGCTAAAGCATGAAAATGCAGTTGGGGGGGATGTGGATTTTCGGAAGTGCGCACTTTCACAAGTGCGCACGTTCAGATGTGAATGCAAGTTCAGGGAATTGCAAAAAGAGCCTTGAGCATTATGCTCCTGCTCGCGTTTGAGGTTGCAAACAGGACATGTTGGTATGATTTGTGAACAGGAATGAAATCCTCATACATTCCTATATGTATGTTATTTTTAAAAATGCACACCAGAAACAACAGCATGATCAGAGATCACACCGGATCTGACATTGAACCTGTCATTGCTGAATGTCATTGAACATTCTCCTTAAAAAGGGAGAAACTGCTTTTTTAAGGGTACAACCAAGCTTCACTGGCCTCTAGGTTTTAAGTATCTAGTCATCATTAATGTGATAGACTGGGGATGAAGATGTGACCTGAAGAATGAAGAACCATCTTGTTCTGATCTGTTGATTATTTGTCAATGACATGAAAACTTCCGTAATGAGCCCCCTGAATGGAATCAGCCCTAAAGTGTTTGATGGTGGCATTTTTCTCTTATTTCTTTGATACGGTTTTAGTTCTGATGAGTCACTGAAAATATAGGCCTTGTGTGAACGTGCTGACGAGGAGATATGGAAACACCTCGGCAATGGCATTGAAAGCAGAGCTAGTGTCACTGTGCCAGCCGCAGTGATATTGTCTCCTCCATTAACTGTAGATCTGTTTGACAAGATGCCTGTCCCATGGCAACAGGATCAGTCACTTGGAAGATGAGGTTGTGATCATAAATCCCCCGCTCTAGCAGCCGTCTCATTTTCTTTCCTAGCACGTGTTGGCTTCTTTGGTAGTAATAAACGACTTTCGCTTCATGGAAAGGGTTTATGAAAAGAATAAGGAAAATATATTACAAGTCCAAATGGTGGGATAACCCATTAGTGCCAATTGAGTTCTTTCTTTCTTTCTTTCTTTCTTTCTTTCTTTCTTTCTTTCTTTCTTCAACCCCCATGTGTGTGGGGGGGGGCACCTAGGGGGGAAGCAGCTTAGAGGGAAGGTTTAGCTCCCCATCCATATGTGGTGGTCCCAGTCAGGATTGGGGCCCTTTGTACTTACACTAAAGTAAAAATAAGTTAGAATCAGCTATATGTCATGCATTTTAATGTAGCATGTAGTTTAGCCCTGGTGTAGTGGAAACAATATTTATTCATCCTTCTTAGATGCATTCAGCCCTTGCTCCAGGGAGCATGGGACAGGGTACATAGATGGATCTGATTTTATCTTCATGGCATCCCTGTAAGGTAAGTCAAAAACAGAGGCTTGCCCAAGGGCATTTCATGGCAGAGCAAGGATTTGAACTCCAAGGACCACCTTTTTCTCGGCTGCGCCACACTGACTTTGCCCATCAAAGACTTGGGCGGCCCAGCAGACATCCTGGAGTACCTGACTTCACCTACTTATTCACATACGAATTTACCCAGCTAGTAAGATCTTTTTCAACATTCTTGCTTAATCTGCCCCCACTTTGGGGGATGAGGAGGGTGGCAACAAGGCACAGGGCCTTGCCACCTCCACTGTCGGTGCATGGGGAAAGTTCCCTGTGGCCAAAAGTGAAGCAGCTTCCAGATTTGTCTGGCACTCACCTTTCCCTTTGCAGCACTGTGGTACCCAGGGAGTCTTTCAAATACAGGGAGTCTTTCAAACATGCACAAAGAGCCTGGGATGCCCCAAAGAAGGGGATAACCAGGAGCCCTGATGTGTGGGAAGAAAACACGGCTTAATGGTTACCAATTCTTATTCACATCCCACCCTCTTTCTAAGGCATGGATGTTGAACCTCTTTCAACCTGAGGGCCAAATTCAGTTCTGGAGAAGTTCTCAAGGGCTGCATTGCAGTGGTGAGCATGACCAAAGGGGGCAGGGCCAAAGGGGTGGGGCAAAATACCCAAAATGCCAGCATATTTTGCCTTGAATCTCTTCCTGCCACTAACTAAGCCTTAGGAGAGGCCTTTCAGCCTTTTATAGAATGGGGAAGAAATGACACAAAAGCCAAGAAACCACCAAATGATAGGCCACTTGGCGGGGTGGGGTGGGGGAAAGCAGAAACCACCTGGTGACTTGGGGAAGGGACCCTGGCCATCTGGGGAACCCCAGAGGGCCAAACTGGGACCTCAAGTGGGCTAGGTTTGACACACACACCCGGCCTGAGATTCAGCACCTGCTGCTCTAAGAAATGCAGGGCAGTAGTGGCAGGGATATGTCTGGACAATGGGCTTCTCCAGCTTACGTCCAGACACAAAAGAGCCAAATTAGACGTTACACTAATCAAGTGGTTTGCCCTGGAGTACACGGCCTTTCTTTTGCAAACAGCCAGTGTGGGGCTTCCTGATCTGTGTCTGGATTGGGACCCAGGCATGGGTGCAGGGTAGAGGGTTTAACCTTTTGCCCCCTGCTGCAATCCAAATCCAGATTGGGGGGTGGGGGGTGCTGCTTGATATTGCTCCAATGGGAGTTTCTGCCCCATGCAAATAGCAGGCTCAGAGGCCCACTCTGGATTGCAGCAGGGGTCAAAGGGTTAAAGGCCCTTCGCCACTACACACCAAGGTCCCAGTCCAGATGCAGGTCAGGGGCAGCACCCAGCAGTGTCATTCTGCAAACTCAAATAGCACCAGTGGGCCTCTGCTGAATCTTCCCATTGCGCAAGCCATGGTTACCCATTACGCTCGGGGAACTGGTTGTGCAACCAGTGGCACAATGGGTTGCACAAGCATAATCTGTCTGCGCAACCATACTTGCACGAATGTAACTGTGGCTGGGTTCTTCTCTTGCTCCTAGTTCAGAACCTGGCTTCCGTTAGCGCAACGCCATTTGCGCTAACAGAATGACCCGGTCAGAAGCTGCTCTAGGAGGTCCCACACTGGCTATTTGCAAAAGAAAAACTTTGCACTCCAGGGCAAGCCGTGTAATTGATGTAACTTGTTTGGCCACAGACAGCTTCCGCTTCATAAAAGATTCTCTAAGTGCTATTTTAAAAACGCACAGGTTCGACATGGAGACTTATCTGTACTCTGACACCGCTATGGGTAGTCAGACAGCCTCAGCCTTATAAAGTCTAATTACTTCGCCTGCTAAGTCACAGAGCCAGGAAATATTAAAACAAAACATTCGTCAGTAGCGGGGAGGACGAAAAAAAGAGAAATGGACAACGTACAGATCATCACAGGAATAAATCCACAGCTGATGAGCAGTTTAAATCAAGAACCAAAAGCTCAACACTGTCAGCCCGTCTGGACTGATGCCATTCCGAGCTAGCGATAATGCACAGCAGGGTGCTGCCTGTGTGTTTGTGTTTTTCAGTGCCCACGTTATGAACATCCTGCACTAACCGTGGACGCCATCTCCTGGAGCAGGCGCCGCAGGGATGGCAGTAGCAACAGCTACACATGTGCCATTTACATTTTGCCAGATGGGCTGAGCAAATCCTGGCTCCTGTTCTGGGTATCCCTCCGTTCTCTCCCCCCACCCCAAATAAATAATCAGCGTATACATGTCCTTTTTTTTAATTAGAATTTCCCTCACAGCAGCTGGAATAAAATTCTGAAACATTTCAAGGACACTTTGGGTTAAGTTGTCTCCTGAATGAGTAAATGACTACAAAATGCAGTTTCCTAAATTGTTGTGCAATCACCATGCAGAATGCTTTTCTGTCCCTACCGATCATGATATATCACTGCTGCTTTCAGTGACCCTCAGCTGAGATGCAAGACAAAAACAAAAACCTATAAAAAATCAAAATCAAAATCATTTGCTGTTCGTGTACTTTTCTGGCCAACTGCCACCCTGTGACAATAGTATCATCACTGGTGACAGAAATTTCTAGTGGCTCTACACCAGCGTAAAATCCCACGTTTAAAACAGGGCTTTCTGCTTCCGTTTTAAATGCAGGATCACAATGGACTCCCTTTACTCACGCTTCTTCCCCCCTTTCCTCCTCCTTTTCTTCCTTATCTGAGTCTTCCATATGTTTCATTATACAGCCTCTAGATGGCACTGTGGTCTAGCTCCTCTTATTGCTCCTTTTCCTCTTTTCATGAGGGAACTCAAGCGCTGTGATTTGATAGCTCATTCTCTCCAATCTTTTAAAACATGGAATAAAGATCATTTAGTGTGAGAGACACACTAGAGGTTCATGATGTCATCTAAAGGACAGGCAAACTTCTGTGAGTAACCAATCTAAATAGCAGGATAACAAGCTCCATGTGGAGAAGCCCTTCAAGGAAAACAGGAAGAAATATTCTAGATCAGGGGTAGCCAATTGATGCACTTTGAACCAGTTCCAGTCCTGAAGAGATATCATCTAGCCCAGCCAATGTTTAATCTACCAAGTGGCAGTTACAGTTTGCATAGTTTTTTTTTTTATATATACATAATGGTTTGGATCCAGATTTACAGTGGATCAACTGCATCTACACAAGTGGACTTCCCCACCCCATAGCAGCCACTCCAGCCCCCTGAAAATGCTACATAAAGAGCCAGGAGATCCTCCTGAAAGGGGTGAGCTGTGGTCAAGCAGAGGAATGTTCTGCAAGCAGAGCAGAGTCTTCCTTTGGCAGAAAGCAGATCCTGGATTCAACCCAGGGATATCAAAGATGAGTTTGAATTATAAGACGGGGGGGGGGGTTATATCACTTTAAAGTGGCATCACTCCTTTGGATTTTGCATAGAATAATGCAACTGTTCCTGAGCATGTGCACTGCATAACTGTGAAAGCCTTGCTCCTAAGTGGTGGTGATGCAGGGTACTTCCACACCAGGCTTTTATGGCGCCATTGCCCTGCCTTGTTCATGGAGGAGGGAGGGGTCCAGATTACATTGCCTTCTACTTGTATCCCTCCTGTGCTTCTTCCATCTTTTCCTTACTGTAGAAAATTGGTTAAGGGAAAAAAAATACTGAATAGCTGCACAATGCCTTCTGATTGGTAGCGCTAGGAGCACTCCATCTGGAAACACCCTCAGTGATTCCAGATGGTAAAATACACCTGAGTCCCCCAACCATTCTGGAAGCTCAAGTAGTCTCTAAGAAAATAGGAGCTCACCATCCTTATATTCAATATTATACAGTCAGGGCCAGAAATATTGGAACAAGGGTAACTGTTTTGGCAGTTGGCCTCTGTACACCACCATATTGAACTTGAAAGGAAATACACCCAAATGGGAGCCAAGTCAGGACTTTCAGCTGTAATTCAAGGGGGTTGACAAAAGTGGGGCACTAACCATTCAGGAAGTACAGCCAGTGGCATACACACACACCCATCGTTGGTGGCTCATAAGTAATGGAACAAACCAACATCAATTCAAGCTTAAGGATTGCCTTTAATACCTGGATGAAAATCCTTTGCAGTCAATGACTGCCTGAAGTCTGGAACCCATGGACATGACCAAATGCTGAGTGTCCTCCCTCGAGATGCTTTACCAGGCTTTTACTACAGCTGCCTTCAGCTGCTGCTTGTTTGTGGGTCTTTCTGTCTTCAGTCTTGTCCTCAGTAAGTGAAAAGCATGCTCTATTGGGTTGAGATCAGGTGACTGACTTGGCCATTGAAGAACATCCCACTTCTTTGCCTGGAGAAACTCTTGGGGAGCTTTTGCTGTATGTTTGGGGTCATTATCCATCTGCAATATGAAGCGGCGTCCTATCAGTTTGGCAACATTCAGCTGAATCTGAGCAGAAAGTATAGCCCTATACACTTCAGAATTCATCCTGCTGCTTTTATCAGCAGTCAGGTCATCAATAAACACCAGTGACCCGGTTCCATTGGCAGCCATACATTCCCATGCCATAACACTGCCTCCACCATGTTTGACAGATGATGTGGTATGCTTTGGATCATGAGCTGTTCCTTTCCTTCTCCATACTTGTCTCTTCCCATCATTCTGGTACAAGTTAATCTTGGTTTCATCAGTCCAAAGAAGCTTATTCCAGAACTGGGCAGGCTTTTTTAGGTGTTTGCTGGCAAAGGGTAATCTGGTCTGTCTGTTCTTGAGCGTTAGCAGTGGTTTGCACCTTGTTGTGAAGCCTCTGTATTTACATTCATAAAGCCGTCTCTTGACTGCAGATGTTGACAATGACATGCCTACCTCTGCAAGAGCATCTTGACCTGGCTAGATGTTGTGAAAGGGTTCCTCTTCACCATGAGCAGAATTCTGCGGTCATCCACTTTAGTTGTCTTCCATGGTCTTCCAGGCCTTTTGCTGTTGCTGAGCTTGCCAGTTAATTCCTTCTTTTTCAAGATGTTCCAAACTGTTGTATTGGCCACTGCCACTGTTTTTGCTATCCCTCTGATGGGTTTATTTTGTTTCCTCAGCCTAAGGATGGCCTCCTTCACTCCCATGGACTCCTCTTTGGACCTCATGTTGGGAGTTCCAGTGAACAGCTACCAAATGCAAATGTAACACTCAGAACCACCTCCAGGCCTTTTATCTGCTTGATTGGTTATGTTACCCAGGGTTATTGTTATTGATGGGTTATTGTTACCCAGGAAACAGGCCACACCTGGCCATGCAGCTGCTTGTCAGCCATTCGTTCCATTACTTGTGAGCCACCAACGATGGGGGGGGGGTGTATGCCACTGGCTGTACTTCCTGAATGGTTAGTGCCCCACTTTTGTCAAATCCCTTGAATTACAGCTGAAAGTCCTGCCTTCGCTCCCATCTGGGTGTGTTTCCTTTCAACTTCAATGTGGTGGTGTACAGAGGCCAACTGCCAAAACAGTTATCCTTGTTCCAATATTTCTGGCCCTGACAGTAATTAGAGACCTCAACAGAAAGGCAGGATTTACAGATCGCCTTAGGTGAGGACTCCTAGCGCTACCCATGAGCGCTACCCATGAGAAACCATTGTGCAGCTATTCTGTCTTTTTCTCCTTAGGGCACAATCCTATGCATGTTTAGACTGAAAAAAGTCCTACAACTCCCAGCATGCCCCAGCCAGCATCCCTGGCTGGAGCATGCTGGGAGTTGTAGGACATTTTGCTGTCTAAACATGCATTGGATTGCACCTTTAATGGATCTTCTGCAGTAAGAAAAAAAGGAAAGTGATGGGAAAACATGGGAGGCATATGAATGGAAGATGACATCACCTGGACTCCTGTAAAATTCAGTGAATGAAGCAAGGCAATGGTGCAATAAAAGCCTCATCTGGAAGCACCCCTTGCCTATTTAATTGATCTCTTGCTTTGTAACTTAATTTCATGGCCTGGATTTCTGGTCCTTGTCTCGTTCTTTCTTATAGAGCCCCTGTCCCTTGTCTTAGTGAGCCTCCCTAAGGCTGCAGTTGTAAGCACACTTACTAACTAGAGAGGAAAGCCTTCATCAAACTCAACAGCATTCAGGCCTGCTTGGGAGAGCTGCACTGCATGTAATGCTAGCCAGGCTTCCCTGACTACAACTGGTGATCACATGATTCTAGAGATCCATTTCACAGCAGCAGCAAAAAGGTTAATTTGTGCCACTGTCATGGCATTTTTGGTCCAGCAAATGGAGCCACCCAGACACATCTGTTTTCAGCTACTGCTGGGAAATATGCACATGTGTTTTGGCCCTCTTACCATTGGGCCAACTTTTAGAAAATGGAAGTGTTTCCCCACCCCCACATACACACAGAGAGTTATGTGCTCCTGCCCTTCAGAACTGGAGCACATGGCATGCCTGTGCCACTATTTCCATCAGGGGTGGGCAACTTGTGGCCCTCCAGATGTTTTGGGCTACAGCTCCAATCAGCCCTAGCCAGCGCAGCTAATGGTAAGGGATGATATGAGTTGTGGTTCACAAGTTGCCCACCCCAATGTAAATAATGCCCAACAAGCTATTTCTCTCCCAGCTAGGCTTCTCAAACGTGAGAATTAGGGAGGGGAATATATAGTGAGACATGGGGTGCTTCCAGATGAGGCTTTTATTATGCAGTCACACTGCCTCATTCACAGAATTTTACCCGGGGGGGGGGGAGGCACTGGCATCTTCCGTTTGTGGCCCTGCTGTGTTTTCTGACGGCTTCGTCGTTTTTCTTACCAGAAAAAAAAAATCTATTAAGGAAAAAAGAATACCTGCAAAGTCCGTTTCGATTGCTAGCACTTGGAGCTGTCCATCTGGAAGCACCCCTGCTGCCGACAGTTGCGTGGCACAGTCACAAACCAAAGTGCAAGGCAGAGGCCCCGTGTACATCAATACACATGTACAGCAAGCTCCAAAGCACAGCGCTGCCCATTGGATCATACTCCTTATGAGGGAAGGTCATGCTAGAAAGGGCAGAACAGCATTTACGAATTTAAAAGGGTTGACTTTGAGAGGCAGCTACAGTTGCAAGCTGCCCTTAATCGTTTCCGGTATGTGTAATGTATACCGATGAGTATGTGGCCATATGCCTTGCACTTTGGTTCACTTTACATATATGAGGCACCACAGTGGAGCAGGCTAAGGAACAGCATCTGACTCAGCCAGTGTGGACCAGGGGAGCATTCAAACTAAGCCTCTTCATTACTAATGCCTGTGACAGACTAGAATTCATGAGAACTATTGGGCTCCCCCCTCTTCTTTCTTCTTCTCTCTTTTGCATAGCTTTCATGGAAGAAAATTAAATACAATGATGGGAAGCATGATATCATTGTCTACTTTGTTCATAGACAATGCACATGGATTCTCTTCTCTTTATTCCTTCAACTCCAATTCTATTCACTGGTGACTGATAACTTAGACATTTGCATGATAATATTGTTGTGTAATATAATTGTACTCAGTGTGACCTACTCCTTTATGTACAAAGGGAAAGGAGGCTTGATTTTTAGATATTTGCATGTACTTTTTGCACTGTACGTTTGATTCATATTTTGTTTTGTGTGCAGGGGGCATGTATTCTAGCAGAATCATCTGAAGGGCCACCCTGCTTTCTTTTCAAGTTAATAAATGCTATTTTTGCAAACAGCAGCCAGTGGATTGGAGACACACAGCTTTCTTGAGGAGTGTGAAGAATTAAGTCTATAAAGCTGGGCAGAAACATCCACCAGATGGCACCATTTTCTTATTGTTCAGTCCTCCAACTTACACACAGTAGCGAAACTGATGTGTTTTAGCATGATTGTGTTCAAAGAACACAATGCATTGATTAGCCTTCCCTGACCTGGCACCCTCCAGATGTGTTGGACCTCAACTCCCATGAGTCCTAGCCAGCATAGCCAACAGTCAGGAATTCTGGGAGTTGTAGTCCAAAACATCTGGAGGGCACCAAGTTGGGGAAGGTTGGCGTAGATCATAATGTAGTGGGGGAGGAGGAATCAGAGGTTTGTAGATGCAGTCTGCTCACCTTCTGCATAGATGAGAAAAGGGCAGGCCATTTATGAATAAGCAACTACTTAAAGTAGGAAGCAAAACAAAGCAAAGGATTAGCAATTAATTTATTCATTTATGTTTAACATTTATAAACTGCCTGAAAGGGATCCCAGGCCAGTGTACATAACATTATAAAAAAAATCAATATAATAATGATAAAATTACAAATTATGCTGTATAAAAACTGTTCATCTAGCAAACAAACAAATCAATAAAATAAAAATGTACATTTAAAATGCCTGAACTACAAGGAATGTTTTGATTTGATTTGCAAAAAAAAAAAAAAGCAAGACTGGCACCGCCAATCATGTCTCCCTCAGAAGGGCATTCTAAATCAGGGCGCCAACACAGAAAAGACCCTCTCTTTGTAAATGCATTATGTATTTCTCCCACTGATATTACTTGGAGAGGATTCTCCCCTAAAGACCTTCATGCATGGGAAGGATAATATGGGAGGAGGTCTCCTTCAGGTATTTGGGACCCAATGCAGAGAAATAAGCAACTGATTCCTTTAGGGATCTGTATGATTGATATTTTATAAGTTATCAGGACTCAGGAATGATCCATGAGGTAGTTAAAGGCTTCTTCACATGGAGCTTTTATCCCGCTATTGAGATTGGTTACTGACAGAAGTTTGCGGGTCCTTTAGATGACCTCATCAACCTTCAGGGTGTCTCCAGCACTAAATTACCTTTATTCAGTTTTTTAAAAGATCAGAGATAATGAGCTATCAAATTACAGCGCTTGAGTTCCACTTGAGTTCCCTCATGAAAAGAGGAAACCCTGCAATAAGAGACCACAGCACCATCTAGCGGCCATATAATGAAACATGGAAGACTCAGATGAGGGGGAAAAGGAGGGGAAAGGAAGCACATGTAAAGGGAATCTGTCATGATCCTGCATTTAAAACAGAATCAGAAAGCCCCATTTTAAATGCGAGATTTTAGGCAGGTGTAGAGATACTCCAAGTCTGCAGATTTATCAAGTTGCTCAGGATTATAAAAGATCGATGTGGAATGTTTAACAGCTACAATATATATGATGAACCCTTATATTCCAATACAGACCAGCAGCAGCATCCAGAGGTAGCATGCTTTCAGTCCCTGCAGAGGAAAACCCCACGAGATTGTTAAGTCAACTCTGTCAGGGCCAGCTTTCCCATGAGCCAAGGGGAATCCTCTGCTCAGGCAGCAGATTGGGAGGGGCAGCAGATTGCACCACCACCCCTGCTGCCACCAGGAAGGCTCCTGCAAGCACTGCTGATTCCGCCTCTGCCGCTGCCGCCACCACGGCACCAGCCTTGCTTCCCTACTGTGGCAAACGCCACAGCGGGAGAGCGGCAAGCAAGCAGGGTTCCTTGGACAAATACCCCACCCCACCACCATATATTGCTCTGAGCCCTCTCCCAAAACAAAAGATCAGGCGGGCAGGTTCTCCAGAGAGGCTGCCAGCTTGATTTCTCCCTTTGGGAGAGGGCTTACAGTGAGAGATTGGGTGAGCGAGGAGCTCTCTGGAGAGACTGCCCACCTGCCCGATCTCTTGCTTTGAGGGCTCTCCCAAAGCCAAAGGGCAGGCGGCCTCTCCAGAGAGAAGTGTCAGCCATACAAAGTAGCCAACGTGCCTCTCTCGAGAGGCTGCCTGCCTGATCTCGAGTCCGCTGAATGAGAGATCAGGTGAGCAGTCTCTCCGGAGAGGCGCCCAGGTCCACACTTTAAGAGGTCCTTCCTCAAAGCATGGTGTGATGAGATGGCCCTGAAGACTGCTGGTACATCTTGGGGCACCACTGAACTCTGCCATCACAAACGAAGTAGTATTCAGCTATTCCCTTCCCCAACAAAATTTGCCCAAATGTGCCTCTTTTAAACTGACAAAGGCTGATGAGGGGTGTGTGAGAGAAGAACAAGATTTTGAAGATTTCATTGTGAGGCAGTATTAGAAGCAAACACGCTGGTTTAACAGCCTTCTTGGTGCTTTTCATTCACTTCACATTTCATGTAGACATCTTCTTCCCATGGAAGTCGTAAAGAAAAATGAAGGTCTACTTGACACCACCTATTTCTGCCCATGGAAGCGGTAGTTTTCCGTCAGACAATAAAAGCTATTCTGACACCCAACCACATCAGACTGCGGTATGGCCATTGTTTTCTTGTTGCTGTAACTGACTAAAGTCAGGCCACAACAGCTTTTTGGCACACCACCACAAACCGAATGTTTTTTGAGTGCTTGTGATAGTGTGCCAAAAGGTTTCTGGCAAGTGGCAGTCAACGTGGCTGTGCAGTCAGTGTTGCCAACTTGAATAGCCATGTGAACAGGCCCTTAATTTAATGCTTGACCTACCACATTATACTATCTTCACAATGTCTATGCACACACCCTTCCCAACCACCCCCATCACTTCACAGGTACAAGACAACAATCAACCCATGTGTAGTTCTTTCATCAAGACTACAGCTTTGCTCTGGGGTCCTTGCTGTAGTGCCCATGGGTACTTCTCCTGATATTCACCAGGCCTCCTTGTTTTTATTTTATTACTTATAAAATTATTATTTTATGAAATTATAAAATAATTATTTAATTTTAAAAAAATAACTGGCAAGCTGGCATGCTTCCCACCAGCACTATCTTTATTTGGGTTCAAAAGAGTGCTTTTGTGCTTTGGAGCTCAGACCCCACCTCTGCCTTGTTCCTAAGGTCTTAGGCAAGTTATTTTTCTTTTAGTCTCACTAGTTTGCATTCTGGGAAATGAGTGTTTTGGGATCAGCCAGGCCCACCATAGAAGCCATTATGTGAATGGACAACCACACACCCACCACACACACACACTCCCACACACGGCAGCCATTTTATGACAGCACTCGCAATACCCGCTCAAAATTCCAAATGTGCCCACTGACCCAGAAAGTTTGGAGACCCCCGACTTTGCTCATACAACCTGACCTATCTGGATGTCCCCTTAACATACGAAAAGGACAACACTGGATACACAAGTTTCTACCCACTAGACTAGCTGGCCAATTGTCATTGCCAGCTCTTACCAAGTCAGTGGACAAGGCCAGATGCAGTGAAGCAAAGACTGGGCAGAGGAAAATGCAGACTTCAACTCAACAGAATCTCCTCTCGGTCAGGCTGAGGTCAAGCCTGAACCAGAAGCTTTTATAGGGGTCAGGCTTTGCCACATGACCTGCTTGATCCATTACTGTTCAGATTGCTTCTTTGCCAGCAGTTCTGTCCTTTTGCCAAAGCTTGATGGTAGCTTTTAGGCTGAATCCCTGCCTGACAATCTTCAGGTCCCAGGTTCAGAAGCTGTAGTGGGCTCTCAACTCCTGACAGCAAGCTCGGAACTGTTTATTCAGTTTGCTCACAAAGACTATGAACATTAATTAAAATGGCTTCCTCCACACAAACAGTAGCTGACTCACCCATTGTGTTCCCTTAACACACTTTTCTTTTGGGTTCTAGATTTTCAGATGGAAGCATGTCAATTGTTTAAGTACCTAACGCTATTAACATTCAAAATGAAAGGCTCCGAAGCAGCATAGCAATTGTTTTTTGTGTGTGTGTGTGTGTGTGTTTTGCCTTGCTCAGCTCCTCAACCCTATAAATAGAGAGCCTTATTAAAAAGTTAACAAGTTTCACTCTCAGGTTCAATTAGTCACCCGTGAGGAGCCAGTGTTTCATCATCAGTAGCAAGGGAGTCAAAGAAAAGAGGCAGCACACAGGGGAAACTGAAACTCAAAGCATTCAACAAAGCCTTTGTGAAAAAACAAATATTCAAATTCATGGCTTGTGTGTGTGTTTTTCAAAAGCCCAGAATGTTCATGGTACTTTCCAGATGGTACTTTCTAAATTGAAATTGTTCTGGCTAGAAACATTCTATTAACATCTCATTTGCAGAAATGAGGACGCACACCCTTGTCATTTCATCAGCCATTCATGATCTCCCAATAAATCACTCGTTTTTTGTTTGCTTGATTGGAGCAGAAGGCAAACCACATGCAGCACAGACTTGATGGTTGGGAAGGAGGAGCTGTTGTAGTCTACAGGGATTACATCCACCACTCCAGGTTCCCTGTCCAGATGAGCTCTGGTTAAAGAAGCATACAATCACAGAGTTGGAGGGGGGCCTTGTAGACAACCCCCTGCTCAGTATAGGAAATTCAGAGCTAGGCCATCCCCAGCAAATGTCTGTCCAGGCTCTTCTTCAAGGCCTTTAGCGAGGGATACCCACCCATCCCTGGTAAGTGGTCCCATTGCTGAACTGCTCTTACCATCAAGAAGTTTCTCCTAATGTTCCCCCCTGTAACTTAAGCCCATTTGATCTGGTCCTGCCTTCTGGGGCAGCAGAGAACAAGTTGTTGTCCTCTTCTATGTGTCAGGTATCTTGTCCCCCTCAGTCGTCTCATCTCCAGGTTAAACATACCCAGTCCCTTCAACCTTTCCTCAAAGTCATTTTATTCTTGTCTTTTGATGTGTTCGCTATCCCTGCCAGTTGGTCATCATCTATCAATTTGAAAAGGATTACCTCCACCCTTTCATCTAAGTTATTGATTTTTAAAATATTTTGAAAAGTACTGAGCCCAGGACAGAGCCCTACAGCACTCTGTTTGAAACCTCCCTCCAATTTGAGGAGGAGCCATTGATGAGCACTCCTTGGTTTTCCAATGATAGGGTTCTGCAGGTCTATTTTGTCCCCTATGCTTTTTAACAACCATATGCTTTTTAACAACCATATGCTTTTTCACATTTGAGTGACATCATCCAGAGATATGAAGGTGGCATCAAAACGTGGATGACATCCATCTCTTCTTCTCATTTTTACTGGATTCAGGTGAAATGGAAAAAATGCCCAATGGGGGTTTGGAGGCAATAATGGACTGGGTGAGAGCTAATAAACTGAAGCTCAATCCACACAAGAAGAAGGTGCTAGTGGAAGGCGGCCCATTTGACTTAGGAGGTGGGATTCAACTCATTCTGGATGTGGTTGAAGACTACTTTGAGAATCAGCTTCACAGTTAGGGAGTACTGTTAGATCCAGCCCTTACTTTGGATGCCAGGTGGCATCAATGGCATAAAGTGTTTCCCAGCAGCTGAGGGTGAAGTGACATCTGCAAAGTTTCCTGGAGAGAGGTAGCCTGGCCATGTTCATCCATGCCCTAGTAACATCTAGGCTTGACTACTGCAATTTATTTTATACCCTAAAGACACGTAGTCTGTTTACATCTAGACTAGACTACTGCAATGTTTTTGTCTATTTATTTATTTATTTATTTATTTATTTATTTATTAGATTTATTAATTGCCCATCTGGCTAGTCACCCAGCCACTCTGGGCGATGTACAACAACAAAACAGTTAAAACAATAAAATTCTACAATAAAAACATTATAAAAAAAACCCTAACCCACCCCAAATGCCTGCCTGAACAACCACGTTTTTAATGCGCAGCAGAAGCTCATTAAAAAGGGGGCATGGCGGAGTTCCCTAGGGAGGGAGTTCCACAGAGTGGGGGCCACCACAGAGAAGGCCTTCTCCCTCGTCCTCACCAGCCTAGCTGTCCTGGCTGATGGGACAGAGAGAAGGCCATCCGAGGTTGCTTGTGGGGACAAAGTGATCAGCACATATAACTCCTATTATGTACCAGCAACACTGAGTGTATCACAACACCATTGGGAAAGGTAACTGACTGAGCAAGCAGACAGAGGGGCACACACTCCAGCAGGCATCATAAGTGCGCATGCATTGCTCTGCTTGCATGACACACACTACTGCCACCGCTGCTGTGTTGCAGCATTTGTTTGAATGAGCAGTGCGCAGGAGCTTGGCAGAGTGATGAGTGAGCGGCAGTAGGTGGTTGGGGACAGCAATATACGTGCCATACAGCCTGCCCTGCACCCCCTATGTTAGCCTGCTTTCCTCAGGAGGATGCAGTCCCATTGCCAGCATTAAGGCAACATTCAGCTGCCAGCCTGGTCAGCTTCTTTACATGGAGTGGGGGGCACCATTTCGCCCTTTGCCTCGGTCAGCAAAATGTCTTGGGCCAGCCCTGTAGCTCGTTATTGGCTGAAGAGGGAAACCAAATCTGAGGGTGCCCTTGAAATAGGCCCTCTGGTAGCCAGGGCCACCCCCGTATTAGCGGGCAGGCAGCTCCTCTCCTCTTATTTATTTCTGCCAGACACAAGGGCGGGTGGGGGGTGACTGCCAGAGGTGAAGGGTGGCATTGGTAGCAAAGTTCATCAGGCACTAGAAAAAGGGGGCTCAGGATGGTGGCCGCAGCAGTGGGTCCTCAGCAGTTGCCCAACAATGGCACCAGCTAACAGGAGCCTCGAGGGGAAATCCAGCACTGCTGGGAGTTGTAGGCCTTTTTTCTGTCTAAACAGGAATCAGGCTGCACCCTTAAATCCCATTCTGCTATTTGTTTCCTCTAATACCTTACATGGCTTCTGCAAGATTATCCGTGTTGGTTCCTTGGCAGAAGGGTGGGATGCAAACGTAATAAACAAATCCTTAACAGGAGAGCAGGTGCAGTTAAGTGGATAGAGAATTATGACTAGGCCAGAGAGAGCTGGATTTTAATCACTACTCAGCCGTGGGCTCAGTGGAATCGCCTCCTCACAACTCAATGCCCCCTTGGAAAATGGGAGCAATGATAATTCATTGTTCATTGGGGACTGTGAGGTACTTTCATTCCAAGTGCTTTACACAGTACTTCAGCCTGTCATGTTCATTCTGAAATAGAACTGGGCTATTCACATGTTTCAATACCACCTGCATAATACCTGCAAAGCTCACCAAATCTTATTTCCTACTATCAGCACATCACCTTTAGTATCAATCTGTCTGTCTGTCTGTCTGTCTATCTATCTTCTTAAATTTATATCCCACCATTCTTCCATCATGGTGGCTACATGGGTTCCCAGCTGGTCTCCCCTCCACACACTGATCAGACCCAGACTTGCTTAGCTTCAGCAAGGTGGCTGCCTCACGTGTCTTCAGACCACGCCCTGGGACTAAAAATGCGAGACAGAGAGAGAGAGAGAGAGAGAGAGAGAGCGAAGAAATGCACAGAAGAAGTGATAAAATGCAGCCTAACCTAAAACACGCATAATTGGATATGCTAGTTTTGTTTTCATTAGCTTTGGGTATGCACATTTTCTTTAATACTGCCAAATAAGAAAAATGCAATGCTTTTCCTATGAGGAAAAAGTGCAGCTATTATTCTTAAATAAAGAATTTATGCATTGACTCACCTAACTACTTAATGTGTAGTGGGATATAAATTTAATAATGGAATAAGGGACTGTAAGTGGGGCTGCTGGTTAAAAAAAAAGGGGTGGGTGGGCAGGCAATGTTTTGCCCCAACAATCATACCCCAATAGTGTATTTTATAGTTCTGGCAGTTTCTGATAACAGACTAACTGGAGAAAACTTTGGTGTATAATAATGCAGTTGAAAGATCAGGCTGCAAGGCCTCAAGAGCTAGTTTTCCTTACATGAAATCTGAAAAATAAGATTTGTTCCATGCATGTTATACACACTTTGCATTGCCTGTTCTGCATGCTTTCCATGCAGTTTTAAGTTGAAGCTCTAGAAATAGCATCTTTGAGACACTCCCCTTGAAATCTGATGTAGGAGCCATGGATTTTGGGATGTCTGCCAGAGTGTTAAAGCTGTACCTATAAACATATGCTCAACTTGCATGTTTGTAAATTGACACAAAAGTAAGCCTCCTGTGACCTCCTTCCAAAGGAAACATGAGCCAGGTAAGCACCACACCCCTAAAACTACTCAGTGCTTGGAAATGCAAGTCCCATCGATTTCAATGGGTCTACTCCAATCATGACTAAGTATGGATCCCAATACACACATTTTAAAATATAAAATTAAAGCTCAAATATTATTGATAAAGAATGCAAATTGAATTTGCTTATATAGTTTTTAAAATCTGCATTATTTCCTAGGCTAGTTTTGTGATGCATGAAAGGCCTGATCAGCCTTTCTACAACTATGGAAAATCATCCAATTGCTAAGTGCTGATCAATATTTCTAGAGCAGCTTCCATCCATGGTCACACATTTACCCATGGAAAGAGGTAGGGGTGAATAAATTGCTCCCAAAACTGACCTAGGAAACACCTAGGCAGGGCCAGATTTGAGGCAAGTAATAACAAAGAGCACCCATATTTTAGCTGCACTCAGCCAAGTAAGTGTTGTGCAACTGCTTTTGGAAGACTTTGAAAACTGGTAGAGCAAGGTACCTGGCATATAAACATGAAACCAGAGATTTATAAGAGCAAAGATATTTGTTCATGGGATTACCTCTATGTGTGGTAGAGAGAGCAGAGGATAGATTATACAGTTTGGGTGAGAACAGCAGAGTGATGTCTAAGTCTTTTCCGAATCCCAAGTCAGAGATCTGAAATATGGAGCAGGTGCAAGTTAAAATGTGAGACGGACTCTCTGTTTAATGAAAGAAACTTTTTGATGAGGGTTTTGGGAAACCACAGAAAAGTTCTACTCCTCATTAGCAGATAGATAGATAGATAGATAGATAGATAGATAGATAGATAGATAGATAGATGTAAATGCATTTTAGCAAGTGTCTGCTGTTTTGAGCAATGTATCTAGAATCATAATTTTATCAAATAGATTGTGCTCTCAAGCTGCAGTCTTGCACATAGTAGTGTCTAACAACACGATCCTATGCATACTCCCTTGCTTATGTATTTATTACATTTTTATTTTTTTATTCTTTACTTTTCTATACCGCCCAATAGCCAAAGCTCCAGGAGCAGTTCATAAAACAAACTTGATTGGAAGTAATTCCCACTGTGTTCAATGGAACCATGTTTAGGATTGGAGCCTAACAATGCAATCCTATGTGTCTACTCAGAAGTAAATCCCATTGATTTCAATGTGGCTTACTCCCAGGTAATTGGTATAGAACTGCACGGCACTTAGCATTACCAATTAGAAGATACTGTGCAGCTATTCAATTTCCCCCTCCTTAATGTATTTTCTGCAAAAAGAAAAAAAGGAAGAAATGGTGAGAAAACACAGGAGGGTTACAAACGGAAGGTGATGATTTCTGGACCCCACCCCATGCCCCATAAAATTCTGTGAACGAGACAAGACAATTGCACCCAAAAAAGCTTTATTTGGGTTTGGGGGGCACCCTAGGGCCCAGTTTGCATGATCACTGCAGCTTAAACAAGCCACGGTGGCTTGTTTAAGCCATGGTGCATGTGCCAGGTGCCATTTGCCTAATTACTGGCCCAGGCACAGCTTGTCATATCATCCAAACCCAGGAGGCATATCTTGTTTGAGGGAGAAATAACCTTCAAATAACCCAACGGCAGGCCATGGGTTATTTGAAGGCTGTTTCTCCTCAAACATCACACAACGAGCCATGCCTGGGTAGGTAATTAGGCAAATGGTGCCCAACACACACTGTGGCTGAAACAAGCTACTGTAGCTTGTTTAAACTGTGGTGATTGTGCGAACCAGGTCACTGTCTCACTGATTTAAAGATTTGTGTATATAACTTCTGTGGAAGTCTGCAGTCCTGCAGCCCTAATATCAAAAAGGGAAAAGGGAGTGCTGGGTTATTATATATATTCTGCCAGTCTGCTTTGAGACTACATGAGAAACATCACTGTTTGCAACGTTGGGGGGATGCTTCAGGGAGCTGGGAGTGGAAGAAGTTAGCATGGCACCAGAGGTTCAGGCTGTTCTCTCTCCCCCTTTCTTGCACAACACCCCACAGTGGTTCAAACAGTCTTGCAGTGAGAGACATCCTAAAGAAACTGGCTGAGAGACAAGTCCTGCCTCCTGCAAGCCCCGTGCTCTGATTTGTTTTAGAGAAAGCCAACAGCTGGAGGATGCTGTGTAGTATTTGTGGCATATGCTTTAGTTTTAACTACTTCATCAAATGCATTGATTATTTTATATACCACACACACAGGTATATATACACACAGGAA
Organism: Heloderma suspectum; assembly: GCF_057233095.1. Taxonomy (NCBI): domain Eukaryota; kingdom Metazoa; phylum Chordata; class Lepidosauria; order Squamata; family Helodermatidae; genus Heloderma; species Heloderma suspectum. The sequence continues at coordinate 152,563,088 of NC_139458.1, read as the reverse complement.
TGGGGGGGATGTAAAACAGTGGGGCCAAAAAGCAGTAGAGTCTGACATTTCTATGCTAAGCTCAAATGTATGTCAGATAAATACAGTGACTGGGTTTGCACAACATGCTAACCCACACTCAGTGGTTGAGTGTAGGTTACTGTTGAACCATGGGTTGTTTGTTCTACCGTGGGTTAATGTGTTGTCTGAACCCAGGACATTTTCTGCAGGGTGGCTTATTAAATAATCTACCACATGGTAGACTATTTTTCTCAAACAAGCCACACTGAGAGCCCATGGTTTGTTGCTGGGTTGGTTAGGGTGGATAACAAGCCACCCTGCAGAAAATGTCCTGGTGTCAGACAACACGATAACCCATAGTTCAGCAAACAACTCACGGGTCAACGAACAACCCATGGGTCAACCACTGAGTGTGGGTAAGCGTGTTGAGTGAACAGCCCCAGTGTGACCATTTACAGCAGCAGTAACTGGCAATAGAGTCTAGGCTTGTCTCTTTCACTAGGGGTGTCCAGTTGCATGATCACTAGTTATCACTGTTGTGGTCAACTGTTTACCTTTGAGCTTTCTATAGAAATGTCAGACCTACTGGACCACATACATTGGATAGTCTTTTGACTCCCACTGTTTCATCCCTCTACCCAAATCACCACGTGTACCTGCTACTTGATAACACTTCATGCATCTGATGAAGTGGGCTCTAGTTTACAAATACTGCCACAAATAAATCTGATAGTGCCACAAGACTCGTGTGTGTGTGTGTGTGTATGTGTGTGCGCACATTGTGCAAACTCACTGGTCTGGAATGTAGTATTACAATACAATTAAGTGCAATGCAAGCAGAGGGAGACCTGCTCTGAAGGATAAAGCCACCAATGGCAAGTCAAGTCCACCACCACAACCTTCCTCTCATATCTATGTTACATTGTTCAGCTCCCAACATAATTTGAAGCTTTGTCAATGACTTCAGTTGAAGCTTTGTCAATGACTTCAGTAGGGAAATGTATTTTATTGGCTCAGCTTTTACTGGCAAATACACAAACCCCCAAGCATCACTGAGCTCAATCAGACAGATTCAGAAAGATAAATAATGACTAGATCTCAGCTTCAAAATTAATTACAGCAGTGCAAGAACTTTAGTCACTCTGGGTAGGGCTCTGATTACAAGACTTAATTCCAAATCTTGCTGAAGTCAGTAGAGTACTAACGCCACAAGTTAAGCATATTTTAAAAGGAGGCATTGTAATAAAGGCATGAAGGTGGCGGGGAGGATTTGGATTATTTTTCTTATTCTCTGTACTTTAACCCAGACTTCCCACTTCATATCAAACCTGTGACTTGGGACTTGGAAAGAACTTTGGCATTTATCCTGTGTTATTAGCAAGCTGCACCTTCTCTCCTGTCTGATAGTTCTTTTATGCCAGGGATAAGTGACCTGCCCTCTAGATGTTTTGTACTACAACTCCCAGAATCCCTGACCTTTGGCCATGCTGCCTGGGGTTTATGGGCAGTGGAGACTGGTGGCTCCAATGTCAGTGGGGCAGTGAATCCCCTCTGAGTTTCAGTCAGAACTCTTATCCAGTAACATGTTCAGCTTTTGAGGACCTCATCGGAAACCCAGAAAATATTCATATCCGGATGATCAATATAGTGAAGGCTGCTGGGCATGTTGCATTTTTTCTGCCCCTTTTTAAATTCTAGAACTGTTAGACTTTAAAACAAACACACACACACACAGAACTAATGGAATGTCGCTACATAATACCTCAATGGCACACCACTTGGGTAGTAGCACCCACCCTCTGGAAAACCCTCCCCCATGCAGTTTGGGAGGCAGAAAATGTGGCATGTTTCAAAAGTCTTCTGAAATGCACTTGTTCACCCAGGCTTTCTCTGCCTTGTAATTAATTGTAGTTAATCATGCTGCTCTATCTTACTACTCCTTGTATTGCTCTGTACTATTATTGTAATTGGAATTGATTTTAATAATGTATTTTAAATGTGATTTTAATATTTATATGTGAACCGGTTATGTTAAGTGGTATAGAAGTACCACAAAATATGGCAGCCAGGTTGGTCTCTGGGACATTGCGTGAGACCATATTACACCGGTTTAAAAATCTTTACACTGGCTGCCAATTTGTTTCCAAGCAAAATATAAAGTGCTGGTTCTTACCATTAAAGCCTTACATGGCCTAGGTCCAAGGTACCTTAGGGAGTGCCTTCTCCCCTACATCCTAGTCCACCACCTAAGGTCCTCTGAGGGCTCTCTGCTGCGGCTGCCTAATTTGCGTGTGGCTGCCACACGCAACAGGGCCTTTTCCTTTGCCGCTGCTCAGTTGTGGAATGACCTGACAGTTGAAATGCGCCTGCCGACCTCTTTGAAGGTCTTTAAGCAGGAATTAAAGACTCTGTTATTCCAGCAGGCCTTCCCTGTTCCTTCTGCTGACTCTTGTATACTGTTTTTAAGCTATGTTTTATTGTTGGATTTTGTTAAATTGTTTTTAGTTCAAAGTTGTTTCTAGTTATATGTTTGTAAACATTGTCCATATGCTTTTCTGTAAATGGCTTTTAAACTTTGTATATTGTATTTTAATGTTTTAACTTTTGTAAACTGCCCAGAGAGCTTTGGCTATGGGGTGGTATAGAAATGTAATTAATTAATAAAAGACCTAGAAACCATGGGTCGCCTTACAATTCTGTTAGACTTGTAGGCAGATGCAAATCCTGAGAGTCTTACCTTGCTAGAACTCACTGCTGTTCATGGAAGCCTAATGATTTAATAAGCAAAAGCTGAAACTGGAAGACAAGGAAGCAAAAAGCAAATTATTTTCTTTTGTCGGTGTGTGCATTTTGAAGGCTAACAGTTTTAGAATTTTGAACATGGCAGAATAAGTGCAACATGCCCACCAGCCCTCACTATATTGATCATCCAGATATGATTATTTTCTAGGTTTCCAATGAGGTCCTCAGAAGCTAAACATGTTATCTGCCAATTATCTAAAATGCATTACAAGAGAGGAGGAATAAGAGAATCAGTATTTATATTAGACTTCCGGTCAGCTAACTGAATCTTTAATACGAGCCTCCCCCCCCCCGCTTTTTTGTTTTTTAAATATATGCTGTGATTCCTCTATTATTCAGAAGCACCAGACACTGCATTACCAAACAAGATTATCTACTGCCAGCAAGGAAGTTACCTTGGGCAAGCCTAGGGCGGGAGCACGAGTAACAAACATGTTATTAGTATGCACACCCAAAGCAAAGGCTAATGTTTTTCAGATGGATAACAATTATCTTGTAGCTTTCAGGAACTTGACTGTGCAGTTTTTGGCTCTAAACAATCACGTTTCCCCTCTAAAAGCTTTCCCCAATCTGGTGTCTTCCAGATGTGTTGAACTACAAGTCCCATCACCCCCAACCAGCAGAGCCATGCTGGCTGGGATAATGGGTGTTATATAGTCCAACACGTCCAGAAGATACCTAGATGGAGAACACTGTCTTACAGCTTCCACATAATGGGCTTGTTTATACTTGTGGGGGGGGAATAAACTTTGCCTAGTATTAGGATGGTATGCAGCCTACTACGGTTAACCAGCCTTATTTTGTTTAAGTAGTTTGTAAGCAGTATGAACAAGCAACTGACAAGAAATTGTAATGAAAACAGGAGATATGAAACTTTGGATTAAATAACAAGAAACAGATACATCTGTCTCTTCCTTAATGTACAGGGTGTTTTTTCCCCAGCTTATTCCACATCATACAATAATAGTTAAAATGGGTCATGAGTAAATGATCAAGTAATCCCAATATTCTACCATGCTGGACTTGTTTTAACATCAAACTTGCTTACATGCTCAGAAGGTAAATTATTACACTTCTCCATATAACCTAACCCTCCCTCCCCACTATCCAACTTAAGAACATTATCCTCCACACCTCCCAAATGATCCTTCTTTTAAATGTTTAAACAATTATTTCAAGTAAACAAGAAAAAGTTCACTTCCATGTGAGGTAGAATAAAACAGCACACCTCTCAATATTAATTTAGGGAGGGGGTAGCGGTTCAGAGACTAGTACATTTTATTTTTTATAGGAAGGAGATTCTGTGGGGCCCTACTTGTGGATACAATACAGGTAATGCAGTCCTTTATTTTTGCCCAATTGCTTTTGCGATCTCTGCTTTCAATGAAGGAATCAAACAAAAAGGTCAGGGGCGGGGGGAGAGGACAAGGAACATAGAGACTTAGGCCTGGTTCACACATACTGTAATGCTAAGCCATGGAGTATGTTGAAATCTGGCTTGTCATTGTATCTGAACACACCTCCCCACATTAATCATGGTTTGTTAACCAGCTATAAACCACAAATAAAACCCATGGTATGTTATGAAGTCTGGCTTGTTTAAACCATGGATTGCCGTGGTCTGAGCCCAAAACAATGGCTTATCCCTGGCTTGTTTGTGCTGTCATCTGCCCTGACACAGAGGTGCCCAGCAAGAGCAGCCTGAAAATGGAACTGGTCTGAGAGGTGGTAAAATGGACAGGTGAGAAACAAACTAGAAATAGAGAAAACAACCTACTTTGTTCGCTTATCTACAAGCCAATTCATGACAAAAGCAACAAACCATGGTTAACATAAACTGTGGGTTAGCATTATGTGCGAATACAGCCACAAGTTCCTTCACTCCAGGGGTTTTTGCTCCTGTGTGGAGGTTAGCCTCTCTTGGGCTTCCTCAAGGGACTGAAGCAACTATGACCTGGTTCACATGTAATGACAACCCAGAGTACAGGTTGAGTATGGGCTGTCATTGAATCACGGGTTGTCATTACATGCGAACTCTGCACTATGGTTTAGCTATGGGTTAACCATAAACAACCCAGAGTTCACAACCCAACAACAAACCATGGGTTCTCTTCTGGGGTTGTTTGTGGTTAACAACCCATAGTGAAACCATAGTGCAGGGTTTGCACATATCGATAACCCACAATTCAACAACCCATACTCGGGGGTTGTCGTTGTGTGTGAACCGGGCCATAGACTGCCATGCCATCCCACCCACATGTATCTGCCGTACTGGGTGGAGAGAGTTCTGCAGCTCTCAGAAAAGCATGAAGCTCTATGCCTGCTCTAAGTCTTAATCAACAAGCCTGCTATGGCTCAGTTTGTGGCTGTGCTGCGAGAGAAACAAGGTGTACAGATACTGAAATTGCATGGCCCCCTGCTCTTCAAAGCCCCAGCCCTCTTCAACCTATTGGGACAGCTTAGCCAACTCAGTTCCTGTATCAGTAGGAAGATTAGTGGATAGGCCAACTGTGCCAGGCTACACAGTGTGTCATCTCAAAGCTGAGAAAAGAACATCTTCATCTTTGTCAGATGATATAATTATTTGAAGGGCACCGTAGAGGGGCTGGCAGTAAGCACTATCAACATACCTTAACCAGTTTGCATCTGCCCTTGAAAGGCAGCAATAAAGAAGGTATAGCCTATTAATTGACAGGTTATAACTATTTCCATAAAGCAGCTTAAAGGTTACTGCTAATTGCAGGGAAATTATTCCTCAAGTCCCCAAACTAATAGAAGCAAAGGCTTAAGCAATCAGTACTTCATTTTTAGTGCCCTTCATCCACAGTCCAGTTGTGTGATATGATCTCATATGGCTGTGGGCGGTGTGTGGATGAAACAGTCATGTGGCTCAGGCAGGTCAAATTACCTGGGACTTTCCTATGCAATGACACCTGGTGCCAATTGCATGGGACAGTCCCAAACCATGTTCCCTCCCATTAGGAATCATACCATGAAAAAGTGGCTTCCACGCAGCTAAATGTGAAGCAAAGTTTGATCTTTCATTGAAGTTATGGGAGTTTTAAGTTTAAGTCTTACCCTTTAGGGTTTTTTTGTGGGGTGGAGTGGGGAAGAGGAGGCATCTTCAGGTATGAGAACTTTACTAGCCTTTGGTTTTGCTTATTCACTGTAATATAGTCCCCAATAAGTTACGGCATTGCATAGTGAGCTCTTGCTCAAGAGTTCATGTTACAGTAGTAATGTATTTACTCGTTTTGCTTATGGTTCTTTAGATCTAAGCCAAAAAACAATTATTTTCTCAAAACATAACTGAACTTGAGTATATAGAACTGTTTGGTTAGTTGTTTAAGACATGTGCAATCGTTACATCAACCATTCAGATTCAGCACATTCATCAAAAAGTCATAACTTACCAGTTCTGCTCTTGCTTTAAGAGGGAGTCTAAGAACATATTAATGTAGCCATTATTTTTTTTAGCATCCCTTCCACATCTTGTTTCTAACTCTTAAATGCATACTTTGTCAGCTCTCAAATTACTTAACCTACTGTAAGACAAAATTTTCTGGAACTCACAAGCTATCTGTTCGACAAAAGAGAAATTAGAGTTGAGAAATGGATTCCTCACCAGCTCATAATTGCAATCCATGAAATTACCAGATTTCACACTGATAATGAGCTTCTTGGGGTGTATCTGTGCAACTATCATTTGCCCCATCCTATCAGCAAGCAGAGGTGGCTACATATGTGAGAGCAATAGTCTGGAGAGGAGGGATGCAGGTAAAGTAGTGCAGTTATCTACATATACCTTGCTAAGGGGACAAAGTTCCAATTATTAGCATATGCAGTCTAATGTAAAGTTCCAATGCTTCCAAATTTCTCTGTAGTTAGGAAGCCAGAGATACCTTACCCTGCACTATGTCAGGTTCTAAAGAGTAAAGCCCCATGGATTTTTTAAATAAAAACGGTAGCTATCAGTGGAATGATAAATATTTTATTATTTCCAGAACTCCTATCAAAAGTAATGCACAGATCTTAATAGAATTTTAAAAGGACATCTATGTTGTGCAGCAACGTACAATTAGCTAGCAAGATGCTAAAGCTATCAGTTGATCCAAGTTACAAAGGAAACACCCTTCCCACCCCAGTAAGGCCCATTTGAGGGAGTGCAGACTGAGAAACACATGGAAATTCAAAATGTGTTGATATACTGCTCAAAAACTACCCAAAATTAGATAGTACTATATTGTTGCTTGGCAGTTACTTTCATATGGTTAGCTTAAGGAAGAAAAACATAACAGATTTCAACTGTTTGTTTTTCCCTACTTATACATACACATGCTAAGGGTTGTATCCAGTATTAGTTTTATTTAGAGTGGACTCACTAAAATGAATGGGAGTTAAATTAGACTAACAGTGATACAGCCCACTTGGTTATTACTCTATGGTTCTTAAGTAAAATGTTGATCCAAAATATGTACACTACAAACAAGAACTTCCTCCATGTCTAACATAGTAGTTAGCAGTCTGAAATTTTAAGCAAAGGAGGTAGCAGAGGCTACTCTGGATCCAGGTAAAAAGAACGAATACCAAAATCCAGAAATTTGCAAGAGCCATATAAACTTATGGCAAAAGGAATGCCGCTGAACTTGAAGCCAAAAAATTAAGTCAACTTTATTATCAAAGCTGATAACATTCCTCTGTCTTTATCGGTTTAAACGTAGTGCAAAACAAACGCCTTTTCATCTTCAGCAATGGAAATGATGCATCTTTAAAACAGCAAAACATCTTCAGTCGTCACTGTCACTTCCAGATTCACTCAAATGGAGATCATTCCCTAAAATTAAACAAAAAAGAAGTCATGCTATCAACTCCACTGAACATTTTTCTCCATAAAGCAATTAGATTTCTCAGTGCATTAGGCTGCTAGGTCTAAACTTAACCCAGCTCTTAAACAGTACCGTCAAGTTGAAGTTAAAGGCCAAATCTATAGGATACCATATATGTTTTCCTCAATGAGGGCAAATAGCTGCTCATGGGAGGCAGTTTTCATTGTGAAAACAATACAGGGGAAAGGGTTAAAAAACCACACATACACCATACCCAACACCACAATCTCAAGTCAATCTGGATCCTATCCCAAATCCCAGCAGCAACATTTTTTAAAATACAAAAAATTAAAAGTGATGGGAGTCCAATCATGGATCTCCAATGTCTTGTGTTCCTCATTCCTTATGCATCTGTCATAACCTCGGCATTATGCGTATGATCCACCAGACTACCATATATCTTTCAACGTTACCCAATGTTCCCTTTTGGAAAGATATGCTCTATTTTAATTGATGTCTTTACAACCCTAAAGCAACTCTTCATAGTGATCTTACAAAAGCTTTAACCATTGGTTTGACTGCATTACAGAATATTCTTTAAGCACTGTCCATTCTGAAACACTGCTAGCTGTATACACACACATTTGACAGTTTTAATACTAGATTCTTCTTTGTTTAAAAGGTTAGGTCCTTTCCTAAAGTTCATTTCCAATTCTTTAAGACATTAAAGCTGCTGTTATGTTGAAGGCCAAACCTATAGGATACCATACAAGTTTTCTTTAATGCAGTAAATAACCCCTTTCCAAAGATTCATTTATAATTGTCTAAGGCATCAAAGCTGCAGACCTGGGCAGTTATATACATTTGATTCCCAGTAAAAGCCAAGTGATTTATGTAGTTAGGTCTCCAAGACTAAAATATTTTGTCCTTACAGAATCCTAGCACTTTGTCAACATTAAGATCCGTGATGCTAGTGGGTAGTTCTATTTATGTGTATGAGATGAAGTAGCTGCCTTACAACATAAAATTAACACTAACCTCCTTTAAGGTCATACAGAAAAAAACTTTTGGGAAGGCCAGTTTACCTATCCAACATTCACTCTTGTCAGATGGTTTGCACTATTTGTCTGTTATAGGAATTAAGAGTACCAAAGTTTTTCTTATTACTAAAAACTGACACACCTCAAGGCAAATCCACAGTTATTAGTGGAGCAACTGCTGGAAAGAAATAGTACTAGTTTAATACAATTTTGTTAGGGCAGATGTACCAAAACATTCACTCAAATGAAGCAGCATGTGCCTGCATTACTACAGAATCAGAAAAGAATTTTGCAGATAGACTTCACTGCTAATCCTAGTCTTGAGAACAATTGCATAAAAATGTGCGTGTGTGCACAGACACACACACAAACTTATTATCAGAAAATGATATGAAGGTATATAATCCAGGGTCCACCATATTTGGCTGCTCTTGGAAGCAAAGCTAGAACTTGTCATTGCCAAGATCCTGCCCCTTTCCTTGTCCTCAGCTTTGCACCACACCAGGTCAGAGATGATCCCTGCTCCCATCTCTAGCTTCAATTCTGAAGCTGGAAAGGTGATGAGAGCTTGTTGGTTTGGCCCTGGGATGCTGGAACACTCTAGCTGCCTCAGCAATGCAGCAGCCAAATAATCCCCAGGCTTCCTCTCAGTCCTGGAGCTGGTGAGGAAGTGAAGATCACCATACAACTGCAGAGACAAACTCTACACCTTCTGTACATCCAAGGTTGGGAGGAAGGCTGGGGCCCATCATGCTTACTGGTGTGTGAGTGAGAGGAGGGGCAGGGGGAGAAGAACCCTGAACAAATTGCATTTCTACTACTGAAGCTATGGAAGTCTGGCCCTGTAGATAAATTAGCCATTTTACTGCAGTAAAAACTAGGGCATATTGCCCTAAAAACTGAAGTAGTTCCTGTTGAGATGTCTCAATTCTTCCAGAACAAATTACTGTTTTTAATCCCAATGTATACAACTCAGAAGCAGCCAATACCCTCTATGACATACTGTACGTGGCATAAGCATTAATTTAGCATCATCAGTGGTCAAAGTAATTTTTAACCCAGCTTCTAATCCAAACCCCAGCAAGCCAAACCCTCTCTATCCAGACATCGTTTAAGTTACATGAGAAAGTTATAAAAGCATGTGGTTTCCTTTTAGATTCCTGAAGTCTGAGTCTAACAAGGTGCTTTGCTACTTGTACTTACTCAGTGTGTTCATCAAGTGGCCACTGCTCTCTTGACTTCTGTGATATCCAGCATCCACATCTGGGAAGGCCTGTTGTGATACAGCCATCACAGCAGGCTGTAGGTGTGGCATTGAGAGGGAATGGGATGGCTTTGCCTCCTCATCTTCTGAATCACTAGAACTATTCTCACTGCTTGATGAAGAGGACGAACTCTTTGATTCGGATGAACTATCGGAGCTACTCATCTGCTCTATAACTTTAGCTTCTGCCTTTAGCTCTGAAAATAAGATTTAAGTGAAGAAAACAAGGATTTACGATTAAGAGGACTTTATAATTACAATATTCAATTTTAAGAACCTAAATAAACTGAGGAACATATGACAGTGAACTGAAAATCGTAAGCAAATAATGAATTTTGTGTCTGTCAGCGTGGTGCAGTGGCTAGATAGTTAGATTTGGACCAGACACCTCCAAGTTCAAATCCCTGCTCAAGGAAGAAAAAGTGGGGAGGCACTAATTGCAAGAAAAAGGAAACATCTAGGTGCACAGGAAACTTGAACTGAGTCCCACATGTTTTGTAGCTAGTTGTATAACTTCAATCCTGGTCTCTTTCACCAGGATTTAAATTGGTTGTTCAAGTGTGTCCTTGAGGAAGAACCGTGTTCAAAGTGCTTTGGGTGCAATAAAGACAAGTTCCCTAAAATCCCTCCAGTGGCAACGCTCAGTCACCCTCTATCAGCCTCACTTCACAGGGTGGTTGAGAGCATAAACCAGGGGGCACAATGTACACAGCCCTGAGCTGCTGGGAGGAAAGCCAGAATAAAAATGCAGTACAACCATTCTCTGCTTCTTGGGTGTAAAGCGAGGTTTCCCAGGGTGGTGATGGAAATAAAACTGCCAGACTTTAGAACCATAAAATTGCATCACAACCCTATTAGACAACAAGTTTTATTCTAGTTGCTTTTAAACTTAAATCAAATGATTGAACCTATAGCAGCTGCTGTTTTTAGTAGACATTTATCTGTACTGGCAAGGGCTGAGTTGGTCATGTGACAACTGATTTCTCCTGCCAACTACACGTTGACCCTGGATCAACTTTTTGCACACCATCACCAGAGATTTTCAAGCTGTTGCAATGGCAAGCAAAAAGCCATTCTCGGTGAGCAAGCTTTCACAGAACTAGCTCATTCCATGGCAACCAGGATGCAAGCTAGCACCACCTGATTAAAAATCATGGCTGCCTGCCATTGGCTCAAATTATTCTGTGAATGCGCCCATAAGATTATTAACATTTAACATTTCTCAAGATTTGCTTTGTGAAGTCCCAACTTCCTTCATGGACATAACTAAGATGTAATCACCTGTCACAAAAAGAGGACTAATGGGATAAAACTGTAGCAAATTAATCCTTTGAAGTAACTTTGCTAGCTGTTTATTCTCTAAATGCCACTTTGACTTTAATTCTTCTTAAGAGTAAAATTGAGAATTACTACTTTATACAGTGATTTCTATATTAGAATGTACACAAGTGGGGACCCTCAGGAAAATAAAGCCATAGATCCCTAACCAGTCCCAAATCCAGCACTGTAGTGTTAAAGCGCTCCTGTTCTGGGTTCCGGCTAGCTCCAAACAGTATTCCTGTTTGGGCTCACTGTTCAGCCAGCATATATAGTGCTACTGTTGCAAGCTCTAACCAACCCTAATCAGGAGAACTACTGCATTGTATGGGGCTTGCTGAGCAATGAGCTCCAAACAAGAGCACTGTACAGCACTATGCTCTACAGTGCAACAGCACTCAAGTTCTGGGCTAACTGCCCTGGACCTTCCTTTATTAGCACAAGCGATGGTGGGGTTAAGCTCCCAAACTCACACTGCTAAGAGAAGATGCAGTCTGAAACCAGATCACTTTAGCACTACAGAGCAGAGGGTTAGAAAGATAAAGGTGTCCTTTTCTCATTTCATTCCTCCCCAAACCACACCCTAATATATGGTGGGATCTTACTACAGTCACTAAAAATCCAGAGTTAAGGGCTGGCTGTTCAGACCCAAACACAAGTGGTACAAGCACCTTGCTTTTTGTTTGTTTTAATTTATTAAATTTCCAAATACAAAGTCACTTTTCTATAATCTAGGAAAGGCTTTGATCGATGCAGTAGCCTATGTTCTCAATCTGTATATGAAATAAAATCATACGATATTGTATAAAAATCAGCTATTTTGATTTTGCCTTTAGGTAATTTGATATGTCAATTTTTCTGCCATGGCTATTTGACACAACTACATGTACTAGGACTTCAATGTTAGAAGTTCTACGGTTTTCCAGCTTTTAGTTATAACCCTGTGAGCTGCCATCAGCATAAACACAATTCCTAGATGTCGTTTTTGCATTTTATTCTTCTCATGAGCAAATGCAGAGGCGACATACACGGTTTGGTGTGTAATGTCTGCCATTTCTGAAAATATGCTCCAGAACTGTAACACATTAGGACATGACCATCACACCTTGGGCTTTCACACAGGTGGCTCCATTTTGCTCCCCTACTGGTTAGTACAGGCTACCCACTTTCCTTTTAGAGGAAATGCTTCTTTATGCCTTAAAAAAGATCTTGAATAAAAGCTAGTTTTCTAGCAGGAAACTATCAGGTAACAACGCTTCATGTGCAATGATGTTGACAAAATGTGGGGAAACTACTTTTGGATTGTGTGACTCACTCAGAACAAGTTCTAAACCAAACTAACCAGCCTTAGGGAAGAGTCTCTCAGCTTTAATGTGCCCTTGAACACCCTCCCCTGCAGCACTGAGTACTTTTAAGGAGTTGTTCAGGAATTGACAAGACTTTCTGGTCAGAGTTTAGTTACAAAGAATCACCTGCATGAGAAACGTTTCTGCACTGTGCATTCAAGGACTTTGCCTCACAAGAACATTCTAGCTATCAATAAACAGAGCTACCACCTGCCAGCATTAATTCACCATGCAACTATCACCTTCCTTTCCTGCTGGCTGGCTGCCCCAACGTCCAAGAGGAAGTTAATCATGCTTGAATTAACACAATATACTACTCCTTCCAGTATTAAAGGATTTTAGAGGGTTTTTTTTAAATGAATATATGCATATTGTAGCATACACTGTTATGTAAAATGAGGCTGTGCTCCAAATCCTTTTCTTACTAGGCATATCTGATTTTAAAGGCAGCCATGCATAACCAGGCACCTGGCTAACCAAGGCATCTGAAAATTGTACCAAAGCAATAGGAGACTTGTGACATTTGTAAAGTTATCAGGTTCATGTTTCAAAAAGGATTGTCCACATAGGTGTGAAAGAAAACTTAAATATATAACTAATGTATGTCTTAAACTACATTTAGAAAAGGTATGCAATCTCCAGGTACACTTCCATGGAAAACCTTCACCCCTTACCTTTAGGAAAAGAGACCATTATCCAAGCAGGAAAAAGGAAAGAGCCAGACGATGGGATCCAAGGGCATATGTAAACTTTACGAGTTCCATGGTCACCATGGGAGGAGGACCCAAGTGGAAGACAATCACACTGTTGCCATTTGCATTTCCATGCATCACCATACCCCCATTTCGCTATGGCTGAAATAGCCAGGATAAATAAGGGCATAGCAGGAATTATATGTAATCGGTTCCATGTGGGGCACAGTTGAAACAGTGGAACAATGGCTAAATGTTTTCACTATCATAGGTCAGAATATCCAGTTGCTGACACCACCAAGCATCAAGATTTGTTCTGTTTTATTTCTTTATTTGAAGCATTTTTACCCCATTCTTCAGCTGAAAAGGCTGCCGGAACAACTTACAAAGGTCAATAAGCATTATTCTAATTAAGTTTAAGGTAAACCAATTTTTCAGGCTAGAGGGGGTTAAGATAGCATGGAGGTGCCTTAGAGGCCCCTTTTTTGCCCATAGAAAGGTCCACAGACACAAATCTACCATCAGCAGTGGGCCCCAAAACAGAATCACCGGCTGGGAAACCCACAAAGCATGCCCAGCCCGACCCTACCACTACTTGTGTTCCACTGGGGTCCCAGATGTCCCAGCAGCTCTACAGTGAATCTCCCTGTCAGGCCACAATAGGATTGCTCTGACCAACAGTCTCTGCCCTTAAGCTTACAGTCATATTGGCAAGTATGGCACTGTACCTATTTCTGTCTCAGTGAACTTTGGATATTCCTGCCTTCCAGTTGTGCATGATATTATAGTCCAGATGGGAGGATTGTTAAAGGCTCCTGCTCAAATGCAGTAGAACAGACACAGAGACCTTCACAACCTTTCTATTCATTCACATCTATGACTTTTCAGAGGTTGGGCTCTTTGCTTATGGTGAACAGCTTTTATTTCAATGTACTCATCTGGAGGGAGACGTAAGCACTATGTAAACATGCCCTGGTGGTAGTAAAAGTACAGATGCTTTTACTGTCTCCTCAAACAATTTCTATCAAGTGTTATTAACACAAATTGAATCTAAATACTACCTATTTCAGCCTTGTATTTAACAACTCACCTGGTCGCCATAGGAAACTATGAATTCCACCCAGGTGAGTGAGTGGGCTGGCAGAGGAGGGATGAACTGCTTTGTCTCATCTCCACTAGCTTCCGTACCAACTCCAGAAGAAGCGAATTCCCTTCCTCCCTGGCCAGGGTGAAAATGCTGCAATCTGTCAAAGGAGGGATAGATTGTTCTATCCTCCTCTGCCAGCTCCCTCAGCTTCCACACTGGCCATGGAGAAAGTGAAGCCCTTTCCTCAGCAGCCAGGACAAAAATGAGCACAATAATTGCTCAGTTCTCCACCAGGCTGCTGCAGTTCAGTGAGGGATGCACAGGAGATGAAGTTCCTCTCTGCGTAACCAGCACAGGAAAACAGTGGGCTATTGGTGAAGGGACAGAGAGATCTCAGCGTTGGCCACCAGCCCACTGTGCTTTTATGCTGGACATGCAGGAGATGAAGCCCCTTCATGAGCATCCAGCATAGCAATCAAGTGGGCTGGCAGCAGTCACAGCTTGCTCCATCCCTCTACCTCCAGTCCCACTTAGGAATGCTGGAGAAATTTAAGATGGACTAAAATGAGCTCAAATTTCCAAGAATCCGACCTGCGGAATCCGCCGCAGAGCGACCCCCTCAAGCTGCACAGAGTCTGTGGACTTTCAGATGATTTTTTTTTTAGTTTCCCGAAATGTATGCATATAAATTCGTAGAAAAATATGTAAGTTTCTGCTAAGGAAATGGGGAATGGAATGGGGGGAAATACGCTAAATGTTACATACCCAGGTAAATTATGTAAACACTTATGTAAATACTTACGTAATTATTTGCATATTTTTCGGCATGACCCAAAAAAAAATTTGCATCCATCTGTGGGCAGATGACAGAACAAAAGGCACCTGACAACCCGTGAAACACAGATGGAATGGACTTTACACAGTCCATACATCCCTAGTCCCACTGCATTTCTATGTTGGTTGTGCAGGGGACAGAGCCTCTTTCTATGCACTCAGCATAGAAACCAAGCAGGCTGGCGGAGGAGACAGGGGGTGCTCCATGCCTCCTCTGCCAGCCTGGGTTTCTAGCCTGCAAAATGTTGTACTAACCTGCTTTTTACTCATAAGAGGGATAAGCAAAGGAGGGATGGGGTGCTCTGTGCATCCTCCATGAGTCCCTCTCATGAGGAAAAAAAGTTATAGCCTGTTCAAAAATTTGGCAGGCTATAACTTTTGGGGGCTACTTTACAAGGCTGACCTATTTGTCCTGTGTCATGTTTGTTCTGAAGAGGCATGATATTGGCCGGTTGGGAGACTCATTTTCATTACTTGTTCAAGTCAAGATAGGTTTTCAAAAGAAGCTGTCTGAGCTCTACCACTTTAGCCTGCAGGTGGGTGCTCATATGGTTGAGTGCTCCTTCATACAAGAAAAAAATCTTCCTAATAGAAAACTGGCAAGTCAGAAAAAAGACTAGGCTAAAACCCATCCCCGTTATGCATTTTTCCATGGACTCCAATCTCAAAACTTTCAAATCACAGAATAAGCTTAAGACTCTGCAGAATCCACAAAATAGTATGAGATGCAGTTACAATTTACCTCTTTCAATATCATCCATTGGAGAAGGTGGAGACATCTTCTCTTTCGGTGGAGAAAATTTAACACTGTTTGGAACCTTATTTGCATTTCTCATTAGCTGTTGCTGCTGCTCAATACGAGACTGGACCTTACTGCTTCCTTCACCTCTGCATGAAAGAACAGAATCATACTTGAGAATTTTGTGAAATCATTTGTTATGTTTCCAAATAGCTTTAGCAGAACTGATATTTTTCTCCACTCTTGACAAAGAGCAATGCACAGGAATAAGAAAGGTCTTTAGCGGAAGGCTTAGGGTACAACCCTATGCATATTTATACAGAAAAAAAGTCCTACAACACCCAACATGCCCCCGCCAACATGGCTGACTCAGCCATGCTGCGACTTGTAGAACTTTTTTTCTGTATAAACATGATTAGGATTGCACCCCTTAACTAACGATATCTTCATAGGCTCTTCTCTGGTTGCCCCCACCAAATGAGCAACAATGCATGGCCGCTGGGAAAATGGTATTATCAATGGTGCCCCTGCCCCAAACTATGGAATTCCCTCCCCAGAGGGTTTTGGTGCCAGACGAACACCTTATTTCCCCAGGCTTTTTAGATCAATTGAGTTGCGTGATCCATTGAATTTTAGATCTGCTGTGTACTTTTAGTGATGCTGTGCATCTTATATTGTTTATTTGATGCTGCTGAAATGTTTGCTGCCTTTTAGTGACTGCCCATTCATTATATTTTAATTTTTTATTGTTGTAAACCACCTAGAACACACTTATTGGGCAGCATACAAATACTGTAAGGGAGCAATCCTATGGCCCCTAGACAGCATCTGAGGGGCCATAGGGTTTTTGGATTCCCAGCACTGAGGTTGCAGATAGCACTACAACCTCGGAGGTGGGAATTAAGAGCTCTCTGCCCCCTCCCCCTCACAGCTGGCACAGAGAGAACTGCACCAGCTGCCTCTATGAGCTCGCAAATGTGAGCTCAGAAAGAGGAAAAGGAGGTATGCCGGTGGGGCTTACACCATATCCCCAGTCCTCCCCAGCATCCATCCCTCCCCAAAGCCTCTGCTAGATGGGCAACGACAACTGCCTAGCTAAAATGCAGAGTGGGAGGCACAATGAGCCTCCTGCTCTGCATTGGACACTTGTAAGCTTACAAGTTCGGAGGCTTACAAGTACCCATGGGGCTCTAATAGGATAGTGCCCTAAATAAAATTAAATGTTAATGCTAATCTGCACAAGCTCCTATGAAAAGTTTCCATTAACACTCCTACTACCAGAATTTGGGCAAATGTGTTAACATAAAATACTCAGAAAGTTCCCCAACTTTGTCAGAAATGTTCTAAGTATTTAAAACTAAACTGTTTGGATTAAAGAAACTGGACAAAGATTTAAATGTAATTATTCTGGCTTGAAACAGTCTATGGCTTTCAAATGCAAGTGCACTTTAACATTATTAGCTTGGTTTTTAAACTTTAGCTTGCACTTCCAAATGCAATTAACTACACTTTAGCATTATGTACAAACCCTAAACTGTGATTAATCTTAAAATTAAAAACATTGAAGTGGCAGCTTCTGGACTTCTCCACATGGTCACACTGGAGGAAATGGGATGCAAGAGCATGCACGAGCCAAAGGCTGTCTTGGGCTTGTTCCCATAAAGATTAATTATGGCTTATTGTGACATCAAAATGCACGCATTGCTTCAGCCTCCTTGCTAGGAACGTGGCAGTCAGGTTTTCTGTTTCCGAATTTAGACACAATTGCTTTAACTATAACATTTTCTAAATGAGTAAGGAAACAGCTTTTCCAATTTTCCACCCACCTGGTTTTCTTCACAGTGATATTGCTACTAAGCTTCTCTAGTCTACATTCTCCTGTGTCATGGTTAATTATCAAGATGCATTCTTTTTGGTATGGCTTCTTGGAACCCTTGAAAACTGTTACTGGTGGAGTAGAACCCTATTTTAAAATCAGAAGAAAATTACTTCTACTGCTGGTTTGGTTATTTTAGGGCTAGCAGCTATATATTTCATGGTTTAAAATCCTGTACATTTTGCAACACTTTGGCCTTAGACCATCTATTTCATTATTATAACAGGAAAAGTTAAGTCACTTCTGCTACAGGGTGATTGTTGCAGGAACCCAAAGTAACTACAAAAAAGCAGTTTTAATATCAAAATGGATTGACTTGTTATAACAAAACCAGGTGTTTTTTTTAACATTCTTTCAAGGTTCCTCACAAGATGTTAAATTCAGCCCAGGGAAGAGCTGACTCAGTCTCCTAGTTTGTTATATAAACCACACAGAATTTCAATTCAGCTCTTTAATTAACGTACTTCAATAATTATGAAGCAGTCAAAGAGCAAGTCCTTGTTGGCATCAGCAACCGCAAACAACCATTAGCACAGATTGAGTTATCCCCTTCCCTTTTTGGAACTTGTACCTAAACAACTTGGCAACGAGAAACTTTTGTAGACCATACAGAGCTTACTGTTGTGATAGATGACTTCAAGATTACATACAGCATTTTTCCCAGTTCAATTTGATCACGTCAGCACAACTATTTGGGCTTTCGAACCTACCAATTATTTACTGAGGATATTTTGGCATCTTTCAAAATTGAAGGCAGATCTCATCAAAAGAATTGCAACATGGCCTTGAACAAATAATTCTCTCAGTTTTCCATCTGAGAAATGTGAATGTATGTCACAAAACGAAGATTGTAAAGAACACAGAATAATGTTTGGCCAAACACTAGAGAGAATAGGAGAAAGGATGAACTGGAAACTGAGGAACATGTGAGGTAGGCCATGGGGAAGGGAACTATCCCCAAAAGGGTGCAAAGTGAATGATAGATTACCAGATCACCTACCCCGTGCTTGATTCTTCTGCAGAAACTTATCAGGTTTTTCTGTGCAATCAATAAGAAATGAAGGAGGTGCAGTATCCAACGCTGCCTGTGCATCAGTGGGACCCACTGTTGGCACAACAGCAAACTAGCACTTCTTAAAGCAACCAGACATAAGGTGAAACTCTAGTTTCCAGTATGGGACAGCTCTGTCGGCCTGGTCTGTTCTGGAAATGAGCATTCCAGCTAATTTTGGGGGTTGCTGTAGGAAGCACAAGCTTCTTCTTGTGCTGATGATAAATCCTGCTGGCACAACATAATCAGCGAAGATGCATGGGCAGTGTTGGATCCTGCCCATGATCTTCTAACTATGTTGAAAAAACCTTAGGATTCTCAAGAAACCACTCAAGTTTCTGTGTTTAAAAGCCAGATTCCAAGATTTTCAGTATCAAATTTTATCCTGCTCTTTTAAAATTGTTTATCATTGAAAACCATGTTAAATTGGCAGTCTCTCATATTACCGTGCTTCAGATCTCCCCTACCTTGTTCCAAGGCAGCTGTGGTTGTAAGTCATCTGTAGAATGGTCACAAAACCTGCCATCCTAAGTAGCCTAATGTGGAAGCAAGGTCCATTTCACGTCTAACATAGCAATCATATTTGCAGCTGTCACACTGATGTTTCTTTTATAAACCAGTACAGTACAAGAGCAGACATGTATTCCTAGATGGGGATCTCCAACTGAATTTGGCTCCTAAATGTATGCCTACCTCCTTTTAAGGACCACACACCTGTGGTCCCAAATGTATGTTCCGTGCCTATTAAGGAATGCACATATGCACAGTAAACATGTACAGTATCACACACTGGTTTAACACCAGCATAGTCATGGTATACATGATTGCTACATTCTTTATGTACTTTAAAGTAATTATGGTTTAAGATAGAAGATATATTCTCTCCTCTCAAAAGGGAGAAGGAAATCTTACCTCAATATTTGGCAGAGTTATTGTCACCTGTTCGCCTTTGCCAACTTCAAGATCTCCTTCACAAGATGTATCAATTGAGGCAGGCTTAAAATCATCTAAGTAAAGAAAATAGTAAAACAAATGTTGGCCATATTTTTTATGACTCCCTTAAGCATTTATCACTTCACTGTGTTAGAATCTTATTCATGAACCTGCAGGACTTACACAGACCAGAAGGTT
This sequence comes from Heloderma suspectum, assembly GCF_057233095.1. NCBI lineage: Eukaryota > Metazoa > Chordata > Lepidosauria > Squamata > Helodermatidae > Heloderma > Heloderma suspectum. The sequence goes on along the minus strand of NC_139458.1, from coordinate 152,543,083 downwards.
TTTCGATATGTATCATAGCTTTCACCATATTTCAGAGTTGTACAATTTCATCAAAGTATGCCAAGAAATTTTAAATGAAGTATAGTTCTTCCTCTCCACCTAATTCTCATGTCCAAGAGAGAATAATACAGAACTAAGGTTCAGGAAAGAATTTTTTTTACCCTTTAGATCCAAAAGCAAATAATGTACTAGTACAAATGTAAATTAACCCAAAGTCCCTGCAACAGCATGAATTACAACTCTAAACAGTTACATATATAATCTGATCTTATTCCTTTCCAGGGGAAAAATTATTGCTCAGACATTAGACATCAGCTTTATATTTGTTATTTAGTAATATTGCACATGTTAATATACCCCAAGGAAAATGATCCAACAAGCCACAGACTATCTATGGCATAGACATTAATACCCCAAACTCTTGAATTTACTGACAACCATTGATGGTGGCACAATGTAACATTTAACCATTCTATTTTTTTTTAATATTGCTTTCTTCTTAACAAATATTTTATAAGGCTAAAACACTACAAACCCAGCTTGTTAACTGCCCAGGTGTTGTTGCTTTTTCTGGTGTAAAAATGACTGGTCTGGTGTAGGTCCTGCTAACTGAGCCTGTTACTTATTGACACTGTCCAAACTGTTTAAGTAGGTTTTGAAAAAATAGATCTCCAGCTTCCACACAGCTGGAAACTAAACAACTCTCTAGCTTCAAAGATTAACAGATCTAGCTTCAAAGATTAACAGATCTAGTCTAAAGCAAATACATTTGTTTAGGTGCAATCCTAAAGAAACTTAGCAGGAAGTAAGCACCATTGAACCACTAGGATTTATTTCCAAATAATCTTGCATAGGATGGTGCTGCAAATGCTGTTATTCATCAAAAGCCACGAAATCTTTGTTGGATCTTGCCTACCTCTACTATTCTAGAAGATTTTTTGACAGATGGTGCTTGGTTTTTACTCCTCTATGAACAGAGAAATGTGAAGACTTTTAAAGCATGGGGGAGGAACACAAAATCTACAAAGAAAAAATGTATGGTTTGCTGCTACACCTGAAATAGGCTCTTGTCTATAAAAGGTCATTACAAAATAAACGTTTAAGATGCATTTATCCTCATATGTAGAGGCTTGCAGGGTACAGACGGTTTTTGAGCAACAACCAGCAGCTCTGCTCATCTCCCAAGCCTCATCTTCTCAAACCACACCATAATACCTCAGTTGTTTCCTCACTTCCTTGCTGATCACCACCCAAGCTAGGTTTGCCAGATTCTTTTTTTTCCCCTTTAAGTATCTGTCTCTCAAAAGCACAATGATTTTTTAACCTGAGTTGGCTGGAAGACACTAAATAAAACTGATATTTGTGATGGCTTTGAATGTTTACATACCAGCATAGTACTATTTTTCATATATACATTTTGAGTACAGCAACAATAATGCCACTTAATTATTCCTTATTCATCCCCTTTTACCTTATTATATGAGCCTTGTGTGGCGCAGAGTGGTAGGTGGCAGTATTGCAACCAAAACTCTCCCCAAGACCTGTTCGATCCCAGCACAAGCTGGGTCTCGGGTAGCCGGCTCAGGTCAACTCAGCCCTCCATCCTTCCGAGGTCGGTAAAATGAGTACCCAGCTTGCCGGGGGAAAGGTTGTCATGACTGGGGAAGGCAATGGCAAACCACCCTGCTACAGTCTGCCATGAAAACACCAGCGCAAGCGGCGTCCCTCTAGGGGCCAGTAATGACCGCGCACTTGCACAGGAGGAACCTTTCCTTTCCTACCTTATTATACTTGCAAAAAGAGAAGAGTATGTATCACTGTCTTGAACTGTGCCCACAAATAAATAAATCAGTATTCACACACACACACCCCAACAGCCCCCCAGGTCCAAAGTGCTGCTTGCTTTCAGGAAATCTGACTTTACGCGCACACAAAAACAGTACCTCAGCAGCTTTTAAAACTAACAGATTTGTTGTAGCATAAGCCTTTGTGGACTGGAGTAGGGGTAGGCAGAAGGTGGATCTGGATCTGCTGGCAGATTTCTTGGTGATCTGCAATACAGATTGCCAAGGATTTCTGACTCCAACAAAAGCTTTTGGGAACTCAAAAGCGGGCACACTTCAGAGGCATTTTGGTATCACTCATCTGTGGCTTTTGGATTCCCCCCCTCATGAAACCCGCACAACTATCTTTGAATTTTAATTCCAAGGTATGTCTCTGCCTCGGGCTCCGCAGAGTTCTTCTAAAAAAAAGAAACAAAGCAGAACTCCACCAGCCGCGGCCCGCTCACCTCTGGAGCGGAGCCCTCGAAAACTTATCCCACAATGACGCGTGTTAGTTTTTACGGCGCCAACTTGCTGTTTTGGGCGCGTTCGTTGCTACTGTTCGCTGTAACAAGCAACCCAGGCTGCGGCATTACTGCGGCAGTCTCACCCGCGGTCTTCGCGCCCCTCGCCGCCGCCGCCGCCGCCTGGCCGGGCAGCATCCCGCAGGAGCGTCTGCCCGCTGCTGCCGGCCACCCCAGCCTGAGGAGCCTCCCAGCAGCGCGCCCAGCGCAGCCCCCTCGCCCCCGCAGAGCTCGCTCCCGCGCGCCTTCCCTCACTCACAGCGCACGGTGTGGAAGGCGGAACGCGGCTGCCGCTCGAAGCTCTCGCCCAGCAGCAAGGCGCGCTCTTTGCAGTCGAAGAGCGGCGCGGCCGCCCCGCTCATCCCGAGCCACCCTCTCCGCTTCCTCGGCTTCCCCCTTTCTCCGACACGCCCGCCCCGCACCACGCGCCGCCGGCGCTGCTGCCGCCGCAACCACCGCTCCGCTTCCACTACGGCCAAACAACAGCGCTCGCTCGGCCGGCCCCCACCCGAGGGAGAAGAGGGCGGGGCCGCCACACACTCCCCGCCCAGAGGACGCGCCCCCTTTCGCGCACCGCCTTCTCCTCATTGGAGCGTTGAGACGTAGCGCCGCCCTCCGTTTCTTAGAGTACCTCAGAAAGAGGCGACGCAAGAAGAGCCTTGGCCTTCTTATTGGCTGCGGCGGCCTATCTGGTCACGCCCACTTCGGGTGCCCGTCGCCAATAGTAGGGAAGCGGGCGGGGGCTGCCGCACCTTCTGGAGTTCGAGCGGAGCCTAGGGTCCCAGCTGGACGGGCCTCTTATGCAAATTAGGACGGAGGGACGGTTGGGAAGGGGCGCGCCGAGGCCTTTGTGACCTCACCGCTGAAGCAGGCCGTGGAGTAAGCGCGTCCTCGGCCCTTCCGGCCAGCGAAGGGTCAGAGGGTGTGGCTTCTGGTGGATGACGGAGTCGTGACGAGAGGTGTTCGTTCTTCAGGATTCCCCAAAGTGGCGTCACGCTAATAAAGCGCGCGGTGTCTGAGAAGCCTCGTCCGCAGCCAGTCAAAGGGTTTCGGGAATCAACCTTCTCGGGTTTGTGCTTGAAACTTAGAATGGCGTCCTGCACATGCACACCTGCATCCGTTTTTCTGCTTTAATCCTCTACCGCCTTGCTGCATTTGTATTCTCTTTGCATACAGAGGGTCCCAGGTTCAGTCCCTGCTATTGCCAGGTAGGGCTGGGAAAGATTGGTCTAAAACCCTTGAGAGCTGCTGCTGCTCATTGTACGTCAGGGAATGGCGACGTGCTGCCCTCCGGGTGTTTTGGATGACAGCTCCCTTCAGCCCCAGCCAGTGTGGCTGGTGGTTGAGCGTTATGGTTGTAGATGATGGCAATTCTCATCCAAAGCATGTTGAGGGCAGTGGGTTACTCACCCCTGGCGTACTAGACAAGGCTGAGTTATATAGGGTCTGATATCAAGCTACCTGATCAGATTGCATGGGGTAGCTTCCGACCTTCACATTTCCCTCTCCCCTTTAAAAGCACATGCAGGGCTTAAAAGCAATATCACACTGTTTTGTTTTAAATTAACTTTGTTTACATCTTATGTTTCCCTTGAAACTTGAGCCCTGTTTGGGCGTCCAGTCATAATGATGTACAACTGTGTGGAGTAGTACTGTGCTTGCTGACCCTGTCATCCCTGCTCCCTGGCTGCCCATGTGTTGGGAGAGGGGGCATCTGTTGAAGGGAGCCTGTTCTATGTGTGTAGGCTCACCATGTGAGGTGCAGCCCTGATTACACAGGGTTCCACATTGCACTGAGAGCCTACTTACATTGAGCCTGCTCTCCTCTCCAGATGCACCCCTCTAATGTATGGATAGTTTGAGTGGGGACAGTAGGTGCAGCTCTGCTTTTGCAACTGCTAATCATGTCAATTAGTGTTAGGGCACAATCCTATGCATGTTTAGACAGCAAAACAGTCCTACAACTCTCAGCATGCCCCTGCCAGCGTGGGAGTTGTAGGACTTCTTTTTCTGTCTAAACATGTATAGGATTGCACCCTTAATTATGTGAAAGAGAACACCCAAATAGGGCTTTGGTTTGCGGGGCATCAAGCAGGTTAGGTTTGTAGTAGAAATATGTATTTCATACTAGAACTGGCGTGTCTTGAACACATACACTAGTTTTCATTCTTTGATGCCTCAGTCATCAAGGGAAATACATTGTATTGTGTTTAGCATTTTTCTCTTCCCTTTGAAGTTGTGGGGGATAAGCTGGTATTGAAACTAGAAATTTAGAGTTGAGCCCTGGACATGTATGCTACATTTCATTCTGATATCTCAATGTAAAACAGTGTTATCACACTACAAACAAACTTCCATACAGAATACAAGCCACCTAAGGCCTTGTTTGCTTTAATCATTCATTTATGACCTCAGGATTAGAGATTTTTCATATCCCTTAGCTACTCTTTTTCCTTCCAAATGTTTATCCCCATTTTTTTCCCAAGCTGTGACTTCTTTTTTCAAGATAATAGCCATAAAACCATTTGTTTGTTTGGCTTCCATGTGTTCTACCATTTCTAGCCATAACCTTTCAAGAATCGGTTGATAGGACCAAATAAATGCTGATACTTGTAAAAGTTATTAAGTTGTCATCTTCTGGCTTGTCCCAGCTTTAACAAGCAAGGTAGTCACCTGATTATGATGGCTCCATAAATGATAGCTTATCAATAAGGGTATAATGAAGTGACTGCTACTGACAGCCCAGTGGTCCATCTAGTTCAGGTCTGTTTACTCTGATTGGTAGCAGCTCTCCAGGTTCTTCAGCAATGGTATTTCCCACACTTGAGATCATTTAACTGGCAATGCCAGAGAGTGGGACCTTGGGCTATTAATTTATATTATGTCTATGAATTTGCTATTAAAATTGGTCTGTGTTTGGAATACTTCGTCCTCTGGATACCCAATGTGAATTGTATTAGCTGCATCTGCTTTACTGAACTGCACATTCTCTAAAACATCAGAGCTCTCATCTGTAACTGAAATGAAGTGTGTTGTAATTGTTTGACTTCCTTCTTTCTTTTTATAAATATGCAGTTGATGTGTGAAATGAAGCCCTTACCTGTGGATACCAGAATATTGTCTCTGGCTGCCCAGGTCACTGAAAGCCCTGATCAGGATATTCCTGTATTGCTGTTGAAGCTAAAAGGTAAATAGGTTGAGATCTTTTCAGCCCCAAGACCATAAGATAAATGGTGAAATAACCATATGTGTTGAGTCTCTTATACTATAAATGAAATTGTGGTTCAGTATTCCCCAATGGAAAGAGCTGGAGCTCTTTCCATTGGGGTTTCTGGAACGGCCATCTGTGCATGTATTGATATTTCCCCCTCTAGAAAGACATAAACTACTCCTCTCTTTTCCCCCCTCCCTGTTGCCTTTTATCTGGCCATAATTTTAATAAGTGTATTTAATTTGCATAATTAATCCTGATTGGGAGATTTGGGGGTTTCTTTGCAATTTGTAATTCTACATAAAGCATGAGGTGCTGAAAAACAAAGCAGGAAAAGAGAGAAAAAGAGGTGCAATGCCGCAGGTATTAGGATTAAGGATCCAAGACAAGAACTGAGAGCCGTGCATACGTTGCTAGATTTCATCTAGACTGAGACTTCTGCCCTCTTAAAGCCTCCATGGTAAGAGTCCTTTCTGTCTATAAGCAGTTTTGGTGCATTCTGAAGAGGGACTGAGGAGGAAACACAGCAACAGTGTAGTTAGAACAACTGTCAATTTGCAGGACTTCTTTCCAGGAAAGGAAGTCTTTGTGGCCAAAGTTTGCTAATTCTAGCAGAACAAGGAACTCTTGCCCTCTGATTACGAGAAGCCCAACTCACAATCTGTCCTGTTTGACAGCCTTCTGTGGATGCTCTTCATCTTTATTCAAAGCCTTTTTTGAACCATGTTAGTATCTAAAACTGAAAAAAAACAGTTTTTTTCTGAACCAGTTTTCAGTTTAAAACTGAACCAGTTTTCAGGCAGAATCCCTCCCAGGGTGGCTTACAGCAATAAAATACATAAAAACAGTTAAAATATTAAAAGCGATAGAAACATACAAACGATAAAAGCCAACAATAAAACCAGCAATAACAGCAGTCATATCAAGAGAAGACCACAGTAAAGTAATATGTTTTCAAGGCGTTCTTAAAAGCCTACAGCTCCCATTGCTTTTCTCTCTTCTGTGCCATCCCACTGACTTCCTTGTCAGACTTGGCTTATACAGGCATGACTTGTCTAGCTTGTTCATTTTATACATTACCTAGCAGGCTGTTGCCCTAGGTCAATGCTACAGTGGGGGTTTTAGTAATAAGATAGGCAAAGAGGGAGTAGTTGGGGTTCTGTGTTCATTTAGGGTGCAATCCTATCGAGATGGTTGCCAGCCTCTGAAGTTGTAGGCTGGCGACTATCCTATGCAGATCAGATCCTCTTCTCCGCGCTCCGCCTGCCCTGCATTCCTGGCTAGCCGGGACCTTGGAGAGGGGGCGGGAATGGGCCTGGAGACTCCATAGGAAGTGGTCTCCCTCCACAGTCTCCTTCCCTCCGCACCCCTGGGGAATGCCCCCCTTTCGCCCTCTGTGTGCTCCATTTTATTAGCACAGAGAGGCAGCCACCATGGTTCTCTCCGCACCTGCTACGGGGGCGGGGGGGGGGGCAGGAAGAGCAGTTTCCTGGCTCCGAGGGCTGTCACTGAGGTTGGAGCCAGGAAACTGAAAAATCCTAGGGGCCTCTAGACAGTGTCTAGAGGCCATAGGATTGCTCTCTAAATGTTTTTTGTTTATGTTATACTTGCTTTTGGAGTGGAACGGCACTTGCAGCCTGTTGCAACTGGAAAAGTGTGTGTCATTTTTTTGTTAATATATGAATCAGGAACTTGAGCATTTCCATTTATTTCTCTTCCCTAGATATTTTAACTAGTGCACCACCTGGAAGTAATGAATTGCAGAAAATTAAACAAGATTTATACTACTATGATCTGGTTCAATACTGCCTATTAATCCTTAAGCAAGATTATACAAGGGTGCTTGGAGGTTGGGCTACTGCTGCCCAAATAGCAGAGATACTAAGGTAAAATACACCATGGTTGCACACATTCATTCCTGAATTGCCTCCGGTCCTTCTGTCTTTGAATCATTGTCTGGCTGTGTAATAGCCTGAGGGGTAGTGCACTACCTGCAGATTATGAAGAGAGGGAGAAACGAGGGAGATAAACGAGTGTGTGTTTTATCTTCTCAGCCTTTGTTGTGTGGGTCTTGAGGTGAAAGAAGAACCTGAGGAGTTTTACAATAAGCTACTTCCTTCTGCTGCAGACAACCTTCTCTTCTTAGGAAGGCGCCTGCAAGCACGATTTGTCCGAGTGATCAAGGTATTTGAGCTGGCAGCCCTACTGTTGTGTAGTGGAATTCTTTTGTAACTTCTTGACACATTAACATGCTGAACTGTTGATTTAGACAAGCAGGAAGGGGATGGTAGTTTATTCCATCTCCTGGCATAAATGTCATTCACCTTGTATACTGCAGGCCAAGGGCATGCTTTCTGGGGGGTCGCTACTCAAAACAGCTGTATCACAGCAGCAGACTCTGCTCCCTCATATTGTTTGATGATACCATGTTTTGACAGCAGGGTCTAGGAAAGTCCTGGACCTACACTAGTTACAAATGCATTACTACATGCATTCACTAATAATTTATTGAACATAAAAGTAAAAAACCAGCAGAATTATAACTGTCATTAGACCTGCTTCCAATCTTGCAAGTATGCAGTTGTTAAGATTGCCGACGCAAATATTCTGGTATTGGTGCTTTTTGTTCTTGCATTTTAAAGATATGCATATACTTAAATAAACATATAATTTCAAGTGGTTTCAGTCCGCTCATACTTGTTTGCAAATTTCTGTAATAAAGGAAAAACCAGAAAGTTAATGCTCTTGTTCTCAGAACCAGAAAATACGAACAAAACAATTCTTTTCACAAGATCTTCAAAGCTTGCCCCTAATACTACATATCATTGTACAGAATCCTGCACCTTCAAATTCCAAAACATAACAAAAATACCCCATTTTTCAATAAATTTATCACTGATTTGTCTGCCTTCAGTTACACCAACAAAATTAGTTAATCCGATCGTATACGCAGTACCCCAAGTTCACGATGACCATGTTAAGATTGTTGGAGCATGTTCTTTTCCAGTTTTAACTAATAGACATCCTAGCTGTTGCAAGAAGATGGATAATCCTCTTTTGGATCTACTGATCTTTCATAACCAAACAATAGCATTAGAGTGTCTGGTCATTTCTTCTGTGTGGTTAAGAATTGATTTCCAAAACTTTTCTTTATTAGAAAACATCCAGTAAATATGACTTACATTAGCTCTAATGGTGTAAAGTGCTTTATTTGGAACTCCCCCCCCCCCCCGCCCAGCATGGACTTTATGCATCATATTTTATTATTAATTATATTTCTATACTGCCCAATAGCGGAAGCTCTCACATCAGAAGCATGGCTGGCCTATGGAGCTAACTGGATGGCTATCAAAAGCAAAAACAAAACTGGGTTTAAAGAGGTGGATCATTGGACAAGGGGAACATCTATTCTAAAAATGGCCCTAGGTCTTTGACTAATGAAGGAAAAAATAGTGTGCCAGGAAAAAAGTATGTAGGGATACTTGGGTGAGTGGATGGTATATCCAGGAGCCCGCCCATCTTATGGCTACTCTTGCATTCTTCATAGGAGTATGTATCCATAAAAACTGCTAGGCACCTCTATCAGAAGATCATGTCAGAAATGTCCATTGATTTTTAGTGCTGCTAAAAACCTCATACATCATGAATAGAATTTCCCTCTAGGAAGCTGAATGTGGCCCATACTTATACACTATTCTTATGCTGGTTTTAATTTGTTTTAATGATGTAAAGTTTTTATTCTTTGCTGCTAGTTTTATCTTGGTTTTGTTCTGTTCCATTTTTATTTTTTATTTTAATGTTTATACTGTATGTTTGCTGCCCATTGTATGCTGCCCAGAGAACTTCAATTATTGGGCAGTAGAACGTAGTAAATAAAGTAAATAGTGCTGCATAAACTGAAAGTATATTGTCTGTCTTGTTGTAGGCACACACTTCAGGAAAACCCAATTGATCCTAGAACTAAATTCTGAACATTCTAACAAACCTTGACATTTGGATTCTGGATTTGCAGTTTAACCTGTTTTTTGTCACCTGTTCAAAGAAATGTTTCCTGATTGTTTAAAGAATGTGTGAAATCAGTACATAAAGTAGTATTTGTTAAATGCTATTGAATGTCAGAACATCTATTGTGTGTCAACTACTGAATCAGTTGTCAACTAATTCCAAATGTCAAATAGCGCAACTGTATATTATTGAATGCTGATGTCAAATATACAGGTTTTCAAATATTTATGCACTTGAATTAGCTTTGTTATCAAAATTCCCAAGAGAGAATGAGAAGAATTGCTGGAGTAATTTTTCATGGATTTGCTATCCATTATGTGTCTTCTCAAGAATGCGCCTGTGACAAGACAGGCAAGTATCCTTGCCTATCTTCCAGCATAGGTAATCACAGAATCATAGAATAGTAGGATTGGAAGGGGCCTATAAGACCATCGGGTCCAGCCCCATTGGGCCAAGGCAATCTCATAACCGGGTCTGAAGCCTAATTGAAATGGATCTAGATTGGGGTGGGGAACCTTGTTTCTGTCAAGGGCCACATTTCCTTTGCAGGCTGGATGGGGCTGCAGCCAGAAGTGGGCAGGGCTGCCTTTTCTCCTTCTTTCTGTCACCCCCTTCTGTTCCTCACTGCACACTGAGCTGCTGGGCATGGGACAGATATGCATGTAGGAAAACTTTGTGAGAAAACTCACATCACTGCTGATGGGTACTATTAAGGAAGGTTATCTCCATAACCAGGTATAATATTACACTGGCATTGTGATTGTGGAACCAACCGTAGCCAACAGAGGATTCAATTTCCCATTCCTTTCCCAGTATAAATTCTTCCCAATTCCCCAACTGCACTGGCATAACATTGCATTTCACCGTTGCATGGGGGCTTCAAAACAGCTACCCTGTTCAGTAATTATACCTTGAGGGTAAGACCACTTCCAAAGTACATGTTTCATGGTTTGTAATCTTAATTTTTGCTGCTGCTTCTTCTTTTGAAGGATGAAGAGAGAAATGAATTTTTACGCTGCTTTAGGACTGTAACTGATGCCATCTGCTGGCTGTGTGGGGGGCATATTCAACTAGCAGGAAATGGTAAGGGAAGAAAGGTCTGACATGGATGTTCCACTGTAGCTGAAAAGTGTGTGGTGGTTTCTGATCAAATATATTCTTTTTTGTGATCTGCTTTTAGAGAGCTGTTGAGGGGCTTCTTCCCTTGGTAAAACTACAAATTCATGGATTTTGTTTCCACTGCTTGAATTAGACTTCCTGTGTTTTATCCTAGTCCTTCAGAACAGACACTTCCAGCAACTGCTGATGACTGATAATGTTGAAACTTCAACTGTGATCATGTCTGCATTGCAGAATATTTTAAGGACCAACAGGTAAATGACAGTTAAATTGTATCTTGTTTTAAACATTTCTCTGAAAGATTCTTATATTAAAGGCCATCTTAAAATGCTGATCGCTTCTCCAAGATAATTCACAGATCTCAACTCTGAATTTACTTATGTGCGCAATGGATAATGCCAAAGCTGAAGAGCACTACAGGCATAGAAAAAGGCCCTGTGAAATTACAAGTGCTTTTCTAATCACTATTTTAGCTCAGGATAAGTTTCATCGTAATTAATATAATTGTCTGTTAGAACTGGATGGTGTTCATAGCAAGCACCCAGAGGCCTGAATGCAACAGCCTTTCTGGATATCTTATTGTGGATTAATTTCTATTGACTGTAGAGAGTTGGCACATCATCTTCAGGCATATACTTATGTTGTGGGAGTTTCACATTAGCAGATGAGGCTAAAGAATTTTGAATCTGAAAAATCCTGTTCTTCCCCCTAGCTAACACTTGACATTGCTGTTGGAACCACCATATGGAATGCAGATGTGTGCCAAGACCCCCTACTAGATATTTTTGTAATAGACTAGTGATAAGTGACAACTCTCCTCACACACATTACATAGCCTCCACCTGTGTCACCATAATTTATCAACCTGGTAACAGATACCATATAGCTTCATACACTTTGAGGAGTCCTTTGTGTCCATACCAGCTAGCTGTGGTTCTAAACTTAGATGGAATGTCTTTTACGGCCTTTTATCTCAAGAGAGAAGTCACATTTAGTGCTGTCCAACCAACAACCACGTCCTCATATCACTGGAGAACCTTTTGTCAGTTTAACTTATAACCTTGCTCTAATGAAAACCAGTATAGCAAGACTTCACCCAAGCAAATCTGTATGTACCCCATTTTTCTGATGACTTGTTATTACTGCTAAGAGAAATCCCTTAGGCATTATTCTTAATTTCCTTGCATGGCACTAACTGCAATGAGTATTGTTCCATTACGAAATAGATAAAGAGTACAGCAGTCAGGTTTTAAAGGAATTGCTCCAGTGTTTGGTGCAATATGGGCTAACTCTCACAATCCTCCCGCCTTCCCCGCTGAGCAGACTCCAATCTTATTCCATCTCTTTTCTTGTTGCCAGTGCTGTGTTGCTTGAAGTATCTGAAAAGACCCTGCACTACATTTTAGATGAGCTTGTCTACAAGCTTTCCTCTACCACCAACCCTGTCATAGGAAATGCAGCTATAAAACTCTTACTGTTGATCACAGAATCTGATGCTCAACTTGTGACAACACTGGTTACCCGCTACAAAGGTTTGTCACTCTGTTTGGTTGCTTGGATTTGGGAAGAATTCTAGAATAATGAATTGGGACTGGAGATTGGGACTGGAGAGCCCTTCAGGGACACGTTTCACTGTAATTCTAAAAGAAAGGTTATCTTTATACAGTCTAGCACTCCTGAATCAATTGTAAAATGTATTAAATGTATAAATTAAGAAGTAAAACACTATGGGTTGGATGCAGACTTCAGTGGGAGTTCACCTAGCATAGTCTGGATCCACCTCAATGTCTGGAACATTTTTTAAAATAATTACACCTAACCTCACACTACTCCCACTGGATGGGAAAGGCAGTGTCTTTTTCGGGGTGTAGCGAAACTGAAATTGACCAACCAAGTTGTAGATCCGTGAAACTGACAAGTGATAAAATAACTTTTTCTTCTACAATGCCACTTAGCGGAGCTAATATACCTGAGCTTTCCAAAATGACTCCAGTTTAGCTGTAGGTATGGTTAACTCTTGAGTTAATTCCAGATGACATTTGTGACATTTGAAAGCACTTACTCTTTGATAAGCATAGTGTAGCCCCTTCATATTTATCTGGAGTGAGTGTCCCCGGCCAGCCAAGTGTCTGCATTGTTTATCAAGGCAAACGTCCATTCAGTCAACACAGTTGCCTTGAAAGGTTCTATATTAAACCAAGAAAGGTTCTATATTAAACCAAATTAATTGAGATTTAATTATATTTGAAATTGCTCCTAGTTTTCCTGCATGGTACTAACTGCAGTGAGTATTGTACCATTTTTAATTTGGTGTTGGTGGGTTTTTTTAAATAGGACTAGTAAATTCTCTTTGCCTAAGGGTAAAAAATGTATTTTTCCATTGCATCTACAAAGATGCAACAATATTAGGAATATTTCAACACTGGATTTTAATGGCATGCCCATATGCCTTTTATGTGCACATGTAAAAGATTAGATACAAACATGACAAATGCAGTTGCAAGCTTGCATTATGCTAGTTCTTGTATCAAAGCTTTCTAAGTGTACAGCCAGAGGCAAATCTGGACTTGCCACCATTCATTGTATCAGCTCTTCCTTGGTGTTTTGGATCTCTCTTGCCACTCATGTGTTTGGCAAGGACAATTCAGACTATTGCCTGCTCTTGCATGTGCAACTGTAATTTATCATTGAAAGTCTGTATGGTAAGCAAGCTGATTCTTACAAAGCAGCATGCTTATCTTTGTGTGTCTTACTGATTAAGGACTACGAACTCTTCTAAGCAAGCAGTGGACTGGCAAAGGATTTGACAGGAACCTCAATCAGCTTTTGGATTTGCTGTGCTTGGAAAACTACAAGGCTGGCAAAATGCAGGTGTGCTTGAAGTTTTACTGAGTCCTGTATGTGGTGGAAGAAGCTTGTACTAGATCTCATCAGTGCATTATTGTAGCTTTCAGAGCCTCCAGCTAGCACTTGTTCATTATACGTCCAATGATCGATTGACAAAAAAAATGCCCCGTGAATATTATTTATTTTAGAAAATGCCTACTAAAAGGGCTGTCAAGGCAGTTTTTGGATTAAAAATACGAAGTAAAATACAGTCTATCAATTAAATAATTCAAATAGCAGGAGAAAAGGGCATAAAACAACTGGGTTAGTTTAAAAATACATTGTTATGGCTGGAGATTAAAACAAACTGAAAGCACAGTGGAATTCAAAAGAAGTTTTTGCTGCCCTCCTAAAACTCAAGAGAGAAAGCTAGCTGAATCTCTTCCACGAGACACTACCCACAGTCTGGTGCTGCCACCAAGAAGGCCCCCTCTCATGTCTCCACCAAGCATACTTTGGAAGGTGGCAGAACATGGAGCAGGGCCTCAAATGCTAAATGCAGTGCATAAGCAGGTTCTTGTGGGAGGAGGCACTCCGTCAGGTAACCTGGTTCCAAGCCATGTAGGGCTTTATAGGTAATAACCAGCATTTCGAATTGTGCCTGGAAACTGATTGGAAGCAAATGAAAAAAGAACAGGAGCAATATGTCTTGAAAAGCAAACATCGGAAACCACTGTGGCTACTGTGCTCTGCACCAGCTGGAGTTTCCAAATATTCTTCAAGGGCAGCCTCACATTGAGCAAATTGCAGTAATCCAATCTGGATGTGCCCTGGGCATGAGTGACCGTGGCCAGATCTGTATGGCCCAGGAAAGGGCGCAGATGGCACATAAACTGAAGCCGAGTAAAGGTACTCGTGGCTACAACCACCACCTGGGCCTCCAGGAGCACTCTCTAAACTGTGGACCTGGTCCTTCAGGGAGAGTGCAGCCTCATCCAGCACATCTCCAAGCCTGGATCAGCACTCATACTGACCAGAAGCACTTCTGTCTTGTCTGAATTGAGCCTCAGCTTATCAGCTCATATTGAAACTATCAGTGTACCCAGACAGTGGTTGAGTGCTCCCACCGCTTCCTTGGCATTAGGAAAAAAAAGGGGTGGGGGGAGAGAGCTGGGCGTCATCTGCGTATTGAGGACACCCAACTCCAAATCCTCAGGCAGCCTCCCCCAGCAGCTTCATGTAGATGTTAAACAGCATGGGGGACAAGATTGAATCCCGTGGAACTGCAAAGGCCACTGGGTTAAGTATATAAGAAGTGCCATGCTGGGTCGATCAGCAGTCTCCTAGCACCACCTTTCTGTGACCACCTGGCTGGGCAAGGCTGGAGCCACTGTAGAATAGTGCTTCCGAATCCAGTCCCTACAGCATATCCCAGAAGGATACCTTGGTTGACAGTATCAAAAGCCATAGAGGTCAAGCAGAACCAACAAAGATGCAATCTCCCTATCCAGTTCCTGGCATTGATCATCTGCCAAGGCAACCAAAGCTGTTTACCGTTCCCAAACTGAGCCTGAACCCATATTAGAAAGCAAAAGAAATAGAAGAACAAACAAAGGAAATGCGTTGCCCACCCAGTTCTAGAAGTAACAGCGAGTCATATCATAATCATTCTACCCTGTAACATTAAAAAGGGTGGGGGGACACCCTGAAAATTCCTTCAGTATTTTGACGCTGCCAATAATGGTGTTTTGCACAGCTAATCTAGCCACTGTTTCACCATTGTTCTGCTTGTGTCTGTATTTCATATGTGCAGGGAGAGTTAATGTGGCACAACAAATTGAGGAAGTGCTGTACAGATAACTTGCCCTTCAGTACTATGTTGATACTAGCCAAAGCCCTGCCTTAATAGCTTGTTAACTGTACGAATGTACTGGAGTGGCAGAAGAGAGTCTGTTTACTCCTTTTCAAGCAGATATGTGCAGTTGACACGCTGCAGCCTAGAGATTCTCCTTGTACCTTCTTAACTCCACTGCTGACCTGGGAGAGCCATAGTGGCTTCTCCTGCTTGTTTTCCC